>NC_090927.1:329697867-332197867 GCF_040938575.1 Ambystoma mexicanum
CTCCATTTCCTGTCCCTCTTCCTTTTTAAAAACGTCCTCTTGCTCTTTGAAATTCCTCCTCATATTACCACTATCATCTTGATACCTCGCTGTCCAGCGCTAGATCTTTTTCTTGTCGGGCTGGCTCTCTGCGGTACTATTTATCTATCTTCCTCTGTACCAACTACACTTCTGTATTCTGCACGTATTCTGCTATGTTCTTTTACTTCTTTTGTATTCTTTCACAGTGATGTACTTTATTCACCTGTATTATGTCCCAGCCCTTCGTCTCAATGCCAACCCCATTATCTAAATCTTTCTGTTGATTTTTAAGGAGCCCATTTCACAGCATAAATGAATAATATAATATAAAATATAGCTATGTTCTTATCCTATTATGAATAATATAATATAAAATATAGCTATGTTCTTATCCTATTATTTCCATGTCTCTGCTCCCCGCATCTCCTGAATCTGATGAATATACAGTGTGGAGTCCTCATCAGATTTCTTTTTGTGGGCCATAATTTTTTTAATGTCACATGTATGTGTATGTGGATTGTGGAATGTATTTACCCATGCATCCTAGCCCTACCTCAAAACTGTGCAGTACTGACATGAAAACATCATGATGGCCAGAGCTTCCCAGAAAATGCACAGGGAAATGCAGGAAGAATAGGCTGCCACCCATTTTTGCCGATGTTATGGGCACAGAAGGAAACTGACTAAAACCACCATTGGACTACCCACACAGTAGTCTGAAACCATTGGGAATGGCAATGCTGATTGCCAAATGCAACCTAGAATTGTTGGGAATTCATTTCTTAAATCCCAAAAATGGGTGCAGTACCAGTACTCACCACTATCCAAAAGCCGGCGTTTTAAAACCACTCTGTTTCCCTGAAGGCAAGTCAAAATGCCTATTTTCAAACATTGCAATATGTGCAAAATATTCACTGAACACCAGCAGACATTTGGTAGAATGGAGTTTTGTGTGCCTACAAAATCTGGGAAATGAAGAGCCCAGAACAATGCTTATAACAAAACTAGCTGAGCTATGGAGTCAGCAGTTTAAGTTGCACTGGATTTAAAGACACTAAAATCTAAATGTTTAAATTGACTGAGTGACCTACTTTTGAGTGTCACATAGGTTGCAATTGTTTAAATGTCATAGTTTTGCACTTAGAATCAGCATTCTAGCTGCATGTGTAAAATTGCAAGTTAATTTAAAAAGCAACAAATAACATGACAGTAGCTGAAAGTCTGGCTTAAGGAATTTAATTCTGCCTGGCCACTACCCCCATCAGGAGTGAAATTTGAGTCACAACTGTGTTCCCAGGCCAACCTTCCTTTTGCTGCCCAAGCTAAGGATATGCCATCTATCTGATAATTGAATTACTGGTGCTCTGCAGGAGAGTGAACAAAGCCCTCTTCACTCAGGCAAAGGTTTTTATTACCGCAGTCGTAAAATGTAGCTTCCTCTTGGCAGGAGCTGGGAGGGGCACTGCCTGTGAGAGCAAGCTGGCTTGGCAGAACTGGAAAGAACCAGAAATTCAACCTTGTGCTGAGGGTAAACCACACCCCTTTGGAGCCAGAACATAACTTTAAAAAGATGAATAACTCATAGAGCGGACATGTGAAAATTTTATAAATGACACCATAATTCTTGTGATTTTTCTGCCCACATTTTAAGAGGTTTTTCGACCCGGTGGCGTGTTCAGGGGGGTGTCAGCGGAAAAGTGGATATAACTCTAAATGTATGCATGTTAAAAATCTGAAACTTCATCAGTTAATGTCCCTACTCCCTGCACACATGTATGTAAAGTTGGGTCCATGTCAGAAATTGCAAAATCAGTTAAAAAGTGAAATATGTGCCAGTTCTGAATGCAAGCTCCCAGGAAGAGCAGAGTTTGAACAGGGGATACCTCCTGTAATGCATGATGGGTGCATATGATTTTAAAACAATATGTACCTCTGCAAATATGTATTTGTTTCAAATCTAGATTTGTGTGTAAGTTAACAGGAGGAGTGGACTTTCTGCAGGCTGTAAAATGACATCACTCTGACCCAACCTAGCTCCCCCAATCAAATGATAAATGGAAGTTTGACCAATTAGAAGCTGAGAGAGAGGTAGGGTCAGTGATGCTAGAACACACCCACATTCTAAACACATAAAAGCAGACAGACAGGACAGATAGGGACCTTCCAAATCCATCTGCAGCGGGACGCTCTGCCGGAAAAATCCATACTTACCTCCATACAACATCCAGAGATCCAGACTTCAAATTCATCAATCTATCCAGAACTAAGAGACCAGACCAGAGAGAAAGCAGTGCTGTACTAAGAGACCAGACCAGAGAGAAAGCAGTGCTGTACTAAGAGACCAGACCAGAGAGACCCAGACCAGCAGAGAGAGTGACCAGAGCCCAGTCTAAAACCCTGACCAGATCCGTGATGAGGCCCATTTAATTCAAGAATATAGTGTGAGTACCCAGCAGAACTGTGTAGAACCAATCTCTTAGTTTAAATTCATCTAATTCAATCTATTTAACCTAAGTAGAACTGCCTCCTAGCTGTCACCTGTCATTTCTAGTTGCAAGCTGCACTTGTCATTTTGAGCTTTTGAAATTTGCAAACCCAAAAACGACCTTTATTAAATCGCTCATATCTCCGCGACCGTTTGGGCTAGAGACTTGCAGTAACTTTCCTCTGATAGCTTAGAATCGTAGCTTTGAATCGCACCAAGAACCGCATTCCTACCCCTTATAGTTCATATATCCGCGAATTTTGCCGCGATTTGCAAATTTCTTCACATGTAAAAACTGCTGCTGCTTGCCTTCCATTTGCCAGAAATTCGTTTAACCTGCTAACTATCCCTGCATCATTGCTAGTGTGAGCCAGGACTAATATTAACTAGATACCACTCACCCTGAACCTCTGAAAGGGAATTAAAAGCGTTTCCAGCATATTTCTCATTCATTGCCAGCACATATCAAAGCAATTTGGGCCTGTGATTTCAAAACTCCTATCTGTTTTCTGTTGTCTAAGCTTGCTGGATTGAACTGATTACATTGATTGCATTTCTGAGAACTGTGTGTTTCCTCCCATTTCCTTGCATTGCATAAAGAGGGGGGGGAGTGAATAGCCAGAGAAAAGTGATTACATTGTTTGGTTGAAATCATATTGAGTATTTTCTGTACTGCATTCATTGAATATTGCATCCACCTGGGCTTACATAAAGCATCATCTACCACATTATACTTTTGTTCCTATTTACCAGTGTGCTACCTTATCCATTCATGTCAACTCCTTATTGATTATAAGACGTGTGCTAGTGCCAGATTCTCCGTTGTTGATCTTTATCATATCAGATTCAGTGTGCTATTCAATTATTAATTTATTATAAAGCGTGATATATATATCTATTTTAAATTATCAAATAAACCTTTTAAACTTGCAAAACAGAACTACTTCTTGGCTCAGTGGGGTCAGGGGGATTCCAAGAGAGGGGTGTTATACAGGGGTAGTCATCCAGAACGCATGAACTGGACCTAAAGATATATCAATAAGGGTTTTCATTCAGTATTCCAGACTAGGCGTTGACTTAGCTGTAGTGTTGAATTGAATCCTCTTACAAAGTGGGGGCTCGAGCCGAGACGTTGGGTTAGATTTACCATTTGTACAGCTTAATACAGTGTGCTAACTGACGGGATACATACATCCAGTCGGATCACCACGCTGCATTACGCTGTGAAGCATTCCTCAAAAGGGACACTCCAAGAAAAGTTCTGTTCTGCAAAACTAAAATACTAACTTCCGTAAGTCAGGACAGAGACCAATCTCTAGAATGACGACCTTGGTAGATATGAAAATAGCCAGAGAGCACTTCTTACACAAACTATTTGTGAGAGGTGAATGGACTCACCAGGACCAAACAGTCTGGTTGCAGGCCATCACGCAACAGGTCACTGAAACAGGGTCAGATATATATAGAGATCAGGGTCCATTACACGTGGCCCTGAGTGAACTATATATGGCTCCTAAGGCCAAAGATGAGCACGACAAGATTGTTAGGATAGCGGCATATTTATATTTATACATGGGAGCCATACAGAATAAATGTGCTGAAGGCCATGATCTGGCAAAAAGGCAACAGATGGCGTTAGAGAAGGCCCAATCTGATCTGGACTCTTCTGAGCAAAGGCTGCACAGAAGCCAGGAGTCAGAAAATGAGACCAGACAGTACATCACTAAAATAAAGGAGGATATGGATGTGCTGCAAAAGGAAAAGTCAGAACAGGATACCAGATTTCTGGCCTTGCAGAAGGAACACCAAGAAGGTTTGGACTCCCTACTGCAAAGCCAGAAAAAGCTGGAGCAACAGCTAGACTTCAATAGCGCATGTGCTGAGCAGGTAGTCACCCTGCAAGGCCACCTAGATAGAGTGAAGGAGGAGAGCAATAAACTGATTCTGAAAGACCTGGATACCCAGGCAGAGTTTGATCAGGAGCGCCAGAAAGCTGGTGCCTTCCAAAGGCAAAGGGACGACCTGGCGGCACAAATGCAGGCTCTTAGTCAGGAAAGAGACGCCTTAGGCCAGGAAGTCTGCCATTTAAAAAGAAAAATGGAAGAAAATCACCTGGCCCACCAGGGGCTGGGTGATCTCCAAAAAGAAAACCAGAACTTGGTAGAGCACACCAGAAGGGTGGAAGATGCTCTGGCAAGAAAGGAGCAGGCCAATAGGGACATTGCCCAGGAGGTAAACCTCCTGCAGCAAAGACTGGCCCAGTTCTCCAGGACCAACCAGGAAGCACAGAGGGAGAATGAGGCCCTCTGTCAACACAATGATAGGCTCCAGCAACAGGTAGCGATGCAGGAGAAACTGATAGAGTCGAGTAAGGCCTTAACAGAGGAACTGAAAGCACAAATGCAGGCTCTTGCATTGCAACAGGGAGCAGGGGCGGATAGAGGTGAGGTCCGCTGGGAAAGAGAGATTCCTGACCATAACCGCAGGAGCCCTAACACCAGGGGCCTTCATCTCCCCCAGTCCCTGGACTCTACCACCCCCATGTCCCCTGGCGCACATGAGCACAGGGCCGCAGGGATGGCAGATCACTATCCAGCTAAGAGTATGGGGCTCATAGGCCAGTACCACTCAGGAATGGAGGGGTGGGCATCCGGGTATGGGCACCCAAGTACAGTACAGTTCAATGGGGAACCCCAGGAGAGTAGGCCCATTAAGGGCATCCTGAAAACCTCTGCCCAGTTAGGTCAGTGGAGGGGGTACCCATCAAATCC
The DNA here is from genome assembly GCF_040938575.1 of Ambystoma mexicanum. Lineage (NCBI taxonomy): Eukaryota > Metazoa > Chordata > Amphibia > Caudata > Ambystomatidae > Ambystoma > Ambystoma mexicanum. The sequence goes on from NC_090927.1 coordinate 329,703,145, forward strand.
TGGCAGCAAGGAGGAATCTGAAGACTCCTCTGAACTGCGCAGGACACAGGAGACCAGGTCCCCACATTCTGCCAGCCATTCCCAGGCTCGCAGAATCCGGGAAAACCTGGAAGAACAGACGGGAACCTCTGGGAGCAGTGCCTCTGAGTCCGAGGAAGAATGGACAAGGGTTACCCGAACCAAAAAGGCCAATAAGGCAAAAAGGGCCTTGCTTAAGGACCCCTTAAAGCAGATTAAGGCGATCAGGAGCGTCATCACGCCTTACCATAAGAACGCTAAGTATTCTGTTTGGGAGCACTTAGAGTTGTTTGAACAAATGATGGAGACTTTCCATTTGAAGGACAGCCAAAGCTGTATTCAATATGTAAAGTGGACATTCTCCCCGGAATACTCCAGTTTCTTTGCGGGGCTGGAGGACCAAAATCATTTAAGATGGTCCACATATAAGGCGGCCATCCTGAAACATTTTTCTGTTCACAGAAATCCTCAAGAGGCTTGCAAGGCGGCCTACAATTTGCAATGTGGGGAGGATCAGGCCCCACGAGAATTTGTGCAGGAGTTAAAGCGTGCTTTTGCGCAAACCACCAGAAGGGTGCGCACAGATAGTAGAGAGTTTGTCAATACATTTTTCCATGCCTTGCCCAAATATATCATGACCCAGCTTGTGAGGGATTTTCATGAGAAAAGATCTTTAGACTGGGTCATTGAACAGGCTACCCGGATCTATGAGGTGCAGAAACCGGTAGATAGCAAAAGTAATGCCCAGAAAAACCCCAAAGCCAACAGCACCCCTGCTGCTGCCAAGGTGGCAGAGGTAAAGGTCACCCCCGTTTTGGATTTGGAGATGGGGGGGCCTAAACACCTACCTGCACCTAATAATGCTAGGCCCAGGAGGTCCTCGGGTCAGTCACAGACAGGGAGCCAAGGAGGCAGCCCCACAAATGGGGTCCCTCGCTCTCCTGATTATGTAAGTCCCTGTTACAAGGGAAATCGACCCATCCTGGGTTATGTGTGGACTCCTCCAGCCCAAGGGGGGGGATCCAGACAAGCACCTAACCCAGGGAACTTCCCTCCAAACTTCCCACAGGAGGGCAGAAATTTACCAAACCCTGGGCAGAACTTTTTCCCCAGATATCCACCCGACTTTCAGCCCCAAAACCATCCATCCTTCTTTCCCCAATTCCCTGAGCCCAGACCACTGAATCCGGGAGAGGGGAGGCCAAGGGTGGAGGGGTACCCAAATCTTCCCAACCCAGGGTATTACCAGAGGAGGGACAGCTACCCTTCCCGGGATCAGCCCAGGGGAGAAAACAGGGCCCCGTATCAGCCTGAGCGGGTTTCCCAGTTAGAGCGCCAGGTTCAAAACATGGCGCGGGATCTGGGTCACATACTGAGGGCTCAGCAGAACCCTCAGATGGGCGTGCCGGCGCAGAACGCACCCAACTCTGGACCTGGTGCTCCAGAACAATGACGGGGGCAGCACCCCGATAACTCACCGGTTCCCAGGGAGGAGGCACAAAGGGAAGGGGGGTGTAAAGCCTTGGAGGAAGCTTCCTTCCTCACTTGTAAACAGCCCCTGGAAACCCCGGAACCGGAAACAAAATCTCTTGCCCCTGAAAGTCTGCCTCCTAAGGAGCAGAGGGGGGGTAGGAGAAACAAAAGACCCAAACAGACTCAGTTTGAGGAGGAGGTACAGATCTTCCAATTTGAGGGAGAGGGATCCTCAGAGGATCCTGAGAAAAGGATCTTCTCCTTCAGAGAGGGGGGAACTCCTCCCAAAGAAAAATGGGTCCCTAGGAATGCAAATCCAGACTGGGGAGATGTGGAGACTGAGCTACCGCCGCCCACCATCTCATCCCAGAACCAACCGCAAGAAAATCCCCTGGTTCAAACCCATCCTGGTGACTGCCTCCAAAAGGGCGGGGGCGGCCCGGAACCGGAGCCAGGGGAACCCACAATGGCTCTGATCTCCAGTTGCCAACTTTTTCTTTCAGATTCCCAAGGCTCTCCACAGAATTCTGCCCAAAATTCTTCTCTCGCGATGTCCAAAACCAGAAAATTAGCCCACCAGTTGTCCAAAAATGTACATTATCTGTGCCCCCTTGAGGAGAAGGAGGGAAGATATTATGCCCCGGTACAAGTACAGGGGCAGGGTACAATCTCGGCACTGGTGGACACTGGATCTCAAGCTACCCTTCTGTCCAGAAGGGCCTTTGACGAACTGAATGCAGGAAGGGGAGAGAATTACCAAATTCCTCTCACCTCTCTTCCGGGACAACTACAGAACTTTGACGGGAAGGAAATTCCCGTTGAGGGGACTGCAGACTTGGACATTAAAATTGGGCGACATAAGTTGAAACACCCGGTCATAGTTGTGACCCCAGAGGGCACCCCTTGTTTACTAGGGAATGACCTCCTGAGAAGGTTGTCACCCCTAATAGATTGTGTAAACAAGGTCCTCTGGACCCAGACTAGCCGACCAATAAAATTAAAACAGAGTGTTAACCATGTTAGTTTAAACGGCACCTGCCACATGGTTGAACAAAAATCTGACCAAGTAGAATTTCACTTCCAGAACAACCAGATTCCAGACGTGACAGTAATAGCAGTAGGACAACAGACTGGTGATGGGGGGTCCTCTCTATTTCTGAAAATCAACCTTCCTTCCAGTCTAAAGTGGTATTCCACGCTGGAAGGAAACACTCTGAAATTCTATACCAATCCACAATCTGAAACTCCCACTCCTATAGTCCAGAAAGAGGTGAAATCAGCTCAGAGCCTGGCTGATATTCAGCAAATTGGAGAGCAGTTGTTCATCCCGGTTCAGTTAAATGATGGGAAGGACTCTGTTCTCGCTCGAGTGTGTGTGAACAACGGTAAGAGCTTCATCAGCGAAGCAATGTTTCGCCAACTCCCAAAAGATCCAGCCATTCCCACCTTCAAACTGATAGACAAGTGGGAAATGGACCTGGAAGCACCTAATTCCAAACATCTCCTGCCAAGCAGGTGTATGCTCAAAATCTCCATTGGCAACAAGAGCATAGTCCACAATTGTTGGGTCGTGCGAGACGTCCCTGCCGCCTTTTACTTAGGCAGTGACATTCTCAATCGCTTTGCCATTAGTTTGGACCTAATAAACGTCAAAGCTTGGTCCCGATTAGCGGATAATCCCATGGGCTTTGATGATCCAGAAAAAGCATTTAGGTCAGCTCAATTGCTACCTTATGCAGTTGAAATTCAGATCAAAGAGGAAGTCACCATCCCAGAAAGGACCCGACAATTCTCCCTGGAAGTGAAAGTTAAAAGGGGACAAGAGTTGAAAAACCCTGATGCTTACATACATCTAAATGCTTCTCTCCAACAGCAAGGGTTGGGGGTAAACCCAACACCATTAGTCAACATAGAACATGACACCATTCCAATAGAGGTGGATAACAGCGATTTAAAGAGTATTACTCTAGCCGCAGGCACCATTATTGGAATGGCGGTTGATGACCGACATTTCTCCATTGATCTTGTAAATGAACTGTTAGGGCCAATCCCCAAGGACTGCGTTGACAGTGACAGTGATGACAATACAACACCAGACAGGATTTTTACCCGGCATGGGGGGAACTTCCTGGTGTACACTTCCTGCCCCTATGGTAAGGAAGATGTGACGTGTGACTTCAGGAGGGATGAGGTGATTTTCCAGGTACATGAGGGCTGCCTTGCCCACCTGAAGCCTCCGGTCCAAATCAGCACTCTGACCAGGGACTTCTCCACCCAGCTGGAGGAGGCCGCGGAGATAGCCAAACCAGAAGTCTTTCCAGGCTTCAGGCAGATGGTGGAAGAGAGAGTCAACCTAGCTGATGCCTGTGTGACTCTGGAACAAAAGCAAAAGTTGAAACAGGTTTTCTTGGATTTCCAAGATCTCTTTGCGGTAGACTCATATGACTGTGGTCGCACTGACATCCACACAACCACAATCCCCACGGACCCTGGCATGACTCCTGTGTTCGTGAAGCAATATCGCTTGCCTCTCGCATCAATGGAGTCCCTTACTGAAATAATTAAGAACCTTGAGTCCCGGGGAATAATCCGTCCAGTCCACAGCACCTTCAATAATCCGGTGCTGGGAATATTGAAGCCAAACGGCCAGTGGAGACTCTGCGCCGACCTCAGGGAGCTCAACAAACGGGTCCATACTTCCCGATGGCCTCTGCCCTACATTGACCAAGGGCTGGCCCAGATCCAGGGGTCACAGGTATTCACTGCAATAGACCTGACCAATGGATACTGGACTGTGCCTGTCAGTAGGGAGGACCAATACAAGCTGGCTTTTACCTTTGGGGGCCAGCAGTACACCTGGACCCGGACTCCCTTCGGATACCTCAACTCCGGCAATGAATTCAACATTTTTCTACACAAGGCCATGCCTGACTTGGGTGCAAGGGGTAACCTGGCTTATGTAGATGATGTCCTCATCAAAAGTTCATCTGTGGAGGAAAACATAGCGGAGATCCGTTATGTTCTGACACAGTTGAGGGCTGCCGGAGCAAAACTTTCCTTTCAGAAAGCACAGTGGTGTAGAACCCGTGTTAATTTCTTGGGGCATGAGATTACTCCTCAGGGCCTCTGTCCCCAGGAAAAGAAAGTGGAAGCACTTCAGAAACTGAAAGACCCCACAACTCTGCGGGAACTAAGGAGCCTCCTTGGACTGACTAATTACAGCAGAAAGTTCATTGAGGGCTACGCAGAGATCACCAGACCCCTGATTCATCTCCTGAAGGGGGGGGTCAAGTGGGAATGGGGTCCAGAACAAGCCGAGGCCGTAAAACAACTCAAAAGAAGCCTCTCACAAGCGCCTTGCCTAGCTTACCCGGTCAGAAACAAGGAGTTCGTCCTGGAGACAGGGTTCTCTAATACGTGCTTGACGGCAGTATTATATCAAAAGCATGACAAGGTCAATAAAGTAATCTCCTATGCGAGCAAAACTTTATCCTCTGTGGAGGAAAAATTCAACGATTGTGAGAAGGCCCTCCTGGCAACGGTGTGGGCATTGAAGAATTACCGCCCGTTTATCCAGGGGGAACACATCATAGTGGAGACTCCACACCAGCCTCTGCAATATCTCCAAAGTGACAGAATCCGGGCCGGAAATGTGAGTAATTCCCGAATTACTTCCTGGATTCTGTCAATGCAAGGCTTTCCTGTGGAGGTCAGATATGGCCAAAACAAGAAGAGTCCCCTCGCGCAAGGTCTGGCTGACTTGCATGATTGTGCCAGAGAAAACTGTCTCGAGGACGAGAGTCTAAAAATAAAGGACAACATGGAGGCATACCTTAATTCCCCACACAAAGTCTTTGAAGAAGACAAGTGTGAGGGAATGCCCACTGTCTATGTGGATGGATGCTCTTACCATGTTGACAACAACGGGGAGAAAGAACTGGTGGCCGGCGTAGGGAATGCAGGGGTGAATGAGTCCCCAGAACCCTCCGCTGGATACAAAATTGGTCCCCGAAGTAGTCAGGTGGCAGAATTGATGGCTGTGCATCAGGCCATCCTCACTGCTGTCCAGCATCAACTCCACGAACTGGTCATAATCACAGATTCGGATTATGTACGGAACGGGTTCGTGGAGCACCTGGTTAATTGGAAAACCAGAGGCATGTTATGTGCTAACAACAAACCCTTGAAACATGGGAAGTTGATCCAAAACATTGATGATCTGGTCACCTCGAATGAGATGACCATCTATTGGAAAAAGATCAAGGGTCATTCCAAAGTAGAGGGACCAGACAAAACTGGAAACGACTTAGCTGATCAGCTGGCCAAAACCGGGGCCATCCAAGGGGATCTAATTGAGATTGAGTCCCTGTTGGGGGAAATCCAGGTCACTGCAATCACTAGGTCCCAGACAAATGCTCACAACGACCTTTCAATTGCACAATGGAGTAAGGAGACCCCTGATGCTGATTTGATTACCGCTCAGAAGGGGGAACCAATTATTGGTAAATTTTACCAGCACCTTGAGGACCCTGAGAACTTTCCCCTGACGGATACCGATTACATTGGGAAAGAGGACCTAAGAGTGTTGATGAAATGTCCAAAAATGTTCCGGATCCAAGACGGTTTGTTGGTAAGGAAATCCAAAGCTGGCCACGATCAGTGGGTGGTTCCTACCTCATTCCGAAGCCTGATGTTAAGTCACGCCCATGATGCGGCCACCGCCGGTCATAGGGGGTTTCACACAACATTGGAAATCTTAAGAGAGGTTGCATACTGGCCACACATGGGCCAGGACCTCAACCAATATTTGAAGGGTTGTCTTGTGTGTGCACAATTTCAGCCGACATCCCTCATGCACCGGGCACCTTTACAAAAGAGGGGAATGACACTCCCATGGTCAGATTTACAAATCGACTTTGTAGGCCCTGTGATTCGCTCGGCTAGGGGGAATAAGTACATGTTGACTGTGACATGCTTGTTTACCAAGTGGGTGGAATGTCTCCCAGCCCCAAATTGCAAGGCAGAAACTGCAGCTGCCTTGATGATTAACCACATCTTTTCCCGTTTTGGTCTACCTCAAAGGATTGAGTCAGACAGAGGTAGCCACTTCACCAGTGAAGTAATGACAAAGATGTGGGAGATACTGGGAGTCAAGAGAAAGCTGCATATTGCTTATAGACCAGCTTCTTCTGGGGCAGTAGAGAGATATAACCGGACCATTGTGAGCATATTAAAGAAGTTTGTGGCAGATTCTGGGCCAAGTTGGGATATCCGATTACCTCTGGTCCTAATGGCCATCAGATCTACCCCTTCATCTGCAACCAAAATGTCACCATTTGAGTTGATGACTGGGCGCAAGATGGTGCTTCCTCAGCATTTGCTCTATAGGACCCAAGAGCAGACACTGATAAATGCCTCCACTACTCATGAGTATGTGGAGAATTTAAGGAAACACCTCCAACATGCTTTTGCTTATGCTCAGCGGAATCTAGAAAGATCAGCTGATAGCATGAAGACCCACTATGACCTGAAAACTTCCAGGAAGGAATATCAGGTGGGGGACCGGGTCTATCTATACAACTTCCAAAGGAACCAGGCCAAGCAGCGCAAATTTTTGCCTACATGGAAGGGACCCTTTGAGATCATCGACAAAATCTCCCCTGTGGCCTACAAAATCCACATCCCCAAAGGTCCTTTGGCAGCGGGGGAAGACAAGTGGGTCCACATAAACCAGTTGAAATGTTGCCATCCCAGGCACACTCTGCAACAACTGGAGGAATCCTCTGGAATCCTAGCGGGTACTGTCTCAGACTAATTCAGTTCCAATCATAAAACATACCACATCTAGTCTCTAAAATATTGTGATTTGCATGAAACTGTCTCTTAGTTATACTGTTTTTTTATCAAAATAAGAATGTAATGTTTCGTTATGATGAAATGCATATGCCGCCCCACTATCTCAACAGTGGTGGAAAGACGTCTATGAGTAGGTATTGCCGCTCTTCCTTTGTCGTCCTAGGAGAAAGAAAACCGGGAGACGGGCCAAGGAGGATGATACGGAGACCGGGAACGAAGAACCAATGGGCCCAGTGGACCGCCCAATATTCCCATCAGGACCGGCGAGGAGAACTGATCGATCAGTACCGGATGGAGGAAAAGATGCTGAACTGTGCCATCTATTGGAAGAAGATGAGGAAACATCCCAGATCTTGCGAGTCCCATCAGTGAAACCGAATGGCCATCGCAAGAGGGGGGCTTGTGGGATGTATTTACCCATGCATCCTAGCCCTACCTCAAAACTGTGCAGTACTGACATGAAAACATCATGATGGCCAGAGCTTCCCAGAAAATGCACAGGGAAATGCAGGAAGAATAGGCTGCCACCCATTTTTGCCGATGTTATGGGCACAGAAGGAAACTGCCTAAAACCACCATTGGACTACCCACACAGTAGTCTGAAACCATTGGGAATGGCAATGCTGATTGCCAAATGCAACCTAGAATTGTTGGGAATTCATTTCTTAAATCCCAAAAATGGGTGCAGTACCAGTACTCACCACTATCCAAAAGCCGGCGTTTTAAAACCACTCTGTTTCCCTGAAGGCAAGTCAAAATGCCTATTTTCAAACATTGCAATATGTGCAAAATATTCACTGAACACCAGCAGACATTTGGTAGAATGGAGTTTTGTGTGCCTACAAAATCTGGGAAATGAAGAGCCCAGAACAATGCTTATAACAAAACTAGCTGAGCTATGGAGTCAGCAGTTTAAGTTGCACTGGATTTAAAGACACTAAAATCTAAATGTTTAAATTGACTGAGTGACCTACTTTTGAGTGTCACATAGGTTGCAATTGTTTAAATGTCATAGTTTTGCACTTAGAATCAGCATTCTAGCTGCATGTGTAAAATTGCAAGTTAATTTAAAAAGCAACAAATAACATGACAGTAGCTGAAAGTCTGGCTTAAGGAACTTAATTCTGCCTGGCCACTACCCCCATCAGGAGTGAGGTGATTTTCCAGGTACATGAGGGCTGCCTTGCCCACCTGAAGCCTCCGGTCCAAATCAGCACTCTGACCAGGGACTTCTCCACCCAGCTGGAGGAGGCCGCGGAGATAGCCAAACCAGAAGTCTTTCCAGGCTTCAGGCAGATGGTGGAAGAGAGAGTCAACCTAGCTGATGCCTGTGTGACTCTGGAACAAAAGCAAAAGTTGAAACAGGTTTTCTTGGATTTCCAAGATCTCTTTGCGGTAGACTCATATGACTGTGGTCGCACTGACATCCACACAACCACAATCCCCACGGACCCTGGCATGACTCCTGTGTTCGTGAAGCAATATCGCTTGCCTCTCGCATCAATGGAGTCCCTTACTGAAATAATTAAGAACCTTGAGTCCCGGGGAATAATCTGTCCAGTCCACAGCACCTTCAATAATCCGGTGCTGGGAATATTGAAGCCAAACGGCCAGTGGAGACTCTGCGCCGACCTCAGGGAGCTCAACAAACGGGTCCATACTTCCCGATGGCCTCTGCCCTACATTGACCAAGGGCTGGCCCAGATCCAGGGGTCACAGGTATTCACTGCAATAGACCTGACCAATGGATACTGGACTGTGCCTGTCAGTAGGGAGGACCAATACAAGCTGGCTTTTACCTTTGGGGGCCAGCAGTACACCTGGACCCGGACTCCCTTCGGATACCTCAACTCCGGCAATGAATTCAACATTTTTCTACACAAGGCCATGCCTGACTTGGGTGCAAGGGGTAACCTGGCTTATGTAGATGATGTCCTCATCAAAAGTTCATCTGTGGAGGAACACATAGCGGAGATCCGTTATGTTCTGACACAGTTGAGGGCTGCCGGAGCAAAACTTTCCTTTCAGAAAGCACAGTGGTGTAGAACCCGTGTTAATTTCTTGGGGCATGAGATTACTCCTCAGGGCCTCTGTCCCCAGGAAAAGAAAGTGGAAGCACTTCAGAAACTGAAAGACCCCACAACTCTGCGGGAACTAAGGAGCCTCCTTGGACTGACTAATTACAGCAGAAAGTTCATTGAGGGCTACGCAGAGATCACCAGACCCCTGATTCATCTCCTGAAGGGGGGGGGTCAAGTGGGAATGGGGTCCAGAACAAGCCAAGGCCGTAAAACAACTCAAAAGAAGCCTCTCACAAGCGCCTTGCCTAGCTTACCCGGTCAGAAACAAGGAGTTCTTCCTGGAGACAGGGTTCTCTAATACGTGCTTGACGGCAGTATTATATCAAAAGCATGACAAGGTCAATAAAGTAATCTCCTATGCGAGCAAAACTTTATCCTCTGTGGAGGAAAAATTCAACGATTGTGAGAAGGCCCTCCTGGCAACGGTGTGGGCATTGAAGAATTACCGCCCGTTTATCCAGGGGGAACACATCATAGTGGAGACTCCACACCAGCCTCTGCAATATCTCCAAAGTGACAGAATCCGGGCCGGAAATGTGAGTAATTCCCGAATTACTTCCTGGATTCTGTCAATGCAAGGCTTTCCTGTGGAGGTCAGATATGGCCAAAACAAGAAGAGTCCCCTCGCGCAAGGTCTGGCTGACTTGCATGATTGTGCCAGAGAAAACTGTCTCGAGGACGAGAGTCTAAAAATAAAGGACAACATGGAGGCATACCTTAATTCCCCACACAAAGTCTTTGAAGAAGACAAGTGTGAGGGAATGCCCACTGTCTATGTGGATGGATGCTCTTACCATGTTGACAACAACGGGGAGAAAGAACTGGTGGCCGGCGTAGGGAATGCATGGGTGAATGAGTCCCCAGAACCCTCCGCTGGATACAAAATTGGTCCCCGAAGTAGTCAGGTGGCAGAATTGATGGCTGTGCATCAGGCCATCCTCACTGCTGTCCAGCATCAACTCCACGAACTGGTCATAATCACAGATTCGGATTATGTACGGAACGGGTTCGTGGAGCACCTGGTTAATTGGAAAACCAGAGGCATGTTATGTGCTAACAACAAACCCTTGAAACATGGGAAGTTGATCCAAAACATTGATGATCTGGTCACCTCGAATGAGATGACCATCTATTGGAAAAAGATCAAGGGTCATTCCAAAGTAGAGGGACCAGACAAAACTGGAAACGACTTAGCTGATCAGCTGGCCAAAACCGGGGCCATCCAAGGGGATCTAATTGAGATTGAGTCCCTGTTGGGGGAAATCCAGGTCACTGCAATCACTAGGTCCCAGACAAATGCTCACAACGACCTTTCAATTGCACAATGGAGTAAGGAGACCCCTGATGCTGATTTGATTACCGCTCAGAAGGGGGAACCAATTATTGGTAAATTTTACCAGCACCTTGAGGACCCTGAGAACTTTCCCCTGACGGATACCGATTACATTGGGAAAGAGGACCTAAGAGTGTTGATGAAATGTCCAAAAATGTTCCGGATCCAAGACGGTTTGTTGGTAAGGAAATCCAAAGCTGGCCACGATCAGTGGGTGGTTCCTACCTCATTCCGAAGCCTGATGTTAAGTCACGCCCATGATGCGGCCACCGCCGGTCATAGGGGGTTTCACACAACATTGGAAATCTTAAGAGAGGTTGCATACTGGCCACACATGGGCCAGGACCTCAACCAATATTTGAAGGGTTGTCTTGTGTGTGCACAATTTCAGCCGACATCCCTCATGCACCGGGCACCTTTACAAAAGAGGGGAATGACACTCCCATGGTCAGATTTACAAATCGACTTTGTAGGCCCTGTGATTCGCTCGGCTAGGGGGAATAAGTACATGTTGACTGTGACATGCTTGTTTACCAAGTGGGTGGAATGTCTCCCAGCCCCAAATTGCAAGGCAGAAACTGCAGCTGCCTTGATGATTAACCACATCTTTTCCCGTTTTGGTCTACCTCAAAGGATTGAGTCAGACAGAGGTAGCCACTTCACCAGTGAAGTAATGACAAAGATGTGGGAGATACTGGGAGTCAAGAGAAAGCTGCATATTGCTTATAGACCAGCTTCTTCTGGGGCAGTAGAGAGATATAACCGGACCATTGTGAGCATATTAAAGAAGTTTGTGGCAGATTCTGGGCCAAGTTGGGATATCCGATTACCTCTGGTCCTAATGGCCATCAGATCTACCCCTTCATCTGCAACCAAAATGTCACCATTTGAGTTGATGACTGGGCGCAAGATGGTGCTTCCTCAGCATTTGCTCTATAGGACCCAAGAGCAGACACTGATAAATGCCTCCACTACTCATGAGTATGTGGAGAATTTAAGGAAACACCTCCAACATGCTTTTGCTTATGCTCAGCGGAATCTAGAAAGATCAGCTGATAGCATGAAGACCCACTATGACCTGAAAACTTCCAGGAAGGAATATCAGGTGGGGGACCAGGTCTATCTATACTACTTCCAAAGGAACCAGGCCAAGCAGCGCAAATTTTTGCCTACATGGAAGGGACCCTTTGAGATCATCGACAAAATCTCCCCTGTGGCCTACAAAATCCACATCCCCAAAGGTCCTTTGGCAGCGGGGGAAGACAAGTGGGTCCACATAAACCAGTTGAAATGTTGCCATCCCAGGCACACTCTGCAACAACTGGAGGAATCCTCTGGAATCCTAGCGGGTACTGTCTCAGACTAATTCAGTTCCAATCATAAAACATACCACATCTAGTCTCTAAAATATTGTGATTTGCATGAAACTGTCTCTTAGTTATACTGTTTTTTATCAAAATAAGAATGTAATGTTTCGTTATGATGAAATGCATATGCCGCCCCACTATCTCAACAGTGGTGGAAAGACGTCTATGAGTAGGTATTGCCGCTCTTCCTTTGTCGTCCTAGGAGAAAGAAAACCGGGAGACGGGCCAAGGAGGATGATACGGAGACCCGGAACGAAGATCCAATGGGCCCAGTGGACCGCCCAATATTCCCATCAGGACCGGCGAGGAGAACTGATCGATCAGTACCGGATGGAGGAAAAGATGCTGAACTGTGCCATCTATTGGAAGAAGATGAGGAAACATCCCAGATCTTGCGAGTCCCATCAGTGAAACCGAATGGCCATCGCAAGAGGGGGGCTTGTGGGATGTATTTACCCATGCATCCTAGCCCTACCTCAAAACTGTGCAGTACTGACATGAAAACATCATGATGGCCAGAGCTTCCCAGAAAATGCACAGGGAAATGCAGGAAGAATAGGCTGCCACCCATTTTTGCCGATGTTATGGGCACAGAAGGAAACTGCCTAAAACCACCATTGGACTACCCACACAGTAGTCTGAAACCATTGGGAATGGCAATGCTGATTGCCAAATGCAACCTAGAATTGTTGGGAATTCATTTCTTAAATCCCAAAAATGGGTGCAGTACCAGTACTCACCACTATCCAAAAGCCGGCGTTTTAAAACCACTCTGTTTCCCTGAAGGCAAGTCAAAATGCCTATTTTCAAACATTGCAATATGTGCAAAATATTCACTGAACACCAGCAGACATTTGGTAGAATGGAGTTTTGTGTGCCTACAAAATCTGGGAAATGAAGAGCCCAGAACAATGCTTATAACAAAACTAGCTGAGCTATGGAGTCAGCAGTTTAAGTTGCACTGGATTTAAAGACACTAAAATCTAAATGTTTAAATTGACTGAGTGACCTACTTTTGAGTGTCACATAGGTTGCAATTGTTTAAATGTCATAGTTTTTCACTTAGAATCAGCATTCTAGCTGCATGTGTAAAATTGCAAGTTAATTTAAAAAGCAACAAATAACAGGACAGTAGCTGAAAGTCTGGCTTAAGGAACTTAATTCTGCCTGGCCACTACCCCCATCAGGAGTGAGGTGATTTTCCAGGTACATGAGGGCTGCCTTGCCCACCTGAAGCCTCCGGTCCAAATCAGCACTCTGACCAGGGACTTCTCCACCCAGCTGGAGGAGGCCGCGGAGATAGCCAAACCAGAAGTCTTTCCAGGCTTCAGGCAGATGGTGGAAGAGAGAGTCAACCTAGCTGATGCCTGTGTGACTCTGGAACAAAAGCAAAAGTTGAAACAGGTTTTCTTGGATTTCCAAGATCTCTTTGCGGTAGACTCATATGACTGTGGTCGCACTGACATCCACACAACCACAATCCCCACGGACCCTGGCATGACTCCTGTGTTCGTGAAGCAATATCGCTTGCCTCTCGCATCAATGGAGTCCCTTACTGAAATAATTAAGAACCTTGAGTCCCGGGGAATAATCCGTCCAGTCCACAGCACCTTCAATAATCCGGTGCTGGGAATATTGAAGCCAAACGGCCAGTGGAGACTCTGCGCCGACCTCAGGGAGCTCAACAAACGGGTCCATACTTCCCGATGGCCTCTGCCCTACATTGACCAAGGGCTGGCCCAGATCCAGGGGTCACAGGTATTCACTGCAATAGACCTGACCAATGGATACTGGACTGTGCCTGTCAGTAGGGAGGACCAATACAAGCTGGCTTTTACCTTTGGGGGCCAGCAGTACACCTGGACCCGGACTCCCTTCGGATACCTCAACTCCGGCAATGAATTCAACATTTTTCTACACAAGGCCATGCCTGACTTGGGTGCAAGGGGTAACCTGGCTTATGTAGATGATGTCCTCATCAAAAGTTCATCTGTGGAGGAACACATAGCGGAGATCCGTTATGTTCTGACACAGTTGAGGGCTGCCGGAGCAAAACTTTCCTTTCAGAAAGCACAGTGGTGTAGAACCCGTGTTAATTTCTTGGGGCATGAGATTACTCCTCAGGGCCTCTGTCCCCAGGAAAAGAAAGTGGAAGCACTTCAGAAACTGAAAGACCCCACAACTCTGCGGGAACTAAGGAGCCTCCTTGGACTGACTAATTACAGCAGAAAGTTCATTGAGGGCTACGCAGAGATCACCAGACCCCTGATTCATCTCCTGAAGGGGGGGTCAAGTGGGAATGGGGTCCAGAACAAGCCAAGGCCGTAAAACAACTCAAAAGAAGCCTCTCACAAGCGCCTTGCCTAGCTTACCCGGTCAGAAACAAGGAGTTCTTCCTGGAGACAGGGTTCTCTAATACGTGCTTGACGGCAGTATTATATCAAAAGCATGACAAGGTCAATAAAGTAATCTCCTATGCGAGCAAAACTTTATCCTCTGTGGAGGAAAAATTCAACGATTGTGAGAAGGCCCTCCTGGCAACGGTGTGGGCATTGAAGAATTACCGCCCGTTTATCCAGGGGGAACACATCATAGTGGAGACTCCACACCAGCCTCTGCAATATCTCCAAAGTGACAGAATCCGGGCCGGAAATGTGAGTAATTCCCGAATTACTTCCTGGATTCTGTCAATGCAAGGCTTTCCTGTGGAGGTCAGATATGGCCAAAACAAGAAGAGTCCCCTCGCGCAAGGTCTGGCTGACTTGCATGATTGTGCCAGAGAAAACTGTCTCGAGGACGAGAGTCTAAAAATAAAGGACAACATGGAGGCATACCTTAATTCCCCACACAAAGTCTTTGAAGAAGACAAGTGTGAGGGAATGCCCACTGTCTATGTGGATGGATGCTCTTACCATGTTGACAACAACGGGGAGAAAGAACTGGTGGCCGGCGTAGGGAATGCATGGGTGAATGAGTCCCCAGAACCCTCCGCTGGATACAAAATTGGTCCCCGAAGTAGTCAGGTGGCAGAATTGATGGCTGTGCATCAGGCCATCCTCACTGCTGTCCAGCATCAACTCCACGAACTGGTCATAATCACAGATTCGGATTATGTACGGAACGGGTTCGTGGAGCACCTGGTTAATTGGAAAACCAGAGGCATGTTATGTGCTAACAACAAACCCTTGAAACATGGGAAGTTGATCCAAAACATTGATGATCTGGTCACCTCGAATGAGATGACCATCTATTGGAAAAAGATCAAGGGTCATTCCAAAGTAGAGGGACCAGACAAAACTGGAAACGACTTAGCTGATCAGCTGGCCAAAACCGGGGCCATCCAAGGGGATCTAATTGAGATTGAGTCCCTGTTGGGGGAAATCCAGGTCACTGCAATCACTAGGTCCCAGACAAATGCTCACAACGACCTTTCAATTGCACAATGGAGTAAGGAGACCCCTGATGCTGATTTGATTACCGCTCAGAAGGGGGAACCAATTATTGGTAAATTTTACCAGCACCTTGAGGACCCTGAGAACTTTCCCCTGACGGATACCGATTACATTGGGAAAGAGGACCTAAGAGTGTTGATGAAATGTCCAAAAATGTTCCGGATCCAAGACGGTTTGTTGGTAAGGAAATCCAAAGCTGGCCACGATCAGTGGGTGGTTCCTACCTCATTCCGAAGCCTGATGTTAAGTCACGCCCATGATGCGGCCACCGCCGGTCATAGGGGGTTTCACACAACATTGGAAATCTTAAGAGAGGTTGC
Source organism: Ambystoma mexicanum (assembly GCF_040938575.1). Taxonomy (NCBI): domain Eukaryota; kingdom Metazoa; phylum Chordata; class Amphibia; order Caudata; family Ambystomatidae; genus Ambystoma; species Ambystoma mexicanum. Next base: position 329,719,045 of record NC_090927.1, read on the forward strand.
ATACTGGCCACACATGGGCCAGGACCTCAACCAATATTTGAAGGGTTGTCTTGTGTGTGCACAATTTCAGCCGACATCCCTCATGCACCGGGCACCTTTACAAAAGAGGGGAATGACACTCCCATGGTCAGATTTACAAATCGACTTTGTAGGCCCTGTGATTCGCTCGGCTAGGGGGAATAAGTACATGTTGACTATGACATGCTTGTTTACCAAGTGGGTGGAATGTCTCCCAGCCCCAAATTGCAAGGCATAAACTGCAGCTGCCTTGATGATTAACCACATCTTTTCCCGTTTTGGTCTACCTCAAAGGATTGAGTCAGACAGAGGTAGCCACTTCACCAGTGAAGTAATGACAAAGATGTGGGAGATACTGGGAGTCAAGAGAAAGCTGCATATTGCTTATAGACCAGCTTCTTCTGGGGCAGTAGAGAGATATAACCGGACCATTGTGAGCATATTAAAGAAGTTTGTGGCAGATTCTGGGCCAAGTTGGGATATCCGATTACCTCTGGTCCTAATGGCCATCAGATCTACCCCTTCATCTGCAACCAAAATGTCACCATTTGAGTTGATGACTGGGCGCAAGATGGTGCTTCCTCAGCATTTGCTCTATAGGACCCAAGAGCAGACACTGATAAATGCCTCCACTACTCATGAGTATGTGGAGAATTTAAGGAAACACCTCCAACATGCTTTTGCTTATGCTCAGCGGAATCTAGAAAGATCAGCTGATAGCATGAAGACCCACTATGACCTGAAAACTTCCAGGAAGGAATATCAAGTGGGGGACCGGGTCTATCTATACAACTTCCAAAGGAACCAGGCCAAGCAGCGCAAATTTTTGCCTACATGGAAGGGACCCTTTGAGATCATCGACAAAATCTCCCCTGTGGCCTACAAAATCCACATCCCCAAAGGTCCTTTGGCAGCGGGGGAAGACAAGTGGGTCCACATAAACCAGTTGAAATGTTGCCATCCCAGGCACACTCTGCAACAACTGGAGGAATCCTCTGGAATCCTAGCGGGTACTGTCTCAGACTAATTCAGTTCCAATCATAAAACATACCACATCTAGTCTCTAAAATATTGTGATTTGCATGAAACTGTCTCTTAGTTATACTGTTTTTTATCAAAATAAGAATGTAATGTTTCGTTATGATGAAATGCATATGCCGCCCCACTATCTCAACAGTGGTGGAAAGACGTCTATGAGTAGGTATTGCCGCTCTTCCTTTGTCGTCCTAGGAGAAAGAAAACCGGGAGACGGGCCAAGGAGGATGATACGGAGACCGGGAACGAAGATCCAATGGGCCCAGTGGACCGCCCAATATTCCCATCAGGACCGGCGAGGAGAACTGATCGATCAGTACCGGATGGAGGAAAAGATGCTGAACTGTGCCATCTATTGGAAGAAGATGAGGAAACATCCCAGATCTTGCGAGTCCCATCAGTGAAACCGAATGGCCATCGCAAGAGGGGGGCTTGTGGGATGTATTTACCCATGCATCCTAGCCCTACCTCAAAACTGTGCAGTACTGACATGAAAACATCATGATGGCCAGAGCTTCCCAGAAAATGCACAGGGAAATGCAGGAAGAATAGGCTGCCACCCATTTTTGCCGATGTTATGGGCACAGAAGGAAACTGCCTAAAACCACCATTGGACTACCCACACAGTAGTCTGAAACCATTGGGAATGGCAATGCTGATTGCCAAATGCAACCTAGAATTGTTGGGAATTCATTTCTTAAATCCCAAAAATGGGTGCAGTACCAGTACTCACCACTATCCAAAAGCCGGCGTTTTAAAACCACTCTGTTTCCCTGAAGGCAAGTCAAAATGCCTATTTTCAAACATTGCAATATGTGCAAAATATTCACTGAACACCAGCAGACATTTGGTAGAATGGAGTTTTGTGTGCCTACAAAATCTGGGAAATGAAGAGCCCAGAACAATGCTTATAACAAAACTAGCTGAGCTATGGAGTCAGCAGTTTAAGTTGCACTGGATTTAAAGACACTAAAATCTAAATGTTTAAATTGACTGAGTGACCTACTTTTGAGTGTCACATAGGTTGCAATTGTTTAAATGTCATAGTTTTGCACTTAGAATCAGCATTCTAGCTGCATGTGTAAAATTGCAAGTTAATTTAAAAAGCAACAAATAACATGACAGTAGCTGAAAGTCTGGCTTAAGGAACTTAATTCTGCCTGGCCACTACCCCCATCAGGAGTGAAATTTGAGTCACAACTGTGTTCCCAGGCCAACCTTCCTTTTGCTGCCCAAGCTAAGGATATGCCATCTATCTGATAATTGAATTACTGGTGCTCTGCAGGAGAGTGAACAAAGCCCTCTTCACTCAGGCAAAGGTTTTTATTACCGCAGTCGTAAAATGTAGCTTCCTCTTGGCAGGAGCTGGGAGGGGCACTGCCTGTGAGAGCAAGCTGGCTTGGCAGAACTGGAAAGAACCAGAAATTCAACCTTGTGCTGAGGGTAAACCACACCCCTTTGGAGCCAGAACATAACTTTAAAAAGATGAATAACTCATAGAGCGGACATGTGAAAATTTTATAAATGACACCATAATTCTTGTGATTTTTCTGCCCACATTTTAAGAGGTTTTTCGACCCGGTGGCGTGTTCAGGGGGGTGTCAGCGGAAAAGTGGATATAACTCTAAATGTATGCATGTTAAAAATCTGAAACTTCATCAGTTAATGTCCCTACTCCCTGCACACATGTATGTAAAGTTGGGTCCATGTCAGAAATTGCAAAATCAGTTAAAAAGTGAAATATGTGCCAGTTCTGAATGCAAGCTCCCAGGAAGAGCAGAGTTTGAACAGGGGATACCTCCTGTAATGCATGATGGGTGCATATGATTTTAAAACAATATGTACCTCTGCAAATATGTATTTGTTTCAAATCTAGATTTGTGTGTAAGTTGACAGGAGGAGTGGACTTTCTGCAGGCTGTAAAATGACATCACTCTGACCCAACCTAGCTCCCCCAATCAAATGATAAATGGAAGTTTGACCAATTAGAAGCTGAGAGAGAGGTAGGGTCAGTGATGCTAGAACACACCCACATTCTAAACACATAAAAGCAGACAGACAGGACAGATAGGGACCTTCCAAATCCATCTGCAGCGGGACGCTCTGCCGGAAAAATCCATACTTACCTCCATACAACATCCAGAGATCCAGACTTCAAATTCATCAATCTATCCAGAACTAAGAGACCAGACCAGAGAGAAAGCAGTGCTGTACTAAGAGACCAGACCAGAGAGAAAGCAGTGCTGTACTAAGAGACCAGACCAGAGAGACCCAGACCAGCAGAGAGAGTGACCAGGGCCCAGTCTAAAACCCTGACCAGATCCGTGATGAGGCCCATTTAATTCAAGAATATAGTGTGAGTAGCCAGCAGAACTGTGTAGAACCAATCTCTTAGTTTAAATTCATCTAATTCAATCTATTTAACCTAAGTAGAACTGCCTCCTAGCTGTCACCTGTCATTTCTAGTTGCAAGCTGCACTTGTCATTTTGAGCTTTTGAAATTTGCAAACCCAAAAACGACCTTTATTAAATCGCTCATATCTCCGCGACCGTTTGGGCTAGAGACTTGCAGTAACTTTCCTCTGATAGCTTAGAATCGTAGCTTTGAATCGCACCAAGAATCGCATTCCTTCCCCTTATAGTTTTACCGCAATCGCGGAACACGCATCCGCGAATTTTGCCGCGATTTGCAAATTTCTTCACATGTAAAAACTGCTGCTGCTTGCCTTCCATTTGCCAGAAATTCGTTTAACCTGCTAACTATCCCTGCATCATTGCTAGTGTGAGCCTGGACTAATATTAACTAGATACCACTCACCCTGAACCTCTGAAAGGGAATTAAAAGCGTTTCCAGCATATTTCTCATTCATTGCCAGCACATATCAAAGCAATTTGGGCCTGTGATTTCAAAACTCCTATCTGTTTTCTGTTGTCTAAGCTTGCTGGATTGAACTGATTACATTGATTGCATTTCTGAGAACTGTGTGTTTCCTCCCATTTCCTTGCATTGCATAAAGAGGGGGGGGGAGTGAATAGCCAGAGAAAAGTGATTACATTGTTTGGTTGAAATCATATTGAGTATTTTCTGTACTGCATTCATTGAATATTGCATCCACCTGGGCTTACATAAAGCATCCTCTACCACATTATACTTTTGTTCCTATTTACCAGTGTGCTACCTTATCCATTCATGTCAACTCCTTATTGATTATAAGAAGTGTGCTAGTGCCAGATTCTCCGTTGTTGATCTTTATCATATCAGATTCAGTGTGCTATTCAATTATTAATTTATTATAAAGCGTGATATATATATCTATTTTAAATTATCAAATAAACCTTTTAAACTTGCAAAACAGAACTACTTCTTGGCTCAGTGGGGTCAGGGGGATTCCAAGAGAGGGGTGTTATACAGGGGTAGTCATCCAGAACGCATGAACTGGACCTAAAGATATATCAATAAGGGTTTTCATTCAGTATTCCAGACTAGGCGTTGACTTAGCTGTAGTGTTGAATTGAATCCTCTTACAGGATATAGAAGGGTATGGGTTTGTATCCCTATATAGTGTGCTATGACCTCTCTGGAATAGGGCAGGTTGGTGAGCTGTGTCATCTGTTCCCCAAGGCCAACCCACAAAATGCCTTGATTGAAATTGATACAAGGGGTTCATAGAAAAAGGTGTGTCACACTTTGCCCCTTCCTATTAATGTGCATATATTTGGTACAGAATAAGTTATTAAAGTCTTCAACTCTTCTAACAGATAACTTATTCTCAAAATAAATTATCTATTGGAAGAGTTGAAGACTTTAATAACTTATTCTGTACCAAATATATGCATATTAATAGGAAGGGGCAATGGACAACACTCCTTTTTCCATCAACCTTTTGTATGTGTATGTGTCCTGCAGTCTCCTTTTCTAAGGTGGATATCCACTTCCCTACTCCCACTGTGAGTGAGGGTAATAGCTTCTTTAAATTGTCGTCATCTATATGTGGCCAGTGCACATAATGTGGTCTGTTGATGTATCTGAACTTCAAACATTGTTGCCTGCTTCATCTCATGTCTTTTCACTGTGTGAATGTTAAATGCACAATACAGTGTACCATTCAATGTGGTCTTCACATGTTAAGCATGCCTTATCTACTTAGGTATCTAATGCTTTGATTTGAACATTATAACCATTCTTGATAGTCTGTCTTCTATTACTGCCACTCTGGTGCAATACACAATATTGTCTATTTGATGCTGGCACCTGTCCTAATAAAAGGTTCACTTCATAAAGAAATAAATCCAAGTGAAGAGGTGAGCCTCTCTGCAGTGTCTGCTCACAATGTGCTTCAGTTGCTGCATGCTTTTATTAATGATGTTAACCGCGTCATGCTAGCCACTATGCTTTTATTAATGATGTTGACTGCGTCATGCTAGCCACTATGCTTTTAGTAATGTTGTTGACCGCGTCACGCTAGCCACTATGCCTTTATCAATGTTGCTGACCGTATCATGCTGGCCACTATGCCTTTATCAATGCTGTTGACCGCGTCATGCTAGTCACTCTCTAGTTTCATTTACCAATCTGCGTCACTTAGCTGTAACTGAATCCCCTATCTCTGATACGACATCATCTTTGATACTGGAATTGGAAGGATGCCAAACTTAGTAATACTGCTATGTACTATGGCTGCTGCCATGTAGGTGTACTCTAGAAGCCAAAAACACATTGCTCAGTCGCTAGTACCTACCCTAGACTGCCAACCCCTACAAATACTGCGCACACAAATCCATCCATACACTATAGGGCCATAGAGACAGTATCCTACGCCTCTCTACCATGCGCCACGTCCAATAGAGATGACAGACTCTGTGCTAGATTAACCAAATTACATGAACCTTTGAGAAGATCCCTACTGGTCACTAACCTTAAAACTAACCATAAACTTAGCCTGAGACCCAGCCACTTAAAGCTGTCTCCACCACTGTCCATCTCGAATATGAATACCCTTCGGCTCAATAACTATAAGCTTAAGTCTTGTAATAATAACTCTGACAAACCTACCAAAGTCAACAAAGCATCTGAGGCTCCCCCCTCAAAGGAGCGCTTCTCAATGCAAGATCACTTGTCGCAAATGCTACCAATATTGGCGACCTAATCACTGAAGGAAACTTGGATTTCCTCGCAATTACGGAAACATGGCTCCATAATGCAGCAGGACCCGCTCTTATGCTAGCTATCCCTGATGGCTACACCATAGTTAGACAAGACTGAGACAATGCCCGAGGTGGCGATATTGCCATTATTTTTAAAACTACTCTTGGCCTTAGACTAGCCCCCACCCATCTATCACAATCATGTGAAGTTCTCACTGCCAAACTTCAGATAAATAACTCACAATCCCACACTATGCACCTAATATATAGACTGCCTGGCCCTCTTGGTACCTTTGAGGAAGATCTGCATAACATAATTATGAATAACCTTAAACCTACCTCGCAACTACTCCTATTAGGAGACTTCAACTTAGGTTTTAATGACCAAATGGATAAAAATGCAACAGATATAGCCAACACAATCAATGCACTAGGCCTCACCTACAAAGTTAACAAACCTACCCACCTAAAAGGGAGAATACTCGACTGGATAGTGGACCTTAACTGTTCAGTTACCATCTCCTCCATTATTGTGGACAGACCACTTTCTGGTGTCCTTCCACCTATCTACTATAAGACTCACTCCACTGGTTCAACCATTAGCACCACCATGCTCAACTAGAAGTAAATAAAGTATCACTGTAGAGAAAGTTACCCCTTCCATCCTGCCCACCCTCGATGCACTGCCAGAAAATCTTGATCCTAGAATTCTAGTTCAGGAATTTAACAATATTATGCCCACCACACTGGACAAAATTGCCCCTGTCAAACTCAGACCGAGAAAACCAATAGTCCATTTAAACAAATGGTTCACACCACAATTTAAAGACCTTTGCACTTTAAAGAATAAAAGTGAAACTAATTGGAGACTTTCCCCCTCCAGTGAGAACAAAGTTATATTAACCTCCCTTTCCTCACATTACAAGAAGGAAATTTGCCGGGCAAACGTAATTCCTACAATGAGCGTATTGCTAATTCCAATTCAAGTATGAAAGAACTCTTTTCTATACTGAAAGAACTAGAGTCCCCAATTGCCATACCCGATGTTTGCACCAAGGACAAATCCTGGTGTACAGACATCCAACATGCCCTAGCTAATAAAATTAACACACTCCAAAATAAAATTCAATAAAAAAAAAAAAAGTACTGAACATACAGCATTCGCCCAACACCCTTTTACCTAATGTTTCACCATCGGCACACAATACTACCTTCCATTTTTCTAAAATGTCTATCTTGGAGGTAGAAAAAATTATCCTGTCACTGAAGCCTTCGAACTGCAAAGGCGATATTTGCCCAGCACAACTAATAAAAGATGCTGCCAGAGAACTTGTCCCATTCATCGCTAAACTGATAAATGCCTCATTTGCCACAGGCACCATACCTGCTAACCTCAAACAATCTTGGGTGCTCCCCCTTCTCAAGAAACAGACACTAGATCCTCTTATTCCCACTAATTACCGGGCCATTACTTACGGTCCCATTTCTACAAAAAATATTGGATAAAGCCGCCTATATCCAAATTCAAAAACACCTTGAACTGCACAAACTCTTAGGCAACAGACAATCTGGTTTCTGTCCACTACACGGAACAGAGACAGCCTTAATCGACCTAAAGTCTCAAATAGACGAGCAGAGAGACAAAGGTAGGACAGTACTCCTGCTCCTACTTGATCTTTCTTCCGCATTTGATCTTGTCAATCACAAGGTCCTATGCCGACACCTTTATTCTGCGGCCCTTTCTCCACGGGAGCCATCAAATGGATTGAGTCCTTCCTGAGTGAGAGAACTATGAGAGTCTTCTCCCCCTCGACAGCCCATGACCCAACACCTATCCTATGCAGTGTTCCACAAGGGTCTTGCATCTCACCAACCCTCTACAATATCTGCACTAAGCCACTGTTTGACGATCTGGGTATCACCTACACTAATTACGCAGATGATACTCAGATTCTTCTCCCGCTTTCTGAGGATTACAATACAGACACAGGTTTAGTGAACAAAGTTTACCTTATCATCCAAGCACGGATGGCCACTCATGGCTTGTGCTTGAACGATGATAAGACCGAACTAATAATTCTGGGCTCACAGGCCAACATTAAAAAACTAGACCAAGCATTCTCCTCATTTAATATTGACAGGAACACCATCAAGGTCTCCATGGAAGTAAAAACCCTTGGATTCTACTTGGACTCCACAATGTCTTTCGATAAACAGGTCAAATCCCTTACCTCTGCCACGGATTACGCCTGCAAGCTACTCAGAGCTGGTAAGCCGTTCCTCTCTGACAATAGCTGCCTGATCCTGGCTAGATCCCTAATACTCTCCAGAAATGACTACTGTAATGCCCTATACAGTGGTGCCAATAAATCTACCATCCAAATTCTTCAAACACTACAGAACAATGCCCTAAGAGCAGCCCTATGCATAAATAAGAAAATTCACATCTCCTCCATGAGGCGCCAACACAAATGGTTATCCACATCCAACAAAATACAACAAAAAACGCTTTCCTTGACCTACAAAGCCCTTAATAAGGCAGCCCCCAGCTACCTTATAGATAAACTCCAGAGAAGAACTTCTCTCAGACCTACCAGAACTGGGAATGTTAACTGTCTGACCATACCTAAATATAAGCTCACCACTATTGGGGTAATAGCTTCACTGTAAAGGCAGCTAAATTCTGGAACTCACTGCCTAATGATCTGAGAGCCGACCAACCCTACCTACATTTCAGAAAAAATTTAATAGAATACATCATCGCTACTGACCCCTAGTCTCCCAGTACCCGCTGGGGACTTGCCCACATCTGAAGAGACCTTTTCAACCTGCATTAATAGTGTACTACTGCGTTAACTTGTGAAGACCATGTGTAGTCTAGTCTACTTGGGAGCCTAAGTGTTATACGAAGGGCCTCACTTTTGTCACATATATTGTTTGTACAGTGTTTGTTTATTTCTGTAACTACATTGGCCATTCTTAGTCTTTGCCCCTATTTTGTACATTGTGTATATCCTGTAATCATGTAAAAACTGTATATCCCGCAATCATGTAAATACTGTATCCTGTGCATATTTCGCAACCTTTGTAAGCTTTGCATCTCCATACTGCTGCGCCCTTTTACTTACGAGTCTGGTGCGCCTACCAAATGATTAAACAAACAAACAAACAAACATGTGCTCTGGAAAAACAAATGCTTGAAAGTTAGGCACCAAAGACTGTTTAATCCATAGGAATGCTTTCAAAATTTAGTGCAATAGGAAAATAGAATATTATATCAGTGATATGCACACAGAAAAGAAAAGAAAAAGAAAAAGGAATGTTCATTATAAAGCTTAATCCCCAAAACATTGTATCAATGCTATATAAATTGCCAGTTTTGCATATGACCATACTATAGGCCCTGATATCATGACATGACACTGAGCAAAATCTCAAAATAAACAAAGCCTTACAGAGCTAATATAAATAAAATCAGCAAATAAACATAAAAACAACCACCTTTGAATCATTACTACAGTTCAAAGATCTAAAAGTCTAAAACATATAGTTTTAAAGTTCTGGACTAACCAGATATATGCCAAACATTTTCAATGAGTGTGGTGTTACTAAACTAACTCATCATTTCAGCTTCTGTGTTAAAAAAAAAGGATTTTCACACATGGCTTTTTTTTCTTAAACTTTTCTTTTGTTTCATTTAGTTCTTATTCCTCGAAAATACTAACATCTCATTATTAATCCATCCAAACAGAACCCTACCTCTGTATCACTATAAGTTCAAAACACCTTCTCCAAACCTGCCGCCCCACTTTTGCAAGCTAACAACTATCCCTCATTTAATTTAACATTCCCTGTCTGCATCTATACTGCACCCCCTCCACACAACTATATGCCCAGGCCGTTTGCCCAACTGCCAAAGGTATCAAGAAAGCCACTTCGATTCTAAACAAAAACCCTCGTCTCCCAGAGCAATCTCTCCCATGAACATCCCTTGTGCCTAGAGTAACACCAATGATAAAAAGAGATACACTGTCTTAAATCAAATCTTGCCCTAGTCGTCTCCGCTGCATGTTATAAAACAATGATGCGGCTGTCTAATTAATTATCCACTTCCCTTCATTTACAATGCTCAATAATTCTCATTTAAATGTGCAAACATCAAACCATTCCAAGCAAAATCTCGGATAGTGCCCACATACCTTGCATCCATTTTATAAACCATTATCTACCTAATAACACATAATGCATCTCTTTCCATAATTGGAACTGCTCTCTTTCTTTGCATTGTTTGCCATTATATTTTAGGTTAAAATGTGAGATACATTGGAAAATCTTCCTTTAACACAACAATCAAAACCGTATTTGCTGTTTCCTCTCCCTTCAACACAACATTACTCTGAAAATTCAAAAAATAAATTATACATGCTCCTGCAAAAATACTAATGTAGTTTACAATCTGTGAGTATATGTGTGCTGTTATAAGTGTGTCTGTGTGTCTCTGTGTGTGTGCTGTGCACTTGCGCATACAAAGGTGATTGTTGGGGCAATAGGCATATCTTCACAATAACCTTTTCAAATACGTTATTTAAGAAAAGATATACTAAGGTTGTAAGCATGTTGAACTTGCCAAAAATATTCATGAAAACATGACGCATTTAACAATTTTAAACCACATGTTCATTTAAAAAAAACAAATATATCACTATGTTAATGTTGCTCTAACTCACAAATACGTAGTGCTTCAAAAAGATATGGAAATGGTAGTAACCAGTGCTCTCGTCACTGAGCTATCTTTTGTACTTGCTTTCTGAGGCTCTTACACAGGAATGCAGTTCTGTAAACAGCAGACAGCTGTTCTTACCCCTCTGTAAGCAAGTCATGGTATCAAACAGTGAAGACCGACACAAGTGATCACAGTTCAAGGGTCTTTATAGAACATCCAGGGGTTGGTTGAACGCCTATCTAAACCTAAATCTAAAGATGGGAGCAGGCTACGACCATCAAATAATAATAAGGCAGTCCTACTGGAGTCTCTGTCAAAATAAACGGGCCTATACTAATAAACCTTGTGCCAGTCCTTACTTCTAATTACAAATGGTGTGGGACAATAATGCATAAAAAAAGAAACGTGTTCAAGAAAATAAAAAAATAAAAACAACTATTGAGGACTGGATTAATGATGTGATTGTATTATCGGAATTTGAATTAGTTCTGTCCAAGAAGCAGGGTAAAGAAAGGGAATATTGGTCTTTGTGGAAATCTTTCACTGATTTTTATGGTAATGTAACAATGTAACACAGAATGAAAGAAGTGAGGTTTGAATTTTTTCTTTTTTGTATCTGTTTGTTGTGTTGTGTCCTCTTGTCTATATGTCATGGGATTGGGTTACTCTTGATGTGCAGATGTATTTGTTTCATGATTAATTATTTAATTATTTAATTATTTCCTCTCAAAGAACTTGTTCACTCATGCTTAACATTTGACTCTCGTTTGGTTCGTGTTCTTGTTTTTCTCTTTATTGCATGTTTCCGTTATGCTATTATCCTTCCTTGTTTGAATGTGTTTGGAAATTATAAATAAAGATGATAAAAAATAAATAAATAAATATCAGGATAGTTGAGCATTTGGCTTCCCTTCCCCACGTTTTCAGCACGGGGCAAGGTGGCACATTCGAGCTCTGCACACACTCTGGCTTTGCTGCCACCAGGATACAGTTCAAAGAAAAGTTATTAGGGCCTTCTGCCAAAGTCTCTCGCCCAATAACAGTCTCTTGTTCCAGAGGGCCTGACATAACAAACAAGCACAGAAGTTCCTTTCTTCTCAGGAATTTCACATTCACAGGTTTCACAATTGGTCTCCCTTGATTGGGCTTGGACCGTGGATCTCCCTCCGTTGGGTTTTGTGATTTTTTTACCACTAATTGCCTGACCTTAAATGGCCATGGTAGTTGGACATGACAGGTACACTGCTTGGGTGTGAGTCTGTTTTCTCACAGAGTGAGCTGTCCATGTGGAACTGTTTGTATAGGAAAGGGGGGTAAAGATCCTAAGTACCCTACCGGGTAGGATGGGGTAAAGGTGCTACAGGGAAAGGGATACCGCGTCTCGCCATAAGGTGTTCCACTCCCACTCCCCGAAGACCCATCACCCAGGTGATCCTCCTGCACTGGACCACCCCCAGGGTCTGGATCCAAAGGCGATGGCCATGCCCTGGCCACCTGAGAGAGAGACCCCTGGGTCAACTTCTGGTTTCTCACAACTTCCTTCTCCACAGGACTGTGTGTCTGCCTGCCACCTAGCAGCTGTGTAAGCTTCAGCTTTTCAAAAAACAAAATGAATGTAAAAATCTCACTTTAACACTTCGACACACAAAACACAAACCAATAATGCTACAGGGGTTAGTACGTTTTTGTTAGCTTCAAACATCACACATACCAAACTACATTTTAGAAAACATCCCCTTACAAAAAACTACACCCATTTCCAACATTTCCAAAACACAAAACATTTATAAATAAACACCACTATCAATATTAGCACAACTACATCCCCCAAAATCAGTCCTGCCCCCTCTCTCATTACCAATAACCCCCTCCAACTCACACTTCACTTATATGTCTATATTCAACTTATTACAGCAATCAATAATACAACTCAACTATGTACACAATCGTTTTGACCCATCCTCTGTCTCCTCTTCGAGATGAGGGAATGTACCTCCTTACCCCCATGTGTGCTGGGCGAAGGGATCCCAGGCCCTCCATATAATGGACCTACACAACAAAATCACAGTTATTTACACAATGATGTAGACCCTTCCTCTGTCACTTTGCCTCGGGACAAGGGAATTTTCCTTCCTCACACCCCCTTATGACAGGCAAAGGTATTTCTGGCACTATATATAATGTGCAATGGCCTACTTGCACTGCTGCCTTCCTTCTTGTATGAGGGGATCTCATTTCCTCTTTTTTGTCACTGCTATACTTGTTATGACATTCTCTTTCAGAGGAGATCCCTCTGGCCACTATTCTCTAATCTCTCCTTCACAAATCAATAATAAAAGCTAAAATATTTATACCCACTCATTCGTATATTACAATTCAGTTTTTCCCACAAGAGTGCAGTCATGTTTTTCTTAAGTGTCTTCCAAGCTCCTCAGGCGCTGTGTTCCCCACGTCCCCCTGCAAGGACCATGCAGGGTTTCTGATAAACACGGCACCCACCGGCCTCCTCTCAGTGTGCACAACGGTTACTGCAGATAGGCGGCAAGTGAATTACAGATCTACGTGGGATCTGGAAACCATCCTCTGCTACCAATATGTGGAACAAGCTAAAAACTGATCAGTAAAAACATTCCAAAAAGAAAGAGTGCGCATCTTTGCAAGGAAGACAACATTAATGACAAAATAACTTGGCCAAGGAGAGGTCAGTCTCGTACGGCTGAAAAGCAGACACTTTCCCAATCAGTCAATAGTGTTTATAGACACAATACACAAAATTATAATACATGAATATGCAATCATAATATTATTTGTGACAGTTCTCTAAACATTCTGATTGGCCTTTGCCCATAGAAAAAGTCAGTCAATATACAATACTCTAAGCTTATTTATTAGTAATTAGCCCTATTCTGATAGGTTAATACATTCCCTCGCTTCCCATTTGCTAAGACCACACAAGCTCCACACAATGAGCATTCTTCCACTGATGATCTCATTTTTGTGCAATCAACAAACAGAACAAAACTTACCACCATTCTCAGCAACACATTAAAACCCAAGGCCATCCTGCCTCGTGAGACCATTTACTGGGCCCTCCTCAGGCTACTGCCAGCACCTGCCTGGTGAAGCTATCATTCTTTTTGTCTATCTGTTTCAGGGTCAACATTCATGGTGACAATAGAGATTATTCAAGAGATACTTACCTTTATATTTTGGATGTTGCACCCCCCACCCCGACTTCCCTGTAAGGCTGCCTATGATACAAGAGGTCACCATTATGAACTCTAAATATAACTGGGCACTCTCAAACAAAATACCTCTCACAAAATCAAATCAGTGTTTGGTGATAGACGTGATTGCCCAAAATCCCTCAAACCTTCCTCCATTTGTCCAGAACTCCTCTGATTTGGATTAGTGGGCAGTGCAAATAGGTGTCCATATGTCTAGTGTCTAGAATAGATGGATTTCCATTCAACGTGTAACCTTTTATTTTGGTAAAGGAAGAATAAACCCAATAGAAATTATTAAAAAACGCGCACTTCCCTTTTAGTTAGACTCTTGACTTTTTTCTTTGCAAGAAGATTGCATATGCAAATTTTCAAAAAACGACATAATTAAGAGTGATTACTAGATTAAACATTCTGCTCTCCTTTGCTGAGCATTGATTGCAGACTGTGCATGATGTTATGGAAACAGTATGCTGCAGAGGTTAGACCAGATGGACCATTAATACTGGGATATTAACAGAGGATCAGCTCTCAGATTAATATCTATTCACTAGCACAATTTAGAAACATAATTGCGTCCTCAAAGTACAAACTGAAAGGGGTTTGTTTACAAGGTTTACCCGTTGATAATAAACTCCCTGGAAGTGTACACACGTTGGTGGAAAATGCAACAAGATGAAAGAGAATTGATATTGTTCATAATGCTTCATGAATCTGAATTGAGATTGTATTCGCTGAAGGTGTAATTGTCATTATTTTTATTATTGTCCTTTTATGAATGGTTAATATGAACACGTGCAGGTCCATTTTCAAAGGTATGTACCAACTCAGTCAGACATGCTATATCTTAAATATGTATTTAGGTTTAGGCAAATGCACAATGCAAAACACATTTAAAGTAAATTGATTCCTAATAGCAGTCAATCAACTGCACAAGAAACACAAGTCTCTAATGAAAATAGCGAAGCAATCACGAGAAATCACTCATGATTTGATCCCTCCAGAATGGTTTGGATTTGCTCAGGCATTATTCCTTATATTTTTGGGAAATAGACTGAGAAGCTAGTTCCACTTTCTAAGGCCGAGATGACACATTTGAGTGCATTGAAACACAGTCATACGGTAAGAAACGTAATGGTACCATGAAATAGATATGGCCTGGACAATGCAAACTCGAGAAAAGAGTATAGTGACTGTCTGACAATGTGTGATATGGCATAAAGACCAGTTCAGATTTCAGTGTGTCAAAGTATATTATGCAGCTTTTCTCTGTGGTATGTATTGGTAGCATCTAGAAAGCCATGAAGTGTAATCATTTGGAGCACACTGCAAGGGTTGGAAGTAATGTATGGCCAATGTTCACTGAGTTTGAAAGATGGCCATTTGATAAGGGTGTAGTAGACCTTACTTTTTTGATTTTTATTATGATACAATGATGCAAGGCATAGTACACACACATGCCCTGCTACATCAGTATCCTGATCTGCAGTTCCTGATCTCCACTGGCACAGAGACGGTTCAGATGTCACAGGTTTGAGATAGAAGTGGGGTTATTGTAGACAGAGGGAACCCTACACCGTTGGTGTTTATCTCTGTTGGGGTCATTACAAGTTTGGAGGTAGCCATGGTGGTGCTAGCACCATGCTGCCTCCAAACCCGGGTCCGGGTCCGTGGTGTCGGAATAGGGATTTACTGGGACATTCCGACCTTGGCGGACCCGGTTAGTCCCCATTCTGAATACCATTCCCCATTCCCATTCAAGCCCCCATAGGGCTCAATGGGAATGGGGAAGGAGCAAATAACGGGCACGCAAATAGTGGCCCCCTTATTAGCTCCTTGGTCCCTTAGCAGGACCCGCTAAGGGACCTCAGAATGCGGCAGTAGGGGGTTAATGGCACCGGCATCGTTACCGGTGCCGTTAACCCCCCTACCGCCGTACTCGGAATGAGGCCACTCTCTTTCCTTCCAGATCCCTTACTTTTCCTTCAGCAAAAAGCACTTTGGGTATGATGCAAGATGACAATAACCCCTTGTCACAAGGGCAAAGATTAAATCCCTTAAAGAAGGCTTACCATTGTCCAATTCCCTGGAGACGTTTTCCTATAGAAGATGGGCCCGCCCGCTTCTTCTTTGATTCACTTTTGGACCATTGAGGACATAAGGGAGACATCATTTGGAACTGTTTTAGGAGAGTGTGACCTTTCCAAAGTCCTCAGCCATTGTGGTGATGAAGGAGTACTCCAAGGCAGAGGCAATCTCTGCTCTCTATCCACTTGCAGGGCACATTGGGGGACTCTTGCTTCAAACCATGGCCTGCCGATCTACTGTAAACTTCCCTAGTCTGGCGTAACAGAAACTAAAAGGACTCACCTTGTCGTAGAGCCCTGCATTGGATTTCACAGCATCTTGAGAGGCAGAGCATCCAGGATCCACGATTTTGTTGTTAAACCACCTAGAACCACCTTCAATGCCACCAAGCCATTGGGAACCACCAGTTCAGCCTTTGGAACTCACTCGACTTCAATTCTCTGTGCTCACATCATTGTGCTGGCTCGAAACCATTGTTCCCCAGCTGACTTCCTGAACTCCTGTCTGGCTCAAGTACTGACACACTATGCACTGAATTTCGAATTGTCACAGTCCGGACTTTGCATCACAGTGCGACTCAAAACAGCTGGATCTTTGCACAAATCATTGACCAAAATCAGAAGTACTCATCCGCTTGAAGCAGGCTCCATTGTCAAATTGCTCCTGGTTATCCCTTTGGCCTGCACCGCTTGATGCCATTTCGGAACTGCATGTAGCACATGCTGCCTGGATTAACGTGGCTCAATGCATCCGGACCAAATTCCACCCCGACACTCAACTGCTTGAAACCCAGCTCTATGCATTAAAACTTACAAGCATTGGAATAATGTACATTGGACAAATCCTGTCCCTCTTGTCAACCTCTCGGACCCTAGAGACTGGCTAAGTCCCTTTTGCACCATTTCCCTCCAAAAACATACTTTTTCAACTCATTGCATTTCATGTCTTTTTTCTCCCTGCTGAAAACCCACAGTGTTGCACCTTTAAATTCTGCATTTCTATGTCTTCTGCATATTGGTGTGATTAATTAAAGTATATATATATTTTAGTAGAAGCTTTATTGGACATTCTCTTAATTTTGGGCTGTTATACCTCGCTGTCTGTGTTGCTGCTGGATCACTTTCACACAACTTCTGAGAGTATATCCTTCCCTCGGTCCACGTTACCACAAAAGGTAAAGGAGCAATATCTCTTAGCTGTGCCTGTTTGGCCATTATGATTGAGAGAACTGTTAGTTTGGTTTCCAAAGCGATAATGACGGTTCCTGAGGTCAATAAGCCTATTAGCACATAGTGATTCTAACATTAAATGGTTTGAGGTCTTTCAAGCACAGTAAACATGTTTCTTTAATAGTGAGTAAAGGAAATAAAAACACATTTACTTTACTAACTCAGTTTATCTTGTGATATTTAGATGAGGTTGTCTTCATACGTTAAGCATTTAAACTGCAAACTTCATCATGCTGGAGCAGGTTTAACATGAGGATGCATTAGCTGTCTTGCAAAATAAATAGATTTCGCTATAAGAAAGTGAAAGCATTTTCCCCAAGTTTTAGATTTCTCTTTATTCTATTAAGTAGGATTTTGCAGCACAATAAAACGTATTCAAAATAGATGCATGCGAATTGCATTGGTCTTTCTGTGTTTACTTTTGAAGACAGAATGTTCAGAATGCAGTCAATACCAGTAGTAATTGACTCCACTGATAACATTCTGATTGGATGATGGGAGGTCAATAACGATCTTCATGTGCTAATTTGTATTCGAGTATTCATAGTGACCCTGTAAGAAGAGATCAAATTCTCTGTGCTTTGGGATATACATACACATAGCTATTGAGAGGTATTATTTAGCGATGTATGGAACTTAATATTGTATGTGCTAACTAGAAAATCGAGTTCCATTGATAGTTATTAAGCAATCCCAATGATCTGTTTCCCCTCCTGGACTATTATATAAAATACTGTAACGGCTATAGCATCTACCTTAAAGAGTCACAATGAGCAGCCACCATTGTGTTTTGTCTAATCCCTAGAAAAGTTCTTAAACTTTCCAGTATGAGAGTTGAAACCAATTACTCCTGTATGAACAGATATATGGTATTAAGGGATGTTTGTTTTCACAAGTAATATATTTTGTGAGGCCTTTTACCAACTAAAATCAACCAGTGAACTAACATATTAGGAAGGGAAAGCTAGTCATTTACAAAATTGACACATTCAAGCTATAACGTGGTAATAAATGAAGCAAGAAGGAACATGGTCACTTTACTGTTTTTGTACATAGGTACAGGCATTTCAGCAATAAGCCACCAAAGTGCAACATCACCACCTAGTAGCAATTCCTGGAATTTCACCTGCAGTTCAGAGACACTGAGCAATGCATTGTGGTAACACACGTGATCAAAAGCATATTTATTTTAACGAAAAAATGGCTTAATCTTTTTCATGCTCTTTCAAACACACCATGGCATTGATGATGTTTGCTCTTAATATCTACAGCAGCTATTATGCCATTGGTCTGCTTTTGACTCAATCAGCCTCACACGCATCTTAAATGAGTTACCATTTACTCTGGACACGTGTCCTGTCTCACAGGATGAAACAATTCCTATGCCTCCTTTCAAATTCCCTCTGCCACAGCATCACCTCTCAGATACCTAGCATTCCAGTTGATAGATTTAAATGCTGATCACCTCATTCAAGCAAATGTTCAGCAACCACGGTTTTACCTACAACAATTTCCTCAGTGACAAATTGTCCTCAAACTAACAGAAGGCAGAACCAAAAATGAACCAGATCTCAGCAATTGCCTCTCAAATAGACTCTAGATGAGTAGAAACCAAATTTAACACACGCCAAAGAACCTGAAATAATAATCTGCTATATCCCATAAAGGTATCCTGGCCAGATGACATGAGACACTCCACCTAACTCAACACTCCAACATCAGAAGCTACTTTATTTAATTCAAGATCTATTCGTCTCATCATGGTATACATGTCTCCCAGTCAGGATGCACTGCAACACCCTCTTTATTGCCCTCCTACCTCCATGGTAGACTCCCAGAACCCACTATCAAGAATGTGATCCTGAACATGCCTCTCTGAACACTTCTATCCAGATATGGGCTGTTTTATTACTACCGCTCCTCAACAATAATTGTTAAAGAGAGGCCTCCTTCTCAGTCCAAGCAACCAACATATGGAACCCCAAACTCAGCTAACTGCACATATTGGTTGAACACATGCATTTTATGATATCCCTAAAACTGTGGCTGGTGGGAGAAGGAAAATGTCACTTTAATGTTTCCTTCATAGGATATCAGGATGTAAGCCAGCACATCTGACAGGCATGAGGATGCATGAAGACATAAGTTGTGTATTGAGTAATAAATATGAAAAAAGACCATGAGCAAAATGCCTACTTAGCCCCAAAGTCACACTTTGATCTGTCCACATTAAAATCATATTGTACACAGGGCACCCTTCGAAATTCTGGCCTCTGTGGAGAGTCAGAAGAAGGACTCACACTCTCAGATGGCACAATATACTTAGTTTTATTCAAATGAAAATAGAACACCTAATTTTCCCTATGTCTGTGGGTGGCCCCTGTCTATTTTAATAACTATGGTGCTAGTCTGTCAGTCTCGAATGTCCAAAATGAAACAGGTCCGCTGTCCAAAGCTAACCTAACCGACTCTACCACTAAGAAAACAAGCTTAAGTCAGAATAACGAACCCCTTATCCTGAGGGTACTGCTAGTATCAGTCTTTAGTATACAGTTTGCAAATAGTCTCTTGTGTGACTTCTTGTATTAGTATCTATATTTCTGTTAGCGGGATGTTGCACTTCCTTTCTTTACCTTGGTTCCCTTTTGGCTCTCTCTTGGTTGGATAAGGCTTTTGGTCACTAACCCGCTTGTATCCCACTTAGGGAATATAGTTTTCCTGGATCCCTCGGGTTTGTATCTGGTTACTGTCTAGAGCATCTGAGCCCTCTTTCTCTTTCTCTTTCTCCTATATGGTATTTTGTTCTGATTCAGGATAGCACTTTGGTTTCCCCTTTTCCCATGGTATTGGGTCCCACTGGTTCTCTCTCTTTTTGTCCTGTTTCTCCTCAAGGTTTTCTCTGGACTTGTGATATTAATTTCTACTTGTTAGTGAGGTTAACTCGGTTTCATATCTTCTACTGTGATGAGTTAACAGGTTGAAAATGATTTTCTCTTGAGTACACTCATGGTGTTTGTTTCATATCTTCTACTGTGATGAGGGGGCTGTGCATTACAATATTTATCTCTTGATACACAGTCTTCATAATGACTGGTTCAAAGCTAACTCTCTTCCATTTCTTAAACTGGGATGAGATGGCTGTATAGTCTCCCTGTACCTTCCATTCACCCGTTACCTTCTTTCCTAGTGGAGAACGTCATAGGAGGATTTCGCTCTTGGAGTCTCTCCTTGTTACTAGGTGTTGCAGATGGTGTCTTCTCTCTGGTGTAGGCAATCTTGATCTTTCTCCCTTCTCTACGGTGCCACCGACCTGAACTGTGCGCCTTGACACACTGTTCTTCTCAGCTGTCGGCAGTCTTGACGATGTTCCTCGGGCCGAGGGTCCACTTCAGATTGGCTGCTGTGGTCTCGCCACCACCCCTGCATTGGCATGGGCTCTTGCCCTTTGGATTTCTTGGATCTCAGGTTTTTCCATGACTCAGGCACCCTGCACAGCTCCTACAAGAGAGTTTGAAACTCACAGGTTTCTGGCTCTCCACTCTCATCCAGTGTAGCGTAGCTTGGAGTGGCCCACAGCCTATGCTTACGTTCTTCCCTCTCATGCTTCTGTCTCATCTCTTGCTTCTCTCTCACTCTCTGAAAGTGCATTCTTAAATTAACTGCCAGTCTATTATGCAAGTCTATGCATAAAGGACAAGCATACTCATCTTTGGCACTTAAGGGGTTAAACATTCGCAACTCAGTGAAGTTGACATCCTGATTGAAAGGGAAACAACCGTTCCTCCCAAGATAACGTTTGTAGTTTCTTCATCACAGTTTTGAAAAGTCATATTTATGTGTGTGTTAACACATTACATGTAAGCCATGGTAAGTCCAGCCTGAGGGAATTCCTCATGGGCGGGATTCCTTGTCCCCTTAGGTGGAGTCTCTCCCGGTGAGGTCCCACTGTGAGCAGGCTCACAGGAAGGGACTCCACCTAAGGGGAAAAAGGGGCATTCCCTCGTTTCATCACACCTCCCTCTGGTCTAGGATGGAACCCTGGTGATATCACAGTAAGGTGCTGCATAAACCCAGATTAAAACCACACAAAAATAATTCAGCACACCACTCTCGTTAGAACATTTACTGAAACAGTCATTAATAACATGCAATCAACCTATCCCAATTTCACAACACCTGACCTGTTCCCTATTTGACATTTATTACAATTATACGAATGTTGCAGTACTCTCCAATGCTGAAGAGCTTTGGAAATGCAGAAGCCCCCTTAAGAACTGCCAAGGAAACATATCCTACATTAAAATATAGATTTAGGTTTGGTTGGAAGATTTAGATAAGCATACACACAGCTGTGCAGAGAGCACGATCTGACATGGAGTCAGCCGTGAGCATATGATCTCCCTGGCCATAGCCAGTGGTCACATGAACATATAAAGCATTGATATTTTATTCCTGTGCACTCTTCAAAGCAGAAAGTAACCACAATGATTCAAAGCACAGAGTCCACATGCTGTGCTGGTCACAGATGCAATGTACAGCAACATAACGATTAGAATGGCCAGTCAAATGAGACTGTACATGAGAGGTTTTATGTTGTTTCAGATCAAAAGAAACATAATGAGATAAAAGTTGCAGTCGTCATCCCAAACTTTAATGGTAAAAAACAATTAGGGCTAGTCACACCATCACAGCCAACCTTGTGTTTCAGTAAATGGGACATGGCAGGAGCAGGCTGAGACAATATCACTTCTTATATGTCTCCCACTTGCACATTTTTTTTTGCAGCCAAAATTCAAATCATGGTAGTCCTTCATGGTGTCCTTTTATGTGCACACCCTAGACCTGATTTATAAACGCCTTTTTCAATGGGAAAATACCATTGAAAAAGGTTTAGTAAATCAGGCCCTCTGTTTCTAAATTTGTGGTCAATTCATGCATGCAATCCTGCCCTGTCCATCCATGCTTGAAAAGTCTTGATGTTTTGTTTTGTTCTTTTCAAAATTTCGAAAGGTGTCAATCCTGTCACAATATGGGTATTCAAATGATACACAGCCAAACTCATGCTCCCAATCTTTGCCAGAGAGGAAATCCATCTTTGTGTGGTGAAAAAAAGTGATATTTAGGGCTTGATTCATAGAATGCTTTGCATATTCCCCATTTTCCCTGCAAAATGAGAACGAACGAGGGACACGCCACGCAAATAAATGGCACGCCCAGTCAAGCGCAAACCTAACCTAATTTGTGGTTTACAAAGCGCAACTTCACATCGGGAAAAGTCACACGCAAATCTCGTGATCTTAACGCCACATGATAGGAGACGCAGCATACAATGCGCAATGCAACCAGTGTGCAAAGGAAACTTATATAAAGCAGGCAAAGCACACCATTCCAACGTTGCTCCAGCTATAGTGGCAGCAATTGTACATGTCGATAGAAGGAGGATGAGGAGGGTGGTGAGGACAGGATTTTCCACACAATTACAATGCTCTTTAGGATGCTAGAGGACAAGGTATATGCAAGGTACAGATTACCACCCCATGTCATCCTAGACCAGGTCAGGGAGTGGAAGGAAGAGCTTGCATCACCCACCATCTGCTCCCAGGACCTCCCAACCCTGGTGAAGGTGCTGACAGACCTACATTTCCTAGCCACAGGCTCTTTCCAGTGCACCACTGCCATTGTTGGGGGCATATCGCAGTCCACGCAATCCTGGTGTCTACACCTGGTATAGGGCTGCATCACATCACATATGCATAGGCACATATACATGCCAGTTTCATGCCATAGCACACTTCTCATGGGTTCTCAGAACAATTGATTGCACACATGTTGCAGTACAGTCCCCGCCCCCACCCACCCCCGAGCTACTGAGCACATTTACCTCAACCAGAAGCATTGGCATTCAATCAATGTGCAGTTCATCTGCGACCCAAACAGAGTTATAATGCATGCCAATGCAAATTTCCCTGGAAGCACACATGACAGCTACATTTACTGCCAATCACCACTATACTAGGCCCTGGCATCAGGAACATTTGGCTATATGGCTCAGCAGTGAGTATTAACTGTCACGCACATGCATGCAGTCACGTGACACATTGAATAACAAACCATGACAATCAATGCTAACAGCAACCAACCATTTACTGATTTGCGGGGGGCAGTGCCTACTCACTCTCACCGTTTCTGCTCATGCCATTCCAAAATCTTACCAGCTGAGGTAAGGTACTATGCAGCACACATAGCCGCTAGGGTCATAGTGGAGCGCACATTTGGGGTACTCAAGTCATATTTCCGCTCCCTAGACCACTCTGGTGGCATATTGCAATTGTGCCCCACCAGTAGTATGCAAAATCATTGTGGCAGCTTGTGTCCTGCGCAATGTTGCCACACAGCGTGGCATACCAGTAGAAATGCATGAGGGACATTGCCCTCAGCCACAGGCACCACCCATGCCCTTGGCCGTCCAACGGGCACAGGGACAGGATGTACGCAATCAGCTTGTGCAAACCTATTTCACATGAATACCAGCATCTGTGGCTTACACACATAGTGAAGCCAAATCCCTGGTGCACTTCAATTATGAATGGGACACTATCCACCTTGCTTATAACAGCATCCTGAGAACGTGTTTTTCTGGGAGAGGAAAATTGTGTGTGTCCCTAGTCATAAAATATACTGCCCCAACCACTGGCACAGTCACAGCAAGTGGTAACAACAGTATACATGTAGCTCACACAAAAGCACACAACACAATCAATGAAATCTCTTACCACTTTCACATGCTCACCACCAACAACTGAGTATGCAGACCCCCAGCAACACACATGAGAACACAAGTAGGAATGCACAACATCTAATGTAAGCAGTAAAATCACACCTGTTAGGTCTGCCCTGGCCACCCTAGGCATGTCACACAACAATATACAGGTGGAGTGGCCACCCTATTCCATAACAAAAATGTAACTCACAATACACATCTACATTTAAATAGTCATTCAGACTGAGAAGGTTGCAAGTTAAGTTCAGGAAAGATGCCCATCTCACCTCACATCTTTCCCCTTGTGAGCCTGCTCCAGCTGTACCCATTCATGTATCCATGCTCTCCTCCATAGGTGTCCAAACTAGCCTACACTGCTGAAGTGTTGCGTGCAGGCATCGCACAGCAATGTGTCCTTGCAGAGCAGCAGCCATCTCCCATAGCAGAATGCCTCTGCAGAGAAAAATAACACAAGATCAGAGCAGGTAACATATTGATGCACCCAATGACACCACACCATGTGCCCCCTGAGTGTCATGCAACAACTGGAAGCAATGCCTCACCAGCCTCCGATCACCAGCAATGTCTCCCCCGCACCCTTTCAGCCAGCTCTGCCCACCTCAGGCAAACACAATGAAAAACATCACACACAGTGGCAACATCCATGCACCCAATCACACCATATCCTTTGTCCCCCCTGAGTACCATGCTACAACTGCAAGCAATGACTCACCAGCCTCCCATCATCATGTATCCCCCACACCCATGCAGCTAGACCTGCAACTCCTGAATAGAGATCCCTGAGAGGTTGGAAACCCAGGATCTCTTTGTAAGCCCTCCCAATGCCATGATTTGGATTCCCCTGATTAATGTGACCTCAGGACAGTGTAGGAAACACTGGCAGGGGAGCCAATGATGCAATGTCCAGGATGAAGGAAGGCGAACATCTCAGCAGTTGCAGTGAAGACAGGATGTGGAAGAAGGCAGCTGAGCAAACAGGCAGCAGTCAGAGAGGAAGGCAGGGCACTGAGGCAACAGGCAGAAAAGAAGCAATCAGACAAAAGAAAGGAATGAGAATTGTAGATCAAGGAAACTGCCAGACAAAAGGGAGCAGGAAACAGGCAAGAGGAAGGGGAGTCAGAGCTCAGAGGGACTGGACTGAACAGGGCTCAATGACCTGGGAAATGAATGGAGCATTGAGGTGTACTGAGCATCTGTCAACAGGCGTCTAAGTAGCTTCTCTTATACCGTGCACGGTACCTGCCACAATGGCAAACAAAACACCTGACCTATGGCATGTGTCTGGTGTCAGAGGACGGGAACTCCACTCAGTTGCATTTGGGTGAAGATGTTATCCCCACATGGTCTGCAATGCCGTGCTGGGTGTGGAGTTGTCTGCAGAGCACACCACATTAGCCATGCCACTAATGACATTGCACCCTATGTCCCTCTGAGTGCCTTGAAAATACATGCACAAGATACACACCTGGCTCACATCCACAGCATTTCACCTGAACGAACATTTCCAGCTTGCAATGACATGCAGTGCATGAAAGTAAACAAACAGGACAGCCTTGGGGAAGTCCACTTCAAAGAGAGTGAGCACTAGTGAATCCAACAAAATCTGAACTCATTCACAGAGTAATCACTGGCAGTGAAGCACTATAATTTCCACCAGAGCACATTACACACTCTGGGCACAGGGGATAGTCTGACCCGGGATGCAGGCACATGTTGGGCCATCAATTGCAGGCATACAAGTTGTGCATACTCACCATCGGGTGTCACGTGGGCCTTTGGGTCACCATCCCAAAATCACATGACTCATGCAAACCCTATGTGTGCTACTGAATGTTAATATTGTGGTGCACACTTAACCAGTATGGGTAGTATATCTCAGTGGCAATGCACTTGTCTTGGAAGCAAGACGATGCATAGCAACACAGGTTCGAATCCCGGGTGCACCCTTAGAAACCTCTTTGGTACTAAGCATGTTATAAATAACCAATTATAATTGACAGTAATGGTGGGTATTGAAACTGTGAAACAATGGCACTGGGTTGGTTGGTAGTTTCCTTTATTTTAAGGTCTTCTATGATGTTGAGATAGTTTTAAACAGTCAAGTTTTGAGACATTATAGAAACCCGTTAAACGTTTGAGTGCTCAATATTGAAGTATATAGTGGTGTTTTTTAATTGTACAATTCAGTCGCACTAATTAGAGAAAAGAAAGCATGAGGCACACTGTAGCAAAACCTTTGATTTAAAGGGTGAGAAAGTGATACAGAGCATCAGTGCTGGTACTAGTGTCCTGTTTATGCATAATCAATCGCTTAGTGCTAGGAGGTCCATTATTTGCCGAAAGGAGTATAGTCCAAAATAATTTGTGAAAGAGAAACAAATGATTTTTATTATTTAACAGGAAATTAGATGTGCAGATGAAAATAATGGCCGCGTGCGTGGACTTGTGAACTTCAAAGGGCTGTATTAGAATTATTACCTAATGGCTTACCTGTACAAACAGCTGGGTGGTCTCAGTAATGTGATTGTGCCAGCCGCCATATTGGTTATTCTTTTATTCTATTACAAAGTGTCAGAATAGTCACTGGATTGACTTGTGTAAAAACGAATCGCATTGGTTGAAACAAACCACTGACCAAAGTGACAATGGCGGTTGTGATTCGTTGTTAGGTACAACATACGAATAGGAAGTTGCAGAATTGACAGTGGGCAACCTTACCTGCCAGCAGAGCTGTCCTGATGTGATTCCCTCATTCACCTCCACCGAACACTATTCCTCTGCATTTTCTAATGGAGGGTCAGTGCCCAACCGAGGGCATGAGGTCTAGAGAGGTGAAAGAGTGCTGGGTGGACCTCACAGGGAGTGCAGTCACTGAATGAGTCTAGATCATTGCAATAACATTGAACATTGGATTCCACCAGCTATAGGAGTAAATCATGCAGATTGCACATATGAGCAATATGTTTTAGTGTGAGCTGCAACTATATGTGTGATCCTGTTGCAGTCACATTAACCGTGGCAGTTAACACTACTGTGCATGGCTGCATGTTCTGTCCTTCAATCATAAAGGCCATGAGAGGGCAGCAACACATCCCTCAAGGTTGAAATTAATAAAATCTGAATCTGTACATCCTGGACAGGGTTGAAAAAACTAAAATGTGTCAGTCCCAGACAGGGGTGCAAAACATAAGTTCAATGTGTCCATCCTGAACAGGGGTGAAAAATAATCAATATGTGTCCATCACAGATAGGCTTTCATAAAAATAAATGTCCATCTTGGACAGTGGGAACATAATTGTCCACCCTGGAGGGGCCAGGAGGGCTGGGGAGCAGGGTGTGTGTCTATGTCCACATGAGTACATAGAAAAAAGTAACACCAAATCACACACTACGTGTATTAACTGAGACTGCCATCCTGCAGTGGATCCGCGGGTGGTGGTGGTGGTGGGGGTGATGGTGCATCTTGTCCGCACAGTGTCAAAGCCTGGCCTTCATTGACTATGGCCACCCATGATACAAATGCATTCACCAGCATGCCAATGGCAGAGAGGTCACAATGAACATCCTGCTGAGTGGCCACCGAGTCTGCATGTGCAATCACTCGTGATGTATCAAGTTGCTGGGATAGCGTCTGCCTCAAGGGGTCCATCACCTCATGGAGCTGTGACTTTGCAGCTGAAAGTTCTTCATGCACTGAAGATCTTCATCTCACGCCAATTGGAGTTTCTAGATGCCAACATCTCCTGCTATTTGCCACATCATCTGCATGCAGTGAGTCCTTCAGAGACTTCAGATCAGCCTGTCGGACCTTGATGTTCGCTTCCACACCCAGTTTGTGGGAGAGCCATGAGGACCACATCTCAGCATGCAGTTTCTTCTCCAGGTTGGCCAATAGTTGCTGCTTATGTTCCTGAAAGGCCGGATTCTGTGCATTCCGAGTAGCTGGTGTGAAGATGTTCTCAGCCAGGTGATGAATGTCCCTGTCCATTTCATATAATATGTCATGATGTCGGTTGGTTGCACTCAGCATCTGCTGCTCCCACTCTTACTAAGCAGCATACGCATGTCCACCATGTGTACAAGGCCGATGGCGGTGGGGTGCCGGGGGTCAGGCACATCACCCGGCATCCACTGATGGTCTGTGTCGTATGTAACCACCCTCCGTTTTCTATCTCTGTAACTAAGGAGCTATGTTTTCTATGTATACATAATCTTGCTTGCATACACCTTCATGTAATAGCGCCTCGATGTCTATGGGCTGCAGTGCGCTCTACAAATGTAAAAAATAAAATAAATAAAGTATGACCGCCTCCTCTTCATCCTCCTCCTCTGCATCTGCTGTATCATCACCTGCATATAGACAGACATGAGTACCTTGCCTAAGATGCATATGTGCATTATAATGCATACAGACACACAATGGCCAGACACACAATCATCACACATAGTGACTGGGCACACTGTGAGCTGTACATCACAGATGAATGACATGTGCTGACATGCACAGTCAGGCAGTGCAACATGGCATGGTGGCATTTGTTGTGTTTGTCCTTTACACCAGTTTGATTAATATATCTCCATTAATAATGACATGAGACAACATCCATGTCTGAACTCCTTTATTCCTATTCTTGAACTGCCCTTCCTCATTCTTTCCTTCTCGTTCCATTCAATGCTGCATTCTACATTCTTCTCAGCCACAACAGCATGGTCGGCTGGTGCGAGGGTACATACATACAACCGGACATGAGTAGCAGTGATACATATCAGTGGAAGGATGGATGTCTGTGCATCGTCAGTGATCCCATACCCAACTCAGACATTTTCTTGTGGCAACATATCAAAGTGTGACCTGCATATCTGAAGACACCACATTTCAAGCAGGCATATGTGTTGCCATTATAGCCCCTACTACTATTGCAACATTGCCCCCACCCTGCAAGATACTTGGCTGGTCACAGTCACATGCCTTACAGACATGTGGGAGGAGACTGCACGGCCACTGCTCCATTGAAACTCTGTATGTGGAATGTACTACACACAGGCAACTATTGGCCATCCACATGTTGTCCCATCGGGAAGATGCCCTCATGCGCCTATGCACAGACATTGGGCATCATTACGGGTCTGGTGGAAAACATATAGCGGTGTCTGGCTTCCCGATGCCACCGGCTCATTACGAGTCCGGCGCCCGGGAAGTCAGGTGCCAGTAATTTTGTTAATCCCCATTCCCATAGAGTTCCATGGGACTCTATGGGATTGGGGACAGAGAAGCACTAGCACCGTTTTTAACGGTGCAAGTGCTTCTGTGACAGGTTTGTTTACCGTGACCGCTGCGCCTGGCAGGGTCAGACCTGTCGGGCACAGCGGCTCCAGCAGGCAAACACGTAGTTTACATGTCCAGAAACAAGGGTGCTGGTGAGCTTACCAGCACCCTTTTTTCTGGACTTGGAAACATGTCAGGCAGCCCATTGTTGCTTATTCTTGTCAACCAGCCGCCAAGGCCAGGTAATGGGTGAGTATGAAAACATGCACACAATTTTGTGGTGCTGCGTGAGTCATGATTGTCACACCCAATGGATGATACGCATGCAAGACACTGAATGTTTACAGACACATGTGTTGCATGCCAT
Organism: Ambystoma mexicanum; assembly: GCF_040938575.1. Classification (NCBI taxonomy): domain Eukaryota; kingdom Metazoa; phylum Chordata; class Amphibia; order Caudata; family Ambystomatidae; genus Ambystoma; species Ambystoma mexicanum. The sequence continues at coordinate 329,748,921 of NC_090927.1, forward strand.
TGCCACTCATACAAGCTGCACCATTTCATGGTCCATGCAAAGGTGGTGACTTTCTGGGAAGCAGAGCTCAAGAGCACACGGGTGGCCACAGGAAGGTTCAGACCCAGACAACTGACTCTGAGAATATGGCCAGTTGAAATTCATGCATTCTTTTGTATTAAATAAAGGAGTGCATATTCAGGACACAGCCACTGAGATGCTTTTCATTCACACACCCTCCGGCACATCGCCCCCAATCCGCCCCAGTGTCCAGTCATGCTCTTAGTGTTGACAGAGACATTTAATTGGGGACAATTCATGACTGATGACTCATGTAACAAGCTTTTGCTTTTAAAACCAAACATAAGTACTGAACATGGGGCATTTTCATTTTGAAGGCCAGCACAGTGCATGAGTTAGCTGACCAAATCTACACATTGAGATGGAAAATTAACATGCCACACAGAAAAAGCTCTAAAAACTTCCTTTCCACATTGTTTAATTTCACGTGCAAAAGCTGTTCATGAATATCACTTTGTAGGTAAATATGAAGCATGCCTGAGAAGGTTAACGGTGATATCTTTGCAAAAGTGCTCAAGTGGCTGCATTGGGACATGGAGTACATCTATCCCCTCGCCATCAATGTACTTGCCATTCCCATAAAATGACAACCACTGCCCGATTGCTCCTCAATGTGACTTGGCATCCTGAGTAGGACAGCAGCATCCATTCTGTCACTGTGCAGACCGTAGTCCATGTACAAACCTTGCCGCAATATGAGTGCAGAAATTAAGTCATCACCCTGTTTATCAATTCCTCCATGTGCTGCTCCTATATATAATGGCACACATGACTGTTTCTGTCTGATGTGTCACATCAGTGCTGGCCCCAGGTCAACCAACACCCTGAGTGAGATTTCCCGGGGGTGTGAGGCCTCTGCTTTATGCCTGGTGCAATTCATGAATTGCCAGTGTCACTTTATATTGTGTAATCTGGCAGCCACCTTTACATGACACGTAAAGCATCAGTCATTGACTGTCTACAAGTCACAGAACAATCTCTGACGTCTCGGACTTGGGTCCTCCAAGGGCATTCACCTACAGCGCTTTGAGGACATTGCATTGGCACATGGGCGCACTAATATGTAACATTGCATTACTATCTCACAAGTACCTGGTGCAGTCGAGGTGTAGCTGGTTCTACATTATGCTGTCCTGCTGATGTGCACCTAAGTGTGATGTACCAGGGAGTCATGTTAGGAGTTACAAACATGGATTCAGTGGCAGTGCTACCAGTTGTTCCGGTTGGAGTAGGATATGTGGCCAGTTTACTTTATGTTGGAGGCAGGCCAGAGGATTTGAGGTAAGTTGTTGTTCATCATTAGACTAACAGGGGTGTAATCTTGCAGGACCGGCCTGGGGTAGTGGGCAGAGTTGAGTGGGGGTGATGGCAGGACTTGAGGAGGCAGTCTGGTGTAGTAGGCAGAGGTCAGTGGGGATAGTAGGAGGATGGTAGACTAGCAGGGCCTGCCTTGGGTAGTGGGCAGAGGTGAGTGAGGGTGGTGTGAGCACTTGAGGGGGCAGCCTGGGGTAGCAGGTGGAGGAAGTGGGGGTGGTGGGAGGTGGCTGGTCTGGAGGGGGCAGCCTGGGGTAGTAGGCAGAGGACAGTGAGGCTAGTGGGAGGAGAGTAGACTAGCAGGACCTGACTGGGGTGATGGGGGTTGTGGATGGTGTGAGCACTTGAGGGGGCACCCTGGGGAAAGTGGGCAGAGGTGAGCACTGGCGGTGGCGGGTATCAGGACTTGAGGGGGCTGTCAGGGGTAGTGGGTGGAGGTGAGTGGGGGTAGTGGGAGGTGGCAAGTCTTGAGGGGGCAGGTTCTGCCTGGGTTAGGGGACAGAGGTAAGTGGGGGTGTTGGGTAGTATCAGCACTTGAGGGGGCAGCGTGGGGTAGTGGGCGGAGATGAGTGTGGGTGGTTGCTGGTGTCAGGACTTGAGGGGGATACCCGGGTGTTGTGGGGGAAGTCAGGAGCGTGTGGGAAGGGGGGTGTACTGGCAGGGGGTGCTTGGATGTTGTGGCATAGGTCAGGGTGTGGGAAGGGGGACGGACAGGGGGCTGCCTGGGGGTTGTGGTGGAGGTCAGCAGGGTGCGAGGGGGGTGTCCTGCCAGGGGCCTGCCTGGGGGGATGTGGCAGATTAAAGGGGGTGTACTGGCAGGGGGCTGCCTTGGGATTGTGACAGAGGTCAGGGGGTACAGGTGGGGGTGCACTGGCAGGGTACGTCCTGGGAGTTGTAACAGAGGTCAGGGGGAGGTGGGTGTACAAGCAGGGGAATGCGTGGAGGTAGTGGCAGAGGTCAGGGGGTGTGGGGATGGGGGTGGACTGGCAGCGGGCTGCCTGAGGGTTATCACAGAGGTCAGGGCATTGTGGGCATCAAGGTGTATTGGTAGGGGAATGCCTGGGGGGTTGTGGCAGAAGTCTGGGGGTGTAGTGGTTGGTGTCAGGACTTCAAGGGGCTTCTTTGACTTAGGGCTTTTAGGCCAGTTGTTGCAGTGTCTTGAAACTACTGGTGATGAACTGCCAGGGTGCTGCCTTGAGTTATGGGGGGACGGCACACAGTTTTGCTGGGGTGCTGCCTTGATTGCATCTGGACAGCATGCAGTTTTGCCAGGGTGCCGCCTTGAGTTGCATGGGAACGGCATGCAGGTCCCCCGGGGTGCTGCCTTGAGTTGCGGGGGCGGGAGGTGACATGGAGTTTTGCCGGGATGCTGCCTTGAGCTGCTTGGCATCGACATGCAGTTTCGCCGGGGTGCTGCCTTCAGCTACGGGTTGACAGTCCACAGTTTCAGTGGGGTGCTACATTAAGTTACGGGGGGAGACACACAGTTTTGTCACGGTGCTGGATAGTGGAGCAAAGGTAAGCGCAAAGGTTGTCAGATGGGGCTGTTTTTTTTTTACCTGGGGCGTGTTGTGGGCATTCCAGGTAAAATGTTGTTTTAGGCACTAAGTACTTTACAGGGGCTTTGCACTTTTTCTATGAATCAGGCCCTTAACCTTATTTATCTTTTATCCCAACATTAGATTGCAGAATCGGTAAAGTGTTTATTGTTGGATCACATTTTAACAAAGAATCCCTCCTAAGGGAAGTCATACATAGCAAATGGATCTTGTCTTGGGGTGTACTGGTAGGGGGATGCTTGGGGTTGTGGCAGAGTTCAGGGAAGGATGGGGAGGGGAGGGGAGTGTACTGGGAGGGGGCTGTCTGGGGGGTTGTGGCAGAGTATAGGAGGGAGTACTGGCAGGGGGCTGCCTTGGGTTTGTGACAGAGGTCAGGGGTGCAGGGCGGGGGTGCACTGGCAGGGCTCAGCCTGGGGGTTGTAGCAAAGGTCAGGGGGAGGTGGGTGTGCAGGCAGGGTGATGAACCGCAGTTTCGCCATGGTGCTGCCTTGAGTTATGGGGGAACAGCGGCGCACGGATGGGGAGTCACTCCCAGAACAAGACTCACTTTCTTTGTCCAAATGATCATCCTTATATCCAGTTTTGGCCACTAAGAATGCCAAGATGCCCTTAATGAATTACTTTCTATGAAGTCTTATGAATCACACGTAGTTGAAATGTTCTTGCAACTCTCATAACCATGCTCTGCAGTCCAAGTTCATCCCACACCTCTTGTACACATTCACACTTGATCCATGTACCACATCACTAATCTTTGCACCCCTGTCACATTCCGGTAACAACATTATCATCTCTATGAATCAATTCTTCTCATTCCATTTTTGTAATTCAAAACATAAGGAATGCACTGGTTCCTGGGTAGCATCTTCAGCTACACACCTGATACTCTGGAGTGTGATATTTACAGGTGTGTGGGACAACCCATCAGCAGCAATCTTATTCTTACCAGCAATTAAGGACACATCATAATTCAGCTCTTGCATATTGGTAACCCACGTTCCTACTCTGGTTCAGTCCATGACTTATCCCTCTTCTCGGTGCAAAGGCTTATAAGCTTTTCTAAGCTTGAAATGTCTCCACACATATGTCTTATGTTTTGTGCCTGGCCCAAAGCACCCCAATTGTTCTTATTCGTTAACAGAGTAATGCAATGCAGAACCTCTAAGCGTTCTCTAAGCAAACGCGATGTTCTTCTCATGACCATCGTGAACATAACACACAACATCGCCTACTTTACTATTACTCACATCTGAGTAACGTGTAGTTGTAATGCTGTAGTCAAATCTCAAAAGCACAAGCGAAACCATTGTATGCCGCTTTAATACACCAAAGTCATCATCACATACATTTGTCTATTGAAACACTGCTATTTATTCTCAGCATTCTCAAGTCACATGCCTTATCAGCAAAATGTCAGACACATTTTTAAAATGATTCTAATAGGCAAGTCACTGACATTTATTATTTTATATAGTTAGAACTTGTCATCTTTATACATGTCTCCAACATATTATCTTTGGGCGTTATCCCTTCCCTACACAAACCATGCCGCAAATACGCAATTGCATTTCAACAGAACTTGCATTTTACAAATTCTAGGGTAGGCCCAACAGATGTCAAAACATGTAATCCTTACTGTAACCTTTCTGGAGTAAATCACATATTTTTGCAAACAACTTTAATGAACGTGCCAGAACCCAGCACTCACAAGCAATCACACAATATAAGCAATTCACTACACTAGAAAACTGATATGATATGCTTCCATGTGCATTGCCACTAAAATTAGGAAGATTTAACAGTTGAATGCTTAATTGCTCTCCTTGTGAGACCCTCAGCAGCTTTTGTGGGACTTCCGGACCTTTTCCTTGTTCTCCTTGATTAGTGGAGTATTTTTCCCCTCATTCATTTGCTTTGCTCTGACCATGGGAACCCTGCTAATCATGTTTTACTTTATTTTGTTGAGTCATGCGTTCCTCCATACCTTTTTAAAGACACCCGTGTTTCACCTTTGCAGCACACAGCACCCGATGTGCAGTGTAGATGGGAGCCCTTTGAGCTCTCCTTTTTATATTATTTTATTTTCCTTGAAACTTGCTGTTCTCTTTATTAGAGGGATACTTTTTTTATCCTTCTTGACTTTTCCTCTTGAGAAATAAGCACACACCACCCTATATGGAGTGCTGAGGGGTTACTTAGTGTCCCCTTTCTCCCAGCTCCTGTAAAATGTATGTGACAGTAACAGCCCTATAGTTTTGGCTGTTGGCAGTGGATGGGTTTACCAACCTTTGTGCTATATTTGCTCGCAGGCTTTATTCACAACTGTGGCTATGCACAGGAGGGGTCACCTTTGTTCCAACATGGTGGCTCCTTTCTTTTTTCACCATTTCCTATGTGGTTGATCTTTCTTGGTCCTTCCACATTTTGGGGGGAGGCCTCATTTGAGTTTTGTCTTCGGGTGAATCTCTTTAAGGTGAAGTGAATCCCCTATGAAATAGTGTAGTGTATAAGGGGGGAACAAACTGCACTATGAAACTCGTTGTGGAGGTAATATAGAGCAAGTAGCAGATGCATAACATTAGGAGACACATAGAAAGAAATGCCATTTTGTAGATATGATAAAAGCACAGGCTTGCATGACCATGCTGCACCAGTCAAGATCGAGGGAAATATTTGACTAGGCCCAACATGATTAAGGATGAATAAATCCACACTGCCAGTTCTCACGGAAGTTCACTTCCCCCATGTCCCTTCACTGTTGCAAACATTTAGTATCTTTGGGAGGAATGCACTCTGCAAGGCCGTGAGACAACAACAGCTGCCGTGCAGTGCCAATTCATCAAAACCAAGCTGCCAGCAGGCCTCTAACCCCCACCCAGCCAACCCAGAACCACAGCCCACACCACTGCCCTGGCCCCCACGCCCTTGCATTACCATGCCATGCTAAGCGAGCGACCCCCCGTACTAGCATGAACCCTGCGACCATAAAAGATCTAAGTATGCATAACTGTTTCACACCCAATAAACTATTTGTAACACGAGGTACAGGGAGGGATACATTATAGATCAAAGCAAGGTTGGATGCCTTGAGTGTGAGAGGAGTGGGATCAACATAGCCCAAAATGTGTGGGTCACTATGACTGCATTTGCCCTCCCTTCCCCCTGGCACCAATCCCCAAGCTTCCCAGGTGCATGTCACAGTGATGAAGTCGTAGGCCTAGTATGCTAGCTTAGATTTAAGAATATATTTCATGAGCAGCTTGACCTTGACTCCATGATGACATGAGCCCAGCTGACCCACCTGAAGCCTGACCAACGGCGAAGAAACCAACAAATTGTGGCCTTGCATCCCATGTGGAGCAGGATTGTGTATACCATATGTCCAATGAACTCTGTGGGTTTAGAGCCTGTATGTGACATCATATATGACAATGTGGCCCCTTCAAAGGGTACTGACATGCATTCTGAAGGCAGAACGTTCTCGAGCAGCAGAGTCCTTTGCTGATATTTTGTATTATGTACAATTAAACCTTGTTATCCTTGCAAGCTTTTGGCATATTTCCCTAGAGGGTTGTTTTCACTCTGGAGTGTGCATAAACAGGGACTTGCCTTCATTTACCTCAAGCCATTTTGTTGCTCCTGCATTGCTGGAGTGCTGATTCCGGTGTTTGGGTGTTCACCCATACCGATCACCCAGGCCTAATGCTTGTGTGTCTATAGGGAGACTTTTCCAAGTTCCCGATAAGTTTCTCACCAACAAAAACATTCTACTTAGGAATCTTTTAGAACTTTGTATTTTCTGCTGCAGTGCCATACCTGTTACCCCTCCAATCTGACTAGGTAGGGATGGACTACAGAAGCGTTGAGGCCATTGAAAAGTATTACAAGACTTTGAAAGCATTGAACTACTATTGCTGGTGCTGAATAACCCTTTTTATTCCTGAAACAGAACATTTTCTGAGTTGCTATAACAAGCAATAGCCCTTATTTGTATTTGTATTTGTATTTATTTTATTTATAACGCACAAACCCGCAGGCCCGGAGGCATCAGGGCTAAATTTAAGAGGTTACAGAAATGCATACATACAGGCAATTGCAATGCTTGAAATTGCAAAAGGAGTGACAATACATGATATGTACAGGACATTCAGTACAAGTAAAACAGTCAGCAGGTCAGAGTAAGTATGACAGAGGAGCTGTGCAGGATTTAAGGCTGGTCGAAGAGCCAAGATATAGTATTGGCCTTGAAAGTGTGAAAAGACTCTTCAGCTCTGATTGTGGCAGGGAGTGAATTCCAGAGCTTGGACGCTAGGACCGGGAAGCTTGAGCCCCCTGCTTTTTGCAGTTTAAATCTAGGGATGGCTAGACAGTGGGATTGGGCAGTTCTTAGCGGACGGGAGGCCGAGTGTCTCGACAGTCGGCTGCCGAGATAGATGGGGGCCTTGTTGGCCAGGCATTTGTGCGTGATGGCGAGTGCTTTGAGTGAGATTCTTTGCTTGACAGGTAACCACTTTAACATAGATCTAGTTTCTGAGATATGGTGGTTGCGAGGGATGTTTAAGGCGGCATGGATGGCATTGTTTTGGGTGGTTTGGAGTTTATTTAGGTTCTCTTGACTAGTGCCTAGGTAGAGGGCACTGTAGTAGTCGATTTTGGCCATGATGAGGGTTCTCGCTAGTGTGACACTGTTGGATGTAGTAAGGAAAGGTCTGCAGGCTGCAATGAGTTTGCATGTGTGTGCCGACGCAGAGCTGACAGCATTCTTTTGACGGGTTAATGATAAAGTAGCGTCAAGGTAGAACCCTAATGTTTTAGTGTCTTTAGAGACTCGAATGCTATTGCCGTCTATAGAGAATGATTGATATGCCGGTTCAAGTCTGCTCAGGCGTTGTGCAGTGCCCAAGATGAGAAGCTCTGTCTTATCATCATTTAGGCACAACTGGTGTTGGGCCATCCAAGCTTGGATAACCAAGTAGACATTGTTGAGGACCTTGGCGTCAGGTAGATAATCACCAGTGATAGGGATGAGTATCTGGGTGTCATCCGCATAATTAGTGTAGGAGACACCCAGATAGTCCAGCACATCAAAGAGTGGTTTTGTGAAAATGTTATAGAGTGTAGGTGACACACAAGAACCCTGAGGTATGCCACAATGAATTGGGGAAGGGTCGGCAGCTGCGGATGGGGCAAAGACTCTCATGGATCTGTTGCTCAAGAAGGATTTGATCCATGCTGCAGCAGAGGGTGAGAAGTTGGCAGCGGAGTGGAGGTGCTTGCAAAGGATTTGGTGATTGACCAAATCAAAAGCGGCCGAAAGGTCGAGAAGTAGTAGCATTGCTAGCTTGCCCTGATCCTTTAAGACTTCGATTTGGGTTTTGAGGTCTATTAACGCAGTCTCCGTCCCGTGTCTGGGGCGGAATCCAGATTGTTGTAGACCTAGCATGTTATTGGATTCCAGATAGTTTTGAATCTGAAGGTATGCAGCACGATCTAAGCTCTTAAGCAGAAATGGTAATGTTGTAATAGGTCGGAAATTAGTAGGTATGCTTGGGTCGAGGGAAGGTTTTTTGAGCAGAGGGATAACCCAAGCGTCCTTCAGGTTATCCGGGACAATACCAGTTTTGAAAGACGAGTTAATGAAGGCAGTGATGAATGGGGCCAGCTCATGCGCCGAGTCCTTGATAATGGGGGCTGGGCATGGATCACCTTGGCAGTTGGAGGGTTTAATTCTGGGAATTATGTTTTCTACCTCAACGACGGTGAGCGGTGAGAATGTAAATGGTGTGATGTTAGCGGTGTCTGGAGTGGGGGCCTTGGCAGGGGAGAGAGCGTGGTTATCGCGCTTCAAGTTGTCCTGCTTATCTTTAATTTTCGCTTGTAGTGTGGAGATTTTATTTAGTGAGGCTGCTTGGATGTTAGTACACCATTGACTATCTTTCAAGCAGGTGTCAGGGGGGGCGACTGGAGTTTCAAGCTCTTTTAGGATTTTAAAGAGTTCCTTGGTGTTCGAGTCGGCTTGCATAATGCGGTTGTTGAAGGATTCCTTTTTTGCAGTGATGATGGCATCTTTATAGGAGAGTGAGGGAAGAAGGAAACCATCTTTGTGCTCGTCAGAGGGATGGCTTTTCCATCGATTTTCGGCACAACGTTTCGCTTTGCGGAGAATTCTTAACTGTGGGGTGAACCATGAGTTAAGATGAGCTTGTAATTTGGCTTTCCTTAGTTTGATAGGTGCTATAGTGTCAATAGCCGTAAGCATAGTTTGGTTGTACGTGTTTGCTAAGGACGTAGGGTCAGGGCAAGTGTTGAGGGCTGCATCAAGAGTTGGGAGTAGCAGTGGGAGGAGTTTCTCCTTCGTTATATCTTTTTTGCTTCTGGTCAGGAGTGCTGGGGCTGTTGGAGTCAGGATACGTGGGGTTGCTTTGATGTTAAAGGTTATGACATGATGGTCAGACCATAGACAGGGGGTGTTGCTAAGAACCTTAATGTTGCAATTGGAGCCAGCTAACCAATCTAGTGTTCTACCTTTGATATGGGTAGGTTCTTGGATGTACAAGGTGAGGCCGAGATCAGTTAGCATGTTCTCCAAGTCAGTTTCCACAGGATCCATAGGGTCTCCAAGACCTAGGTTAAGGTCGCCTAGGACGATGGTTTGTGATTTGTTTTTAGTATTATCCAGAAGGAGGGTGGAAATTTCACTGGCAAAGGACGGTGCCGGACCCGGAGGCCTGTAAATGTGCTACATCCAGGTCCCTATTTAGGCTTTTACTGGCGGAATTATGCACTTTAGATTGATCACTATAATCTGTTGATTTGCCCCCTTGCAGCCTCTGTCTCCTACGGGAGCTCAGAGCAAGGACCTCCGAAACATGGTTCCTGTTAAACAAAGGGGAAGAAGGTGCTAATTCAACTCCAGTCCACAAAAGAACCGCCCTTGAGCCAAGGGTGGAATTTTCCCAGGCGGTGCGCTTATCAAGATGCACTTCTTCATTTCCGCCATGGTATGGACCAATAGACTTAAATAGGCAACTGGTGTAAAGAAACACACCCTGCACTAAGATACTGATTCACACAGTATCCCACAGAACGTGGGTGAAGTTTGAATAATCTATCAGTCAGTCTAGTCCGTTTCTAACTCAGACTCGTCAAGTGTGGTAAAGCACGGGCAACGTTATGTGTTATACAGTGTGTATGAACAAATATGAAAGTAGTGAGGAGGGGAACAGCCACTTAGCTCGTCCGGTGATCAAAGACATACAGTACCGCGAGGCCTGACACTTGAGGGATGACTGCACGTAACAGTAATCCAGGAGACCAAGCCCTGCATGGAGTCCCTCTCATGGCGTCCCTCACTGTGCCTATGCACCAAGGTGCCAAGGGATCGTGTTTAAGGCCAGGTTATCACAGTATCCCTCCTGGCACTTCTCTGGGCTCAGACAGCAATCTGCAAACCTCACGCAGCGAGGACGAAAAAGTTAGAAGAAAGGACAAACTAAGATCCAGAGAACGTGAAGCCGCACCGCAGCCTAAGGATGTAGCCGCCTCCGATGCTTACAAACTGCAGTGGGCAGAGCCTGCAGCTTCTCTGGGCACTGGAAGATCTTGTTTATCTCTGGGCAGTCCTACCGGAATGATTGATATCAGATAAAAATACCAAGCTCCAGTCATCAACTCATAGAAGTATTTTATGCAGGTAAGTTGGCTCCCTTGAATACAAACTTCTTTATACATCACATGTTCCTGTACCATATATTGATATTAAAGAAATTGTTCTTAAATATAAAACACAACAATTATTTAGATACCAAGAGTATGAGTACTTAAGTGATCGAACTCTCTGCGAACTGAAGAAGATGATATTGGTTTTATTTTGACTGTGGCACATTGGCAGCCTAGGATTAAGAAACTGCTCACGATCAAAATAACTATACACATTTCGGTGGAACCTAATGATTGTAGTCCTATTCACTTTGTTCAGTGCTTTTAAGCTTTTAAGCTATTAGGTGCTATGTTCAACTAATTTTCAAAAAGGTTCAAGAAGAAAAGTTTTAAAAATGTGTTCTATCCATTAACCATGGAATTGCTAGAATTTTACAAACACATGCAGTATTGATTTCCAGTGTGATAACAAGGATCTGTGTTCCCCTAGCAACCAGAAGTCATCCATTTGATGGAGAAATTCATAAGTGCTCACGCTGAAGACACTCAGAGATTGTACATGTACATTTGCACAGAAAAATTGGGACATTTGTTTGCCAATTCATAGCAAATCTCCTGATAATGAGCTCGATTTGCAAAAGCATCTTTAATGCTTGAAAATATTGTGTAGGGTCTCTGCCCTGAACATGCAGGCCAAGACAACACACCGAGGACTGCCTTAATGTTGTGCCTCCCTGCATTCTGCAGATCTATATTATAGATCCTGCGAATGCAGCCACTATTTAATGTATTTGTTCTTCATCATTTAGAAGTGCAGTTTGTTGTTTGTGAGGCTGTTGCTGTAATGTAGAATGCAATGAATGGCCACACATTTTAGGTACAGATGTTACAATGCTGTGGTTGTTATTACATTACATGGGGGTTTGATTGAGGTTTAGCATTCATGGGATCCATATATAGCCCACCCCGATAAAGAAACAGAAGTAGCTGTAAAAAGTGTTTTGTTTGTGTTTGTCTTAGAATCCAGACATTCTTTATAGCTGCCAATACCTCCAAATTGAATTAAGCTGTTTTATGTTGTAAGTAGGACTATAGCAGCAGAATATTGTGTACAAGGTGCTACACATGCCACAGCTCTGAGTACAAAACCTGAGCAGTGCATGTGACATACAAGGTGATGTGTGCCTGTTACTCATTGTTTTTCTTTGCCGTGTATCGGCCTGATGCTAGGGAGTCAGCTAGCAAGGTATGATGCTTATTGGAGTCCTGTATATCCATGAAAGTGTAGTAGCTGGGTTTGATGTTAGAGGTTGTTCTCTTCTTCTGGAATGTGCTAGTGTAGCCAGATGAAAGGGTGGAATTAAAGGCAAGTAAAAAAAATAAGACTTTCAAGGACGCCTACAGCAGATGCCTGACTACACACCAATGATCTATAGTGAATACTTCATTACCCCAAAATTAAGGATGCTATCATGGACAGTATTTTTCATCCCAGTGTTTTTTTCACAGTGAATTCAAATAGAGAAGTGTTGACCCAGCCTCAGGTCCCTGACACGGAGCTGCTTTCCATATCAACCTCACTTAATTCTTCCCTTACAACAATGCCCTTCTCCCTTCCCGCTCCCCCCCTTTCTCCCTCCTCCTGCTCCCTTCTGCCCTGGCGTGATGTCCTTTTCTTAAAGGGGCCCACCCCTTTATTCACCAACAACACCACCCCGTGCTTAACGAGAAAGTCCATGGTCTACATTTGCTCGATGAGTATCTGGGGTTTCTGCAGAGTTCTCTGAGGTCTGCTTGGGATTCCTGTGTTTCCCCGTCTGTCTCGGGTGGCAGGGTCCCACCTTTTTTGTGCTCCGGTTCTTCTGCCGGTGCTTCGGGTGGTTCTGAGTCTTCTAGTTATTTTCTCTTGAAAAAAGAAGCATTCCTTGTTATGTCGCCTAGGTCTCCTGTGGCAGTGACCATTGGCCCTTTGATGGCGGTGACCAAGCGGGGCTCTGGGCTGTAGCGGGTATCGGTCTTCTTGAGCTGTCTCTGCCGTACTAGGATGTTGTTGTTCCTTCGCTCTACTCTTCTTGTTGGCCCACTCTTTTGCTTGCCTTTTCTTCTCTGCGAGAATAGGGGGCCATAGCGGGGTGATTTTTTGGTGGTGGAAGCCCAGGTGGTCCGCTAGTCTTTTAAACTCACGCCCTTGAAACATGGATCCATTGTCTGTCTTTACTGTGGTGGGTATGCCCCACTCACTGAACAGTTGATCTATTATGGGTGCTATTTCGTAGAATGATGTTGATGTTGCCTGTTTAACAAATGGAAAGTGGGAGTATTCGTCAATCGCTACGAGTAAGTGTCCTCCTTCCTCGAGGGGCCCGTAGAAGTCTATTGCCACTCTCTGCCATGACCGCTCGGCGTTGATTGCATTGGGCTTGGGCTTGTTTTCTTTGCTGCTTTCTGGCAGGATTCACAGTGGGCCAGGACGTCTTCCACTATTATGTCCATGTATGGGAACCATACGTGATTCCTTAGGATTTTCTTGGTGTTTTCGATTCCTTTGTGTCCCTAGTGGGCTATTGGCACTAGTGTTTTCTGGGGGTCTTTTGGGGCCACCAGTCAGTTAACTCTCAGTAGTATACCTTGTTCTGTGGCCACCAGTTCTGCTTGTATTTTGGCTAGGTGGGATAGGTCTTTGTCAACCTCCCACCCTTTGGTACCTCTTCCGTGCAGATGCTTCCACTTGATTCTGCTGGTGAGGTATACTGCTGCATTGATGGTGGGGTCAGCTTGGCTTCTGGTGGCAAATTCCTCTGCTGAGATTGGTGGGGGGCATGGCGTTGGTGGATAAGTATGCATTGTACTCCTCCGCTTCGCAGACTAGTGAGTCGTCAGTGTTGGCGGTCTGGTGTTGTGATAAGTAGTCGGCGGGGTTGGCATCCCCGCCTGGTTTATGTATGATGGTATAGTCATATTCTTGGAGTATTATGCCCCACCTCTCAATCTGGGGGGGGCAAATTTGTCTTGTGTTTCCCGAACAGGGATAGTAGGGCATGGTGGTCGGTGACCAATGTGGAGCCTCTGCCAATCACGAAGTGATGGAATTTTTCACAGACCCATACGGCTGCTAGACTCTCCCCTTCTGCCTGCGAATAGGCCTTCACAGTGGGGGATCGGGCTCTGCTGGCGTACGCGATGACCCCATGACGGGTGTTGTCCTCGGGGCTAGTTTGGGCAAAGAAGGCACCAAGGCCTACGGGGCTGGCGTCGACGTTGATGATGATGATGATGATGATGGTTCCCCCCTTGGGTTAAAGTAGGCCAGTTGTCGGTGATTTGCCAGACCCTCTTTGATTGCTTGGAAGGCTGCTTGGCATTATGTGTCCCATGTGAAGGGTGAGTCCTTCTTGAGTAAGGCCCTGAGGGGGTAAGTGGTGGTAGCGTAGTTCAGGAGGTATCGGGCACAATATCCTGCCATCGCTAGAAATGATCTTAGTTCAGCACTGTTTGTGGGGGCATGTAGGTTGATGATAGCATTAATCTTTTCCGAGTCAGCCGTAATTCCTTTGTCCGAAAAGATGTGTCAGAAAAATCACAGAGTGGATTTGTTGACATTGCACTTGGGCCCTTTGAGGGTGAGACCAGCGTTGTGCAGGATTTTGCATACAGTTACAAGCACCTTGTCGTGTTGATCAAGTGTAGTTTAAGGCGTTGACCTCTGGCGATATTAGTTTTCTTATGGTCTCTTGGAAAATCTGTGCCGCTGAGGAAATTCCGAAATTGAGCCGTTTATATCGGAATAGCCCTTCATGGTTGATGAAGGTAGTTATTAGTCTGGAGGTTGGATCTATAACGAGCTGGTGATAGCCTTGGTTTAGATCAAATTTGGAGAAATGGGTGGCCTGGTTTAGTCTGACAAGCATATCTTCTATGCTTGGTCCCGGGTCTCTCTCTCTCTCTCTGTATGGCTGCGTTGGGGATGGGCATGTCAACGCACAGGCGCAGCTGACCGTTGTCCTTGGGGACGACAATGAGGGGGGACACCCAGGGTGTGGGTCCATCTACCTTTTCAATTATGTCATTCTTTAGAAGGATGTGTAGTTCTCTAGTCACCTGTGCTTGTAGGTGGAATCCAACTTTGCGTGGGTGTTGGGGAGGGGTGTGATATTTGGGTCAATATGCAGCTTGATGACCGAGTCTTTGAGCATCCCTACACCTTCAAACAGCTTGGGAAAGCGAATCTTGAGGGTCTCCATGTCGATAGGTTGGTGGGTTATCAACAGTACTTTCTGTCTGTTTGGTGGGTATACTTTTATTATTTCTTTTGGGTCGTAGTGGAAATCAATCAGTGCCAGGGCTCTGGTCGTCCGGTAGCTGAGGAGGCATCGCCCAACTGATGGGCTCTGTATGATGTGTATAGTTTTTGGTACAGTGATGCCTCGGTAGGACAGAGGAACTGACCTTTGGATGCTAATGGCTGTGATGCTCCTCATTGGAATATGTGTATACATAATTTACATAGTGGGTAGAGCTCTGCTATCGCGTGGTGCAGCTCTTTGTTCATCACATTGATGGTAGCCCCCGTGTCGACGATGAACTGATTCTGTGTTTCTCCTATTTGTACAGTTACTCTGGTGGCTGGTGAGTCATCCACAGATGGACTGAGGAGTCTGACGTATTCTCTGTCATAGCCGTCTTGTTAGTATAGTGGGTATTGGTCGACTGCAATCAGAGTTCTCAGTGGTGAGTTACTGTACGGATCGTAGTCCGATGTGGTGGCGGTCGCATACCCCTCTTGTTCTTAGGTCGCTGCATGCCCTCGGACATAGGCATTGTTGGGGGTCGCGGCCTGCTGTTCAAAGTGGTGTTGGTAGTCATATAGCTCATGTAGTTTCCTGTCTGGTTCAATGTGGAGGCTCTCCAGGGCTCTTACTGTATCTGGGCGAGGGGTGGGCACTGCCGGGTAGGTCATTCCTCTTTTGAATGATCGCCAATCATACGTCTGGCTCTCTTGCCTGTTCTGAGTGCCGTCCAGAGTGCCTTGAGTTGGTGTCGGCTGAAACGATCCTGCATCAGGGAGCTTCTCCTTGCACATGATCTGGAAGTGGTTTTCTTTGCCGCAGCTCATGCACCTTTGACCAATTACAGGGCACAGGCTTCTGTGGGGATATTCAAATCTGCATTGGTAGCATTGCTTGTCGCACTGAGGCCATTATTGTGGACCTCTGAAGGTTTGCCTACCTGGAGGGCCAGGGTATCTACGGTACGGTGTCAGGGCTGTGATTGTGTCTCCTTTCTTTGGGTTTTCAATTGCTGCAGCTTGGACACCCGTGCTAAGTCGAGGATCTCTTGGAGGGAAAGTGGTTTGATCAGGAGGTGCTTTCTGAATAGTGATGAGATGCACCCTTCGATTATCCATAACTGTATTGCTCGTCATTGTTGAAATTGGCAAAGTCATATTTCAGGATTTTCCTTTGCATGCAGATGACAAATTCGCCAATGGATTTGTGGGCTAGGTGGGTGCATTGGTTGAAGGCATAGTGCTCGTGGTCTCTGTTAGGGGTCACCACTAGTTTACTATTGATGCCAGCGAGAAGACACAGGTTTGTGACTCTTTCTTTGGCTGGTATCGTCCTTATTATGTTCTTTATTTCCCTTCTGGCCACATTTGTGAACATGTTGACCTTGTTGGGCAGATCTTGGGTCCATATAGCACCTACAAAGATCTCAAATTCTTCAACCCATTCCTCCCAGCCTTGTCCTTGGTCGTGATGTGGGTTGAGGGTAAATGGGTTGGGGCGCCTCATGAGGCTGGTGTGGGATGTGGGACCAATGTTGGCTAGTTGTTGGGCCCCTACATCAGCGGCTGCTTGTGCCTGGTCAGTCATAGTTTCTCAGTGTACCGCTTGTTGTGGAAGTGGCAGGTACTCGTGGGTTGCCACTCTTTTCTTGTGGTGGTCCTGGTTTATTTGCTCTTGCCTTGGTGACAGGTTCTCCCAGGGCGGATAGCATAGGTTTAGGCTTGACCTCTGCTCTGGTGGGGTTGTTGGCGGTATTCACTGTGGGTCATGAAGGTGAAGGTGGCAGTGGGTGTCATGCAACATTTCTCTGTCCTGTTCTAGCTGACAGTCAGGGCTACAGCTTTGGGGCCTGCGTGGCGTGGCTGTCTCACAAGGCCCATGGATTATGCCTTAGGTCTTGAGGCTCTGGGGGCTCAGATGGGTGGCCTGGTTTGGTCCTTGTATGGCTGTTGATCAGCACCGAGTGTGCTGGCTTGATTTGGCGCCGGGCATGGTGCATGGTACTTTGTAGCTGGGTGGCCTTTATGTTTCCTTTAGTTTGCCATGTTAATGTTGGGTATGGGGCCTCCTGTAGTGCTAATCCATTCTTAGGGTGCGCATAAGTTTGGGTTGCGCTTGGGGTATAGTAACGTGGTCTGTGTTCCTTACTGTAGTGCCGTTCTCAGGTTCGCAGTCTCCTGTGGGGCACTCTTGTTCACCCAGGTGGGGCCGATTTCCTGCTTTCCCGCTCTGGACACACAGGACAGCTGTGGGTGGAGCGGCACTCGAAGACTCTGGATCTGTGGTGGTTCTTCTCCTGGGCGTGGTGCGGGCTCTCTCTCTGCGTACTCCGTTGGCACTGCTCCTCTGGCGGTTTCCATCGCCATAGCTGCTGGGTTTAGGAACACATCGTCTGGGGGCCTCTCACCTTTGCTGAAGGCAACACTGTTTATTTCCTCGCAGTTGGCTGTCCGCTCCTCGTGGTCTTTCGCTGCGTATGCCATCCTCCTATCCACATGGGTCCTCCTTCGCCACTGCTGGCATACGGGCCCTCCTTCATTGTTGCTGGGCACACGGGCCCTCCTACCCCACTTCTGGGCACACACGACCTCCTACGGCACAGCTGGGCACCGAGGCCCTCCTCCGACACTGCTGCTCACCATGTGGGCACGATGGCCTTGTCGCCAGTTGTTTACCCAGCCTCAGGGCCCTGGCACACAGTTCCACAAATAACACAGAGCCGCTTTCCGTATCAACCTCACTTTTTTTTATCCCTTACACCAATGCCCTTCTCCCTTCTCGCCCCTCCCCTTCCTCCCTCCTCCCACTCCTTCTCGTCCTGCTGTGCTCTCCTTTTCTTAAAGGGGCCCGCTCCTTTATTCACCCACAAGGAGGTGCTTTTATGAGGACACAAACCAGGATATTGATTTTAGTTAAATTAAATATGCCTCTTCAAAATACCACATCATAAAATGGCGGTATGTCTCTGAGGCCATGATTAATACATATTCCATATTACAAATGATCAAGAGACATACTCTTCATGCGTTACAGTTAGTTCCAGTTCTGCGATGTTGCCCAATTGAGACATTGCTCCCTGTGTCCTGATGTGATCTGCAAAACAAGTTCCCTAGGTAATTAATGATCCAAAGGGTCTTTCTTCTCCCATGCGCAATGTCCTTCACATGCCTGGCTGCTTGATAGCACAACCTTACCTTGCAGCATGCTGAGTTGTTCCAAGGGACCTCTGCCATCTCTGCAACACTTACTCTGACCTTTACTCTGGATATTTTCGCATCCACTCTCCACTTGGTACCCACTGCTGCTTGCTCCCTATGACTTCTACTCCTCCCTCTGTACATGCTGCACACAGTGGCATGCTTACAATGGCTTCCACGCCTCCCCAGGCCCCGCACCCTCTCATCCAGGTACTGCTGCCAACTCTCCACTGGCAGAAACACCAGCCCCCACAAGTGTGCCTCAGGACTTGGATGCGAGTGAAATTGTCGCCAGCTAAGTGAATAGTGTGGAATACGCACTGGATCCATGAAATCAGCACTACTTTTCCACCGCCAATGAAATTCTGCACGGTTTTTCGTGGGGTGTGATGTTTCATCCCATTGTTAGTTTCATGTAGTTTGACGAGAAACGTCACACTGGTCTTTTTTTCAATCTGTGCTAGTTTCAAGCAGTGACATGAGAAACCTCACACAGTTATTAGATCCAAGAGCAGCTCCCTCAGTGACATGAGAAACTTTATGCAAGTCTTGTATTGATTCGTGCAAGTCTTTTATTGATTCGTGCAAGTCTTTTATTGATTCGTGCTAGGTTCACGTCACAAGAAACCTCATGCAGGTCTTTTTTCAATCCATACTAGTTTTGTGCAATGACACGAGAAACTTCAGGCAGGTCTTTTTTGATCTGTGGTAGTTTTGTCCAGTGACACGAGAAACTTCAGGCAGGTCTTTTTTGATCTGTGGTAGTTTTGTCCAGTGACACGAGAAACTTCAGGCAGGTCTTTTTTGATCTGTGGTAGTTTTGTCCAGTGACAGGAGATACTTTGTGCACTTCTCCTTGATCCATGCTAGGTTTGCATCACGGGAAACTTCATGCCGGTCTTTTTCCAATCCGTACTTAGTTTCGTGCAGCGACACAAAAAACGATCGGTAGGTAATTTTTTATCCTGGGTAGTGTGTGCATTTTTCCATTATCTGTGCTAGTTTCACGCAGTGAAACAAGAAACTTTGTGCTGGCTTATTTTTGATCCATACTAGTTTCACGTTGCGGCACAAAACTTTGTGCCGCTCTTTTTGATTCCTGCTAGGTTCGTGCAGCTGCATGACAAACTTCAGACAGCTTTTTTATTCTGATTCATGGTAGGTTTGCACTGCGGCAGGAGACACTTTGTGCTGCTCCTTTCGATTTTTTCCAGGTTTTCTCAGTAGCGTGAGTAACTTGATTCAGCTTTTTTCCGATTCGTATTAGGTTTGCACAGTGCCAGAAGAAACGCGTGGCTACTCTTTTCGATTTGTACTAGGTTTGTGGTGGCACAAGATACTTTGTGCTGCTCTTTTCAATTCATGCTCGGTTCACGCAGTGGCACGAGAACCTTTGCACGCCTCGTTTCTGGTCGTGAGAATCCACAAGAAACGTTGCATTGTGCTTTTCAATATGATTGGGTGGCGGAACGGCAGATTTGGGCAAAACTGTTCAAAATCGCACTTACGCAGCAGGCAGAACGGCATTTAACAATTTCGCCAAGCCCTACTCAGGACATATCCTCACTACGACCTATCCTGAAGGGCACCACAACCATGATGTTGCCGAAAGGGACACACTTAATGAGACATCATCATACAACATTTGAAGGGTGTTCCTAGTTCCCCACTGGGCCCTCCACTAATCTCACTGCACTGAAATACTCACATTGTATCCACAAAGACATCATACACATATCAATGAAGGCACTGCCACATGCTAATTCAACATAACTTAATTTATTAATTTAGATTTATAAGGCAACACCTGTGACTCACAGTCACTGTAAGGCAATAGGATAATCAAAACAATATACATCAAGAGAATACGATCCGTCTACAATAAACCTACACTTCACAGTCCTGGCCAATATATCCCAGCATTGCAGGCATTACAAGGCTCTTTTTGTGGATGCAAATTCTCATTGGGCTTCATCACGACCCAGGCGGTAAGTTACCGCCTGGGCCGTGACTTTACCACCATGGCGTAAACTACGTTTACGCCATGGTGGTTGGCGGACTTACCGCCCCATTCCGACCTTGGCGGGGCGGTAAGTCCCCAATCCCCATTTACCCTTCCCCATTCCCATTTTTGCCCCATAGGGCATAATGGGAGTGGGGAAGGCGTTAATTACGCCACCGTAAACTACGGTGGCGTAATTAACTCCATGGTCCCTTAGCGCCATGGATTTTAACACCTGCTAAAAGCAGGTGTTAAAGTCGCCATGGCGCTAAGGGACCTCGTACTCAGGTGGTAAGGGTCGGCGCTGTTTACGGCGCCGTAAACCCCTTACCGCCTGGGTCGTAATGAGGCCCATTGAATGGTAGTTAGAAACAGAGCCACATGCAGGACTCAGAGTACTTCTGGTATGCCTGCATGAACACAACAGCAAAGCTATCTTGCACTTTCCCTCTCTGCCCACTTACCTAACCCACTCCCTTCCTTTACAGATGCACTGATGTGCATCATCATCTCAATACCATAGCATAATCATGTGCCAACCATTGCACAAATTCCACTGTATCAGCAACTCATGCCAGATAATACCTTATACGAATGGTGTAACCACCATAGTCAAGGTGCCAAAATAAGATTATTATAATTCATTATGAACCTCAAATATGGTAACTGGCATGGTACTATAGCATTCACGCCTCGAGTGTTGCACTTGGGAGGACCCACACTGGGGTCATACTCTCTATTTTCTGAAATGGATTTCCATGGTTTTTAAATATTTCTTTCCCGTGTGGATCAATAAAAGAAGAAAATCAACAAAACGGAAAACGGTTGGTGTGGAGCTTTATTTCCCCCCCCCCTTCGTTTGCTGTTTGGTGGAAACTGGGCAAGCATAGCTTTATGGAGAGTGCAGCTCGACTTGGCTACCTTAAGGTAGAATTGACAATATATATATATATATATATATATATATATATATATATATATATATATATATATATAGCACAAGTTAAATATGGTATACAACTCGCTAAGACTTTTTAGGACATATATTAGTTATTGAGTAATACTGATGCGGAATGATACCCCAGAGGTATAACTTGAAGAAGCTATAAATCTGTGTAATCCATGAAGGGACAGAGTTATACAACTATCAACTTCCTCTAAAGAGTGAGACAAGCTATATGTTTAATAGGGAATTCAATGTCGAGTTCAAACACCCAAACCATATCAATCTCACGTGTCCTGGACAGTGGTAACCCACTGAAATGGCTTACGCCGGTCATGTGGTGATTCTAAATGCCATCCAAATGTTCAAATCGCAATGTGTCACACACTTTGCATGTGCCAATTCCAGCCAGGTGCAATGAGGCATGATCAAGTTTCTAAGATCTTCCTAAAAATAATCCAAAATGTAAGTCATGTTTGGATATTTTGAATCAACCAGGAATCTGCCCATTCTGGAGCACTTTCCTTGACCTTTACTCGGGAAATCTTTTCATCCACTATCTACTTGTTACCTAGTGCTGCATGCTCCCAATGTCTTCCATGCCCCCTATATACTTGGTACCCATGGCAGCATTATTCCTATGGATCCCACTCCTCCCTATGTTCCTCTTGTCTCTTCCGGACCAGCCACTTCCCACTGTCTAGTGCCATAGACCCCAGTCCCATCCAGGGGCACTTCAGGAGATAGCCTTGCAAGTACCTTATCTAAAGGGCATCCTACCACGTTGCTGCCCTAGGGGAACCACTGCATAGACATTGCCATGGCCATACCAGATCGATGCGCTGAGTTGCCCCGCTGGCCCTCCACTAACCTTCCGACACTAACATTTTCCCAAACGCTATGCTCAGAAACATCTTATGCATACCAACTAAGTCACTCACACAGACCAATTGAACAATATGTATTTGTTTGTATTAGATTCATAAGGCATAAGCGGTGAATCACAGTCAATTCGAGGGTCTAGGATAACTCTCCCAAAACACATTAAACAACAGAATGCTCGAGTGCTACTATCAACTCAAACATCACAGACCAAGCCAATTCACCATAAAGGGGATGAGTATGCAAGGCTATTCTCTGGACTCAAATATCTCTGTGCTCTAATCATGTGGCATTTGAAAACAGACTGCACACAGCAGAATTCGGCGGGTCCGCCCCCAAAAACACAACCACATCGCTATGTTGCATCTCCCCACATCTCTGCACTACCGTAACCCATTCCCGTCCCTTTAAATCTTACAGAGCACCTAGAGACCACGCAGATGGAAGCAGGGCATGGTATACATTCCAATAGCAGATCATAATATAGGTTTCAAGCATGCAATGCTGCTAAAATACAAAGTGCTTGCTTGATAGATCATGGTGGCAAAAGATAAACCACTCATGTTAATATTGAAATTTAAATCTGACAAACTCATAAACATCAACTGGAAAGATTGTTGCTTGTACATTACTCACCTATGCAAGAAGTTCAGCGTGTCTACTTATAGATGACACCCATCACATACCGTACGAGTGTGCAGATTACTGCCAGCCCACATGCCCATTAGGATTATTGTATATCCTTGGTGAACAGTTTTTATACTAAAGCAATACATGATGCAACAGGTCAGGCAAAATAGATATGATGTCCTCTTATAGTACTATTTGTAGGATGCTGAGGGCACGTTAAAATTTAAATAAGGTCTATATATAACCCAATGGCATCCTAATGTCCTTACTATAACAGAAGTGAAATAAGACTTATGATATTAAGTTGGCACCTCCAAATGGATAGTTTATGCCAAAATGGACATGAGGCACTAAAGTGGAAAAGTAATACATTGGCAACAATACATGCATTGGTCCTGATTCTAAAAGTTTGGCAATGGAGCAAACAGGCAGATGCTGGTGAGCATTTCGGATTCTATTACACTCCAAGAGTCCAAATTGTAATCCCAACCCTACAAACTAATATAGCTACAAAGTATGATGCACACTTTTCAAAGCCAACCTCTACATAAAACGCTTTCCCCTTTAATCACCATTTTCCTAGACTGGCTAATGCCACACTACAAGCTCTAGATATGTATTGCCTGCTAACCCCCCACGATGCTCTTTTACTCTATCCCTCTACCTTGGTATATAGTTTATTTCTAATATCAGGTGCTTGGACTTTCTATAATGTTGTGAATAGATGCCTCTCCCCCTCGCTTCTCTCTACCCTCCAATCATTTCTCCCTTCTTGTTCCTCCCCATCCACTGTTGCATCTTGAAACAGGGTCTGTACTACTGGCATATATTTTAGTTTTTCTTGTTTTGAATTGCGACTATAATGTCCCTATAAGCAAATATGGTTCACTCTATTCAGGGTTCCTTTCCCAGGGACCCAGGAGCTTGGCATAGTCGCCATTGGATATGATCCGTGACACTGTCTAGAGCATTCTTTGCCCTTGCACTGCAACCACAAATCCACCTGTGGCCACTTCTGTTGGCATGATCCAGGGCATAGTCAAGGGTGAAGCTCTATGCAAATGACCACCCAACGCAATTTAAAGCATGAGGGCATGGCAAAAGGCCGAGCTTGAAACCAGCAGGTGGTCTGATGTCCAATCAGCCCCAAATGCCAGCAGTCACATTCATTGGATCCTTTCCATGGATTGGGGGATAGGGCATGGCAAAGGCAATGTCCCAGGCAAAGAATACAGGAGCCATGTCCACAAGCCATGACTACTGCACATTCGGGTGACTTTCGGGGCCCCATGGAATGGCTGAATGCCTTGCTTAGTGCAAAGAAGCCACTGTTCATGGCCCCATATCATGCCCAGTAGCCATATGCTAATTTGGGGAGGGGACAGGATATCACTGATGGGTAAAGGGGTTACTAAACTGCACAAATATAATAGAGACAAAGTGTCCATGCATAATTTGGCTATGCCCTGGATATGGTGAAAGAGAATGGTCGAGGCAAAGTGGCCACTGGCTATGGCTGCGGGTCATGGACATAGGTTGCAGACTTACAATAGGGGAAGAATAGGCCACTTCAACTGACGGCAGGCTGGGCCCATTGACCATTTTCAGTAGGATGATGGGACCTAGGTCAAGGCCTTTTGCTATGCCCCGAGTAAAATAGTCACTCATCATGACAGCAGGACAAGCCCTATATCCAACTCGTGTGGCTTGCTGAGTCCTTTTCAATGGCTGAAGGCTATACCCCAGGAGAAGGGGACATTGGCTATGACTTTGTGGCCAATGACAACCTTACATAGTTTTGGAGGGGTTTTTATTTGATTAGTACACAGCGAGGGACAATCAGATTGTAACATGCAATCTGGCCCCGGTCGGAGCTTTACCCGACCGAGTATCCCTCTCCTAACGTTCCTTTCCTTTGTCGCTGGTGTAGGGGTGTGCCACTGAGGAGGCTCGGAACGGGGTAATCCCTGTTTTGAGCCACCACATGACTGGAGGCTGCCATCTTCCCCCGCCGGGGATTGAGGTTAAGTGCTCCCCCCAAACAATCCACTCCCCTCCCTCCCAACCCAATTTACCTGCTTTTTGGTCAATTTCAGGAGCGGGCATGCTGGGAACACTTCTGTCCCCAGTGCGTATGCTCCCGAGCCTTGACAGGCCATCATGGAATGGAAGAAGGGACTACACGTAGTCCCTTCTCTCCTTTTGATTGCGGCCATTTTCTTTTTCTTTTCTTCTTACTGTTTTTTGAATGGCCACAATGGAAAGGGAAAAGGGACTTCTTGTAGTAACTTCTCCCTTTCCATGGTAGCCATTTTATTTGTTTACCTTTTTCCATTCATTTTGAGTGGCTGCCTTGGAAAGGGAAAACAGACTCCATTTTCCCTTCCCTGGCGACCATTTTTTGGAGCGTTTCAGAATAGAAAAACAATGTTTTTAGGACCTCAGTCTTGCGGGTCATGGTACTAATAGCAATACTCGCCGAGCATGGACTTCAGGCATGGGGTGTAACTATGGGCCCCGGGGCTTTACCTGAAGTGGTAATGCCCCCCCTTGCTCTTGACTTATTACTTAATTATTATTGTTAGTTCATATTGAGTTTCTATTGCTTGTTGATGTTAACATTATGTTTTTGACAGCATCCTAGTTACATCCAACACATGTGCTGTATGTTGCCATTGCAAAGTTTTTGAATATGACACTTTGCTTTTGAAGTTTATGGAACTTATTTACAGAAAAAGCACTGTCAACATGACATTCTGCATTGTTTTGCAGTTCATATGTACAAATCCAGAGCATCTCACTTGCAGAAATAACAATTTACAGTAACATTGACACTAAGTTAGTTTCACCGTTTAAAATGTAGGACACTTTGAGAGAAACTCATGTTGTTTTTCTCCTTTAATTATTTCAACATTGATTTGTGGTTACTTGATCTTTAATCAGCATCAACTTCACACAATACAAAGGGCATTTCTGTGTGTACATGCAGAGGCTAGTAAAAGCAGCGCTCGAGCACGGCAGCTCATTACCAGCCACAGTGTTCAATAAGTGACCTCCAGGGCCAGCTAATCAAGAGTGATTCCGTTTCCTGAGCTGCTAATTGCCCTCTCAAGGTGTAGCATCCACTGTTGTGCAGGAACACACAAGGGGCCATTTCTAAATCTTTCAAATATTGCTTTCTGTTTAAAAGGGTAAGGAAAACACGACTAGTGTAATAACATGTCATTTCATTTGCCTTAGCATTTTCTGCAGTTCCTTATGGCAAGTTATATTGCTGCATTTCACCATTGTTAGTATATTTTCAAAGACAATTGTATTCTGATTGGTGATTTCGTTCGAACAATTTGGCAGTCATAGCAACAGCAATATGATACATGAAAAGCGTTCTCCAATGTTTGCGTATACGCGTGCACGTGTCTTAATGGGCACAGGCATCACAGTTCTTGATCGTCAGCAGAGAAAACATATAATTAACAAGGTGCACATTCTAGGCACGTCATACATCGATTCCTTCGAGCAAGGAGATTTTAACCATATTGTCCTACATTGTTGAAATGGGAAAAAACAAGTATATGTGCTTGATTACGAGTGTTGGGGTAATGTTGAAAACATCTGTGATCAAGAGTTTACGGTACCTCCACATTATGATCTAAATACTGCATTCAGTCCGAGCAGATGGGTCGCGTCCAAAGTCAATGCATACGCGATACCAGTGCATGGCCGTGCAGTTGGGGGGTGGTAGTTATCAGACTTGGCAGAAGACAGTTGCAGGCGGGCACAATACAACTCTTGATGGAACTTACCAATATTTTATACACTTACCCTGCACCTTACTTGCCTCTGGTTTCCCGGCGTTCCCTTGAAAACAAGATCACCCGGATGTCGCCCTGGGAAAAGGGAAGGTCGGTGACGAAAAAAAGTGAGCAAGAGAAGTGTCCCACACAGATAAACAGACGTACTGTGTTACATATAAACATGGACACAGCAACATGAGGATAGGCGAAGAGCAGTATGCTGGTGTACGGTCTCTTTAGTGATTTGTTGAAATCATTCATAAAATTAGTCTCCAGACACCAGTTTTGTATTTTATGTAAAAAGGGGATGAAACCCCAAGCTTAAAAACACTACTTTTAAAAACCCACCTCTATATAAGCAGCTGCATAACAAATGTCAAAACGATAAAAACACGTTACATGTATATATTCACAGTCTATAGAGTGCACTTTATACTTTAACTACCTATGACTATGTCCTTAATCGGTAGGCAGCCTGGCCTAGGCTGCCCAGATGCAGAGACTGTGCTTGAAGGTGCTCTTGTGCTTGTTGTGAAAGTGTTGACACCCAGGGCCACATGTCCCAGGGAGCCAGAGTCGATGTCGGCGGCCTGGTGCAGCATCTGTAGGCAGGAACCCCTGGATCCTTACCAGGGATGTGTCCGTCAGGTGCAGCCAAGGGTTTTCTTGCCAGGTCATGTATGCTATGGAACAGTCAGCAGCAGCATTCTGGCCTAGAAAGGTTTGTCCTCGCCAGGAAACATACGGCAGGTCTGGTACTTGTGGCAACAGTAGGGAGTGGCACACGGATGAAGAGCAGGCACGCCGTGTGAAGGGGAGGCCCAGTAACAATCACAAGGAGCTCCTCTTTCTGATGAAAAGCAACACATACCACAATGGAGCCGAGGCAGCTACATCATGCACTCTGCAATTAAGAAACCTGGAAACTATAGCATTTACATATTATACTTTGGGCCTCATTACAGGGTCAGCAGTAAAACCCGCCGGTCGGCGGCGTGCTGCCACCGACTTCGTAACACTGTTTCTGTCGCCTGATATCCCGGTGCTACTGGGACATTATGACAGGCAGCACAACGTCTCATTGGACTCCATGGAAATGGGGACACTGAAGCACAGGCACCATTGTTAACGGTGCTTCAGTGAAAACACTGCCGGTAGGAGCCTGAACTACCGGCAGGTCAGGCTCCTGGAACTACAGGTCAGAACATGCTTCACCAACCTAAATTCAAGACCAAAAAAGCACAATGGGGTGCTTTCGCCTTCGCGGCACCGGCTATCTGGAACACCTTACCAGCTCAACTGAGAAACTCCGCAGCCTTAGCAACTTCAAGAAGGACCTTAAAACCCTTCTCTTCAAGAAGTAGTATACGATTCTCAGACTATCTTCTCGGTTCCTGGTTCTTTTGGTCTTCTCTTTCTGTTTTTTGTCTTGTCTGCGCCCTCACACCTACGGGTTTATGGCTGCGCAATATAAATGCAATACAGTAAAGTAAAAGTACCATGCCCCTGCCAACAGACTCGTAGTTTGGCAGTCTGGAAAGGGTTCTGGTGCTACAGGCACCCTTATTTACGGACCGCCAGACTTATAATGAAGTGCTTTGTTACATCACGTGAACTTTCTGCATGTTAGCATCAACATGCCAGCTCATGGATAGAGGTGGTGCATTTTATAAACATGTTTAATATATGTTTACTCAATACCATAAACCGCAGAGACCTGGGGGAGGAGGTAAAATCCTTTGCAAATACACACATGTGGCATCATTGAGCCTTTGGATTGCTGAAAGGCAAGTTCAGATGCCAAAAGGGGTCAGGTGGTGCCCCCATATATATACCACCGAAGGTTTGTCATATCATCTTTGTCGTTCGCATGATGCACACCTCGTGCATATACTGAAACATGCATCTGCCGCACAACTAAGACATACACCCAGGCAGTGATATAGATGATCGGGTTGCTGCCCAGGAGGAGATCTGAGAGAGTGGCTGATTATGAGACAGCATGGAGTAGCAACAGTCTTGTCAAAGGAATTGTAAAGTCATCCCCACAACCTGTGGACAATGACATGTAGAACAATCATCTGCACATGTTGCCAGTACTGTGAAGTGTCAGTAAAACTGACATGTTTGTACATGTATTTTGCACATCGACAATGGCATTGCAAATATGTCAAATCACAAGGTTGTATTATAATATATAATAATAATAATAATAATAATAATAATAATAATAATAATAATTATTATTATTATTATTATTATTATTATTATTATTATTATTATTATTATTATTATTATTATTATATTTATTTGAAGCATGGGCCTAGCTTTAGGAAACAACCAAGCTCTTTACAAGTCACAATTAACACAATTTGGAGAACAATAAACACAAATAATGTAAATCATTTTAACCCTTTATTCTCCAGAAGATGTCATCTATATCTGTGCCCCCAACTCTTCACCTCCTCTTTCCCCAAATCAATCATTTTCCATTACACCCAAACCAACCACCTTCCCTTACCACCAACCCACTCCCCTCCTCCTCCCCAAAGAACTCTCAAACAACCAGACAGTATTTTTGTCACATGACAGAGTGCCTAATTTACCCCAGGGCTTCTTGCCATTTCCTGGTGGGCTGGGATGTGAATGCTGGTAAAGTCTATTTCACTGCTGTGGCCAGCTTCCCATGAGGGACTCACCCATTGTTTGAACAGAGTTATATCGAGTCAGACCAACAGGTGCACCGGGGACCTCGCCATTCTCTCCAGGATTCCAGATACAAGGGTGAATCCATTTGTGGAAGCCTCTGTTCTCCCTCACATTCCTTGCATCCTTATGATGATGTCATCCATGAGATTTCAACCTTACACATCAATCATACAAGTTGACAGCCAGTCTTTTTGGCATGTGCTGTATTCGCAATGCAGATTTGTCTGTGGGCAGGTGCTTTGAGCAATTGCTGACAATTTTCTGCCCATGAATTCACGTACTGCCAAAAATAAACGTATCTCAAAATATGTTAAAATTCCTTAAAATAGTTGCTACTAGTGACACAGACTTTTTTTTATCAAGTAAACAAGGATGTAATGTAGATTTTGCGACATATGAATATGTGCCGCCAGCCTGTCTTTGTGGCTATTCCAACATATGTTGCTTAAGAATAAGACATACATAGTCATCTCTGTTACATCCTTTGTTTCGTAAAATTAAATAGTTGTCAGTATACAGGGGTTGTTCTGAAAAATGTTATCCAACCATTAGCCATTTTTCCGACCACACATTCACTTGGCTGCAAAAATAGCAATGGTCACCAAATGTGTAACACTTCCTCTAAAGAGCCCCGACCACTGCCAAATCCTTTTACAAATAAAAACGAAGTAACATTGTATTTGCAGTGTCTACATTCAAATTCCCAGGCAAGTAACAGGTGAGAGGGAGTTGTGTGTTTAAGGAGGCAGTGTCAAAATACATTGTTGCACATCATTGTTACACTTGTAAGGCCGTTCCTGCTCCAGCACATTGAGACTCTGGAAACCCCATCTCATCTCCACTTGATTGCCTTGGGAAAATTATCATTAAACCAGGTGACCTCATCAACATATTTTGTTGCACCTAAGTCTTGACAGTCCATTTACAAACTCAAAATGAATTGTTTAGTCACACACTGCTTTGCATTGTGATACATTCAGGCTTCTGTTGAAGATGAGGATAACAAAGCTACAATTATCCGCTTTTTACTTACCATGTTTCTACAAGGATGTATATACTTGTCGAAGTGGTTTAATTGATTTGCTTATAGAGTATTCTTGAAAGACAAAAACACATCTTTGTTCTAGAGCCTACAATATATATGTGGTGAAATGTCTATGTTTCAGACTATGGTCAAATCACTTTATCACCACTTAACTGAAGTGTGTGAATTTACACAAATTATTCTATTTCCCTGCCATATTCATGAAAAGTAGAAATCCTTACAAATGGTTCTGTCCACATTGTACTATAGAAACAAAATGTCCCGCTAATATTTCTATTACTCCATAAATAATGGCAGTGACCAATCCTAAAGAACCTGGAGAAAATAAAATGGCAGCTGTGTATAGTATAAATCAACATAACATTGTACAGCACACATTGGGGTTGATTCATGGAGCAAACGTGCGCCGAAAATCCCAGCGCAAGCAGGCGCAAGGTAGCGCAAGTGTGAGAAACGCAGCGCACGTGCACGTGTGCGATTCAAGGAAGACGCTGCGCGTGTTACCCGCTGTCTGTGCACCCAATCCAGCCCTGGCGCACGCAGGCATACACGGCGTGCGCTACGCGCACAGCAAAAGCGCACATAGCGCGGCGCACACAACCAAAGTGGGCGGAACAGTGGGCGTAACACGCGAAATGGGGAATAACGCGTGAAAAAGAAGGCGTAACTGGGGAAGTACTGCAGGGAACTACACGGAACGCCCACACGCACGCGAACAACCCGTATTCATGGATTCAAATACGGGAAACCCGCGCACGGCAAAAGACGCACACAGGCGTCAACGAGTCCCTCACATGAAGGCAGGCGGAAGCGTCCCCGCGCACAGTATAAAAGTGCGCGCAAACAACAAACACGTATATACAGCTACGATGAATGCCCCATTTGTCGCAGCACTGATCATGGGACACCGCAGGAGGAGGAGAATAGCCAGGGCATGCATTTACACACCACGGAGAAGCCTTTTTGGGATGCCCGACGACCAGGTCTATGGCAGGTATAGGTTTCCACCCCACATCATCCTAGACCTGGTCAGGGAGTGGGAAGATGACCTTACATCCCCCACCCTTTGCTCCCAAGCATTGAGCCCCTTGGAGAAGCTGCTCAAGGTCCTGCATTTTTTGGCCACTGGGTCATTTCAGCGGACTACTGCCATAGTGGGGGGGTCTCACAGGCCACGCAGTCACGCTGCCTACACCAGGTACTGGCAATCATGACAGCGCGCCCCTCAGTCCGCAGGCACATATACATGCCCAGAACACCCTCAGAAAGGCAGGCCGTTGTCCTGGATTTTTTCAGGGTGGCACACTTCCCCAAAGTGCTCGGTGCCATAGATTGCACCCATGTGGCCCTACGTCCACCTAGGGCCACTGAGCACATCTACCAAAACCGCAAGCACTGGCATTCCGTCAATGTACAGGTGGTATGTGATGCAAAGGGAATCATCACCTCTGTCTATGCAAACTACCCTGGCTCCACCCATGACAGTTTCATATACAGAATGTCCGCCCTGAGCCGGGCCCTCGAAGCTGGGCAGCATGGCGACACATGGCTCCTAGGTGAGTACAAATGCCCTTGCACATGCAGTGCCTACCCTCTGAGGAACCACATGATGACGCCAATCCGGAACCCCACCACACCACCCCAGGTAAGATACAACGCCGCCCATATTGCAACCAGGGCCATAGTGGAGCGCACATTCGGAGTGCTCAAGTCACGTTTCCGCTCCCTTGACCGCTCCGGCGGGCAGCTACTCTATGCACCACCAGTAGTGTGCAGGATCATTGTGGCAGCATGTGTCCTGCACAATGTTGCAACACGGCAGGGCATCCCGGTGGACATGGTGGTGCCCCCACATCCCCAACCACATGCACAGGCGCTGCCCATGGGAGGGGACAGGGCACATGGCGAGGAAGCCCGGACCCAGCTTGTGGCCACATTTTTCACCTAAACTCCCACCCCTGCGGAGTGCACACAGGCCTGGCACATACCAGGTGACAATCGATGATGACAAAGAGACATTCAACTGTCACAACCCTACCACCCTGAGATAGTTGCCATGGAAGTGCCACATTGTCTGCATCCCTAGCTACTTAAACACAAGCTATCCTGTGTGACCAAAAGGCACACATATGACATGACATGATATGGCCCCCCTCCCTGCAATGAGGCAGGGAGGGGGGAACAAGGGAAGACAGACAACGGTACTACTAGGCCAGGTGTCATTTAGATTGTGCAAGTGCAGGGGTAGGGGGAAGGGAAAAGTGCAAGGGGAAGGGGAGGGGGGGAGTGCAGTACAGGGTAAGTATACCAAAAAACAAATACATAGGCCAGCTGGTGGCAACTGCAAAGGTAAGTGCAGACAAGTGCTGGGAAGGGGGGGCTGTAGGGATAGAGAGACAGTACCGCAGTGCAGCGGTTGCCAGGGAGGCAGTGCAAGTGGAAAGTGGCTGGGCCAGGGACCGAGGTCGGTGAGAGTGGGCCAGTTGCAGATCCAGTGCAGTTCCAGTGAAGAATTTTGCAAGGGAGAGGTAGAGAGAAAGCAGAAGCAAAGAGGAAGGTCTTGAGGTGCTTCCCGAACAGGAGATGGTTCTCCTCAAGTTCCAGTGAGGCAGGAAGGCTGTTCCAGATGGAAGGCCCTGCCGCGGAGAGAGATCTACCCCCAGCTAGTTGCTTTGAGAAGCAGATGACCCTGACATGCAAGGTGTGAATCACACACACCTGCAAAACAGGCCATGGCCATCACTGTTATGTCATTCAAACCCTCCCAAACCACAACATGACATGGCAAGCAATACCCATACACCAACACAGTAACAATAAGGTACACATTGCCATGTCCAAAATGTACAGTGGCATCAGACAATGATGCCTGACCTGGAATCAGATGAAATGACTGACCAACAACCTCCCACCCAAAATAAGTCATTTCCAAATGCATTACAAGAGTTGTAGACGTAACATAACAATGAATGCCTGTCTACATGCACATTGTGCATTGCAAAATCAACACTGCAGCTTCTGTGTGCTGTGTCCTACTCCTGAAACACACTGCTCAGCGCACAGCACAGTGAACAGCCATTGTGTGTGATGAACACCCTGAGCATCACATCTAAGCGACAGACCACATCAAAAAGCAAATTAGGCATGTACAGGATCCATAATTGGTCACAGAACATGTGCTGCAGGGACACAGTGGGCACCAGAAGGCAAACAGTGTACATGTGGATATGCAAGGGTGGTAGTACATGTAGTGCATCAGAGTGCAAGTGTGTGGGTCAGCAAGGACATGCACTCAACATATGCATGTGCAATCAAGTGACCATCAGTGTTCTCTACACATCACATGTGAACATTGTGCACACCCTAGCATGTCAAACCACAACTATCCCCTCGCACCTGAAAGGTAAACACAACACATGAACAGGCATTGATCAGCAGAACACAACATGTACATAGGATACCACCATTACAATGCCAGGGTTCCCATCACACTGCCGGGCAAGGCAACTATCAACAACAACCCCCCCCTCCCTCACAAATGACCATGACCCACTGAACAACTGCACCTGGGTCATGGAGCCTTCAACCCTGAATTCCACCTGGCCATAGGATCACCTTTACCCTTCGTCACCATCTCCCACCTTGTGTGTAAAAAGGTGTCTGATCCACACTCATTTCCAAAATCACAAAATCCAAGGCATAAAAATGAACCAGAACACCCTCCAGTAGATGACTTGACGTAGCAGTACCTCACAAAGGCCAAGTACTACCACAATGATGCAACAACCAAGGTAGCACAGTAAAACAATGTCACAACAGGATGTGAACCATGTGTGGTACATACCATAGAATGATGCACCATAAACGGATGTGTACTGTCACAGGTCCCGTGTACAGGCGCGGGAGTGTCACGAAACAACCACCCCCACCGTGTCCCGGGTGCCTGGAAGGTGAAACTCACACAGGCCCCTGAGACCCTGGTGGGGAAGGAGGTTCAGGGATATGCAGTCGGGACAGGTGTTGGCAAACTGGATAACTGGAATGAGTGGCAGGAGAGGGGAGGAGGAATGACACATGAAAGTAGGGAATGCACAAAAATGTACTACCTGCATGAACACATACACAATCCAAACAAACTTGAACATCATTGTCATGGCCTTCTGTAGTCCAGGCTTAGGAGTGGCACAAACCAACCACCCCCTCTAGGGTTTTGGCGCCTGCAAGTTTGGGGCTTACACAGGCATCCGCAACCCCAGATGGGAAAGAGGGTTAGGGAACGTTGCTTGGATAGGTACGGGAAGCAGGAACACCGGGTAGAGGGTACAGGGTTCAAAATTGCATAGGATTCCAGGTGATTAGGGGGAAAAAACATACCAAATTGAATTACACATTCATCCATGCATTAGTGCACCCCCCAGCAAGCCTATGCAGAGCAGTTTGAAAGAAAAACAACAAGACACTTAGCTCTGGTTTTGAGTGCTGACCTCCTGCCTGCACACTCTCAGGTCCGGTTACAGGAGCACTGCAATGCTGCAAAGAGAGCCACAGTCAACAACCTGTACGTGCCAATTACACAAAAACACACCACCAAACATGCCCCATTGCAACAAACTACTCTACAAACAGACAATCTGGTGTAGATGCTTCATACCCATATATAACATTACCCCTGTGATGGGTCATATACAGTCAATGCAGTAAATCAGCCGCCGGTCGGTGCATGGCAAATGGAACACCAATGTGTCTTCAGGCATCTCATTACTTGACCATGTCAGAGAGTCACATCATAAATCACACCATCAGTCCGTCTTTCACATCCAAAGTGTGGAACACTATCTACAGCATGAATTGCAACAAGCACGTGTACAGTAAAGATAAGAAACATACTACACAATGCATAGCAATGAATGTACACATTAATCATGACACACCCCATCTAGCAAAAGCTGAACAGTGGACAATAACACCAAAATCATCCCCACTAGGGGTGTAAACACAAGTCACACAGCACCAGACATGCCACAGATATGACAGTCCAAAGCCCTTGTGTAAAAGGTTGTGACACCGAACCATCCTTGCGAGCCCATGGATAAGGGAGGCAGGAGTGGCATATGTGAGTCAAGGACCCCAAGCAGAAAACACATACACAAGACAAGCCTGAAGGGCCCAGCTTGAACAGACAGTGGATGCCTTCAAAAGCCACAAAGCACCGCACCGTCACATGAAAGGACAATGGACAAGCAATTTTAAACTATATTAACTAATTACACTAACTATGGAAAACCTACATTACCTAATTAAACTAACTATCAAACAGAAACTTAACTAACTAAACTAAAAGAAAAATCAAAAATGGCCACATACGACCTGTGGGGGAGGGGAGGCACCCAGGAGGGGGGAGGTACAGGGCGCTGCTCAACATCATCATGCGATGATGCTGAGCCAAAAAAAAAACCTCTATGGGCTCAACGCCTGCACAGCCCGACCTATGTGGGAGATAGATGGTCGTCCGAGTCTGGCTCATCCTGTAAAGGAGGACGTGGCACAGTAGCCTGGCCACGCCTAGCCGCAGCTTGCACCTCGTCGGCAGCAAGTCTTCCGGACGGGTGAGCCTGGTTCTGTGTGGCGATGTGACGTAGGTCTGCATGCAGAACCTCACGTGATACACGTGCTTCCTCTTGCAAGGTTGCACGTGTAACACGGAGTTCCTCCTGCAAGGCCTGGCTGGACAACCGCTGCACCTCCCAGCAAGCCTGTAGCTCAGCTGAGATGGTACTCTCCTCTGCCCGCTGCCTCTGGGACATCATAAGGACATCCAGAGTGGATTTGGGGGAAGCATACTCCTCCCTCAGGGCATCCATGTGCGCCTCTGCGTGAGCAGCAATTGCTTGATGCAGAGACGACATCTCAGCCTGGCGTGCCCTGTCTGAGGCCGCCATGCCCAGCCTGAGCGAGCGGGCCATGGACCGTGCCGCCTGCTGCTGGAGAAGCACCTGCCTAGCAGGGGGGAGCACAGATCGGGCCACACGCTCCATGCTCTCAGCGATGTTCTCCATTGCTGCCCCCTGCCGTTCTGAATTGGCAGTCATGTCTTGCTCCCACTCAGTATACTGCGGTTGCGCGCGGCGACCGCGTTGCCGGGCTTGACCCCTGCGGGACCCAAGGACTGGGGGTCCTCCCTGTGTTGGCACCGCCCGCGGCTGCACGACTACATGCCCCTGTCGACGTGATGTCCCAGGCACATCAGTGACTGGTGTGGAGGGTGACCCTGCACTGGCGGGGGGTGAGGGTGGTGGTAGACATGGGTGGGGGCCTGGTGGAGGCTGCCCCTGGTGGCTGGGGGGTGGGGGTGATGGGAGACATGAGTGGGGGCCTGGTGGAGGCTGCCCCTGCACTGCTGGGGGGTGGGGGTGGTGGTAGACATGGGTGGGGGCCTGGTGGAGGCTGTTGCTGCACTGCTGGGGGTGGGGGTGGGGGTGATAGGGGACATGAGTGGGGCCTGGTGGAGGCTGCCCCTGGTGGCTGGGGGTGATGGGAGACATGAGTGGGGGCCTGGTGGAGGCTTCCCCTGGTGGCTGGGGGGTGGGGGTGATGGGAGACATGAGTGGGGGCCTGGTGGAGGCTGCCCCTGGTGGCTGGGGGGTGGGGGTGATGGGAGACATGGGTGGGGGCCTGGTGGAGGCTGCCCCTGGTGGCTGGGGGTGCAGGGGGACATGCGTTGGTGGGCAGTAGTGCAAGGTGACATGTGGGTTGGCTGGGGGGCATGGCCATGGTGGATGGGGTGCCTGGAGGACATGTGCAGGGTAGGCCCCTGTGGTGTGGGCCACCTGCAGGGGCTGTGGAAGGTGTAGAGGGAACACCTGGGAGGACCCACACGTGCAATTCGTGTGTGGTGCTCCCCGCGCACCCCTGTAATACACGTACCCTGATGGAATCGCGTGTGATACTTCCCGCGCACCCCTGAAATACACGTACCCTGCTGATTTTGCGTGTGATACTTCCCGTACACCCCTGGAATACACGTACCCTGCTGTTTTTGCGTGTGATTCTTCCCGCGCACCCCTGGAATACACGTACCCTGATGGAATCGCGTGTGATACTTCCCGCGCACCCCTGGAATACACATACCCTGCTGATATCGCGTGTGGAACTTCCCGCGCACCCCAAGATACACGTAGCCAGGACATTCGCGTGTGGAACTTCCAGCACACCCCTGGAATACACGTACCCTGCTGATATTGCATGTGAAACTTCCCACGCACCCCGAAATACACTTACCCAGGACATTCGCGTGTGGAACTTCCCGCGCACCCCTGATATACACGTACCCTGCTGAATTCACGTGTGAAACTTCCCGCGCACCCCTGATGTACACGTACCCTGATGGAATCGCGTGTGGAACTTCCAGCGCACCCCTGAAATACACGTACCCAGCTGAAATGACGTGAGGTACTTCCCGCGCACCCCAGTGATACATGTAGCCTGCTTGCCGTGCTGGTACAGGGTTAGCGCAGCCCTTTGCGCTGGATTGGGGATTTTGATGGCTTTTCTCTGCGCGAGAGGCGTTCTTGGGGGCGTAACTGGCGCTGCTGCAGGGTCGCTGCGCCACTGTGCGCCACGGCTGGTTTTGGTAACTGGAATCCATGAATACGCTATGCGTGGAAATGGATTTTAGCGCACGCGGCTGGCGCAGGGTTTCGCATGCGCACACTGTGCGCCAGCCGCGTGCGCCACTTGTGCGCTAAATTCTATGAATTACCCCCATTGTGTCTGCTTTTTGGTTTACCCATGACCATTTCCTGTTATGTTGCTTGCCATGATACCATTAAGTATGAAATCATCATGTCACTTCCTGTAACATCATTTTCTGTGATTTCACAATGATGTCTATACATATGCAAATTAGGGACCCCTCTGTGACCTTTGTCACACAGTCACTCACACATCATAGTTCCTTCCCTGGATATTGATATAGGGAATCAATCTGTACACATAATTGCCTACATTAATTCCAGGGGCAGCATCTCATTGACATGTGTTGCCTGCTTCCTCAGCAGAAGTGTCTTACCCTTTTGAGATATTGTATATCTCATGTATATCCCATGATAGTTATTCCCCAAAAAGTATGTATGTGAATAAACACAATGGAAAAACTCACTTGTACGCCATTTTTTCCGCACAAAATGTAGAAACACTGATATAACCAGATTTTGAAATGTTGTGAACATAATGGAAAAACACCACTGAAATTGACAAACATTAAACACTGATAACCAGAAACCCTAAATATAAGCAATGCCGAATTGTTGCATGCTGACTAATAAGAGCACAAAGCAATACAGCCACACCAATGTGATATGACACTAGTGTCAGCTCTGTGAGCAGGGAAAGTGATGCAAATGTATCTTTGGTCTGACTGTCTCCTCTACTGCCATGTGGAATAATGTCCAGGATGCTGCCTCTTGTGACCCCGCCAGAGGAAGACCACCACCTTCCTTCAGGGCACACAAACCAAATTTCACTCTCACATCAGTGTGGTGACAACTGGAACACCTTACAATCAGTAGGCATGGAAAGGGGCAGAGTTAGAGAAACCATGAGAGAAAGATGGGCTGAGAGATGGCTTTTGACATCTTGATTTCTGTTAGGGCTGAACACCTTTTCCTGCCCCATATTCCATTCAGGCAAGAGACTATAGATATGATTTCAAGAAGCAAAGGGCACTTGTTACAAGAGCCTTTATTGGACTCCTTACAGCAGGCTGTCTTTGTAACAATCTCCAGTGACATTTGGCCTTCATAGGGAGAGGAATCCCTCTGCTTCTTTAATTCATCTTTGAAATCTTGACGAAGAAGATGAATTCAATGCAACTCTGTTGGGAGAGCAGTCCGTTCCAACGTCCTGCAGCAATGAAGTGAATGCAGAAGGCATATTAGGCAGAGGAGAGCTTTGTCCCATTACCATCCCCAGTGAACAGTGTGAGTAAAATACTGCTGGGCCAAGGCCTCTCTATGGGCTGTACTGGAACAAGGCTCCTGTTCCCTACTGGCTGTATTGAAACTAGGCTCCTGTTCATTGCAGGTGAAAGATCCCCTATAGGCACCAGCCAAGGTTTCCACAGGAGTGCAGAAAATAAGGACTCACCTTGTCCTGAAGGCTATTGATTGGGTCTCCCAGCAACCCAGAAGCAGCTGGATATATGGTACATATTTTGGCACTCTAATCAAACTTCAAACTACTTGCTGCATCTTTAGCTTGCTTGAACTCCTGAGGCAGACCAGTTTGTCTTCACATGATTGCAGGCTGGACATCATATGATATACTGCAATGAGTACCAACTTGACCACTGGAAGCCATCAAACTCACCTGTCCCAAAAGCTGACTCAACCCAGTAGAGCCATTGCCTCGTTGAAGACTTGACTGTTGCCCTGAACCATTTGGAAGCTGATTGGAAGCCATTGACTGGGTGTCTCGATTGTACCAAATGCTGACTCGAGCCATGTGGATCCTGCACATTTAAACCGACTTGATGCCAACCACCAGAGGGATTGTACTGATGTAAATCTCTCGATGATGGTTCAACCACAGCAAGTGCTTCAAGAAGCCCAGCTTGAATTTTTCAAGTGCCAAAGGCAAGTATAATGGTACAGTAAAGAGGCCCAATACTCCCTGGTCCCCTTTTCAGACCATAGTAGATTTTAAGCCACCCTACTCTACCTTTTCCTTCAAAAAACATAACTTTCAACATAGACATTATTGCCCAGTCTAATTGATTGGATACCCCTGCACATCTACCCAGAGTGCCCTTTGAAAACTCTGAATTTTCTGTGTTTTCACACATGGGTGGAGTTTACTAGTAATGCCAAACAGATTACATAATATTTATTTTAATAGAGTCTACACAATGGCACTAGTAATGAGTTCACTGCAGAATCTGAAGGCCAGTGTCTTCCATGAGCAATGACAGGATAGGGGCCCATCTCATGTAAAACCGATTATTAAACCTGAAAGGCTTAAGAGTCTCGGAATTTTTGAGGAGGTTTAGCGTGTTGGTGGAGGCCCATAAGGCCAGTCGTGATCTGGTGCCCACAACTCTGGAACCCATTCCACTTGAGGGCAGCATAAATGGAGAGGGAAAGCAATAGCAATGGTTGTGCTCACCATTCTTCCCAGAAGGAGGGTATCTTGATTGCCTCGAGGTCCTGTGTTTCAGTAAAATCCTAAGCTTTACTTAGGTCTTAGAGGAGGGAGGCTGGCCTAGAAAATAACAAAGGGAAATGTTGTGAATGCTAGAGCTCAAGGAACATAGGGATGCCTGCAAAAATGCGTCTAGTGGTAAATGGAGTGTTTCAAGGAAAACGTAAGTGCCACATCCCCAGTGATTTTGGGCAGATGTATGAGTAGAGGAAGGACATCTTTTGCTGGTTCAAAACACTGGAGTTAGCCTTCCAGCTCCAAGAGGTAGAAGAGGAATTGTGGGGTGCAGCACTCATGAACTGTCTACTGACAGCTTCAACTGATGTGATCATTCAGTTGGCTCCTGAGGAGAGGTTAATCTATACAAAAATGAAGGCTGCCATTCTCTGGAAGTTCTGCAAACCACTGAGTAATACCATGGGAGCTATCGGGAGATCACAAAAAGAAGAATACACCTGGAAGAACGTGCACACTCTTGCTTGAAGTATCTGAGTGGGTGAGTCATTGGCAAATTGTGAGTGAGAAGTACATCAGAATCTAGTGGACAAGAATGTCACTGAACTTAGGCAGGTCACAAAGGCTTCTGACTGGTATGCGAGCAAAAAGCTCAGACAAACACATCAAAACAAGATGAAAAGGTCACTGTTAAAAGTAAATCTAATAACAGTAAGGAGAATGGTGCTGATCAAGGCCCCAAAAAGCATAATGCCAAACTGTTCAACAAGTCCAAAAGAAAAGAAGGGCAATAGTAATGCTAACACTGGGGCACCTGCATCCTGAACACTGGAAGGTTGCTTCCTGTTTGGAGAGATGATTCACAGGATGGCTAATTGAGTCTGCAAGAACAGAACACATCAAGACCATAGTCAATGCTGGCCTCATGGAGGAGACCATCATTAGTGTGGCCTTCTTAGCATGGGAATGTACAGTAGGCTAAGAAGTGTCTAAATGCTCTCTTTGTACCCCAAGTGGAAAAGATACCAGGTAACCAGAGGATGCTTCTATCACTAAGAACACTGAGGTTTTGGACATGTCTTCATCTTACACTACATCTAATGGCACCATTGTAAGATGGCAGCAGGTGCAAAGAAGAGCATAAAGGGTTCAGACCAGGTTGCAAGGGGGTTTGATATTTCAATCAATGCATACTGGCAGTGGTAGCATTTGGTTGGATGGGGAAGACCTCTAAGGGCTATGTAGCAGTCAACAACTCTATTCCCATAGACTTTTTGTTGGTAATGAACTTCCTGCACCCAAGATAATCCCAAGCGTGAGAGCTCTGGGACCAGCAAGAAATGAAGCCCTTGAACCCATGGGTCCAGAGGTACTTCCCGCTAGACAGTGTGGTAGCCTGGAGACCCTGTTAACTCCCAGTCCAGATCCACAGTCTTCACAGGAGCCTACTACTGATGGAAAGGGCCTTGTGGTCACCGATGTGCCTAGCAAATGATGCATTGCTCACAGGCATACCTACTGGTTCAGAACTAGAACCTGAGATGGAGGAAAATATACTTTCAGACTTTAGAGGCCTGACAGAAGTCAGTGAGTTGTCCTCAAATGTGGGACCATATCAGGCAGATTTATTCCAGGCAGAGAGAGGCTGTCCAATCCTAGAAGACCTGTGAGAGCAGAAAGAGAAGCAGGCTCAGGCGAGTAGTCTGGGATGCTGAAGGTGTACTGAGAGAATAGTCTCCTGAAGAGTGAGCCCAAGAAATATGACGGAGTGTCCAGCTAGAGGTTAGAGGTGACCCAATGCCCTAGTAGCTTCCTATGAAATGTTTGCTCATGACATTCCTTTAGCAGGTCACTTATGTGTGACCAAGAGAGCTGGCAGGTTATCTGGCCATTTTCACTGGGCTACGATAGGAGTAAAAATCAGAGAATTTGTCTGACACAGTCGTACTCTCTGAAGCCAATGGACTTGTTGAAAGATTTAGCACATCAAAGGCATCATAGGGGGCTTGGAAGGGCCAATTAGGAGAAAGTAGGATGTTCTCCTTATATGTCTTGTGTTTGCTTACTGGGAGGTGTGGCAGACCAAAACAGGTTTCAACCCTTTAGAGTTTCTGTTTGGCCATTCTTTTGTGGGTCTAGAAGTCTGTTGTGAGAAGCATGTGAAGTTAACCCCAATAGTCCTTTCCACAACATAGTGGACCATGTGCTTGTGCTCAGATCAAAAATAGCAAATAGCAGAATACCCAGAATCTCAAAATTATCAAGGAGCCGATGAAGCATGGGTATGACCAGAAAGAGACATTGACACTCCAGGACAGATGGTCAGGATTATGAATCTTGTCAAACCCAGCATTTCTCATGATACGTAGACTGGCCATGGTTCTGTTGAAGACCAGTGATTTAAACGACCTCATTGAGACAAAGGATCTGAGGCAGGCGTAAAGGGTTTTTTACATCAACAACAGATATGACTTGGTGTGGCTCTGGTGAGAGATGACGAGACTGAGGAGGAGAATGATCCCCTTCCAGATTTATTGCTCTCAGATTCCACTAATGGGGCTGTAGAGGGGGTGCACATCTCAACAGACTTGACTGAACAGCAATTACAAGACTGCCAGCAGCTGCTGGGCCCATACGCAGGTCTAATCTCAATGACTTTAGGTCAAGTGGATTGGGGCATCCACGGGGAAGAGCGTAATTCATCAGATGTCTGACAACGTAAAATACCCTATCATTGAGGAAGTCTCCAAGATGGTGGATTTAGGGGTTCATGATCTTTCCCATAGCCCATAGTTTAGTCCGATTGAGCTGGTTTCTGACAAATCCCAGCAATGGAAAGACTCCAGTCTGCTTTTGTGTGGACTCAATTTCTGTCACTAAGATGGATGCTTACAGTATACCCCATTCAAAAGAACTGATTGACAAGCTGACAAATACATGAATACCTTTGACCACAAAAATGAGTACTGACAGGTTGGCCTTACAGAGCAATAAAGTTTTCCTACCCTGAATAAATAGGCATGTTCACTGCACGCATGCGTGCAGCCGAACGTAGAGATCACTTCTCAGATGCAGCTCCTTTGAATAGG
This sequence comes from Ambystoma mexicanum, assembly GCF_040938575.1. NCBI lineage: Eukaryota > Metazoa > Chordata > Amphibia > Caudata > Ambystomatidae > Ambystoma > Ambystoma mexicanum. Next base: position 329,792,242 of record NC_090927.1, read on the forward strand.
TAATCCACCCGCTGTCTCCAGACAGCGCACCGCACTCTCAGCCACCGCAATTTTATCTGAATTATCATCAGGTCTCCACCTGCCCAATCAGGCACACCCCACCGCAGCAAAGCCAGGTGATCATCTCGCATAAAACTTCAATCACGCTGCGTATAGCATTCTCACCCTGCTTTGACACATTTTGCTATCAAAGACTCTTCCCTTGGTCGCTCACTGGCACCTTGACCACTATTCATAGGCACTCTTAAATATCAGCTCAGCCATGTCCAGTGCACGTTCCACATTTCATGCACTACATGCAGCGGAGCGCCAATTTTTTCACGCTGTTCCCCACCAGGCGTGTTGCACTCAACGGGTAATTTACCAACCGCGTCATGCACCCTACCGCGCCACGTCAAAATCCTTGCATGATTCCTGCCTGCCACCTCTGCAGTCACTCAGTGGCGACCACCACTAAGTATATCATTTTACCATAGTGTTCCCCACCACTATAGGTCACTCCTTACCTGTAAGGTAATTAGGTTTTTACTATACTACTTGACGCAATTCACTAACTTCCGGGGTCCACCGTTCTCACACCCCATCTATCGTGATTTAATCCCAATCCATAATTACCTAATGGATATTTCTCTAAATCTAGATTTTCGTGTCTGACTTTGCAGACCAACCTTCAGCCATCATCCACAGCTGGCCCAAATTATGACTTTTGCCATGGCTTTAGCACAGTAACCTAGGTAGGTCCACCTTATTGCAGTGTATTTCCATTGGCTGGCACATCTTTGATCACCATATAACTAATCCAGTTTTTTTTAACAAATCCCCAGGTTTACGCCCACCCCATGCAACGTCGTCCTTATCACCACAAATGTCCTGAAGACAGTTTGGTGCCTTTAGCAGCGCTGCTCAATCTAAACAGCCACTGCCTTGTTTCACTATGCTCCGAACCAGAAACGCCAACAACAACCAGTGTGTCGACAATGTTAGCATGTTGCTACTTGATTTAGCAATACATGAAGTAACAGTCACTTGTTTTACTAACCCACTCATATGCATAGCACAGTGTATGTCTCTTACGTTATGTTGAATTAAACTTTCTCTTTACGACAACTATTATCACTAATAATTTTCATGCTCCTGGTGATCTCTTTTTGAGCTTGCATTTATTTAGCTCCACTGCTACTACAAAGGTGACCTCCCCCTACATCAATGACAACGTGTTAGGCAGAAACCTGTGCAGTTCCCTCTGGGACCACTGCAAAAGATTTAAGACTACAGGTGTTTGGCAGTAAACCCACTTTGTAGCAGTCTGTACCACACAGATTCATTTGGTAGCTGTGGCTGAGCAGTCAGACTTCCCTCAAGAAGAGTTAGGCAGTATACAGAGTATTCACAATAGGTCAAAAGAACACAGTAGAACAAGCAAACACTGACCAGAGCTTGGTGTAAAAGAGATATAATTTTTTATTTAAAACCACATCTAATAAAACACACAGGCACTAATATTAAGCAGTTCAAAAACACGGTCACTAAAATATATGCACTCCCTTAAAAGAATATTAGACAAGTCTTAAGTAAAGCCCCACTTATTTTCAGACAGCGGTGAGCGCTTAACACAGATGGCACCCTAATAATTCGGTTTAAAAGGGAGAGAAAGGCAGAGCATAAATTGAAACAGATCCCAACACTTTCAAAAGAACACAGCAAGAGAGGAAGGCAGAGTCAAACTGTGAAGTTAGAGTTCAGAAAGCCGGATCCACTTTAAGAGGATCAGAACGAAATGTGTCCAAGGTCACACGGTTGAAAAGTGCACAAAAGTCTCGAAAAGGTTCAGAAAGAGTTGGACCAAAAGAAAGGGACCAGTTAGATGGTCAAGGCGGCCAGCCCAGTCCAGAAGGTTAAGGGATTATTATTACCTTGTAGCAATCTTTAGAAAGGGAGGCCTGGCGGACACGGTACCTTAAAGTGGTGAGAATACTCCAGCGGGGCAGTTGTTCCTGGCAGCGGATGCAAGTCGGTGCTTCATCCGGGGGAAGAGAGGATCTCGTCGGAGAGGAAGACAGGAGTCCGTTGCACTGCCAGGGAAGAAACCAGCCGCGGAGTTCTCAGTTAAAAGGAGCAGTCCTTTTATTTGCGGTCCAGTGGTAAGTGGCTATCCGGTTGCCGGGGTGCTTGGCATGGGCAATTCGACCACAAGACGTCCTGAGATGCGAGGAAAAGAAGGTAAAAATGGTTGTGCCCACCAGTCAGTGGAAGAAGACTCTCCAGCCGGGGGATCTTCTCTGTCGTCAGGAAGTGGTGAGTCGGTTCCGCAGGGCTCCACCGGTGGTGTCGTCGTAGCAGGTCAGCTCAGCTTCTCCCTCGTCGGATTCTCAGGTCCTGTGGCGACTTCTGAAGTTCCAGTCCCAAAAGCCCTGCTTTTATGCAGCACACCCCCATTCACTCAGCTTAGCTGTAAATCAAACATGCTAAGTGGTGAGCCGGCCGGCTCACCACTTGGACCAATCACACAAGAGTGTGACTTGAGTTACCAAGGTAACTCAGTCCAGGGTGCCTAAACCCCCTCCCACACCTCCTGTGGTACCCAGACAGAGTGGCACCACTTTTGGAGGCTTCTGTGGAGAAGCCCGCCAAAAAGTGGAACAAAGGGCTCGACTTGGGTTGGAGTCACAGAAGAGAACACAAACGCCATTTTAGAATCGAGTTCTGGCAAAAAATACCAACCGGCGAATTAATATTAAATAAATAAATCGGCGGTATGTTCGAAGCTATGAGAATTAAATAATTAAAGTTGGTAGCCTCGAACAATGGGAAAATCCCATAGAGATATATTCGCGGTCGAATATAAAAAGTAATATCCACTGCCACCAGCCAAAACTCGATCAGGGGGGACGGAGACGTGCCCCCTCGACTAACAGACCCCGGGGCAATCGAATTGCCCCGACCAGTACGTCCACAATATGATGGTTTGTACTGGTTTCTGTTCATAATTTGGGACTAGTAAAGCCAATGGTGACTTTACATGCCCTGGGAGACAGTAGTCAGTCTCAGGGTATGGAGTCTATGGTGGGGTGTCACTATGACACGCCTGTGTCACTGCACAGAGGGTGCTGTGTAATACACATAGTAAAAACACATGAGACCCTATGGAGTAAAGGACCCCATAGCCCATAAAACACATTAACAGTCAAAGGAACACCATGAATCATGTCCAAGAGTGGGAGAAAAAGAGTCTCACTCTTGGCAGGAGAAAAAAACAAACTCCAGAAATCCAGCAAAGCTGCTGGGGACTCACTAGGTTAGGAAATTCAGCCTAAACAGAGAATTCTCCTTAACATAAGGGTAGCCTTTGACTCTAACTCTCCTTTGATATTCCTCTTTAACCCTCTAGAGTAAATCCCCCTCACAAAAAAAGGGTTTTGCCCCCATTTTTCTCATCATCAGTGAAAGGGAGAGGTCAGCATTTTCAACAAAAGAGGGCACTACCAATGCCTCCAAGTGCCAGCTAGCTGAGGGTAGTGTAACTTACCTAGGATGCCAAGCGGGTGACAGAATGAAGCAGCCTATTCTGGCAAAAGTGCATGCAGTGAAGGATTGGAACATCCTCATCAGGTAGACTGTTGTGAGAGCTTTCCAGAGGCGAGGAGGTAGGATTTTAATTTGGCTTTGAAAATATCAGTGTGGACTATTTATCAGATGTCTGGGGGTAGAGAAGTCTATGCAATTTGAGCAAGAAGAGAGAAAGAAGCAAGATGAAGCAACGGGAGGGTGAGGTGCCACAGGAGTAGTCAAGGAGGCAGAACAGGGATGATGAGAGGGATTGTAGAGTTGTATAGAAAAGGATAGATACAAAAGCAGATCTGTGAATCAGGAGAAGACATTTAAATCTAACCCTGTTTTACATCATCAGCCATGCAGCCTGGTGACAGTAAGTAGATGTGACGTTAGGGATGTCAAAGCAAGTCCCGGTAGCAAAGTCAATGATCTCGATGAGAGGATATAAAGCATAGTTGAGGAGACCAAAGTGGATGTTGGCACAGTAGTCCACTTTAGAGAAGACAAGAGTGTTTAAGTAGTGCCAATGATTTTTTCTAATGTTTAGGAGGTTGAGGCAAGCCAGCATTCCAGTTTAGGAGATGAAAGTAGAGACGTTTGCGAAGAATCAGAGATGATGCAAGGTTTCTAGTTTAAGAAGACTAGGAGGGAAAGTTAGGTGGGAACTGGATAGACAGGATAAGATAGATAGTATTTGGCTGGGAAGAGGGAGAGCATTTGGCATGGGTAGAAGTGCACTTCTGTTTTGAAAGAGTTTAACATCATAGAGAGCAAAGCTATCCAATATTTAATGGCAACAAGACAGTTTTACATTTTGATAGAGAGATCAGAGGAGAGTTAATGAAAAGATATGACAATTTGAGTATTGTACGCAAAGAGTTGGTATGAGACACCAAAGGAGGAGATTAGTGCCCCAAGAGCAGAGGTCTAGAGTGTAACGAGGAAAGGCCCCAAGACAGAGCCTTGTGGAGCACCAGCAGTTAGAGGATTGAGTTGAGTGGTTGTGTTGTTCCAGGAGACAGAGAACTGGTGATGTGCTAGGTAGGATTCAAACAAGGCAAGGGATCAATCGCAAATCCTAAGGAGATCAGAGTGATTGACAGTGTCAAAGGCAGCACAGAGGTCAAGGAGAATAAGGATAGATGATAGGTTGGAGTGCTTTGCAGAGGTAATGAAGTTGGAGACATTCACAAGAGCAATTTCTGTGGAATGACAGGAGCTGAAACCTGCTCGTAGGCTGTCTCAATGTTTTGGATTTCTAACATGGTAAGGCAGTTGAACACAGCCCTTCCCAGCATGTTAGAGTAGTACGGAATGAGAGACACCTGGCAAAGGTTTGCTGGCAAGTTTAGGGCAGTCCCTTGCTTTTTTAGGAGAGGGAGGACTGTGGCCATCTCAGAAACAGAGGAAAAGCAAGCATAGTTGAAGGAGAGATTAAACAGTTCAGTGAGGTGAGAGGCCACTAAAGGGGCAGTGGGATGGACTAGCTGAGGAGCAAGACGGTCTGATGGTGCAGAAGAGGGGTTATCCTTCATCAGTAGACATAGGACTTCTTCTGTATTAATATAACTAAAGTGGGAGAAAGAGGCAGAGGTTGATTGTAGGGTAGGCAGAGTGTACAATGTAGGAGGAGGGAGTGCAAGGAAGGCATCTCTAATATTGAACATTTTTGCAGCAAAGTTTTAAGTTAAGTCATTAGCTGTCAGAATGGAGTTGATAGTCATAGGTTTAAGAGGAGTGAGTTTAGATTGCCGAGTAGCCAGCGAGGATGATTTTAGTGAGAGGGTATGAGGGTGAGGTAGAATTCAATTTTAAATCTATCAAGAGATGACGTGTGAGAGTTCAAGGCAGTGAAGTAGAGTTGCAGGTCCTCATGCAAAGGGGTGCACCTCCATTTGCGCAGCAGCCAATGCATGTCTGTGCAGAGGTAGGACCTGAATGTGGTGACTCATGGTTGATGGTGCTGAGACTTAGGGGTTAGCTGGAGAAGGCAGTGATATTGGAAGAGGCATCAGGTGTGAAGGTGGAGGTTGAGAACTATAGGTTTTAGAGAAAGGGAGAATGGTAGAAGGTTTACATTTCCTTTTTAGTAATAGATGAGGCAAGCGATGAGGAGAGGTCAGATGATGGAAAGGAGATGGTGGAAACAATGGAGTGATCACACAGGAAGTATTAGTTGCTGTGAGAGAGGAGGAGATGAAAAAGAGATCCAAAGAGTCACCCAGTGTGGGCTGTTAGGTTATGCATAGAAGGAAGAACGTGGTCACTAGGAAAAGACTGACGTTTAGATTTCTGAGAAGTGGTTGGGGAGGGAAGGTTATCCTCATAAGAGAACAAGGACATTTTTAGTTGAACAAGAATCAAGGAGTTGCCCAAACTCATCAAAGAATGGTCCAGTGGGACCAGGGGTGTAATAGAAGAAGATAATGTGAACTGAGTGAGGCAGGGCAATAGTAGAGACAGTGAATTCAAACTAGGTGGGAGAGGATGTGGCACTGGAGATTTGGAAGGCGATGAGGTGGGAATAGATTAGGGGTCTGATGCCTCCACCTCTGCCAGTTTAATGAGGAGGAGCAATGAAATATAATTTGGAGTCATGTACAACCACTGGGTGGCAGTGTCGGATGGAGAAGATCTAGGGTAGGAGAGCTACCATGAACGTTCTTACTGAAAAGGGAAGTTCTGTTACATACAGACTGAGCATTTATTCAGGAGTGCAATGTTCAGTTGATTTGGTAAGGAATAGTAGAGAAGTAGACTCTCAGAGGAAGACAAGACAAAGAGGATTGCTTGGACACTAGTATGCCAAACAGTTTGGAAGGACTTAAAAGATGGATCCTACTCATTTGATCCTAAATTATGGGCAGGAATGTATCATTCAGACAGATGCCTGTGAATAATGAGATTGGAGCAGTGCTAAAGAAATGAATCCCTGGGAACATTGAACAACTATATACCTGCATTAGGCAGCATCTGGCGGAGCTAGAGCAAAACTGTTCCAGAATTGAAACAGTGGCATTTACTGTAGTTGGTCTGCACACAAGCTGAAATCCTACATGATTTTTTGGTCTCTGTTTTGCCATCCCAACTGACCTCAGTCCTCTGAATTTGTTAAGGGAAATGCAAAGAATTACTCCAAAATAGCTGCATTTAGCCCTATCCCCACAATAACTGAATTTGGACTTCCTGGATCGTGGTGCGCTAATGCAGATGGCCCCAAAAAGTAATTTTGCTTTGAGGAATTAGTCTGAAACTTAGAAGGTTGGTGACCATGTGAAAAAATGACCATTTTGTGAGTGCAAAACAGCCTGAACCTTTTCTGATTTTGATTTACTTAATATGTTGCAGGTAGTTCTGTTGCTGAAAGGGAGGTATACTAATCAGACCCACTTTTATAAATGCTCCATCCAAAAAATATTGTGGACAAATGTGTTGTTTCCAGGACACCCTAAAGGTGCTCTGAGACCCAACTCTGTAGTGGTACAAAACAGGTTCAAATTACACATGTGCATCCCAGATGACTGCAGGAACACAAAGATCCTGCAGGGGGAAGTGGATGTTTAATCTCCTGAACTGCTGATTTAAATTTTAATAATTGCATGCCGTAGTCTGTCACGTGCCACATACATCTTTAAATTTAAGTCATGCCTATGAGTGTCATGGTGACTGATAAGGGCACACAGCAATTGGATATCATGCCAAGCAATTGGATATCATGCCAGTGTCAGCTCTGTGAGTAGGGCCAACTATGACACGACTGATGTGAATTGGTGTTTGTTCTGACTGCCTCCACTAGGGTCATGTGGAACAATGGCCAGGATGCTGCCTCCTCTGATTTCCCCATAGGAAGGCCAACATCCTCAACCAGGGCATAGTAGATCTCCTGGGAACCAGTGCTTCGACGGCACCAAAATAAAGAAGCCACTCTCACTGCAGGGTGTAGAGAAATGGATTCCCTTAGAAGGCAGCAGGCATGAAAATGGGTCATTGTTAGATTAGTCTCGACTGAAAAGTGGGCAGAAAGAGTGGTTCCACCATCTTAGTTTCTGTAACAGTTCTCTACTCATTCCTGCCACCCCCCACTCAATTTCCTGCAGGCAGGGCACTCTGGGTGTGTTGTCATAGGGCCAAGTACATTTGTTACCACAACCTGTATTGGACCCCTTAGAGTAGGATTGCTTTAATAGGCAGAGACATTACTCTCCTGCTTCGATGCATCTTTGGACTCTTAAAGAACACAAAAAATTCACTGGACCTCGCAGGGAGTACAATCCAATATAGAGAACTGAAGCCATCCCTGGCAGAGGAGAGCTATGTCCCCTAACCATTCCCATGGAACAGTGTGGGTAGATTGCTGCTTGTTCTCTCATCTAGATGCACTGGAACTAGGTTCCTGTTAACCAGAAGTGAAATATTCCATGTGGGCACGAAACAAGATTGTGGCACTGTAGAGATGAGGTCACCCTGTTCTTGATAGGGACTACTAACCATCCAGAAGCCCAGAACCAGCTGGAACCCCGTTTCACTCCCTTGAGATGTTTTCAAATAGGATCGACCATGCTTGCAGCCTTCAAATCACCACTGGACCTGTAGTGCTGCCTTTGGCACTATATGCAAACTTTAAATAGCTTGCTGCACCTCAAGCCATCTTGACACCGGCTTGACCCATTCAGGTGAACTTGCTTGTCTCTACCCGATCACAGGATGGACATTGTGGGAGCAAGTGACGTGAACGCTCACTCAACTGCTGAAATCCACCAAACTTGCCTTACTCAAATTCTAACATGACCCAGCAGAATTACTACTTTGCCACAAACTGTACTTATTGCCTCTTATTCATTGAAAGCGGTCGTCTTGCCATCTTGAATGCTGACTCGGCCCATTGGGATATGCACCTTCAAAGCGAGTTGATGCCAATTGCTAGTGGGATCACATTGATATTGAACGTCTCAACACGTTTGATTGCGGCAAAAGCACCTAGAACCCTAGATTGATGCTGTTGAGTACAAATTGACATGAAAGTCCACTTTGCTACCTTTTACCTGATCAGAATATCTTTGAACATTGACATTGTTGCCCATTCTGATTGCCTGAACTCTCCTGCTCATCGACATAGAGCCTGTTTCCTTACAGGTATGGGTTTTGTAGTGCTTTTTAATTGATTGCTTGCATTTTATTGTTTGCTTAACAGTTATATTTTTTATAGAACCATGATTCGACATTCTTTTATTTTGGAACCATTGTATTTAAGTTGTTTGCATTGCTATGATTATCAAACACTTGACATGTATAGCCTTGCCTTGGCCTACACTACCACAAGAGGTGAAGGAGATCTACCTTTCAAACTTTCCCTGTGTTTCCTTTATGAATTTGATCATTACTTTTTTAGTAGTAGTGTGAAGTTGAGTGTGCAGTCTAGCCACTACAAATCCCTGTACTCCCTCAGAGTAGTATTAATTTCATCACACATAGCAGACGATGGCAATCTACCTGCACTGGTTGTTTCGAAGACCATTAACCTGTGTCAGTGCCTCCATCATCATGGTCTCTTTCTGTGGGCTAGAGTTGGTGTATGCTCTAAAGTGGTTGAGTCACCCTTTGTATCAGCACCTTCAGGATCAACCACCCAAAATGTCTGCTGGTGGATTAGCAACAGTGCCTGCTGTGGCTGAGACATATTATTGCCACACGTGTCCCAGGTGTATCTATTAGTCTTTACTTATTTCTTTTGCCGTTTTTAACTCTTTTGTTTACCACAGAAAGCGGGAAGAGACAGCTGTAGCCCCTTTAAGACCCACACACCCTTTATATATCGTACTCATCCTTGCCATCTGTGGTTTAAAAAAAGAGGTAAAACATTGGTGAATACATTCGGGAAAGTAGCTATTCAGCAAACGTGAGATATACCTTTCAGGTGCCATTATCTTGCACTGCTGCAGTCTGGCCCTTCTCTTTCTGGGCTGTTACACCATGGGTTCAGGTGTTTTTCTTGTGGCCTTCTCACCAGTGGCTGACTGTAAGGGGTGTTCCCATAACTGTGGTGGGTTGGGTCTGTGGTCCCAATTTTCCAGATGTGTCACTGAAGATTGGCTCTGTGGGTGAAAAATGGGTAACATGAGGTTACTTTTGCTTGTAGATGTTGGTGTGTGGGAACATGGAATGTTTGGCATCACAGGCTTGGTTGTGTACAGTGATGAAGTGCTGTTTGGTGTACATCTCTGCCAGGGGAGTTGCTAGGTCTGGAAAAGACCCGAGGCTAAGCTGATGTCAGAACTGATGGGACTGGGGGCTCATTCGCTGAAGGGGCACAGGGACTTATCTTAATTCATTTGGGTGCATGTGGTATGCATGTAGGCCCATACACAAGCTTTATGGGTTTGTTGGCGGTGTTATTGGTGGACATGTGTCCTCTGTATCTTGACATTTTTTCACAGAGGATTCACTGGTTATGGGCAGGGGTATTGGCGCCGGAACATTTATGGTTTATGTCTCAAAGACCTGGGTATGGTGTTGTGGACAGTGAGTACTAGCCCATGTGCTTGTGGCTCCCCTTGTTTATGCTCTGGGGTCCTGTTGAACACACATTACATACTTTGGTTTCTGTGCTATAACGTCAGGATCCCTGATTTGTGATTATATGATATGATATTTTATTTATATTGCACTCGTACACAAGTGTTTTAGAGAGCAACCAGACAAGGGAGGGGAAACAAGGGAAAAACAAAGATCCGACTAGGTCCAGTGACATTGAGAACGCACAAGTGCATGGGAGAGGGAGGGGAAAAGTGCATGGGAGTGGGGAGAAGTGGTAAGTGCGGAGCAAAGGAGAAACAAGATAAATAATAATAAATAAATAAAAGACAACAAACAGTGGTAGTGCAGCCAACACGTGACAAGTGCTGGGTTTAAGGCAGCAGACAGGGAATGTCTGATAAGTGCAGGAAGAAAAGGGGGGGTGTATGGGTACAGATACAGACCCCAGTGCAAGGGGTAGCCCAGAGCCAGTGTGGGAGGGTGGCAGGGTGAGCAAGAATCAGGGCCTAGAAGACAGAGGGTAGGCCAGGTGCACAGTGCCGAGAGAGAACAGGTCAGTAGGGGGGTGGGGTGAAGGCAGAAGCAAAGAGGAAGGTCTTCCGGAACCAGAGATGGTACTCCTCAAGTTTCAGAGTGGCAGGGAGGCTGTTCCAGAGGGAGGCCCCATCCGGAGACAGAAATCTATCCCCAACTGTTTTCTTTGTAAAACGACTGACCCTGAGTGAGTTAGAGGTAGAGGGGTAAAGAGCTTGAGCGGGGAGGTATTTGTGGAGGGATAGCTGAAGGTATTTTGGGCCCAAGCCCTAGAAAGCCTTGTGGACAATGCAGAGGGTTTTGAATGTAATTATTGCATCCACTGGGAGCCAGTGAAGAGATTTCAGACCTGGAGAGATACGGTCCCAGGGCTTGAGGCCAAGGACAAGTCCTGCAGTCCTGTTCTGGATTAGTTGCAGAGGGCGGAGAGTAGAGGCAGGAAAGAAACTGTTACAATAGTACAACCTAGAGACAACCAGAGCTTGAGAGACAGTGAGCTTCTGGGTAAAGGAGAGGAAAGAGAGAGTACCTCTGAGGAGGTGCAGTAGGAAGTTTGACTTTTTGGAGACATCAGAGATGTGGGTGGAGAAGGAAAGGGTGGAGTCGAAGATGACCATAAGGTTCTTAGCCACGCAGGTGGAGGTAGGAGGAGGGCAAATTGAGGCCAGCCAGTGAGTGTGGGATAAGGAAAGGTGAAGGTGTGCCAATGAGGAGGATCTCCGTCTTGCTTCAGACAAAGATCATTGGCGGCACACCAATCTTGAAAAGCAGTTAGGCAATTGGAGATGAGAGAAGGAGAGGAGGTGGCTGAGGGCAGTCAGAAAATGAGTTGAGTGTCATCAGCATAGCACTGGAAATTGGGGCAGAGAATGGCAATGCAGTGGGCAAGAGTTTCCAGGTATTGCTTAAAAAGCCAGGGTGAGAGGTTAGACCCCTGAGGAACACCACATGTAGAGAGGGGGATAGACGATTGGAAGGACCCAAGTTGTACCTGGGAGGGTTGATCAGAGAAGAAAGGTCTGCCAGGCCAGAGCTAATCGGTGATACTCAGGTTGTCACAGAGAAGTTTGAGCAGGATGAAATGGTTGACCAGTGATATCAACCACATTTGCAGTCTTCTTCACCCATGTATACAGTTATGGGACCAGGCTGTACTGCCATCAGTGACTTGGCACTCATGTCTGTGTTTGGTGACGCTTGTTTGCATGCGATGCTTCAGATTCCATCACTTCTTTTTGTCATGTGTGGGCCTTTGGGGGTCACACTGCCTTCCACTTACTACACACCCAGTTCCACAGTTGCACTTTTTTAGCTATGGTAGTTTACCACATAAAGGGTCGACTCCCATAGTTGCAACATTGTGCTCTTGTCACTCTGCCTCCCCCTTTAGAAGAACTCTACTGTCCCTGTGGAAGTCTGCTAGTCCCTATAGAGCAGTGAGGTGAAGCCTATCTAAAAAGAAAAGGAAGAGGGATTGCCCTACTGCTCTCTTATATCACTGGGTTTTATATATGGGGTCTCCAATTTATAACGCCTGAAGCCGTTAACTGAAAACCAATATCATAGAATAAGAGACGCGGTCATTACGAGTTTGGTGGTATCTGGGTGGTAAATCCACCCAGATACCACCAAACTCTATATCCGTTGCCACCACTGGCACTCACGGAAATTACTGCTGGATTACAAGTGGTGGTGGCTGTGTAACTCCCCATTTTGTTCTGAGTACACAGTACTCAATGTGATTTTTCAATGGAATTGCCCTGCCAGAAATTACGCTGCTGTAATTCCACTGAAAATGGGAAGAAAGCTGGAGGTTTTACCTCCAGCCATGAGCTGGAGGTAAATCCGACGATTTTCTGCCCATTTTCAGAGGCAGTGTTCATCATGCACTGCTTCCAGTAAATACCATTACTGTAAATTGGTGGTACAGGTTCAATAGTCTGTACTTTCAATATTTGTTTCATGTGGTAACGTAATTCAGTGAATCTTGTTCAAGCAGGTGAAGTTTGGCTACTCGAGAGAATCCAGCAAACTGAAAACACAAATCAACATCTAGTTATGCTATTGACCAATAAACAAATACAAACAAAAAAAATATAGATGAACCTTGCCCTCAGTAGCGGACACACAAAACAATGAAACATTCAGTTAGTAATACGTTTCAGTAACACAGGGGGTTTCAGCATGTGAGCACACCGTGTTCCACATCAACCATTGTGGCCATCACTTCACCATTACCCCCATAACAAAAGATTCTGCCGTTGCAAATGTGGGTGTGTTCATGCCGCGCATGTACACCTCCAAACTACAATGTGTGTAACCTGCCTCCCAGCAAAAGCCACCACCTGAAAAACCTTAAAATCAAATGGTCTCACTGAGAATCACCTACGTGCGAAAGTTGAGTGACGTCCAAAACTTCCCTCCAACATACTTGTATTGGAATATTTAACATGGAGGGTTAATCCACCATTTGCCCTGTTACCCCATGCCAAATATAACACAACTTAGGCGAGTATGAATCGCGTGTACTATGATTCACTGTGCAATCCAAAACCCTCTCCTGCTCCAGGTATACGTTTGCATGTACGGCACATAACCAACCAAATAAAGGAAGTGCAATTACCAATCCCCACTGTGAAGCAGGCACCATAGTCTTGTACATGCTCGCCTCCAGTAGTTGTACTTGACTGCCCCAGACAGGTAGAATGTGCATTCTGACAATATGGGCAAAGTGTAAAAAACATGAGCAACTAAGACAGTGGGCCTCATTCCGAGGTTGGTGGTAGTCATGGCGCTATTTGCGCCATGACTGCCAACAATAACGGGTCTGGCACCTGTCTAGTTCAATGGGGACTTTCCGGTGTAGTCCGACCTTTGCGGGACTGGTAATTCCCATTCAAAATTCTATTGCCAAGCCCATTATTTGCACCCTGGTCCCTTAACGGGCCCGTCCATAACGCCAGGTGAGACCAGGCGTTAAAGGAGGGACCCGCTAAGGGACCTTGTAGTAGGGCGGTAAGGGATTACCGGCACCGGTCTCCTTACCGGTGCCTGGTATCTCTTACCGCCCAGCTTGGAATGAGGGCCAGTATAATACAGCATTCCACGACATTATGGATTTCACACAATTAGTGGCCTATAATATCTACCAGGTCAAATACAGTGTTTGGGCTCAGTCACAAGGAAGGTGCAAGGAGAAACTCTGAGTTTCTCGTGAAGACAATTCAATTTAAACAGACGTTACCGGCAGTAAATCTGACTTACCTATTTTTTCTAAATCAGGAGTAAGTCAGAGTTACTATCTTTGACTTCTCTCAGTGATTCAAATGCTCTGTGACTCCCTGCCAACATCCATGTGAATCAGCCCCATTGTGTGTGATGCATGAAACAGTTTTTAGATGTATGTATGCTCTGACCTGAATCTGAAAATGCTTTGAGTCGTGATGCGCGGATTTGTGAATCTGCGTGTCCACATATGATGGGCAGGGGAAGTATTAGAGCAGTGACTGCTTCTGATCAATCAGCTTCCAGATTCAAAATGGACTATTGACTGCACTTTGACCTATGATATTCCTCTGTCTTCTTCCCCTGTGCCCAGGTTTCTATGCCAGAAGTCAGTTGCAGTGGAAAGCACTATGCTGACACCTGCATAGACCTGCATAGACCCCTTTCATATCTGTTTGGCCCACATGATCAAATCAGCCAACTGCAAGATAGATTTGCTAAGGAAAATAACACCCTTTTAACCATGGGCATAGATTACTACCCTGGTGCCGACAATGGTTCTGTCCTTGAAGGACAATGAGCATGTTTTAGCTGTGGAATTCAGAACTCTAGTGCATAATGAATCACGGTCAATAGCTGTCCACCAGGCCCATGCAGAGAGAGCTTCAATGGCTTCCCCTAGTGACCTATGTGAAGGGGCGGCCCACCACAAATAAACACTCTGATGCTTCAGTAGTGTTCCAAGGGTGTTTATTCTTAAGACAGACAGAATGCCTGCAAATTCTTACCAAGGATCTTTTAGAGCCTATCAGACACTTTGGGGAAGTTGGCGCTAGGGCCATCCATCTCTCACTACTCCCCTTGGTTTTCCACAGCCCTAGCGCAGGCGTCCTTAACAGGGACATTAGTCGCTATTGGATCGGGGAAGTTTATCTGTATTTTGTCTACCTTGCTCCCCTGGTGGCTTCCCTAAGGTGTTGGCTGACTCTCTCCCTAGGGATCTTCTAACTATCCCTAACCTAGTCCCATTTAGTTTTCTATGGGTGATAAGGATGGCGCCTTCTTCCATGCTGTTCCACCGACTTGCTGTTCACACGCGTTCTCCCTGACCCTTCACTACCATGGGTCATAAGATATTCTCCTCCTGCCATACACATGTCCCTCTGCTCTCACGCTCCACCTTCATCAGCCCCCCTTAGATTGTATCACTCTCTTTTCTCCTCTACGTCCAACTACTCCTGCCCCATATACCACTCTACTACTGCCTCTATGAATACATCCTTTCTTCGTCCTTACTACCGCTCCACCTTCTACTCCCCACTCTACCACTACTCTTGCTACCTCTCCCACAACTACTATTTCTATCACCCTTTTACACTCACTACTATCCACTGCTACAAATTACCACTACCAACGTGCATCAAACTCCTCCCACAGCCACCACAGTATTGTACAAAAAGACTGTATCTAAACGGTTGCATGAACAAAAAGTTCTAAAAATGCTACCACTAAAGTTTCGCCATTGCAGGTAAGTAAAACAAAAAAAGAGGGGCTGTGGGGGTGTCCCCCGCAACACCCCGCTCACTATACTGTGTGGTATAGTGAGCGAGGTGTTGCGGGGGACACCCCCGCAGCACACCTGAGAAAAAAATAAAAAATGAAAGAAAAAAACAGGGGCTGCGGGGGTGTCCCCCGCAACACCCTGCTCACTATACTTTACAGTAGAGCGAACGGGGGTTGCGGGGGGAAACCCCTGCAGCCCCCATAAAAAAAAAGAAAAGACCCTGAGGCACCAGTTCCCGATCACAGAAGTGTAAGGGAACTGGCGCCGCAGGGACACAGCATGAAGAAAAAGGTAAGTGGGGTTTGTTTATTTTGGGGGTGTGGGTGGGGGTGCATTGATGGTGTGAGTGGGGGTGTGTCATGGGATTGTTGTGGATGTGGGTGGGGGTGTGGGTATGTTTATGTGTTCACATGAGAAAGGTGCAAACTTTTGGTGGTTCGCATCTTTCTCATGCAAACTTTCCAGCTGCGGCAAAATCAGCTTTGGTCGGATCACGTAGATCCGCCACCACTATGTCCACTACCAATGCTCCCAAATACTACTACATTCTACCACCACTTCCTCCTACTCTGTCACTATTCCACACACTCCTTATCCTCACTTACAAACACTCCCCAGCCCCCTCTCTCCAATAGCCTCTGCACGCCTGTTGATCTTTCCTCCTCTAGTCTCTTGGATGTCCTCCTCCACCTCTGTTCCTCACCCAACTAACTCATGCCAAACACTCGGGCTTCTCTTAAAATAGCCCAGCCCACTCCTTTGATTAGCCAACTCACACTGGCCAATGACATATCTTCCTTGAGGAGGTGTGACAGGGGTAAACTAAGGGGAGGGTTTAAAAGGGCGTGTAAGCCCAGCCCCCTTTCCATGCAGTCTTGGCAAAGAGATTACTCCTTGTGTCATGTCCTTTTTGAGGCCCTTCCTTAATGTTGTAATCCCTGCTGGGATAGTGGTTTGACCACTGGATCCGTGCCAGTGTTGTAAAGTGTGCTGCATCCTAGAAACCCCTTCCTTTACAAATATAAATGGCAAAAAAAAACGCTTTGTGCCCAAGAACTCTCGGCCTACGGTGAGTAGAATTTAAACCGTTACAAATGATTTTCCCTTCACATCTTATAGGGTGTGAAATGGAAAACTTTACAAGAAAGCCTACTGAAAAGATGAAAGGAGGATGGCAGTGAACCAGATGTGTATCAAGTTGTATCAGAGGGGAGACCACAAAGCCACAATGTATGTAATATAAGCTTACAGAAACAGCAAGCTGACACACAAAAACGAATACCACCAAACATGAATATGTTGTGTTGGTGTCAGGGGGAGGCAGTGGGGTCGAAAGGTAATGCAGATTATAAGGATGATTGATAGACATACTTAAGTGGTTACTGAATGCAATAAAAATTCAGCAGTCTATCAATGGCAAAGTTTGGCATTTACTGTGTGGTATCCTAAATACCTGCACATGTGAGACAGACCTCATCCGTGAACTGACAGTGCTGATGATGTGTGCAACCCTGGGGTGCATGTTAAGTGTGAGTGTTTCAGGTCTGAAAGCTGATCTATGTGGCCCTTTGAGGATGGTCCAGTGGATTCTTTTGGTGAACCTATTGGACTAACGTTTATATACATTCAGTGAAAAGAACTTTACTTAGTACACAATTGAGATGATATGAATAATCCCACCAAAACACGTGAAATACAGTGTGCATGGGAAGTGATGCCAATCTTAACTCAGGGTCCTTCAGAGTCAATTCAGCTGCCCACGTTGCAAAAATAAGGCAAAATTACTGTGGCTGTTGGCGTACAGTCACTACCCGAGTCCACCTTCCCATGATCTGGTTCTTCTACTGAGGTTCATATCCCCCTTACTCAGTTGTTCACCATATGCCCTTACCTAATGAAAACCAGATCCTTTTGGCTATGGGTTTTGGTCATTGCATGTTCCATTTCGAAACACATTTTTTGGGACCCTCCCTTATTTTGCCCATCCCATATCTATGTACCACAACATGATTGTGAAATTACCAAGAACATAGCTTCTAACCAATATATATATAAGATGTATTGTACTAGAGTGCTCCCCCTTCTCGGTCTAATTATTTACAAAATACTGCAGAGTTTTAACCCAAACCAGCAAAATCTACAGTGATTTGTGCCCAAGTAGTTTTCTTATTTGGTATAAATTTGTCAAGCGGTTTTCAATGGAATCATATTTTTCTCCATGGGAAAATGAATGGGAGTAGGCAAAGACAACATTTTCTTTTTCTTAATAGCTTTGGAACTGTTTGATGAACATTCAACAACATATTCAGTTTGGAGGGGCATGTGGCAAGCATTTATTCTAGAAAGACCCATCCAAGTACATCTTGTGAGTCAATTATTAGCAATTGAATGTTGGGAATATTCAATGCAAATAAATGTTATCTAAGTTTGCTTGAACCATCTAAGCCAACGAGTGTTAATCCATAAGAAGACACCAGGTTGGCCTGACATTAGGTCAACAAAGTAATTTATTTTTGATCTTTGGATCAACATTTTAAGAGTTACATATATATCTGTGGTTGTGACGCTGTAGTTGTGGTTATGCTGGCTTTCGCACTAGAAGGCCAGTTTTTGGGTGGCTTGTAACTTTTGCACCGTTTGACGAATCAGCATGGTTTTGCAAAGGGAGGAGGGGGAAAGTTGTAGCGTGGGTTCCAAACATTTTGAAATCTGGATTGACTTGAATGGGAAAAAAATGTCGCTTGCTTCTAAAGCACCAAACATGTGCTTAGAGCTGCAGACTTGTCCTGGAAGCGTTCTTTTGCAAATTTGGTGTAAATCGTCCCAAAAAGTAGTTAAACATTAAAATCATCTCCGTTTGGTCTGAGGACGCACTTCCTGATTCATGGCACATGCATGCCTCTGGACAAATCAGGGAGCTGATCAACCTTCACAGACGCCACGTTACACCTACTCAGGCCTTTTTTTAATTCTCTATCAGGCTACTTTATCACAAAAATGTAAACTATTCAGTCCAACATCTCGCTGGCCAATTCAGTGGGAGCACCTGCTGATGCATTACTGGTCGGGGCCCTGGCTGGGTCGTTGCTAAGTGGTCACGGTTTACCCTGTTTTTGCCAGAAACTATCAGTGCTGTTATTAGCCATTTGACATCATCTGCTCCTTCTGATCCCGCACCTTTATTTGTTTTAAAGGACATCTCCTCAGGGCTTATGGCTGAGATCACTCAGGCTATTAATATTTCCTGTCAATCAGGTCACATTCCCCGAGAGATGAAAGAGGCTGTAGTTATCCCGCTGCTGATGAAACCTGCCATTCATCCCTCACTACCCTTTAATTTTCGCCCTATGGCTTTGATTCCTTTCTTTATGAAGTTGTTGGAGGCCTTGGTCTCACCACTCCTCTCTTCCTTTTTAAAAACCTCTGGATTCTTTGACCCCTCTCACTCAGGCTTCTGGCCTGGCCGTGGAATGGAGAGCATCCTGGTATGAATACTGGATGATGGGGCCAGGATGGTCGATGGGGGTGGGGAAGGGCCCCGATTTTGCTGCACCAATATGCAGCTTTTGACACAGTCAACGAGCCCACCCTGCTGGCCCACCTGGCCATGGCCAGAATTTCTGGCTCAGTGCTGGCATGGTTCTGCTCATTCCTGACTGACAGGGGCAGAGCTCTGTCACTTTTTCCTTTTCTCTCACCTTCCTGTTCTCTCACTTGTGGTGTCCCTCAGGAGTCCGCCTTGTCTCCCTTGCTTTTTAATGTTTACATTCAGCCTCTTTTGTGTTTAATCCGCTCATTTGGCCTCAGATGTTACTCGTACACCCAGATTCTTATTCGACTAGATCTTGCGCAGTCTGAGGGGTCATTGTGCCTGGCTCATTGCCTTGAGGCTGTGGGGGAGAGAATGAAGTGAAATCGGCTGAAGTTAATTGGAGACAAGACAGAAGTCCTGGTGGTGGGTGCCCTCCCATGCCATCACTTTGGGTTTCTTCTTTCTGGACCTTTATCTTGAGTGATCTTCCCACCCCAGTCTTGGTGGTGGAAAATACTGTCTTCTACCCTTTCTATGACTTATCAGGTGTCTGCAGTCTGTAAGGTTAGGATTCTGTGGAAGGTGCTACCCCTTCTTCCATCTCATCTGTGGCCTCCGGTGGAAGCAGCTCTAGTCCTTATCCGCTTAGACTATTGTAACTCACTGTACCTGGTCAAGCATAAGGGCCTAAAACAATTGTCTTCCAATCTAGTGGCAAGAGTGGCCACCAGTTCCCCTTATGGAACTCACATCTTGCCCATTTTGCAGTCTTTACACAGGTTGCCGGTGTCCCAACAAGTTGACCTTAAGGCGCTCTGTTTGGTTCATCGTGCCCTTTTTGGCCAGGGTGCTAAATTTCTTCAGGACAAATTGGTCTGCTACTCCCCCAGCTGGCCGTTCCACTCCCAGTTGGCTGGGTTGGTGGTAGTTCACATCTTTCGATGCTCTAGGGTGGGCGGCTGCACCTTCTCTGTAGCAGCGGCCCAACTTTGGAACACTCTTCCAACTCCACTGAGAAAGGTTTCTTATTATCTGGAATTCAGACATTTTTTGAAAACCTCTCTTTTAGCTGTGGCCACTTGTCTATACAGTGACATCCTACTTCTAAGATACCCTCTGGTGATAGTGCGCTCTACAAGTATCCATAACATAAAATAACATAAAGATGCTGATTGGTCAATTGAGCACTGCGAGGTGCATTAAAACTTCTGAAATGGCCAACATGACGGATTTGCAAACTGCACTCTTTGTGTGCGAACGTAACAGTCAAAAAAACATTGCAAAACACAACCTTGCACATGTCTTATAAATGAAACAACCTCTCGGGAGGTTAGGAGGTGATTATAGGTTTGCAATTGCATAGTAAAGGGGAAAAACAGGGTGCTTTTTCATCTCTGAAGTCTGGGAACATCTCAGATGTTCGGGAAAATTGTTGTGATGTTCATGGACTTGCAATTATGAGTATGTTGGCTTTCCCCTGGTAAGAACACTTTTTCGTCAGCTCATAACTTTGACACCATTGAAACTTAGCAAACAAATATAGACCCAAATCACAATTCATTGAGAAAGTTTAGTGCGTTTTCATCAAAGGGGGGTCAAAGTTGTACGGGGTTCCCAGAAGGTTCACAATGCAGATAGACTTGGATGGAGACAAGGTAACAAAGCCTTTTCACTGAATTTCAAAGGTTTTTAGTAGAGCAACTTAACCATTATGTCCCTTTGAAAACAAAAATAATGGTGTTAACGAAATTCCCTGCATTGCCGAACCTGCAATGAAGCCCAATATGTGTTATGTATAACTCTAAAATTACGAGTGTCTGTTAGGACACTAACTGTACCTATCTTTGAGCCTTCTTTCTCCCCGTGAGTGCAGACTGACCGTGTTGCCATAGATCCCATCAAAAAGGGGTTGGTTCTTTGCTTGGAAACCTGGGTACTCACGCATTAAGGTAGTACCTCTAAGAAACAGCAGATAACTCAGGTATCAGGTACAGAGATACCCTGGGGTGTAACTCCATTCCAAGACAAATTAACTCAATACCAAGTAATTACAAACATGTCTAAATGAAAATATAACTATTATTCAAACATATAGCAGAACTTTTTTTATATTGCCATACATATAACAAAAGAGTATATTAGAACTTAGATATCTTTTTCAAAGCCAAACATGAAGGTAACAACCACATGTTTCCAAAGTAACATCTAAGTATGGGTTGTAGGACATGCTATGTCTCGGGCGCTCCCATGGTGTATTTGGACATAATGACGTTTTAGATGCATTTTTTCACTGGAGTTTGAGCGTGGTAAGTGTTCTTTGCATGGCAATCTCTCATAGTCGACACATGTGCATGCTTTTTGCTTGTCTTTGTTTCTATTTGATCACAGAGTACATCTGTTTTTCCTCCAGACTGGTGAGAAGCAGTCACCTACATCAGTTCAGTTTCTAGGGCTTCCATTTTAGATTGTGCTACTTCCTGAAGATTATACCGGAAGGATGCCAATATCTAGAATTTAAATAAAGGGGCAACAGTCATCTGCTGCATTATATTTTACAGAAATACAAGAGCATTAAGTGGTGAATGCTTACTGCAATGTCCAATGCATTATGTTTTCCTTTTCTGATCTCCTTCAGCGAATCACCAGTTTAGCATTGTCAAAAGGAGAATCAAAGACTTCCCTTATTTTGGAAAATGGAAGACAATTGTTTTAGGTCCCGACATTCCAAACAAAAAGCACAGTGGTTCCCTGCTTGAATATGGCATCAATTGTGGAGGTATCTCAGATGTCTTTTTATCAGAATGTGCCCACGTATGTCAAGTTCTTGGACAGCTAATCTTCAGCCAGATGCATGCTGATTCCACGGATAAATTGCACCTGTCAGTGAATCAGAAGCAACATAATTATAACCCCCTCAAATCTTGCTGAAGTACTTGCTTGGTGTACTGAGGATATACCGAGAGGCCTATTGAAGCCATTAGCAGGTCTGGCCTGGTAACCTAGATTTTCTAAATCTAGGTACCACAATCATAGTCTATACCCCACCAATGTTTGCCAGCTTGCCCACTCATCTTCTTCTTGGAGTGTCCCTTGTTATCAAAGCAGAAACCCTGTGGCCTCATCACAAGTTTGGTGGTAATTCTATGATAAATCTGCCAAATTACTGCCAAACCTGGTTACTGTTACCACCACCTTGTGTCCAGAGGACTCCATGGGGATTTTGGCAGAGTTACAGCTGGGTTTGGAAGTGGTTTCAACCCAGCACTCCATCTAAGTCAATGCCTAGCGTGAGATGCCCAGCTGGAACCCTTAATTATATATTTTTATGTCTAAAGTTCTTTTATTTCTGAATGATGTACCCTTATATCACGCCCCTCTCTTTGAATCCCTCCCGGTCTCACTGAACCAAGAAGTAGGTTGTTTTGCAAAGTTAAAAGATTTATTGGATGGATTTGAACAATATATATATCACCCTTTTATGAATTATGAACAATATCTGGATATCACACTATTAATATTTATACATTGATCAGCGTTGGGTGATATCACAACAATCTACAATCTCTTTAATCAATAGGAGTATGGATGATAAGAATAATGTAGCATAGAATAACTTTGTGTGGGTTCAATGAAATGCAATGATAGGAAATTAATGCAGCACAGAAATAAAACTTGATATGAATTCAATCAAATGCAATATAATCACTCTTTCCCCCCTGATACTACTCAATCCCCCCGTAATATGCAATATAGAGATGGAAGGAGAGAAAACAGGTTTCAGGAATAAACACTCGACAAATGCAGTTTCAATCCCATTTCCCACCAGCAAGCTTAGAGAGAAGCAGGAGTGATTTTAAAACAGGTGGTCAAATGCTTCGAATGTGGTTTTGTAATTAATGGGAAAAACATTGAAATGGATTTAATTTTCGAAAATGGATTCAGAACTAGTGGGAGCCACTTTGGATAGCTTCAGGTAAACACTATCACTGATGATTGAATAACTAGCAGATTGTAAACTAAATTCAGAGGTTGAATGCAAGAAATAACTATTTTGGATGTGTTGAAATTGAGCCAAATGCAGAATCGTGGCAAACTTTTCCATGCGCGTTAAGCGTGATTGCGGCAAAACTATAAGCATTCTGGATTCGTTAGCTAAGGATGTTAGCGTCAATTTCATATTTAAATTTCGTTTCTAGCAGTACGGTTCAAAAGTTAGAGGTTTTAGTAAACGTTGATTTTTCTCAAAAAGAGTCAAGATTTCAAATGAAAGATGCGCTTTTGAAGATTACAACAAGGATTGGCTTTACACTAAGGGGCTATGAAGATGCGAGGTACCAACGGTACAGCCACCAGTCCAGAGGCGCCTCTGTCTGATCTTTGCCCGCTGACAATATTAGCACAAAAATGATTTATCACTGCAATTATCACAGGATTATATGGATGAGGGGAAGATTCAGGACAGACAAGAGATTCTACAATGCAGTCTGGATATGTTGGAATGGGTTGGATGGGATTACTTAAGGATAAGAGATTGGCTATGGACAGTTCTATCCTACGGATACTCACAGCTATGGTTTTGGAATAGGCCCATCAGAGATCTGGTCAAGGGTTTTGGACTGGAATCTGCTCGCCACCGGACAGTTTTCAGCATGGCACTCTGTCTCTGCATGGCCCTCTGGACTGGATCTGATGGGTTGGTTCTGGGTTACAGCTCTGCTCTACTGGTTTGGATCTCTGGGTTCTAGCAAGGGTTCTTGGCAAGAACCAGAAAAACAGCACAGCCCGGCTGTTGAATTTGTTGTGCCCCTTTGGAAGTCTGGAGTTAAAATCAGATTGCAAGATTTTAAAGGCCAGCTGAGAAGGGTTCAGCTGTGGAATGGGCCTTCTGCTTTCAGAGTTCTGGAGCCTTGCTATGGGTTCTGGAGCCTTGATCTGGGTTCTTCCTGCAGAGCGCTTCGCCAGTAAATCAGTTGATGGCTGAATGTGTGTGTCTCTAGGTCCTCAACAGTCCCTATTTATGTATTTCTCAAAGGGGTGGGTAGGCTGATTATACTAAGCCCAACCCTCTAAGAAGCCTATTGGTTAGAGAATTTCCTCTCCCCTGATTTGATAAGTCATAGTGATGCTGCAATTAACAATCCAGGGAAAAAACTCCCCTTTGTTTCTTCACAGAAAATATATTTTTCATATAAAGCATATTTAAAATATCACCAACTTGCTAATAATACACATTTGCATTCCAAATTAAATAAGGCATATATCTGTCCAAGTTCCATCTTCTTAAGAGTTTCGGTTCACAAATGACAGTTTTTTGCGCTTTTGGTTGGTTACCCAGTGTCAAATCTGTACACATTTTTGTCATACATGCACATAACATCTGGGCATACTCCTGTGAAGTTTTATATTTTTAGCATTATCACAACTGTTACAAAGTTAACATTTTGATAGTTGATCGCACAGATTCCAGAGTGGTTTTAAAACGTGACCAGAAATTTCATTTTAACAACACTATATTTACAGATTGTTACCAATTTTGTTCAGTTTTCTATGAGTCTTTTTCAAAAAAAAGGTTTGGCTGGGCCAGAGCAGTCCCAGGCTTCTTCCTGCCAGCAGTTGTTTTCTGTCAACACCCAAATTAGCATTTCCTTTCAGCCAAGTGAGTCTTTTGTCTCCTGTCAGAGCAACAGGCCAAAGTCCCCTCCCACTTCCTTTCACTCCTCCCTGCCAGTTCCTCAGCAGAGAGCAGGGGGGAAATTCCCTTGTTTGGGAGAAACTGTGGAATGTCTTTGAAGCTCAGTGTGGCTGGCTTTAACTTACTTTTAAAACAATGTTTAAAATAGTCGTTTTCTAAAATACACTTTACTTTTTTACAGATATAGCCACAAATCTCTAAATTCCAGCCTTTTTAAAACATAGAGATTGAATTGTCACCCTATATTGCTTTTGATGGGAAGTCTCTTCTTTTCCATGCTTTGATTTTAAGGCACAAGTTTAAATGTGCAATTGATATTAGCCTACCTGTGTGCAATTGATATTAGCCTACCTGTGCAACTGATACTGGCCTA
The DNA here is from genome assembly GCF_040938575.1 of Ambystoma mexicanum. Lineage (NCBI taxonomy): Eukaryota > Metazoa > Chordata > Amphibia > Caudata > Ambystomatidae > Ambystoma > Ambystoma mexicanum. The sequence goes on from NC_090927.1 coordinate 329,817,248, forward strand.
CCTGTGCAATTGATACTGGCCTACCTGTGCAATTGATATTAGCCTACCTGTGTGCAATTGATATTAGCCTACCTGTGCAACTGATACTGGCCTACCTGTGCAATTGATATTAGCCAACCTGTGTGCAATTGATATTAGCCTACCTGTGCAACTGATACTGGCCTACCTGTGCAATTGATATTAGCCTACCTGTGTGCAATTGATATTAGCCTACCTGTGCAACCTTTCTGCCTACCTAACCCACTAGAGCAATTGTTGTACAATCAACACTTACCTGTGTGATTCTCACCTGACCCAAAACACCTTTTGAGACCCCCCACAGCATAGCCCTGAACATGCTTGACAACCTGAAAACCCTACCTTTAGTACTTACACTTAGCCTCTTAGTCACTACGCCTCTAGCCACCCTCCTAACGCACCCTTCTCTGGATAGAAACATGAGACTTAGATCTAGACTATCCCGGCTCTATGATCCTAAAAATACCAACAACCGTACAGTGTTAACCACTCCTAATAACCGGACTATGTCCAATATAGTAAAAAGAAATGTTGCTAGTCCCAATACACCTGAAATCAAACTTCCCCCCTACCCCACAAATAAAGACACACTATCCCTATCGGGATCACTTATCAACGCCAGATCCCTAGTAGCCCATGACTCTGAAATTGCAGACACATTAAACAATGAGAACCTAGACCTACTAGCCGTAACTGAAACTTGGCTCCATGATGCGGCAGGTCCTGCCCTCATGATAGCAATACCCGAGGGCTACCAGATTATCAGAGTGTATAGGCCCAACTCTCGTGGTGGCAGCCTAGCCATAATCGCAAAAACTAGCCTTTCCATCAGACTTGCCACTCCAACTACATGCCCCTCATGCAAAGTCCTTATGGCTAAACTTCCCCTATCTAACAATCGTACTTTACCAATCCCCCTGATATACAGACCTCCTGGCCCATTAGGAACCTTTGAGGAGGACCTTACAGATATCATATCTAGCAACACTAAAAACCACTCACAATCCTTGCTACTGGGGGATTTCAACCTCAACATCAATGAGGCTGGAAACATACACACCCAAGCTATAGCTGCACTTCTAAAAGATCAAGGACTGATACAAAAAGTACTATCCCCACCCACATCAAAGGTAGAACTTTGGATTGGGTGGCTGACTCGAACTGTAACATTATTATTACAGATAATGTACCACAATTATGGTCCGTCCATCACCTCATTACATTCTCAGCCACACTCGACCTCCTTAGTCCTAAAACTATTGAGATGGCATCCCCACTCCCCACAAGAAGCAAAAAGTACATCACAGCAGAAAAGCTACTCCCGCACCTCCTCCCTTCTTTGAATAACGTTAACAATAATGCTGACCCTAAATCTTTAGTGGAAATCTTCAATACAGCCATGTCCCATGCCCTAGATTCCACCGCCCCATTAAAAATGCGCAAAGCTAGACATAAATCCCTCCTCAACGCATGGTTCACACCTCAACTTAAAGAGTTGAGATTAGAGAAAAGAAAACTGCAAACGCAAACGATCTGGCGCCATTCCCCGACTACTGTCAATAAGGCTAAACTAACAGAACTTTCCAAACACTACAAAAAAGAAATAACTAACACAAAACAACATATATTTAACGATAGAATTGCAAAAGCCAGCTCCAATACTAAGAAACTGTTCTCCATCCTCCGCAAAATGGATGCCCCAACTCCACCGGCAGACACTGTCCTAAAGGACAAGCCATGGTGCTCTGCAATTCAAAAAGCCCTCCTAAACAAAATCACTACACTCCATCAAAAAATAGCTATTAAAAAAAGCCTCTCTACCCCCTTCTGAGCAACAACCATCCCCTGACACAGGTTGCAACACAACTACTCCATTCACCTTTAAAGAAATCTCTATTCTCGACACTGAAAAAATCATTCTCTGCCTAAAACCATCAAATTGCAAGGGCGACAGTTGCCCGACACAAATTATAAAGGATGTGGCTAGAGACCTTGCCCCATTTATCTCCAAGCTCATAAAGGCTTCCTTTAAAACCAATACTGTACCTAATAACCTCAAAGAATCCTGGGTCCTTCCCCTGCTCAAAAAACAATCACTAGACCCTACCATCCCCACCAATTATAGACCCATTACCACTGTCCCTTTTCTACTTAAAATTATTGATAGAGTGGCCTATATTCAAATTCAGGGCTACCTAGAAACTAATAATCTACTAGGATCATGACAGTCTGGCTTCCTCCCACTCCACGGCACAGAAACTGCCTTGTTAGACCTTAAGACTCAAATCGACGAGTTGAAGGACATGGACAAACAGCTATGCTACTTCTCCTGGACCTCTCTGCATGGTTCGACCTAGTGGATCATGCAGTTCTATGTAACCATCTTAGGTCGGCGGCACACTTCTCTGGGGCAGCCATAGCTTGGGTCCAGTCCTTCCTGGCCAACAGGACAATGCAAGTCTTTTCCCTACTCAAATCTCCTGCGGAGTACCCCAAGGATCCTGTGTCTCACCCACTATGTATAACATATTTACTAAGCCTTTGTTCGACAAATTGGACAGACTGGGTATCACCTACAGAAATTATGCAGATGATACCCAGATCCTCATTCCCCTATCGGGCAACTTTTTGGAGGACACAGCCTTAGTAAATGGAGTATACCTCATCATTCAGGCATGGATGGCATCACATGGCCTCTGCCTGAATGACAAAAAAACTGAGATACTAATCCTAGGCTCAGAAACTAACATAAAAAAACGTAGCCCTTACTATACCGCCTTCAATATCGACAACAATCTCATCAAGGTGATGCCTGTGGTCAAAACACTAGGCTTCTATCTTGATGCCATTCTCTCACTGAAGAAACAAGTCAACCCGCTCTCATCCTCCACAGCTTACACCTGTAAGCTTATCCGAGCTTGCAGACCTTTCCTCTCTACCTCGAGTTGCATCGCCCTTGTATTGTCGAGATTAGACTATTGTAACGCTCTCTACTCATGTGCTAACAAAAATATAATTGACAAAATACAAATAATGCAAAATAATGCCCTAAGAGCAGCACTAAATATCCCTAGGAGAGAACACATCTCTGATGCTAGAAGAAGGGTTCATTGGATAAAAATATCTCACAGGATACTTCTAAAAACAGCTTCCCTCACTTCCAAATGCTTAAACAACTTGGCCCCACCCTACCTTGCTGAAAGGATAAATAGAAGATCGTCCACACGCCCAACGAGAACAGCCAATGCCCACAGACTGGAAACGCCTAGATTTAAACGTGCCACAGCGGGAGGATCCAGCTTCCCAGCTTCCCAGTTATCGCAGCACAAACTTGGAACGCACTACCGCACGCCCTCAGAAAGTAACAACCATATCCTAAATTTAGACTCAATATAATCAAATGGCTACAAACAAATGACTGTTAACTTACCTTCCAGGCATGTCTCTGCTGCTTGTCTCTTAACTTGCTTTCCCTCCGTATACCACTGTAACTATCCTGGCAGCTATCCTCAAACTGTTTTGTATATTATATGCTTCTTTGTAAATTTTATGTAACCATTATATGCTTCTTTGTACACAATATGTAACTAAGTTTAAGCTGTCTTGACCTCTACTGCGCCCGGCTACCTAATGGGTTTGGCGTGCATTATGAAATAAACAAACAAACAAATGACAAGTTAAGTAAATGCCAGTTTCTGACACAGGTGAGAGGCAGTACTGCGCCCATTTTTGTTGTATTTTCCCAAGCAAGCACATTTTGAATGTGGATTTTTTTTATGATGAAAGGTGTTTCTCCCGACATTGTGCTTAGGTGAATTCTTTAAATAAAGTGATGTTAAGGATGTTGGATCTTTTGTGATGTTTGGGAAACATGTTTTTGCACTTTCCACAGCCAAGGAAAAACGGATTTTCAAGCAGTTCTGTGTTTCCCTTGCAATGCAGCACTGTTTTTTCAAGTAGTTTCATTTTACTCTGTGGGCAGCCCAATGATTTGGCAGTGGTCTCCTGTGTTATCACTGACATAGGCAAAAATGGATTGGCGGCCTATTTCTCAGGTTTTCCTGCGCACTTTCCAGAGATTTTTTCTAGCGCACATAAGGCTTTTCGCCGGCCATTCTGTTTGTTTTGATTCAAACAGCGCACAGTGATGTTGCAGGGCATAGACTAGTGGGTTAGAACATCCCACTGCTTCAATTCCGGTGATTTTTGCTGATTTTGTGTGGTTAGGTGGACGATTTATCAACAGCTTTTCGATAGAGGTAAATCTTCTGCAATACCACCAATCTCGTGGTGTATTTCTAATGAGGGCGTGCGATGCTCCCAGATCTCTGGAGAATCATTTTGGCTCAAGAACATAGGTATCCCTAGCACTCTCAGAATAATTTGTCAAGATCTTAGTGGTTGGCGTGAAATATGCCAGACAGGTCACAAGGCCAACACCGGAATATAGGTCTTCCTTATCCAGTTGATAAAAAGTGTAGTGTTTATATAAATTGACAATTTTAGAACTGCCATACAAGAAACATAATGTAATTACTCCTCAAAAATGTGGGACTAGGCTTCCTTTGCTTATCTGTCATTTAATTATTAGGAACGTTATAAAACCTAGCTGTTCTTGAGTTGTACAACAGGCGGGCCCTGGGTAATTGTTTTCAGAGTTTAGATTTTTTTATTTCTTGAAAGATTTTTCAGTATCCCACCAACACCGGATAGGTTGGAGGGCTAAACTGATTTTTACCAGCACCTTAGAGCACCACTGGACTGGAGGCCCATGTTATGCCCCAAATACAGCATTTTGTCATTTGATCTATAAATCCATATTTTGTGTCAACAGATTTATATGGTAAAGTTGAGAGTCTGTGACAGTATTTAAAACAAAGTAAGTAAACCTAAAAGATCTGGAGTTAAAGCACAATATTGGGGTCTAAGGCAGTTTTTTTAAGTGTTGGACATTTAGGTTCTGATTAATAGAAAACACGCAAAGACCCTACAAAGTATTGTGTGCATAAAACAAGTACACGCAAAAATTGTATTTTGCTCTATGCGTACAGATCGAATTATAACCTCAAAGTAACCTGAGATGAAAATTGCACCCAGAACGCCCATGACACACCCCCAAACCAAAATAAGCAACATATCGACCTTTGCACATATATAATCCCCACCATCAAGCACCCCGGTAATACTGTAGGCCGTAACCCTGCAACCAAGGCCCCTGGTGAGATGTGTACAAACACCTGTACCCGAAAACTGCACTCCGATGATCTGCGTACCATTTTACGTAACTCATGGCAGCGCCTGGATAATCTGCGTACGAATCCCGGTAATACAAGGCTGCACCCCTCTAATCTGCATACGATCAGCCCTATCTCCAAGTGGCACCTCAGCTATGTTGTGTCACCCCTAAAATGCTATGTAAACCTTACCTTTGCACAAAGGATCCTATGCGTGCAGTGCTCTGCCCCTACTATCATAGGGCACTGAGTCTGCAAGGTTTGCGTTTACCTTTTCCCGCAAATACATGCAGTCAGATCAATGAATCACTGAAGGGAGATTTGCGTGCTGAAAAGTCAGCACTTTTCAGCACACAAAGAATTCTATGATTCAGACCCTTAATGTGCTGACAGATATTGTGCTATCCTAACCAATACTGAACATGGTAATGGGCTGAAATGTGTGGTATTTGTACACAGGCATCTAGGTGACAATGCCCTGAATTAGGAAAAAAAAAGTTTGATTTACAACGTGAAATTGGGGCATTGGACTTGGGTGTGTAAACATGCACACGCTGTGGGGACTTGATTTCACTGTGGGGACCTAAACCCAAGTCCCCACATGGTAATGCCTTCCAAATGACTTAAAACAACTTAAAAGACATCTGTGCCAATTTTTAGAACTTTTAAAAAAATGGCTTTGTGGGGACCTGTGTTTATTTTGGTGTGTTGATTTTTTACTCAGCTCTGCCCCCGCAGGCTGGGTGTGGTATTGCAGTCATCAACACACGGACAGGAATTTAAACACACTTGATAAATCAGATGCCCTACATGCTTAGGCAGCAGACAGCAGATTCATGGGAACCATTTATACACAAATTCAATTGTGTTTTAAATGGCCTGAACTCTGCGTTTAAATGTAAAAGAATGAAATTAAGCAGTTTTTTGTGTATTTTGTATGTTTACAGAATTTAATATAATTGATACGCAATATAAGTCTTCCCTCATTGCACAACACACTTCCAGATTCATTTTAAGCATTGGCTACTTTGTAACAAACCAATCACAATGTGACTTACTTTAGTTCCTTATTTTTCTGTGATTTTGTTGAAGTCCCCATAGGGGTGGTGTGTGATGATATTGAATTCCACACTGTGAAGACAACACATTATGTGCACTGATGTCATCTTGTCCACACTGTGAAGACAACACATTATGTGCACTGATGTCATCTTGTCTATAGTCTAATATGTGAATTAATTGAATGTTGGCATCACATTTTGTCTGATTACACAAACATATTCACAGGATTAATGTTTAATTGATACTAATTTGGTTTCATTACAAGTTCATCTCTAAGGGTCAAAGTGGCTGCAGTGGAATTGCAGCCACTTTGATCAGTCTGCTGATATAAGGGTTATTGAAAATGGACGCTAATTCCTCTGGTGGAATTAACCCTGAAGAAATTAGCACTGGAGGAATAAGCAATGAAAACCAGTGATAATTCCCCCGGGGATACATCCTCCAGTGGAATTAGAGCTGGAAATAAAAATGCTAATTCCATCCTATCTTCATGTTAAAATACTGAACGAAACACAGCCAAAAATAGTGGCCGATTTTAACCAAAAATACCCAAAAGGCGAAGGAAAATGCATTCAGGTGATGCAAATGAAGCCACAGATGCACCCAATTGGCCATACAAGGGTATGTGAATACGAATAGTATGGCATGATGCTGAAGTCCCCATAGAGCTGATATGATGGTACTGAGTCCACCAAAAGGATGGTGCGTGGTCATGTTCAGGTCCCCACTGGGATGTTGTTTGATGACAAAGAGGTCCTCACAGGGATGGTGTGTCATGGCATATTAGGCCCCATAAGAATAGTTTGAAATTATGCTCAAGGTCCCATAGAGATGGAATGCAATGATATTGAATCCTCCAACTGGATGGTGTGAGCTGATGTTGAGGTCCCCACAGGGTTGATATGTGATCATATTTAAGTCCTCACATGGATGGTGTGTGCTGATGGTGAGGTCCCCACAGGGATGATATGTGATGATATTTAAGTCCTCACGTGGATGGTGTGTGCTGATGTTGAGGTCCCCACAGGGTTGATATGTGATGATATTGAAGTCCTCACATGGATAGCGTGTGATGATGTTGAAGTCTCCTTAATGAAGATGTATAATGATATTAAAGTTTTCATACGTGGGCTCTTTGACATTACATGCCTTACAGATACATTATGCTTCAAGGAAGAAAAAGAGAGATTTTGTGAAGATGTTGAATAATTTAAGAAAGTATTTATAGGCCCGAGTGTGTTTTATGTTAATTTGAACTCATGTAATGGTAACGTTACATCAAGCTCTGCTTAGTACATGACCAAATCAGCAATCAAACGAAATCTCACCTGACAATGGGGGTCATTACGAGTTGGGCGGTATTCTGTCTGTAAATCCACTGGACTTTCGGTTACTTCCACTTGGTCTGGCAGATTTACCGCTGGATTACACGTGGTGGTGGCGGAGTATGTTTCCATTTTTTCACATTGGACTCTATGGGGCATTTTTGGCAGAATTACTGCAGAAGTAATTCTGCCGCAGTAATTTCACTGAAAATGGGTAGAACGTCAGCAGAGTTAGCTCCAGTTCATAGCTGGAGGTGAATCCTTTACATTTCTACCAAACTTCTGCCACATTTCACCTACTTCACTGTGCCCATTTATTTAAAATGAAATTCACGACTGTCCTTCTTTACCGGCGAAGGAAAAGGCATTCAGGTGATGCAAATGAAGCCACAGATGCACCCAATTGGCCATACAAGGGTATGTGAATACAAATAGTATGGCATGATGCTGAAGTCCCCATAGAGCTGATATGATGGTACTGAGTCCACCAAAAGGATGGTGCGTGGTCATGTTCAGGTCCCCACTGGGATGTTGTTTGATGACATAGAGGTCCTCACAGGGATGGTGTGTCATGGCAAAGAAGGCCCCATAAGAATTGAATAAGAATTTGCATGGCATGGCAAAGAAGAATTGGCATATTCATAAGAATTGAATAAGAATTTGTATTGTCATGGCAAAGAAGGCCCCATAAGAATCTTTGCAGAGCTGAGCGGGTGTGAGCGGTCGCCGCTAGCCCAGACTGCCGTTTCCAGCCCAGCACGGGCCCCGGGCCTCCAGTGAGTGTTTTTTGACTATTTATTTATTTTTAGATATATTTTTTCAAGGCCCGCGCTCTTAGCGCGTTGTTTCTCCACCCCCCCTCCCCCCTGCAGCCACTTACTGTTCCTCCCTCCCTCCCGCCTACCGGCCCGCCCCCCCCACTCTGATTGATGGCTTGTTGTGTCCCTCCTGGACTAGTCGACGGCTGCTCTCCCCGCTAGCTTCTTTGCAGAGCTGAGCAGGTGTAAGCGGTTGCCGCTAGCCCAGACTGCTGTTTCCAGCCCAGCACGGGCCCCGGGCCTCCAGTGAGTGTTTTTTGACTATTTATTTATTTTTATATATTTTTTCAAGGCCCGCGCTATGAGCGCGCTGCCTCTCCACCCCTCCCCTCCACCCCCCTCCCCTCCCTCCCCTCCTATTGGGTGCTTCTCTGGTTTAAACTGTCCCTCCTGGGCAGCCCTTCTGCCTGACAGCCCCCTCGACTAAGGGCCCCTTAGGCAAAGGGCAGCTCCCTGACAGGCGGCTCCTGGTGGTGTCTGCAGGTGTCCGCAGGGGACGCCTGTTGTCACCCTGCTCATTGGTCTGGTGCCCCATGTCCACTGTGTCCACCTGGTTTGACCAACTAACTCAGCTGTGCTCTCACTGTTTCAACTATGCACTGTCACCGTATTTAAAGTTGCTCTGTGAAACCTAGGCCTTTTTCTCCCTCTTTAGGATTCTCAAATTTAGGTCTGTCTTCTTTCCTGTCTTAGAATGTCCTGTGCCTCTCTTGCGCTCGCCGCGTAAGTACCATCATCCTGTGCCACTCTCCTGCTCACTTGCCTCTCGCTGTCTTGTCTGCCTACCCCTTGGACCCCCTCCTCTCCCACCTACTCTATGGTGCTCTCTGTCTCCCCCATCTTTTCAAACTGTTTCACTATTGACTATCCTGCTCTTTTCACTAAGTCTGGTAGGAAAAAGTTTAAAAAGGACATCCTGGTCTCCAACCCAGGCCTCCCTATCGCTGACACCTACATCAGTGCCTCCTCCAAGGAAACTCTCACTGACATCCTCTTTGTCGTTCCTTCTCCAGATCTATGGACCCCACATATGGTCTCTGTTCTCTCGCCTTTCTCCTCTTCTCCCATTAATGGTGGTACCCGTTGGGATGCCCTCCTGGCCTCCTTCCTTTCCTCTAAGGTCATCATTAATGTCTACTCTAATGGAACCATCTTGGTCCAAGGCCCTCAGGCCAACCTTCATCTCTTTGATAGACGCTTTCCGCGCCTCATCAACTTCCTTTCTTCTCCTGCTGTCCCCTCCCCCCTTTCCTTGGCTACCTTGCCTTCCCCCTCTCTCTCTGCCCCTCTCGGGAGCTTTCTACACCTCCGCAGGGCGTACCTCTGATCTGTACCCCTCCCCGGAAGTCCTTCAAGGAGGGCAACCTTCTCCACATTGCCACCCTTAACTCCTGCTCCGCTGTCAAACACTCCTCTGATATCTGCCGCCTTCTTGAAGAACTTGACCTCGATGTCCTCGGTCTCATTGAGACATGGTTTACGGCAAGCTCTGTCACCAGCTTTGACACGCTCCTACCTGATGGCTACAAGATCCTCTCTGCGCCCAGGCCCAACCGATCTGGTGGGGGTGTAGCCCTCATCTTCCCTGAGTGGATTCCTGCCTCTATCATTCCTACGCAGGCCTACTCCTCTTTTGAATGCCTCGTCTGTAGGCTCTCTCTCTCGCCTAGCCATTCCCTTACTGTGGCTACTATCTATCGGCCATCTGGTCAGGTTTCTTCCTTCCTCTCTGAGTGGGCAGACCTCTCCTCCTCACTCCTGGCCTCAACCACTCAACTCCTCCTTCTCGGAGACTTCAACATCCACCTGGATGCCTCCTGTCCCCCTTCTGAACTCTTTCGTGACCTCTGCGACTCTCTCTCACTCACTATTCTCCCCTCTGGCCCGACTCACTCTGCAGGGCACACTCTCGATGTTCTGATCTCTTCAGACCTTCCCCTCTCCATCCCTCTCTCCACTCCTCTCTCCTGGAGTGACCACTTTCTCCTATCCTCCCACCTCACCCTCCCTACCCCGCAGGCCAAGCCACCTCCGTCACTGCCACCCACCTTCTCGGTCACCCGACCCATGAATCGCGTGTCAGTTGAGGCTTTCGCTGCCACCTTCTCACCTCCTCCTCCCCCCCTGGCTGACTCTCACCCTGACACAGCCCTCTCCACTCTCCACTCTGCTATATCTGATACTCTTGACATCCTTGCCCCTGTCATGAGAATCCGCCTGAAGCCCAAAGCCAAGTGCAACTCCTGGTATGACTCAGACCTCATCAGCCTAAAACGCAAGTGCAGGGTTGCCAAGAGGAAATGCCGTGCTTCAAGTTCATCCTCTGACAAACTGGCCTGCCGCCTGCTGCAAAGGCAATACCGGCTCTCCGTCCTCACCAAGAAGAGAGCTCATATCCAAGCCTGCGTCTCTGCGGCATCTAACAACTCGCCCGAACTCTTTAAAATCTGCAAGGAACTGGCCAATCCTGCCGCAGTCTCTGCCTCTCCTGTCCCTTCCCAGGCCCTCTGCACGGCATTGGCCTCTCACTTCATTTCTAAAACTCAGGACATCCTGTCCTCACTCTCCTCCTCTCATCCCCCTCCCGCTATTCCCTGCTCTTCCTCTGGCCCTTCTGCTGCCACCCTCTTCCCTCCTTCTCTACCTTTCCCCTTTTCTCTCCAGACAAGGTTTCTATACAAGTCCGATCTATGAAAGTCTCGTCGAAACAGGTTCACCCCTGTTCCTCCAAAACTATCAAGGATCACATTGACTCCCTGGCTCCTGCCCTGGCGGATTTCTGTAATCACTCCTCCGCCACTGGAGTCTTCTTTTCCCCCCTGAAGCACTCCCTTGTGCACCCTCTTCTTAAGAAACCCTCTGCCGACCCCTCCTGCCCGGCTAACTATCGCCCAATCTCCATAACTCCCTTCCTGGGCAAGCTTCTGGAGAAACTGGCCATCTCCCAACTGAATCTCCACACTGAATCTGTTGGTTGTCTTCATGACCATCAGTCTGGCCTCAGAGCTGCCAGAAGCACAGAAACTGCTCTCCTGAACATCCGTGAAGACCGGCTCTCCAACCTCGACTCTAACACCCCTTTCGTTCTTATCCTGCTTGATCTCTCTTCTGCCTATGACACTGTCAACCATACCATCCTGCTCAACCGTCTCCGTGACAACCTGGGTATCACTGGTCAGGCTCTGGCGTGGCTGACTTCTTTCCTCTCCGACCGACCCTGCCCGGTCAAACTTGGGTCCTTCCTCTCCGACATCTTTTTCTCTACCTGTGGTGTCCCCCAGGGATCTAACCTCTCTCCCTGGCTGTTCAACCAATACCTGGCACTCCTTGCATACCGCATCACCGCTCTCTGTCCCAACTTTCAGTGCTATGCGGATGATACCCAGCTCATTTTCAGGCTACCCTCGGCCTCCTCCTCTCCTTCCCTCATCTCTGACTTACTGTCTGCCATCCAGGATTGGTGTGCCGCCAACGACCTCTGCCTTAATGCCAGTAAGACTGAGATTCTACTCATCGGCACACCCACTTCCTCCTTCCCTGCAGCTCTCTGGCCGGCCTCTCTTGGCCCTCCTCCCTCTCCCACCTGCAAGGCAAAAAACCTTGGGGTCATCTTCGACTCTGCACTCTCCTTCTCCCCTCACATCTCTGACGTTTCTAAGAGGTCACACTACCAGCTGCACCTCCTTAGAGGTATTCTTCCTTTGCTATCCTGCCCCCAGAAGCTCACTGTCTCCAGAGCCCTGGTCCTCTCCAAGCTGGACTACTGTAGCAGCCTCTATCTAAATCTTCCTGCCTCCACTCTCCGCCCTCTGCAACTTATCCAGAACAGGACTGCAAGACTTGTCCTTGGCCTCAAGCCCAGGGATCGTATCTCTCCAGGACTGAAATCTCTGCACTGGCTCCCAGTGGCTGCGAGGATTAAATTCAAAACCCTCTGCATTGTACACAAGGCCTTCTGGGGTCTGGGGCCGCAATACCTTCAACTCTCTCTTCCTAAATATCTTCCTTCTCGAACTCTTCGCTCATCTGCCTCCAACTCCTTCAGGGTCAGTCGCTTCTCCAAGCAACGAGTTGGTGGCAGATCACTCTCTTCGGCAGGGGCCTCTCTGGAACAGCCTTCCTGCCTCCCTGAAACTCGAGGAGAACCACCTCCGGTTCCGGAAACACCTCAAAACCTTCCTCTTTGCTTCTGCTTTCTCTCCTCCCCTCCCTTGCTGAATTCCTGACTGAAATTGCACTGGTTACCTGGCCACCCTTTCTGATCTCTGGCCCAGGCCCTGTCAACTGCCCACCTGAACTGCCTCCCTGGCAACCTCTGCACGTGGGGACCGTTTTCTGTATCCCTTCAGTCCCCTTTCCAGCACTTTGTCCGCACTTCCTTGCACTTGCCTGTTTTATGTGTTTTATTTATTTATCTTATTTATTCCACTTCCCATGTACTGCACTTTCCCCTCTCCCTTCCTCCCTCGCACTTTTCCTTTCCCCCCTTCCCATGCACTTGCGCGATCTGAATGACACCTGGCCTAGTAGGATCGTTGTCTGTCCTCCCTTTGTTCCCCCCCCCTTGCCTCGTCGCGCCTTGAAACACTTGTGTATAGGCGCGTTATAAATGCCATATCATATCATATCAATAGTATGTAATTATGCTCAAGGTCCCATAGAGAAGGAATGCAATGATATTGAATCCTCCAACTGGATGGCGTGTGCTGATGTTGAGGTCTCCACAGGGTTGATATGTGATGATATTGAAGTCCTCAAATGGATGGTGTGTGCTGATGGTGAGGTCCCCACAGGGATGATATGTGATGATATTGAAGTCTTCACATGGATGGTGTGTGCTGATGGTGAGATCCCCACAGGGATGATATGTGATGATATTGAAGTCCTCACATGGATGGTGTGTGCTGATGGTGAGGTCCCCACAGGGATGATATGTGATGATATTGAAGTCCTCACATGGATGGTGTGTGCTGATGTTGAGGTCCCCACAGGGATGATATGTGATGATATTGAAGTCCTCACATGGATGGTGTGTGCTGATGGTGAGGTCCCCACAGGGATGATATGTGATGATATTGAAGTCCTCAACTGGATGGTGTATGCTGATGGTGAGGTCCCCACAGGGATGATATGTGATGATATTGAAGTCCTCACATGGGTGGTGTGTGCTGATGGTGAGGTCCCCAGGGGGATGATATGTGATGATATTGAAGTCCTCACATGGATGGTGTATGCTGATGGTGAGGTCCCTAATGGGATGATATGGGATGATATTGAAGTCCTCACATGGATAGTGTGTATTGATGTTGAAGTCTCCTTAATGAAGATGTATAATGATATTAACATTTTCATATGTGGGCTCTTTGACATTACATGTCTTACAGATATATAATGCTTCAAGGAAGTAAAAGAGAATTTTTGTGAAGATGTTGAAATAATTTAAGAAAGTATTTATAGGCCCGAGTGTGTTCTATGTTAACTTGAACTCATGTAATGGTAACGTTACATCAAGCTCTGCTTAGTACATGACCAAATCAGAAATCGAACGAAATCTCACCTGACAATGGGGGTCATTACAAGTTGGGTGGTATTCTGTCTGTAAATCCATTGGACTTACCATTACTGCCACTTGGTCTGACAGATTTACCGCTGGATTACACGTGGTGGTGGCAGAGTATGTTCCCATTTTTTCAGAGTTCATTGGAATCTATGGGGCATTTTTGGCAGAATTATTGCAGCAGTAATTCCGCCGCAGTAATTTCACTGAAAATGGGTAGAAAGTCAGGAGATTTACCTCCAGTTGTTAGCTAGAGGTGAATCCTTTACATTTCTGCCAAACTTCTGCCACATTTCACCTACTTCTTGTGCCCATATATTTAGCATGAAATTCACGACTGTCCTTTACCGGCTGTTGAAGCTGTCCTTCAACTCTCCATTTAGGAGATTTGTTGTTGCTTCAGAGACTACAGCCTAAAATTCAAAATATAACTTGGCCAAGGTGCAGGATGCATTTAGTGCTTTCAGGGCAAGGATGCCCGTAGTTAATATCTTGTGCCCCTAAGCATCCAGTCCCTTGCTCCCCCTATCAGGAGACAAAGGGGGAAAATTTGGTTTGGAAGCTAGCCATTATGACCTTCACCACCAAACCTTATGGGGATACATGGGTGGAGCGCGGCAAGATCACCCCCCTTACATTTCTTGGAGGCACTGCTGAGGTCACCTCTTAGTGTACATATTTCTAGTGTACGTTTCCATTTTTCTTTCGTGCATGTAGTTTTTTTGTGCACATTTGTGGATAGGGGTTTGTTTATATTGTTGTAATAATTGTGATTCGCCACCACAGCAGGTAGACAGGCACTATCTTCAGAAATCAGGTTCCACTAGCCAGCTGGGCTGAGCGTGAGGGGTTTAAGACTGACCATTAATTCATTATAGGTGATGTCGCATGCAGCACACCCCTACAACAGGTGCTCAAAATTACGGTGTCCCTAGAGTCCCTTGAGTCCCTCACAGGCTAGGTCAAGTGCCTGGGTAAAGACCTTGGCCTAGCAGGGACCAGCATCCTGGTCTGCCATGGCCCTAAGAAAGTTGACCCTGAGACATTGCCCCTTACCATCCACAGGTGTGACTCAATAGTGTCCTATCCTCTTTGGGCATTAAACATCTGGCCAGTGTTAAAGGCTAGCCTATCATCCACACCAGCTATGCCTAGCTCAAGCCCTGCCCTGCCTTGACCAACACTGCATGCATTCACCCTGCAGTGACCACTGTAGGTGCCATCATAGCTGCACCCACAAGCAACCCTAGAACACCTGGCTGTAGCATGCACCAGTTCTACACCAGAGGAAAGAGGCACTATACTGAACGCTTCCTCCATGGCGAATGTTTTCAAGCATATGTTGAATGA
The DNA here is from genome assembly GCF_040938575.1 of Ambystoma mexicanum. Lineage (NCBI taxonomy): Eukaryota > Metazoa > Chordata > Amphibia > Caudata > Ambystomatidae > Ambystoma > Ambystoma mexicanum. The sequence continues at coordinate 329,832,612 of NC_090927.1, forward strand.
GGTTATCATGATACCAGCAGAACATGGACACTATATCTGCCTGAGACCCTGCTCAGGTGAGAAACCGACCCCGAGATGTGAAGAGGAATATCGGTTAAGGGTGAACCAGATCAACCAGATAATCCATGACTGGTGAGCTCCTGACAGGGAGACAAGGCATTGCGCTCTTGAGAGTCTCTGATGTCTTGCCACACACCCAAACCCCACATCAAAGGACATTTTACATGCTGGATGAAGTCTTTGGAGCCACTGAGTCCGATGCAGAGCTGACATTTAAGTATTATACCAACCACCTCCAACACAGTGAGAGTCTTTCAGAATATCTGTCCAGAACTGAACCGATTCTGCGGCTGGCTTTCAAGCAGAAGGAGGTTGAGCCAAACAACCTAAAACTGGTCAGGCTGCAACACGTAATGTGTGTAGCAAGATCAGTGCTGCTGCTGCTTCTGCAGCTACGACTCTGAGAACGGATCCCGAAACCACCTTTCTTTGATGAACTGGCCCGGAAGGAGAGATCAAGGACACAGTGTATAGTCTACCTAGTCAACTAGTGTCTCCTTACACAGCCCCAGGATATGACCGGAGACATCAAGTGGTGAAATTGCATCAGACCCTCTTGGTGATGCAGCTGCAGAGGGCACCAGCCAGGATACTGCCTTTAGGGTCACCCATGCTACCAGAGCTTGGAAGAGACTCTACACTATCCTCCCAGGAGAGGAAATGCCAGCTCTTCAAGCTTAAGAGCCACGACTGCCCCAAAAGTACCAACAGTGAACAGCACCGCTGCAGTCCGGGCAGTTCTGCCAAAGGTGTGGACAGCAGAGCAGCACTTTCTGTATGTGCACAAACCCACCAGATCACATCCGAGTTGCAGAGAAGTTCCAGGCCTTGAACATTCCAACATGTGCAATGGTGGGAAACACCAGTGAAGACCAGAAGGGGGAGCAACTGAATCCTCACAATTATTATGCACTGACAGTGTAAAGACAGATAACTGCAAGTCTGTGCCACCAGACAGGTCCAAAGCTGCAGTGGCACCACTGGTGGGCAGGTCATCTGAGAACCAGCATCCACCCAGACTGGCTAGCCCACCTGAGAGGTAGATCACCTGTAATCTAACTACCATCAAAAGCAGCACTGGAACACTTTGGGGAGTACCTAAAGGGCTCACATGACCACCAGCCACTGTGACAGTTACCATTGATGGCTAGCAGGCACAAACGCTACTGCAAAGTGGCTCACATATGACCATTGTGTATGAATGGTTCTATAGAAAACCCCTAACTGATATCCCATTGGATCCCTTGACTGGACTGATCCTCCTCTGCAAGAGAGACCACCCCTGCAAATATCTGGCGAACCTCTGATGCAGGCTGAAATGTCCATGCAATGTAGCTGGAGTCAGCACCTCCATCATCTCCATGGTTTTGTTGTACAGCAACCAGAGTGAGGAACCCACTCACTGGTGCTGATTAGAACCAATTCCTCGATGTTCAATGCATTGGCTGCACTATGCCGGGAGATGGCTGAACCACGACATGTCAGCACATTGTCCATGCACCCTATGTGCCAGTAGGCATGCTTGCAGATAGATATTCAGTCTAGAACTCTACCTGATGGACCCGTTGGAGATGTTGGCAACAACTGGTTCGGGTAGATCACAATCCTGGCACACATCACACTGTGGGGTTCCTGCCAGAGTGTGACTCAGCGGGAAGAAACGCCCAAGATGTCGGCTGATGGAGGCACTGGAATGTGGGGAGATCCCAGTGGGTTTACTAGTACAGGAGACCCTGGTGACAATGGATAGCATGGACCTGTAGACCATCAAGGTATTGGTCATTAATGTGGCCAATAGGACCATTTGATTACCAGGGTGCACCATCATCATACAGTTACACCTGACCCCTTCCGTAGCCCCAGCAGGTGTTGCTACCAGCCCATCTGACACGGTACTGGATTTGAATACCTTGGACTTTAGATACTCCCTGATCTCAGAAAAGGACCAGAACCTCCTGAGAGAACAGCTTGCCATGGGCTTCAAGGCTTTCTCCACCAGGGACATCGGCAAGGTCCAAACAGTGGAACACCGGATGAGTGTGAGCGACGAGACACCGTTCAGGGAGCGATCGTGATGCCTGGCACCAGGAGATGTGGAGGATGTACCTCATCACCTGGACGATCGTCTGAAGGCAGGGATCATCCCACAAGTAGAGCACAGTATTATAATACAAAAGACAAGAGTGTAGATACAGAGCATGGAGATAGCATTTCAATTGGGGTTTTGCCGGTTCTGGGTCTGAGTCAGGTTTGGAAATATTTAGCCTTTTGGCTACAATCCTTTTTTGGAGGGTGTCTATTTTGTTTGACAGAGCATTTTGAATGTCGGTGCACCATATTTTATCTTTGGTACAAGGATCTTCAGTGGCTATGGGGTATTCCAGTTCCCTTAGGTTCGTGAAAAGATCCTTGGTGTTGAAACTGGCTTTGCTGGTCCGGTTGTTGTTAGTTTCTCTTTTAGTTTGAAAGATTTCAGTTTTGTATTTACTTGCTGATTCATTTAAATTGAGTTTATTTTCTTTGGATGGGAGATTTCTCCATAAAACTTAGAGTTTTCTTTTTTCTGTGTGTATGATTTTTAACTGGGGGGGTGGACCAGGTGTTGAGATGGGGTTTGGGTTTGCTTTTTCGCAGTTTGAGAGGCGCGATGGCAACTAGCGCAGAGGTCATGGTGGCGTTGTACATTTCAACTAGTTCGGCTGGGTCTGCTGATTCTGAAGTATCCTTCACTACTTTTATTTTATTTATTTAATTTATTGCATTTGTTGTATGCCCAAACCCTAGGGTATCATGGCGTAGTTACAGACATCTTTCAGTTGATTCAGAGGCATTCGCAGTACATGCATAAACAAGGTAATGAAGCAGAAGATTACATAATGTTGAATATTGGTATTAGTTACTTAAGTCATATCTACTTATTTACATGGTTATCGTTAAAACAGGACATATTTACTTATTTATATCAAAGGGTAATGGTCTTCATTACGTTGCATCTATATAGAGGGGAGGCTGGAGGAATTGTGTTGGCTACGTATCCACAGGCTAATATTGGTTAAATAGCCACGTTTTTAGTGACTTTTTGAAACACTGCAAGTAATCTTCATTTTTAATGTATGACGGGAGTGTGTTCGAGTGTTTAGGGGCCATAACTGGGAAGCTGCTTCCCACTGCTCTGGAGCTTTTGAAACACGGGACCTGAAGGAGCGAGTTTTGGTTGGATCTAAGCGTTCTATTAGATTCTTTAACTGTTGAATTATTGATGTATATGGGTGCTTTGTTTGCAAGGCATTTATGTGTAACACACAGTGCTTTGAAAATGATTCTAGCCTTGATGGGTAGCCAGTGGTTCTCTCTCCTGATGTTGGAGATGTGGTCTGACTTGTTTAGTCCTAAAGCTGCACGGAATGTTTTGTTTTGCATTAGTTGCAGTTTGGCCAGATTGGAGTTGGAGGTACCTAGTAAAGGCACATTACAGTAATCTAGCTTGGAAAATATCAGTGCCCTGGCTAAGGTAGTGCAGTTTGTGGGCGTGAGGAACTGGAGACTTAGTGCAATTAGTTTGGAGGTGTATGAGGTCGCTGAGGATAAGGCACTTACATGTTTCATCATAGTTAGACTGGTGTCTAACCACCTGGGGTTTTTACCTGTTTAAGTACTGGAATAGAAGTACCATCAATGTTGATTGATGTGTAATCCGAGTGGAGGGTGTTCATTTTGGTTGGGGAGCCCACGATGAGGATCTCAGTTTTCCCATCGCTGAGGCATAGGCTGTTTATAGCCATCCAATTTTGTATTGTTGCATACATTTTATTGATGAATAAGGTGTCCTGGTCGTAGTTCCCTGAGATCGGGATGGGGCTCTGGGTGCCAACCGCAAAGTTAGTGTAGATGACACCCATGCCATCTAGTGCTGCAAATAGGAGCTTGGTATAAGCATTGTAGAGGGTAGGCGAGAGACCAGACCGGTGAGGTACTCCTGTAGGGACTGAAATGGGGTCTGCGGTCTCCTTACCAATGGATACTCTGGAGGGGCGCTCAGGTAAGAAGGATTTCACCGAGAGGGTGGCTTCCCTTGAGAATCTGAATTCATTCACTAGTGTAGCACAGAGTTTGTCATGATCCACTAAATCGAATGTGGCAAATAGATCAAGTCAAGGAGTGCTGTTTCGGTACTGTGGTTGGGCCAAAAACCCGATTGTCTAGCTCCCAGGAGCTGGTTTTGTTTGAGATGGTACTGAATTTGGGTGTAGGCTATTTTGTCTATAATCTTCAGTAAGAATGGGACCGTTGTTATAGGTCGGTAGTTTGTAGGTACTGTCGCGTCCAGGGATGTTTTTTTTTAGAAGTGGGGTCACCCAAGCTTCTTTTATACTGACTGGGACCGTATTTGTGTTGAATGAGACATTAACAAAGTAAGTAAAGTTAGTAATGATGGGAGTGAGTGTGGGGGCACATCATTTAACTAGGTGTGCTGGGAAATTGTCACCTTTGCAATTAGAGGCAATTAGAGGCTTTTAGTTTTGCTATGGTGGCTAACACTAGATCTTGGGTCACCGGAGTAAAATGGAACAGCACTTTGGTAATGTCGTTGGTTGTGTTGAAGGTGGAGGATGGAGTGTTTTTGTCAGCTAATATCTTTCTTTTTGTGATAATCATTTTTTGTAATAGTTCAATTTTGGAGGCTAGCGTGTTTTGGATGGTGGAACACCATGCTTTACTAGAATTAGTCGGAGTGGATGCTGGGATTGGATTTTCCAATTCTCTAAGAATGGTAAAGAGCTCCTTGGAGTTCGAAGCGGCGTTGCTAATGCGAGAGTGAAATGCTTTTGCTTATTGAGGTATGATGGCTGCTTTGTAAATTTTGTTGGCAGCTATGAATGCATTGGCTAAGTCTATTGTAAGGGTTTTCTTGTGGATATTTTTAAGGGATCTTTTAGTACGTCTGAGTGATACTAATTCTTCGCTGTAACCAGAAACTCGTACGTTTGTCAGCATGTCATGTTTTATTTATGATGGGTACAACAGGGTCAATAGAAGTTGTGAGACACTTATGGTAGACATCTGCGAGGTAACTGGGGTTGTCACTTGTTAAAGTGTTGGTTGAGAGGGCTTCACTTAGGATGGGGGAGAGGTTGTCTGCTGTTAGCTTCCGGATGTTTCTTGCTTCATATGTGTCCACTATCTTAGACATAGGAGGGCATTTCCCATTGCTGATTAGTGTAAAATTGACAACGTGGTGATCAAATATTCTACACTTATTGTGGGTGGGGGCATTCACTAGTTGTGTGAAGTTCATATCTTTAAGTGCAGCATGGAGGGCGTGTGTTTTATGATATAGTTTATCATTGAATCCTAAATTAATGTCACCAATGATAATGAATCTGGTGTTAGGTTTGATGTAGGGGGTTAGTAGGAGAGGGATATCTAGATCCGGGTGGGTGTTATTATTGGGTGACCAAAATGTTGGTGGTAGTTTTTAGGTTGGATGAGATTTTGGCTATAAGAAGTTTGTATCCTTCTATTTCTTCGAGGGGGCAAGACCTAATTTGCATGTTGGTTTTGGCTATTATAGCCACACCACCTCCCTGTGCATTAGATCTATCAGTCCTGAGGATATTAAAACCTGGTGGGATGGCAAGAGCTAGTAGTGGGCCAGATGCTTGGTGCAGCCAAGTTTCTGTGAGGACTAAAAGGTCCAGTTGTCGGTCAATGATGAGATCATGTATCTTGATGGCATGGGCTCCAAGTGCATTAATGAGCATGCCTTTAAAGTTAGGTAAGAGTTCTGGCAGAGGCAGGAGAGGTAGGGTTGTGGTCTGTGCTACTTTAGTACTGAAGGGTTGTTTGGCCGCAGCTGGAGGTGGTAACTTATTTTGTTGGGTGTCAATGAGAGGGTTGGGTCTGTACTGTTTTTGCATGGCCGGAGGAAGGTTAGACCTTAGATGGAGGTATTCGGTACGTGACCTTAATCTACTCCATCTAACATTCCCCTGAATGGGATTAGTGGCACAGGTGTCCATGTTGGTAGGTTTCTTTTCTCGTGTCGTCATCATAGTAGTGGTGATTGGCTCTAGATTATTGATGATCTCTATAGATTTTGAATGCTTTTAAGGTCCTGGATGGGCGGGAAGGGTGGGGTAGAGGGTAGGAATGGGGGGGGAAACAAGGGATGGGATGGTGGCAGTAACAGCCCATTCTGGCGAGGCTGTTTGCTTGGGTAATAAAGGAGCTACCTGTGCAGAGTAAGGAGTCTGTTACTATGCAGAATGGAAACATGATGGCAATAAGAAAACTTAGCATGATAATATAGTAGGAAGGAGTGGAGGTGTACCAAGGTGGGTCTCGTAAATCAGAGAGGGCCTCTGGTTAAGGTGTACAATACACATGCATCATTATATTAGGCTAACACTGGGAATTTCATGTTGAGGAATAGGATGAGAAATTAGTACAGTACATAGCAAGTTGAAAATAAAATCAGGCTAGCACAATGCTTTCACTATTGATGAGTAGAATAAAATTATTTTTTAATTTTCTATGACTTGGCCTATTTCCTCCCTGGTGCTGATGATTTAAGTCATGTACATTTCTTTTTAAGTTTGGTTTCTAGTTCCGTGTGACCCTTCCCTTCCTGGGTTGTTCTTTTTGACTGTTTTCTTCCCCGGGTCCACGTTGTAGGGGTTGCCCATTCTTGGTTACTTAAAATTATCACAACACATTTCTCGTTAGTATAAAGATCAGATTGATGTTGGATGATATGTGTCCACAGCTTGGGTCTGTATATTGATCCAGTGGTCTGTACACCACAATGTTTCAGCTTAGAATAAATCACATTGAGTGATTAATGGGATAGGTGCTGGAGACTGAGCAAAGCTCTGAGTAAGGCACTGGTAGGATCCTAGATAGCGATCCAGCCGACTATGCTTGGCACACTAATTACACTATCCAGGTGATGCAAATGGTACAATGGGTTGCGCACTACAGCGTGTTAGGGAGAGTGACTGGAATCATACAATCTCTCTAAATATAATACATCATGAGAGTAAGGAATGCGTTATTTGGTTTGGACAGTTTCAGCCGACGGGCAACACGCTAGTGAAGCGGTACAATGGTGCAACAAAGCTAATACCATTGGCCATAATGCCCTTCACTTAATCAAAGGCAGCGACATACATAGCCAAGTCATGTAAGCAGGCAGTGTGAATAGTGCAAGCTACGACATACAAAATGGCAGAGCGAAGTACCATGGGCAACGTGGCACTCTGCTTACATCACAGCAATACAGATATGAATCGATCCAAGCACGAAAGTCTGTGTGCTATGTTAAACAGCTATGCTCGTTATTGACGAATGCATTATAGGGTGCTGTTCAATACAGAATAGGGCTGAGCAAAGAGACGTGTGATTCGACAAAGTTCAGTAGATCATGGCGATGCATTCGGTGGCTGGGTTGGCTTCGGAACTATTGGTCTTTTCGTAGCGCACTAGTGCAAATTAGAATAGTATGGGGGGGTGAGATAATACAGTGGGCTGGGTGTGGGTCCGCACAGTCGGGGGCAATGTACTCACAGTTTATGGAAGCAAGAGGAAAATGGCAGCATGTCTGGCCGACGGCCAACGGACCATCACGGACAGGCACAGACCGAAAGGGGCCTTGGGCTCTGTGGGCCTTAGGCAAGGGGGGCCAGCTTCCGCCTCTGGCTCACCCTACGGCCTTAAGGCTTGTTGAGGGATAGGTTGCTAGACAACCAGAATACATAAAAACAGCTGTGCATGGTGGCGGCCATCTTAGGGATTGGATCCCCAGAGCAACAGCTCCACAAGGAGGGAATTGGGGCTGGGTGCACGGTGCTGCCTTATAGACAGGCCAGGGGGCCTTATCAGGAATGCTGGCTGTGTGGGTTGCAGTCAGGTGCTGGATCTGCTGGATCGTTGCCGCACAGTGCTGCTATAGCTGGTTGAACCAAGGTCAAGCAAACATGAGTATATTCCTATGCGGACTTCGCTGGCGAGCAGCTAGGCAGCTACTTGGTGTTGCAGCTCCTGCCCTGGTGTGGGGTGTGCGGAGGGCACATACAGGAAGGGGCCTTGGGCTCTGTGGGCATTAGGCAAGGGGGGCCTGCTTCCGCCTCCGGCTCGCTCTATGGCCTTAAGGCTCATTGATGGAGAGGTTGCTAGGCAACCAGAATACACATAATCAGCTGTGCACAGCAGCAGTCATTTTAGGGATCAGCTCCCAGAGCAACAGTTCCACGAGGAGAGGATTGGGGCAGGGTGCACAGTGCTGCCTTATAGACAGGGCAGGGGGCCTTATCAGGAATGCTGGCAGTGTGGGTTGCAGTCAGGTGCTGGATCTGCTGGATCGTTGCCGCACAGTGCTGCTACGGCTGGTTGAACCAAGGTCAAGCAAACATGAGTATATTCCTAAATGCCAATATTGGCATGTATAGGTGCAGCCAGCATGGAAATGTATGGGCGCAGCAAGTGTGAACATGCTTTTTGTGGCAACCTATATTGTAGGGACAGGCATCATGAAAATGCATTGGAAAATCCTCTTGTGTACTGTTCGTGACTTGCATCTATTGGATTTTTTCATGTGTTGGCCTATAAAAAACGATTGCAAACTGGCTTTTCACACAATTATTTACAGAAAGTGTGCTGTTTAATGCACCACTTTAAACTATTATTCAAAAAAAGATTCTCAGGGGAGGGCCTCCCCACCAAACTCTATTGCTTGATTTGGGCTTCCTCCCTATGCTCGGTGGCTCATGCTTATTTGTGAAAAATATGTACACCCCTCAAAATAAAAAATTCACTAGCAGCAACTGGCCATAATTAGTATTATGTTCAGTTGCTCTGAAATGGAATGTAACTACCATTTTGTGCAATTCACTTCCTTTGTTACTACATAATCAGACCAATCATATGGCGTTCAACAGGAGCTTACAAATGCGGAGTGCCAAATATTTTAAAAATCACAAAGCAACCTGCCCAGTTCTGTGATTCAATACGCATAGTAAAACATTTCTTCAAAATAACCTAACAGAATATGGTTGACTTTCAATAGGACTGTATGAATTTTGAGATTGTGTTGAGCAAGCTGTCCACTTAGTTGCTTACATTTAACCACCATCATGTCACAAAAAGATGTCTAGATTTTGCTTTCAAAATAAATCCTGACTTGACCTTGCCAACTGCTTTTTCCTTCTAACTTGACTTAGTTTGGCTCGAAATAGGTTTGCCTTAGCACGCCCCTGGTCTGAGCAGATCTGTTCAGTGAAAAAGAAACTCCTGCACTAATAAGATGCAAACACACTTTCCTCTTTCATTTTCTCTACAAATTGCTTAGGTTGCTAAGCACACACATTTGTCAGCATAAAACAGCGTTCTTTTAAGCTAACGTGTGTATTTTGCGCTCTGTAAGAGTCATCCAAAGAATCATTAGTCCACTGGAAATAGCACATATTTATATAGCAAAATGAAAAGGTTTGTAATTTAAAAAAATATCACCACATCTCTTAATTCCATCCTAATACTGTGTTCGTTTGCATTTTGAAACAAACTATGTGCTTGCTCAAAATTTTAAAACATTCTACATTCAAGATTACCCTTTTTGAAGTGTTCAGTTTGTAAGCTAACACATGAAAGTAGCTGAAGGCTTGGGCTCTGTGCTCACATTCCAGCAAGGTCACGGCTTTTGTTATGCATCCTCATTCGCCCTGAAGTGTTTAACACCTTGCCACGGGCAGCGCTCTGTTTCCCTGGTGATATAGGTGGAGGAGGGGAGATGCAACAGAGGCCTCTCGACTACGAAGTTAAACACATTATCCTGTTATGAAATACACATTTGTTGTCTTCACATGCAAGCTCGATGTGTGTCATTTGACTTTCTATTTAAAGCTGGTCTTCCTTATTTTAGATCCGCACTGGATTAGAAAAGTATTGTTAAACTTGTTTTAAGAATAAGACATTGATTCTGCAGCAGAGCTACATTAATATGGGGCCTCTGTGATGTCCTCACTTCCTTATCGTTTGGAAGGAAGTCCCATGTTTATGTTTACACACGGGCTGCGACCCGTGTATGCATAGGGGCGGGGTTAGCCGCCCATGTGGGCAGTTAGAAGAAGGATCCCGAACAATAAAGATGTGTTGCACCCCAGCTCCGTGTGTGTCCATTCCTGTGATGCGGCTGGACGATAGTTCCATGTAGGAGTGTGAGGAGGTCCACAGAGGGGATACCACACTGGCGACGAGGGAAACGAAGTTCCCGCCGTGCCCGCGATCACTGGTCCACAGCTCGTGGTGTGCCGACTGTCACCACTGGGAGCCTGGACTTGATCGCACGCGGGCCGATAGCGGTGGGTGGAGCGCGAAGGCTCCCCACTCTACGAACTTGGGCGCAAGCGTGTTTTCGCGCGGGTGGAGCAGCTGCCGGCTCCCCGCGTAAACACCATTCCGGGCGGTGGAGAAAAATCCTCCCGCCGACGGCAACGCCTGCGGAGGCCCGGCCCAGCACAAAGAAAATAAAAATAAGCAACAAACAGCGGGTGGAGCAGAGACACCCCGCGCGGGTGGAGCAGCTGTTAGCTCCCCGCCACCAGCATCCCCGGGCGGAGGAGGAGTTTGGCTCCCGCCAACGGCAACGCTCACACGAGCGGTGGAAGAGCGAATCTCCCGCTCCAACGATCGGGAAGACATAGGGGTAAGAGTGAGCCCCCTCCTGTCCCCAAAAGAAAAAAAAATAAAAATAAATCAATCACACCATGCACGAGGGCCTAATGTGCAGCCCCCCCAAATAAAAACAAGGTGCCACCGCCCCAAGAAGAGGGACCACAACACCCCCTACTGGCAACAAGGTGCCACCGTGCCAAAAACAGGCACCACAGCAACCCTGCTGGCAACAAGGTGCCACTGCGCCAAGAAGAGGCACCACAGCACCCCTGCTGGCAACAAGGCGCCACAGCGCCAAGACTTACATTATTAAAACAAAACCGGCACTACAGTGCCCCTGCTACAAGGTGAACCACACTTAGCTCAGCCAAACAACACACAGAGACACTTCCATGAGCAACTCAGAGGAAGACTCACTGACCATCCCAGTGACACCAAGCAGCACAAGCCAAAAAAAAATGACAGACAGCCTCCTGACACAGCTACCAGCAAAATTTGACCTCACTGACACTGGCACCCTTGGTTCAAGATGGAAGAGGTGGCTGAGGGACTTTGAAGTATGTCTGAAGGCGGCAGGCGCACTAGATGAGGAACAAAAACTCAATCTTCTAAATCATGCCGTAGGACCAAATGTCAGAGACATTCTTGAAGAAATCCCCGAGGACAACATAGATACGTACGTCAAGCTAAAAACAACACTCACGGAATACTTCACACCGCACACTAATGTGGACTATGAACGACACGTGTTCCATACCACAAAACAACATAAAGGTGAAACCATAGACGCATTCGTCATGAGACTAAGAGCAAAAATGAAACACTGTGACTTCAACAATTATTCAAATGAAGAAGCCCTCAGGTCACAAATAATAGTGGGGTGTGAAAGTGCCGACTTCCGCAAAAGACTCTTACAACAACCACGCAACCTCGAGGAAATCCTACGGCTGGCACGTTCGGAGGCGGCCCTAGCCGCACAAGTGGAAGGTTTGGATGACATAAAAATAACCCATGGAAAACACGAAAGTCTCAACAAACTGGAAGGGACTGCAAGGAACAGTGATCCTTTCTGCTACCGGTGCGGACACGAATACCCCCACGAAGGGACGTGCCCCGCAATGGGACAGACCTGTTCCGCGTGCGGTGGAGAAGACCACTACAAAGCTGTGTGTCTAATTTTCCGCAGCAAGATGAGAGGGGCTGGAAGGAGTTACAAGCCCATGCCAGAACAGGAACAACATCAAATAACACCCCACCGCCATCATCGAGGATCACACCAAACCCCTGAACAAGGGCGCCACAAACACCACGACGAACAGACGGAAAGAAGACATGATAAGAGAGAATGGAGGGAGAACAGGACACCCCTCCCCAGGACAAGAAGAAGACCACGGAGATACGTACGGTGCCTCTTTGAACAGTCACAGTCTGACAGCGTGTCCAGTGCATCGTCAGATGAGAGAACACCAAAAGTGGAAAGAAGCCAGGAGACACCAAGAAAGAAAGGATACCTATACGCTCTAGGGAACAGCACAGCAAAAGAACAGAGCCCCATCCTCAGAATATAAGTAAATCAGACGGCCGCTGAGTTTTTGATTGACACAGGGGCAACTGTAAATGTGATCAGTGAGAAAGTCTACGAGAGCATACCCCATGCCCCCCGCCTGCAACCAGCTCGAACACTCATTTTTCCATATGGATCAAAGACCCCGCTTGCATGCAAAGGTTTCTTCATGGCCTCGTGCCGATACAAAGAACATGAGAAAAGGATACCCATGCACGTCCTGGAGGCAGCGACGGAGAGCGGGTGCATACTGAGTTATAAGGCAGCCATAGAAATGGGACTAATACACGTATTGTACCGTCTCATGGTACACAAATACCTTGACCCCACAGCAAGCATAGAACAGGTCTTTCCATCGCTATTCAAAGGCCTTGGGAAGTTGAAGGACAGGCAAATAGAACTCCACATCGACACCAAGGTCCCACCCATAGCTCAACACTATAGAGGAATACCCATAAACATTCAAAGACAAGTAGAAAATGAACTAACCAAGCTGCTGGATGCAGACATCATTGAGCCGGCGGAAGGACCCACCCCATGGGTCTCCCCAATCGTACCAGTACCCAAGAAGGACTCCCAAGACATCCGTATATGTGTGGACATGAGAAGGCCCAACGAGGCCATACTAAGGGAACGCCATCAAGCCCCTAGGATAACGGACATGGTACATCTGCTAAACGGTGCCACCGTATTCTCCAAGCTGGACCTCAACAAAGGGTACCACCAGCTGGAACTGTGCAAAAGCTCACGATACATAACCACTTTCGCCACCCATCTAGGACTCTTCCGCTACAAGCGGTTAAGTTTCGGCGTGTCGTCTGCAGCTGAAATTTTCCAAGCAGAAATTCACAATGTCATCAAGCATGTACCCAACTGCTTGAACTACAGCGACAACATCCTGGTGTTCGGTCAAACTCAAGAGCAACACGACGACACACTAATGAGAGTGTGCATGGCTCTGGAAGAGGCACAGCTCACACTAAACAAAGACAAATGTGAGTTTCGCAAGAAAACACTCCGTTTTTTCGGTCACATATTCTCTGAAAAAGGAATGACACCCGACCCGGAGAAAGTCAGCGCACTCCGAGAAGCCCCGCCACCCGCCACCACATCAGACCTCAGGTCTTTTCTGGGCCTTGCAAGCTACTGCACACGATATATAAGAGACTTTGCATCCATCAGCGAACCTCTCCGAGCACTCATCAAACTCAACACAGAATTCACATGGTCCCCACAGTGTCAAGAAGCTTTTCAAGCAATTAAAGATCGCATATCCGACGCCCGGAACATGGCATACTTCGACCCCAAAAGAACGACAGAACTCATCGTCGACGCCAGCCCCGTAGGCCTAGGTGCCATCCTGACACAACTTGACGACAGAGAAGAAAGCAAAAAACACATAATATCCTATGCCAGTCGAAGTCTCTCCAAGACCGAACAAGCCTACTCTCAGGCGGAGAAGGAAGGTCTGGCCGTAGTGTGGGCTTGTGAACACTTCCACTTGTTCCTATACGGAAAACCTTTCGTAGTGGTAACAGACCACCAAGCCCTCATTTTCATTTACGGCAACCCTCAAGCGAAAATGCCTCCACGCATAGCTCGATGGGCCCTCAGGCTACAGGACTATCAATTCTCCATCACTCATAGACCTGGGAAAGAACAGAACCCTGCTGACTTCCTCTCGAGACACCCGAAGGACGCGTGTGGACCTGAACCATCTATAGCGGACCAGTACATACGATATGTTATCAACAGCAACACACCTCAAGGACTGGACATGGACCACATCATTAGTGAGTCCAATACGGATCAAGGGATACAAACCATCCTCAGATGCGTAGAGACAGGGCGATGGAAGCATGCTAAGCAAATTCGAGAAATTATGAACGAAGAGGTCAAGAGGGATATCACATGCTTCCTAGCTGTGAAAGAAGAACTCGCAAAATCAGATGAAGGGATGCTGCTGAAGGGGACAAAGCTGGTGATACCACGCAGTCTGCGCCAGAAGGTACTCGAACTCGCTCATGAAGGACACCGGGGAATCGTGTCCACCAAAAGGATGCTGAGGCAGAAACTATGGTTCCCCCATCTAGACACGGCAGTAGAGGAACTATTACAAGACTGCCCCACCTGTGCACTGGTAAAACCACACACCTCCCCAGAACCCCTAAACATGACCACACTCCCCAAAGGAACATGGGAAGAAATAGCTGTTGATCATTTCGGGCCCATGGAAGGAGGAGAATACATTCTGGTGGCTGTTGATGAATACTCAAGGTACCCTGACCTACAGATAGTTTCTTCCACATCAGCCCATCATACCATACCAGTGTTAGACCGGATGTTCGCAACGTATGGAGTGCCCAAGGTAGTAAAGTCCGACAATGGACCCCCATTCACTGGCCAGGACTTTCAGAGATTTGCTGAGTACATGGGTTTCAAGCACCGAAAAGTGACACCCCATGGCCACAGGCCAACGGAACAGTCGAGCGCTTTATGAGCAACATCAAGCGTACCACACAAATTGCCCGAATCACGGGAGAACCGGTCGAGAAGTTATTGTATCAACTAATGAGAGACTACAGAAATACTCCCCATAGCACTACGGGGAAAACACCATCAGAGGTGATGTTCGGGCGAGCAATACGAACACGGATACCCCATGTGACCAGCGAGGGAGAGAAATACACGGGAGATGATGAAATGAGGGAAAAGGACACCGCTATGAAGGAGGTCATGAAAAGGGCAGCTGACACCAAACGGCGAGCAAAAACAAATAACATGGAGCCGGGAGATTTGGTGATAGTACGTCAGCCCCAGCCGTGGAAAAATGTAGCCCCGTTTAACGAGGAGCCTCTCATCATCATCCACAAGAAAGGGTCACTCATCACAGCAGAAGGAGACCAGAGGACAATAACAAGGAACTCATCCCATTTCAGGCGGGTATCGAGAGCCCCAGCCAGAGCAGAAGCTAACTTGAGTGACGAGATCACTCCATGGGATGCTCCCTATGACGGAGATAGAGAAGATTCCGAAGGAGAAGAGACTCCTGAGAGAGGAACAGACATTCCGACAGGAACGGAAGGTCGACCAGCTAGGAAGAGGAAAAAGCCCCACCGCCTCATTGAGGAAATGAACTAGTTGGACTAAATGTTTAGTAATGGGAGGATGTGATGTCCTCACTTCCTTATCGTTTGGAAGGAAGTCCCATGTTTATGTTTACACACGGGCTGCGACCCGTGTATGCATAGGGGCGGGGTTAGCCGCCCATGTGGGCAGTTAGAAGAAGGATCCCGAACAATAAAGATGTGTTGCACCCCAGCTCCGTGTGTGTCCATTCCTGTGATGCGGCTGGACGATAGTTCCATGTAGGAGTGTGAGGAGGTCCACAGAGGGGATACCACAGCCTCTTAAAGCAGATTGTTGCTTATCACCCAAAAACTTCATGTTGTTTGACGTGATGTTTTAAATAATTATCTGTATGGGCTCTGAATCTGCGGGTCCTCGATAAATAAATAAACAGTGCTGTAAGTGATTAAATAGCCCTCATTGCTGCAGGAGTGCTCATGGGGAGAGAGTTTCACCTAAGATATAGGTGACACAAGCCGAGAGCATCAAGTCCTGCTAGGGGTGGATTCGCCCTTGTGCCTGCACTGTGAAAACTCAACTTTTCCATAGATGCCAACTTTTCACAGTGAGCTTGGTGGACATGTTTGTTACACCCTGACGACCCTCTGCACCCTACCAAAAATGTGAATTTTGGGAAACTTTGCATAACTCGGTCCACCAACCTAAAAGGGCATATTAAGAAACATCCCTCTCGCAAAACAATAGCAGAATCATGTCAAGATAAACTTTACAATTGACAGAAAACACAATATGAAAGCTGTTTATTTTTCCCCAAATCAAGACATCTGCATCAAGGACCCACCAGCATATTTCACCTTCATTGATCTTTTTTAAATAGTGTAAATACAAAATAGAACTGACTTTACTTACTTGAAATTTCACATGCTGAAGTCCTAGAGAATTGTACGTGCTGATGTACACACACAGCTGAATTACTGTTTCAAGCGTTCTGATTCACAATGGTAGGTCAGAGGCGCACTGCAGGAAAATGTTAATTCATCAGTTAAGCTTCAGCATGTAGCAACTGCTAGGTGGGGTGCCACAGAATAGCATGCAGGTTAAGTGTTGGCTATAGCAGCAGCACAACATTCACAAACAAGCACTGGCAAAGCCAACAGTGTTGACTTTAATGTTGGCATGGGAAAGGCATTTTGCAGACCCTACCATAATGGTGCTATTGGGCCATAGAATGACAACAGATGGCAAATGGTGTTGGCAATTTGGTATGGGAGGGCTGGCCTGAGTAACAACGGCTATAGAATTGTAGAGACAGACTAGCATGACATATGGACAGAGAGGCTTGGGACAGCTTTGTGTCATCCCGAAACAAGATCACTGTAAGGAAGACATTTATCTAAACCTTGGAAGACACACAAAACGAGTGTGCCTCTTTTCAGACAACAATGCTAATAACCAACCCTACTAAAACCTCACCCCTCTGCATACACATCTCAAACTCTAACTACACACAACCATACCTCTTAAACAACAGCATCCCACACGCACTTCACTACAACAACAAACAAACCACACATAGCTACACAAAAGCACACAACGGATACCGACGCGATACCACACCAAAAAGCTCAGCGAACAGTGTTAACCGAACTGAATCTGCCAACAGCACATCAAAGCTCCCTGCTCTTTCTCCTAACTTTGTCCTACTAACGTACCCCAACTGACCCCCTTTTATCTTTTAGATCCTCCAGAGTGCCAGAGGACCACTCCGGTGGTGATAGTGCGCGGTATAAATATCCTTTAACATATTATGACAGTGCCTGGTAAATGTCTATTTAATGCCCATACAAGAGCCAAAACGTTTGGCTTCACCAATGCTGGCCATCAACAGGACTTCAGTGTAAGGAACAGATGCAAGGACACACATATTGATTATGAAGGCACACTAGTTTAAGACATTTTTAATGATATCATGAGCTGATTTTCATTTGCCAATATGCATTTACCTTACAAAAGTTGGCTAAATAATAACATAGGCTTCGCCATAAAATCACAAAGCTAGTGGAATGAGATCCTGTGTGAAGAGTGTTTTAGATGGGGAGGGTAATGTAGTAGGTGAGAATGGTGATACGAACTAGCATGGGTATAGGTGGTCATTATGTGGATAAAAATCCAAACAATACCCACAGCATGTCTGTCCCCCTTCACATCCCATCTGTCTCCTGGGGTGTGCGGGAAGTTTCACACGCGAATGGGCTGGGTACGTATATTTCAGGGGTGCGCGGGAAGTTTCACACGCGAATGGGCTGGGTACGTGTATTTCATGGGTGCGCGGGAAGTTCTACACGCGAATGGCCTGGGTACGTGTATTTCAGGGGTGCGCGGGAAGTTTCACACGCGAATGGTCTGGGTACGTGTTTTTCAGGGGTGCGCGGGAAGTTTCACACGCGAATGGGCTGGATATGTGTATTTCAGGGGTGCGCGGCAAGTTACACACTCGAAAGGGCCTGGGCGAGTGGGGTACGTGTATTCCTGGGGTTCGCGTGAAGTTTCACACGCGATTGGCCATGGGCGAGTGGAGTACGTGTATTTCAGGGGTGCGCGTAAAGTTTCACACGTGAATGGGCTGGGTACGTGTATTTCAGTGGTGCGCCGGGAAGTTCTACACGCGAATGGCCTCGGTACGTGTATTACAGGGGTGCGCGGGAAGTTTCACACGCGAATGGCCTGGGTACGTGTATTTCAGGGGTGCGCGGGAAGTTTCACACGCGAATGGGCTGGGTATGTGTATTTCAGGGGTGCGCGGGAAGTTTCACACGCGATAGGCCATGGGCGAGTGGGGTACGTGTATTTCAGGGGTGCGCGGGAAGTCTCACGCGAATGGGCTGGGTACGTGTATTTCAGGGGTGCGCGGGAAGTCTCACACGCGAATGGGCTGGGTACATGTATTTCAGGGGTGCGCGGGAAGTTACACACGCGAATGGCCTGGGTACGTGTATTACTGGGGTGCGCGGGAAGTTTCACACGCGAATGGGCTGGGTACGTGTATTTCAGGGGTGTGCGGGAAGTTTCACACGCGAATGGGCTGGGTACATGTATTTCAGGGGTGCGCAGGAAAATCACACGCGAATGGCCTGGGTACGTGTATTACAGGGGTGGGCGGGAAGTTTCACACGCGAATGGGCTGGGTACGTGTATTTCAGGGGTGCGCGGGAAGTTTCACACGCGAATGGCCTGGGTACGTGTATTTCAGGGGTGCGCGGGAAGTTTCACACGCGAATGGGCTGGGTACGTGTATTTCAGGGGTGCGCAGGAAGTTACACACGCAAAAGGGCCTGGGCGAGTGGGGTACGTGTATTCCTGGGGTTCGCATGAAGTTTCACACGCGATAGGCCATAGGCGAGTGGGGTACGTGTATTTCAGGGGTGCGTGTGAAGTTTCACACGCGAATGGGCTGGGTACGTGTATTTCAGGGGTGCGCGGGAAGTTTCACACGCAAATGGGCTGGGTACGTGTATTAATGGGGTGCGCGGGAAGTCACACACGCAAATGGGCTGGGTACGTGTATTTCAGGGGTGCGCGGGAAGTTTTACACGTGAAAAGGGCCTGGGCGAATGGGGTACGTGTATTCCTGGGGTTTGCGTGAAGTTTTACACGTGAAAGGGCCTGGGTGAGTGGGGTACGTGTATTCCTGGGGTTCGCGTGAAGTTTCACACGCGTTAGGCCATGGGCGAGTGGGGTAGGTGTATTTCAGGGGTGCACGTGAAGTTTCACACGCGAATGGGCTGGGTACGTGTATTTCAGGGGTGCGCGGGAAGTTTCACACGCGAATGGGCTGGGTATGGTTATTTCAGGGGTGCGCGGGAAGTTTTACACGTGAATGGCCTGGGTACGTGTATTACTGGGGTGCGCGGGAAGTTTCACACGCGAATGGGCTGGGTACGTGTATTTCAGGGGTGTGCGGGAAGTTTCACACGTGAATGGGCTGGGTACGTGTATTACTGGGGTGCGCGGGAAGTCACACACGCAAATGGGCTGGGTACGTGTATTTCAGGGGTGCGCGGGAAGTTTCACATGCGAATGGGCTGGGTACGTGTATTTCAGGGGTGCGCGGGAGGTTTTACACGTGAATTGGCAGTGTGGGTCCTCCCAGGTGTCCCCTCTACCCCCTCCACGGCCCCTGCAGGCAGCCCACACCACAGGGGACTACCCTGCACCCGTGGTCATGTCCCGCAGGCAGCCCATCCACCATGGGCATGCCCCCCAGCCAAGCCACATGTCACGTTGCAATATGATAACCAACTCATGTCTCCCAGCACCCCCACCCCCCAGCAGTCAGGGGCACCTGCCAGCAGGCCCCCACACATGTCCCCCTGCACCCCCACCCCCCAGCAGTCAGGGGCACCTGCCAGCAGGCCCCCACCCACGTCCCCCTGCACCCCCACCTCCCAGCAGTCAGGGGCACCTGCCAGCAGGCCCCCACTCATGTCCCCCCAACATGACATGAAGATGCACAATCATGGGCCTCATGTCCACCAAAATACCACAGAACGCCACCCCAGTCTTGACACGCAATGATCTTCCCAATCCACCCCACACTGACTTAGCCATCTCAAGACAGAAGTCAACTATTTACATCAACACATGTCCGTCACACACACACACCGGTTGCCATTGATAATGTAAAGCCACATTTTGACATGCATGAACCCAATGAGCAAATCACACACATGGAAGTAAAATATAAAAATGTATTATGACCAAAATCAATGTAATGAAATGAAATCATAAAAAAGTCAAACATGAAATGAAAAGCAAGTAAAAAAAATAAGAAAATGAAAAGTATAAGCAATCCAAAGAAATCCTAATGATCCATTGTCCAAAATCTCCGTCCACCAAATCAAATCCAAAGGAAACGTAAAAAGTAAAATCCATTGCTCCATGGTGAAATCCAAATAATAAGTCCACATGAATCCAATGTCCAACTATTTACAAGCAATGTTCAAGGGTCCATGAGCCCAACGAAAGAAAAGAAACCTACCTAAGAAACTACCTACGAAAAAAACTATAGACAAAAAGGTGGGGCATTGTCCAAGCGCCCCAAATGAAATGAAAACCAAAAGGAAACCTAACACTAATTAACTATATACAATGGCAGCGGGCTAGTCCGACGGCTCACTTCCTGATTTCCCGGGCCAGGGCATCATCAAACTCCTGCTCGACGTCCCGGAGGCGGTCCACTTCCATGGCCCCGAGGGTTCGCAGGGACGATGACATCCGGACCCCCGGGTCCCTGCGAATGACCTCGAGGCACTCGGCCCGCCTCAGGGCCCTCCGCATGAAATTCTCCGCCCTGACCATCGTGAGCCGGGCCTCTTCCGCCCGCTGCCGCTCCGCATCTATGGCGTGGCCCAACCGCTGCCACACGGAAGACACTTCCCATCCTGGGTCCTCCTGCCCTCCGGCCGATGCCTGCCCCTCCGATGTCGAAGGCCCCGAGCCATCATGGCTCCCACCTTGTTGCCGCTGCTGCTGCTGCTGTGCCTGTGCCTGTGCCCTGGCTCCTGCTGCCTGCACATCCTCCTCCAGCTGGGGTGCAGTTGTTGAGGTGGCCACCCCTGCTGGACGTCCGACTCCCGACTGTGGCAGGGATCTTTCCTCCACCAGCCTGGCCGCACGGTCAGAGGCAGCTCCACAGGGCACCCAGGTGATACATGGGCGGGAAGATGGCACGGAGGACGACTGGCGCATAGGGGGTTCAGGTGAGGAGGGGGTCGAAACAAGTTCCAGTAAACAGAGGAATCCGGCCTGGGTGACCTGTCCCAGTAGGCTGACGTGGTCAACGAGCCATTCGAGATGACGTGCAGTCTCCCCATGAAAATACTGCAGGTCACCTCGCATGGCCCGTTGACGCATCGCCACCCCACCCAGGACAGGCTCAACCCGGTCCCGGATAGCCACGTCCGCAGAGAGAGGAAGGCCAGTTGTTGTAAACTCATCCCCTCCCGGAAAACGGGTCTGGACGGAGGCATCCCTGCTGGTGCGGGATGATGCAGTCACAGGATTGGGGACAGGATAACACACAGGCACCTCTGCGGTGGCCTGTGCTGCCTCCTGTCCCTGTGCTGCACCACTAGCACCAGTGGAATCCCCACCTCCAGACCCCGTCTCTGTCCCTTGCATGGCCTCCTCCTCCACCAAACCCCCCACCAACCTGGATGACTCTGTGCCATCTTCCGCCGTCGGACCCTGTGGGGTCTCAGCTGCCCCTTCTGCTGCCGAGGAGCCCAACTCCGACCTCCGCCTCTTGGACCTTCCCTCGGCAGCTGCGGCCTGGGACGCGGCACCGGACTCCTCACTCCCCGACAAGATGACAACATGGGAGGGGAGCCGGGCCTTGCGTCTCCGGCTGGTGGTGTGATCCTCGCCACTGTGCTCCACAGCACCCTCTCCGCCCTCTTCATCATTCGATGCTGCAGACAGGGAGAGATAGGAGACAGGCATCAGGACACTGTAAAACGGACTGATACACACATGACAGTTGCACATGAGTGGCAGTGTCAGACTTCAGACATGGCATCACAATCCCCAACACACATGGCATGTCAACTCACACACATGAGCAATTCCACAGCCATATGGCAACAGCCAGCAACATCCATACACATACAACAACATGAGCGGCCAAAGGTGAGCCAGACATCACATGAAACACAGGGAGTGCACTAGACATGCACACACGCAACCACACCTACATGCATGTGTACACCTCCACCAACTGTCGCAGTGATGAAATTTGCACCCATGCCACATCAGGCAATCAGTCTTCTACATATCAGTGTCCCAAGCATCCATGTTGCATCACTGTTGCACCCTTGTGAAATACACACACATGCACATGTACACGGTGCAGATACATGCAGCTGGAACTGACATCCATGTGTAACTCCACAACCATGACAACTTACACATTTATTCAAACATGTGTGCTCAGACATCTGCATTTGGCATGCAAGCTTACACACACATGCACCATCCATGTGTCTCACACAAGAGAGGACTCGCATGTGTTAGCCCCACGGCCTTGTACATACACATCCATACATGGCCCTCCAAAAACACATGTGCAACCTGCACACTACAGGCACACCACCACACGCACAGCTTACAATCAGTATGCATGTACACTTATCGCTCAACTCCAGACGGGACTGCCTCTCAAGGACCTGGACATGGAGCGCTGGGGATATGCGTTCCAGGACCCTCATCTGATGTTCCGACAGGTGGCCCCAGTGCCCCTTACCATCCACTGGCTTCATGAGTCGCCGGGCCTTGTTGAGGGTCCTAGACCTGAAGTCCTCCCAGGGCTTCTTGACATGTTCGAAGTCGCGGACTGCCACCCCCTCCGCGTTGATGGCAGTCACGATGTCCATCTAGATCCTGGTCCGTCCTTCCTTGTCAGCGCGCAAACTTCCGTAGAGGGCATCATACTGCCCCAGGACATGCTCCACCAGGACACCAACTTCGGTGGCAGTGAAGCTGGTGGCCCTCTGCCTCTCTGGCTGGGGGTTGCCAGTGCTGCCAGATGGTGTGGTGCCCGACATGGCAACCCCAGAGGCAGGAGTGGGTGAGCAACTGGGTCCTGGGGCTGGGCTGTAGAGCGATGTAATCCCAGTCGGGAGTCTTCAGTTCCAGCAGGGGTGGTCACAGCAACTGCACCCCTGGTTGATGTACAGGCAGCAAATAGCAGGGCACGTGGGCAGCAGGCAGTCAGGCAGCAGCAGCAGATGGCAGGTGGGAGCGTGCTCGGGGCTCTGGGGGGCAGTAATTCGGCCTTCTGGGCAGGAGCGTGGTCTTCCGTGTGCTTACGCGTGGCCAGCTTGATACGGAGTGATTTGGCACGTGAAAATCTTGCACGTCAGCGTGTAATTCGAGGAAAGGCCCTTAGCGCATAAGCGCATCAGCACACGTACGCGATTTCATTGGACCAAAGGCCCTTAGCGCACAAGCGCGTCTGTGACATGCGCGCACGGGCGTTTCCCTGAACCCGGGTGCATGTTACACGTACAAGAACTGCACGTCCGAGTGTCAGCTCGTGTGATTGGAGGAGCGCATATACGTGGAAGTGACGTTGGATGTGGGCCGGTTCAAAAGGTACGTGTAGGACGTCATTTCCTTGTATGTGCTTTTCGTGGAGAGCGAGTGGGTGAATTCTGTACTTCACACACGATTTACTTCACAGCGTTCCTAGGTCGTACTCCCTGTTACCTCTGACAGCTTTTTTCTGATTTTCTGTTGGGCCTGTTTCCTCAAACAGCGTTCACTTCTTCATTTGTCCTGTCTCCTCAGACAGCGTACAATTCTTCTTTTGGCGGGGGTGTTGCCAACGCGCACACGCGCGTATTTTTCACGCTCTTTTCCCAGGCAGACGGTGAGTCGCGCACGCATTTAACAACTGTGCTTGCCCCGTGTGTCGCGTACCCCTTCAGAGGTCATTGTAGGCTGCGTGTAACACGCGTACGTTCATTTTTGTGTTTCTGGGTGCCACAGCGTAGTGCGGGTTATTTTTTCCACGCACGTGGTCTACGAGGGTTTGCGTGCACATTATTTTCTGTATTTGGGGTGCCTGTGCGATGCGTGACCCGTCATCTTTCCCCAGGGGTCACATAGAGCCTTGCTAGAGCACTAGGGTACGAATTCCATCTAGTACCCTACCCCTTTGACCCCCAATTGCCCAGGACAATAGTTTACTGCAACTCCCATACGCACAACAACATCAGTGCCATGGTTGGGAGGCAACCAAGCGGTAAGGGTGGCAAAGGTGGCCGAGCCTCAAGAGGTGGGCGTGGTGGGCGCGGTAGGGGACGTGGCCAGGATTTGCAGGGTATCCCTAGCCCCCCATGTGTGGAGGGCCAGTCAGGGACACCCATGCTCCCCCCCCATGGTTGAGGGAAATGTGGCTGACACCATCTCTGCTCAGCCCTTGTTGGACCGGCCCATTGTGGCACGTGACCTGGCACAGGGTGACTCCCAGGCTGACTTCCAGGTCGCCAAGTCTAGGCCACGTGTGGAGGTGCAAGTTGGTGTCACCAGGCCACGTGAATCTGGGGCAGCTATGTCATCTGCTGCCCCGAGTAGGCAGGGTGGGGAGGCTGCAGGGGCAGCTGCAGCTCCATCCGCCCCAGCTCTGACTCTCCCAACCAGGACAGTGTTGGTCCCAGTCCATCTTGCTGACGTTCCCCCTGACTACATCACACTTCAGCCAATGCCTGCACCAAGTCCCTTGGTCAGTGTGCATTCCCACACTCCAACTACCCAGTCCACCGGTGCTCCTGCCCCTAGTGGCCAGAGTGGCGTAGGCCACTCAGGATCCCCACCACCTTCCAAAAGAAAGAGGAAGAGTGCTCGTCCAGTACAGGCTGATGCCCCAGACACGGCTACGCAGTCCGGCACGCCAAGGAAGCCTAGCTTCAATGATGCCGAACGTGATGCACTTGTGAGGTATGTGTCCGCACATGACAGCGAAATGTTGATAACTGCAGGGTGCAAGACCACACCTGCTCGATGTCAGGCACACTGGCAGACCGTCGCGGACCTCATAAGTGCCCTTGGATTTGTGAGGCGCACAGCTGGTGAGTGCTACAAGCGCTGGAATGACCTTAGGTGCAGGGCAAAGAAAAATCTGGCCTCAAGTCATGCCGCTACTCTGGTGACTTGAGGTGGGTCTCCACAATAGGACATTGAACTCACTGTACATGAGTATGTTGCTGGGACCTACGTCATAGAGGAACAGATCCAAGGTGTGGGAGAACTTCCAGATTATGAGGCATTGTCCGGTGAGTGCACATGCATGTGTGTGTGATCCATGTGTATGTTGTGTGTGTGAGGGGTTCTGATTGAGTGCCAGGTGAGGCTGTGTGTGCCTGAGTGGTTCGGGTCACCCATGTGCTTCATCCAAAACATTATGCGCCCCTGGATTTGGGTATTACAGTATCCCTTCTGCCCACAGTAGACATTTTGTGAAACATCACGCCAGTTGACCTTGAAGTGGCATCTTGCAACAACATTGTTCCGTATTCACCAGTGTTCATTCAGGCTGATTGTTTCAATTCCCCCACTTTCAGTACACATTTCTCAGCCCTATTGTCACATATGTGACATGCCTATGGTATATGCCATCTGTGTGATGGCATGTGTCATGTATGTGGATTGGACATGCCACTCACAGGCCAATGTGTGATGGCACTGCTAGCCAGCATGCAGCTAACGTGTTGCTCTTCCATCTTGGTGTCATCAGTCTCTGACATATTCCTCACCTTCAAACTCAGTGACAGTGCATGCATGGGAGGGTTATAGTCATGTGGGACATGTGTCAATCAAGTACTGGTTCTGTAGCTTGTCAGGCCCAATTGTGTGCCATGGTGCTAATGCCTGTTTCCATTTTTTGTCTTTCATGTTTTTGCAGGGGATGACGCACTTGATGCTGTTGAGGGTGAGGAGATGGTGCAGAGCCTGGAGGGATCTCCGGCACGACCGGGTACCATTGGGGGACGGGGTGTGGTGGTGGGTGAGAACCCACTCTTGCTGCGTTCTCTCAAGGGGTGTCGCTGTGTGCACCTCCCCAGACATCTATTCAGGTGTTGATTCGGATGATGAGACCTATGTGGCTTCACAGGTAGGTGTTTCTGTAAGGGATTCTGTTCTGTCCTACCCACCTACAGCAGGGGTACAGCCCACTATGGGGATGTCAGTGTTGGTAGGTCCGCCTTTGGTGGTTAAGGATGCAGGGCCACACTCCGCAACATCTGATCCGGTTCCTGGGCCAGCAGATCAGAGGGGGAATGCAGTCCTGCAGCCTCAGGCAGTGCTAACACAGCAAGGCGCAGTTCGCCTTGCCCCAGACAGGTGTGGTGCCCGCCAACGTGGTGGCCGTACGCCACCAGGCAATACCGCATGGGAGCAATCCATATACGGTATGGCAAACCAACAGGCAGCATCATCTGAGATGATGGCTCTGGCAATGGAGAGGGTGGCCACTTCCATTGTCCCCACAGAAAGGCAGACTACAGCAGGCAACAGACTCCATTTGCCAATCACTCAGGGAGGACATGTTGGCGTCCAACAGGGACAGATGGGCGGCACTGGAGACTCTACGCCAATCGATATCATTAGAGTCCCAGGGCCACAGGGAAGCCCTGAGGGTAGAAGTCCATCACCTCAGGGAGACTCTTGTTGACCTTGAGGCTTCCACTAACACGAGGACAGAACAGCTGCTGGAGCGGGTCACACTGACGCTCTCAGCAGAGATGCAGGCAACTCGGGAGGAGGTCCGGGCATCACGTTAGGTGGTGCATGGGGATCTCCGCACCATATTCCTCCAGAACGAGACCTTCCACACCCACATGCTTGCTGCCATGGAGGACCAGACTAGGGCTTTGCGTGGGCTGCCTCCTATAGCACCACCACCTCCTGTGGCGGCAGCAGCACAGGGTGATGAGAGCGACCACAGCGATTCTGATTCTCTCACGATAGCGTAGCCGTGCAGGCCATGAGACCATGGAGGTGTTTTTTTTTTTGCAACATCCACACAGGTGGCTGTTGGTGTGCATCCTGGCCTCAGACCTCCTGGGTGGCCTCCCCCACCCCCCTGGCTCCCACATGGCCTTTTTTGATTTTTGATTTTTGGTACAGTGTGTTACCTTGTGTGGCTCCCGTGGGCATTCACTGTATTCCGGCTGGGCACATGCAGGCTTGTCCTGAGTTTGGGTTAGATGCTTGGGTTCGTGAGACACACACCCCTCCTGCTTCCCGTTTCCATGGGCTTGCAAAGGGTGTGCCCAAGTGACAGTGACTTACACAGTGACGTTGGACTCCCATGACATGTGTGGGCAGTCTGTAGTCAATACTGTGTATACATTCCTAGTGCTTATTGTTGTTGTATTGTACACTGCATGGTGTATTGATGTGTGCTTGTGCATCCATGTCTCCCTCCTAATTTGCAGGTTAATTCCTCATGTCTTCACAAGGCCGTCTACTTTGGAGATGGAGTTCATGTTGTAAGCAGTACACTTCCAGATTTGCGTGGCACCAACACTGTACAGTTGGAAGTGGTCGATGCGCTGGCATCACCAGGTTGTAAGACTACGTATCCTTTACCTTAGTACTGTCATGTTTATGCTATGTTTGGGGTTGGCTAGCTGCATTGTATTGTGGTAAGTATTTTGTCATGTGTGTTGTTAGTTATGCATTAATGGGAGCATATTGTGTGTGGCCAGTTTCCATTAGGGACACTGTACTTTGTGACACTTGAGTCATGTTTTGGGGATTACTTTGTTTGCTCTCACATAGCATGACATGCCATGGTGTGTTGGGTGGCGGTGCTGGGGAGGGGTTGGGTGACATGGCACTGTTGCCATGTTGTATCTTGCAAGGGGGTAATGATTTTAGCAGCATAGAAGTGTGTCTTTTGATGACACAGCATTGGTGGTGTTTGTGTAGGTAGGGATGCACACAATGGAACACTGCCAGGTGAACAATCTCAGGCTGGTATGGTTGTGACAGTTGGCTGTCACTTGACTCATCATCATTGATTGTCAGCTGGTATGTGCCAGGGCTGTGTGCACTCCACAGGAGTGTGATTTTAGGAGAAGTAATTAGCCACCAGCTGCGTTTGGGCTGCCTCCCCCCGTGCCCTTTCCCCTCCCATACGCAGCGGGCGTGCATGTGGTTGGGGATGTGGGGGCACCACCATGTCCACGGCCAGGCCCCGGCGTGTTGCAACGTTGTGCAGGAGACATGCTGCCACTATGATCCTGCACACTACTGGGGGAGCATATAACAGCTGCCCGCCAGAACGGTCAAGGGAGCGAAAGCGTGACTTGAGCACTCTGAATGTGCGCTCCACTATGCCCCGGGTTGCAATGTGGGCTGTGTTGTATCTTACCTGGGGTGGCGTGGTGGGGTTCCGAATTGGCGTCATCATGTGGGTGCTCAGAGGGTAGGCACTGTCCCCTGGGGAGGTGGTGATGGGTATCATTAGTGGTGTTGTGACATTACTCAGTATCTGACATGCATGCATGTGCAGTGGCATTTATACTCACCAAGCAGCCATGTATCGCCATGCCGCCCAGCTTCTAGGTCCCGATTTAGGGTTGACATTCTGTAAATGAAACTGTCGTGGGTGGACCCTGGAGAGTTGGCATATACTGAGGTGATGATTCCCTTGGCATCACATACTACCTGGGCGTTGATGGAATGCCAGTGCTTGCGGTTTCTATAGATGTGCTCAGATGCCCTGGGGGGACGTAGAGCCACATGGGTGCAATCAATGGCACCTGGCACTTTGGGGAATTGTGCCACCCCGTAGAAATCCTGGGCGGCAGCCTGCCTTTCTGCAGGTGTTCTGGGCAGGTATATGTGCCTGCGGACTGATGGGCGTGTAGTGATGATGGCAAAGACCTGGTGTAGGCAGCATGACTGCGTGGCCTGTGACACCCCCCCCACTATGGCACTTGTTCGCTGAAATGATCCAGTGGCCAAGAAGTGCAGTACATTAAGGACCTTCTCCAGGGGGCTGAGTGCTTGGGAGCCCAGGGTGGGTGATGTGAGGTCATCCTCCCACTTACTGACCAGGTCGAGTATTATGTGAGGTGGAAACCTGTACCTCCCATACACGTGGTCATCAGGCATCCCAAAAAGGCTGGTTCTGGGTGTAAAAATTCTGGCCCTGACTATCCTCCTCCTCCTCCTGCGGTATCCCACGGCCACTGCTGCTAGGAGCGGTATCTGGCGTCTGAGCTTGTTTGTTGTTTGCGCGCACTTTTATGCTGCGCGGGTCGACGTACGCCTGCGTCCTGCTGGCGTACGTGTTTCCGGATTGGGCCATCTTTTTTGGCGCATGCCTTAGCCACGTTCGATTCCATGAAAACGTGTTGTAGGCGAGTGTGTGAATCTTCCCGCGCACCCCTGAAATACACGTACCCCGCTCCCCCAGGCCCGATCGCGTGTAAAACTTCCCGCGCACCCCTGCAATACACGTAGCCAGGCCAATCGCGTGTGAAACTTCACGCGAACACCTCAAATACACATACACCGCTCCCCCAGACCCGATCGCGTGTAAGACTTCCTGCGCACCCCTGAAATACACGTACCCCGCTTCCCAAGGCCCGATCGCGTGTAAAACTTTCCGCGCACCCCTGAAATACACGTACCCAGGCCAATCGTGTGTGAAATTTCACGCGAACCCCTGAAATACATGTACCCCGCTCCCCCAGGCCCGATCCCGTGTAAAACTTCCCGCGCACCCCTGAAATACACGTACCCCGCTCCCCCAGGCCCGATCGCGTGAAAAACTTCCCGCGCACCCCCGAAATACACGCACACGCTATTTTTCACACAGCGGGTGTCCATGTTTGTTGCATACCCCTTTGCACGTCATTTGTCCTAGAGGGCCACAGTATGGGACATTCATCAGAGCTGTATATTCGTGCTTTTTGTTAGCGCACATTTTGGCGCACATTTTTCTCCTTTGCAGGGCCGCTACCGCCTGCCTTCGTGTGGCGGACAGGTTTGGGTCTGTGCGCGTCTTTGCCCATGCGCTGGTTTGCCCTATTCAATTCCATGAATACGTGTTGTAGGCGAGCGTGTGGGCTTTCCGCGCACTTGCCTCCTGTACTTCCCCCGTGACGCCCACATTTTCACGAGTTGTTCCCCATTCCGAGTGTTACGCCCCGTGTTCCGCCTACTTTTGTTATGTGCGCCGCGCTATGTGTGCTTTCGCTGTGGCCTTAGCGCACGCCGTTAAATGACCTGTGCGCCGGCATGCGCCGCGCACTTTTTCAGCGCACATCCCAGATTTTGCTCGCGCACGGACTTCCATGAATAGATGTGCGATGGTTTCCCTGCGATATTCGCACTTGCCCTGCGATTTTCGCTCTTCACTGAGAATCGCACGTTTTCGCACACTTGCGCCGTAATTTTCAGCGCACATTAATTCCATGAATCGGCCTGTCTATGTTCGGGC
Organism: Ambystoma mexicanum; assembly: GCF_040938575.1. Lineage (NCBI taxonomy): Eukaryota > Metazoa > Chordata > Amphibia > Caudata > Ambystomatidae > Ambystoma > Ambystoma mexicanum. Next base: position 329,863,013 of record NC_090927.1, read on the forward strand.
TGTGCCCGTTTCCCTTTAATGAATAGGGTCACTGCTGGCATAGTAGTAGTGTGGGGCTGAGTAGAAGCTTAGCCACTCATCATCCCTGTACTCCTGCAGAGCAGTAGTCATTTCATCACACGTATGACACTCCTAATGTTTTCTGTGATGTCACTTCTGATGATGTCAATATATATGGTTCAGAGCTTTCAAAACCTCAGACAGTCCTGAAGAATAATCTAACAGGCTAGTGCCCCATATGCATAACAGTCCTACAGTGTTATTTTTGAGTTGAGTGTATGTGTTTGCCATTAATATTACCATGAAAGCGGATGGCGGGAGAAGGGGCAATAACATTGCCATACCTAACCATGCAAGCCACAAACAGTTTCTTCCTTATCTGCTAGTGCTGGTGATATCAGATCAGAATTATGCTACTTATTTAGGCTATTGTCTGATAATATTGTCATGCTATGTGTAACTATGGTTCAATGAAATGTGTATGTATGAAACTTGTACGTAATGCTTTCCTCACCAGGCTGTATCATTTTGCTTTGTAAAATCAATTAAATGTAAGTTACAAAAAAGAATGATGCTCAGCATGTCTGGGGTACCCAACCGCCAAAGAGGATATCAATCCCAAATACAAAGAAAGGTGCTCCACAGCACTATTCTGCACCTGATGCTGATTGTCACCACACCAGGTACAACACCTGTAAGCACTGGTGATCATGAACTAAGTACCAACTACTGCCAGGCTGTTACCAATGCCACAGGCCACTAAGGTGATCACTGTGCATAATAGTCTTTTATTCCTAACTTACTCAAAGCCCTAGAAACATCAGTATCAGTTGAAACACAACACTGAAGCTTGGCAGTGAGAAGCTGAGGCTAGCACTTTGAGAATGACAAGCGGATTCCACTGTGGCAAAATGCCAAGCTGTTCCCTGATACCCACACGGTCCTGCAGCATCAGACAACTTTGTCACAATGATCCCATTGATTAGCGTTGCTATGCTAGATATGTGTGAAATCTGGGAACCAAAATATAGGAATAACGAAAGGCCAAATGATCAGCCTAATTTTGTTGAAAATGTAAATTGCACTATCAACATAAGCATTTCTGTGCTGTGGGGTCCCCAGCATGCAATTTAAAAAAAATCACCAGCCGGAGGGAAGATGAAAAAATAAAAATGGAGGCAAACTCGGTTTTACTGGTTACATCTCGTGAAAAAGTATACTCTGATTGCAAATATGCTTTGCAGGTGGTGTTTACCAATGGATTCCTATGGAATCTGCCTGTTTACTTCTAGGTGCAGAACCAGGGTGGATCTTGTAGGAATCTCTTTGTTTTGTGCCTGCATGAAAATGTCATACAGGCATAAAGCTAAGTGCTCACATAAAATGGAGGTGGTGAGCATGGCGAATATCTTATCTCCACTCTGTGCCCCTCTGTGGTTGTCTCAGAAGGTTAATGGGATAGAGCGGAAAGTGGAGGTGTAAATGTATTATGCCTCGTATTTACGTCTCCATTATTCATTCCAGCCCATTTAAAATGAGGGTGTATTTCTTCAAGTCTGATTACTGCTATTTTATATATCATGTTTTGACTCATCAACTGCACCACAGCATTTTGGGATGCACAAGTGCATAAAATAATGACACCCTGTTTGCAAACTCTGCAATAACAACATTTACAGAATGCACATAATATTATACTCCATAATTGAAATATACTGACAATCTATTTTTAAAAATGTCCAGGTAAGAGATTGCTAAATCAAGGAATTCAAAATAAAACAGGAATAAGCATGGTTTTCAAACCAAACACTGTGCTTGCTGATGATGGCAATTGTGGGTCTGCTTGCTTTCATTCATTAAGCTGTGATACAAACTTTCATATGGATAATGTACCAAAGTTCTAAAACTATACTAGCTTATGCATATACACCCAGCACTCAAAACTGTGAAGATGCAAAATAGTTTTGACTTTCCCATTGTATTGCTGATTGTTGTTTTACCAGTAAATCTCAATTGGGGTGGCACATTGGCCTAGACTGCCACTTACTTAACAAACATGCTGTTGCAAGGTATGTTTTAACATAGCTTTCAACTGGTTTATAGACATAATTTCGAAATCAAAAATTTCGAAAGTCAAAAAGTCGAAAAAAAAATGTCGAAAAAAATAATGTCGAATTTATTTTTTATGACGTTTTTTTTTCGAAATGGGGGGTTCCCCCCCAACCCCCGTTTTTTCTTTTTTTTTCTTTTTACCTATTTTTTATATAAACTAGAGCCCAAAAAAAAATATCGAAAAAAAAAATAATTCGACATTTTTTTTTCGACATTTTTGATTCGACTTTTTTGACATTCGAAATTTTGTATTCGATATTATGACTGGACACCCTTTCAACTCACATGCTTTTGACGGGTGTCACCCACCATTCAATCAGTTCACTTACCTGCCAAGCCACTTCAATGGACTCTCAGGCACCAATAACACTTGTGTGTAGGCGCGTTATAAATGTCATATCATAAGTGTTTTCACCTGCCAAGGATACTAAAAAGCTTGAGAGCTATGGCTTTCGTTTAAAAAAACATGCCTTTCTTAAGGAACATGTGAAGTGTTGGATTGCAAATTCAGAGTGTGGGCCTCATCACGAGCTGGGCGGTATCCCAAATGGAATACCGCCCAACTGTATTTGTGTTACCGCCGAACCCTCTGTCTGTAATACTCCCGGATCACGGGTTGGGCGGTAACTGTAATTCCCAATTTTCCGCGCAAATAGCGCAGCGCTAAATGTGCCTGAAATAGGAATTTTTTGGGCGCATTTACCCTCAGCTTGTAGCTGGGGGTAAAAGCTGCCAGACTCATGTTTGGGCGGACCCTTAAATGCAGCGGTAATAGCATTACCGCAGCATTTAAGGGCTACCCCCAACTCATGATGTTTATGCCTAGTTATTTATTTATCATTTCACCACTGGATTGGATTACAACTTTAATGCTGCTGCTGGGAGATGATTATCTCTGAAAAGATGCAAAAAGATCAATTTCTTTTGCGTACCATAATGTATGTTATGTGAAATGTGGTTTTGTTTTGAATACTTTAAATACTGTACTTGACTTTTAATTAAATCATTGTTTTTAAACTCATGCCGTACATCGCAATCGTTTTACATCCTTTTCATGAAGTTCATTCATGGCGCTTTCTGGCTTGCAGAATCAGGAGAAGCTGAGGGTGGGTGATGGGGCCGTGATATGCGCAAAGCTCAAAGCCTTTGTCATGTAGAACTTGACCGGCTACCATTCGCACCTCTCTGCCTGGTAACCATGACAATTTGAGTTTGTCTGCTGCCAAGGAGGCACACCCAGCAGATCAATTAAGGGCAGGAAGGGTCACTCTGAAGTGGCCTGCCAGTTTCAGTACTTGCAGATTTTACTAGACGTGAGGCATCTTGCTTTTGTTTGAAAACGGCCAATGTTTTCATTAGGTTTTCCGAAGTTTAAGAAGAGCATTTCTGAAATCTGACCTGCTTCAAAGGAAAAGCGCTGAATCGTAATGACACGCTTTTAGTTGCAGGGAGTAATCACACACAACTCTTTAGTTGTCATTTTTGTTTGTCTATTTGAAAACATTATACAAATGTATCTGGCATAGACTCCTTTCAGCATGCGTGGGATATCAGGAAGGGGAACACTGTATGACGAGCAGCGTGCGTTGTTAGAGCTGTGTTTGTGTGTGCTCTCAGTGTCAAAATGTACAGATGCTGTAGGTAACAAACAGGACAAGTAGAAAAGATATGTTTTCAGAGAATTAGATGGCAAAGCTTTTCAAGGTTGAGGTGCATTGTAAGAGATGTGTGTGGTCCAAGCAATGGAATACATGAGTGCTGCCTGTCAGAACAGAGCTACATTGTTACATTGGTGTGTGCATTTGTTGACTGCTTTGGTTACTTTGCCTTGTGACGATTGGACACATAGGGCCTCATTACGACCCCGGCGCTAAACCATGGTGCTATTAGCACCATGGTCCATGCCGGGGTCCGCCATGGTGAATGGCGGAATTACCGCCTCATTCCAAGGTTGGCGGGGTGGTAATTCCCCATTCACCATGGGCCCTTCCCCATTCCCATTTTTGCCCCATAGGGCTCAATGGGAATGGGGAAGGCGCTAAGTACGGTGCCGCAAATTGCGGCACCATACTTAGCACCAAGGTCCCTTTGCGGCACCCTACTTTAACGGCTGGTAAAACCAGCCGTTAAGGTCGGGTCCCGCAAAGGGACCTCGTAATTAGGCGCTAAGTGTTTAACGGCGCCGCAGCCTTTTACGGCGCCGTTAAACACTTAGCGTCTGGGTCATAATGAGGCCCATAGTGCAAGGGTAAGGCTCATGCCGGGTGCTGAGCGGCACCACAACGAGGCTGAACCTCGTTTTGATCCGAAAACATCCGCCGGCAGGCGGAGTCGCAGGCGGCCAGCCCGAAGGCCATACAAAGGCCCTGTTTGCGCCGCAGGTCCCCCACTTCAGCCATCCTCATAGAGGGGTGAGGGCAGGAGCCCCCCCAGCCCAGAAGAGGATCCGTGCACCGAGCGTGCTGCAAGGCAAGTTGCTGCCTCGACGAGTAGGGCCTGCCTGACCCTGTCCCCATACTGTGCCTGACTTGCTCATGCCGGGCGCTGAGCGGCACCACAACGAGGCTGAACCTCGTTTTGATCCGAAAACATCCGCCGGCAGGCGCAGTCGCCGGCGGCCAGCCCGAAGGCCATACAAAGGCCCTGTTTAGCGCCCTGTTCGGCGCATGGGAGGCGCGGCGTGGCCTGCTCCCTTGATCCTGCTCCCTGAAGTTTGCTGCAAGGTCCCTGCCCGCTGCCATGATGGACTCACATAACCATGCTCCGGCCCGTCGACCAATATCACTGGCAAAAAATCTGTGAGTACACTACCGTGTTCCGAACCCTTCCTCCTGAAGCTACGATTACGCATTTAGTGCTGCACGCGCACCCTCATACTGCACCAGCCCTCACCCGCTGCAAAAAAAATATAACACTCACTAATCTTCTCCCCCTGCTCCAACCCATCACTAATCACTCTAGCCAGTCCTCTTACCCTAACGATCTAGTCGACCTGTACAACAACACCATCAACTCGGCGATCGACACCATTGCGCCGCTGAAACCCACTAAATCAAAACCTATTGCCCATCTGAACACCTGGTTCACCCCAGCCCTAAAAGCCTTACGCAAAGAGAAACGACATGCAGAAGCCTGTTGGAGAAAAAACCCCTCTCCCCATAACAAAGACCTTCTCACTGGGCTCACTAACAGCTACAAAAAACAAATCATTCAGGCTAAAAAAGAGACCTTTAATGACAGAATCAAAAAAAGCGAATTTGAATACCAGAGAAATCTTCTCCATTCTGAGAGTAGTTGGGATCAAGGTCAGGTTTCTTAAGGATGTGGATGACAGTTGCAGACTTGTACGAGTCTGGAAAGCTGGCATGGTTTAGAGAGGTGTTGTAGAGGGAAGGAAATAGTGGAGTAACATTTGGTGCTATGATTTTGACCAGATGGAGATGCAGGATGGATTAGACCTGAAGAGGAGGGTAGGAATTTCTTCTGCATTTGTGGGGGTGAAGAACAACATGATGGCGGGAGAGGAGGGTAGGGGAGTAGAAGAGAAGTACATGTGGGGGAGGAGGCCAGATACGTAGTTAGGTAGTTTGAATGGTGGAAATTGTCTAGGCAAAGTAGGTCGCAAGATCAGTAGCAGATAGAGTAGATAGGATGAAGCAGGGCTTGGGAGGAGAGAGAATAGATGTTAGTGATCTCTGGGGCAGCTTAGGTTGAGCAGATTGGGATGAAATCAAGTTTGACCGTGATGAGAGTAGAGGTGAAGCTTTGGAGAGAGATGAGATAGAGTTGGAGATCAAATGGGATGCTAGTCTTTTGCCAAGTGTAAGGGTTTTTTTCTCATTGTTGTTTTCAAGATGCAAATGAAAGGTGTAATGCAAGGACGAGGAAGGGAGGCTTTAGGAGTAATTGTTGATAGAGGGAAGTGAGAGGAGAAGGGAGCATGGAGGGCCACGTTAAAATGATTGAAGGCTTTGTCAGTGGTCGGTGTCCTTAAAAGAGGAGAGAGAGTGTTGTAGGCCGGATAGGTATGATGAGAGTTTGGAGGAGGGAAACCTGTGCTTGGTAATCATAACAGTGGGTTGAGAGAGGAGAAGGTGGTAGTGAAGACAGAGGCAAAGACGATAGTGGTCAGAGATATTGGAGGCAGAGAGTTGGGAGGAGATGAGAATAAGGTTGAGGGAGTTGCCACTAGTGCAGGAAAGCTGTGGGGAGACACTATTGCATGGCTGGAGAGGCCAAGGCTGAATTTCATGGACAGAGTAGTGGAGAGAGAGGATAGGTTGAAGTCACCAATGTTTGAGGTGGTGGTTAGGCGGAGGGAATCAATTAGCTAGGAGATGTGATCAAAGAATAGACCAGGTGGGCCAGGTGGCCAAAAAAGGGAGATAACATGAATTCCATGGGGGTAGTGGATAATGTGAATTCAAGAGAGGGAGAGACAGCAGACAATGGAGGAGTGGTGGAGATGGGTAGTTTGTAGGAAGAGAAAAGTCCTATGCCACCACCCTACCAGTAAGGCGAGGAGAATTGGTGAAGGTGTATGCAGCGTCATGAAGGGCAGAAAGTGTAGCAGAGTCAGAGGGAGAGATCCAGGTTTCAATGATGGGTAATAAGGTCGAGAGAGTGGGATTGAGAACGAAGGAAATCAGCGCTAAAGGAGGTTTTGTTGCAGACACATTGAGCATTTCAGAGAGGAATAGAAAGAGAGTGAGACATAGAACCATAGAAATGTTGAGATTGGGAGGTGAAGAGATGATGCCGGTAGATGGGGAAGGGGAGGGTACTTGGGATTAGGGAGGAGATGAGTGGTGGATAGGGAGAGCAGAGGAGAGAGAGGAGGGGGTGATGTCGAGCAAATGTGGCGATGGGAATCCGGAGGGAGGTAAACTGGTAATGGGCAGAGGAGAGAAGTAGGAAGCAGAGGAATGGGTAGGAAGAGCAGAACATGGTGATGGTAGGGTTAGGGGAGAGGTGCAGGTATAACCTATAGAACAGTTGGAGGGTAGAGTATAGCAATAGCTCGTAAGCAAAGAGGCTGCAGGAAGACTGGAATAATGTCCCTTAGATGTTGGACCTTTGCTGGAACACCCCAGGGCTAGGGTTGCCCCAAAGGTAGGAGGTAAAATGGTAGGAGTGATGGGGAGCCGCCAATGGGGATTTGGGTTTCCAGCAATAATGCGACCCTGGCGGTGCTGGAAGGCAGAAGCATCAGTCTGGAGTGACAGTGCAGGTGAGACTGAGAGATGGGGTCCTATGGAGTCCTATGGCGGCTCCCCTGCTCAAACTAATTGTGTTGCAGTTGGTGGTGGGAGTGGGTTGCTCTATGTGCAGTGCCAGCGGGGGATAGAGGTTGAGCGAGGTCACAGAGGGGTAGAATGGGGAGAGCCTCACCACAGGGCTGGTTGTAGTTGGGGGGGGGTCAGAGCAACAATGCAGCCAACAGGGAGCTGGGTTTGCCGGTGACAATGTAGCCAATGGTGGTGCTGGGGTTCCAGCTATGATGTGGCCAATGGCGGTGCTGGGAGTCAGGAGCAGCAGTCTGGTGTGATAGAGCAGGGGAGGCAGGGAGATGGATTGTTGTGGTGGCCGCCCTGCTCAAAGCTCACAAGGTTGCTGTCGGTGGTGGTTGCGGGCTACTGGATGGAAGATGCAGTACCCATGTGCTGGCAGGTGCCAGTGGGGGATGGAGGTCGAGTGAGGCCACTGAGGGGCAGAAAGGGGAGAGCCTCATGTCGGGGCTGGGGTAGTTGGTGGGGTCACAGCAACAATGTGGCCACTGGGAAGCTGGTTTTACGTCGATGATGCGGCCAACGGCAATACTGGGAGGCAGAAGCAGCTTTCTGGAACATTCCAGCAGGGGAGGCTTGGCGATGCAGTCCTGTGGCGGCCACCCTGATCAAAACTTAGTGTTGTGGTCGGTGGTGGGAGCGGGTTGCTGGATGGTAGATGCAGCGCTCGAATGCTGGTAGGTGCCAGTGGGGGATGGAGGTCGAGTGAGGCCACGGAGGGGCATAATGTGGAGAGACGCCTATTTAAATAGTGCACACAACATGATTTGTATCTTGATTCGACTTTGTCAAAGTGACATGTGAGCCATGGCCACCTCGTCTATAAAAAAAAAGTGTAATATGGAATACATGGTATATTACACTGTTTAGTAAATTTTGTATACAGAATGTATTTACCATAGCTCTCAACCCACATGCTTTTGGTGGGTGACACGTCTTGCAATCAGCTGACTCAATTGCCAAGTTTCCTATACAGCCATTCACTCCAATGGTCGCTCACCAACCCAAAAAAAAAAATATTGGGTGTTTTTTACCACCTTAGCGACACAAAAGGTGGAGAGCTATGATTTACACTTAAAAACAAGCACCTGTCTTCAGCAACAGTTCTTATTGGCATGTGCCCCCACCACCACCCAACAGATTTCTTTGACTTCCTAATGTGTTCGACTAAACTTTATATACAAAGACAACCCGATGCAGTACATGCTCTCTGTATGTGCGCAGCGTTGTCATTGTTGATGTTGCATGTTGTGTACTTGATTTTTTTGAAGAAACAGTTTGTTTAGCCATTGATGTCAGCAGATGTCCTACACTGATGGATTATACTCTGCAAGGAAAATAGTAACATATATTCCAAATAGATAAATAGATCCTAAATACACAGGTTGAATGGCTAATCTCAATTGCATAATGCATTTTACAATATGCCCATTTTCACAGCATTCACTGGTGCACAGTAAATAACAGGGATTACAATCAGTCGCCAAAATTGCAATTTGTTTTGAGGGACCTGGAAAACTAAAACATAATTTGTTAAGCAGCTGGATTAACTTGATAAGATAGCTCGTTACATGCCATCATAGAAAAACATTTCTTTCTTCAAAGATGGTGCCAGGCGTCAATGGCAGAGTAATTGTCACGGCCCAAAAACACAGTGATCGTCTTGGATTTCTTAGTGACTGCACACTTTTCCTTTAAATGTATGTTTCTGGCCTAAAATGTTAGTGGTAGACTTTTTTAAGGATATGTCATATAATACACAGATATACACGTTATTTAAAAATAAAAAAACACCTCTGCAATTGTAATTCTAATTAAACTTTAACCTCTTGTAAATGCGTGGGACTGGAATTCTCTTTTGAATGCTGACCACGGAAAGAAACGGGTCATTTTATAATTCAAAGTGAGGGCAAAGTGAAGATAACTTTACATCTATGCTGTGCTGTTGCATAGACAAAAGTGGAATTGTTGGTCAAGTGATTTCCTGTTGATGAAACAAAGAGCCAGGCTTTCTACAAAGGACTCTGTTTACATGGCGTGGCTGCAGGCAACTTCCAGGAGACACATTTTCACACCTCCTTAACAAGCCATTCAAATTCAAAGCCACAGGAGCTGGTTGCAGAGCAACATGCACCAGTATTCCTGCATAAGAGCAGTAAATACTTTGGTAATTTACTCACAGATTGTGCAAAATCTGTTTAGGAAGTTTTTGTAAAATAAAATAAATAATAAATCACCAGTTAACGTATTACTAATGCTCAGCCACATGCACCTGAATCACTGTGGGCCTTGTGAACAATGCTCTGGGAAGGGCTCTTTCCCTCCCCCTGCTTCCCTCATGTTTAAAACGGCTTCAGCCCTACTCAGAAAAAGAGGCAGGTGAAGGGAGAAGGGAGCAGTATGGAGACACACAGCAGTATTGGTTCGTTTGAAAAGTGAACATTTTACAATTATTCTGAAGCGCTTTTGATAGTGTGATCATCTAAAACGGCGTACTGGTGTGCATGTAAATCCACCATAGTAAATCGTCTAATCTGACAGTTCTGCATTATATTTTATGCGAGGGGAGAGAGGCTTTGTTAGAAATGCTGCAAATTCTTTTTTTGTGAGAGGTTGCCTTAGCGGTGCCATACACGAAAAGCATTTTAGCATAAGCACAAGATTTTAAACTTGCTTCTGACGTCCATCCACCGAGTGCAGAGAGTCATTTTAGATATAATCCATTTGACCTGATGTGACCAGTGGTGCTGCTGAGTTCATTAACAGTTGTAGTTTCCTGGTTAATCATTGTAGCTTTCAAGATGGTGAGGTAAGTGCTCACTTAAATCACCTGCATTCAGCATGCCGATAGTTTGGAATTCTGGCAGGCCTGACTCAGTCCTTTATCCTTCTGAAATGGGTAAATTGAGTACATTTACAATCTGTTATTATAACACATGTTATTGGAGGGAGGGACCCAGTATAAAGGCTATTTAAAAATGTGATATTATTATGTGCAAGACTGATCGTGAGTTCAGCAGTGAAAGCCCTGGGTGTCAGCCCCTTTGTTTTAGTCAGGGAACAGCACTAGATCTAATTGTGTTGGCCAAAGCTTATACTACTAACAGCATCCCTTTTACCACCTACCGTAATAACAACTAGGCGATGTCTATACTTCTGCTGAAGACATTTTCGGTGCTTGGTAAGCAATCCATGCTGCTCATACCACTGACCAACGATTGATGTACATGCTTTCAACTAAGACATATTAGGCGTGAATTCCCTCCTTGTGGATAATACATTCCTGAAACTGTTATTAATGTTACCATTGTCTGCCCCCAATGCTAGCACTTTTCCATATGGAAAGTGATCTTAAACTGGTGAGTTATTTTATTAAGTTGAAACCTATTTTATATTGGGCGGCATTATGGACCTCCCCAGGTTTAGCTTGTTATAGAGATGCTCTTATGTATGCTATGACTCTCAAAAGCTCTTGTTCCCTTTAGTGGCTTAAACATGCGAAATCCTGGCTCCTGGCTTTGAATCTTTGGCACTTATGGAGGTCACCGGAATCCATGACCACTGAAAGCAAGGAAATGATCAAACGAGCGAGTGTTGTTTCATCTTGTCTGTCTATGGAGGCAGCCTGTGCTAATCCTAGCACTGGACGTCTCTATTTGTTGATCAAGCACGATTTTGGCTATGAGGCCTATCTGGATGTGATAAGGCCTCACTTTGCACACTCCCTCTACCTGGAATTCCGTCTTGGCATTTTGAAATTGACATCATTCAAACAGAACTGGTTTGAATATAACAACTGAGTTTGCCCAGTCTGTGGGGCAAGTCCATCATTATTTTCTTGTTTTTTTGTGAGGGGTACAAGGACCTGCAAGAAAAATACATAGTCCCCATTCTTAGGCTGGTTGGCATTAGTCAAGTTGACTTGACAACAGTGAACTGTAGGAGCACTTGTGACTTGACAGTAGTTCATTTTGTTGCAAAGTTTATACATGGAACTTGGTTGAAGAAGCCTAAAGTGTTAATGTTATGTTAATGTTAAAGGATATTTGTACCGCGCACTATCACCACCGGAGTGGTCCCCTGGTGTTCTGGCGGCTCTGAAAAAGGGAGGAGGGGGGTAAGTTAGTGGGAATTAGCTGGAAAAGTGCAAGAGAGCAGTGATGTGCTGTTGGCGCTATGTGCTGTTGGCGGCCTTGGGGTGTTTTATGGTCGGTAGTCATCATGTGCTGTTGTGCAAGTCTATGTGTGGTTTGTTTTGTTGTAGCAATGTCGTGACATTTGTGTGGATTGCTGTATTTAAGTTTGTGGTTGTGTTTGGTTAGAGTTTGAGAGGTGAGTGCAGAGGGATGAAATTGTTAGTGGATTGGTTAGTTGGCATTGCTGTCCTTGCAATTATGTCTAGGTGTGATGATTGCTATCATTCACCATTTCATCTGAGTGCAGCATTTGCTAATCTTCAACATCCTGTCTAGATGAGAGGCAGACCAGTGACCACGATTCCATCCCAGTGTGGCACTTGTCATTGTGCACAGTATCATTTAAGTGTGGTGCATGCCAACATTCACATTTCTATCTAGATGTGGTGAAAGCTAAGGTTAAGAATTCCATCTAAGTGTGGAGCATGCTAACATTCATAATCATGTCTAGATGCGGCGAAAGCTAAGGTTAAGAATTCCATCTAAGTGTGGAGCATGCTAACATTCATAATCCTGTCTAGATGCGACGCAGGCTTCTCTTGACTGTTCTCTGTGGGTGTGGCACTAGTTAACATTGGCTAGTATGTGAATGTGTAGTGCAATGCAGCATTTACAGTCTAGCCAATAGTGGATTTTGGTTGGTGGTCACAAATCTCACGTATGCATGGTGTAATTCTATGGCAGTCTACGTTATGGAAAGGTAAGATAGAGTGGCGAGGGCTTTCTGGAGTAGAGTAATTGCTCTACACCCCACCCATGCCACACTTACAGTTTTGTTGGTGTCTGTTGTCTTCCTTTGCTTCCCCAGCGGACACCTGCAGACACGTCTTGGAGCCGCCAGTGTGGGAGCCGCCCTTTGCCTTGGGGCCCTTAGCCGCAGGGGCTGCCGGGCAGAGGGCTGCCCTGGGGGGGGGATCACGATATGGAGAGGAGGGACCAATCATGGTGCGCGGATGGGGTGGTTAATGTTAGTCCCCCAACTGTAATAGTGATGTTTAGTCACTAATTTTGGCAATTTGTGCATGGTTTATTAGCCCAATTGGAATTTTATGTAATGACTTTTATTTTTATATTTAATTGTTGATGTTTGTTTAATTGCTTGTTTTTACAATTTTATGTAGAGAATGTGTTGGGGCTTTCTTCTTTGAATCAATTTGAATTAACTGTTCTATTGTTAATTGTATGTGTTGGAAACATTTATTGCTAACGCCCCAATAAAGTTTGAAAATGATTGGAGCAAGTAGCACTCTATTCTTGACTACGCCATTCCTGACTCAAGTTTGGTAGTCACAGAATTAACCTTCTAGAGTTTTACTTGAGGTACAACGCATAGAAAGACCAAGGAAAAGAAGCCAGCAAAGGTACAGGATTGCTGGAGCCGATTCTCAAACCTTTAATGCTTCCAACATTAAACTTTGTACTAACTTACAATTCTTTAAAATCCCATTAGAAACACAATCCAATAATCACAACAATGTAGGACCTATCTGCTTACTCCCTTTTCTACAACTATGGGCATAACATGCACATATGCCATCTCGAAACATTGCTACCCTGCTGCATGCCTCCCTTTGAAAGATCTACTTCACACGTTCCCATCGTCTTTTCCTTGCCCGCTCTAATTTCCATTCCTCCAGGATAATAAGGTCTGGATACCCCTGGTGGGGGCTCATTATGCCACTGCACGGTCAAGCCTATAGGCCTCATTACGAGGAAGGCGGTAGGGGGTTAACGGTGCCAGTAGAGCTGCCATCGCCGTGAAAGATTTACCCATGGCACCTGGAGATGTGGAAAACGACCTGTTTATCAGGTAAAAACTACAGACCTTTTTATAAAGATTTTTGTGTCCTGATCGCCAGGCATCTTATGTCCTCCTATTTACTAGTAATTTTACACATAAAATCTATAGATGCATGACAAACGTATTGCTTCATAATATCTTTTCTATTCTCCAATTGCCTCTCCCTGTTTTGTTCTCCCAGAATCTCTTGTGCACTTTCGCTATTATTGCCACACTTTACTTGTCTTTGGTCCCAGGATTTTGTACCCTTCCCCCCAATCTACTTAGATACTTGGAATGTACAAATGACTGCAAATTGTTACATAGGACTTAATTACAATATTAGCAGTAATTATGGTGTTAATTCTTCCAAATGTAATTATTGTTACCACCCACCTAAGTGTCCAATGGAATTACCATTGTTTTACAGGCCCATGGGCATGCAACAATCGGCCTGGCAGTAACTTTAATTACTTCTTGAGGAATAAGTATCAATTGGAAGATTTACCGTTACCACTAGCTGTACATGGAGGAATTACTGAGTGGTAATTCCTCCAAGAACTTTCAACATTAACCCTTGGTATTCCTCCATTGGAAACGGGAAGCTGAGCAGCAAACATCTTTAAAAATAGAATCCATTGAATAACCACCCATTTTCTGATGCCATCTATGGGAGAAATCACAGCAAACATGTCAGGGGACAAGACCAAATCCAAAATCTCAGAAATTGGGCTGAGGAAGCCAAAGTTTACTGAATGAGAGCTCACTGTAATGACTTAGGAAGATGTGGCTCATGTGCTAGAGGTATTTGTGGCACAAGGTGGAAAAGCACACACCAGAGGAAGTCTGCCATCTGAATATGGCTGCATGAAAAGGTGGTGGCAGTTGGGACGGTGCCAAGGGGTGCAGAGTGTTAGGCAGAATCATATGCAGTACCCTTTGGGAACACCACACACAATTAAGACTACAAGTGACAGTACAAATTCACCTTTGGTACAAGCCTGTACTACACAGTAAAGTGGTAGCGATGGCTGAGCAGCCAGACTTATCTCAAGAGGAAAGTGAGCAGTATCAGAAGTTACACAAAGGACAGCAGTTACTATGGTTCAAGCAAATACTGACTCAAGGTTTCTGAGTAAAAGAATATACATTTATGTACACCTCATTTGTAAAAAAGCTCACTAAAGTAAAGTAGTACAAAATCACAATCTTAATACACTACACCACACTCAATGAATGCTGGACAAGTTAAGCTCAAAACGAAGTGTGAGCAAAATGGCACTCCAGTAATTTAAAAAAGGAGGGAAAGACAAGGTTATTCACAATTAAGCAGCACCAACAAGTGAGTAGGCAGGGCAATCTAGAAAAGGCTTACTACAATGAGGATTCAAATCAATAGGCCTGGGCCAATGTCTGTGGTTCAGGGTCTTTGCAGAGGATCACACAGTTCAGAGTAGTTTGCGGTTAAGTCTTTGCCAAAAGTTCGAAACGAAGTTGGTCAGAAGAAAAGTTACTTGAAAGAGTAGAGAAGGACAAGCCCTCGAATTGGCAAAAGATTTTAGACACTTTCACTGCGGTCGGATGAAACGTTGTAGCTGAGGCAGAAGTTCCTGGCAGATCCTGCAGGCTCACGGTTCCTGAAGCGACTGTCGGACTGACACGAAGAAGGAAGAATGGAGGGTCCTGCACTGCCCAGGGAAGAAACCAGCAGCAGGGCAAAGCAACAAATAAAAGGTGCGCTCTTTAAAACCCAAGCAGGGTCCGGTCCTCCTGGCTATCCGGTTCACTGTAGCTGTGCACAGAAAATTCGACCTGAGGAAGGAGGCCTTGCTTGGAGTTTGGTGAACTGGTTGGTCCCACCAGCTCAAGGGAAGAAAACAAGAGAAGAAGATTCATTGCAGATCTTCTCTGTCGTCGAAGTTTGACGATTCGGAACCGCAGCAGGGCTTCACCTGGAGGTTCAGTCATGGTAGTGGTCCTCTTCCTTTAGCTTCTCTTCAGTTCTCTCGATCCAGTGGCGACTCTGCCTTTCAGTCCCAGAGACCTGGTTTTTATGCAGTTTTCCCCCATTCACACAGCCTGGCTGTCAATCACACAGCACGGTTGGTTTCCTGGTGGGACAGTCACCACAGCCAATCATACAGAGTGCGACATGGGTTTCCAAGGAGACCCTGTGCAGGGAGTCGCAAACCCCTCCCTCACATCCTGTCCCCCTCAGACATTCAGAAGCCTAAGGAGGGCTTCTGTGCTGAAGCCCACCAAAGGACTGCGAACAAAGGAACCAAACCTGGTTTGGCGCGCAGAGTAAATGACCTTTACAAAAAGAAATGGTGAATAAACCCAGCTGGAACCAAAATAAAATAAAAGGGGTCCAGCGGATTTAAGTTTGAGGCTACTAATTTAGCCTAAAACAGTACCAAGGCTATTTACATAGAAAAATAGGGTAGATTCCACTGCCACCAGCCAAATCTTAAAGAAAGGGGAACGAAATAACGTTCCCTGAGAAACAGACAAAAAGGGATAACTATTAACCCTTTCCAGTACTCTATGTAAGATAGTTTGTACTGAGTCTGTGAATATAAAAAGACTAATAAAGTCAATGACAACTTTACATGTTCTGGGAGACAGTAGTCAGTCCCAGAAAATGGAGTTTAGAGTGGGAAGTCTGAAAAAGACAACCCTGTGTCACTGCACTAAAGGTGCTGTGTGACACACAGTAAAAAGATGATGCCTATGGAGTAGGGGAGACTCCAGAGTCTATGAACACAAAAAACAAAAATGTAAAACACACAGCAAAACAAATGTATGAGTGGGAAAAAGGCTCATACTCTGACCAGGTGAAAATATGTATCCTAGAAATCCAGCAAAGCTGCTGAGGCACTCAACAGGTAAAGGAAATTAGCCGTTCTGGAGAATTCTCCCTAACACAGAGGAGATCAAGAAACAGTGAATTTATCTTAAGGCCATGGTCTGTGATCTCTTGGCACTCCACCACAAGGAGACCACTAAAGTGACTTACTGGGAGGAGACGTTCAGCAGTATCCTTAATACGGCTTACATGCGGGGTGAAGAATCTGACTACTGTAGGTTGGCAGCAACGTTCATGCTTATGAGTACATGATTGTTCATTTGCAGGTTGGACATCCCACAATGAATGTTACACTGCCTGTTTTCCTGTAGAATATGGCTGGCAATCACAAACACAATGGAAAAATCCAACTATCAAGGCCCACAGACCACGGTAGGTCATATTCAGGAAAGGAGTCAAGTGTAAAAAACACATCTACAAAGAACCTAATCTGTCACATTAAGGGTGTGTCATTTATCCCGCATTGCTCACATTAAATCAGCTCCTTCATCTCTGCTTCAGACATCAGCTACAAATTCCAGGCCCTAGTGCTCACCAACCTGGATGGTTGCCATGCCCCACCCCCACCCGTGTCCCAACCGCTATTCTGGCTCCAGAAAGCCGTCCAGCATGCTGCTGCTTGACTCATTGCAGGACTGAAGAAATTCAGCCACATTTAACCCACTCTATAGGAACTACACTGGTCTACCCTGAAGCCTGCATCACCTGCAAGACAGCCTACATCACTTACAAAGCTGTAACCTCCAAAACAACATTATACTTCGCTACAAAGATCCCCCTCTCAGGGTGTCAATGTTAAACCAGAAGCCAAGATATCAGCAGACTGGAATACAAGAGGTGTAGGAACGAGAAGACCAGATAAGAAGAATTCTCGTGCAATGCTACCACAGTCTGGAACAACTTTCTTGCTAACATAAGTCTGGCTCCCTCTCTCTTGCATTCCTGGATAAATCTAAAAATCCTATTCTTCAAGGAACACTTAACCAACCAATGAGTGCCATAGACTGACAAGATGATCCTACTCCACTATGCTCCACTCCCTAAAATAGGTACACACTATATTAATGACCTACATACATACATACAGGTCCAGATAAGGAAAGAATGACAGTTTATCATTTTTCTAAGGCTAATAAAAAAAGTACCCTTGACTTGGTATAACCTTCTAAAAAAACAGTTTAGTTCCTACTGACTGTGCGAGCTACAGACCTATCTTCAACTATTAATTTCTTGTGGAAATGATGAACAAGATTGCCTCCCTTCAGTTAAGAAAGCATTTAGCACAGTTAAACTAGCCTGGAGATTGCCAGACAGGTTTACGTCCAGGACGAAGCACAGAAACAGCTCTCCTCGATGTCACCTACAGCCTTACTAAATTGATAGCTACTTCGTATAAGCAAGACTCTTCTATCTTTTGGAAGGAACTCAATATACTCAGCTCACAAAATGACATTCATCCTCTTTCAGTGTAGACCTCTAACTATGATAAGAGCTCTCATTATTTACTTTTCATCTTCCCCTCTTTGATTCTTTCTGAGGTATTTGGTACTTAGTGCTTTATAAACATCAATAATGCATATATTCAATGACTCTTAATGATAAATAGGGCCGCAGGTAAGTCTGAAGCAATAGCCAAAAGGACTGAATTAGGAAGCAAGCATTTAAATGTACTAAATTAAGCGGTCAAAATAAGACAATTGTCAGTTTATTACAAAGGACATCTTTTTTTCCAGAAAGGTCCATTTGGGAATGGACACATGTGAAAAAAATGGGTTTATGAGAAACCTCCTAAAACCACTTCACAAAGAACATTGGGGTAATAGATATACGTGAGCAACTGTATTCAAAGAACAAAGGTCATTGATATGTATATCCAAATCCTAGTCTCATTCTGCTGCTAAAAACACTTCTTAGAAGCCTCCATATTATATTCACAAACTTTGATTTATTATGTAAGCTGGGAATAAAGCTCAGTGAATTAAGCACTCGTCTTTGAAATCTGTTTAAAATGTGCAGTCACTGGCTTGAATCCCACCAGGACAGATTTAACCTTTCATATTACTGCTGTTGATAAATTGAGCCCAATGGGATTGGGGTAAAATAATATCATCTGTTGGGCAGCACTCAGATGCTGGATTAACATGGTTGGAGGTGCTATTTCAAAATTAAATTATTGAAACATAGGGACAGATCACTTTCTTTGGATCAAACCTCCCATGCTCTGATATTATCATCTTTCAGAATATGTTAAATAAGTACCTGGCACAAGAATAGTTACTATTTCTATGTTGTGAGAGATGTTTTAAATTTGGACTTAAGTATCTGCCAATATCTGTGGATAAATGTGAGAAACCAATCCCATTGATTGATTCTAATATCTAGATACAGAGATTTGAATCAGCCTGCCAATCAGTACCGTCACAAACCATCTTTGGAGATACTTTTGTAATACATTTTACCCCATGTGATGCTAGCTGCACAAGGAACAAGGAGGCAGTGTGTTGCACAGTCCACAAGAGGTTATTTCTGTCACTCACAACCCTGAATATTACCAACAAACAATGTTTGATCTTATTCCAGCATTAGTACCTTCTCTTGTGTTTCAGGGTGGACACGGGACACGCAGGAAATATCACGGTATGCACACAATTCTCCCATCATTATACATATGTATATAAATAATTATGGACATCTTCGAGAAAGAAGTCATACAAAAGTATGCGAGTAATGGTATATTTAATTTAAATGCTTTTTAAAAAATGCTCTCTCTCTCTGGAACTACAAGTGCACAAATACTATATAGGAGTTAAAAGTTATTAGCAATATTATTTTTGCAAAGTGGATGGATCTTAGGGTTCACCATAACTGTATATATTTTATACAGCAATGTTTGTCACCCTAAGATAAGGATGAACCCTAAGATCCATCGGCTTAGATTGCTAATAACGCTTGTCTCTTTTGATGTATCTGTGTGAAATTTTCCAAATATGTTTCCTACCACCATCCCCCTAAAGTTGTTTACAAATTCATCTAACGGTTTAAAAGATGTAAAGCATTGAAGAAAGGGGTGCTTTTCCTCTTTTGCATTAAACAGTCTCAGAACCCAAAGAGCTCCATGGATTTGCTTAAAATACAAAACAGGTTGGGCAGGAAGCAATGCAGTTGTACCTCGTGGTAGTTTGGTACAAATCCATCCAGTATTTTGTTTAAATATGGATATTGGGGTGCTCCTGTATCTGTACATATCTGTATAGAGCGCCTGAGTGTACAGAGCGCCTGAGTGTACAGAGCGCATGGGTGTACAGAGCGCATGGGTGTACAGAGCGCATGGGTGTACAGAGCGGATGAGTGTACAGAGCGGATGAGTGTACAGAGCGGATGGCTGTACAGAGCGGATGAGTATAAAAAACAAATTAAGGTATAGAGCGGATGAGTGTAGAGGGCAGACGAATAGATAGAACAGGATTACTGCCTACTAGCGAATGACTTTATAAGGCCGATGAGTGCATGTTGCTGTTGAATGTGCGGGGAGCGGATGAGCGCCGGGGAGCGGATGAGCGACGGGGAACGGATGAGCGACGGGGGGGGGGTGAGTGCCGGGGGGGGGTGAGTGCCGGGGAGTGGATGAGTGCGTGGAGCGGATAGCGGATGAGTGTTACAGAGCGGATGAGTGTACAGAGCGGATGAGTGTACAGAGCTAATGAATGTACAGAGCGGATGAGTGCACAGAGCGGATGAAGTATAGAGCAGATGAGTGTAGAGGGCAAACGAATAGATAGAACAGGATTACTGCGTACTAGCGAATGACTGTATAAGGCAGATGGGTGCATATTGCTATTGAATGCGTGGAGACCGGATGAGTGCGGGGAGCGGATGAGTGCGAGGAGCGGATGACCGCGGGGAGCGGATGACCGCGGGGAGCGGATGAGTGTCGAGGGCGGACGCGCGTGGAGCGCAAATGTGCGTGGAGAGCTGGTGAGTTCCGGGAGCGAGCGAGTGCGAGGAGAACGTGATTGCGTCGGGTGGATGAATGCATAGAGCAGATGAAGGTATGGTGCATACGAGGGGATAAAGCGAACAAATGCCTAGAGAGCGGAGGAGTTACATAGACCATGTGAGTGCGCAGAACGGATAAGCATGTAGAACCGATGAGTGCGGAATGCATGCATAGTAGATGAGTATATAGAACAGATGAGTGCCGGGAACTGATGGATGAGCGTAGCTGGATGGATGAGCTGAGCGGAAGAACGTATAGAGTGGAGGACTCCATAGAACAGACTAGTATGTAGGGCTGACAAGTATATAGAGCAGACGAGTGCATATGATCGAAAGAGTGCATATGAAAAAGGGGTGCGTAGAAGGAGATGAGTGCGTAGAGCAGATGAATGCGCAGAGGGGCGGAGTGCGTAGAGCAGATGAATGCGCAGAGGGGCGGAGTGCGTAGAGCAGATGAATGCGCAGAGGGGCAGAGTGCGCAGAGGGGCAGAGTGCGCAGAGGGGCAGAGTGCGCAGAGGGGCAGAGTGCGCAGAGGGGCAGAGTGCGCAGAGGGGCAGAGTGCACAGAGGGGCAGAGTGCACAGAGGGGCAGAGTGCACAGAGGGGCAGAGTGCGCAGAGTGCGCAGAGAGGGCTGAGTGCGCAGAGTGCGCAGAGAGGGCTGAGTGCGCAGAGAGGGCTGAGAGCGTAGAGAGGGCTGAGAGTGTAGAGGGGGCGAGTGCGTAGAGGGGGCGAGTGCGTAGAAGGGACGAGTGCGTAGAGGGGACGAGTGCGTAGAGCGGGTGAGTGAGCAAAACAGGTGAAAGCATAGTGCGTGTGACGGCATAAAGAGGACGAGTGCCTGGAGCGAACGGATGCCTAGAGCGAACGAGTGATTAGAGTGGAACGGACGTGTCGGATAGTGCGGAAGAGTTGCATTGAGCGGATGAGTAAATAGAGCAGCCGAATGCGTGTGAGGGCATAAAGAGGACGAGTGCCTGGAGCGAACGGATGCCTAGAGGGATAGGGTGACTAGAGTGGAACGGATGTGTCGGATAGTGCGGACGAGTTGCGTTGAGCGGATGAGTACATAGAGCAGCCGAATGCATAGAGCGGATGGAACGAGTGAAGTGGAGTGCATGTGGCAGACAAGAATGCATGCGTGGGGCAGACAGGAGTGCATGCGTGGAGCAGACAAGAGTGCATGCGTGGGGCGGACTGGAGCGCGCGGGGCGGACTGGAGTGCATGAGTGCCTCGAGCGAACCAGAGTTCCTGGAGCAGATTAGGATGCATGGAGTGGATAGGAGTGCATGGAACAGACTGGAGCGCATAGAATTGCGTGACGTATATAGTATGGTTTGGAATGCAGAGATCGTTTTGAAAAAGCATATAACCCATCATATCTCACCACCATGCTTACTCTCTTCTTTACACCACCACTCAACTAGAACACAGAGATACTATGACACCATTTGGTATAACTGTTCTCATACCAACATCCGCCGCTTACTACACATCATTCTAAGTAAACACTGCTGGTTACGCACCCCCCAGCCAGGCATTCTCCTCAGGCCTAACGCAGCCACACTCGGTCTGGATAAATCCTGCCAGAACGATCACATATTCCTGATCTCTCAACCAACGCACCTACCGCTAAGAAGCAGCTACTACACGAATACCGCACCAGCTGCACACATACCCGGTGCTCACACGCACCGTTGACTCTCTCTCTCTCTACTGATCTGAACTTCGGTTCCCAAGGGCGTTCAACCTACCAGCGCCTTCAGACCATATCAATGGTATATAAGGCGCTATATAAATGCAAAATAACATAACATAACAGAATATCTCCCGTGGTGCGTTGAAGCAAGAAAGACTTTTCAGAAATGAAAAGTCACACATTTGTTCCTTCAGTGTGAGAAATTTTCGCAAGAATTCCTGCAAAGACAGAAAAAGAAATGTGCTTACAATGTTACTAGGAATGAAGTAAAGGAATGTATTCTTTCAGGGTGGATGAGGAGAGGGTGAAACCGGTCTAATTGGTGAGTTAGGAAATTAAGGAGGATTATGAAATATGTTTAGTTCCTAACTTTTTTGTTGCTTTGTATGTACTGTTTCCACTGCCACTTCACAAAAACTGCAGGGTTCTCACAGGAATTGGATGTGCATCACAAGATTAAACATTCTTAAAATTATATTGGCAGATAGCCTGGTGGCACTTTGCCTTCAGGATGGATCTGGGTAGACAATAAAAGAGGATGTGTGCACATGTAAAGTTTGAGGAGTCTTGTAAAAAAGTATAATTAAGCCAGGTTGTGGCAATTCTCATAGCAATCGGAAAACACAATTATAATCTTGAGATATTTACTTGTGGTTAAATTCCATGAGTAAATCTTGTCAGAATAAAAAAGCGGGACACAAGGAACTCTTTTCTAAATGTCTGCTAGAACACAGCCAGAGGAGCATACACATTAGTCCCAATCACTAATTGCTGCAAAGTCGCCACATTCCATGGCCAATGGACCATGGTGTCTTAATACCACAGGCCGAGTGAGATGTAGCATAACAACACCATTGGAATAAAGACGAACAACTTAACTGTCTCATAACTATAACATTTTAAACAGCAAGATCTGATTGAGGATGAAGCAAACACTTGCTCTTGGTCTGAAGTATGTTGTAATGAATCATGCCCCACACCCATCATGGCAAAATAAAAGGGGTGATGGCTGGAAGGTTTAGAACTAACCTTCACCTCTGGCATTGCTCTGAGCAACCCCCCAGACCATCTTTCTTCGCCTGCCAAGCCATTACAGAAGGGGAAAGACCATATGCAAAATCGGGGTTGGTTCCACCCCAAAGGGGGCAGTCCAGCCTTAACGGCTTGGTCACATCCCTTCTGCACGAGACCACGAGCATCTGCAAACATGTTTCAGCCGTGTTGGGTCTCATCAGCGAGGAGTTGTTTGGGTCTCTAGGCCCAACAGGCACGAGACCCATGTCTGGGCGTACCTGTCCCACTCACGGTAACTATAGCAGAACAAAAGGGGTGATGGAAGGTTTAGAGTTAATCTTAACATCTGGCATTTCTCTGGGCAACCCTCCAGAACATCGTTCTTCGCCTGCCAAGCCATTACAAAAAGGGAAAGCCAAATGCAAAATCAGGCTTGGCCCCACACCAAAAGGGTCAGTCCAGCCTGAACTGCTTGGTCACAACCCTTCTGCATGAGACAAGCAGCCTTCTATTCAAGGAAAGGACCTCATGCCATTAATAACGGACAATGGCATCCCTTTTCCAGAGAGGAACTTCTCTCATGTTCATGTGTGGTGATATCCAGATCGGAAAGGGCTCTTAGATGTTTGCCTCAAGCGCCAGAGTACTTTGTAGGCTCTGACATAGTGTGACAAGAAATAACACATGAAGGACCACAAGGTCCTGACACTATGCACTCAGTTCACAGACCAATGATGTAAACATTACAATATTGCAGTTCTCATTAACATCTGTCCAGAAAGCTTGTTCACTCAAGAGGCTCCACACATGGTTTCCTGCAACACAAAGTTGCCACAAGCTGACAGGAAACCAGTGCCATGCTCCAATGTTTTTTTTAGTCATTGTTTGCCATTGATATGCCTGTTCACTGCTCATAAACCTGGTCTCTGGAGAACAGCCACATCCAGGATGTATGCAGTGTGGCACACAAAGCGAAAGGGTTTTGAAGATGGGTATTGTGTAATATTCAAACTTTACCCAATCTCCCAGGTCCCCATTTGACTCAGGTCAATCATTTAACACCCAATCACAGGACTTCAGCCAATTACCCATTGGATAGTGTTTGGAAAAATTGGAGGAGGGAGAGCCACTAGAGGAGGAGAAATAACAGCATGTGTGGTTTGAGGTGAACAGCAGGAGTTGGCTGGAGGTGTACGGCATGAGATGGCTGGAGATGAACAAAAGAAAGCGGTTGAAGATGAAGAGCAAGAAGTGGTTGGAGGTGTACAACAGGAGATGGAGGAAGAAGTTGGTGATCAGGAGGAGGCAGAAGTGAAACATTGGAGGAGGTAACAAAGGGCATAGTTATACAGCCTATGAAGGACAGAGTGGGAAATCTTGGCCCAAGGCAGGAGGTAGGGGCAAATCCCAGTCTGAAGGGGTTACACCCATGGTGAAAGGAGGAATGAGACCATTGCACAGTAATCAGGAGGTAATGGTTAAGCAGAGGAGTAACGATGAGGGGCAGGAGAATAAGGCTTGCCATCCGAGAGGTGCTCCAACCCAGTGTTTCTTGACCACATCTGATCTGAGACACTCCACATGTACCTGTTTACTTGGGCAACAATTACAGACAGAAGATCAGAGAACAAAATTGCCTACTGGCAGAATGTGGGAACCCCATTAAAGCCAGATGAATAAACCTTGGCATTGACCCTGTGGTAGGTGAAGAAGTGTGCTTGGAAACTCTTAAACCCGAGACAGTGATTCAAGAGACTTAACTTATATGTTGTTATTTTCCTTATATTTTGGCTGTGTAAATAAACTTAGTTTAACTCAAGGTGTTGGTGCTTTCTCTTTGTGCATAATCCTTTCACATCACTAATATGACATAGTATATCTATTTTGAAATGTAACTAACATCAAACAAGTGCTACAAATATGTGGTCTACTTTCTGTAGTAGAGATGGTTTATTTGCTCATTTGATGATAGTGGATCACTGAATCTTGATTTATACTACATTGTTCTCTTCTTTCCTGTTATTACGCTCCATACCTCTTGTGACACAGAACTCCTCAACTCGCTCAAAATCTCTGTTGAAAGTTTAACATCAAGATAATCACAAGCTATCAATGCAGAGAAATCAAAACTTAAAACACCATGTTTGCAATGATTTTGACATTACCATTATCACACACTATTCATTTGAGGACCTGATCACCATTACTATCACACACCATCTCAGAGGGAATTTTAACAATATTATTATCACATTCAAGGTATCTGGGGGGATATCAACATTGCCATTTTCAATCACACTGGCTCTGTGAGGGCCGATACACCCTCTCTGTGGGTTCCTTCACATCATCATAAGCACATACCATCCCAACGTGGACTGTAACACCATTTTCATCACAAAGAATTACTGTGGGGATTTCAACATCCTTATTAACAAACACAATCTCGGTTGGGACTGCAACATAACCAAGAGAAAACATTTTTTGTCTAGGCTGTAACATCATCAATGTCATCATCACCCCTTTTCCAAACCCACACAATTCTATGGAGACTTGTATGTCCTATTTTTAACACACTACCTTTAAGGGAGACTTTAGAATCACCATTATCACACACCATCTCTGTGGGGACCTGAATATCAGTATAAGGACACAGAATCTCTATTGGGACTTTAACATCCCCAACTTCACACAATGTCTATGGGAACCTTAACATCATGAAAATAACACACTGTCTATGTGAGGAAACTAACATCATCATCACACACACCTTTGTGGGAACTTTAACATAAACCTCACACACCATCTATGTGAGGACCTGGACATCAGTATCATGACATACAATATATATTGGTACTTCAACATCACCAACATCAAACACCACATCTATGGAGACTTTAACATCAAGATAATCACACACCATCTCTGTGGGGACTTTAACATCAAGAAAATCAGACATCATTTGAGTGGGGACTTTAATATCATTATTACTACATAACATCACTGTGGGGACTTTAAAGTTATTATAAACACACACCAGCTCTGTGGGGACTTTAACGTAAATAACACACCATCTCTGTGAGCACCTGGAGATCAGAATCATGGCATACAATATATATTGATACTTTAACATCACCAACATCAAACACAACATATCTGGAGACTTTAACATCAAGATAATCACACACCATCTCTGTGGGGACTTTAATATCATTATTATCACATTCCATCTCTGTGGGGACTTTAGCATCAAGATAATCACACACCATCTCTGTGGGGACGTTAACGTAAATATCACACACCATCTCTGTGAGCACCTGGAGATCAGTATCATGACATACAATATATATTGGTACTTCAACATCACCAACATCAAACACAACATATCTGGAGACTTTAACATCAAGATAATCACACACCATCTCTGTGGGGACTTAGCATCAAGATAATCACACACCATCTCTGTGGGGACTTTAATATCATTATTATCACATACCATCACTGTGGGGACTTTAAAGTTATTATAAACACACACCAGTTCTGTGGGGACTTTAACATAAATATCACAAACTGTCTTTGTGAGGACCTGGTTATCAGTATCATGACATACAATATATATTGGGACTTCAACATCACCAACATCAAATACCACATCCATAGAGACTTTAACATCAAGATAATCAGACACCATCGTTGTGGGGACTTTAACAACAAGATAATCGCACACCATCTCTGTGGGGACTTTAGCATCAAGCTAATCACACACCATCTCTGTGGGGACTTTTATATCATTATTATCACATACCATCACTGTGGGGCCTTTAAAGTTATTATAAACACACACCAGTTCTGTGGGGACTTTAACATAAATATCACATACCATCTTTGTGAGGACCTGGATATCAGTATCACAAAATACAATCTCTGCTGGGACTTCACCATCACCAACATCAAACACCATGCGTATTAGTACTTTATCATCATGTTAATCACACACCAACTCTGTGTGGTCTTTAACAACAGTATTATAAAACAACATAGGAATGCTGTCTTAAACACGATTATTCGTACAAACCATCTCTGTGAGGATCTGAAATCAGTATCATGACAGACAATCTCTATTCAGACTTCAACATCACCAACATCAAACACCATTTTAATGGGGACTGTAACATATTCGTCATCAGACCAATCATAGAGAGATGTTTCAGTGGACAAGATGGTGACTGTGAAACAATGAAACCTGTATTCAAATCTCTGCTTCTCCACCTGACCACATTGTGTGATGCTGAGCCATTCACCTAATATTTCAGTTCCCCAGTTCTCCTTTCTGACACACTGAGTTTTTTGTAATATGGTCGCATGCCAGATTTAGGAAATGTTTAGTGAGGTTCTTATGGAAAATACACCACCATTACAATCCATATATTGTGTATACCTACGGTGTGGGTAGGTACACATATGTAGAAATAGAATTGTGCAATTTACAAAGATGCCTATGAAACAAACATTTAGCTTTTGCATAGGGATACATTCAATTCCAAATAAGAATAATGAAGTCCTCACAAGGATGGTAACACGCGTTCAGGTCCCCACAGAGATGGTACCGGACACGCGATTAAAAATTAGCATTTTTGCACATTTGAAGCTGGATCCTATATTAGCATTTTTTTCTGAATATATTTCTGCTGTTAGCATATTTTTAAAACATTGGGAAAGGTTAGTCCCCACAAGGCTGGTTTCCACACATAGTCCCCACAAGGTAGGTAAAGTGTGTGTGTGTGTGTGTGTGTGTGTGTGTGTGTGTGTGTGTGTGTGACTATCCTTGTGGGGACTTGGGTATGAAAACACGCACACGCTGTGGGGACTTGATTTCACTGTGGGGACCTAAACCCGAGTCCCCACAGGGTAATGCCTTCCAAATAATTTAAAAAAACTTAAAAGTCGTCTGTGCCAATTTTTATAACTTTTTAAAAAATGACCTTGTGGGGACCTGTGTTTATTTTGGTGTGTTGATTTTTTACTCAGCTCTGCCCCCGCAGGTTGGGTGTGGTATTGCAGTCATCAACACACGGACCGGAATTTAAACACACTTGATAAATCGGATGCCCTACATGCTTAGGCAGCAGACAGCAGATTCATGGGAACCATTTATACACAAATACAATTGTGTTTTAAATGGCCTGAACTCTGCATTTATTGTAAAATAATTAAATTAAGCTTTTTTTTGTGTATTTTGTATGTTACAGAATTGGATATAATTGATATGCAATGTAAGTCTTCCCTCATTGCACAACACACTTCCAGATTAATTTCATGCATTGGCTACGTTTATAACAAACCAATCACAATGTGATTTACTTTACTTACTTATTTTTCTCTGATTTTGTTGAATTCCCCATAGGGGTGGTGTATGATGATATTGAATTCTACACTGAGAAGACAACACATTATGTGCACTGATGTCTGATACGTGAATTAATTGAATGTTGGCATCACATTTTGTCTGATTATGCAAAAAATATTCACAGGGTTGATGTTTAATTGATACTAATTTGGTTTCATTACAAGTTGATCTTTAAGGGGGATAAGTGGCACTAATGGAATTGCCGCCACTTTGATCAATCTGCTGATATAAGGGTTATTGAAAATGGATGCTGCTTCCTCTGGTGGAATTAACCCTGAAAAAATTAGCGCTGGAGGAATAAGTAATGAAAACTAGTGATAATTTCCCTGGAGCTAAATCCTCCAGTGGAATTAGAACTGGGAATAAAAATGCTAATTCCATCCTATCTTCAGGTTAAAATACCGAACGAAACACTGCCAAAAGTAGTGACCAATTTAACCAAAATACCCAAAAGGTGAAGGAAAAAATGCATTCAGGTGATGCAAATGAAGCCACAGATACACCCAATTGGCCATACAAGGGTATGTGAATACAAATAGTATGTAATGATGCTGAACTCCCCATAGAGCTGATATGATGATACTGAGTCCACCAAAAGGATGGTGTGTGGTCATGTTGAGGTCCCCACTGGGATGTTGTTTGATGACATAGAGGTCCTCACAGGGATGGTGTGTCATGGCATAGAAGGGCCCATAAGAATAGTATGTAATTATGCTCAAGGTCCCATAGAGACGGAATGCAATGATATTGAATCCTCCAACTGGATGGTGTGTGCTGATGGTGTGGTCCCCACAGGGTTGATATGTGATGATATTTAAGTCCTTACATGGATGGTGTGTGCTGATGGTGAAGACCCCATAGGGATGATATGTGATGATATTTAAGTCCTTACATGGATGGTGTGTGCTGATGGTGAGGACCCCACCGGGTTGATATGTGATGATATTTAAGTCCTCACATGGATGGTGTGTGCTGATGGTGAGGTCCCCACAGGGTTGATATGTGATGATATTTAAGTCCTCACATGGATGGTGTGTGCTGATGGTGAGGTCCCCACAGGGTTGATATGTGATGATATTGAAGTTCTCACATGGATGGTGTGTGCTGATTGTGAGGTCCTCACAGGGTTGACATGTGATGATATTGAATTCCTCACATGGATGGTGTGTGCTGATGGTGAGGTCCCCACAGGGTTGATATGTGATGATATTTAAGTCCTCACATGGATAGTGTGTGATGATGGTGAGGTCCCCACAGGGTTGATATGTGATGATATTTAAGTCCTCACATGGATGGTGTGTGCTGATGGTGAGGACCCCACAGGGTTGATATGTGATGATATTGAAGTCCTCACATGGATAGTGTGTGATGATGTTGAAGTCTCCTTAATGAAAATGTATTATGATATTAAACTTTTCGTATGTGGGCTCTTTGACATTAAATGCCTTACAGATATATAATGCTTCAATGAAGAGAGGATTTGTGAAGATGTTGAAATAATTTAAGAAAGTATTTATAGGCCTCAGTGTGTTTTATGTTAACTTGAACTCATGTAATGGTAATGTTACATCAACCTCTGCTTAGTACATGGCCAAATCAGAAATTGAACAAAATCTCACCTGAAAATGGGGGTCGTTACAAGTTGGGTGGTATTCTGTCTGTAAATCCACTGGTCTTACCGTTATCACCACTTGGTCTGGCAGATTTACCGCCGGATTACATGTGGTGGCGATGGAGTATGTTCCCATTCCATTGGACTGTGTGTCATTTTTGGCAGAATTACTGCAGCAGTAATTTCACCACAGTAATTTCACTGAAAATGGGTAGAAAGTCAGCAGATTTACCTCCAGTTCATAGCTGGAGGTGAATCCTTTACATTTCTGCCAAACTCATAGTTTGGTGGTGTGGTAATGTGGCGTGAACGGTATTACTGCTGCATATTTACTGCACCGCCCAACTCGTAATAGGCCAAATATCTCTAGTTTCTCTTCTGTGCAACTGTGAGGTCTTCTGCCACATTTCACCTACTTCTTGTACCCATTAATTTAGCATGAAATTCATGACTGACCATATTGAAGCTGTCCCTCAACTCTCCATTTAGGAGATTCGTTGTTGCTTCAGGGACCACAGCCATACATTCAAAAGATAACTTGGCCAAGGTGCAGGATGCATTTCGTGCTTTCAGGGCAAGGATGCCTGTAGTTAATATATTGTGCCCCTAAGCATCCAGTCCCTTGCTCCCCTGTCAGGAGACAAAAAGGTTGAAAATGTGGTTTGGAAGATAGCCATCATGACCTTCACCACCAAACCTTATGGGGATGTAATGGGTGGAGAGTGGCAAGACCACCCCCCTTACACTTCTTGGAGGTACTGCTGTGCTCACCTCTGGTGTGCCTATACCTATCCTATCCTATCCTACCTTGACCTAGGCATACCTGCCCTTTCTCTTCTCAGGGTTAGTGTACATTTTTCTAGTGTAAGTGTACATTTTTCTTTTGTGTAAATAGGTTTTTTGTGCACATTTTTGGATAGGGATTTGTTTATATTCTTGTAATAATTGTGATTTGTCACCACAGCAGATAGACAGGCACCATCTTCATGAATTGGGTTCCGGTAGCCAACTGGACTGAGCATGAGGGGATTAAGACTGACCATTAATTCATTATAGGTGATGTCCCATGGAGTACACCCCTACAACAGTCCCTCGAGTCCCTCACAGGCTAGGTTAAGTGCTTGGGTAAAGACCTTGGCCTAGCAGGGACCAGCATCCTGCTCTGCCATGGCCCTAAGAAAGTTGACCCTGAGACAGTGCCCCTTACCATCACATGTGTGACTCAATAGTGTCCTATCCTCTTTGGGCATTTAACATCTGGCCAGTGTTATAGGCTAGCCTACCACCACACCACCTATGCCTAGCTCAAGCCCGGCCCTTCCTTCACCAACACTGCACACATTTACCCTGAAGTGACCACTGTAGGTGCCATCATAGCTGCAACCACAAGCAACCCTAGTTCACCTGGGTGTAGCACGCACCAGTTCTACACCAGAGGATAGAGGCAATATACTGAACGCTTCCTCCATGGCGAATGGTGTCAAGCATATGTTGAATGGAGGGTATCATAACACCAGCAGAACATGGACCCTATATCTGCCCGAGACCCTTCTCAGGTGAGAAACCGACCCGAGATGTGAAGAGGAATATTGGTTAAGGGTGAACCAGACCAACCAGATAATCCATGACTGGAGAGCTCCTGACAGGGAGACAAGGCGTTGTGCTCTTGAGAGTCTCTGATGTCTTGCCACATACTCAAACCCCACATCAAAGGACATTGTTCATGCTGGATGGAGTCTTTGGAGCCACCGAGTCAGATCGAGAGCTGACATTTAAGTATTATGCCAACCACCTCCAACACAGTAAAAGTCTCTCAGAATATCAGCTTCTGCAGCTACGACTCTGAGAATGGATCACAAAACCACCTTCCTTTGATGAACTGGCCCAGAACTAGAGATGAAGGACACAGTGCATAGTCTACCTTGTCAACTGGTGTCTCCTTACACAGCCCCAGGATATGACCGGAGACATCAAGTGCTGAAATTGAATCAGACCAGCTTGGTGATGCAGCTGCAGAGGGCGCCAGCCAGGACACTGCCTTTAAGGTCACCCATGCTACCAGAGCTTGGAAGAGACTCTACACTATCCTCCAAGGAGAGGACATGCCAGCTCATCAAGCTCAAGAACCACGGCTGCCCCAAGAGTACCAGTCCGGGCAGTTCTGCCAAAGGTGTGGACAGCAGAACAGCACTTTCTGTATGTGTACAAACCCACCAAATTACATCTGAGTTGCAGAGAAGTTCCAGGCCTTAAACATTCCAACATGGGCAATGATGCCATCCTCAGAATTATTATGCACCAACAGTGTAAAGACAGAGAACTGAAAGTCTGTGCCACCAGACAGGTCCAAAGCTGCAGTGGCACCACTTGTGGGCAAGTCATCTGAGAACCAGCATCCCCCCAAACTGGTTAGCCAACCTACAAATATCGGGTGTACATCTGATGCAGGCTGCACTTTCCATGCAATGTAGCTGGAGTCAGCACCTCCATCGTCTCCATGTCTTTGTTGTGCAGCAACCGGAGTGAGGAACCGACTCACTGGTGGGGATCAGAACCAATTCTCCAGCATAGGGTCTGTCATGGATTCACATGCTCATGAATATTCCCCATCGTCAGGCTGGTAATCCTCAGTGAAAGAAAAATCAGTTTGTTTTGTTTCTGAACTGTCTTTCTACTAATAACCAATCACTGGTCTCTGGGTAATACTGCCCCCAGCCAATGACTGCCCTCTACCTAAGCCCCTCCTCTGGCAGCCATCTTCAGATTTTTACCGCACATTCAAGTGTTGGGAGTCCTCGTGCTTAGCTCTAGAGCTTTTACTGCGTGTTGCGTTTTTCCAAACAGTTTACTCTTTATTTTTCGGTCTAATTGACCCTCAAGTTCCACTGTTTCATCTTCCGATCAACGGGGACCCGTTTCGGAATTTTCTACACACCTCAAAGGTGATTTTTCATCCAATTTCACTTCTTGGAGGATTCCGGAAGATCTTTGAGGCCTACCCCGCGTGGACATGGCCCAGGAAAAAGGAGACTCGACGCCAACTGGATCCAAGCTGTTTAGGATCTGCCCAGGATGTGGACTACAGAATGTCTTCAAGGAAGATGAGCACTCCCGGCGTGTCTGCTGCTTTCACACCAACAAGTCTCACGTGGAGGAGGACTGTGCGTTCTGCAAGAACATGTCCGTCTGGACCATGAAGGACCGTCGTACTCGACTCGCTAACTGGCTGGAGGCGAAGAGCCCGACAGCAGGTGAGAAGAAGAAGTCTGAGCGGTCTTCTAAGACATTTGAGGGTGCTCTGGCGACGGGGGCCCAACAGAAGGCAAAGCACTGTGAGTGCGCGGGCACCGGGAGTGCCATTGTTTCGGGCTCCTTGGCTACTAGGTAGGGCGCGATGTCACCGACACCGTCAACCACGAGCCAACGCTCCGGCTCGGTAAAAAAGTTGGAGAACCCGGGTAAGCTTCGGGAGAATCCCCGGCAGGTCCCGATGGAGAAAGCCAAGTAGGAAGGAGGCAGTTACCTTCCCCCCACGGTGAAGGCCTCAGACGCGCCTAAGGTCATGAAGGCCAGATTCACCCGGCTAAGGCCTCGATTGAGGGAGTTGTGGCGGCCCTGGCGAAGCCTGCAGAGGTGACCCCAGTGGAGATGACCTCCAGGCCTAGAGTTTCCCTGCCATCCTGCAGGGAATCATCTTTCCAGCCTACAGAAAAGACCCCCATGAAACACCGGGATGAGAAAGGGAGGGTGAAGTAGTCCTAATGGACTCAGATACCTCTTCCGAGGAGTCTATCGTCAAGGCAACCCTGGACAAGAGGTTTCGAGGAGAGGGCGTGCGGGAAGGATCACGACGAGGTGGACGTGGAGAGCGAGGGTGGACCCGACGAAGAGTGGCAGATCGACGAGGAACCAGACACCCCAGCGCTCCGGTCGCACTGAGATAAGGACGAGGCTACCCTTGTCTCCGGTGGATGATCAAACAGTGCCTGGACCATCGGGGAGTCCTCTACCCAAGTGGAAGAGACGGCAACGATGGGGATGGAGGACAGTGGTGATGACGGAATGGATCTCCCATCACCCCCTCCCCGGGCTTCCCCTCCCAATGAAATTGGCTCCTTTCACGCCATGAATGCCAGGGCATCGGAGCTGTTCCAGCTATGCCCCATAGAGCAGAAGAAGGAGGGGTTCCTCTACCAACGACGGGAGGCCAAGAGGAAGACTGTCCTCTCAGTCCTGTTACTGGACGACATCTGGGACGAAGGACTGTCCCTTCTGAAGAACCTGTCCACAGCCCCTGCGAAGAGGGACCAGTACGAGAAGAAGTACCGGGTCCCAGATTCCACGCCTATGTGCCTCATTGCACAGCCGTCCCCGGATTCGGTGGTAACCGCGGCGGCCATGAAGAAATCGACAGGGGCGACGGCATCAACTTCCACTTCCCCACCGGACGGCGAGGGGAAGAAGCTGGATGCCATGGGACGACGGGTCATCTCGTCAGCAGTGACGGCCATCAAGGCGGCCAACACCCTCGCAATCGTAGCCCGCTATGACAGGGAGCTGTGGTTTAAGATCGCTCCCCTCCCAGACGACAAGAGGACAGAAGCCCTGGAAATCCTGCAGGAAGGCGAGGTGGTGTTGGACCACGCCATCACAGTGGCCACGGACATCACCAACACTGGTTTTCACCAGATGGGCAACAGCGTTTACCTTTGGTGCGGTTGGCTCAGGGCCACAGACTTCCATCAGGACGTGCAGACCAGAGTACTGGACATGCCCTTCGACGGGAACAACCTGTTCAGCAAGGCATTGGAAGAGTCACTGCAGGCCATCAAGACGGACACTGAGACGGCCCGGGCCTTGGGCTTTCTCCATCAGTGATGACCATCCTTTCGGACCTCTGTAGACAAGTCTCAAGGTGCCTCCAAAGGATTTGGTGGCAGCTCCTCGTTGTACCGCCAGGCGGCATGCTCCTCATCGCAAGAGGCCTACAGAGGCCGCAACAAGGCTGGTGGACACTGTCGTCGTCACCAAGGGGCCCAAGGTGGCAAGGCCTCAGTGAAGCAAGACTGAACCGGCCGTGATGTCGGGCCCCCACCTGAGCAGCCCGGTGGGAAGCTGGCTGGCGAACTTCAACGGCGCGTGGAAGTCCATCTCCACCGACCGTTGGGTGCTGGATGCCCTGGCCCACGGGCACACTCTAGAGTTCCAAAAGAAGTGTCCCCATTTTCCACCTGTGGTCAGGAAGGAAAACCACATTCCACAGCTGCTTCTGGAAGTACAAGCAATGCTGAGGAAGGGCGCGATAGAACTTGTCCTAAAGAGACTCCGGGGCTCCGAAGTGTACTCGCAGTACTTCCTCGTCAGTAAGAAGACTGGCGGCTGGCGGCCCATTCTAGAATTCCGCCGCCTCAACAAAGTCATAAAATCCCAGAAATTCCAGATGGTCACCCTCCAGCACGTGCTGGGACAACTGTAGGAAGGCGACTTCCTGTTGTCGCTGGACTTGGAGGATGCCTACTTCCATATCCCCATACACAAAGGACATCGAAAGTTTCTGTGCTTCGTGGTCCAAGGACAGCACTATCAGTTGAAGGCACTGCCTTTCAGTTTGAAGTCAGCGCCAAGGGTCTTCACCAAGTGCCTGGCACTGGTGGAAGCGCGGCTGTGCCTACAGCGGATCCACGTCTACCCCTACCTGACGATTGGCACATCTGAGCGAAGTCAAGAGAACTCACCGTCGACCATACAGCGAGGACCGTCAGCCTGCTCACGCAACTGGGGTCCTCGATAAACTTTGTGAAGTCCTGCTTAGCGCAATCGTAGGACGCCCTATTCCTGGGAGCCAGACTCAACACAGTGGCACGGCTGGCGTCACCGTCGGAGGAGAGGATAAAGGCCATCCTGGGCAAGGTACAACGGCTGTTGACCACGAAGGTTGCCAGGGCGAGGCCCATCAAGTCCCTGCTCGGAATGATGTCATGCATCTACCTCGTGCGACTGTGCAGGTTACAGATGCGGCTGC
The DNA here is from genome assembly GCF_040938575.1 of Ambystoma mexicanum. Taxonomy (NCBI): domain Eukaryota; kingdom Metazoa; phylum Chordata; class Amphibia; order Caudata; family Ambystomatidae; genus Ambystoma; species Ambystoma mexicanum. The sequence continues at coordinate 329,899,005 of NC_090927.1, forward strand.
TGCAGGAGTTCCTCGACGCCCGTTGGGTACAAGTGACGGGAAGCTTCAAAGACAAGATCGCCATCAACAAGACTTTCCGGCAGGCAATCCGGTAGTGGTGCAGCCATGCGCACCTCGCGGCAGGCATGGGCTTCCAGACCTCAGAGCATCAGGAAACAGTGATGACGAATGCCTCCCAGGAGGGATGGGGCACGCACACCAGAGATCTCCACGCAAGAGGCCTTTGGCTCCCAGAGGAGAGGTCCCTACACATCAACGTCCTGGAGCTCCCTGCCATGTTCTGGGCCCTCAGGTCCTTCCTCCCATCTCTCAAGGGCAAAATGGTATGGGTCTTCACTGACACCACCACCACAATGTTTTAAATCCGGGAGCAGGGGGGAACAAGATCCCCAGCTCTATCCAACGAAGCGCAGGACCTGTGGCACTGGGCCGTCGCCCAGGGGATGTTCCTGGTACCCTTCCACCTGGCAGGAGTAAAGAGCACCGTCGCCGACTCACTCAGCAGGGAGTTGCGCTCGTGCCACGAGTGGGAGCTCTGGCAAGATCAAGTGGATCTACTATTCCAACGATGGGGCAATCCCCAGATAGATCTGTTTGCGACGGCAACGAACACCAAGTGCCGGAGGTTCACCAACAGGTTTCCCCAACCGGGGAGCATGAGCGATGCATTCTCCTTCCTCTGGGATGGCCTGTTCCTCTATGTGTTCCCACCATTGCCGTTGCTTCTGCGACTCATCAGTCAACTCAGACAGTCCCGGTGCAGGATGAACCTCGTTGCACCAGCGTGGCCAAGGCAGATATGGTACCCGGACCTTATGGACATGTCAGCATCCCCTCCAGTCAAGCTTCCGATGGATGCAGATCTTCTCGCCAGGGAAGGAGAAGCAATCCTACACCACGACCCAGGGTCGCTGAACCTGCAGGCCTGGCTCCTGCAGCACTAGAGTTCGGAGGCTATGATATCCTGGCAGACTGCAAGGAGGTACTTGCTAAGGCCAGGGCTTCCTTGACTCTTACGTGTTGTGGACATAAATGGAAGAGGTTCTCTGTCTGGTGCCGTGCACAGAAGATCAACCCCCTACGGATTACGGCCCCTCAAGTGCTGCTGTACTTGCTGTTGCTGGCCAAGGCGGGGCTGGCGCATGCATCCATCAAAATTCATCTGGCGACTATCTCCCGCTAAACCAGAACCCCCGGGCAGTCGTCGCCTGGTAAAGGAGTTCATGAAAGCACTGTTCCGCTCATTCCCACCGGTGAAGGCTCCAGCCTGGCGTGGAGCTCAATATGGAGCTGACCATTTGAGTCTTTGCATTCGGCGCCGCTGAAGTTCCTATCATGGAAGACATAATTTCTTGTGGCCATCAACTGCACAAAGAGTGGGAGAGATCCAGGCCCTCTCCTGTAAACCTCCATACCTGACATTCCACGAGACTAGGGTACTGCTGAGGATGCACCCCTCCTTCATGCCCAGGTGCTGTCAGACTTCCATCTCAACGAGCCCTTGATGTTACCTGTTTTCTTTCCGTTGCCTTTGTTGCTGGCTGAGAGGACTTTGCACTCGCTGGATGTAGCTAGAGCACTGAAGTTCTACGTGGACTGCATGAAGAGTTTTTGGAAGACATCACAGCTGTTTGTGAACTTTGCCGCTGTGAACCAAGGGAAGGGCCTCTTCAAGGCTTCCATTTCCAGATGGCTCTCTGGCTGCATCATGCACTGTCACCGGTTAGCAAACCGACCGTTGCCTGGCCATCCGAGAAACCATTCAAACAGAGCGATTGCTGCTAATATGGCGTTCCTGTCCGGCGTGCCGCTGCTGAACATCTGCAGGGCTGCTATGTGGAGGTTGGCGCACACCTTCACGAGATTCTACTGCGTCGACCGGGATTTCAGGGAGGAGTCCAGAGTCGGCTAGGCAGTGCTGCGCAACCTGTTTGCTTGAAGGTGAGCCTGGTGAGGAGGTAAGATGCTTAATGTTGAGTTGTTGAAATGCTTAATGTTGAGTCTTGCCACCTCCCATTGGTGTGCATGTGTGTACTGCTATGTATTCTTGTATTCATGAGCATGTGAATCCATGCCAGACCCCATGCTGGAGAAGGAACAATTTACTTACCTGTAACTGTTGTTCTCCAGCATGGGTCTGGCATGGATTCACATGCTCATGAATAAAAGAGTACAGATGTTAGCTAGATAGATTTATAAATCAGGCCAAGGCTATCCTCAAGGTGTGCGATATTTTAATGGGGGTAGCATGCACCAAGTAGAGTGAAAGACACCCGTGTATGATGCAGCACAGATTCATTAAAAAAAGGAAAACGTTTGTGGCGTGAGCAGAGCGCCTTGGGGAGAGTTGGCCTCTGCGGACACAAGCTGAAAGAGTGATGCTCCCCTGACAGGTAGGGGAGTGCTAGAACCCACCACCACCTCCCTGCAGTCCTGTCACTGCCGTGGCCTGGCTCCATAGTACTCCCTGAGCGGCGAGCGCCCCCAGTATTGCACCCTCTCTCGCTCTCCTCTGTCAGGTGATGATTTAAGGCCTGGCCGGTGCCAAGACAGGCCTCTGAAACTCCCAGGGCTGCATCTGGCAGGCGCAGCGTGGGTGGAGCATTGGATTGGACCCTGCTCCCAGGCTGCCATCAATGCTGGGCTGCACCTGGCATAAGCTGCCCATCCCCAAAAACTTTGGGGACCCACCACAAATGCTGCTGCCATACCTACCATAGAACCATCACAAAACAGACTTATATTTTGGAAGAACTGTTTATATTTTAAAATAACTCTTTTCTCTGCTGTTTTTAGTCATTCAGATGCTTAAGAAGGTTAATAATGTAAATGGTATTGTGCAATTACCCCTTTTTATATAAAAATACAAAAATCTGCTGGTATACTGGGAGAAGGGAAAAATCATAAGATCAACTAAACAAACCATACACCAGCATTTTGCTGCCTGCCTTTACGTTGTGTGTGCTAAAAGGCATACCCAGTGTTTCTTGCCAAGAGGTTTTTGGGGTAACCAATTCTAACCTTTGTATTTTGATCCCACGTCCACTTCCCAACGAGCTGCACCAAGGCAGGGTCAGACTGGGGCATAAATTGAGTACAGGCACCAATGAAAAAGTGGCCCACAATCACACATTACTATTGATTACTATCCAGAACAGACTGTTTGAGTACTATCCAAGGCATAGTAAAATTGGTTAAAACTAGTGTGGAAACAAATGAATCCGGCCTACTTTGCCCAAAAGTGGTCCATGCTGTAAAAAAATACCTGGCCCATTATAGAATCATTGGCTGGCGCTTTTGGGCAAAGCCCTATAGGCCAGTCCGAGCCTGCAGGCTCTAACCTCTGAGTCACTGGATCTTGCTCCAGAGAGCACATTGTTGTGCATTATGACATGACAGTCAAAGGTGTAATGGATGAAGATGCACCTGGGACCTAGCAATGCCGGTTGGGATAAACAAAGGTGCTGGTCTGAGCCATTTGTAATGGAAATAAAGATAACAATAATATTTGGATAACAGTAAAAACGCATTACAAATAGAAATATTACCTATGTCCACCCAATGCACAGCTGAACCTACCAATTGTACTATTTTTAGGCCAATGAGGGGACTTGAACCTACAGTTTGTAAACACACAGTCTAACCTCTGAGTCACTGGGGATCCCTTCAGAAACCATAGCTTTCTACAATATGAGATGGCGATCAAAATTGGAAGGGATGAAGTTGCATCTGGGAACTAGCAATGCTGTTTGGGATAATCAAATTTGCTATCAGATAGGCAAAGGAGGAGTATTATAAAACATTCAGTAGAGGCAGGGAGAAGTAAAGTTGGGTAGATAGTTGGATGGTGTAGTTGTGGACGCTGAAGGTGTGCTTTGAGCAACAAACGTATTGCCAAGAAAAGCCTTTGTTTTCTGAGGCCAGCAGCACTGCGAGCAGGAGCTCTTGCTGCTCCCTGCTTCCTGGAGGAGGCGGGGCTTATCCCGTACACGTGACTGATCACGTGGCCACAGCCGGGTATTAATTGCCGGCCCAACCACCCTCGCGGCGTAAGCCCTGGTGGCAGAAGGGCTGGTGCTGTTAGGCTGATCGGCGTGTGCGGCTGCCAGATGCCAGTAAGTTCTATCATCCTTGTGTGGCTATTGGTACCTTGAGAGGAGAAAAGGCCTGGACTCACTGTTTCCCGCTGGCTGCGGTGAGAAGCTCCACGTCCGTCTTGGACTCGGACAATACGGTCACACACTTCTATATAAACGCTGGTAAGTGGAAGCAGGAGCTGGTGTGTGTGTCCTTGCCGTGGATGTGGTCTAATTCTCTACTGACAATCTAGAAACTATTCTTGTAACGGCTAACATTCACTTCTAAGGAGCATTACAGTGAACTTTAAGCGGGCTCGCACAATGCGAGAAACTCGTGCCCAGCGCAAACTAGAATCTATGCCGACCATGGAGTCGGCGCAGTATATAAATGAACAGCAGAAGGCTGCTAGTGCAGCAGGGTTACATATGGAGCAAATCCTCCCAGCTGACGTACTACCACAAAACACTATAGTACCACCGCCTATACTATCTAGAGGTTCACTTACAAGGGAACAAATAAGTGGTAATTCGCACAGTGCGATGCTGAAACCACCTAATTGCCTTGCTCGAGTCATGGATTGGGAGATTTTCCCTCAGACACTGCCCTCTACCGAGTTATCAGTGGACGTACAGGAACAGGAAACTCGGTTGTCTGAGGAGAGGCATTCAATAAATGACATGAGCGGCAGCGGTGGGGCTACCCTTGTTGAGGATGTAAATGGAGAAGGATACTACCTTGGATATTGTGCTGCCGGGGCGGTGGGACCTACCGCTGTGGACGTGGTAGGCGGAGGGCCCCATGTAAGGCTTATGGAGCAGACGAGATCCCCTGCTGAAGCAAATATGGTGACAACTTCAGTTGTCTTGATGAACGATGTTGACAAACTGCCATGTGAACTGCCATGTGAACACAGTGTACTTGCTGGTGACAAGGCCAAGCATCAGATATCCATGGATGGTGCGACTTCACACTTGTATTTGTCTACTAATCAATCGCCCAGCTCCACTGGAAATCCGATGTCCCCACGGCCTAGGTTCTACAGTGCTGTAGATACAGCAGCCTTCATTGGCAATACCAACCACACGGCAGATGATGCCAGCGATGAGGTATTCATGGGTAAGAATGGCTCAGAGTCAAGTGGGGAAGATGTTGTGTTAATGAAGAGTGTGACACCACCATGGGTGGGAAGTGTGGCTAGCCAAGACCAAAATCAAGAGTCAACTATCCAAGATTGCCCTGCCCCCTTCAATAACCTGAAACCTGGATCGGAAAGAAGGAACTCTTTGGAGGTAGTTAACAAACTTTTAAACGCCCTCACACGCCTTAATGCGGAAAGAGCCCCAAATAATTTAGCGAATTGTGGAGTGTTCATGTCGGAGTGTGAAAATATTGCTCCGTGTGTTGATGAAGCACCAATATTACCACAGCCTATAACTCAATCCCGAGAGGCAAGCTCCTTATTGAAAGTTAGGAGGCTAATTGGGAGCATATCGCCTAGCGTCAATTGTTCACAGAATAAAAAACTGAAAATGTCAACTATTCTACTGAAACTTTCGTCACCGCTCTTAACAACTAACACAATACGGCAAGAACCCACTAAACCCTTAGCCGCTACTGTTTCTTCAACAGAGGAAGACTCTACTGACTCATCGATAATGGAACGCCCCTACCCGAAGATTAGAAGACCTGTGAATCGTGATAGGGTACATCCACGAGCTATCAGTAACGTGTTAGAAGAGAGGGATACTGCTTACCATGCCAAAGCCTTACAAGCAACTATAATCTCATCCATGACATTATCAATTGCTCCATTCATCAAAATGTATGAAAATCTTAATGAGAACGTAAAAGAGCTTTCATCAGTGGTTGCTACAATAAACAATAAGTTGCTTAGCATGGAAACCAAAAACTTCCACTGTAAAGAAGTGCTTCACGAAATTCATCGAAAGCCCGATTGGGCCATAGAAACCCTCGTTGACCATGCCAAAAATGCAAATTTGGACAAAAGATTGTTGGCTGAAGTTGCAAAAGAGGCACTGGGGATTTTTCAACAGCAGAAAAAGAAGCACGACCAACAAATGGATGTGACCCGTTGTCCAGCAAACGGCCTGTTACCTAAAACAGCTAATCCAGCAAATGTGGAACGCTTCACTGAACAAGATTGTGCCAATGTTACACGGATCATTCAAAAGCACCCTAGCAGCCCAGCACAAGATGCTACCTTAAGCTCACCGTTACAAATGGAAAACACACTGAACCGTCAGAGCCCTGTTGGCAATGAGGTATTCTCATTACAAACACGGAAGAATCCTGGCGGTGTATCACTGTCTGTGGTTGCTGCGAATAGCACACTTGCAGTTGACTGCCAATCTGTGAACGTTCCTTTAAAAGAACTAAACAAGGTCAGTAGTGCTTTCGCCAACGTTATTAAGGAGTCCCAAGTGGCCTCGAATTTGGCTCTTTTAAATCCACAAGTGCCATCGACCTCAACACTACCAGCCAATAGGGAAGCAACAAGCACTCAAACGCCAGCTACGCCCCTCAATGGAGTGGCTGTCGCGACGCCCAAACTATATAACATCTTCAAAGGCCCATTGGACACCCAAAAGACCACTGCAAGTAGTGCACAGCCTAGGAGCGGCTTGATTAAAAAAAGTAAAAATCAGCCGCAAAGGAAAGCTAAACGCAATGCTGACTCAAGAAAATTCCTGTGTCATCTTAAAACAGTCAACGTAAGGGTTAACGGACCCTTACATGGGGCTGAAAACGCTGGAATAAAGGAAGGAGTACATGTAGTACCAGCTGGCCCAATCGTTTTAGAAGAATCTATAAGTAGCAGCAGCGATGGCACCGAATTTCTAATAAATCTTTCAACATATAATGATGAAGAACTTGTAGAGAAGGAGCCTGCCGTGCTCCACCCCTTGAGTTTGCCTGAAGCACCTATTATGATGCAACCTGTAATTGCTCTAGAAGTACTTATTGTGCCGGCGGTCCAGGCAGACATAAAAGTATGTGACACGGTGACACAGGCTGTAACACAGGATCAAATTACAGCGACCTCCTCGACTTTTCCATCCAGAAAGTGCCAACTAATCCAACCGTTACCCTCGCTACAAAATGCAAAGGATCGTTTGGAACCTATATTTACGACATTAGAGGCCAAACGAAGATTAATTGCTGCCAAGTCGCAAATCGAAGGCCGGTTGTCAAATCCACAAGTTGACCAGGAGGTGTTGCTCGATACTGTTAACGCGCAAGATCAAAACAGAGAGATTCTCTCTGTGAATAATGGTCACCCGATACCGCATAGAAATAGACAAACTTCATGTCTTAATACAGGAATTGACCTAAAGACGCAAACAGTGAGGCAGAGTGACAAAAACGTGCATACTCCAAAAGTCAACAACAAGGGAAGGAAGTTACAAGCACATTCAACACAAGTGCTACACCGACTCCTCTTGGAACAAATTGAAACATCTGATGATCTAATTCTAAATCGACATAATGTGTTATGGTTGTGCCATTTAATTCCAAGTCTAAGAGCAATTGAATCCGCGGATCTAAAAATCATTGAATTCTTCGATGAGAAGAAAAATGATGCTGTGATTTTACATCTACAATCTAAACTCATAGTGGAAGCCCTGTTGGATGCCGGCCCCGTATTAATATCTCTGGGGTTTGACATAGCGAAAATCAAAGAAGACAGACAGTTTGGCTCGTCCGAAGAGAAGACAGACCTGTCAAGAGTTGCTGCCACAAATTATCCTCTGATTGAAGAAATAGAAACAAATCAGGGTGAAACCAAAACTGGCAAGTCGCCGTTGGGTCTGCATCATGCCTTAATCTCTACCGAGGTATCCCACATAAAGGATCCGATAAGAATAACGATTAATGGAATGACAAACCCTTTGCGCAAAGGGGTTGACACAAAGAATCAAGAATCTTCAGGCAACATAGATGATGACTGGACATGGTTGGCTGCAACCATAAATAATCAACCGGATAAGTAATGACAGGAACCAGCGGACCCTAAAGGGTGCACCATGGGCTCATGGAATACCTGTGGTTTTTTGCACCTCTTTGAATCACTGTGGGCCTGTGGATTGGACATATTATGCTTACAAGAAATTTGGCTCTCGCAAACTCTGTTGTTGGAAGGCTTTGATGTGGCATTTAATCCAGCCATAAAACAGGCAAAAGGCAGAACGATGGCTGGCCTGCTTGTGGCCATAAAAAAAGCATCCGGCCTTCGGATTTTGAATTCTTTCAATCCATATTCTTTTATCCAGGTTGTCACTATCACTACCCACCAAAATGGATGTAAGGCACCTTGTCTGTTTATCATTAACGTATATTGGAATCATCTGGCCAAGGATGACTCACTTTTTATTGATCAAATTACAGCATTGATCGATGATCTCTTAACAAAGGAGCTGCCACTGGACCTAATTGTGTGTGGGGATCTAAACATTGTCTGCGCCCAAAACGGAGATAGAACTGAGCTAAAAGATAAGAAGGCGCATAAACATGAAGGAGTAGCAGCTCAGTGGTGCCTAGAAATGGAGCTTCGTGGTCTATCAATGCTCAACGGCCATACTGTTGGGGACATTCCTGCATGTCCTACATGGAGAAGATTTGATCAGACCTCAGTACTTGACTATATATTCGTTTCTGAAAACATCCACAAACGGACAACAAAAATGGAAGTTGTCAGAATGAAGCATAGTGACCACGATATGGTTCAATTCATATTTGAACTGTCTATTCCGTTTACTAAGGAAAGTTGGGGCTTTGCGGTGACTGCTGGTTCCAATAGGATTCATCTAAATTTGTTGGATGCAGAAGTTATTGCCATTACACACAATTTCCAATATGGCTCAAAAGCACTTGAATATCGAGACCTCCTGTGCGACTACGAAGAACAGAAACATAACACATATCACAAGAGGTTTCGAGCAAAACACAAATTTGATATGGCTGTCATGCAACGAAAAAGATCCATGCGACAAGAACTAAGGGCCATAAAAAATACAAGCAGTATAACCAGGAAGGAGTGTAAACGAATGCTTAAACAAAGATATCGGAACTGGCACAAATCACATGCCGCAATTCTGATGCAAAATGACTCCGAACTTAGAAAATGTCTGGTAAAAAATTGGCTGAGTAGTGGAGATTGATAAACAACAGCTTGGCTCCTCAACATGCATTACAAGCCAACACAGTCTCGGAAGAAAAGTGGGCCGAATTCTACTCGAATCTATATGCTAAAGATCCATCTTCCACAGTTTGGGTATATACGGCGCTAAAGAAATGGGATTTGGTGTTTGAGCGTCTTGACATACTTAATGTAATTAAAAACGTGCACGACTCTAGAGCGCCCGGGCCAGATGGCTTAACCAACTTCACACTCAAGAAAAATCCAGAATTATGGACAGACTTTTGTGTAACGCTGTTTGAAAGGGTCATTAAAAACTGCTCGACCCCAAAGTCATGGAAAAACGCGGTGGTAGTACCTATTTTTAAAAAAGGGGACCGAACTAATCCCTGCCAGCATCACCGCACTGGCATGACGCAGAATATGGGTGGATGGGAGTGTCCCGAATCCTTATCACAAAAACCTCCCTCTCTGGAACTGAGTTCCCTCACTACCACTCTCAGACACTGGCTCCTGGGACATCTGGATATAACATGGATATCACACAGTGGGTTTGTTATACACAGAGGGTAACTTCGTTCAGGCCGACGAGATACCAGGCTTGAAGCGGGGAAGAGCCTCTCAGTGGCTGCAATATGCGGCCTTGCGGAAAGCATAAATGAAGCTGTGGCCTACCTTCCCAGTGGAACCTGACAGCGACCCTCTGCTATGGTTCGACCTTACTGCACATGACACCCATAGCCGGGTCTTTACCCTATACCAACTGTTCCAGGAGCGCTCAGACCCCCTCCCCTGCAGGGAACGAGACAAGTGGGCATCGGACCTCCAACTTGAGATTAGCGATGACCTGTGGAGAGATATATGCTCCCAGATACCTAGGGTGCTGTGTAATTCACAATTCCATTTGATCCAACTAAAAGTGCTGCACTGATACCAGTACAATACGAGCTGGCTCTACTTATTTTCAGGGGAGGGGACCGGGGCATGTCCGCGCTGCAGATACCCTAATGCTAGATACCTTCATATGATTTAGGACTGCCCTATGTTAACCCTCTTTTGGAAAGATGTATGTACAATTTTATCAAAGATTTGTTTGTTTGTTTGTTTATTTATTTATAAGAGCACCAGACCCGAAGGTATTAGGGCGCAGAAAGCAAAAGAGGATTGTTCAGATTAGGTTACATTGCTGTGCGTTACAGTACAATACATTAATAAACAGTGCTGGCAGGTAAGCAAAGTAAGCAAATGGTGGCAGGAGGCATCAGACAATAATTACATACAGTAGAAGGTCAGATGTCATGTTCCTTAATCCATAGGATAAGGTTAGATCTAAAATTTGGGTAAGACATGTCTTCCCTTAAAGAGGGTGGGAGTGAACTCCAGTTTTGGGCTGCTTTGACCGGGAAGCTATTTACCACCCGTCTTCATATGTCTGAATCTAGGCACTCGAAGTAGGTTGGCAGTGGCTGTTCTAGAGGGCAGGTTGGTGGATTGTCGCAGGAATCTAGTGGTGAGGTACTGTGGGGCGGCGATGTGTAAACATTTATGAGTCAGGGAGGCTGATTTGAGGAAGATTTTATCTTTAGTGGAGAGCCAGTTGTTGGATCTTCTGAGGTCAGATATGTGGGCTTCCTTGGGAATGTTAAGAGCTGCTCTCAAAGCATTGTTTTGTAGGATCTAAATGTTGCAATTAATCTATTTGTTGCACCCTATGTATAGGGCATTACAATAGTCCAATTTGGATAATACCAGGGCTCTTGCTAGAGTGATGCAATTATTGGGTGTAAGTAAAGGCCTAGCTGCTCTAATAAGTTTACAGGTGTAACCAGTAGCCAAGGCCATGGAGTTTACTTGTTTTTTTAAGGTGAGAGTACAATCTAGGTAGAAACCAAGAGTTTTAACTTCCTTGGCTACTGTAATGTTATTGTTGTCTATGATGAAATTAGAATAGAGATGGCCCAATTTATTGAGATTTGCCGTTGTGCCAACTATGAGGAGTTCCATTTTGTCATCATTCAGGCATAGTCCATGGGAGGCCATCCATGCCTGGATGATGAGATATACTCTGTTCACGAAGGCCAAATCCTTGTCGTAATCTCCCGTCAACGGGATGAGGATCTGTGTATCATCCGCATAGTTAGTGTAGGTGATACCCAGGCCATCTAGATCATTGAAAAGGGGCTTCGTAAAGATGTTGTACAGAGTGGGCGAAACACATGAGCCCTGAGGCACACCGTAGGTAATAGGTATGGGGTCTGCAGCTGCTAAAGGTGTGAAGACCCGCATGGTTCTATTATCTAAGAAGGATTGAATCCATCCTATGGCTTCTTGTGAGAAATGGGTGGCAGAGTCCAGGTGGTGGCAGTCTTGTGATCAACCAAATCAAACGCCCTGAGAGGTCGAGCAACAGTAGTAGTGCTGTATTACCGTTGTCTCTCAGGGTGTCTATTTGTGCTTTCAGGTCAATCAGTGCAGTTTCCGTTCTGTGTTGAGGTCTAAAACTTGACTGACATACGCCTAGGATTTGGTTACATTCCAAATATTGTTGGATTTGGAGGTACGCTACCTTGTCAAGGATTTTAAGTAGGAACGGTACTTTCGTAATGGGACGATAGTTAGTGGGAATGGATGGGTCGAGTGTTTGTTTTTTTAGGAGTGGTAGGACCCACGATTGTTTCAGATTGTTGGGAATGGTGCCGGTAGAGAATGAGGCATTTATAACCTTAGTTATAAATGGGGAAAGGTCCTGTGCGGCATCCTTTATAATTTGTGCTGGGCAAGGGTCGCCGTGGCAGTTGAACGGTTAGAGAGTTAGGATGACCTTTTCAACTTCTAGAATGGATACTTTCTTAAAGTTGAAGAGGGGTTTAGGCAGTTCAGAAGGGGCCGGAGGTGAGGTGATCGGTGGCAAAGGGCCAGTGATGTTGTTAGAATTGGAGGCGAGGAGTGATTCTTTTTTGTTGTTAATTTTAGCCTGAAGGGTCGTTATTTTATTAGCTAGGGCACTCTGGATGCTGGTGCACCAGGTTTTATCTTTAAGGCAGGTGTGCAGGACTTGGATAGGTGTTTCCATTTCTTTGAGGATTATGAACAATTCTTTAGTATTGGAGTTAGCTTGGGTAATGCGCAGATTGTAAGATTCTTGTTTAGCAAGGATTATTTCTTTTTTGTACAAGGAAGCTAGTTTTGTGAGGTTGTTTTTATTAGTATCTGAAGGGTCTAGTCTCCATACTTGTTCGCATTTATGTTTCTCTAATCTAATAGCTTTTAAGTGGATAGAGAACCATGTGTTACTATGTTTTTTCTGTTTACACTTTCTAATTTTCAGGGGTGCTATGGTGTCTAGGGAAGAAAGCATTACTTTATTGTACTCTTAGATCCAGGGTATGTGGGTCTGTGGAGGCAGGGAGAGAGTACAAGGTGGGGAGGATCAGAGGAATGAGTTTGTTAGCTGTAATGTTCTTTTTATTCCTAGTGGGAATAGCAGGGGCTATGCTGACGGCATGATGGGGGACTGTGACTTTAAGGGAGAAGGAGATCAGGTGGTGGTCGGACCAAGGCAAAGATGATATGTGAGCCTGTTGAACCTGTATTCATGTTGTGCCTATTCCATATCCCTAACCCCCCCTCCAAAACATGCTTCAAGTAAATTTGTGAAGCTATATTTGTTGCTGGAAAAACATTGTATTCTCTTGCGATGGGCAAATACACAGGCCCCCAACAAGGATCAGTGGTTGAGAGATGTGGTGTGGGCGAATGATAGTTAGGAACAATGGACACGGATGCAACCACTCAACTCCTGGCCTAAGGACATGTGGGCTCTACCGAGACTGCACTTGATACGGACTGCGTCTGGGCCAGGCGACCCTCTGGTGCCCCATCCCCTTTAATCCTCATGCTCCTTCCACGCTACTTCCCCTACTGTTGCTAATATCTTGTTTTAATGAGACAATGTGACTAAGTGTGCTAATAAAAAAAGAGATAAACAAAAAACAAAAAAAAGAAATCGACAGCCACTTCCTCCCACACCCCTGTTGGAAGGTCAGTCATTCTTAGAGGTTCGGGGTACCTTGGGGGTGTGATCAAGCAACACGTGGGGCATTCTTTCAGTAGGTATTCTACCATTGAGTCTAGCCCTGGCAACCAGACATCTGCCTTAGCATCCTTTTGTTTGCCCTTCATGTGCCAATTCCACCACTTGCTTTCTCGGTAGTGCAGGTACTACCATTTTATTACCCTTCAGCAGTAACCCTTCAGTTCTTCCTTCACTTGCACCAGGCTATCCACATCTCTCTTTACTTCTTCAGACTTAAGCCGGCCACTTTCCTTGGCTCTCCTCCAATTCCCTGGCCGGAGACCATCTATAATGATTTGAATGGCTGTGCCACTGTCCGCCTCCTGTGTCAACCTCATTGGATCCACTCCTTGCAGACGCACTTGTTGGACCATCTACCTGATGTAACGATTAGCCACAGACGTTACTGCACATTCTCTAATCTTGGATGACGGGACAGAAAATCAGCCGGATTGTCCTGCTTCCCTGGCTGATGAATGATAGTAAATGCATAGTCTTGCAAGCGCAGGGCTCAATAAGCAATGCTAGGAGGCATTTTCGCCTATGGGTTCCCATACAGAAACAGCAGGGCCTGGTGATCCCTGACTATCGTAAGCCCCATACGATGGGTAAGCTTTCTTTTTCAGCCTGTGAATATGCCTGTTCTGTTTTTGATAGACTCCTGCTGGCATTTGAAACAATATGGGCCTCATTACAGGTCGGGCGGTCCGGAAATAACAGTGGCAGTAAACCCACCCCGCCACTGTTAATTCCGGACCGCCCGATCCCGAGTCCTGCAGACGGGAGGTGGTGTTCCCGCTAGGTCTGACCTGGCGGGTTTACCACCGCCCACCTGCAGGCGGACGTGGAAACACTGGCACCATCACGAGATGGTGCCAGTGTTTCCATGATCCGAATTCCCATTGAGTCCCATAAGACTCAATGGGAATGTGGATTTACACCATTCCGCCTCCGGAATTCCCGGGACACCGGGGTTGTAATGCCCCGGTAATTCCGGGAATCACGGAGGTGGAATGGTAATACAAGTCCGTCGGTAACCCCGCAGTTTTACCGCCTCGTTTACCGCCGGACTCATAATGAGGCCCTATGTCTCTGTTGAGAGTTGCCCGGCGCCTTCTGGGCCAAGATGGCACTCAGTCCTATGGGGCTTGCATCTACGGTTAGCTCAGTCCCTCTCTCCATGTCAAAATAGGCCATGTTCTCAGCCTCTGCTATCCGATCCCGAATGGTTGTAAATGCCTTCTGGCATGCTGTCGACCACTGAAATGGTACTTGCTGCTTTGTGAGGGCCATCAATGGCTCACTGATGGTAGTGAAATCCTTGATATATCTCGTGCAATAGCTTGGCAACCCTAGAAAAGAGCAAAGCTCTGAGACATTTGTTGGAGGTGGCGGTTCATTAAGTGCAGCAACATTTTCAGGATACAGGGTCATTCCGTTCCGTGAGAAGATGCCCTAAGAAATTGAGGGTTTCTTTCAGAAACCCACATTTATCCCAGTTTAAAGTGAGTTTGGCTGTTTCCAATGCCATGCACACTCTTGAGAGGGTGTCATCGTGTTTTTCTACAGTCATACTAAATACTAGAATGTCATCACTATAGTTGATGCAATTAGGAATGTGCTTTATAACATTGTGTATTTCTGCCTGGAATAGTGCCAGAATTTGAGTTGGCATTGGAAGACAGGGAGTTGTATCCGTCCAGCAGATATTGTTGAAAGAGCCACTTTTTTTGTGATTAACACACACTCTGTGGGGACTTCAATGGCATGATCATCAAACACCAACTCTGTAAAGACAATACACATACTTCATCACAATCTGTGATGTAACTTAAAAATCTCCCAATGACTAAGCCATCTCTGTGCGAACTGCAGTATCACAGTTCACCCACCATCTCTGTGGGGACTTCAATAGCACAGTCCACACCATCTCTGTGGGGACTTCAATAGCACACACATCACACACTATCACTATGAGGATTTACCATCCTCCTCTCCACTTAACACCTCTTTTGCCTATCAAACATTTCTAATGCCACACATAACATGTACAGTTACTTTAACATTTCTTTTGGATATTAATTGTTCTTTACACTTATCACACAACATCCACGTGGGGACTTCAGCACCACTATTTTCAGACACCATCTCAGTCGGGACTTCAATGGCATTATCAGTAAACATTACCTCTGTAAGCACTATGCAGACCCTTATTCACAATCTATGATGTAACTTAATCTCCCAACAACTACACTATCTCTTTTGTGAACTCCAATGTCACAGTTCACACACCATCTCTGTGGGGACTTCAATAGCACAATCATCACACACTAACACTATGAGGACTTACCATCTTCCTCCTCACTAAACACCTCTTTTAGGTATCAAACATTTCTAATAACACATATAAGGGCCTCATTACAAGTGTGGCAGCATTCTAGTAGTAAAACTGCTGGAGTACTGCCAAACAGAATTTCTGTTACAGCCACTTGTTCCAGCAGATTTACAGCTAGCTTACAAGTTATAATAAGCAGTGTTAGTCCCGATTTACTCGATTTCATGGGGATTTCATCAGAATTATAGCTGGCGGTAATCCTGCCGTTTTTTTATGATTTTTGGAAGTAAAGTGGCAGATTTACCTCCAGATTTGTGCATCACCTTACTTGTAGAACATGGATGCGGTGATGCAGCGGTAATTGAGTGACCACACTGTTACCACTGATTTTTACCACACCGCCATACTCATAATGAGCCCCATAATATCTACAGTCATTTAAACATCTCTTTTGGATATTACTCTTCACTCTCATCACACACCATCCATGTGTGGGCTTCAGCACCACTATTTATGGATACCATCTCTGTGGGGACTTCAATGCTATTATCACACATTACGTCTGTGGGGACTTCAACTGCGCAAACATCCCATACCTCCTCGGTAAGGACTATACCATACCCTTCATCGCACTCACTCTGTTCTGACCCAAACATCTCCAACAGCCACCATCTCTGTCGGGACTCCAATACTATAGTCATCACACACCATCTCTGTGGGGACTTCAATATCACAATTCTCACACATCATCTGAGGACTTTGCAATCTCCCACCTCACTGACCCCCTCTGCAGAGACTTAACCAATTCTATTATCCCACAAAATATGAGTGGTCACTTAAACATCTTTGTTTGATCTGAACATCAGTCTTCACTGTCATCATACACCATTCATGTGGGGACTTTAGCACCACCATATCTGCACTCCATCTCTGTGGGGACTTTAACACCACCATATCCGCACTCCATCTCTGTGGGGACTTTAACACCACCATATCCGCACTCCATCCATGTGGGGACTTTAGCACCGCCATATCCGCACTCCATCTCTGTGGGGACTTTAATGTCATTATCACACGCCATCCCTATGGGGACTTTAATCCCACTATCATCATGCAACATAGCATCCCTGTGGAGACATGCATCTGACAGCCACAATATATCATCCCAAAGTAGAAAGCAACATCTTTATAATCATACTATTTTTGTGCAGAGGATCTGTTCTAGTGGTTTTGATGGTGTCTATGGAGCCATGAAACCTAAATTTAAACTAAAGTTTCCACTCTCTGCCACATAGCATACTCGTAGGCCAATCCCAATCAATATTTCTCACTGTTTTTTAAATTTGTGAAACCCGAAGCACATTGAATGTGGCTACATCCCAAAATTAAGTGTCTATAAATGAACATGCAATATATCTCTAAGAAAATGTTAAATCATTAAACTGCATTCAGCGAGTACATCCTAATATTCATAAAGTGATTTAAATATGGGGAAAGAATTGTGTAATTAATTTGTATTGTTGTAAAAAATGCATATTTGCATTTGAACATGAAAGCACTGGATTCCAAAACATAGTATTAATGCAAGTCCTGTAGGGTATTTTGTGGAGATTTGGGGCCTGACGGTATTTTATTACCGCCGAGAAATAACTTAGCAATAATCACTCTTTGTATTCAGATTTGGCCATGTGCAACAATAATACAATGGACATGCATTATTTCAGCACCCAGACCTGCATATTTGGTATACGTGGTTGGTGGTATTTTTGTGAGCATAATTCCCTTGTTTTATTTGTGGCCCCAATGTCCAGAATCCCTTATCTTCGCTTAGATTTTTCGTGTGATCACTAGAGAGACCTCAGACCTGCATTCTAGGGAAACCACAATTTCCAGGGATAGTGTTGGTGCGCCACCATGGGCAAACTCACTGACTTATTTACGACAGAGAGCTATATGTGGTAGTCTTGTGGTAATTTCCACTACCTTATATACGGTAGGGAGCTATGTTCAGAGAGTCTCTCTTCCCGTTGGCTCATGTACCTCCAACAAGTTATACTACAGTCACTCACAATTATTCATACTGATTCTGACATACACACATCTGTCTTAAAATGACCATTGCACTTTTTAAAAATCTCCCCACATCATTGGCATTGTAATGGTAAATAGAAAATAAACCACCCGTCTGTTTTCAAATATTTTCTGTATTATAAAATTTGCATTTAGGCATGATCTCATTTTTACAGCAATAAAAGGGAACAATCAAAGCATTTTCAATGACACACTGCAATTATAGTGGCGAAGAACAGAACTTAAATTGCAACATTAGCACTTGATAAAGACACGCACGGGACTTTCATTTTTCTAAACTGACTGCATACTTTCGTGCACACACACAGCTCCCCCAGTTAGGTAATTACCTTATCTGTTCAGATTCTTCTCTCTGTGAATGTGGCTCTCTTGGCGTAACTCCAATAAAAAGGAACGCTTGCCTTCTCAAGCCGGGGTCATTGCCTGGAATTCTCAGCTTTTTCAGATAGGACTGCCTCTGCCAGTGGAAAGGTAATTCTTTCAGCTTTCCCCAGTCTCGACTGCAGCAGGACACCCCCACAGCCAGGTCTTCTCCCCAGTAGTGCAGAAAGATGTCTGCCTGGAATTCTCAGCTACTGCCCACTAAAACTTTCCTCTCAGCCCTCTTTATGACGTGTTCCAATGAAATCCATCATCTCTCATCCTCCTACTTTTCAACAATAGCTTCGCTTATACATTTGCAATTGTTGCAAATCTGACTTCCTCCTTCCTGCCGTTACTGTGCACAACAACACGGATAATCAGGCAGAGAAGAGAAAAATCTGCACACTCATTTAAATGGTTTTCAAAGTATGCCTAATTCTGCAGTAGAGAACACATTTTATTAGTGGGTTATATTAAAATAAGGTTTTATTAGTCAGGTTAATTGTTAATATGTTAGCTGTTAATTTTCAAATGTGTCTCTAGCAATATAGGCATTTCAGGTGAAAAATAGTGTGCATTTTTAAATGAACACGTGTGCTTTTAACTGTAAAATAGCTTTGCATCTTATATATTAAAATCGTTTTTTGACTGAATAGCCTGTCTTTCCTTGTTAATCTGCTAACCCATATAGCAATGCACCGCACCCTTGTGGTGGTGCTGCAAAAAAAAAAAAAATGCTACTTGTGCAGTAGTGCTGTAATGCTACTTGTGCAGTAGTGCTGTAATGCTACTTGTGCTGTAACATGCCAAATATCCTTACATATACCCTCCTTTTGTTTTTAGAACTTGGCTATAATCCAAGCCAATTCCTAAAAACAACTTGTTCTATTTTTATTTTTACAATATAGCAATCCAACAAAATGAATATTCATGTGCATTTGTGATCATTTAGTGTAATACCAGCCCTTTCAGCCTCTTCAAAAATATGTGGCTCAAAGAATTTTTCAGGTGATTGACTTGTACCCTCCTTGTGAGTATTTCCTTTTTCTGTCTGTGTTTGGTAATTGTTTTGCTTGCCCAGGGAAGGAGCTATGGCATCCCCACTTACTCCCTGTTCACTGGTATTCCCCATGCATGAGTCAATTTTCTTAAATCTGTCCCTTTGTTCTTTTGGAATTCCTAATGTTTCTTTTTCATTTGTGCAAACCTTTACTGTTTTATTTAGCTCTAAGTTAAACCGTACCTCTTTTTTAGAAGTATTTGCACTTTCTGTCACAATTTCATTTACTGGTACTTTCATTTTTAATCCATTAGACATCTCAGAGTCGTTATGCAAAATTATATCAGAGCAATCTGTCATTTTGACACTGCAGTTATCATGAGTACTTAGTCACTTTTCGGAAGCCCCCCGGTCATTGCTATGGCCATCAGCCCCCTCTTTGGAAGGTTGTTTTTGCGCTGTATAGAGCTTTCCTATTTGCTCAGCTAACATTTTCACTTGGGCCTCAAGGCATTGGAACCTTTCCACCTCTCTAGGATCCTCTTTCTGTGGCCTAGGTCGATATTGGTTGTTTTCCCCCTGATTGGATCTATTCTGATACCTCTCAGGTGATTGATACCGGTTGGGATGGTTTCTGAACTCTTGATTCATTTGTGGAGGGGAGCGGGTTGCACCCATCCTTTGATTATAATCCCCTGGTGGGGAATCATTGTACTGGCGTGGACTGTAGTTCACGTTTTGCCTCATGTCCTGTCTCTCAGATTGTGGGTACTGGCCCCTATGTTGATTTCCATTATCAGTAAATCGATCCACATATCGGGGCCTATCCTGATTACCATATATCATGGTGCTGGGATCAAATCTGCTCTGTGTCCCCAATGACTGGTAGGGACCATCATTTCTTTGATCTTGATTTTGTCTCTGGTTATTGTTCATACCTGCCATATCAGACCGGTATCTTACCCGGGGTCTATCTCCTAAATATCTAGGGCTGATGTAGCTCTCTCTATTACTAGGATCATGTGATTGGAACATTGGTACAGTAAATGGCGATCTTTGTTGATTACCCCTTTGTTCAGGTGTCACATTATTTTTACCTTGGCTTTGAGCAGACTCAAGGGACATTTTGGCTGACCTGATTTCCATTACTGTGGCTGAGGGTTCTTTAGATTTAGGCCTGGTATCTTTCATTTTATCACTTTCTCTACCCTGACAATAGAGTACCTCATATAGCTTGGTGCTTTGATGTACAATCCATTCAAGGGACTTGTCACGGTCAAATTCACGGACCAATTGGGATATGATGTCTTTCTGTAGCCCATAGAAGTATGCGGTTTTAAACTCATTGGAATTTGAGTCAAAAGATACATCAAAGCGAGAGAATGCTCTTTTTAAGTCTTGTAAAAATTGGCGAGGTGATGTATTAGGTCCAGCAGTAATAGTGTACGCAACTTTCTTTGCCTCCTGCAATGACTGAAAAGGAGAAAAATGGCGCCTAATTTCTTTTTCAAACTCCAGCCATGTCATATTCTGCTGTTCATTTAATCCCCTTATGATGCTGGCCGTCGGGGCATCTAAAGTTAAATGAAAATATTGTCTGTACTGTTCCTTAGGTATCTGGAGCGCTTTAAAAATGTCATGCACCGCTTCTAAGTGATCCTCAATGCAGCATTCACCTCCCTTTTTAAATGGTTTGATCAGGGCTTTAATGGATTTCATTATTTTTATGGGGCTACTTGTTGCAATGCATGGAATTGCACTATTTTGTGATTCAATCCTGTTTTCAGGTGTATGAGATTGGTGGCTGCCCCCAATGGGAGTATCAAATCCCCCAAGGGCGCTGCAACCAAGTTCAGTCACCGGCCCAGTCACTGGGGCACTAGCTCTTTGGGCAGAGCTAGAATTCACCTCCACTCCATTGAATGTGGTACCCTGCCGCCTCTCCTGTGACCTGGGAATGCACATTTGCTGTTCTAAGTCCTTACACTTTTTAAGGAGTCTGTTGGCTTCATCATGCAAATAATTATTTTCATCACTCATTTTATTAATTGCCTCCTGCATATCGCACATTTGCATTTGGCATTCATTGAACTCTTTATTTCTCTTGTCTCTTTCTTGAATCATTTTAATCATTTCTTGTTCTACACTCTGGAGATCACCTTCTTTTTCGCAATGTTCTTTTTGTAAAATCTGCATTTCTGAAACAACCTCATCTTTATCCTGCCTAATGTGATCCACTAAGGCTTTTAAGTGTGTCAATTCTTGCTCACTATCTTCAAATTGTTTCTTGCTTTTGGATAACTGAGTATCAAAGTCTCTGCATTTTAATTGCATGTCTTTTTGGCATACATCCAATTCTGCTCTCAACATTTCCTGATTTTTACTTGCCCCATCTAATTCAGTCTTTAACCTGTTAATTAGCTGAGTATCATTCTCTTGCATTCGCAGTGACTTGTTTAAAATAAACCATATTTTGCCGCATAGCCGTATTAAACAGTCTTTCTCTGCACTTTTATCGGCTGCATTCAATAATCTTGTAAGGCAGACCTGAATTATGCTGCCTTCTGCAAAAATATTGTCTAGTTTTTCTTTCTGCACCTCACCCTGAATGCGGTTACTCCATTCTAAGGTACTGTTCGAAGACCAATTCCCATGTGCAAATAACTTTGCCTCTAAATATTGCACTAGATCTGAGAATGTGGTTTCCCTTTGTGACATTCTGAAATTCGTTTTTAGTGGCACACTGCTATTATAAAATGGGTTCCCTTTAATGTGCAAATGGCAGTGTGAGACACGCTTGCCACGCCCAGTAGGTACTCTATGATCACTTTCCCGGCCTGCAACGCACCATAAATATGTAGGGTATTTTGTGGAGATTTGGGGCCTGACGGTATTTTATTACCGCCGAGAAATAACTTAGCAATAATCACTCTTTGTATTCAGATTTGGCCATGTGCAACAATAATACAATGGACATGCATTATTTCAGCACCCAGACCTGCATATTTGGTATACGTGGTTGGTGGTATTTTTGTGAGCATAATTCCCTTGTTTTATTTGTGGCCCCAATGTCCAGAATCCCTTATCTTCGCTTAGATTTTTCGTGTGATCACTAGAGAGACCTCAGACCTGCATTCTAGGGAAACCACAATTTCCAGGGATAGTGTTGGTGCGCCACCATGGGCAAACTCACTGACTTATTTACGACAGAGAGCTATATGTGGTAGTCTTGTGGTAATTTCCACTACCTTATATACGGTAGGGAGCTATGTTCAGAGAGTCTCTCTTCCCGTTGGCTCATGTACCTCCAACAAGTTATACTACAGTCACTCACAATTATTCATACTGATTCTGACATACACACATCTGTCTTAAAATGACCATTGCACTTTTTAAAAATCTCCCCACATCATTGGCATTGTAATGGTAAATAGAAAATAAACCACCCGTCTGTTTTCAAATATTTTCTGTATTATAAAATTTGCATTTAGGCATGATCTCATTTTTACAGCAATAAAAGGGAACAATCAAAGCATTTTCAATGACACACTGCAATTATAGTGGCGAAGAACAGAACTTAAATTGCAACATTAGCACTTGATAAAGACACGCACGGGACTTTCATTTTTCTAAACTGACTGCATACTTTCGTGCACACACACAGCTCCCCCAGTTAGGTAATTACCTTATCTGTTCAGATTCTTCTCTCTGTGAATGTGGCTCTCTTGGCGTAACTCCAATAAAAAGGAACGCTTGCCTTCTCAAGCCGGGGTCATTGCCTGGAATTCTCAGCTTTTTCAGATAGGACTGCCTCTGCCAGTGGAAAGGTAATTCTTTCAGCTTTCCCCAGTCTCGACTGCAGCAGGACACCCCCACAGCCAGGTCTTCTCCCCAGTAGTGCAGAAAGATGTCTGCCTGGAATTCTCAGCTACTGCCCACTAAAACTTTCCTCTCAGCCCTCTTTATGACGTGTTCCAATGAAATCCATCATCTCTCATCCTCCTACTTTTCAACAATAGCTTCGCTTATACATTTGCAATTGTTGCAAATCTGACTTCCTCCTTCCTGCCGTTACTGTGCACAACAACACGGATAATCAGGCAGAGAAGAGAAAAATCTGCACACTCATTTAAATGGTTTTCAAAGTATGCCTAATTCTGCAGTAGAGAACACATTTTATTAGTGGGTTATATTAAAATAAGGTTTTATTAGTCAGGTTAATTGTTAATATGTTAGCTGTTAATTTTCAAATGTGTCTCTAGCAATATAGGCATTTCAGGTGAAAAATAGTGTGCATTTTTAAATGAACACGTGTGCTTTTAACTGTAAAATAGCTTTGCATCTTATATATTAAAATCGTTTTTTGACTGAATAGCCTGTCTTTCCTTGTTAATCTGCTAACCCATATAGCAATGCACCGCACCCTTGTGGTGGTGCTGCAAAAAAAAAAAAAATGCTACTTGTGCAGTAGTGCTGTAATGCTACTTGTGCAGTAGTGCTGTAATGCTACTTGTGCTGTAACATGCCAAATATCCTTACAGTCCCCACAAGTATAGTGACACATGTTCAAGTCCTCACAAAGATGGTGCCGTACACGTTATTAAAAAACAATATTTTTGCAAATTTGAAGTTGGATCCTTAAAATGAACTTTTCTTTAGATTTCTATAGCGGCTAATGCCCAAGCACTTTACAGCATCATAATCACACACTGCCTCTGTGGGGACTTGAGTGTTGTCATAATCACACACCATCTCTGTGGGGACTTTAGTGTTATCATTATCACTTACCATATCTGTAGGAATCTTACTTTGTATATGTATTTTATTTTGTATTTTATTTAGATTTCTTTAGCGGCTAATGCCCAAGTGCTTAAGAGCATCATAATTACACACTGTCTCTGTGGGGACTTGAGTGTAATCCTAATCACACACCATCTCTATGGGGACCCTATAATCATTATAATCACACACCATCTCTGTGGGGACTTTAGTGTTATCATAATCACTTACCATATCTGTGGGGAACATATTTTGTATTTGTATTTTTTGTATTATATTTAGATTTATATAGCGGCTAATGCCCATGCGCTTAATAGCATCATAATTACACACTGGGCCTCATTACGAGGTGGGTGGTAAGGGATTACCGGCACCGGTAAGTGCACAGGTAATCCCTTACCGCCCTACTCCGAGTTCCCTTTGCGGCTCCTTCCTTAACGCCTGTTTTTTTTCAGGCGTTAAGGACTGGACCCGCAAAGGGACTCTAGAGCTAATTTGCGGTACCGTTATTAGCGCCTTCCCAATTCCCATTGAGCCCTATGGGGGCTCAAATGCGAATGGGGAAGGGCCCTTGGTGAATGGGGAATTACCGGTCCCGCCAACCTTGGAATGGACCGGTAATTGCTGCATTCACCAGGGCGGAGTCGGTAGGGTTTTTGAGGCAGCCATGGAGCTGATAGCTCCATGGCTACCTCCAACCTCGTAATTAGGCCCACTGTCTCTGTGGTTACTTGAGTATAGTCCTAATCACACACCATCTCTATGGGGATCTTACCATCATTGTAATCACACACCATCTCTGTGGGGACGACAACATAATTGCAAGTGAACACTGTCTCTGTGGGGACTTTTTCATGATTATCGCACACGATCTCTGTGGAAAATGTAACTTTTCCATAATCAAACATGACCCCTAGAGGAAAGTTAAGTCCACTATTAGTATACACATTCCAAAAGGAGAAATGAACTTCATTTCCATTACACCATTTCTAAAGAGGAGATATGAGTTAGCAGGGAAGATGATGCCTGTGAGAGAATGAAATCCGAATTAGAATGCTTTATTCCTTTTTGGGCTCAGTGTGTCAGCCTGGGTCAATCAAGTCATCTCCTCTGTCCCAGTTAACTTTTCTGGAACATTTTGAGTGTTTATAATAGTGTTTAATGGCAGACACTAAGTGCCTTTTTAAGTTTCGGATGTAAATTAAACATCTTGTGGGAAATGCTAAACCATCAAAATCCATCTGTTGTGATAGCTAAAATGCAGGCAGGTACTCAAATGTACAAATACAATTGTATAATGTATATTGAGTAATACAAAGTAAGCTTTTTTGCATTTGCTTATGGTGCAATCCATCCCAAATAAGAATAATAAAGTAAGTCCCCACAAGGATAGTAACGTGTGTGTGTGTGTGTGTGTGTGTGTGTGTGTATATATATATATATATACCTGGTCCGTAAAGACTTAAGTAGATGTTTTTATTATATAATGCCTAAATCTGTTTTTTACTCTGTGAGCCTCGACCTGAATGTATTTAGTAATATGCATAAACTATCGGTGCTGGTTTTCAGAATGTAACAAATCTATAAGATAGAAATGAATGTGGCCAATCAAATAAGATCAGGATACTTGCAATGGGCATTCTTAAAGACAAGAGTCATCATCTTTTGTTTTGATGGCTCACTAGACAGGTGTTATGGATTCACAACACTTCCAACAAAAGAAAGCAAATGCTCTTTCACATAATTCCAAAACCCATGAACTAGATATTTAACCACACAAGTTCCTGCAACCAAAATGTTGTGTCAGTCCTTCAAAATGCATTTCAGAATATGACAAATGATGATAGCTAAGAATGTGGCATTCATGCATGCTGTAAGGAGCGGGCATGGCCTTTAATAGTTCGGCAGCCCGAGCCATGTTAATGTCAAGCAAAGCAGGCATGAAAGCCATTTGCACCCCGGGGTTCATCCACGGTGCGGATGGTTTTGTGTTTTTTCCTCAGGAGATTCGCGCTGCTTGCTCAGCCCATCTCCCGAGGACAAAAGAAAAAACAAAACTAGATGCCCGCCACAATATGAAAAAAAAGGTACTTTGCCATTCCCATGGCTGCGGCAGTGGCAAGAAGGGAGGAGTGCGGGGACCGAAGCACGAAGCTCTGATCCCCAGCAAGTAAGTGGGGAGGGAGGGAGGAGGTGGGGAAGGGGTTGGATTGATTTGGGGGTGGAGGGCTGAGGAGGAGAGACTCCCTGTTGCATCCCCACATTAACAAAATAAAAGAACATGGTGCCTCGTGTGGCTAGAACAGGGGCCAAGGATTGTATCGTCTCACCAGTTGTTCCAGCCACCTGATTGGCTGATGGTCCTTCAACGGGTGCAAATGCGAAGCATGATATGTTCACTCCTTCCAAATGAGCTGTAATTGCACCACCAGAATAACCTCTGGAGCAAAACAATGCACTACAGCGAATTCAAATCATTCGGTTTCTCTTATACAGCACAATTACCACATCAAAACAGTCTCTTCAAAAATCAACCTGCAGAACCTCGATTACAGGAAGATGCGTGTTTGCGGAAATATCGTGAAAATTATCAGCTCAAGCACTTTATATCTACAAAAACATGTATATACAGTTGGTGTTTTTCCCTGGCTTTGCTAAAGAATCTATTTAGGTTGGCGTGGTTGTAGGGTAACGTGCTCTTCCTATCACATGGTGTGGGAATTTCCAGCACTGCATAGTTTTTACATTAAGATTAGGTTGAGCATTTAGGAGATACAGGCCAATATCTTTCTAAATGTTCCTTCAAGGAGGTCAAATATATATTTGTTACCCGTACTACACTTTCTGATACTGGACTGATTCACAAATTACTGCTCGGTGCAAGATGGTGTAAACAGGTGACAGGCCTACAAGGGGAACAGGTGACAGGCCTACAAGGGGAACAGGTGACAGGCCTACAAGGGGAACAGGTGACAGGCCTATAAGGGGAACAGGTGACAGGCCTACAAGGGGAACAGGTGACAGGCCTACAAAGAACCAAGGTCTGCGAAACACCTTACACAAGTTGTGTACGATACAGCTAATCTATTTAGGCTACATGTGCAGCTTTTCTCACCTTTGCTTCTAAATACTGTACAGGTTTTAGGTGCCCCAGAAGGATGGTGCTCTGGAATAGTGTGAACTCTAAAGGCTGTACAGACTAGACTCTGAATCACACGTTTTTTAAAACCCAAATACAATATTTATGCATTCCTATCGCATCAGGGTGAAGAGTGTGGAGGGAACATCCTCTAGGGCAAGGAGAGGTTTCAAATTGTTGACTTGTAGAAAAGTTCAAATCGTTTGCAGTCTGTACTGATGCACCTAAGCTCAATAAAATATAGTTGGGGGAAAAAAAACAAGCTGCTAGAAGACCATTGTGTCTTTAGATCACTAATACTTCTTTTGGAGTGGAAATGTACATGGGAAAAAGGGAACCTATCCATCATCACAATGCTCTTGCATGTGCGAATCATTTTACCTATCCCTCATCCCAGGGTAAGGTAAGCCACCATGTTATCCATAAATCGTGCTACACTGGACTATCTAACATAACTCAATGGGTTGACAGCGCGCCGCCATGATGTGTGTTAAATGTGCATGAAGTGCAGGAATAGTGAAGGATTTGCCCAGATCTTAATTCCAGTAAAAAACATCTCCCTGCATCCTTGATCTGAGGAAACAGAAAAGCTCACTATAAAACACTGCTCACCATAAAACACTGCTCCTGATAATTATGCAATTCCCACCACACAGGGGGTAATGTGAGCTCAGGAGAGCTCGGCACAGGTGTGCCCGTGTTTTTGTTTTATTTATTTTTTATTTCAGCACGATTGATAATAGATCACCTCAGCCACAGCAGTGAGTTTGTAATCTGGGGGCTTCCATGTTCTGCAGTATGTCCCTTAAGAGGTGTGAATGTTGAGCAATTAGAAATGACAAGGTAGGATAGAGATTCATGTTGTGGGAAACAATGGTGTGCTTCTATCAGTTATGCTGAAGCAGTTGTTAAAACACCGTTTTTATACTTACTTGCAGGCTGGTAAATATAGTTTTCCACTCAGCAAGATGCAACTTAAGCTACATATTCTCTTGTACTCAACATGTTAATATACCACATTACAATATCAAATTATAAATAGTTTGGCTGGTTTATTATGTGATTTGAACATGATTCAGATAGCTCTATAATATAAATCAGTGTTATTTTAGCACATTAGCACTGTGTATTTTAGACGTTTTTGACAAGCCTACAATTTCCTACCCTGACTCCATGCCCAACTCTTGTGCCTGTCACTTCCTCACCACACCACAACAATGGGTGGGTTTTTTGGAGTACATATCTTTATATTTACAGCAAAGTTTATCCTTTAAACTGAGCGCCATAAAACTGGATTGTAATAACATGTGCTATTTTCAGCTCAATGCAAAGTGAAAAAATCAGCTGTGGCAAGCAACACAGTAGTATCACGTGACATGCATCCACAGTCAGGGACATCTTTCGGGGGGTGCCAGGGGTCGCACCTGCAACCCCTGAGGTCTCCCTTGCTACCCCTGTGGTCTTCCTTGCTACCGCTAAATATATATATATATTTTTAATGGAAGCCTTTGGGCTGTGGCCAGCGCCATGTGGCTCTTTGTTTCTGGAGTGGCAGGCTTACTTTTTCAGACCTTTTTTAAAAATAAAAAAAAACAGGGTGTTCCACAAGTGTAACACTTTGAGCAGTGACCCTGAATAGGAAATATAAGGAATAACACATAATTTGTCTTTCTGGAAGTCACTGATTTACTTTGTTTTTAAACACCTCAAATTCACAATGCAGACGCAAACTTCCAAAAAGCATTTAGAGTAGAATTAGCATACCTTTCAGACTATGTATTTTGCTTTTTTCAGTTATAGCATTTTTTTTCTGCCGTTGTCTCTGATTGCCACAAGACATTACATCCCAGTGCCCTCCGTCACTTGACATCATCCCTGTGCCTAAAAGTGTGCGTACAGTGTAGAAATGTTTGGCCATAGCACATAAAGTGACCCTTGATTTCATTGTGCCGCAATTAATTCTTTGTTGTAATGCGTCTATCTTTCCTATCTCCATGGCGTGCTGTTAAGGATGTTTCTTTGCATGTATGAAGTAACGAGTGCCCAGACTACGGGATGCCATGTGAGTGTACTGCTTTTCCTGCACTACTCTGAATGCTTTAATACACAGTTATGAACCCTCCCAACAATATGTATTTTGCCAACATCTGATACCTGATCAATAGATCCGAACAAGCTTGACACGTGTCCAACTCCAGCCCTACAGAGTTTAATTTGCTTTCTGATTTTGAGAACATTGTGACATGTAATTGCGCTTTTTACTATAGCCGGTAAGATAGCTAAAGCCGGTAAAATAGCTCAGTGGGTTGAGCGATCACTGCAGCAATGTATGTGTGATCTGCAGGTTACATGTTCGAATACTGGCAAGGCCACCTCAGCCTTTCATCCTTCTGAGGTAGATAAATGAGTACAAGACAGGTTGGGTAATATTGTATGCATATTTGTTCAATGTAAAGCGCTTAAGAGTAAGTGCTATATAATAGCACATCATTATCATTTGGCCGTGGACGTCTGCTTGCATTCACAGTAATTTTGTAATATGGGCCTATGCACACTGATATTAACGATGCATATCTTGATCCATTCTTGTATGAAATGTATATCACATTACAGTGATATTCTAACCATATTTTTCGCAGAGTACTTAGGAACAATGCTATGTGATGACACTTCCTGTTTTGTCAATGGGTGAAAGGTCGTGTTCCATCGCTTCCTGTGATGTCACTTCAGGGTGGTGTCAAATAACATCACTTCCTGTGATGTCATCAGATGTCAAGGGTTGTGTGATGTTACTTCCTCTACCCCAGTCATGTTGGGGAAAGGACGTCCTTGTTTGCAGTACAAATCAAAGCAAGTCTGATCTGACTCGGACTTTCATCTTTCCGAGATAGATAAACTAAGTACTTTTAACCGGGATAGTAAAAACAGTGAACATTACAGCAATGAAAATCAGAAGGAATACAGTATGAAACGCTATCGAAAGGCTAAATATATATAACTTGAATGAACACAGTGATTTGCATGTAAAAGATGATGTTTATGAGGCCATATTAACTGCTAAGAGTAAGATTATTTGTTTCATTCTTACCAGGGAGCTAGCTTTTCAAACTGAATTCAAAGGTCTATCGAGCACAAAATGTATCATACAAATGTAATTGAGAATAGTACTCCAATCCTTCATATTTTCAACAAAAAAAGGAGAGAAATTAAATATAACACATCCGCTGTTTAAAATGAAGGGACTGACGTTGTAAAAACAATGTACCCACATTCCTGGAGCTTGCATTCAGTTTGCAAATGTAGAAATGAAGCAAATTTGCTTCAATCTATGCACAAGTTTGGTGCTGCCGATCAGTCAAAAAATGCTAAAACCCCCTTTGTAGTGTAATTTTTTGGAAAGCGCGTTGATTGTTCGAGATAACATGTGGAAACTATTCTGAAGAATGGACGTTTGAAAGGAATTTGGATGAGGCAACGTTTAACAAAGAACACTCCTAACATTGCTCAACCCGCAAATATTAAACATTCCCGCCATCACCCACATGTAAAGCCGCACCAAATTTTGAAACACCAAAGTTCATTAAGAATTCTAAATAAACATCATGAAAAAACGAACAATTGGGTAAAATCATTAGCCCACATTTCAGAAGTCTCCTAGCTACCTATCAAGGGCTAAGCCAAAATAACAGTTTTATGCATTCATTTTTTTGTTGTTGTTGCAATGTCTCCCTCAAACATGTTTTTAGGGATTTTGCACACGTTGCACCACATGTTTATACATTTGTATGGCAGAGAGGAAGATCATAACTTTCACTTCTGCAAACTCCTCCCCCTCGAAATACAAATAGTCCAGAATTTTTGCCAGCTTGCATTTTCATGCTGGCACAAATGCTAGAGATTCCTATAGAGACCATCCGCTTTTTGCACCAGCAGCAAGCATGCTGACTCCTAGGAATGTATTGTAAACACAGCCTGCAATGAATACATGGCAGGTAGCATTTACTCAGTTTGCCCAGCAGAGTGCCAAAGAGCAGTGTACAAACATTTACACTACCTTCTTACACTCCCATTTTACGCTCCACCATGCAAATGAGGAAAATTTCACGTCAGGGACCTGTGAACGTTAAAGTGCAAACATAAAAGGCCCTGCTGTGTAATTATGCATAGGCGGAAACATGAGCCCTTGTGTCATACAAGTTAATATTAATATTCGAACATTAGAGCTAACACTTAAAAACCGAAAGGTGGCAAATAATCCTATAGCTCTCCACCTTGCCCTCGGACCTCCCCAGCTGCCTGTTCCTCACTATCTCCAATGCTGTGTACAAATTACCACTAAAAATAAAATAAAAAGGCAAGAGTGCCTTGTTTAATTTCTGTTTGTTTGTTTGTTTATTTATTTATAATGCGCGTCAGACCCAGGGGTATCAGGGCGCAAAGGATACAAGAAGACTCAGCTTAGGTTACATAATGGAAATACGTAAACATAATATATAAAATATAGTAGATACATGGTACATACAATACAGGAGTAAACACTATACAGATAGGACATACATTAATAAGGCAATCTGAATTCTATTTACAATACAAATGAGGTGGGAAGCAACTGCATTACTGGTCATTATCTTTAAACCAGTTAGTGAAATTCCGTCTGAAGTTAACATATGTTTGGTCAGCTCGCAAGGATGGCGGCCAGGAGTCCCAGAGCGGTGCTGCCTTCACTGGGAAACTACTGGCCCCGACTTTAGACAATTTGAATCTTGGCACGGTTAGGCAGTTAGTATTTGCTGTTCTAGTGGGCCTGCTTGAAGATGTTCTCTTAATTCTCGCAATAAAGAAGCAAGGTGCTGCATTGTTTAGGTATTTATGAGTGAGTGAAGTTGTTTTTAGCCGGATTTTGTCAATGGTGAAGAGACAATTATGTTGTCTTCGAATATCTGAGATGTGCTCGTTTCTTGCAGCTCTAAGGGCATTATTCTCTTAATAGTGTATTTGTTAGTACCATTGTAGAGGGAGTTACAGTAGTCTAATTTGAACAACATTAGAGCTCTGGCCAAGATAATTCTACTGTTCGTGGACAAGAAAGGTTTACCTGCTCTGATTAATTTGCATGTATATGCAGTGGATGACGCCCTCACCTTTACTTGTTTGGAGAATGTGAGGGTGGAATCGAGGTAAAAACCTAGAGTTTTTACCTCTTTGGTGACTTTGATGGGTTTCCCGTCAATGTTAAAGGTGGTGTATTCAGGGCCAAGTATTTTGAGGTTAGATGTGGTGCTCAAGATAATGAGCTTGGTTTCGTCATCATTCAGGCAGAGACCATGAGCAGACATTCATGCCTGAATGATAATGTAAACTCTATTCACCAAGGCAAAATCCTTATCATAATGCCCAGTAAGTGGTAAGAGAATCTGAGTATCATCTGCATAGTTAGTGTAGGTGATACCAATATGGTCAAGATCATCTAAGAGGGGCTTGTTGAATATGTTGCACAAAATGGTTGAGACACATGATCCCTGGGGGACCCCATAGGTGATAGGGATAGGGTCAGCGACTGCTAGGGAGAGAAAACTCTCATGGTCCTATTACTAAGAAATGACTGTATCCAGATTATGGCCTCCCTTGCAAAATATGCTGCTACGTCCAGGTTGTACATAAAAACTTAGGATCCACCAGGTCGAAAGCAGCCAAGAGGTCGAGAAGGAGAAGCAGAGCTGATTTTCCCTTGTCTCATCAATTTGTGCCTTGACATGTTGTGGCCGGAAACCTGATTGGGGGGTTCCTAGGAGTTGGTTAAGCTAGCCACCTTATCTAACATTTGGAGAAGGAATGGCACTGTAGTGAAGGGTCTGTAATTAGTCGGTATAGTTGGGTCTAAAGTTAAGGAGAGGGAGGACCCAAGACTCTTTAAGGTTGCTTGGGATGGTACCTGAAGAGAAAGAGGTGTTGATAAGCTTTGATAAAAAAGGTGCTAAGTCTCTAGCAGCATCCTTAATTAGCTGAGCTGGGCATTGGTCATTTTGACAATTTGACGGTTTGAGGGAAATAATCGACTTATTCGACCTCGAGAATAGATGTTTTAGAGAAACTAAAGCAAGTGAGGGCTTGTGGGAGGGTCTGGGAGTATTAATGGGTGTGTCCGTGGAGGTTAAAGAGACTTTGTTGACAAGTGCATGCTGAATGTTCGAGCACCAGGTTTTATCTTTAACACAATTGTCTTGCACTGGGATAGGTGTTTCTAATTATTTTACAATTATAAATAATTCCTTCATACTAGAATTGGATTGCAAAATTCTATTGTTGTAAGTTACTTATTTGGTCAAAAGTATGTCTTTTTGAGATGAAATATTGATTAGGTTGATTCTATTTTCAGTAGATGGAAGTAACCTCCACGAGGCTTCGAATTTTCTCTTTTCCTTTCTTAGAGTTTTTAGGTGTGGTGTAAACAAGGAGTTTAGGTGGAGTTTAGGCTTACTATGTCTCAATTTTAGTGGGGCAATGGCATCAAGCGATGTGAACATAATTTTGTTGTATTGGTCAACTAACAAATTGGGATCCATACTAGGGAGTTGAGAGTAGGTAAGATGAGGGGTAAAAGTTTATTGACCGCAATATTCTTTTTGTTCCTTGTTGGTGTAGGTGGAGCGGATAAAGTGAGCTTAGTTGTAGGCCTTTTGGTTGCCATTGTGAATGACAGAAGGTGGTGCTCTATCCAAACCTGAGGGGAAATGGCGGCGATCGAGACATTGCAGTTGTAGTCTGCAACCCAATCGAGTATTCTTCCCTTATTATATGTGGTGAGTTCACTCTCTGGGTGAAGCGAAGTACTACCAGGGTGTTAGTCGCGGTGGATGTTTGTTGGTCTTTGGGGTAATTGAAGCCCAAGTTAAAATCCCCAGCAGTAGGACTTGCGAAGTACTCTTTAGGTTGTCCGAAAGAATGGTGGCGATATCCTCATCAAAGGAGCCGATTGGACCTGGCGGACTATATATGAGGTGTATAGTAAGAGTTTGGGAATTGGCGATAGGTCATTTGGCTGTGAGTGATTCGAGGGATTTGATGTCTAGGGAAGGGACTAGTCTCATGGATAGATTAGATTTGGCAATAAGAGCTAAACCTACTCCTCGTGCCTTTCATCTGTCTGCTCTCGAAATAGTGTATTTGTCAGGAACTGCTAAAATAAAGGCAGGACCTGCTTCAGCATGCATCCCGGATACAGTAATGGCCAAGAAGTCATAATTTTCTGCCACAATGAGGTCAGCTATCTCTGTTTCATGCGCGACTAATGACCTTGCATTTATTAAGGTCCCCTTGAGCTCTGATGCAGAGCTGTCTAAAGATGTGGGGAATGGGGTGCTAGTCGTAACTCCAGTGGTCTGTAAACCGATGTGGAGCTCACACCCTTTGAGTTTTCTGTGCAAACGGCTATGTGATGTGTGAGAGGATGGAATAGTGGTAGTGGGCTTTTCTGAAGTAGTTGTATGTCTATTAGGTGGGTTCTTTCTATGGCAGTCTATGTTAGTCATTGAACTGGCAGGAGATTCAAATAGTTTGGGCAGTATGGAACGGAGCCTGATGTTTCTAGAGGCAATGTTACAAGGCCTGTTGGCGATGGGTGGTCCCGGGGGGGATTCAAGTTACTTGAAGTTTGTCCATAGGCATGGTTATTAGGTGAAGTTAAGGTAAGCATAATAGCCAGGGACATTGCCATGTTAAATGTAATATTGCAGATTTTGAGTTAGTGGGGTAGATGGTCTCGAAAGACTAGTTGAAATACCTAATGTAAGAGGAGTTCCCAAGGAGACTAGGTTTATCAATGTGGTGTACATATTGCTCTAAAGTCAAGGATAGCACAGTATAGCACTATAGTAGGAAGTATGACACTGAACTGTATGACATGACCACAGTAGCGGAGTGTTGCACTGTAGTTAAGTATTATCGCTATGGGCTGTAAATACTGTAGCCAAATGGATTTGCAGTGGGCTCAAGGATATGTAATATCACGACAAGCACTAGTGAATGTCAGTCATTCAATGTAATTGTTCGTTTGAATTACTAATTCTATATAGCCTATATCCGTTATATCAGGTAGGCTGGGCGGTATTTAAAGTAAACAATACATGTCGTCAGTAGTAACACTTGCAATAAGGGTGTCAGATGGTAATACAATCAGCATTGAGTAACAACAATAATGATGTAAATGCAGTAAGGATGTCAGTTGAGAGTACAATCAATATTTAGTGACAACAATAATGATGTAATTGCGATAAAGGTGTCAGATGAGAATGCTATTAATATTAATATTGGGTAACAACAATAATGATGCTAGGTGAGAGTCCAAACAGCTTCAGATGTTGGGATATGATCATATAAAATCTTAGGCAGAGTGCCTGCCGATTAAGTACAAATATGCTAGCAGTGATTTGGAGCCCTAAAGGTGTATGGAGGCTAAAAATAGGGTTATGGTAGGCGCTGGATTCAAGCCACTTTGAGGCTGCATTGAGGCCGCTATTGCAGTATTGTACTGGTTACATTTATAGGCAAATTCAACATGTTAACATTAGGATAGGATGTGACTCGATATAGATATGGTGATACATTTGTTTAGAATACAAACATGTACTTAGTACTAATCAATGTGGCGGGCTGCATTGATGGATGCAGAGCTATTTGTTTTGCTTCACAATACGTATTACAATACTGGCTTTGCAGTGAATGTTACCCTGTTGCTGAACTGTAATCATTGTTACTAAGAGGCTTGATCTGAAAATATGAACAGAGAATTGTATATTAGTAACAGTCTGAGTTAGATGGTGCAGTGATGATAAAAGACAAAGGGCCGTCTGTCCCGAGGATTTAAGAATCGTTTCCGGTGTTGATTGCACTTGGACCTCTAAAGCAGGTTTGGAATCCCCAGATCTCGGCTATCCTATTGACTGGCTTTATATAACAGACTTGCTAAATCCCAAACAGTTTCTGCAAAAAAGTAGACATGTATCCTCAGTTGCTATTGTCCTGGTTATTTCAACGTATGTTTTTGCTCCATTTTTTTATTTGGATCTAATTGTAATATAAAAAACCTAGGACATGCGCAGTAAGCAAACAGGTGAAGTTAGCAGCAATTAGCATACTTTTTCGGAATGTTCCAATTGAGTCAGCCAATCGGGAACTAAGATTCCAAGCAAATTCCACAGCTGGACTACTGTAACAGCCTCTTTCTCAGTCTCCAGCTAACCCAGAATAGGGCTGCAAGAATCATCCTTTGCCTCAAGCCCAGGGACAGTCTCTCTCCAGCCCTAAAATCACTCCACTGGCTCCTGGTGGCTGCAAGGATCAGATTTGAGACTCTACATCATCCACA
This sequence comes from Ambystoma mexicanum, assembly GCF_040938575.1. Lineage (NCBI taxonomy): Eukaryota > Metazoa > Chordata > Amphibia > Caudata > Ambystomatidae > Ambystoma > Ambystoma mexicanum. Next base: position 329,935,389 of record NC_090927.1, read on the forward strand.
AGGCCTCCTAGGGCCTGGGAGCATGTTATCTCCAACTTTTCCCCCTAAATATTCCCCTGTTAGAGCCCTAATCTACTCTAACTCCAACTCTCTGACTGTCAAATGCTTCTCCAAGCAGAGAGTGGGGGACAGGTCGCTCTCCTCGGTTAGTGCCTCCCTTTGGAACATCCTCCTTGCCCCTCTCAGACCTCCTTAAATTCAGAAATTGCTCAGAGTTCTGCTCTTCTCTACCTTGTTCCCTCTTTCCCTTCCATGCTAATCACCCCACTGCTGGTGTGATCCGTGGCATGATCCTCATGAATCACACAGGATCCCATGCCCTTAATCACCAGTCATATCAGTTCCTCTCCCCCCACTGCATTGCCCTCATGGGCACTGGTTGGTGGCTCCACACCCCAACGTTGAGAGTCACCTACTACCACTTAGCCTGAGGTTCTGCTCATTGGCTCCCCTTAGCACTTCCCTCATTGGCCTGCCCTCAGTACTTGTCCACTCCTCTGCTTCTCCTTCCTTCCCCATCCCGTGCACTTCTCCTTAATGCCCTTGCAGGTCTGAATACCACGATGCCTAGTGGGACAACAACTTTAAATTTACTGTTTTCTGCCATTGTTATTATAGCCCCTGTTCCCTTACATTTAGCCTTGCAGCATTTTGAAACACAATTATGTTGTATAAAGCGCCTTACAAATGCTTAGTAAAATAAAATAAAATAAAATGAAAACTCTGAGAGCGCATTCATCATGCATTGAAAAGTGTATGGGCTCAGGATAAAGTTGCCCATTTATAGACAAACAATTAACTCAGAACATCCTTGTCTATCTAAATCTCTTTATTTGCCCTTTATTGAAAATAGATCATGACCCATTACTGTGTGTACATGTCAGAATGTTAAACATTGATCTAGCTACATTCAATATAAATACTAGCTACTAGACATTCCTGCATGTAAATCTATTGTAAAGAGACAAATGTGTGTTTAACACATATGTTTTCTAGATTCCCTTCATTGTTGCTTCTACTGCATTAAAGTGTAAAAGTGTACATTTGTAATGTTCAATTGACAACTTAAACGTGGAGAGTGGGTGTCAGTTGAAAACACTTTCCCCTGATTCTTGAGTGGTTTAGCACAAGTAACAGAATCTGATTGGTGATGTAACCAGGGAATGTCTTAAATTACATTATTTTCCTATTTATGTATACAGTGAGATATCCTTTTAGTTCCCAGAATAATTATAATTCTTCTGTGCTTGTACATTGCACAGTGGCATGCAATCTCCCACTGTACAAACCATAGGTTCTATTCTATCATATCTATAATTTCAGGAGCACATATACTTCTGAAATATGTATTAATTTCTCAGGATGTACGGTCAATATATATAACCCCGCCCTCGCACTACTTTCACAAATAAATCAGACTGTGATTTAGTCTATTACCCTTTAAAATATTGCTGCCCTCAGAAGTATTTCCCCTTAATAAATACTTTAGTAGGAATGTATTGTTGGCAGTCTCACAGGGATGTTTACACCCTCTTAAGGACTGGTTCAAGTATCCGCTTCTGGTAACAGGTGGGCATCTGTCATTGATATGGTGTTAGCTTCCTTACACAGTCTGATTTCCCTCTTTCTTTATTCGGCCTGTCTGTTATCGTCTTCATTGAAGACAACCTGGGCTTTAACTCCAGGTATGTCTATCTTACAGAGTACTGCTAGTAATTCAAAATGGGTCCAAAAGGAAAGCAATCTATTCAATTTTAGTTTCTGTTGTTGTCAATTTTCCTTTCTCTTCTTCTGTCAGTCTGTCAGTCAGCCTATCTCAGTCAGTGAGTATGCAACTAAGTCCCCAGAATCTAAGGATTTCGACTTTTATAGATCAGGCACATCACCCTTGAGAGCTGCATATTATGTATCTAATCTAATTGGTCAGTAAATGTCATTGTACAATGCTACAAAAGTGACATCACACTAAACCATCCCCTTCATACTCATTGGGCATATTAATAAAGAGAACAGTCTAATAAGAATAACATCTCTGACCAGTTTCCCTCCCTCTTGATGTGATTTAATCTTGGGGATTTTGACATTAAACAATCGTACAGTTCTAAAATATCATAATCCTCACTTGATGATTTTACTGCTAATTTCATCAGATTGTTCTCCCTCAGGTAAATTCAGTCATGTGATTCTCATCTTGGCACAGACTGTGGTGGTGTGTGATACTGGTTTCCCTTTTTGTTTTCTGAAACTGTTGTACACGAAATCCCTAGCCAGCTCAGAATAACAGGCTCACTGATACAATCTCTAGGATATATAATATACTGGCACATATGTTTCTGCGCAAAAATATCCCCATTCAGCAATATTTAATAATTAAACAAATACCCCAAAATATGTTACATTCAGCTGATAGATTTTTTAATTATTTTTTGAAAATAAACTGTATGAAATTTCCGTCAAAATTTATAAACAGGAATATAACTCATATGTAATATATACATAACACATTTCTCTCTTTACATATAGTGGGATGAATCACAATATGAAATGGCATGCCATTCCGTGCCTGACAAAATAACATCTTGTATCAACCTTTTTAAATGTTAAGGCTGGCCATGTATGTGGTTGTATATGGCCAGTGTTTGAAGGCTCTTTGAAGTTACAGTTGTTGTTGACAAGGGTTGTTCATGACCCAATCCTGTCCTCTTGGGTGATTCCAGCATTTGCCTATCTTTTGTGTCAGACATCAGGGGCCTGATTCACAGATCGTATTTCAATAGGATTGCACCATTAAAAAAACACTTCTGTGAATCAGGCCTCAGTTCTTCAAATGTGCACATGTCCTTCTCTGGGCTGATTGAAACATTTGATTTTATGTGGGAAAACTACTACTCTGAATCTATTCACTTGAATCGTAAGGTACTTTGGGTAGGCATAATGACAATTTGGATTGGTAACGAGCAGAATTTGTTTTACTCTGAAAGTCCATTTACCAGAACAAAAGCAAAACATTTGGTCCTGTGGTGGATCCACCAGGAAAATTACACTTTGCTTTGCAGGCATAGGTCGGTTTCCTTCACAAATGCTGTCTTTAAAAGTAATTTTACTGCCCGCATTTCCTCACTTTATTTTCACTTTAAACAACAGTGTATAACATTTTCTTCGCAATCATTCTCCTGTCAAAGATGTATAATGCGAGTTGCTGTATGTTTTCATTTTTCTCATATTTATTCTTAGTTCTGTAAAGGAAAAAATGCATGATGCAGGTCGCAATACAGTTGTTGACCCTTCTATTAAAGGCTGTTTTCATCACTGAAAAGATTTCTCAATTATTTTGTATACTCTTGTAGATGGGCTGCTAACATCACGCATTTCCACACACATTTATTTTTTAGATGCTGTGCGCAGACTGCAGCTCACATTTTGGTTTTTAAATGTGGTGCGTTTTTCTGCATCCTTCTCTTCAGTACATACTTTCCTACAGTGTAATAATAATAATAATAATAATAATAATAATAATAATAATAATAATAATAATAATAATAATGATTGATATTGTCAAGCAATCTAATGATATACATTCGAGACTTGAGCTAAAGCATGTCGCCTTATAAACTGCCACAGAGGTGGTTCAGCTGATACATCTGAAGTAAACAAATGCTTCTGCAAGAGCACTAGTGCCCCATCAGACAAAAAGTAACATATTTAAATAACTTTGCATCTACATACTCACTGGGATTGATGGGGAATTGTCTGATATATCACTGTTGCTGTTGGAATGTCATTGCTTAATTTTGTGATATCCCTAGGTGATTTTGTACCTATCTTCTGTGTATAGAGCTGCGGCCAGGGTCATAACAGATCTGGATATGGTGATGGCCCAGTACCGATAAATGTTGGTTGCAAGCCGCTGTCAACTAGTTGTAAAGAACGCATGGTCTCAATAGTAAGACAGACACAAGTGACCACAGTTCAAGGGTGTTTATTGAAGTTACCAAAGGGTGTAATAAACGTCTATCTAAACCTAAATCTACCGATGGGAGAAAGCTACAAACATCAAACAATAATGCAGTCCTAGTGGAGTCTTGTCAAAATAGAAGTGCCTATACTAAGGCTTCTCGCAAAATACTTCCACACTGTTCTCTTTATAAAAAGTTGCTGCCTGCAACCTTGGTTTAAAGCACAAGCTGGTTTGATATCAGTCTCTCTGACTCACCGGCTGTGTGGTCTTTTCTGATGTGGCTTTGTTGTAGGAGCGAAGGACAGTACCACAGAGGCAGTCACTCCTCCTTGCCTGGGTTATTGATGCGGGAGAGTTACAGGTACCTCCGACACACTGTGCAGGTTTGATCAGCCTTAGTTCCTGGTCTTTGGTTTCTTACTTTTCAAGGCTCACAAAAGTAACAGTCTTTAGAGTTCAAGGGTACTTCCCTCCTTGCGACCCTCTCTGGTCTCGCCATCCTTCTCCTTGTATTACACTGCCATCTACGAACTGTTGTCTCCTCGTGTGTTTTGACTCACTCAGAGTGTGCTTTAATGCTCTGCCCTTTTATCCGTGTGGGTAAGTGTAATGGAAGTCAGGTGTGTGTAATGATCTGTAATTGCCTGACCTTGTCTGACCATGGTGTTGGGACATGTCATGTATACAGCTCTATGAATCCATTGTCGCTCATGGTGGGCTGTCCATGAGAAAGTGGTGGTGTCTGGAAAGGAGGGGTGGTTGAGGTCCTAGGTATCCTACCTGATAGGATCAGTGGTCAAAGTGTATGAAAAGAAGTAGTGGAGCTATGTGCTCTGCTGCTCTGCCCTGTTCCCCTCAGACCCCATCCCTGCACCCCCTCCAACACACAATCCAAACCCCCCAAAGAAACACAACTGCTATTTATTGGAATGTGCAGTGCAGTGCACTGAAGTGCAAGCTTCAACTTCTTCCTACACTTTTAATTCAAAACTAAACCATTCTAGAACGGTTTCTTTTTAAAATAAAAATATAGGAACAGTGAAACTTAAACATAAAAAGTATGGGAGCACCGCTCCCGACCACTCTCGCCCACTTCGACCTCTGGGTAGGATGGGGAAAAAGTGTTATAGGAAAGGGGATAAGGCATCTCACACTCCGGTGTCCCACTTCCACTCCCCGAAGACCCCTCATCCAGGTGATCCTCCCACACCGGTTCACCCCCAGGAACTGGATCCAAAATCAATGGCTGTGTCCAGCGGGTGAGACACCTTCAAGTTTCTCACATACCTTTCCCCTAAGCAAGGTGAATATATCTGGTCTTTGTCCAGGCAATCTACTGTTAAGACCTGGGAAAGCACAGGGACTCTCGCATAATCCACAGATATTTTTTTATGGTATAGTTAGAGGTGTGGTGGTTTTATATGTCTCTCGAAAATAACCCACAGACTTGTCTCTAGGGGTCGACTCTGGTTTGATAGATTCTTTATACCTTGAAGGGGTTTCATGGGGTTCTTTTTTTTCCAGTCCCATGTTGGAGAGTTCTGGGAGTAGTAATTTGAGCACCAGCTGTCCTGGGTTGAAAACTCCTGAAAGGGAGGTGGGGTTTCCTTCAAGAGAGTGGAAAAGGTGGGGAAATCCCAACCCAGAATATCTTCTTCAGGGAGTCCAGGAAAGTGTTTGTGTCGGGAAGGGGGTGGGGGTTGAGCTCCTAGGTATCCTACCTGCTAGGAGTTGAAAACGGTGTTATAGGGAAGGGGATACCGTTTTTCTCGCTCTCCGGTGTCCCACTTCTACTCGGTGAAGACGCCTCATCCAGGAGAACTTCCCGCACTGGTCCACCCCCAGGAACTTGATCCAAAAGCGATGGCGTGTCCTGGCCACCTGGATGATAGATCCCAGGGACTAGCAGGTGAGACAATGGCATGTTTCTCACACAATCCACAAGGTGGTTTTTCAATGGAGACAATAATGGGTTGGTCACTGCATCTCTGGTGGTCATAGGAGACTAGACCATTCCTGGGAGCATGCTCCATGCTATGGTGCCAAGTCAATGTGGTTCCAGTAACCTGTATTGGACATGACACACCTATTTTTTCTGATGCTGTAAGGGGGCTGGGAGGTGATCAATGTGAATATTTAGCCACTGTTTCTTTGATCCTACAGTGGTGGGTGGAGCTGACGGTCTGCTCATAGACCTGCTCTTTTGAACAGATATATTTAGCTGTTGGAGTCATCTGCAGAAGTTCTGGTCTCCCAGTGTTTAGGACCTAGAGTGTGTACATATTCCTTAGCAAGTGCTATGAATTAGGATCAAACTCCTCACATAAGGACACCAACAGAAGGCATTATCCGATCCTCCAAGGTTCTAGTATATTCTGTATTCCATTTAGTTGTTTTGCTGTCTTTGCTGTTTACTTCCTACCCCTCTTTACAGTGTTGTTACATTGATTGAAATGGAAAGGACTGACATAAATCAGGTATAACTACATTATGAGAGCAATGGGAGAACCTCATCCTTTAGATCAAGATGTCTGACACAGTATAGTTTTAAAAAGAGTTTGAAGGGCCATTACCTAGGAGCTAAAGCAAGGCAAAGCAATCACTGATGCTGTATTCAATAGCATTGCATCCAATGTCCATCCAGGTGACATTGGATCAAAAATGCAATTGTGTAGATCATTTTAAGGGAAGAGTAAAATTGGTTTTGGATATGTTATCTTTGAAGACATCATGACAAACATCAAACAATGGTTAACCCCTTTAAAGCTATTGACACTCAGCCAAAAGTTTGCTGGTCAGGTCTCACAGAAGTTGCATCCTTTGGGTTTAGAGTTCACATCCATCACTAACCAAAAACTCTTTGTTGAAGCGCTGATCTCAGATGTGTTTCATGCAGAGCACTGTTAGAATGTCATTTGGAGAGGGGATGTTAAAACTAAGCCAGGTTCACATTCCCTGTGACTTAGGCCACGCTGCACTGTTAGTACCATTTCAAGATCTGCCAGTATCATATAAAGGTTTTAATGAAAGATTAAAAAGTAATTTCCTTTTTTCCATAGCACATGTTGCAATGCCTAGAATATATGTTCTCCACATCACTGGTGGAAGATACATACTACTTACTTGCATTCTTCCCTACTACTCCATCATTATATTGGTTATATTGGTCACCAGCAGAAGACATGGATTGGAGGAGTGGGTGTCTAAGGCTGTCATTTCTGAAAAGCTGAAATTCTGAACATCGATTCAAGAAAGTGATTGTTTTTGTTAAGTGGAATTTACTGTCTGAAGGCTCCAAGGTGATGACCGTGGGAGCTTATAAGGTGTACTTTCTGGACATCTGCATTTCTATGGAGGCTGGGATTCCACAGTCCACGAGGTCTAGGTTAGAAAGGATGGAGAATAACTTTTAGGAATTAAAGGTGAAATGTGCTAACATTGGGAAAAGGGATACAGTGGTCAAAATACTGGCTTCTCTTGAAGAATTTTCTGATGATGAAAATTTGATATTTTTAGGTAGGATTGTTGCAGCTCTCCAATAAGATGATGGAAAATACACAGGTTGTCTGAACCTTGAGATCAAGACATCCACTTGCATTTAACAATTGTATGCCACCTTGCACTTAACAAGCTTTTGGGAAACCAAGGAGCATATTTCCACCTATCTGGATTAAATTGCTTTAGCATGCATAGTGGAAACATCTTGGACTGTGCTGAATGAGCCACTATTGGGCTAGTCAGTGGTAAGCCCTCTTTATAAATTGGTTAATGAAAAAGGTTTTATTTTACAAAATGTATTCATATCCACTATGGATTGCTGCTTTTTTCAACATTTCAGACACTGATAACCCTACTTTTCAAAACTAAACACGTCACTAGATGAATGCTCATCTCACCATTTCGTCTACCACATAAATGTTGTGCGGTGCTATTGGAAGTAGATGAAAAGATTTTTTATTGATACCAGGTATGTCTGTCCTGTAAGTCCACCTTGGAAAATGTGAAGTTTTTGTTGCTTAATTTCACCAAATTGATCCTAAATTCCCAGTGGTGGTGATAATGTTCGACACTCGAAAGTCATTGCACTAAGCAAAATAGGACTTTTGGTCTGTTGTATTGTATAGGGTGGGCCTGGTCATTACTTCATCTACCTAGTGACTCTCCTCTACACTCACTCTCTTAGAAGAGTGTATGACAATAGTTGGGTGTAGAGAATTTCCAATAGTGAGGGGAACTCAACAGCATTGGCTTTGATTTCTAGTGTAGTTGCTTTGCTAATTAAGTACATGCATTAGGGAGAGCCACAATAATGTGTTATCATATCCTTATATGCTGATGACATCCTATAGTATGTCTGGCACCCCTCTCGAAAGTTATGGCCCATCATGGAAATCTTGATGAAGTTCAGAATACTTTGGGGATTGAGAGATAATCAAAACAAATGTCAAGATTTCCTCTTCGCAGCTGCTATCAATGTTGGAGCCCAGGTGCCCGCAATTTAATGGTGCAGGTGAGAGCAAATTACTTGTGAGTGGTCATAATCAGAGGACGCTTATTCGATGGTCCTCCATAACTTTGGGGGACCTGTAGACAGAATTGGGTTACAGGTGGAGAAATTGATTAAACCCTCATTATTAATAATTGATAACTTTTCTGACATTAAAATGGTTGTCCAGACTAAGTTCCATTATTCTTTTCAGAACTCTATTGTCCATTTAGGCGATTGTTTTTTATCTTTTTTTGAAAATGTCCTGCAAAATTGTTTTGGGCAGATTTGTTAAGCAGACATTCACTTTGTCATGCAATAGGCGTGGTCAGGCAATGACTGATCTTGAATAATAGCATCTATATGCACAGGGTTAGTTCATGTGAATTGTGATCCTTCCTCTGATACACTCTTGTGTTTGGATATTGAGTCATTGAACACATGTTAACCACAAAGAGCAACCTGGGAGGTGATAGAAGAAATATTGCTTCTATGGAGAGATGAGCATCCTGTTGGGAATTCCTTTATTTTATGGTGTCCAGAATTGGAACTTTCTAAAAATGTTTTTCAATTTCAAGGTAATTTCTATATGTAAATAGAGGGGACTGTGATGGGTGCGGCTATGGCTCCCAAGTTGGCAAATGTATACATGAATATGTTTGATGAAACATATTTATGCTGATAGTAACACTTATAAAACGCATATTACGGAGGGGTTGAGGCATTTTGATGATATGTTGGTCATATGGAAGGGGTCATTAAGTTTAACCAATAACTTTGCAAACTGGAGTAACTTGCTAAATTGTGTTTTCCTACATTTTCCAAAGTACTGTAGAGGTACATTTTTGGGAGATTATCATTTATCATTGTGCGGGGTCCTTATTGGCTTGACCGTACAACAAGGAAACAAAAAAAAAATACTCTTTTGGACTACACAAGTAATCATGCTAAACACACAACCTGCTGTTTGGAGAATGTTTGAGGCTGAAATGTAACAGTAGCACACAGGAATCCTATGAAGTACCGGCCAGTAGGTTATTTGACACATTGAGATCAAGAGGATGTTCCCCAAAATTGATTAAAACGTCATTTAATATAGCTTTTAATAATAACATAGAAGCTCTGCCTAGGAAAGTAAAGATGAGATGTTGATTTGTGTTAATACTTTCACTAATTTGTTTTGCAAAGTCAAATCCATTATATTAAAGAATTGGCAGAAGTTTTTTTTCCTAAGGATTTTCCAAATCTGATTGTAGCTTTTAAGAGAAGCACCAGTATAAACAGTATTGTAATGAAGAATGCCATTTCCACACATAAATATTCTTCAGTTACCAATCTAACCACATTATGGCTTCTAAATCTTGTATCTGGACATTTCTCTTGAGGGTCATGGGTGATGTGTAAACACACCACACAAACCATATTGATATAGGTTTACGAAACCGATTGATATTACATGATCATACTAATTGCAATAGGAATAATGTGGTTTACATAATTACTTGTCCATGTGGTCCACACTACATTGGGAAAACCAATAGGAAATGTAAGATGCCACTCATTGAACATTGGTTGCATTAAAAATCATATAGAACAAGCACCATTTGTCAAACATTATATGTCATTATCTCACACCTTTTTAGACATACATTGGGTAATTTTAAAGAAATTTTGGGGTGCTGAATAGGAGATTATCAATTGAAAATTAAAAATGTTTGAACAAAAATGTATTATTTATGGTCTTAATGAGATTGTTGAATGGCAAAAATAATGGATTAATGTACTCTATATCGTAATACGACTCTGTATCCATAATTGCCTCCCAATATTCATATGAGGATTAGGCATTATGAGTACCATTTCATTTGTGCTGCTTTCCTGGTTGTTCTTATTTGATTTGATTCAGTTCATCATTGTAATTTCTATGAATTCATCTGAATCGACATCCATTCAATTGGCACATTACATTACAAGATGATGCCATGATGCTTTAAGCACATTGGGCCTCATTAGGACCCAGGCGGTAAGGGGTTTACGGCGGCGTAAACAGCGCCGACCCTTACCGCCTGATTCCGAGGTCCCTTAGCGCCATGGAGGATTTAACACCAAAATCCATGGCGCTAAGGGACCTTGTTGTTAATTACGCCACCGTAATTTACGGTGGCGTAATTAACGCCTTCCCCACTCCCATTATGCCCTATGGGGCAAAAATGGGAATGGGGAAGGGTAAATGGGGATTGGGGACTTACCGCCCCGCCAACCTCGGAATGGGGCGGTAAGTCCACCAACCACCATGGCGTAAACATAGTTTACGCCATGGTGGTAAAGGTACGACCCAGGCGGTAACTTACCGCCTGGGTCGTAATGAGGCCCATTGCGTGTTGGATTTAAGGTCAGTCATCTTTAGTGTACTATGTGCCAATGCTGTTCGGAGGACCAGCGGCACAATAAGTGGCAGGATACTTCTTTTTTATGAGGTAAGATTCAGACAGCATTTATAAAACAGGAGTGTGTAAGATATTTTCTGGACTAAGGGGACAGGATATATAAGATATATTTTGTTCATAATATCTCTGAAGGCCAGATTAATACCTCTCCAAACTTATTACCTTAAAGGCATCCTGAAAACATCATCCTTCATAGGTTTAAACCTATGGGCACTGGATGATTTATACATGCGTTCAACATGGAAAGAAAATACTTTTTGCACGAAGGATTATGTTTACAGGATGCCTTTGAAGCAATAAGTTTGGAGAGGTATTACTTCTGACCATCAGAAAGATCATGGTCGCAAAATGGTGCAGATAAAACTTGTTATGATAACCATTGGGATAATTAGCTACATGTTATGATATTCCAGATGTGTGGTTAGTTTGCAGATCTCTCAAGGATTCACTGATCAATTAAAGAATGCATTAATTGTGTACTACAAATCTGAAACCTATGGATATTCTGGTAAATTCATGACAACTATATTTGTGGCACTACATGACATGCTATGCATTGTTTTGCCCCTGAGGAATGTCCAGCACTTTAAGCAGATTGAGGAACAGAAATATGGAGAGATGCAGATACAGAATTGTTTATGTGTACACATCTGTGTCATGTCCAGAAATTAGAAGAGTGTGTCTCTGATGTTGGAACATATACATGTTTGAGCGTTTAGCCACATTCATGAATTGAATGTACAATGTTTGTTATACATTATACTAGATACGAGATTGAATACCCATGTGCTATTGATTTTTGGTTTAGTGATTTGTGCAATACACTGTGCTGTATAATATTACCGATGTATATAGTTTACTGTTTTAGAGATTATATTTTCAAAATAAAGATTTATTTTTCAATATTGTTTATTTTTAAGCAAATCAAGCGGGAGTCTTGGAATCTCTCTACCAGCACAAACACAGCCAATGAGCATTAAGGAGACCGGTGTTGGTAATCCCTTACCACCCAATTCCGAGGTCCCTTAGCGGGAACCGTAAAGGACGTGTGGTCTGACCACACATTCTGTACGGGTACCATTAAGGGACCTTGGAGCTAATAACGGGCCCTCAATTAGCGGGCCCGTTATTAGTGCCTTCCCATTGATCCCTATGGGGGCTCACATGGATATGGGGAATGGCATTTGGAATGGGGACTTACGGGTCTGCCTAGGGCAGAATGTCCCGGTAAGCCCCACTCCACTAGACCGGACCCGGACACGATTTTGGAGGCAGCCATGACGCTAATAGCGCCATGGCTACCTCCAAAGTAATAAAGAGGCCCTTTGTCTTTTGTTTATTTTTAAATCATTTATCTATGATTACAATAGTATGGGTGACAAGGGTGAATAGGAGATGACTTGATTTCCCTAATGAAGTTGTTCTATTCGCTTTGAGATGTTTATATGCTGATTCACCCAGCATCCCATTTGCATGCACTGGGACATTGTAAAAGGTGTAGTTCCTGCTCTACTCAGAGGGTGAGTTGGGAATATGGTGTGGACAGTTCAGATGGAAATAGATGTGGTGCAAAGTACTTGTTGACTCTGGTTCAAGATTATTTAGGCTGCTGGTTTTAAGCTCACTTTTGTGCTTTTTTTTCAAAACTATATCCCGTTGCGGAGAAGTCATTTTGCAGATTTGTTTCCGTGGATATATTCTTGTCCCTCAATTTATCTGTAAAAACAGGAGCACAATCTCCATAGGAGGTTATGCTATACCGCCGATTGGATGGTGCCATTGCTTCACTTTTACCTGCCACCATCAACAAAGGCCATTCTAAATCTTTGACCTAATTATTGTGATACAGCACGAGGATAATCGTATGTCCTCACTTTATGCTGTTAAGTCTCACATGATTTGTGGGAATTTGAATGGACCCAGAGATGGATGAGGAAGGTGTTTGGAAATTGTTATTGAGGAGAAACAGTGGATGTACATTTCTAAGCAGGATAGGAACGTATTAATAGTTTCAAGTTATTACACTTTGCATTTCATTATCAAGTTTATCAAATGCTCTTCAGTGTGTGTACACGAATTTCGAGAAGCCTCTTACTCATGGAGTAGGTTTTGCTTTTGCAGGTTTGTTTTAACATTTATCATGGGAATTTCCACAGGTGTCATGCTTTTCACTTTAGATTTTTGAAGAGCAGAATAAGCTGACAGGTTGTGGTTGGTTACTTGGTTGCTGGGTCCTCTAGTCTATAAGAACATCTGGTGTTTTATTGAGCAGTGGTTGCCGCCCTATTGTTGAGAGCAAAACAATAAACCATTGACGTTTGCAAACATGTCTTTGCTTATACCTTTTGACTCGCTAGGTGCAGCTGGCTGAAATTTCCCCCAAAACATGTCTGGCACAGACCCCACACAGCCATCACAACTAAGACTTTTGGGGCAAATGTATCCAACGGTTGACAAACTGTTAGGTGTGGAAAAAAAAACGGGTTTACGGCCAATACCCATGTATTTTCCCATCGAGATGAAGGTGTTTTGTTTGAACAAAAGAGAAACAAGTTGGTCAAAAAGCGTTACAGATATTCATTTTATTTGGTTTGGTGTAGTAAATTCGTAAAGTATTTATTTAAATTTTAATTACAGAGAAGTGGGTCCCCTGGTACAAAAAAAAGTTTCTATATCTCCAATGGAGCATTGCAGAACAGTGGCTCTTCAGAAATGAAACCCCTTTTTTAATCAATGCAAGTAATTTGCATGATAATTTAGTGGGGACGTGAACAACAAACAAACATGCTTAAAATGATTTTTGGAGGGCGATAAGCAAGGTTATAAATCAAGGTGAGTGTGATGAGGGGGAGAAGCCCAAGTGGTAAGTTAGGCAGTTTTTGGAGTGCTTGAGAGCCCAATTTAAGAAACGGCATTTTCTTCTGATCGCTGGAATCTCTTTTGCTTTCTGTGGAAATATCACAAGATACATTCAGAAAGAAAAGTGAATCATGTGTGGAGGGGGGTAGAATAATAGCACAGCATCAGAAAGGATGTTCAGAGTGGGGGGATCAGAAACAGAGGAGGTTTGAACATCGAGAGTGACAGTGTGGAAGTCTTTATTTTTCAAGATGTTTGTGGATTACCACGGTATTAAAAACATGCTGTGTTTCCGCAGGAACAATGCTTGCGGCAAATTAAGATAGAGCCACAGTGATTGCAGTTATGTTTCTGTGCACATTTCCAGTGCAAAATGCTGTGGGAATGAAAAAGAGTGGGAAAGGGGGCACTGGCCAATGGGCAATGGTATTTAAGTGTGATTGGGAAGTATACATGTTTAAGAGGCAGATAAAGCAAACCAATGTAATGGAACAAAACACAAGCCATCTGGCAGTTGTGGGTAAATAGTTGCCCCTTTGCTCAGCCCAAGAGCACACACATGAGATCACAGCAGGAATCAACAACAAGATAACACATGACATCATTATCACACATGAAGCATTAAGTCAGTCAGTGGAAGGCATTTGCTGTGGCACCTGTACAGCTAGGACCCTGAGGACCACAACCCTCTTCAGTGTGTGAAGAACCATGCATCCTTAATGACGTCAGTGGCAGGCATTCGCCTGGGCGCCTGTGCTACTAGGAAGCTGAGGACCTCTGTGAGGTTGGAGGATTATAAACTGCTTCATTGCACAAAGCGCAGTGCAAAAGCATCATTAATACAGTCAGAAACAGGCATTATGCAGGTCACCTCTGATGCAAGGACCCTGAGGACCTGCGTGAGGGCGGAGGACGTATACCTCTCTTCAGTGCGTGAAACACTGCACAAAAGCAGCATTAAGGCAGTCAGCAGCAGTCTGCAGTTGCACAGCTGTCGCTTTGATCTGATTTCTTTCATTCTAACATTATCAATGTTGTTACTTTCTGCCAACCTTCGTGTTTTAACTCTTAGGCTTCCTGATTTCATGGTAAGCAAATTGTGTCTCATTGTACTGCACTCATTTTAAAACACGACCAACACAATGGCAGGTATGCCCCCAGTGAACTTAATTTTAAATGAAAGACTGCAACGATTGGTCTCATGAATGCATTTCTAAAACAATAAGTGGGGGATTTGGAGGCAAAGACAATTGACGTCCAAAAATCTATCCATCCAGCCTCTGTCAATGTACTTGTGCATTGTCGATTAGTGGTGAAACCCAGTAAAAAAAAAAAAAAAAGTCAATTTAGTTATTTCTCTGGCATGCTAAAGAATGTTTATAATATTGTTTTGCTTTCTGAATCACCCATCACCCTGGATGCAAATGCTGTAACTGTTTCCAAACCAAACATATGGCCTCCCAATATAGCTATTAAGGAAACACGTAGGGTGGCTAAGAGAAAGAGCAGTGCTTCTGTACTGATTGTTGATCTGGAGCAACTTCATTTATGTGCCTCTGAATCTAATAGGTAAAAGAAGACCTGCAAATAAAAAATACATCTTTCTAAAAGCACGTACCTGGTAGGCAAAGCACCTACCTCTAAGTCACATTTGATGATTGGATAAAGAAGTGGGATGGATTTGCTACTCACCTGAAATATTGAGCTATAAAATGCCTGCCTAACAATAGCCAATGACACCCAATCATGTCTGCCTGAGATGCTACATAATGGTCTACTTTTAGATGTTGCTTTATTAAAATCAATGGATCTGCTTACAGGACTCGTGACGTTTGCTTACAGCTTGGTGCAGTTGAATAAACTTTAACCAACATATCAAGGTTCTGCAATTATCAAATGATCATTAGAGCCTTTGGTTTGGGGAAGGGAATTCCTCCGTTAAGCAATTTGAGAATAAACAGATCAGGACATCTGATGGGAAAGCTGTGAAAAATATCGTAGCTTCTTTCTCACTCCCATGTCCAAAAAACAAGGAACAATGAAAGGCAAAAACCAAAAGTGTCTAAAGAGACTAAAGTAGATAGTGATCAGAAAGATGTTGGCAAAAAATAGCTTCCTAATCAGCTAACAAATTAATGGTTATTATTGTACATGTAAAAGTAATATTCCAATCGGGCACCCATGGCAGGCAACAATGAGTCAAAAGCATGTATTAATAAAGTGAATATTGAATTTCCTGTTGTCCTCTCTTTATCACTTAAGCTGCCTCTTTGGAGGTTGTCATGACTTGTGTGACTGTTCTGTCAGTGGGCAATTTCACATCTACTATTTCATGATTAGCAAAAGGACACATTGGCTTAACATGAATCTGTATTGTCAAACGATTTACACTAGATTGACAAAAATGGCTATACGGATTCATTAGAGTGGCAGTACAAACACCTTCCTGGATGGTAGCTGGGTTGTGATTTCTTCAGCTACTTTGAGAATTGTTCAGTTACTGCTTAATTTTAATTTAGCTTCCATACTAAAGGGCAAACAATTTCCTTGGTTCGCTTGGCTTCTTTGTATTTGAAACATTGAAATATGAAGATTCTCAAGGATGGGGGATACCAAGTAAGACTGTTACTAGATGCGGGCAGTCTGTCGGATAATTACTTTTAATCATTTGTATCCAATTTCTAATTTGGAAGTCATTTATTGACTGACTACAAATCACAAACCAATGGTGAACCTGATTGTACATAAGAAGATCAATTCTTTAGACACAACTGCTACCCTGCAAGAAGATGCATCTGTTAGTTTGTCTAGTACTATAAGTGATGTTTAAATAATATGGCTGGCATAGCAAGTACATTTAACAACCTGGAAAATGTGGTTTTACTAAAGATTTATGATGTACTATGCCCACAAGAATCATGTTTGTGTGATACTGCCAATCTGATGGCTACGCCACTTTTTCTTTAAGGTCTGCCAAAGATGTAGGCATGGGGAAGCAGACAGGATTGCAATAATGGTCACATCTCAAAGTGTCAATTGGAATGTTACTTTTAATTCTCTTGGGATACTGATTGTTAAAGTTGCACTTACTGACAAACAAATAATGAGATAGATACATTGATGTAATTCTTTTCAGGCAAGGATAGACAATATGTTTTAATGTTTTATAATAAACATTGTTCTCCATTGCTACGCACACCAGTGGTGTTTTCTCGTTTATTGTATAATCTGGTTATTATAATTGTATAGAGAGACATATGTACATGTCATCCCTAGTGCCCGCCCCCTCACCTCCATTATATTGGAATAGCAGCACAAGAGTATTGTGTGTGACACCAGGTATCGTCCCAATACTGCATCAAAGATACGAGAGACTTTATGCACTCAGACAACCGTATAGAATGTACCATCACTCTACATGGTGGAAGGATATCTGCATACAACCCCAGACATCGAAGAGCTATAAGAGAAATCTGAAGAGTGTAAAGTGACGTCAGGAAGAGAAGACACAAGGACACACTGAAACAATATGTGTATTTAAAGAATGAAGATATAACTAAAGTAATAAGACGAATATTCATGTGAATACAAATTAATCATATCCATTGAGAAGATAAGTGAGAAGAGAATCAGTAGATGTATATATGCAGAAACACAAGGTAGATGAGTTATACAGAAGCCTGCTGCAGAATCAAGAATAATGCGATGAAAGAGGCCATGATGAAAAGATGGATGTCGGAATCCTGTTGAAAGTAACAAAACTACCTCAGAAACAGACCAAGGCTATAGAGCTTAAAGGTGCTGCAAAACAGCTTTGTGCAAGTAACAAAGAATATGTGTCTTGCACTGGGTCAATGATACCATAATGAGAAATAACTGCAAGGGAACAAGGGGAGTCAACTTGGATAAGTTAAATATGCACAACATATGTCTCTTAGATTAAGTAAAGGGAGCAACATTTGCAAGTGCCTAGTATTGAACAATTAAAAGTGCAGAAAACACATGCAAGAGGGAGCGAACAAGTCTCCAGAGGCCAGGAGGAGTAATAGCACTCAGTATAATTGAATTAAATAGTATTAAATAAAATATCAAATTGGACAAAATTGTGGTCTCTTCACACGTGATTCAGGACTCAAAAACAAGGCTTATTCATTAGGCTCCAACTGAAGGTAGCAATGTACCTACTCTCCCTTACAAGACCCAAGGAAGAGAACAGTGAACAAGGTCAACTATAAAGAGGAATCCTTGGTTTAGGGCCTAACTGATGTGAGATGTAGGCTAATTGACCAAGTGTGTTGTATTCTGATGTTGTTCACCTTACCTGTGTTTCATTTTGCTCACATGCTGCTAATGAGCCAAATGTCCAAGGTTGGTAGCAGTGTAATATACAATGTTGCGGAAGCCAATTCACTACTGTTATTCTGCTATTAATCTGTATTATACGTATTTAGAGGTTGTTCAAGGTGTTCCTAACAGATAAGAGGTAGACAATTATGTTACTAACACCTAAACAATGTATAAGTATATATGTTCCCTTAACCAATCCCTCCTTTCGATGGGTTCTTACTGTTGCCATATAGGATGACGTTATAGCTGACATACATTGAGGTTTAAAGCCTTTGTATAATTGAAATGTAGACAAGAGTGAGTGAGCTGAAATTTGTTAGATCACACGGTTTCCTACTTATTATTTGTCCGGTTATTTGGGTCTGGGATTGTTTATTGGTAATTCCATCTGGCATTTGGAACACTCCAAATGCCACTGCATATTTTGGTAACAGTTCGGATGCTTCTGGTCCAGCCTCCCAGGTCTAGATTTGAGGATTCTTGACATTTTCCACCATTAGCCAGAAGATCGCGTTCCCGGTGGAGAATGGAGAAAAGACACAGGTGTGACAACAAGACAGTTGCGAGGTGCCCCTTTGATGAAATTCCTGTATGGTCCCTGCAGGCACCATGCGAACAGAAGGCGAAGGGGAGGGATACTATTCTAAGTGTAAATATATATAGTAACAGGATTTTTGGGTTAAAAAAGAAAGAGCGATACCTCGATTCCCGGTTCCAATGGGACAGAAGGATACACATTCAACTCCAAGTGGGGTCCATTTATTTATTTATTTGGATTTGTAGAGTGTGCTACAGCATTTATTTATTTATTTGGATTTGTAGAGCGTGCTACAGCCCATAGGCATTGAGGCGCTAATTTAGGGATTCCTGGGGCAAAGCCAAGATGAAGAATGCATGCCAAACTCCAAAATGGGGTAAACATGAGATGAGATACATTTACTAGAGAAAGTAAAGGAAGGCAATCGAGAAAATTAAAATAAAGAGAACACTATTGTATAGGCTTTTACGTTTTTGGTAATGGGTAGAGATTGATGGTGCTTCTCTGAATTGATTATTGTGGTATGTTTTATTAAAGTAATAAAAGAATAACAAATCTGGTAAGTATTGTCTGTCAAAAACAACTTGTCATCATGGGGGACACAGCCCTGCTACATTTATTTAAGATACTACCATGATGCACACCCACATTTAGGAAGTACCATTCTGAATGGGTAAAAGGCACAGCTGATAAAATGTATATGTCCTGGCATCAAGAAGGTTAATCATCAAGAACCATATTACAACACATAACAACGTACTTGCATGCTGCATATACAGGGAAGAAATTACAGAAAAGGCTAGCCATTTTAGAGCTATGGAAAATGTATCAGAGCGAGAAGTAAGACCTGTCTTAAAAGGATTAGATGCTTAATAAGCATAAAGGGGAGGATGCATCGCCCTCGTCTCCTGTTTCTGTCTCTGAAATCAAGAGTACCGGCACTGAGGAACAAGGATTCTATCCTTGAAAGGAGTTAAAAGCAGCAGCAGGGTATGCTAATCTGACATACGTCCCCCCACTGATAACAGTGAGACAACATAGAAGAAAGCAAAACCAGTGAACGAATATATGTCAATACATAATGAATATAAGGAGCATGACAAAAGAGGGGACAGACAGATAGAGATAGAGGAAGAAGTTAAGAGAACAGATATTACTCAAGTTAGATGAAAAAGGTATCTTTGGTGTTAGAGAGGGAGAAGAAAAAGAGGAATGGGAAAAGAAAGAAAAGGAACGAGAGAGAGTATACAATGGGGAGAAGGAAAAAGAGAGGAAGTGAAAGGAAGAACAAAAGATATGAGGAACAAAAGAAAGAGAACGATAGACTAGAGGAGAAGAAACAAGATGAGATAGAAACACGAAGATTGAAAGAAGGCAAGAGGAAGAGATGAGAAGAAGGGAAGAATAAATGAGAAGGAGAAGGGGTCAAAGTGATGATGAAATAGATCACTTTATCAATAGCTGAATAGTGCCAATTGAGGCACAAGAACAATGGTAAGAAGAAAGAGGGTCATAACAGTCCTGCAGGGAGCTGCAGGGTACACTGAGAAAACAGACATGGGCTGATAAGGCACAAGGGATAGGGAAAAGTATTGGAGATTTATAAAGGCAAATGAGGGATAAAGATGGTTACAGTACCATAGAGAGCCCAAAAGGATCTCCACTGAAGGAAGTAAGAGGCAGATCAGATGATGCAACAATGGATGGGCATAGAACGCTGCCCTTAAGTAGACTGGATCTTGAAGTGGAAAGGGATGACAGCCATACAAACTGGGGTTTAATGATGTCAGGCAAAGAAAGGGAGGAAAACGAAAGAAAACGAAAGGAAAGCACATGCAGTTTTTCAATAGACCCAAGTATAGAAAGAGGGTAACAATGGTCAGATTTAGAAGACCCCAAAAACAAAAAACACCAGAACCGGCACATTATACTGTATGACCACAAGTACGATGTGCAGTGCAGATGATATATCACTGCTTTATGTAAGCAGATTAAGGTCGCTGCTAGGACGAAGGTGAATGGCAAACTAGTCCCACATGGAAAATGAGAAGTGTAGGTGGGTAGAATTGTGGACAAGGATTTACACAATTCCCATTACTAGGGAAAGGGGCAGCACAACCTCAAGATATACACCGTAGCCAAAAGTGGATAACGATAATCTGAAATGTAAATGACCTTGTCTGACTGCAGGTGTGGGAAAATGGATATATGAGCTATAAATAATGACAGTGGGAAAGACGTTAGCAGTGGGCAACATAAAAGACCTGCTAGCAGACATCCTAGGGGAGAGAGCTGACGACATTTGGAGAAGAGCAGGGTGAGTGTGACAGCGCAAAACATGATACATGATGGAGCGCCATTTACTAATTGTAGAGCAGACATAATGAGGGCACTCAGAGTGCAATATCCCGATACATCTGACATGGACGTGATTATGACAAGGAAAATGGGTGAGGACGAGGATCTTGTTGCTTTATTCAAGAGATTCAACAATGGTGGCATTTGAGATGAGAGAACTGTGGGATGAAAGAGTGGCATTATTCTACCATATTTTATGTCAGTGACTACCCAAGCCAGTGCCACAGCAGATACAGGTAGTCATGGAAGCAAAGCCAAGGCCAGAGATATAGTTGACCATTGTACATCATTTTCAATTGTTTCAAGAGAACAATAAGAAGAAAGACGAGAGTAGAAAGCAGGAGGAGGCAAAGCCAGTTCAGAGAAAGTTGACACAAATGTTCCATGAGAGGTATTGACAATCGGTGAAGGCATGGCGACACAAGATATACAACCAGCACTGCCAAGCAATGTAGGGTTCCCTACAGATTAAAGTGGGTACAACGTTTGGCCATGAGGTAGAGGGAGTGGACCTACAGGAGGAATAAGTGGATTTTAAAACCCTCTGGGAGGAGGAGGATTTATAGCAAGACAGCCACAGCAATGCTGGAATAGTGGGAGGATAAGGCACTTGACACACAAATGTGGAAGTAGAAGGGGCATGCAGCAAAACTGGCAAACTCCAAGAAAGAGAATGGGCTATTCTTCACAGTACAATACAGAACAGCAGGAATATTATGTCCAATATCACATGCAGAATCAGACATGTGTGCCACAAACACAGCAAACACAGCAAGTTCCAATGCAAATACAGTCATCACAAGGGCAACCACAGCAAACATGTATGCAAACACAAGTACAGCGCCACTAGGTGCAGACACAAGCCATTGTGCCACAATGGAATGCGAACACAGAAGTCCCACAATCACCCACACCTAGGATAGGGAGTGTGACCATGGTAAGAGGAGATCCTTTCACGGGAAAAGGGATGAATTTATATCCACAATAGGAAAGCCCAAAGAGCGACCAGTACTATCAGTGACACTAGAGCATCAAGAGGAACCAAGGGTCACAGTACCGATAGGAGTCAAGACATTTTTGTTTCTTGTAGACACTGGAGCAACTTGTTCCTGTATTCAAGAGGGAAAGTACCCAATGTCTGGCATAGCCATGACTGCACAGGAATTCTCTGGTGCTATGAGCTTAGTTCCTTTTACTGAAGGGTTACCAATTTCTATAGGAGAGCATGGCGTGTCTATACCACTATTGTATTCTCGCCAGGCATCAGTTAGCATTAAAGCAGTATCAGGTCCTCACCAATAAACTGCGCCACAGTTTAAGCTTCGATTTCAAACTGTTTATTATCAACAAGAATATAATATTGCTCCTTTAGGAGATGACAGGTGTTTTGGCACACCTGGTGCCTTTTTTCAAATCAGGGTATTTATTCCAAAATACATTTGAATTACTTCATGTTGTTTGATGCAAATATTACAGGTTTAATCCCACCAATCGAACAACTCGTCCCCCGCGTGGCATCGGCTTGCAACATGAGAATGATCACAATCCAGGCATTTGAAGTAATTCAAAAGTCATTTGAAATAAATACCCTGGTTTGAAAAAGTCATCAGAGGGCATCTCTTAGGGGAGCAATAATATATTCTTGTTGATAATAAACAGTTTGAAATCAAAGCTTAAACTGTGGCACAGTTTATTGGTGAGGATCTGATACTCTTTACCTATCGGGGGTGGGGTTTTGACATCCGTTTCCTCACACATTTGACACACTCCAAAAGGAACAACAAGAAAACCAGCCACATAGCTTAATAAGTTGATGGTTGTAACTCCCACCCAAACCCAACATAACCAGTTAACATTAGGATGTGATTTGATGAGAAAATTGAGTATGACAATACATTTTACTGACAAAGGGATAGTGTGTTCCAATCTGGGGATACATTATATTAATGCAAGAGAGTTTGTGTTAGCATTTCCAGCCCACAAGGCATTACAATGAGTTAATTTACATCCAGAAGTATTTTTATATGGAGTAACTGTTTTTTTTAACATGGTTTCCTAGATTGGTAGGTTAAATATTGAGAATACCTGAAAAATTGTTTATTTAGCCCAGAAATACCTATGAATGACGAATAAGGACATGTTATCCTTTTAGAGTTAGAAGCAGCAGTGGTCAGAGAGGAAAGGGTGGTTGTCCATGGCACAGATAATGAGGGGAGAGCATGGAGAGCATTAATAGTTCTTGGTGAAGGATGTAGTTTTACATATTTGACAGACGAAGAACTGTTCAGAGATGATTATTCAGACAATGAATTAGTATTTTTAGAAGTCTCTCTTATTGGATTAAAGTAGATAATAGAGAAATACTGCAGAGAATGGCATTGGTAAAAAAGAAACTATCATGTTTCCAGGAAGGTTTAGAAAAGGTGCCAACCATTTTAAGGACCATCAGTCCATATGACATGTGCTTATTGAGTGGATCAGGAACCGTTCAAATTAAGCTCTGGAGCAATTTTGCCACAAGCAAAGTGGTATCCCTTGTCCAGAGAAGCAGATGAAGGTATATCTGCTTTAGTACAGCAAGGAATATAAGTGCCATTAGAAAATCCATGTAACATGGCTGTGTACCCAGTTCAGAACTCAATAGGGGGATCGTGGAGATGTATTCAGGATCTCTGTTCCCTAAACAATATAGTCAAAGCAGGGTTTCCTCTGGTTCCAAATCCAGCTATGATATTATGCAATATTGCAGCCACATCCCAGGTATTTTACAGTAACAGACTTTAAAAAAGTATTTTTCTCAATACCCCTTCATGAGGACTCACAGGATTTGGATTCCTTTTCATATAGAAACCAGTGCTGGAAGCACACACAACTGCTTCAGGGCTACTTTGAGTCCCCCTCAATCTTTGATGGGGTCCTACAGATGGACCTGGGTAAAATACAACTAGAGAGCGCTACAATTCAGTAAGTAGATGACATGCTAGTATGCATTGTGACAGAAAAAAGTACAGAAACAATTCAGTTCAACTGATGACCATACTGGCAGAGAAAGGGTATAAAGTAGATGAAGAGAAGTTACAATATTATCAGGAAGAGTTCCTGTACATATAACAGCTAATCTCTCAAAAAGGGAGAAAAGTGACACCTGAGAGAGTAGTAGCAATCGTGAAGACTCCTAAACCAGATACAGTGAGGGAAATGCAACACTGTTTAGGCCTATGTATTTACTGAAGGGCCTGAGTTTTTTATTACTGTACTTATATTCAATCACTTTTAAAAGGACGTAAGGAATGCACAGGTAGGCAAAAGTAAGATAACATGGAAAAATGAGATGACTGAAGGATTTGAAGAATTAAAAAAGCAATCTGTATAGCCCCTGTGTTAGGGATTCCAGACTATGGCCCTCATTACAAGTTATGCCGGCAAAACCGCATCCGTGTTTGTGTCCTTGGAATGAGGATTTACCGGACCATTCCGAGTTCGGATGGCCCGGTAATTCCTCACTCGAGGACACGGACACGGTTCATCCCCATTCCCATTTCAGCCCCATAGGGCTGAATGTGAATGGGAGAGGGAGTAAACAACGGGCCATTACGAGAGGGCCCGTTGTTTGCTCCCTCTTCCCCTCGCGGGACCCGGTATGCACGCCTGGTTTTCCCAGACATGCTTAACGTGTCCCGCGAGGGGACCTCGTAATGTGGCGTAACGGGTTGAACGGCGCCGCAGCCTTTTACGGCGCCGTTTAACCCGTTCCGCCAGGGTCGTAATGTGGCCCTATAACTATGAATTTTACTTATTCTCATACAAAACAAAAACAGAGAAGTAAGGACAGCAGTCCTCATGCAGAAGACGACATTAAGACATGGACATAAACCATTAACCTACACAGTTGGATTTTAGACCCCGGGATGACAGTACATTATCCTTGTGAACAACCTTTAGCTGCTGCTGCTTTCACAATTGAAAAAGCTGCAAGTATCACCATGGGGTGCTCAATGACATTATTTGTTGAGCATTACTTATTTGCCATTTTAGAAAAAGACAAAAGTACATTGACTACACAAAGAGCATGAAGATATGAGGTAATTATTTCAAACCCAGTGATCAAAATTGTTAGATATGGAGTAGTGAATCCAGCAAATTTAAGAACCAGCAGAAAAGGAGGACTATGTACATGACTGCACAACATATACTGAATTCTATGACAATATAACCCATGTTAGAGCAAATGCTCTTGGAGGGGGGAAATTCTATTCATTGACGGTTTTATTTGAAAATTAACCAAACAATGCCAGAAAGGCACATGGGAACAGCAGTAGTAAAGTTAAATAGGAGTGGTGAATTTGAAGTAGTAACAAGTGCAAGACTGCCTTCACAATGTTCAGCGCAGGCTGCAGAATTAGCGGTGCTTATTGCTGCAATCCATAGATATGAGGATGAGGAAGTGATAGTGTAATCTGGCTCTGCCTATGACACATACACGCAGGATTATCACACTGGAAAAGGAGGGTCTTGCTCTGTGGAGACAGCAGACCAGTGCAACATGCATCTCTATTGGCTAAACTCATTAAGACACTAAATCTTCCTTTGGTTATCACTGTGGGAAAGTCTGCAGCCCCTACTTAATGGGCAGACATGATTTCACGTGGTAACAAAGCCGCAGATGTTGAAGCCAAAAGGTCAGCATATTTTCCAAACATTTCTGATTTTGAAGTAGAAAGTGTTAAGCAAATGTCAGGGAGATGTATGATGATAAAGGAAGGTTTTAATATGTTATGCTTTGTACAGTAATTTGAGTTACAAGGTCAAGCCCCACAAGAATAGCAGGATTTATGGAAGACATGGGGGTATTCTTTATCCCCCATTGTGGATCTCTGGAGACAGTATAGCATTGGAAAACCAGTCATGTCTCTACAATTATTAATGGTGACACTGGAGCAGCTTCACTACCCGGTTTATAGTGATATTTTCGAATGACATAGTTTCGAATGGCAAGGTTTTGAATTTAAATGCGTTGAAAAAATGAATTTTTTTACCCCTGTTTTTTACCCCATAACACCCATTTTAGTTAAAAAAAAACTTTACCTACAAAAAATGCATTTTTGTCATTCGAAACTATGATTTCCAAAATATGACTGATACCTCACTACCCCACACCCATGACTAGAGAGAATCATGCTGCCATCATCGCAGAAGATTGGTTTTCACCAAATGTAATCGAACATGTGGCACAGTTTATTCTGAACTGCATTGTAAGCCAGAAGTGAGAGGAGCAATCCCCAGACCTAATGTTCCTTTTCAGCATCTACATAAAGACTATGCGGATAGGTTGCAAACATGCAATGGTTATAGGTATATCCTAATAGTAGTATGTCCCTTTTTTAGATGGATTGAGGCAGGTCCATGAACACACCCCAATGCCACATGTACTGCCAAGTTTCTTGTACATGAGGTGTTTCCTAGCCTAGAAGGGGTGTGTGCAACATTCTGTGGTCTGATAATGGGTTGAATTTTGTAAATTATATATTTGAACAGGTCACCCTTTTATTAGGCATAAAGCACAAGTGTACATCTGCCTATCACCCACATTGCATTGTTAAACCGGATACAAATAAAAGAGCAATAATGTTACATACATTCTTGTATGCTGTTTTCACTTACATGCTGCAATCTTACCCAGCCTTAGTAAGATGACACGTGGATATTGTCACATTTTTTGGGAAATCCTAAAAACAGTCCTATTATTTTCAGGATTACTATTGCCATCATTTTGCAATTTCTAATATAAAAAGTGTGGTTTATAAAAGTGATAACAAGTATACGTTGAATTTAAAGAATGGGAATTTTCCAAAATATAAACAAATCACTGCCAACTAGAAAATCGATAGTTTTCTTTGGACTACTGATTGTAACCTCATTTTGATTTCTTTTTTATTCCTTATTATTAAGGCATTTCATCAAATAATGATCAATAATGCTGATGAAATATTAAGCAAAGGGACATCTATTTGTATCCCAGACAAAAGCATAACTAATATGTTCTCTGACCTTTCTAAACAAATTATCCTACTTAAAGGAGATGCTGAAGAAGTTCATGAAGATATAAATGCATATCTTGACAATTCATCCCATTTAAGAATAAGATGTGGTATCTGCAGCTGAGGGAGGTGCAGAGGAGAACATTAGCTGCTATGTGTGTTCTCTCATCATGTATGTCATGAACACAGACAGAATATTCATTGCAAGAGAAGTACATGTACATGATGCAAGGTGTCTCAGTCATCTAGCAGTGTGCACAAAAAGAGGAGAATTTGAAGGAAAATGGGCTAACCCTTCGATGGAGTTCGAGAAAGACATACCCATATGAAAATGAATGCATGGAAATGCAGAAAATGGAAAAAGACCCAGAATGAATAAGTAGAATGCTCCTGTACTCACTTAATGGTTTGACTGAAGACCAGGAAAGGATTGTCGAGCAAAAGAGACTGAGATGTGCAGACAACTGGGAAACAGTAATGCAAGTATGCTGGGAAATTGTAATTGTTTATTTGTAAGGAAAGACCTCCACTATTAATGTATGGATATGTAGCAACCAGCACAGGATGGGAAGATGGAATGCTGGCCTGTAGTGCACACTTATCAATGACAGCACTGGTGCAGATAGTACAAGTAGTGAATGATGAATGCCTGAAATCATGGGCCAAGTATGCAAAACTATTAACACGGTGAAGAATGAAGCAGGACCTGCATCCATACTGCCAATGAAGAATGCCACATTGTGCTTCAAGAACAGGGGGTGGGCTTAAGTGGTAGAAAACAAGGACTGTCAGCAGATAAATGATGTCCCAAGACTGAATGGAGGCACTGCTGTGTTAATGGACCATTATTGGGCCTGTGGATCCATGGCTTAAATGCAGTGGCCTAAACATTGGGGAGGAATATGTACCATAGTGATCATACATGTTCCTGAATTGGTGATTCCCCAAATTGATCTTCACATTGAAGATTTTCCAAAGATGGATGCACATCAAAGAAAAAAGAGGTTGTGGCTGTGGATCACTCAGCACCTTCAAATGAAGAGAGAGAACTTTTTCTCAGCAAAATCAATGAAAGCCTCTGATGATACTCCGGCAAAGCATACATTGTTCAGTAAAATGGCAGTGATATGTACAGCTACATTCAGGCTAGGAATACAGACTGCAGTGAATGCCAACTGGTTACAAATAACCAGGTGGAAGCTGTTACGAACAATAAACATGACAATCAAAGGATTTAATGCAATTCAAGAAGAATTGAGGGCTATCATACTCATGACCCTCCAGAACAGGTATCTGCTGGACTTGATTACAGCATTGGAAGGTGGTGTGTTCATCAAGATCGGGCCTTCCTGTTGCACATACTCACCTGCCCATGATAGAGAAAATGGAACCCTGACAGAGGCAATAACTTTGCTGTCAACCTTGTATAAGAAGATGGAGGAAGAAGTAGATGAGACTGAAGAGGATGACAGGTTCATGCCCCTGTTTTCATGGGTTCCAACCTCGTTTGCAAATGCCTTCAAGCTGCTTGGAGCAATACTGGTGCTGATAATGCTAGGATTCTGTCTTGTAAGAATAATTATAAGACATGCAAGAAGACAGAAAAGATAGCTTTCGAGATGAAGATAATGATTAATGTAAATGCTGTGCCTGGTGAGTACATAAATACTGAAGACACCATTCATGAACACCTGTATTTCCTGAATGATCATAAGAACTATGTGGGACTTTCGGTATTCAGTCAACTGACTGCGGAGTGTTGCCACATAACCTGGAGTGTGGCTGAGCACAAAAAGAATGCAGGTGATCTGAGGGTGTCACAAACATATGGATTCCGAAGAAACCAAAGTATAGAGAAAGGGTAAAGATGATTGAGGAGGAGGTAGTTGAGTACTCAACCACATGGGGGAATTTAAAGAGACAGATGTAGAAAGAAAAGAGGAGTTTTAATAGCTTATTCTAACATTGCAGTGTTATGCCCAAGGTATAACTAGTACCACAATGAAAGAGGGGTGGGCAGACAAACCCTAGCATCTAAGCGCCAATGAGCATCTATAATGTTCGTAGATCAGGCTCCATGTCTCAGAGGGAGGTGACAGAGTGAGGACAACCTGCGCCTGCTCTAATACCGTATGATGTACTGGACTGCTTGTGTGGTTAACAGATAACAACAACCAAAGGTTTGGGCCTTCCAGGAAGTCTAGGTAGATAAGATATATAGAAGCTTTCAGCAGGAGAAAATATAACACAATTAAAACACCCATGATGAAAAGATGGACGTCGGAATCTAGTTAAAAGTAACCAAACTACCTCAGAAACAGGCTGCAGAGTTTAAAGATGCTGGAAAACAGCTTTGTGCGAGGAACAAAGAATATGTGTCTTGCTCAGGGTCAAGGATGCGATAATGAGAAATAACTGCAGGGGAACAAGGGGAGTCAAAGAGGATAAGCTAAATAGACACAACATATGTCTCTCAGATTAAGTAAAGGTAGCAACATTTTCCAGTGCCAAATATTGAACAATTAAAGGTGCAGAACACATATGCAAGATGGAGCAACCAAGTGTCCAGAAGCCAGGAGGAGTAATAGCACTCAGTATAATTGAATTAAATAGGATTAAATAAAAGGTCAAAATGGACAAAACCTTGGTTTCCTCACACGTGATTCAGGACTAAAAAACAAGGCTTATTCATTAGGCTCCAATTGAAGATAACGATGTCCTTACTCTCCCTTACAAGTCCCAAGAAGCGAACAGTCAGCACAGTCAACTATAAAGAGGAAGCCTTGGCTTAGGGCCTAATTGATGTGAGATGGTAGGCTAATTGACCAAATGGATTGTAGTCTGATGTTGTTCCCTGCACATGTGTTTTGTTTTTCTCACTTCCTGCTAATGAGCCGAATGTCCAAGGTTGATAACAGCGTAATATACAATGTTGCAGAAGCCAATCCGCTGCTGTTATTCTGCTATTAATCTGTATTATATGTAATTAGAGTGTGCCTACCAGATAAGGGGCAGCCATTTATGTTACTTAAACCTAAACAATGTATAAATATATATGTTCCCTTAACCAATACCTCCTTTTGATAGGTTCTTACTGTCACCATACGGGATGACGTCATAGCTAATAAAGTAGTAGTTTGCCAAATTCTTTGAGTCTGTCCGGTTGTGTGGGTCTGAGATCGTTTATTGGTAATTCCATCTGGCACTTGGAATGGTCCAGGTGCTACTGTACAATTTTAAGAAATGCTACACTAGTGCTCTTGACTACAAATAAAGAGAATTGCTTGGGAGTAGATCTTGTTGGCTGGATTGATTCTGAGAGAGATTTCGATGGTCTTGAAATGTTAAATGTTTCTTTTGAGTGGAACATCACATTTGGGAATGGAGGCGTTCCTTCTGATTTACCTGGTAATTTAACTTTCTATTAGCAAGCAACAGTGGCTCTGCCACAATAGATTATCTTTTTTGTTAGTGCTGGTCACTGGCATCTTGTCATGGATCTAGAAATATACCCACATACAGATAATGGCCATTCTATTATCTCTGTTCTCTCTCTCTAATATATATATATATATATATATATTACATGGATGCAGTAGCGTCCATGTAGTTATGGTTAAGTTGGTGTTTCCATAGGAAGAGCATTTTTTGGGTGGCTTATAACTTCGCTCCTTCTGGACGAATCCTCACCAAACTTTGCAAAAAAAGTATATGGTCCACTCTTTTTCACAAAGTTTGGAGAGGTTTGGTCGAGGGGGGGCAAAGTTATAGGGGGGGTCCCAAAACGTGTGTTTTTTCCCATAGACAAACCGCTGGACGGATTTACACCAAATTTGTGGCAGGCACGGGGGCTTGGTCCCAGAAGCGTGCTTTTGCAAATTTGGTGTAAATCTGTCCAGTAGTTTTTTTTAAATGACCAAAATGTAAGGCAAAAAAAATAGTGATATCTCTGTTCGCTTCGCGGACGGACTTCCCTGTTCGCTCCGCGGACAGTGCCCTGATTGGCCGAGCGGCTTGCGCGATGTCCACGGACATCCGACGTGTTCACTGATTGGATGGCGTGGGGCATGGAGCACGTCACATTCTTGGTGGCGCCCACCATCTTGAATTCGTGGACGACCGCGGACAGCGAGGGGAAACTTGATCTAAAAATTGTATTTAGTGGAGTGTGTTGGTGTGTAAGAGTGTTTGGGGAGGGTGGGGGAGTATGAGATAGATGCAATGTTGTATTTTTTTGTATGTGCTGCACGCATTTGTTGTGTTCGATTTTATGCGGACAACACGGCTGTTCTGAAATGTTCGTAAATAAACAGAATGGATTCGGTGTCAAGTTGAAAGTGTTCTAATAAAATGCGTGGGGTCCTGGAATGTTTGCAGGGGGTGTCCTGAAGACGTTGTCTGTATTGTTTGTTGTCAAGCTGAAAGTGTTCTAAGAACACTTGCGGTGTCCTGAAATGTTCGTACATAAAGAAAATGGGGGTGTCCTGATGACGCTGTTCGTATCGTCCTCTGGCAAGTTGAATGTGTTCTAGGAACTTCCTTGTGTCTGCGGACATTAAAATGGTTGAAATGCTTGAATCTATGGGTGTGATATGCTGCAGTGGTTGTGGCCAGGGTATAGAATGTTGGGTGCATGGCCATGTGGCCTTGCACCCAAGACTCTATGCCCTGCCCACAACCACTGCAGCATATCACACTTATATGCCATGCACCCAAGAGTCTATGCCCTGGCCACAAGCACCACAGCATATCACACTCATAGTGGCTTATAGCTTTGGGTGAAAAACAAATTTATAAGGAACAATGTTATAAGCTAGTATGGGTGTGATATGCTGCGATGGTTGTATTTATCATGTTATACTCACTATTTGGTTTAGTAACGGGAGTCAATGTTTTTCTTGTTCATTTCTGTGATAAAAGAAAATAGCATGTTAGTATTAGTATTTTATAAAGACTTATTACATTGTACAATCACGATTATTTCTTTTTTTTTACCCTCATATTTAGTAGATGACAAACCAGAGTACTGTGCAATTTGCTCAGTTTCTGTGTTTGTTGCTAAAATCATTTGGTCTGTGAGAGAAAAAAAATCATGTTGGATTAAAAAAAAAACTTTTTCTGTTATGCTACAGTTTATTTGTTTGTTTGTTTTCAGTGTTTACTTGTTGTTTCTGGCTAATGCTTTATACATTGGATTGTTCCAGTTTTTGGGAGCAGTAAGATATTAGGTATTTGTTTGGATATTGTAAAATGTTGGAGCGTTAGATACCAGTAGGCATATTCTAACTGTTTATTTTTTTATATAATTTTGTGGTATTGCTTTATCTATTTGGATATTTCTAAATTTTGGGACAGTTAGATACCAATTGGCATATTCTAACTGTCTATTTTTTGCTCTATTTGAGTGGTATTAATTTATCTGATTTGTTGTTGTAGCATCTCTGGGCAGTTAGATAGCTTTTGGAATATTGTGACAGTTTATATTTTTTTTTACTACAAGTGTACTTAAGGTTTAAGTACAGTTTAGT
Organism: Ambystoma mexicanum; assembly: GCF_040938575.1. NCBI lineage: Eukaryota > Metazoa > Chordata > Amphibia > Caudata > Ambystomatidae > Ambystoma > Ambystoma mexicanum. The sequence continues at coordinate 329,967,948 of NC_090927.1, forward strand.
TATAAAATTTTGGTTTTACGAACATTAAATAAGCGTTTGTAAGATTTGCTGGTAATCTCTGCTTTAGAGTAACGGTACTATCATTACATTCAAACCATCCACATTTCTTTTTTATATATGCAGTGTAGTGCCCTGAGTTGGTTGTGGCTCCTGCGTGGCAGATTATACCTATTGTTGTGAAGGTTTTCCTACCAAGTGATATTTGACCATATGTGAATCCAGTCAGCTTGCAGTTCTTTTTGGTACCATCTGCATTGTAACGTAGAAGCATTAGTATTACGTATTTACTATGTGTTTGTATTACTAACGTGGAGCGATTATCTGAATTGCAGGTCGAACATAATCTACCGTGGTTTGCATTTTGTACAAGTTGCTGAAATGGAACGGATTCACAATTAGGTATTGATATATACACAAAGCGCTCGTTGGGGATTTGTTCTTGTGTCACATTGTTGCAGAGAGTGCATGTATGTTTCCACATGTATGAAATCTGGAAGATTTCATTTATAGGTATGTTTTTGTTTTCCAGTAATAATAGTAAGTACATTAGAAATTCTTGTGGATCTTCCTGTGAGTTTATAGTGAATTTCACCATTCCAGCACAGTAGTCCAATTGTTGTCTTATCCCATAAACACTGTACATGTTGTCAGTATTGTTTGCTGCATTTCTGTGAAGTACTAACATTTGCAAACACAATGGGTCTGTACTGTGTAAGTAAATGTTCTCAACAATTGAAGGTAATTGAAATAGAATATTCATTGCTACATTTGCGTAGCAACTTACACCAACTATATTTGAGAGTTTAAATGGACCAGGTAGTTCTGTATCTGACTGCTTTTTTTGGAGTTTGTCTTCCTTCTTTGAAGAAGTACCTCGTTTACTTTCCCTAATTGATTCTTTTTTGCTTGTGGCACTTGATGAAGTATTACTTTCTTTTACTCTCTTTGGAGGATTTGCAGTGACATCCTGTTGCTTTTCTGTTCGATTTATTTTTCTTTTATAATGTTTTACTTTTTGTGGAACAGAATATGTGTTTAGATGGAGTGTATAGTGAACGAAGTCTATTGTATTCTAAAATGCAAGGAATATCAGCGTTTATTTTACTTGCATCAAAGTTGATTAGAATTAGACCGTCAAGTGTAAGTAAGCATGATAGTGCTACGTAGCTCATGCCTTCTTTAAAGACTGTGTTACCAATGTCTATCATTGCTTTGTCTAGTGTAAGACCTTGTGATTTATGAATGGTGACTGCGTATGCAAGAGTTAGAGAAAATTGTTCTCTGCGTACATACATCTCTTTGAAGAGAAGGAATCGAGCTGTTGAGCGTCCTATTCTTTTTACTTCTGAAAGTTTGTCAAAGAGAATATTGACAAACTAAATGTTGTTGTCACGTGGGTATGTTTGAAAGCCAACAACTGTACCAAGTGATCCATTAACTAGTCCAGTGTCCACGTCAAGGTTACGTTTAAGCTTTAATCTGCAATTTAAGGATCATTTTAATATCTTTTCCAAGCCTGCTGTGTTTGAGATTGATTTTTCTAAACTATTTAGTCTTTTTGTGGCTTGGTCACACATGGGTAGTGTCATTCCATGTACATCTAGTTTGTATGTGATGCTAATTTCCATTATTGGTTGCATTTCTTTACTTAACATTATTTCACTGAATTTGAAACAGCTTGCAAGAGTTGGCATTAAGGCCATACAATTGACATTTTTGTGGGCTAATTGTTCCATAACATCTGTAGCACATGCATTATCACCATAAAGTGCATGAATGTGCCGGGTTTTCAAAATTGCTTCTGCTTCTTTAGAAAGTATACCAACTCTGATACTTTTTAAGATGTTGGCATAAGTGAGATCTGCAGATTGGCGCATGTTTTCTGTTAATTCTCTGTATTGAAAATGTTGCCAAAGGTTGACATTTCCAATGCTGCCAACAGTTTTACGGCAGAGTTTGTGTCCTAATGTTTTAAAAATAGGCTCACATTTTACTGGTGTCAATTGAAGAAGATCTCCAAAAACAATAATGTGTTTTCCTGCAAAGAGCTCTTCATAGTTTGTTTTGAGTACTTCTTGTAATCTGAGGTGAATCAAAGCCAACATTAGGTTGGACACCATGCTCACTTCATCTATTAGTAGCATTTTCATTTGTTTCAATACTCTGCGTAGTTCCATTGCAGCTTCTGCAGAAAGTTTGTAATAATCTAATTTGTTTTGGTGTTCTACTGGCATGAGTAGTAATCGGTGTAAAGTGACACCACCTATGTTGTAGGCAGCTAAACCTGTGGGGGCAGTGACAACAGCTGACAGTTTGTTGTTTGTCAATTGTTGAAGGAACTTACTAATGATTTGATTAGGAATGTTTTGCCAGAACCAGCTTCACCACTGACATACAATAGTATAGGTTTGTAATTTTGACAGGTGCATTCTTTGTTTTCATGTTGTACACCATGTGCAATTTCTTTTGTTACTTCTTGAAAAATGCTACGTTGCTCATTGTTTAGCTTTCATTGTAGTATAGTTAAGTCATCTTTTTCTTCATAATGACACATGGTGTTTTCTAATTCTGCCTCATTTGTTATTAGTGGGTCTCCCAGTGGTTCTTGGCTTCCTGTGACAGAAGGTTGACTACTGTCAGCAGTGCCCTTATCTAGTTGGGCCTGGAGTTCTTCTTCGTGTTGCTGTTCATTGTGCAACATTGTTTTGTACTGTGAAAAGTTTACATCAGTTATACTGCTTTCATTTGCTTTGAAAGCGTCTTTATATGAGTCATAGTTATCTAGTATTTCTTCTTCTTTTCTCCAAGGTTTAAAGAGTTGTAGCAGGGACATGTAATACACTTCTTTATGTTGAGGAGTCTTTAATGACAATTTGATATGATTAATTAAATTTGGTTTGGTGAGTATTACTAAGCTGCCTTCACAGTTTGTCACTTTGTATTTACGGTTTTGTTCATCAGGCTTTATATTATTTTTGTATGTGTAGTTTTGGGCTATGTGGTATAGACTCATGGTTTCCAAAGTGGTACTCCTGTTTGGGTAATATGTGTCCAATAAATTGTTTTTTAAAATGTCTTGGCTGTTGGGATCATGTTTGGCTATTGTTTCTATATCTTCGTATGATTTTAGAACTCTTTTTCTAGATTTAGCTGGACCAAGACTTAGCCATACCATATTTGCAGATTTACCATACAATGCAGTACCAGTTAATCAATCAGCTGCTTCATAGGATCCACATTCTCTATGGGAAAGCATTTTTATGCCCAAGCTGTATAATTTCTGAGACACTGTTTTATCTGATGACAGGTCATTCCAGAGGTCTTGGAGCTCTATCTTTTCTGATTTGGTCGAGTATGCTGTGAAATATCGTGCAACTGCAGTAGAATTGTCTGCAATGTACTGCATGTCTATGTTTGCATTCCATAAGTGGGCAATGATTGCATTGTAATCATTGATATATTTTCTTCTTCTTTTTTTTTATGCAATATGTATTTTTAGGTGACTTACCTTTAACACTATGTCTAACTGAAGACATGAGGTTCACTTGACCTGTATTTGTAACTGGTCTAGGGAAACCAAATCGACATTTGGTGTAGTATTTCCCTTTGTTTTGGTATTTGCAACAACAATATTTGCCACATTTGTGTCTTTGGAATTGTAAAATCTGTGCATGAAGATCACTATTTGCGGATTCTGATGGAATTTCACAAGTGACATATTTTTCAATAAACTGTAAAACAGTGGCATCACTGTCTTGACCAAATTTAGGAGCATCTTTAATCCATAAAAGCATGTGGACATGTGGTGGTCCTCTGGCTTGGTATTCTTTTCTCCAAAAGAAGTGTTGCACTTCTCCAAGGGGAGGAACCGTTGTGTTACAAATAAAATGTAGCATCGCAATGAAGCGATGGTGAAAATATCTTGAAACATTAACAGGATCCTGTGAACAAAGTTCTCCAGGTGTTAGTATATCTATGTTTCTTTTGTTTTCATTTGATATGCGTAGGAAAGCATGTAAATCTTCCCATGCATATTCTGCACAACTTAATGTAACAAACCAAGTGGGTGGGCCAAGTGGGTGGACCAGTACTCTTTAGTACCACGCATATTTGCTAATAGATTTGTAAGATTTGCTTCTAAAACCTCATCTTTTTGTTGAACATTTTGTAATAATTGTGTAGCTGTCATATTTTGAAAGTGTGATCCTGATTTTAATATGTGTGCAACTCTGTAACATAAAGTTGCTAGTTCACTTTCAAAGAGTAGGTGGAATATATATTCCACATTTTGTCAAAATCTGGGATCTTCAGAATACATTCGTAATGAGCGATATTCTGATGCTGATATTTGAATAGGTCTATCATTGTATCTTCCTCCTTTGCCAGTAGGAAAGAGTAGAGGCAAAGCACGTGCTTCTATACTTTTTTCCCATATGCTGAATGGTGATCCTTTTGTTTGACGCATTTGATACGTTTCCAGTGCATCTTCCATGGTGTCATTAGAGTGCAATGGAAGAATTGTATAATGGTCTAAAGTGTTTGATATTGTTGCAGGATCTAGGAGCTCAAATTGACCAGCTTTTTGTGTCTCTTGAATTATTTCAGATGTATCTTTCAAGTTTTCGTCAATATTAATTTCTTTGTAATATTCATTATTCTCTTTAAGATATTGCAGGGCATCTCTAACTTTATGTAAATCTACCAGTTGTTGCCAATTTTGTTTGTCTTTTGTAGGTACTCCATTTACCAAGCTAATTAAAGATTGCTGCATTGGAGGTTGCACTCCTAGAGTGTACACATTTTTTTTAGCTCTAATGGTAAATACACTACTTTTCCATGAAAACCTTTTACTAATTCAGAGGGAGGTAATTTAGCAGTTTTTGGTTGAAGGCGTATTATTGCTTGAAATGGGTGCACTGTTTGAATTATGATGCTCTCATATAAATTAAGTTGTTGAAGGGGTTTTGCTAGTGGATATAATTCCAAGTTATTTGTGATAGCACGTGAAGGAGTTTGGTTGTTGTCAAGTTTTGTAGCGCAGTAACTGCAAAGTATTATGGGGTCAGTTATTTCGTATTTGTTTCCTGCTTTAAGGTAGAGAGCTAATTCAAAACATTTAGAATCTTCATTGTCTTCTATTTTGTATGATAGGTCTACAGTTTTTGTGTTACTTTTATAAAAAGTTCTGCGGCAACATACACACACGTGGTTTGGTACTTCAGCTGAAGTACTTTCAAATTTTAGTATTTCTTTTTTGTATGTGTGTAGTGAAAGGTTGCCATGTGCAGATTTGTTTCGAAGTTGGTTTACAGCTAATTCATCTTGTAAGTGGGTTTCACTTCCAAAATATTTTGTCTGGATATAGTCTATTTCTTCTAGTAGGTCTTTTGCTGTACCATTTAGAAAAAATGTTATTTAAATTGGCTAGTGCTAAAGCAGGACTTTTAGCATAGTACAGTTTATAAACTAGATTTCTTATACTTGCATGATGTGTTTATATCCTTTTGATATCATGGAAGGGTGTTTTGCAAGTAGATCCTGTAATGCAGGCCAATGAATGTCCTTGTAGTCCTGTGTACTTGCGTACTGGACAAGCATCCATATTTTGCAGTAGTTTAATTTTGATTTTGTGTTTGCTTTTCACATATTGATTGAGGAATTGGCGTAAAGACTTGAACATTTTTTTGGGAATGTTACACATTGACGTGCATGGCCATTTGTACACTAGATGTTCTGATTCAGTTGAATGGAGGGGTAAATCTACGTTTTCAGGGCATATTTCTGTAAGGAGTACTTCTTGTCCCATTGTGGTATTATTAACTTTTTCATAACCTCAACCATTGCTATGTATGGCAATTGTATTTGTTTGCTTTTGTTTGTAGGCATCTTCATTAAAGTATGTTTCTGTGCTTGCAGTGTGACTCCATTCACCTCCACAGATATTTAAGAAGTTATTTCTGTTGACATTTCGTTTATTGAGAAGTCTTTTTTGTAATTTAGTTATTAGTTTTGTTAGTGGTTTCATTCTGTTTAACACTAAAATAAATAACTTTCTTTTGAGAAGAAGTGCACTGTCTATCAACGCTTCTAAGATTACTTTCCTACGATAGGTTTGAAGTGTTGAACCTGGTTTCTCTCCTGTTTTTATAAGATTTTGAAGGACTTTGTGATGGAACATTTTGGCTAAAATACTTTTCTTGGTATGCTTTCTTTGTCCTATATCAAGATTTATAGAAGAAGTTTTATTTGTAGTGATAGTTGATTTTCTGTTAATTGTTTTTTGGGTTGTTTTACTTTTTGATAGAGGAGGCAAAGTTTTTGTACTAGAAACTTCTTCTGTTTCACTACATGACTGTATTAGCTGTTGTGTTTCAACTGGTTTTACAAATTCTGCTATAGATGGATGTTTATGTTGTAGACTTTTCTTTTCATTTGCTCTACTTCTGCGTTCCTTTCTACGGAGTTGCTTTTTGGTAGGCATGCTTTAGGGTCTGTTGAAAAAAATACAGAAGGTATGGGTTGGGGTGTTCTGCAATGCATGTGTGTTGTGTGCATGAGTGTGAGTGAGATGATAAAGATGCATGTAATGGTGTGTGATTGTGCATTGGGAAGTACAACTACTAGGGATGGGTATTCTTGAATTAATGTTTTAATAAACTGGGGTTCAGATGACAGAAAAAAGTAAGCCAGTGGTGTGGAGAAGTATAAATAGTATATCTTAAGCTATACAATTAAAACAGTTGTTTCTTCTACAACATCTAAATACTAGTGGCTGAGTTGGGTAATTTGTGTGGCGAAAAATAGGAATTTGTGGGCCATTCTGCCAGTAAATCACTGTTTAAGACGGGAGGATTTTTGGTCAGAATGGTGCAGAATCTCTATTTTTAGGCACAGAAGTAGCATGAATTAACCTTAGAGTGTGTTTCAGTAATAATTCAAATATTACATTAATGATCTACTTACTTTTTTTCTAAAATGAGCAGTTTCCTTCTTAGTTGCTCTTTGTAATTCAAATTCGGCTGCTTATTTTCAGGAGAGTGGTCTTCACTGCAATTGTAAAATAAAGAAATTAGTAATTCGGTGTGTATATAGCACTGTTTTTAATTTAGACATAGATTTTTAAATTGAAATGTTCAGCACCTTCCTCAAAACCATTAAAACTATCTTATGACTAACTGTAGGAAAGAAAATATCTTTACTATGGCTTGTCAAAATCATAATGTACCACTGTATACCACTATTCCTGTAACTAAGCTTTTCCACGTAATAGTGAGTCAATGTAATAGCCAGCTTTTCCACGTAAGAGGGAGTCAATGTCATAGCCTGCTTGTCCTATATAAATGTAAGTAATTATATAAACTAAAAAAATTAAAACCAAGTAAGTGTTTGTACAAATATTATTCTTTGAGATTTGATGATAGAAATAGAAAGGGCCCTGCGTTATTTATCTTTACTTCTGTTTGTGATGTCATCTTTGATGTCCTGGGTGTTAGTGTTAGCAGTGCACGGTGGCGCGAGTTATGGTTGCTTTTCTTACCATAACTGCCGAATTTCAGGGGTTTTTCGGTTTTACTTTGAACCATAACGTCCCTTTAACAAAGTTTCTTTACTGAGTTTGATAGGTTTTTAGTAGCGCAACTTAACCATAACGTCCCTTTTAACAAAGTGTTTTCACTGAATATATATATTCAGTAAAAAAACGTTTCTCATTTGCATGCCTCCCCACCCGAAAATACCTTTATGTAACATGCGATGTCCGCAGACTACCGCCATGTCCACTGACATATCGTAACATGGACAGCCCTTCTACCATTTCCACTTCACTCTCTGTGCCATTCCCTGATTGGATACAGCTAAACAGTCACACAACCATCCACCAATCAGATCCAAGACCTCTTCATCTAACTCCATCATCATAGATCAGCACTTCAAATGTACTGTTAATCACTCTGAGTACAAGTGTCATATCATTGGAAAGCACCTACTACAAGAACTGCGGTACAAGTCTCCAAGATTTCTACTTGCAGCTGCATGCATATCCATATGCATGAACACAAACTACAGCTATGCATATTTTTTGTATAGTACATGTACAATTCTTAAAAATGCATATAAACAGATTAACTGTCTTTTAACCTGTATAACCTATAAAATGAACTTACTGTCATTTTTCCGATCTGCTGTAATCAACTGTCACTTCCAAACCTATCTGCTATTTAATTTCTTTTTACACACATATTTGCAAAGCATGTTGAACTAACATATTTAAAGTAAAATATAAAGACTGCACATAGTCAAACGAAATTGAATGCATACACTATGTTCAGATATCAAACAAGAATACTTCTACAAAAACATAAAAATCAATTTCTAAATTAACATCAGTGCTATAAACACACAAAATTACTAACTGCTTTCATTTACAATTGCAGTGAAGACAACTCTCCTGAAAAGCAGCAGCAGAATCTGAAGTACAAACAACAACTCAGAAGAAACCTGCTCATTCCACACAAAAAAGTAAGTTAAATACTACCATAATATTTTTACTGTTACTCAAACACACTGTGGGGTTCATTCATGGTATTTCTGCGCCTAAAAACAGAGATTGTACACCATTCTGTCCACAAATCCCCATTTGTTAAACAGGGATTTGCAGGCAGAATGGCGCACAAATACCTGTTTTCCGGGGCACAAATGACATAACTCAGCCCCTAGAATGTTAATATTGTAGAACAAAGAACTGTTTTAATTCTATACCATTAGATTTACTATTTGTGCTTCTCCTCACCAATAGCTTACATTTTACAGTCATCTGAACCCCAGTTTGTGTGTTACTAAATTCAAGAATAGCCATCCTAACAAGTTGTAGTTGCCCAATGCACAATCACACACAATCACATACATCTTTACCATCATACTCAAACACTCATGCACACAGCACACATACATTGCAGAACAGCCCAACCCATACCTTCTTTATTTTTTTCAACAGACCCCAAACAATGCCTATCAAAAAGCAAGTCCGTAGAAAGCAACACAGAAGTAGAGCAAATGAAAATAGAAGTGTCCAACATAAGCATCCATCTCTAGCAGAATTTGTACAAGAAGTTCAAACAAAACAGCTAATACAGTCATTTAGCGAAACAAAACAAGCTTCAAGTACAGAAACTTTGCCTCCTCTATCAAAATGTACAACAAAACAGAAAATTATTAACAAGAATTCAGCTACCACTACTGCTAGAACTGCTCCTATAAATCTTGATATAGTGCCAAGTAAGCATACCAAAAAAAGTATTTTAGCAAAAATGTTCCGCCACAGAGTCCTTCAAAATCTTATAAAAACAGGATAGAAATCATGCAAAACCCTTAAAACCTACCGTAGAAAATTAATCTTAGAAGCTTTGATAGACAGTGCAATCCTTCTCAAAAGAAAGTTATTTATTTTAGTGTTAAACAAAATGAAACCACTAACAAAACTAATGACTAAATTACAAAAAATACTTCTCAATAAACGAAATATCAACAAAAATAACTTCTTAAATATCTGTGGAGGTGAGTGGAGTCACACCACAAGCACAGAACCATATTTTAATGAAGAAGCATACAAACAAAAGCAAACAAATACAATTGCCATACATAGCAGTGGACGAGGTTATGAAAATGTTAATACCATAATGGAATACTGCTTACAAAAATATCCCCAGAAAACTCAGAATTACCTCTCCATTCGACTGAACCAGAACTTTCAAGTCTTTACGCCAATTCCTCAATCAGTATGTGAAAGGCAAAGACAAAATCAAAATGAAACTACTGCAAAATATGGATACCTGTCCAGTGCGCAAGTACACGCACTACAAGGACACTCATTAGCCTGCATTTCAGGAACTATTTGCAAAACCACCTTTCATCATATCAAAATGATATCAACACATCATTCAACTATAGGAAATCTAGTCTATAAACTGTACTATGCTAAAAGTCCTGCTTTAGCACTAGCCAATTTAAATAACATTCTTCTACATGGTACAGCCAAAGACCTACTCGAAGAAATCGACTATATCCAGAAAAAATATTTTGGAAGTGAAAGCCACTTCCAAAATGCAATAGCTTTACACTAGACTAGCAACAATTCTATGCATGGCAACCTTCTACTACACACATACAAAAAAGAAATACTGAAATTTAAAAGTACATCTGCTGAAGTACCAAACCATGTGTGTGTGTGGGTTGCCGCAGAACTTTTTATAAAAGTAACACAAAAACTGTAGACCTAACATATAAAATAGGAGACAATGAAGATTCTAAATGGTTTGAATTAGCGCTCTACCTTACAGCAGAAAACAAATATGAAATAACTGACCCCTTCATACTTTGCAGTTAGTGCACTATAAAATTTGACAACAACCAAACTCCTTCACGTGCTATCACAAATAATTTGGAATTATTCCCACTACCAAAACCCCTACAACAACTCAATTTATATGAGAGCATCATAATTCAAACAGTGCACCCCTTTCAAGCAATAATACGCCTTCAACCAAAAATAGAAAAAATACCTGCCTCTGAATTGGTGAAAGGCATTCGTTGCAAAGTAGTGTATTTACCATTAGATCTAAAACAAAATGTGCACATTCTGGGAGTGCAACGTCCAATAGAGCAATCTTTAATTATCTTAGTAAATGGTGTACCCACAAAAGACAAAAACATTTGGTAACAACTGGTAGACTTACATAAAGTTAAACAAGCCTTGCAATATCTAAAAGACAATAATGAATACTACAAAGAAATGAATATTGAAAACACTTGAAGGAAACCACTAAAATAATTCAAGAGTCACCAGAAACTGGTCAATTTGAGCTTCTAGATCCTGCAACAGTATCCAATATTTTAGACCATTATACAATGCATCCACTACAGTCTAATGACACCATAGATGATGCACTAGAAACATACCAAATGCGACAAACCAAAGGATCACCAATCAGCATATGGGAAAAAAGTATAGAAGCATGTGCTTTTCCTCTACTCTTTCCTACTGGCAAAGGAGGAAGGTACGATGATAGACCTATTCAAATAACAGCATCAGAATACCTCTCGTTACGGATGTATTCTGAAGATCCCAGATGTAGACAAAATGTGGAATACATATTCCACCTACTCTTTGAAAGTGAACTAGCAACTCTATGTTACGGAGTTGCACACAAATAAAAATCAGGAACCCACTTTCAAAATATGTCAGCTACGCAATTATTACAAAAAGTGCAAGAAAAAGAGGAGGTTTTACAATCAAGTATTAAAAATCTATTAGCAAACATGCATGGTACTAAAGAGTACTGGTTCCAACGTCATGGAGATGTATGTTGCATGATAAGAAATCTTGGCCCATCCACTTGGTTTGTTACATTAAATTGTGCTAAATATGCATGAGAAGATTTACACGATTTCCTACGCATATAAAACAAAAACAAAACAAACATAGATATACTAACACATGGAGAACTTTGTTCTCTAGATCCTGTTAATGTTTCAAGATATTTTCATCATCGCTTCATTGCTATGCTACACTTTATTTGTAATAAAACTGTTCCTCCCCTCGGAGAAGTGTAACAATTCTTTTGGAGAAAAGAATACCAAGCCAGAGGAGCACCACATATCCACATGCTTTTATGGATTAAAGATGCTCCTAAATTTGGTCAAGACATTGATGCCACTGTGTTACAGTTTATCGAAAAACATGCCACTTGTGAAATTCCATCGGAAGCAACAAATAAAGATCTTCATGCACAAATTTTACAATTTCAAAGACACAAATGTGGCAAATATTGTCGTCGCAAATACAAAAACAAAGGGAAATACTACACCAAATGCCGCTTTAGTTTCCCTAGACCAGTTACAAAAACAGGTCAAGTGAACAAATTCATGTCTTCAGTTAGATATAGTGTTAAAAGTAAATCACCCAAAAATACATATTACATAAAAAGAACAGAAGAAGAAAAATATATCAATGATTACAATGCAATCATTGCCCTCTTATGGAATGCAAACATAGATGTGCAGTACATTGCAGACAATTCCACTGCAGTTGCATGATATGTTACAGCATACTTAACCAAAGCAGAAAAAACAGAGCTTCAAGACCTCTGGAATGACCTGTCAACCGACCAAACACTGTCTCAGAAATTGTACAGCTTGGGCATAAAAATGCTCTCCGATAGAGAATGTGGCTCCTATGAAGCAGCATTTAACCGGTACTGCTTTGTATGGAAAATCTGAAAATATAGTATGGCTAAATCTTGGCCCTGCTAAATCTAGAAAAAGAGTTCTCAAATCATACGACGACATAGAAACAATAGCCAACAGCCAAGACATTTTGAAAAACAATTTGCTGGACACATACTACCAAAACAGAAGTACCACTTTGGAAACCATGTGTCTATACCACAAAGCCCAAAACTTCACATACAAATATAATATAAAACCCGATGAAACAAAAAAAAAGAGATACAGATTGAAAAGTTGTGAAGGCAGCTTAGTAAAACTCACCAAAACAAGTTTAATTAATCATATCAAATTGTCATTAAAGACTCCTCAACATAAATAACTATATTACATGTCCCTGCTACAACTCTTTAAACCATGGAGAAAAGAAGAAATACTATATAACAATGACTCCTACAAAGATGCTTTCAAAGAAAATGAAAGCACTATAACCGATGTAAACTTTACACACTACAAAACAATGTTGCACAATGAACAGCAACACGAAGAAGAACTCAAGGCCCAACTAGATAAGGACACTCCTGACAGTAGTCAACCTTCTGTAACAGGAAGCCAAGAACCACTGGGACAGCCACTAATAACAAATGAGGCAGAATTAGCTATGACAGAAGTAGAAAACACCATGTGTCAGTATGAAGATAAAGAAGACTTAACTATACCACAATCAAAACTAAACAATGAGCAGCATAGCATTTTTCAAGAAGTAACAAAAGAAATTGCACATGGTGTACAACATGTAAATAAAGAATGCCCCTGCCAAAATTATAAACCTATACTACTGTACGTCAGTGGTGAAGCTGGTTCAGGCAAAACATTCTTAATCAAAATCATCAGCAAGTTCCTTCAACAATTGACAAACAACAAACTGTCAGCTGTTGTCACTGCCCCCACAGGTTTAGCTGCCTACAACATAGGTGGTGTCATTTTACACTGATTACTAATACTTCCAGTAGAACACCAAAACAAATTAGACTATTACAAACTTTCTACAGAAGCTGCAATGGAAAAAACAAATGAAAATGCTACTAATAGATGAAGTGAGCATGGTCTCCAACCTAATGTTGGCTTTGATTCACCTCAGATTACAAGAAGTACTCAAAACAAACTACGAAGAGCTCTTTGGAGGAAAACACATTATTGTTTTCGGAGATCTTCTTCAATTGACGCCAGTGAAAGGTTAACCTATATTTAAAACCTTAGGACACAAACTCTGCCACAAAACTGTTGGCAGCATATGAAATGTCAACCTTTGGCAACATTTCCAATACAGAGAATTAACAGAAAACATGCGGCAATCTGCAGATCTCACTTATGTCAACATCTTAAAAAGTATTAGTGTTGGTATGCTATCTCAAGAACCACAAGCAATATTGAAAACCCGGCACATTCATGCACTTTATGGAGATAATGCATGTGCTACTGATGTTATGGAACAATTAGCGCACAAAAATGTCAATTGTATGGCCTTAATGCCAACTCTTGCAAGCTGTTTCAAATTCAATGAAACAATGTTAAATAAAGAAATGCAACCAATAATGGAAATTAGCGCCACAGACAAACTAGGCGTACATGGTATGACACTACCCATGTGTGAGCAAGCCACAACAAGACTAAATAGTTTAGAAAATTCAATCTCCAACACAGCTGGGTTGGAAAAAATATTAAAATTATCCTTTAATTGTAGAATAATGCTTAAATGTAACCTTGACGTGGATCAAGGAATAGTTAATGGAGCACTGGGTACAGTTGTTGGCTTTCAAACATACCCACGAAACAACACTCAGTTTGTCAATATTCTCTTTGACAAACTTTCAGAAGTGAAAAGGATAGGACGCTCAACAGCTCGATTCCTTCTCTTCAAAGACATGTATGTATGTAGAGAACAATTTTCTCTACATCTTGCATACGCAGTCACCATTCATAAATCACAAGGTTTTACCCTAGACAAAGCATTGATAGATATTGGTAACACAGTCTTTGAAGAAGGCATGAGCTACGTAGCACTATCACGCTTACGTACACTTGACGGTCTATTTCTAATAAACGTTGATGCAAGTAAAGTAAACGCTGATATTCCTTGCATTTTAGAATACAATAGACTTAGTTCACTATACACCCCCATCTAATAACCAAAGAAGAACCTATTACTCAAAGTAACTCGGGTACTTCTTCAAAGAAACAACACAAATTCTGAAAAAATGACTTGAACACAGACTTATCTGGTCCATTTAAATTTTCAAATATAACAGGTGTAAGTTGCTACGCAAATGTAGCAATGAATATTCTATTTTAATTGCCACCAATTGTTGACAACATTTACTTACACAGTACAGACCAATTGTGTTTGCAAATGTTAGTACTTCATAGAAACGCAACAAACAATCCTGACAACACGTATAGTGTTCATGGAATAAGACTACTGTTCTGGAATGGTGAAATTCACCATGAACTCACAGGAAGATCCAGAAGAATTTCTAATGTAAGTACTGGAAAACAAAAACATACCTATAAATGAAATCTTCCAGATTTCATACATGTGGAAACATACATGCACTCTCTGTAACAATGTGACACAGGAACAAATCACCAATGAGCGCTTCGTGTATGTATCCATACCTAATTGTGAATCAGTTCCATTTCAGCAACTTGTACAAAATACGAACCATGGTAGATTATGTACTACCTGCAATTTGGATAATCGCTCCACCTACTAATACAAACACATAGTAAATACATAATACTAATGCTTCTACGTTACAATGCAGATGGTACCAAAACAACTGCAAGCTGACTGGATTCACACATGGTCAAGAATCACTTGGTAAGAAAACCTTCACAACAATAGGTATAATCTACCACACAGGAGCCACAAATAATGCAGGTCACTACACTGCATATATACAAAACAAATGTGGATGGTTCGAATGTAATGATAGTACCATTACTCTAAAGCAGAGATTACCAGCAAATCTTACAAAAGCTTATTTAATCTTCTTAAAACCAAAATGTATTAACTAATCTGTACTTAAACATTAACAAAACTTCAATTAAAAAACTATAAACTGTTAGAATATGCCAACAAGTATCTAACTGCCCCAAGATTTTGCAATAACCAAACAGATAAATCAATACCACTACCTTATAACAAAACAGACAGTTAGAATATGCCAACAGGTATCTAGCTGCTCCAAAAATCTGCAACAAGCCAACAGATAGAACATTAGCCAGAAACAAGTGAACACTAAAAACAAACAAATAGACTGCAGCATAACAAAAAAAAGTTTTTTTTTTATCCAACATGGATTATGTTTTTCCACAGACCCAATGATTTTAGCAACAAACACAGACACTGAGAAAATTGCATAGTACACTGGTTTGTAATCTACTAAATATGAGGGTCAAAATAAATAAAAGATGTCTATTATTCAATGTTAAAAGTCGTTACAAACTACCAATACTAACATGATCTTTTCTTTTATCACAGAAATTGGCAAATAATATATGTACTCCAGTTACTAAACCAAACAGTAAGTATATTATAATAAGTACAACCACCGCAGCATATCACACCCATAGTGGCTTATAACTTCGGTGCTTATAAATTTGGTCTTGGCCATGCACCCAAGACTCTAGGCCCTGGCCACAACCACCGCAGCATATCACACCCATAGTAGCTTATAACTTCGGTGCTTATCAATTTGGTCTTGTCCATGCACCCAAGAGTCTAGGCCCTGGCCACAACCACTAAAGCATATCACTCCGATAGTGGCTTATAATTTTGGTGCTTATAAATTTGGTCTTGGCCATGCACCCAAAACTCTAGGCCCTGGCCACAACCACTACAGCATATCACTCCCATAGTGGTTTATAACTTCGGTGCTTATAAATTTGGTCTTGGGTGCATGGCCGCCCTGCCCACAACCACCACAGCATATCACACCCATACAAGCTTATAACTTTGTTGCTTATAAATTTGGTCTTGGGTGCCGAAGTTATAAGCCACTATGGGTGTGATATGCTGCAATGGTTGTGGCCAGGGCCTAGAGTCTTGGGTGCATGGCCTACGGCCTATGGCCTACGGCCATGCACCCAAGACTCTAGGCCCCGGCCACACCACCGCAGCATATCACACCCATAAATCACACTCATAGAATCAAACATTTTAACTATGCCATATCGACACTTTTGATGTCCGCGGACAATATGAGTGTTCTTAGAACAGTTTGAACTATCCACGAATAGTACGGACAGGTAAAGTGTCCTCAGGACACCCCCATTTTGTTTATTTATGAACATCCCAGGACACTTGATGTGTTCTTAGAACAGTTTCAACTTGCCTACGAACTGTACGGACAGGTACCGTGTCCTAAGGACACCCCATTTTCATTAAATACGGACATTAAGGACAACGCTGCTATCTGCGGTCAGAACAAACACAACCGGGGTACCTGCCACCTAAATAAATACAACATTTGACCTATCTCTTACTCCCCACCCTCCCCAAACAGTCTTACACGCCAACACACTTGACTAAATAGTATTTTTCCACCAAGTTTCACCGCGCTGTCTGCGGATGTCCGCGGATACAAGATGGCAGGCGTTCAGAAAAAATCTGACGCACTTCACGCTTACCGCCATTCAATCAGCAGACACGCCGCATGTCCACGGACATGACGCAAGCCGATTAGCCAATCAGGACACTGTCCGCGGAGCGAACAGGGAAGTGTGTCCGCGGACAGAACATAGATATCACTCATTTGTTATGAACTACTTTTTGGTTGTTTTTTTAAAAAACTACTGGATGGATTTTCACCAAATTTACAAAAGCACGCTTTCGGGACAAAGCCGCTGCTCCTGCCGCAAATGTGGTGAAAATCCGTCCAGCAGTTTGGGCTGTGGGCATGAGCAAAGATTTTTCCCCATTCAGTCTATGGGAAAAAAAGAAGTTTTGGGACCCCCCTTATAACTTTGCCCCCCCCTGGACCAAACCTCGCCAAACTTTGCAAAAAAATTCAGAGTGGGCTATATACTTTTTTTGCAGTTTGGTGAGGATCTGTCCAGGGAGAGTGAAGTTATAAACCACCCAAAAAGTGCTCTTCCTATGGAAACAGCAACTTAACCATAACTACACAGCCACTACCGTGGCAATATATATATTCAATGAAAATACTTTGTTAAAGGGACGTTATGGTTAAGTTGCGCTACTAAAAACCTATGAAATTCATTGAAAAAAACTTTGTTAAAGGGACGTTATGGGTCCAGGTAAAACCAAAAAAACCCTGAAATTCGCCAGTTATGGTAAGCTAAGCAACCATAACTTGCGCCACCACAGTGCACTGCTAAGACTAACACCCATGACATCAAAGATGACATCAAAAATGCTTGTCCAGCTTGTCCATACCTTACAATCAGTGGGGTGTTCAGCAAGCAGTAACCCCCTGTATAGGCTAGCCACCTACCACTTAGAACCCTTCTTTTGAATCAGGATCTTCTTGAAAGGCACCAGTTCCCTCCTTATTGTCACCCCATATTGGATCCATTAGCTGTAAATATTGTAAGACTGAAAGATTCCCCATGATAAGGCTTTCCTGCAACTGTTCCAAAGATAACAACCACACTATTTCCCACAACTGAAGTGAGAGCCTTGGTGCAGTTACATACAACAGCTCATCATCTGCAAAAAGACACTGTTTAAAAGGGTTCCCCTGAATCACAGCCCCTCTAACCAACTAATTTCCCCTTACATTACCCACCAATGTTTACATCTCCAATGCATAGAGTAGAAGCAACAAAGGGCATCCTTGCCTAGTGCCTCTCTTTGAGAAAAAGGTCTTGATTTCTCACCATTAAGCAGCATCTTCGCTGAGGGGCATGATTAAAGCGCTTCCACATCACCCACCCCATTTACCTAATGCCAAGTCCCACCTTCTTCAAAACTCCCTTCATAAATGACCAATCAACCTGGTCAAAATCTTTCTCGGCTTTGAGGGAGAGCACCAGGGCTCATTTCTGACTGACCTCCCAAGATGTCATTACATCAAAATTTGTCCGCAGATTATCAGAACCCTGCCTGCTGGAGGACCAACTAAGGGAGCGCAACCTACAATATGGATGGAAGGACCCATGTAAGAATATTTGCATAAATATTTAAAAGTAAAACGGGTCTGTTTGTCTAACACTGTGTAAAATCCTTCCCTCCCTTGTGATTCACCATAATGAGAACATTCAAGAACTTCACTTCTCATCCTGATATCATTAAAAACCCTGGCCCAGATCGGGAAAAGAATATCAACATATTACTTATAAAAGTAAAAAATGAAGCCGTCAGCTATGGTGCCCTCCATATGTATACCCAACAGTGGTCCACCAGAAGGTCCACAAAGGCCACATTATCCTGGGTCTGGGCCTTCTGCACCCCAGTCCTCCTAGTCCTCCAGTCCTCCAGTTCAGGGTTGGAACAAGAATCATATTAACCTCCCTCAACAGTTATATAAGGCCTCTGACTTCTGCTCTACCATCTCCATGCCTGCTACATAAGAAGGATAGCGTTCATAACCTCCACAGCCAAAATGTCACCATCAAAGCCTTCACGTTCAATGGTGCTTGGAGTAGGGAGCTTCAAGCCTGCTAGACAACCATTAATCTCAATTTCAGGGATACAGTCACCGCAATCATATATGGTCACATATCCAACCTTCCCCATCAAGAATCCTTTCCACTCGCCTGTCAATCTTCACCACTGATGCTCTCTTAGCCAACATGGTACCCACCATATCCTTTCTGTAGTAGTATCTCTGCTTGGTTAATTTCATACTCCTATGGATCTTCCTAGTGGCAGGGAGTGAAGTTCCTGACTCTTTGTCATATGTAGAGAAGGATCTCATGACCCTTCCTCCCCCCGCCTGCAGTTGGCTGTCTCTAAGACTGTTAATATCCACCTTCAGCTTATTTTCCAACACATATCTTTCTCTCTTCTTTCTCGTACCTTCTGCAATAATTACTCCCCTAAACATGTCCTCCACCGCCATTGGACCTCTCATATATCACTCACTGCAAAGAAACTCTCAATCTTCTGTTCCATAAAGAACTTTAAACCACAACACTGAAGAGGAAGTCATTGCAGCGCCATCTGAAATGCCTCTTCAGTGTTTCACCACAGAGCAATTGTGGCAGCCACCATATTGTCGTATGACCGTGTGACGGTTTCCATCCGAATAGTGGCAATTTTTCCATTATGTTCCAATATGTTTCCTATTGCTAATGAGCATTCCTAGCTTGGTATAGGAATCATCTGGGGTCGAATAGAATGTCTACCCTCCCGGACCAGCATTTTTGCTCCTCCACATGTCTACCCAACAGTAGTCCTCCAGAAGGTCCACAAGTACCTCTCTATCCTGAAATTGGGCCTTCAGGACCCCAATCCTCCCACTTGAATATTAAAATCCCCCATCAAAGTATTGTAAGGTCTTCCAACAACTTCTCTACCGTCACCATGCCCACTTCAAGAAAGGGCAAATGACAATGATTTGGGGCTTAAAGAGCGGCTGTGTTGATGAAGCACCCTATTACCAAACCCTTAATAATCAGCAGACAACCCTCTAACTCCTTCTAAACATGTACCTCACAAAGGTCAAAGAATTTGGCAAGGAGAATGCCCACGCCCAACTTCTTCCTGAGGCCCAGAAGACCTGTCCAATGGTTTTCCAAATACATTGAGATCAATCCCCTCATCTAAGTGCGCCTCCAATATAAACCATCCAGCAAGCCGCTGCCTCTTAAATCCTCTAAATAAAAGGGAGCACTTCTGTGATGAATTTAGTCCCTTTACATTCAAAGTAGCAATACGGCTATCGGCCATAACTTAGACTAATGAACATAAAACAAATGTGCTCTGTGCATTTTTGCAGTTGCATAGCAACCAACTGGACTCTCAAAACTAGAAAAGAGAAAAGAAACCCCTCTCTCACATCCCAACCCACAAGCTCCATCCAGGTACCCATTTGTCATAAACCACAAACATAAAACTGCAGACCCCAAGAAGGCCCAAACAATGAGACACCCAGTTGTGACCGAGGCAATAGGAGTTGTCAGAAATCCCCCAATGCACACTTCTCACTACATACACTTTCGAAAAATCCATTGCAACAGCCTATACAAAAACCCCTTAAAGAAAATGCATCCACGGATCAGCATCAAAGTAGTCCCAAAGGTGGACCTCCTTCATCTCCTCCCTGGCAGTCAACCCACTTTCTTCAGCGACAGGAGGTTCACTTTATGACATTTCTTGGCCCTAGTCCCTTTTTTTCCATCCAACAAGCTGTGTAAAGCCCTGTTTTAACTTTTCCCTCATCTGCAAATGTCCTTCAGCATTGGGCCCCCACTGGGACTTCCACCAGGCCCCACCTATTATATATAGGGTTTCTTGTTTTAGGGGTTTATTTTATTTTACTTCTGGATGTGTTTTTCCAGTGTTTTCAAACATGTTCAGAGTCTATCAGTGTTTCCCCGTTTGCCCCATTCAAGAAAAATTATGGATAATTGTTTTTTCCAGTGTAAACATACAAATATTATTTTATTGTTTCATTGTGTGCATAAGTAGGGTAATGTCTCTCAGAGCACGATATTATGAACACTTTCAGGAGAATAAAGATGAATGTGTTAATCCAGTAATATCTAGCATTTGTACAAGTCAAAATTACTGTAGTAAATCATGCAATTATTTTTCAGGGACTCTTTGCCCATCTTTGCCCTTTTCCTTCATATGAAGACTTTGATTTGTGAAAATGACCTTTCCATATTGTAGAGACTTCTAATTTGAGCAGTGGTAGTGTGATAAAAGGATTTGCTCAAGAGCACTCACTTCGGTGGGGATAAGGATCATTTTGACTGTCAATGAAAAACTCCAAGCGGATAATAACGGTATATCAAGTGCTCCTCACTACAAAATGATAAGGGAGTCTCATTAATGTACCCCCTGAGGCTCGACTGGAGGGGTGTAAGCAGGTCTAAACTGTTTGCCCGGTGTGGAAATATCAGGGGATCCAATAGCAGAATGTTGCAAAGGAAACACATCAGGTTAGATGATTGTTGCTGAGATGTTATATTTGTATACATTCCTGTAATTCATATGGCTTTTTTACTATTCCTGCTCAACATGTGCTGTAAAATGTGTTGTTTTGACTGTGGATGAGCACGGCCCTCTCGCTTCACTCTTTGTGGGTACCTTTGTCCCCATAGCAAAAATCAGCTAGCACCCATGAATATACGCACAGTAAGTGAACATATCTTAAAGTAAATTATGGAAATATAGTTCAAATGACCTTCCCCTTAGAAGAAAGTGGGCAAGACAAAAAAGCACTGGACTTTAAAAAAAAAGGAATGAACACCAGAAAAACAACATCTGAGAGGAAATGTTCCAATAAAAATGCTGGCAAAGTACAAAAGGTGCTTACATTTTAAACCCAACAATCTGAAGCGAGATATTCCGTGGAGAGCAAAATTCCAATAAGAGTCAACTTCTTGTTTTCTTGTGGGTACGCTTCTGCACTGGGAACATGACAACCTGGGTAAAATCCTGGTAGCCAAATACTTGAGCAAGCTTGCCAACCTAAAAAAAAATGGGTTCTATCCGCACTCTGAAAAAAGGTTACGCTGTCCTCCCACATGTATCCTTTACTTGTGCCCTGAAAAGCAGCCACAATCAGGGAAAAATAACTTCACCAGTTTTTGGATTGCAACTCAGCAAAAGGCAAACAATGGCCTTTGGGTTTTGAAAGACTTATAAAAAAATGTAATGTATGAAAGCGTTAACTGTTTGCGTTTGACAAATTCAGGGGTCATCTCTGGTGTGATGAAAATATTACACTCTATGAACAATAAACATATTTTGGTGTTAAATATGAACATACGGCCATGCACCCAAGACTCTAGGCCCCGGCCACACCACCGCAGCATATCACACCCATAAATCACACTCATAGAATCAAACATTTTAACTATGCCATATCGACACTTTTGATGTCCGCGGACAATATGAGTGTTCTTAGAACAGTTTGAACTATCCACGAATAGTACGGACAGGTAAAGTGTCCTCAGGACACCCCCATTTTGTTTATTTATGAACATCCCAGGACACTTGATGTGTTCTTAGAACAGTTTCAACTTGCCTACGAACTGTACGGACAGGTACCGTGTCCTAAGGACACCCCATTTTCATTAAATACGGACATTAAGGACAACGCTGCTATCTGCGGTCAGAACAAACACAACCGGGGTACCTGCCACCTAAATAAATACAACATTTGACCTATCTCTTACTCCCCACCCTCCCCAAACAGTCTTACACGCCAACACACTTGACTAAATAGTATTTTTACACCAAGTTTCACCGCGCTGTCTGCGGATGTCCGCGGATACAAGATGGCAGGCGTTCAGAAAAAATCTGACGCACTTCACGCTTACCGCCATTCAATCAGCAGACACGCCGCATGTCCACGGACATGACGCAAGCCGATTAGCCAATCAGGACACTGTCCGCGGAGCGAACAGGGAAGTGTGTCCGCGGACAGAACATAGATATCACTCATTTGTTATGAACTACTTTTTGGTTGTTTTTTTAAAAAACTACTGGATGGATTTTCACCAAATTTACAAAAGCACGCTTTCGGGACAAAGCCGCTGCTCCTGCCGCAAATGTGGTGAAAATCCGTCCAGCAGTTTGGGCTGTGGGCATGAGCAAAGATTTTTCCCCATTCAGTCTATGGGAAAAAAAGAAGTTTTGGGACCCCCCTTATAACTTTGCCCCCCCCTGGACCAAACCTCGCCAAACTTTGCAAAAAAATTCAGAGTGGGCTATATACTTTTTTTGCAGTTTGGTGAGGATCTGTCCAGGGAGAGTGAAGTTATAAACCACCCAAAAAGTGCTCTTCCTATGGAAACAGCAACTTAACCATAACTACACAGCCACTACCGTGGCAATATATATATTCAATGAAAATACTTTGTTAAAGGGACGTTATGGTTAAGTTGCGCTACTAAAAACCTATGAAATTCATTGAAAAAAACTTTGTTAAAGGGACGTTATGGGTCCAGGTAAAACCAAAAAAACCCTGAAATTCGCCAGTTATGGTAAGCTAAGCAACCATAACTTGCGCCACCACAGTGCACTGCTAAGACTAACACCCATGACATCAAAGATGACATCAAAAATGCTTGTCCAGCTTGTCCATACCTTACAATCAGTGGGGTGTTCAGCAAGCAGTAACCCCCTGTATAGGCTAGCCACCTACCACTTAGAACCCTTCTTTTGAATCAGGATCTTCTTGAAAGGCACCAGTTCCCTCCTTATTGTCACCCCATATTGGATCCATTAGCTGTAAATATTGTAAGACTGAAAGATTCCCCATGATAAGGCTTTCCTGCAACTGTTCCAAAGATAACAACCACACTATTTCCCACAACTGAAGTGAGAGCCTTGGTGCAGTTACATACAACAGCTCATCATCTGCAAAAAGACACTGTTTAAAAGGGTTCCCCTGAATCACAGCCCCTCTAACCAACTAATTTCCCCTTACATTACCCACCAATGTTTACATCTCCAATGCATAGAGTAGAAGCAACAAAGGGCATCCTTGCCTAGTGCCTCTCTTTGAGAAAAAGGTCTTGATTTCTCACCATTAAGCAGCATCTTCGCTGAGGGGCATGATTAAAGCGCTTCCACATCACCCACCCCATTTACCTAATGCCAAGTCCCACCTTCTTCAAAACTACCTTCATAAATGACCAATCAACCTGGTCAAAATCTTTCTCGGCTTTGAGGGAGAGCACCAGGGCTCATTTCTGACTGACCTCCCAAGATGTCATTACATCAAAATTTGTCCGCAGATTATCAGAACCCTGCCTGCTGGAGGACCAACTAAGGGAGCGCAACCTACAATATGGATGGAAGGACCCATGTAAGAATATTTGCATAAATATTTAAAAGTAAAACGGGTCTGTTTGTCTAACACTGTGTAAAATCCTTCCCTCCCTTGTGATTCACCATAATGAGAACATTCAAGAACTTCACTTCTCATCCTGATATCATTAAAAACCCTGGCCCAGACCGGGAAAAGAATATCAACATATTACTTATAAAAGTAAAAAATGAAGCCGTCAGCTATGGTGCCCTCCATATGTATACCCAACAGTGGTCCACCAGAAGGTCCACAAAGGCCACATTATCCTGGGTCTGGGCCTTCTGCACCCCAGTCCTCCTAGTCCTCCAGTCCTCCAGTTCAGGGTTGGAACAAGAATCATATTAACCTCCCTCAACAGTTATATAAGGCCTCTGACTTCTGCTCTACCATCTCCATGCCTGCTACATAAGAAGGATAGCGTTCATAACCTCCACAGCCAAAATGTCACCATCAAAGCCTTCACGTTCAATGGTGCTTGGAGTAGGGAGCTTCAAGCCTGCTAGACAACCATTAATCTCAATTTCAGGGATACAGTCACCGCAATCATATATGGTCACATATCCAACCTTCCCCATCAAGAATCCTTTCCACTCGCCTGTCAATCTTCACCACTGATGCTCTCTTAGCCAACATGGTACCCACCATATCCTTTCTGTAGTAGTATCTCTGCTTGGTTAATTTCATACTCCTATGGATCTTCCTAGTGGCAGGGAGTGAAGTTCCTGACTCTTTGTCATATGTAGAGAAGGATCTCATGACCCTTCCTCCCCCCGCCTGCAGTTGGCTGTCTCTAAGACTGTTAATATCCACCTTCAGCTTATTTTCCAACACATATCTTTCTCTCTTCTTTCTCGTACCTTCTGCAATAATTACTCCCCTAAACATGTCCTCCACCGCCATTGGACCTCTCATATATCACTCACTGCAAAGAAACTCTCAATCTTCTGTTCCATAAAGAACTTTAAACCACAACCCTGAAGAGGAAGTCATTGCAGCGCCATCTGAAATGCCTCTTCAGTGTTTCACCACAGAGCAATTGTGGCAGCCACCATATTGTCGTATGACCGTGTGACGGTTTCCATCCGAATAGTGGCAATTTTTCCATTATGTTCCAATATGTTTCCTATTGCTAATGAGCATTCCTAGCTTGGTATAGGAATCATCTGGGGTCGAATAGAATGTCTACCCTCCCGGACCAGCATTTTTGCTCCTCCACATGTCTACCCAACAGTAGTCCTCCAGAAGGTCCACAAGTACCTCTCTATCCTGAAATTGGGCCTTCAGGACCCCAATCCTCCCACTTGAATATTAAAATCCCCCATCAAAGTATTGTAAGGTCTTCCAACAACTTCTCTACCGTCACCATGCCCACTTCAAGAAAGGGCAAATGACAATGATTTGGGGCTTAAAGAGCGGCTGTGTTGATGAAGCACCCTATTACCAAACCCTTAATAATCAGCAGACAACCCTCTAACTCCTTCTAAACATGTACCTCACAAAGGTCAAAGAATTTGGCAAGGAGAATGCCCACGCCCAACTTCTTCCTGAGGCCCAGAAGACCTGTCCAATGGTTTTCCAAATACATTGAGATCAATCCCCTCATCTAAGTGCGCCTCCAATATAAACCATCCAGCAAGCCGCTGCCTCTTAAATCCTCTAAATAAAAGGGAGCACTTCTGTGATGAATTTAGTCCCTTTACATTCAAAGTAGCAATACGGCTATCGGCCATAACTTAGACTAATGAACATAAAACAAATGTGCTCTGTGCATTTTTGCAGTTGCATAGCAACCAACTGGACTCTCAAAACTAGAAAAGAGAAAAGAAACCCCTCTCTCACATCCCAACCCACAAGCTCCATCCAGGTACCCATTTGTCATAAACCACAAACATAAAACTGCAGACCCCAAGAAGGCCCAAACAATGAGACACCCAGTTGTGACCGAGGCAATAGGAGTTGTCAGAAATCCCCCAATGCACACTTCTCACTACATACACTTTCGAAAAATCCATTGCAACAGCCTATACAAAAACCCCTTAAAGAAAATGCATCCACGGATCAGCATCAAAGTAGTCCCAAAGGTGGACCTCCTTCATCTCCTCCCTGGCAGTCAACCCACTTTCTTCAGCGACAGGAGGTTCACTTTATGACATTTCTTGGCCCTAGTCCCTTTTTTTCCATCCAACAAGCTGTGTAAAGCCCTGTTTTAACTTTTCCCTCATCTGCAAATGTCCTTCAGCATTGGGCCCCCACTGGGACTTCCACCAGGCCCCACCTATTATATATAGGGTTTCTTGTTTTAGGGGTTTATTTTATTTTACTTCTGGATGTGTTTTTCCAGTGTTTTCAAACATGTTCAGAGTCTATCAGTGTTTCCCCGTTTGCCCCATTCAAGAAAAATTATGGATAATTGTTTTTTCCAGTGTAAACATACAAATATTATTTTATTGTTTCATTGTGTGCATAAGTAGGGTAATGTCTCTCAGAGCACGATATTATGAACACTTTCAGGAGAATAAAGATGAATGTGTTAATCCAGTAATATCTAGCATTTGTACAAGTCAAAATTACTGTAGTAAATCATGCAATTATTTTTCAGGGACTCTTTGCCCATCTTTGCCCTTTTCCTTCATATGAAGACTTTGATTTGTGAAAATGACCTTTCCATATTGTAGAGACTTCTAATTTGAGCAGTGGTAGTGTGATAAAAGGATTTGCTCAAGAGCACTCACTTCGGTGGGGATAAGGATCATTTTGACTGTCAATGAAAAACTCCAAGCGGATAATAACGGTATATCAAGTGCTCCTCACTACAAAATGATAAGGGAGTCTCATTAATGTACCCCCTGAGGCTCGACTGGAGGGGTGTAAGCAGGTCTAAACTGTTTGCCCGGTGTGGAAATATCAGGGGATCCAATAGCAGAATGTTGCAAAGGAAACACATCAGGTTAGATGATTGTTGCTGAGATGTTATATTTGTATACATTCCTGTAATTCATATGGCTTTTTTACTATTCCTGCTCAACATGTGCTGTAAAATGTGTTGTTTTGACTGTGGATGAGCACGGCCCTCTCGCTTCACTCTTTGTGGGTACCTTTGTCCCCATAGCAAAAATCAGCTAGCACCCATGAATATACGCACAGTAAGTGAACATATCTTAAAGTAAATTATGGAAATATAGTTCAAATGACCTTCCCCTTAGAAGAAAGTGGGCAAGACAAAAAAGCACTGGACTTTAAAAAAAAAGGAATGAACACCAGAAAAACAACATCTGAGAGGAAATGTTCCAATAAAAATGCTGGCAAAGTACAAAAGGTGCTTACATTTTAAACCCAACAATCTGAAGCGAGATATTCCGTGGAGAGCAAAATTCCAATAAGAGTCAACTTCTTGTTTTCTTGTGGGTACGCTTCTGCACTGGGAACATGACAACCTGGGTAAAATCCTGGTAGCCAAATACTTGAGCAAGCTTGCCAACCTAAAAAAAAATGGGTTCTATCCGCACTCTGAAAAAAGGTTACGCTGTCCTCCCACATGTATCCTTTACTTGTGCCCTGAAAAGCAGCCACAATCAGGGAAAAATAACTTCACCAGTTTTTGGATTGCAACTCAGCAAAAGGCAAACAATGGCCTTTGGGTTTTGAAAGACTTATAAAAAAATGTAATGTATGAAAGCGTTAACTGTTTGCGTTTGACAAATTCAGGGGTCATCTCTGGTGTGATGAAAATATTACACTCTATGAACAATAAACATATTTTGGTGTTAAATATGAACATCTGAAAATAATGTAGTTAGTTTAAAACTATTCTGTGTGATATTGGCCTGATGACATTGTAGATTTAGGCAACTAACTTCTGCTTTCTGTGTGCTTTCACAATGAAATTTCCATTTGCATTTCTTCACACAGAAAGGTTAAGAGCATCTTGTCCAAAACAATGGTCCCTTAAATGAGCCATCATTCATAAATCGCTCCTAATTTAAAAACTCTTGTATAAGAAAGAAAGTCCTAAGCAGCAATTAAGGGACCTGCAGCTTCTGTTGGGCCACTTTGTGCAGGGGCTCTAGAGAGCCACATGAGGTTGTGAGGTGACCGTGACACTGTGGCCTCACCGGAGTCTCGTACATGGAGGCCTCACAAGGCTTTCCTTTTAAAGCAGACAGGCAGCTGAAACTTTTCAGCTCTCCTGCAGACAGATACACATACACAGATGATCTGTGGCCAGAGACACTGAAAAATCCATGTAAAGGAACAAGTTACTTAACTGTTGTTCTCCAGCATGGGTCTG
Source organism: Ambystoma mexicanum (assembly GCF_040938575.1). Lineage (NCBI taxonomy): Eukaryota > Metazoa > Chordata > Amphibia > Caudata > Ambystomatidae > Ambystoma > Ambystoma mexicanum. The sequence goes on from NC_090927.1 coordinate 329,996,472, forward strand.
GCATGGATTCACATGCTCGTGAATATTCCCCATCGTCAGGCCGGGAATCCTCGGTATAGAAAAAATCAGTATCAGTTTTGTTTATGATCTGTCTTTCTTAGTAGTAACCAATGACTGCCCTCTCCTTAAGCCCCGCATCTGGCAGCCATCCTCAGATTTGGTAGCACGTAAAGTGGCAGTATGACCAAGTGAAGAGCCGCAGAGGGTTAGGCGAGAGGGTTCACATGTGAATCCATGCCAGACCCATGCTGGAGAACACCAGTTACAGGTAAGTAACTTGTTCCTTCTCCAGCATGGGGTCTGGCATGGATTCACATGCTCATGAATATAAGAATACATAGCAGTATACACATGCACAACCACGAGAGGTGGCAACAGGCTCAACATTAAGCAATATAAAAAAAACTCAACATTAAGCATCTCTTACCTCCTTACCAGGCTCTCCTTAAGCAAACAGGTTGCGCAGCACTGCTTGGCCGACCCTGGACTCCTCCCTGGAGTTCCGATCAACGCAGTAGAATCTCGTGAAGGTGTGTGTCAACCTCCACGTCACAGCCCTGCAGATGTCGAGCAGGGGCACACCAGATAGGAACGCCGTGGTAGCAGTGGGCTCTCGGACGGCCAGGCAGCGGTCGGTTTGCTAACTGGTGACAATGAATGATGCAGCCGGAGAGCCATCTGGAAATGGCAGCCTTCGAGAGAGCCCTCTCAGCTGGCGACGAAGGCGACGGGAAGAAAACTGGCAACACCAAGTGTTCGTTGAGGTGGAAGTCCGATGGCAACTTGGGCATGAAGGAGGGGTGCATCCTCAGCACCACCCTTGTGTCGTGAAACGTCAAGTATGGTGGCTTGCAAGATAGGGCCTGGATCTCTCCCACTCATGTACGGAGGTGATGGCCACGAGAAATGCTGTCTTCCACGACAGAAACTTCAAGGGTGCCGAATGCATAGGCTCAAATGGGGCCCCCATGAGCCTGGTCAGCACCACGTTGAGCTCCCACTCCGGGGCAGGGGCCTTCACCGGCGGGAATGATCGGAACAATCCTTTCATAAATTCCTTCACCAGTCAATGATACCACAAGGACTCCCGTCCCATAGTTCTGGTGTATCGTGAGATGGCAGCCAGATGTATCTTGATGGAAGCGTGAGCTAGTCCAGCCTTGGCCAATGACAGTAGGTACAGCAATACTTGAGGGGCCGTAATCCGCAGAGGGTTAATCTTCTGTGCACGGCACCAGACAGAGAACCTCTTCCATTTATGTCCATAGCACTTGAGAGTTGAGGACGCCCTGGCCTTTGCAAGAACCTCTCTGCAGTCGGCTGGGATGTTGTACCCTCCAAACTCTAGTGCTGCAGGAGCCAGGCCTGCAAGTTCAGCGACTCTGGGTTGTGGTGAAGAATGGCGCCTCCTTCTCTGGAGAGAAGATCCGCGTCCGTCGGCAGCTTGACTGGTGTGGACGCCGACAAGTCCAGAAGGTCCGGGAACCAGATCTGTCTCGGCCACGCCGGTGCGACTAGGATCATCCTGCACCGGGACCTCTTGAGCTGGTTGATGAGCCGGAGCAGCAACGGCAGCGGAGGGAACGCATAAAGAAATAGGCTGTCCCAGGAGAACGAGAAAGCATCGCCCATGCTCCTCGGCTGGGGGAACCTGCTGGCAGACCTCCGGCACTTGGAGTTCGTCGCCGTCACGAAGAGATCGATCTGGGGTTCGCCCCATTGTCGGAAGAGTCGATCCACTTGATCCTGACGTAGTTCCCACTCGTGGCACGAGCGTAGCTCTCTGCTGAGTGAGACGGCGATGGTGTTTTTTATTCCTGCCAGATGAAAAGGCACCAGAAATATCCCTTGGGCCACGGTCCAATGCCACAGATCCTGGGCTTCCATGGATAGGGAAGGGAATCTGGTTCCGCCCTGCTTCCGGATGTAGAACATCGTGGTGGTGTTGTCAGTGAAGATCCTCACCACCTTGCCCTTGAGGGACGGAAGAAAAGACCTGAGGGCCCAGAACACTGCGCGGAGCTCCAAGATGTTGATGTGGAGTGACTTCTCCTCCTGGAGCCAAAGGCCTCTCGCGTGAAGATCTCCCGAGTGCGCTCCCCAAACTTCCAGGGAGCCATCCGTCGTCACCGTCACCTGGTGAGCTGGGGTCTGAAAGTCCGTATCAGCCGACAGATGAGAGCAGGTACCCCACAACCAGATTGCCCGACGGAACGTCTCGTTGAGTGGGATCCTGTCCTCGAAGCTGCCCGTTGACTGGACCCAGCGGGCGTCGAGGTACTCTTCTAAGGGGCGTATCCGAAGCCTGCAAAGGCTTACCAGATAAAGGCAGGAGGACATCATCCCGAGGAGGGACTTGATAGATCTTACCCTGGCCATGTCTGTGGCCAGCAGACGCTGCACTTTGCCCAGGATGGTCCTGGTCCTTTCCTCTGTCGGCGAGGCCAGCCGCGCCACTGTGTCGAGCTTGACTCCCAGAAACAGGTCGATTTGCGATGGGACCAGGTGGGATTTTGGAAAGTTGATGGAGAACCCCAGGTCCGTGAGCAGCTGGACGGTATTCGCAGTGTGCTCCACGGCAAGCTCCCTTGTCCTTGCCCGGATGAGCCAGTCGTCCAGGTAGGGGTAGACGTGGATCCCCTGCAGGCACAGCCGCGCTGCCACCGGTGCGAGGCACTTGGTGAACACCCAGGGTGCCGACTTCAATCCGAAAGGGAGGGCCTTGAACTGGTAGTGCCGCCCTTGGACCACGAACCTGAGGAACTTTCAGTGTCTTTTTAGAATGGGGATGTGGAAGTACGCATCCTCCAAGTCCAACGACGACAGGAAATCGCCCTCCTCCAGCTGTCCCAGCATGTGCTGGAGGGTGACCATCCGGAACTTCTGTGCCTTGATGTACTTGTTCAGTAGTCGCAGGTCCAGGATGGGACGCCATCCTCCTGTCTTCTTTTTTACGAGGAAGTACCTTGAGTAAACTCCGGAGCCCTGAAGCCTCTTTGGGACGAGCTCGATGGCACCTTTCTTGAGCATCGACCTTACTTCCAACAGTAGTTGAGGGACGTGATTTTCCTTCCTGGCCACGGGTGGAACACGAGGGCACTTCTTCTGGAACTCGAGGGCGTGCCCTTGGGCCAGGGCGTCCAGCACCCAACGGTCGGTGGAGATGGACTCCCACACGCTGACGAACCTCGCCAGCCGGCCTCCCACCGGGGTGCTTCGGCAGGGGCCCGACCCCACGGTCGGTTCAATCTTGTTTGGAGGCTGCCTTGCCTCCTTGACCTCCCCGACAACAACGGCGGGCACCACCGGACTTGCCGCGTCCCCTGTAGGCTTCCTGAGACGAAGATCTTGCCGCTTGGCGGTACTTCAAGGAGCCACTGCCGGATCCCTTGGAGGCACCTTGTCTGCCTCCGGAGCTCCGAAAGGATGGCCGTCGTTGTTGGAGCACTCCCAGTGCCCGGGCAGTCTCTGTGTCTGTCTTGATGGCCTGAAGGGACTCATCAACCACCTTCCCAAACAGGTTGTTCCCATCGAAGGGCATGTCCAAAACCTTGGTTTGTACGTCGTGGGGGAAATCCGTCGCCTTGAGCCATCCTCGTCGTCTCAAGCAAACGCTGTTGCCCAACTGACGGAAACCGGTGTCGGCGATGTCTGTTGCCAGCGTGATGGCGTGGTCCCAAGCAATCTCACCTTCCTGTAAGATTTCAAGGGCCTCAGTCCTTTTGGCGTCCGGAAGGAAGTCCAACAGAGGGGTGATTTTGAACCACAACTCCCTGTCGTAGCGGGCTATGATAGCCAAGGTGTTGGCCGCCTTGATAGTCGTCGCTGCGGATGAGATGACCCGTCGTCCCATCGTGTCCAGCTTCCTGCCCTCGCAGTCCGGCGGGGAAGTTGATGTCGAGGCCGATGCCCCCCCCCCCAGCTTTCTTCTTTGCCGCCGCCAAGATGACCAAATCCGGGGTAGGCGGCGCCCGAAGGCACAAGGGGGCAGCGTCGGGGACCCGGTACTTCTCGTACCGGTCCCTCTTTGCAGGCGCCGTGGCAGGGATCTTGAGAAGGGCGAGCCCCTCATCCCAGATGTCATCAAGAAGTGGTACGGCGAGGACCGTCTTCCTTTTAGCCTTGCGCCGTTGGTAAAGGAACCCTTCCTTCTTCTTCTCTTCTGGGCAGGGCTGGAAGAGCTCGGATGCCCTGGAAATCATGGCATGGAAGGATCCAATCTCGTCGGGCGGGGACGCCCGAGCAGGGGGCGATGGGGGACACGTCCCGTTGTCGCCTCCGTCGTCATCTGTACCTGTCGTAGCCGTGTCCGTGCCTGTATCATCCCCGTGGGTAGTAGACCGGGGGGAAGGCAGAGCAGGCCGCAGAGGTGGGAGAGGTGGTGGAGGATGCGTCCTTATGCGGTGGACTTTCCGAAGGTCCCGGCTCCGGTTCCCCTGTTGGGTCTGGCTCAGGTACCTCCGTCGGGGGGGAGGGGCAACCTTGTCCTTAACTCCGAGCATAAGGACTGAATCGCTGACAAAATGGCCGCCGAAGTGTCCTGCAGCAGCGGAAACGACGGGCGCGAGGGATCTTGAGGAACCTCGTCGGCGACACCGTCGCTCTCGTCGTCGCCCTCGTTGGGATCCCTCCCAATGGGCTGGGCCTCCTCCATGACTTCGATGAGCTCTTCCTCAGAGGTCGTGTCCGTATCCACGATGGCCACCTGCCCCTCCCCCTCCTTTTCCAACGAGGACTTTGTGGGGGTCTTCTCAATGGGCCTGAAAGACGACTCCTTCCGCGGTGGCAGGGATTCTGGATCCTGAGGTCGCCTCCACTGGCGTAGCCTCCACAGGCTGAGCCAGGGCCGCTGCGACATCCTCAATCGAGGTCTTAGAAGGGTGAATTAAGGCCATCGTCACATTCTGTACGCCTGGGACCTTCACCTTGGGGGGATGGTCCGAGCCTCGCTCCCCCTCTGCCGGAATCTTCGAGATCGACCGGGCCTCTCCAGAAGCTTCGCCGGGTTCTCGGACTTCCTCTTACCCGAGCCTCTTGGCTCATGGTTGATGGCACCGGGGAGGATGTGCCCTGCCTGGCAGCCAAGGAGCCCGACCGTTCGGCGCTCCCGGTGCCTGCGGACTCATGGTGCTTGGCCTTTTGTTGGGGCCCCAACGCCGGTGCGCCCTCACAGGACTTAGAAGCCCGCTCGGACTTCTTTTTCTTCTCGCCTGACGGGCTCTTCCCTTCCAGCGAGTTGGCGAGACGGAGGTGGCGATCCTTCATGGTCCGCTCCAACATGTTCCCACAAAACGCACAGTCCTTCTCCGAGTGCGTCTTGTCCTTATGGAGACAGTAGAGGCATAACGAATGCTCGTCCTCCTTGAACACATTCTGAAGCAGGGCAGGTCCTGAACAGCTTCCCGGGCGTCGAGCTTCCTTTCTCCTGGCCATGTCCGGGGTAGGCCTCGGAACTTCTGGAATCCTCCAAAAGCTTCACCCTTGAGGGGCGGTGAAAACTCCGAAACGGGCCCCCGTTGATCGGATGTAGAAACGGTGGAGCTTGAGACTGAAAAATGAGAAAAATCTCCTGAAAAAGCACGAAAACGCAGCAAAAGCTCGAGAGCTACAGCACGAGGACTCCCAACACTTGAACGTGCGGTAAAAATCTGAGGATGGCTGCCAGAGGTGTGGCTTAGGGAGAGGGCAGTCATTGGCTGGGGGCAGTATGACCCAGAGACCAGTGATTGGTTACTACTAAGAAAGACAGATCAGAAACGAAACTGATACTGATTTTTTCTATACCGAGGATTCCCGGCCTGACGATGGGGAATATTCGTGAGCATGTGAATACATGCCAGACCCCATGCTGGAGAAACAATTTTTTGTAAATACAAATATTTGTTAGCAGGAATTTGAGCCAATTTTAAGGCATGAATCAGCAGCCACAAAAATGGCCAAAATGTGTCATCAATTCCTCAAAATAGCACTGACCACATACAGATATTAACATTGAATGTGCAGTGTTTTTGAATAAGGTCACGGGGCAGGAGGGGAAGCAATAGGAGAAAGCAAACAAGCATAAATGGGGGGGAATAGGGGTCTTTTCATATTGTCGGCCAAGCCCCCTCTCCTGCCAGCCTTTCTCCACCAAAACTCGTTCCATTCCTGCTCACACTAAGGTACCAATGTGATAGGGGAAACTGTGTTTTTCAGTTTAATCCTAGGAGGCACTTTTTCTTCCAGGGTGTGTTTTTCCAGTGTTTATCGGAATCCACTGAAAACAGGACACCGACTTATATCATCAATGCCTCACGGCCTTCATCAATGCCTCTTTCAGGTCAGGCCTTGTCCCCACAGATCTCAAAGATGCCTGGGTAAGCCGATTAATTAAAAAACCATCACTCGACCCCGCTGTCCCCGGGAACTACAGGCCGATCACCACAGTCCCATTCCTGCTAAAAATTCGACAAAGCGGCTTATTTGCAAGTTCAAAAATACCTTGAGGAGAACCAAATACTAAGCCTGCGCCAATCAGGCTTCCGCCCACGACATGGCACTGAATCAGCCCTCCTCGATTTAAAGAACAAAATGGATTACTTTAGGGACATAGGCAAACCTGCACTTCTCCTACTCCTTGACCTATCAGCTGCCTTCGACCTGGTCGATCACAACACCTTGCCTCTGCGGCTAACTTCTCCCCCAAAGCACGTGACTGGTTCACCTCCTTTCTCCAAGACAGGGCTATGAACGTTTTCTCAGACTTAGCCTCTGCCACCCCTAGCCTCCTCAAATGTTGAGTCCCACAAGGGTCATGCATAGCGCCAACACTCTATAACCTTTTCACCAGGCCACTGTTTAGCATCCTGGATTCCCTGGGCATATCCAGGATGCTAAACATCAATTATGCTAAACACCAATTATGCAGCTGATACGCAGGTGTTAATCCCACTCAAAGGTGACTACAAATACAAAACTGACATGTCTAATCTCACGGCTATATACTCAACTATCCAATCTTCGATGGCTGACAACTGGCTCTGCTTAAACAGCGAAAAAACGGAACTCCTACTCATCGACTCACCCACCACCCTGGGTAACCTCAGTCAGGAATACTCCTCCTTCACTATTGACAATACACCCATCAAGGTGTCTGACAATGTCAAAACACTTGTCGTCTACCTAGACTCAAACCTCACCATGGACAGACAAGTGAATGCTATCTCCACATCAACAGCCTATTATGCAAAAATCACCAATGCAGCCAGACCATTCCCATCACAACAGAACTGTCTCGCCATAGTCAGAGCCATCATTGGCTCTAGACTAGACTATTGCAACGCCCTACTGTCCGGGACGTCATGCAAAAACCTCTCTAAACTGCAACTAGCGCAAAACAATGCCCTCAGGGCAGCCACTGGGACCTCAAGGAAAGAACACATCTCAGAAATCAGGAGACAGGCCCACTGGCTCCCGGTTAAACAGAGAACATTTTTCAAAACTCTCTCCCTGGCACACAGATGCCTCCATGATACTGCCCCTCTGTACCTTGTACAGAGGATTGTCAAACACACTGCCACAAGACCTCTTAGGGAGGGGTACTCTAATCGTATCCTGGTGCCTAAAACCAAGAAGGCCCATGCAGGAGGATCCAGCTTCCCCATGATAGCAGCCACACAGTGGAATGCCCTTCCGCCTAACCTAAGAATGATTCAGCCCCACCTAGCTTTCCGCAAAGCACTCAAAACACAACTCTTTATCTAACCAATAAACTGTTTTCTTATGTCTACTAAAATATGTGATGAATACTGTATCTGTAACTAAGAGACCTCTCGGTCGCATGTAACCTTGCTTACTGAAAATTCTTTGAAAACTCCTGTAACAAGTGCCACGATGCCCCCGGGTTGTAGGTGCGCTTTACAAATGCAAATAAATAAATAAAACAAATAAATAAATATCATACTGTCCCCCTTCACATTCAAAGGATAGAGTAAAGGGATACCTGCATCGATATCAAATCCCCTTACACTGCAACCAAGAGGCCTGCATATACGTCTTTGAGCCAATATGTATATAGTTAAATCCTAGTATAAACGAACGAAGGCTGCATCCCACTGAAAGGAGTTCATTCTCTTGCCTTCCGTAGTACTTCCTCCTTATCCTTGAATTAATGGCATTTAAATACAACCGATCTAGGCCATTCTCAAGCACCAGCACCTCGATGTATTCTGTCGAACACAAAAATCCTCATTTCATCTGTACCCAGCTATGAATGAAACATGGCACTCACATGCTTTTCCAGGTCTCGCAACATTTCCCCAGCTGCTTGAGGAAGGCCCTATAGTCTTATATTAAGTCTTTGCTCTAGATATCGTCCAACTTGTGCAAAATCTCTCTATGAGCTCCAAATCCTTAATGTGTGATCCCAACTGTGTCTCTAGGACTTCTGTGGAGAGCTGATTACTTTCTAGGGCCTAGACCCTATCCTCTTCTTTCTCCAACCTCTCCCTGAATGCCACCGTGAGTGACTGTACCTCTGCCCAGAGGGCTTTAACCTCAATTAGAACACTATAGGCCTCATGTTAAGTTTTCCGGTCTGGAAATAACGGTACCAGTAAGCTTGCTGGTACCGTTGTTTCCAGACCAGAAAACTATGAGTTCTACAAGCGGGAGCCTTTCAGCCCGCCAGGTCAGACCGCCATCCGCTTGCAGACCTCGACGGATGCACCAGCACCATTCAACTTCCTCGTTTCAGCGCTCCTGTATATCCGATTAAAATGCAAACACCCTCAGCGGCACTCAGTACTATCAGGAATCTTCCACCATCAAAAGCACTCTAATTCCAGTGGTTTTGGTTGCGACATTGTCCATGTTACAGATCCATTGCGGCCTCCTCTCTGTGCCCCCTAGTAGTCGCCCATGCTGTCTTAACCCCTGACTCTGAGGCCACCTTCTTTTTGGAGGCTTCTCACTTACACCTCTCCTCAAGCATGCCTCACATATTCCCCTCATCTAACACTCTCCCGCACATGTCCCTACTCTTTGGCTGGCTTCCACACTAACCCCACTGCAGCTTTCCTCCACAACTCTCTGGCTGTCCCTATATTCCATACCTTCCATGCCCATTTATGAGATGTGTAAACAAATACCCTATCCAGGTGTGCTGCGCAAAGGACTAATGCTTCAACTGTAGGATCTTTGTTTGATCTCATCCTCACTGGTTCAACCGTAGCCTTTTATCCTTCCAATGTTGATAACATGAGCACCTTGAGATGGGTAGCGATATACGTCTGTAATATTGCAACAGCATCAACATGGCCCCTGGTCTGGATGTGTGCTCTTGAAACGTACAGGTCACGTAGAAAGTCCTAACTATTCAAAACAAGGTTACTGGAAAACGAATATTTTTTCGCAACGTGCTCTGAAAGACAGGCTAAGATCACATTTCACGATGAGACAGTCACGTAGATGAATGACTTAAAACATTTGCAAATGCATTCTCGAGTGAAGCAGGAAGCTGCGTTTAGCATTTGGAACATGAAAACACAGGGAGGCAATTGCAGGCATACACACGTTTCTATCAAGGGAAACATAAAATACTTAGGTAAATTTAAACCTACATAATTATAATGGAATGTGAACAAAACAGATAGGCCAATTGAAATGATTAAGAGCTAGCCAGTGTATGTTTGGAGCTTTCCCGAATTGGTTCCTCTCATACATAATTTATACCATATATTCGTTGAACCGAGTACAATATGTCTTGAGCTAAACGCAATTATGCAATTATCAGAACGACATCACACACAATTGTACCGCGAGCCGTAATTTCTTAGTCGCAGATTTATAGTGGACTCTAAAGACAGGAGTCAGCTTGAGTAAAATGCTTTGCTAACTTAATAAAACACGAATAGTTGTACACCTTAATATATCTCGGACGGCAAACAAGATTTCAGGCGCTGGCTCCTTTGTTGTGCTTGGAATGAGAACCACATAAGTTAGCATTATACTGCTTGTGGGGTTGCCTCGGCTAACCTTCAAAGCAATTAGGGAAGTTGTTGATTCCTTTTAAAACTGCTCAAAGAGGGGCAGTGTCCAACTTGTATCTCGTACTGATGAATCTGGTTGTATATTTGAATATACACACATGGGGCCTCATTACGACCTCGGCGGTAGCCATGCCGCTGTTGGCGGCATGACTGCCGCCGAAATCGCATCCGGGTCTGGGTCCACAGAATGAGGAATTACCGGGCCATTCCGAGTTCGGAAGGCCCGGTAATTCCTCCCTCCAAGGACCCAGACCCGGTCCTTCCCCATTCCCATTTCAGCCCCCATAGGGCTGAATGGGAATGGGAGAGGGAGCAAACCACGGGCCATTACGAGTTGGCCTGTTGTTTTCTCCCTCTTCCCCTCGCGGGACCCGGTAAGCACGCTTGGTTTGACCAGGCGTTACTTCCTGGGTCCCGCAAGGGGACCTCGTAATGAGGCGGTATGGGTAAATGGCGCCAGCACCTATTACAGCGCCGTTAACCCCGTACCGCCAGGGTCGTAATGTGGCCCATTGTATTCCATAGGACCGTGTATGTTGCAAAACTGTCAATGCATGCACTGCAACTGGCTAAGTTTATGTTACCACGTGTATTCGTGTGCTGTAATCACTGTATGAAATGCCCCTCAGCATATAAACACTACCGTGTACCTGTTTAACCTACCATATGTGGATACAAGTACCAACATAAGTTGATGTATATCTGCATGTACCGGCCGCTGCTAGATTCTGTGATTCTTGCTAAACCTACCTCAACAGTTTTACATATTTCCTATTCTATGTGCAATGATGAGACTTTGTAATCTATAGTTTTTGATTCCTTTATAAAGGGGAGTACACTTGCTAAAGTAAAGATGGATGGGTTCCGAGGGGTGGGAATATGATCGTACCTCCTACACCATGTTATAACCTCACCTCTAAGCATACAGACACTGGCTAATTCAGATCCCTCTACAGTCCAGCAACGTCTGGCATTCCTCAAATTTCTGTCTACTCTCCAGCCTTCTGCATTCTCTGGGGAACTCATTGACCCCAAACCATTAAGACACCAAGGCTCAGTGTGCCCACTGGCTTAATGTCTGCCTTTTGCCTCATACAGAACTGATGAGTAATGGATGGAAAGGTCTGCATGAATCATAACCACTTGCATTGCGTTCGGTAACCCTCCAAACCGCTGTTCTTCAAACCATCATGTAATAATATTAGGGGAAAGACCATTTGTAAATCAGACTTGATCCCATCGGAAAAGGGGCATTCCTACTGGGTTGGATGTCAAACATCTACGTTAAACCAACCTGCATAAGGAAATAATACATGAACAAACACACATTCATACATACATACATGCGTACTACCTGAAATGAATCTGTACTGACAAACATTGTAAATCTTCCCCAGTGCTGGAAACACAATTCTCTTTGCCACACACTCCATTGGAGGATATGCACAACAATGTGACCCTGAAAGAGTCGGGCATGTAGATGATTATGGCAATGTAGAGGATATACCTCTTCATTCCCTTCAAGAACCCCACGAAGCACCTTGAACTCCAAATCTAGCTGTCATACATGTCATTAGATGGATTCCTCCAAAACTTGAGTCCAGCACTGAATCACTTGGTGGCAATCTCTAATTTAAGACTCAGATCTGCAAGAACATATAAACTGCCCTGTATCAGCCCTGGATCAATCTCTTTATTCCAGCATAACATTTCAGAGCCATCGTTCAAGTTTCCACATTGCCAACCACTTTGTTGCCTGTGCACTAGTCGCTCAACTAATCAAGCACAAAGGCATCGAGCTTGCGGAAGTCTGCTCATAAAAGGTTCAGAGAAATTTGACCAAATCCTACTTATCTTAGGAAGGTTCACTCTCTATTTCCAGGATCACTGCACCAAAGGATGCCCCAACATTACCAGGTTAGAAGTCATGAAATGCATCGAGGACACAATAGGAAAACAAGCCTCTTATGTGGTGACTTAGTATTCTGGAACAATAATCTAAAACCCATATGTATGTTTCCCTCACTCATGTATTTCTGAAAGAAACTCAAGACTCATGTCTTCAAAGAATATTGATAGGTCTTGGCCACGCCCAACACACCCACCTACGCCTCATCAGCTCTTCTCTCACCTGTAACCCCACTACCTAGCATAGTATTGGATTCTGTGTCTCTCTTTTGGGTATTTGACTGTTTATTCCAATGTTGTATTGTGTTAAAGAAAAACCACATTCATACAAACACATACGCCTTCTACAAGATCTGAAAAGACAAACGCTGGTACCTTCCCAAAATTGTGAAAAGAAAGGAATCTGCACCGTTCACATCTATTTAGTGGCCAATTAAAACACAACTTGGCATTAAAAGCAAGCGACAAGTGGGCTGGGAAGCTATAGAGTATATCACTGTTTCCTTCCAGGAGAATTAATTGTCCCTAATTTTCTGCAACTGTCCTCACCATTATCTTGTAAGACCATCTGAGTTTAGTTCTGCCTCTCTTTTTTCTCAGGCCTAATAAGTTCTTGTTTGTTGAATATTTTCCCACCTGACTGATTGCACCTGCTGCACTCTCTGCGCCTGAGCGCCCATCATTTTACTTTCTTTTGTAGCAGTCAACAACTTGCACTCATCCTTTACAAATCTGATTTAGTTGTCCCCACATTGCCCTTGAACTGCACCTCAATCTCAGAACTACAAGCATCACCTGTGATATATCACAAAGCTGCTACAATGACACAAAACCTATACATCGGCTCCTTTACTTTGGTTTTATTTTACCCAAATCTTCCAGTATTCTGACATTGTGTTCCTACAGAACTGGGAAGATCAGCCTCACACCTCCCAAAATCCTGCCTTTCAATGTGTTAGAACCTCTTGGCTCTCATGCCAAAGCCTGCCACTCTCCTACTTCACACATGAGCCCGGTTGGCCTAATGCTACCAGACTTGACCTAGGCTAAGACAATGTTGCCTCAGGCTGTGCCCTCACGTTCCTGCACATGGCTTGCATCAATATTGATTGTTCTCAGTAACTACTCTCCAAGATGGTGTTGGCATCCCTCCCAACATCCATCTCAAAGCCCACCCATTCACTCAACTTAATCGACTGAGATATCGATTTAATTTAATGTTTTCATACGGTGTCACATGCAGAGACATTCCACCTCAGAGTGCCCAGAACTTGAGGATGGGGATGCTCATTGGGAAGAAGTAGGAGAGGAACAGGAAATGGAGGAAGACCAGGATAAATACACAGCTAGACCAAATCTGTTGCATCCCTAAAGCCAGGTATGTTGTTAGTGCACATCATTGAATGTGAATTTAGGCCTACAATTGTCCAAGGCAAGATAATCTACTTTTTATTCATCATGCCTGTGGACAAGTGGGCAAGTGGCCAAGAGGCATTGAAGATTGTGTGGCTGTTTCAGCTCAGGGGGTTGACAGTAAGAACCTAGGTATTCTAAGTGTGTTAGTTTCTTCTGGAAGGAAAGGCACTGGCATGACCTAACCTATAGGACCCTCAGAGGGATCCATTTCAGTAGATGCTAAGATATTGATGAATACTTGAAAAGTGAGAATATTTGTGAAGCTCCGCAAACAGGGCAGTCTTTTGGGTTGAGGTGTGGTAACAGTATTGCCAAATGTAGACTTCTGTTGCAAGATTTCTAGAAACCATATTGAAAATGTGTTCTTTCAAGAACATAGTTCAGCGTCAATGCAAACAGAATGGTCCCTTCTAAACTCAGGTAGTTTGCAAGTACATAGCTGGAATGAGCTGCTGATGAAATTCTTAGCTACTATGCCACACAATGTTGAGGTTCCATTGCTGTTTTTATTATCTTGACTAAAGCAGTTTCACAAACCAATACTTTTGAATTCTATTATGCATAGCCTTGTGTCATGCCTTTGATAATTATGATCAATGTAGAATGAAATGTAGGAACGTTTAAAGGTTCAGAAATCTAAGTAAGGGATATCTTGTGGAAATAAACCAAACAAAAGCTACCCATGTAAGGTGAATCTTGACAAATCATATCTTAACCATATTTCACCTGCTAACAAATAGCAAATACAGTCTTCCAACTTCCCTCCAAACACTTCACCAGGGGACAGCCCTCTTCTACTGAAATGCAACCATCAAAATATCTCAGAGAATCTCACACCTACCATCAATGAAAGGGTGTGATCATAGGCAACAAGGATTTTAATAATACAAACCAGATGGTCTACTGAGACTAGGCGGGGAACATGAACACTGGAGCAAACATGAAAAGCATGATGTATGTTAGAATACATAGCACCCAACAACGTATACACATGTATCATCATGGAGGTATTCTTCCTTATTAACTATAACATCAGGTTTAAAAGACATTCAGTAATTAATATCAATGAATCTTTCACAAGATGGGTGTTGAATATTAATGTGCATATTTGCCCAGTTACTAAACAATGAAAGAGATGCATTTTATGACTAATAGTGTACAAATAGTTTGATAATAAAATAATACCATCAGATTTTCAAACACTGTTTCCTTCCAGGCACTGGAATAATAGGTCATATGTATTCATAATTGAACAGTTCTAAATGTAATGATGTACAGATGAAAGACTGATTCGGTCCTGAAGGAAGATAGTCGTGACAGGCTGCATAGATGAATGGGAGGCGGCAGGGGCGTTGCTAGGGGGGGGCTGAGGGGGTTATAGCCCCGGATCTTTTGGCTGTAGCCCCGGATAGAAGCTCAGGAGCTACAGCCAAAAGACTAGCTAGCCCCGAGTCCTGACAGCCTGGACATTAGCTTAGCCCCGGATCTTTTCCAGACCTAGCAACTCCCCTGGGAGGCGGCACTCCATTCCTTAATGTATTTAACTGCTTCAGACACTAAATGGCAAAAAAAGCGTGGCACTTGTAGACCCCTGTGAATACCTCCCACCCTGGTATTACAAACAGAATATATACATCAAATATCACAGTGCATGTCCCAACCAACATATCCTAGAGAAGTGTATGCTTCCAGCCAAACAGGAAATGGTAACTGATTTTCTAGTCTGTAGTATGGCAAAAGTGTAAATGAAAGAGTCCCGGAAGTTCCAATCCAATGGCAGTCTATGATGGGGGAGGGGCAGATATGGGTCTATGGAACAGATTCAAATGCGTGTTACGGGGTTCTTCTCTTTATTGACAGCTTGGGTGGCATCAGATGTCTTATTCCAGTGAGGCTGGTTTTATGGAGTCCTGCTAGTTATGTGGCATGGGCATAGGTGTGTTTCCCAATAACAGTGAGCAAGGATAGGCATATTCCCTATTTGTGCTAAACTGACCTTTTCCGTTCAGAGCAATATTTTCTTTATTGTACCATTTAGCAATGTGACAAAATGATTTATGCTCTGCGGTATTGCTAGGATAAGTAGTGGCCAAACTGCCTACTCAGCCCTGACACCTATAAAAAAACAAATGTGATCCCAACAGGTGTATTACCTAGGATATTTAGGTAAAAGATGCAACAAGAGACTGCACCAGTAACCAAGGTCGCAAAATGGATTAAGGGGGAGGGACTCTGAAAAGTATGTGATTCCAGTTCCTACGTGGTTCAATGGGATCAAACCAGGCTTCTGTATAGTTTATATGTGGGTCAAACCAGGTTTGGATGCACTGATTCATGCTATTTCAAGGCAGCAAGCAGGCATCAAGTCTGTTCAAAGTTGTAGCTCGGTGAGGTTAAAAGGCGGCATTCAAATGATGAAATTCAGTAGGCTCAACAGGGACATTCAGAATATTTAATCAGTTCCAGCCATTGGTAACCATTGGTGTGGGTCGACTGGAGATGATCCCAGTGGTGATAATGGAGGACAACTGATGGTATGAAGCTGTGATTGTGATTGTTCAATGTGCAGTTGAAAGAGGCAGTGGTTTAAAGTCAAACAAAATGTTGGTATCTGCTGGTCGAGGCTAGGTATAATGATGAGCTGGTAGTAGGAGCTAAACAGTTGTCAGGCTATGCTTGGTACAATGTTGTGATCAGCCAGTTTGATGACACAGCAACAGTGGTTCGATGAAATTTGGAGAATTGCAAAAGGCACCACCATGGGTTCCTACGGGTTCAAAGACAGTCCAATCATGGTTTGATGAAGGTACAAAAAAGTAGACAACAGAAAACCAACAGCTTTGTTTCTTCTCATGCTCGTCCAATACCAGTGGCTGAGGGACAAGGTTGGTCCTTGCTATCTTCACTCCCAATCTGGGGGAGGCTAGCTAGCACCTGCAGGAATAATACACTTGCAGTGTGAGCTTGGGTACTTGTGATGGGTGTGGGCAGTCATTGCCTCTTCGTTGGAGTGCCTGTATTCACCTCTTTAGGGCTGTTACAGAGTTTGGACCAAAATCTAGTTTTACATAATGAGATAAAAATACGTAAAACGAGCTCATAAAATTTGAGCAGACTATAGTAAAATGGTTGAACAAACTCATGTACCAAAATAAGACCCCTACATATAATGTATCAAAGGAAGAGATGGTAGAACTCAAATGTGTAAACGCTGATCCATCGATATAATAATCCCACAAAAGTTGTTCATAAAAAGATATATCGGTAACAAATGACACACCTGTAGACGCATTTATCGCATGTGACAAATTCTCCTTTTTACATAAGAATGTAAGATGACAAGCTTTTTGTACTCTCCCCATCATGCATAACGGTGTGAATAATCCACATGAGACACCTATTGTGTCCAGTTAGGTGTCTGTTCTGGAACCAATTTGGATATTTGTGGATTGGTTTGTTAAACCTCTTGTTTTCGGAGCAAAATCTTATTTAAAAGATAGAAGTGTGTTTATTCATAACATTAAAGGTGTTGAATGTGTTGAATGTAATGTGCCAATAGATATTCTAATTATTATGGACATTGAATCGTTATCGTTACATGTAGATAATGCATAAAAAGAATGTTCAGAGATTCTAGAAAAGAGCTCAAATAGGCGCATGCTACAGATAAGATGCCCAAAACATTTCTGGTAGAGTGAGCAGCATTAACATTTTGTTGTAATAGAACCTTGAACTGTTTACCTATGTTTACCAAGGTTCCACATTCTTAACAATTGTTGGCTGGGGGTGAGAGCTACAGGGCGCTGGTGTTTGTCTACCAATAAAGCCTCAGTTAACCCCCTCATTGTGCTTACCTGAGTCATTTGACTGGTTGTGAGGACCTAGACGACGGCAAACGCCAGCAGAAGAACCGCGTGTCCCTGCAGCCGTCCAGAAAGTTTTCCCAGCACCACGTCCCCCGACGGCGCTCCCCTGAACTGAAGAGTAGAAAGGTGCAGGCAGAGGTTCTGTGTCACTGCACAAGAACAAGGTGGGTGAGCGTGGCGTCCCCTCCTCCCTCCGAAGCGGCGTAACGAGAAAGAAACGGAGTGGGGAGCATAAAAAGAGAGTCCCCGTTGCTGTGCAGTTGCGAGTCGCAGCCCGGCAGAGACCCCATTCCTCATCCGCATGCCAAAGAGAGGGCGTATAGCAAGGAAAGAAGGGAGAAGCCCTCTGTGAGCGCCAACAGCCTCGTGCCACCAGCACAGCAACATTTTGCAAGGGCTAGTGGAAAGGCACTGCATGCATGTGCACATGTATGGCAGTTGCAAAGGCAACACACAGAAGTGGATTTCAGCAGATACAATGAAGGCACACAGTTTCCAGGCAGAATGATGCATGCAGCGTACAGTACATGGGTCAGAGTGTGAGGATCATGCAGAGAAATCATCCTTACACCCAAAATGCAGCAAGGAATCGAGTTGTGAGGAGCTTGCAAAGGGAAATGGCTTCTAAGTAGTTGCAAAGTGAAGTCACACCGATTTGTGCAGATCCATCCTAACAGTAGAGCAGTAAAAAGGAGAGCAAGGTGGTGAACTTGAAATCATTCTTACACCCAAATATGCAGCAGAGCAACACCCGTCCCCCACCATGTTTCTACTCGGATGAACCTCCCATAGCATGGGACCTCTGAATAGATACTTTCAAAGTGTACCTGAGAGTGGCAGGAGGTGCCAGGTATGATGATGATGAAAAAGAGGCAGCACTGTTGAATTGTTTGGGGACAGAGGGACACCACATGTTTAGACACCTTACAGGAGAGGATGTGCGTGTTCCGGGTGCCAAGGAAGGAGAAGGTGGTGTGAGTGTTTATGAGACAGCACTCAAGAAACTCAAAGAGCGTTTAAGTAAAAGGCCAAATGTGGTACTAGAAAGGTACCATTTATTTTCGAGGGCTCAAGGCATGGGTTCTGCCACATGAGAAGGTGATCGAGATAGCAATGGCTATTGAAGAATCCCGAACGAGCATGCAGGAAGAGACTGAAAAGAATGAAAGGGAAAACCAAAGTACTGTTGTGCATGCGGTAATGGCCAAGAAGGGTGCTGGAGATGGGAAAGGGGGACCTAACAGAGGAGAGAACTTGTCCACTAGAGACATCAAAGGGACGTTTGCGATGACAGAAGCGTGCAGGAAATGTGGTTGTAAGGGACACACTACAGTAACGAAGGACTGCCCAGTGTGGAATGTGGAGTGCAGGCAGCGCAAGGGAAGGGGGTATTTTGCACGCATGTGCCGGACACTCACTGAGAACAGAAAGACTGTGAGGATGTTGGATCCTGAAAGGAATTCTGATGGTGTGGACGGCTATGTCAGCGAGGGAGTGCATGACAGGGTGTTTTGTGATGGTTTGCGTGAAGGGGTGTTGTTCAGTATGGGCAGTGCACAGAAGAAAGGGCCATTCTGACAGTTAATGGTGTCCATCTACAAATACGAGAAGATTCAGGGTCACCAAACACAATGATGTCTACAGAAATAAATGTCAAGAGCTACAGTAGGGAAGTGTCCTCCTGACATAAATCTGTTCACATATGGTTACGTACCCATAAAGGTGCTGGGGTACGAGTGGGCCAAGATTGAATTCAGAGGGTACACAGTGGAGGGAACACTCTATGTTGCCCACAAGGGAGATACAGTCGTGGGTTGGGACAAGCAAGCAGCTTTAGGAATAGAGATATGCCATGGGAAACCACTTCCTGTGTAGAGGGCAGGGAAGAAACATTAACCAAGAGGATAATAACTGCTGTCTATCTCAAAGAGGCTTTCCCCACTATATTATCAGAAAAGTTGGGAAGGCTTAACAGCTTTTCACACATAATTGTCCTAAGGAGGGGTGCTGTGCCCAAGCTCCCAAAGTAAGGAGGGTTCCTGGGCTGCCCAGGGAAAGTTTAAAAAAAGAGCTCACGAAACTTAAATAGGCAGGTATAATAGAAGAGATTGAGTGTTCTGAATGGTTGTCACCAGTCGTGTTGGCGCGCAAGGTGGATGGAAGACTAAGAATGTGCGTGGATCTAAGAAAACTTAATACATATATATGGGTTGACCGCCATCCCCTACCCAATGTCATAACACCAGATAGATCTGCACGAAAACGCATGTGCCCCGACCTTGTTTGTCACACCATTTGGGCTGTATCAATTTTTTCGTATGCCCTTTGGGTTAGCATCAGCATCCGCTGTGTTTCAGAGGACATGCATGTTGAGTCTGTGGAGTCCTGTGTCAAGGTGGTAGTAGTCCATCAGAAGCGAGGCATGGTGCCCATCGATGTACTGTGCTGGCTGTCCTCATTTCCAGATAATATGCCTGAGGGAGTCAGAAAGTCAGGGCATCAGTGATGCATGTGGATTGATGAGACAGACATGAATGCTTGGACTTTTTGACGACAGTGTTGTGTCAGGGACATGGTGGGGGACATGGCATGGTGCACACGTGCTTGTGTCATGGATACTGTGCAGATGGATGTGTGATGTGCCTACATGGTGTGAGCAGTGCCAGAGATAATTTTGTGGTTTACTTGTGTTTTCCGGGTAGGGTTTTAGGGGTTTGGCACACAAGCTGTATGATGTTGTGTTGAGGCGGGTTGTGCATTGGATGTGTTAAACATATGCTTGCTGCCTGTGTCACTTACTGCATAAGTGATGATTTGGCATCATGGGTCATGCTGGATGGGCCGAGGGGGTCACATGTTTCCTTGGTGTGTGATGCTGGTCATTTGTTGGTGGTGTAGGTGTTTGGCACCGAGGTGACTTTGGGCCTGTGCTGTGGAAGGAGGATGTGTGTCTGCGTGCCAGCAGGAGCATGTTGTGATGGTGATACAGGTGCCTGTGATATGTTCACTGTGTGAATGGGGTATGAGTGAGGTTTGGGCGCAAGGTGTATGTGGATGTGTGCAACCAGGATGCAGAGGGGGTGCCCGGCGGGGCTGTACTGGTGTTGTTCACCATGTACTTGACGTGTTTGCCAACTCTAGTGTATGCAGGGATGTTGATGTGACATTGGAGTTATGGGTACTCACTAGCCTCCTCGGATCTCACACCTGCGGCCTCCGCCACACAAACTGTTGATTGATTCAAGGTGCAGCACACTGCTGCAGGTCTCCTCCCAGGGCTGCAGGTGGATGGGGGATGCAGTGCCACTTCATGTGTCCATGCCCTGGGTGTGCTAGGCCAACAGGGGGTTGCACACCCTCAGGCGCAAGTTATCCAAACTTTTATGGCAGACACGCAAAATGCAGGGGGTTGAACCAACTGCGGTGACCTTCTGTGCCACTTCCTCCCAGATGGCCTTTTTTCTTAGCTGGGCCTACCTACGTAGGTCTGTGCTGAACAGTTGGTCAGCATGCTCCACAATTGTGTCTGCAAGCATGTTGAGTTCTGCCTTACTAAAGCGGAGCTTGTGCCTCCGGGTTGCAGGTACCCTTGATGTCATCTCTCTTTCTCAGGATCAGTGTTCTGGATGTGTGTATCACTCCTGTGCTCAGAGCATTGCAATGGATTGTGTTTTATTAATGGCCACTAGTCGATTTCCTGTTCCAGCGAACACTGTATTTCCTGTCACGGTAATAACGCCACCATTGTCACCGGTGTCGGTGGAACCGGGAGCATGATGCCAGAATCGGAATCACCGGCTCCGAGGGTGGTGGTATTGGGATTTTGGGGGGAGTTTAGTGGAATTACCGCCATTCCAGTGCCACCGTTTCCGGCATGTCGGAATGCGTGTGCACGCCAACACGGAATCAACTGTTGTTTCTGGCAGCAGTGCTTCACTGACTCTGTTCCATCGGCATGCCGGTAATTATGATTTTTTACCGCAAGACCCGTAATGAGGCCCTATGGCTGGCAATAATTCCTCAATACCACATGTGCAGGAATTTGCCAAAGCATAGATAGAAAACACAGGCCATGAGCAATCTATAGGTGTCATTTGTTTATTTCTTTTTTAAATGTGCGAATGCAACCCAAGAATATAAAGTATACACTTAAAGCCAAGCTGCTGTTAAATATGGTGCTTCTTTGTGGGACTTTCTGATTGCTTAAAATCTTCAGACGACAGAACATCCGTTCAAAATAAAGATATTAGGTTTACGAAAACCATACCCTAATCATGCAGCATATATGTATAATGTGCACCGGTGATACTGAAGACCTATTGCATTTTCTGTTTTTGTCTGCCTTTGTGCCACATTAGACAAAGAATGCTATTACAGTTTTTAAGAGGTTCTGGCTTTTTACAATGTCACCCTGCAGTGTATTTCTTATTGATGACTGAAACCCCACTCAAAAGCATGGAGCTTCCTAACCAATTTACGAAGAGCCTGGAGTTTTCAGCCTCTATTGAATTTTGTCCAATCATCCATTTTTTAAATTTAAACTGATTTGCTTACAACATGCTTTGATTGATTGATAATATTGAACAGTTTGAAGTCCAGCATGTACCCAATTGACAGTACCTAACACATGGATACACTCTGTCAGCTAACACACTTGATGGCTTACTGAAATTGCTCTAAAAAACAATAAACTTCAGACAGCAGCTATCTGTCAAAAGCTGTTTCTGTAAAGATGTCCCTTCGAGGGCTGGACTGCTACTGTTGCAATAGCCTGTGGCAGCATGCATCATTCACATTTCCAGTCCAACGTGTAGATTACAATGCCAGTGGGTGGTATTTGTAGTTGTGGAAAGGTATGAAGCAACTTATTTTCGTGTAGCACATTTAATGCACTGTAGACCTGGATGAAGGGTGAGGTATTATTCTCGACCACAGCAATCATTCACTTCACATGCTTGCAATTGGTGATGAAACATGACACCACAAGGTGAAGTGAATGATCATACCAAGGAACATACATGGTCATGCGATTTTGTAAGAAAACACAACATTTAAACATTTAGCAAAAAAAGACCAGCTTGACACGTCAATGGTTTAGCCATTGCACAACCACCTCCTTCATCTTCTCCCAGATGCCAGCTCACCTGAGGGTTCTGTCTTCAAATCCATGCATACACAAAGTGGCCTGGTTCTGATTTGCACGCAGTTTTTTCATCTAGGATTAGTAGGAGATCTGGGCCCTCTTTGCTGGCAGGGGACGGGAAGGTTACTCAGTTGACAAACATGTTCATCTCATGAATGCTCCATTCACTGGTCCACATGTCCACAGTGAACGTGACCATCTGAAACTCTGACTGATCTGCTGTCTGCCTATTTTGAAATGAACCCTATTGTACAATCCCAGCACAGCCTTACATGAATCTTGTCATCTAATTGCAACTTTATTTTGGACAGGTCTGAGGTTGTCACAGGCAGTACTACTGCTTGGTCAGTTAAAGAACTTGAAGAAATGTATGACAACTGTTATGCCAGGAAAAGCCTGTTCATGTGGCCATACAATGTTCCATGTTAGGATCTAAAAGGTGGTAATGACCCATCACCTATGCTAGTAGACACAATCAACGAAATTACATTTAAAAATGTAACAAAGCACTGTAGTTTTCCCACCCAGTACATCATGCCGTTGGAGGCATTATTGTACATTACAACCTTGGGGTAATTCAGGGATGATTTGGCTGTAGTCATATGAAATAAATAAATCTGCAATGGAGAGAGGATGTCCTGTATTTTGCTTAGAAAATGTTAAATGGAAGATAGTGACAACAGCAAGGTCACTCAGACATTTAGATGGTGGCTATGAAGGCTGCAGAGTGGTAACTGGCAGTTGCTGTGCCCCTGTGGTATGCCATTTAAAGAAAACATTTTCATACTGGCTGCCACTGCACAGATATAGAACTCTCCATCAGAGGCTATTTTTTGCAATAATTAATGCTATAAATATGTCTTCCATTAAAGAAGGTACATTTTGAATGACTTCATACATTTATAACATGTTAAAAAATGAATAGGAATGTTTGATGTAAGCAGCCATTTTTCTTGAAGAACAGGCAGACTTATACCAATAATATTGTAATACTCTGCAAGGAGATGATAGATCAAATGTGCATTGTCAGATATTTACAATGTGTTAGTAGACCTACAATGTATTACATTGTCCTTACCAGTAGAATTACACAATGGGCATGTTGCCTTTTTACATATAATTTTGAAATTAAAGGTTTGTGATTTATCCAGAGAACAGATGTCTGTAGACAGGGAAAATGAGTGCCAGCTTTAAACATACCACACTATTAATCAGTGATTATGCCATTAAAAGACAGGTGTGTATAGTTAGCACTGCATGCCTTGTTTTCTTTGAAATACCAGGCAAATAGAGCTACATGTGAGCTATATATTGGACTCCGCTCAGATCAGTGAACATGTTTACTGTTAGAGAAAATAAAGGTCAAAATATTCAGGAGTATGGTGAGAAGGTTATGACTACATCAGAGGAACAGATGTAAAATTAAACCACAAACCTTGACCCGGAAGAGCAATAAGGTATCTTCCATTATCTGAATGCTGCATGAAAAGCACCATATTAAAATGATTCCTTCGATTTCCAGGATATCTGTTTCAACAGATCATTTCAGTGGACAGCAAGACCTAAAGTGGCACAAGTTTTTGAACTGTACCATAATTTGGACCCACAAAATGCAAGTGGCAGAACATTAGATACATTATCACCACTAATTTTGGAACCATTTGCTGGAACCCATGGCAGTTAAAAGGTTAAAAACAGACTACTAGATTTGAAATCAGCAAAGCAGCCCAATAACAGACATATACAAAGGCTATATTAATATTACTGAATTATTAATAAATACACACATTTCAATAACCCTGTAATGCAAACATCCTCAGAAACATGAAGGATGTTTCTGAAATCAGAATTTCCTCTGAAATGCTGGATACATAGATATCATTAATGGTATACTTCTATAAAACGAATTATGAGGGACAGACATATTGCAGTCCTATCATCATAATTCCTGAGTGAAGGGCTGCCCCACAGCTAAATACATTCCCTTATGTCATGGCAAAAAACATTGGGCCAATAGAAGCGAAGAGGCAGATTCTAGTGGGTGTCAGTAAATGAAAAGAACCTATCATATGCTCTCTGCAATGCACAATTGTTATCTCAGATGATGCTGCATGGATGCAATGTGTGGATATTTCAAATGAAACAGGTAGGAATGTGAGGAGAGAGTTTTGGGGAGAGCAGTAGAGGAGTAGAGATTGACCGAAAGGAGACAAGCTGATTAGGGCTGTACCAAGATGTAGCTGATGGAAATTATCCATAAGAAGTTATTTTTAGAGGTAGGGGAATGCCATTCTCAAGACAGGACCAGATTTCCTCAGAGAGATTTGCAAGCAGGTGGACAGACTGAAATTAAGTGCTTAACTGGTGGAATTGCATGTTGCTGTTGATGTCCCTACATGTCCTGTGCCTTTGAAAGACAAACCAAAAGTGAGTACAATAACCCCAGACCAATTATAGAGATAAGTATTAATTAAACCCCAATCAGCAACTGAATTATTATGAAAACACATTTTTTATAATTTCTGTCACTGAATGGGGACTGGGTCTGTACATTAGACTTTGTAGAAGTATGTTTAAATTAGAGTGTCCTAGAAACCAACAGTAGACAGGGCACAGCTGTCTCTGACAGTAACCAACAATTAATTAATTCCCTCTGACTTCTGAAAACCACAGATTACATGAAAGAAAAATACATAATGGAATGTTCCACTCCTCAGTAAGGTGGTTATTTTCTCCCCTTCATTCACAAGAAAATAATTACAATTTATATAACAAGTGTCATTTTGACAAAAATCATTTTTCAGATTTAGAAGGATTCTACCCCTAGTAGGCCTTAATCACTAAATAAAGTTAACTTTCTGATTCATTTTCTATTTTAATGGTATAATCTCATCTTTGTCTGACCATGTATCCAATCAAGATTTTGTTTCTTAAAGAATACAAGCATCCACCCTGAACCAAAGCGTTTATTGTAGATATAACCATGTCAACCATTCCAGATATTCCTACATATCGATCTTAGCTGATAGTATCCAACATTTTGGAGTTGAATCAGTCCTAGAATGGGAAAGTCACATCTGAACATAATTTGTTTCTCTATTGGCAACACTTGTTGAAGGCTTCGGAGAAAACAAAGTAAATTGCATTGTTGTAAAAGGTATTCTAATAATTGTTTTGTCTTTTTGAAACTGGCAAGTGACTTGTATGTTGATGTTAGACTGAATGCAATCTTTTATCTAGAATAGTTCATTCAGATGTACTTTTATATGAACTAATGTTTGTGTATTGTGAATGTAAACATTAGCGAGATAATAGCGGTCAAGTTGCTTTGCTTTTCTGTTGACATGCTGCCTGTATTCATGTGAAATTGTGTTGGTGACAGTCGCAACATTCAATATTAGGGTACTACCTTCAAAATGTTGATTTATTATTTTAAATATAATTCTCTGTAAAAAGAATCATAAAATATAAATTCACATATATTTTATAGGTTGAAGACATAAACACTGTTGGGCCAACACATGCTCTTTCACATATATCCATACACACATCCAACATAAACACTCTCCTTCACACATGCAACATACATGCACTGTCTCATTCACACATGCCCCACTCGCTTATTCACATGTGCACCCACACATGCACAGACTGATACCTCATTCACACACTACGCCCACCCATACACCCATACGCCACACCATATACACTAATGGCACTTTCACACTTCACACACGTTCACATTCAAATGTGCATCCTCTTATACATACACAAACCCTTGAATGCATGCATACATAAGTACACTCATACATGCACAAATATCTTTTTTCCACCTGCAGCCCCAGACTCAAGACACTGTCTCCAGTCATGCTACTATGACCCCAAGGCTCCTGCACACCACAAACGTGGAAACTGGGATGCACATGTGCAGTGACGTGTGAGCACCTCTAGGTCAACTAAATGTGCAAGGAGAAACAGTAGTTCCCCCTAAACACTTTCAGCCCTGCAGAACCCCAGCCTGCAACACAATGGGCCCGGCATGGCTCAGGCACTGCAATTTGTGAATGGCCTATTAGGTAAACAGGATGTGGTACTCCAGTGAAATGAAAACTACATTTCTCTGCACAAATAAAGTCGACCCAGGAGCAGCAGCGTGTCCTCAGCTTGCTGCTGATTGTTTTTATTGGGCTGGCTTGCCTTATGGAATTCTCTGCCTGTTCAAATGCGATTCAGCTATCAGTTTATGACTTTTCATTTACTAATGTACTTTGCTTTCCTTTTCTCTGCTTTCCTTTTCCCTGTCCACTAGCAAGTCAAAGCTCTTGAGCCAAGATGCCTCTTGGGGCAAGCAATGTGCTGTATACATTTCTTACCATTCCATGCATTCCAAAGCATATCAAATATTGTGTTGGAAGGCAGTCCGTGGGGAATCTCACTCACACTGTAATGTTCTATTTAATTTCCTACATGACGTCCCTTCATGCATGTGTCTTTATGCTGTACACATGTTTACAATATATATCTAATACTGTTGCAAAATGATTGTTGTAGGTCTTCCATTATGACAATGTGCTTTTTTCTATGGATCTTGGTTCAGAATTATGGGGCAGAAGCAGTCAGCCTGTTGGTTGGGAGTGTGTTCAAATTCTTCCTAACCAGTTCTTGGCAATTCTCACCTCTTTTGGCACAATGGGCGAGGGAGATGGGTGGGACAGGGGGGACAAATGGCCCAACAATTTTAAGTGGGGGGTATAATGGCATTTATCTCCCCCAAAATTGTGTCTCGGTGGCAGGCCTGCAGCATATAAAAATATGTTTGCAGGCAGCCTGCACTGTCTGCAGGCTGCAGATGTCAGCAAGCATGCAAAACAGCAAAAGTACAAGTTATAACAAAGTACTTCTGCTGCCCACTCTTGCGTGCCCCGCACCTGCGCATTTGGAACTCGGTTTATCAGACAACCTGATGTCCTTTCATCAGGGGTTTAAATGTTTTTTTTTGAGAACTGCATTTTCATTTTAGATATGGTGTGTTTTGTTCTTCACAGGCGAAGTATTGTTTTGTTATTTTGCTATTTTTTATATATTTTTGTTCAAATATATTTTAGGGCCAGGTTAACTTAACTACATATGAATGTGGAATTATGTAATAACTCTTTTTACAGCACTTTTCTGCCCCTCTGGTGGAATTAAATGTAATAGTGAATACCTTTAATATAAATGAAGTTCATATGTTGCAGAAAGCCATGCATGTGCCTCTCAGAGTATGTTCGACCAGAAAGAAACTCTGGATGCGCCTTTGATTAGATACATAAATGCACTTCAGTGTGCCACTGCTATACTGGCAAAAATGGGGTAAATGGGTGGTCAATGAAAGGCATTGAACAATCCTATGACACCAACAAATTACACCAGTTTTAAACATTGCATCAGCAGATTATAATTAAAATCACAGTTAGTTTGCTAGTTAACACAATGAACTCTCTGATTCATGGAATTATTTGCGTGTAAAATGGAGATATGCGTGCCATTCTTCCTGCAAATCACTGTTTGATGAATAGGGATTTGTGGCCAGAATGGCATGCAAATACCTGTTTTACTTGGTATGGTATGGTATTGTTTATTTATAAAGCGCCTATTTGCAGGCAAGTGTTTCAAAGCGCTCAAGGAGGGTGGGAACATGGGTGAAAAACAACAGTCTCTCAGATCCCTTGATATTCTGAGACGATAAAAGTCTGCACAGGCAGAGTAAGTGCGTAAAATACATTTAACAGTTTGAGATACTGCAAATAGGTCTGACTGTGATTCTGCAGATTATACCAGTGCAAGGGGTGGGGACAAGGGAGAACAGATAGACGATCTTCAGGCACAGAGCGTTCGGATCGTCCACTTGATACAGGAGCATTTGCAACAGCAAAAGTACAAGCTATAACTAAGTACTTCTGCTGCTCACTCATGCATGCCCCGCGCCTGCGGATTTTGAACGTGCACAGGCCGGGGAACAAACTGCACGTGTCCCTGCACAATGTATTGCTGTGCAGCATGCGCCTCAGCCTTTGTTTTTCCAGAACAAAGGAGAATCCAGGCAGCAACACGTGCTCATGCTGATCGAGGAAGAGAGACAGAGTGAGACTCCGACGGTGACTCAAGTCGAACTCCTCAGCTACTACGTCTATCTACGTACCTAATGTAAGTGATTGACTTAAAGTGAAGAGTAATTCTGGTTTCTAAAATCAGGTAAATCGTAAACCGTTTATGAGTTTATGGTAAATGCAGAAGGGTAGGCTATCTGGACTGTGGCTCGTTCTTGTGAATGCGGGGCTCTAGCGGCAGATTTTCTGTTGTTTTCTGCCAACGCGGTAGATGTTCTTTCGAGCTTTGTTGCGCGCAGTGTCCAGAGTGCTTTTGGAGTAGTGTCAGGTAAAACCTACCCACCTTTAGAGCCGGACTCTCTCCCAGATATGCTTGGCATTCGGCCAACTCTGCCCCACTGTCCATGGAGGGTGTGACTGACCCCTACTCAGCCCTCCCGTTCCATCCTTCCAGAGGTGGGCACATGCTCGTTGGGAACTCTCGAGGTCTCGCTCTCCTAACAGGGACCAGCTCTAATGTATAAGGTCCGCCATCTGGCCATCTGGGTCTGGCCGAGTGTTTATTTGCTTAAGGCTGCATCTGAGTGCGATTGAGGGCAGTCCTCTCTCAGCCCCAAGCGTCATTAATGGTCAGGTTTAATTGCTCTGGGCACCCACCCCCTCCCTCTGGCCCAATTTGGTCTGATGGTTTAGCCACCGAACCTTGAAGTTTGGGTAATATATTCTCGGATTGTCTAACTGTACATCTTAAATGGCAGCTCTCAACAATCCAGGCGTTTGCAGGCGTTTGCAGGCATTTGCAGGAGCAAGGTCCCGGTCAGGACAAAAAACCTGTTTAGAGTTTGCTTAACAGCACATTATTAAAGCTCAGGTAATAAACTGTGTGTCTGACCGGGGTGCCGTCAGCCTGCCGCAGCTTTCATGCCCAACCCCAGGTGACCATAACCTGTACTCGCTTCTGTAAGAAGCTCCTGTTAGTAAGAAACCCAGCACGAAATACAGCACCTGGAGGGGGGCAGAAGACAGCCAGTGTCCCCTCCTGCATTAAATGACATGCTTGGCGTTTTAAGGGAATCCAGTTTCTGGAACTAACAAAATCATCTAGCCAATGTGCACCCAAATATATATATATATTCAGTAAAAAAAACTTTGTCAAAGGGACGTTATGGTTAAGTTGCGCTACTAAAAACCTATGAAATTCAGTGAAAAAATGTTGTTAAAGGGATGTTATGGTTCAAAGTAAAACCGAAAAACCCCTGAAATTCGGCAGTTATGGTAAGATAAGCAACCATAATTCGCGCTGCCACCGTGCACTGCTAACACTAACACCCAGGACATCAAAGATGACATCACAAATGTCATCACTTTTTTCCTTTCCTGACATATCTAGGCCACATGATTTTCTTCAGTAACAGTCAGGAACTAAAAATTGTAAATTACTATATTCGTAGACTTATCCTTCAAGTATGTTCTTAGAATAATTACCTTATGGTCCAGTCATATCATATGAAACATATACATAGGAGAAGTCACAACCTTGAAAGACAGCAATCCTTTTTGTGCATTAAAATTATCAGTAGATTTATCAGCACTTTCTGATACTTTTAATGTTGTTTTATTACTGCACTTTCCCTGTATATGCTCATATTTGTATATGTTGTACTCACACTATTTTCCTTAGGGTCCAGACACATCATGTGATATATATATAGATAGGGTAAGTAACAGCTTTGAAACAGAGCAATCATTTCTCTGCATAAAGGTAATCAGTTAGGTTATGAACACTTTCTGCTACTATTGCTGTTTCTTTTTCCTACTTCAATTCCCTTGTATATATTCATATTTGTATGTGGTATTGTCTCTTTGTGATTTGTGTATAATAATGCAATGATGTACTAAGTGGGTTTTATTACCTACTTATCACAAGTTTCACTGTACACAAAACTCTAATATGAAAACAGTTATCATTTTAATATTCAACATGGCAAGCTTATGAATATTGCACCTCCATCATGTATGCTGCACACAATGCCTATGTTTCTACATCAGTACCTTAGTATACTGGATTGAAGTTAATAATAGAATGCTATTTATATCAATGCATAGCTTAATGCACTGATTAGCACTTGATATTTATTCCAATAATCTTTGACACTTTTTTTATTAACATTACACTAAGAATCCCCTGTACAGACTTTTCATGAAAGGTAAATGCACATGTGATGTCATCAGTGATGTCATCAATGACATTTGTGATGTCATCTTTGATGTCCTGGGTGTTAGTGTTAGCAGTGCACAGTGGCGGCGCGACTTATGGTTGCTTATCTTACCATAACTGCCGAATTTCAGGGGGTTTTCGGTTTTACTTTGAACCATAATGTCCCTTTTACAATGTTTTTTCACTGAATTTCATAGGTTTTTAGTAGCGCAACTTAACCATAACGTCCCTTTAACAACATTTTTTTACTGAATTTTATAGGTTTTTAGTAGCGCAACTTAACCATAACGTCCCCTTAACAAAGTTTTTTTATTGAATTTCATAGTTTTTTAGTAGCACAACTTAACAATAATAACTTTGACTTTATGTATATATAATATGGAACATACTGAACCCTTTCTACTGAATTTGACGGTCCGCAGACATGTTTGGACAACAGTACCACCACCTAAAAACTCTGGGGAGGTATGTGTAATAGTTATATCATAACATAGGAACATTTAACAAATTCACAAAGCAGCACACATACAAAGTATATGTAGTAATACTTAAAAAATGTTACCCATATATGTAACACACTAACCATTCATGTAAATACAATATGTTTTAAAATGGAATATACCAAAAGAAGATAAAGTGGCTTCCACCATAATTACCTCACAGACGCTCCACAACCAACAGCAAGACCAGACGTATACACTGCTGATTACATATCTCACCAGACATAGTAAGTGCACTTCTTTTTACTCATGTATTTATAAACTTTCTATATTAGAAAAAAAAAACATAACTTTTTTGTTTTCTCACAGAAATGTGTAGTACTCTCGACTGGCTAGAGGAGCATTTCCCATGAGAGGAAATGTTAGAAAATAGTCCACCTAACGGTACACACTTTACTATATAAACCAATTAATAAATATTATTTTGTATACATTTAAACATTTACATTTTTTTTATTACAGACCATACAAAAATTCCAAGCATCTCACAACAACAATCAGAGGATATCACTCTACAGCAGATTAATCAAAAAATGGACGACCGTATGCAAAATTTTATGGATTTGAAAAACTTTGTGGAAAATTATGTGAAACCCCCAACAGCACACCATTGTCCAACCTGCACTTGTCCCCCCTCACCCTATCCCACGCAGTTAACCCCAAACCCTGTCTATGGACCAAAGCGTTTCGATGAGATTTCCTTCCCTTCTTCACCTGATCCCAGTTATCTAGAAATCCCTAATTCTCCTGTTTTTGTTTCCGTTTCTGCCCCACCTTCCCAGTCATAATTGTATATACATATGAAACAAAGTTACTTTTCTTATATTGTGTTTTAATTACTTTCAGTTCCCTGTGATAAAACCAATTTAGGTGTCCACGGACACCGCGGTTGTTCGGAAATGTTCGTAAAGAAACGAAAATGTAACTGTCCTGAGGACACAACATCTGTCCGTAATGTTCTCAAGCAAGTTGAAAATGTTCTAAGAACACTCGTAGTGTCCTGAAATGTTCGTAAATAAATGAAAATGGAGGTGTGCTTGAAACGCTATGTCTGTCCGTATTGTTAGCAAATAAATTAAACTGTGCTAAGAACAAACGGCTGTCTGTAACTGTTCGTTTTACATGTGACGCACTTTTAATTAGTTCAGGACCCGAACACTGTCCGCAGAACATCAACACGCATGTGCAAAACAATGTCCGTACATTGGGTGTCCTGCGGGCGGCTGCTACCTTAGCGAACATGCTCACAAAACAATCATGTGACCGCGCCCACGCTCATCTCGTGCTCTAAATGCGGACACTGTTCGTGTCCCGACCAGTTTAAAAGTACATTTCTAAGTAATCCACAATATTTCTCATTAAATAATCACCATACCACAAATCCCACATACTAATTCTAACTTTCCACATAGTTTTTGTGACTTTTTGAACCTTTTTTGATGTTCGATCTGTCTTGCGGACGGCGCGCATGTCTGCGACCCGCGCACAAGCACCCCGATATAAGACCATGCCCTAGAGCGCATTCTCATTGTGTTTCTGACTATTCCACAGAGCACACTGCATTTTGATGCATACTTTGCAGATTTTGAGATTTCCATCTCCAAGCCTATGACATCCATGGCTCGACTATTACCACATGGTGCTACATCTGCCTCAGCACCACCCCCACCCCCTCCACCACCGCCATTTCCCCAAGGGCCTGAAGAGGGGAACAGGAGTGAGGATACAGAAGAGGAAGAAGAGGATGATGAGAATGAGGTAGAGGAAATCCCTACTACCCGCCGTCGGCGTGAATCTTGGGTGTGGCGGTTGTTTACCGTTCATGGAAACGGTCCTAAGTCTCATGCGAACCGTGTCACCTGTAATGAGTGCAAAATGGTACTCAGTCGCGGGAAGCATGGTTCGTATAGCTTTGGGACCACTACCATGAAGCGACACCTGCGCTCATTCCACACTGGGGCCATTCGCAAGGTTGTACCTTGCGAGAAGCGTAGTAGGTTGATTGCCTCTACTTCATCCTCCGTTCCTGATCCTGTGACCACAAGGAACACCTCTGTGGGACAGCGTCTTCCTCAAGCTGCCTCACAGGTCATACAGAATTCTGATGACCCTTACCTTTCGAGGGTCACAGTTGTATGTGTGTACTGTGACACAGTACTCTGCAGGGAGGAGCGACTTCGGAGTGCTTTTGAGACAATCGTCTCAGAGCACCAGAAGACCTGCTCACTACCCAAATAAAACCCACTCTACATCTTCCTCTCTCAGCTCGCCCTTTCTTATCCCTTTGGTTGGTGTCCCCCTCCCTTTACCCTCCTTTCCCTCCTCTCCTAGTGTGTCGTGTATAAAAAAGAACAAAAAAAATACAAAATAACAAAAATCAAAAGAAAAATAAGGCTCTTTTCAGAGCCGCCTTTCACAGTTAAAAAATAGAATTGAAGATACATAAAGCATAGCCATTTCCATTTCGTGAAAGTCCGCGGACGGTCCGCGAACAGAGAAACAATTGCATTGCTACCCTATTGAAACCAGTGCATTTTTCTCTAACAGGAAGTGGTGGCTCTGAAAAGAGCCTATGGGAGGTGTTTGAATGTAAAACATTTTAACTACGTAAGACGTACTTCAAAAGGAATGCTGTATTTCTAAAAAAGGTCGCAATGCATTTTGTACATTTCTCAGAAAAATCTGATTGCCAGCATAAGTAAGACGGACTCCATCTTTGCGAAAAATGTATGTACTACGAAACAAAATATTTTCATTGTTAAAAGAGGACATGCCAAAATCTCTTAGGAAGGCACAATCAGCCTTATTACCATTACGCCTTGCTTTCTCCATTTGTGGACCACATGAGAAAGAACGAAGCCACACTTGTCTCTGCGCAATCCGTGAAAAAATTATTTTAGAGTTTGGAAACATGTCCATTATCTTCTGAAGTCCTTCTTTCATTGCACATTGCAAAGAAATTCCAGACACATGTCCTAAACTGTTCCCTCCACAATGAATTACAATTATGTCTGGATGTTCCTCTATCTTCAAAGTTGCACAGAGAGGTATTAAGTCCAACCAATTCATTCCACGCACTCCATGCCAGTGCACTTCCACATGTGGGAATCCAAGATCTATAGATACTCCATAGCTTTCTGCATGCACCTTCCACCAATGAATCCACAAGTCTCCCAAAATCCATACAATCTGTGTTTTGAAACACTCAGCCATAGCTATCTGTTCTTCTCTCTGCAAAAACAATATCTTAGAAAACCTCTCCTAGCACAACACACTCACTAAACTTTACTGACCAATCCCTTGCTTCATCCAATCTCATTTCCATACCTCCTCTCCCCAAATTCCCCAGATGTAATACGCGGTTTCCTAGAACTACCGCCATGTCTGCGAACGTATCGTAACATGTACAGCCCTTCTACCATTTCGATTTCACTCTCTGTGCCATTCCCTCATTGGATGTAGCTAAGCAATCACATGACCATCCACCAATCAAATCCAATAACTCTACATGTAACTGCATCATCATAGAGCAGCACTACAAATGTACGGTGTATCTCTCGGAGTACAAGTCTCATACCATTGACAACCACGATCTACGAGAAATACTATACAAATCTCCAATATTTCTACTTACAGCTTGGTCCATATCCATATACATGAACAGAAAGTACAGGTATGCATATTTTCTACACAGTACATGAACACATTTTCTAACCGACTTTTACCTTCTATAATCTGAAAAATGAATGGACGATCATTGTTTCATTGTCCTAAAATGACCTGTCACTTACAAACCTTTATATCGTTTAATTTCTTCATACACACACACATGCAAATACTATTAAACTAACATTTTTGAAATAAAATATATACACGACATATAATCACACAAAATAACATACACACTCTATGATCAAATCTCAAACAATAATATTTGTACAAACACATAATTGGTTTTAATTTTTTTCGTTTATATAAGTACTTACATACATTACAAGCAGACTATGATATTCACTCACTGATATGTGTAAAAGCATGCTATGACACATAGCTCTCAACTCACACGCTTTTAGCGGGTGTCACCTGCCTTGTAAAGGACTGACTCACCCGCCAAGCCTCCTGCACGCCCATTCATTCCAATGGGCGTCTCACCCGCCAAAAACAAAATCAGGTGATTTCACCCGCCTTTGCGACACACATGGTTGAGAGCTATGATGACAATGACTCACTATTACGTGGAAAAGCTTAGTTACAAGAATAGTGGTATATGTTGGTAGATTATGAATTCCACAAACCATAGTAAAGATATTTTCTTTCCTACTCTTAGTCATAATATAGTTTTAATGGTTTTCAGGAAGGCACTGAGTATTTCAATTTAAAAAAATCTATGTCTAAAATGAAAACAGTGCTATATAGCAACCAAATTACTAATTTCTTTCTTTTACAATTGCAGTGAAGCCCATTCTCCTGAATAGAAGCAGCCGATTTTGATTTACAAAGAACAACTAAGAAGCAAACTACTCATTTTTGAAAAAAAAGTAAGTAGATTGTTACCATAATATTTGATTTATAACTCACACGCACTGTACGGTGCATTCATGGTATGTCTGTGCCTAAAAATAGAGATTCTGCACCATTCTGACCAAAAATCCCCCCCCCCCATCTTAAACAGTGATCTCCTGTGAGAATGGCCCTCAAATTCCTATTTTTCGGCACACAAATTACCCAACTCAGCCGCTAGAATGTAGATGTTGTAGAACAAACAACTGTTTTAATTGTATAGCTTTACCTATATTATTTATTCTTCTCCACACCACCGGCTTACTTTTTTCTGTCATCTGATCCCCAGTTTAGTAACACATTAATTGAAGAATACCCATCCCTAGTAGTTCAACTTCCCAATTCACAATCACACACCATTACATACATCTTTATCATCTTACTCAAACAATCATGCACACAACACACATGCATTGCAGAAAACCCCAACCCATACCTTCTGTATTTTTTTCAACAGACGCTAAAGAATGCCCACCAAAAAGCAACTCCGTAGAAAGGGACGCAGAAGTAGAGCAAATGAAAAGAGAAGTCTCCAACATAAACACCCATCTATAGCAGAATTTGTAAAAAACGTTGAAACACAAGAGCTAATACAGTCATGTTGTGAAACAGAAGAAGTTTCTAGTGCAAAAACTTTGCCTCCTCTACCACAAAGTAAAACGACCCAAAAAACTATTAACAGAAAATCAACTATCACTACAAATAAAACGTCTTCTATAAATCTTGATATAGTACAAAGTAAGCATACCAAGAAAAGTATATTAGCCAAAATGTTCCGTCACAAAGTCCTTCAAAATCTGATAAAAACAGGAGAGAAGCCAGGTTCAACACTTCAAACCTATCGTAGGAAAGTAATCTTAGAAGCGTTGATAGTCAGTGCAATTCTTCTCAAAAGAAACTTATTTATTGTTGTGTTAAACAGAATTAAACCACAAACAAAACTAATAACTAAATTTAAAAAAAGACTTCTCAATAAACGAAATGTGAACAGAAATAACTTCTTAAATATCTGTGGAGGTGAATGGAGTCACACTACAAGCACAGAACCATACTTTAATGAAGAAGCGTACAAACAAAAGCAAACACATACAATTGCCATACATAGCAGTGGTCGAGGTTATGAAAAAGTTAATAATACCATAATGGAACAAGAAGTACTCCTTACAAAAATATGCCCTGAAAACTTAGATTTAACCCTCCATTCGACTGAATCAGAACATCTAATTTGCACATGGCCATGCACGTCGATGTGTAACATTCCCAAAAAAATGTTCAAATCTTTACGCCTATTCCTCAATCAATATGTGAAAAGCAAAGACAAAATCAAAATTAAAATACTGCAAAGTATGGATGCTTGTCCAGTACGCAAGCACACAGGACTGCAAGGACATTCGTTGGCCTGCATATCAGGAGCTACTTGCAAAACAACCTTCCATGATATCAAAAGGATATCAACACATCATGCAAGTATAAGAAATCTAGTTTATAAACTGTATTATGCAAAAAGTCCTGCTTTAGCACTAGCCAATTTAAATAAC
The DNA here is from genome assembly GCF_040938575.1 of Ambystoma mexicanum. NCBI lineage: Eukaryota > Metazoa > Chordata > Amphibia > Caudata > Ambystomatidae > Ambystoma > Ambystoma mexicanum. Next base: position 330,033,738 of record NC_090927.1, read on the forward strand.
ATTCTTCTACATTGTACACCAAAAGACCTACTAGAAGAAATCGAGTATATACAGAAAAAATATTTTGGAAATGAAACCCACTTATAAGATGAATTAGCTGTCAACCAACTTCATAACAAACCTGCACATGGCAACCTTTCACCACACACATGCAAAAAAGAAATACTAAAATTTCAAAGCACTTCAGCTGAAGTACCAAACCACGTGTGTGTATTTTGCCGCAGAACGTGTTATAAAACTAACAAAAAAACTGTAGACCTTTCATACAAAATAGAAGGCAATGAAGATTCTAAATGGTTTGAATTAACTCTCTACCTTATAGCAGAAAACAAATAGGAAATAACTGACCCCATAATACTTTGCAGTTACTGCACTACCAAACTTGACAACAACCAAACTCCTTCACGTGCTATCTCAAATAACTTGGAATTACATCCACTACCAAAACTCCTTCAATAACTTAATTTATATGAGAGCATCATAATTCAAACAGTTCATCCATTTCAAGCAATCAACCAAAAACTGCAAAATTACCTCCCTCTGAATTAGTGAAAGGTATTTGTGGAAAAGTAGTGTATTTACCATTAGATCTAAAAGAAAATGTGCACACTCTAGGAGTGCAACGTCCAATGCAACAATCTTTAATTATCTTGGTAAATGGAGTACCTACAAAAGACAAAAAAAATTGGCAACAACTGGTAGATTTACATAAAGTTAGAGAAGCCCTGCAATATCTCAAAGAGAATAATGATTATTACAAAGAAATTAATATCGAAGAAAACCTGAAAGATACAACTGAAATAATTCAAGAGACACAAGAAACAATTTGAGCTCCTAGATCCTGCTACAATAGCAAACACTTTAGACCATTATACAGTTCACCCATTGCACTCTAATGACACCATAGAAGATGCACTGGAAACATACCAAATGCGTCAAACAAAAGGATCACCAATCAGCATATGGGAAAAAAGTATAGCAGCACATGCTTTTCCTCTACTCTTTCCTACTGGCAAAGGAGGAAGATACGATGATAGACCTGTTCAAATATCAGCATCAGAATATCGCTCATTACGAATGTATTCTGAAGATCCCAGATTTTGACAAAATGTGGAATATATATTCCACCTACTCTTTGAAAGTGAACTAGCAACTTTATGTTACAGAGTTGCACACATATTAAAATCAGGATCACACTTTCAAAATATGACAGCCACACAATTATTACAAAAAGTTCAACAAAAAGATGAGGTTTTACAGGCAAATCTTACAAATCTATTAGCAAATATGCGAGGTACTAAAGAGTACTGGTTTCGATGCCATGGAGATGTACGTTGTATGATCAGAAACCTTGGCCCACCCACTGGGTTTGTTACATTAAGTTGCGCAGAATATGCATGGGAAGATTTACATGCTTTCCTACGCATATCAAACGAAAACAAAACAAACATAGATATACTAACACCAGGAGAACTTTGTTCTCAGGATCCTGTTAATGTTTCTAGATATTTTCACCATCGCTACATTGCTATGCTACATTTTATTTGTAATAAAACTATTCCTCCCCTGCAACACTTCTTTTGGAGAAAAGAATACCAAGCCAGAGGAGCGCCACATGTCCACAAGCTTTTATGGATTAAAGATGCTCCTAAATTTGGTCAAGACAGTGATGCCACTGTTTTACAGTTTATTGAAAAATATGTCACTTGTGAAATTCCGTCAGAATCCACAAATAGTGATCTTCATGCAAAAATCTTACAATTCCAAAGACACAAATGTGGCAAATATTGTCGTCGCAAATACAAAAACAAAGCGAAATACTACACCAAATTCCGATTTGGTTTCCCTAGACCAGTTACAAATACAGGTCAAGTGAACAACCTCATGTCTTCAGTTAGACATAGTGTTAAAGGTAAGTCACCTAAAAATACATATAGCATAAAAAGAAAAGAAGAAGAAAAATATATCAATGATTACAATGCATCATTGCCCACTTGTGGAATGCAAACATAGATGTGCAGTACATTGCAGACAATTCTACTGCAGTTGCACGATATGTCACAGCATACTTAACCAAATCAGAAAAGACAGAGCTCCAAGACCTCTGGAATGACCTGTCATCAGATAAAACAGTGTCTCAGAAATTATACAGCTTGGGCATAAAAATGCTGTCCCATAGAGAATGTGGATCCTATGAAGCAGCTGATCGATTAACTGGTACTGCATTGTATGGTAAATCTGCAAATTTAGTATGGCTAAGTCTTGGTCCAGCTAAATCTAGAAAAAGAGTTCTAAAATCATACGAAGATATAGAAACAATAGCCAAACATGATCCCAACAGCCAAGACATTTTAAAAAACAATTTATTGCACACATACTACCCAAACAGGAGTACCACTTTGGAAACCATGTGTCTATACCACATAGCCCAAAACTGCACATACAAAAATAATATAAAACCTGATGAGCAAAACCGTAAATACAAAGTGACAAACTGTGATGGCAGCTTAGTAAAACTCACGAAACCAAATTTAATTAATCATATCAAATTGTCATTAAAGACTCCTCAACATAAAGAAATATATTACATGTCCCTGCTACAACTCTTCAAACCATGGAGAAAAGAAGAAGAAATACTAGATACCTATGACTCATATGAAGACGCTTTCAAAGCCAATGAAAGCAGTATAACTGATGTAAACTTTGCACAGTACAAAACAATGTTGCACAATGAACAGCAAAACGAAGAGGAACTCCAGGCCCAACTAGATAAAGACACTCCTGACAGTAGTCAACCTTCTGTCACAGGAGGCCAAGAACCACTGGGAGAACCACTAATAACAAATGAGGCAGAATTAGCTATGATAGAAGTAGAAAACACCATGTGTCACTATGAAGATAAATAAGACTTAACTACACTACAATCAAAACTAAACAAAGAGCAACGTAGCATTTTTCAAGAAATAACAAAAGAAATTGCACATGGTGTGCAACATGAAAATAAAGAATGCACCTGCCAAAATTTCAAACCTATGCTATTGTATGTCAGTGGTGAAGCTGGTTCTGGCAAAACATTCCTAATCAAAATCATCAGTAAGTTCCTTCAACAATTGACAAACAACAAACTGTCAGCTGTTGTCACTGTCCCCACAGGTTTAGCTGCCTACAACATAAGTGGTGTCACTTTACACCGATTACTACTCCTGCCAGTAGAACACCAAAACAAGTTAGATTATTACAAACTTTCTGCAGAAGCTGAAATGGACGTATACAGAGTATTGAAACAAATGAAAATGCTACTAATAGATGAAGTGAGCATGGTGTCCAACCTAATGTTGGCTTTGATTCACCTCAGATTACAAGAAGTACTCAAAACAAACTATGAAGAGCTCTTTGCAGGAAAACACATCATTGTTTTCGGAGATCTTCTTCAATTGACACCTGTAAAAGGTGAGCCTATTTTTAAAACATTAGGACACAAACTCTGCCGTAAAACTGTTGGCAGCATTGGAAATGTCAACCTTTGGCAACATTTCCAATACAGAGAATTTACAGAAAAAAGCGCCAATCTGCAGATCTCACTTATGCCAACATCTTAAAAAGTATCAGAGTTGGTATACTTTCTAGAGAAGCAGAAGAAATATTGAAAACCTGGCACATTCATGCACTTTATGGTGATAATGCATGTGCTACAGATGTTATGGAACAATTAGCCCACATAAATGTCAATTGTATGGCCTTAATGCCAACTCTTGCAAGCTGTTTCAAATTCAATTAAATAATGTTAAGCAAAGAAATGCAACCAATTATGGAAATTAGCGCCACAGACAAGCTAGATGTACATGGAATGACACTACCCATGTGTGACCAAGCCACAGCAAGACTAAATAGTTTAGAAAAATCAATCTCAAACACAGCAGGCTTGGAAAAGATATTAAAATTATCCTTAAATTGCAGAGTAATGCTTAAACTTAACCTTGACGTGGACCAAGGACTAGATAATGGAGCACTGGGTACAGTTGTTGGCTTTCAAACATACCCACGTGACAACAAAATTCAGTTTGTCAATATTCTCTTTGACAAACTTTCAGAAGTAAAAAGAATAGGACGCTCAACAGCTCGATTCCTTCTCTTCAAAGACGTGTATGTACGCAGAGAACAATTTTCTCTAACTCTTGCATACGCAGTCACCATTCATAAATTACAAGGTCTTACTCTAGACAAAGCAATGATAGACATTGGTAACACAGTCTTTAAAGAAGGCATGAACTACGTAGCACTGTCACACCTACGTACAATTGACGGTCTATTTCTAATAAACTTTGATGCAAGCAAAGTAAACGCTGATATTCCTTGCATTTTAGAATACAATAGACTTCGTTCACTATACACCCCCCATCTACAAACATATCCTGTTCCACAAAAAGGAAAATGTTCTAAAAGAAAACTAAATCAAACAGAAATGCAACAGGATGCCACTGCAAATCCTCCAAAGAGACTAAAACAAACTAAAACTTCATCAAGTACCACAAGCAAAAAAGAATCAATTAGGGAAAGTAAACCAGGTACTTCTTTAAAGAAGGAAGACAAACTCCAAAAAAAGCAGTTAGATACAGAACTACCTGGACCATTTCAATTCTCAAATATAGTTGGTGTAAGTTGCTACGCAAATGTAGCAATGAATATTCTATTTCAATTACCACCAATTGTTGACAACATTTACTTACACAGTACAGACCCATTGTGTTTGCAAATGTTAGTACTTCACAGAAATGCAGCAAACAATCCTGACAACACGTATAGTGTTTATGGAATAAGACAACAATTGGACTACTGTGCTGGAATGGTGAAATTCACTATAAACTCACTGGAAGATCCACAAGAATTTCTAATGTACTTTCTATTAGTACTGGAATACAAAAACATACCTATAAATGAAATCTTCCAGATTTCATACATGTGGAAACATACATGCACTCTCTGCAACAATGTTACACAAGAACAAATCCCCAATGAGCGCTTTGTCTATATATCAATACCTAATTGTGAATCTGTTCCATTTCAGCAACAAATAATTGCTCCACATTACTAATACAAACACATAGTAAATACGTAATACTAATGCTTCTACGTTACAATGCAGATGGTACGAAAAACAACTGCAATCTGACAGGATTCACACATGGTCAAATATCACTTGGTAGGAAAACCTTCACAACAACAGGTACAATCTACCACGCAGGAGCCACAACCAACTCAGGGCACTACACTGCATATATAAAAAAGAAATGTGGATGGTTTGAATGTAATGATAGTACCGTTACTCTAAAGCAGAGATTACCAGCTAATCTTAAAAACGCGTATTTAATGTTCTTAAAACCAAAATTTGATAACTGAACTGTACTTAAACCTTAAGTACACTTGTAGTAAAAAAATATAAACTATCACAATATTTCAAAACCTATCTAACTGCCCAAAGATTCTACAACAACTAATCAGATAAATACTACTCAAATAGAGCAAAAAATAGACAGTTAGAATATGCCAATTGGTATCTAACTGTCCCAAAATTTACAAATATGCGAACAGATAAATCAATACCACGAAATTATATCAAAACATAAACAATTAGAATACGCCTACTGGTATCTAACTGGGCCAACATTTTACATATCCAAGCAAATACCTAATATCTTACTTCTCACAAAAACTGGAACAATCCAATGCATAAAGCATTAGGCAGAAAGAACAAGTAAACGCGGAAAACAAACAAATAAATAAACTGTAGCATAACAGAAAAAGGGTTTTTTTTTAAATCCAACATGGATTTTTTTTCTCCCACAGACCCAATGATTTTAGCAACAAACACAGAAACTTTGCAAATTGCACAGTACTCTGGTTTGTAATCTACTAAATATGAGGGTCAATAAAAAGAAGAAAATGTTGATTGTACAATGTCATTACAAAATACTAATACTAACATGCTATTTTCTTTTATTAATGAAATGAACAAGAAAAACATGGACTCCCGTTACTAAACCAAATAGTACGTATAAAAGATAAATACAACCATCGCAGCATATCACACCCATACAAGCTTATAACATTGTTCCTTATAAATTAGTTTTTGACCCAAAGTTAAAAGCCACTATGGGTGTGATATGCTGTGGTGGTTGTGGCCAGGGCATACACTCTTGGGTGCATGGCCAAATGGCCATGCACCCAACATTCTATACCCTGGCCACAACCACCGCAGCATATCACACCCATAGATGCAAGCATTGCAACCATTTTTTTGTCCGCGGACAGGGGGAAGGTCCTAGGACACATTCAACTTGCCAGAGGACAATACAAACAGCGTCCTCAGGACACCCCCATTTTCTTTATGTACGAACATTTCAGGACACCGCGATTGTTCTTAAATCATTTTTACCTTGCCAACGAACAATACAGATAACGTCTCCAGGACACCCCCTGCAAACATTCCAAGACCCCACGAGTGTTCTTAGAACACTTTCAAGTTGACACCGAATCCATTTTGTTTATTTACGAACATTCCAGAACAGCCGTGTTGTCCGCAGACAAATCAAACACAACAAAAGCGTCTAGCACATAAATAAAATACAACTTTGAACCTCAAACTCCCCCATCCTCCCCAAAGACTTCTACACACCAACACACTCTACTAAATACACATTTTGAACAAACTTTCACTGCGCTGTCTGCGGACGTCCGCAAATGCGAGATGGCGGGCGCGACAGAAAATCTGACGCGCATCATGCACCACGCCACCCAATCAGCGCACACGTCGCATGTCCGCGGACATGACGCAAGCCGCTGGGCCAATCGGGGTGCTGTCCGCGGAGCGAACAGGGAAGTCCGTCCGCGAAGCGAACACAGATATCACTAATTGTTTTGCCTTATATTTTGGTCATTTTTAAAAAAAACTACTGGACGGATTTACACCAAATTTGCAAAAGCATGCTTTCGGGACCAGACCGCCGCTCCTGCTGCAAATTTGGTGTAAATCCGTCCAGCGGTTCGGGCTGTAGCCGTGCGCAAAGTTTTTTCCCATTCAGTCTATGGGAAAAAAAAAGTTTTGGGACCCCCCCCTATAACTTTCCCCCCCCTGGACGAATCCTCACCAAACTTTGCAAAAAAAATCAGAGTGGGCCATATACTTGTTTCGCAAAGTTTGGTGTGGATTCGTCCAGAGGGAGCGAAGTTATAAGCCACCCAAAAAGTGCTCTTCCTCTGGAAACACCAACTTAACCATAACTACATGGACGCTACCGCGTCCATGTGATATATATATATATATATATATATATACACACCCACGGAGCAGTTAAAGTGAGTCCGCACCCTGGGGGTGGCCACACACAGCAGTGGTGTTGTGTATGCAAGGCAAGGGTACCAAGTTTAACATTTGTGTTGGGGGGTGGTCATATGGTAGTACGCCCAAGGGAATGCTCTTATGGGGCCGTCCAAGGGAAAGGTGGTAGAAGGCTGGCTCCAATCTCACTTTGGGCTCAACGATTAGTACTTTTACATCTATTTCTTGTGTGTGCAGCTCGCGATTAAAACTTTACAGTTATCTTTTGGTGGTAGCATTAATGCATGTATTCATTTTAATCAGAGAATGCCTAGTTGTTGGAGACAAGGGAGTTGGGCCTGTTGCGCAGGTCAATCTGGGAGGCATTATCACTCTCTCTGTTGTGTCTTCCTGTATCTAGCGGTTCTCCCATTGAGTTCATATTGTTAGCGAGCTGTGCTTGTGGCATTTTGTTTTGACCTAGAAAGCCTTTTGACCTGGGAAGTGTTAACATTTTTACGTGAACTGAGCCTTCTGAAGTGAGACGCCAAATTGAAGGATTTTATACTCAGAAGAAAATTAAGAAAAAGAAAAGCAGTTCATTTTTTCTTTTCTCTTGTTTTATACTGTAATGGTATATGTAATTTAATACGTAGTGCTATTTTAACTTTGTGAAAAGTCGAGTTCTTTGACTAAAACACAATGAATAAATTTAAAAAAAGCAAAGTCCCCAAGGTGTCCCTTGCCCACCCCCACCCCAGATTTTATGGGTCCCTTGTTTGTCAAACGTAAGCCTCTCTGCAGGAGTAGTAATGCTTGGAATCTTACGGAGTCACTTTCCTTTGAGTGTTGGTTGGATGTGCTTTCTTGTTTTAGTTAAAACACACGTCTGTCTGCAAGTATCCTTGTTTTGAAGGCTGGTAATTGGATTGCTTGTTTTGTCCTTGTTTCAGTCTTATGGTGTGAAACTGCTTTGCTGACTGCTTGTGCTCATCACTGGCATTCACATCCTCCTTTGGACCTTTGATGACAGAATGCTTGTATGTCCTGTCTCCTCCCCTTGTATTTGTGCATCAGTATTGTTTGCTACAGTGTTCTAAATACTTGCTCTTTTGTAATGCATTGGCGCACTGTAGCTTATTTTTTTTCTAAAACGGCTGAGTGTGTGTGTTCAGGTCATCATACAAGATAGTGTTCAGTTTATTCATACCGTATTAAGGGTTGCTGCCTGGGTTAATGGAGAGGTGCGTCCTTTTCCCGCTTGGGGTTTTGCATGCCTTGATCCAGTTGGATTTTTTAATTACCTGTATTAGAATCTTGCACCACTCATGTTTTGTGGATGTTCTGTAGCATAATTTAATAGGCTTGTATTTGGTATCTCATCTTAGCTATTAATTTGCATTACTATTTTTCAGTTCTGATGTTAGACTGCTCTCAGACTGAATGACACAATTGTCTGTGGATTTTCTTTGTATCTGGTGTTTGGCAGCGGGCTTTGTTAGTTTGGGTGTAGTTCTGGAAATTGTCGCTTTTGGTGTGCTTGTGTTCCTACAATTCATGGCTTACTTAAAATGGCGCCAGGGTTCTTCTTGTCAACTATTGTCAGCACTGTACTTTGGTACACATTGTTATGCATATTGGTACAATATTTTACAATATTGTGCATTGATTTACAAAGGTGGCCTATTTGTTCACTTACTTTCCGCTTGTGTGTGATGCATTCATATTGTTGTTTTGTAGGCCAATCCAATGTGATCATTGATATTATTTTTTTGTATGCATTATATTTATAAGCAAGCATTATAGACTGAGGGAAGGGCCACTATTGTGGGATAATGACCAACATTATTGCCCAAAGTGATAATGACGCCTCCTGTCGACTATAAGAGTATTTAAACATGGAGTTGTGCAAATAAAAAGCAATGCTTCTATATCTTGTTGAAAATCCATATCACACACAAGTAACCTGTTAATGTAATGAACATGGAATTAGTAACACTAACTTAACATATGTTGTGTTTCAATGTTGTTTTCTAATTTGTGTTGTTCTGATCTGTCTTTATACAATTGAAGGAGATTGTCTCTGAGCTGCTGGTCAGGCTGCTGCTCAAGTTCGAATGTTTGGAATGGGGTCTATATCTGAGATAGTAGATTGGATGCCAAACATTTTGATTGACAGAGGTCAGGTCAATAACAAAACCATGTGCTAACTAAGCTATATAAATCCCGCTTGTGGACAGGACTGTGAGACTGAGTTAATGGCCTGAGCATAGGGCGTTTTACAAGGTTTATGGGTCCATACTTTCCAGCAAATCCCAAGGATGGGGTCTATAAAAGGTAATACACCCTGTAACCTGCACGCCATATATGAAGAGCTCAAGGTAGAGTATTGTGCCAGTGATGATTGCAGTCGCCGGCAAGGGGTACTGCCCATTGCCTTAAGTGGCACTGCAAAATGAGCCGGGCTCATCAAGGGGCATGACCTAATGGCATGACCTAATGGCACGGGGTCACCTGCTGGCTCATTAGGCCATGCACTTTGACTGCCCCGGCTCATTGGGCTACAGGTACTCCCACCAAGCAGCCTTTTGTAGAGCTCAGCACCCCTTCCCCACTGTGGGAGAGGGTGCTGATCCCAGCATTTATTGTCTATAGGCTTTCCTGGCAGGGGACAACTCTCACTTTTTCAGCTTTAATGGTGGTGCTGCCCTTGCCAGCTAGGAAGGGGCAGCGTCACCATTAAGGATGAAAGGGTGATGCCGCTGGAAGCTCAGGCCTTTTGCCTAAAGACTGAAACTCCTGCAAATACGCAGGAGCTTCAGGATTTAGAAAACAAGGCCTCTGCTACAGTGGCCTCACGTTTCTCTCCATAATGGTGGCGCCGGCCCATGGGCATCCCTTGGATTATGCATGAAAGTCATTTTTTCTGAAGCTTGAAGCTCTCGCACACGAGCAAGAGCTTCAGGCTTTAGAAAAAATCCTTGTCATGTAGTGCCCAGGGCTGCCAGGGGAGATTAGTTAACCCACGGCAGGGCCCCGCCTGAAAGCACGATTTTTGGAGTGTGCCGGGGCTAAGCCCCGGCTGGCCCCGGCCCACTTAACGCACCAGTGATGCCGCTTTTTTCATTAGGACCCCTTTCATCCTTAAATCTACTCCAGTGCTCTAGGCTTTTCTCCAAACAAGTTAAACATTACGTTACACATATATTCAAAGGCGGGATGCGTTCAGTATACATCATCTTTTCAAAACTGGTCCTTGATCATTCCGAGAAGTGTTTCCGGGTTCACATCAACTCCCTAGGCTGCAGTGGAACACCAGCTTCTTCAGTGTTATGATGGCATCCTTCCGAGCGCCAAGGAGATGAGAGAGCATTTAAGTGGACACCCACGCAGGTTAGCAGGAAATCCGGATAGAGCCCAGGGCTTGATAAATGTGGCCCCTGCTTCGCTCACATCAGCTGCTGCCACATCTCTTGAGGAGTGACCTCAGTGTAGAGCAGTTATCTTTGCCTCAGTGACTGTTGGAATGCAGGGGCACATGTAGCATTCTATCTGCATGCTATATGAGGTCTGTGAGTTATAAAGTCTCAAATAGCCCTCAGAATGATCAATGATAGATAAGCTACAAACGTTCCAAGGGATATTATTATTATGTATTAATTCTATTAGAAGTAGTATTAATAGTATTAGTTTAAGTAGTATTAGTAGTATAATTATCTTGATTATTATTGTGTTGATATATGGCTAGTGCTCGGCTGCTGAGTTGCATTGATGAAACACCTGGCACTATTTGGTAGTTTGTGCTTCTGTTAGGACTGTGGGGGAAACGTGTAACAGAGGTGCACTGCTCTGTATAACTGCCCATACTTTTCATTACACTGATTCTGCTATTCCTCAGCACCCGCCATGTTTCCTTTCCTTCCATCCCCGGCTTTGCATTTGTCTTCTGGCGCCATGGTAGCGCTTAGGAAGCACAAACAGCATTCACTGGAGAAAGGGCATGGACCTTATTAACTCAGGGCCCTTTCGGTACCTAAAATGTTTGCTACATTAAAATGAAGGTTTCCTATTTCCCAGACATGACTCATCTGCCAAAAGAGAAATGGTAGTGTAATAAAGATCACCGGTAAGTAATCGGACTATAGGCTTCTGCAGGCCTGAGCTGTCACGTGACTTCCATTATGCATTTCTTTGAAAACACTGTCAGCATTCTCTTGTCTGAAAACGATTCCTGTGTTTATTGATTTCATTTTCAATCTTCTTGTCAAAGTGGTTTCATGTCATGCTGCAGAATGAGAGTTCTGAAACACTGATACTTTGTTTAACATAATATTCAGCCTATCCCTACCTTGACAATTTATAGGACGCTTTATAACGTGCTTTACATGATTATTCCTTTCCATCGAGTTCCATCGAGTTCTGGCAGCTATTTCAGAATTTATGAATAGCTTTATCCAAATAGCCTAAATAAACTTGGATATATCATCTATGGTAGCTTTTTTATTATTGTTTTGTTTAAACTCACTTGCACGACCTCATGGTGCTGACTGTAATGGAGGGCAGATGAGCACATGAGAAACGCCTAATGTGTGGACAACAGTGTGTCCCATTGCTTCCGAAGTCCTGTTTCTGATTTAATGGTAGAATTTTCAACAGAAGTGTGATTCTATAGCAACCAGTTCAAAATGTACACTTTCTCTGCAAATAGATTTTACAGAAATACATGACATTTGGTAAGATTATCATTGCCTTTGCATTAGTTTGTTACAGTGATTTGTATGATGCATTGTAATTGGTAACTGGCCTATCATCTTTAGATAGGGGACATGAACTCGTAGACCTCCACTATTTGTTTTTCTCATATAGATTTGGATATAATCCAGTTGTGGACAACAAGTTTGGTCTATTTACTGTATACAGCTGTATGTTAAGATTGTGAGGACATCTGATGCTTTTTTACATGCATTTTTCACGTAATTGTGGTTTCAAATGTAGGAAAAAACATTGTTGAATGTTGGTGACCCCTGGATGTATTGGTTGGAGAATTATGCATGCCAAATGCTAAGTGTTTCACCCTTTGGTACAATGAATGTGGAATGGCTATCTTATCGAGATGGCAAATGGCAAAACATTCTTCAGAAACATTTTGTGTTGTGAAGCTGCCGGATATCATTATAATCTATGCTGGTGTAAAAATCTTGGCAACAGAAGAGGAACCAAAATGTGATTTAACATTAAAACTGATCTGCTTTGCCTAGCAGGATCATTTCCAGAAACACAAATGATGTTTGTGTTTGGCAGAATGTAAAATGTGGATGTGGGAAGTGTGAATCATAGACAAATTGAGTTTGGACACTTGTAAATAGATGTTTATAAACATGTTCAGTTGTACATGGCCTACATTTTATTTTTCAGGACTGAAGACCGCCTCTGGCGTCTGAGTGTCTGGGGTGGGCAGGAAGTGAGGGAGGTGCCCAAAACTCCCTGTGCTTAGTCTCCTAGGAGACCCAAATGCACTCTGGTATGATTGGCTGGCTGACGGTCCGGCAAGGACAGCCACCCTGCTGGGTGAGTGGCAGCTAGGATGGAGTGAATGGGAGAAAACTGTTTAAAAGGTGAGTTTCTTGGACTGGAAAGCAGAGTCGACCACTGGAACGAAAGAACCGAAGACAAGCTGGAAGTAGATGGCTGCTGCAACTCCTGGACCGTTGGTTTGCCCGGTGAAGCCCTGCTGCAGGTCCGAATTTCCAAGTTCATCTCAACAGAGAAGCCCCTCAAGGACGACTTCTCCCTTTGAGTTGGTGGGACCAATCAACTCATAAGCCACATGGATACCATTCTCAGAGCTGGTTAGGTTTAACCAGGGGGAAGGACACCAGCTTCTGTGCTTGAGTACAGCTACTCAAACTGAAGTGACTCCATATTGTCCACATTTTCTGATGATCCCGTGCAGTGCAGGAGTCCCCTGACATCCTCCCTTTTGTCCCCACGACTGAGGATGAGGAACAGTGAGTTATGCAGGAACTGCCAGGAACCAACGTCTTCAGCTGCATCTTTTGCTTCATATTAAGTTACTGTACCAAGCCGATTGAGAGAACGCATCTCTCACGGTGAAACTTTCCCAACTTGCAGGTCTAATCAGCTTGTGACCCAACATATGATTCTATTTCGTACAAACTACTTCTGAGAACATTGGCAAAGTCTTTAGTCTTTACTACAAGAACATTTTGCTCCTATTTCAGGGGAGCCTAATTTCCTCAGAAACGTATTGGTTCAGTACTGAAATGTGTTTGTGTATAATATTAAGATGCCTCCTTCTAGTGAACATTTTCTAAATTACTGTTTAAAAAAATAATAAGTGTTTTACCAAAAGAAACCTTAAGTGTAAGTTTCTACATGAACCACAGTGATTGTAAGACTTCTGTGTAACATCCTTGTACTGCTCACATTCCCTCTTGAGATAAAGGTGAAGTGGGTCTCCTCCACACTATTTACTGCACCGAAAACTCTCTTCTTATGACATTACAAATTGTAATCATTTAGAGTCAAAGAAATGGTTTCCGGTGCTCAAAAGTAAAATATTAATGCTGGCCCTTTGTGATAACACGTGTTTCGGCACTTAAACCGCGCCTTTCTCAAATCAGGGCGTATCTACTTTTTCAATGTGATAACCAAGGAAAAATAATAGTGTTGCATAATAAAAAAATCGCAATACATCATATCAGAAAGATAACATAGAAGTGCATGTCATTCACATTAGTAAACAATGTAAAAAAAACCAAAAAAATTCCAAGTGGCACATTAAAAATACAAAAAAGGTAAAAAACCATCATCCACGAAACATAAAACATATAAAACAATAAGAGACCAAGATTTAGGATTGGGGATCAGGAAGGTTCACAAAGGTATTTAAAAACCAATTGAAAACAGCATGAGAAAAGTCGATATCATACCCAGGGGTCGGAGGGAAAAGGGAAGAAAAAGAAGAAAGGAGGCGGTTAACAAAATGAACACTCCCTATTTGTACTAATTTTGCTTGGCTGGTTTGGGCTAAGTCCATGCAGCAGTTTTTAAAATATTCGACAGAGAATGGGCTGCCCCCTGCACCTTTAAACATTTATATCAGACTTGGAGCTTAGCAGCAGAGATGCTGAGAACAGTAAATAGCATTTCAATTGCTAGATTAATTTGGATGAAACATTCTAAACCAATGGGTTTTTTAAGGACCCTTTCAAACTGGAAATGTTGGGAAAAATTTGCACAAAAAAATGAAAACGTTATTAAGAAAACATAACACACAGTTTTCAGCCTACTCCCATTTGTTTTCCCATAGAGAAAAAGTGCAGTTTTTGAACAGCCATAGCGTGGAAACAGTGGCAGATTTGGACCAAATAAGAAACAATTTGGGTACAAAGTTTTGACTTAATTACCTTTACTGGCTTGGGGGTAATCCACCCAATAGCTTTTAAAATATCCAACACATAATGAGGTGCCTCCTGCCCCTTAACACCATTATATCAGTGTTGGTACTTTGCTGCAGAGAGTCAGAGAGAGGATAATAACTTTTGACATGATGGATGGATTTGGATGAAATGTTCTAAACCAACGATTTATTAAGGCCCCCGTGCCTCAAACTGGAAATGTAAGTTATCAAGAAACATACAAAAGTAGTTTTCAACCTACTCCCATTTGTTTTCCCATCGAGAAATGTGCAGTTTTTGAACAGCCATAGTGTGAACATCACCAGGCACATTTGGACCAAACATTGGAATGAACTCCCCTGACCTTACATGGTCGAATAAGGTTCTAGACATCAGAAAGAGAGTCTTCTGTTTATGTAGTCACTCCCAGGGGAACACTGAGAACATTATCGCTTAGATGGCCTGGTCATAGGATATGACTGTGTGAATCTCATGAGATTACACCGGCAATGCTACAAGATGTGTTCTGAAACAAATGAGAATCACACAAAGCAATGAGCGATTAGGGTTAATGCAAGAGGGCTTGGGAGGGAAAAAGTAATTGAGTGGGAGGACCTGGAAAAAAGAAGGGGAGACATGTTAAGTACCTGTGAGGATGTGGAAGACGTTATTATTGTGAGCAATTTTTTCTGTTATCGTGGGAATCAGCAAACCGCCACTAAAGCACAGGAATTTGTGTTATTGGAAATTATTACTATGAAATCATCACTGGAATAAGGAGTTTGAAAAACAACATTTAACATCTATACTACCTGCAGCTACTGAGCAGGGGGCAGTGAGGGTCTGGTAACCAATTAATTGTGTGACATGGCCCGTGGGCACGGCTATTAGGCCCAAGAAAAGATATTGGTGCAACACATACGACACATACAGAGGCTACAGCCGAAGGTTATAGCTAGTGAGACCTCAAGAAACTATGCAACATCTTTGGCCATTGCCACCGGGCCCAAAAGAAATCTCTAGGTACAACATGTACAGTAGCCACAGTAGAAGGCCATGGCTAGTGTCCCTGAGGTAACTAACGTATAGCAAAACTTTGCAGCAAAATCCCTGAAATTCAGCACTCGCATTACAAGCAAGTCCAAGTCAGAGAAGAAATACATCAAATGACACAAACAGTGATAGAAGGTATTGACCAGGAGAGGAACAGTGAGAAAAAAAGAATTTGAGAGGAGTGCGGGGAGCAAGGAAAGAGGAGGGGAGAACTTGGTGAGTGCCTGTGAGGACAAGGAAGATTTTGGGATTTTCAAACGTTATCAGAGGAATCCCACGGACCTGAGTAGGTAAATGCCATTGTATTATGTCACTCGTTGCCATTGTCTGGAGAATATTGGTGGAATCCCATAGGAATGGGGAGAGAGTGAAATAAAAAAAGTATATTTACCCCTGCAGTGTTAACATCTCCTAGGCAGGGGGCAATGGGTCTCTGTGGCGAAGGTCATGGATACTGGGCTCCAAAGAACCCTATTGGTGCAAAATGTACAGAGGCCACAGCCAAAGACAATGAGCCTTTGCTAGTGGAATGTGAAGAAACATATTGGTGCAACATGTACAGTGTCCACAGCCATTAGCCATTAGGGCTCAGAACAAACCTATTGATTTAACATGTACACTGTCCACGGGTGAAGTCCATGGCTAGCGGGCCCAAAGAAACCTATTGGTACAACATGTACAGTGGCCGCGGTGGAAGGACATGGCTAGTGAACACCGAAGAAACAATAGTATTGTAAAATCTTGAAATTCAGTTAAACAACTTCACAAAAACTATTTCATTACATTTTGAATATTAGAAAGAAAATGCTAATTTCCAATGTTTTTTAGATGTACTCCAATTTCAGAACATGCTCACATCATCAAGTCATATATTCTCATTGTGAATAGATGCCATTCCTACATCTTGTAAAAATGCACATACAGCTTTATTTATATTCTGATTAGTTTATTCATTTGTGGACAAAACAAGTTTGATCACTTCCACATTAGTCTCTAAGTAATTTGTTCCATTAGCCTTCTAAAGGTATCTTTCATGGCAAACTGCAAAGATATTCCAGTTACAGAGCCTAAAATATTGCCTCAACAATGTACTATAATAATTTCTGGATGTTTCAAATACAGCATATCTTCACGCATGACTCCATTTCATTCCATGAACTCCATGCCATACCACCTCCACTTTTACTTATCCAAGATTATCAAAGATGCCAAGCTGCTCAGCATATAGCTTTATCCAATGAATTCACAAATCTCCAAACATCCAGTCTCCTTGTTATTGCTGCAGGTCTATACTTTCAGCAATTCAAGAAAGAAAGGAAGCACTTCCTAGACTGTCCTCCTCTGCAGTTGAACTCCCACACAAACAGAAAGCCTGATTGGTTGAGCCTGCCGCCATCCACAGACATCCAATGGCACGTGTAAACAGTCGTGTTGATCTGTGAACAGTTCTACATGTTTTACCTTAATCTCTGTAACACTCCCTGATTTGCTACATTCAAACAGCCACACATTCATCTGCCAATCGCATCCAAAAACTCAACATGTAACACTGTCACCTCAGTCCAACAGTTCAGATGTAACTTTCAACTCAGAGGGCATTTGTCCTATGATTCAGAGCCTCCTCTGTCACAGAACAAACATTTACAGACTTCTAATTGCAGATTCAACATATGCATTCCACAATCTACGTCTAAGACAAAGATGCTACAGGCATTCTTTCATTTTCAAAAACATTTTTTGTACTACCTTTATTAATAATATAACTTAAACAACAAATACTGTGTATTGCTGCAACACATATTGCAGCACCAATGGCTGCTTTAAACAAGCATTTAGCCAAGCAATGGCAAAGGTTTGGCCTTTTGGTTAGAAATGGGAAAGTCACGTCCCAGGGACAGCAATAGTGGTATTAACAACCCTCTGATAGTAACAGGTGGAAAATGCCAAATAGCAGTGTCTAGCAAAAGTTTGAAATGTATGCACAAGTAAAAACTTTGCCTTTGCAAATACCTGTTTTAAACATTACTTAATTGGCTTTGTCAATACTTGATTTTAACAGGACTTCATTGAAGGACATGCAGACTGCTTTCTGAAAACACTGTCACACACTTTGAATAAAAAGCCTGATGGTATGGCTTGATTAAGGCAAGCTCAAAGAGTTCCTATGAAGAGGAGCTTTCTTCAGGCAGAGGCAAGAAATGGGTGGAAATGACCATCGGTGTTAGCATGGCCATGGGCATACAATGGGTGGGCACATATCAAACAATACCTATATACTCTGTGTCCCTCCTCATAGGTCTTTCCTCTGTGTCCCTCCTCATAGGCCATTCCACTCTATCTGTAGTCCAATTAAATATTTTTGGCTTATAGGTGAATTAGCAGCGCCAACATTTTTTTCTTTTTTACAAAGAGGGAAAACACACTTTCAAAATACTGCCATAGCCCTATTAACTCTTACTTAATGTGAGCAGGTGCAATGGCCATACACAATCAATGGGTGGAAAAATAACCAATAAACAGGTCGTTGCTGAGTACCCATTCTCATAGCATTTATCCCTATGTGTACTCTAATACAGCACTTTTGGCTTACAGATGTCTGTACAAAAACTCAAAGTAAAATTCCTTCTCTCAAAACAAACAAACCCTTCCTATTCCACTATATTATACATCCTTCCCATTAATATACTACACTGCAGGAGCCACCACACAACTTTATTTACTGCTTTTAAATGACTTCTGCTACCATAATAAATGCCAAGCCCTACCACTTACATCATTTCACAATTATCATATATACCAAATATCCACCTTTTATTTACAGATAAAAAGTTACCAAAGAAACCTACAGAAAAAAGAAAGCTCTTCCATTTCTACAAAGTATATTAACATACCAGGCATGTTACCACATAAGTATACTGTGTATTAGACAAAAAATCAGCTTTTACTATATAATATTGTATTACACACTTACTCACTGCACTATGGAATATTAATACACATTAGTATCTATACACACTCTTCCTCATCCATCTACAATTACACCCCACAAAACCCTCATCCCTGTACAATAACCCATTCTTTTACAAGCAATCACACCATTTCACCTTATTCTGTAACCCCACCACTGTGCAACACATACAACAAACACTTTATCACACATTCCCCATCAAGTACACATAATTATTTCACACATTTCCCAATTGCAATCTATTATTTACCCAATACCCCACAGTTCTAAAACCTCTCATTCTATCAACCTTTCTACCAAACCTATCATGTATAGAACACTCTGCTTCATATTACTGACACTGCAACCTTCTTTCTCATCTCAGTACTGAGCAGTATTCTACATCTTCTTTCCTACACCACTCTTTCACTCATGTAACTTCACTAGCAACAATACATTAATTCATTCGTATATTTCACCATCCTTATACCATCACTCAAATCAAATTATTTTCAATTATCTCCACATCTCTCATCCTCATACCACTACAACACACATCAACAGGTTCTGTACAGAAATGTTACTACTTACCTCCCATTATCTATACAGTCCTCTTCCACATCATACTTTCCAACTCTAATCTTCCTCTTCCCAGTACCCAAAATGTTTCTATATATTAATATTCACTGAAAAAACGTAGTTAAAGGGACGTTATTTCAAGGGTAGTAGTCTGTAGACGTCGGGTGACATTCACAAAGCCCAGAATCATAGGGGAGCCCCAAACCAGTATGCATCAACCAACAAACACATGTGTATAAAATCATTACTAATGTTTATGACACGCAAATATACCTTTTTGTACAAACTCTTATTTTAAAAAATCCAAATGAATTTTTCATTTAGCAAACATTACAATGGAATTCACCAATCAACACCATAATTGTGCACTTCATATAATCTCCTCAATACATTAGTAAGTGCATTGTATTTATTAATTATTATTTCTCTATTTTTAGCTTCCATTATATAAATATGTGTTATAAGACAGAAGCACGTTTTTTTCTCACAGAAATGGCAAAAACACTTGAGTGGTTAGAAGAGAATTTCCCAAAAGAAGAAATTAGTGATGATAATGTCTCTAATGTTACAAAGTACAAATTTAATGTGAACTAATAATGTAATTTGTTCACAACTTACTAAAATAATTTCTGTTTTTCTTACAGTACATCGTTTTCATGAAGAAACCACACCCCAGTTTAATTATACACAATCCCAAGAAGCACCAAAAGAAGCCCTATCCCCAACTGTACATAATCAAGTCATGAACTTGTCTACAAATATGGATGAACTAAGTAATGATTTTAAAGAATTTTTACAATATGTGAAAAATCATGTCATTGAAATGTTTCCCTATCAATTTCATTCTTACACCTGTCTCCTTCGTCTTCAGCAATCATCCCCATCAAATTCTGAATATTTTAATCAAAGATGCTTGATGAAACCTCACTCCCTTCCTCCCCTCATCATTATTTAAGAGAAATTACTAATTCTCCTATTTAGGTTTCCCATCCCGCTTTTTTTTTTTTTTAAAGCCCCAGTGTCTGCGGTGTCCGCATTCAAAATGGAGGTTCCCCCAGACAAGCACAAGTTCCGGACATGTCCTGTTTCACATGAAGCACCTTTTAATTAATCTGTAGACATTGCACCTATTATAGCGACAGCAAGTGCATGTGCCCTGCAATTCCCGCCTGATGGGTGTCCAAGGACGGCTGCAGATATCATCATGTGACCACACCCATGCAGTGTGACGGGGATGTCTGAGAACAGTGTTCGTGACTGCAGACAGTTTAAAACAGGGTTTTCCACCAATCTAGGGGGTTTCAAGCTGAAACATTACCCTTGCACAGCTCCCAGACACATTCTTTATTGATCTGGCAACTTTTTGCAACTGTTCACGGCCAATTTTTGACTTGGTTGTTCATGGGCAGCACGATTGTCCGTGGACAGTTCCCCATTAGCGACCCACCCATAACTTTTCCTCATTCTCAATTTGGCTATCCAGGAGAGAGCACCTGCATGCAGTTTCTGAGTTCCTGCTTTGCTGCTTTGCAGATCTGTTTTGTGGAAACCATCATGGCATCTGCTATGGCCACTTCTGTTCCACAACCACAGGCCATGCACCCAAGAGTCTGCCCATTGGCTGCAAGTACTGCAATAGTATGTGTACAGAAGTGGACAGGGCCTCGAATGGCTGGCATATGTGTGAGGGTTGTGGCCACTGTTCAGATTCTTGGGTGCATGGGCGTATTGTGCTGTGGTGTTTGTGGCCAGCCCCTATACTGTTGGGTGGCACCCCACGAATCTGTCCACTGACTGCAAGTACTGTAATAGTATGTGTACAGAAGTTGGCAGGGCCTCTGGTGGTTGGTCTATGTGTGTGGGTTGTGGCCATTGGCCAGATTCTTGGGTGCATGGTTGTAGTATGCTGTGGTGGTTGTGGCCTGCCCCTACACTCTTGGGTGGATGATTGTCTGCACACTGGTTGAAAGAACTATAGTATTTGTACAGAAGGGGACAGGGCTTTGAGCGGCTGGCGTATGTGTGTGGATTGTGGCCACTAACCAGGGTTTTGGGTGCATGGGTTGCAAGTACTGCAATAGTATGTGTACAGAAGCGAAAGGGCCTCGAGCGGCTGGCATGTGTGTGTTTGTGTTGTGGCCACTGGCCAGATTTTTGGGTGCATGGGCAAATTGTATTGTGGTGGTAGTGGTAGCCTGTAGAATCTTGGGTGCATGGCCGGAGGCCGGAAGCTATACATGTTGTCAGGATTGTGTGTTGTATTTCTATAAAGGAATAGCATTTGCAAACACAACTGGTCTGCGCTGTTCAAGTAAATGTTTTTAACAATTGGTGGCAATTGGAAAAGAACATTGATTGCTACATTTGCATAGCAATTTACACCAGTTGTTTTGGAAAATTTGAATGAACCAGGCAGTTCTGTGTCTTAGTCATTTGCTGGAACTCCGCTTGCTTTTTTAGAATATATACTTTTCTTTGTTTGTGGAGTTGGATATGCATTTGCCTTTTCACTACATCCTTCCATGGTTGTGCTAATTGATGGATTAGCAGCTGCTTTCAATTTCTTTGGTGGCACTGTTGGGAGATCTCTTATAAGTTGTGTTTGCACTCATTTTCTTTGACCAAGTTTTCCTTTTTGAGGAATAGGGAACATATTGAAAGGTGGTGTGTACAGTGCCCGTATTCTGCTGTACTCTATGATGCAAGGGATGTCAGCCTTGATTTTGTATTAAAATTGACTAGAAATAGTCCTTCAAGTGTACATAGCCATGACAGTGCTATGTAACAAATACCTTCTTTAAAGACTGTGCTGCCAATTTCGAACAATGCCTGATATAGGGTTAGACCTTGCAATTTATGAATGGTGACTGCATATGCAAGAGACAGAGAAAACTGTTCTCTGGCTACGTACGCATGTCTTTTCGTACATACGTACATACATGTTTTTGAAAAGAAGGAATCGGGCTGTTGATCATCCTATCCTTTTAACTATCCTTTTAACTTCTGAAAATGTGTCAAGGTGAGTGTTTACAAACTGAATGTTGTTGTCACAGGGGTATGTCCGGAACCCTACAACTATATCAAGTGTACCATTAACTAAACCTTGCTCCACGTCAAAGTTACACTTTCGCATTACTCTGCAGTTTAAACACCATGTTCACGTTCTGAAACACTTGTGTACGAGTGCAAAATAAATAAAATATCATATCATATCAATGTTAGCATTTTCTCCAAACCAGCTGTGAGATGGAGTTTTCTAAGCTATTTAGTCATGCTGTGGCTTGTTGACATATAGGCAGTGGCATACCGTGCACTTCCAGTTTGTCTGTGGAGTTATTTTGTTTTTTAAAGTATTTTCTATTGATTTTCTCACAAATAACAAACAGGTTAAACATTTCAACCCTCTCCCATCCCTCCCCCCTTTTCCCTCCCTCCCTGGAAAGGTCAGTTTGTTCAACTGTTGTAGTACTTCAATTCGCCTTAATTAAATAAGTCTAGTATCCGTATTTTATGTGGGCACCATTGTTGCCTATGGTCCCCTTGAAGAAATTCCAAAACTCTGCCCCAGTCTTCTCTAAATTTAAGGGCTTCCCCTTAGATAATGTACGTTAAGCGCTCCATTGCCAGATGTGACCAGATTCTACTTGTCCAGTCTATTGCCTGGGGTGGAAGTTTCTGTTTCCATTTTTGGGCTATTTCCAACCATGCTGCTATCAATAAACCCATGAAGTTGCGTCTCTGTGTCGTGTTAAAAGTTTTTTCCCTTGGGTCCCACAGTACGCATAGCCACACTTCTTCACCCGGGTCCCCCATGTCGGGGAACATTGCCTGTATCTGTGTCTTTATTTCTGACCAGTAGGATTGGGGGGCTGGGCAGTCCCACCATATGTGCCTCCAGTCCCCTGTCCCTCCACATTCTCTCCAGCATGAATTTGGTGAGTTTCTGAACATCGTTTGGAGTCATTCTGGTGTGTAGTGCCACTGTATTAGTATTTTCATCCACATTTCTCTGGTCTGTGTTGCTCTCGTGAGTTTATGTATTGCCCCCCACACAAAGTCCCATTGTTCCTTTCCTGGGGTGGTTTTTAACGTCCTTTCCCATCTTTTTATATATTACCATTTTACCTCCTCTGTTGAGGTATTTATGAATTTCTATGTATTTGAGACAAACTTTTTCATCCCTATATGTGCCATAATATATGCCTCGAATGGAGTCAGCTCCCTGGGTGCTGCATTCTTTGTTCTGGGGGTGTTCAGCCAATGGTGGAGCTGATCGTATCTATATTTGTCAGATGCCGTTAAGTTCAGTAGCTCCTTACATTCCTCAAAAGGTTGTATCTGTTGTGCCTAGTACATATCTCCCACCATTTTGCATCCCACCTCCTCCCATTTCTTGTATGCCCCTTTTTCTAGTCCTGGTGGAAATTCTGGGTTTTTAAATAGTGGCATGAATGGGGCTGGATCTTTTGTTAAAGAACCTTTCTGAGTTGCCTTATCCCAGACCCCTAAGATTGCCTTCATTATTTCGCTAATCTGGACATTGGGGTGTCTATACTGTTTCCCTAGCCACAGAAGATGCCTGGTGGGGATTGTCCCCACTGCCCCGTCTTGCGCCGCCCAAATCTTCTGCGAGTTATCCAGTATCCATTCTTTTAATACCCATAATTGGGCTGCTTCATAGTATTTTTGGAAGTGCGGGAGTGCGCAGCCTCCTTCTCTTCTCGGAGCCGTTAGAACCGCTCTTCGTATTCTGGGGGTCTTATTCTGCCATATGTATGCTAGCATTCATTTTGGGATTTAAAGAAGGATGGAAGGACTCTAATTGGTAGGGCCTGGAAGAGGTACATGAGTCTGGGTAATATTGTCATCTTGAACACAGTAATTCTACCCCACCATGATATCAAAAGTGGGTTCCATTTCAATAAGTTCCATTTGATTTTTTCTAGGAGTTGGGGATAGTTTTGGGCGTACACTGTATCCATGCTGCCTGTCAAGGTGATCCCCAGATGTCTAACCCTCCCTTCGCCACTTTCAATTGTAACAACGAGGCGAGTGATTGGATGTGCGCATCATCTCCCGCCAGTGTCAGGACCTCAGATTTTTGCCTGTTCATTTTCAGGCCCGATAAGGTGCAAAATGTCTCTCACTCTTGCAGAAGGTTTGGGAGAGATATCTCGGGGTCCCCCAGGATCGCCAGCATGTCATCAGCATAGGCGGCAACCTTATATGTATGACCTGCCATGTCTACACCTTTAATAGTCTAATTGTTTCTTATTCGGGATAGCAAGGGTTCCAAGAATATCGCATATAATAGTGGGGATAGTGGGCAACCCTGTTTTGTCCCCCTTTCTATGTGGGTTTTCCTTTACAGTTCCCCATTCACTGCTATTCGTATTATTGGGGAGTTATAATTTGCCTGTATCATATTTATAAAGGGATCTCCCATACCCATCTGTCTTAATATGAGGAAGAGAAGTGACCACTCGACGCAGTCAAACGCTTTTTCCGCGTCGAGTGCCAATGCTATGGCCGGGGTTTACGTTATTCCTATTTTTTCCACCAAATGAAACACTCTCCTGATGTTGTCATGTGTCTGCCTATTCGGGACAAATCCTGACTGGTCTTGGTGGATTAGTTTCGGGAGAAGTGGCACCAATCTTTTTGCGAGGATCTTGGTATATAATTTAGCGTCTGAATTAATCAGCACAATCGGGCGGTATGAGCTTGGGAGTTGTGGATCCTTCCTTTGTTTGTGGAAGACCAACACTTTGGCCTCATCCATCGATTGGGTAATGTCACCTCTTTCTTTGAATGAGTTGAATAGATTTGTAAGGAGTGGGGCTATTATGTCCTTGTTTCTCTTATAAAAGTGTGCTGTGTAGCCGTCCGGCCCGGGGCCTTATTCTTCGGGAGATCTCTAATTGCTAGTTCACTTCTTCTTCTGTGATTTCTTTATCTAATTGCTGTTTCTCCTCCTCCGATATTTTCGGGAGTGAGGCCCCATCCAAATAGGATTCCTGTTGTCCCTCATTTGGATGTTCCGAGGAGTATAGATTCTGATACAATTGCTGTAAGATGTCCCGATTTCGGGTGTTTGTGTCTTCACTTGCCCTTTTTCATTTATTAGTGCCTTTACTGCCTGATTTTGCTTCTTCCCTCGGAGCTGTCTCACTAGAAGTTTGTCTGCTTTGTTTGCCTTAATGTAGTACCAGTGTTTCATATAGAATAGGTCTCTCTCCGCCCTTCTAGTGCAGCGGGATTCGAGCTGTCCTTGGAGGTGTCTCAGGCACCTCTGCAGTTCAATTCTTGGTTTCTGGGTCATTTCTGTATGAACTGCATTTATGTTTGATTCTATTTCCTCTTCCCATTTGCAATTCTGTTTATCTCTTTGTGTCTTTAATGCTATCAGGTGGCCCCTAGTTACTGCCTTAAATGTTTCCCATTGGGTTTCTTTAGATATTTCTGGGAGTGTATTATGTGAGAGATATTCTAGCATGTGTTCCTTGAGTTTCTTCCCTAGTACTGGGTCTCTGATTATTTCCTCTGGTAGTTTCCACCTCCATAGTCCCGAGCGGGTTTGGGTTGGTGTTAGGTCTGCCCACAAGGGGGTACAGTCTGATAGCATGATAGAGCGTGTCTCTGCTTGTTTTATCCTGCCCAGTAGACCGGTCGATACCCACAGGTAATCTATCCTGGACACTGTATTATGGACGTTAGAGAAGTATGTATATCCTCTTTGAGTGGGATACAAATATCTCCAGACGTCCTCCAATGCTAAATTATTCATTTTCTGTTGCAGAGTTTTGGAAGAAGTTTCCTGCCCCTGTTGTCGTGGGGATGATCTATCTAAGTTTGGGTCCTAAGCTATGTTCATATCCCCTCCCAAGATTATCTCCCCTACTGCAAATTGCTCCAGTTTATCTAACGTTTCCTTAAGAAACCCCCCTTGCCCAATATTTGGGGCATAAATTGCCGCTATCATGATGGGGTGGCCCTCTACTTTCGCATTCACTAGGACATATCTGCCCGAATTATCTGCGCATTCACTGTGTTCCTGAAGGCAATCAGTACCCCGCTCTCTTTTTTTGGGCGTTGGCTTGTGTAATTTGATTATAGCCTTTTTGTTTAACCTTACCCCTATCCTGAGCTTTAATGTGGGTTTCCTGAAGCATAATAATGTTGTATTTTCCCTGCCCCATGAAATGTTCAATCTTCTTCCTCTTGACCGTGGAATTCAGTCCCCTTACGTTATATGTCAGTATCTTTAGCCCCATCCCACCTTGAGTTGTTGGATTTTTAGTTGTGATCTCTGGCGATGGATATATGCTGTCCTTTCCGTTTCCCTCCCCTCCTTCCAATTCTGCCTCCCCCAAACTGTGAGGCATCCATCACCCCTGCCCCCCATAACTGCCCTGAGGAGGGCTTTGGTTCCTATGATCACCTAGACCTATAGCCTTCTGCACCATGCCCTCAATCACCTCAGGGATAACTCGTTGGGTGTCCTAAAACCTTTTTGATTCCATTTTGTGGCCAAGGTGCCCCTCCCTCCCCGCACCTGGTTTGTGTAGATTGCTCGCTCTTCTCTTGGTCGTGCAAGATCGGGATGGAGGATCTACTCTGGGGTGTGGTCCTCCGTTGGGAGCCGTCCGCTCTCTGCCGTGCTCCTATTTCTTTGTCTGTGTTCGCTTTGTTCTTCTGTCATTTGTCATCCATCCCCATGCGGATGTCCTCGAGATCAATCTTCCCCTTTCTCTGTCATGGTGCTCTTTCTCCTGGTCCTGAATTCCCATCATTTGCATTCTTTCATCACATGTTGTTATCCTGCGTTGCTTTCCGTCCCATACAAATAATAGTCCAAATGGGAATGTCCATTTGTACCCAATTTGTTTTGCGGTTAGCTCTCAAACTACTCGGCCCATGTCTCTTCGTTTCAATAGCGTTGATTGCGCTAAGTCCTGTTAAAGCTGGATGTCCTGTCCATTCATTGGATATCTTCCATTGTTCTTGCTCGTCGCAGGATTTGTTCTTTTTGGGGGTATGATGTGAGCGCTACCAGGACATCACGAGGTCTTGCGTCCAGTTCTCCCGTTCTCTTTGGGCCTCCTCTATGTACTCTGTCTATTGGCACATCCTCATCTTCTTTTCCGTCTAATATGTCCTTGAATACTTGTGTCAATCTGGAAAAATGAATACCCTTCATTTGAATAATAGACGTAACTTGATGGCTGTGGGCCAACCGTCTTATGCACCGAATTATAGAAATATAAACTGCTATGCTTGACCAACGAGCGGCCATTTTAAACGTAGCAAGAATTGCCATTTTGCTTGTTAACCATTGCTCATTGCTTTCTATCTAAAAACTGCTTTGTAGCTTGCAATTCTTGCGGATTCTGCTTACTCTGCTCAACTGTTAACATTGTTGTCCGAATATGAAAGGACAAGGTCGCGGGACTGAAGAGTTTGTTGAAACTCCTCATGAGTAGCCCAGAGAGGAATGCCCACACTCCCTCTCTGTAGCCTTGGGAGAGAGCTGCAGGGCATTTAATCACTTCACAGCTGCCAGCCAGTCTCGTACAATGGTAGAATATGTTAGAATAATACAGCTAAAGGCTTGAATTATGCTTTTCTTACGGCCCCCCTTCGCAAAACCCTTTAGAACATGTCGGCTCCCAGGACACGAATAGTACCTCATAGATAGCAAAGCTTGGAATGTGGCTCTTCCCCCGTGTGCAGCTTGCTTCCAAGAACAGAACCACTGTGTTCTGTTCAACAACTAAAAGATGCCTCCGCACTTTCTAATTGCACATTGTTACTAGAATAGACATCGAAAATGTCATAATCGTCAAACTCGTCGGATAGGTCCATCGTCATCCCGAGTTCAAAGGAACTTAATGAAGAGGGGTGCTGAACATGACTTTGCTGATTGTATGATATGCATTTTATATATATAAAACTGATGTACGTAATTCGCTCTCTTGCGTCCCTCGAGGTCTAGGAAACTCACGTCGCGGGGCGTGAGATCAGAATTGGCCAATTGATACTATCTTTTGCTTGCAATAAACCCTAGCATTGGGCATTTGATCCTCGTCTCTGGCACATCTTTTCGTGTATGGTTATTGCCTTGTTTCCATAGCACGAGGGACCCCTAGGGGCCCCTTTCAGTTGGACTGCGTCTTTTAAGTCTTTTTCTTCAATCGCTTCCACCATATTTTTCATCCTTATGTTTCACCTCCTTGAACGATTTTCTAAATCTTCACTCTGTACTTCAAGATTGTATGTCAGACATATTAAGCGTTCCTGGGCTTCTGCGTGTTGTTGCACTTCTTCCTCTAAGTTTTGCACCACTCTTTCCAGGGTATCTGTACGCTCGCCTATATTTGTTACTTCTGTCCTTAGTTCTTGTATTGCCGCCTTGATTTCACCCTTCATTGTCTCAAATTGGGTTTGCACTGTGGCCATGAATTGTGCTTGGAGTTCCCCGAACCATGCCCTCATATCCTCTTTTCTCACCATCTCTTTCTTTGACTTTTCCATATCCGTATTGGCTGCGTTTTTTTTGGTTCTTTTTTTTCCGCTGTGATGTATGGTCTGCACCCCAGAGTTGCGGGAGATTTTGGTCTGGCTTCCCTTGGGGTGTCTGTTGGCTCCTTTGCTGTTGCTTCCCCCTGGAATTGGACATAAATGCAGATGGTTCTTTGTTTTACTCTGGCTGATACTTGTTTGACCTTGCAGGGTTTGTCCCGTTGTACTTGAACTCACAGCGCCTCCTGGCAAAGCGGTGCACTCTTGAGTCCCTTGTGTCATTTTTTGTTCTTGATACTGCAGTCGAATCCGCGAGGGATTTATATTTGTTACAGTGGCCCCGCTCTCCTCTTGCTTCTGTTCTCCCACTTATTGGGGGCCTGGTTTACTTGTCCTGCACCAATGTGGCTTGCTCCTCTGGTGTCCTGTATCCTATTTCTCCCCCTCTGTCGCCCCTTATGGTGTATGGTGTCCTTTGGCCTGTGTTATCTCGTGGCCTGAGCCTCTATGTCTATGTGGCCCTCTGTGACCACTTGGTTGTTTATGAGTCCCCCTCGTTGGGTTCTTCCATGCGCAGCTCCTTCTCCTCTCCTCCCCGCCCCAGGGGTTGGTGCGTGCATTGTGCGGGGCTCTCCTGCTTCGATTTTCACTGGGGTGGAAGGCGTGGAGCGGGGGTCTCCCACCTCAATTGTCACTGGAGTGGGGGGTGGGACGGGCGCAACGGAATCACCTCCCCTCCACACCACAAGCATAAGGGGGGGCGCTCCTTCCCTCTGGGTTCTCTTCTTCTCGTCCGGGCTGGCTGCGCCTCCAATGCGCCCCCTCCCTGCTTATGTGAGTCGCGTTACCTCCGGGTCTGCGCTGCTCTCGTGGGTCCCACTACTGCCGGTGCTGTTCGCGTTGCCGAGCCTGTCGGTATCTGGAGTCCACATGGGGAAGGGAGCCCGTCTCTACGGTCCTTCTGGTGTGAGCGATTCCCCTTCCCCCTGGCGGGCTGCTTCTCCCTCCACATCTGCGTCTCTGCAACCGCTGATGCCGTCTATGGATGGTTCCGGTGTCCGTGTATGGAAGTGCAGCAGCCCTGGGAAGGCCTCTCCTGGGACCCGTTGGATGTTTCTTTTCTCAGTCGTCTCCACAGGCGCGCTCTGTACTGCAAACTTGGTTCTTTCTCTAGTCCATCAACCCCGATTTTCTGGTGCTTAAGTTGGGTGAGGAATCTGCTTAAATGCCATGCTTTATTGGCGTGGAGCGGGAGGGAGAGCGGAGCCGCCTCAGGCACGTCTTCTCCTCTCCGCCGCCATCTTGGAATACCTGTGGAGTTAATTTGCACTATTGGTTGCATTTCTTTTTTCAGCATTGTTTCATTGAATTGTGCACAGCTTGCTAGGGTTGGCATTAGGGTCATACATTTTCTTTTGTGTGTGCTAATTGTTCCATGACATCAGTAGCAGATGTGTTATGCCCGTATAGCTCATTGATGAGTCTACTATTTAAGATTTAAGATAACCTGTGCTTCCTCAGAAAACACACCAATCTGAATGCTTTTCAAGATGTTTGCATAGGTGAGGTCTGCAGACTGATGCATGTTTTGAGTTAGTTCTGTTATGTTATGTTATTTAATTTGTAAAGCGTGCCAGGTACCCTAGGACATAAGGGCGCAAAAACTGAAAGACAGACACATTCCAACAGCAGAACAGAGAAGAAGTGATACAGATCAGGAGATATTGGAGGCAACCAGATAGGAGGAACATAGTAATGTTTAAGAAAACAGGGCAGTCTTTAGTCCTTTCTTAAAAACTTCCGTCGATTCTGTGGCTCTTAGCAGGGGGGTAAGAGAGTTCCAGGACTGAGGTGCTGCAGATACAAATGCAGCATCTCTTGATTTCTTAGTCTTAACACGTGGAACCAAAAGGGTGTTCGACTCATCGGATCTGAGATTTTTGATGTTTTTCTTGGTCGTAATGAGTTCTTTCAAGTAGGCCGGCACAGAGCCATGCACACATTTATGTGTGATGAGAAGCAATCTGAATTATACCCTGGCTTGAACAGGGAGCCAATGCAGGATTTTACGTGCTTCTGATACATGGTCTCTTTTTGCAAGGTGTTTAACAACTCAAACAGCACCATTTTGTATAACCTGGAGTCAATGAAACTCTGATGGGGTAAACCCACCAGGAGACTACAACAGTAATCGATCTGAGCACCAATGATAGCCCTTGCCAGGGTTTCTGAATTCTTTTCTGACACAAATGGTCTGAGGGCGCGGAAGAGTTTAATGTAATAGGAAGCCGAGGAGACTAGGCTATTGACCTGAGCCTTCATGTTAAAATTTTTATCCAGGTAGATCCCCAAAGTTTTGACTTTACTCATGACTTCTATTGTACAATTGTTAATAATGAAGTTCTTATAGCGGGGGCTCAACTTCGTGAGTTTGGTTTCTGGTCCCACTAGAAGGAGCTCGACTTTAGCACTATTGATGGCTAGGCCATTCGTCACCATCCAATCCTGGATTTTTTGATATATGGACTTAATCAGTATCTCATCCTCCACATGGGCGCCTGTTATCGGGTTGACACACCGTGTGTCATCTGCATAGGTTGCAAAAATGATCCCTTCCTCTTGCAGCATCTGGAAGAAGGGATCATGAAGATGTTATAGAAACAGAGAGACACACAGGCCCCCTTTGGGACACTGTACGCAAGGGGAAAAGGTTTTGCATCTGCATTATCGCTGGCCACTTTGACTTGCCTACCCTTCAAAAAGGAGGTAGTCCAATCCACAGCTGCTTGAGAGAATTTAGCATTAATTTTTAACCTGGTGGATAAGACTGAGTGATCCACCAGGTCAAAAGCTGCTGATAAGTTGAGGATAATAAGAAACGAGAAATGACCACTACCCATCCTGTGATGAAGATGGGATTTAAGAGCCAATAGAGCAGTATCAGTTACGTGATTACCAGAGATTTACATTTACTATGCTGCCAAGTGTGTTATGGCACAGTTTGTGTCCTAAGGTGTTGAAAATAGGTTCACTGTTCACTGGTGTTAATTGAAGAAGATCTCCAAAAACAATAACTTGTTTTCCTCCGAAGAGTTCTTCGTAGTTCGTTCTAAGGACCTCTTGCAATCTGAGGTGATTCAAAGCCAACATTAGCGTGGGGACCATGCTTACCTCATATATTAGGATAATTTTCATTTGTTTCAGAATTCTGTGTAGATCCATATCAGCTTCTGCTGAAAGTTCGTAGTACTCTAATTTGTTTTGGTGTTCTACTGGAACGAGCAGAAATCAGTGTAAAGTAACACCACCTATGTTGTAGGCAGTTAAACCTGCGGGGGCTGTTACAACAGCTGAAAGCTTGTTGTTTGTCAATTTTCGGAGGAACTTTCTGATGAATTTTATTAAGAATGTTTTGCCTGAACCAACTTCACCACTTACATACAGGAGTACAGGTTTATGATTTTAACTTCTACAAGTTTTAGTTTCATTCTTCACACCATGTTCAATTTTGTTAGTTACTTAACAATTGTTGGGTGGCTTATAACTTTGGTGCCATTTAACGAATCCTCACTGAACTTTGTAAAGAAAAGTATATGGCCACCTCAGAATGATTTTGCAAAGTTTGGTAGAGTTTTGTCCAGTGGGGGTAAAGTTATAGGAGGGTGACAAAATATTTTAAATCTTCATAGACACTATAAACAAAATATTTTGCTTGTGCCTACAACCCAAAGCGTTGGACGGATTTTCACCAAACTTGCGTGAGGAGCAGTGGCTTTGCCCGGAAGCGTGCTTTTGCAAATTTGGTGTAAATTTGGTTTACAAAGTAGGTCAAAATAAATTAGTAATATCTGTCTCCGGTCCATGGACTGATTTCCTGATTCGGAGTCTGCGGACACCTCTGGACCAATTGGAGAGCAGCATGATGTTCTCAGACATCGTATGTGCCTGTTGATTGGTTCATTAAAAATATGAGCTACTTCAGATTTTTTTAAACAGTCGCCATGTTGGATCCCCGGATAAGAGCCGTAGTCCGTGCATAGACCATTTGGGGTTTTTTGGTGACTGAAAGAGGGCCTCAAAAGGGTGCGGGAGTGTATTAAAGTTGAGATGGAGCTGGTATTATAGGTGAATAAAGTGTTGCAGGTGCCGACGAGTCGGTCAAGTAGTTGCATATGTCATCTGGGTCTTTTAAGGATGTCTGGCATGGAAAGACGACATTGGGGGACTAGCCAATCATGTTGTGTGGGTCTGCAGGAGGAGTGGAAGTGTACAGGAGTACAGGGTAGGAAGTGTTTTCTTTGTTGTGTGTAGAGAAGAAGGCTATGGCTATGGATATGAAGAAGCAAAGTGTGTGGATGGTGGCATCTCTGCTACTATTGGATTGGGCAAAGTGGAAGTTTTGTGGTATGCAGATAGTGGCTTAAACTGGGACACTACCCTTCTGTGAGAGTATGGCTCCCTTTAAAAGATCAAATACTATTACTGTACATTGTGGAGGCAACAGTTTGTGCTATGTGACTGCAGGATCTTTGCAGTTTGCCATGAAGCATAGGTTCAGAAGCCTAATGCAACTGTTTCCAGCTGCAAAGATTTTGTTTTCTGAAATCAAAGACCAAAATAGAGGCGCCCAAACTTGTTTTCTCCTCAAATGGAGGAAGCTAGAAAGTATGTGAATAAAGGTGTATGTGATTTTTATATGCTTTAGGAATGACATATTTTGACAATGAAAACATAAGGTTGGATGTTGTAATTATATTTTTTGTGATGGAGTGCATTTAATTGATAGTGGATATTGGATTTTTATTTTGCATATCCAAAATGCACTGAAACAATTTTTGTGATCTCACAAAATATTTCATGAATTATTTTTTTAGTACTTTTAGTCATTAAAAAACAAAAGCAAAACAAAATTAAAAGCAGTTTTTGTTAAAGCTAGAAAAATGTTCAGCAGAACATTTGTTATTTCAGTATAGAAAACCCCACCCCAAAATTTAATAAGGTTCTTTTAAGAGCCACAATTTTTGAACAACTTAATTGATAGATTTTAATTCCTGGACCACGTCTAATGATGACGGCTAATGATCTCTGTTTCAATGTCAGTAAGATGGAGATCCTAAAATGGAGATCCTTCTAATTGAGACATCTGTGCTCTTTTTCCCATGCACCCTCTGGCCACCGTACTTGGGCAGTCTACCCTCACCATCCTGTGAGGCCACCTTGGGTCATCTTTGTCTCCTCTCTCTCCTTCACTCCTGACATCTTGGACTGTATCAACAAGGCCCACTGTTAGCTTCACCTCCTTACATGCATTCTATCTTTCCTCACCTTCCCTCAGAAACTCAACATCTGTAGAGCCCTGGACTGGTCTAGTCTGGACTACTGCAGCAATCTCTTCCTCAACCTCCCCTGGTGTTCCCTACGCTCCCTTTAAGAAATGTCCCCTTTAACAAATGCAGAATAGGGTTGCAAGATGTATCCTTGGCCTCAGTTTCTCAATATCAGGATCGTATCTTTGGAGCTCTAACATTTCTACACTGAATACTGGGATTAAATTGAAGACCCTCTATTTCATCAACAAGGCTTTCTTGGGTCTGGGTCTAAGCTTCCTCCAATTTTCTCTCACTAAATGTTCCCTTGCTAGAGCCCTCTACTCCTCTAACTCCCATTTTCTTCTTGTCAAATGCTTCTCCAAACAGAGAGCGGGAGGAAGGTCTCTCTCTTCGGCTGGTGCCTCTGTTTGGAACAGTCTCCTTGATCTTCTCAGACTTGAGCCAGACTTCTTTAAGTTCCAGAAATTTCTCAAAACTCTGATTTTCTCTCCCTCTTTCCCTCTTTCCTTTCCCTGCTAACTCACACCTCTGCCACTGAAATTGGTGACCTGGTCCCTCGTGAACCTCACAGGTTCCGAGCCCTATACCTAGTCAACACCAGTACCCCCCGACCCCTTCAGCACTGCCCTTGGGGCTTACTGCCTGGCGGCTGTGCACCCCACCCTTGGGACTCCTCCTCCCCAGCACTTAGCCAGTGTCCTCACATCTTGGCACCTTGGCACTTCCATCCCATGCTCACATCAGCACTTGCCCAACCCTACTCCCCCTTCCATTCATGCACTTCTCACATTGCACAATTCTTATGTGCATTTATAGCAGCACTGTGTACAATGTTGTTGTATAAGTGAGGTAAATGCAAATAGAAACGATTTCTAGAACATTATTAGGTGGCAGTTTGTGTGTGGAAGTTTAATATGTTGATAGGGTTACATGTAGAGTTCTTGGAAGTGATTAGTGGATGGAAGTGTGACTATTTGAAATAGGCAATGACGGAGTGTTACAAACATAAAAGTAACAAGAGTAGAAGGGCTGTCCTGTGTGATGGTGTGCACGTAACATCCAGGTCATTTAATGATGCCTGGCCTGGAAAGGGGACTGCAGAGTCGTGGATAGTCATGAAGGTTCATGGATTGTGGTCTCTATTGTACGCTAGAGAAGGGTATTTGTGACAGAAAATTGTTTCTGTCTTTTTTTCTTTTTCTCTAGTATACTATTGTCCATTACTTCAATTAGCATACTACAAAATACTAATGGAAATGTTGGAAAATCTTATATAGTCTAACTACTTTATTGAAAATGTAAAGTAGATGAAATCTATAAGATTCATTATTTTGGTTCTATTTTTTAACTGTGAAACATGGCTCCAAAAGGAAACTTTTTTGTTTTTGTTTTGGTAATTTTTTTTTTATTTTGCAGGAGAGGCCAGGATGTAAGGTGGGGGAGGGAAATGAGGGAAGGGGCATCAACCACAGAGACGGAGGGGTATGTAGACAGTGAAAGATGTTGGACATGCTTTAAATCTAAGGTAGGGGGCAGTGTTTCTCATGCTCTTTGATTACATCCTCGAAAGCACTTTGGGGTCTGAGGCAATATAAACAGAATACTTGGAAAGATATGGATCAACAGCCTCGTGTATGGCTTGCAAGGTTACCGGTGGGATATTCTGCCCCACCGGAGTAGCCTGTTGGTGGCAGTAGCGGTTTATGAAGTTGAGGTAGAGTAAGACACCCTAGTAATTCATGAGAAAGGAACAGCCTTTCTCAGACCGCCTGCGTGGTATGAGCAGGTGTGGTGGAGCATGGACGTGGAAATTTGGTGTAAATTTGGTTTACAAAGTAGGTCAAAATAAATTAGTAATATCTGTCTCCGGTCCATGGACTGATTTCCTGATTCGGAGTCTGCGGACACCTCTGGACCAATTGGAGAGCAGCATGATGTTCTCAGACATCGTATGTGCCTGTTGATTGGTTCATTAAAAATATGAGCTACTTCAGATTTTTTTAAACAGTCGCCATGTTGGATCCCCGGATAAGAGCCGTAGTCCGTGCATAGACCATTTGGGGTTTTTTGGTGACTGAAAGAGGGCCTCAAAAGGGTGCGGGAGTGTATTAAAGTTGAGATGGAGCTGGTATTATAGGTGAATAAAGTGTTGCAGGTGCCGACGAGTCGGTCAAGTAGTTGCATATGTCATCTGGGTCTTTTAAGGATGTCTGGCATGGAAAGACGACATTGGGGGACTAGCCAATCATGTTGTGTGGGTCTGCAGGAGGAGTGGAAGTGTACAGGAGTACAGGGTAGGAAGTGTTTTCTTTGTTGTGTGTAGAGAAGAAGGCTATGGCTATGGATATGAAGAAGCAAAGTGTGTGGATGGTGGCATCTCTGCTACTATTGGATTGGGCAAAGTGGAAGTTTTGTGGTATGCAGATAGTGGCTTAAACTGGGACACTACCCTTCTGTGAGAGTATGGCTCCCTTTAAAAGATCAAATACTATTACTGTACATTGTGGAGGCAACAGTTTGTGCTATGTGACTGCAGGATCTTTGCAGTTTGCCATGAAGCATAGGTTCAGAAGCCTAATGCAACTGTTTCCAGCTGCAAAGATTTTGTTTTCTGAAATCAAAGACCAAAATAGAGGCGCCCAAACTTGTTTTCTCCTCAAATGGAGGAAGCTAGAAAGTATGTGAATAAAGGTGTATGTGATTTTTATATGCTTTAGGAATGACATATTTTGACAATGAAAACATAAGGTTGGATGTTGTAATTATATTTTTTGTGATGGAGTGCATTTAATTGATAGTGGATATTGGATTTTTATTTTGCATATCCAAAATGCACTGAAACAATTTTTGTGATCTCACAAAATATTTCATGAATTATTTTTTTAGTACTTTTAGTCATTAAAAAACAAAAGCAAAACAAAATTAAAAGCAGTTTTTGTTAAAGCTAGAAAAATGTTCAGCAGAACATTTGTTATTTCAGTATAGAAAACCCCACCCCAAAATTTAATAAGGTTCTTTTAAGAGCCACAATTTTTGAACAACTTAATTGATAGATTTTAATTCCTGGACCACGTCTAATGATGACGGCTAATGATCTCTGTTTCAATGTCAGTAAGATGGAGATCCTAAGATGGAGATCCTTCTAATTGAGACATCTGTGCTCTTTTTCCCATGCACCCTCTGGCCACCGTACTTGGGCAGTCTACCCTCACCATCCTGTGAGGCCACCTTGGGTCATCTTTGTCTCCTCTCTCTCCTTCACTCCTGACATCTTGGACTGTATCAACAAGGCCCACTGTTAGCTTCACCTCCTTACATGCATTCTATCTTTCCTCACCTTCCCTCAGAAACTCAACATCTGTAGAGCCCTGGACTGGTCTAGTCTGGACTACTGCAGCAATCTCTTCCTCAACCTCCCCTGGTGTTCCCTACGCTCCCTTTAAGAAATGTCCCCTTTAACAAATGCAGAATAGGGTTGCAAGATGTATCCTTGGCCTCAGTTTCTCAATATCAGGATCGTATCTTTGGAGCTCTAACATTTCTACACTGAATACTGGGATTAAATTGAAGACCCTCTATTTCATCAACAAGGCTTTCTTGGGTCTGGGTCTAAGCTTCCTCCAATTTTCTCTCACTAAATGTTCCCTTGCTAGAGCCCTCTACTCCTCTAACTCCCATTTTCTTCTTGTCAAATGCTTCTCCAAACAGAGAGCGGGAGGAAGGTCTCTCTCTTCGGCTGGTGCCTCTGTTTGGAACAGTCTCCTTGATCTTCTCAGACTTGAGCCAGACTTCTTTAAGTTCCAGAAATTTCTCAAAACTCTTATTTTCTCTTCCTCTTTCCCTCTTTCCTTTCCCTGCTAACTCACACCTCTGCCACTGAAACTGGTGACCTGGTCCCTCGTGAACCTCACAGGTTCCGAGCCCTATACCTAGTCAACACCAGTACCCCCGACCCCTTCAGCACTGCCCTTGGGGCTTACTGCCTGGCGGCTGTGCACCCCACCCTTGGGACTCCTCCTCCCCAGCACTTAGCCAGTGTCCTCTCATCTTGGCACCTTGGCACTTCCCTCCCATGCTCACATCAGCACTTGCCCAACCCTACTCCCCCTTCCATTCATGCACTTCTCACATTGCAAAATTCTTATGTGCATTTATAGCAGCACTGTGTACAATGTTGTTGTATAAGTGAGGTAAATGCAAATAGAAACGATTTCTAGAACATTATTAGGTGGCAGTTTGTGTGTGGAAGTTTAATATGTTGATAGGGTTACATGTAGAGTTCTTGGAAGTGATTAGTGGATGGAAGTGTGACTATTTGAAATAGGCAATGACGGAGTGTTACAAACATAAAAGTAACAAGAGTAGAAGGGCTGTCCTGTGTGATGGTGTGCACGTAACATCCAGGTCATTTAATGATGCCTGGCCTGGAAAGGGGACTGCAGAGTCGTGGATAGTCATGAAGGTTCATGGATTGTGGTCTCTATTGTACGCTAGAGAAGGGTATTTGTGACAGAAAATTGTTTCTGTCTTTTTTTCTTTTTCTCTAGTATACTATTGTCCATTACTTCAATTAGCATACTACAAAATACTAATGGAAATGTTGGAAAATCTTATATAGTCTAACTACTTTATTGAAAATGTAAAGTAGATGAAATCTATAAGATTCATTATTTTGGTTCTATTTTTTAACTGTGAAACATGGCTCCAAAAGGAAACTTTTTTGTTTTTGTTTTGGTAATTTTTTTTTTATTTTGCAGGAGAGGCCAGGATGTAAGGTGGGGGAGGGAAATGAGGGAAGGGGCATCAACCACAGAGACGGAGGGGTATGTAGACAGTGAAAGATGTTGGACATGCTTTAAATCTAAGGTAGGGGGCAGTGTTTCTCATGCTCTTTGATTACATCCTCAAAAGCACTTTGGGGTCTGAGGCAATATAAACAGAATACTTGGAAAGATATGGGTCAACAGCCTCGTGTATGGCTTGCAAGGTTACCGGTGGGATATTCTGCCCCACCGGAGTAGCCTGTTGGTGGCAGTAGCGGTTTATGAAGTTGAGGTAGAGTAAGACACCCTAGTAATTCATGAGAAAGGAACAGCCTTTCTCAGACCGCCTGCGTGGTATGAGCAGGTGTGGTGGAGCATGGACGTGGAATCAAAAGAGTACTGCCCATGTTGTCCACAATTGAGTATGATCTCATTGCATTCAAAATGGGTAACCCGAGCTTTTGGTACCCCTTGTGTAGTCTTAAAGAAATGCCACACCCATGATTCTCTCTGGGTGCTCAAGGTAGGGATTTCCTCTATCTCATTTTCCTGGTCTTGTTGACCCTCCTCTGCATCAATGCGCCTTTTCCCTTGTCCAGGCCCTCCAGCTGGGGAGAGTGGTGGTATTGGTGGGGGTGGCACCCGGGGAGGAGGGATGGCCATGGCTGATGCCATTTTTTAAGTTAAATAGCAGGTGTGCTAATGCTCTTCCAAGCAAGTGCTCTCTCCTCAATTGCAGATGACACATTTGTAAGACTAAGTCTAGGAGGTGTGCACGGGTAAACTTTCAGCTAGAAACTTCCTGAACATGCAGTTCACGAAGCACGGACCTGTTTATGAACACGTCATCATTGCAGGCGTGTGATCACCCGTCACTGTCTGGAAAGTCTGTGGGGATGTCAGACATTCGCAGACATTGACAAACAAAGAAACAGTGCAAAATGTTGTAGAAAGTTGATAGAAGTATTAAGAATGTTGCTAGAAGGTGGGAAATGACACCGTTTTCACTTGAAACTTCCTAGATTGGCCAAAAATGCTGTTATATTGGCAGTAAGTATGATATTAGGAAGTTGTAGCAAATTAAGGTGCACTGGTAAAAACCTATGAAATTCAGTGACAAAACGTTAAGAGGACATTATGGTTAAGTTGCACTAATTAAAACCAATGAAATTCAGTGACGTTAAGGTTACAATTAAAACAGAGTGTGGGGTAAAGAGTGTTCTGATGTCTGCTTTTGAGACACTCTGCAGTTTTCTCTGTTTGGATTTTTCATTTAATGACATATTGACGCTGGCCCTTTAACATCTAGAAGCCTTTAATACCAGAAGCCTGGGTGAAGTGAGGTGCACAGAGTGTGGGGCAGAGTGTGTTATGGTGTCTGCTGGTGAGACACGCTGCAGTTTTCTCTGTTTGGATTTTTCCTTTACGGACATGTTGACGCTGGCCCTTAACATCCAGAAGCCTTTAAACTCAGAAGCCAGCATGAAGTGTGGTACGCAGAGGGTGGGGCAGAGTGTGTTTGTTGATCGGGAGTATGGCAGTACAGATGACGGACTATTCGGAACAAACTATTTCAAGGTAAAATATTCATGGACTTTGATAGCAAAATGAAACACCTGTGCATTGTTTCTGTCTCAGTCAAACTGTTGCCTATCCCCCCAAACCATTCTGGCAGTCCTCCTCCCGCCCCCATCATCACTTTTATCACCTAGCCAGCTTAAACCAGCCGAGTTTCACACTAACAATGCCAGGAAAAGCAACCAATAAATCCTGAATGCACAACCTTAGAAAAGGTAAGCCATATGGAAAGGTGCCCACAAGACACAATGATACGGATACAATTTGTTTGGACACTGCTAGAGTACTGACTCGTGCCATGACTGCTGGAAATATAAACAAACAAGTACATTTGTTTGCTCAATGCAAAACCACTGACTTTTATCAGCCTGCACAAGCTATTGTCAACATTTTTAAAAAGAAGGAGGTTGCCAGTAATCCGACGGTTTCTCTGAATGATTCAAATTCAGATTTCTGTGACATTAATAATAACTCATTACTAGCACTATGACACCCCCTCTGAGGAGCTGCCATGGCGTGCATCACGACAGCACTGCCTGTTTTGAAGACCAGGCCCCAAGTAACAAAGTCATAACCATAGCTGTGCACCTGTGCCGTCCAATTTCTCATGACATCTCTCAGCGTTTAGAGCCTCTGGCCCTAGGTACTAATGTTACAACTGCTTCTGTGCACCCCAGCCCACAAGTGTCCGACAAAACCTTTCAGCGGTTGTCAACCTCTCCAAATCTTTTTCCAAGTTCTACATTGGGTCAGTTAGAGAAGCAGAAGAATGCCTGAATAGAACCTGCACCAGTAGCATAATCGATTCTAATAACAGCAATAAAACTACTGAGGCAATCGTTAATTTTGCTGTTAAGATATTGCTTAAACTCGGCCGAGCCATATTGGACAGGGTGCAGAAGCAGGGCAGTATTATTGCCTCATGTGACCATCGACTGCAAGTAATACAGGCACGGCTGCCGCCAGTGTCATTTTTTTTCCAGCACCTGCGAATGGGCAATTACTCTGGCATTACTTCCCTGTCGGACGCCCTGTCCCTGTCTTTTTTTAATATAATGGTTTTGTAGCTTTTGCGGGCGCTGGAAAAAAGATGCTCCCCATTCCCATTCGGCCAACAGTGCCGGTGAATCCGACATGCTGTGCTCGCAAGTGCATTTATGCCTGCCAGGTCTGACCACAACTCGCAGTTTGCCGGTCCGGGAACTAACGTACTGGCATGCTTACTGGTACCCGGAGCAGCAAACTTATAATGAGGCCCATTGTCCGAAGACACCTTGGCTGGGAATGTTTTAAGACATTTTTAATGAGACAATTGGTAGAGGCAAAAGTAATTTTAAGAATAGCAAGTTGGAAACCTGGCTCACAACTTTGTTCCAGCATTTGGCTGCTAAGGGCCTAAGAGGATGCTCCTGCGGTGGCCTAATTGTTGGGATAAAGCAAAATGTTCCTCTGAAAAGTGTGAAGCTGATTACCTACACCCGTAATGTTTTGGCTATTGAGATGGTGGTGAATGGGGTAGTGGAGCCCACAGCGTTGCTCTTGATTAATGTTTATCTGCTGGCCGATACCATGAACTTTGAAAACATCAATGAGACCATTGACCTTAACTGTACTCCTTGCCTTGCAACTTCTGACCATGTGATCAGGGGACCTAAACGCAGGTTGCAGAGATCATGACTTGTGCCCCACCTTTAAGTTTGTCAAGCCGG
The DNA here is from genome assembly GCF_040938575.1 of Ambystoma mexicanum. Taxonomy (NCBI): domain Eukaryota; kingdom Metazoa; phylum Chordata; class Amphibia; order Caudata; family Ambystomatidae; genus Ambystoma; species Ambystoma mexicanum. The sequence goes on from NC_090927.1 coordinate 330,075,955, forward strand.
TTAGTATGACGACAAAGCAGAACGGGAATAATAAAGGGAAGCAATGGGTTGACTTGCTTAAGGGACTGGTACTTGTGATGTATAATGGTAGAACACCCAGGGACTGTCCAGGACAAAGTACCAGGCTGATGGGGAAGAAATGTTCTACCCTAGACTACTTTTTCGGGAGTAACGTCTGTTCCGAGAAAGTTATGTCCCTTGAATCCTGAAGCACCGATTTCAGTGACCATTCGAATTTGATACTTACATTAAGGACACAGATTTCGCCAAAAGGACTACTTGGTGGGGGTGGGTTGGATGTACACCATGTTGGTAACAAGATCTTTTGGACACCTAAAAATATAACTAAGGAATCACGATCCGTTAACCAACTGCTTAGGTGTGAGTTGGCAGTGGTTGAGGCTTATAGTGTGAGTGACATAGATGATTGTCTTAAAATGCTTGGATTGGAAACAGGATTGGTCACCAACCATATCTAACCACCCAAGACATAAAACATTCAATCAGTTTTGATTTCGAAATTCGTTATGCCAAGCGCTTTATGCTAATGCACATAAGAAAATTCAGAAACAAGGGGTGCCCGTTCTGGGCAATGGAGGCCAAAATAAGAACAAACAAACAAGAATACAAGAATTAGCCAAGGAGAAGGAGGTTTTCAACCCTCAACATGCAGTGGCAGCAAATGTTTGCTGCGCATTGCAGCAGGCAGGCATGGACAATTTGGCAATTGTTGACTAAGGCTAAAGGGGACAAAAGATGTTGTATGCGAAACCCCATATTTGAGCAAAAATTGATAGAATATATACAGTTTAAATATGTATCCACAGAAGTGGGGACCCATTGGTGTAAGCCAAGATGCCCCATGGCCCCTGTATCCAAGTAAGGTCTAACAATATGTATACTGATATTGTGCATTTAAATGGATCCCGGGCGCCTGGACCTAACGGTTTGTCAAATGTGGTACTCTAAGCCAACCCATGGGACGGACCTGAATGCTCAAAATTCTATTTGATAAAGTTTTTAGAGAAAGAAAGGTACCAACAACATGGCAATAGGCTATCCTGCTGCCTCTGTATAAAAAAGGAGACAGCGAGCATCCCAAGTATTATAGATTACTCTCCCTTCTTGATGTTCCTGGGAAATTGTTCTCCACCTTTGTCCCGCACACCCTACAGAAGTGGGCGGGTGAAAACAACACACTACATTTTATGCAGACTGGTTTTCGCCCTGATTTGGCAACCACCCACAGCATCAGGTTGATGGATTTGTTGGTACGTGAGGCTTCCACAAAAGGGAATCCTGTATTATACCTGATCTACGTGGATTTCACTGCAGCATTTGACAATGTTAAACATACCCTTTTATGGCAGAAGTTGCGAATGTTGGTCTGTCTAGAGTGGCTACTATCTATCATAATCCATCTTCATACTAGCACTAATGTCCAGTTGCAACCGGCCAATCCTTGATCGCTGTCAGCCTATGTGGAGATAAACAGGGGGTCAGGGAAGGATGTGTGCTAGCTCCCCTAGTATTCAATCTCTACTTGTCCGATATTCCCAGATGACTGATGGATGTAGAGGGTTTCCCTGTTTAAAATAGGTCCCTGTCATATAACAAGCCTGTTGTATGCAGACAACCTTATCTTGCTTGACCGTACCGTAAGTGGGGTCAAGAAAAAATTCAATGACCTCATTGAATATGCACATCTGAACGATTTAGTAATCAACACGAGCAAGACAAAAATGAAGGTTGTGTCTGGACACAAGATAAACAGGGTCAATTTAGGAGTAGATTCCCATAGTATTGAATATGTGAATAGCTACCCATATCTGCGACTGAAACTGATGGCCACCAAGGATTATACTTCTATTATAGATGGGAAGCAAATAAAAGCATGACAGCTCAAATTTGCAATAAACACATTTTCGATTTCAGTGACCATTCGAATTTGATACTTACATTAAGTACACAGGTTTCGCCAAAAGGACTACTTGGTGGGGGTGGGTTGGATGTACACCATGTTGGTAACAAGATCTTTTGGACACCTAAAAATATAACTAAGGAATCACGATCCGTTAACCAACTGCTTAGGTGTGAGTTGGCAGTGGTTGAGGCTTATAGTGTGAGTGACATAGATGATTGTCTTAAAATGCTTGGATTGGAAACAGGCTTGGTCACCAACGATATCTAACCACCCAAGACATAAAACATTCAATCAGTTTTGATTTCGAAATTCGTTATGCCAAGCGCTTTATGCTAATGCACATAAGAAAATCCAGAAACAAGGAGTGCCCGTTCTGGGCAATGGAAAAATGAAGGTTGTGTCTGGACACAAGATAAACAGGGTCAATTTAGGAGTAGATTCCCATAGTATTGAATATGTGAATAGCTACCCATATCTGCGACTGACACTGATGGCCACCAAGGATTATACTTCTATTATAGATGGGAAGCAAATAAAAGCACGACAGCTCAAATTTGCAATAAACACATTTTCGAAGCAGACTGCTGGCTACTCAGTTGAAGGGATTATTAAGCTCTACAAACAGTGTTTCACGCCATCTATACTGTATTAGTTTGAAGCCCTAGCCATGAGGGATCTGACATGGTTAAATATCATTGAAGACCTCTTCTGGAAGAACCTCCTGAACTTAACACCATCTTCTCCCAATGGCTTACCTCGTTTGCAACTTGTACTGGTCTCTTTAAAGAGCCAAGCCTTGATACCTATAGGTACGCTATACATTAAATCTAGACCAGTGCCCAAATGCGTGTTGCTAGAATCCATGGGACAGATCCACAATACTATAGTACTTTGTTGGGCCAGATTGTGCAATTTTGCAACTCTAAACAAGGAGTACTTCTCTACCATTGAGTGCTTCCCTGACTTTCAATGTGGCACACATTTTTAAATATTGAAGGCCATATATAAGAACAATGTTGAGCAATGGGGCTGGAAAAATAACCATACCCACTTACAAACACTGCACAACTATAATATCACCCATCGGTACCTCACAACACAGCAGTATCTTACGAAGGTCCCGAGTCTGGCAGTACGTAACTTTGTGTTGCGACTCCAGAATAATCAACTACCTGTATTAGTGTTACAAGGTGCTTACACTAAGATACACTAAGATACCTCCTGAATTGAAAATATATGTTGAATTTGTAAAAGTCAGGTCAATATCGAAACCCCAAGGCATGTACTGACGCTGTGGCCAAAGTTGGCAACTATTTATATGACAACAATGGGATAGTTTTTGGGAAGTTATGGCGCTACGGACAGACTTTTCTGGCGTTATTGTTAAAACTCAGACTCGGATTCAGTGCACATAACACTATTCCGAAACAAGCAGAGTTGTGTCTGCATACCTAAAGTCATAAAGAGTAAAGCAGCAGTACTCTACTAATTCTATTAATTCTCTTAAATTTCTCCCAAATGAAACTCCCATGACATATATGTACTTGCTTGTAAATATTTTATTGTAACAATGTAATATTGTAATATTTTTTAGGAGAATCGTGTTTTATAACATATTAATTTGTGATAAGGTGATATTTCTTTGTAAAGGTTATTTTATGAATCAATAAAAATAAATAAAAAATCAAATGAAACTAAATAAAAAGTGACACCAAAAAACCCCATTAATTCCCCAGTTATGGTAAGCTAAGCAAGCATTACACGTGCTCGCACTGTGCACTGCTAAGACTAACACCTGGGACATCAAAGATGGCATCACAAACATCATTGATGACACCACTGATGACATCACATATCTGGGCCACTTGTCTTTCTTCAATGACATGTGTAGGCCAGTTGTTTTTCTTCAATGACAATAAAAACGTTATAACTGAAAAGGTGCTTTATATGTAGACATTAACCTTGTCCTATGTTTTTAAGGTACTTTCTTTAGGATATGGCCTCAGCTTATGGTAAACATACATGGGGAAATAAACATGCCTCAAACACACAATTCATTTGCATGCATGACAATAAACTAATTTTCTAGTGATATTCTGTCTTTCCTCCTTGCTGAAGTTTCCCTGTATGTGCCTCAGATTCCTATGCATTGTGGCTCTTCATATTGTGTGTACTAATGCAAGTGCTCAGTAAGTCTTGTATTGTTAGCTATTAATACCTTAGTAAAGATTCTGATAGCCTTGCATTCATCATTTTACTGACCAATAATGCCAGATTAAAAATGCTGTATTTATGTGGTGTGTGCTGCACCCATTGCCTACATGTATGCATTATTAGGTTATTTTATTTAAAATAACACTCCAACATAACATTTTGCTTAAATCAGTACATTTGTAATTCATTAAGACCTTCACAAGAGCACTCCTGATCATCCCTGATATGCTGCTACCAGCATTATAAAAACAACCCCTTGTGTAGACTTTTCATCAAAATTAATTTGATATGTGATGTCATCAGTGATGTCATCAATGCAATTTGTGATGTAATGTTTGATGTCCTGGGTGTTAGCGTTAGCATTGCACAGTGGTGGTGCGAGTTTTGGTTGCTTAGCATACCATAACTGGTGAATTTCTCGGGTTTCTCGGTTTTACTTGTAACCATAATGTCCTTTTAACAATGTTTTTACACAGAATATATACAGGTCCTCTTATAGGTTTCCAAAATTATACTGTATTTCGCCTACTTGACAAAAGGTAACCCTATATACTACTTGCAACAGTTTTGCCTCTGAGGTGATGAAGTTACTGTTGGGCACATAAATCACAGTAACAATGCTGGGTTCCTATGTGTTGTTGGCTAGAGAATACTGGTCTGGGAAAGCCTTTCAAGGAGCTCGCCCACATAATAATACAATAAATACAAGTATAAGATATGCCAATACATGTTGTTCTCATTATCTTTCATACCTTAAAATGAGCACACAACGTTAGTCTCCTCAAACTCAACTCTTTCCAAGCCAATGCAGTGTGCAGCATTTTCTTAGCATGACACAAGAGTACCCCACTTTTAATAGCACATCTCCATGATTTCCCCAGCATTATTAGCATATTACCGGTCACCCCGGCAAACTGGACAACAGTCCAAGCTCTTCTGACTAACAATATGGTCCTCCAAAACCATTACCATCTCTCTCAATGTTTATGCTGCTTCAGTGCAAAAGAGGCAATTTAATGAATGCATATAGTTTTCCCTATGTTAATGCCCACCTGGGTAGATAATTACTTTTACTGCTCCCAGATTACCCGATCGGGATATGCAGACTTAAACAAATTCCGTAACCAGTGCCAACACCCACACCAATTAGCCGCATTCAGAGATTAACAATAACAATGCCCACCTCATCAGAAAATGTACAGGATAAAACTATGAGAGCTTGCAATGGTAGCATTTTCTGGTGAGAAGGAGAAGAAAAACTCATCTGGAAGGATGCTTCTGAATGATAAATATACAACGGGTATGTGTAAAATATCACACTACTGCATACACATTAGAGGGGCACTATGCTACCCCATCTTCACAATTTTTTTGTATTTCTATTTTTAGTTGTAGCTCTGTTTGCAGGTTTGTAAAACAGCATCAATGCATGTAATACATGTGTTTGTATATACAATCAAGAACACACAGGTTTACATCCATATTGGATGCACATTTCTTTTTATTCTGATAGAATAAATGCACTGTGTCTTCTCTCTGCAGAAACCAGTTGAGCAACATACCTTCTCATCATCAACTCCTTCCCCCAGAAGCTCACTGTCTCCCAAGTCTCCCAAGCTCTGGTTCTCTCTTAGTTGGACTATTGTAAAAGCCTCTTCCTAAATCTACCTGCCTCTACTCTTCGACCTCTGCAACTAATCCAGAACAGGGCGGCAATACTCTCTCTAGCTCTGAATTCTCTCCATTGGCTCCCAGTGGATGCAAGGATTATATTTAAAACCCTCTGTATTGTCCACAAGGCTTTCTGGGGCATGGGTCCAAAATACCTTCAGCTATCCTTCTGCTAATACCTCCACTCTCGAGCTCTTCGCTCCTCTACCTCTAACTCCCTCAGGGGCAGTCGTTTCTCAAAGAAACAAGCCGGGGTAGTTCTCTGTCTTCGGCTGGGGCCTCCCTCTCGCCACTCTAAAACTTGAGGGGAACCATCGCTCGTTCTGGAAACACCTCAAGACCTTCCTCTTTGCCTCTGCCTTTGCTACCCCCCTCCCTTGCAGATCTGCTCTCTCTTGGCACTGTGCACCTGGCCACCCTCTGTTCCCCTGGCACAGGTACCTGCTCACCCTGCCACCCTTTCTGCACTGCCTCCCAGCAACCCCTTGCACTGGGGACTGTATCTGTACCCATACAGTCCCCCAACCCTCCCATTCTCTTATTTTTATGCACTTTTCAGACTTACCAAGTTCTGCTGCCATAAGCACAGTGCTTGCCACTTGCTGGCTGAACTACCCATGTTTATTGCCACATTATCTATTTTATTTGTATGTATTATTATTTATCTGTTTATCCTCTACTCCACACTTTCCACTCTCCCTCTTCCATGCACTTTTCCCCTTTCCCTTTCCCATGCACGTGCACGCTCTCAATGTCATTGGGCATATTAAGATCGTTGTTTTGTTCTCCCCTGTTCCCAACCCTTGCCTTGTCATGCTCTGAAGCACTTGTGTATGAGCGTGATATAAAAAAATTATATTGTTCACGGTACACCATAATTTCCATTGAAAACATATGCTTAACTTCTCTATCTTTATCGACACTATGCATAACTTATATGCATGAGTCAACTCCTTTCCTTTTGGAAAAAAGGCTTGTATCCTGAATGACTAGGCCAGGAACACTCGAGCATTTCAGAGATATGTGTTATCTACTAATGCCAATACTTCCTGAGACCTGAGTGAATGGATGTCTGGCAGGTTCTCTTACTACTGTAACCTAATCCTGATGATGCAATGGTTTCTCTGAATGATGATTATGATGGTTGTGATGGTAACGTCTGCATAAAGAAACCTGGCACAACACAACACAACATGAATTTCACTGTAACTGACTCCATTCAGCCACGTATCTACAGATAGCCAAAATATTGGTATACAATAGTTAGCCATCTGTTGAAATAACACTGCTAGGACAGCAACAGTTAATTTGAAAACACCCACCACCCTCACTAGCAGGCCAACAGACGTTGCTCTGCACTTTCAGCCTCATCACGAGTTTGGTGGTAACCCTTAAATGTGGCGGTAACGCTTTACCGCAGCATTTAAGGGTCCATCAAATCACAGGTTTTGCAGCATTTACTCCCAGCTCTGAGGTAATTTGCTGAATTTTTGGTGCAATTACGGTGCAGTAATACCGCTGATTGTAATCTCGCCAAAAATTCAAAATTGGGCCCAATGGGTAATGGGGAATTCTCCAATGGGCCCGATGGGGAAAGGGGAATTACCGTTCCATCAAACCCTTGAGCAATGTGCTAATAGCGCTGGGGGGTGTTAGGCATTTTGTCAGAGGGATATTACACAATTTGGTGGTATTTTAGTATTGTGGTAAAATAGTGGTAAAATAGTGGTAAAATAGTGGTAATGTGGTAGCACAGCATGTTTATGGTGATGCCCTATATAATGTAACAAAACTCCCCTCTGAACCTTGTGTTCCCCTTAGGGTTTGCTGTAAGCACAATATAGCAGACTTTGTACCTACAGGAATTTGACAGTGCTAATTGTCATATCATTCCAGTCACTTATATATGGACCTGAACTGAAACTGAACTACCGTCTTTGACGGATTGTTCATAACACACTCTTTATTATGTGCAATGATTCACAAGCCATGCATGCATCATACATTTTCTAACTTGCTAGTTAATTCCCAAAATTTACCTCCAACTTTACCACGTGTGGTAAAACATGTTTTACCACTTTGACACATTGGGAGCTTCCCTGTGATTTCCCTGCTTTATCGATGATTTCACACAGGCCCAGAAAATGCAACCCCACTGATTCGGTTTTAAAGATGTTTTTCTTTTTATACACACTATTGTTGGAAAACAGGTTATGCGATGCACATATTAAAACAAATTAACACTTCTTCTGGATACATAATCAGCCTCTGTTCATAATAAAAACATTCACATTTTGTTTCTTGCCCAGACCTTGAAGCCCGAGACAGTCGACAGAATGTACCATCTAAAAGAATAGACAGAAAGCACATAGCACAGTAGCATGCCAACTTTTCCCTCCGTTCATAATTCCTGACTGACTGACTGACGGAAAGGTAAACACAATTATCTGCACACCCCTCAAATGTTCTCAATACTCACTTCTATTATGTAAGACTTCTGCGTTGTTTATGTTGAAAAGCCCCTCTCTGAAGTGTCTTATCAGAAAACAGGAGTATTGCAATTTCCGCAGCTTTGGCAGCCCAGTAAGAAGTCGGCGACCTCCCTCTGACCTGTCTTCTCAGACTGCTGCCTTGATAGAATCTTGCCTTTCTCCACAGCCCAGCTCTGCCCTCTCTGCTCAGCTGCACGCCTGGTCTCATCTCTTTGAAAAATAATGATTAACCTCCACCCCTTCTTCCAGCTATATTTATTCCCTAGGCCTGTCAATCTTACTGAACCTGCCCTTTTCCCTGACGTCTGACATCACCACAGCTGATCTTTCTAGAATCATGACACTTGTTCTCTCTGAAAACCGCCTCCCAAATACATTTCTATCCATTACTTCCTGGAGCACAATAACGCCTTCTGAATGGAACCACAGCCCATACATTCTGCTTGCACGTTTAAACTTCCAGTGAAGAAAAACAGAATTTGTCATCTGGATCATTTTGCACTTTCTGTTAAAGGGCAAATCATTAATTATTGGGAAGTGTTATTTTATGGGAAAGTGTTAGTTGATTCATTTATGTTCGCATATCTACTCAGTGCAAACTGGGCAGATGGCCCATTCACCATAAAATGGATCAATTTAGTGTGCATAATGTGCAATTCCATTTGCTGTCTTTCATACATAGTGCCACTACAGCATTCAGTTTATTGCCTCCACATCTCCCTCCTTTTTCTCATGCTGTGATCGCCTGAGATACCACCGCAGGAGAAACAAAAATCAACCTTTTCAGAATGCGTGCACCACAGGGCATCTCTCCTTCCCCATTGTAGTCAGAATTTGGACCAACATCCTCATATTGATGGTGAGAACAACTAATCATCCCACCAGTTAAACAATTGGAATTGCCAGAGTCAACCACAATGAGAAATAAGAATTAAAAACAACTTAAAGCACCCACCAATGACTTATGAAAGAAGAACACCCTCACAAGCAGGCCAACAGATGTTCCTCTGTATTTTCAGCTTCATCACGAGTTTGGTGGTAACCCTTAAATGTGGTGGTAACTTAAGGGTCCGCCAAATAACAGGTTTGGCAACATTTACTCCCAGCTCTGAGCTGGAGGTAAATGTGCTGCAAATTTGCTAATTTTTGGCCCAATTATAGTGCAGTATTATCACTGATTGTAATCACACCAAAAAGTCACCATTGTGTCCAATGGGGGATGGGGAATTCCCCAATGGGCCCAATGGGGAATGGGGAATTGCGTTCCTTCAAACCCGTGATCTGGAGCTAACAGTGTTGGGGGTAACGCTATTAGCCATGGCGGTATCCTGGCGGTAATACCGTGATGAGGCTCTTTGTATCTGCACCAAAAGGGAATGAAAACCACTCTTTTGTGGGCGTCATCCTTACACAGATCAGAGGCTCAGAGTTTTTGATTGTGAATATCTCCACCTGACACTGCTAATGTGTATAGGGAGGGTGTTGAAAAAGAAAATGGGCTGGAGGGGTTTGTCTTGACGGAAAGTGTGTGTGCGCCAAGTTGTACTATTCCCAAACAGCACCACCAGTCAGTATCCTGGAAAAGAGCATCTAATAGCAATGTAAACAAATGCCTGCTTGAATGGCAGAGCGTCACTGATGTGAATGGCATGATATATGCAACTCAAGGTATGTGTGTTCTGTCAGTGTCCTTTGGGCTTGAGAGCTGAGTTAATGGATGTCTGGAGGGTGCTCCTTCTACTGTTACCTAATACAAATGTTAAGATCTGATAGTAACATTTGACTGAAGAATCCCCAAATAAACCTAAAACGTGATCTTCACAGCTGGACTCCAGCCGTATCTCTAAAGCTTGCTACACTATATACTTGCAATATTTTGGTAACATGATAAAAATAATCCTTCTTGGGGGGCAGTATTTAATCTCTAAGCACCCACTGCCCCCAACCATCTTATGAAAGAAGATCAGCTTTGCCAGTAGCCCCACTGACATTTCCTCTTGACATCCTGTGTCAGAAAACTAAGTGACAACTCTTTGTCATAATAGATGAGCTTTACAACGACCAAGGTCTCAGATCTTCTGAGAAGTAGTTCTCTCGGTTGCACAACAGGGCACTTCTATCATGCTGGACCATGGGACAGAGGAGATAGGAGAAACACAAAGTATTCCAGATTCAAGGTACTGCAACTGCATGCAATCAAGCTGTCCAGTAGGCCCATCAAAAATGCTGGCAACTGAGGAGGATGAACTGAAGCTTCCTTCGACTTTCTGCTGTTGCCTTATAGAGTGTTGTACCACATGGCAGTTGGAAGTGACCATATCTCTACAAGGAGCAGATGAACACACTGATACATCAACAGAGTATCTATTCTCTCTCCAGGTGCTGTGCTTTGGTTCAGTGTAGGATGCCCCACATTATCAATATAAGATCCCCTCTGGGCTCTACTAGCCTTTTAACAGTGCAAGCAATGGACACATGTTGCACAACAGGGCCTTTCACTATTGAGAGGTGTACATCCTTTAGAGAGGCCACACAACTAGCATGGAGCCACGTTTGGAGCCATGCTCCCTCGCACAGTTCAAGATTGCCCTCCTCACTCTACACCCTCAACAGTTACATGCTTATGCGGTTCCAGAAGCACCTCAAGACCTTCCCTCTTCACTTCTGCCTTTGCTCCTCTTCTCCCCTGCTGACTTGCTTTCTCTCGCGGCACTGTGCACTTGGCCACCCTCTGTCCTTCGGGCCCAGGTACCTGCTCACCCTGCCACCCCCCTGCACTGCCTCAGGGCCACCCCTTGCATTGGGGCCTGTATCTGTACCCATACAGTACCCCATCAAAGCTTTTTCTGCACTTATCAGATACACCCTATCTGACATAACTAGCACTTAGCCACTTTTCCGGCTGCACCATTACTGTGTATCACCTTTATTTATTTATTTTCATTTTGACTTATTATTATTTATTTTTGTGTTCTATATTCCGCACTATCCAATTCCCCCCCCTTCCATGCACTTTCCCCCTTTTTACCTTCCCCATGCACTTGTATGTTCTCAATGTCACTGGGCCTAGTAAGATCGTTGTTTTTGTTCTCCTCTGTTCCCCTCCCTTCACCTGGTTGCACTCTGAAACACATGTGTACGAGTGCGATATAAATAAAATGTCATACCAATATCATATGTAAAACTACTATTGCTGCCATACCTCCATGCTACTGCAAGTTTGAAGACACCCCCATACATGAGTGTTGAGCCCAGATATTCCTTGAAAGAAAGGACCCCGTGGCTTCTCTGCATGGTGTGGATGACACAGAAGGTGGACTATCAAGTAATGTCATTGAGACTGTGTCGTTAGGGCACTGCTGCCAAAAACATGTCACTGATGCTGTGCACAGCCCCAGGGAACGTCCACTTACTTCCTCGTGCACTGCTGCACCACATGGTACTCTGTTGAAAGCTGCACCATGAGGTGTGTGTAGGTTGGAATACAATGATGCACGTTTCAAGCACCTCCAAAGCGATACAATCATTTTAGAAAGACACGTACGCTTACAGATTGTATAATGAAGTGCACACATATTTTGTTTAGGGACCCTCCCCTAATGTATGAAGAGAGTGGCATGCACCACACCTTATTTGTGTTTATGCTAATGGTCTCCTTGACATGTAGGCATTTCCTTCATCTTCTGTTCAAAGACTCTGTCTCCTTTTAATGTGTCTTTATGTAACATACACTGTTCACTAAAACGTCTTAATGGCAACTAAGCTAAACATGCTGAGGAGGTCCAGCAGTGGACGTACTAAGCAATACTAGTCTTATTACTATTCATATCAGTATGTATGGTAGCCTGCAATATCTGTATAAAAGCCATGAAACAATGTTCTTATTGCCAGCTGGTTGTAACATCACAAATGACCTGTAATTGGAAAATGACACCCCAACGCTCTGTAACCATTTATTGTCGCAATTCCTGCTGCTTGAGCCAGATATGCTTTTCAAATAATGTGCTTATAAAATAGTTCTCTGTGACACTTTACAGCCATGAGTTGACAATCAACTATTTAAAGTGGAATGTTTAATGTGTGCCCTGGTCCAGTTCAACACGTGCAAGCAACACTCTGCATGGTTCTGATCATTTTAAAGCACAAAGGAAATGTTTTTTCAATGCATGTTATTAAAATGTTTTAGCTATTTATCTGCAACAGGTTAGAAGCTGCATATCAGCTTTTATAAAGCTGTATTTATTTGATTGCTTATAGGGGGAACCTAGCTCAAGAGCAGCAGAGCAATTTACAGCAGGATTGTTCCAGAAATGGACTTGGCATTTTATACAGCAATGCAGTACTCTCAGTGAAGGGACAGAGGGAGTTGTATTCCTCTGGAATATTCCACGTTGATTATAACGATCAGCAAAGGGAAGATCTCCTACATAGATTGAGCAAGTGTCTAGGTAATAATTGGGATGACAGTGTGTGGTCATGTATTATAAGGAATAAAATAACTCCTACCATATGTATAAAAAGTCTAATCAGACCTTTTAAAGAAACTGATCCTTTGGCCTCTTTGCTCTATTTGGTCATGGAACACCTTGGCTACTTGTAATATCATTATAACATACAGTAGGGGGGTGCATTATCCCATATAGTACTAATACTGTTTGCAATGCGTACATTATCTCACACTGAGATCACGCATTTACTCTGACATAGTATGGTCGGTTCAGTAATTAATAACTGCTAATACAATCCCAGAAAGGCCTAGTGGTGACAAAGGGAAAACATTAACAGGCCGATTCATGGAATAATTAGCGCGGCGCAAGTGGCCAAAAACGTGCAAATCGCAGTGGAATAGCGAAAATCGCAGTGCAAGTGCGAAAATCGCACGAAAAGCAGCGCACGTCGATTCATGGAAGGCCGTGCGCGAGAAAACCAGCGGATGTGCGATAAAAAAGTGCGCGGCGCACGTTGGCGCACAGGCCATCTAACAGCGTGCGCCAGGTCACAGCGAAAATCGCACAGGCCATAGCGAAATTCGCACATAGCGCGGCGCACGCAACAAAAGTAGGCGGAACACGGGCGTAACACTCGGAATGGGGAACAACTTGCCAAAACGTGGGCGTCACGGGGGAAGTACAGGGCACAAGTGCACGGAACGCCCACACGCTCGCCTACAACACGTATTCATGGAATAGAATAGGGGAAAAAAGCGCACGCTCAAACCAGCGCACAGGCACAAACACGACCGCCACAAGAAAGCAGGCAGTAGCGTCTCTGCGGCTGTAAGAAATGTGCGCCAAAAGGTGCGCCAACAAATAGCACCTATATACTGCCATGATGAATGTCCCATACTGTGGCCCTCCAGGAAAAATGACGTGCAAAGGGGTACCCACAAACACGGACACCAGCTGACAAAAAATACGTGTGCGTGTATACCGGGGTGCGCGGGAAGTCTCACACGCGATTTCAGCAGGGTACGTGCATCACAGGGGTTCGCGTGAAGTTATTCACGCGATCGGGCCTGGGGGAGCGGGCTACGTGTATTTCAGGGGTTCGCGTGAAGTTTCTCACGCAATCGGGCCTGGGGGAGCGTGCTACGTGTATTTCAGGGGTTCGCGTGAAGTTTCATGCGATCGGGCCTGGGGGAGCGTGCTACGTGTATTTCAGGGGTTCACGTGAAGTTTCACATGCGATCGGGCCTGGGGGAGCGGGCTACGTGTATTACAGGGGTTAGCGTGAAGTTCCTCACGCGATCGGGCCTGGGGTAGCGGGCTACGTGTATTACAGGGGTTCGCGTGAAGTTCCTCACGCGATCGGGCCTGTGGGAGCGGGCTACGTGTATTCCAGGGGTGTGCGGGAAGTTCCACATGCGAATAGCCTGGGCGCGTGTATTTCAGGGATGCGCGGGAAGTTCCACACGCGAATAGCCTGGGCGCGTGTATTTCAGGGGTGCGCGGGGAGTTCCACACGCGAATAGCCTGGGCGCGTGTATTTCAGGGGTGCGCAGGAAGTTTCAGGGGTGCGCGGGAAGTTCCACACGCGAATAGCCTGGACGCGTGTATTTCAGGGGTGCGCGGGGAGTTCCACACGCGAATAGCCTGGGCGCGTGTATTTCAGGGGTGCGCGGGTAGTTCCACACGCGAATAGCCTGGGCGCATGTATTTCAGGGGTGCGCGGGAAGTTCCACACGCAAATAGCCTGGGCGCGTGTATTTCAGGGGTGCGCGGGAAGTTCCACACGCGAATAGCCTGGGCGCGTGTATTTCAGGGGTGCGCGGGAAGTTCCACACGCGAATAGCCTGGGCGCGTGTATTTCAGGGGTGCTCGGGGAGTTCCACACGCGAATAGCCTGGGCGCGTGTATTTCAGGGGTGCGCGGGAAGTTCCACACGCGAATAGCCTGGGCGCGTGTATTTCAGGGGTGCGCGGGGAGTTCCACACGCGAATAGCCTGGGCGCGTGTATTTCAGGGGTGCGCGGGAAGTTCCACACGCGAATAGCCTGGGCGCGTGTATTTCAGGGGTGCGCGGGGAGTTCCACACGCGAATAGCCTGGGCGCGTGTATTTCAGGGGTGCGCGGGAAGTTCCACACGCGAATAGCCTGGGCGCGTGTATTTCAGGGGTGCGCGGGAAGTACCACACGCGAATAGCCTGGGCGCGTGTATTTCAGGGGTGCGCGGGAAGTTTTACACGCGATTTCTGCACGGTACGTGTATTTCAGGGGTGCCGGGGAGTCCCACATGTGATTTGACAGTGTGGGTCCTCCCAGGTGTACCCTGTACACCCTCCACGGCCCCTGCAGGCAGCCCACACCACAGGGGACTACCCTGCATCCCTGGTCATGTCCCGCAGGCAGCCCACCCAACAAGGGCATGCCCCCCCAGCAAAGGCACATGTCTCCTTGAACTAATGAACACCAACTCATGTCCCCTTGCACCCCCACCCCCCAGCACTGTGGGGCACCTGCCAGCAGGCCCCCACCCATGTCCAACTCATGTCCCCCACCACCTCCACCCCCCAGCCACCAGGGTCACCCTCCACCAGGCCCCCACTCATGTCACCCACCACCCCCACCCCCCAGCCACCAGGGTCACCCTCCACCAGGCCCCCACCCATGTCTCCCACCACCCCCACCCCCCAGCCACCAGGGTCACCCTCCACCAGGCCCCCACTCATGTCTCCCACCACCCCCCAGCAGTGCAGGGGCACCCTCCACCAGGCCCCCACTCATGTCTCCCACCACCCCCACACCCCAGCAGTGCAGGGGCACCCTCCACCAGGCCCCCACTCATGTCTCCCACCACCCCCACACCCCAGCAGTGCAGGGGCACCCTCCACCAGGCCCCCACTCATGTCTCCCACCACCCCCACACCCCAGCAGTGCAGGGGCAGCCTCCACCAGGCCCCCACTCATGTCACCCACCACCCCCACCCCCCAGCCACCAGGGGCACCCTCCACCAGGCCCCCACTCATGTCACCCACCACCCCCACCCCCCAGCCACCAGGGGCACCCTCCACCAGGCCCCCACTCATGTCACCCACCACCCCCACCCCCCAGCCACCAGGGGCACCCTCCACCAGGCCCCCACTCATGTCTCCCACCACCCCCACACCCCAGCAGTGCAGGGGCACCCTCCACCAGGCCCCCACTCATGTCTCCCACCAGCCCCACACCCCAGCCACCAGGGGCACCCTCCACCAGGCCCCCACTCATGTCTCCCACCACCCCCAGCCCCCAGCCACCAGGGGCACCCTCCACCAGGCCCCCACTCATGTCACCCACCACCCCCACCCCCCTACCACCAGGGTCACCCTCCACCAGGCCCCCACCCATGTCTCCCACCACCCCCACACCCCAGCAGTGCAGGGGCACCCTCCACCAGGCCCCCACTCATGTCTCCCACCACCCCCACACCCCAGCAGTGCAGGGACACCCTCCACCAGGCCCCCACTCATGTCTCCCACCACCCCCACACCCCAGCAGTGCAGGGGCACCCTCCACCAGGCCCCCACTCATGTCTCCCACCACCCCCACACCCCAGCAGTGCAGGGGCAGCCTCCACCAGGCCCCCACTCATGTCACCCACCACCCCCACCCCCCAGCCACCAGGGGCACCCTCCACCAGGCCCCCACTCATGTCTCCCACCACCCCCAGCCCCCAGCCACCAGGGGCACCCTCCACCAGGCCCCCACTCATGTCACCCACCACCCCCACCCCCCAGCAGTGCAGGGGCACCCTCCACCAGGCCCCCACTCATGTCTCCCACCAGCCCCACACCCCAGCCACCAGGGGCACCCTCCACCAGGCACCCACACATGTCCCCCTGCCCCCAGGTCCTGACGATACTCAATCATGGCAGTAATGGGCAGCATACCCAGCACAAACACCCAGGCAAGGATTGCATCCACCCACATAGTGAATGCAATTACATGATACAACCCCAATGGCAAGTCTGTAAATGAACACATGTCCGTCACACACACATACACAATGGGTGCAAGTCAATGTCAAAACCCATATCATGACATGTAACAAACCAATGAGAAAATAACACAAGTGTAAGAAAATATAAAAAATGTATTAAATACCAAAAATAAGTGAACTTTTCAAACATACAACGATGTGGCTAAGTAAATAAATGGTCCATGTCCGAGAACAAAAGTGATAAACAAAAAAACAAAGGAATAAAAAATTAAAATGAATTTGTCCAAAGCAATATCATGTCATAGGAAATTAATGAAAAACCATTACGTCATGGTGAAAACAATAAGAAATTAAAAAAATGTATCTCCCAAAAAAACAAACTATATACAGGAATGTTCCAGGGTCCATGAGCCCAACACCAAAAATGAAACCTACCACTAACTAATGTAAAATATATGTACAAAAAAGTGGCCATTGTCCGAGCGGTCCAAAATAATAAAAATAAATAAAGGAAACCTAGCACTAACTAACTAAATAACTATATACAAAGGCAGCGGGCAAGTCCTGCGGCTCACTTGGTGATGTTGCTGGCCAGGGCATCATCGAACTCCATGTCGATGTCCTTGAGGCGGGACTCTGTCCTGGCCCCGAGGTCTCGCAGGGACAACCCCATGTCCACCTCAAACTCCCTGCGAGCTTCCTCGAGGCACTCAGCCCGCCTCAATGCCCGAACTCCGCCCTGACCATGGCGAGCCGCTCCTCTTCCGCCCGCTGCCGCTCCGCACCTATCCGCTGGCCAAACTCCTCCCACACGGAACACACCACCATCCCAGGGTTGCCCTGCCCTCCGGCCGATGCCTGCCCCTCTGATCTTGATGGCCCCGAGCCATGATGCCTCCCACGTCGAGCCCGCTGCTGCCTCCGACGCCACTGCCTCTGCCAGCACGACGGCATCCAGGCTGATGGAAACCACCGACGCCGTCGTGCACGTGCCCTGCCCGATGATGCCGTCACATCTTCCATCTGCTGGGGTCCACTTGCTGTGTTGTCCACCCCTGCTGGACCTCCGACTCCCAACTGTGGCAGGGATGGGATCCCCACCGAGCTGGCTGCATTGGTCGGGCCAGGTCCACAGGGGGCCCTGGTGGCATCTGGCCCGGAAGACGGCAAGGAGAACGACCGGTGGATAGCCTGCACAGAGGAGGAGAGGGCCGTCAGATTGGCCAACACATGCAGGAAACCCCCGAACATGGCCGATCCCAATTGGGCCACGTCGGCACGGTGCACTTCGTGATGACGTGCGTGCTCCTCCCGGGAAGCACGCACGTCATCACGAATCACAGCCGTGTGCATCGCGACCCCAATCAGGACCTTCTCCACGCGGCCAGGGGTTACCACGTCCGCAGGTGGAGGGGAGTCAGGTGACATGGACATCCCCTCTACCTGCGGACGGGCCTGGGACGGGGCATCCCTGCTGGTGCATTGTGGTGCACTCACAGGGTCAGGGACAGTGACATGCACAGGCCCCTCCATGGTGACCTGTGCTGCCTCCTGCCCCTGGCCCTGGACTGCACCACTTGCACCAGCAGGGATGCTCCCACCAGGCCCCATGTGTGCACCAGTGTCGGCCTCCTCCTCCTCTGTGCAAACCACCAACCTGGATGGCTCCTCACCGTCTCCCGCCATAGCAGGCCCCTGTGGGGGCTCACCCACCCCTTCCGCTGCAGCCGTGGGGGCATCCCCGCCGCCTTGCTCCACAGCGCCGTCTCCGCCCTCTTCTTCACTAGCCGCTGCGTAGAGGGAGACAAAGGACACAAGCATCAGGCTACTGTACAATGGTCCCCTAGACAGGCAGCAATAGCAGATGAGCACCACTGTCAAAGTACACTTCCATCATGTCCCTCCACAACACATGGGTCAGTCCAGGCAAAACACACACAGTAACAGGCATGGTGCATGCCATGGACATTTCCATGCATGTCCAATAGACTCTAGAAACATTCAATGATATGTAACTCACATGCATCATGGCTCATGCATATCACATGCACACACTTCACCTCAGTCACATCCATCAGGCCCCAAACACACGAACACAGGCGAAACAAGGGTAAATTGGGTGCGTCACTGAATCTGTGCATTGTCACACACATGTGTCATGCATCTATGGCATGCACAAGTCACAGACACGCAGGTCAGGCACACAGACATGGCTACCATATATGTACCTGGCATCAGCACCCATCCTTCACCCCCATCCATGTCCAGGTACAGAGACTGGCATGCTCTCATGTCCAAAATCTGCATAGGGCTCCCCATGCCGCATTTCAACACATGCAACAACCATGTGGGTCACACATCACTGGTCGCACATGCATTACCATGATGTCCCTGCACACATACATGCATACATGGCCCATGGCACACATACAGGCAAGTATCATAGAACCAGCACTCCGCAACATGCCCTGTCTCACACAGTAATGCTTGGACACATACCGCTCAACTCCAGACGGGCCTCCCTCTCAAGGACCTGGGCGTGGAGCGCTGGGCGTACGCGTTCCAGGACCCTCTTCTGGATGGAACTCATGCGGCCCCGGCCCCCCTCCACGAGGCGCCGGGCCTTCACAAGGGTCCTGGACCTCAAGTCCTCCCAGCGCTTCCTGATCTTCTGGACGTTGCGGGTTGCCACCCCCTCTGCGTTGATGGCAACCACACTGTCGGCCCAGATCCTCTCCCGTCCTTCCTTGCTGGCGCGGGACGATCCAAAGAGGGCATCATACTGCTCCAGGACATGCTCCACCAGGACACCAACTTCGGTGGCAGTGAAGCTGGTGCCCCTCTGCCCCTCTGGCCTGGGGTTGCCACTGGTGCCAGATGTGGAAGTGCCCGACATGGCAACCCCAGAGGCAGGTGTGGGTGGGCAACTGGGTCCTGGGGCTGGGCTGTGGAGCGATGTAATCCCAGTTGGGAGTCTTCAGTTCCAGCAGGGGTGGACACAGCAACTGGACCCCTGCAGATGGCTGATGTGCAGGCACCAAATGGCAGGGCACGGTGGCAGCAGGCAGGCAGGCAGGCAGCAGCAGATAGCACGTGGGAGGCTGCTCGGGGCACTAGGGGGCAGTAACTCGGCTTTCTGGACAGGAGCGTGGTGTTCCGTGTGTTTTCGGGTGGCCAGCTTGATACGGAGTGATTTGGCACGTGAAAATCCTGCACGTCAGCGTGAAATCCGAGGAAAGGCCCTTAGCGCGTAAGCGCGTCAGCACGCATACGCGATTCTATTGGACCAGAGTCCCTCAGTGCGTAAGCGCGTCTGACGTGACCCGCACGGGCGTTCCCCACTCAGCACGTGATGACGGAACACACGTGGAAATACTGCACGTCAGAGTGTCATCGCGTGATTGGCCTATGTACGTGTATTTCATTGCGTGTAATTGGACAAAAGTGCGCGTACACGCGATTGGCCTATGTACGTGTATTTAATGGGTGCGCGGCCACTTACACACGCAAGTACGTCAGCGAACCGGTATCCCGTGGTGCGTGTGAATTTCCACACGCTATTGGACTGGGAACTGGATTCCAGGGGTGCGCGGGTCACACGCTTTATCCCGTGGTGCGTGTGAATTTCCACACGCTATTGGACTGGGAACTGGATTCCAGGGGTGCGCGGGTCACACGCTCGCCTAGAACACGCGCAAAGCATAAAATTGCGGACTTTAACAATAACAAGCTCAGACGCCAGGATGAACATACCGTTACTAGCAGCAGTGGCAGTGGGCTACCAAAGGAGGAGGAGGAGGATAGTCAGGGCCAGAATATTCACACCCAGAACCAGCCTTTTCGGGATGCCTGATGACCAGGTGTATGGGAGGTACAGGTTTCCACCACACATCATACTGGACCTGGTGAGTGAGTGGGAGGATGACCTCACATCACCCACCCTGTGCTCCCAAGCACTCAGCCCCCTGGAGAAGGTCCTCAATGTACTGCACTTCTTAGCCACTGGATCATTTCAGCGGACAAGTGCCATAGTGGGTGGGGTGTCACAGGCCACCCAGTCACGCTGCCTACACCAGGTCTTGAACATCATGACTGCACGCCCATCAGTCCGCAGGCACATATACCTGCCCAGAACACCTGCAGAAAGGCATGCTGCCGCCCTGGATTTTTACGCTGTGGCACGATTCCCCAAAGTGCTAGGTGCCATCGACTGCACCCATGTGGCTCTACGTCCCCCCAGGGCATCTGAGCACATCTATAGGAACCGCAAGCACTGGCATTCCATCAACGTGCAGGTAGCATGTAATGCCAAGGGAATCATCACCTCAGTATATGCCAACTATCCCAGCTCCACCCATGACAGCTTCATTTACCGAATGTCCACCCTAAGCCGGGACCTAGAAGCTGGGCGGCATGGCGATACATGGCTGCTTGGTGAGTATGTATGCCACTGCACATGCATGCATGTTGGATACTGAGCAAGGTCACAACCCCACCAATGATACCAATCACCACCTCCACAGGGGACAGTGCCTACCCTCTCAGCCCCCACATGATGACGCCAATTCGGAACCCCACCACGCCACCCCAGGTAAGATATAACACAGCCCACATTACAACCAGGGGCATAGTGGAGCGCACATTCGGAGTGCTAAAGTCACGCTTTCGCTCCCTTGACCATTCTGGCGGGCAGCTGTTATACGCTCCCCCAGTAGTGTGCAGGATCATAGTGGCAGCATGTGTCCTGCACAACGTTGCAACACGCCGGGGCCTGGCCGTGGACATGGTGGTGGCCCCACATCCCCAACCACATGCACAGCCGCTGAGCATGGGAGGGGAAAGGGCACGGGGGGAGGCAGCCCGTACACAGCTAGTGGCTAATTACTTCACATAGAAATCACACCCCTGTGGAGTGCACACTGCCCTGGCACATTCCATCTGACAATCAATGATGACTCAACCTGACACTGATCCTGAATGTCTGGAGAATGAACCGGGAATACCATGTCAGCCTGAGATTGTTCACCTGGAAGTGTCACAATGTGTGCATCCCTACCCACACAGACACCACCAATGCAGTTTTGTGAAGTTACACATTCAAGCAGCTAAAATGAATACCCACTTGCAAAATGCAACAAGAGGACAGTGCCATGTCAGCCAACCCAACCCCAGCACCGCCACACGACACACCGTGCCATGTCATGCTAATTGCAGGTAAACAAAGTAATCCCCACAACATGACATCAGTCTCACTATGTACAGTGGCACTATTAGAAACCTGCAACACCTGAAATGCTCACAGCAATGCCGGACCAACAACATACTTGAGCACATAGTACCATTAACATGACATCACAAATGTTACATATTAGTAGTCTCACCACCTGGAAATGCCTGCACTCCCACCACTACCAACTGTGCAGTGTTGTCGCCATGTAGAGTTGTAGGTGCACTGCTGCCAACATGGTCCCCATCTCCAGACTAGAGGTCCTTGTGTGGACATGAGGAAGGGACCTGCGAATTGGGAGGTAGACACAGAAGAAGAGTTACACATCAATGCAACATGCAGTGTACAACACAACAGCAATATGCACTATGAATGTATACACAGTATTGACTACAGACTGGCCACACAGCTCATGGGAGTCCAACGTCACTGTGTAATTCACTGTCACTTGGGCACACCCTTTGCAAGCCCATGGAAACGGGAAGCAGAAGGGGTGTGTGTGACTCAAACCCAAGCATCTGAACCAAATACATTACAAGCCTGCATGTGCCCAGCCACAATGCAGCGTATGCCCACAGGAACCACGGAAGCCAACAGATCGAAGCCAACAGATCGAAGCCAACAGATCGAAGCCAACAGATCGTCCCAAAAAAATTGGGAATAAAAGAAATCAAAATAAAAATAAAAATAAGAAACAATCAAAAATGGCCATTGATGGGCCCGGGGGGGTTGGGGAGGCCACCCAGGAGGTCCGAGGACAGGATGCACACCAGAACCCACCTGCGTGGATCCTGGGAAGATAAAACACCTCCATGGGCTCATGGCCCACACGGCTACCCTATTGTGGGAGTATCACTGCTGTCGCTATTATCACCCTGTGCAGCTGCATCCGGAGGTGGTTGCACTATGGGAGGCAGCCCACGCAAGGCCCTAGTCTGCTCCTCCATGGCTGCAAGCATGCGGGTGTGGTAGGTCTGGTTCTGGAGGATGAGTGTGCGGAGGTCCCCATGCAACAACTCACGGGATGCCCGGACCTCCGCCCTCGTTGCCTGCATCTCAGCTGAGAGCGTACGGGTGAGACACTCCAGCTGCTGTTCTGTCCTTTGGTGTGTTGAAGCCTCAAGCTCAACAAGAGTCGTCCTGAGGTGAAGGAGCTCCTGCCTCAGGGCTTCCCTGTGGCCCTGGGACTCAATGGAGATGGCCTCCTGCAGAGTCGCCAGTGCCGCCCGCCTGTCCCTGTTGGACCCCAACATGTCCTCCCTGTGTGACTGGCAGATGGAGTCGGTTGCCTGCTCTAGTCGCTCCATCAGCCTTTCTGGGGGGACAATGGAAGTGGCCACCCTATCCATGGCCTGAGCTATCATCTCGGATGATGCAGCCTGTTGGGTTGCCATACCGTAAATGGATTGCTCCCATGCGGTATTGCCGGGTGGCGTACCGCCACCACGTCGGCGGGCACCACACCTGTCTGGGGCAAGGCGAACTGCGCCTTGCTGTGCCGGCACTGCCTGAGGCTGCAGGACTGCATTCCCCCTCTGATCTGCTGGCCCAGGAACAGGATCAGATGTCGCGGAGTGTGACCCTGCATCCGTAACCACCGAAGGCGTAGCTGCCAACACTGACATCCCCATGGAGGGTTCTGACCCTGGTGCAGGTGGGTGAGACAGAACAGAATCCCTCCCTGGAACACTCACCTGCGACGGCACGTAGGTCTCATCCGAATCAACACCTGAGTACAGCTCGGGGGAGGTGCAGCCAGAGACACCCCTTGAGAGCACGACCTGCAGCACTTGTGGGTTCTCCCCCACCACCACACCACGTCCCTCACTGGTGGTTGGTCGGCCCTCGGACCCCTCCTGGGTCTGCACCATCTCCACAACCCCAGCAGTATCAGGTGCGTCTTCCCCTGCAAAGACATGAAAACAAAGAAATGGAAACAGGCATTAGCACCATGGCACACATTGAGGGCTGAGAAGCAAGAGAACCAGTACTTGATTGACACATGTCCCACATGACTAAAACCCTCCCATGCATGCACCCTCACTGCGTATGAAGTCCAGGCAAATGGCACACACTGATGACACCAAGATGGAAGATGAACACATTTTCTGCATGCTGCCTGGCAGTGGCATCACACATTGGCCTGTGATTGGCAGGTGAAACACACATGCCATCACACAGATGGCATGTACCATTGCTATTGAGTGAAGATGGAGAGGAGGGCAGCACCTATTCATTCAGTCCAGTTCCCGCATGTAATAGCTTTTCTATTTCTAACAGGTCAGATTTTTCACCTGGAGCTGCCAGTCTGAAATGGTCCAATTGCACAGGGACATGTGTGTACAAATGATATCCAGGTAACAAAGTCACTCCACTTTACCATACCCATGTCAGACATGTGACTAGTGGACAGCGACATGCCTAGCGAAAGTGGTGGAATGCAAACTGACTGAATGAACAGTGAAGAAGAAGCAAATATGTTGTGGCAAGGTGACACTTCAAGGGCAACTGGCGTGCAGTTGGGCTAGATGTCTACTGTTGGCAGAAGGGATACTGCTATGGCCAAATGCAGCTGCGCAGGAAGGATTGCAGCTGCGCAGGAAGGATTGCATGAAGCACATGGCTGACCCATACGACTCAGGCGCACACACTCTCACCTGGCACCCGAACAGAAGCCCTCACACACACACACCATGCACATGGATGACACACACATGCATGTGCACTCACCGGACAATGCCTCGTAATCAGCCAGATCTCCCACGCCTTGGATCTGTTCCTCCGTGACGTAGGTCCCAGCGACTGACTCATGTGGAGTGAGTTCCATGTCTACTACTGGAGACCCACCTCCAGTCACTAGAGTTGCGGCATGACTTGAGGCCAGCTTACTCTTTGCCCTGCGCTTTAGGTCATTCCAGCGCTTATAGCAATCATTGGCTGTGCGCCTCACAATTCCAAGGGCACTTACGATGTCCGCAACGGTCTGCCAGTGTGCCTGGCGTTGTGCAGGTGTGGTCTTGGATCCTGCAACAATGACCATCTCGTTGTCATGTCCGGACACATACTCGACAAGTGCATTCAGTTCGTCATCCGTGAAGCTGGGCTTCCTGGACGGGCCGGACTGTGTAGCCGTGTCTGGGGCATCAGCCTGTGCCGGACGAGCACTCTTCCTCTTCCGCTTGGAAGGTGGTGGTGATCCTGAGTGTCCTGCGCCGCTCTGGACACTAGGGGCAGGAGCCCTGGTGGACTCTGTATCAGGAGTGTGGGATTGCACACTCAGCCTGGGAGTTGGTGCAGGCATTAGCTCTAGTGTGATGGTGTCAGGGGGAATGTCAGCAGCATGGACCAGGACCGACACTGTCCTGGATGGGTGTGTGGGGGCTGGGGTGGATGGAGCAGCAGCTGCCCCTGCAGCCTCTCCGCCCTGCCTACTTGGTGCAGCAGATGACCTTGCTGCCCCAGATCCACGTGGCATGATGGCATCAACGTGCACCAGCGCACGTGTCGTAGCCCTGCTGACCTGGAAGTCAGCCAGGTCTGGTGCCACAATGGGCTGGTCCAACAAGGGCTGAGCATGGATGGTGTCAGCCACATCAGCCTCAATGGGAGGGGGGGGGGATTATGGGTGCCCGTGACTGGTCCTCCACACATGGGGGGACAGGCTCACCCTGCAAGTTACGACCACGTCCCCTACCGGATCCACCACGGCCACCACTTGTGGCTCTTCCACCTTTGCCACCCTTACGGAATCCTCGCCTCCCAGCCATGGCACTGATGTTAATGTGCGTATGGGAGTGGATGTAGACTATTGTCCTGGGCAATTGGGGGTTGGGTACCAGATGGTAATTGTACCCTAGTGCTCTAGCAAGGCTGAATGTAACCCCTGGGGAAAGATGACGGGTCACGCAACGCACAGGAGGCCCAAAAAAGGGAGATGACGTGCACGCAACCCCTCCTAGACCACGTGTGCAGAAAGAAAAACCTGCACTACGCTGTGGCACCCAGAAACACAAGAATGAACGTATGCGTGTCACACGCAGCCTAGAATGACCTCTGAAGGGGTAGGCTACACACGGGGCTATCACAGATGTTAGATACGTGCGTGACTTACCGTCTGCCAGGTAAACGAGCGTGTAAAAGGAGCACGTTTGGTTGGCAACACCCCCGCCAAAAGAAGATTTGTCCGCTGTCTGAGGAGACAGGACAACAGTAGAAGGGAACACTGTTTGAGGGAACAGGCCCAGGTAAACCAGTAAAGGAGAATACAGAGAAAAAGCTGTCAGAGGTAACAGGGAATACGAACTAGAAACGCCGTGAAGTAAATCGCGTGTGAAACGACAAGAAGTACAGAATTCACCCACTCGCTCTCCACGAAAAGCACGTACAAGGAAAACGTGTTCTACACGTACCTTTTATACAGGCCCACACGTCCAGCGTCACTTACGCGGCGTGTACGCGCTAGGGCCATTTCCACCTATTACATGCTTTGTCACTTCTGCGTGTAGGGCCATTTCCACCAATTACACGCTTTGTCACTTCTGCGTGTAGGGCCATTTCCACCAATCACATGCGATTACACTCTGACGTGCAGTCTTTCCACGTGTGCTCTGTCATCACGTGCTGTGTGGGAAACACCTGTGCGGGTCACGTCACAGACGCGCTTACGCGCTGAGGGCCTTTCCTCAGTTTTCACGCTGACGTGCAGGATTTTCACGTGCAAAATCACTCCGTACCAAGCTGGCCACGCGTACGCACACGGAATACCACGCTCCTGCCCGGAAGGCCGAACTACTGCCCCCCAGAGCCCGAGCACGCTCCCACCTGCTGCTGCCTGACTGCCTGCTGCCCCTGCACTGCTGGGGGGTGGGGATGATAGGGGACATGAGTGGGGGCCTGGTGGAGGCTGCCCCTGGTGGCTGGGGGGGTGGGGGTGGTGGGAGACATGAGTGGGGGCCTGGTGGAGGGTGCCCCTGGTGACTGGGGGGGTGGGGGTGGTGGGAGACATGAGTGGGGGACTGGTGGGGGCTGCCCCTGCACTGCTGGGGGGTGGGGGTGGTGGGAGACATGAGTGGGGGCCTGGTGGAGGGTGCCCCTGGTGACTGGGGGGGTGGGGGTGATAGGGGACATGAGTGGGGGCCTGGTGGGGGCTGCCCCTGCACTGCTGGGGGGTGGGGGTGGTGGGAGACATGAGCAGGTGTGCAGGGTAGTCCCCTGTTTTGTGGGCTGCCTGCAGGGGCCGTGGAGGGTGTACAGGGAACACCTGTGAGGACCCACCCAGCCTAATCGCGTGTGTAACTTCCCACGCACCCCTGTAATACACGTACCAAGCCAAATCGCGTGTGAGAATTCCCGCGCACCCCTGAAATACACGTACCCTGCTGAAATCGCGTGTAAAACTTCCCGCACACCCCTGAAATGCATGCGCCCAGGCTATTCGCGTGTGGAACTTCCCGCGCACCCCTGAAATACACGCGCCCAGGCTATTCGCGTGTGGAACTTCCCGCGCACCCCTGAAATACACGCGCCCAGGCTATTCGCGTGTGGAACTTCCCGCGCACCCCTGAAATACACGCGCCCAGGCTATTCGCGAGTGGCACGCTGGGAGACATGAGTGGGGGCCTGGTGGAGGGTGCCCCTGCACTGCTGAGGGGTGGGGGTGGGGTGGTATACATGGGTGGGGGCCTGGTGGAGGCTGCCCCTGGTGACTGGGGGGGTGGGGGTGGTGGGAGACATGGGTGGGGGCCTGGTGGAGGGTGCCCCTGGTGACTGGGGGGGTGGGGGTGGTGGGAGACATGAGTGGGGGCCTGGTGGGGGCTGCCCCTGCACTGCTGGGGGGTGGGGAGTTGGGAGACATGAGCAGGTGTGCAGGGTAGTCCCCTGTTTTGTGGGCTGCCTGCAGGGGCCGTGGAGGGTGTACAGGGAACACCTGTGAGGACCCACCCAGCCTAATCGCGTGTGTAACTTCCCACGCACCCCTGTAATACACGTACCAAGCCAAATCGCGTGTGAGAATTCCCGCGCACCCCTGAAATACACGTACCCTGCTGAAATTGCGTGTGAAACTTCCCGCGCACCCCTGAAATGCATGCGCCCAGGCTATTCGCGTGTGGAACTTCCCGCGCACCCCTGAAATACACGCGCCCAGGCTATTCGCGTGTGGAACTTCCCGCGCACCCCTGAAATACACGCGCCCAGGCTATTCGCGTGTGGAACTTCCCGCGCACCCCTGAAATACACGCGCCCAGGCTATTCGCGAGTGGAACTTCCCGCGCACCCCTGGAATACACGTAGCACGCTGGGAGACATGAGTGGGGGCCTGGTGGAGGCTGCCCCTGCACTGCTGGGGGGTGGGGGTGGTGGGTGACATGGGTTGGGGCCTGCTGGCAGGTGCCCCACAGTGCTGGGGTGTGGGGGTGGTGGGAGACATGAGTCGGGCATGAGTGGGGGCCTGGTGGAGGCTGCCCCTGGTGGCTGGGGGGTGGGGGTGGTGGGAGACATGAGTGGGGGCCTGGTGGAGGCTGCCCCTGCACTGCTGGGGGGTGGGGGTGGTAGGAGACATGGGTGGGGGCCTGGTGATGGGTGCCCCTGGTGGCTGGGGGGTGGGGGTGCAGGGGGACATGAGCAGGTGTGCAGGGTAGTCCCCTGTTTTGTGGGCTGCCTGCAGGGGCCGTGGAGGGTGTACAGGGAACACCTGTGAGGACCCACCCAGCCTAATCGCGTGTGTAACTTCCCACGCACCCCTGTAATACACGTACCAAGCCAAATCGCGTGTGAGAATTCCCGCGCACCCCTGAAATACACATACCCTGCTGAAATCGCGTGTGAAACTTCCCGCGCACCCCTGAAATGCATGCGCCCAGGCTATTCGCGTGTGGAACTTCCCGCGCACCCCTGAAATACACGCGCCCAGGCTATTCGCGTGTGGAACTTCCCGCGCACCCCTGAAATACACGCGCCCAGGCTATTCGCGTGTGGAACTTCCCGCGCACCCCTGAAATACACGCGCCCAGGCTATTCGCGAGTGGAACTTCCCGCGCACCCCTGGAATACACGTAGCACGCTGGGAGACATGAGTGGGGGCCTGGTGGAGGCTGCCCCTGCACTGCTGGGGGGTGGGGGTGGTGGGTGACATGGGTTGGGGCCTGCTGGCAGGTGCCCCACAGTGCTGGGGTGTGGGGGTGGTGGGAGACATGAGTCGGGCATGAGTGGGGGCCTGGTGGAGGCTGCCCCTGGTGGCTGGGGGGTGGGGGTGGTGGGAGACATGAGTGGGGGCCTGGTGGAGGCTGCCCCTGCACTGCTGGGGGGTGGGGGTGGTAGGAGACATGGGTGGGGGCCTGGTGATGGGTGCCCCTGGTGGCTGGGGGGTGGGGGTGCAGGGGGACATGAGCAGGTGTGCAGGGTAGTCCCCTGTTTTGTGGGCTGCCTGCAGGGGCCGTGGAGGGTGTACAGGGAACACCTGTGAGGACCCACCCAGCCTAATCGCGTGTGATAATTCCCACGCACCCCTGTAATACACGTACCCAGCAAAATGGCGTGTGATAATTCCCACGCAACCCTGTAATTCACGTACCCTGCCAAATCGCGTGTGATAATTCCCGCGTACCCCTGTATTACACGTGCCCTGGCTAATCGCATGTAAGACTTCCCGCGTACCCCTGTAATACACGTTCCCTGGACAATCGCGTGTTGAACTTCCCGCGTACCCCTGTAATACACGTTCCCTGGACTATCGCGTGTTGAACTTCCTGCGCACCCCTGAAATACACGTACCCCGGCACCCTGGCTAATCGCGTGTATAACTTCACGCGTACCCCTGATATGCACGTTACCCGCTTTGCGTTCCTTGTTTGGCAGCCCTGTAAACTGGTCCAGGGTTAGCGCAGCCCTTTGCGATGATTTAGCGATTTTGATGGCTTTTCCTTGCGCGAGGGCGTTCTTGGGGGCGTTACTGGCGCTGCTGCAGGGTCGCTGCGATACTCTGCGCCACGGCTGGTTTGGGAGCCTAAAATCCATGAATACGCTGTGCGCGGAAATCGGTTTTAGCGCACGTGCCTGGCGCAGACAATCGCACGCGGACACTCTGCGCCAGCCGCTTGCGACACTTTTCTGCGAAATTCTATGAATTACCCTGTAAGTTTATAATTTATTTATTTAAATGTATCATTTTCATTCCATCAAATACAAGCAGTATACAACAGTGTTGACAACATATAATACAAGTAAAAAACAAAGGAAGGGTAACATAAGTAATCCAATGAGATTTCTTGCAAAAGCAGAATATAGCAAACAATTCAAAACATCTCATATTGGTGTAATGCAGAATATCCCAACCCCACTTTACACAATTGTCCCCGAACATAACAATACACAACACACAACACAAGTAAAGACAGGACAAACTACATGAGCAAACACTAGATAGGTGCAAAAAGGGACGAGGGTCAGACAAACCAGCAGATCATTAAACATACACACATTATAAAATTCCATAACAGTAACATTTTCAGTATTTAAACCATTGAAAATACCCCAAATTAATTGATAGTCTTCAACCAAATTATAAAGAAAAATATTATCATACTCAGCAGCAAACAACTATTTTCAAACCCTAATAAGGAGGAAGCAAAGGGGGCTCTCAGGAGTTATAACGTGTAAACTTAAAACCTTAAGTGGAACAACAGAAATGCGAAATGGTCTGCCCAGCAAGCGATGTATGTACCTGCAAAGTGTGAAAATGAAGCCCCAGTATCCCGTGGTAACACAGCAGTACCTGCCATGCCTAAGCTCAAAGAAAGCCTTGTGCACACATTGTATTTGATGTTATCTTCAACCTAACAGATTGGTTTTTGTCATGCATGTTTTTTTCCCATTACGGATTAAACTGAACAACATATGCTCGGTCTGAAAGATGCGAAGTGGTAAACTGCACCCATCAGCATGTTGGCAATCCTGCAGATCTCCTGCGACGAAAAAAGTATATTTGCATTTCTATTCTGCAGCACTTATCCGTGTACTGTGACTCACTCTTGATTCGGTGTGTCTTTCTGTCCCGTATATATTCTATTGCAAATGTATCGATTTATGAGAACAGAGTTTACACTTCATTTGAAGCTTTGGCTATGAGTCATAGGCTCAAGCAATAATCTGGGTCTATGTACAGTCCTGCGAATGTATTTTAAACTGAAAATATGTACTTCCAAGCACACAGCAAATCGACAAATTAGCAAGTGTGTGGGTCGATAATCTTCAAAGGGACACAGCAACTCTTTATTAACTATACGGTCACACTCACCCAGTAGCACGCTGATAAAAATACATTATAACAAAGAAAATAGATTGTATTTCCCTAAAGGATGGTTGATCTATTTCTAAAAAAATAATTCTGCAGAAATGAAGAACATTTGAAACAACGTGGTGCAAATAATGTTTACTGCCAATTACTAAACTAAAAAGGAACAACACAAAACTTAAACCGACTTTAATATTTAATTAAGAAACAGAAACTCTTTTAAACAAAAACTAAATACAAAAACGTTTTTTGTGAGTAGGTAGCAGTATGTTTGCATGCAGGTGAGGTGAGCAGAGGGTGATTGGAAATATGTTTGATGTGTGTGGGTTAGGGAGGTGTTGACCTCAATTGGAAATGATACCTCCACTGACCTAAATAGGTAGGAGCAAAACATAGGGTGCGTATGTAAACTAATGTACTGACTATATTATTATGTCGAGAAGCATAGGCACATATTTTAGCAAAAATGCAAGGCATGCAAGTGTGTTGATGGGAGGCAAGAGGTGAAAACCTAAAATTAAAAATCAAATAGACTTGTTTGGAAAGATTTTCTTTATTTAAAAATAAAAAAGTTTAATATAAAATGTGAACTGTTTTTTTTAGTTATTTTATAATGTATTTATTTGACCTGCTTACATTAATTTGTTTTTAAAATCATTTTAACTTCTAGTTTACCTTTTTCTATGAACCCCTTCTTTTGCACCCCTGGTATACTGTTAAATGGAACCGTGTAGCCATATATGGAACACATTCCACAGTGTGTCTGGCCAAAAGTAGAATGCCACTCTCCTTTTACTTAATACATCTAGGAGACGTGATGAGTTTTCCTGAAATAAATATAAGAGATCTTTGTGGATTAAAATGGATGCCTTTTTAAGAATGAGGAAATTGTATCCTGTACATTGAAGGGTACTCTGGTGGGGATAAGGAGAACATGCAGAGATGTGAGGATATGCAAGGCATACACTCTAGGCCACAATCGAAAGCAAGCCTGGTTGATGCTCGTACGTTTGCTAAACTCTAGGAGTACGCCATTGGAATAGTGCAAGGTATATTCATTGTCATCAACGTGTGCCACTTATGTGTACAGGCGTGTTATAAATGACTTCTCATATATCATATCATATGAGGGACAGACAGAACAGATAAAAAAAAAGTAGGATGTAGTGCAAAAGGTTTAGATACTAAAAGCTGTTTCTGGTGGCCTCTAAGGACCCTTCTGAAAAGCCTTCGTTCCTTATCTGTGCCTAAATGTGTACCTGATCTGTAGTGTGTTATGGGAGGCATGTAATAGAGTTGTTGGACTCCTGCACGCACATTGTAGTCTTAAAGGTTTAACGGGTACACTTTATTAAATGGGGCAGAGTTCAGAGGAACTAAAGTAAAAGGAAGAAAACAACCCACCTTATCAACTCTCAGGCAAGAAGGAGGCACTGGGATTGCCAATAAAAGTGGGTGGCGGAGTGTGTGGAGTGTTCAGAACTCTCACTGTTGATGGATTGTAATTTGCTGGTGAAAAGTATATTTTTTTCGGTCCATTGGGAAAAGGAGGAGCAACTGCTTAAAATCACCTCTCCAGATGCGGAGCATCGCAGAGTGTCTGGAGTGTTCATTGTGTTCAGAACTCTCGCTGTTGACGGATCGTAATTTGCTGGTAAAAAAGTATTTTTATCTGTCCATTGGGAAAAGGAGGAGCAACAGCTTAAAACCACCTCTCCGGACGCGAAGTGTCGCAGAGTGTGTTGAGTGTTTGTTGTGTTGAGAACTCTCACTGTTGACGGATCGTAATTTGCTGGTGAAAAGTATATTTTTTCTGTCCATTGGGAAAAGGAGTAGCAGCAGCTTAAAACCACCTCTCTGGATGCGGAGCGTTGCAGAGTGTGTTTAGTGTTCATTGTGTCAGAACACTCACTGTTGACGGATCATAATTTGCTGGTGAAAAGTATATTTTTTCTGTCCATTGGGAAAAGGAGGAGCAACAGCTTAAAACCACATCTCTGGGCGTGGAGCGTTGCAGCGTGTGTTGAGTGTTCATTGTATTCAGAACTCTCACTGTTGACGGATTGTAATTTGCTGGTGAAAAGTATTTTTTTTTCTGTCCATTGGGAAAAGGAGGAGCAACAGCTTAAAACCACCTCTCTGGACGCAGAGCGTCGCAGAGTGTGTGGAGTGTTCATTGAGTTCCTTGTGTGCACCGGGTGGTGTGCACAATGGACTCTTCAGGGAACGCGATACTGAAATGCTCTTCTGCTTTGGGCCGTCTAATTACAACAACAGCTACGACAGCTACACTTCCTACCCTGCAGACAAGAATGCAGCTACAAAGATGCAATTCAGCCATACCCCAGTTGATAATCACAGACCAAAGTGTAATCGAACAAGTAAGTGGGCGGGGGCATTTTGATCCAAATATTGGAAGTCTTTTATAAAATAAACATCGCGAGAGCTAAATCTCGTACAGTGATAGCAAAAAATGGAGAGCCTGCGCAAATGCAAAGGCTCAGTGACACAATGTTTCCCGTGTGGCAATTGGCAATTGTGGCAATTCCAATTGCAACTGTCAAACATCAATAAAGTCCCAGCACCCACGGGTTTGCTTGAAGACAAATGCCGAAGAGAGCGATCCCATGCGGTGAGTAATACAACCTTTGCTGGGTAGTCATGGAGGAGGCCTGACACCCCTCAGGAGAATAGCTCCGAAATACGTCTGATGGCAGTTTCTGAGAAGCTGGCCTTTCTGCACATGCTAGCGTGGCGAGCACACAGCCAAGTACCCTGCAGCGCAATATTGACAAGAAAGATGTTGCTTTACCATCTAAGGTGTATGCCAATGAAAGGCAAAACAATCTAGTATCCAAGAATGCTTCCAACACCGTACAGTAGAATGAAGCCTGCTCGGCTTATGCAGAACATCTGAGACCTGTAACCCATTATCACAAACACAACAACACGTATATTCACAGCATGAATTTGAAGCACAATCAGTGCAATCATGAGCCTAGCATATGCTGCAATCATTTAATTATGCCTAACCAGGTGAGCTCGCCAACAGGCTGTGGCGACACCAACAAAACGATCAAAATAAATGAAACGGCGTTGTCGGAAATAAAAAACAATGCATGCGACACCCAGACATATGAAATACATGAAAATTAAACTGAAAACATACGTGGACGTACAAGCATATCCATAGTTGTTCAGAAGGAAAAAGTATCTTTACCCATTTCTCAAAAGGAACGACCGTCATTAGTCAAGGGAAGATCGGCCTTGGCTAAACAACAAAAGCATTTGCTGTGCAATGAACTTTTCGATTCTGTGTGTTCGCCTAAGACCGTTCTAAATTTAATCGAAGACACCAGGGAATGCAAGATTAGAGATGAACAAGACAAAAGGTCACCAACAAAGCAGCAAAACTCCTTAGTAGTTGCTGATAAACTCCTCACTGACTTGACTCACTTAAATGCCAAACTCAATTGCTGCAGTGCACGTGAGGGCAGACACAATGCAGCCTGTCGTGATCTGAACTTGTGCCCAGAGAGAACCGATGAGCCAAAATGGGATTGGTTATCCAGTGAGTCCCCCTTTGGACAAAACATACAAAGACAAACTAATAAACGAAGATGTGTCGATTCCACCCTGTCAACGAGGATCCTATGTTCGCAACGAAGATCCAAAGCAAAAAATAATGATGATAGGGTTACCTACACAAAAGATTGCAGACACAATGAAAATATGGCTCAACATTTATCAAAAAGCCAAGCCGAGTCATCTGATGATTCCTCCTCAGACTGCTCGTTCATAGAACGGGAATTTCCAAAAATAAGATCTTTCCCTGTGAGGGAGCATCCTAATCCAAACAAAGAGACAAGAGAGCTGATAGAAAAAAATAGTTAATGAGCTGAGTCCTAACATCATGTCAACAATGACAATCACGATTGCACCATTTCTGAAAATGTATGAGCAACTCAATGATAATCTCAAGGATCAAACCACTTTAATTGCACTGATGAATTCAAAATTAGACAAATTGAAATGGAACTCTATGCTTTGAAAACACAAACTAGCAATTATAACATCAAGTTGGAAACAACCACTAACCTGCTAAAGGATCAGCTGAAAAACAATACAGAAGACAAGTGACTTCTTGCAGAAGTTAACAAAGAAGCGCTAATGATCCTAAATCAAGGAACCAGCAACATGAAAGCCAGAGCCAAACGAGATAATCAGCTCAAGCCCATGTAGAGACGCAGTGCAACATACCTAATAAATACTTGATTGGGAACAATCTATTGCTGGATGCAAATATCTCTAAGAAAATCAAAATGAAGCCTTCAAACCTAATACCCAGCTCTAAGATGACTAAAAAAATTCAAAGCAATACAATATTGAAGATTTTAAATGTAGACGAATCACCACCGAGACCATCTACTTCGGTGAATGCAGAAGGAACTATTGGTAATCCATTGTCACCTAAATGCAAAGCACCAGACTCGACACAAAAGGTCAATGAAATGTATGCCATTTTTGAGCTGGTGCTCAGAAAACAAGAGGAAGCAAGATGATACAAGGAAAAAAAAGGCCAAAAAACTTGCTTAAAAGTAAGGGTCAAAAGGCTAAAAATGTGCACACATTTTTGCACAATATAAAGTCTCTGCATTTCACAATAAAGACCTCCGATCCTCAGATTACTGCTGCAATGGATGCACCAAGAAGCTCTCAGGCCCAGTCAAACCAAAAGGAACCCAACATTTTTTTTTGAGGACTTAACGAGAGACGAGGAAAAGCAAACTGATAATAACCTGATGACGGATATGCTAAATTTATCCACGTATGACAGAGACTCAGAAGACAAGGTACTAGAGGAGTACAGTGAATACGAGGAACAGCAAATTGTATGCATTGACTTGGAAGAGCAACAGGTGACCCTGGTAAACGCTTCCATTCAGGAACAAAATGAGGAAACAACAACAAGAGTATGTACCATCATCTTGACTCCAGAAGCCAAAAAAAGAAACGAAGGACTGCAACTAATCCAACCCAAGATTATGACGGTTTCCAAACAGTATCAAAGAGAAGGGCCTCAATACAAGCCAAGAAAAAATCCCTATTGGAATATTTAATCCCCAAACAGAGATCGTGTCCCAATGCTCAGAAGATGGTCCAGGCTGCCGAACCTCCCTTAGACTCCAAGACTCTGGGAAAAAAGAAAACATGCATAAACTAGACACCAAGAAAGAAACTGAGGAGAAATGGAGAGTGGACACAAGAATGTATGTCGGCACCACACCCAAACACAAACAAGAAACAAAAGTCCTGTCCAAGTTATTGTCTATTGCTGGAACGTATCCAACTAATTAAGGATGGTGTCATCTTAAATAGGAAAAACGTATTACACCTATTACACCACATTCCTTACCTGAGAAAGATCTCATCAAGTGACATCAAAAGAGTTGAATTTATCAAAGAAACATGATCACGTGTTGTTACACCTTTACCAAATACAACACGCGACTCAATTCTTAAGGCAACATCTGAGATAAATCCCTTGGGTTGATGGAAGTCAACATAGCCGACAAAACAGTTGGAGATAAAACAAGATCTTATTTGAGAGAGGAGCGGCCCGTTGACTTATATGCAAAAGCATGACGGATAAGAGAAAAAAAATCAGCTCTTCATATAACACCAAGACAAGGTGGTCTTGTGAGGATGAGAACTCCAAAGACCCCAATTGTAAATCCCAAGCCGAAGCCCCTCTTCCGCAAAAGCAAATCAAAATCACATTCCAAGCAAAGAACACTGACGCCCAAACAACAAAACACAAACCAAGTTGTCAGAAGGGAAATTAAGTAGATGTTGGCTGGAGTTGGATTGCAGGAGCCCTGAACAGTAACTTTAAGAGCTGACGTCACTTGAAACAATCAAAAACATTGATTTACATGGGCTCTTGGTATACTTGTGATTTTCCCCACTCTTCCAAAATACTTCGCAAATGCTAAGATCTCTGGGCATTTTGTGTTTAAAAAAGAACTGTGTCACTACCTAACCAAGTGTTGAAGGTTATGAAATTGCCATAAATTATGCTATAAAAAAAGACAAGGGTCGCCCAATGGCAGGCCTATTTACTCTAGTTAAGAAGAAAAGTGGAAACCGAATATTACACACCCATAACTTCTCGCCATAAATACAAATAACGACAATTGCTCGACTGACTCAGAGGAGAGAAATTAAGCAAAAGATACATATCTTAAATGTCTACTGGCAACATCAGGCATTAGGAGCATCAACATTCACAGATGATATATGTGAGACAATTGACATTATTATGGCTATAGAATCGAGAACAAACATTATCATATGTGGAGATTTAAATATGGAGTGTGTCACAACGGAACCCACTAAAAAACAAAATAGGGATAATGAAATGCTCAAATCCAACAAGAGCCATCTTGCTAGAAGAAATGGCCGCCAGAGAAACGTCCCTATTAAAAAATGGAAATGCATTGGGGGACATGGCACCACAGGCGACGTGGAGAAGAAATAACCAAAAATCGATTCTGGACTACTTTTTCGCATCAGAACAAATTGCTCAGAAAATGACTAGCCTTCATGTCATTAACATGTCTCAAAGCGATCACAATCTTGTGAAAATCACTTGAGTTGAATAAACTGCGACAGACTCGGTCATGTGGAAACAACCTGTGAGTGTAGAACCATGCAGAAACAGACTGAGACTGGATGCTACAAAGAACGATAACCTCATTAGATATCTACAAAATGACTCTAACAACAAAAACCACGGAAAAAACGATTACTGCGCCCTACTAGAAACAATTCACAGAGTTCCCCTGTAAAAAAGATGGAGTGGGATTTAAAAAGCAGCATGTGTACGACTCTGAAGTTGCTAAAAGGAAACTAGAATTTAGAAAGCATATTAAAGGTCTGATGAAAACAAACAATGAGAACCACGTTGTGGAAAAGAAAAAAGCGAAACTACGATATAAAAACTAGCTAACATCACACAAATTATAGTGGAACAACGGGACGCAGAAGTAATGCTGGCTACGCTAGCCAGAAAAAAACTCTAGGGAATTCTGGCCCATTATCAATGAGGCAGAGACCCCTAAACAATCCGTATTGTGCAACATGGTACCTAAGGCAAAATGGATTGATCATTATACCAACTTATTCACACAAAAAAAGACCACTGAAGATCCCTGGTTTCCGCAGCTGGAGCATTGGAACAGCTGCACTTGAAACAAGACATCTTAAAAAATATCATGCAAATATGCTCCTCTAGAGCCCCTCGCCCTGACGGTCTAACCAACCAAATACTAAAACAAACCCAGAAGAGTGGCCAAACTTCTATGATTCCCTGTTCAAGATGATACTGAAGGATTGTGTCATACCAACGTCCTGGAAGAGTGCCATTGGTGTACACATATTTAAGAGAGGCATAAGATCAGAGCCTAAAAATTAAATGGCAATAGTGCTCATAGACTTCGTAAGAAAAATCTTTGCCACATAATTTCAATGGCAACTATCAACCTAGATAAAATCGTCTGCCACTTTTGATATCCGAAAGACAGGCTTCGTCAAGAGTGTGGGCTGCAGTCTAAATTTGCTAGTGCTAAATCTTCTCAAAATGGAAGCTATCAAACAAGGTACAAACATCTATCTTGCATTTATTGATTTGGCCCACGAGTTTGATAGTGTGGATAGAGAATTCATGTGGACGAAGAAGAAGTTTTGGAATTGTCCCACAAGTCTGATAATGGCGATTAAAGAACTATACTCTGGTAGGTGCAATCCTGCTGAATGCTTGGCATTTGCCAGTCTGGTCACTTTGCAAGATCCATGGTGGTACAATCATACACATATCAGGCTTCTGCCTCTAGAAGACTGGGAAGGGGAGGCACAACCAGTCATGTTTTAGGTATTAGACTCATGGAGCCCGGCATGATAAGGTTGTGCCAGATATCATAACAGGATCATGTTTCATCAGACCAATGAGGCAAGGGTAAGGTGTGAAATGGGGCAGGCCTCACCACGGAAGATTGTTGGACTGGTGCTTTTCAAGGCTTATAAGGCTGGGCTGACTGAGTCTGGTAATTAACCATTCCCTTAGAGAGGCTTGTCGAGCTGTTGCAGTGTCAGGCAGATGCCGGAGATGAGCTACTGGAAATTGATATAAAGTGTCAGGTCTGAATCTTGTGATCTCTCCATTTCTATGGGTGGAAAAGACAAGCTTCCTGTTGGCATTGTGAAAATGTGCATGAATTTGAATTCGTAGGTCTTCCTGGCTTTTCCAGTGATGATATTACCCCGGTGCACAGCACTTTTAAAATCAGCAAGGTTATGATTTACTTCCAAATAATGCTCACATTCTGAGCTGTCGTTCCTGCATCGCTTGCTACTCTAATAAGGGATGTTCATGCGCTTCTGCATTTGTTGACCATTTACAGATATATAGTAGCCCTGCCCTGGACAGTTCTTTCAGATAATCAAGTACACAATGGTTTTGGATGCACATGCAAAATTCCCCTTCATTTTCTGTAGGGTATCTTGATTGTGTCCTAAATGTCGATATGTGAACCATCTTTTGTTTTTTTCATGTATGGTTGCATTGCATGTGCTATTTGTATGTAGTTTGCTTAATACCATTATTTATTTCTAATTTTCTGAAAGCAAGAGGCACATATCAGTGAAAAGATTTTGCAGAAGAGCACCCAAGATTGCAAATAAATCACTAATAAATTACTTTGTTAGCCTGATTACAGTATTGTCACTTTCTTTTCAATTAGCACATTATTTTTCCCCTGGCTAACCAGATAAAAGCAAACTAAACACTGAGTAATGGGGTAGATGTGGGTCCTGGTGGGCTTTTACACACTATGGCAAACAGCAATTCCATGAGTAAAATGTGTTCACTTACTGAAGTGGGGTTGATTTAACGGCCAACCTGATGAGTGCCGAGACATGAAAGCGCTATAGGAGGAGAACAACACTTGAGTGTGGGGATGAATGCAGCTGGGATCCAGAGTGTGCTACACCACTCAAAGGTTTTACTCAGTCCCTTTCATGATCCAATGGATGCCGCTTTACAACGTTAATGTTAATGTTAAAGGATATTTATACCGCGCACTATCACCACCGGAGTGGTCCCTTGGCGCTCTGGTGGCTCTGAAATGGGAAGGGCTGGTTAGTTAGTGGGAGTAGGGTGGAAAAGCGCAAGAGAGCAGTGATGTGCTGTTGGCAGCCTCAGCCCGGTGGGTCTGTTGGCTGGGCTTGGGGTGTTTTACGGTCAGTAGTCATCGTGTGCTGCTGTGCGAGTCTATGTGTGGTTTGTCTTGTTGTTGAAGTATAGTGATGTTTGCGCAGATTGCTGTGCTGTAGGTTTGTGATTATGTTTGGTTAAAGTTTGAGTTTTTAAAGTGTATGCAGAGGGGTGAAGTTGTTAGTGGATCGGTTAAATTGGCATTGCTGTCCTTGCAATTATGTCTAGGTGTGATGCTTGCTATCATTCACTATTCCATTTGAGTATGGCACTTGTTAATCTTCATTATCCTATCTAGATGCAACGCAGGCTGAAGTTAAGAATTCAATATAAGTGTGGCACATGCTAACATTTACATTTCTATCTGGCTGCGACGCAGGCTAAACAATAGAGTATATATTCTGGGGACCTAACTCTCACAACTAGAGTGACCCGTAACATGAATATGTGACCCCTTGTCGATGTTCGTTCAAGCTAGTGCCCCAAAGCAAGGCACTTTGGCTATTCCACTTGATGATATAACATGTATATATCAAATTAAGGACCAATGGAGCTTCAGATGCTTTTTTTGTGAGTGAAGTGTGCAGCTAAATGCAAACATAACAACCAATGCACAAATGCAGTTGGCTAACCTAGGAACTGATTAATTATCTGCCATCCACTGTGTACCGTTTGCAAGCAGAGCACCAGATCTATGCTTAGAGAGGGGGGTCTCTCTTTAATGCCAGTAACAAAACACGGCCAAATGATAATAATTTCCCATTTAATCCCCACCACAACCTGGTCAGAATGTCACGCAAACTCACCCATTGTAAGAAGCTCACTGCTTCCCATCAAATCTGATTTATTATCTGCTGTATCTTTTGTGATTAAAAGAACATTGTTCCTTCATGTATATAAATAAACAATAAAATACATAATACATTATTTTCTTTAACTTTTTCTAATAAAGCATCCACTCACTTATTGGAGCAGCTTTAGAGCAACGACATATACAATAGACACTGAGACCACAAACAGTATTGGCAAACATACAATATGAAGGAAGACATGCGTAGCATATATCAAATGTTTCTGTACTATCAAATAAAGAAATCAAAATGGAAGGTATGATTCAGTGCAGTAGTAGATGATTTGACAGTTGAAGAACTCAGGGTAGGTCAGGAAATGGAGCCTTCAAGAGCAAACTGAGGATGTTTGATCTAGATGATATATTAAGAAGGGAACATTTGATTTAATTTGGTTTCCTTGAAAATGTGCATTGCCTTTCTGAAGGAAAGGTGGATAACTGCCTTGGCACTTTACCTATATGTGCTATGCATTTTATTGCAAAATAGTATATTGGTTAAGACCCCAACCACTTATCTTGCCTAATGGGCCAAAACACATTTAGCAAGTGGAGCGGATCCCGCACCCGGTCACTTTACTTAGATCCAAGCCTGCATTCCTTACAAACTGATGGCTGCTTGCGCCCATCCTACTATAATACCCACACTTCCAGTTCTCTCCAATGTCCACTTCCTACTCCCCTACCTACTCAACCCTTTTTCATTGCAGCGGTAGTGCTGCTGAGTGACTCTTTCATCCAGGGATGACATGGAAATGGAAGCCCACCTTCCATTTCTATAGTGACCATCTTGGTTGAATCAACTGGTCGCTGTGAGAATGTAAGCCATTGAGCCAACCAAAAGCATTGCTACTAGCATCTTGGGATGCTAACCCTGCTGCTAATATCAAAAGTAAGCATTGCCGGGTGGTACTGCCTGGTAACATTCAGGGGACCCTTGTTAAATGTACTTGGGTCCAGGGACATTAACTTCTGGTAGAGCTTGGGGACCCGGTTATTATTTCTATAATCTTTGTCATGTCACTCTGCCAGCAACTCCACATAACCCCTGGAGTATTCAAATATGTTGAACCTAATTCTTGGAAGTAGGAATCGCTGTCCATCTTGCAAGACAATTAAAACGAAATAGGAGCTGATAGGAAAATATGAATTAACAGAGGGGAGACTTAGCACGAAAGATGAAGGTAAAATGTGTGTTGTGAACCCAGGGTCACCGAACCCGATACAACTTTGGAAATTTATAATCCAGTATATGGGGATCTTTCTGTTGCTTGTCTAAAGGGATGATGAACGGGTCCAGACAATATGTGGCAAATTAATCAAGTGTGAATGTATGAGATATTTATGTGTTTGACGTGTATTTTCTTGCTTTACCATATTATTTTGTTAATTCTTTATTTGGTCCCTGTTCTACTTCAAACTTGGCCTCCCTTAGTGTTTGATGGTTTAGAGTGTCTGGCTCTAAAATTAACAGTTTTTTGCTTTAACCACCCTCTCACCCCACAATACCTTGGCAGTTCCTCTATCCAGGTTGTGTGGGAATTAAATCCTTCCTGACACACATTAAGCTTATCAGTTTTATTTCCAATGGGACACTGAGATGAATGATTGCACTACAGTATTACAGACTCCACTTCCGCTATCCTCCATTTTCAAACTATAAGGAGTCCCCTGCACTCTCTTGTTTTGAAAACACCATATAATGAGTCCCCACAGAAGTCTAGATCTTCTCACTGGGTGTGTTTCTGCATTAGTAGATCAAAAGTGCCACTCTCCCCCTCACTGTCCCCAGCTCAGTAATACCACATCAGGGCAGGTCTCAGACCCAGCAAAAGACTACACTAGATGCCACTTAGGAGATGCTCTCTGCAAGGGACTATACGGAATGGGTTTTTAATGAAAACATGTCAATACTGAGGGTAAAACTGAATAATAAACTAAAGGAGAATAGTTGTGTGGATGAGTTGAACATCATACGGCTAACATACAGAAGGGACGGTTAAAGTGAGTTATGGGGGCATCCAGGACCATTCTGGGGAGCAGGGGATGTAGAGCGCCAGGTCTAGCTTGGGGGGGCACTCATGTGACAACCAGTAGGAGGCCATTGTGGAGGGGGAGCGTAGTGGAAACAAACCACCAGAGAAGAGCAGGTATGGGAAACCAGGAATAGTCTTGAAGGAGGAGAAGGGAAAGAATGCGACCAAACAGGAGCAGAAAGCATAGAAGGAGGAGGCGTGGGTGGTGGACACAGAAGCTGCCAAAGGATGTGTCAAGAGGCAATAGGGTCAACTAGACCAAGCCATAGGAGGATGGGGGAAGTTGGTAGGTGCAAATAGAACCATCCTGGGTAAGAAATGGGAATGAGTGCTACCGAATACAGCTACAAAAGCAAGTTATCAGAGTAGGAAGCCAGCAGCCATCTTGTCATGGGCCCTGTTTAAGGGTGTGGGTAGGTTAAACCTGGTAAACAGGTGAACAGGCGAAGCTCTTATTTATGCTCCCTTCACCGCGTCACCTGGAAGGGGATACGCTCGTTACTGAGGGTACATAATGATGCAGTTTCCCTTGTGGTAAAAATAATCTCATTCGTCCTTTTTCCTCAATGGATTCTGAGGTGAGAGCAGGATGATGCAAAGGCAGTAGGACACAGTGAGAAGTATTTGGGAATCAGGCAGGTGGAATGGTACACATCCATTTGGGAGGTGGCCAGGTGACAAAGAGGAATGGGGGATTTGTGGACTAACCTGCAGGGAAATCTGGAGATTTCATAGCACCCTGAATTTCAACTCTTCTGACCATCTCTCCCATCAACATCGCTCTTCCTCTCTTTCTTTTCACATCTGTTTGAAATACATAATGTATTATAATGCTTCCAGCATGATATTCTTCACTCTGAACCAATCTCAAATGTTTAGCTACTATTAATCTGTGTATAGGGACAGATTTGTATTAAAATCCATGACTTGGACCCATCTCTTTTCAAATTGTCTGGTGGTTGAACCAAATAACCCTATTTAAATGGTAGATCTTGCATTGGGACACTGAGTGCAAAGTAAGGCCTCTTTGAAAAACATTTCTGTGGTGGGTCCACTCCTGATTACTGCCACAAATGTGATGTGTCTGACACTTTTCTGTTTCTGATGCAGCCTCCCATATGGTCCAGATGGGGAAGTCCTTAATGTCCCACACCTCTTATCAATTCTGTCATGAAACCAGGTTGTTTATGAGACAGTTCA
Organism: Ambystoma mexicanum; assembly: GCF_040938575.1. Lineage (NCBI taxonomy): Eukaryota > Metazoa > Chordata > Amphibia > Caudata > Ambystomatidae > Ambystoma > Ambystoma mexicanum. The sequence continues at coordinate 330,120,547 of NC_090927.1, forward strand.
CATCAGAAGGCAGCATCCAGGGATTAGAAATGTGGAATTCATTGGCAACCATTTGTATGGGTGAAGAACAAAAAAGGTAGCAGGCGCCCCTCTCCAGAAAGAACATGGCATGGTAACCTGTTCTGAGATGAGAGTCTGCAGCACACACTTTTTGCTCACTGTACCTTTGACAGATGGGAAATATCCATTTGCATATCAGTATTTGTCCCGCCCACATGGGCAGTCCAGCACCGAAATGCTATGGCAATTCCTCTCTGAACAAGAGTACCAACAGCAACCCCATACACGTGTTTCAGCCTTGTTGGGATTCATCAGTGAGGTGAAGCTGTGCCTCTCTGAGCACAGTGAGCAGGGAGTCCACGTCTGGCTGCCCCCAGGTAACTCAGGGTGACCAACCCCAAGTTCCTTGCAAATATTTCAAAAAAAGGTAGCAGGCACTATGGGTGAAGCGCAAGAGATAAAAGGAAGCATATGTGTGATCCTATTGGTCCAGATTCTCAAAAATAACAAAGTGTGTGAACATGAGATGTGCTACAGATACACCAGACAATGTGCCAGAAATAGGTGTGTCTCATTCATAAAAGTGTGCAAATCAGCAACACACCCGTTTTTCAAGGAAAACAACGTGGTTGGAACGCAAGAAAAAACAAATGTTGCTTGCAAAAGCGGAGTGACCACACAAAATGACAAACAAATGCACCACAATCCTGAGTCATAAGACCTGACCATCAAATGTGCTACTAAAAATGCCCTTCAACATTCGCTCCTTCCACAATGTGTGGCCCAAAAAAGAGTGCTATTGAGTTGTCCAACCAATAAATCACAGTGCACCCCAATCACAACTAACACAGCATAAAATCACAACACAGAGAGACATGTAAACATTAATAGTCAATTCAATAGCCATCATGCTGCTGCAGTTACTGACGAGGAGAGAAATGACATATAGGAGGAATATCACATTATTTCAACTCCTAATCAAGAGGTCACTGAGCGGTAATGTTTCCCACCCCATATCGTAGTGGAGCTAGTGAATCAGTAGGAGGAGTCCATTACCACACCAACAATGCCAGCCCATGTCATACCACTGCTAGTTAAGGTACTGTCAGCCTTGCATTTATTTCACATCGGCTCCTCTTTAAGGACCAGTGGCATCACAGTAGTGATATCATAATCATCACAGTCATTGTCCATAAGCAAGGTCTTCAATGTTATTGTTACATCTGTCAGGGCATATATAGAGATGTCTTATTATACATGTACCCGGGCAGGAATAATGAAGGACTTTACAACATAGCTGCGCACTGTGTGTTTGTGCTGCCATTTATTGCACCCGTGTGGCCCTCATTCCCTTGCAGCCATTGAAAACTTGTATCGGAAAAGGAGACACTGGCATTCGATGCATGTAAAGATCAGGTGTGATGCACACAACCTCATCAGGAATGCAAAGTCTATTATGGAGATGGACCTGAGAGCTATATCTGTCGGTACTATGTGGTAGCAAAACAGTTTGAGGCAGAAGAGTATACCAGTACATGGTTGCCACTTGAACAAGCCACTGGCCTGTGAATGTAAGTGGCATGCAAGTGTCCCCAGAGGATCTGTGGCAATACATGATGCCATCGCACACCCGGCCTCATTTCAGAGGTTCAACATCTTGCATTGTTCATGATCAAAACAATGAGAGGATATTATGAACAAGAGCACTTTCCATGTCGGTGTCTAGAAATAGTGGGGCCATATTACAGAAACTTTGCACGGTGCAAGTGCAAAGTTTGCACAGTATTAGCACTAGGGCAAAGTTTGCCCTATTTTTTGAAAAATGGGACACATTAAAAGAAAACATTTCACCTTGACAAGTGGAGTTTTGCATCTTAAAAGCACCAGGGCAAACATTGCTATAGTGCAAAAAATGGAAATCTGCCCTATAGTTTTTATGAAAGCAGGGGGGGGGGCTTAACTGGCCGCTAAAGGCCTGAGAAGCAAGTTGGAGGGACAAGTGAAGTGCAGATCTTTATCTCTACTCAGTGATAATGCCCATCTGTCCCTCTGCAATGGAGGTTATAGCTATTACATTGTCATCATGTTGTTCACAGTGTCAATAGCTTTTTTTAAGTTGTGAAATTGCGTAGTGGCAAGCTTATGCTTTATGCTTTATTTATTAACTTCTGAAATTGTATTAACTTCTAAAATTGCCACTACACAAAGGCTGCTGTAGAAAAAGAAACTACCCATTTTCCTTCCCCTGTTTTCCATTCATTAGCCATGAGTGGGACGAAGCAGACAAGCAGAGGTTGCAACAGTCAGAAGCAGTTGCATTTGGGTAGAGAAGGGGTTTGTGACAGTAGGTGCGGCCATAAGTGGCAGCGTTGGGCCTGGAGAGAGGGTACAGGGGAGGGGCATTTTGTAGAGGAAAGAGTGCAAAGGACAGGTGGAAATGAGATAAGGCACACATTCTGAGCAGCTGATTGGCTGCGAATCTGATGCAAGTTTACAGGGAAAAAAAACTATTTGAAGCTGGAGTTCAGACACTACATATCATTCTTCAAGAGCGTTTTGCTGCAGTCCTGCCATTTCTAATCCAGTCCATAATGAGATCTGTCAAATACCCTCTTTTTTTTTATTTTTTTTATTTTTTTTTATTTTGTGTTTATCAAATTTCTTTGATTTTACAAAAAGCTGCTCGGTCTGTGCAGGAAAGATCTTCTTCTTTTGTGTTGGGAGTGAGTTACTGTGCGAGTAAAAAACATTTGATTTACAGATGCTGTGTGTCAGTTTGAAGTCGGTCATTTGTTGAGTTTCCTTGACAATTTTCCTGGAGGTTATCTTCTTTGAGGCATTTTGCCAAGGATAAGTCTATGATCTTTGCTGCTGCAATTGTCCAAGATGTTTTTTTTCCACTTATGAGTCGGTTCCACCAGACTTCTTCTTCTCGTAAAACAGAGGGCTTTAGTAGCGGGAGTAAAAAAGCTTGCCTTAGGTCGATTGTTTTTGTGCAGGATATTAAAAGATGGCGTATTGTTTCGGTGTGTGTGGGATCTTTGCACAGTCTGCAAGTACTCACGTTGGACAGACCTCTCAATGCTCTAATTTCATTTGTTGGTAAGAGGTTTAGTCGTGCCCTTAAAAACAGTTGTCTTGTTGTTTTGTCAGGAAATCTTCCCACGATTAGTGGGTGATCGTTTAGTTTTTTTGTGTGTTGTGGCAAATGGGCGAGAAGTTTATTTGTTGTTGCTTTTTCTTGCGTGAGTATCCAGTCTTGTAGATCCATTTTCTTTTTGATTTTGTTGAGGGCAAATACCCTCTTAAATCATCAGGGAAATCTGAGAAAGGGTCCTTACCAATGGCATGTTTGCGTAGTTTTCTCAGTTTCTGAAGTGCCCCCACAAATGCTCGAAGTGGCGTAGTATTCGCTGCATCATCCAGTGAAAAACAGGGGAACCCAGTGATCCAACCAGGTTCCCATACCTTGCTTTACACTCATGTTCTTCCTCCAATGTGATCTCTGCCGCTGTGCATATTGCACAAGTATCCTTGTCAATCATGAATTGCATTTAATAAGTTACGGAGCTCGAACACCACCGGCTGAAAGTGACAATGCAGGACCACCAACGCTGTTTGTAACCAGAATGTGTGGCTGCAGGAAAAACAAACAGAGAATGGCAATTCCCACACTTTTCCCAGCATCTGTATCCGCGAGAATGAGGGTATCAGCTGCCATTTTGAAAAGTTAAAAATTATATTTGTACGTCTACTTTTCCGTATATGTGTTTGGTCAGTCCTGGTGAGAACAATTGTTGTATTTGTTTATTTTTCTTTAAAGTTTAATTTGGTGCTCATTCTACATAATTGTACTGTTCCTCCTATAGCTTGTTTTATTTTTGTATTTATTTATTTTTGTTATTTTTTATTGTGCTTATAGTTATAAACTTTATCACACAGATACAAACAAAGAAAAACATAAAAAAGGAAGAATCATTATCAACACATACATTATTACACACATTATTATTACATACACAATCTATTTCATGTCTCTAGAAAAATAAACATACAAATGAAGATACCTTCTCCCTTAGTTAAATATATACCAATTACCATGCTGACCCTTTTACACAGCAATAATACATTAACAACATCACTCACAGATTAGATGTACACCTACTGAAAAACAGTACTAGTCTTGAAGCTTCTGAGCAACAATGTTGCCCACATGTGTAACAGCAACTATTAGACATTTGCTGTATCCAGACAGACATCTCAACCAAAATTGAGGAGGCTGTATACTTCCTAGATCTTCAACATGTTTACAATAGTATTGTATGTATGTCATTATCATAGCAGTGCATGAAGTCAATGCATGTTTTGTTGTTTCAATCTGTAAATTACTCGAACAAAGTCAACATGTGCGATCCTCTTTTGGAATCTGAAGCCACACACCTTTTATGTCCAGGACCTCACGTTTATTCAATTTCAGAAGCATAAAGGATCTTCTTAAAATTGGAGAGGGAGTAATCTTTAATAATAATAATAATACTTTAATGTGATACAGATTGAAAGTAATTAAAACTTTACACATATTACAAATTACATAGAGAAAATAAGCTCTTTAAAATATGGACATAAATATATACATCAAGACATAGTTCCTTTACAAACATCAAAATTACTTCAAAGAGAAAGTAAAATAAAATACAAAATGCTATATAGCCAGTAATCCTTGGCTACATGTTAGCACACACATTGTGATGGTTATGCAGGAGTTATACACCCCTACCAGAGACGTCATGCCTCTATGCCCATTAGCTGTGTAGGAGAAGAATTACCTCTTCCCAATCAGAGTCACTCGAATATTAGTGAACCCTTCCTATTAGGACATTTTAGATCAAGGCGCCCATAACTTTTTCGATCTGTAGCCATACATTATACAATGCATTATAGAGATGCATATTAGAAGTATTAGTACAATAAAGCCAGAATGGTCTTTCACATATAGTTTGCGGGTCGTGCACAAATTCCCCAAGATATTTAGAAATTGAGGATCCCAATACAGAGCACTCGGTTAGTAAATGCTTGGCGGTCTCCAGGCATTCAGGGAGGTTACATAAACGACATACTCGCTCAGCAGTAGAGATCTTTTTCCTGGATCCTAAATTATACAGAGTCGGTAATTGCTCCAGGCGGAACAGAGTAATAAACCGTCTGAGCCTTATGGAGGGGCAGAGGTACAAATAGACTTGAGGTTTCATAAAATTATAAAGTCTATATTTAACAAAAGCACATGACTTTAAACTACTCAAGTGTGAGAAGTTCTCTAACCAGTCCCAGAGGTCTACCTTTTTACCAAGCGCAGTTAGAACGTCCTGGGAAACAATTGCCGCTCTATGAGTCCAACCTATGTTTCGGAGAAATTTGATCATATCTTTCTGGAGGGGGGAAGTGGTATCCTTTTTACTCACTTCTTGATGTATAATAGCCAATAACGGGTTAGGAGAACTGCTCTTCATCTTGAGATAGAAGCCTGCCCTCTTTTTAAGTACCAGTGCTTTAAGTGATGGAAGGCCCAGCTCAAGCCTAATCAGGGCCATTGGGACACTCGGAGGTAATCCCAGTATACGTCGCCAAAATGTTCCCTCCATCACTTGCAACCAGGCCAGGTCCAATGAAGTAAGGGCTTCCAGCCCATACATAATCATGGGCGCAAACACTTGAATGTATAAATGTCTCGTCCCCCATAGGGTAAAACCGGCCTGCTTGCAGGTGAATGACGCGATTAAAGCTGTTACTTGCTGCGCCCTAGTTATTCGCCCTTGTCTGCACAGGGAATAATCGCCCAGCGGTTCAATTTCAACACCTAGATACCGATAGGATGGGGAATATAGTATATTGTTATTATACACCCAGAGCTCGACTCGGGATACTCTTTTCTTCGTAAATCTGATCACCTTTGTCTTGTCTAGGTTAATCGACAAACCATTGATCTTGGCATATTCCCATAGAGTCACCGCAGAGCGCCTAATACCAGCTATAGTGTTATCAAAGATGACCAGGTCGTCTGCATATGCTAAGACTGTGCACAGTGCTTCCCCCATTTTGGGTGGGCAGTTATTCGCCTCGGCCAGTGCTAATGGGATATCATAAACGTATAGATTATACACCAGGGCTGCTGTTACGCATCCCTGTTTTACCCCCCTGTTCTGTCTCACCTGTCTAGTCATAGTGCCCTCTTGATTTAATCTGAGGCCCACCGTGGTATTATAATGTAACTGTCTTAGATAGTGAAGGAGACCTGGCGGACAACCCATGGCTTCTAGCTTAGTCCACAGCCTAACTCTTGGGATGGAGTCAAAGGCAGCCTTGAAGTCAATGTATAGTGCATAGAGCGGGTGCTGTCCCTTGCTAAGAGCCCGCGTTCGGAGCGTATCCATCACCCAAAGATTGTGCGTGGTAGAGTAGCCACGGCGAAAACCACATTGGAATTTGCTAAGAACGTTGGTGTGTTCTACCAAATTCTGCAGCTCCATAAGCAGAAGTGCTGCAAAAAGTTTTCCCGTGGTATCAAGCATGGAGAGGAGCCTATAGTTATTTGGATCCATGCGGCTCCCCTTTTTGAACACCGGCACCAATATAGCTGTCTGCCATGAGCGGGGGGTCGTCCCCTGGGCTAAGACCTTTTTGAAAAGAATAGAGAGGAGGTGTGCCCAAAAAGCGGGGTGGTTCTTAATAACTGCATTGGCCAACCCATTGGGGCCGGAGCTCTGGAAGCTTTCAAGGTGGCTATTTTATTATATATGGCCTCTTCCGAGACATCAAGAGGCGTAGGAAAGGGAACCTTCACTACAGATGTAATTGGATCACCCGCCTCTCCAGAATTACGATCTAATAGAAATTTTACCCATGATTCCTCACCAATGGGGTTGTCTAAGTGGCCCTTGCCCTTCTCTCTGTTCTCATTTAATTTTAGCCATATATTACGCGAGTTTCCAGAGCAAATGGTTTTAACAAGCTTTTGATTTCTGATATTCCTCTCTATTGTTCTGATGTTCCTAATACAAGCTCTGTATTTATTTTTGGCTTTTCTGACTTTGTCGTAATAGGTGGCTCCCGCTATATGCAAGTGCTTAAGGCCCCGCAACTCTGCTCTTAGCCCTCTCTTGGCGTCACGTATACCCTTATTATAAGGGGGAGTAGAACCTCCCAATTTTATAATGTGTCTTTTTTTTATGGTGGCATGGAGACCCGAGAATCCCAGGATCCGTTCTTCTATTTCATTTGCGGTCATCTGTTCGAAATGAGGAAGAGACCCCTGGCGGGAGATGAAAGTGCTTCTGTAGCCACTCTAATGTTTCTCTCCGACCATACTATTCTGGATCCTGCGCAATTGGTTTGAATATTGCCAATGTTCAAATGAGGGGCGGAGGGGAGAGGGAGGTGGAGAGAGCAAAGAAGTAACGCATGGTCGCTCCAATTATTGGGTATCACCCTCATGTCAGTAACTATGGACTGCATTTCGGGGCACATAAATATATAGTCCAAAGTGCTAAATGAAGTGCCATTGGACCACGTGTGTTTCCCCGGCCGGTCACCTAATGTTCGACCATTAATCATGGTTAATTCCCAGGTCTCAAACAGTTGTAACCACCCTAACCCTTCGCTCTCCCTTTTCCCATGAGACATCAAGCATATTTCACTCAGGACGGGGTTAGGAGAAACCAGATGGTCACCCCTCATATGGCAATTAAAGTCCCCCATAACCACTACCGCTAAATTACCAGACCTTTGTGTCCAAGATGACAATAACTCATGAATAGCCTCTTGTAGTGGTTCTCTTGACAACGCTCCAGGGGGATTATAGAGGTTAATCAATAAGAATCTACTTTGCCCATTTTCATTTGGATAGTCCACCTCAACCGCCAGAAGGTAATCAGCGGCTTTGGACTGAATCTTCCGAGAGTTGACCGTGTTAATCACCCCCGTCAGTAAACCCCCATATGGGCGACCCTTGTCCCCTCTTTTGGCAAGTGACTGATATACTACAAAACCATCAAGCAGTAGTGGATTCAGTGTCCATGTTTCCTGGAGACATATGCAGCTATGCTTAGACAGCAAGTCCACTGATCCCTCTGGCCTCAGGAGATGGACAAAGCCTCGACAGTTCCACGAAATAACAGAAAAGCTTCAATGGTTCTGTGTGATTCGCGGGAGAGCTTCCAACAATGTTTTAAGAGCTTGCTGTATTTCAGTCATCGCCGAATTTTCCAGTGCCACCGGATTGGGTCCTTTGGCCAGGGGGGCTTGTATATCAGTGGTCTCAGTTTCCTCATTTGAGTCCCTCTCCTGTGGATCAACGTCAATGGCAATATCTACCGCTATCAATTCTTCTTTAAATGTTCTAATCATTTGCGCAGAAACCAAGAAAGTACAATGGATGGCAGAGACATGGGAGTTAGGGACCTGTAGGGGTTCAATAAACAAGAAGTCATCAGATTTCATAACTCGAAGTTGAGGAATATAGTGGAGTCTAGTTAAGAATTCTGATCGCGACAACCAAGGATGTTTTCCACTAGGATAGAGGTTCTTAATGTAACAGATGCGACTCAGATTACATTCCTCCTCTGAGCTTCTTTGTACGGGCCGTGTTGGCTCCGGTGTTTCTCCTGTCCCGCCCGGCCCTATGGGATCTTCAGGATATAATGTAGCACTGAAGTCTAGGTCTTGCTCACAGTCCACCCGTGAGCCTTCATCTAGATCCACCACACTAGACTTCTCTCCTGATACTAGCCAATCTGACAAAGGCCCCTTTGCTTTTGTAGTTCGAGCTGCCGCTCGTGCCATTCTTTTTCTGGCTTTTTTAGAGCGAGATTCCGGGGCTGATTGAGGTCTCACGATAGGGAGTGGGGCGTTCGTTGATACTTTCTTGTTTTTGAGTGCCCTTTTGGCTAGTGTACGTTGTTTCCGTGTGGGAAAGGTCCCAGGATTTTGTGCAGTCTCTTGATCTTCTACATTTGCTACAGAAAGTTCCTCAACTAGGGCGTTATCCTTAGGGACAGGATGCTCGGCAGCTTCCTCAATAATCTTTTCCGGCTCTTCCATCTCTTCCACAATATGAACTGCATCCGAAAGGTTCGCTTCCACCTCATCTCGAGGGAAGTCCTTAAGCTCCAATGCCGTTGTGATGGTGTTAGTATTTGTCAATATACGCCCTGACATTTGCAAGAGTATTTTAAGTGCAAATTGTAAAGAGGCTACTGACGATTGGAGCTCGGTTATTGCCGTAATATTGGCATGCGGGCTGTTATCCTCTTCGGCCTCGTTATCGGGGCCGTCCTCCATGGAGGCCATCGCTAGATTTGGAGAAGCAGATAGGTGACCACAACTGGCCTCGGAATTAAATACCTCCAATGTTGTACTGATGCTTTCTTTTTGATGAGTTAAATTGTTAGCTGCCCTCTGTGGATTCTGCGATGCCATACCTCTCTGAATACTCAGACAAAGATCAAGTAATGAGTTGTTATCAATGTCCTCAAAGTTTGTGGAATTTAGTGAGATGCTGCCATTAATGCCTGGTACAGCTGTTTCCTCATTAATTGTTGAATTTATTTCCGATGGTGGATTCACACCAAAAAAGTCTGTGATAGCACCTTGTGCCACAAGCACTGGATTTATTGAATTCTTCTTGCATTTTTTGCCTTTCTTATTGTTCTCCTTGCCTTCTTTCAATGGTGGTGTCTTGCCTTTCCGCAAGTTGTAATTCGACTGGGGAACTCTTTTCCCCCGCTGCATGTCCACAAAGTGACAACACAATCCGTAGGAAGTTTCTTTGTCAGAGTCCTACTTCAATAATAGCAGTACTACTCAGTGCACCACCCCGAAGCGGTCGCTTCCAGGACCAATGCCGGGTGTGCAGACGGTCAGTGCAGTTCACGTGCCAACTGCCCTGTACCCCTCCAATTCCCCACACACCCCTACTGTTTGTTTTCCTGTACCATAGGGGAGCGGTAATCAGGGATATCAGAGATACTAACACCACCTGATCCCACCTCCAAACTCCCACTCCTCGCTGTCACTCCTGCGCTGGTCTCGCTGTCCTCCCGGCAGGTGCAACGACAGCGCAGTGGTGAGTGGGCAGGTCAGAGAGGGTTGGTATGGGATACCGGCGGGATACCTGAGGCCAAATACAGTAGGCCACTAATCGGTGTTTTGCAGGTCAGCTATGCAGGGAGCCTCCTTTCCTCCTTGCCTCCCTGTGTCAAGCCGCACCTCGCTTTCCACTACACACACAGTGAGGCCGCTTCCGACACAGACACTCAGATAGTCAGGACAAATGGTGTTCATGAGGTACGTGGTTGGCACAACGGGCGGTGCACTAGAACACTCATGCGCCGCAGGATGTTGGGGACACTGCAGGGGGCTAGAGGCAGGAAACTACAAAACACGCCTCCACTAAGCACCTCAACAGCAGTCCGGCAGGTCGGCGGTCCGGCCGCAGGGACCACGAGTCCAACAATGTTCCTAGCCCTAGGGCTAGACCAGGACATGGACCACTAGCCCAGCACCTAGCCCAGCACCTGCGTTCCACAACCACCGCTGCCGAGCAGCACACTCATACACTGTCACTCTCAGCTCCCAATCGACTCGGCTCGGCACGGCTCCCAGTCACCCTGAGCCCCGGGACCTACTTGGCGTCTTCCGTGCACACAGCAGCCTCGACAGACTTGCCACTTAATCTGGGCTTCAGCGTCTCGGCTCCTGCGCCTCACAGCTTTACAGCTGACCTCTGCCTTCGCGGAGCCTCGGAGCCTCGGAGCTCGGAGCTCAGAGCACAGCGTTTCCTGCGAACTCGGGATTAGAGGGATTAGAGGAAGGGACCTGCAGAGACCACAGAGTCCACAGAGTCAAGCCGCACTGTCGCTCGCAATCGCAATCACAGCCGCTTCCGACTCTCCAGCCGTTCTCTCCAAACTCCTTAAATGATCTTGTTTTTTGTGTAAATAAAGCACATCTGTGCAAAAGTCGCAAGTTATTTCAATTTTCTAACTTTCTCATGGCTTTTAACCCAATTTCATTTTGCAGAGCACTCAGTAAAGGATTTCAACACATACCAAGGCCTTCCTCCCAACTTGGCAGCCACCCAATTAAATTTGAAAAAACAGTTTTTTTAATAATTCCAGAGTACGACTTTTATGTTGTATCATGGCCAACCTCACAACCTTTAATAGAGGACCATCCAATGCATGCATTTGCTTTACAAATAGCGTCCCCCGATGTATCTTTATCAGGGTTGCTGTTGAGATGAGCCCCAACTCCAGTCTAAGTGCTTATATTGTAATTCATCCTGGTAGCCCCAGGATCTTTCTCCAAAGTGCACCTTCTGTTTTATCAGCCCATAGTGTATAATACCTATATGATATCTCCAATGCATACAGCCGCAATGGAACAAGCTTCTGCTTGTATACATTTAACTCACCTATAAAACTAAAGTCAGCTGTTTTTTTTGTTTTTTTTGTATTCGTTATAGCAGCCAAAAGTATTCTTGAACTTATTTTCTTCAGTAAGAGTTCACAATTCAGGCCCACCTCATTTTAATAGCCCACATAGGAATATCTAGATAATTTGGACACATCACCCAAATTAAGCCTAATTCTTTTATTCTTTTATAATTGGGCCTTTTTCCCCAAACATCATATATTGTTTTTTTCCAAGTTTACTATCAGCCCATTTTCATCTGCATAGTCAAGGATGGCTTGCGCACTATGGCATACACCAATATAAGTACTTTTCCTAGCCAACCGATGTTACTAGTTTGAAGTTTGAAGTCTCAGAAAAGCATTATCCACTAATGCCAATGTGTTACCAATATCTGCAATATAAAAATTAAACAGGAGGAGAGCCAGGAAACAACCTTGGCTGACTCCCCTCCTAATAGGGGTAGTATCCGAAAGTTCCCCCAATCTATTTAGTCGTACTCTGGGCATATTATCATAATACAGAAGCTGACATGCATACAGTAAATGATTGTGCAGGCCCATTCATTTTCTCCAATTTTGACCACAATTTCATTCTGTCTATGGTGTCAAATGTGGATGTAAAGTCTACAAAAAGGATATACAGAGAGTTGAGGCATATTTTAGTTTGCATTGCTCAATCAATGTGTTAATGGTAAGGATATTTATACTTATGGAAAGGCCCTTTCTAAATCCAGCCTGGCAACAGCTAAGGATATCATTTGCCTTAATCCACTTATGTATTTCCTTAAGTATAAACATAGAGAAAATCTTACTACACACATCAGTTAGAGCCAACAATCTATATTTGTTTGGGTTATTGTGTAGGCCCTCTTTATTAACTGGAACCAGGTAAGATATCCTCCAAGAGTCAGGAACCAGACCCTATGTCTCTACCTTATTGAACAGATCACACACAATTTCTGCCCAGAGCAGAGGGTTCGACTTAAATTTGATATTGCACAACCCACCAGGTTCAGGAGCTCGTGAATGTGTCCATTTCTTAATTATCTCCACAATAGAGACATGATCAAAACCAAGCCTAACCCTGCTTTTAGCTCAAGCAATTTTGTCCATACCATCAAACTTCTTCTTAAGGAAAGACAGCCAAATACTCCCACTAATACAACAATGCAAATCATTTTGGTTCCTTTGAGTAATGGATTTATAAGATGACCACAACTTTTGCAGTCACCTTTAACTAAACGTTTCACCATCGATTGCCCAACCACATTTACAGTTGATACTGTGTAGTGTTTCACCTTATTTATATATACATTTTTTATTTGTTTTTTTAAACAGCTCTCCAGGCCCCTAATTTCTAATCTTATATCTCTTTTTGCAGAAGCTATATTTATATCGTAGATCCTTAATGGACCACCATTTTTATTCATGCAGATACAGTTTGCCATTGGTAAGAAATCATACACAATAGAGGCTATCCATTCCACCATATCATTGGCTGTATGTAGATGGTCTATATCAACTTTGACTTGTGACATAAAAGACTTAATGCTATCCAGGTTGCTATCTGTCCAACCAGGGCAATTTCCACCCAAATGTAACTCTATGGCCGCTATTTTATCATAGGTTTTAACCCTAGACCCTGGAGGGTTGCAGCAGAAAGATAGGATAGCCTGGTCACTATAAATATTCATCGCCACGTTGCGATATCCATAGCACCCTCCATCACTTTTTCACTAACATAGACCTAATCAATGATAGAGGGCACCTTGCCATTGGTCCATGTAGGTGCTGCAGGCACATATCCTCACAGATGAGATAACTATTTAACCTCTATACCTTCAAGAAAGTCAGAACATTCACTTAACCTCTTCATTTTCAAGGCATTAAGTGAAGAGGGCTTAGCCACAAAAGTGATGGGTGGAAGGTTTTGAATGAATCTGAACCACCAGCATTGTTCTGGGCAGCCTTCCACACCACTGTTTTTAAGCCTGTCTGAGCCATTGCAAAAGGGTCTCAGCCATATGCAGATCAGTCAAGTAATGCCACCAATGGTAGCAGCCCAGCCCAAACTGCTAGGCGAGGTCCCATCTGCACGGAAACACAAGCAACCCCAGACATGTTTCGGCCTTGTTGGGCCTCCTCAGTGAAGTGCAGCTTGATTCCCTATGGTGCAGCAACCAAGGGACCCCACGTCTGGGAATACCCTCTCTCACATAGTGATACAAATTATAACCACAAAAGTGATGGGTGGAAGGTTTTAAATGAATCTGAAAAAGCTGCCATTGCTATGGGCAACCTTCCACACCACTGTTTTTTAGCCCGTTGGCACCATTGAAAAAGGGGTCTAACCATATGCAAATCAGCCAGGAACTGCCACCAATGGTAGCAGCTAAGCCTGAACTGCTAGGCCAGGCCCCCTCTGCACGGAAACACAAGCAACCCCAGACATGTTTTGGCTTTGTTGGGCGTCCTAAGTGATGTGCAGCTTGATTCCGTAACAAGTAGCAAGCAAGGGACCCATGTCTGGGCATACCCTCGCTCACATAGTGAGACAAACTATAACCACAAAAGAGAAGGGTGGAAGGTTTTTAATTAATCTGGAGAAACTGCCATTGCTCCGGGCATTCTACCACACCACTGTTTTTTTAGCTCATCTGCACCATTGCAAAAGAGGTCTAGCCATATGCAAATCAGTCAGGTACTGTCACCAATGGTAGCAGCCCAGCCCGAACTGCTAGACCAGGTCCCCTCTGCATGGAAAAACACGCAACCAAAGACATGTTTCGGCCTTGTTGGGCCTCCTCAGTGAGGTGCAGCTTGGTTCCCTATGGCACAGTGAGCAAGGGAGTCTAAACCTTCCAGCCATCACCTCTTTGTTTTTGCATTACATGAAAAGGAACATCTCTTTTGCTTCAACTTGGCATCAACATCAGCAGATAGACAGTTGCTATTAATGTCTCCACACAGAACAATACTGACATTGGGGTTCAGTAGAAGCTGTTCACTCACAATTTCATATATACATTGCTGGATACTTTGAGTTACCCATACCTCTAGCAGGGTCATATATATTCCCGACCAAAATGGTATCTTTAGACCAGAGATCCACTGAAACCATATCATTAGATATAAATGTAACCAGACCGTCAAATGGATGACCATTTTTTACCTTTTTTTGCAGGTTTTCTAACGTGGTAACGTTCTGTAGCCTAGACTCGTGCAACATGCTTATATCTGCAGATATGAAGAGTTCAATAGAACCATTCTGCCTGAATAGGTGGTTATGACTCTTGGTGTTCCAAGATTTAATGATAAGGGTAGATCATGCTCTAGTAAACACAGGTGGCAGAAATGAGCACAACCTCTCACAATGGGCTTTTACTGTGGGATCACATGATGGTCGTACTGATAAAGGATCCATCACAATCACTTCATTCCTCAACCCCTTGTCAGGCCCAACCCAAGCTTCAATTGGTTTAGATATTTTCTGTGGGAAAAAAACAATCTAGGTCAAAACCCCACTTTAATAGGGACTCAGCATTCGTTCTAATCAAAGTTGCAACCTCAGAGGTAGTTCAATACACTCTAGATACTTTAATTTCACAACCTTTAGCCTGCTCTACATATACAAAGTCCCCACTTGTGACTACTCTCATAGCTGACACATTACTAAAAATAGAAAGCAATTGGCTCCGATTAAGAGCCAAGTCAGAACTAGAGAACCGACTAGTTATCATGAATTGCGTTGCTGAAATTAACTTGCCACCCTTTTGCAGGGCAGAATTTTTCAATTGGGCCACAATGGTGCCAATATTTTCTTAGGGACTTGTATAGAAGAGTGAATTTGCAGATTATTATTCACCAAATTATTTATCCCCTTTGAACAATTATTGGGACCATGTCCTCTTGTGACTTTCTTCTTTAAATGATACAGATACATAATTTACGACTGCTTGATGCCTGTCCACTTATCGATTTTTTATCTCTATTAGTAAGCAATCAGCTTGTCAAATTGCCCTCTCTTTGGAGGCCTGCATTATTTTTCCTGGCAGACCTTTTCTGTGCTTTTCTTAAAATTGGCAATTTGTTTTCCTTGTCCCTATTTGTTCTAGAATTCTTGAACAATTATCTTCTGATGTAAATCTCAGGGAATTTGCTTTTTTTTACTTCTAATTATCCCCGAAAGATGCACCTCCAAATCTTCATCCTCGTCACAGCCAAGGAGAATTTCTTCTTTTCTAGAATCCACATTTTCAATATTTGGAGCTGCAGGTGCACCACCAGAGAAACATTACGCAATGCTTTAGGGATCACTGAGGTAGTAGAGAAAATTCCACCAACATCACATTTTTTTCACAATATTTTCAAAATCATAGAATGTTTTTGCACCAAGCAATGAGTATTGCAGGTTATTTTTAGGAGAATTATTAATGCAGAGCTTGTTGTCATATTATTTATTTTGATTTTATTTGATCTGATTTGATTTTATGACTTATGCCGCGAATACCCCAAAGGGGACCAGGCAAAAATGCATCTGGGTGCAGAGATAGAATTACTTAGTTATAGTGTCACAAAGGCACAGACTGATGATGGAAGACCAGAATCCAGGCAAAAAGATGGGTTTTACGTTGTTCCCTAAAACTTGGCAAGGAATTGAGGCAACAAAGCCTCAAAGGCAGAGCATTCCATTCCCTGGGGCCCAAGGCATAAAACCGTCTCTTGCCCCAAGTGGTCATTCTGACCTGTGGAACCTGCAATAGGTGCTGATCTAAGGAACACAACTGTCTCCAGGAATGGTACAGCTGGATCTTTGCATTTAAATAAGCTGGTGCAATCCCATGGATACACTTGACAAAAAAGCTATTGATCTTGAAAAGAAGCTAAAGAATCACCATATTACGATCCACAATACTAAACCCACACATAATAAAGGTCATATTCTTGACTGGATTGGGAGTAGCAACCTCCCCATCGAGAATATGTCCACTACCCCTTGTATCTGTTCAGACCACTCATTTGTTTCTTGTTTACTGAAACTACAAGATAAAGTAGGAAGGATACATGAACCTGCGCGCTTAGTCAATACTCGAAATTTTAAGGACATAACTGCCCCGGTATTGACCACTCACATATTGAAGCTGATGATGACAACAGAGGATTCTGACGGACCAGAGACCCTTATTAATAGCTATAATAGGGAAATTACAGATAGGTTAGACCAACAAGCCCCACTTAAAATCAAATCTGTTAGAGATCTTCTTAACCGACATTAATGGTTCACTACTGAGTTAGCGGAACTTCGAACTAATAAAAAGCAAGCGGAAAGAAAGTGGTGTAAAGACAAATCTGAGAAGAATTTACTGCCGTGGAAACTACTAGAGAGGACGTACAAAAATAAGATCATTGAAGTAAAAAGGACTTTTTATAATGATCAGATCAATTCTGCTGGGGACAAAACGAAAGAATGTTTTCGCCTCTTTAGAACATGTGAGAAACCCATTGCTGTTATTACTTCCATTAAACCAACCAGTGATGACTGCAATAAAGTGCAGAAAGCCTTTTCAGACAAATTGCAGAAAGCACAACATAAAATAATTAAGGAACTACTAGCTCCTCCTAAAACGACCACTACTCACAACCAGAGTACTATAAGTGGAGTTAGCACAAACTCCAGTTCGGGTCCGTCCAACTCAACACCCGAAACCCATTCCCAACAAGACCAAAGTCTGGGTTTTAGGTTTAAAGACCTGAATATGGCAGAGTTGCAGAACATACTTAGAACTATGCATCCTACTAATTGTCCTGGAGAATTACTCCCATCCAAAATCATATTGGAACATAAAGAACTATTTGGTCCCTTCCCGTGTAGATATTTGAAATCTTCCTTTCGAGTGGGTTTTATCCCCAAATCTATCAACAATATAGCAGTGACACCTCTACTAAAAAAAGCAGGACTGGATGCTTTAGATGCCACTAATCTCAGGCCCATTACAAATACTTTGTTTTTTCTTAAACTCATTGAAAAAGTAGCCACCGTGCAGCTCCAAGCTCATGTCCACACTGCTGGCATTCTACATGAGAAACAGTCTGGGTTTAGGAGTTTCCATGGTACGGAGAGTGCTCTTCTTGACCTCCAGATACACATGCTCTCAAAATTGGAACATGGCAAGTCGGGGCTGCTGATGTTACTAGATCTATCAGCAGCTTTCGACTTGCTAGATCATAAAATCCTGTTGGAGCGTATGGATACAGTTGGAGGACTCTTGCCAGAGGCAATTACATGGCTCGGATCCTTTCTGGAGGGCCGTCTCTCATGAGCTTATTGGGGTGACAATGCCTCTGATGTGGAAACCATTGTATGTGGGGAGCCACAGGAGGCTTGTTTTTCCCCTTTGCTATTCAACATTTATATCCTACCATTATGCAATGAGTTGACATTGATAGATGTTTTATTTCTGCAATTATGCAGATGATTTTCAACTGGTCCTAGAAATCACTGGGGACCACGAGAAGGATCAGCTATTGCAGGATACAACCTACCTGACCATCAAAGGATGGATGTCAACCAACTGGCTGTGTTTGAATGCAGCCAAGACAGAGCTTATGTTGTTTGGTCCAAGACTCGTGAGAGCTGGCCTTAGCCAGAAGTATGCCAACTTTATCATTGATGGCAGCCAAATAAAGGTTGTGTCCAAAGTTAAGACTCTTGGCACCTTCATGGAGGAAAGCCTGGATTGCAACGCCCATGTAGCTGCTATCACGAAAAACACTAATTATCATCTCAAGGTGCTATGACAAATTATGCCCTAAATTTCAATAGAAAACAGAACTAAGTTGGTGAGGGCCGTGATCCTCTCTCGAGTTGACTATTGTAACGCCTTACTGGGAGGTGCAACTAGGTCAGATGTCCAAGAATTACAAAAAATTCAAAATTCAGCCACATGTATCATCTTTTAGATGAAACATTTGGAACCAACCACTGCAGCATGGAAAAGATTACCAGTGGCAGCTCGTATTCAATTTAAACTATTAACGACTTGCCACAAATGTATTTACGGGAATGCTCCTGTGTACTTGAAAGTGCAAGTAAGCACATACCATCCCCAAAGAAACATGAGATCTGCCGAGAGCTGTCTTTTGAAACAACACTCGGTTAAACGTGCCAGGGACCTTGGTCGGGCTTTCCACGTTACAGGGGCAATAGCTTGGAATGCCTTGCCACCAATAGTATGTAAAACTGAAAACCACCTCGAATTTAGAAAGCAGTTAAAAACACTACTCTTTAACCAATATGACTGATCATGTAGTAGCAGCCTCACACTTCTGTCTCTCTGCGCCTGGATGCCCACGGGCTTTGGCGCAATGCAAATAAAATAACATAACATAACATAACACTTGAACACCAGACAGAGCACCTTAAAGTAGTTGGACTTAAATAGCACCTAATAGCACTTGAGTAGCACCTTAAACAGGATTATCTGGGAGAACGGAAGCCAATACAGATTTCTTCTATACTAAGAAAGTTCAGTTCTTCTTTTTAATGAGAAAATCAGTCTGATAGCAGAGTTTTGCGGTACCTGTAATCTCCGTATTTGAAATATTTTGACCCCCATAAGGAGGGCATTGCAGTAGTCGAGCCTAGCATTGGTCAATATTCCAACTACTATTGGTCGATCCTTTTCTGCAATGAGAGACAACACTGGTTTTAAAAGTCTCAATTGATAATAGAATTACTTTACCATTTGGCTAATCTGTAACTTGTAGTCCATACTTAACTGTCAAATACAGCCTAGATTCTTCACAGTATCTGAATATCTAGTGGAAACACCAAACAAAGAGGGACATGGAGTCATCTGAACCATCTTTTGTACCAATCTCTTTGCGCCAAGCACAATATCCTCTGTGGTTTGGAGGAGCTCAGTTGGAGTTTATTCTCCAGCACTCAACTCTTAATCCTGTTGGCGCAGGACAAAACCAAATCCACTGCTTCCAGGGGCTGATTGAGTCGCACATAAATGTGGGTGTCATTCATATATGAGTGGTATGACAACCCAAATTCAGTAAAGATATTCAACAATGTTCGAATGTAAATGTTTATTTACATATTATGTGCATCTAATGAAGTACAGATCTCATTTAGACTATTCATAGTCTTTTGATCAATACCAAGCTCTTCCTCCATCTGTAGTTTTGCCAATGAGGGTGGGTTGCACTTAAAGGAAGAACATCTATCAGACCTTTTAGGCAAGGATATAATGATAACCTCGGCGAGTGTATCCCAGCATGTCCATCTTCAGTTATATGGGACGTTTCAGGAACCTTACTTCCCATAGAAAGGGCCACTGGTGGTGAAGCCATTTGGGCAGAATAAGCCTGCATGGAATAGCAAAGTTTTAGTAATGAGTTATTAGTATCAGGCTCTGCTGTAGTAGAGGCCCTGGGGTTGCAAGCAATTTCACCCACGCTGGGTGTAGGGTGAACATCAAATATCCCAAAAGAACTGCCCTTGACATTTTCAGTAATTGTCCAATGTTATTCTCAGGTGTCAGGCAGCTGCTGTTTACTGGGTTGATCAGCTGCTAACATAGTCTTGCCTTTCCAAGCTGTGTTGACTGCCCCCTTGTTCCTGTTTCTCAAGTTGGAAACTTTATTTCCTGCCTTGCAAGGCATAACAATACAACAATCATAGCAAGAAAAATATAATGTGCCTTACCGGAATGAATATCTAGCAGGATTTATATATGGAAATGTATTCACCAATACGATGCAGCAGAGCATCCAAGGCACGCACGCCACACTTCTGCCAATGTAGAGTTAAATGAAAGCTTTTGCTCACCACACCAGGCAAATTGCTGCCTGCTCCTTTCCTACCTACCTAATTTGTAACCTCTAATCTCTGCACCAACTGCACTATGAATCGTGATGTGCCTCATAATGAATGCTTCTGTACTGCTCTCTTAATGCCATGATTCATAAGAAAAAGAAAAAAAAGAATATATAAATGTTTTCTACTATCTACTTCCAACTGTGCATCCACTATTTGTTACTGCTTTTTATTGCTTTCTGGCTAAAATCAAATTTAGGTGTGCTGCTTTTCAGTGATTTCTGGCTAAAATTTAAATTAGGTGTTCTTCCAACTGTGCATCCGCCATTTGGTACTGATTTTGAGTGTTATCTGGCTAAAATCGAATTTAGGTGTGCTTACCAATTTGTAATGATCTGTAACCCTGGGTTTTCCAGCATGCTCACTGATTTCTGTCTTATTGGCTGCCTGGTGTGGTTCTATCATTGCATAGTGCTTCTGACCCTTTCCCCAGCCATCCTCTGACTCATTCCCCCCTCTTATCTCTGCCCCCATGGTGTTCTCAGTGTCTCCTATCATTTCTAACTGCTTCTTCATCTCCTATCCTCCCTCTCTCACAAAGTCTGGAAGGAAGAAACTAAAAAAGGCACTGCTGAGTTCCAACACCAAAGCGTCTTCCAGAAAGACTATCACTGACATTGTCTTTGCTGTTCCTTCTTCTAACCTATGGACCCGCCAAATGGTCTCAGTCCTCCACCCTTTCTCCTCCACATCCATTACTGGTGGCACCAGATGGAAAGTGCTCTTGGCTCACTTTGTATCTTCCAAATGCACCGTTAATGTCTATCATAATGTTATTATCATGGCCCAGGGCACTCATCCCAACCTTCCCCTTGATATGCGCCTTCCACCTCTCTTCAATCTTCCCCCCCTCCCAATGGTGGAACACCACTCCTGTGCCCACCTCGCAAATCTTTCAAATGGGCCAACCAGCTTCACTTAGCTACCCTCAATTCTCGCTCTGCTATCAAACACTCTTCTTACTGATGTCCTTGCTCTCACTGAAACATGGTTCAAGGCCAGCTCTGTCACTATTTTTGACAAGATCCTGTACAATCCTAGGGCCTCCCAGTCTGGTGGTGGAGTGGCTATCACCTTCCCTGAGTGGTTTCCTGCCACCATCATCCCCACCTAAATCTACTCTTCCTTTGAGAGTGTAGTCTGCAGGCCGTCTGGCTCACCTTCTTTCTCTCTCACTCTCGCTACTATATACAGATCCTTCAGACTGAATTCCCTCTTCCTCTCAGAATGGGCCGACCTGTCCTCCTCTCTTCTTGCCTCCCCCCAAACATATCTTCCTCAGGGACTTCAATTTCCATCTTGACTCTCCTGATTTGGTCACTGTTCGATGCAGCAGAGCATCCAAGGCACGCACGCCACACTTCTGCCAATGTAGAGTTAAATGAAAGCTTTTGCTCACCACACCAGGCAAATTGCTGCCTGCTCCTTTCCTACCTACCTAATTTGTAACCTCTAATCTCTGCACCAACTGCACTATGAATCGTGATGTGCCTCATAATGAATGCTTCTGTACTGCTCTCTTAATGCCATGATTCATAAGAAAAAGAAAAAAAAGAATATATAAATGTTTTCTACTATCTACTTCCAACTGTGCATCCACTATTTGTTACTGCTTTTTATTGCTTTCTGGCTAAAATCAAATTTAGGTGTGCTGCTTTTCAGTGATTTCTGGCTAAAATTTAAATTAGGTGTTCTTCCAACTGTGCATCCGCCATTTGGTACTGATTTTGAGTGTTATCTGGCTAAAATCGAATTTAGGTGTGCTTACCAATTTGTAATGATCTGTAACCCTGGGTTTTCCAGCATGCTCACTGATTTCTGTCTTATTGGCTGCCTGGTGTGGTTCTATCATTGCATAGTGCTTCTGACCCTTTCCCCAGCCATCCTCTGACTCATTCCCCCCTCTTATCTCTGCCCCCATGGTGTTCTCAGTGTCTCCTATCATTTCTGCGACCTCTCCAACACTCTTTCCCACGCTATCCTTCCCTCAGGCCCAGCCCACTCTTCCAGACACACCTTGGATGCTCTCATCTCAACAGACATTCCTCTCTCCACCCTCTCACTACCTGTCTCTCCTATCTCACCACTCTCACCTGTCTTCCCACCTTGACCTCCCCAGTCTACTGACTCCTCTGACCGCACTGCCATTCTCCTTCTCAGTCATTCAACCAATGAAGTGGTTGTCAGATGTTGCATTTCTCTCTTCCTTCATCCCCTCTAACCCCTTGCATTAGACTCTCCTTCTGACTCTGTTCTAGCTAGCCTCTATCACTCTATCTCTAACACCCTGGCCATACTTGACTCCGTCATGAGAATCTGCATTAAGCCTGCCTCCAAATGTAACTTTTGACTGCATTCAAATGCAAGTGCAAAGCTGTAGAGCAGAAGAAGCAGACACCTAGCATATCTTCTGACAAACTGGCCTGCCACCTACTCCAAATGCCATACTGTCTCTCCATCTGCTCCAAGAAGAGGGCTCATGTCCAAGCCTGCATCCCTGGAGCCACCAATAACACAGCTGAACTCTTTAAAATCTGAAAGGAATTTGCTAATCCTACCACAGTCTCCTCCTTGCCTCCTTCTTCCTAGGCCTTCTGCTCTTCACTGACCACCCACTTTTCCATCAAAACCCTGGACATCCTGTCCTCTCTGTCATCTACTCCCTCCTACCCCCTTTTCTTGACTCCCTTGGACCATCTCCACCGCACACCATCCTATTTATCTCCCATTGCACCAGATGGGAACTCTAATGTTATCCGCTCTATGATAGTCTCCTCTAAATAGGTGCTCCCATGCTCCTCCAAAACCCTCAAGGACAACATCTCCTCTCTTGCTCCTGTCCTGGCTGACCTCTGCAACCACTCATTTGCCACTGGATCCTTCCCTCAAGCCCTTAAGCCCTCTCTTGTGCACCCACTCCAAAAAAAGCTGTCTACTGACCCTTCTTGCCTGGCTAACTATCACTCTCTGGCACCCCTTTTCTGCACAAACTCATGGAGAAGCTGGTCATCCCCCAACTGACTCTTCACACTGAAATGGCCGGCTGTCTCCATGACCACCAGTCTGCTTTCAAAGCAGCCAGACACACACCAATTGCTCTCCTGAACACCTGTGAAGACCCATTCTCTAACATGGACTCTAACTCTACCCCAGTCCTGATCCTCCTCGATCTTTCTTCTGTGTTTGACACAGACAACCACTCCATCATCATAAACGGTCTCCATGATACCCTAGGCATCACGGACAGGGCACTGGCGTGGCTGACCTCCTTCCTTTCAAGCAGACCAAGTGCAAATAGGTCATTTACTCCCCTCCACTTCACTCTCCACCTGTGGCATCCCCTAGGGCTCTATCCTATCAATTTTGCTCTTCAACATCTCCTTGGCTGCTCTGTCCCACCTGATCTCCACTTTCTCCCCTCATCTCCAGTGTAACACAGAAGACACACAGCTCTCTTTCATGCTGCCTCCCCCTATCTCCTCCTCTTCCCTCATACTTGACTGCCTGAATGCTATTCAGGCATGGTGCTCTGCCAATCATCTCTCCCTTAATACCAGTAAGACAGAGATATTTCTCATTGAGACACATGTTCCTTGCTTCCCCCCACTCTCTAGCCAGGCTCTCTGGGTCCTCTCTCCTAACCCATTTGTAAAGGAAAAAACGTTGGATTATCTTTGATTCCTCTTTCTTTTTCGATTCACTTATCATGGACCTTGCCAATAAGTCCAATAATCAGCTGCACCTCCTCAGGGGCATTCTTCATTTCCTCACCTTCCCCCAGAGGCTCAATGTCTCCAGAGTCCTGGTACTATCTAGGCTACTGCAACAGCCTCTTCCTCATCCTGCCTCTTTCTTCCCTTTGTTTCCTTCAACTAATCCAGAATAGGACTGCAAGACTTATCCTTGGCCTCAAGCCCAGGGACCACATCTCTCCAGCCCTAAAATCTCTCCACTGGCTCCAGGTAAGCACAAGGATCAAATTGCAAGACCGTTAACATCATCCACAAAGCTGTCTAGGGCATGGGACCTCTTTACATCCAGCTTTCCTTCCCTAAATGCCTCCTGACCAGACTCCTTCGGACTTCTGGTTCCAACTCTCTGCAGATCAAACATGTCTCCAAGCAGAGAGTGGAAGGTAGACCCCTTTCCTTGGCTGGCTCCTCTCTCTGGAATGGCCTCCCTCCCTCAGACTTGAGCGTGATCTTCTTAAGTTCTATAAACTTCTCAAGACTTTCCTCTACTCCTCTTCCTTCCCTCTCGCCCTCCCGTGCAAACTTTCCATATGCTGCTGCAACTGGGGCCTGGTCCCTTCAGAGTCAAACTGTGGCCAGACCATCAACTACCAGTCCTTCAAGCTTCCTAGCCCAGCACTTGCCCTCAGCCCCCTTTCCCGGATTAATCCAACTTGGTCCTCCCTGTCCACTGCACTCATCTTCCCTTCCACCCCTCTTTCCCTGGCACATGCCTCCATAGCCTGCCCAGAACTTAACGCTCCCACTCCTGCACTTCTTCCTCATCCCTGTGGGATGTATTGACCCACTGCGCTGCGCTATGCTATGCAGAATTTCTTGCCAGTTATGGGGAAAGAAACAGCAACAATGGTGGCAAAACCCTTGTGCGTGCCAAAAACCTCCCAAAACTGTGTGCTTCAGCACACAAAAAGAGGGATGCACAACCTGCCAGGTGCATGTGCAGGGGAAATAGAGCACACCCTGCAGACATGTGCCAGTGGGTTCCATGACCAGCAAACAGAGTGCAGAGAGAAAAACAGCACTTTGCAAATAAAACCAAACATATGCCTACAAATGACATTTGCTTTGTTGCCAAAACTCCAAAATGCCTATAACACAACACTTTTCAACATTCACAATCTTGCCTGGTGCTACAATCCGTGTATCAAATGAAACATGGTGAAACAAACAGAATTACAGCTGTCAGAGAAGTTACTAATGAAACTTTAAAAGTGAGCTAAAACTCAAAGGTCTGCTGAATTACCAAACATAAACAGGATTGTTGCCAAAAAGGAATACAGATTTTAGTTGTGTTATGATTCAACAGATTTTAAGCCAAGAAATGTATTTGTATGTGATGCAACAGATGTGGTTTGCTAAGTTTAAAAGTTAATTAGCTTGGCTGACGCTGCAAAGAACTGGAAAAGCAGTTTTTTTTGTTTTTTCCCAGAAGGAGGACCTTCCTCTCAGCAGAAACTCATGGGGAGGTGTTAATTGCAGGTGGGGACAGAATCTGTTCTACAGAGAGCAAAGGAACAATGACCAAGTTGCAGCCCAGGAAATTGGAAGTGTGAAAAGGGGTCGTAAATGGCCTCTCAAAGGAGCAAGCAAGGAGGGGGATGCCTTTGACTGCAGGGAGACAAAAAGAGGCGGAGCCAAGCGACCATCGGTTGCTTAATATGAACAAAGAACACATTTTTAAAAGACTTATAATTGCTATTCAAAATGGTGAAAAATATAAACATGACAGAGTTGTTAATTTAATTTCTGGCTGCACGTGTAAAGAGGCGGCAGAACTGTGTGATATGCTCTGGGCAGGAATGGCAAGATATGTGGTTTTATGCAAAATGTATTGCTGTTAGAATTGTGAAATGTTAAACATGCATATATGTGGAAATTTGCAGAAAAATTGGAAAGTGCGTTCATCGCGAAAAGGACAAAATTCTGTAGAAAGTTAAAACAAGATCCTACAGCTGCGAGATTTTGATGAAAAGATGCTACACAAAATATGGCATCTCTGTGTGTCATTTGTATAAAAGTGACTAATGTAGAAATGTGTGTTTAATGTAAAATCCGATTTTTGAGACCAGTGGCTAAAGGAAGGTCTCTGAGGATTGTAAAGTAAATCATAAAACCTGACATCCCCCAGCCTTGAGTCAATCACTCGAATTGCAAGGCGGAGATGAAGTGGGGTCCAATCGCAGCTCAAAGGGGCAAGCTTAGCGAACCTGGCCCATACACCCCCTTTATGATCTCATTTTATAGCATACATAGAGACAGCTGACCAGGCATAGGGACAGACAGATCCACTCGCTTTCCTGATGCTGGTGGAGCGCCCTGCTGCTGAAATCCACATCTTCCTTATTCCAGACTCTGGAAACTTGGCAAAGCAAAGGCTCATGCATAGCTGAACCATTCTCAGCTAGCCCTTAAACTCTAGAACAAAACCCCAAAAGCCTAGGGCAAGCATCATAATACAGCTGGGCGTGCTGTTAATGCTTGCCTGCTGAATTGAAATATCCTCAGAACCAAGAAGGGCAGATCCCGTCCAGTCCTGTGCCGTGACCAGAGCGCCTGCTGACCCTGTTCAGGCCGATATGGCCAGCTCTCAGTCCCTGATAGAATCCTGATGGTGCAGAATCCTGACGGTCCAGAATCTTAAATCCATTTTGTTTTGTGAGTATTAGCAGGGAGTTAGACACTGTTGATTTCCGTGCATTATAAGGTCCACCCCTAACCTATGAACTATCCTTACTTCCATAATCAGTAACATTGTATAAATCCATTGTGAAATCTTATTCTGTCTATCTGTAAAAGCATCCTTTTCCTAGTCATTTTGTCAACTTTCATCTATTTTTTTTAATTTGATCTATTAATTTCATTCGAGTGACCAGCCTAGCGCTCCAAGGTGGACAGCGAGGAACCAGGACTGAGTCGTGAATCACTCCTGACTCTTATCTGTGCCATCCTGGTGGCTTAGCTTGGATGCTCTATTCCAAAGTCAAAATTTTTATGATTTTAAAACTAAAGCCTTTTCCATTCTCGCGCCTATCTCGTAAAAACGACCATTACTAAAACCGCTATAACTCCCTCAGTTTTTGTGATAGAAACAAAACTTCAACTTCTACTTGTACCTAACATCCATAGCTATCCAATCCATCATTTCAAAATAGTTCTCCTGTTATCGCGCATATAGCACACAGAAAGGTTTGCCGTGATTTTAAAATCCTGAGAAATTTTACAAATAGATTTAAACTGATTCCGACTTGGATTTAAAGATTGCAAATGTTTTCTGCTGACAAAATCATTGCTTATGCTTGTGTGCAACTGTTCAAAACAGCTCCCATAGGAATTTACAACAATTTAAGAATTTTTCCACACATTTAGAGTTCTTGCTCAGCCACTTTAAAAATCTACCTGACAGTTGAAAAGCCACTTCGTTTTTCTCTTTCTGTGTAAGGGGGAGAGGTAAAGTGAGACACCGTGAACTGTACTATTCCTGAATACCTGCTCTCTCATTCCATCTCTTCGCATTGCCTATTGGGGGTTGAGGGGTGTTGCAGGGGGAATTTCTAACCATTGTGCTATGTGATCTGAAACCAACACAAAAGTATTCTTTTCTGTGCTGCATTTGTTTTGCTCATTACTTAGTCCTAGTGTATCAAAGTTATCATTCTGTATTCTGTCACCCCATTGGGGATTGTTGTTTACCTATTAATATATATATTGTGATTTTGATCTTAAATAAGTAAATAAATAACACCTTTTACAAACCAGCCTCATTTCTGGTCCACTGTGACCCGGGGTATTCTTAAATAAGGGGTGTGATACGAGTGGTACATCTTTCAAATAATTGAATCGATATATCAAATAAGTTTTTCCATTATGCTGTACACTAGGCCGAGAGCAGAGTGTATCGCCTGATTGAAATCCTTAACACCCCCACCCCTGTGCACTTACCACCCTGTCATGCACTTGCATAGTAGGATTGTTACAAGACCAATATAATTGTCTTTGTTGTTCTGTTTTGATTCCCATGCACTCCACATCTTGTCTTGTGGTGCCTAGAAACATCTGTGTGTAGGAAGCATACAAATGTCCAATAAACAAAATAAATACAAATAAAATAGTTCAAAGTGAGGTCTACTTCCCCTTTATTGATTTGTTATAATACTGGCCTCTGCCTCTCCCACCTCAACTGCCCTATCTGTCCTTCCTCGTCCTTTGTGGCACTTTGCACCGGAACTGGGTACTTAAGGGCCGTGTATAGCCTCCTCTGCCATATGATCGTAGTTTTAGAGATAGATAAGGGACCACCAGTATTTTGTGTTAAAAAAACAAGTGGTTCAGAAATGTGCAGCAGGAGTCCAAACGCACAGGGGCCAGAATACAGAAACTTTGCACTGTTGCAAAGGCAAAGTTTCATGGCGTTAGCACTAGGGCAAAGTTTGCCCTAGTTCTGAAAACGCTTGTAAATATTAGAAGACCATTGCACCATGAAAATTGCAGCCTGGCATGGTATAAGCACCAAGGCAAAAATGACCAAGTGCAAAAAAGATACATTTTTGAAGCATTTTTGCACTGGGGCAAAGTTTGCCCTAGTGCTAATACCATTCCATATTAAATACAGTGAAAAGGTATTGTTTTGGAACTACAAACATTTTTGCCCTACTGCTTATGACATGGCAAAATGCACTTGTCATGGTGCAATGGTTTTTCAAATATTTGCACATATTTTTAGAAAAAAGGCAAACTTTGCCCTAGTGCTAATACCGTGCAAACATTGCACTTGCACCAATGCAAAGCTTCTGTAATCTGGCCCCAGAAATGCTTTTCTCAGAGGCAGCATCTCCTGCCTTAACTGTCCTTTCCTGTCCGTCTTCGTTTTATTTATTGTGTTGTTATCCCTATGAATAGATATTGCCTTCATTTTAATGTTATCCTAAAGAATTGCGGAATATATGATGTCTATACCTTATTGTACACTTCACACTGCCTGCTAGGGTAGAGGTGCCATTGAAAAATCGTTTAAATAAAAGTGTGCACATTTGAGGGCACAGTCTGTGTAGGTGGCCATTAATGGGATGGTCTAGTAAAAAATGTTATTTAAAAAATAGATAGGCAACATACAATAACGTTGTATTTATGTTTGCGGTCGCTTCAAAAGCGACCGCAAACATAAATACGTTTTTATAGTTGCGGTTTTATTTCTAAGTTTTCCGGGCTCCTCCAGCCCGGAAAACTTAGAAAAAAAACCGCAGCTAGTGCTTATTTTCTTAAAAAAAATAAATAGCACTTACCGAGATTCAGCTGCAGCTTTCCTGCTCTGGTCTCCGGTCCCAGTCCTCCGCCTACAGCACTAATGAAGGGAAATCCACCCAGCGGTAGCCTTTGTTTACTACAGCTGGCTGGCTTTTCTTTCATTAGTGCCGCAAAAGCCAGCACAGGAGGGCCTCCATTTCACAAAATGGATGCACCCATGTGCTTGCTTTTGCGAATTCTGAGCTTGAATAGCTCAAAATTTTACATAGGAAGTTTTAAAACGGAGAATGCTAGTATTTTTTTTTTATCTTGCCTATCTATTTTTTAAATAAAAAATGTTTACTAGACCATCCCTTTAAGTGAAAAAGGGGATCTGGCCTAGCAATTTGGGCGGGGCTGCTCCCATTGGTGGAAGAACCTGACTCATATGCATATGACTGAACTCCATTTGCAATGGCAACCACTGGCCCAAAAAGAAAACGGTGGCGTGCAAGGTTGCCCAGAGCAATGCCAGTGGTTCAGATGTACTCAAAACCTTCAACCCATCACTTTTTTGGTAAACATAAAGCGACAAAAACATCACATTTTTACAGGTCGGTCATTTTTCATCCAAGACAGGTCGTAGCCCATCCCGGGTGAATTGATGTCTGAAGTCTGCTGGGAATGTTCTTCATTTCATGGCTCTTCATTCCGTTGCATGCTGGCTCCTGTTTCGGTCACAAGCTACAACACACCAACAGGGAATTGGGTATTTTACATTTCCATTCTGTACAGTAATGCAGCTCCAGCTATTATACATTATATTGTTTAGTGGATTGGAACCTCATGAAGGTCAATGTGTCTCTTTGATCAGGGATTAAAGGTCCTAGGACACCCATTGTGCCGTAAAGGTGACAGTGAGCAATCACACATATGCAACATTTAAAAGAAAGTAGAGATGCCTTTTATCGAGCTGCCCTTTCTAATGTTGGCAATATGTTCCTTTAGATGTGAAGGATATGATCATGAAATGGCCCAAAAACTCAAACCGGTGCCTCAGTAGCTAAATATCATACAGCTCTGCTGAAGAATGATAAAAATACCCAGCCGATTAGGAGCCCGGAACATTATGTTCCCAAAGAAGAAAAGGCGATGGAGCACTCGAGAGAAATCACTCTTTAATTGCGGCATGTCTGATTATATGTTCCCCGCAGACACACACACAAAATGCTATCTTGAGTCTAAAAAAAAAAAAAAAGCTCAATTTACAATAGAAGCTTTAGCAGAATGTGAAAAGTGGGATGATACACGCCTATTGTCTTGATTATGCATATTCCAAGAATATAAGAAGGGCAGCTGTCAGAGCGTATTAGAAAATGAGAGCTCAACATGTCTTGCCAGTTATTTATGCTGCTGTTTCTGTTATTGTGTCAGGTTGAAAAAGCGTTCTTGATTTTTTATTGATGAACTGCGTCTGGGGGTAACATAGTCAGCAGATGCCAACACATGGCAGCACAGAACAGCGATTGCCTTTTCCAAGCACAGTAAACAATGGAAGTTACGATTATACACGATTAGAGTCTCAAGGTACTTTTTTTCTTACATTTCGGAAAGAGGAAAGGCTGAGACCATCCTGATACTGGAAGGCTAAACACAGATGTCAAAAGTGAGTGCTTAACTGAAGATCTGGGTCACAGAATGCACATGGAGCAGGAACCAGGCCAGACCCAGGTAAGTGTGAAAGAACAGCATGCTTTATTGCTTCTTAGTTACAGCATAAGTGGTTAGCTTTTGGAGAGTAGGTCTCATTCCTCCATCCAGGTTCCTATGTATTCTCCAAGTTCCCTAGCTGTCATTCAGAGAACGTCATGGTCCCTATCACTCCAGTATTCATAACATTCCAATATGACTACCCCAGTATTCATCCATACACATACTCTCAAATACTACACATCTCCCGCCGCAAAAACATAAAAGATTTGAGAAGGACAACCCTTCTACAAGCCGAGACAAACAACCACGAATCAGACCTAAACTCTATCCACCCTAGCCTGCTGCACCAGGGTAACAAGACTGCCACTCACGAGTACAACTTTTGCCCCACAATGGCAAAATAAACCTGCCTACACTCGCAACCCTAAACAAAAAAACAGAACTTCCTTCTACCAGGGACTGCCACTACCTGGCAACAGGTCTGCCACACCTGCACACTATACCAATGCCCACAAGAGGACACAACTACCAAACCAACAACAGCGTCCCTGGCACTAACTTTACAAAAGCAGCACTAGAACAACAACCAACTTTCAACGCAACACCATCACTTCCCCCAAAAGGAAACACAAAAAAGAAATTAAAAGGTTGATAGAAAAGAAAACTAACATCACAAAGAACACACAAAAACAAGTACGCAACCACACAAGCATGGCGTGTGATAGTGCACAATCCCTGTGAGAAGAATCCACAAGCATGCAGTGTAAAACTGCATGCAAGCACAAGCAGAATAGTACATCTTGTGTGAGCAAGAAGAATTTTGAATGGAAAATATAGAATTCATACCTCAAAAATATAACGTATCCTTATTACCAATGTCTAACACGACCACAAGGTTCTAACAAGAACATATTCCACCATAAAACCACTAGCTGTACCCCTTAAAAACACATGACACCATAATAATTCACAGATAATTACCTCATAGTCTTAATTTAAAAAAATATTGCTGCAAAGCTAATGACACTAGTAACTGTGTGACAAATAAATCTATTTATCCAATAATGTGGTATACACAGGAAAGGCGGTGTTGTCCATACAGAACAACAAACACAAAGGGGTACATAATCCACCAATTTCCACCCTCACATTCAAACACAAACATTTGCAATCAGCTCCCACTTATCACACAAATGAAACAGTCCCACAAGAATATCAACCACCAAGATACAAATCAAATCACTCATTCATAGCTTCAAACATCTGTGCATGCAACCATCACCAAACATCACCAAAAACCAAACACTGACACATCACTGACTATGCATGCACTACAACACTCAACAAACCAAAGCGCAATAAGTGGAATGAGGCAGCAAAGCAACATGTGCAAGCAAACCTCTCACAACAGGTGGTGCCATGTCACGTCCAACATGACAGCTCTGAATTGAACCATGTTCATCTCTATCATGTTCATCATCCAACCTCACCCACGCCACATACATCCAGTGAAATCACACTGACACGCATGTATACACAAGCCCACAAAAATACACATCCCAGCACACTATCATCACACAACATATAATACATTAAACAGATGAGGTGCTCCTGGTAGAAACCAAAATTAACTATAGTCATAACATCCTAATAAACAGTGAATAACTAATGAGGAAAATGTTGCCAACATGTTTTACAATATAGCTATATATGACCTTTCCAGCTATTCTATTTGAGGCATAATTTTCAACACATTTCCCATGTTGGTTGCATTATCAACAACCTTTCACTTTCTTAGCTACAATTCACACATTACACTTTTCAATCTATGCACAATGTACTACTTGTACTTCTAAAACATTGGGCACATTTACTGTTTGGAACACATGGACAATATTTACTTGTTTCTGTTATTTCTTATTTTACTGTTCACCCCAAGGACAGTCACACGGCATTTTTCCTAATCCACTGCTGAAGTGCAAATACCCCTGAGGCAGTCAGCACATCTTTTAGTCATCTACTCAAAGCATCTAACATTGATACCAAACATATCACTGTGAGCTTGGATTATATCTCCTTACTTCATTTAGTTGCTGCTGTCTCTCCTGTAGCAGGTGATCTCTCTTCTTAGTTTGGGTTCTTTAGGTATCCTCGTCACCAATGTTAGTAATGTTTAAAAGAAGCAGAATTGAAGTGGTTTCAAGTGACATATAGGTGCGTAAAAATGAACAGTGCGCAAGTGACATGAGATGCTATTGAAATATGTGATTATTTATTTAATGTTGGTCTGCTGTCGTGTCAAAGTGGTGTTTTGTGTTGTGGCCCATTAATGTTACATTGTCATTGATTAACCTTGCACCACATTGTTTTGTTGGTGCTTGGTCTGCTCAGTAACCCACACATACCACCATAATAGCTCTTGCTGTACAGCTAAAAGCACTGGTAACTGTGTGCCAAATAAATACATGAATCCAAAGATAGGAACTCCAATCCTAACTCTTCATTTTAAACTCTGGCAACACAACATTAAACCCATGTACTACAACTGCATGAACACATTTCCCCTCAAGATAATAGAGTGAAAAATTCACTACTTGCTATAGGTTTGCTTTCTAAGGTACCAAACATCTCTAAACCCTTTGCAAATCCTTATACCTAATCTGAACCAACATCACTTGTCATACATTTTACCTTGGCCGCTCTAATTCAATATGAAACAACTTTAATTCCCGGGAAAACACGGGACACATACAACATAGGAACTAGCAAATTAATCATGTATCCACACAACTGAGCAATTATCCACTCTAAGACTCCATTTAACTCTAATAGACTCTTCACTTAAGATCTAGCAAGGATTGCACCCAGGGCACCACACCTGTCCAGCATGTGGGCCACAATCTCTAATCTTCATGCACGTAATACTAAACATGCACACAATACACTCAAAACTCATGCAAGTATCACTTCAACATGCACACTCACTCAACTACTTAAGGTACAATTCATCTAAAGTGCATCAATACAAAACCTGCACACACAAATGCTAAAACACTGTAGCTATACAACTTTGCAAATATGGTGTATGTGGGATGGCAACTACGCCTGACAGAACAGTGTTTATCAGGCACTGTTTGTCAGTGAATATCAAAACAACATATGCATCCCAGCATAGATGGGGCTAATCTCTTATACTGAATTTCCAAAAGAAAACATTGAAAACGTACCATATTCTATACGCTGTGCATGTAAATAAAACAGTAAACTAAATAAATGCATTTCAGGTCTCAAACTCACATTAAGTGGCAACCTAATTCTGTCATTCTAGTATCATTCTACCTAAATAGCAACAAGATAAAGTGATTCAAATTACACTCCACTTTGCTATTTACTAGCACTTAATAGCATTAATAATGTGCCTCACTCATCCTCACAGCACACACACCTCAGTCAATAAAAGCATACCAGATGCATTCATAAAAATAATAATAGTAGGTAGTGCAGACAATTGATTTGTAAACACCAAATCATGGAAACGCCTTACAAAACATGTTCATTTGCTTCTTACAAATAATAACATTGACATATGAACTTCATTTCAGCAACTGGCACAATAAATCCACAAAGCACAGCCGATTTAACTCTGCGGCCTTGAGAGCGCACTGAAAGAGTTCTCGCTTTCCCTTAAACAAGACAACCAACAGTTTGCTTTTCCAGCGCCGCAGTATATTGTTTAAAATATTAACTATTGAACATATATCCTAAGATTATCACCGTGCCACCGAAAATAAAACTTGTAAATGCCACTAAACATGATAGGCTTCGTGATCATGATAGAACATCTTCATAATGCCGCCGGCCGCCTTGCAAAGAATAAACAGTACCTTTCAGTTTATTTGCATTGTAAATTGATGGCGGCATCACACTGCTGCACAAGTGACTTCCATTTAGATAACACTCACCCGTTATCCCGTTATTTGATGAAGTACTTCCATTAACACAGACTGCAACCTACTTTCATAAAGTACTTCCATTAACAGGGAGCACAAGCAGAGTGGTTGGAAACATGTCAGCATTCGAATTGAAATGATGAGAACACACTGAGCTTCCTTATGTGTCATGACGTGGATGCACGCTCAGAGGGCCTTTCCTCTAATAAGCTTTCTCCGAACACAGAGAAGGAAATAATGGCACTGGGTCTTCTCCTTGCGTTCCAGCCCAACCTCTACGCTGAAACACAGGGCCAGCTTGGCGCGAGCAACGCTGTTTCCCTACTACTCTCACAATGGCCCCCAAGAGGCATTCCTTAATTTCTATCAATTTACAGTACCTTGAGGCTGCTGGGCCAAGGAATACTTGCCCCACAACACTGCATTGCTTCCAAGCGCAACAGCGTTCTAAACAGCAACTGACAGTGGTCTCTGAGTGTACACAGGCCTAGCCGCATGGGTGCAACACTGTCCAGCCATGTATAGCTCCACAATGCACAACCTGCACCTGCCCTGGTGCTCTCCTGGACCTGTTTAGATTTCTCTACTTTAGGCCACAACTGTGCATCCATGGACTCCACTGTTCTCATGGACAGGAATTTCGCATCAGGCCTATTTTCTTCATCATCATCATTCTCCTCTTACCCTCTCCCCCCCTCTTGTCTGGGCTTGTTTTAGGAAATCCTCATCGCCAAATAAAGTATCTGGGTCACAGAATTAACATGGGGCAGGAACCAACCAGACCCAGGTAAGTGTGAAAGAACAGGATGCTTCATTGCGTCTTAGTTACAGCTGGGAGAGTAGGGCTCAAGCATCTATCTATTCTCCAAGTTCTCTACCTGTCATTCAAAGAACCTCACGATCCCTGTCACTCCAGCGTACATCATAACGTTCCAATAGGGCTACCTCAGCATTCATCCACACACACCCTCTCAGATACTACCTTAACTCACTGAGCTATCTGACCAGCATGTAATACTAGAACATTGGGATACAGGCATTTCTGTTGCAAACAAATCCCTGGCAAAGGACCAAAATGGCCAGTCTAAGTCATTTGTGTCAACATTCTGTAAGTGACTCCAATCAAGCAATCCCACTAAGTCAGTGCCTTGTCTGGGATGCCCAAGGGAAGCCCTTATTTATGTATGTTTATGGCAAGTTATAATCTGGATGATGAACCCTTGTATAACACCCCTCTCTTAGAATCCCCCCTTGACCCCACTGAGCCAAGAAGTAGGCTTGTTTTGCAAATTTAAAAGGTTTATTTGGTTACTTATGAATAGGAACAGAAAAATAGGGTGGCAGAGAATGCCCTTATGGCTTCAAGGACAATGGCCCTCATTACGACCCAGGCGGTAAGTTACTCCTGTGTCGTACCCTTACCACCATGGCGTAAACTATGTTTACGCCATGGTGGTTGGCGGATTTACCGCCCCATTCGCAGGTGAGTGGGGCGGTAAATCCCCATTTCCCATTTTACCCTTCCCCATTCCCATTTTCGCCCCATAGGGCATAATGGGAATGGGGAAAGGGGATAATTAACCCCCAGTACCTCCCACATCTTTGTCATTACCTTGCTGGTGAAATGGCTACCTCTGTCTGACTCAATCCTTTGAGGTAGACCAAAACGGGAAAAGATGTGGTTAATCATCAGGGCAGCTGCTGTTTCTGCCTTGCAGTTTGGGGCCGGGAGACATTCCACCCACTTGGTAAACAAGCATGTACCGGTCAACATGTACTTGTTTCCTCTAGACGAGCGAATTACAGGGCCTACAAAGTCGATTTGCAAATCTGACCATGGCAGTGTCATCCCCGCTTTTTTGGAGAGGCACACAAGACACCCCTTCAAGTATTGGTCGAGGTCCTGCCCCATGTGTGGCCAGTATGCAATCTCTTTTAAGATCTCAATTGTTGTGTGAAACCCCCTATGACCGGCGGTGGCCGCATCATGGGCATGACTTAACATCAGGCTTCGGAATGAGGTAGGAACCACCCACTGATCATGGCCAGCTTGGGATTTCCTTACCAACAAACCGTCTTGGATTCAGAACCTTTTTGGACATTTCATCAACACTCTAAGGTCCTCCTTCCCAACGTAATCAGTATCCGTCAGGGGAAAGTTCTCAGGGTCCTCAATGTGTTGGTAAAACTTACCAATTCTTGGATCCCCCTTCTGCGCTGTAATCAAATCAGCATTAGGGGTCTCCTTAGTGACCTGAATTTCCCCCAACAGGCACTCTATTTCGATTAGATCCCCTTGGATGGCCCCGGTTTTGGCCAGCTGATCCACTAAGTCATTTCCAGTTTTGTCTGGTCCCTCTACTTTGGAATGACCCTTGATCTTTTTCCAGTAGATGGTCATCCCATTCGATGTGACCAGATCATCAATATTTTGGATTAACTTCCCATGTTTCAGGGGTTTGTTATTAGCACATAACATGCCTCTGGTTTTCCAATTAACCAGGTGCTCCACGAACCCCTTGCGTACATAATCTGAATCTGTGATTATGACCAGTTCGTGGAGTTGATGTTGGACAGCAGTGAGGATGGCCTGATGCACAGCCATCAACTCTGCCATCTGACTACTTCGGGGACCAATTTTGTATCCAGCGGAGGGTTCTGGAAACTCCTTCACCCATGCATTCCCTATGCCGGCCACCAGTTCTTTCTCCCCGTTGTTGTGAACATGGTAAGAGCATCCATCCACATAGACAGTGGGCATTCCCTCACACTTGTCTTCTTCAAAGACTTTGTGTGGGGAATTAAGGTATGCCTCCATGCTGTCCTTGATTTTTAGACTTTCGTCCTCGAGACAGTTTTCTCTGGCACAATCATGGAAGTCAGCCAGACCTTGCGCAAGGGAACTCTTCTTGTTTTGGCCATATCAGACCTCCACAGGAAAGCCTTGCATTGACAGAATCCAGGAAGTAATTCGGGAATTACTCACATTTCCGGCCCGGATTCTGTCACTTTGGAGGTATTGCAGAGGCTGGTGTGGAGTCTCCACTATGATGTGTTCCCCCTGGATGCATGCGCGGTAATTCTTCAATGACCACACCGTTGCCAGGAGTGCCTTCTCACAATCGTTGACTTTTTCCTCCACAGAGGATAAAGTTTTGCTCGCATAGGAGATTACTTTATTGACCTTGTCATGCTTTTGGTATAATACTGCTGTCAAGCACATATTAGAGAACCCTGTCTCCAGGAAGAACTCCTTGTTTCTGACAGGGTAAGCTAGGCAAGGCGCTTGTGAGAGGCTTCTTTTGAGTTGTCTTACTGCCTCGGCTTGTTCTGGACCCCATTCCCACTTGACCCCCCCTCAGGAGATGAATCAGGGGTCTAGTGATCTCTGCGTAGCCCTCAATGAAGTTTCTGCTGTAATTAGTCAGTCCAAGGAGGCTCCTTAGTTCCCGCAGAGTTGTGGGATCCTTCAGTTTCTGGAGTGCTTCCACTTTCTTTTCTTGGGGGAAGAGACCCTGAGGAGTAATCTCATGCCCTAAGAAATTAACACGGGTTCTACACCACTGTGCCTTCTGAAAGGAAAGTTTTGCTCCGGCGGCCCTCAACTGCGTCAGAACATAACAGATCTCCGCTATGTGTTCCTCCACAGATCAACTTTTGATGAGGACGTCATCTACATAAGCCAGGTTACCCCTCGCACCCAGGTCGGGAATGGCCTTATGTAGGAAAATGTTGAATTCATTGCCGGAGTTGAGGAATCCGAAGGGAGTCCTGGTCCATGTGTACTGTTAGCCCCCAAAGGTAAAAGCCAGTTTGTATTGGTCCTCCCTACTGACAGGCACGGTCCAGTATCCATTGGTCAGGTCTATTGCTGTGAATACCTGTGACCCCTGAATCTGGGCCAGCCCTTGGTCAATGTAGGGCAGAGGCCATCGGGAAGTATGGACCCGTTTGTTGAGCTCCCTAAGGTCGGTGCAGAGTCTCCACTGGCCGTTTGGCTTCAATAATCCCAGCACCGGATTATTGAATGTGCTGTGTTTTGGACAGATTATTCCCCGGGACTCAAGGTTCTTAATTATTTCAGTAAGGGACTCCATGGATGCGAGAGGCAAACAATATTGCTTTACAAACACTGGAGTCATTCCAGGGTCCGTGGGAATTGTTGTGGTGTGGATGTCGGTGCGACCACAGTCATATGAGTCTACCGCAAAGAGATCTTGGAAATCCAAGAAAACTTGTTTCAACTTTTGCTTCTGTTCCAGAGTCACACAGGCATCAGCTAGGTTGACTCTCTCTTCCACCATCTGCCTGAAGCCTGGAAAGACTTCTGGTTTTGCTATCTCAGCGGCCTC
The DNA here is from genome assembly GCF_040938575.1 of Ambystoma mexicanum. Taxonomy (NCBI): domain Eukaryota; kingdom Metazoa; phylum Chordata; class Amphibia; order Caudata; family Ambystomatidae; genus Ambystoma; species Ambystoma mexicanum. The sequence goes on from NC_090927.1 coordinate 330,159,889, forward strand.
CTCCAGCTGGGTGGAGAAGTCGCTGGTCAGAGTGCTGATTTGAACCGGAGGCTTCAGGTGGGAAAGGCAGCCCTCATGGACCTGGAAAATCACCTCATCCCCTCTGAAGTCACAAGTCACATCTTCCTTACCATAAGGGCAATAAGTGTACACCAGGAAGTTCCCCCCATGCCGGGTGAAAATCCTGACTGGTGTTGTATTGTCCTCACTGTCACTGTCAAAACAGTCCTTGGGGATCGGTCCTAACCGTTCATTTTACCTAAATAAATGGAGAAATGTCGGTCATCAACCGCCATTCCAATGATGGTGCCTGCGGCTAGAGTAATACTCTGTAAGTCACTGTTATCCACCTCTATTGGAATGGTGTCATGTTCTATGTTGACTAATGGTGTTGGGTTTACCCCTAACCCTTGTTGTTGGAGAGAAGCATTTAGATGAATATAAGCATCAGGGTTTTTCAATTTTTGTCCTCTTTTAACTTTCATTTCATGGGAGAATTGTCGGGTCCTTTCTGGGATGGTGACTTCCTCTTTACTCTGAATTTCAACTGCATAAGGTAGCAATTGAGCTGACCTAAATGCTTTTTCATGGGATTATCCGCTAATCGGGACCAAGCTTTGAAGTTTATTAGGTCCAAATTAATGGCAAAGTGATTGAGAATGTCACTGCCTAAGTAAAAGGCGGCAGTGACGTCTCGCACGACCCAACAATTATGGACTATGCTCTTGTTGCCAATGGAGATTTTGAACATATGCCTGCTTGGCAGGAGATGTTTCGAATTGGGGGTTTCCAGATCCATTTCCCATTTGTCTATCAGTTTGAATGTGGGAATGGCTGGATCTTTAGGGAGTTGGCGGAACATGGATTCGCTGATGAAGCTCTTACCGTTGTTCACACACACTCGGGCGAGAACAGAGTCCTTTAACTGAACAGGGATGAACAACTGATCTCCAATTTGCTGAATATCAGCCAGGCTCTGAGCTGATTTCACATCTTTCTGGACTATAGGAGTGGGAGTTTCTGATTGTGGATTAGTAAAGAATTTCAGAGTGTTTCCTTCCAGTGTGGAATACCACCTTAAATTGTACGGAAGGTTGATTTTCAGAAATAGAGAGGACCCCCCCATCACCAGTCTGTTGTCCTACTGCTATTACTGTCACGTCTGGAATGTGGTTGTTCTGGAAGTGAAAATCTACTTGGTCAGATTTTTGTTCAACCATGTGGCAGGTGCCGTTTAAACTAACATGGTTGACACTCTGTTTTAATTTTATTGGTCGGCTAGTCTGGGTCCAGAGGACCTTGTTTACGCAATCTATTAGGGGTGACAACCTTCTCAGGAGGTCATTCCCTAGTAAACAAGGGGTGCCCTCTGGAGCCTCTACTATGACCGGGTGTTTCACCTTGTGTCGCCCAATTTTGATGTCCAAATCTGCAGTCCCCTCGACAGGAATTTCCTTCCCGTCACAGTTTTGCAGTTGTCCAGGAAGAGAGGTGAGAGGAATACGGTAATTCTCCCCCCTTCCTGCATTTAGTTCATCAAAGGTCCTTTGGGACAGAAGGGTAGCTTGAGATCCAGTGTCCACCAGCGCTGAAATTGTACCCTGCCCCTGTACTTGTACCGGGGCATAATATCTTCCCTCCTTCTCCTCAAGTGGGCACAGATAATGCACATTTTTAGACAACTGGTGGGCCAATTTTCTGGTTTTGGACATAGCAAGAGAAGAGATTTGGGCAGAATTCTGTGGCGAGCCTTGGGAATCTAAAAGAAAAAGTTGGCAACTGGAGATCAGAGCCATTGTGGGTTCCCCTGGTTCCGGTTCTGGGCCCCCCCCTTTTTGGAGGCAGTCACTAGGATGGGTTTGAACCAGGGGATTTCGGTATTGTGGGTTCTGGGATGAGATGATGGGCGGCGGTAGCTCAGTCTCCATATCTCCCCAGTCTGTTGATTCGGTTTTAGGTTCCCCTGGTTCCGGTTCTGGGCCGCCCCTGCCTTTTTGGTGGCAGTCACCAGGATGGGTTTGAACCAGGGAAGTTTGGTTTTGTTGGTTCTGGAATAGGATGATGGGCGGCGACAGCTCAATCCCCACATCTACCCAGTCTGGATTGGAATCTCTTGGGACCCATTTTTCCTTGGGAGGAGTTCCCCCATCTCTGAAGGAGAAGATCATTTTCCCAGGATCCTCTGAGGATCCCTCTCCCTCAAATTGCAAGACCTGTACCTCCTTCACAAAGTGAGTCTGTTTGGGTCCTTTGTTTCTCCTACCCCCCATCTGCTCCTTGGGAGGCAGGCTTTCAGGGGCAGGAGATTTTGTTTCCGGTTCCTGGTTTTCCAGGGGCTGTTTACAAGTTTGGAAGGAAGCTTCCTCCAAGGCTATACACCCCCCTTCCCCTTGTGCCTCCTCCCTGGGAACTGGTGGGTTATCGGGGTGCTGCCCCCGTCATTGTTCTGGAGCACCAGGCCCAGAGTTTGGGGCATTCTGCAGTGGCATGCTCATCTGAGGGTTCTGTTGAGCCCTCAGTAGGTGACCCAGATCCCGTGCCGTATTTTGGACCTGGTGCTCAAGTTGTGAAACCCGCTCAGGCTGATACGGGGCTCTATTTTCTCCCCTGGGCTGATCCCGGGAAGGGTAGCTATCCCGTCTCTGGTAATACCCAGGATTGGGAAGATTTGGGTACCCTTCCACCCCTGGCCTCCCCTCTCCCGGATTAGGTTGTCTGGGCTCAGGAAATTGGGGAAAAAAGGATGGATGATTTTGGGGCTGGAAATTGGGTGGATACCTGGGAAAAAATTTCTGCCCAGGGTTTGGTGAATTTCTGCCCTCCTGGGGGAAGTTAGGAGGGAAGTTCCCTGGGTCAGGTGCTTGGCTGGATCCCCCCCCCCTTGGGCTGGAGGAGTCCACACATAACCCAGGATGGGTTGGTTTCCCTTGTAGCGGGGACTTACATAATCAGGGGAGCAGAGGACCTCATTTGTGGGGCTACCTCCTCGACTCCCTGTCTGTGACTGGCCCGAGGGCCTTCTGGGCTGTGAATTATTTGGTGCAGGCAGGTTTTTAGGCCCCCCCATCTACAAATCTAAAAAGGGGGCAATCTTTACCTCCGCCACCTTGGCAGCAACAGGGGTGCTGTTGGTTTTGGGGGTTTTCTGCGCATTACTTTTATTTTCTATGGGCTTCTGCACCTCATAGATCCGAGTAGCCTGTTCAATGACCCAGTCTAGTGACCTCTTCTCATGAAAATCTCTCACTAGCTGGGTCATGATGTATTTGGGCAAGGCATGGAAAAAAGTATGGACAAATTCTCTGCTGTCTGTGCACACCCTTCTGGTGGTCTGCGCAAAGGCACGCTTCAATTCTTGCACAAATTCTTGTGGGGCCTGATCCTCCCCACATTGCAAATTGTAGACTGCCTTGCGAGCCTCTTGAGGATTTCTATGAACAGAAAAATGTTTCAAGATGGCCGCCCTATATGCGGACCATCTTGAATGGTTTTGGTCCTCCAGCCCTGCAAAGAAACTGGAGTATTCTGGGGAGAATGTCCATTTGACGTACTGGATGCAGCTACTGCTGTCCTTCAAATGGAAATTCTCCATCATTTGTTCATAGAGCTCCAAGTGTTCCCAAACAGAATACTTGGCGTTCTTATGATAAGGCGTGAAGACACTCCTTATTGCCTTTATTTGTTTCAATGGGACCTTAAGCAAGGCCCTTTTTGCCTTATTGGCCTTTTTGGTTTGGGTCACCCTGGTCCATTCATCCTCTGACTCCGAAGCACTGCTCCCAGAGGTGCCCGTCTGATCTTCCAGGTTTTCCTGGATTCTGCGAGCCTGGGAATAGCTGGCAGAATGTGGGGACCTGGTCTCCTGTGTCCTGTGCCGCTCAGAGGAGTCTTCATATCCCTCCTTGCTACCAGGATTTGATGGGTACCCCCCCCAGTGACCTAACTGGGCAGAGGTTTTTAGGATGCCCTTAGGGGCCCTAATTTCCTGGGGTTCCCCACTAAATTGCACTGTACTTAGGTGCCCATACCCGGGTGCCTGCTCATCCATTCCTGGGTGGTACTGGCCTATGAGCCCCATACTTTTGGCTGGATAGTAATCTGCCATTCCTGTGGCCCTGTGCTCATGCGCGCCAGGGTACATGGGGGAGGCAGAGTCTAGGGACTGAGAGAGATGAAGGCCTCTGGTACTAGGGCTTCTGAGGTTATGCACAGGTGTTTCCCTTTCCCAGCAAACTTCATCTCTGTCAGCCCCTGCTCCCTGTTGCAATGCAAGAGCCTGCGCTTTCAGTTCCTCAGTTAAGGCCTTACTAGACTCTATCAGTCTCTCCTGCATGGCTACCTGTTGCTGGAGCCTATCATTGTGCTGACAGAGAGCCTCATTTTCTCTCTGTGCCTCCTGATTGGTCCTGGAGTAATGGGCCAGTCTTTGCTGCAGGAGGGTTACCTCCTGAGTCCCATCCCTACTGGCCTGCTCCTTTCTTGCCAGAGCATCTTCCACCCTCCTGGTGTGCTCTAGCAAGTTGTGATGCTCTTTTTGGAGGTCACCCAGCCCCTGGAGGGCCAGGTGATTTTCTTCCATTTTTTTTTTAATTGGCAGACTTCCTGGCCTAAGGTGTCCCTTTCCTCACTAAGAGCCTGCATCTGTGCTGCCGGGTCGTCCCTCTGCCTTTGAAAGGCACCAGCTTTCTGGCGCTCTTCCTGAAATTCTGTCTGGGTGTCCAGGTCTTTCAGAATCAGTGTATTGCTCTCTTCTTTTTCTCTATCCAATTGGCTTTACAGGGTGGCTACCTGCTTCATGCATGCCATGTTGAAATCTATCTGTTGCTCCAGCTTTTTCTGGCTCTGCAGTAAGGAGTCCAAACTGTCTTGGTGCTCCTTCTGCAAAGCCAGCATTCTGGTATCCTGGTCAGCCTTTTCCTGTTGCAGGATATCCATCTCCTCCTTCATTTTAATGATGTATTATCTACTCTCGTTTTCTGACTCCTGGCTTCTGTGCAGCCTCTGCTCAGAAGAGACCAGGTCAGATTGGGCCTTTTCAAACGCCATCTGTTGCCTATTTGCCAGTTCTTGGCCTTCAGCACATTTGTCCTACATGGCTCCCATATGTAAATATAAATGTGCTGCTACCCTGGCAATCTTGTTGTGCTCATCCTTGGCCTTAGGGGCCATATATAGTTCACTCAGGGCCACATGTAAGGGACCCTGATCTCTCCACATATCTGACCCAGTTGTAGTGACCTGTTGTGTGATCGCCTGCAATCATACATTTTGGTCCTGTTCAGACCATTCACTGATGAATGAAATGCAGTACAGAAAATAACTGGATATGGCTTCAACAAAAGACAATGGGCCTCATTACACGGACGGCGGTAAGGGTTAACGGTCACCGTTAATGGCAACGGTGACCGTTAACCCTTACCGCCGTACTACGAGGTCCCTTTGCGGGTTGGAGGAATTAACGCCTGCTTCTTGCAGGCGTTAAGTACCAACCCGCTAAGGGACCTCGGAGCTAATTACGGCACCGCAAAATTGCAGTGCCGTAATTAGCGCCTTCCCCATTCCCATAGAGCCCTATGGGGCAGAAATGGGAATGGGGAAGGGCAATGGCGGAAGGGGGATTTACCGCCCCTCCAACCTTGGAATGGGGCGGTAAATCCCCTTTCCGCCAAGGCGGTGCCGGTAATTTACCGGCATGGTCCAGGGTGCTAATAGCACCCTGGATTACCGCCTTCCGTGTAATGAGGCCCAATGTAATCACGTTTACTTGACAATTCACTCCCTCCATTTATGCAATATAGGGAGTTGGAAAGGAGAGCACACAGTTCTCAGGAATGCAATCAAATACAATACGAAATTCAGTCCCCCCCTAGCAAGCTTAGTGAAAAACAGGTATGATTTTAAAACACAGGCAATATACTTTGATGTGGTTGCAATTAAGTGAAAAATATGTGAAAAATGCTTTTAATTCCCTATAGGAGGTTCAGGGTGAGTGAGAGATACTTAAATTAATTCAGGATCACTTTAGCAATGCTCTATGAATGACTAGCAGGTTAAAACGAATTTTAGAAAAGGAAAGCAAGGAGCTGCTGATTTTTACACGTGGCTGAAATTGTCCAAAATGTCAAATCGTGGCAAATTTAATCGCGTGCGTCGAGCGTAATTACGGAGGACCTATAAGGAGTAGCAAGTCAGTTCTAAGTTCCTTGGAAAGCCTAGAATCTTAGCTTTAAGATAACAGTTACATTTCGATTTTGTGAAGGTAGTTTTTCAGATTTGAAATTTAAAAGTTCAGAATGACAGATGACAGTTTTCAGTTTTAAAGATGACAGAATGACACGATTCTAGGAGGCAGTTCTAATAGGCTAAAATAGTTTGGATTAGATTATTTTAAACTAAGAGATTGGTTTTGGCACAGTCCTGACTGGGTACTCACACTACCATTTAGACAGGAATGGCTTCGTCACCGATCGGGTCAGGATTGGCTGGACTTCTGCTAGCGGTTCTTCACACCGGTCTGGTCTCTGGTTCTGCTCTCAGCACTGCACAGTTTTGGTCTCTCTGGATCTCTAATCTCTCTGGATCTCTGGTCTCTGGAGGTTGATGGATTTGAAGTCTGGAGTCTCCCGGCAAAGCGTCCCGCAAGAAAGTGGAAAGTGAATGTCTCCACCTGTCTTTCAGTGGTCCTTTTTATGTCTTTAGAAAGTGGGTGTATGCGTTGGTCATAACTACACCTGCCCCTCTCACTTATCATTGGCCAATTCCTCCTCCCTCCCTTGATTGGGGGAAGGAAATGTGAGTCAGAGTGATGCTTTAGGTTTTATGGTCCGAGGATCCTTCCCCTGTCAAATTGCACACAAATCTATATTTGATCCAAACACACATTTATCTATGTACCATTTTTCTAATATTATAGGTCCAGTTAACATATTTTCTGTAGTACCAAACCATCCGATCCCTGTCTTTGTACGATGTCGTGTCCACTTTTGACAGAATTCTGCCCCTTTTCATCCAGATAATGACCTTTAAACCTTTCCAGATGTGACACAACTGTACACCCCCCTTCTACACAAATTCCAGTAAATTTTCATTTGTCTATCTTAAACACAGTGTCTGCAATATCAATAAATAGCAGGGTTCTGCCTCAGAACATGGTACAGAGCCCTAACGCCTTTTAAAATGTGGACAGAAAAATCCCAAGAATAATGATATTATTTATATAATTTTGACCAGTCCGCACTATGAGTTATCTATCTTTTTAAAATTATGCCCTGGTCAAAAAGGGGTGTGGCTTCCCACATCACATAGTGGAATAACTGGTTTATCCACTTCCCCAAGCTCAGCTGGCTCTCACAGGCACTGCCTCTCCCAGTTTCTCCCAAGAGGAAGCCATTTTACGACCCCCCCAATATAACATTTGCCTGAGCCCAGGACAGGGCTTTGTTCAACTTCCTGCAGTCTGCAGGTACCCCTCCCTTAATTCAATCAGAGAGGTGTGATCTCCTTTTGGTGGGGGCAGCAGGATGCAGCCAAGCCTGGGAAGAGTTGTTGAGCCAGTTCAACTCCCGTCGGGGGTAGTTGTCAGTCAGAATTCAATTTCTTTAAGTCAAGCTTCAGCTAAATGTCCTGTTTGTTCCCAGTTTAAATCAAACTTACAATTTTTACACATGCAGCTAGAATGCTGATTCTAAGTTCAAACCCATGACATTTAACAGTTGCAAACTATGTGACACTCATAAGTAGGTCACTCATTTAATTTAAACATTTCGATTTTAGTGGTTTTAAATCCAATTTCAATTAAGCTGCTGACATCCACAGCTCATCCAGTTTTGTTATAAACATTGTTTTGGGCTCTTCATCTTCCCAGATGTTGTATGCACACAACACTTCATTCTGCCAGATGTCTGCTGGTGTTCAGTAAGATTTTTGAATATCCTGCAATGTTCGAAATAGTCACGTTGAGCTTGCATTCAGGAAAACAAAGGTGATTTTAGGGCGCTTTTGGTCTAACAACACTGTTATTTTTCCTTTGACACCACCTTTCACCCCTGGCGCTTCTGGTCCATCATGCTGGCACTGGTGGGTGGCAGGTTAGACAACCATTTTGGTGTGCGCACAACCGCGCGGTTTTCCTGGTTCTGGGATGGAATGATGGGCGGCGACAGCTCATCCCCACATCCACCCAGTATATTGATTTAGTTTTGTTCTGGGATAGAATGATGGGCGGCGACAGCTCATCCCCACATCTACCCCGTCTAATAATTTAACATGGGTCAAAACCCTTGACAATTCCAATGTGTCACCTTTTTCTCTCTTAGTTTTAAAGAGACCTTTCTACCTTCACTGGGTGGTATGTTTTAATAGCTTTAACGTCCCACCCTCAGGCCATAAAAAGAAGGGGTAATAATCCTTGGTCCTCACGTGATGCTGTTGCTTTGCTCTGGCCTTTAACTGGGGCACAGGGCCATTATCACCTGGTAATGCCATCAGGATGCAGCATTATTCCTGAATGTATACATTGCACTATAAGGTGTATAAGGTGTTTCATAGGCATTCCTTTTCTTTCTGGCTTTTTTTTGTGGCAATTAGTAAAATACATGTGAGACATTAACAACAGATGGCGTAAAATATACAGCTTACCCAGGAAAGACACACTGAGAAGGCTAAGGGCCTGATTTACAAACATATTTTAACATAGGAAAGTCCCATTGATACCATTTTTGTGAATCAGGCCCTATATGTATAATGCTGCTATCGTTCTAAGAGACATACATGCACTGTCTTTGCATAACAGCAAACTGTTATTGAGGATAATAGAGAGTTTACGTACCATTTTACAAATACTCTGTCTCATAATTCATGCACGTGGGAGCATAGTGGCTTTGCTAAAAATGGCAACGAGGCAGCAGGAGAAAGTGCGCTTTCAATGTGTCACTGAGAAATATTTTGAACATGTAGACATGAAAATGGCTTGCAGGAACAGCGTATGCATTCACATTGTGAATATTTATTTTCATCTGTTAACTTGGTATGGACAAACCAATACTATAAAAATGTACAATTACTATTACTTTCACAACACCAGGTCTGAGAAACATGGTGAGCGCCAACTATGAACAGCTTCCATGTGTCGCATGCCCCCTATGCGCAATTCTCTCTGTAATAGCTCATTAATGTGCTATTGCAATGCACTGTTTGAAGCATAGAAGGGTTTGATCTGGTCATTATGCTTTCTTTTTTTGTTTATGGCTGAAATAAAAGACTGTGGGCCTCATTACGACTCTGGCGCTCACTTAATGAAGGGTGCCGGTATGGGACCAGCACCCTTCAATACGTGAGCGCCGATTACGAGGTTCCCTTTGCGGGACCCGGACCAGATGTCTGGTAAAACCAAATTGTCCATTCCAGGTCCCGCGAGGGGAAGCGGAAGGTATCAATGGTCCATTTGTAATGTGCCCGTTATTACCTCCTTCCCCATTCCCATTTAAGCCCTATGGGGGCTCAAATGGGAATGGGGAATGGTTCCTTCAAGGAGGAATTACCGGGTCCTCCAATGTTGGAATGACCCGGTTATTCCTCATTGAAGGAACCTGGTAATGGAGCCCGGTTTGGAGGCAGCCATGGTGCTAATAGCACCATGGCTGCCTCCAAACTCGTAATGAGGCCCCATGAAACAGATAAAATACAATTCATCAACATACGTAATACAGAAAAGCATGCTAAACAAGCTGTAACAGATAATATAAAGACAGTTACTCCACATGATACGGATTCCTAATGTGTAGGGCCCCTCAAAGATATGATAGCAACGCCCACCCTATAAGTGGTGAGTCAGCGCTTACAAAATAGCAATGAGCAAGAAGACGCAGGGAACATCCAGACCCTCTAACGGCCATTAACATCGTTCTTCTTCTGACATGTGAATAGGACAGACACAAAAAAAAAAAGATGAAATGTCACAGGTCTTCACTTGTATCAGAGCCCATTAGACAATTGTGCGCTGCTGCAGAGCAAACCCATAGTGCAGTTATTGCTCATAGTGGGGTGCAATTACAACGTGCCTTTGTAACTAAACATATGTCATGTAGTGCCACTCCATAGAGACAGCCCTCAATCATATTGGTTACAAATGAAATACATTTATAATTGAAAGATTTGAAAAGTTCCTTTGTATTTCTATTATCTAAAGCAACACACTTCAACCATGATTAAAGAAAGTTTCAGCTTTGACATACACGGCGAGAGAAAAGATGAATGTGTGTTAATTTTCCTTAATAAATGGTTAACGTGATTGAGAGCACCCCTTTTACATCGAATAGTAGTAATGATCAGCTGGGTTAAGAACGAGGCACAACCAATGATACACGGGTTCAAGAGACATGTCATCTTCCGGGTAAGTGTGACCCAGCTCAGTAGGCACTGCATAGTTAGAGGCAGATCTTAGGCGTCCCAACAGTTTCCTAAAGAAATAATTTTCCAGTTTCTACCAGAGATACTTTCGTTAAGCTCCATAAAGCAGAGGCGTAGCCAGGATTATCTGGCCCGTGCGGCTAGAAGCTAATGTATTTGCTGCCACCACAGTGACATTAACTTCTGTAAATGCCCATGCAGCGCTGCTGAAAGGGCATTTACAGATTTTGGGTGGGTGCTGCCCTCTGAGGCCCTACCCTGTCTTCGCCTCCGCCATAAAGAGGCCCTGTATTTGGCTATTGCTTTTGTTTTCATTCTGTGGACCTTAAGAAACATGTTTTATGGTTGGGACATGCACATATTCATAAAACGTGACACACACTTTCATTTTTGTAACCTGTTTGGCAGTATGGCAGCCGCTTGGTAAATCAGTAGAAACGCGAATGCCTAGCTAATGAGCCTCAGATACCTATGGAATGATGCAGTTGAGCATCTTCAGTGTTTTGGTATGCTTTCTAGCTGGGAACACATCAAAATGGCTTCTTTATAAATTATGTACACTCTGAAATCAAGAGTTGTAAGGCTCAGAGTTTTTGCAATAATCTATATCTGGCAGTGCCTTATTGCCAATCCCAGGAACCGCAGTGACAATCTTAACCAGAGTACGGTAGGGGCCATTTATATATGGTAATTGTAGTCAACATTTATATAGCACCTTTTACCATTACTATAGTCTCAATGCGCTTGCTGTGGGAACGCCCTCGTGGACCGCAGTCCTGAGTATTGGAAATGTTTATAGAGGTTTAGAATGTGTGTGTGCATTTTGCCAAGATTAAGATTTAGGTGGGCTGCTAAGCTCCAGTAAGCAGCCCAAGTTCAGGCACGTGCAATGGTGCTGCAAGAGGTCACAAGAGTGTGCTAGTGCAAGAAACATGTTATGTGTCCACCTGGAGCAAATTTGTCGTAGGTTGTTGCTGTATTCTAAAGGCAGGGGTGTTGAGGCAAGTCTGGTGTAAAGAGGCAAAGACGTAAGTGCCCAGGCAAAAACAAATATGTTGTAGTAGTAGATGCATTCTAATGTGTGTGAACGAATAGCTGTGCCAGCGGCAGATGTTAACAAAAGTAGTGTGTTATATGTACTGTAAACTCAGATGGAGGTTATCTTTAATCTCGCTGCGTTATCCGACCGTCTGTGTGAAAAGATAAGCTACACCCATCGGCTCTTCTAGGAACTATGGACAGGCTACCATCATGGTCTTCTAAGCACACTAGACAGGCTATTTTAGTACATCTTTTATGAGTGACAGAGAGACTACCATAGGACCTTGGGATCATAATATTCTCTAAACGCAACAGCGAGGCGAACCTTATAATCTTACTATATATACTCTAAGTTCTATATTGGTCTCCCTTCAATGCATCTTCTAGATGCAATACCAAGGATACTTGCATACATCTGTATGTGTTGCAATGGCTAACGTATAGATCTTTTAAGTGCAATGGATAGGTTATCATCATATATCGTTGAACGCAATGAACAGGCTAACAATATAAAATGCAACTCAAGTGCCCATTCCCCAGTCCATCTAAGTTTGGCACACTGCCCCCCCTAAAATCCATGACATCTTCACAGATCTTCTGAGTGCATTATATGTGCTACCTTCCCAATTTCTTCGAGGGAAATACATTTGCTAGTCTTCACAGTTCTTCACATGCAATACATCAGCTAATCTACACAATTTCTTCTGAGCGCAGCATATGTATCAACCTACCCAATATCTTCTACCCCAAAATCCATCTATGTGTGACACATTTCCTGCACCCAAAATCCATCTAGTGTGATGCGTTTCCTGCCCAAAATACATCTGAGTGTGACACATTTCTTGCCCACAAAATACATCAAAGTACGACCCAATTCCTGCCCCCAAAATATATCCAAATGCATCACATTTCCAGCCAGTGAATTACAGCGAGGTGCAATACATGTCCTACTTCCAAATACCATCTAAGTGTGACACATTTCCTAGCCCCAAAATACAGCTAAGTGCAATACATTTCCCATCCGGAGAATTCATCTAAGTGCAGCATGATTCCTGCCCCCAAAATCCATCTAAGTTCTTCAGCTTTCCTACTCCTAAATTACTGCTAAGTGCAATACATTTCCTACCCGAAATTACTTCTAGGTGCAATACTTCGACATCTGATTTGACGTCCCCACCAACCCAATGGCCTGTTCTCTCACTAACAACCTGAAAGCTCTCAGATTAGCACAGCTGACTTCCCTCCCGACATGCACTGCAGGGCAGATCTTCAATGCCTTATTCAGCACATCAAACCACATCAAACCACATCTCCATCCTCCATCCTGCTAATCTGCACAGATCACTATGCTAAATAGCCAAATTCTCTTCTACCCCTCCCATGCAGTTCCTCTATGGAATAAAGTCACCATAAGCCCTTAACTGGCAAATTCCCTTCTCAACACACTTCCAGACCTCCCACTGCAGGAAAGACACCCCTCCATTGACCTCTTCAATCATTGGCTCACCAGCTCCCTGATCCCCTCATGTTGACTAGATGCACCTCTCAGAAAATAACAGTGGGGCAAGCACACAGACCTGTCTTATTCCTGAATCTTTTGGGAAGTGATAAATACATTGACCATTATCTCCACTTCTCTCAAACACGCATCACAACTACCTGAACACCTGCCATAATGTAGATATATTGACTCAGGTCAATTAATGCCAAATACAATATGTCTTTCTCAACATAGGGTGAGTGAGCAAATACCAAGAAGAGATCTTAAGCTTGTTTGCAAGTTCCAAGGGTGGGTGACAGCCCAGCTGGACCTCTGCCAAGATAGCGTTTTTGCCAACCCATTCCCAGCTTTTTGAGCAGATCCCTAACAAATATCTTAAAACCCGTATCCAATAGGGAAATTGACCTTTAGGCCATTGGACTGGATTGATTGTGCTTGAAAGAATTTGGAAAGATGACAGGTTTCTGAGAATCTGGAATCCTGCTAGTTGTTAATATGGTATTTTAGGTAACAGTAAGTAAAGGTCCCCAGTCTTCAGTGAGGTCTTAGAAAAGGTCTGTTTGGACTCAGTCCAGATCCAGGGGACGGTTATGTGCCTGCTTCAATAAAACCTGAATTACGGCTTATAAGGAAAACTCTGGTAGAAGGATTGTCTTTTGTGACTGGGATTAGATAATGCCTACGTGTATTCAAAGAAGTAGATTTGCTCCCTGTTATTTTTCCGACATCCTTTTTAAGTACTGAAAAATGGTCTACCCAAAATCAATCCTCAACACTTTTTCCAGAGCATACCCCCACCTATTCTACTCAAACATCTTTGTCCAACTATGCTTTGCAAGAATCTAGAGTTTTCTTATAGCTGGCCCTGACTCTTTAGATGATTCTGTTTTTTTTTCCGAACTGTAAGTAAACTGTTGAAATAATTAATGAGGAATTGGAATTTAGGTTCAGTATAAAAAAAAATGTCACACATTGGGGTGTATTATTCTACAGTGAACTGGTGTTTTGTCAATTTGTGGCCATGTGTTTCTTTGTGTACAGTTTACATTTAATAAGGCGCAGGTTAAGTTCAGTAATTCATTATTTGCGGCCATCCTAGACAGCCACTTAATCCACAGGGCAATGCGGTGGGGATCACTACACAATTATGGAATCACAAAAAAGTGTTCTATAAGTTTGTATTTATTTATTTGTTATTGAATACTTGTAAGGTGCCTATACAACACATGGGGCCTCATTACGAGTTTGGCAGTAGCCATGGAGCTATTGGCTCCATGGCTGCTGCCAAACCGGGCTCCTTTACCGGGTTCCCTGAATGGGGAATTACCAGGCCATTCCGGGTTCGGAGGGCTCGGTAATTTCTCCCCCAGGGAACCCAGGCCCGGACCTTCCCCATTCCCATTTGAGCCCCCATAGGGCTGAATGGGAATGGGAGAGGGAGCTATTACGACCGGCCCGTTGTTAGCTCCCTGGTCCCCTCGCAGGACCCGGTAACGACGCCTGGTTTGCCAGGCATCCTTACCGGGTCCCGCGAGGGGACCTCATAATCATGCGGAATGGTGTTAATGGGTCCGCATCCATTAGCAGAACCCGTTAACCCCTTCCGCACGGGACGTAATGAGGCCCATGGTGTTTCCAGGTGCCACAAGGCAAAAATGGGGGAGGTACCAGGGGAAAAAATGAAACAATAATGGTTCTACTAGGCCTTGTGACATTCAGCTTGTGCAAGTGCAGTAAAGAGAAGTGCAACAAGGAGGGGGAAGGGGGGAGAAAATGCATAATATGCAGAGGGGAGAGGAGGAGGGGAATGTAGGGGGGAGGAAGTGCTGAGGGGAGCCCAGGGGGGTAATTGCCAGGGGGTGCTTGAGGTGTGGATCAACAACTTAGTGTGAGGATGGGGAGGACTAGGTTAGGGGGGATGCTAGTAAGGGAGGGGGCCCAGGAGGGCAAAGCTGATAAGGGGGAGTGCTGGTACACACTGGTAAAGGAGGGCCTGGTAGCCTGTAAGACTCATAAGGGATCAGGATGCCAGTCGTAGCAGCAGAAATGGAATTAGCAGGGGAGGGGGAAGAGGGAGAGAAATGCAGAGTCTTGAGAAGTATCTGGAACTTAAGGATGTCTGGCTCAAGTCTGAGAGGGGCAGGGAGGCTATTCCAGAGGTAGGCACCTGTCGAATAGGGAGATCAACCATCCACTCTCTGCTTGGAAAAACATCTGACCTGCAGAGAGTTGGAGCTAGAGGACTGAAGGGCTCTAGCAGGGAGGTATTTAGGGAAATAGAGTTGGCTATAGCAGCAGGCCAGGTCCCAGAAAGCCTTGTGGATAATACAGATTTTGTTGAATTTGATCCCCGCAGCAACAGGGAGCCAGTGGAGAGATGTTAGGGCTGAGAGAGATGCAGTCCATGGGCTTGCTGCCAAAAATAACTCCTGCAGTCCCATTCTGGATTAGTTGAAGTGGGCAGAGAGGAAAGAAGCAGGTTGAGGAAGAGGCTGTTACAGTAATCCATCCTAGAGAGGACCAGAGCTCGAGAGACATTGGGCCTCATTACGCGGTAGGAGGTAGCCATGGTGCTAGCACCATGGCTACCCCCTTACCGCATTCTGGGTCTGGGTTCCCAAAATAGGTACTTACCAGGTCATTCCAACTTTGGAGGACCCGGTAAGTCCCCATTCCGGGAACCATTCCCCATTCCCATTCAAGCCCCCATTGGGCTCAATGGGAATGGGGATGGAGCTAATAACGGTACCGCAATTTGCAGTACCGTTATTAGCTTTGAAGTCCCTTAACGGGTCCCATCCATAATGCTTGGTAAAACCAGGCGTTGAGGAAGAGACCCGCTAAGGGACCTCAAATAGGGTGGTAAGGGATTACCGGCACGTATTGAGGCCATTGAGTTTCTGGGGGAAGTGAGGAAGGAGAGAATGCCTCGAAGGGGATGTAGCTGAAAGTAGGCCTTCTTGGCAAGGTTCATGATGTGAGGGAAGAAGGAGAGAGAGGAGTTGAAGATGAAACCAAGGTTTTTGGCCGCACAAGATGGTGAGGGGAGAGGACCCAAAGAGGTTGGCCAGATAGTAGGGGGAAAGCAGGGAGATGGGGTCCCAATGTGAAGGATCTCAGGTGTACTAACATTAAGACATAGATCCTCATTACAACCCCAGCGTTAACCAATAGAGCTATTAGCGCCATGGTTAAGGCCGGTAATTTACCGGATCCGCCATGGTGACATATGGAATTACTGCCCCATTCCAAGGTTGGCGGGGCGGTAATTCCCCATTTACCATTGGCCCTTCCCCATTCCCATTTTTGCCCCATTGGGCTCAATGGTAATGGGGAAGGCGGTAATTACGGTACCGCAAAATGCAGTACCGTAATCACCTTCAAGGTCCATTTGCGGGTCCTTCCCTTAACGACTGGTACAGACCAGCCGTTAAGGTTGTGTCCCGCAAAGGGACCTCGTAATCAGGCATTAAGGGATTACCGGTACCGGTACCCTTACTGGTACCGTTAATCACTTAACGTCAGGGTTGTAATGAGGGCCATAGATTGTTAGCAGTGCACCATGCCTGAATAGCAGTTAGACAGTCGGAATGAGAGAGGGAGAAACGGTGGAAGTGGATGGAAGCTTGAAGGAGAGTTGTGTGTCGTCTGCATAACACTGAAAATGAGAAGAGAAGGAGGAGATAAAGTGGGCACAATTGTCAAGATAGATGTTGATAAGTTTCTATTTATTAAGTAGAATGCGAAAGTGATCAACTGTAGAATTTCCGTGATGGCCTTTGAACTTATGCTTGTCTGGTATTTAGTATGGTATTCAGCTTGCCAGTTATTAATGGAGCGGAACAACCACTCCATTAGCCAGGTGTGAAACATGAGGACATTAGAATAAATGTGTGGGTCCATTAAATTAGGTTCAGATATCCTCATTACAAAATGTTCTTTATTGAATAGATCCTGTTGGAGCCACCCACTCCTACCGATTTTTAAATGAATGTCCCTTCCCAGGACTAACAGTCTCTGAGGTGGAGAGTCTCTCAATACACATTCCTCCATACGCCCTTTAAAATATAGTCAGCGGAGGAATTGTTCTGTTTCTGGGTACTGTTATGAAACTTCATGACCACCACATATTCCCCATTACGGAAACAATGTTCATAATGGAGTCAAGCATTCTAACAGAATATTTTAATTGGGTATTTATGAAGATGGCCAACCCACCATGAGATTTTTTTGAGGTTGCAAATTGGTAACTACAAAATCTATCCAATACTATTCTTCCGGTGTCTAGTTAAAGGAACGAATACAAAAGGTTTGAATGCAAAAGGTGAGAGTCAATAGGATCGAAAACAAAAGATTCAATTTTTTTTAAAAAATTATATATTTTTTGGGGGTTTCCGTATAGGTAAAAAGAGTGGTTTTTCCACAAAAACAAGGGTTAGAGGGGGGCCCAAAAAAAAAAAAAAATAATAATAATTCTAACCTTTTGTTTTCGGTCCTTTTGATTCAAACCTATTGTATTTGGAACCTTTTGATTTGAACCTTTGACCTATAACCTATTCTTCCATAACCCATGTTCCTTGAAGAAGGATTATATCATATGCCTTTAAATGGCTACGGATATTATCCTTCATTAAGCTAGAACTCGCATCTGCTAATTCCAACTAAGAAAGAGAATGAAGAAGATGGATTCAGTAAATAAGTGCTACTGTTAGGACAGGACAATTTCCCAGCATGCTATGTCCTTGTAGGAAGACAATTCTTCGTTTAGTCAATCTCCCTCCTCGAGATTCCAAATCTATTTTCCCATACAATTGACCGTGAGGTCACCATATCTTTGAGGAGGTTTGTAGGACAACTAGTAGTTAATACTCCAACTACGCAGATAATACCCAAATCATCTACAAAATTGACCGTGAACAAGAGAAGAACACAACGCTAATAGACTGTCTCAAAGAGCTCTACCAATGGATGAATATTAACAACCTCAACCTCAAATTCAAGCCGAACAAGATGGAAATCATGTGCCAAAGCCAACACTGTCACAGATTCCTTGCGTCTAGTAGGGAGAGTGCCCTTTTACAAAAAAGGGTGGAATGGAGCACCCAGCAAATTATCACCCTATCTCTGCTGGACATCTCAGGTAAAATCTTTCCTAAAGTTTGTTTTAAGCACATACAGTCCTGGGTCAGGAAAAATGAGATTATCAGTACATTAAAGGTGGGTTTTTAGATCGCAAGGCACAACTGACCAGAACTTCCATCTTTTCATCCTTTAACAGAAGTATTTTGTCCTGAAGAGCAAGAGCATGAAATGGAATGCCACTGTCACAGACTTTAGAATGGCACTCAACTGTGGGCCACGAGATCTTCTCTGGCAGGTACTTATCAGTAGAAACATTCCAAAAGCCTGGTTCGTATCATCCAATCCCTATTCCAGAACAATAAGGCAGTTGTTCTAGTTGCTTTGGGAGTTTATTGCCCAGCTCGATGCAATTAAAGTAGCACGTCAAGGGTGTGTTTTGGCTCCTCTTCTGTTTTGTATTTATATAGATAAGGTTATTAGCACTCTTCTTGTGGAAGGCATGTATCCTCCAAAAATGTCACAAAATAAATGCCCTGTTCTCTTCTTCACGGATGATGCTGTGATACTGTCTAAAACTCCTCTGGGGTTGAGAAACTCTCTGGCGTGTGGGGATGTGAGCCTGAGCTTAAACACTGAAAAGACCATGACCTTGATTTTTAAGCCCAAATTTGGGAAGCATCAACAAATTGAAGCCAGGGTAGAGGGCATTGCCCTAGAGCAAGTCATAATGTAAGATTACCTTGGGCTATGCTTTCAGGAAATTGGGTATTGAACTTGTCAGGTGGGAAAGTCTTGAGCCACATTGGAGAAGTATAGTGGTGGGATCCGCGTCTTTTTTTAATAGACATGGTGGTGGGCCAATAGGAACTGTCCTGGACTTATATGTGTAGAAGGCCACAGCAGCTGCTATTTTTGGGGCTTAACTATGGGGATTCGTAAACTTAAACACACTGGCTATTGTTGATAGCACTCAAATGGGGCTGCAGCGATTATTATTAAAACTGCATGCGTACCTAATTAAAAGCGACTTGAATATAAACACAACAAAAACAAAAATGATGAAAATGGGCCTGCAAAAAGGAGTCAAAAATACAAATTTTAAATGGCTGGTAGCGGGTCACAGTATTGAAACGACAACAACCATCTGTTATCTTGGAGTGATATTTAATACATCAATTTGCGAACAGCCCTGGCAACAAGACTTAATAAATCGAATGACCACCTATGCTATACAAAGAGCAAAACTACATAAAGAGTATGGACAATTCTCATTATGGCCGAACTTAACATTTTATACCAAAAAAGTAATTCTAGCAATGACTTTTTGGAGGAGAAACAGCATGGAACCGGGATCAAATAATCCTTGAAGGTCAATTTTGGCGAAGAGTGCTCAGACTACCGAGATATGTTTCAATGGCACTTTTGCGACATGAACTTGCACTAAATTCCCTTTATAGTATAATAGTGTGGAAATATTGTGCAGTTTAGGTGAATGACAGTAAGCACTCCTTCGCCTCCTTACAAAATATTTGCTCCAAGAGCATCAACCAAAGAGAATGATCTGCTGAAACGTTGGACATCTAAATTAGACAACCTTTTGAATTCAGCAGACATAAAAATAGAGACTCTCATAACACATCCAAAGCTTGTAAAAAAAAAATTATAATATTGTTTCTGCATTAAAAATACAGAGAAAAGAACAAAACTTGGAGCCGCTGAAAACGGCCTCGACAAACAACCAAAATATCTGCTACGATGTCCGTCTCGGCATCATAGAGATCAGTTTCTAAAACTCCGGCTTAACGTGTTAAACACAAAAGAGATGCTGTGGTTAAAGAAAGACAAAGATACAAGATAATCTATATAGATACTGCAAGGCAGAACCAGAAACACTAATGCATTTGATAACAGAATGTGTTGAAATCACAAATCAGAAATCCCTTTTTCTCAGACATTTTTCTCCATTAACTGGAAACATGAATGTTTGGTGGATCCAGGTGTTGCCAGGGCATAACATCAAATTATTATGCGCAGTTGTTGATTTCATGGATGCGATGCTAACTACTGACCTGTAGGAATATTCTTCTGTTTCTATTTCTTCTTCTTTCCTTTCTTCTTCTGTTCATGTTTATGTTCTGCCTTGCTAGATGTGATAGGAGGTTTTTTTGTAACAAAAGTTTGTATAAACTGAATAATACAATAAAAAATAAAAATAAAAAAAATCATTTTTAAGTCACTCCTTTTGTAATCACAGAGCACATCTAATGCGTTATTACATCTCAACATCTCAAAACTTGTTCTGCTTTCAAACACTCGACTGACATCTGCAGCCTCCTTGAACTCATGTATCTTGATGTGTTTTCTATCACTGAGACTTGGTTCAAGGAGAGCTCCATCACAAGCTTTGAAACACTCCTCCCTGAAGGCGACAAAATCCTCTCTGCGCTCAGGCCTAAAATGAGTGGCGCTTATCTTCCCACAATGGATACCTGTGTCCATCATCCCCACTCAGGCCTATTCCTCCTTCAAGTGCCTAGTTTGCAGACTCTCAATATCCCCAAAATCGTCATCATTATGGCCACCTTCTATTGGCCACAACCTTTGCCACTCTCTCACGCTTTCTACCCATCCCTCTGGCCCCACGCATACTGCAGGCCACATCCTGGATGCTCTCATCTCTACTGACATCCCTCTCTCTATCCCTTACACTACCTCCCTGTAGTGGACTGACTACTTTCTTCTGTATACACGGCTGAAGCTCTCCTCTCCTCTAGCAGCACTACATCCGGCACAGCCAATATATTTCAAAGTTACCAGACCCATGAAAAAAGTGACAGTGGTTGCTTTTGCCTCCTCCGACTCTCCTCTATCCACTCCGACTCCCATCATGACACATCCCTCGCTAACCTCAATCTCTCCAACACCCTTGACACTCTCGCCCCTGTCATGAGGGTCCGACTGAAGTCTTTCAATAAGTGCAACTCTTGGTATGACTCCGACCAGGCTGCCCTTAAATGCAAATGTAGGGCAGCTGAGTGGAAATGGAATGCGTTGGGCGCACCATCTGACAAACTGGTCTGCCGCCTACCTCAAAAGGCAGTATTTTCGACCAAGAAAAGAGTCTTCATCTCCGCGGCATCAAACAACATGGCCAAACTCTTCAAAGTGTGGGATATATTGACCCACTCAACAGTATTTTACCACCACGCTGCCTGTCTTCAAGAAACAACAATATGGCAGCGCTGGCTCCTTTGCGCATCAGGACCTCAAAACTATGTTTTTGCATCAACAAAAAGATGGCTGCACCATCCTGCCAAGCACACTTCAGGCAGGATGGAACAAGGGGACACACTGAAGGAGCATGCCAGTGTGTTCTGAAACATATAAATGGAATAAAGTGAAAAGGCAGAACTGCTTTGCTGAAAACCCAAAATTCCTCTTCAAAATGTAACTTTTCACCCTTTAAAAATGATGCTAATTCCATCTGTTCATTCTGAAACCATTGTGATTAAAAAGGCCCAGGATGTTTCATTGTGCCTCACCAAAACCAGGCATAAACCCTGAATGACAGGCCCTATCAAACCAACTCTGAGAGAAATCACCAAGAAACTTCAGTTTCGGCTGTGCACAGGAAACACTTTATTTTATGCTATAAAGTGTCAAAGGAATGAACCCTGCAAAAGAAATCATAGCTCTGTGCACATGTCCATTTCAGGATACCTTTTCCTTGAAGAGACTGTTGTGTACAAGAAACTAACTTTGGCTTCAAGTCAATATTGGGAAGTCAGATGGCAAACTGGAATATGAAAGGAAATTCTAGCAGTTTTCAACTCATTTGTAAAAATGGGCTTTTGCAAAACTAAAGGAGAAAAATGCCCATTTAAAAAGTAAACTGTTGAAGGAAAGCCTGCCATTACCTAGCAATGTGAAGGGGTCTGTGGCAGGAGAAAATACATACAGGGGCTATTTGTATTCCACAGGTTTGTTTTTAATCCGGACCCAAAAGAAGAAAATAAATATTTAAAACACATTGGGCCTCATTACGACCCAGGCAGTAAGGGGTTAACAGCGCTGTAAAAGGTGGTGGTGCCGTTAACCCCTTACCGCCTAATTACAAGGTCCCTTTGCAGGTCCCGACCTTAACGGCTGGTTTTTACTAGGCGTTAAGGATTGGACCCGCAAAGGGACCTTGGAGGTATTTAAGGTACCATAACTACCGCCTTCCCAATTTCCATTGAGCCCTATGGGGGCACAAATGGGAATGGGGAAGGGCCAATCGTGAATGGGGAATTACCGCCCTGCCAACCTTGGAATGGGGCGGTAATTCCACCATTCACCATGGCGCAATCGGTAAAACACCGGCGGCAATCATGGCGCTACTAGCACCATGGTTACCGCCTGGGTCGTAATGACCCCCATTGGCTGAATTTGCAAGCTCCTAAAAAAAACAGTTATTCGAGTTGCCAGCCTGAAACTTCCCCCTAGGAGGGGAGACACACCATAAACTTCCAGGACACGAAAGTGATAATTGCCAGCTTGAAAAACTTTGAATGGTCCAGGACAAAGAAAGTTCACACGCTCGTCAGACATTCGTATGTGCTCCAGGCTGGGACAATAGATGTCCTGGGACACTAACCTGTCAAGTGGAGGGGGCCATAAAACCTTCAATCAAACTGGGAACCCCCACCCCACACAGGATTGAAATGACATTTGGTTACAGCTGAAAAAGACAAAAAATGTCCAGTGCAGGACAATGGACTGCCATTTGCTTCCAAAGACTATTTTATAAATAAACTTTAAAGACTTTTTATCTCTGCATCAAGACATATATGCAGAGTAGTTTAGACCATGATGCCCATGTTACAGCTATTTCAGAAAGCACTAATTACCATCTTAAAGTGCTCAGGCAGGTTGCCCCACTAGTTTCTATTGAAAACCGTATTAAATTGGTGAGAGCTGTTATTCTACCACGTGTGGATTACTATAATGCACTCCTATGCGGGGCAAGAAAAGCCAATATCTATGAACTCCAAAAAATACAAAACAAAGCCTGCCGTATTATCTTTCAGATGAAATGCTCTGAACTGATTACTGCAGCACTACAAAATTACACTGGCTCCCTGTTGAGGCCCGCATTCGGTTCAAGCTACTTACCATCTGTCATAAATGTGTCTTTCGGACTGCACCTATCTATTTGAAAGATGTTATAAGTGCCTACCACCCCACAAGAAGACTTAGATCAGCAGAAGATCTCTTATTAGTCCAGCACCGTGTGAAGCGTTCCCGCAGACTTGGCAGAGCATTCCGTATCCAAGGCGCTAAAGCCTGGAATGCGGTACCTGCTGCTCTGCGCAGGACCGGGGATCTATTCATGTTTCGGAAACAATTGAAGACTCATCTCTTTTATTAGCACATTACTTTCTCTCTGGTAGCCTGCCGCCTCTGTCTCTCGGCGCCTGGATGCCTACGGGCTTTGGCACGGTATAAGAAAAAATAACATAACAAATAACATAACAAAGATGTAGAATTTCCACAGTGTAAACATGATTTTTGAGCTTTCTTTTAAGACTTGGTAGAATTCATTGACACCTTGGGGACAGAAATGTCAAAATATGGCAGATCACAAGAAAAGCACCGATGTTGTAAATGTGAATTTTTGTACATTCATCCCTTTTGAGAATCCACAACCATGTACAAAGTTATAGAATTTTGAGTACTATAAATCCGAATGAAACGTGTAAAAAACTGATAGAAGGGTAAAACAAGGTCTCACAGACTGGAGGATTGGACTGCAATGTGGTGCACAAACTATGTCACCTGTGTATATAATTTGCTAAGAGATTGCAATTGTATTAATGTATGTTTGTGGCAAAATCAGATTTTAGTTAAAGTAACTATGGGAGGTTTTTGGACATTGTAAAACTCACACCATAAATCTGACATCATTTTCCTGAAATCCAACCAGCTGAGAGCAAGGCGGAGACTATCACCCTTGTCCAATCCTGTTGTTAGAGACGTGTTTAGTTAAGCCTGCCCCAGTCATACACTTTGATGATATCACTATGCCTTATAAATAAGAGTCCATGACAAGACGCTAGACACACACTCTTCCTGATTTTCCTGCACCGGTGTCCTGTTCCTGTTCCATCCATCCATCCAGATTCCAGATCCCAACTGCAAAACCCAAGCATTGCTGATCCTGCTCCAGCAAGGCCTCAATTTTGAAATCCCACTAAAATTCCAATTAAAAAGTGGAAAGCTGTGGTGTTTTTGGGAAGCAACCTGATCCCACTGTCTGCATGCACCCTGCCATCCAACTTGACCTTTAGTATCCAGTAACCAGAATTGCCAGTCCAGAAGAGCCATCTGGTGACCAGAACTGGCCAGCTGTTCGCCAGGCGCCCTGCTGTGTAGTGACCATAATCCTTGATGGTCCAAAATCCCAAATTAAAAGTGGACTGTACGTATCATCCCTACCCCATCGCAATCCATAGTCTACTTGTCCTGCATTTGTCCTTATCCCACTATCTAAGACATCCTATCCTTATCCTGAAAACTTGTTGAAACTGTCAGAATCATTCCTGCAACCCTGCTCATTGATTTCTAGTGTTAGCACCACGTTTCTCTTCATTTCTGTCTTGCATAGATCCTAAGTCATACGCGATATTGTGTTTAAATAAATAAGTTTTCCTTTAAGAAAAGGGGTACACTGCGTGAAGGGTTACAACTGCAGTGTAACTTTTGATATTCATGGGTGGAGTTTCTTAGCCATTAAATCTAGTTTAAGTAAGATTTGCCTTTCAATGTTAAAGCCAATTCCTCTTTTCACTGCTCTATTTTCCTAAAAACAAACCTCACTCTACCTTCCATAACTCTTCCAATTTAGAGCCTTAGTTTCACTTCATTATTGTACCTGTGATCCATAGCTACACCCCAACCAAGCACTTCAAATCAGTGTATTTCACCCATTTTTATTAAAAAACGTTTGGGTAATTTCAGGCAGGAATTGCAAATTTGCAAACTTTCACACATGTCCTTTTGCTGCAAAATGTAACTTGCCACTCATTTTTGAACTGTATGCTGGTTATCCATTCTTTGTGATTATTAGTGTCTTTGGATTATTGCTTTAGTGAGGAATTATATTTGCTTCAAGGTTTTTAACACACATTCATTATTTATATCTCCACTTCCGAGTGTCATTTCATCACATTGCAAAGGGTTTAAAATCCATTTTTCTCTCTTATTTTGGGAGGAAAGGTCAGATTTGGATTATGTTTCCTATTTCTCATTCTTGATTACCTGATATGTCTGTTATCCACTCAGATTTAATTATTTGTGGGTTAAGGGAACATTTCAGGGGGTAATTCTAACTTGGGTGCTATCTTTCCTAAATAAATCAAAAAGTGCTTCTATCCCATTGTGCTGTGTATATGTTTCACTAGGAGGTTAAACCCAGTGCATTGCTCAGATTCTCATTGTAATTATCACCACATTGGTGATTGCTGCCCCAAATAAGTGTATGATTTCTTTTGAATTTTAAAAGAAATAAATAAATAGTGTATTTTACCTACCAGCCTGGTGTACCATCTCAATATTGAATCAACATAAAAAGATAAGCATTTCAGTTGTGTGCTGCATACTAGGCCGAGACCAAGTTGTGTGTCGCCTGATTGAAATTCTTAACAAAAATCTGAAAGGAACAGGCCAATCCTGCCACTGCCTCTTCTTCTGTCACACCCACCCAGGACCTTTCCTCAGCCCAGGCTGCACATTTCACCACAGTAAAAAAATACATCCTCTCCACCCTCTCTTCCACACCACAGCATAGACCAACAACGGAGCCTTCCTTGCACCCCCTCCATGTACCCTCTCTTCCCTCACTCCCTTCACACAGATGAGGTTTCCAGACAAGTCGGATCCATGAAGGCTTCATCCAAACAGGTGGACCTCTGCCCCTCCAAAACTATTGAAGCTAATATCGACTCCCTCGCCCCAACCTTGGCTGATCTCTCAATCCCTCCTTTTCCTCTGGAGTTTTCCCAACAGCCCTAAAGCACTCCCTTGTGCACCCCCAGCTCAACAAAACCTTCTGCGGACCCCCCCATTGCAGCAAACTACCACCCTATCTCCGTCACTCCTTTCCTGGGCAAACTCTGGGAGAAACTGGTTATCTCTCAGCAGACCCTCCACACTAAATCTATTGGTTGCTTCCATGACCATCAATATGGCTTTAGAACATCTAGAATCTAGAGACACAGAAACTGCTCTTCTAAACACCTGTGAAGACCACCTCTCAAATCTTGAGACTAACACCCCATCTATCCTCATTCTCCTTGACCTCTCCTCTGCCTTCGACATGGTTAACCACAACATCCTGATCACACGTCTCTGTTACCCCCTGAGAATCACAAGTCAGGCTCTGGTATGGTTAACCTCCTTCCTCTCCGATCGCCCATCCCAGGTGAAACTCGGAGCCTTTCACTCGAGTATCAATCTCTCAACCTGTGCCGTTGCCCAGGGATGTAACCTAACCGCCTGGTTCTTAACGTCTACATGGCTGCCCTGGCACAGGTGATTGCCACCTTCATCTCTAACTTCCAGTGCTACGTGGATGATACACAACTATCGTTCAGGCTGCCCTCACCCGCCTCCGCCTTCTCGCCCATATCTGACTGTCTGTCCACTATTCAGTCATTGTGTGCTGCAAACGACCTCAGCCTCAATGCCACTAAGAATGAGATTGCTCGCATTAGTACCCCTGCTGCCGCTTTCCTTGTTTCTCTTTGACGGGCCTCCCTTGGGACGCGCACCTTCACCCACCTGCGAAGCAAGAAACCTTGGAATCATCTTTGATTCCACTCTCTCCTTCTTCTCTAACATTTCAGACACTGGTTTTCTCCTTGCAGGACTATAGCAAGAACCTCTTCCTCAACCTCCCTTCTTCTGCCCTGCGCCCTCTGCAACTCATCCAGAACGGAACCACAAGACTTATTCTTGGCCTCAAGCCCAGGGACCACATCTCTCCGGTGCTGAAATCCCTCCACTGGCTCCCTGTGGCTGCAAGGATCAAATTGAAGACCATTTGAATTGTTCACAAGGCTTTTTGTAGCCTCAGACCCTATTACCTGCAACACTGCCTACTTAAATACTGTCTCTCATGAGCCCTGCGCTCATCTACCCCTAACCTTCTGCAAGTGAGCCAGTTCCACAAGCAGAGATTTGGAGGGAGATCCTTATCCTCAGCAGGTGCCTCCCTCTGGAATAGCCTCCCTGCTGACCTACGTCTTGAGCTGGATCTCCTGTAAATCCGGAAACTCCTCAAGACCTTCCTTTTCTCCTCTTCCTTCTCTCTCCTTCTACAATGCTAACCTAGTTCTCTGTTCTTTCCCTCTCTCCCTTCTATTCCCTACAGCATGCTGACTGGCCGCCTGGTGTAGCTCACATGTCCCTGGCACCCCCGCCAGTCCTCTCTTGCACTTACCTCAGGGCCCTACACCCCACCCACTCTCAATGCACTGACAAATTAACTGAAGAGAGAGGCGCTCTCGGCACTTACCCCATTTTCAACAGACCTGGTGCACTTGATCCTCCCCTCTCTGTGACTCTCTTTGCACATGCGCGATCCATGCGCACCATGCCTGAAGATCGTCTGTCTGTTTCTCCCTTGTCTTCAACCCCTAATTGTTAAATTGTTAATTGTTAAAATTGCAGAATAGCCGTCAGGCCTATTTGCTATATCCCATACTGTCAAATGTTTTTTTACGCGCTTACACTGCCTGTGGAGACTATTACCATGTCAGATTTTCAAGGGCTCTGAGTGACTGTTGTAACTTTCCTGTGTTCCCACCCTCCTTGAGTGCTTTGAAACACTTGCCTGTGTATAGGCACTATATAAATAAACAATACCGTACCATACTATACATCTTGAATTACATGTGTGCCCTATTGATGTAATTGCAGCAAGAAATCCTATCTTATATCGGGTGTGGCTATGGCTGGCCTTAGGGCTTGTGGATTTTAGGAATGATTTAGTACACTAACTGAGCCTAAAAGGCAGTATGAATCTGCCATGGATTGCCCTTGTTAAGGGGTTGTGGTCATGTCCTACTCAGATGAACAAAAATATGCTTATTAGAATCAGAAACAAGCTCCACACTGACAATTATAGAGAGAATATGTTGGCCAGTTGCAGCAAATTGAAATCAGCCACCAGTTACTTAAGGAATAAAAGTGAATTTGTTTTTAAGAAATATCTAAATTTAATCAGTCCGCCATATGCTTGTGCATTGTTTATTCATTTTCTTGTGGGCAAACTAAATCTAGAAACGTTTAGAATGTTGTGGGGAGAAGGGAACCCAGGGTTTTGCCCAAATTGTAATACTTTTGAGGAGACAGTTGCTCATTTCATGTTTTCATTTGCAGCAACTCGAGGATTGAGAACATTGTATTTCAAACCATTTATAAGAAGCCTGGCTTGTAAGGTTAAAAAAAATGTATACAAGCAATATATTCTAAACTGTAAGGTGTGTACTAGAGGATTCAACCACGGGGAATACGAGCTCTTCTTCCACCTTTGTTTAGAAAAAAAAGGTGTCCTGTCATGTTCATGGCCCAATTATGGACACTAGCCAAATGATCTGCACGTGGATCTGATCCCTGACGGTTAAATGTACACCTAGTTTTGGGGGCTGCAATCACATACTCTCCTTCGTCCTTTCAAGGACAAAGGTTGTGAGATTTTATGAAGTAAAAGTGCAATGTTTAAATTTTGATAGCAATATATTCTTATATATTTCAATATATGTATATTTATTGTGAATTCAGCATGTACTATGCATCATGATTAATTTGTATTTGTATGCCTGTTGTGCTGTACTTTTATAGTTGCATGCCAAATAAAAGTGATGATGAGGATTACATCCAGCAACCAAGGATGCAACCAGTATATGCCATGGCCCACAGAACTGGGAACAGCACCCACAGCATACATCATTGTCGAAAACCTTGGAATCCTAATGGACAAAGAGCTAACCATAGAACCGCAAGCAAACACGATAATTAAGAAATGTTTCTCACTTTTATACACTCTCAAAAAAATTCTACCATTCCTCTCCTTATACATAGGAATGCCAGCCTATTACTGAAGAAACTGCAACATATACAGAACACAGCTGGCAGACTTCTGAAACTCTCATGAAGGGACCGCATCATTCCAGTGCTAAGGATGCTACATTGGCTTGCCAGTAAAGAAATGAATCACCTACAAAACTATGTGCATATCACACAGAGCCATTCACGGCCTAGGAGTGGAATTCATAAAAAAGATCATCACAATCTACAAACTGACTAGAACACTCAGATCCAGCGACTACAAACATGTGGCTGATCAGCAATTTCCTGCTTAGCTGTAAAACTTTGGAAATCTATCTCCAGAGAAATGCAAACTATGAAGGACATCTAAAATTCATAAAACATCTAAAAACGTGGTTCTTCAACTCTGAACGGGACAAAAACGAATGAACATCGGCTCACCGTGAAATCAACACACAACGGAGAAAGACTGGAGCGTATGCCAAAACGGAATGAAGTGCATGGAAGAAGAGACCAGTCCAAATAGGAAGGAGGCCTACGTGTACCCTACCCTATAAAGGGTAAAACGGGAAACAGGGGAGAGAGATGGTTCCAACTTAATTGGGCCACTGATAGAGAGCCATAGATAAAAAAGGGGAGAGTCGCCCAGATCGGAACTGATGGACCACAGGGCACAGGGAACACATCCCAGCCTTGAGAAACCCGTGGGGGTTGTAATTGCAGCACACCACAATATATTAGATGGCAAGATATAGCCCTTTGAGAACCCACTCTTCACATAGGAAGGGCAAGCCCAGAAAACTGGAAAACATGACAGTGGAAGGTATATGTGCAACAGACAGTGTAGGATTAGGCACCTAACTACGCCTACTAAAAAAAATGAATCATTCTGAATACAACTCTCAAACTCTAACTAAATAGAACCATACCTCTACAGCACAAAAGACAAATGCACTTCACTACACCACAACAATGAATTCAACCACACATTGCCTTCTCACACAACAGCACATGACGGCTACCAACTGAAAAACACACCACACTCAGCGAACAGTGTCAACTGACCTGAAGTTGCCAAGAACACCTCACAGCGCTCTTGCTCCTTTTTCACTCTGAGTCCTGCTAATTTACCCTCCTGCCCTCTTGCTTTACAGATCCACCAGAGTGCCAAGGAACCATGCAAGTGGCAACAGTGCTCAGTATGAGAACCCTTAACATAGCATAACATAACACAACATGAGATTTGGAGGATGGTGGGCATGGCAGTTGTTATTGGAGCATACTTATTAATGTTCTTGGATGCATTTATGCTCTGAGTTGGTATCATTGGGCCTGTTTGAGTACTATGGTTTAAAATAATGCTAGGGCAGGACAAGGGAGGATAAAATAAATATAATGTCACTATCCTTGTTTTCTTGGTAGATGTGTTCCTAATTTTAATTATTTCTAAATTCTGCAACATTTGGGTTAGTAAAGGATAGCACTATACATTCACCCGATTTATTTGGAGAGATGCCCACCCAACATAACCTTCTTGATATGAGGCTCTCTTGTGTATAAATATGAGGCCCTAAAAATCTGGTATTTATCCAGTGTGTGCCTTTATTAGGGAGTCTGTGGATTCATTTCCTCCTTCTAGGAAGGGAGTTACCTCAACAATAATGCCTACTATAGGGAGCACAGTAGGTGGTAGCTTAATAACCTCAAGGTTGACCTGCCTTACTTTATCACTTATATAACTGTGGGGAAGCACAACAGATAGGTTGTTTAGGCCGGATGTTGGTTTGCTACAGACGGATATCACACATATTGCAATACGCCACTTGCTAATATTACTTGTAGGCGTGATGGGCTGATTTTGCCTGGGGGCTAATAATGATTGATTGACATCTGAATACTGTTGGTTAGAGGAAACATTTGCATCACTATCAGATAGTTTAGTATTTGGCACATTTACATACATTCCTTTTTTAATATCTCATTAAGTTGTCATCCCTGATCAATAATCAATAAAGCAATGACGAGTTTAAAATCGAATTTATGAAAATTAGATCAATCCAAAATGGATTGCCTTTTCTCTTTGAAATCATCAACTATAGAATGGTGCTCTCTGGTTAGAATGGCTACTACACCCACCACAGGGCTCCTCTTAGACCCGGATTTACAGTGATCATCGTGTGCATTGTGCCCTGTCTGCAGTGTAGTCATGAGTAGCTCTAGATCTGCATTCATCCAGCAAGCAGCTGGCAGTGCAGATGCCTGTTTAATGTTAGAGGGAGATGAGCATTTCTACATTAGAATTATATTTTTCAACAGGCAATTCGAAGAGACAGAAGCTAGATTAGAAGCTGAGTCAGGGGCGACACGACCACTAGTAATACATAAAGGGTGATGAGTTGATTCACCAGCAGCATCTGGGCTTTCTGAGGACATGAATGTGTAAGGAATCAAATCCAACTTAGTTGTTTCAACAACTCGTTCTGCCAATAGAATGATTTCTTTTAACTTTCCCCTGATCTACTTCAAGTAGATGGAAACGATCTGTTTGTTTGACAGTCCCTTCCTTGGTCCCTTCCTTGGTTTCTTCGCAGAGGCACCCACCTGCATGCCATTTTGTTTGTGCTTACCCATTTTCTAAAAAAGTAACAGATTGGAAGGGATGGCTCACAGGCTACCACCCATAGTCCCCAACTAACACATATACAAAGCAGTGGGATGGCTTAAAGCATATTGCCTGCAATGACCATCCAGAGGCAGGTATGCAAAATAATAGGATGGCTCAAAGGCTGATCACCCACAGTCACCATCCAAGAAATATATAAGATGCCTTAATGTGGAAGAAAATACAACTTAATCAACTGAAAAAGTGTATTCTTGCATTGTGCAAAAATGCAAATAGAGGTACAAACTGCAAAATGCAAAGTGCTTATGTGAGGGACAGTGTACTGAGAACAAGTGCACATGCACGTGCTTATGTACAGAAATAACGTTGTAGTAGCATAGGGCCTAGGAGACAAATCAAATAAATAAATATAGCACCATTAAAACAACATAAGCATAGGCACATCTTATGCAGATATAGTTGTAAAGACATTGGGCCTCATTCCGAGTACGGCGCTAACCAATGGCGCGATTAACGCCTTGGTTGACGCCGTACCCGGACCGGCAGCGCCTTGGTGGATGGCGGAATTACCGCCCCATTCCAAGGTTGGCGGGGCGGTAATTCCCCATTCACCAAGGCTCTTCCCCATTCCCAAATGAGCCCCCATAGGGCTCAATGGGAATGGGGAAGATGCAAATAACGGTGACCGTTCATTACGGTCACGGTTATTGGCTTGGAGGCCCCTTTGCGCCTTCGACTTTAACACCTGTTAAAAGCAAAGCAGGCGTTAAGGGCGTGGGCGCAAAGGGAACTCGGAGTATGGCGGTAAGGGATTACCGCCACCGGTCTCGTTACCGGTGGCCGCTATCCCTTACCGCCATACTCGGAATGAGGCCCATTGTTGCTATCCTGCAATAAATGTGCAGTACAATTCCAAGTAAAACCCAGTGAAAGCCCAATTATTAATCATGGTTATCAAGGTGCAAAGGGTGGAATCTTGAGTTTCTCTTTCTTAAACTCTATTGCAATCCAAACATAAGTTCGTTTTAGGGTCCCAGAATCAATCACATTTAATAAGGATGCAAGGAACAATCAGAGATTTAATGCATGTTGTTATCCAAAGGAGCAGGCCTATAAAGCACTCCACAAACCGCCACTTCCACAATGGTCCAACACTCTTGGTGGAAAGTAGCAGGAATCCTACCAGGTGGACTAGCACAGGCCTTCTCCACGAGACAAGACCCCCAGGAGCGATGGGCTCTGCTCGGTTCTGCCCCAGGCTATTATTATGTTTGATATTATTTATTTATTGTGCATTTGGTTAACATATAGAACCGAAAGCACAGTTTAAAACTATTTCACGATCAAAGAAACAATATGACATTAAAAAATAAACTTGTTTACAATGTACAATGCATGAAAGACAATTGTGTGATAAAAATATCATATTCAATAAGCTTACTTACAATGCATTATAGCCAATTGTCTAAGGCCAATGCATAATACAACAAATCATGGTTCATAGTGTAGGTACATTAGCACGTCAATAAATAAAATCATTAAAATCAGTCAGTAGAACACAGATAACCTATCATATGGAAGTGGTAGTCACCATTCAATTAGTTCTGTCTAGTAGTTAAGTTTAAAATACCACTTTAGGTTTAACCTTTAAAGATACTTAATTGTGGAGATATTTATTGATATGTGATTTGCATTAATTATCATGTGTCACATTTGTGTAGGAGATAATTATCTAAATTCCCAGAAAAATGTGTGGAAATGTTCTTTCCTCCATGTGACTAAGCTATTGCAATTTAACTAGAGATGCTTTATCATTTCACTCTCAGTGATAAGCTCACAGAATCTACAGGAGTTATCTGTAACTAGATGTTTTGATCGCGATGCTTAAAGAGCTTTTGTTGACCATAAATTGAACTGCAATCACATTAGGTGCATGGGATATTTCTGGTCTGGAAATTTTGGAATATATTTGGGGACTTGGTGCAAATGATTACTTGTAAAGTTTATATTGGTTGCATTTGTCCCATAATAATTCCCAGTCATGATGCCAGAGTTTCTTTTTTGTTTGCTCTGGGTTATATATTAGTAGTGTTTGGTCTATGTCCGCTGCTTTCCTAGTTGCCAGTCAATATTCTTTACACGAGTTTAATGATTTGTCCGAGATTCCTTTTAGTGCTTCATCAAGTGCTGGAATCAGGGTTAGTACATGGGTTTTGTTCATTAAGCATTTTCTGTATAAGGCTAAGGCTTGTAAAGCTACTTTGGTATACAGAGAAATGGGAAGCTTTTTGGTAATGACAACATCGTTTCTCAATATATACCCTCCAGAAGATTCCAATTGGGATGATTTTCTGGAGATGTTGCTTGGGCCTCGTATGCCACTACAGGTACAACTTTCTGTTATAGAATATTATGATAGGGATGCAAGAGCATTTACCATATTTCTTTTGAACTATTTGCCTGGGAGGTCATGGTTTCCATAGTTTATATTTGGTTTCATGCTTATTTGGAATATCCTTTGTGTTATCATTAATGTGGTGGCCCAAATACCGGAACTCCTGAACTCTCTCTAAGTTTTGAGTACCATTTGTCCAATTATAGGTTATTTTATTTTTATTCAATGATAATATTAGAATATTTGATTTTTTTATGTTGATAGTTAAAGAGTTTTCTTCGGCGCACGTTTCTAAGGCTGCTAGTTTTCACTGCAAACCTATAGGCATTTGATCTAATATTAGAAACCTCTGAGTATTAAGCGTGTTATAAATAACATATCAGGAGGTCTATTAACGTTTTTCCACAATAGTGTGAAAATGGCAGCCAACCTAATTTCCTCTTCTGACGCTCTTCTTGTTATTGAAATAACACTTAATCACACTAACATAATAATCATCAATTTGTACAGCAATCTGAAGCAAAGTTCGTACCATAGGACAATTAAAGAATTAGATGCTATTTTACAGAAAGAGTTTATCAGGAATGAAGAGCATGAAGTAATTTTAGGTGGAGACTTCAACTCTATCATGAAAGATTCCTCTCTCTACAAACTAACAGCTGTAAGTCAAGCACATAATGTTGGGGCATATGAAAGAGGGTATTGTTGGTTGAAGTTTCCTGGAAATTGGAATATGTACATGATCCCACATGCAAAATATCAGAGTGACTGTTTTGGGTTTCCCCAATTCAATACCAAACTCACTGATTATTCACGAACTTGGTCTGAATTCTCTAGCAGCTAAATTCTGGTGGCGGATGTTGACGAATTATGGGAAAAGGTTACATCCCTGCCAAATTTGCTGTATGAGGTTATCTGTAGTATGGTGATGAAGGAATGACCAATGTCAATGAACTATTATGTTAAGAAGATGAAAAAGTTATTACAGCTAATCGCTATGGAGCAAAATTAATTATACGAACAAACAGGTAAGGTAAAAAAAAAATCTTCCAAATGGACTGGGCTAACATAATTGATTTAAATGTCAAATACAAATCATACGGAGACCAATCAATTTTCTTTCATAACCAACTTCCACAAGTTCAATATTTAGTAACATTCCCATGTCCAAAAGCAAGGAGCCTGTATTTCAGTTTTAAATTAAACTTAATTCAAACCAAAGACAGGACAAAGTACTGGGCCAAGAATCAAAATGTTGTAGAAACTCACGGTTGTAGATTTTTTGAAGATAATGAAAGTTATGATTAACTAAAACACTTGGTGATATACTGTGGTCATTTTGAGAACTTGCGCAGAGTACATATGGGCAAGTTCTACAATGTTGATTTTCCACTGTCTAGAGACCTATTGTGGTCCCAATGTATGTGGGGCAAAAGACAAATGCTGATACTTGCACTAACACAATTTCTCACAGTTATCCAGGAACATCTTAATGGAATTGACATCAAGGTTCCTGAGGAGGCTTAGATAGATGTTGTTTTGTAAGAGTTGATTTTTATTGGTTTTTAAGCTGGTTGTATATTTTAGGTTGATTTAAACAACATGACATGTAAATGTGAATAGGTTTGTTTGTATGAGCTGTATATGTTCTTTTATGTAAGTTTGTATAAGTGTTGTTCTAAGTATTTGTAAAAGTGTATTGTGCCAAATACAAATAAAGAATAAAATAAATAAATAAATAACATATCATATCGTACTAGATAGTCCACGGAGAGTAACCATGAGATCGGGGATTCTCCAACTTTAGACGGAAGTGATCTTGTGTTTTTTAGTGGCATGTTGATGTCTCTAATATAAAAATTAAATAGTGTAGAGGCTAGAATACAGCCCTATTTTAAGCATCTAAAAGTAGGAAGGGGCTTAGATAGAAGACCCTCTTGATTTATGTTTATCTGGATGGGGGTGTTAGTATAGAATTGGTAAATTAAATTAAGTATATAGGCTGGAAAGCCAGCCTGTCACAAGTGTTCTCTAGATATAGAGTCAGACACTTGTTTGAACTTAATGAATACTAGGTAAACCAGTTGGTTAGTTAGTATAGCTTGATTTGTAATTGCTGTTATTATCAGTAGATTAACGGTCGTACCTACTCCTGCTCCAAAGCCAGATTGGTGGTTGTCTACTTGTGTTTTTATTTTGCCAATTAAGAAAGTCTCACAAGATTAGCCTTGCAAAGATTTTTCCCAGTATATGGAGGAGGGATATGGGCTGGAAGATTAGAGGATCTGTATGATGTTGTTTCTTGAATACAGGAATAATAATAGAGGTTTTCCATGATGTTGGAATTAGTCTGGTATTAAAGATTTCTTGGAATATTAGATTCAAAATATGTGCCCATGACTCGGGATGAGCTTTCAAGATGGCATTAGATAGCCTATCTAGACCGGGAGCATACAAAGCACGTTATTTTATGATTTGCATGATGATGTCCAGATGGCCAAATACTAGACGGTGAGTGTCATCTTTAAGTTGGTATTGTGTGAATTTTTGAGGTTTTGTAAACATTCCAATGAAATGCGTGACCCAGGTTGGTTCACTTATTGTATTAAGTAATAGAGAGGATGTTGTGTTGTTGGTGGCATCTTTTAGCTATTCCCATATTTCCATACTTGATTTTGAGATCACAGCATTTAACATGCTCTCAGCTGCTATTTGCAGTTTTAGTATTTTGTGTTGCTTAGGACAATTTGTATACGTTGTGCACATTTTAGTAGTTTGTATCAGTCTCTCTGAATGGGTAATTGCAGTTATGCATTTTATATCTCTTCTCATGACTGATTTCATGTTTTGGATAACGAAATCATAAGGATATTTATGAGTACATCACTGCTGTGTACCTCTTTGCCAAAGTGTTGCAAAAAGATGCAAGGTTTCAGTGTATTCTAATTTTCTGTCAATATTTGAGGCTGTGGAATCATGTTGTAACTGGTCAGAGAGCCTATTGATTTTAGATATATTCCATTGATCCTATTTCTCTGTTCATCCAACTCAATAAGTGGTCTATAGTATTCAGCACTTCACTGTGGCGCTAATTTCTAGGTGATTTTTAGGACGTTGTGATCACTTTGTGTATTCGGTATGACTGAAGCTTTCTATTTTATTGATAGTGTCGTTGGAGGTGAAAACATAGTCCAATATACAAATTGAAGCTTCTCTGCTCCATGTGGGTTTGGGGGGATATCTCCTTAGATTCAGCCATTTAGCATAGTATGATTTCTATCTTTCATAAATCTTATCCATTGTGCTGCTCGTTTTGATACAATGGAATTGTTAATAGAGACACAATTCATATTAAGATCCCCCACAATTAGTACTGTGGAAATAGTAACATCAGTTGCAATCAAATCTAGCATGTTACTCAACAGCTAAAAGAAGGCATCATCAAATATTACAGCTGAGTTCCAATATAAGTTGAGAATTGCTGCGTTGGTTCCAAGAGGATTCAGTGTTTCTGATGAGGATAACTTTGATAATTGTTTATCCAGGTGACGCAAGGCCCATGGGACTAAACTGCTTCTGATGTTCAATTTTTCTGCCATTAATATATAGACCTGACAACGGTCTTCATTTGGCATGCAAAATTGCAGGGATCCAAAATATTTAGTAGACTGGCCAAATTGATTGGGTTGTTATCCAGGGTTCTTGAAACGCTAGGTTATTGTATGTAGTCAGGGGATTGTTATTGTTTTCTCTCATCAAGTGCTTGAATCCTCTTGTGTTCCACATAGCCATTCTGATGGTCTGATATTCGGTTACATCCTGGCATCAATACTTATTTTGCTACGTTGTGTCAACAATTGCTTTAGACAACCAGGTCCACCTAAAGTCTTTGGTATTTGTATATGCTGTTTTAATAGATACTTCTCGATTTAATTGACCTTGTTTGCCTTGGCAATTGATGACCAAGGGATCACACTTATTCAGGCATGAGGGCTCATATAATGCTGAGATCGAATGTCGTCTTCTTCTCCCATTAGTAGGTGCCTTTATTTTTGGCCTGTCTGAACCCATACTGCCTCAATTTAGTTTTTGTGTTTCATATTAATTCTTTAATAATTTGCGATGGAATCGCCAGTTCAATTTTATCAATATTCCTATTATTCAAATATTTAATGAATTGGATATCTCAGGATTAGATTAGTTTGAGGCTGGATATGGACTTGAATGCCGCACGGATTGTTGCTCTGATGGGAAAAGGGTCTCTTCTTTGCCTATCTATCATTGTTAAGGTCAATATATCTGATTGTTTTAGTGGTCCAGCTTGGGTTCAACTATCAATTTCATTCTCCCTCATTCATGAAGTCGAATGCTTATCATGATGGGCAGAAGAGTGCAGTGAATCTCTAATGTTATGTTTTCTTTTGGGACTTATTCAAGAGTCTTAGGTCACAATGGATCATATATTTGTCCTCCCCCTTGAATGGATCCCTGTATCAGGATTTCTGCAATGGTTGGTAACTTGGAATCTTTTTTGTTCTAAAGATAAGAACTCATAGTCGTCAGTATCAAAATTACTGTTGATCATATTAGTTACTGTATATAGAGCTCCGGGGCTTGGTGCTTCTTGTATTGCTGTCTGATGTGGTAAGCACGTTATGAAATAAGTTGATGGATTCATTACTTTTTCATTCTCTGAGAGGGAATGGCTTGTTGATATGTATGGTGTTTTATCTAAAGTTTTGGATAATAGGGTGTCATTCTGAAGCTCCACTCTATCTAATGGTTGATCATTAATGATGATTTGATCTGTCTTAGATTGATGTAATGTGTTTTTCTGCTGAGATGGCGTAGTTAGGTTATCTATAAATGTTTGGGATTTATTTGTTATCGATTTGGATGGTAGGGTTTGATTTTAATTTTTTAATTTTTAACATTGTTTTTGTTAGCATTACCCGTCCATTTGCTACTCTTTTTCTTTTTCCGTTTTTGCATTTGGAAAACTTCATACACCAATTCCTGAGGGGACTATCGCAATAATGCGATTCACAATAGTTAGTTGTTTAATGTGTTGTATCTCAGCAGCTACCCGGTCAACATTAGCTGAGACCAAGGTAATTATAGATGCCTGGGAGTCATTTTTCTAATAAAAAATGTCATAAATCTTTGTTAGGCCCTGTATGCCATTATTCATGGAATTCAGGGCTATTTCCTAAGCCAGGGTAGGTGGTTGCTGGAATCCAAATGAGAGTCTCTAGGTGGGTTTTACAAAGGACATTGGAGATGATTCTGAGGAGTTAAAGCTCAAATCCATACTCTGGATATAGTATTGGCGAATGTTATAGGTTCAGAGGTAGGTTATCTGTCTCCTGAATATTCAATTCCTCTAATTGTTTTTCACATATTACACAGTCATTGGTGGAAGGTATGGAAACGACTACCTGTGCTACGATAGGAGCTTTAAGTTGTTCTATCGTTCTACCTAGTAGTTGAGAGATTGTTTGGTTTATATCCAATTTTCCTGAAGTTGATATTACTGCTTTGGAATACAATATAGGTAGTTGGGTTATCCATTGCATGTACCATCACCTCAATTGCTTCCAGTTTTGAGGATATTATAGGAGGAAGCATATTTGAATTTGCTTGAATTTTAAGATGTATTTTGTCATTATTTATTTGAGTTGGGACATCAAGAAGTTCATCATCTGTAATGTGATTCCAATCAGTGGTGGAGGTTTGAGGGTTGCCTTCCACCAGATCCTCAGAATCACTTTGACAAGTACTGTGGTCATTCACCATTGGCCCATTAGCAAAGGTCATATATTTAACATTTTGTCTGCCATTAGACCATCATCTTCTGATATCAGTTTTGAGCGACTTCAATCGCTTTTTGATGGTCTTTTTTGTGTTATGTTGCTTTGTGGGCAAGGCCTGCAGTCTCTCCTTGTGGTAAATGATGTTTCTTCTACAAGGTCTAGTACCAATTTACCTGCACTTTCCGGCATCACAGTTTTCAAATTGTATGCCTCCATTTATTGCTCTCGGGAATGTTTATTCAAGTGTATAGATG
The DNA here is from genome assembly GCF_040938575.1 of Ambystoma mexicanum. Classification (NCBI taxonomy): domain Eukaryota; kingdom Metazoa; phylum Chordata; class Amphibia; order Caudata; family Ambystomatidae; genus Ambystoma; species Ambystoma mexicanum. The sequence goes on from NC_090927.1 coordinate 330,200,096, forward strand.
GTTATCGAGCCGGATGAGTTACTGTCCGCAGCTGTGCTGAACAGTGGAAAAGCACTCTCTGTGCACTCCTGGATGTGCGGGCACGATGCCCGCGCCCTGCTGGTTTTGTAGCACATCTGGTATAGGGGCATAGCTATCGGATTGCACAGCTCAGCAAGTAATATTCCTCAGGTGGAGTAGCAGTGTGGCGGGGCAAAACAAGTCAAGGGGGTCAGCGCCATAAGGCGCCCCAAACAACCACCAATGTTGATAGCCTCTGAGCTTTCCTCTCCCACGCACGATACAAAGCAATCTGGCGCCAATAATTTGAATTACAAGGTGTCATGACACCTTGCATTTCAAAGAGCAGGGCCACTAGGGAAGTCATAACAAATGGAGGACAAATGGAGAAGTAGGGTGCTTGTGAAATTAAACTAACACAATAGCGGCAGCAAGAGGCAGAGCAGGCCGTCTCGCTGGAAAAAGGATTAGCCACAACTGTCAGCACTGATTGGAGCACGTACCAAAAATAGAAAGAAGATTCTATTACCTCACCATTGCCACTTCGGACTCAGCAAGGAGATTGGGAGCAGTTTTCTGGTCGGCTCCATAGAATGAAGGAATTGTTAAAAAATAGTGCCCTGAATGGCGCTCAGAGACTTTTACTCCAGACTGCCAGTGCTAGAGTGAATGCAGAGCACCACACACAGATGAGAAAGAAGTCCATTTCACTTGCTACTTCATCGGTTACATCAATTGTAACTGGCATTGGACTCACTGAGGAGCTTGCGCAGGTGGCGGCAGTGTGCAGTAGGTAGTGTTGGACCCCTGGTAGTGATCCGGTGGCTAGCAGGCACAGGGTTTCCTGCATAGACGCATCGCAGGCTCATCTTTGGATACACGCGCAGCATGTATCTTATTAATTGCCAGAACGTGGAGCGAATCGCACCCCTGGGGTGTGAGAAAATAGAAAAAAAAAACCCTGACCTTTCAAAGTGCTGGGGTGAGGAGAGCCGCACAAGCAGCTGCAGCTTTCCAGAAAGCCCCTGAGCTCAGGGCAGTGCAGCCTTCATGTTCATTACCAGGCAGGGTGCACAGTTAGAGAAAGAATTCAAGGAAGAGTACTCTGCCAACAATTCCTAAAGTCTTCTTTTTCCTTCAGTGCGGGGTGCACACTAAGGATTGTTTATTAAAAAAAAAACACAGCTTTGCGTATCAACCAGCCCACTCAAAGGTTACAGGTCAGCTGCAGCAGTGAGTGTGCTGACAAAAGGCCCTGCAGTTTTGTTTACTTCATCTCGGGGCGCAAACTAAGGATTATTGTCATTCCTAAATCACAGCTGTATATTTCATTAAGCAGTCTACTCCTAGGTTAATCGATGGCCACTTGGGCCTCATTACGACCCTGGCGGTAAGGGGTTTACGCCAGCGTTAGCTGCGCCGACCCCTTACCGCCAATTACGAGGTCCCTTAGCGCCATGGCGCTTTTAACACCTGCTTTTAGCAGGTGTTAAAATCCATGGCGCTAAGGGACCATGGAGTTAATTACGCCACCGTAATTTACGGTGGCGTAATTAACGCCTTTCCCACTCCCATTATGCCCTATGGGGCAAAAATGGGAATGGGGAAGGGTAAATGGGGATTGGGGACTTACCGCCCCGCCAAGGTCGGAATGGGGCGGTAAGTCCGCCAACCACCATGGCGTAAACGTAGTTTACGCCATGGTGGTAAAGTCACGGCCCAGGCGGTAACTTACCGCCTGGGTCGTAATGAGGCCCAAGGTGAAAAAGGGCGCCAGCTACTTGCATGGTCAGCAGCATCTTAAAAGAAACATGGGCGGACTGGGTACAGAAGAGGTTATGCCAGGATGCTGGGGCACCGCATGGAAGCCAGGCTCCCAGTGTTTTTGAAGAGAGCGAGAATGAAGTGGCGTCAGATTCAGACATTGAGGACATGAAGAGAGGATGAAATTGCGGGACTAGCCCGCGGGAAAGTGGCGAACGGTGCTATCGTGAGGAAGAGCAAGGAGAAAAGAAATAACACTGGTACAGAGAGAGTGGATCTGGAAAAACGATTGAAAAAGTTGTGTCTAAAAAGAAAGGAGAGCATGATAAAAACTAATTAAAAATGATTGATGGTATGTTTTAGAAATTGGGAAAAAGAAAGTCAAGTAAGAAGGATAATGCAACAAATACAAATGACACAGACAATACTGAGGATGAGTGGGAGCATCTAAGCGCATGGATACAGAAGAGTTCAATCAAAGTGAAGGACAATGATGTTGCAAATAAGGATGGTGCATTTAAAACAACATTTGGGAGGCAAATGTTTGGGAGGATGGTACAGAGTAAATATAAAAAAACATTAGCATGGCACAATGAGAAGAAAGTAAAGAAGAAAATATGTAGGAAAGAGTTTATTGAAATATCTCATTATTAGACTTCAAGAGAAGAGGTTTTGATATTAGTAAACATGACAAGAAAGAGGATGAAAAGAATGCTATAAAAAAGGTGCCAGTGGAACGAACATACGTTCCAAAATTGTCAGTCAGCATTTCAGAATTTGGGGACCATAACACTGGAAATATTTCTGGAAGAAGGGACAGCACTACCAGTTTACCAGCACACAGTGCATGAGGTACACAAATCATATGGGGAATACGCAGCTATGACAGGGAATTCAGAATGTCAATTGACAGTTACCCTGATTTACATTGCAATGAATAGGAAGCAAATGTATATTTATCCAATGTATTGATGGCAAGGATAAACCAGGGATACACCCACATACAAGGACAGTGAACAGGGAAACCCCAATTTTACAGCAGGCATAAAAATAGCGACAGTTATGAGCAACAAAATAAAGGGCAGCAGCCCTTTAGCAAGAGACAATCATGGGGGTCAAATACAACCATTCGGAATACACAGTTTATCCCCACAATACAAGGAACCCCATATAATGGGAGTCCAGCAATTTACTGGAATTTCGAAAACGTTAGCTGCAATTGGGGTAAAGAGTGCAGGTATAGACACCAATGGAACAAATGTGGGGCAGGTAACAGCAGCACCAAATGTACAAAGGGTTAAATCATAACAGTGGAAGTTAAACAGCCATGATACTGACCTGGACCTGGGCAGATCACCAATCAGGCTAGGGGAAATGTTAAAATGGTTACATATATTTCCTGATAAGGACAGCAGCAATTTTATTTTTACAAGGTTTCAAGCGAGGATTTACTATCCCATTCCAGGGCATAGGGTTGCATGAAATCCTGAACAACCTTACTTCTGTGAGGGAAAAACACGAAATAGTGAGGGAACATATAGAAAGAAATTGACCATGGCAGGGGGAGTGGCCCATGGGACAAAATACCCTTTTGCAGACTACATCTGATCCACTCTAGGGCTAGTCCCTAAAAAAGAAGGAGAATTCAAACTAATAAACCATGTATTCTACCCTCCAGGCAGATCAGTCAATTATGGCATATCAGAGATAGAAGCAGCAATGTCTTACACCAGCTTCCAAGTAGTAGTGCAATGTTAGCAAATACAGACATACAGTGGGCTTTCAGGCTGCTGCCCATGCACAGGAGCACACAGCTCTGGTTATGTTTACATTTTGAAAAAGCATTTTATGTGGACAAATGCTTACCGATGGCAATGGCAGATGCTTTTACAGTACACTACCTAGATGATGTTTTGTTCACAGGCTCAAAAGGGGCTGATTTACGTGAAAAGACATTAGAAAAATTACAAGATATCACAAAAGAGTAGGACATCACGCTGGCACAAGAGAACATAGCTGGCCTATCCCAAAAAATAATTTTGGGTCATTGAAATCGACAATGAGAAAGGGGAATGCTGCACCCCTAAGGTCAAAATAGAGGACTTACTAACAACAATAGAGTCCCTAGCAACAAAGGAAACATCAACAGAGAAGGAGCTCCAGGAACTTGCAGGAAAACTCTATTTCGCAGCTAGGGAAGTGCCACAGGGTTGCATCTTTGCAAGCGACATTGAATTAAAGACTAGAGGGGCAATGAAAGGACATCACCACGTAAGGTTAGGTAGGAATGCAAAAATAGATCTATATATGTGTTTGGAATATATGCAGAAATCCATTGGGGTGATCATATGGCACACACACCATGGAACAGAGAAAACAGCAGAATCATATTCACGGATGCGGCAGGCAGCAAAGGTTTTGGGCCAGTGTTGGGCACTAAATGGTATGCAGGGTCTTGGCCACAGGCAAGGTAGGTTTACGGTTGGACCAGGAATATCACGTTGCTGGAAATCCTTCCCACTTGCACTGCCATGTTTTTGTGGGGAAAGAGCTCAGTAAGATGGAGCTGGCAGTGTGGTCAGACAACATAGCAATGGTACAAGTAATAAACAGAAGGGCCACAGCATGCCAACTAGTACTGGAGGTTCTGAGGTCAATAACAAAGGTGGCATTGAACCACAACATTGAAATAAAGCATATTCTGGGCAAAGATAATGATGATGCTGATGTTTTGTCCCGTTTCCAGTTGGACACTTTCAGGCGGCCAAGACAAAACGCGAACAGGAAAGGTCCAAGGTACCAAGCGAGGTATGAAGCATTTTGGAAGAGCAAGAAAAGAAAATGAAGTTACCTCGCTGCACGGCGAAGATTCCTTCATAAACAGCACCACCGCTGAACACACGCCAATAACCTTTGGAGAAGATGAAGGGGTAATGTTTGAATTGGCTCTAAAAACAGCAAGGCAGTACAAAAAGCAATTGATCACATTTAAGGAAGTGATGACAATTGGAAAAAGGAAGGACATAATAGACAAATATGTGGGCACATTTGTTAAGTGGGTATTTATGCAAAATAAAAAGAAATATTGGTCAGTGGCAAACTTTGCAGCTTTTGCATATTATGTTACATTGGCAGGAGGTGTGAAACAATCTCAAAGTGCATTGGTTAAATACACCGTGAAAGGATGGGCCAATTTGGAAGGGGCAAAGATAGATATGAGATGCCCTTTGAATGTTAGCAAGTTGTTGGTACTGATAGACACCCTTGATGTCATATGCACAAACGCATACAAAGTAGTGCTGCTTAGAGCAGCGTTTGCAATGGCATATTTTGGGGCGTTTAGAGTGAGCAAACTTATTGCTAGAAGTGGGACAGCAGGGGATGGCTTGGCCATGTAAGATGTACTTGTGGAGAAAGAAAGCATGGCAATATGGTTGAAGAGGTATAAAACAGACCAGCAATGTGAGTGGAGAATGATCAACTTATATTGCATAGATGTAGCATATACTGCCTGATATGCATCACGCTGCATGATTTTCCCAAGGGCCGCCCCGCACTGGGGACGCAATTTCTGATCCATAGGAATAACAGGGCCCTCAGCAGGTGCCAATTTCAGTCAATAATGAAGAAAGGTATTGCAGTGGCAGGGTAGAACCCAGCAGAATATGGCACCTCCATTAATTTTGCAGAGGGGCAACAACTACTGTATGGATGGGGGCACTAGGTCCGCAACAAGTTAAAAAGGTGGGAGGTTGGACAACAGAGTGTTATAAAAAGTATATAAGGGAACACCCGATCTAACCAAAAACATAATTTTGACAGGTGAGTAACCTTACATGTAGTCGTGGATTGTAGGGCAATCATTTGTGAGACTGACGGAGGTGGGTGGAGGACACAGGGAAAGGCCTGCATTTCCGGAGAACACTCACTGTCTCAGGGGGTAACCCAGGCATGTTATGGGAAGGAATACACGATAGGCTGGCATATTTGGTTGGTTCCAAGGAGCCCCTGAGTATCTAGTAATACACTTAGGGTGAAACAACCTGGTTAAAATGGGGATAAGGCAGCTAATTTATGACATGCGCACATCTTAATCTGACATATCACAATATTGGAGGGATACAGAAATCTTCATATCTGAAATACTCCCAAGAAGCCAATGGAGGAGAGCTAACTCCAACAAGGCAACTCATATAGCTAGAAGGAAGCTGAACTACGGAATAACAGGTTTCTGCAAGGCCATGTGTCTAAATGTCATCAGGTTCAGGGGAATTATTTTACAAAGATGGCGCACACTTGTCGATAAAAGTAATAGAACTTTTTTCAACAAGTGTCCATGAACGTCAATGCCTTGACAGAGAGACAATGGGCCTCCTTACGAGTTTGGAGGTAGCCATGGTGTCATTAGCGCCATGGCTACCTCCAAACTCGGGTCTGGGTTAATTGAATGAGGAATTACCGGGTAATTCAACCCTAATCCAACCTTGGAGGAGCCCGTAATTCCTAATTCAAAATACCCATCCCCATTCCCATTCGAGCCCCCATAGGGCTCAATGGGAATGGGGCAGGAGCTAATAACGGGCCTGTTAATAACGGCCCGTTATTAGCTCCCTGGTCCTTTAGTGGCTCCCGCTAAAGGACCTCGTAATGCGGCGGTAAGGGGTTAACGGCACCCGCATCCTTACCAATGCCGTTAACCCCTTACCGCTGCACTCGGAATTAGGGCCAATGTAAGTGAAGGTACTTTTGGGGGGAAACCTGAGTGGCCATAGACCTACTCAGATGTGGAGACACGGATCAGGCTGGAGGCTGCACTTAGCACAAAGAGAGAAGGTGTCAGCCATAATGGCTACAGGTCCCATTTATGACCTGGGCATTTGAACTGAAATCAGCAATGCTGGCGTGAACGTGCATTTCTCCTCTTGAACTTGTAGTGCCCAAAAGCATGCATCTGAGATTTTGGTTTTTCACAATCCTTTTTGTAATTAATAAAGGCCTACGGCCCAAAAATATATTCCACAATTAGGTCTCATAGTGATGATTTATGTTGCCTTATGCCACTACTCCTATGAAGAGTAAGGAACGTACGCTGAGACCTGGCTGGGGGAAGGTCCGCAACAGCAGCAACAGCCTGCTCTGCTCTGAATTGCCCTCAGCTGTTATGAAAGTTTAAAAAAGGACTGCCTGGGGGACGGCCCACAACAGCAGGAGCAGGCCGCTCAGCCTCCCACTCCGGTCCACTACTTATCCCTAGAGATTATAAGAATACATTAGCTTTCAGACTTGGGTGGCGGCATGGCAAGGCAGGACATATTTTTCTTATGTTTACAAAGTTGGAAATCATCAGAAAAAGAAGAAATACAATGTACAATGCATAAACAACCCTCCAAAAGACAGTACATGCTGCTAAGCACAGTTATCAAGTTCATAAAAAAAGACGGCCAGCTTTTCACAAACTGTGAGCCTTTGAATACTAATTATTCTTCTGCCCATACAACAAAGCTGTAACTTAACCCAATGTTTGATAAAGTCATCAGAGCCAGAGGCTGCCCACTCTTCACTGTTACCCACAATGAACATGGCAAATAACGTGTATGTATCTAACAGCCAGGCAATTGATCTAAATAAGGGAGGGTCTTGACAACCCCAGCATTTATTGACCTGGGGCCTCATTATGAATTTGGAGGTATTAGCACCATGGCTGCCTCCAAACCGGGCTCCATTACCGGGTTCCTGCAATGGGGACTTACCGGGCCATTCCGACATAGGACGACCCGGTAATTCCTCCTTGCAGGAACCATTCCCCATTCCCATTTGAGCCCCTATAGGCCTCAATGGGAATGGGGAGGGAGGTAATAACGGGCACATCACAAGTGGCCCGTTATTACCTCCGTCTTCCCCTCGCAGGACCCGGAAAAGACGTCTGGTTTTACCAGACGTCTGATCCGGGTCCCGCAAAGGGAACCTAATAATCGCCACTCCCTTAATGAAGGGGGCTGGGAGCACCAGGGTTATAATGAGGCCCCTGGACTACATGCACTCTATTACTTGAAGGCTGCATTTGCCTAAAGCACAAGCGGGAGCACATTTCAATAATGTCAGGGTTTCTATCAGGCCAAAGTAGTTTGAACACTTATTTACTGTACTTGTTCGATCTTATGCAACGCTCGATATGCCCTTTGCAGAGATATGAAACTCTGTATCTCAGTGGATCATCTGCCCAAATTCATTTCTCCGTTGCCTTATCTCAATAAGTCTAACTCAACATAAAAATATATTAAAAACATACTTCACATGTCCACATTCTCGGTGCTGCAACATTGGAAGAAAATCAGACTGACCAAATGTGAGGTTTATAAATAACCAGCCAAACAAGTCACATTAACTACAGTACTGTAGTGCCGACACTGAATGGCACCCTCAATATGACACCTGGCAGGTAGTGATGTGCATTGCTGTGTTTATGCTTACTTGTACTTCTACGCACACCGTTGCCAGAGAATTGGTGAGGTAGAGTTTCAAAAACTCAAAAAAAGAGCAGACTTCAAAGATGAAATCAAACCACGTTGACTGTGCTTTATGTTTTGTTTCCCTAAAGACAGAGAGGGTTATTTTCATAGATATGTTAAATGCATGCAGGAGTCCACCAGTGCTTGCACGTACATGTTGCTGGTGCTTTCAACACTCAAAAAAGTAGTGTTTAATGTGGTTTTAAATGTGCTTGAAATCTCACCCAGACATAAAACTGAGCTCTCTCCCTAGATGGAGGAGGACAGCTTTACTGCCCTCATGGTCCAAGAAAGGCAAAACACTAAGCTGGAGCAGATCATGGAAGTGTAAAAGGAATTTGACAGTTTGATTTTCCACTCTGCTCTTATAAGGATGAGCCCCACAATGGCTAGGATGCATGAACACTTTAATCCTTCTGGACAGCACAACAAACAACAATATTACTGATTTACTGTACATCAAATTCGTATTTAAATAATGTGTCATGCTTTCAAAAAATCATATATATACATTGGCATATCAATCAAGAGATTAATCATATTAAATGTTGAAAACAATAATGACATCTGTAGTGGGGGAGTTTTTAAATGTTCACAATGCATAACATTATTGTTGCAAGACTTATCCTTGGCCTCAAGCCCAGGGACCACATCTCAACAGCCCTACAATCTGTCCAATGGCTCCCAGTTATTGCTAGGATCATGTTGAAGACCCTCTGCCTCATCCACAAGGCTCTCTGGGGATGCAGACCCCGCTACATCCAACTCTCTATCCCTAAATCCTACACGCTAGAGCCATCTGGTCCTCTAGCTCCAACTCTCTGCATATCCGACGCTACTCTAAGCAGAGAGCAGTGGGTAGACCTCTCTCCTCTGCAGGAGCCTCCATGTGGAATGGTCTCCCTGCCCCTCCCAGGCTTGAGCCAGACCGCCTTAAGTTGCGGAAGCAGTGGCATGGATACAATGTACTATGTAATGTACAATTTGTAGCACTGAGAAGAGTTCATTCAAGGGGAAACTAACATGTGGGAATGTAACAATGGTTTACATGGAGACATTCCAAAATGCAGGGTTCACATACTTGGAGTTTTAAGTGGGCCACAAGAATCCCTGGATTCATAGGGAGTTTTTTTTACCTGATTTGGAAAGCTGTATGACCGAGGCCATGGAAAGGGGGTTGGAAGCAAGTTGCGTATTGGCAGTTTTGATAATATTGCAAAAGGCTGAAAGCGAGAATGAAATAGAAAGCCATCTGTTACATTTTTATGGCCAGATTGAGTTCATAGATGCAAAGTGTAATTCTTTTGGGAGCATGAAGGATTGTTTTTTGATGCCAGAAAGGTACAGTTACATTAAGGGTTAAATTAAGAGCTGATAGTTTATGAGTTTGCAGGGAAATAAGTAGAATGTATGCTAAAGAGTGTACGAATTGAAATGGCAGTCACTAATAGGAATACATGCAAGAATGCAGGAAAAACTAAATGGGACTACTGGAATATCTGGGAGGATAAGGATTTTTACTGCTGCTTCAAAGGCATGCTGATTTATTTCTCTCCCTCCCCATGCCTTAAACAGTTTATGGAAAGACTTGCACAATCACCATTTGGGTTAATGTGTTTCTGTCCCAGGGTCTGAATAGTCATGAACAATAAATAATTATGTGGACTATGTCATAACTGAATATGAACGAAGATCACATGTCAAATGGGATTGTACTTTGTGAATGTATCCAATGGGGTTTTAGAGCTAAGGGGATTAAATTACTTTGTATCAGAATTAGCCAATGGTGGGTTGGGGGAAGACTTTGTAGCAAAATATGTGTGATTATGTAAATTGTCTAAATGGGTATATAATCTGTAACTTTGTTGTCATTCAGATAGTATTGGGTTCGTTTTCAGCTGCAAGGAACTGACTAGCCCCTCCCAATCATTAGCATGCATTACACTTGCATTTTTGCCAAAAGTGCATTTGTTTGTTCACAGAAGCTATTCTTTCACATTGGAATGTTACTTCCTTTCACAATCAAAAGTAAATGATGTCTGGCATGCCAGCAAGCCAGGCAGCATTTACTCACTATGCACTGCAGAGTGCAAATGTGAAGGGAAAAAAAGCATTGTATGCTGTTGTCCAAAGCCCTTACATATATTGTAACAATATTGTTGACACTTGCAGAACCACTCATTCACTTTATGTTAGGTAATGTGAGATGTTGACAAAATAATTCAATAATTCATATATCATTTCCAAAGGGTAATAAAAATGCAATTGATCACACTATATAAAGGACTCGGACACCTAATCATCAGCAATGCAGGTTGCTTCATGTAGTTACCAGGTGGTTGCGTGGTAGAAGAAAATGTTGATGTGAAACATAACCTTCTAGAATGGTTCAACAAGAAACTGGACCCAGTGTAGAACTGAGATTCCATCCCCTCAACCCTAGGTTTAGTCAGAAATAGGAGTAGGAATACAGAGGGCCTGATGAAACCCGATGGAAAGAAAGACACAGAATCAGAAACCAGATCAGTCCTTGGCTGTTGTTAGTTTCCCACTTCCTTGTATCCCTGCTTTTCTTACTGTGTACTTCCCTCAATGACTTGTAAAGTACCATGTTGCTTCCCAAGGGTAGGTCCACGCTCAGTAAGCATCATATAAATAATAATAATAATAACAATAATAATAATAATTATAATAATAATAATAATAATAATAATAATAATAATAATAATAATAATAATAATAATAATAATAATAATTAACATATTTAAAATAATCAGCTCACAATTCGAAAATGATATGATACCCCAAAACTGGATCCATCTCATTTCAGATTAAATATGAATCAAAAGTCCACAGATCCTCTGTGATGACTTGCCATCTGGAAAGTGTGCATAATCCCTGGCATTTTTTATTGTATTTTTGAATTAAATGAAATGGGAAATTAATCTTTAAAAGACACATCTGCTGGTCAGATTTCCCTGGAATAAGCTTGATGCCAAAAGAGTAGTGCATACCTGTGTCCTGCTGCATAAATATCCTAATCTGCAGTGTTTGCTCTCGCAGTGACACAGAGCAGGTTCATAGGGCACATACACCCACCTGAAAGCTTCTGTGACAGCCAAGTCTCCAGAGCAAAGGGGCTGAATTTAAGACATGCACCCCTGTACCAAACCATTTAATTATGGGTTTACTGTTCTGGTGGCAGATGAATCTTAGATTTAATCCATACCTGAATTACGGTATGGTGTATGGTATTTCTCATAATTATTACAGCCACAGCAATTTGATATCAAACATGTGTCGGCCCTGTGAGACCAGTTCAGCTGTGATGGGATTATGTGTATTCAAGCAAGGCAGTCTGACCTTGCCACTGCTGGCAAGGCAGTAGCCTGGGATTGCCTCTCTTTGTTCCTTTGTGAGAGCATGTGCCACCCTCCCCAGAGAGACAGCCACTCCACAAGAAACTGTCCTGGGAGCAGGAATAAAAGGGCAAGCCAATTCACAACAGGGGCAGATTCACATCAGGATGCTGCATATCCAAAGGCCTTTATTCGAGTGAGAAGGGGAAAGGGTGGGTTTCGTGTGGACAGAGGGAGCTCTTGACAGCTGGAAAGAGGCTCCACCACAGTGTTTCTCTCTGTCTCAATATTTCCTACCTGTACCCTCCACTTTATGTTGCACAAAGTACTGGTGTGGTGTCAGAAAGAAAAGTCCACTTGCTATAAGAGCAGAGATTGGACCCATAAAGCAGGCTAGCTTTAGTCCAATAAGATGTGGGCTTTTGTTTTTAAAAGAAGGGGTCTCTGACTTCTTCTTTGATTCAATTTTGGACAAACATGGAAGAATGAATGAATTTGACTTCTATTGAGAGAGTTGAACTTTCCAAAGTCCTCCAGCATTGAGGAGGAGACTGTGTCCAAGGAAGATGAAAGCGGTTTCTCCTCACCATACCCAGGGTCCAGTTAGGATGAACTGCTGTTGGGACAAGACCTGCCTTTCTGCCAGCTACCACTGTAGGCAGGATATGTGAAGGCCCCCTTTATGTGTGCACCACCCTCTTCTGTGTTTGGGAGCCACAGAACATAGACCAATCTGCTCCTTGAACCCTCGTATTGAGACTCACAGCACCCTGAGAGCAAAGACAGTCAGGATCCCTGTTTTGGAACCAGGTTCACTGTGTTTCAAACCACAGGGCCCACCGGTGCTGCCTAAGTCACTGAACCAAACTCTTTAAACCAGTGTGCTTTCATCTCAAACCAGTTTGATGCCACATCATGCCTTGCAGAGCCTGTCACCTGCTCAGCTCAAATCAACTGCTTATCGGCGGGCCCCAACTGGAAACGCTGCAGTGTCACTCTGTGACTCAAACCAGCTGTTACACAAATTACTCGATCCAGATAGACCTCGAATTGACACTTCGTTGACCCGCAAACAAGAGTATCACCATCACCATATCAAACAATCACTAACCCTTGACTCGAACCACAACAGTGTAACTTAACAACCATAGCATGAGGTTACAACCACGATTTAAACATGTTCCACCATGAACCAACAGTGGACGCAACGACATAGTACTTCCAAGCCACCTTTAGCTCCAGACTCACCCCCTTGATGCCAGCTTGCCATTTGGACCAACATGACACACTCCACCCAATCTTGACTTGAACCACTCACACACCAGCTCAAAGCTTGAGTTGATGATGTCTAACCACCAAGAATCACAAAACTGTACTACTGACTTCCAACTGCCCCAGGGTCCATTATTATGGCCTAGAGATTGGTTAGGTCACTTTGATCCCTTTTGCAAACAGGAACATATCCTTTTAAAGATCTATGTGGATTTTGCTTGCCTTTCCCTCCTGATTCATGACCCAGAGTGTTGCATCTTGCAATCATTTCTTGTTCTGTGTTCCTTTCTTAGAGGTGGGCTTTGTGTAGTGATTTCTCTCTAGTTATTTTTGCATAAGTTGTGTTTAATTAAAGTCTATCTATTTTTATTGAACCTTTATTGGACATGCCTTCATTTTGGACTGTTATACTTTGCTATTTAGTTTGCTACTGAATCACATTTACAACCCCCTTGAGAGTACAGCCTTCCCTCAGCCATCTTTATCACAAAAGGTGAAGGAGGCACAAATCATAAAAGTGCCTGTTTAGCCTTTATGAATGGGCTGGCTCTCTGTTTACATTAGTGTGAGGACTGGTCAGTATTCCATTTCTCACAGATGGCTAAATTAATATGTGTTAGTTACTTTGGATGTAAAGGCACTTTATATCTCATGAACTGGCATTGAAAGCATTAGAATTTTTGTATATTAACAGCTATGCCATGTATCTGACACACATACACATTATTAAAGCTATTCTGTGGTTTACACTGGATAATAACATGTTTAGATCCAGTTAAGAATACTACAAACAAATAAAAGGTATAGTTGGAGGGTGGGGGGCAATTATGCAAAACCAGTGAAAAGTTCCCCGGGAAAAGGTAACAGAAAACATAGTAGTCCGGGAGGGGACCAGGAAGGTACGAGACTGTAAACCATTAAGAAATAGAGAAAAATGTTAAACATGTGTGATGCAGTTCTCAGGCCAATTCCAAAAAACGCTGATACTGGAAAGTCAAGAATGACTCTAGGAATGGCTTCATCATCCCAGTGAGGGTTGAGAGAGATATGTGCAAAACCCAGAGATTGTGGAAACCTCCATAAGGATACTACAAACCTTATAAAAAAAATGTGAAAGACATCGGGGAACCAGCTAGGAGAAGGGAGTCATTTGCCTAGCCCAACAAGAACATTATGTGATTATTTGATTTTCTGTTGAGTTATGGAAAACCCGGAAACATTTATGGAACTTTTGCTTTGAAAAACTAGAGGTGTATTTTACACTTTGCACCCAGCATAAGAGAGTCATTCTCCTGGATTTAAAACAGTAGCTGCACTTTATGGTGCTTTGATGCAGAGACAGGGATAGAATAGGATCATTTGTGACTGGGATGGTGCCTTTTAGTTTTGACTCACGCAGACTTCCCAATGAGCACTCAAGTTTCTTTAGTTTAGATAGGGGAATCCCCTTAGAGTTAGAGATAGATAGGTTCATTTTTTCATTTAATAAAAGTCTATAGCAACCACTATGGCACAACAAGGTCAGTCTCCTCATTCCTTGTTGGCACAAACAGTGTCAGGAGTGGGATCCTTCACAATTTACAAAAACTGGGGGACCCTTAGAGTTACCAAGTTGACCAGTAAGGCCTCCGAACCTAAAGTTTCCACCCCCAAGTCCATTGGATTCAACATAAGTAGAAGTCAGGACGTAGTGACTGAGTCTGGCAAAAGACAATGAATTCCCACAGGCATAATTTTGCCCCCACCAAAGGGCACATATTTACAGCTTGTGTCTAATTCTGGCCTGGTGTGGAGGCATGGACTAGATGTGGTAGCAGGGGTGGTCGACCCATAGTATCAGGGAGATGTGAAAATTCTGTTCCATAATCAGGGAAATAAAGTGTATCACAGAAATTGTAGTCAAAATAGCCAAGGATGTGTTGGAGGCAGCGCTTTGTCTTAGAAGTCTTCAAAGAAGAAACTGTATAATGGGATACCAAGGGTTTTTGGAATGTCAATGAACCTCTCCTTGGGGAGGTTGCCCCATTGATAGACAAACACATTTATCAGGCCATTTCTGAGGAAGAGAGTAGAGAGAAGGGATGCCTCTTGGTCTTTGTTAATAAAGGTCTCATTTATCGGGGAATTGTTAATCCCGAAAGAATATTGAGAATACAATTGCTGGTGCCTAGGAGTCATTGTCGCAATGTCTTAGAAATGGTGCATGCACATCTAACATCTGTACATCTAGGCATCACCAAGATGAAGAACCTAATAGTAACCTAGGGATGTCCTAGGGTCAGGGAAACTTGGCAGGAGCATGAGGCGGCTGTCTTACCCTTTTCTCAGACAGCCCAACTTCTGAAGGGACATTTTACGGCGGTCCAGACCTTTTACATAGACACCTAGAAAAATCCCAGGGAGCCCAGAAAGCATATAATGACCAGAAGACAATAAAAATATATTTTTCTGTTGGCTAGGAGGTTTTAGTATTACTACCAACCTCAGAGCACAAAATGACTTCAAGGTGGCACTGCCCAAATAAGATCTTAGAACAAACATGGCCAGTTAACTATCAGGTGTCACTACCAGAAAGAAAACAGAAAACACAGATGATTCATATAATCCTGTTAAAAGAATGGAGAGAAGATCCAGTTAAGAACACCTCAGTGGTTATGGTATCTCTCCTGCCAGAAGAGACTGCACAGCATAGTTTGATACCCCATGGGCTACCACCTGGAAAACAACATGATATACAGGACCTGCTTGATCGGTTTTCTGATGTGTTTTGTGAAAAGCCAGGATGAGATAAGAATGTCCAACAATATATAAGAACTCATACTGGGAAAGTAGTTAACTATTATCCTTACAGAATTCCAGAATCAAGGGAGGAAGTAATCCTCAGGGAGATGGATAAGATGTTGAAGGCAGAGATTATAGAACCTTCTGAAGTTCCATGGTCCTCACCAATAGCCTGTGTCTTGAAACCAGTTCAATCATGGTATAGATTTCCGCAAACTCAACGCAATATCCCACTTTGACAATTATCCCATTCTTTGGAATTATGATCTTATTGAAAGACTGGGATCCACAATTTCCATTTCCATGACTGATCTGACCAAGGGCTATTGGCAGGTGCCAATGAACCCCTCAGACAAACACAAATGGCCTTCGCTACTCCTACGCAGTTGGGGTCCACTGTGTCCCAGCCACTTTCCAATGGCTAATGGATAAGATAGTATGACCCTATTGCAGCTTTTGCGGTGCATATCTTGACAACATCGTCATCCATAGTCAAACTCGAGAGGAACATCTAAACCACTTGTATGATATTGTAAAAACCCTGAGAGTGGCAGGGGTGACCACTAACCCAAAGAGATGCCACTTTGCACAGTCAGCCATATAATACCAAGGTTTTGTTGTGGGGAATGGCTTGGTAAGACTTCAGGCCAAGAAAATTAAGTCAGTCAGCAAAATCCCTCCCCCCTCTAAAAACAAAAGAGAGTTAAGGCCATTCCTACACCTTAAAAGCTATATGGGTGCTTCATTCTCATCTATTCAAGCATTGCATCCTTCTTGATTGACAAACTAAAGAACACCGAACCCCAGAAAATATGATGGAACAAACAGGAACAAGCCAGTTGCAATACACTTAAATACATCTTCTGCAGTGACCCGGTACTTAAAGTACCAAAGTTCAGTAAAGAATGTATTCTGCAGATGAGGTTAGTCTTGGGGTGGTCCTATCATGAATTCATGGTGGGATGGAACATCCAGTACTCTACACGAGTTGGAAGTTGTTTCCTCATGAAATAAATGATGAAACAATAGAGTTGAAGACCCTTGCTATTAAATGGGCTTGCGGACCACTTCCCCTTTACCTGACTTAGTCTGTGCATGGACATGAAATCCTGCATTATGCACTAGTTTCTAGACTTACAACCATTCTGTTTCCATGTTGAACACAGAAAAGGAAGGGGACAGGGCAATGTGGATTTCTTATCATGATTTCCTATAGTGACAGATGGGGAAGCCAAAACCCTAAGGGGTAGAACAGCTTCTGTCAATTGGACGGATTTTATGCTGGACCGTCGCCACAATTTAAATTGACCAGCAAAGAAAGACTGTGTTCTTCGCCATCCTCTGACCCATCCAGCAATGACCCATGTAGTTCTGGCAAGCTGGAAACTGTGATAGTAGACAACTGAGGAGGCCGCAGCAAAACCAGGAATGTTAAGGCAGGCCTTCAGGAGACTAACAAGGCTTGTCTCCAAGGATGAGAAGAGGAGTAGTAGGACACCTCAGAAGTTTCTGTGTGAGTCACTTGGGAACTGGAATAATAAACCTACGGAGATGTGGTGGCACGACCTGTAGTAGGTGAACCATGTGATCCGACAACAGTGGTGAGAGCGCCTACCATAGTCCACAGCAGAACTGTGTAGGTGACTACCAGGAGAGGGTGAGAGACCTTGCATTTCAAATTAAAAGCCAAAATGAAATGTCCGTTATGTTCCCCCTGCCTGTACCTTGCCTTCAAACCAAAGGGGTCATATATAAATGATGCTTGAGAGTGAGGGATTGCTGGGAGAAAAGAGCATTGTGATAACCCAAGCCATCACTGTATGTTTTTATAATATCCTATCTGTTAATGTGCAAATAAATTGTATGTGTGTTTTGATTTCAAATCTTCAAATTCAACCTGTGTTTGTTGTGGTAACTGAAAGTCTATTAAGAAGTCTATGTCCATCAATTGATACAAGTAATGTGCATTTGTGCTTATTGGGTTGTGCCACAGAGTTGATGGCTAGTGTTATTGTGATTGTTTATTATTCATTGTAGAAATGTAAATAAATATACACTATTATTTCTATACACTGGCCTGGTTTCTATCTTATTGGTGATATAGAGCGTATCTGCTGCGTGGTGTTATACAGGTTGGAGGCCTAACAAAATTTGAATCTGCTAAGTGCTTTTTTATGCAAAACCTTGATTGGGGAAAGGAATTCCCAGAGTTGAGAGTGACCATCCAATAAATGGTGACAACATATAATATACTTATACACAAGTGTTTCTAGGTGCCACAAGACAAGGAAGGGAAGACATAGGGAGGACAAGACAAAAAATCCTATTAGGACTTGTGTCATTCGGATCGTGCAAGTGCGAGAAGTGCAGGAGAAAGTGCAAGGGAGGGGAAAAGGGGGAAGTGTGATCAGGGCAGCATGGCTCTGCGTAAGTGCAAGGAGGCAGGGGGGCTGTAGGGGTTGCAGAATAGAAAACGAGGTAAACACCCCAACAGGGTAGAACATTACATGCCGTGCCACCACTAAGAAGAATGTTTGAATAAGAAAATTCTGCATTTAGTGTCACATAGGAGATGACTGAGTTGTTGTTTAAACAGATACACGTGCAAGTCACTAGAAGAAGGAATAACAAATCCTTGTCTGTATGTTGTTTTTTTTGGTTTTTTTGCCTTAACTGGGATTACAAAAATATTATATCCTGAGGTGAAAGTCCCAGAATAAAGGGAAAAGACGACAGATGTAGATCTTAGAAACTGTTAAGCGGCTTCACTTCAACACTACAGCTAAGTCAATGCCTAGTCTGGGATGCTGAGGGAAACCCTTATTGATATATTTATGGTCCAGTTCATGTACTCTGGATGACAACCCTTATATAACACCCCTCTCTTAGAATCCCCCTGACCACACTGAGCCAAGAAGTAGGTCTGTTTTGCAAATTTAAAAGGTTTATTTGAGAAATATAAAAATAGATATCTATCACACTTTTATAATAAATTAATATTGGATATCACACTTAAAATATGACAGTGATCAACAATGGATAATGTTCTACTGGTAAACTGATTTGGTTACTTAGATGTAGTATAGAGGATGAGGTAGCTGAAATGCTTTATGGTTTCAAGGAAATGCAAGATGGAATAAATGCAGTACAGAAAATAAACTGATATGGTTTCACAAGAGATAATATGTTCACTTTTCCCCTGGTGGCAATTCACCCCCCCCATATGCAATGCAAGGAGATGGAAGTAACACACACAGTCTTCAGGAATACAATTGGTGATATAGAGCGTATCTGCTGCGTGGTGTTATACAGGTTGGAGGCCTAACAAAATTTGAATCTGCTAAGTGTTTTTTTATGCAAAACCTTGATTGGGGAAAGGAATTCCCAGAGTTGAGAGTGACCATCCAATAAATGGTGACAACACATAACATACTTATACACAAGTGTTTCTAGGTGCCACAAGACAAGGAAGGGAAGACATAGGGAGGACAAGACAAAAAATCCTATTAGGACTTGTGTCATTCGGATCGTGCAAGTGCGAGAAGTGCAGGAGAAAGTGCAAGGGAGGGGAAAGGGGGGAAGTGTGATCAGGGCAGCATGGCTCTGCATAAGTGCAAGGAGGCAGGGGGGCTGTAGGGGTTGCAGAATAGAAAATGAGGTAAACACCCCAACAGGGTAGAACATTACATGCTGTGCCACCACTAAGAAGAATGTTTGAATAAGCAAATTCTGCATTTAGTGTCACATAGGAGATGACTGAGTTGTTGTTTAAACAGATACACGTGCAAGTCACTAGAAGAAGGAATAACAAATCCTTGTCTGTATGTTGTTTTTTTTGTTTTTTTTGCCTTAACTGGGATTACAAAAATATTATATCCTGAGGTGAAAGTCCCAGAATAAAGGAAAAAGACGACAGATGTAGATCTTAGAAACTGTTAAGCGGCTTCACTTCAACACTACAGCTAAGTCAATGCCTAGTCTGGGATGCTGAGGGAAACCCTTATTGATATATTTTTAGGTCCAGTTCATGTACTCTGGATGACAACCCTTATATAACACCCCTCTCTTAGAATCCCCCTGACCACACTGAGCCAAGAAGTAGGTCTGTTTTGCAAATTTAAAAGGTTTATTTGAGAAATATAACAATAGATATCTATCACACTTTTATAATAAATTAATATTGGATATCACACTTAAAATATGACAGTGATCAACAATGGATAATGTTATACTGATAAACTGATTTGGTTACTTAGATGTAGTATAGAGGATGAGGTAGCTGAAATGCTTTATGGTTTCAAGGAAATGCAAGGTGGAATAAATGCAGTACAGAAAATAAACTGATATGGTTTCACAAGAGATAATATGTTCACTTTTCCCCTGTTGGCAATTCACCCCTCCCCATATGCAATGCAAGGAGATGGAAGTAACACACACAGTCTTCAGGAATACAATCAAATACAAAACGGAATTCAGTTCCCCCCCCAGCAAGCTTAGACAACAGGTATGCTTTTTAAAACACGGGCAAGAGTGCTTTGTAATGTGGTGGCAAAGAAGTGAAAAATGCTAATATTGCTTTTAATTCCCTATAGGAGGTTCAGGGTGAGTGGTAGACACTTTAAATCAGTTCAGGTCAGCCCTAACAATGGTTCAGAGATGGTTATTTGGTTGCAAACAAATTTTAGCAGTTCAGGCAAAAGTGGCTATCTTTTTACAGAAGACGAAATCAGGCCAAATCGCAAATCGCTGTGGTAAAAGTATAGGAAGTAGGCTTGTTGGAAAGCTTAGATTCTAAGCTTTCAGGGGAAAGTTAAATCTTGTTCCTAGAACAAACGGTTCCAGAGATACGGACTATTTAATAAAGGTAGATTTTCGGATTTAAAGTAAAACTCAAAATGACAGGTGACAGTTTGCAGCTTTAGAATGACAGATGACAGCTCGCAGCTTTAGAATGATAGATGACAGGATTTCTAGGAGGCAGTTCTACTTAGGTTAAAATAGTTTGGATTAGATTATTTTAACTAAGAGATTGGTTTTGCACAGTGAGTACTCACACTATATTTTTGAAATAAGCCGTCAAGGTCTGGTCATGTTGGACTGGACTTCCGGCGGGTGGTTCTGAAGTCCCGGCTATCTGGGTCAGCTCTGCTCTCTGGGTCTGTCAAGCACCGGTTCTGGTCTCTCTGGATCTCTGGTCTCTCTGGATCTCTGGTCTCTCAGGTCTCTGGAGGTTGATGGATTAAAGTCTGGAGTCTCCTGGCAAAGCGTCCCACAAGAAAGTGGAAATTGAATGTCCCTACCTGGGTTTCAATGTTCCTTTTTATGTGTTTTGAAAATGGGGGTGTGCCTGGGCCTAGCTAAGCCTGCCCCTCTCTACTTGTCATTGGCCCAGTTCTCCCCTCTCCCATGATTGGGTTAAGGAAATGGATTGTCATCATGATGAGGTCTGTTTATGGGTCAGAGGATCCTCCCCTGGTCAATTTGCCCACAAATCTAAGTTTGATTCAAATACATATTTCCCAGATACACAATTTGTTGAAATTACACACATTATATATTCCTTATGGTCCATGCTTGTCCGCCTCTGATCTTCCTGGGGGCTTGCATTAAAAAATGACAACATTTTGCGCTTTTTGGTCGGTTTACCAATATCGGACATTTACCAAAAATTACACAAATGTGCGCAAGGAGTATGGGCATTAATTGATGAAGTGTCAGATTTTTAACATGCAGACATTGGGAGTAAGACCCTATTTTCCGCTAGCAACCCCCCAGAATACACCACAGGGTCCTTACACCTCTTGCACAGAATAATCACAAGAATAATGATATTACTTATATAATTCTGACAAGTCGGAACTATGAATTATCCATCTTTTTTTTTAAAATTATGCTCTGGCCCAGATGGGTGTGGTTTAGGTTCCAAAGCACATGGGAAAAGCTTCTGTCTGCCCCCGCCTCCAGCTCAGGTGGCTCCCAGAGGCCACTTCTCCCAAGAGGAAGCCACTTTACGGCCCCTCCAATATAACATTTGCCTGAGTCCAGGACAAGGCTTTGTTCAACCTCCTGCAGGTGCCCCTCCCCTAATCTAATCAGAGAGGTGTCATCTCCTTTTGGTGGGGAAGCTGGAGGCAGCTAGGCCTGGGAAGAGTGGCTGAGCAGGTTTCTCCTTTCGGGGGTAGTTGTCAGGCAGAATTCAGCTAAATGTCACTTTAGTTCCCAGTTTTCTACATTCAAATCCAACTTACATGCAGCTATTTTTTATATATACATTAAATAATTACTTCCTTCAAGTCATTTCAGAATATAGTTTTACATTGTATCCACCTCTTAGCAAGTTTTTCCTGGGCCTGGTTTCGGTTCATTTGTTCAGTTTTACACAAAAGTCTGGTGGTTTTAAAACACCGGCTTTCTGATAGTGGTGAGTACCAGTATTGCATCCATTTTTGGGGTCTGTCTTGAATTACTGCATTTCAATAGAGTGGTCTTTTGCGTGATAGTATAGGACCCTTGCTTAGCATTGTTTTGATGGCATCCTTACAGTAGAGTGGTGATATGGAACCCCCCACAAGAAGGTTGTATCTTTGGGGTGGTCTTGTGCCAACTGCGCAGTTCTCCTGGATTCTGGCGTGAATGTGGGCGGCGATAGCTCATCCCCACATCCACCCAGTCTAAGGATTCAACATGGGTCAACATGGGTCAAAACCTTTGACAAACCATCCCGCCCAACTGCACTTTGATTCGAGTCCAGGGGAAGTCAGGTGCAAAGGATGTTTTGAGCCCTGTGCTTGTATGTCCGCATTATCTTCTTCCAATTCTGTAGATGGCACAGTTCAGCATATTTTCCTCCACCCAGTTGGATCAATCAGTTCTCCTTGCTGGTCCTGATGGGAGGATTGGGCGGTACCCCAGGCCCCTCGGATCTTCGCTCCCGGTCCCCAGGTCGCCTTCCGTGGTCAGTCTCTGGGTTTTCTTTCTCCTAGGACGACAAAGCAAAGCGTCAATACACATTCCTAGACATTTTTCCACCACTATTAATGGTGTGGCGAACATGTACATTTTATACATCCGAATGCATTTTGCAGTCTGATTTTAAAAACAATATATAACAGGGAACATTTGCATTATGTTACTATATTTTTGATATGTGGAATATTTTACAGTTTGAACTGACTTACACTGGAGCGGCCCCCTCTGGTATTGCAGAGGACTCGTCCAGTTGCTGCAGGGTGTGCCTGGGTTGGCAACACTTTAACTGATTTATATGTACTGATTTATATGTACCCACTTGTCTTCCCCCTCTGCCGAACTGCCTTTGGGGATGTGGATCTTGTACGCTACAGGGGAGATCTTGTCTATAATTTCAAACGGTCCCTTCCATGTAGGCAAAAATGTTCGCTGTTTGGCCTGGTTCCTTTGGAAATTGTATAGATAGACCCGGTCCCCCACCTCGTATACTTTCCTGGTGGTTTTCAGGTCGTAGTGGGTCTTCATGCTATCAGCTGATCTTTCTAGATTCCGCTGAGCATACGCAAAAGCATGTTGGAGGTGTTTCCTCAAATTCTCCACATACTCATGAGTTGTGGAGGCATTTATCAATGTCTGCTCTTGGGTCCTGTAGAGCAAATATTGAGGAAGCACCATCTTGCGTCCAGTCATCAACTCAAATGGTGACATTTTGGTTGCAGATGAAGGGGTAGATCTGATGGCCATTAGGACCAGAGGTAATCGGATATCCCAACTTGGCCCAGAATCTGCCACAAACTTTTTTAAGATGCTCACAATGGTTCGGTTATTTCTCTCCACTGCTCCAGAAGAAGCTGGCCTGTAAGCAATATGTAGCTTCCTTTTGCCCCCCAGTATCTCCCACATCTTTGTCATTACTTCACTGGTGAAGTGGCTACCTCTGTCTGACTCAATCCTTTGAGGTAGACCAAAACGGGAAAAGATGTGGTTAATCATCAGGGCAGCTGCTGTTTCTGCCTTGCAGTTTGGGGCCGGGAGACATACCACCCACTTGGTAAACAAGCATGTAACGGTCAACATGTACTTGTTTCCTCTAGACGAGCGAATTACAGGGCCTACAAAGTCGATTTGCAAATCTGACCATGGCAGTGTCATCCCCCTCTTTTGGAGAGGCGCACGGTGTGTAAGGGATGATGGCTGAAACTGTGCACACACAAGGCACCCCTTCAGTATTGGTCGAGGTCCTTCCCCATGTGTGGCCTGTATGCAACCTCTCTTAAGATTTCCAGTTTTGTGTGAAACCCCCTATGACCGGCGGTGGCCGCATCATGGGTGTGACTGAACATCAGGCTTCGGAATGAGGTATGAACCACCCACTGATCGTGGCCAGCTTTGGATTTCCTTACCAGCAAACCGTCTTGGATTCAGAACATTTTTGGACATTTCATCAACACTCTTAGGTCCTCTTTCCCAATGTAATCGGTATCCGTCAGGGGAAAGTTCTCAGGGTCCTCAAGGTGTTGGTAAAACTTACCAATAATTGGATCCCCCTTCTGAGCTGTAATTAAATCAGCATCAGGGGTCTCCTTACTCCATTGTGCAGTTGAAAAGATCATTGTGAGCATTTGTCTGGGACCTAGTGATAGCAGTGACCTGGATTTCCCCCAATAGGGACTCTATTTCTATTAGCTCCCCTTGGATGGCCCCGGTTTTGGCCAGCTGATCAGCTAAGTCATTTCCAGTTTTGTATGGTCCCTCTACTTTGGAATGACCCTTGATCTTTTGCCAGTAGATGGTCATCCCATTCGATGTGACCAGATCATCAATATTTTGGATTAGCTTCCAATGTTTCAGGGGTTTGTTATTAGCACATAACATGCCTCTGGTTTTCCAATTTACCAGGTGCTCCACGAACCTGTTCCGTCCATAATCCGAATCTGTGATTATGACCAGTTCGTGGAGTTGATGTTGGACAGCAGTGAGGATGGCCTGATGCACAGCCATCAATTCTGCCACCTGACTACTTTGGGGACCATTTTTGTATCCAGCGGAGGGTTCCGGGGACTCATTCACCCATGCATTCCCTACGCCGGCCACCAGTTCTTTCTCCCCGTTGTTGTCAACATGGTACGAGCATCCATCCACATAGACAGTGGGCATTCCCTCACACTTGTCTTCTTCAGAGACTTTGTGTGGGGAATTAATGTATGCCTCCATGTTGTCCTTGATTTTTAGACTTTCGTCCTCGAGACAGTTTTCTCTGGCACAATCATGCAAGTCAGCCAGACCTTGCGCGAGGGGACTCTTCTTGTTTTGGCCATATCTGACATCCACAGGAAAGCCTTGCATTGACAGAATCCAGGAAGTAATTCGGGAATTACTCACATTTCCGGCCCGGATTCTGTCACTTTGGAGATATTGCAGAGGCTGGTGTGGAGTCTCCACTATGATGTGTTCCCGTTGGATAAACGGGCGGTAATTCTTCAATGCCCACACCGTTGCCAGGAGTGCCTTCTCACAATCGTTGAATTTTTCCTCCACAGAGGATAAAGTTTTGCTCGCTTAGGAGATTACGTTTTTGACCTTGTCATGCTTTTGGTATAATACTGCCGTCAAGCATGTATTAGAGAACCCTGTCTCCAGGAAGAACTCCTTGTTTCTGACAGGGTAAGCTAGGCAAGGTGCTTGTGAGAGGCTTCTTTTGAGTTGTCGTACTGCCTCGGATTGTTCTGGACCCCATTCCCACTTGACCCCCCCTTCAAGAGATAAATCAGGGGTCTAGTGATCTCTGCGTAGCCTTCAATGAACTTTCTGCTCTAATTAGTCAGTCCAAGGAGGCTCCTTAGTTCCCGCAGAGTCATGGGGTCTTTCAGTTTCTGAAGTGCTTCCACTTTCTTTTCCTGGGGATGGTTACCCTGAGGAATAATCTCATGCCCCAAGAAATTAACACGGGTTCTGCACCACTGTGCTTTCTGAAAGGAAAGTTTTGCTCTGGCGGCCCTCAACTGCGTCAGAACATAACATGGCCTTATGTAAAAAAATGTTGAATTTATTGCCGGAGTTGAGGTATCCGAAGGGAGTCTAGGTCCAGGTGTACTGCTGGCCCCCAAAGGTAAAAGCCAGTTTGTATTGGTCCTCCCTACTGACAGGCACGGTCCAGTATCCATTGGTCAGGTCTATTGCAGTGAATACTTGTGACCCTTGAATCTGGGCCAGCCCTTGGTCAATGTAGGGCAGAGGCCATCGGGAAGTATGGACCCATTTGTTGAGCTCCCTAAGGTCGGCACAGAGTCTCCACTGGCCGTTTGGATTCAATATTCCCAGCACCGGATTAGTGAAGGTGCTGTGTACTGGATGGATTATTCCACGGGACTCAAGGTTCTTAATTATTTCAGTAACGGACTCCATCGATGCGAGAGGCAAGTGATTTTGCTTCACAAACACTGGAGTCATGCCAGGGTCCGTGGCAATTTTGGTTGTGTGGATGTCGGTGCGACCAAAGTCATATGAGTCTACCGCAAAGAGATCTTGGAAATCCAAGAAAACTTGTTTCAACTTTTGCTTCTGTTCCAGTGTCACGCAGGCATCAGCTAGGTTGACCCTCTCTTCCACCATCTGCCTGAAGCCGGGAAAGACATCTGGTTTGGCTATCTCAGCGGCCTCCTCCAGCTGGGTGGAGAAGTCCCTGGTCAGAGTGCTGATTTGGACTGGAGGCTTCAGGTGGGAAAGGCAGCCCTCGTGGACCTGGAAAATCACCTCATCCCTCCTGAGATTACAAGTCACATCTTCCTTACCATAAGGGCATGAAGTGTACACCAGGAAGTTCCCCCCATGCCGGGTGAAAATCCTGTCTGGTGTTGTGTTGTCCTCACTATCACTGTCAAAACAGTCCTTGGGGATCGGTCCTAACAGTTGATTTCCTAAATCAATGGAGAAATGTCGGTCATCAACCACCATCCCAATGATGGGGCATGCGGTAAGTCGCTGTTATCCACCTCTATTGGAATGGTGTCATGTTCTATGTTGACTAATGGTGTTGGGTTTACCCCTAACCCTTGTTGTTGGAGAGAAGCATTTAGATGAATATAAGTATCAGGGTTTTTCAATTTTTGTCCTCTTTTAACTTTCACTTCCAGGGAGAATTGTCGGGTCCTTTCTGGGATGGTGACTTCCTCTTTAAGCTTAATTTCAACTGCATAAGGTAGCAATTGAGCTGACCTAAATGCTTTTTCTTGATCATCAAAGCCCATGGGATTATCCGCTAATCGGGACCAAGCTTTGAAGTTTATTGGGTCCAAACTAATGGCAAAGCGATTGAGAATGCCACTGCCTAAGTAAAAGGCAGCAGTGACGTCTCGCAAGACCCAACAATTATGGACTATGCTCTTGTTGCCAATGGAGATTTTGTGCATACACCTGCTTGGCAGGAGATGTTTTGCATCGGGTGCTTCCACGTCTATTTCCCATTTGTCTATCAGTTTGAATGTGGGAATGGCTGTATCTTTTGGGAGTTGGCGAAAAATGGCTTCGCTGATGAAGCTCTTACCGTTGTTTACACACACTCGGGCGAGAACAGAGTCCTTCCCATCATTTAACTGAACAGGGATGAACAACTGCTCTCCAATTTGCTGAATATCAGCCAGGCTCTGAGCTGATTTCACATCTTTCTGGACTATAGGAGTGGGAGTGTCTGATTGTGGATTGGTAAAGAATTTCAGAGTGTTTCCTTCCAGTGTGGAATACCACCTTAAACTGGAAGGAAGGTTGATTTTCAGAAATAGAGAGGACCCTCCATCACCAGTCTGTTGTCCTACTGCTATTATTGTCACATCTGGAATCTGGTTGTTCTGGAAGTGAAATTCTACTTGGTCAGATTTTTGTTCAACCATGTGGCAGGTGCCATTTAAGCTAACATGGTTGACACTCTGTCTTAATTTTATTGGTTGGCTAGTCTGGGTCGAGAGGACCTTGTTTACACAATCTATTAGGGGTGACAACCTTCTCAGGAGGTTGTTCCCTAGTAAACAAGGGGTGCCCTCTGGAGTCACTACTATGACCGGGTGTTTCACCGTGTGTCGCCCAATTTTAATGTCCAAATCTGCTGTCCCCTCGACGGGAATTTCCTTCCCGTCAAAGTTCTGGAGTTTTCCAGGAAGAGAGGTGAGAGGAATACGATAATTCTCTCCCCTTCCTAAATTCAGTTCATCAAAGGCCCTTCTGGACAGAAGGGTAGCTTGAGATCCAGTGTCCACCAGCACTGAAATTGTACCCTGCCCCTGTACTTGTACCGGGGCATAATATCTTCCCTCCTTCTCCTCAAGGGGGCACAGATAATGCACATTTTTGGACAACTGGTGGGCTAATTTTCTGGTTTTGGACATGGCGAGAGAAGAGATTTGGGCAGAATTCTGTGGAGAGTCTTGGGAATCTGAAAGAAAAAGTTGGCAACTGGAGATCAGAGCCATTGTTGGTTGCCCTGGTTCCGGTTCTGGGCTGCCCCCCCTTTTTGGAGGCAGTCACCAGGATGGGTTTGAACCAGGGGATTTCGGTATTGTGGGTTCTGGGATGAGATGATGGGTGGCGGTAGCTCCGTCTCCACATCTCCCCAGTCTGGATTGGAATCCCTTGGGACCATTTTTCTTTGGGAGGAGTTCCCCCGTCTCTAAAGGAGAAGATCCTTTTCCCAGGATCTTCTGAGGATCCCTCTCCCTCAAATTGGAAGACCTGTACCTCCCCACAAAGTGGGTCTGTTTGGGTCCTTTGTTTCTCCTACCCCCCTCTGCTCCTTGGGAGGTAGGCTTTCAGGGGCAGGAGATTTTGTTTACGGTTCCTGGTTTTCCAGGGGCTGTTTACAAGTTGGGAAAGAAGCTTCCTCCAAGGCTTTACATCCCCCTTCCCCTTGTGCCTCCTCCCTGGGAACCGGTGGGCTATCAGGGTGCTGCCCCCGTCATTGTTCTGGAGCACCAGGTCCAGAGTTTGGGGCATTCTGCGGTGGCATGCTCATCTGAGGGTTCTGTTGAGCCCTCAGTATGTGACCCAGATCCCGTGCCATATTTTGGACCTGGCGCTCAAGTTGTGAAACCCGCTCAGGCTGATACGGGGCTCTATTTTCTCCCCTGGACTGATCCCGGGAAGGGTAGCTATCCCTTCTCTGGTAATACCCCGGATTGGGAAGATTTGAGTACCCCTCCACCCTTGGCCTCCCCTCTCCCTGATTAGGTTGTCTGGGCTCAGGGAATTGGGGATAGAAGGATGGATGATTTTGGGGCTGGAAATTGGGTGGATACCTGGGGAAAATGTTCCTCCCAGGATTTGGTGAATTTCTGCCCTCCTGGGGGACGTTAGGAGGGAAGTTCCCTGGGTCAGGTGCTTGGCTGGATACCCCCCTTGGGCTGGAGGAGTCCACACATAACCCAGGATGGGTCGATTTCCCTTGTAGCGGGGACTTACATAATCAGGGGAGCGAGGGACCCCATTTGTGGGACTACCTCCTCGACTCCCTGTCTGTGACTGGCCCGAGGGCCTTCTGGGCTGTGAATTATTTGGTGCAGGCAGGTTTTTGGCCCCCCCATCTCCAAATCTAAAACGGGGGCAACCTTTACCTCCGCCACCTTGGCAGCAGCAGGGGTGCTGTTGGTTTGGGGGTTTTTCTGAGCATTACTTTGATTTTCTATGGGCTTCTGCACCTCATAGAACCGGGTAGCCTGTTCAATGACCCAGTCTAGTGACCTCTTCTCGTGAAAATCTCTCACTAGCTGGGTCATGATGTATTTGGGCAAGGCATGGAAAAAAGTATTGACACATTCTCTGCTGTCTGTGCGCACCCTTCTGGTGGTCTGCGCAAAGGCACGCTTCAATTCTTGCACGAATTCTTGTGGGGCCTGATCCTCCCCACATTGTAAATTGTAGGCTGCCTTGCGAGCCTCTTGAGGATTTCTGTGCACAGAAAAATGTTTCATGATGGCCGCCTTGTATGTGGACCACCTTGAATGGTTTTGATCCTTCAGCCCTGCAAAGATACTGGAGTATTCTGGTGAGAAGGTCCATTTGACGTACTGGATGCAGCTACTGCTGTCCTTCAAATTGAAAGTCTCCATCATTTGCTCATAGAGCTCCAAGTGTTCCCAAACAGAATACTTGGCGTTCTTATGATAAGGCGTGATGACACTCCTTATTGCCTTTATTTGTTTCAATGGGTCCTTAAGCAAGGCCCTTTTTGCCTTATTGGCCTTTCTGGTTCGGGTAACCCTGGTCCATTCATCCTCTGACTCAGAAGCACTGCTCCCAGAGGTGCCCGTCTGATCTTCCAGGTTTTCCTGGATTCTGCGAGCCTGGCAATGGCTGACAGAATGTGGGGACCTGGTCTCCTGTGTCCTGTAATGCTCAGAGGAGTCTTCAGATCCCTCCTTGATGCCAGGATTTGATGGGTACCCCCCCCTGCCTAACTGGGCAGAGGTTTTCAGGATGCCCTTAATGGGCCTACTCTCCTGGGGTTCCCCACTAAATTGCACTGTGCTTGGGTGCCCATACCCTCCCATTCCTGGGAGGTACTGGCCTATGAGCCCCATACTTCTAGCTGGATAGTAATCTGCCATCCCCGTGGCCTTGGGCTCATGTGCTCCTGGTGTGATCTAACAAGTTTTGGTGTTCTTTTTGGAGGTCACCCAGTCCCTGGAGGGCTAGGTGATTTTCTTCCATTTTCCTTTTTAAGTTGCATACTTCCTGGCCTAAGGTATCCCTTTCCTGATCTGTGCCGCCAGGTCGTCCCTTTGCCTTTGGAAGGCACCAGCTTTCTGGCGCTGCTGGTCAAACTCTGCCTGGGTATCCAGGTCTTTCAAAATCAGTTTATTGCTCTCTGCCTTCTCCCTATCTAGGTGGCTTTGCAGAGTGACTACCTGCTCAGCACATGCCCTATTGAAGTCTAACTGTTGCTCCAGCTTTTTCTGGCTCTGCAGTAGGGAGTCCAAACCTTCTTGGTACTCCTTCTGCAAGGCCAGAAATCTGGTATCCTGGTCCGCCTTTTCCTGTTGCAGCACATCCATATCCTCCTTTATTTTAGTGATGTACTGTCTGCTGTCCTTTTCTGACTCCTGGCTCCTGAGCAGCCTCTGCTCAGAAGAGTCCAGATCAGATTGGGCCTTCTCTAACGCCATCTGTTGCCTATTTGCCAGATCTTGGCCTTCAGCACATTTATTCTGTATGGCTCCCATATATAGGTACAAATATGCCGCTATCCTGGCAATCTTATTATGTTCATCTTCGGCTTTAGGGGCCATATATAGTTCTCTCAGGGCCACATGTAGGGGACCCTGATCTCTCCATGTATCTGACCCTGTTTCAGTGACCTGTTGCGCGATTGCCTGCAACCAAACCATTTGGTCCTGATGAGTCCACTCACCTCTCACAAATAGCTTATGTAAGAAGTGCTCTCTGGCTATTTTGATGTCTACCAGTGTCGTCATTCTGGAATTTGAGTTCCTTCCTGATTTACAGAAGTTTGTATTTTATTTTTGCAAAACAGACCGTTTCCTTAGAGCGTTCCTTTGAGGAGTGCTTTACAGCTTAACACAGCGTGGTGATCCGACCGGATGTATGTCTCCTGTCAGTTAGCACATTGTATTAATCTGCACAAGTGATAGATCTAACCCAGAATCCTGGACGAGCCCCCACTTTGTTAAGCGGCTTCACTTCAACACTACAGCTAAGTCAATGCCTAGTCTGGGATGCTGAGGGAAACCCTTATTGATATATGTTTTGGTCCAGTTCATGTACTCTGGATGACAACCCTTATATAACACCCCTCTCTTAGAATCCCCCTGACCCCACTGAGCCAAGAAGTAGGTCTATTTTGCAAATTCAAAAGGTTTATTTGAGAAATATAACAATAGATATCTATCACACTTTTATAATAAATTAATATTGGATATCACGCTTAAAATATGACAGTGATCAACAATGGATAATGTTCTACTGGTAAACAGATTTGGTTACTTAGTAGTAGTGTAGAGGATGAGGTAGCTGAAATGCTTTATGGTTTCAAGGAAATGCAAGGTGGAATAAATGCACTACAGAAAATAAACGTATATGGTTTCACAAGAGATATGTTCACTTTTCCCCTGGTGGAAATTTACCCCCCCCCCATATATACAATGCAAGGAGATGGAAGTAACACACACAGTCTTCAGGAATACAATCAAATACAATACGGAATTCAGTCCCCCCCCCAGCAAGCTTAGACAACAGGTATGCTTTTTAAAACACGGGCAAGAGTGCTTTGTAATGTGGTGGCAAGGAAGTGAACAATGATAAAATTGCTTTTAATTCCCTATAGGAGGTTCAGGGTGAGTGGTAGACACTTTAAATCAGTTCAGGTCAGCCCTAACAATGGTTCAGGGATGGTTATTTGGTTGCAAACAAATTTTAGCAATTCAGGCAAAAGTGGCTATCTTTTTACAGAAGACAAAATCAGGCCAAATCGCAAATCGCTGCGGTAAAAGTATAGGAAGTAGGCTTGTTGGAAAGCTTAGATTCTAAGCTTTCAGAGGAAAGGTAAATCTCGTTCCTAGGACAAACGGCTCCAGAGATACTGACGATTTAATAAAGGTAGATTTTCGGATTTAAAGTAAAACTCAAAATGACAGATGACAGCTCGCAGCTTTAGAATGATAGATGACAGGATTTCTAGGAGGCAGTTCTACTTAGGTTAAAATAGCTTGGATTAGATTATTTTAACTAAGAGATTGGTTTTGCACAGTGAGTACTAACACTATATTTTTGAAATAAGCCGTCAAGGTCTGGTCCGGTTGGACGGGACTTCCGGCGGGTGGTTCTGAAGTCCCGGCTATCTGGGTCAGCTCTGCTCTCTGGGTCTGTCAAGCACCAGTTCTGATCTCTCTGGATCTCTGGTCTCTCTGTATCTCTGGTCTCTCTGGATCTCTTGTCTCTGGAGGTTGATGGATTGAAGTCTGGAGTCTCCCGGCAAAGCGTCCCGCAAGAATGTGGAAAGTGAATGTCCCTACCTGGGTTTGAATGTTCCTTTTTATGTGTTTTGAAAATGGGGGTGTGCCTGGGCCTAGCTAAGCCTGCCCTCTCTACTTGTAATTGGCCCAAGTTTCCCCTCTCCCATGATTGGGGGAAGGAAATGGATTGCCATCATGATGAGGTCTGTTTATGGGTCAGAGGATCCTCCCCTGGTCAATTTGCCCACAAATCTATGTTTGATTCAAATACATATTTCCCAGATACAAAATTTGTTGAAATTACATGTACACATCATATATTCCTTATGGTCCATGCTTGTCCACCTCTGATCTTCCTGGGGGCTTGCATTAAAAAATGACAACATTTTGCGCTTTTTGGTCGGTTTACCAATATCGGACATTTACCAAAAATTACACAAATGTGCGCAAGGAGTATGGGCATTAATTGATGAAGTGTCAGATTTTTAACATGCAGACATTGGGAGTAAGACCCTATTTTCCGCTAGCAACCTCCCAGAATACACCACAGGGAACTAACACCTCTTAAAACGTGCACAGAAAAATCACAAGAATAATGATATTACTTATATAATTCTGACAAGTCCGTACTATGAATTATCCATCTTTTTTTAAAATTATGCTCTGGCCCAGATGGGTGTGGTTTAGGTTCCAAAGCACATGGGGGAAGCTTATGTCTGCCCCCGCCTCTAGCTCGGGTGGCTCCCAGAGGCACTTCTCCTCCCACTTCTCCCAAGAAGAAGCCACTTTACGGCCCCCCCCAATATAACATTTGCCTGAGTCCAGGACAAGGCTTTGTTCAACCTCCTGCAGGTGCCCCTCCCCTAATCTAATCAGAGAGGTGTCATCTCCTTTTGGTGGGGAAGCAGGAGGCAGCTAGGCCTGGGAAGAGTGGCTGAGCAGGTTTCTCCTGTCGGGGGTAGTTGTCAGGCAGAATTCAGCTAAATGTCACTTTAGTTCCCAGTTTTCTACATTCAAATTCAACTTACATGCAGCTATTTTTTATATATACATTAAATAATTACTTCCTTCAAGTCATTTCGGAATATAGTTTTACATTTTATCCACCTCTTAGCAAGTCTTTCCTTGGCCTGGTTTCGGTTCATTTGTTCAGTTTTACACAAAAGTCTAGTGGTTTTTAAACGCCGGCTTTCTGATAGTGGTGAGTACCGGTATTGCATCAATTTTTGGGATCTGTCTTGAATTACTGCATTTCAATAGAGTGGTCTTTTCCGTGATAGTATAGGACCCTTGCTTAACATTGTTTTGATTGCATCCTTACAGTAGAGTGGTGATGTGGAACACCCCACACGAAGGTTGTATATTTGGAGTGGTCTTGTGCCAACTGCCCAGTTCTCCTGGATTCTGGTGTGAATGTGGGTGGTGAGGAGGTCTAGAATTCCCCTATCTGGCACCTAAACTCTGGAACACGTTTCCCACAGCCCTCAGATCGGAAACCTCTCTTCAGGCCTTCCGAAAAAACCTAAAAACAACACTCTTCAACTAGCTGCTAACTCACTGTATATACTTGCGCACTACTATGATATCTGTACATATGCGCTACAAGCCACAATGCCATCTTCATACTGTATGTATTTACGTGACTACTGTAACTAAGATATGAATATCCACTGTAACCAGCGCCACAATGCCCACGGGCTGCTGTGCGCTTAACAAATGTGAATAAATAAATAAATAAATAAATAAATAAATAAAGATAGATCATCCCCGCATCCACCCAGTCTATTGATTTAGTTTGTTCTGGGATAGAATAATGGGTGGCGACAGCTCATCCTCACATCTACCCAATCTAAGGATTCAACATGGGTCAGAACCCTTTACAAAACTGCATGCACAAGTATCGTAAAATGTTATGGGAATAAGGTAGATATAATGCAGTGTTGTTGAAGAGTTGCAACAACTGGTTCATGCATAACAAATATTTGTTTATGAAATAAAAACCCACCAACACCACCATAGTTCTTAGAAAACCTAATCATCATCTTTGTTTTCAAAACATTATGCACTGTTGACACAAGAATAAGGCATCAGAGTTGGAGCAAGCATGAATGCATTTGTGTTATTCAAACCAAGAAAGGGTTTGACTACATTGCACCCATGTCCATTTTTATGATCAGAAACATCCCATGTGCATACCTAGACCTTTCTCAAGCACAATCCCTAAACAGTTAACCTGAGATCACAGCCTGGTTTATTTCCCCAATAATCTGGGGTGATATGGTACCAGGAGGGATTGCTTCTGTTATCAGACCCTTGTCCTTCTTTCCCTGGCTAAGAATAAGCAAGTGGGGGCCTGATTCTCATCAAGGTGTTAAGTACCGAAAAGGACGTTAAAAGGGTTAACGACCTTTTCGATACTTAAGACCTATTCTGAAGGTGGCGCATTCTTCCAAAGTCGGAAGGCATGCGCCACTTTCAGAATACATGTGGTGGTTGCTAGGATGGGTTGGAAACTAACCTAGCAACTGCCACATTTGTAAACTGGCTTTTTGGAAGCCTATTCTTGTGGCACTCCTCCAGTTTAATATGTGCGCTAAACTAGCGCACATATACGGTACCCTTTTGGTGCCGTTAAACTGGAGGAGTGCCACAAGAAGCCTTGTTTGGTGTAAATGGAAGTGTCCATACACACCCGTGTTGTGTATGGACACTTTCATGTACACCAAAGCAAACAGCTTCAACGTTGCTGCAACGTTGAAGCTGCTTGCTTTGGTGTACATGAAAGTGTTCATATACAACACACAGGTGTATATGAACACTTTCATCTACACCAAACCGAGCAGCTCCAAAGTTTCATCCTGCAACGTTGAAGCTGCTCACTTTGGTGTAAATGAAAGTGTTCATATACACTGCACGGGTGTATATAAACACTTTCATTTACACCAAAGCGAGCAGCTTCAACGTTGCAGGATTCAACGTTGAAGCTTCTCGGTTTAAATTAAAGTGTTCATATACACCACACGGGTGTATAGGAACCCTTTTATTTAAACCAATGCGAGCATCTTCAACGTTACATTCTGCAACGTTGAAGCTGCTGGCTTTGGTGTAAATGAAAGTGTTCATGCTACAACACACCGGTGTACATGAACAATTTCCTATACACCAAAGTAAGCAGCTTCAACATCCTTCAATATTGAAGCTGCTCACTTTGGTGTATCGGCAGCATTTTTGTTAAATAACGATTCCCTTGTTATTTAAAGAAAATGTTGCCGAGATTCTGCAATCCGCCTGTTTCCATTAGAAACAGGCTGATTACAGCGAAAGCACTGTCGTGTTTTGCGATGATGCCCAGGCCCACTTCAGAATAGCAGTGGTGTCTGGGCATCAAGAAATGACGCAGTGAATCGTGCTATTTAGCACGTTCACTGTGCCATGATGAGAATAGGGCCCTTGGAGTCCATGCAGGCAGAGAGCTAGTGTTTCAGGAAGTAGAGTTTAACAGATGTCCATGTTCCCATAACTGCTAGGGTGGTAAAATGCAGAGGTGTGTTGTAACTCAACTAACATACCATGAAAGATGAAAATTGTTCTAAAAGGCAGCAGTGGATTTCGGTTGCTAATAGCTCCTGCATACTTTGACCTCTCTCTTGCTCCCTCTTTTGTGCAATGTGACTACCATTCTGAGAAGTGTTCTTAAAAACACGTGCACAACACGTGCGTAGCAGGTGGTGTCTCCATGTTCTTTTGGTTTTTCAGGTTGATATTTAATGAATGCTGCAGAATGTAGGCTTACCTCGCAACTATGAATTCAAGCAATAACGTGCTCAGACACGGTAACCACTCAAATGAATGGGCAATGCTGCATGGGCATCCCACAAGCGAGGCAGGGTAACTGCTGTTACCATCGGCAGCTGGGAGAGGGGCAGCCCCAACCCCCCGTGCCTGCTCCTCTCCTTCCCCCCAGCTACAGAGACACGCAGTATCGACAGCACAAAAGCCACGGAAGAGTAAGGTGTGAACAGTCATCGCACCCTTCCTCCAAACAGCAAGGTGCTAAAGCGCCACAAGGAAACAACCATCAGGCAGGGCCCAGGTTCAAAGATCTGCCCCCACCAGGGGGTCAGACAGTCGGCTATCCAACCGGGGGCTGCGACAACAGTGCCCCCATCACATACACAACAAAGACCCAGGGCCTCCCTGGTTCCTATAAATGAGAGCAGCATGCTCAGAGTAAACACAATCTCTTTGTGGACCCTGAACGGGGACCCAAGCAAACAGGAGGTTCACTGTTTACTCAGTGTCTTCCAAATTTTCTTGCTTCTTTACCACAGAATCCACCCAACCTACAAAAGGGGAGAAGAACAAAAAGAAGTACAAGCCAATGTACGGTGCCCACAACAAGTCGTGGCACACAAGAAGGCGGCACGGGTCCGAGGGGGTAACCTCAGGACCCGGTGCCCAAAAGTATGATACCATCATGATATGTGATATTGTTATTGTCATAACCCATATCTGTGCAATAAAATCCTACGGCCTTTTTTATTGCCAACACTTTAAACAAGTTGTGCGCCTATCATTATGGGTGAGGGTTTGGGGTTCGGCCATTACTAATGCATGCATATGGGTTCAGCAGTTATTCCAATTAACTCACGGGTAGATGCGGCAGAGGGAGAAAGATTTGGGACAGTGCGCACCTGTTAAACTGATGATACGCCATGCCGTTTGTGATGTTTGCTCTGCTTATGAATCGTGACTAATTTATGTGTAAATCCAGCTACAGGTGTTCTGTCTCTCTGGTTGATTGCGGCTTCATGTTCTCTGATAGTCTTTGATTACTGAATCGCTCCATCAGCAGCAGTGATAATGTGATAGCTTGTTTTTTTTTGTTTGTTTTAAACCCGTCTACTCTCATTTCCGTGAATATTTCGCATTAATTTCTTTCCAGCAGTGTAGGCATGCGTTTATTGTATGTGACTGTAATGTATAGTTTCCCTGCTTGATTGCATTTGTCATTGTTCTTCTATCCCAGGTGAGGGTTCTATTTCTAACACGATGTGGCGTGCTGAACAAGGGCGTGCGCGAGGCCGTGCGTGCACGATGCGCCGTGTGACTGATTCGAGCTGGTGTTTCTTTTTAATGAAGAAAACCTTGAACACACTTTTTAATGTGACATAACGTTCCCCGGAGAGGCAATGCGACTCCATTGCAATGAAGGACACACTTTTTAAACCCATGAATGCGTAATGAGGGTGAAATGAACACATCATCGTTTAAACAGGTTTTTATTCTAGAAATAATTCTGATTCACGTGTGCCTCAAGGCCCCTCGGCAAAGCATTCGCTCCGTCCAGTCCTTAGCCATTAGGGTACGGTTTTGCTTTCAGATTTGTGAGCAGATGAAAAGGTGTAAATGGAGCATTCAATCTCTTTCAAAGAGACACTGCGTGCTCAGATGCTTCGCAATGTGAAAAGACCTTTCAGAATATTAACCGTCTTGCCGAGCTCTGCACGCAGAGAATCTCTTTGGAACATTCTGGAACTAGTCCCTTTCTCCCTCTCCTAAGAGGGGATGGATGCACGAAGGATGCCTACGGGCCTTGAATGGTTATGCCCTTTCAGTGAATTGAAAATAGTTTCTTGGCATTCTAGCTCACACATTTTGACTTCATAGCTAGACTGGGAGGAAAAGGAAAGATTGCTAGACTGCTGATAATTCGACTATCATAAATAATTTGACTTGTAAAACTAGATCCTGGACGATCAACCATTATTAGCACTTTTTAAGAGAAATAATGAACATAGAATCCAGAACACGCTGAATCAGAATGCTAGAATATCAACATTATAACAGCGAGAGGTTGTAGCAGAGGATGTTACACAGCTGAGATGGACTAAAACATACAACAGGCACGCGAATGGCATTTTCTTTTTGTCTTTTTTGTGGCAACTGTTTAAGTGATTCCTGAAGAGCCATTTTTTTTTAGAAAGGTGTTCCAAATAGGGCATTTTACAGCCAACTTGGTTAGTAACTTTGATTAAAACGGGCAACTTTAAAGTGCAGTAACTCATTAGACCGGCACACTTTGGCCCAAAAAAGGGACCCACAATAGCCCGTTTTGCCAACTGTTCAGGCATGGCCGGATTGCTGTGCAGTAGTAATCCAAGCCTTGCGAGCAGTACAGCAAACATACGAATCTTGTTGCGAGCATATTGAGAGTGTGGCAGTGTCGAGTATCTGGTGCAGACTGATGTAGAAGCCATCTTTTGGGGGAGCAGATACCTTTAAAATCAGCAAATGATGCCCATTCCAGTAGACCAGTGTCAGAAATACCTTGAAGTACATCATCACAACCAGAGAAGACCTAAGCGAGCCGTGGTGCGTGAGGCCGTAACTCACTTGGGAGC
The DNA here is from genome assembly GCF_040938575.1 of Ambystoma mexicanum. Lineage (NCBI taxonomy): Eukaryota > Metazoa > Chordata > Amphibia > Caudata > Ambystomatidae > Ambystoma > Ambystoma mexicanum. The sequence continues at coordinate 330,239,110 of NC_090927.1, forward strand.
CCAGAAGAGAGCGCAGGACATAGACGGTGCTCGTTTTGATTTGGGAGAGGTACAAGGTCATGTACAGATTGGAAAAACAGGGTCATGAGAAGGCCTTTGTCTTGTAGTTATCCTTCTAGAAGATGCTGGAGTAGGCAGTGGGAAACTGATGAGCGTGTAATTAACAAGGACTTTGTGAAAGAGTTGGAATGGCTAAATTCATGTAACATGTTTCACTGCTGTGCATGTCTCTGTCACCCAGTGCAGTGACATATAATCACTATCACTATCCTAAATGCATAGGGTGACATATACCATTGCTTCTTTTGTCACCTTACTTAAACAAGAGTGAGTGCATCTATTTTCAGTTTTCATGGGGTACTTCACCTGAGTTCTTGGTGGTACTCTGCTTTGCTCAGGGTTCCCCTACAGGGGGAAGTATATAATTGAGCATTTTAAGCTACATATCTACGATAGCATCTCTCTATTTTGTTGTATTTGTTTCTGGTTTGCCTTAAGACCTGCGTGGCGTTACCATGGCGAGTACTGATGCCGGAGCTTGACAGTGGAGTACCCTAGGATCCTAAGGGAAAGGCTCACTAACTTCTTAGGTGCATACTTAATGCACGAGCGACGCGGAAGATCACCCTTCATTTCCGACAGACGTTTTAACCCATCTATGGGAGAACTGGACAGTAGTACAACAGAGGGGAACATACATGTCCAACCATTTCTCAAGTTTTTCTGGTTTTTTTAAACAATGTATGTTGGATATTTGTGTAGATATATTTGAGCATGTCTTACCTGCCTAGGATTTCCATAACGATGATGAGCCAAAACCAGTTTGCAGCAGTATAACTGAGATGTGGGGAATACATCTACATGCTGATCTTTTCTTGTTTACAAAGAATTGCATGTCATATTTGAATATGACAATCCCCATTGAGCCTGTGGCCACCAAATGCTTGAATGGACACAAAACAGTGATTGGGGCAAGGACCACCAACAAATTACACCAACCCAAATGTAGCCATGTGGCTTTGTTGATATATGCAAAGATACCTACATAAAGATGGACTGATGAAATCTTGAGGACGAAGCTACAAGACATTGTGAGACCTCCAAACAACACTTCTCTGTGAAACCGGCACACTACAGGCGAAGGTGAGTGCAGGGTTGGCAATCATCTCAGCTGAACCACCCTGTCTCAGCTGAACCACCCAGAAAAAAGTTTCACTATGCACAGCTTTCCCTGTTTGCCAGCCCCAAACAAACTCATGACTGAATTTATTGGAGGTAGGACAGCGAGGATATGGGATGCCCTATTGTTGACAGAATGAGATCAGTACAGATGAGAAACCTTCCCAGGTTTGTATTTGCAAAGACAACGTTGTGTAGTGCCTTCACTTGCTCTTCACACAGGGTCATCGATTTATTGTATACTCGCTTCTGGGTGCCATCTACAGGAAACACCATAACCGTAGTTAGGCTTTATTTTGTAAAGTATTATTCCATAAAAACAAAACAGTAATAGAATACAATCTGAGTAAAAAAAAGGAAGTAATTTCATAAACAATGAAATATTACAATAAACAAGAAAACATAACCATAGGCACATCAATTTCGGGTTGAACTGATTGAACGGATAAAGAAAGTCCCTGTTTTACGATCCCCCCTGCTATAATGCTCTTGATATTCTGTGTCTTCCAAGACACAATTGAAGAGCTTTGGGTGCCCCAGTTTTGATGTCCTTGCCCCGTGTATTTGGAACTCTATTCCTTTGAACCTGAGATACAACCCAAATATATGAGGTTTTAAAAAAGCTATTAAAACACTGCTATTTCATTGCAATGACTAGACTTCCTCATATCCTCTTTGCTATACCATGGAATTTCACCCTGGATTTCTTGAGGTTATTTTCCTGGCCTGGTCTCTGGTCTTCATACTTGTGCGCACTGAGGCCTTTGGGCATATTACGCCCTATAAGAACTACCTAATAATAATAATAATAATAACTGTACACAATTTTGTAAACCCCAGACGCCTCCTCAAACTCAGCCCTATTCCAGTGGCCAGGATCCAATAACCACAATAGTTCCTTACCCTAGATGCTGAGGGTTTGAAAGCCTTTTGTTGTCAGGAGTTTTTCTGGGAGGCCTAGTGTAGATGCCAGATATACAACAGGCATAGGCATCACAACGGTCCCATAGACATTATTTAGCTCACCATTCAGGTAGCAATGGTCAAACAGTTACAAGCACTTTGGGGTGGAGCAGGGGTAAAAGAATTCCGAGTGAAGACTCACAAGATTGATTAAAAGAATATGCATACCAGAGGTATATTTTATATAGTATTTTCTTGGTTCAGTTAGGAAAATATTTTTTTACAGCAAAATCAAAGTTGCAAGCACATATGACATGATATGATAAGTCATTTATAATGCACCTCTACACAAGTGTTTCTGGGTACGACAAGACAACTGTGGGAAGACAGAGGGAGGACAAGACAAATGATCTTACTAGGCCTTGAGTCATTCAGATCGTGCAAGTGCGAGAATGAAAAGTGCAAGCGAAAGGGGAGGGGAAAACAGAGCAGCAATGCTCTGAATAAGTGCAGCCAGGACAGCACAGCTCTGGCTAGTGCAAGGAGAACAAGGGACTGTAGGATTGCAGTTACAGCCCCTAAGTGCACAGTAGGCACAGTGGCAGTGCAAGGGTGACTGATCAAGTAGGAGTCTGGTACCCAGTGAGATTCTGAGGGTAGCCAAGCAACCAGTCGGTACAGCAGGGGGAAGCAATAGTTTGCTCCCATTCACTAACCACACGGTAGGTATATGGTTTTCTGGGTTCAGTACAGAGAGTGTGAAAATCAGAGCTATCACAGGAGAACATGGAGCCATTCTCAGCATATCCAAGATGCACGGCTATCTCAGAAAGCAGGTTACTTAGATCAGCATTTGCAAATCCGTCAAGAGAGGTATGGTCATCATGCTGGGATGGATACAATGGTGTCTAGAACCAACATATGTAGTATGAAATGTGCTCTCTGGCATCGTTTCTGGCTGGCCTGCCCCTCACAGCTAATATCTCTAGCACTTGTGCATCAGAAGTAAGTTTTAACATAAAACAATGCACTAAAGTAAATACACTTTCCTTGGCAGAACATGTAAGATAAGGTCTTTCCTGCCCAATGTTTTTTGTTTTTTTTACCTTCACTTGCAGTTATCTGAATAATATCATTCATTAATGCTCACTCTTATTGCATTTTCTCCATTAGTTTGAGTTACAAATCTCAATGTTTTATGCTTTCCATGTGTGTCTTATAGCACAGACTATTCTCCTTTATATCACATAACTGAAAAAAACACTAAATCCAGTCTTCCTAAATGATGGGAATCCAAGCAAGTTCAATACAATCCAGCAGTTGCCCACTGTATTTTGGTCCAACATTATACTCTGCCTGCTCTCCTCAAAGTTCAAGTGGAAGCAGTATCTCTTTCTTGTAAGGGGCGATGGTGACACTGATTCCATCTTTTATTCATAGTATGCAGCTGGAAAACAAAAGTCCCGGCCCTAGTCTTGTTGCATATGGAAATGCAACAAGAGCAGGGCTTGGATGCCAAGAATGTGTAACAAAGGAATATTGAAAATGGATGCCAAGAACTTGTGACACGTTTACCATTCCTCAAAATGGTAGCTAGATTTTCGTCTACCACTCTAAGAATGTTATTGATTTGAACTCATAATATTGAGCAGTCCTGTTTTTGGTAGCATTTTGTTTTAGTATGTTATCATCTGCATAACACAACGAAGGACATTTGCATGCCTCTACATGTAATCCAATATCCTGTAGAGGAGGAGCTATATGCCTCTGCAAGAAGTCCCACCCACATACTGCCTATATCTTGCAACCCCGATATCGTGCCATGCTTAAACCCAATAGTTGTGTCCATTCCGCTGCGAATATTAGAATGAAGATATATTTTGAGAAAACCCTATCAAATGTATCCCCAAAGAGATGATAATCTGAGGGAGAAACTCTGGTATGGACTATGAAAAAGAAAACAAAGAGGAGCTGGTGACGTCACGAAAGAGACGAATGTGACGCACTGAGAATATTGGCTGAAGAGAATGCATAGAACTTACAGAAACTGATGACGAAGTTAAGAATCAAGTAAACTTTCATATGCGAAAAGAAGATTGCACGTGTGCGAAGCACTGCAGAAAATGCAACCGTTCAATAACTGTACAGATGTTGTAACCCAAGTTCACCCCCTTCCCACACTCCTACATAGCACAGAAGAAGGCTAGGAGATACCGTGAACGCCCATAATATTGCAGACCAATTCCCAGTGCTCCAATGATCGATCAATATGTCGAAAGGTACCCGCTCAGCCATCCCTACAGACTAGGAGTCGTCCAAAACCTATCCAGAGTGGACAAAGAGCCTCAGGTTGCAACTAAGGAGACTTCAATTGACAGTATCTATTAAAGCGCCAAGCAGCCATGCTTCTGACGTTGTTAGAGACTCCACGACATAGCAGCGTTAGACAGGATTGTTTTAATATGTTGAATTACAACAAACACAGTATCCCGACTGCACGGGTGTAACCTGTGACAGGACACACAATAAGACACAACAAGTTGACTGAGTCTAAACTGTTTCTGGTCAGTTCTACATCAGGAAGAAAGTTAAATCATCAGTGTTCCAAAAAAAAATATGTTATATAATTGTTCTTTTATAGTGCGCTTAATACCAGAGATTGGTCTCTTAGCGCAGGATCGGGATTCAAACCTGTGTTGAGCTGCGTTGTCTTGCTTCCAAGACAAATGCGTTGCCCCTGAGCTAACCTTCCTCCCCAATGTCAACCTAAAACCACACCTAATGTTACCCCAACACTATATACTCTCAGTGTTGTCGAAATACAACCAACGTACCTCACTGTGTTTATATCCATCGCGTCAGTCTCATTTGTATATGGAGGTGAACGTCACAACCCACACAGTGTTCAACCAGCATAAGTCATCTAGCTCTGTTATCGGTTTCAAGTATTCATCTAAAATAAAACAAATAGTGCACTATCAATAGAGATGTAGGTTTACTCTATTCACACTTTACATTAATATAATTCACATTTTACATAAATACATACACACTTGTGCAAGCTATAATGCAACACCTACCTTAACTACAACATCCTGTGTCTCATTGCAAACCGCTGACAGTCAGCATTTGAAATGTAGACTATGAAAGAAAAAAGAAGAAAACGAAATCACGTGTACAGCAAAAAACATGTGATCCACTGCCACATGGTCAGCACTCCAATGTAAAATGTTAGTAGAATTCGGGCGCAATTTATGAGTGGAATCCATGCCAATCGTATTGCCTCTAAGGAGTTACATGAAACAAATGTCAGGTTGTAAATAGACCTGTGTACAATACTAAGATTATGCCCTATCATACCTTATTCCATTTGTACCTTATTCCATTTGACTGACTCAATCAAGACCGTTAAGTGATTTTAGAAAGAAAAATTAGATGTTGTTCTGCCTTTATTATCTCAATATATACTGCTACTAGGTTCAATTTTACGTAGCAATGTCCATTTTACATAATCACAAGTATGTCCCAAAGTCATGAAATTTCCCACCAGTGGAGCGGTCAACACCATTTTGTGTAATACAACTCTTCTCTTTACTTATCCTGGTCTTAATTTTTCTTTCTGTTTTTTTCCAACATACAATTTACCACACAGGCACCAAATAGCGTACACAACCATCCCTGAGTTACAATTACTCAGCACTTTTTGATGCAATGGTTTTGTGAGTCCAATGTCAACCTGTGTGCTGCTCTTAGTTTGACCACAATATCTGCAATGACCGCAAGGTGTGTGGCCTGTAGCTTTCTCCATCCCCAATAGTTCAGTCATTGATTGTGGTTTCGGTGGTCCGAGAGAAATGCCATTCTTAGTCAATAGGTTTTTCATTTTCTTACCTCTTTTAAAAGTGAAACACAGCTTCTTTAAAGGGACTTCACCCACTTCCAAAATACTCCAGTTATTTGTTTTATGTTCTTACTAATCTGATTCGACAGATTGGTAAAAGTTGTCCTTTCCCTTATATTCCAATTGAACTTTTCTAATGTTATTTCTGGGTCGTTTTAATGTTTTTTTTCACTATCTATTCTTTTGACAAGGAACACAAATTATTGGTAGGGCTTGACATGTTTTCCCTTTACACCAAAATACCACAAGATGCCACTCTAACAAAGGTTGAACAAGTACTATATTCTAAATGAAAACACAGAAGCTCTGTTTTGCACAAAATTAGCCTTGACCGAAAAATATTTTGTCTTTGATAGTAAAGTATCTCACCAATTCTCACAGGTGCCCCAACACTAGCAAACCTATATGTTGTGATTTTAGAATGAGTAAAGTTTACAACATGAATAATTCCTTCAAAGATAAGTTCAAATTATAGCATTGTTTTATTAACAACATCCTTATGATTTGGAGTGGAACAACAGAGGAACTCAAAGAATGTGTTGTATGGTTGAATAACCAAAACCAATTTCTAAAATGTACAGTGAACACAAATGATTTATCAATCCATTGTTTTGATCTCACCATATGTGTAGACAACCCTAATCACTGTCTTAAAGTGAAACCCTATCACAAAAGTACAGATACAAATTCCCTACTTTTGTTCTCTAATTTTAATCCTAAACCTAAGCGAGAAAACCTTTCTGTTTGACAATGTTTGCACTTAAAAAGGGATAGCTCCGATTGGGAAGCCTTTCTTGACGAGGCAGAAGTTCTGAGTAAGACTTTGGGCCTCATTATAACCCTGGCGCTCCCGGATTGACGGGGTCCGGTACGAGACCAGCCCCCTTCAATCCGGGAGTGCCGATTACGAGATTCCCATCGCGGGACCCGGACCGCACGCCTGGTAAAACCAGGCGTGCTTTCCGCGTCCCGCGAGGGGAAGAGGGAGGCAATAACGGGCAAGTTGTACTCTGCTCATTATTCATTATTACCACCCTCCCCATTCCCATTGAGCCCTATGCGGGCTCAAATGGGAATGGGTATGGGTTCCTGCATGGAGGACTTACCGGGTCCTCCTATCTCAGAGTAACCTGGTAAGTCCCCATTGCAGGAACCCGGTAATGGAGCCCGGAATAGAGGCTGCCTTGGAGCTATTAGCTCCATGGCTACCTCAATTCTCATAATGAGGCCCTCTGACCAATAAGGACTATTCCAAAAAAGGCAGTGAGAAAGGTATTGCAATGCACCAAAAATAACAATAGAGAAACTCTATTGGAATATCAGCGAAAGGAAAAAAAAAAACAGCGGTGATATTGAAATTGTCAGCACGTGTACCAATCTGTCGAATCAGATTAGTAAGATCATCAAAATAAAATGCAGGTTTTTGGAAGGGGGTAAAGTCCCTTTAAAGAAACCATGTGTTGCTTATAACAGAGGAAAGAATCTGATAGACCTATTGACTAAGAATTACATTTCTCTTGCACCACCGAAACAACAATCAATTACTGAACTTTGAGGAATGGAGAAAGCTACAGTCCATACAACTTGCGGTCATTGTAGCTATCTAACTAACAGGAACGCACAGGTCAGCATTGGACTCACACAACCGTGGTATCAAAACGTTTTGAGTAATTGTAACTCCATGATGGTGTGTGTGCTATTTTGTGCCCCTGTGGTAAACTGTATGTTGGAAAAACAGAAAAAAAAATTAAGACCAGGATGATTGAACATAAGAGTTGTATTAGAAAGAAGGTGTTGACCGCTTCACTGGCAGGACAGTTTCCGACCTTGGGACATACGTAGAATTATATAAAATGCACAGTGTTATGTAAAATTTAACCTAGTAACGATATAGAAAGTGATAAGAAAGAATACGTGGAAGCAGAACAGCATCTAATTTTTAGTACTTAAAGTCACGTAACAGGCGTAATGAGTTTGTTGAATGAAATAAGGTATGCCAGGGCATAATGTTAGTATTGTACCCAGATCTATTTACAACCTTAGATCTCTTTGGTGTAACTCTTTAGATGAAGTGTGATGGGAATAGTTTCCACTCATAAATGGTGCCAAAATTCTACTAACATGTTTCATTGGAGTGCTGACCATGTGACAGTGGATCACGTGTTATTTGCTATTCACCTTACTCAGTTTCTTCCGTCTCATGCATTCGTAGTCTGCATGTCAAACACTGGCTGTCAGCTGTTTGCGACAAGACATGGGATGTTGCAGTTAAGGTAGGCAATGTGTTATGTCTTGCACAAGAGCATAAGTATTAATGTAAATTGTGAAACGAGTAAGCCTATGTCTCTATTGATAGTGCATTATTCGATTTGTTTTATATGAGTACTTCAAAATGATAATAGAAATAGAGCTAGACGACTTATGCTGGTTGAGCCCTGTGTGGTTTGCAACAACGTTCACCTCCTTTTACAAATGAGACAGACGTGATGGATATAAACACACTGTGGTACGTCAGTTGTACTTCAACACTGAGAGCATATAGTGCAGTGGTGACATTTGGTGTGTCTGAAGGGTGGCATAGCATTTCTGTCACTTTACAGATCATCTTCCAAGAGCCAATACAGTTTGATCATTCTAACGAGTATCACAACCAAGGTTTGTCGATAGATTTGCAGTGGCTTGAGGCCAACCCACAATGTAAGCTGATTTCTTTTTATTCTGAACACTTGTTATTTGTCTTGCTGATGTAGTAATGACCAGACACCGTTTAGACAGAGACAACATGTTGTGTTTTATTGTGTGTCTGTCACAGGTTATACCCATGTTGTCAGGATACCACATTTGCCGCACTGTGATGGTGTCCTTATGTAGGTAATGCAAATAGTTATTGATTGCAATTAGTTATTAGGTAACTCAACATATCAAAACAATGTTATTCTTTTTAGTAGGTGGTTGGTTGACTGGAACACATCCAAATTATTATTTTTTTTTTTCATTGGAATGGGACTATAATAAGATGTTGTTTGTTCAGTGCAGCTAATTTACACTACACTGTTAACTCCACAGAATATTGAATAGATGTATGGAACGAAACATGTTAGGTTATTGATGTTATGGTACAATGAATAGCTTTATAATAAAAGATTGACTACAGTGAATATGAAACTCAGACTAACAGCAGAGATAAATCCTCTACACTAGTATCGGTGTGGAGGCAACAACAATAATGTGTTTTTTTTTGTATGTGGTGATGTCATTGTGAAGCATTTGCCACTTAAATGGTGTATACTTTTAACAGTGTGTTGGTTATAATGTGAATGAAGTATATTGTTCTATTTTTATAATGTCTAAGGTGTTACTCATGTTCACTACCTCCTACAAAAATATAAGGTAAGGGTTGTTGATGTTGTTGTTATTTGGTTGTTCTAGGGGCACAGCTTACCTCGTTTCCCTAGTGTCGCTGTGTGTGTTTCCCATTACTCAGTTCCATGTGTTCTTCTCTTGCTCCTCTAACTCCGCCCCCTTCCCTGGCATGCAACTTCAAAGGCCCTTTGTTGTGCAGCACCGTGATTTGAGCCTGGCCTTTTAATGTGAGTGCCCTTTTGAGCCACAGTTCCCAGGGTATCTTATGGTGTGAGCACCTGGGTTCTAAGGGGCACTATTATCCTTCCTCGCTGGCGATCAAAGGAGTCCAGTTTCGTGCTTATTGTCTCACTGGTTGCTCTGAAGATGGGCTGAATGCCATGAATAGACATTGACCTCACACAAATGGCATCACAGAGCTGTGGACACTTGTTTGATCTTATCAATCACCATGCCATAACCATATATGGATTATAATTGAAGATGCACCTGCCACCAAACTGATAAGACAATCATAATTACATTTTGAGTCAGAGTTGCAGAATTTACAAAAGTCACCTCTGGCTGAAGTCAATTTGGGCCATAGTAGCTGTTAGGAATGAAAATGTGCCATTAAACCTTCCCATTGAGACAGAAAAGCAGGTGCTGCAGTTGTACGTTGACGGGAGCAGTGAGGGCACATGTATGCATTATACTTTGAAATGTGGCTTTTATGAAAGAGGTGTTTGATTGTTTGATTAACAGATTCCCCTTTCGGAACAGAAATGCCTGCATCATTTAATCAGTAATACATATTTAAAAATGCAAGGCCACAAAACCCTTAACAGAGAAGGCATTCTGTCACAAACTGCCTACGTGTATCTGGCAAAGAATCTGTAAAATCGAATTCTGCTTGACAGCAGTTTTATGGTCAAGGCATATAGGCCTGTATTATACCTAAATATTTTTGAAAGTAAGGGGCCATCAACCTGCTTGGAGAGACAGTATCATGAGGTTCAGCATATAGTAACCAAATAATATCTAAAAAGAAGTGCCACACGTGAAAGCATTCTAATATGTTAAGCGTATTACCCCACCACACATGGTCAAACAGTTTTTTGGAATGGAGAGATCAAGTAATGTCAGGTACCCTTCTGAAAGCTAAATTGATTCTGTACAGGTGCATCATGTTGTCGACAGAGTGCATCCATTTTCTTTTTAATCAGGTTGGCTGTGTAGTACATTCTTAGGGAGCACTGTGTCCGATATTGCTGAAAGACATTTGGCTTGAATTTGTATATGTTTCTGAGAGATATTTTCTGATGCAAACTGTATCTGCAAGTGTCTTATGAAACATATCATTTTGTCATCAAATACATTTTTTTGTAGGTGACCAGATGCCAATACCTCATTGAATACAGTTGCTAGCTTGGGAACCAGCGCATCTGCATGTTTTCGGATAAAAAAAAAAAACAACAATAAGCAGCTGGCTGGACCAACCGCCTTCCCCTTTCCAAGCAATTGAATAGCAATACCTTTACCTCTAGCTATCATTATAGCAATTATCTTTTCTAAATCTTGCCCAGCAACCTATGGTACTTACATTTTATCAAACAATTGCTCCACTGAGTCTCTAAAAGCAGCTTGATGAATGGTGTAGTCGTTGGTATAAAAGAGCATTAACCTTTCAATAACTCATATACCTCTATCCCATGGGCATCTGTATTAATGGAATGATATTCACCTGTTCCCAACATTTCAATGAAAATCCCAAAACTCTGAGGGTCTGTCTCCTTTATGAAAGAAGATACATTTGCACTCACTGAAGTAGTTATCCATAGTCAGGAACACTTTTTGTATTGGTTGTGTAGCCTGCCCAATTTCATGAGTCATATTAATGCACCCATGTGTTTATGTGTCTTCCTCTTGCATTATGTTTTTTCAGAGAATGCAATGTCCTAGCGTTGGGAGACTTCAGGTTACTTGGCAAGAGAAACATTATTGCCCATATCAACATATTTAATTCATCCCAACATACAGTTACATGTACCACTGTGCCCACATTCAATTCCCAAAAATCTCCTCTAGTGGTCAGAATGCCATCTGTAATTTTCAGGCAGTCATGCATGGCCTGCTTTCGCTGGTGCTGGAAGATAAACATAAACATAGATCATCCTCTAGGGAAATGTCTATGTGTATCTGCCATCAGCACTTCCAAAATGACAGGTGTGTGGTCAAACAATGTTTCAGGGTTGAAAGTATGATAAAGCTCTATGAGTCGTCAAATGCATATGTTGGGGCAAAATGAACATGTCCACATTTGAATAGTGTGTGTGTGTGGGTGTGTAAAGTATGAAACATTTCTCTTGGGTGAAGAAATTTCCACCCTTCAACAAGGTGCACCCTACATGTAAAGACTGGGTACACACCTCATCATGTGAGTTAGTCATTATCTATAGGCCAATTGTATATTACCACTTTGAATTGCCCCTATAGTGTAATACTGTGCCCATGCATGCATGTACTTGAGCTTTATTTAAACAGCAGGCTCATCTTATTCAGGCCAGGATACCGCAGTGAAAAGACCAAGAAGTATGCACCACTCAGAACCCTGTGATCTTTGTACGCCAGATTACTGGTTGATGTCCCCTTCAGGAAACCTGGAAACATCAGGTGGCATCAGCAGAAATGCTCTAACTCAAGGTATAAGAGCAGAGGAGTATCATAGTTACTTCAGAAAAAATATCAAAATTGTTCTCTTCAGAAAACACCTTCTCCTGACTCTTAATATGGTTTTCATTTCACGGTAAACTTTGCGGCACTGCGCCTCCTTCCCTCTCACCTTTCTGTTATAAAATTGCACTGTTGATTTGTCCCCTGCACTTAACTGAAGCACTTTTTTTGATAGAGCTTGTTTACTGGACATACTTTATTATTTGATCGCAATATTGACTGTCTTCTGTGCTTATTGATCTGGATTGACCCCTGAGCTGCAAATGAATTGTTGCCCACTTCCCTCCCCTTATAGTTCAGGTGCCTTTTGTGATGTGACCTTGTTGTAGTTGGTGCATTAGAAATCACCAATAAATAAAATTAGATCCAAATGGGAGCAAGTGTCTCCCAACGATAGAAACCTGTCTACAGGATATGCCAGTTGCTGAGTTGGGGTAAAGAGAATTTGTTTGACATCAAATGCCCCCCCCCGCCCTTTTTCTCTGAAAATATATTGTGGAATGCTTGACCCACCCACCCCTTGCCCAGTTTAACCACTTCATGTAAAATGAAGTTGGGTCTCTTGTCAGTATGAACTCTCTTTATGGCTATCACTCAATTGGTTCAGACAATGGGCCTCATTACATCTATGGCGGTAAGGCAACAACGGCGCCGGTATCGCTACCAGCACCGTTGCTACCGTGCCGCCATACTCGGAGTTCGCTAATGGGTGCTCTTGCAGCCACCAGGTCTGACCTGGTGGCCGTACCAGCACCCGCAAGCAGAACATGATGATAGCACCGGTGCCATTATTAACGGTACCGGTGCTACCACCCTCCCCATTCCCATTGAGCCCTATTGGGCCGAATGGGGATGGGGAGTCCCTTATTACCAGCACCCGCAAATGCGCAATTATTGGGTCCGCCAAACTCGGCATGGCCCGGTAATTGCCCATTTGCGGGTGCCGGAAGAAAATGGATACCAGCGGCAGCAGTGCCTGTACTACAGGCACGGCTACCGCCAACCTCGTCATGAGGCCCAATGCTCGTTTTAATAGGGATGCCAATTGCCAAACCCTTGACATTTTACATATCAAATTTAACATAACACCTGTTATTGCACAGCTTGGCTGTGTCATTTCAAAGCCTTGTTGGGGACACAATGTGAGGCTATTTCTGGCAGCGGCAACGAAAGAATGTCAGCACTACTGCACACGTATAACTGGGAATCCATCTCAGCAATGAAGGAGTTGCCAACTGTATAAAAAGAGAAACAGCCAAACACCACCAAAAGTAAAACTATTGTATTCCTAAACTGAAAACCATGTGATACAAGAAATTGGAGGCATCAGATGAATGGCCGGCAAAGCACCCACACATCTATTGACAGGGGTCAATGAGATGTGCCCTGAGAGAAAAAATGGCACAACGGAAAGAGAGAATAGGAATTCATCCCGGCATCAACTTCACTTTGCCTCCCTGAGAGTGCACTTATCTGCATAACCCACCCAGCTGTGATGGGGTATTTGGTATTTGTGTTCTAACATTGTGGAATAAGTAAATAGAGCAATTCATTTATCTTATTTGATATTACCAGCTATTTGAAGCACATCATCAGCATGACATTTAAGACTTTCTTACAGGGTTCTGAGACAGTGGGGGTCATTCCGAGTCGGGCGGTAAGGGTTAACGGTCACTGTTAACGGGACCGGTGCCGTTAAACCCTTACCGTCCTACTCCGAGTTCCCTTTGCGGGTTGGTACTTAACGCCTGCTTTTTGCAGGCGTTAAAAAACCAACCCGCAAAGGGACCTAGGAGCTAATTACGGCACCGTAGTTTATGGTGCCGTAATTAGCGCCTTCCCCATTCCCATTGAGCCCTATGGGGCAAAAATGGGAATGGGGAAGGGCCCTTGGTGAATGGGGAATTACCGACCCCGCCAACCTTGGAATGGGGCGGTAATTCCGCCATTCACCATGGCGGAGTCGGAAAGATAACGGCGTCAACCAAGGCGCTAATAGCGCCTTGGTTAACGCCAGGGCCGGAATGAGGCCCAGTATCCTTGTCTGTGGAACCAATGTTGTAGCTCTACTTGTAACATTTGCATTCAAGGGGCAGCTGCTATAAGCGTTCCCATCAATGTTGTGCACGTCTCGTTTAGGTCTCTTTCATGATCTTTTCCAACTCCATTTAGGCAGGCTGTTCATAGCAAATTACCATTGCTTCGATGCACCAGTATGAGGTGCACTTGTATCTGGAGAGGCCTGTTCCAATTGAAGATTGCCATGTTGCCAGTCAGCAATGAAAGGAACAAACCTCTCAACTGTATTATTATTATTATTATTATTATTATTATTATTATTATTATTATTATTATTATTATTATTATTACAATTTGTATTATTGTCATTATTATTAGTACTATTATTAGTATTATCAGTATTATTATTATTATTGTTATTATTATTATTATTGTTGTTGTTGTTATTATTATTATTATTATTATTATTATTATTATTATTATTATTATTATTATTATTATTATTATTATTATTATTATAGTTTATTGCTGTAACATGAACCTAGCCCAGCAGCAATGGAGTGCCATTCAGGTCATACAGCAAAACATTGGTTGTGAAGATTTAACAAGTAATCAAGTAATCATTAGTAATAATTATGATAGCACAAATAAGGATAGAGGTGTGTGCAAGATAGCTGGAATTAAGGTTACACCTCAGTGTTGTTGGAAGAGCTAGGTTACCAGTTCCTTCTTAAACTGAAGGAGACCTGGAGTTGTCTGGATTGCCACAGAGATGGAGTTCCAGAGGACCGAAATATAGCTTGAAAAGGACTGTTTTCTAGTTTTTTCCTGTGAGCAAGTCTACTCTATTGTCTGGTGATGGCCCTACTGCAAGATAACTGTGTGCCACCTAGTCTTTTTTAGTTTGTCTTTTAGATATTTCACGGAAGATGGGGTTGATTTGTTTACATTTCCTTGACGCAATGATGAGGCGAACTACGACATGGTGATTGTTAACAGGGGAGCAGACGCGAACCCTGGGAAAATGCATTAACGGCAATTAATATCAAGATACAGGGAATGATAAAGGTACATCTAACACGTGAGTCTTGAACACATTAAAACGTACTTGTCCCTTTTAATTGCTACTAATGGACCAAAATGAGATGAACATGGTTACAAATGGTAATGTTGCCTTGAGTAGATGAATGCCTTTTGGCTGTCCTTTATAATCCACTGTGCTTTGCAAACCTATGGAGCAGTTAGCAACACAGTGTTTTACATCTTGTTTGAGTTCTGGCCACCGGTATCTTTCAAAGCTCAGCTGTTGCTATTATCCGAAAGTAGGCAATAGTCATTCCTCCCTGTGTAACAGATATTCATTTTAATCTCTCCAGCTTGTTTGGAAGTACTCATTGAGCAACATTTTCGGGCATTGTGACACTTACTCTATTTTAGACAATATTTAAGGAATCATTTTGGGTTAGGAAAGCTTGCTTCTAGACAGGTTTTGTATGTCTTCATCAATATTAGCAAATTATCATGTTAAGGCTACCACCATAGATCGTATAGTCTGCTTTCTAGCTAACAACACCATTGGTACATTGCCAGCACTGTACACCGTACACAGAATCATGTCTGTGTGCTTAAGTGTGTGTAAACCACACAAGAGGATGTGCCTCTTGATATTTCAAAACTGTTGCCAGAACTGTTTGTATTCTATTAGGTTCCCCTTAGAATTTGTAAACTCATGTTGTACCCACCATTGTAGGTCTAACTTGCATCCCCTGACTATGTATTATGAATCAGAGACAATCCCTCCACTGGAAACTCCTCAACACATCCAGTACTTGTCTCATTGCCTAGGGGCACCTCAGGCCTGGGCCACCCAGCAAAGAGCAAACATCTAAGGGCCAACCTCCACCCTGTCCTCCAGCCTCTTTGCTTCTTTTCCTATAAGCTATTGCTTTTCTGTGCCCTGCTACTTGCTTGTGAGTACCAGTTATGTCTTTTCTCAGCCCCACCCTCACCACACACTGCACTTACCAACTCCTCCTTTCTATTCTACATCTTTCTTCATTCTCCTCTGCTCAAACCCATTTAACTCTCATCCTATTCCAATCAACGTTTTTTCTTAATGCAACTTCTCGCTCACCTACTATATCTATTCACAAAACCTCCAAACATATGTTTTATCACATTTCCTCTTCTCGCATCTACCCGCAGTGCTCCACTACTTTACAGACTCAACATCTGTATGCTTCTACATCCCACCCTCTTATTATTGCTCTTTGGAATGCACAATCTGTCTGTAACACGACATCATTTACGTCTGACTTCCTTCTTTCCATTTCTTCTTCTCTTGACCTTATTAGTCTTACAGAAACCTGGATTTCTCCTTCAGACACTGCAACCCTTGCTACCCTTCACAAGCCTACCTACACCTTCACCCATTCTTCCAGCCCAACTGGTGGGGGTAGCACTGTTTGCATCTTTCAAACTTCCTATCTAGCCTACTCCACTATCTCTCGCTATTTCTCGCTCTTTCAAGTACACCATCTCCACAATCACTGCTCCCTGTGGCATTCCTATTATATCTCTGTATTAGCCAGCTGGTCCAATTGGTCAATGTACTGACCACCTCTCCTTAATGATGTACTCCTTTCCTCCCCATCATCACCTCATTTTCAGTGGTGACTTTAACCTCCCCACTCTCTCCACTCCTCTCTCCACTGAATTTAGTTCTATTCCCCTTAACCGCTATCTGTCTTCTTTACACTCTCCGCCCACCCATCCAAATGGTAACTCCCTTGACCATATTTTCACCTTCTCTCAACTCTTCACCTCTAATGTCTCCACTTCTCCTTCTCACTCTGATCATTTAGTCATCATTGCATCTCTCTCCATCTACCACTTCCATCCACGAAGCGCATGTTATCCTCCTCCAAATTCACTATCAACCTCTCTATCCAACAGCACTTTCTCTCCTCCAATGCAAAATTCACCATTCCATCCACTAATAAAGTCTTTACTAACTTCACCACTGCTCTTAATGTTCCATTATCCTCTCAATTCCCTCTGCTATATTCACTCCTAATAACGCACCTCCACAGCCTTGGAATACACCCGCCAAACACACCCTGAAAACAAAAATGATGAAAAACCTTTGCACTTGGCAAAGATCTAGACACCCCTCAAATTGCCAACTCTACCTGACTTCTCTTCAAAGCAACTCCTCTACTTTTGACTCTGCTCTTGAATCTGCCAAACATGACTTCTATCTCTCTCTCTCTCTCTCATTTTGTCTTAATTCTATAATATTGTTTTATTTGCCTCCAAAAATCTCTCAACTCAACACTCTTGCCTCCTAAAACCTCCTCCATCTCCTCTACTCTTTTTTCTAACAATCTAGCTCTCTGTCAAACTTTCAAAATACCCTCACAAAGCACCTTACTCCCCCCACATTTTCACCCTTTTGGCCACCACCTCTACCCTCCTCGCCTCTGAAAATATCTTCATTTGCCCTGATGAGATTTTTGACCTACTCCCCATGGCTAACCCTTTGTGTGCCCCCATCAAGCCTCCATCCCCACACATAGTGAGACACATAGCTCCAGTGTTGCTTCATTTCTTACTTTCCTGTTCAACTCCTCTCTTGAAAGTGCCACTTTTCCATCCACTTAGGAGTCAGCTGCTGTCATCCCTTTCCTTAAGAAACCTGGCCCACATACTAACTATCCTGACAACTTTAATCCTGTCTCCCTTCTACCTCACTATTCCAAAATCCTAGAGCATGTGTTTTTCAACCATTTCACTGAGTTCCTTGACCACACAACATATGTGATCCTCTTCAATCTGGATTCCAACATCTACACTCTTCTGAGTCAGCTCTCCTCAATATCAGCAAGTACATCTCTCCCGCTTGTCATACTAACTGGTCATCTATTCATCCTTCTCTCAATACTATCTCTCATAAGCATCAGGGAGAAGGCCCTTGCTTGGTTTATAATTATATTTATAATTGGTTATTTATAATGCGATTAATACTGAAGAGGTTTCTAAGTGCGGACCCAGGATTCGAACCTGTTTTGCTCTGGGTCATCTTACTTCTAAGATGAGCATGTTGCCACTGAGCTATACTACCCATTTTGCTTCAAATCCCACCACCAGACACTTCGAGGTGTCCTGGAACAGCCTTACCTTCCCACTCAACCACTTTACTGTTGTGTTACCCAAGGGTGAGTCCTTAGTCCATGTCTTTTCACTCTATATTCCTTGATTCTTTGGCACCTTGATCTCCTCCTATGGCATTTTCTCTCAACTTTTTGCTGATGACATTCAGATCTTCTTCTCCTTTCAATCCTTATCTGACATGGTATGGTAAAAAATGTCAAACTGTCTCCTCTATCATATACTGGATGGCAACTTCTTGCTCTTCATCTCTGCATCTACCACTGCTGTCAGGCTAACGGGGTAATTCTTAGAATTCAGCGCACAAGTGGCGCACGCGGCTGGCGCACAGTGTGCGCATGCGACTTTCGGCGCCAGCCGCGTGCGCTAAAATCCATTTCCGTCCACAGCGTATTCATGGATTTTAACATCCAAAACCAGCCATGGCGCAGAATGGGGCAGCAACCCTGCAGCAGCACCAGTTACGCCCCCAACCCCTCCCCGTGCGCCATGTACAGCGCACAAATCCCGTACATGGCACACAGGCCCACAACCACAAAAACGCCTGTAAAACTCCCTGCGCACCCCTCTGAATAAATGTACCCCGCTGCGTGGGTAGTCTCACACGCGATTGGGCCTGTGCGAGCGGGGTACGTGGATCACTGGGGTGCGCGTGAAGTTTAACACGCGATTGACCCAGTGCGAGCAGGGTACGTGTATTACTGGGGTGCGCAGGAAGTTTCACACGCGATTGGCCCTGTGCATGCGGGGTACGTGGATTTGGGCGGTGCGCATGAAGCTTCAAACGTGGCAGGCCCTGTGCGAGCGGGGTACGTGGATTACTGGGGTGCGCGGGAAGTTTCACAAGTGATTGGCCCTGTGCCTGCGGGGTATGTGGATTTGGGGGGTGAACGTAAGTTTCACACGCAGCAGGCCCTGTGCGTGCGGGCTACGTGGATTACTGGTGTGCGCAGGAAGTTTCACAGCCGATTGGGCCTGTGCGAGTGGGGTACGTGGATTACCTGGGTGCTCGGGAAGTTTCACATGCAATTGGGCCTGTGCGAGCGGGGTACGTGGATTACCTGGGTGCTCGGGAAGTTTCACACGCAATTGGGCCTGTGCGAGCGGGGTACGTGTATAACGCGGTACGGGGGAAGTTCCACACGTGCTTTCTCTGTCAGAGCGGGGTACGTGTATCCAGGGGGGTGCGCAGGGAGTCCCACAGGTCAATTGGCAGTGTGGGTTCTCACAGGTGTGCCCTCTACCCCCTCCACAGACCCTGCAGGCAACCCACACCACAGGGGATTACCCAGCACCCCTGGTCATGTCCCGCATGCAGTCCATCCACCATGGGCATGCCCCCAGCCAGGCCACATGTCACCTTGCACTAGTGATCACCAACTCTTGTCCCCCAGCACCCCCACCCCCCAGCAGTGAGGGGAACCTGCCAGCAGGCCCCCACTCATGTCCCCCAGCACCCCCACCCCCTAGCAGTGAGGGGCACCTGCCAGCAGGCCCCCACTCATGTCCCTCAGCACACCCACCCCCAGCAGTGAGGGGCACCTGCCAGCAGGCCCCCACTCATGTCCCCCAGCACCCCCACCTCCCAGCAGTAAGGGGCACCTGCCAGCAGGCCCCCACTAAAGTCCCACTCATGTCCCCCAGCACCCCCACCCCCCAGCAGTGAGGGGCACCTGCCAGGAGGCCCCCACTCATGTCCCCCAGCACCCCCACCCCCCAGCAGTGAGGGGCACCTGCCAGCAGGCCCCCAATCATGTCCCACTCATGTCCCCCATCACTCCTAGCCCCCAGCAGTGACAGGACATGAGTGGGGGCCAGGAGGCCCCCACTCATGTCCCACAGGACCCCCACCCCCCAGCAGTGAGGGGCACCTGCCAGCAGGCCCCCACTCATGTCCCACTCATGTCCCCCAGTACCCCCACCCCCCAGCAGTGAGGGGCACCTGTCAGCAGGCCCCCACTCATGTCCCCCCACCCACTCACCCACCCAGCAGTGACATGCCCATCTCATGACACAAACCAAACGTCAACTATGTCCATCAACACATGTCCGTCTCACACACACACACACACACACACAGGTTGCCATTGATTGAGTAAACCCACATGTCGACATGCATGAACCCAATGAGCAAATCCCACACATTAACATGAAAATCAATTTAAAGTAATTAAAGCATAAAATAATGGAAAACATGAAATGAAATGCATGTTCAAATAAAAAAAAAAAATCCTCAAAAAATCCCAAGTAATCCAAAAGAAAAATGTCCAAAACTCTCTGTCCACCAAACCAAATCCAAATGAAACGCAAAAAGTTAAATCCATTGATCCATGGTGAAATGAAATTAAAATGTCCAAATAAATCCAACGTCCAACTATATACAATCCAATTTTCAAGGGTGCATGAGCCCAACCAAATAAATGAAACCTATCTAATAACCTACTTAACAAAAAATGATATACAAAAGTGTGGGGCATAGTCCAAAAGCCCCAAAATAAAAAAAAAGAAAAGGAAACCTAACACTATAAACTATTTACAATGGTGGCGGGCAAGTCCTGCGGCTCACTCAGTGATGTTTTCGGCAAGGGCATCATCGAACTCCATGTCTATTTGCTGGAGGCGGGCCTCTGTCCTGGCCCCGAGGACTCACAGGGAGGCACTCATGGCCTGTTCCAACTCCCTGCAAGTTGCCTCGAGGCACTCTCCCCGCCTCAATGCCCGACGCATGGAGAACTCCGCCCTGACCATGGTGAGCCACGCCTCTTCCGCCAGCCGCCGCTCTGCACCTATGCGCTGGCCCGACCGCAGCCACATGGAAGACACACCCATTCCAGGGTCCTCCTGCCCTCTGGCCAATGCCTGCCCCCTGATGTCGATGGCCCCGAGCCATCATTTCTCCCACCTAGAGCCTGCTGGTGCTGCTGCTGCTGCTGCTGTCCATGTGCCCTGTCCGATGATGCCTGCACATCCTCCATCAGCTGGTCTCCAGTTGTGGTGTCCACCCCTGCTGGACCGCCGACTCCCGACTGTGGCAGGGATGGGATCTCCACCAAGCTGGCTGTGTTGGTCAGGCCAGGTCCACAGGGGGCCCTGGTGGAATCTGGGCCGGAAGACGGCAGGGAGAACGACTGGCGCATAGTCTCCACAGAGGAGGAGAGGTCCGCCAGAGTGCACGTCACATGTAGGAACCGACCAGGGCCCCTCCCAACAGTGCCACGTTGCGACGCTGCTGTTCGTGATGGCGTGCTTTCTCCACCCAGGAAGAACACACGTCATCACGAATGTCACGCGCAACGTGACACCAATCAGGATGGAGCCCATATGTTCATGGGACCCCTCGTCCGCATGTAGTGGACAGACAGATGACATGGCACTCTCCCCTACCTGCGGACAGGCCTGGGACGGGACATCCCTGCTGGTGCATGGTGGTGCAGTCACAGGGTCAAGGACAGCGACATGCACAGGCCCCTCTGCGGTGACCTGTGCTGCCTCCTGACCCTGGCCCTGGGCTGCACCACTTGCACCAGTGGTACTACCCCCACCAGGCCCCATGTGTGACTCAGTAGCGGGCTCCTCTTCCTCTGTGGAGACCACCAACCTGGATGTCTCGGCACCCTCTTCCGCCATTGGAAGACCCTGTGGGGGCTCACCCGGCCCTTCCGCCGCAGCCGTAGTGGCAGACGCAGCACCAGCCCCCTCGCTCCCGGATGATGGCAAGTCCTGTGAGGGTGGCTGGGACTTGCGTCGCCGCCAGGTGGAGGCATCCCCGCCGCTTGGCTCCACAGCGCTGTCTCCGCCGTCTTCTTCAATTGACGCTGCTTAGAGGGAAACATAGAACACAAGCGTCAGGGTACAGTACAATATTCACCTAGACAGGAAGCAATAACACATGAGTGGCAGTGTCAAACGTCACTTCCATCCTGTCCCTCCACAACACATGGGTGAATGCTCGCAACACACATGCAGAAACAGGCACGGCGCCTGCAATCAACATCAGCATCCATGTACAAGGGCCTTTATTAACCAAAATGTTGCCTTCAAACTCACATGCATCATGGCTCATACTGATCCCATGCACACACATCACCGGAGGATCATGCATCATGGCTTGTACACCACAGACACAGTGGATAGATACAGTGCATACAACGGTGACCGCACTGCATGAGTGAATGTGAATGTACACATCATCACGGACATGTGTCATGCATCCATGGCATTTCAAAGTCACACATACACTTCTCAGACACACACACATGTGCACCATACATGTACATGACAGCAACACCCATCCCTCACACATGTCCAAGAACAGTGACCGGCATGCTTTCATGTGTGCATTTGGCATACAGCTCCTCATGTTGCATTGTAACACATGCACCAACCATGTGGTTAACACATTACTGGTCTCACATGGATGACCATGATGTCCCTGCACACACACATCCATACATGGCCTATGTCACACATACAGGCAAATATCAGACTACCAGCACACTGCAACATGCCCTGTCTCACACACCAATGCTTGGCCACATACCGCTCAACTCCAGACGGGTCTTCCTCTGAAGGATCTGGGCGTGGAGCGCTGGGCATATGCATTCCAGGACCCTCATCTGGATGTCACTCATGCTGACCGGGCCCCCCTCCGCAAGGCGCCGGGCCTTGTGGAGTGTCCTGGACCTGAAGTCCTCCCAGCGCTTCTTGATGTGCTTGATGTCACGGGTTGCCACCCCCTCCGCGTTGATGGCAACCACTACGTCATCCCATATCCTCTCCCGTCCTTCCTTGTTTGGCGCGTGATGTTCCGATGGGGCTGGGCTGTGGAGCGATGGTATCTCAGTCGGGAGTCTTCTGTACCAGCAGGGGTGGACACAGCAACTGGAACCCTGGCTGACGTGCAGGCACCAAATAGCAGGGCACGTGGGCAGCAGGCAGGCAGCAGCAGATGGCAGGTGGGAGCGTGCTCAGGGGTCTGGGGGGCCGTAATTCGGCCTTTTGGGCAGGAGCATGGTCTTCTGTGTGTTGTTGTGTGGCCAGCTTGATACGGAGTGATTTGGCACGTGAAAATCTTGCACGTCTGTGTGTAATTCGAGGAAAGGCCCTTAGCGTTTAAGCGCGTCTGTGATGTTATGCGCATGGGCGTTTCCCTCGTGACGTGGGCATAGTGGTTCAGCGCGCATGAAAAAACAGCACGTCCGTGTGTGAATGCATGTCATCCGAGGAAAGGGCCTACGCGCGTCTGTGATGTTACGTCCACGGGCGTTTCCCTAGTGACGTGGGCATAGTGAATCAGCACGTGAATACACCGCACGTATGCAAATTCATTGGACCAAAGGCCCTTTAGCGCGGAAAGCGCGTCTGTAACGTGACGCGCAATGGCGTTTCCCTCAACACGGGTGCATGTTCATCGTACACATGCAAAAACTGCACGTCCGAGTGTCAGCTTGTGTAATTGGAGGAAAGGGCCTTAGCGCGTACATGGGTAAGTGACGTTGTATGTGTGGGCCGGTTTAAAAGGTACATGTAGAATGCCATTTACTTGTAAGTGCTTTTCGTGGAGAGCGAGTGGGTGAATTTTGTACTTCTTGTCGGTTCACACGCGATTACTTCACAGCGTTTCAAGTTCATACTCCCTGTTACCCTACAACGTTCAATTTTTTGGTTGGCCCTGTTTTCTCAAACAGTGTTCACTTCTTCTTTTGTCCTGTTTCCTCAGACAGCGTCCAATTCTTCTTTTGGCGGGGGTGTTGCCAACGCGCACACGCATGTCTTTTTCACATTCTTTTTCCAGGCATACGGTGAGTTGCGTACGTATTTACCAACTGTGCTTGCCCCGTGTGTCGCGTACCCTTTCAGAGGTCATTGTAGGCTGCGTGTATTACGCGTACGCTTATTTTTGTGTTTCTGGGTGCCACAGCGTAGTGCGGGTTCATTTTTCCACGCACGTGGTCTACAAGGGGTTGCGTGCACGTTCATTTTTATTTTCGGGGTGCATGTTCGTTGTGTGACCCGTCATCTTCCCCCAGGGGTCACAGACAGCCTTGTTAGAGCACCAGGGTACGAATTCCATCTAGTACCCTACCCCTTTCACCCCCAATTTCCCAGGACAATAGTTTACTGCTACTCCCATACGCACAACAACATCAGTGCCATGGTTGGGAGGCGACCAAGCGGTAAGGGAGGCAAAGGTGGCCGACCTTCAAAAGGTTGGCCTGGTGGGCACGGTAGGGGACGTGGCCAGGATTTGCAGGGTGCCCCTAGACCCCCATGTGTGGAGGACCAATCAGGGACACCCATGCCCCACCCCCCCCATGGTTGTGGGAAACATAGCTGACACCATCCCAGCTCAGCCCTGGTTGGACCGGCCCATTGTGGCACCTGAACCGGCACAGGAAGACTCCCAGGCTGACTTCCAGGTCAGAAAGTCTAAGCCACGTATGACGGTGCAAGTTGTTGTCACCAGGCCACATGGATCTGGGGCAGCAATGTCATCTGCTGCCCCAAGTAGGCAGGGTGGGGAGGCTGCAGGGGCAGCTGCAGCTCTATCCACCCCAGCTCTGAGTCTCCCAGACGGGACAGTGTCGGTCCAGGTCCATCAGACCGACGTTGCCCCTGCCAACATCACCCTGCAGCCAATGCCTGCACCAAGACCCATGGTCATTGCGCCTTTGCACACTCCTAGTACACAGTCCACCGGTGCTTCTGCCCCTACAGACCCGAGCGTCGTAAGCCACTCAGGATCCACACCACCTTTGAAAAAGAAGAAGAAGGGTGCTCTGGCACTACAGGCTGAGACCCCAAACACGGCTACACACTCCGGCACGTCGAGGAAGCCTAGCTTTAATGACTCCAAACTTGATGCACTTGTGGCCTATGTGTCGGAACATAGCCGCAAAATGGTGGTGACTGCAGGGTGCAAGACCACACAACTGGTCAATGTAGGGCACACTGGCAGACCATCGCGGACCACATTAGTGCCCTTGGATTTGTGAGGCTCACAGCTGATGATTGCTACAAGCGGTGGAATGACCTGAAACGCAGAGCAAAGAACAAGCTGGCCTCAAATCATGCCTCTCCTCTGGTGACTGGCGGTGGGTCTCCACCAGAGGACAACCAACTCACTGAACATGAGTCTGTTGCTGGAACTTTCGTCACAGAGGAACAGATCCAAGGCAGGGGAGACCTACCTGATTACGGCGCATTGTCTGGTGAGTGCCCATGCATGTGTGTGTAATCCATGTGTATGTTGTTTGGGTGACGGGTTCTCATTGAGTGCCAGGTGAGGATGTGTACTCCAGAGTGGTATGGGTCACCCATGTGCTTACTCCAATACATTCACGTACCTTGGATTTGGGTATGACAGTATCCCTTCTGCCCACAGTAGCCAATTAGTGCCACATTACTGCAGTTGCCCTTGACCTGTCATCTTGCAACAACATTGTTCAGATTTTTTCAGTGTTCATTCTGGCTGATTGTTTCAATACTCCAATTTTTGCTACACATTTTTCAGCCCTAATGCCACATATGTGACATGCTTCTGTCATTGATTAAACCCCACATTGGCCCACATTTGTTGCCTTGTTATGTGAATGATTAGACCATTCAGGCTGATTGAGTATTGGCCTGCTCACATTATTTTTTGGGGCCTGTTTGAATGTGGAACATGATAGTTGTTTGCTGTCATGTTAAAGTGACCAACCATTGATGTGTACATCTGCCTACAATCACTGTATTATTGTACACTGGATGTGTTTCAGTGTGTGGCACATGCATCTTTTGCCACACTATTTAGCATTTTTCATCTCATCATGTCCATCTCACATGGATGGCAACAGTACTCATTCACTGACATATCGCTGTAGTTGTCTAATATACCATGGCTATGCTACATGCCATCTATGTGCAGGCATGTGTCATGTATGTGTATTGGACATGCCACTCACAGGCTAATGTGTGATGCCAGTTCTACCCACCATGCAGCAAGTGTGTTGCTTTTCCATCTTGGTGTCCTCGGTGTCTGCTTTTTCCCTCCCCTTCCAACTCATTGACAGTGCATGCATGCAAGGGTTATAGTCATGTGGGACATGTGTAAATCATGTACAGGATCTCTGTCTTGTCAGGGCTATGTGTGTGCTATGGTGCTCATGCCTGTTTGCATTTGGTGTATTTCATGTTTTTGCAGGTGGTGACGCACTTGATGCTGGTGAGGTTGAGGAGATGGTGCAGACCCAGGAGGGATCTCAGCCACGACCGAACACCAGTGGAGGACGTGGTGTGGTGGTGGGTGAAAACCCTTTGTTAATGCAGGCCGTACTGTCCAAGGGTGTCTCTGGGTGCACCTCCCTGACCTCTATTCATGTGCTGAATCGGATGATGAGACTTATGTGCTGTCGCAGGTGAGTGCTTCTGACAGGGATTCTGTTCTGTCCAACCCACCTGCACCAGGGGTAGAACCCTCTATAGGGGTGTAAGTGTTCGTAGTCCGCCTTTGGCGGATTCGGATGCAGGGTCACACTTCATAACATCTGATCCTGTTCCTGGGCCATCATATCAGAGGGGGAATGCAGTCCTGCAGCCTCAGGCAGTGCCAGCACAGCAAGGTGCAGATCGCCTTGCCCCAAACAGGTATGGTGCCCGCTGACGCGTTGGCCGTGCGCCACCAGGCAATACTGTATGGGAAAACTCCATGTACGGTGTGGCAACCCAACAGGCAGCATCAGTTGAAATGATGGCTCAGGCAATGGAGAGGGTGGCCACTTGCATTATCCCCCCTGAAAGGCAGATGGAGCAACAACAGCAGGCAACAGACTCCATTTGCTAATCACACAGAGAAGACATGTTGGTGTCCAAAAGGGACCGACGAGCGACACTGTAGACTCTGCGCAAAGCCATGTCAATAGAGTCATAGGGCCACAGGGAAGCCCTGAGGGTAGAACTCCATAACATCAGGGAGACTCTGCTTGAACTTGAGGCTTCCCAAACTTTTAGGGCAGAACAGCAGCTGGAGCAGCTCACACGTTCGCTCTCAGCTGAGCTGCAGGCAACCCGTGAGGAGATCCGAGCATCACGCGAGGCCATGCGTTCAGAAATGCAGGCAATCCCTCACGGATTGCCTGCATTTCTGCATTTCTGCATGCATGGCCTCGCTGCATGGGGATCGCCGCACTATCATCCTCCAGAATCAGACCTTCCAGACCCGCATGCTTGCTGCCATAGAGGACCATACCAGGGCTTTGTGTGGGCTGCCTCTCATTGCACCACCACCTCCTGATGCAGCAGCAGAGGGTGAAGAGACCGACAGCAGTTCTCCCACAATGGCATAGCCATGCAGGCCATGAGCCCCTGGAGGTAATTTTTTTTCCCAACATCAATGCAGGAGGGTGTTGGTGTGCACCCTGTCCTCAAACCTCCTGGGTGGCCTCCCTCCCTGGCCCCCACATGGACATTTTTGATTTATTATTGTTATTATTTTTTTTACAGTGTGTTGCCTTGTGTGGCTCCCGTGGGCATCCACTGTGTATTCAGGCTGGGCACATGCAGGCTTGTCCTGAGTTTGGGTTAGATGCTGGGGTTCATGACACACACACCCCTCCTGCTTCCCGTTTCCATGGGCTTGCAAAGGGTGTGACCAAGTGACAGTGACATTGGGCTCCCATGAGCTGTGTGGGCAGACTGTAGTCAATACTGTGTGGACATCCCTAGTGGGTATTGTTGTTGTATTGAACACTGCATTGTGTATTGATATGTGCTTGTGCATCCATGTCGTCCTCAAAATTTGCAGGTACCTTCTTCATATCTTCACAAGGCCATCTCCTTTGCAGATGGAGTTCATTATGTATGCAATACACTGACACATTTGCGTGGCAGCAACATTCTGCAGTTGGAAGGGGTCGATGTGCTGGCTTATTCAGGTTGTAAGACTACCACTACTTTGACTTTGTACTGTCATGTTTTTGCAATGTTTCATGCTGTGTTGACGTATTGTGTTGGTGGTAAGTATTTGGTCATGTGTGCTGTTAGTTATTGATTACTGGGAGCATATTGTCTATGGGCTGTTTCCATTTGCGACAGTGCACTTTGTGACACTTGTGTCAGGTCTTGTGCATTGCTTTGTTTGCTTTCACATTGCATGACATGCCATGGTGTGTTGGGTGGCGGAGATGGGGAGGGGTTGGGTGACATGGTGCTATTTTCATGTTGTATTTTGCTAGGGGCTAGTCATTCATGCAGCATGAATGTATGTCTTTTAATGACACAGCATCGGTTGTCTTTGGGTAGGTAGGGATGCACACAATGTAACACTTCCAGGGGACCAGTCTCAGGCTGGTATGGTTGTGACAGTTGACTGTCCCTTATGTCATCATTATTGATTGTCAGCTGGTATGTGCCAGGGCTGTGTGCACTCCACAGGGGTGTGATTTTAGGTGAAGTAATTAGCCACCAGCTGGGTACGGGCTGCCTCACCACATGCCCTCTCCCCTCCCATGCGCAGCGGCCGTGCATGAGGTTGGGGATGTGGGGGCACCACCATGTCCACCGGTAGGCCCCGGCGTGTTTCACCATTGTGCAGGACACATGCTGCCACTACGATCCTACACACTACTGGGGGAGCGTATAGCAGCTGCCCACCAAAACGATCAAGGGAGCGAAAGCGTGACTTGAGCATTCTGAATGTGCGCTCCACTATGCCACTGGTTGCAATATGGGCTGTATTGTATCTTACCTCGGGTGGTGTGGTGGGGTTCCGAATTGGCGTCATCATGTGGGTGCTCAGAGGGTAGGCACTGTCCCCTGGGGAGGTAATGATGGGTATCATTAGTGTGGTTGTGACATTACTCAGTATCTGACATGCATGCATGTGCAGTGGCATTTATACTCACCAAGCAGCCATGTATCGCCATGCCGCCCAGCTTCTAGGTACCGGTTTAGGGTTGACATTCTGTATATGAAACTGTCATGGGTGGACCCTGGATAGTTGGCATATACTGAGGTGATGATTCCCTTGGCATCACATACTACCTGCGCGTTGATGGAATGCCAGTGCTTGCAGTTTCTGTATATGTGCTCTGATGCCCTGGGAGGACGTCGAGCCACATGGGTGCAATTAATGGCACCTAGCACTTTGGGGAGGTGTGCCACCATGTAAAAATCCTGGACAACAGCCTGCCTTTCTGCAGGTTTTCTGGGCAGGTATATGTGCCTGCGGACTGAGGGGCGTGCAGTCATGATGGCCAAGACCTGGTGTAGGCAGCGTGACTGCGTGGCCTGTGACACCCCCCCCCACTATGGCACTTGCCTGCTGAAATGATCCAGTAGCCAAGAAGTGCAGTACATTGAGCACCTTTTCCAAGGGGCTCAGTGCTTGGGAGCACAGGGTGGGTGATGTGAGGTCATCCTCCCACTCACTCACCAGGTCGAGTATTATGTGAGGTGGAAACCTGTACCTCCCATACACCTGGTCATCAGGCATCCTAAAAAGGCTGGTTCTAGGTGTAAAAATTCTGGCCCTGACTATCCTCCTCCTGCTCCTGCGATAGCCCACGACCACTGCTGCGAAGAACGGTATATTCATCGTAGCGTCTGAGCTTGTTTGTTGTTTGCGTGCACTTTTATGCTGCGCAGGTCCACATACGCCTGCTTCCTGCTGGCGTACGTGTTTCCGGATTAGCGTGTCTTTTTTGGAGCACGCGTTAGCCCCGTTTGATTCCATGAATACGTGTTGTAGGCGCGCGTGTGGGCGTTCCGGGCATTTGCCTCCTGTACTTCCCCCGTAACGGCCACATTTTCATGCGTTGTTTCCCATTCCGCGTATTACGCCCCGTGTTCTGCCTACTTTTGTTGGGTGCGCTGCACTAAGTGCGCTTTCACTGTGCGCGTAGCGCACGCTGTTTGATGACGTGTGCGCCCTAGTTCCCCATGCAGGATTTTAGTGCACATCCATGGATTTACACGCGCACGGACTTCCATGAATCGCTGTGTGAGGGTTTCGCTGCAATTTTTGCACTTGCGCTGCGATTCGCACGCTTTCGCACGCTTGCGCAGACATTCTCAGCGCACATTAATTCCATGAATCGGCCTGTTAATCTTCTCAACATCAGACAATAAGACATGTTCTTCCCTTCAACACTGCTAGCCACATAATTTCCTGTTTATTACTCTTCCGATCTGACTAAGGTGCCAGCCTACTCTATAGCCTTCCCAACTATGCTTTTTTACCTTTCGACAAAGTCCTCAACATTTCTGTCTGTGCATGCTTCAACCTACACTGCTACACCTCCACGTTCCCAGCACATTATCAGTTATGCCGTAAACTCATTCTCATCATCTTCAAAACTATAAATGGACATGCCCCTCATACCTATTGGCCCATTTCACTCCCTACTCTGACAATCTCTGAATACAATCAGCCTCTGCTCATCTCCTTGCCACCTCTTGTACCTCTTGTGCTCCTCTCATTTTTGCTCTCATCTTCTCCTTGCTCTCTTACTCTGGAATGCTCTTCCTCTCCCTCAACATACTAAACCCACTCTATCTCTATTTAAATCCAACCTCCTAGCACTCCTAATTTCTGAAGAACCTCTTAAATAACAGTCTACACCACAACATTTCCCTGTTCTTATCTCCTGCTCCTTCTCTATGACAACCCCTCAACACTTATCACTCACCCCTTCATCCTAACATCATAACACATAGTGCATCCTTCACTCTTCCACTCCTATATCATGCTCTAATTTTATTTATTTATTTTGTTTTATTTTGGTTGGTTAAATTAAAATAACCTTTCCAAAAAAAAAATGTTCATAAAACTTCAAATTACAAATCGCATCACATCGCATTAGGAAGAGACAAATGACAACTTAGAAAGAATAAGGATACAATGAGAAAGCCACAGAATAAAAGGCAAAGTGTCAGGACTCAGGGCTGGCAAAGACGAGGAGTTTCTAGATATGCCTCTTAAACTGGGAAGGTAAAGAAACTATAATTCCCAACATTCTCTGGGTCTGCGTGTAGTTCAACACGCGCGCGCTTGGCCAGCTGTCTGGGATTAAGGACAGCATATTAACTGGTAACGGCAGCGTACAGGTGTGGCTTATTCTGATTTAGCGTTGAGGCAGGCAGGCCGCGTGCGAAGAGGAACGAGGGAGAGCAGGACTGCATGAACTACAGACGGCCGCATTTCGGAAGGAGCAGGAGAGTGCAGATAAGGATCACGGCTTTACGGTCATTGTTTGGGAAGTCCCGTGGGGCTACCCAGACCAAAGATAACTACGGGGAAATGCACAGTGATTGCTTACATTGTTGGGAGTGATTTACAGCGGGTCGCATTTCGTCTGGAAAGTCCCGAGGGGCTCCCAGACATAAGATAAGTAGAGGCAAATGTTTTTGGAATGTTGTGCTGAGAAAACACAGTGTATTCACTCATGTACTGGTGCGTTGGGAAATCCAGGGTGTTTACTAATTTACGGTTGTGTTGGGCAAACCCAGTGTGTATCAAGCAATAGTGAATCTGCATCTTTAATGGGTCTCTATGAGTAATGAACTATTTACTGACTAAAGACTCAATATGATATATGGACATTACGTTTATCAAGTTCACCAAATCTTCACTGGTGCAGTAAACTAGTGTAGGAGGGAAATCATTTATGTCATATGTTGCTTTGCTGACCGAAGGGCCATGTGTCTTGTTTATCATGATGGGAAGTTCTCCTGATGTTTGTTTTCATCATGTTGCTTGCTTATGTGTTTTCTTGTGAACCAACAGGGGTTAGTACACGTAGTGAAGTGTACTAGGTAGGAAGTTAGGTTATATACTTGGTCAGTGTTACATGCTGGACAGAGAAGGGTTCTTTCCTGGTGTTTCCCTTGTCCCATCCAAAGTAGGAGTTCCTTACCCTTTTTCCGGTGTTCCTAAATTCCTCATCCTATCCACAACCTCTCCCTAACCCCTCTTCCCCCCATTGGCTGCCACGTGTCGGCCTGTTTTATATATCAGGTGCCAACCACGGTGGGAGGGTCGAGTTCATTCGGCTGCCGTGGTTCGGGGGAGAGTGTCGATCTCTCTTCCTTTCCTGTAAAGTGTGATTGTGACACAAAGGGAAGTAAAGATCAATATAACAGCATACTTAACAAACTCGATTCTAACGTCCAGCCACACACACATCATAAATAAAACCTAAATATGTGTGACAACTAATAACCCAGAATAAAATCATTAGATGATCAGTCTTTAGGCAATACTGCACTTAAAAATTGCATAGTGGCTATTCTAAATGGGATTTTCGAAGTAGCAAATACTTCATACCATAGTTCATCATCAGACCGCATTAAATGATGTGTTTGGATTAACTTGTGAAGGACAATTTTCCTTTGTTATCTCAAGCCAACACACACAATTAATACATGTTTAAGTGTCTCTGCCATTCCATCAACTTTACAAAACCGACAGTACGAGGCATCAACATGAATTAGACCCCTTCTTAATAAGATTTGATTGGTTGGCCATAAATTCATGCAAAATCTAAAGATTTGGCTTCTAAGTGTGTATGACAGGCACTTCAGTAAATAGTCAGCTGTTTGCCGAAATTATTTATGACCAAAGGATGATCTGTCGATAAGCATTTCTGTTGGGTATGATGCCAATCTAGTTGATACAATTTGAGCTTGGCTTCTGATGGATTATTGAGAAAAAGGTCTATTGAGATGTTCGCTTCAGCCAGATCAGAGAGGACACTAGCTCTCCAGTTTGCTGGAAAATAGTGTGGAGAAAGCTACAGATAGTTTGCCAATATTGAGAGCAAATTGTTTGCAGCAAGACTCAGTAAGCATTTGCGGAAAGACAACATCTCTTCTAAGACACTTGGATGTGCATTGACAAACTGCCCAACTCAAACCGCAAGAGAGCATTTGGCGTTGTGTTAGGGAGTTTGAGTACTTTTTTCCAAAATTGGGCTTCCATTCTATCCCAATACAATGGCTTTTGTTGGAGCCATGTCTCAGCCCCATAGGTGACGATGGGGATTACCTTCTGCTGATAAAAGGTTAGAACATGAGCACAAGAACATTTACCAAACTTGGCCTGGAGGACTTTGGCCTGAGATATTAGAGTGGAGAGTTTGCCAGTAATGCTACATTTGTGGGGGTTATTTGCAGGAGAATTACTAAACATAACTCCCAGATATTTATAGTCATTGACTAAAACCAGTTTTTGATTCTGAAGGAACCACTCATAGTATTTAGTTTGTTTCAGTTTGCTCGTTCCCAATTCCATGACTTGGGTTTTCTCCAAGTTGAGTGTTAGATTATTTTTGGTAACAAAGATTTCTAGTTGGTTAAGTAGAGTCTGTAATCTACTTGGCGTTAGTGAGATAAGAACCAGGTCATCAGTATAGAGAAGCCATGCGATGACCTGGTTACCAAGTTTTGGCGCATCATTTGTTACCTTCAAGAATTCAACTCCCATGTCAAAAATAAATAAATTAAACAGAGTTGAGGCTAGAATGCAGCCATGTTTAAGGCCGCGTTTGATATGGATTATTTCTGATAATAGCCCACTCAAGTTCAATTTGACCTGCATTGTGGTATTTGTATGAAGCAGCTTTATGAGTGAAATAAGAGAAGGTGGGCAGCCAAAACTCAGAAATGAGTTGAAAAGTAATTGGCGGTCCACAGAGTCAAACACGACTCGAAAGTCTACAAAGGCCAAGTATAGAGGTTGCTGTCTTGCCGCATAGGTTGCCTTAATGGCATTAAGCGTGATGATATTAATAGCAGTGCCAAGGCCCAAAGCCCGTTTGAAAGGGATCTAGACGATTTTCACTAGTAGCCCAAATATTAAGATCTCTCAAAATGATACGACTAAAAATCTTCCCAGGTACATCAAGAAGTGCTATGGGGCGATAACTTGCCGGATTCGTCCGGTCGCCTTTTTTATAGATTGGCACTACTAAAGCTTGACACCAGGATGTTGGAATGCATTGCTTCGTTTGGATGGAGACAAAGATGGTGTATAAAATATTCGCCCACAATTCAGGATGCTGTTTTAAAACAAAATTTGAGAGGCCATCCGGTCCAGGAGCTCTGGAAGAGCTGGCCTTATTTATGTAAAACAACACATCTTCTCGATCAAAGTTGATCAAAAAAGGAAGGATAGTTGGCCTGGGCGGCAGCCGATCAGGACTAGTTTGTGGGAGATCAAAGATGTTTGTAAAATATTCAACCCAACTTTTTTCTGGCACCCTGTTAATTTGGGAGGATAGCTGAGGGCATGTTGTGGCCGAATTAATTAACTTCCAAATCTGAGAGGTGTTTTTTCCCTGAATCGTGTGAAGCCACCGCTCACCATCCCTTTGATACATTTCCGCCTTGTGACCACGTATCCAATTCTTGTAATCAGTCTTCAACTTGCGTAATGAAGACTCACGATAGTGTGCTGGGAGAAGCAGAATCTGTCTTTTTTGTCTATGAAAAAGGGACTTCCTGAGTCTAACAGATAGATCGAAGACATGGGTTGGACAAGCATTATTGGATATCTTACCACTAGATATACCAGGGGATGCAAATAAATGCATTTTATTGTGATATTTGTCGTGGAAAATGCCCCTTGTCTAGGAGGAGATGATGGACCTTCACTAGATCGTGACTAAATGCTTCCAAAGTAATATTGGACCAATGCAGTCTATTGTGCTGAGGGTTTATGGTCAAAGCGCTCAACTGTTGCTGTCGAGACTGTGATTTAGCCTGGGCATGAACCAGAAATTCAGCCGACAGCATCAAGTGATCACTGGATGAAGAGGGCAAAATAGTGAACTTAGAAATTTGACCAAATAACACTCAACATACACATAGTCGATAGTAGCTTTATGTGAACGGCTTGACCACGTATGAGATGGAGGGATGTCACTTTTAAATGCTCCGTTCAACATAATCAAATCCCATGTTTCTACAAAATGAGACCACAGTGTGACCCATTCAGAATTCTTTTCCTTGGATAATGCAAGTAGTTGAATGTTCAGATCTCCAGCAAGAATGACATGCGCAATATTAGGAGTAGCGACAATCTCTTCCATCAGTGAATTAAGGTCCTTAAAGAAGGTAGAGGTTGAAATCGCAACAGGATTCCAATAGAGATTGATGACTGCAAATTTGAGTGTTTGAATCAGGATAATGGTGCATTGCATAAAAGAATTCGGGGACGGACAATCTACTAAGCTGGTCGTGGTGGAAATGTTAGAAATGGTTACAAGGCCAGACATTGGTCTGCCTTTTTGACCTTTCAACGCAGGGACCAGGTGAACATGGTGATTGTCCCAAGAAGGAGCTGACAATAACCAAGTTTCTTGTAGGAGCACTAGGTCAAAATGTGTTAGAGTGCAATTTGAATTATTCAGTAAGTGCTTATGCCCTCTAGTATTCGAACTCAAAAATTTGATTTTATGTGTCTGAGGGCATTGCTCATCTGCTCCTAGTTACGCATTCTTACAGCAACAACAAGTGTTGGGTTTCGTGATAGACACTACACTTTTACCTAATGGAGCTGGGGGTCGAGATCCACCGTCACCAACTCTTTCAAGCTGTTGCGAGATCTCAGTTAAAGGACTTTCACTAGTAGTAGGTGTTAATCTAAAACCAAGGGCAAAGAGAGGGGATCTTGCAGACCAAATGGTGTTAAGGACAACGCGTGATCTTATCCAGAGACAAGATACAGTTGAGTCCTTGTCATCAGGAAATTCTACCTGCTCAATGTCTCCTGAAGCGATACCTTCTAATGTTGGAATGTCAGAAAATAGCGCCATAATACTTTTTCTATTCATAATAAATGTTGGAAAGGATTCACCACGACAATTTATGAATAATGAGTAAGGTTGAGGAGACTTTCTGTTTTTAATGCCTAGTGGCACTAAGGCCTCTTTTTTACCATGAGATACCTCTGAAAGGGGGTTTGAATGCTCATCCTCTACTGGGGATTTGAATGCAAAACTCTTAGAGCTCACCCTCTGATCAGACGGAAGTAAGGGATCAGAGTGAGAGCTATGGATAAGTGATTTCATGGAAGACTTCAGAACCTGCTGTTCCAAGGTTAGTGCCACCAGGCAATCTTTGATAGAAGATAATATGTTGTCCTGCATATTCACTAGAGTGGAGGGAGCATCTGCTGTTAGAGGCAGATTTTCTATGACTAGAGCATTCTCCTCACACGTGGAGGGAGAAATAGCTAGTCCGGTGCCTGTTTGAGTGCTCTGCCGAGGAGTTTTCGAAATAGTAGAAACAGGTTGCATCAATGGATGAGACACAATTGGCGTCGGATGAAATTGGTGCATATAATCATCCACGGCTTTCCTAAGTTCTTGTGTGTTTTGCAACGGAGCAAGTGATTCAGAACTATTCAGAGGATTGCCCTTAGATGGTAATGCAGAATGAGCCTCAGAAGGCAAACCCTCTGGGCCAGCTTCAAATTCTTCAATGGCCTGCACCAACTCATCCAACGGAAAATGTGTTAAGTCTACCTGGGGGTTAATAACCCCGCTTTTTGCAGTTTCTTTCCTTTCTTGTGCCAGAAGTGAGTATTTTTTGGTTATAGCATTAGAGGCTAACATAGAGCACCTCGCTGGCTTTGAAAGTGATTTAAAGAACTGTTTCGATTGACCATTAGAGGCAACTCCTTTGGATTTTTGTTTTTTTGATTTTATTGGCTTCGCATTATGTGCGGGCCCAGAGTTCGATGCATTCATCAGACCTTTTTTAGAATTTTTGGCAAAGATGGCATACGCCTCTTTGTGAGGCAGTACAATTTTTGCTGCTGATGGTACATTAGGAATATTAGCTCCAGGTGGTTCATGAGTAAGCACCGGAGACGATAATGGTGCCGCCACAACCGCCTCCGAGGGTATATCATGAATAACACCATCAACAAAAGGAATAGCAGCCATTAGACATTGTGTTGCCTTGTCAACAGAGCATAACTCAGGCTGGGGTCGCGGGTGGTCAATTGCCACTTTGAACACAGGTATGATCTCTGGATTTTGATTTGTTGACAAAATGGCATCCCTATCATCAAAGGCCTGCCTCTGGGCCAGGAAGTCAGTAATTGATTTTTGTAAGTGGCAGTATTTCTGAAGCTGTCAACAATAGCGTTTACTTTGGAGTCAAGAACTTCAAGTAGTTTAGCCAAAGAAATTATCGCGATATTCATTACTTCATGCGTTATCATGGGGGATTTCTTTGAAAAAGACCCCATAGCCACGGCAGAGTTTTCTTGAGCCGGCTTCCTTGAAGTTGGTGGAATAAAAGAGATTGAAATATCTGATTCTGAAGGACTTCCATTCAGAAATAGTGCAGGAGACCTAGAGAGATCGTGAACATCTTCCCTGGCCGAGAAGCATGAATTTGAGGAATGTAAATCAATGATAGCATCATCAACATTATGAATAGCACTTTCAGACTTATTTAACAAAGGTACCACATTGCCTGAACGAGCATTTTGCAGAATCATAGTATCAGACAATGAAATATCACAAGGCAGTTTGCAAGCCTTATTGCTGGCATTTGAGTCTGATTCTGATGGTGAACTCATTAAAGGTGGCTTTGCAACAAAACATTCCCGATCAACAGACATCGGCTGTGCCTCTACATTCGAGACACTTAAATTCGTTAGATCTGGCATCTGCGCCACAGGTCGAGTGGGGCGCAAAGAGCCAAACGTCCCGAATGTCGCCAGCCGGGGTGTTAGAGCGGGTGCGTTTCCTCCCCACTCGTTTGTCCAAGCTAGAGCCTTTAGGAAGAAGGCGGGAAGACTTTGGTGTTAACAAAGGTCCTTCCCCACTCGGGGAGTGACACAATGCACGCAGTCGTGCAGAGCAAGGCATGTCAGTGCGCAGTGTGTAGACCTTTGCCCTTTTATCGACCATGGCGTGGCAAAGATCAAGCAGGCAAAAGAGAGGATATGTAAAAAAAAAAGTTGGTGTGTGAAATCACCCACAATTTAGCAGCAAACAGAGGAAAAAAAGGAGAATCCAAAGATCAAAACCGAAGAGGAATGAATAAATAAATAAATAAATAAATAAATAAATAAAAAAACACCCAATCTTGAAAACACCTCGCACCAAGCGCCGCGGTGAAGCTCCAAGGGTGCGTGGGCAGTGTGCGCGCGTGCACTGTTTTATGGGCACACCCACTATACGTGAGATGCAAAGCCTTATGGAAGTGGTAATCTTTGCCAGTAAAGAAAGCAGCAATCCATGAGAAAATCAATCCAAATGGCAGAGAGTAGGTCCGCGGCAAAGCAGGACTTTCCAGGGCTTCCACAGATGCACGCGTGGGAGTTTATTTTAATGAACATTATTTACAAGCAAAGGGTTTGTCCTCTGAGCAATATGTTTGTATGGCGCACTTGCGTGTGGATTTTTCTCATGCTCAATAAATAGCAACAAACAGGATAAGTGAATAAAAGGGTTGTTTTCACGTGTAAAATCAGCATTGCATGTGTGGCGCTTATGCTCCCAATTCCAAACTAAATGTCAAAGTTGCTGTTTAGTACTCTTTCAGAGTCACGCTGTTTGCCTTATCATAAGCAACAGCATCAGCTGCAATATTCAGCAGCTTTCACAAACAGCAGAGGCATCAAATAGCCGGGCTTTCCGACCCCAAGTGAATACACCTTTGTAAGTGAAAGGCGTTTCCAAGCTAGTGGATCCCGTTGCCTCTTAAATAATAAATTATTCCGTGTTTACCTTCTGCACACTGTTGTAAGGAAGGGAAACTCGCAGCCCTCTATGAATGAACTGTCTGTAAAACGTTTCAGTGTGCCTCAGTGCTTTCAATGAATACCAATAGCGCTTTGCAAAAGATAGGTGCTGATGTTAAAAGTGTTCTACATGGAAGAGACAATGTTGTTTTTTGCAGATATGTTATGGTTAAGAGGGCACTCCGGTTCTTTAGCTGTACTCAGGAATATGGGCATTCTTTAGAGGCAGTCAATCAGCTGATAAGCCCCAGGCTTCCCTTCAGAATGTTATACGAGGCACTTTAAATGCACCATAAAAGCGTGAAAGCAATTACATATACTTGTAACAGCATCAGTTTAAACGGCAGTGTCATGAGGGTGGAACGTGATCGGGATCAAAGGGTCTAGCCCTGCAGTCTCCCACAGCCAGTCAATTAATTCCTTGTGTGTTTTCACCAAGTAGAAGTCAGGGAATGAACAATGAATGAACCATTCAGTTGCAACTTACTCACTCATGCTGAGAGGCAGCTGACTTTAAGCGCAATAAGGGAACCTGTCTCAGCTCCCGAAGATCACCAGAGATCACACTTTTCCTCACACTTGTCGCTCCGCTTTCGCCAGTACTGGACTTTTTATCATACTCTAATGTTCTTGTCCCTGGTTCAGATTTATACCTCCTCTGAATCATCTGGTCTTATATCGACATCCTCTCACCCATTGTTAAGGACAGTGGTTGTCTGCCCTGTAAATCAATTTTAACATGTTATGTAAGCGGTTTTGTGCCACAAAAGCATTGTTTTCCCAACATTTTCAATAAATAAATACATGTTTAAAAAAGAGTAGCCTTGTGTCGAAGAATATGTTGAAGTACTAGTAGAATGCCATGTAGTTTTTCTGTTTGGGCTGATGTGTCTACTAAACTTTTTGTTTTAGGGACTAGGCATTCAAAAACGTTATCATGGTTGAGCTGCCTACTCACAGAAACACATGTGGCTGAGCATGTTGATCTTGCTCCAATGGCTGGAATTGGTAAACCATGAGTTTAAAATTAATCTGCAAACATCCCAAGTGAATTGCGTGGTACCAGTAGGGCTGCTTTTGTTTGTAAGGTCCTCTCTGGATTGCATATCTGCTTCAACTGTGGTTTGCAATCTTCCTGCACACCAGGATTCACATAAATAGCAGTGCATTGAGTTCATCTAGTATGTAGTTGTTTAGTATTCAAGATGCTTGAGTGCATAGATACTCCAGCTGAACTAATAGAATATTAAGCTGTATAGTTCTAGTCATTTCTTTCTGTACTATAACCTGTACTGTTTTAAAGATCTTTTCTTTTGGAAGGAACATTTGTTTAGGTACCATGTAAATGTGTGAACAATATACTATTTACTTGGTCTTACAAAAATTACACACTGTGAATACACATGCATTTTGACAAGAAAGCAATGTTACTTGTAAATCTTTATAAGTGATCATGTCCTGAAGAGGAGTGATTTGAGTCAGTTGCTTGTAAATTTGTTGCATAATGTGTGTATATTCTGCTTTCAAATCCGATGGATGGAAATTCAGTTGTACTAGCACGTAGAGTGGTTGTACCAATGAAGCATAGTTGGCTAAATAGGTATGAATCTCGTTTAACAAACCCAGTAGTGCTTGAAGCTGTTGGAGTGGTCGATTATACTAAAAGTGTGCACTTTTGTCTAGAAATTGTGAGCAGAGCCCCCACGCCACGCCAGACAAGAGAATTCTAAAAATCATACCTTTCTTTGTGCTATTTTTTGGTATCCAGTCATTCCATTGAATGATAATGCATCTAACAGCAAACCATCACATTTTTTTTCATCGAAATATCATTCCATAGAATGGCCATTTAGTTGAAAATAATTTGATGGTTCCATCGAAATGTAAAGTTATGATTAGGGGTTAGATTAGGGTTAGGGTTGTGTTAGGGTTAGGGTTGGGACTAGGGTTAGATTAGGGAACATTAGAGTAAGGGTTAGAGTTGGGGCTAGGGTTAGTTTAGGGTTACATTAGGGTTAGGGTTGGGGCTAGGGTTAGTTTAGGGTTACATTAGGTTTAGGGTTGGGGATAGGGTTAGATTAAGGGTTACATTAGGGTTAGGATTAGGGTTGGGGCTAGGGTTATCTTAAGGGTTACATTGGGGTTAGGGTTGGGGTTAGTTTAGGGTTACATTGGGGTTAGGGTTGGGGCTAGGGTTAGATTAAGGGTTACATTAGCGTTAGGGTTAGGGCTAGGGCTAGGGCTAGGGCTAGGGTTTGTGGGGATTAAGGGAGGTTGGGGGGAACACCCCCATATACAGAAAAACTTTAAAACAGTAACGGAGCTGGCCAGTGCTGAAATGTCAGCACTGGACAGCGCCATGTAACGTTGTAAAGTTGCAACAAAAAAAACCACGGAAATGCTGCATTTTACATGTAGTGTGCATTTTCATTGAAACCATGTATATTATGGATGGACTGGTTTCGATGGAATTGCATTTTTAGATGTAAAATATTGGTTCTGGATGCTTTTGCATTCGATGGTTTGTATTCAATGCTTTTGTATGTCGATGTTATTTTTTCAACGTGATCACTATAAGCCCTATTTTTTATTTTGTTAATAAATTGCATATGTATATGCCTAAAGCCAATTTCTTTATTATTAAAGCCACTTTTTAAATTTGGTTTTCAAATCATCATCTGTACAATAGATGTTATTCCCCATGCTGGAAACAGTGTAGTATGCCTTCTATCACACTATGGACTCGATTCATGGAAAACGGTGCATCAATCCCGCAGATCCTGTGTGCCGAAAATGACTCTGCACGAGTCTGCACGCACAGGTTTTTCTGCGCGCTCTGATTATTCGTGGAATTGTTCATGCAAAGTAACCAACAGTACATGCAAATTGTTGCCTGAATGCCCACAACACACCCCCACACAAACCACATAACAACCTTTGCGCCTACCTTTACCCGACCATCCAGCACTTCTGAGAACTGCATACCTTTGTACACCCGAGTTACGATCAGCACCAGTCAAATTACAACCAGCATCACTGAACTTGCATGCCCTCTGTAAGTTATGATCAGCATCACTTAACTTACGATCAGCATCACTCAAATTACGATCAGCATCATTCAGTTTGCATGCCCTCTGTAAGTTATGATCAGCATCACTCAACTTACGATCAGAAACACTCAACTTGCATGCCCTCTGTAATTTATAAACAGCTTCACTCCATTTACGATCAGCACCGCTCAACTTGCGTGCACCCAAGTTACGAGGTGCTGATCGTAAATTGAGTGATGCTGATCGTAACTTACAGAGGGTGTGTAAGTTGAGTGATGCTGATCATAACTTCTAGAGGACATGCAAGTTACAAGTGCTCATAACTTGTGTGCACACCTGTGATTGTACCTGCTGTCACCCGTATGATCAGTGTTTCCTACGGGCCTTTGGACTTTATGCCTGCTATCATGTGGTCGATGGGTGATGGGGTTTGCATGTGATGTTTCACGATGCGACATTCTAATTTCAAATCCATGAATACGGTTGTATTTGCATTGGAATGGGCGTACAATTTCTTGGCCATTTACTGTCTCTAAGCATGCCCACATTTCCGCCTGTTCCTCCTCATTCTGCATGTTCCGCCCCCTATTTGGGTCGCTTCATAGGCCCTGCACGAACTCTGCTTGGAGTCTTGCGCAAGGGTCTCGTCCATCTCGTCCACTCGAAGAGTCGTGCCAGACCTAGGGGGAATCCATACAAGTCCCGGAAGCATCCCGCCTATTCAGCTCCATAAATTGCCAAACAGGGATTTGCATGCAGATTGGCACGCAAATCCCTTATTTTCCACGCACATTTTTCTGTAATAAGGGGCTATATGATTTAGTTGAAAATCCCCTTGTGCAGTTTCAAACAGCTGTTGCTGGTAGGTGAATGCATTGTATTGGACATTCTCTGGATCCAGTGGTTGAGTGTACACTATGATACCCGTGTCTAATGCTGTTTTTTTTTTTTATTTACACTTGTGGACGTTAGATTTTGAGCTGCATCAGTGTGTATATGGGAAGGGGTTCTATGTGTGCATCGAGTAATCTGTGGTGCAAATATATATGGCAAGTACCAATAGGTTCTTAACACTACATACTACTACAAATGCAACCCCAAACATACAGCTACAAACTCTACAAATCCAACATTAACACTCACTTGAACTATTCTTTTGATGTAACCTCTCTAATGTTATGGTTGGATTTGTTGTCGTATTGCGTGAGTGTGTATAGTTCTAGTATGTGGTTACATTTGTAGTGGTATGTACTAATATGTAGAGCTATGAAGTGACAGTTAATAGTCATACTTTAATGGTTACATCTGTAGTGGTGTGTGTTCATTGTAGTAGTATGTAATAAGTGTGTGTGCCTTGCCATTGTTATTTCCAATGTTTTTAGAATACAATGTTTGTTAGAGCATGTAATGCACGTAGTAATTGTAGTGTTTGTACCTTAACTTTGTAATTTCCACTGTTTGTAGACTTTCATTTGTGTTAAAATAACCTTAACTTTTCTTGTAAGATTTGTGAAAGAAAATAATGTAATTTCTTTTTTGACGAGTATGACGTATAGAGTATGATCGTTTCTTTGTAGGTATATTGCATTTAAGTGTTTTATAGTGTAGGTTAACAATGTATGGCATAAATGTGCATGGCATAAAAGCAAGTGATGTAACACAGTGTTGTAAAAGTAGCGTGCATAATGTTTGTGTACATGGGAATTTCGTGCATTTGCATGTCGTAACCAGTTACCTGTCTATATAATTAAAGTAAGTGTTAATATTTGATATGTAGTGGTATGGAGTGAATGTTTATACTTTGAGC
The DNA here is from genome assembly GCF_040938575.1 of Ambystoma mexicanum. Lineage (NCBI taxonomy): Eukaryota > Metazoa > Chordata > Amphibia > Caudata > Ambystomatidae > Ambystoma > Ambystoma mexicanum. Next base: position 330,282,957 of record NC_090927.1, read on the forward strand.
TTTCAGGTTCAATTTGTAGCAGTATATAGTGGGTGTTAGAAATGTAACAATGTTATTCCCACTCTTTGTAGACTTTCCTTTGTGTAAAATCAACCACAACTCTTTATTTAAATCTTGTTTATATCTCATTTCAGTGGGTGTATATCAGGGATGTCATTTGGGGGTTGCCAGAGGTCGCAAGTGCGACCTCTGTGGTCCACAGTTGCGACCTCTGCCGACCTCCTGCGACCTCTGGGTTTAGACAGCTGGTATTTTCTTTTTTTAAGCACACTGGTATTTTCTTTTTTTAAGCGCATCGGTTTCTGGTATTTTTTTGTTTAAGAAACTGTTTGTTGTTTTCAACAGGGGACAGACCCCTGTTGAAAACATCAAAACTGCTAGATAAAAAAAGCACAGCGTGCAAGCTCGGCAGTGGGTGCCACTGTGTCTGCAGACTAGGTCTGCAATGGACGTTCTCGAGCATGTGGTTCGTCTGACATCCGGGCCGGCTGTGGGGGATGTGCCGATGAATACTAGGAAGCAGCAGTCCTGAAGCAAATCGCAAGCTCCAAATCCTGCATGGGCGGCGGGTGAGAGCGAGCACAGGCGCCAATGTGTCTCCTCGAGTCAAGCCTTGCAAGGGTTGCTTAGCAACCATTAGCCTAACAGAGCTACGAATGCGCCTTTTTATTAGAGCCCATGGCCTGACGCCGAGATGAAGAAAAAAAATAACTGAAGCTGTGCACCCATGGGGGGGTGGGTTAATCCTAATTTGATACCCACGGTGCCCTCAGCATCCAATTCCAACTAACCTGGACTTGGTGTGTCTCTGCGCAGAGGTAGGGCATGGGCGACACCAGAGGAGACTGACACTGTCACACTCTCGCCCCTCCACCTGCTCAGAGGGCAGGTGCTGGCCCCTACCAAAGGGCTGAATGGTGTCTGCGGCCCTGCGGCGGGCTACAACAACATTGTGGGTGAGTGTCTGGGCGATTATGGGCATTCTACACTTTTGTATACATCTGTACGTGTGTGTCCATTTTATTTGAAAAATGACACACACTGTACAAACTCTGCTGGTGCAGTTAAACTGTCTTCTGTAGGCTGGAACAATTTCATGTGCGCAAAGTAGTGTAGGCGCTGCTGCCGTGTTGGCCTGAGTAAAGGTAAAGCACGTGCATTTCATATTGTGTATGCATTGTCTATGCATCTGGTCAGGTCTGCAGCACCCTGGAACACCCTGGACTTCCTAACAAGACACCAAGACATCAACATATTTGTACAGTATCTATCCTTTTCCAAAGTTCTGAAATGTGTTAAGTGCTCTGATGTGACTGACAATTGTACACAGCCCTTTACAAAAACCCCACCCAATAATAATAATGAATAAAGAATACACCTCGTTCAAGACAAAGATGGGTTTCTATGTATCATCGGGTGCTACATCCAACATTCTTCCACCCTTTCAGTTCACAGAAGGGCTCACTACCAGCTCTCCTGTCTTTTCCGTGGAACTTGTGTGAGCACCATTCACACTAACTCAAGTAGCTTCCAGCACGAATGGGAAGCGATGTGACAACTCTATGCAGTGTCAAAATACATATAGCACTATGTTATGCTTGAGCTAAAACATGGCGCTGGTGCAAAGTGCATTCTGGGAGCGCTCGGAGACATGATGGATATTTACTTCATGCCGCAGTGAAAAGCTGCACGCATTTTGCTGAGAGTTAGATTCACGGTGCTGAAGAAAACATGCTTTCCAAACCTGGTATTCAGTGCAGGACATTTCTGCTGGGAAAGCTAACTTTATTATGTCTTGTTATGAGCTATGGGACTGTTTTTCGTGGTGCTTGTTTTTAGAGGAGGGAGGCACTTTGCTCCTTGAGGGTACTGTCAGTTGACCCAGCTGGCAACCAACAGCTGCTCATCAATGCGCAAGTGCGTTGCCAGAAGGTTTGAGAAATCGCCACCCCTTTTTGGAAGTGGGCATAAATGCGGAACCCCTGAGCGGTCAGGTGGGACTTCAGCCGGAGGAGGACACTTTCGTCGGGCATACCTGTGGGCTGTTGTGCTCTCGGCCTGGCAGTTATCGGGGTCGGTGACAAGCAAGAAATATGAGTTTCAGTGGGGCAAAGAGCAGCAGAAAGCATTTGAGTTGGCGAAAGACACCGTGCAGCAGGTGCTTGATTTATGGCCATTGAAGGAAGGCGAAGTGGAATTAAATGTGTCTGTATAAGACATTATGCTAACTGGAGTGTGTGGCAGAAACAGGAGAGGAAACTTGTGCCATTGGGGTTTTGGTGTAGTAAGTTGCCCGATGCTGGTAACTCATACACTCAGTTTGAGAAGCAGTTGCTGGCATGTTATTGGGCCCTTGTTGATACCGAGCAAATGACGGTGGGCCATGATGTATTGATGAGGCCAGAAATACCAATCATGCAATGGGTACTGAACTCTCCTAAAACACATAGAATAGGACATGCTCAAGAAGCCAGCATAATTAAATGGAAATGGTACATTCAAGACAGAGCCAAATCAGGGAAGGGTGGAGTTGCAAAATTACATGAGCAAGTAGCCAACATACCGCCCTCCGATTCCATACCAACGGAAGTGCCTGAAAAACGTGAGTCTCCCGTGAAATGGGGAGTACCTTACAGCGATTTGACCGTGGAGCAAACAGAGCATGCCTGGTTCACGGATGGCTCAGCATGATATGTGGGAACTGAGCGATACTGGAAAGCAGTGTCGTACAATCCCAAGACAAAAAAGATGTTGACAACGTCAGGGAAAGGGAAGAGCAGTCAGTTTGCAGAGCTTTACGCAGTTTACCAAGCATTGAAACAAGAGACCCCTGGTCGATGTCATGTGTACACACATTCATGGTCAGTGGCGAATGGATTGGCGGTGTGGTTGCCAACCTGGCAAAAGAATGGGTGGAAGATTCATTCAAAAGAGTTGTGGGGAAAAGAACTGTGGCAAGATATTGCAGAAATGTTATCACAAAGTGAAGTCACTGTGTATCATGTGGACGCGCATTGTGCCACAGACTGATTAGAACGTTGGTTTAATTCTGTTGCAGACGAACACACCAAGATTTCATCTGTGGATGCAGAGGCTCAGGAAGATGATTTGGAGGGTTTGGCCAAATGGGCTCATCAGAAATGTGGGCACCTTGGAGAAAAGGCTACTATCAGGTGGGCACAAGCTCGAGGAATCAGTATTCCATTAGAGGTAGTGAAAACGATCATTTTGCAATGTCCAGTGTGCCAACACCAACAGCATAGACCTATCCCTCAGATTGTTTGGGGTACATTGCGAAGAGGAAAACTACCAGGTCAAATTTGGCAGATTGATTATAACGGTCCCATGCCAATCAGTAAAGGTTGTCAGTATGCATGCACTATTGTGGATACATACTCAGGATATCTGATGGTTTTGCCGTGCAAGCGTGCAACACAACTGAACACCATCAGGTTGTTAGATCAGATCATATTACATTATGGAGTGCCTTTGCAGATTCAAAGTGACAATGGGTCACATTTCAAAGGCAAACTGATACAGGAGTATTGCCAGGAAAAGAGCATTGAGTGGCTATACCACGTGTCTTATTACCCTGCTGCTTCAGGGCTGATTGAACGAATGAATGGGTTGTTGAAAGAACAGCTGCGCAAATCTGGAGATGGCAATGTGGCAGGCTGGCGTGATCGTGTGTTTGATGCGGTGCAAGTATCAAACATTAGGCCTGTGAATGAGCATGAAACTCCTTTGATGCGGCTAATGACTCCTACTTTACAGATTCAACCCAATTCAGTAAGAGAACCCTATTGTACTGGGAAATTACCCTGGGTTCTTTAGCTCGCTATCGGGCGACTCCAGAGTCAGCAGGAGTAGACTTGCATTCCCATGAAGAAATCAGATTAGACCCAAGAGGGATTGTTGTAATTGAAACAGGGATTGGAGTGCAAATTCCCCCAGAGCATATGGGATGGATTGCCCCTAGATCTGGCCTAGCATTGAAGGGAGTTCAGAAATGGCAATATGTGCCCACAGACAAATGTTACCTGAGAGAGTGATGTACAACACTGATATCTCTTTTCTGGGTTTGCCTTGTAGATCCTGTGTCTGGCTGGTGTAATTGTGGTACTAAATGGACTCCATTTGGGAGCGTTAAACAGCATGCTGGCACCACCGAGAAATGTCACATCTGTGCCAGTGATCAAGGGGATACTGATAGTGATGAGTAATGTTGTCCAAAAGCAGCCTTATGCCGATGCAGAAAAGCCAGCCAGACCAAAGACATGGATTTGTGAAATGCGGCAAACACGTCAGGAGCAAGTGAAAACAACCTTGATGCCAGTCATGCGAGAGGCATCTTCAGGACGGTGAAAACATTCTCCCATGATTACACAAACGGAGAATATGTGGATATATCTGGCACAGCAGGTGCTCAACATAACGCACTTTTGTCTTACTGATGTGCCCAATGCTGAAGCCTTGCTAACTATGTGCTTAGTAGCAGTGCCGACGCCAGTTCCGCTTCTAAAGCATATTTTCGGCGTCACACACAATGATTCTTTGGTTCAAGATTCTGATATTAGGCAATCTTTTTCCGTCTATGAGTACTGCAGATTTTGCCAGGAAACCGATCGCAAATGGAGAAATTTGACACGTGTTATAAGCTATAATATAACCCAAGGTGATGTGTGCTACCTTATGACATGCGATGCAAAAGAAATTGGCAAATGCCAACAGTTCGATTTAACCAAACAGCAAAATCATATGAAGTTTGAGCAACGATTATGTTCGCGAGTGCCACGCACATGTACCAGTGTAAATAATACTATGTCTTGTATTCATACAGTGATAGCTGCCAGTCATTTGAATCATGTGAAACTTCCAACAGGATGGCTCTTTTCATGTGGCAACATCACATACACTTATATTCCAGCTAACATTTCCGGAGGTCCATGTGCCTTAACTCGATTAGGACTAATGATGTTCCCTTTACACCCAGCGATAACTCGAGGCAAATGGTCAACTTTCAAGTCTGTGGGTCTATCTCCTGATTGTGATTCACATGTACATTTGTTATCAAAAGCTGAGGTTCTAGCATTAACCCTGTCATTAGTGGGAGTTTGGGGTTTAGCTGCTGGGGGTTACAAATCTTTAATTACATTAGCATGTTTAGTAGCCAAAGGACTTAATCATACTTCTCAGGCATTAGAAGAATTACTCCTTGATAGTCAAGATATTAGAAAAGCAACTTTGCAAAATAGAGCTGCTGTTGATTATCTATTGCTAAAGCATAATTTAGGGTGTAATGCAGTTGAAGGTATGTGTTGTTTCAATCTAAGTGACCATTCACAATCCATTGAAAGTCATATTCGAGGTTTGAGGGATCTCATTTCTCAAGTGTCCCAAGATCATACTGGGAATTGGTGGGATTGGTTATTTTCATGGATTCGTGATGTTGGGGGCACACTACATTACGCTTTTGCTTGCATTTGCATTATATTAGCTATCATAATTGCTTGTTGTTGTTGCATTCAATGCATTCCTAATTTAGTTTTAATATTTCGTCGGTTTCAGAGACCAGCTCCTCTGCCACTGGGCTATGGAAGATAAATATCCAAGGGTGGAATTGTTATGCTTGAGCTAAAACATGGCGCTGGTGCGCAGTGCATTCTGGGAGCGCTCGGAGCCATGATGGATATTTATTTCATGCCGCAGTGAAAAGCTGCACGCATTTTGCTGAGAGTTAGATTCACGGTGCTGAAGAAAACATGCTTTCCAAACCTGGTATGCAGTCAAGGACATTTCTGCTGGGAAAGCTAACTTTGTTATGTCTTGTTATGAGCTATGGGACTGTTTTTCGTGGTGCTTGTTTTTAGAGGAGGGAGGCACTTTGCTCCTTGAGGGTACTGTCGGTTGACCCAGCTGGCAACCAACGCCTGCTCATCAATGCGCAAGTGCGTTGCCAGAAGGTTTGAGAAATCACCACCCCTTTTTGGAAGTGAGCATATATGCGGAACCCCTGAGCGGTCAGGTGGGGCTTCAGCCGGAGGAGGACGCTTTCGTCCGGCATACCTGTGGGCTGTTGTGCTCTCGGCCTGGCTGTTATCGGGGTCTTCCAGCCGCTTCTGGCGAGATGAGGAATAAAGTTACGCTCACGGTGATGTATTTCCTTTTGAATTCTTTGCTTCTTCTGTGATTTATTTCTATGTTTCTTCTGTGATTTATTTCTATGTTATTACTGGTTGCTTCTAAGCTTTGAATAAATAGCCGTATAAGTGCTCATTATTTTCTAAGAGTGTGTGGTTGCAAGTTATTGCGTCTTACTGCGTTCAAAGTATTGGCTCCGTAATTGCATTGGTGATTTATGATTTTCCGTGCACTCTGGAAGAGCAATACACAGTATTATAGGAAATAAGTAGCAAAGTATATTTGAAGATCACTTGATGAGTCAACTGAATTAATATATTTTTGTTGTTGCATATCCCGACCGGGGATGCCTGTAGATTTTCTTGGTTCTGGCTCAGTGTCTAAGAATTGAATTTGTTAATGCACCTTCTTTTATTTCATGCAACAACCACATGTATTTCCTTTACATCCCATGGCATCATTTGGCCTTAGAGGTTACATTCACAGTAATTCGGTCATATGGGCATATACACACCAATATTAATGTTACATGTGGTAATCCATTCTTGTATGAAATGTATATCATAATACTGTAATATCGTAACTGTATTGTTCTTAGTGTACCGAGGAACAATGCTATGTGATGCCACTTCATGGTTTGTCAAGGGGTGAAAGGTCGTGCGACATCACTTCATGTGGTGTCACTTGGGGGCGAGGTTAAATGGCCACTTCCTGTGATGTCATCGAAGGTCAAGGGTCATGTGATGTCACTTCCTCGACCCCCTGGCATTTTGGTGAAATGACATCCCTGGTTTGTGTGGGAAGTATGGCACATAACATATGAGTATGTTGTATGAATGTGTATAGTATCAGTGAATATAGTATGAGCGTATCCACATATATGAACCAATCGGTTTAGATTTCCTGCTTGCCCACAAATTAACAGGGTAATTCATAGAATTTCGCAGAAAAGTGTCGCAAGCGGCTGGCGCAGAGTGTCCGCGTGCGATTGTCTGCGCCAGGCACGTGCGCTAAAACCGATTTCCGCGCACAGCGTATTCATGGATTTCAGGCTCCCAAACCAGCCGTGGCGCAGAGTATCGCAGCGACCCTGCAGCAGCGCCAGTAACGCCCCCAAGAACGCCCTCGCGCAAGGAAAAGCCATCAAAATCGCTAAATCATCGCAAAGGGCTGCGCTAACCCTGGACCAGTTTACAGGGCTGCCAAACAAGGAACGCAAAGCGGGTAACGTGCATATCAGGGGTACGCGTGAAGTTATACACGCGATTAGCCAGGCTGCCAGGGTACGTGTATTTCAGGGGTGCGCAGGAAGTTCAACACGCGATAGTCCAGGGAACGTGTATTACAGGGGTACGCGGGAAGTTCAACACGCGATTGTCCAGGGAACGTGTATTACAGGGGTACGCGGGAAGTTCAACATGCGATTGTCCAGGGAACGTGTATTACAGGGGTACGCGGGAAGTCTTACATGCGATTAGCCAGGGCACGTGTAATACAGGGGTACGCGTGAAGTTATACACGCGATTAGCCAGGGTACGTGTATTACAGGGGTACGTGGGAATTATCACACGCGATTTGGCAGGGTACATGTATTACAGGGGTACACGGGAAGTTCTACATGCGAATCGGCTGGGTACGTGTATTACAGGGGTGCGCGGGAATGATCACACGCGATTTGGCTTGGTACGTGTATTACAGGGGTGCGTGGTAATGATCAGACGCGATTTGGCTTGGTACGTGTATTACAGGGGTGCGTGGGAAGTTCTACACGCGATTGGCCAGGGTACGTGTATTACAGGGGTACGTGGGAATTATCACACGCGATTTGGCTGGGTACGTGTATTACAGGGGTACACGGGAAGTTCTACACGCGATTCGGCTGGGTACGTGTATTACAGGGGTGCGCGGGAATTCTCACATGCGATTTGGCCAGGTACGTGTATTACAGGGGTGTGCGGGAATTATCACACGCAATTAGGCTGGGTGGGTCCTCACAGGTGTTCCCTGTACACCCTCCATGGCCCCAGCAGGCAGCCCACAAAACAGGGGACTACCCTGCACACCTGCTCATGTCCCCCTGCACCCCCAGCCCCCAGCAGTGCAGGGTCACCCTCCACCAGGCCCCCACTCATGTCTCCCACCACCCCCACCCCCCAGCAGTGCAGGGTCACCCTCCACCAGGCCCCCACTCATGTCTCCCACCACCCCCACCCCCCAGCAGTGCAGGGTCACCCTCCACCAGGCCCCCACTCATGTCCCCCTGCACCCCCACCCCCCTGCCACCATGGGCAGCCCCCACCAGGCCCCCACTCATGTCTCCCACCACCCCCACCCCCCAGCAGTGCAGGGTCACCCTCCACCAGGCCCCCACTCATGTCTCCCACCACCCCCACCCCCCAGCAGTGCAGGGTCACCCTCCACCAGGCCCCCACTCATGTCTCCCACCGCCCCCACCCCCCAGCAGTGCAGGGTCACCCTCCACCAGGCCCCCACTCATGTCTCCCACCACCCCCACCCCCCAGCAGTGCAGGGTCAGCCTCCACCATGCCCCCACTCATGTCCCCCTGCACCCCCACCCCCCTGCCACCATGGGCAGCCCCGACCAGGCCCCCACTCATGTCTCCCACCACCCCCACCCCCCAGCAGTGCAGGGTCACCCTCCACCTGGCCCCCACTCATGTCTCCCACCACCCCCACCCCCCAGCAGTGCAGGGTCACCCTCCACAAGGCCCCCACTCATGTCTCCCACCACCCCCACCCCCCAGCAGTGCAGGGGCACCCTCCACCAGGCCCCCACTCATGTCTCCCACCACCCCCACCCCCCAGCAGTGCAGGGTCACCCTCCACCAGGCCCCCACTCATGTCCCCCTGCACCCCCACCCCCCAGCAGTGCAGGGTCACCCTCCACCAGGCCCCCACTCATGTCTCCCACCACCCCCACCCCCCAGCAGTGCAGGGTCACCCTCCACCAGGCCCCCACTCATGTCCCCCTGCACCCCCACCCCCCAGCAGTGCAGGGTCACCCTCCACCAGGCCCCCACTCATGTCTCCCACCACCCCCACCCCCCAGCAGTGCAGGGTCAACCACCACCAGGCCCCCACTCATGTCCCCCTGCACCCCCACCCCCCAGCAGTGCAGGGTCACCCTCCACCAGGCCCCCACTCATGTCTCACACCACCCCCACCCCCCAGCAGTGCAGGGGCACCCTCCACGAGGCCCCCACTCATGTCTCCCACCACCCCCACCCCCCAGCAGTGCAGGGTCACCCTCCCCCAGGCCCCCACTCATGTCCCCCTGCACCCCCACCCCCCAGCAGTGCAGGGTCACCCTCCACCAGGCCCCCACTCATGTCTCCCACCACCCCCACCCCCCAGCAGTGCAGGGTCACCCTCCACCAGGCCCCCACTCATGTCCCCCTGCACCCCCACCCCCCAGCAGTGCAGGGTCACCCTCCACCAGGCCCCCACTCATGTCTCCCACCACCCCCACCCCCCAGCAGTGCAGGGTCAACCACCACCAGGCCCCCACTCATGTCCCCCTGCACCCCCACCCCCCAGCAGTGCAGGGTCACCCTCCACCAGGCCCCCACTCATGTCTCCCACCACCCCCACCCCCCAGCAGTGCAGGGTCAACCTCCACCAGGCCCCCACTCATGTCCCCCTGCACCCCCACCCCCCAGCAGTGCAGGGTCACCCTCCACCAGGCCCCCACTCATGTCTCACACCACCCCCACCCTCCAGCAGTGCAGGGGCACCCTCCACCAGGCCCCCACTAATGTCTCCCACCACCCCCACCCCCCAGCAGTGCAGGGTCACCCTCCACCAGGCCCCCACTCATGTCTCCAACCACCCCCACCCCCCAGCAGTGCAGGGTCACCCTCCACCAGGCCCCCACTCATGTCCCCCTGCACCCCCACCCCCCTGCCCCCATGGGCAGCCCCCACCAGGCCCCCACTCATGTCTCCCACCACCCCCACCCCCCAGCAGTGCAGGGTCACCCTCCACCAGGCCCCCACTCATGTCTCCCACCACCCCCACCCCCCAGCAGTGCAGGGGCACCCTCCACCAGGCCCCCACTCATGTCTCCCACCACCCCCACCCCCCAGCAGTGCAGGGTCACCCTCCACCAGGCCCCCACTCATGTCCCCCTGCACCCCCACCCCCCAGCAGTGCAGGGTCACCCTCCACCAGGCCCCCACTCATGTCTCCCACCACCCCCACCCCCCAGCAGTGCAGGGTCACCCTCCACCAGGCCCCCACTCATGTCCCCCTGCACCCCCACCCCCCTGCCACCATGGGCAGCCCCCACCAGGCCCCCACTCATGTCTCCCACCACCCCCACCCCCCAGCAGTGCAGGGTCAACCTCCACCAGGCCCCCACTCATGTCTCCCACCACCCCCACACCCCAGCAGTGCAGGGTCAACCTCCACCAGGCCCCCACTCATGTCTCCCACCACCCCCACCCCCCAGCAGTGCAGGGTCAACCACCACCAGGCCCCCACTCATGTCCCCCTGCACCCCCACCCCCCAGCAGTGCAGGGTCACCCTCCACCAGGCCCCCACTCATGTCTCCCACCACCCCCACCCCCCAGCAGTGCAGGGTCAACCTCCACCAGGCCCCCACTCATGTCCCCCTGCACCCCCACCCCCCAGCAGTGCAGGGTCACCCTCCACCAGGCCCCCACTCATGTCTCCCACCACCCCCACCCCCCTGCCACCATGGGCAGCCCCCACCAGGCCCCCACTCATGTCTCCCACCACCCCCACCCCCCAGCAGTGCAGGGTCACCCTCCACCAGGCCCCCACTCATGTCTCCCACCACCCCCACCCCCCTGCCACCATGTGCAGCCCCCACCAGGTCCTCACAATCCCCAATCATGTGCGTAATGGTCAGCCTCCACAGCCAAAAAGCCCTACCAAGTAACCCATTCACCCACATGGAAATGAAAACACATGTTACACCCCCAATGTTCATGAAGCAAATGAACCCATGTCCGTCACACACAGATTTTCAAATTGAATGGGAAAACACACAACATGACATGCATGAAACCAATGAGATGAAACCACACAGTGAACAATGGAAAAAAAATGTATTGGACAAAAATACGAATGGTAAAGAAAGAAAAATAACTACAATGTAAATGTGAAAAAATAAGCTGCATGTCCGCATAAAAACACAAAAGTAGAAAATCAAATCCATAAAATTTTGTCCAAAGTGAAATGCAAAAACTCTCCATGCAACAAAGAACTATGTACAAAAATAACAAGGGTCCATCATCACAACTGAACTAAGGAAACCTCCTAAAAAACCTACCTAAATATCAACTATATACAAAAAGTGGAGCAGTGTCCGTCGACTCCAAATCATAAGAAAAAACAAAGGAAACCTAAAACTAAAGAACTATATACAAAGGCGGCGGGCAAGTCCAGCGGCTCACTCCGTGGTGTTCTGGGCCAGGGCATCATCGAACTCCTGTTCGATGTCCCGGAGGCGGTCCAGTTCCATGGCCCCGAGGGTCCGCAGGGACGACGCCGTGTCCTCCTCCAACCCCCTGCGGATTGCCTCGAGGCACTCGGCCCGCCTCAGGGCCCTCCGCATGGAGTTCTCCGCCCTGACCATTGTGAGCCGCGCCTCTTCCGCCCGCCGCCGCTCCGCACCTATGGCGTGGCCCAACCTCTGCCACACGGAAGACACTCTCTGTCCTGGGTCCTCCTGCCCTCCGGCCGATGCCTGCCCCTCCGATGTCGAAGGCCCCGAGCCTTCATGGCTCCCACCATGTTGCTGCTGCTGCTCTGCCTCTGCCCGTGCACTGCCTCCTGCTGCCTGCACATCCTCCGCCGGCTGGGGTGCAGTTGTTGATGTGGCCACCCCTGCTGGACGTCCGACTCCCGACTGTGGCAGGGATGCCTCCTCCACCAGCCTGGCCGCACTGTCAGAGGCAGCTCCACAGGGCACCCAGGTGACTGATGGGTGGGAAGATGGCACAGAGGACGACTGGCGCGTAGGGGGTCCAGTTGAGGAGGGGGTCGGAACAAGCCCCATCAGACGGAGGAATCCGGTCTGGGTGACCTGTCCCAGCAGGCTGACGTGGTCAACGAGCCATTCGAGATGACGTGCAGTCTCTCCATGAAAAGACTGCAGGTCACCTCGCATGGCCCGTTGACGCAACGCCACACCAGCCAGGACAGGCTCAACCCGGACCTGGATAGCCACGTCCGCAGGCAGAGGAAGGCCAGTTGACGTCAGCTCATCCCCTGCCTGGAAACGGGTCTGGACGTAGGCATCCCTGCTGGTGCAAGATGATGCAGGGACAGGATCGGGGACAGGATTGCACACAGGCACCTCCGCGGCGGCCTGTGCTACCTCCTGTCCCTGGTCCTGGACTGCACCACTAGCACCAGTGGGATCCCCACCTCCAGACCCCGTCTCTGGTGCTTGCACGGCCTCCTCCTCCACCAGACCCCCCACCAACCTGGATGACTCCGTGCCATCTTCCCCTATTGGGCCCTGTGGGGTCCCAGCTGCCCCTTCTGCTGCCGAGGAGTCCAACTCCAACCTCCGCCTCTTGGACCTCCCCCCGGCAGCTGCGGCCTGGGACGCGGCACCGGACTCCTCACTCCCCGATGAGATGACAACACGGGAGGGGAGCCGGGCCTTGCGTCTCCGGCTGGCGGTCGGATCCCCGCCGCTGTGCTCCACAGCACCTTCTCCGCCCTCTTCATCAGTTGACGCTGCAGACAGGGAGAAACAAAACACAGGCATCAGGGCACTGTACAATGGACACATACACACATGACAGTTGCACATGAGTGGCATTGGCAAACCTCAGACATGTCATTACAATCCCCAACACACATGTCATTGCAACTCGCACACATGAGCCATACCACAGCCATATCGCAACTGCCACCACCATCCATACACATACAACAGCATGAGCAGCCAAAGGTGACCCAGACATCACATGCAACACAGGAAGTGCACCACACATGTACACACACCACCACACTTGCATGCATATGTACACCTCTGCCAAGTGTCGCACTGTTCAGACGGGCATCCATGTCACATCTGCCAATCAGGCTTACACATACCGCAGTCACATGCATCCATGTTGCATCACTGTTGCACCCTTGTCAAATACACACACATGCACATGTACACAGTGCTCATACATGCAGCCCAATACAACATACATGCGTGACATCACGGACATGTCTACTTACATACACATACATACAAACATGTGTGCACGCACAACTGCATTTGCCATGCAAGCCTACACACACAAGCACCATCCATGTCTCACACATTACAGCCCTCGCATGTGTCAGCCCCACGGCCATGTACACCCCCACCCATACTCGACCCCATACAAACAGATGTGCAACCTGCACAATACCAAATAATCACCACACGCACTGCTCACAATCAGGATGCATGTACACTCACCGCTCGACTCCAGACGGGTCTGCTTCTCCAGGACCTGGACGTGGAGCGCTGGGGATATGCGTTCCAGGACCCCCATCTGTTCTTCCGACAAGTGGCCCCGGCGCCCCTTGGCATCCGCTGCCTTCAAGAGGCGCCGGGCCTTGTTCAGGGTCCTGGATCTGAAGTCCTCCCAGCGCTTCCTGACATGTTGTAAGTCCCGGACTGCCACCCCCTCCGCGTTGATGGCAGTCACGATGTCAGTCCAGATCCGAGTCCGTCCTTCCTTGTCGGCGCGGGAACTTCCGAAGAGGGCATCATACTGCCCCAGGACTTGCTCCACCAGGACACCAACTTCGGTGGCACTGAAGCTGGTGCCCCTCTGCCTCTCTGGCCGGGGGTTGTCAGTGGTCACAGATGGTGTTTGCCCCGACATGACAACCCCAGAGGCAGGAGTGGGTGGGCAACTGGGTCCTGGGGCTGGGCTGTGGAGCGATGGAATTCCAGTCAGGAGTCTTCGGTACCAGCAGGGGTGGTCACAGCAACAGCACCCCTGGCTGATGTGCAGGCAGCAAATGGCAGTGCACGTGGGCAGCAGGCAGTCAGGCAGCAGCAGATGGTAGGTGGGAGCGTGCTCGGGGCTCTGGGGGGCAGTAGTTCGGCCTTCTGGGCAGGAGCGTGGTCTTCCCTGTGCTTACGCGTGGCCAGCTTGCTACGGAGTGATTTGGCACGTGAAAATCCTGCACGTCAGCGTGAAAATCGAGGAAAGGCCCTTAGCGCGTAAGCGCGTCAGCACGCATACGCGATTCCATTGGACCAAAGGCCCTCAGCGCGTAAGCGCGTCTGTGACGTGACCCGCACGGGTGTTTCCCACACAGCACGTGATGACAGAGCACACGTGGAAAGACTGCACGTCAGAGTCTCATCGCGTGTGATTGGTGGAAATGGCCCTACACGCAGAAGTGACAAAGCGTGTAATTGGTGGAAATGGCCCTACACGCAGAAGTGACAAAGCGTGTAATTGGAGGAAATGTCCCTACACGCAGAAGTGACAAAGCGTGTAATTGGTGGAAATGGCCCTAGCGCGTACACGCCGCGTAAGTGACGCTGGACGTGTGGGCCTGTATAAAAGGTACGCGTAGAACACCACTTCCTTGTACGTGCTTTTCGTGGAGAGCGAGTGGGTGAATTCTGTACTTCTTGTCGTTTCACACGCGATTTACTTCACGGCGTTTCAAGTTCGTATTCCCTGTTACCTCTGACAGCTTTTTCTCTTCTTTCGCTTTTACTGGTTTACCTGGGCCTGTTCCCTCAAACAGTGTTCCCTTCTACTGTTGTCCTGTCTCCTCAGACAGCGTACAAATCTTCTTTTGGCGGGGGTGTTGCCAACCAAACGTGCTCCTTTTACACGCTCGTTTACCAGGCAGACGGTGAGTCACGCACGTATCTAACATCTGTGCTTGCCCCGTGTGTAGCCTACCCCTTCGAAGGTCATTCTAGGCTGCGTGTGACACGCATACGTTCATTCTTGTGTTTCTGGGTGCCACAGCGTAGTGCAGGTTTTTCTTTCTGCACACGTGGTCTAGGAGGGGTTGCGTGCACGTCATCTCCCTTTTTTGGGCCTCCTGTGCGTTGCGTGACCCGTCATCTTTCCCCAGGGGTTACATTCAGCCTTGCTAGAGCACTAGGGTACAATTACCATCTGGTACCCAACCCCTTTAACCCCCAATTGCCCAGGACAATAGTCTACATCCACTCCCATACGCACATTAACATCAGTGCCATGGCTGGGAGGCGAGGATTCCGTAAGGGTGGCAAAGGTGGAAGAGCCACAAGTGGTGGCCGTGGTGGATCCGGTAGGGGACGTGGTCGTAACTTGCAGGGTGAGCCTGTCCCCCCATGTGTGGAGGACCAGTCACGGGCACCCATAATCCCCACCCCCACCCCCCCTCCCATTGAGGCTGATGTGGCTGACACCATCCATGCTCAGCCCTTGTTGGACCAGCCCATTGTGGCACCAGACCTGGCTGACTCCATGGCTGACTTCCAGGTCAGCAGGGCTACGACACATGCGCTGGTGCACGTTGATGCCATCATGCCACGTGGATCTGGGGCAGCAAGGTCATCTGCTGCACCAAGGAGGCAGGGCGGAGAGGCTGCAGGGGCAGCTGCGGCTCCATCCACCCCAGCCCTCACACACCCAGCCAGGACAGTGTCGGTCCTAGTCCATGCTGCTGACATTCCCCCTGACACCATCACACTAGAGCCAATGCCTGCACCAACTCCCATGCTGAGTGTGCAATCCCACACTCCTGATACAGAGTCCACCAAGGCTCCTGCCCCTAGTGTCCAGAGCGGCGCAGGACACTCAGGATCACCACCACCTTCCAAGCGGAAGAGGAAGAGTGCTCGTCCGGCACAGGCTGATGCCCCAGACACGGCTACACAGTCCGGCCCGTCCAGGAAGCCCAGCTTCACGGATGACGAACTGAATGCACTTATCGAGTATGTGTCCGGACATGACAACGAGATGGTCATTGTTGCAGGATCCAAGACCACACCTGCACAACGCCAGGCACACTGGCAGACCGTTGCGGACATCGTAAGTGCCCTTGGAATTGTGAGGCGCACAGCCAATGATTGCTATAAGCGCTGGAATGACCTAAAGCGCAGGGCAAAGAGTAAGCTGGCCTCAAGTCATGCCGCAACTCTAGTGACTGGAGGTGGGTCTCCAGTAGTAGACATGGAACTCACTCCACATGAGTCAGTCGCTGGGACCTACGTCACGGAGGAACAGATCCAAGGCGTGGGAGATCTGGCTGATTACGAGGCATTGTCCGGTGAGTGCACATGCATGTGTGTGTCATCCATGTGCATGGTGTGTGTGTGAGGGCTTCTGTTTGTGTGCCAGGTGAGAGTGTGTGCGCCTGAGTCGTATGGGTCAGCCATGTGCTTCATGCAATACTTCCTGCGCAGCTGCATTTGGCCATAGCAGTATCCCTTCTGCCAACAGTAGACATCTAGCCCAACTGCACGCCAGTTGCCCTTGAAGTGTCACCTTGCCACAACATATTTGCTTATTTTTCACTGTTCATTCAGTCAGTTTGTTTGCATTCCACCACTTTCACTAGGCATGTCGCTGTCCACTAGTCACATGTCTGACATGGGTATGGTAAAGTGGAGTGACTTTGTTACCTGGATATCATTTGTACACACATGTCCCTGTGCAATTGGACCATTTCAGACTGGCAGCTCCAGGTGAAAAATCTGACCTGTTAGAATTAGAAAAGCAATTACATGCGGGAACTGGACTGAATTAATAGGTGCTGCCCTCCTCTCCATCTTCACTCAATAGCAATGGTACATGCCATCTGTGTGATGGCATGTGTGTTTCACCTGGCAATCACAGGCCAATGTGTGATGCCACTGCCAGGCAGCATGCAGAAAATGTGTTCATCTTCCATCTTGGTGTCATCAGTGTGTGCCATTTGCCTGCACTTCATACGCAGTGAGGGTGCATGCATGGGAGGGTTTTAGTCATGTGGGACATGTGTCAATCAAGTACTGGTTCTCTTGCTTCTCAGCCCTCATTGTGTGCCATGGTGCTAATGCCTGTTTCCATTTCTTTCTTTTCATGTCTTTGCAGGGGAAGACGCACCTGATACTGCTGGGGTTGTGGAGATGGTGCAGACCCAGGAGGGGTCTGAGGGCTGACCAACCACCAGTGAGGGACGTGGTGTGGTGGTGGGGGAGAACCCACAAGTGCTGCAGGTCGTGCTCTCAAGGGGTGTCTCTGGCTGCACCTCCCCCAAGCTCTACTCAGGTGTTGATTCGGATGAGACCTACGTGCCGTCGCAGGTGAGTGTTCCAGGGAGGGATTCTGTTCTGTCTCACCCACCTGCACCAGGGTCAGAACCCTCCATGGGGATGTCAGTGTTGGCAGCTACGCCTTCGGTGGTTACGGATGCAGGGTCACACTCCGCGACATCTGATCCTGTTCCTGGGCCAGCAGATCAGAGGGGGAATGCAGTCCTGCAGCCTCAGGCAGTGCCGGCACAGCAAGGCGCAGTTCGCCTTGCCCCAGACAGGTGTGGTGCCCGCCGACGTGGTGGCCGTACGCCACCCGGCAATACCGCATGGGAGCAATCCATTTACGGTATGGCAACCCAACAGGCTGCATCATCCGAGATGATGGCTCAGGCCATGGATAGGATGGCCACTTCCATTGTCCCCCCAGAAAGGCTGATGGAGCGACTAGAGCAGGCAACCGACTCCATCTGCCAGTCACACAGGGAGGACATGTTGGGGTCCAACAGGGACAGGCGGGCGGCACTGGCGACTCTGCAGGAGGCCATCTCCATTGAGTCCCAGGGCCACAGGGAAGCCCTGAGGCAGGAGCTCCTTCACCTCAGGACGACTCTTGTTGAGCTTGAGGCTTCAACACACCAAAGGACAGAACAGCAGCTGGAGCGTCTCACCCGTACGCTCTCAGCTGAGATGCAGGCAACGAGGGCGGAGGTCCGGGCATCCCGTGAGTTGTTGCATGGGGACCTCCGCACACTCATCCTCCAGAACCAGACCTACCACACCCGCATGCTTGCAGCCATGGAGGAGCAGACTAGGGCCTTGCGTGGGCTGCCTCCCATAGTGCAACCACCTCCGGATGCAGCTGCACAGGGTGATAATAGCGACAGCAGTGATACTCCCACAATAGGGTAGCCGTGTGGGCCATGAGCCCATGGAGGTGTTTTATCTTCCCAGGATCCACGCAGGTGGGTTCTGGTGTGCATCCTGTCCTCTGACCTCCTGGGTGGCCTCCCCAACCCCCCCGGGCCCATCAATGGCCATTTTTGATTGTTTCTTATTTTTATTTTTATTTTGATTTCTTTTATTCCCAATTTTTTTGGGACGATCTGTTGGCTTCCGTGGTTCCTGTGGGCATACGCTGCATTGTGGCTGGGCACATGCAGGCTTGTAATGTATTTGGTTCAGATGCTTGGGTTTGAGTCACACACACCCCTCCTGCTTCCCGTTTCCATGGGCTTGCAAAGGGTGTGCCCAAGTGACAGTGAATTACACAGTGACGTTGGACTCCCATGAGCTGTGTGGCCAGTCTGTAGTCAATACTGTGTATACATTCCTAGTGCATATTGCTGTTGTGTTGTACACTGCATGTTGCATTGATGTGTAACTCTTCTTCTGTGTCTACCTCCCAATTTGCAGGTCCCTTCCTCATGTCCACACAAGGACCTCTAGTCTGGAGATGGGGTCCATGTTGGCAGCAGTGCACCTACAACTCTACATGGCGACAACACTGCACAGTTGGTAGTGGTGGGAGTGCAGGCATTTCCAGGTGGTGAGACTACTAATATGTAACATTTGTGATGTCATGTTAATGGTAGTACGTGCTCAAGTATGTTGTTGGTCCGGCATTGCTGTGAGCATTTCAGGTGTTGCAGGTTTCTAATAGTGCCACTGTACATAGTGAGACTGATGTCATGTTGTGGGGATTACTTTGTTTACCTGCAAATAGCATGACATGGCACGGTGTGTCGTGTGGCGGTGCTGGGGTTGGGTTGGCTGACATGGCACTGTCCTCTTGTTGCATTTTGCAAGTGGGTATTCATTTTAGCTGCTTCAATGTGTAACTTCACAAAACTGCATTGGTGGTGTCTGTGTGGGTAGGGATGCACACATTGTGACACTTCCAGGTGAACAATCTCAGGCTGACATGGTATTCCCGGTTCATTCTCCAGACATTCAGGATCAGTGTCAGGTTGAGTCATCATTGATTGTCAGATGGAATGTGCCAGGGCAGTGTGCACTCCACAGGGGTGTGATTTCTATGTGAAGTAATTAGCCACTAGCTGTGTATGGGCTGCCTCCCCCCGTGCCCTTTCCCCTCCCATGCGCAGCGGCTGTGCATGTGGTTGGGGATGTGGGGCCACCACCATGTCCACGGCCAGGCCCCGGCGTGTTGCAACGTTGTGCAGGACACATGCTGCCACTATGATCCTGCACACTACTGGGGGAGCGTATAACAGCTGCCCGCCAGAACGGTCAAGGGAGCGAAAGCGTGACTTTAGCACTCCGAATGTGCGCTCCACTATGCCCCTGGTTGTAATGTGGGCTGTGTTATATCTTACCTGGGGTGGCGTGGTGGGGTTCCGAATTGGCGTCATCATGTGTGGGCTGAGAGGGTAGGCACTGTCCCCTGTGGAGGTGGTGATTGGTATCATTGGTGGGGTTGTGACCTTGCTCAGTATCCAACATGCATGCATGTGCAGTGGCATACATACTCACCAAGCAGCCATGTATCGCCATGCCGCCCAGCTTCTAAGTCCCGGCTTAGGGTGGACATTCGGTAAATGAAGCTGTCGTGGGTGGAGCCGGGATAGTTGGCATATACTGAGGTGATGATTCCCTTGGCATTACATGCTACCTGCACGTTGATGGAATGCCAGTGCTTGCGGTTCCTATAGATGTGCTCAGATGCCCTGGGGGGACGTAGAGCCACATGGGTGCAGTCGATGGCACCTAACACTTTGGGGAATCGTGCCACAGCGTAAAAATCCAGGGCGGCAGCATGCCTTTCTGCAGGTGTTCTGGGCAGGTATATGTGCCTGCGGACTGATGGGCGTGCAGTGATGATGTTCAAGACCTGGTGTAGGCAGCGTGACTGGGTGGCCTGTGACACCCCACCCACTATGGCACTTGTCCGCTGAAATGATCCAGTGGCTAAGAAATGCAGTACATTGAGGACCTTCTCCAGGGGGCTGAGTGCTTGGGAGCACAGGGTGGGTGATGTGAGGTCATCCTCCCACTCACTCACCAGGTCCAGTATAATGTGTGGTGGAAACCTGTACCTCCCATACACCTGGTCATCAGGCATCCCAAAAAGGCTGGTTCTGGGTGTGAATATTCTGGCCCTGACTATCCTCCTCCTCCTCCTTTGGTAGCCCACTGCCACTGCTGCTAGGAACGGTATGTTCATCCTGGCGTCTGAGCTTGTTATTGTTAAAGTCCGCAAATTTATGCTTTGCGCGTGTTCTAGGCGAGCGTGTGACCCGCGCACCCCTGGAATCCAGTTCCCAGTCCAATAGCGTGTGGAAATTCACATGCACCACGGGATACAGGTTCGCTGACGTACTTGCGTGTGTAAGTGCCCGCGCACCCATTAAATACACGTACATAGGCCAATCGCGTGTACGCGCACTTTTGTCCAATTACACGCGATGACACTCTGACGTGCAGTATTTCCACGTGTGCCCCGTCATCACGTGCTGAGTGGGGAACACCCGTGCGGGTCACGTCACAGACGCGCTTACGCGCTGAGGGACTCTGGTCCAATAGAATCGCGTATGCGTGCTGACGCGCTTACGCGCTAAGGGCCTTTCCTCGGATTTCACGCTTACGTGCAGGATTTTCACGTGCCAAATCACTCCGTATCAAGCTGGCCACGCGAAAACACACGGAAGACCACGCTCCTGCCCAGAAGGCCGAGTTACTGCCCCCCAGTGCCCCGAGCAGCCTCCCACGTGCCATCTGCTGCTGCCTGCCTGCCTGCCTGCCTGCTGCCACCGTGCCCTGCCATTTGGTGCCTGCACATCAGCCATCTGCAGGGGTCCAGTTGCTGTGTCCACCCCTGCTGGAACTGAAGACTCCCGACTGGGATTACATCGCTCCACAGCCCAGCCCCAGGACCCAGTTGCCCACCCACACCTGCCTCTGGGGTTGCCATGTCAGGCACTTCCACATCTGGCACCAGTGGCAACCCCAGGCCAGAGGGGCAGAGGGGCACCAGCTTCACTGTCACCGAAGTTGGTGTCCTGGTGGAGCATGTCCTGGGGCAGTATGATGCCCTCTTTGGATCGTCCCGCGCCAGCAAGGAAGGACGGCAGAGGATCTGGGCCGACTGTGTGGTTGCCATCAACGCGGAGGGGGTGGCAACCCGCGATGTCCTGAAGATCAAGAAGCGCTGGGAGGACTTGAGGTCCAGGACCCTTGTGAAGGCCCGGCGCCTCGTGGAGGGGGGCCGGGGCCGCATGAGTTCCATCCAGATGAGGGTCCTGAAACGCGTACGCCCAGCGCTCCACGCCCAGATCTTCGAGAGGGAGGCCCGTCTGGAGTTGAGCGGTAAGTGTCCAAGCATTACTGTGTGAGACAGGGCATGTGGCGGTGTGCTGGTTCTATGATACTTGCCTGTATGTGTGCCATAGGCCATGTATGCATGTATGTGTGCAGGGACATCATGGTAATGCATGTGCGACCAGTGATGTGTGATCCACATGGTTGTTGCATGTGTTGAAATGCCGCATGGGGAGCCCTATGCAGATTTTGAACATGAGAGCATGCCAGTCTCTGTATCTGGACATGGGTGGGGGTGAGGGATGGGTGCTGATGCCAGGTACATATATGGTAGCCATGTCTGTGTGCCTGACCTGCGTGTCTGTGACTTGTGCATGCCATGGATGCATGACACATGTGTGTGACAATGCACAGATTCAGTGAAGCAGGCAAATTACCCTTGTATCCGCTG
Source organism: Ambystoma mexicanum (assembly GCF_040938575.1). Lineage (NCBI taxonomy): Eukaryota > Metazoa > Chordata > Amphibia > Caudata > Ambystomatidae > Ambystoma > Ambystoma mexicanum. The sequence continues at coordinate 330,305,070 of NC_090927.1, forward strand.
TGTTTGGTGTGTTTGGGGCCAGATGGATGTGACTGAGGTGAAGTGTGTGCATGTGATAGGCATGAGCCATGATGCATGTGAGTTCCATATCATTGAATGTTTCAAGAGTCCATTGGACATGCATGGAAATGTCCATGGCATGCACCATGCCTGTTACTGTGTGTGTTTTGCCTGGACTGACCCATGTGTTGTGGAGGGACATGATGGAAGTGTACTTTGACAGTGGTGCTCATCTGCTATTGCTTCCTGTCTAGGGGACCATTGTACAGTGCCCTGATGCTTGTGTTCTTTGTCTCCCTCTACGCAGCGGCTAGTGAAGAAGAGGGCGTAGACGGCGCTGTGGAGCAAGGCGGGGGGGATGCCCCCACGGCTGCAGCGGAAGGGGTGGGTGAGCCCCCACAGGGGCCTGCTACGGTGGGAGACGGTGAGGAGCCATCCAGGTTGGTGGTTTGCACAGAGGAGGAGGAGGCCGCCACTGGGGCACACATGGGGCCTGGTGGGGGCATCCCTGCTGGTGCAAGTGGTGCAGTCCAGGGCCAGGGGCAGGAGGCAGCACAGGTCACCGTGGAGGGGCCTGTGCATGTCGCTGTCCCTGACCCTGTGAGTGCACCACCATGCACCAGCAGGGATGCCCCGTCCCAGGCCTGTCCGCAGGTAGAGGGGATGTCCATGTCACCTGACTCCCCTCCACCTGCGGACGTGGGAACCCCTGGCCGTGCGGAGAAGGTCCTGATTGGGGTCGCGATGCGCACGGCTGTGATTCGTGATGCCGTGCGTGCTTCCCGGGAGGAGCACGCACGTCATCACGAAGTGCACTGTGCCGACGTGGCCCAATTGGGATCGGCCATGTTCGGGGGTTTCCTGCATGTGTTGGCCAATGTGGCGGCCCTGTCCTCCTCTGTGCAGGCTATCCGCCAGTCGTTCTCCTTGCCGTCTTCCAGCCCAGATGCCACCAGGGCCCCCTGTGGACCTGCCCCGACCAATGCAGCCAGCTCGGTGGGGATCCCATCCCTGCCACAGTTGGGAGTCGGAGGTCCAGCAGGGGTGGACAACACAGCAACTGGACCCCAGCAGATGGAAGATGTGACAGCATCATCAGGCAGGGCACGTGCACGACGGCGTCGGTGGTTTCCATCAGCCTGGATGCCGTCGTGCTGGCAGAGGCAGTGGCGTCGGAGGCAGCAGCGGGCTCGACGTGGGAGGCATCATGGCTCGGGGCCATCAAGATCAGAGGGGCAGGCATCGGCCGGAGGGCAGGGCAACCCTGGGATGGTGGTGTCTTCCGTGTGGGAGCAGTTGGTCCAGCGGATAGGTGCGGAGCGGCAGCGGGCGGAAGAGGAGCGGCTCGCCATGGTCAGGGCGGAGTTCTCCATGCGTCGGGCGTTGAGGCGGGCTGAGTGCCTCGAGGAAGCTCGCAGGGAGTTTGAGCTGAACATGGGGTTATCCCTGCGAGACCTCGGGGCCAGGACAGAGTCCCGCCTCCAGGACATCGACATGGAGTACGATGATGCCCTGGCCAGCAACATCAACAAGTGAGCCGCAGGACTTGCCCGCTGCCTTTGTATATAGTTATATAGTTGGTTAGTGTTAGGTTTCCTTTATTTGTTTTTATTATTTTGGACCGCTCGGACAATGACCACTTTTTTGTATATATTTTTTTCATTAGGTAGTAGTAGGTTTCCTTTATGGTGTTGGGCTCATGGACCCTGGTACATTCCTGTATTTAGTTTGTTTTTTGAAGGAAAATTTTCTTTTTTTCATTATTGTGTTCACCATGTGGAAATGGTTTTTCATTCTTTTGCTTCTACTTGATATTGCTTTGGTCAACATTTGTTTTTTTATTCCTTTTTCGTTTTTTGATTTTTACTTTTGTTCTCCAACATGGACCATTTATTTTGTTATCCACATAGTTGTATGTTTGATTTGTTTACTTATTTTTAATCTTTAATACATTTTTTATTTTTACTTCCACTTGTCTTATTTTGTCTTTGGTTTCATACATGTCATGATATGGGTTTTGACATTCACTTGCAGCCATTGTGTATGTGTGTGTGACGGACATGTGTTCATTTACATACTTGCCATTGGGGTTGTGTCATGTAATTGCATTCACTATGTGGGTGGATGCATTCCTTGCCTGGGTGTTTGTGCTGGGTATGCTGCCCATTACTGCCATGATTGTGTATCGTCAGGACCTGGGGGAAGGGGGACATGGGTGGGGGCCTGGTGGAGGGTGACCCTGCACTGCTGGGGTGTGGGGGTGGTGGGTGACATGAGTGGGGGCCTGGTGGAGGCTGCCCCTGCACTGCTGGGGTGTGGGGGTGGTGGGAGACATGAGTGGGGGCCTGGTGGAGGGTGCCCCTGGTGGCGTGGGGGTGGGGGTGGTGGGTGACATGAGTGGGGGCCTGGTGGAGGCTGCCCCTGCACTGCTGGGGTGTGGGGGTGGTGGGAGACATGAGTGGGGGCCTGGTGGAGGGTGACCCTGCACTGCTGGGGTGTGGGGGTGGTGGGAGACATGAGTGGGGGCCTGGTGGAGGGTGCCCCTGGTGGCTGGGGTGTGGGGGTGGTGGGAGACATGAGTTGGACATGGGTGGGGGCCTGCTGGCAGGTGCCCCACAGTGCTGGGTGTGGGGGTGGTGGGTGACATGAGTGGGGGCCTGGTGGAGGCTGCCCCTGCACTGCTGGGGTGTGGGGGTGGTGGGAGACATGAGTGGGTGCCTGGTGGAGGGTGCCCCTGGTGGCTGGGGTGTGGGGGTGGTGGGAGACATGAGTTGGACATGGGTGGGGGCCTGCTGGCAGGTGCCCCACAGTGCTGGGGTGTGGGGGTGGTGGGTGACATGAGTGGGGGCCTGGTGGAGGCTGCCCCTGCACTGCTGGGGTGTGGGGGTGGTGGGAGACATGAGTGGGGGCCTGGTGGACGGTGCCCCTGCACTGCTGGGGTGTGGGGGTGGTGGGAGACATGAGTGGGGGCCTGGTGGAGGGTGCCCCTGGTGGCTGGGGTGTGGGGGTGGTGGGAGACATGAGTGGGGGCCTGGTGGAGGGTGCCCCTGGTGGCTGGGGTGTGGGGGTGGTGGGAGACATGAGTGGGGGCCTGGTGGAGGGTGCCCCTGGTGGCTGGGGGGTGGGGGTGGTGGGTGACATGAGTGGGGGCCTGGTGGAGGCTGCCCCTGCACTGCTGGGGTGTGGGGGTGGTGGGAGACATGAGTGGGGGCCTGGTGGAGGGTGACCCTGCACTGCTGGGGTGTGGGGGTGGTGGGAGACATGAGTGGGGGCCTGGTGGAGGGTGCCCCTGGTGGCTGGGGGTGGGGGTGTTGGGTGACATGTGTGGGGGCCTGGTGGAGGGTGCCCCTGGTGGCTGGGGTGTGGGGGTGGTGGGAGACATGAGTTGGACATGGGTGGGGGCCTGCTGGCAGGTGCCCCACAGTGCTGGGGGGTGGGGGTGCAAGGGGACATGAGTTGGTGTTCATTAGTTCAAGGAGACATGTGCCTTTGCTGGGGGGCATGCCCATGTTGGGTGGGCTGCCTGCGGGACATGACCAGGGATGCAGGGTAGTCCCCTGTGGTGTGGGCTGCCTGCAGGGGCCGTGGAGGGTGTACAGGGTACACCTGGGAGGACCCACACTGTCAAATCACATGTGGAACTTCCCGCGCACCCCTGAAATACACGCGCCCAGGCTATTCGCGTGTGGAACTTCCCGCGCACCCCTGAAATACACGCGCCCAGGCTATTCGCGTGTGGAACTTCCCGCGCACCCCTGAAATACACGCACCCAGGCTATTCGCGTGTGGAACTCCCCGCGCACCCCTGAAATACACGCGCACCCAGGCTATTCGCGTGTGGAACTTCCCGCGCACCCCTGAAATACACGCGCCCAGGCTATTCGCGTGTGGAACTTCCCGCGCACCCCTGAAATACACGCGCCCAGGCTATTCGCGTGTGGAACTTCCCGCGCACCCCTGAAATACACGCACCCAGGCTATTCGCGTGTGGAACTCCCCGCGCACCCCTGAAATACACACGCACCCAGGCTATTCGCGTGTGGAACTTCCCGCGCACCCCTGAAATACACGCACCCAGGCTATTCGCGTGTGGAACTCCCCGCGCACCCCTGAAATACACGCGCACCCAGGCTATTCGCGTGTGGAACTTCCCGCGCACCCCTGAAATACACGCACCCAGGCTATTCGCGTGTGGAACTCCCCGCGCACCCCTGAAATACACGCGCACCCAGGCTATTTGCGTGTGGAACTCCCCGCGCACCCCTGAAATTCACGCGCACCCAGGCTATTCGCGTGTGGAACTTCACGCGAACCCCTGAAATACACGTAGCCCGCTCCCCCAGGCCCGATCGCGTGAATAACTTCACGCGAACCCCTGAAATACACGTAGCACGCTCCCCCAGGCCCGATCGCGTGAGGGACTTCACGCGAACCCCTGTAATACACGTAGCCCGCTCCCCCAGACCCGATCGCGTGTGAAACTTCACGCGAACCCCTGAAATACACGTAGCCCGCTCCCCCAGGCCCGATCGCGTGAATAACTTCACGCGAACCCCTGTGATGCACATACCCTGCTGAAATCGCGTGTTAGACTTCCCGCGCACCCCGGTATACACGCACACGTATTTTTTGTCAGCGGGTGTCCGTGTTTGTGGGTACCCCTTTGCACGTCATTTTTCCTGGAGGGCCACAGTATGGGACATTCATCATGGCAGTATATAGGTGCTATTTGTTGGCGCACCTTTTGGCGCACATTTCTTACAGCCGCAGAGACGCTACCGCCTGCTTTCTTGTGGCGGTCGTGTTTGTGCCTGTGCGCTGGTTTGAGCGTGCGCTTTTTTCCCCTATTCTATTCCATGAATATGCGTTGTAGGCGAGCGTGTGGGCGTTCCGCGCACTTGTGCCCTGTACTTCCCCCGTGACGCCCACGTTTTGGCAAGTTGTTCCCCATTCCGAGTGTTACGCCCGTGTTCCGCCTACTTTTGTTGCGTGCGCCGCGCTATGTGCGAATTTCGCTGTGGCCTGTGCGATTTTCGCTGTGACCTGGCGCACGCTGTTAGATGGCCTGTGCGCCAACGTGCGCCGCGCACTTTTTTATCGCACATACGCTGGTTTTCTCGCGCACGGCCTTCCATGAATCCACGTGCGCTGCTTTTCGTGCGATTTTCGCAATTGCACTGCGATTTTCGCTATTCCACTGCGATTCGCACGTTTTTGCCCACTTGCGCCGCGCTAATTATTCCATGAATCGGCCTCTAAGTCTCATAGGTCACATGAAAATTCACATCAAAGTTAGTCCTGACTTTGATGTGAGATTTTATATGCATAGTATTCTACATGTAGGCCATGTATATGTCATACATTCACATGTCCAATTTGTGTATAAAATGCCCATTTATTTTGCACATGTCATCTAACCATTCCTTATGTGAAGGGACTGGGGGAGCATTAGTGTGTAATAAAGTGTAAATGGTCTTGTATAGCACCCTTCTTCCACTATTAGTGACCTCGACTGCATGTGGCCCTGTAGCAAAAAAGGGGGGTGGGGTTCATTAGTGGCACAGTGGGCGAGGCAGATGTGAAACCTTTGGGGTTGATGGGTGCAGGTCGAAAGTACCTAGTTCCTGAGTGACAATCTGCTTTCTATTGGTTTAGCAGAGAGATGCTAACCACAGGGAAGAGCCCAAAATGTGATAGACTAAAGGGCTTTAGGTCAGCTGATGTGGGAGAGTGTGACAGGGTTAAAGGGGAGAGCTTAGTCGTGGCTTGGTTAGTGTAGATTTGACAATAGCTATGCTTGTGGTAGCCATCTGTGCAGAGTTTGTGCCTGAAGTATAATGTGGTAGGAAATATTTGTGGGAAGTTAGTTAGTCTGGGAAGGAGGGAGTAGAATTTACAAGGTAAAACAACCTGGCACTGCCTCACCTCAACAGATATTTACAATACAGAAGAGATGAAGGAGTAGAGTGGCTGTCAGACTGTCTCTCTGAAGTGGATGTGGTGTTGACTGAATTGTGCTCTTACATTTACAACTTTTACACAAGTTGGTATGGTGGCTGAGGAAAAGTGTCAGAGAATGCATCACTAGTACCATACAGTACCTCCTAAATTATGCAGCTGCTGTGAGCCTTCTGTGGAGTTTGCATAGAAATGTGTATTTCTTAAGTGTATGTTTCATAAGAGCATGTGTCAACAGAGTGTGTTTGTGTAAGGCCTAAGAGTGTTTGGTGTGTAGGTGTCTTGTTTGTGTGAATTGTATTTAAGTGGCATAAGAGTGTTTGGCATGAAGTCATATTATATGCACATGTCATTTACACCTCCTATACCTTTGAAACCTCACATCAAAGTGAGGTTTCACTTTAATGTGAGTTTTTATACATTGATTCTGGGCATGTGTCATAATACTGTTTATTGCAAGATTGTGTGCTGTAAGTGTGTGTGTTGCAAGTGTGTGTCATAAGAGCCTGTGCCAAAAGAGCATGTGATGTAAGAGCATGGTTGCTAGGAGTATCTGTCATGAGAGCACATGCTGTAAGATCATGTGGTGTAAGAACATGTGTCGTAAATGTGAGTGCCATAGGAATGTGTGTCAGAAGAGTGTGTGCCATAAGATGTTGTGTAATAAGAGCATGTTGTGTGCACATGTGTGGCATAACCCATTACTCCACATCAAACTTCTTTTTTATCTTTTTAATTTTTAATCTTTCATATTGAAAGGCACCATTATTCCAAAGCTGGCAGTATTTGGTCGTTGTCTGTGTTGCCAATGTTGAAGACAACATGAAGAAAAAATGTTTACATTCCATTTCAATGTCCACTGGGGAACTAGAAATATACGTGATTTTCACAAATCGAATACAGGTAATGCGCTCTGAAAAGAACAATTTAATCCACAGCTTAAAGCGCATCACAACACTGCACACATTAGATAGCCTGCAGTATGCACAGTGTTAGGGTATTCACATCAAGCGTTGATAACGTTACTATGCAAACCCATGGAGTTATTTTTCTCAGTTGCTCTTTGGACAATGTAACGTAAAGAAATGAAGGGTGGTAGTCTGTTCCTTTGTTGATTGCCAGGTTTCAATGTTAATGAATGCCTAGTAAAGCTGATATGTGCAAAAGAGGTCACGTTAAAATGGAAATAATAGCAACAACACTTTGGAAACATGTGGACATCTCTTGAATTAATTATTTTTAAACTTGTTGGCAACCTAGGAACTCGATAAAGTGTGACGTTGTTTTAGTTAGCAGTTGAACAGCACATATCTGGCAAAATGCATATCCCTACATCTCTCTCTGCTTGTCTGGGATTGTTGCAGGCCTGTGCCTAGGGATGTGTGTGAAAGAGTGTAGGGCTGCAGTGTATCCTAGCGTGTGAATTCGGGTCAGAGTTATGCTCCAATTCTGTCTCTGAATTTCTATGAATTCAGTGCATGCCAATTTCATTGACAAAGTGATCAGGTACCTGATATATATATATTTTTTTTGTTGCACCCTCCTTGGCATCCCACCATTGCTTGTAGTAAGGGAGTGACTCAGACTGGTTTGAACAATACTATCTGTAGGTGTCATGGATGATTGATTCCTGCTGAATTGGAAAACGTGGCTGGACAGATTGGGCAATGCTGCAGGGCCTCCCAAAGCGAGGCAGGGTAACTGTTGGTACCATCCGGCAGGCCCGGGAGAGGGGCGGCTCCTTCCCCCAGTCTGGCCCTCCCCTCATCACGAACAGAGACACGCAGTCTCCGCCCTCACAAAGCAAGGAGGTGCTAAGCACCCAGAGGAAACAACAACAACCAGGCAGGGGAAACAGAAAGCACTGCTCCTACCCGCGGGGGGGGGGGGGCAGTCAGTCGGCTGCGGCCGGCCGGAGGTTGGACTTCAGCACCCACTAACACACTTCAAAGACCCAGGGCTACCCCTGGGTCTTATAAAAAGACCGACACAGCTCTTACAAAATACAAGTTGTTTGTCGACTCTGAACGGGGACCCAAACAGCCTGGAAGTTCACTGTTCACTCGTTGTCTTCCACCTCTTTCTTCTTTTCCCAGAACCCACCCACCCTAAAAAAGAAGGGATAGGAACAAAAGAAAGAGAAAATCAGGACACTGTACGGTGTCCACAACAAGTCGTGGGACAAAAAGGCGGCATTGGCCGGAGGGGGTTAACTCCGGACCCAGTGCCCAAAAGTATGATATTATATATGATATGTGACTATTGTCATTGTTTCCATAACCATATCTGTAACAATTAAATCCTATGGCCTTTTTTTGCCAACACTTCAACCAGTGTGGTCCCACTTTACTTCAGGGGAGGGTGGGTCGGCCTTGGAACTTTCATGCATATGGGTCCAACAGTTATAGCTAGAAATGTGTGGATTATACTGAAGTGAGGTGGTCCAATAAACCGCTGATATAAAAGGCAAGAGAGTCACAATGCCTGGCAGCATGGACCAAAAAGAAATCACTGGCCATTCATGATTTGAGACACAGTGCCATGCTGCAATGCAAGCACGAGAAGTAGAAAAAAGGGTCAGCTTGCATGATGTGCAAATACATTTCTTAACAAGTGTTTGCTAATTTACGGAGCACATGTAAATACGATCATCAACCAATTCCAGATACATCCAGAAATGTTCAAAAAGGAATTTGAAATACATTTCATAAGGTATTAATGTCATGCACAATAATGAAAAGTGATTGGAGTGGCTGTGAACCCTGATATATGTATATTGTTGTACAACATCCTACACTTTTTCAATTTCTAACATACAACTGTAAAGAGAACTGGCGAAATAATTACTTCTCTTTCCAAAACATAATACAAGGGGAGGAGTGAAAGTCCTGATTTATTAAATTAGTGCATTAATACTATCGAATCTGGTTTACTTAAGTACACAGTACAAATTGTGAGAAATATGTTTGTTAATGCAGATATTGACTACCAAACTAGTATAAGAATAGTTCTGTTTATCTGAACAACACGTGTATGTACATTTCAATCAGACAACAAAGGAAAGGGGAAAACATCAGTGGAAAAAGGATGCATGGATTAAAGAAAAAAGCTATGTCTCTTGGCTGTCAACGTTCTGCCAGGATTGTAAAATACATGATTCTCCACACCTTCACATGCCCTAGAAAGCAGCTCTTAACAAAGACTAGCACATTGTTACACATATTACCATGATGAGGTTCAACCAGACCGAAACACGTGTCTGGGATTGCTGTTGGTACTCTTGTTCAGAGGAAAATTGCCTAGCATTTCGGTGCTGGACTGCTCCAGGGCAGGACAAAGACTGATATCTTTGGGATATTTCTTCTGTGTGAAAGATAGTGAGCTAAAGACTCTGGGTAAGGCTCTTGTAACCAGGACTAATGTCTGGCAGAGAGTAACCAAGGACCCCCCCCTTGTTATTTGCATATTTCAAGTAACTTTGGGTCTCACCCTAAGTTACTAGGAGAATCCAGACGTCGATCCCTTGCTCACTATTCTTAGAGAGGCACAGCTACACCCTACTGATGAGGTTCAACCAGACCGAAACACGTGTCTGGGGTTGCTGTTGGTACTCTTGTTCAGAGGAGAATTGCCTAGCATTTCGGTGCTGGACTGCCCCAGGGCAGGACAAAGACTGATATGTGTAGGATATTTCTCCTCTGTGAAAGATAATGAGCTAAAGAATATGGGTAAGGCTCTTGTAACCAGGACTAATGTCTGGCATAGAGTCTCCCAGGACCCCCTTGTTATTTACACATATTACCATGTCAGGAACCAAAGTGAAGTCTTTAGCTTCTAGGAGCCGGTCATGTAAGTAGGCATGCTTTAACATTAAAAAGAACAGTTCTGGAAATGTATAAAGATTGGAACTTCGCAACTGTTAGTTCCTGCTGACTTTGAACTGTGCATGCATTCCAATAATAAAAGCCTCACCGAGGGGCGCAATGACATTAAAAACAGTTACATTTAAATGACCTCTGCAATCAGCGAGGCCAGCTCTAGCCACCCATATATTTTAGAAGGAGGTACAATATTCTGCCGGAATAGAAACATGGCTTGCCCACCTGAGGGAAATGATACCAGAACACTCCACGCAAATACCTCAACTTCATGATGGAGTCAGTTGACGTCAGCTATTGTTGCTTATGAAAAGGCCCCGCCTTCATGTGTGCTAACTGCAATGGTTGGCCAGGATCAAAGCACTTAGAAGTGATGGGCCATGCAGAATTCAATGCTCCCACATCAGGTCAAAAACACCCCATTGGCTAAACGCATGAATGAATGAATCAGTAACAGCCCACCCTATATTTGGGGTTTCACTCCCATTGGCCCTCTTTGCACCTTTGTAATACAAAAACAATCCGGGGTACCTGACAGGATGGACCCTGCTTAGCCCATGGGTGACATAAGGTGCAGTCACCGCCCAATGCCAGCTCAAAGTGCAGATGGTCACTGAGGACATTGCCATTGCAATGCCCCACAAGCATCGAGGGTGCTATTGTGGTGGGCAGGTGATGTGAGGCACTCAGGGCAGCCAGGTGTTCTCAGACAAATTGCACATCAATATGTGTTCTAGTGGGGATAGGCATCAACCCATCAATTCCCAATGTGCATGCTTAGGTCTTCAAGCAAAATCAGAGCTAATATGAATAAGCAACACGTGACAATCCTATATCACTAGATTAACACATTGGAGCTCAGTCTGAGCTTGCAGTGATGACAATTACATATGTAAAAGCCTTACCTGAAGCTTTTACATGTGTCATTTCTGTTATGGGCAATTTTCCTTGATTTGTATGGTGGAAACGTAGGGGAGGGTGGGGACGTAACATTTTGCATTTTACCCCAGCATGGATTTTGATGCTGGTGCAAATGAGACTTCCTTTGGAGTCCGCTGGCTTTTTGCACCAGAAAAAAGCCAGCAGACACCATAGGAATCCAAAGTAAAAGTTGCCAGTGACACGTACACGGCAGGTAGTGTTTACTTCATTTCCACATCTGGGTGCAAAGGGACTGTACAAACGTTTATGCCACCTTTTTGCATATTTTGCACTCTGCCATGCAAATGAGTCATTCTTGGCAGTGGGCCCCCATGTACGTGAATGTGTACATGAAACGGGTCCCCGCCAACAAATAAATGAGCCCCATTTAGTTTATGGAACACCAATATGAACTAAATGAAAAGTCTACTGGCGTAGTGATTTTCCAAATGGTCATGGGCCCCAATAATCTTCAGGATTGCAGGAGCAGGCATTACTATTGGGTTCTGTGTTCTAGCTAACCATGTAATGGAATCCAGCCATGAAATCCAGAAATAAATTCTTGAGCTCAGTGTGCTTGTCCTTTGTCAGGCTTCCATGCCATCCATGCCATCAAGAAACATCTGAGCAGTCACCGGGTGCCACTCACAGAAGCCAACAGAAGCTGACAGGAATCCCCCACCGTGTTCAGCGCATTGGAACAAAACACCACTATTCAGTCTCAGGATTCCAGAGTCCTGAACTGCTAGAGTGCTAAGTGCACCTCTCATTTATCAGATGCGGTCACCCCTAGCTGGATTTCAACCTCTGCTGAGCAACCCTCACCATACATCACAGGAGTGCCCTGTAAACTTCACAGACTAGGCATCACATGCTCCTAGTCAGGTTGGGGCAACCATGTGACAGTGGTCCTCCTTAAACTACAGTAGATCTAAGTGTACCTTTCCTATGTCAGATAGCTGTGCGCTCTAGAAAAAAAAAGAGTGTATGATGAACATTGCTCACCAAAAAGGGCAGAAACACCAGTCAATCCTATTTTCTCATGCTCTGTGCAACACTATGGCATCCTGATCCATCACCTGGCTATGAATCCTGAACAGCTAAAGAGTTCAATTGACCATTCTTTGATCAGATGCCTCTACACTCCATTAAGATCAGAGTGGCTGCTGAGCAGGGCTCACCAAAAAGGACAGATGTGTGTATCGTGTTGCTTTACCCCTGTGCCATTCTCCATCATTGGGTCCCAATCATCTATGACACACGTCCCTTGGGTACCCAGACCAGGGAAAGTTAGGCAAAGTGTCCCAATGGTTAGCCTGCTTACCCCCTTATACCAAATCACATAATCCTAAGCATCAGCCTCAGCAAACTACCCTACCTCATTGACTAAATACCCCATATTAATAATTCAGTGCTTTTGTTGATATGTAATGTAAGTTTTTTTGTGTAACACTTGTTTGCCACTATTGCTAGTCTGGAAAATGAGCACAGCCAATGATTCTCACCATCATTTTCTTTCATCAATATTTCAATATATATGTATATGTATTTGTGTATGCATTGCATCCCAACTATGTTAAGAAAGTGAACATCCTTGATGTCCTTGTTTTTCCTTTAAGATAAATGTTTTCTGACCTCCACCTATTGCACTATTGCATTATTGCTCTAATTTCGGCTTTAAAAGCTCCCCGCGTCCAGTTCAATATTAGCGTACATTGACCATCATGATTTACTTTGTTTTTCATCATCATTCTTCCAAAGCCAGATCACGAGGCAAGTTCTGCAAAGGAGGTGGCAACCGCAAATTGCCTGGCATAGCTCACCCATCTTCTGATTGAATGAGTGTCGACAGCGTGGATGGTCTATGATGAGGCTGTGTCACTGTCACCTCCAGAAATGAGGCCGGCACCTAATTATAGTCTCTGTGACAGATGCATGATCAGAAGATAGTCCCAACAATGTCATGGTTTTACCGAGCAGGCTGTCTGGAAATAATGTGACATTACTAATGTGACGAGACAGGTGGGTGTGATTAGAGCGCTTGCTTCCCGTCTGGAAAGCGCACCTTTTGCCGACGTGATTAGTCACCCAAACGCATTCTGTGTGGAAAATCAGAATTGTAATTAGTATATGCGACAACTGTGCTCGCAGTCATTTAAATATGTTGCACTCACAATAGGAAATGAGTCGTGGTTTACATTAATGGACTTTACAATAAAATACTATAGCCAAGAGAAACTAGCAATATTGGCAGAACAGGGGCTTCATAAATATTGTAACCTGTATGCGAAATGCATTGCTTACGTATGAATGACAGATTGAATGCAATTTTGCATGTTAATGGGTCTGATTTTCCAAGAATATGCAATCACTGATCAGCTGACTTTGAACTGATTTATTTTAATTGTTTTTTTAATAAAAATTAACACGTGATAACTCCCAGGTACTCCGTTGGGTTTTACTTCAAAGAGGAATTGGTGTTTAAACGTTCGGTAAGGAGCAGTGCTTCAAATGGCTTTTTTGAGAAAATCAATGAAAAAGTTGTAACCCTATATTTCTGCAAGTCATTGTAAGTTCTGGAAAGTCAACATATGTACATGCGTAAAGTATGCGCAGTAAGCGGCTTCCATGTCAAAAATATGGAAGTATGTTCATATTATAGGGAGGAGAGTGCCACCCTATAGTTAAGGTGAGATGGAGTTACCTAGCAAATCAAACAAATGATTTCTAATAACTTTTGATTTGCACGATGAATTTTGCAGAACATTTCGTACTGGACATTCTGGGAAAGGTTTGTTACAAAATACAAAAGTTATTAAGAAAACAAAAAAAGCACTTTCAGCCTAGTCCCCATTCATTTGTACATAGACAAAAAAGGTCAATTTTTTCTCCACTGCACAGTCAAAACTGCTGGATGGATTTGGACCAGGTGAGAACCAACTTGTGCACAAAGCGTTGATTTGTGATCCTAGTTTGGGGTTATTCCATCCAGTATTTTTCAAGATATTTGACGGAGAAAGAGGTGCCCCCTTCTCTGAAACAGATAGCTATATCTGCCAGGTTACATTGAGAATCTGGGAGTTTATAAATGAAACAGCTGCCCACCGTTTTTTTTGTTGATGCGAAAGACAGCCATGGTTATACCCCAGATAATAGCTGAGGGGATCAGAAAAATAAAAGGCAGAAAAATGCCATTTGCAGGTCAAACAACATGCAAATGTTATCAGGATAGGGGTGCGGCAGCAGGAGGACACCAAGTAAAATGTGGAAGTTGAAGGGGGACTTTGGACTGTAGGGGGTGCTCCACATTTCAACCACGTAGAAAGGCTGACACAGCTCAGGCTTGTAGGGTGTATGACAGTATACACAGAAAATGTTCAGACTGATGTGCTTTAGCACTAATTAATGCTAACGGCGTGCACCAATGTAGGGGTGGGTAGGGATTTGCCTCGCAATGGTGGTGCAAGCTATCAGGGAGTTGTGCTCTAGCACCTTGAATCACCTCTTGTCCTGGATGGAGTTACCAATAAAGATCACAGACTAAATACCCAGACAGACTCAAAGAATACACCAAAGTACTACTTTATTCACAATTTAATAAAGCAGTGTCAAATGGTAGATATCGGACTGATGCTTTCACACTCACACACAAATCTCATTACACATAGGTCTTTTACCCCACTATGCATCATCTATGTTCTCATTCAATGTGGCAAACTATAAAATGTATTAGTGGGAGGGATTGGTTAGTGGGAACATGTCTACTTATAGAATGCATAGGGGTTAGAACATCAATGGCTGTCTCTTATCTGTGAGACACGCCTCAAACTACCTCTAAATATACATAATACTGATTATAGTGAATAAAATGGCAGTGGATTGGTCTATGCAACATTATATAGCAGGTTGTCCATGGACCCACTGATTGGTTGGCATTCTCACCCAACCTTGGACTTTTGGCTCGGCTAGCAGCACATAAGCGAAACGAAACCCAGGTGCTTGAATCATGTCAGATTACTCCCCACTTTCCCAATTAATCCATCATCTCTCACCAGTCCGCCAGGAGCCAAGGTTTCCTGTCTGTAGTTGACTTTGTAACCTGCTCACCATTCGGGGAGATTCAAGGGAGTGTAAGAACATCACTATCTTTATCCAAGGCTTAGTGAATAGCCCTTGTTTTCCATTTCTTAGTCACATGTGAAGAGAACCCAAATGTGTCAATTTTGGCTTCTTATTTACTGCTTTTTGATTTATTTATATAGAGTGTCATTGTTCTTCTTGGCCTCTAGAGACTTGCTCACACTACCTTGTATAGACTTTATACATGTTTAATTGTCCAATACTTGGCTCTTGCAGATGTGTTACATTTTTTTAATCAAGGAGAAATATGTCTACCCCATGGCTTATCTGTCTGCCTTCATTTGTGCTTTGAAGCTATTCCGTCAAAATAGCTTCCTCTTTTTTTGAACACAAATCTGTTCTTTCAGTATCTCCTGATTCTGCCCCCCTTATCTGTTCCTGAGGTAGATGAATTGAATCTTAACACTAGCGGCATCCATTTTCCAGTTATGGCGGTCCTATCCACATTATATATTCCTATTTAGCCAGCTTCTATGTATCTCATCTACCTTGCATTATAGTGTATTAACACTTATTGGTCAGCAAGTTACTTTGTCTTCTTTTGCATTCATGATTACAGCACTGCATGATATTCAATGGTGTAGGCTGACATCCTACGACACAACATCCTTCCACACTTTCAGTGCAAGGGTAGATTCGATAAGGTTGTCTGCGTGCATATCATCTCTCGTACACTCGATGCGGTAGAAGCTTACCGCATGTAGTGTCATATAGGGCCCTTCTTTCCAGTATGACGGTGGTGAGGGGGCAGGAGTTAGGGAAAATGTATGCACCTGCTCCTCTCCATTCCTTCCTGTGGTCCAGACCTCAACCACATCCTTCTCTTCATGCTCTTTTATCATCTCTTCATACTGTTGTTTGTTTGGGCCCCCTGTTTCTGTCACCCCTTCACCTGCATTCTTTATATGTCATCCACACTCCAGGTCATGCAGCAGCTATCTCTTGATGGTGGACATAATGTCTATTGTCCTACATATTCTTTATGATGCTTAGTGAAGTAGAACTGTGTTCCTGGAGGTGCAAGCATATTTTTCTTTATAGTGCTTTCCTCATTTTGCATCTGCTCGCCATTTCCAGTGTCTATATAAATCATGATCTCTATCCCAATGGCTTTCTTGGCTGTCTTCTGCCATTGTCCCACGATGATCCTTATGAGACAAAATCCTATCAATACCAACACTACTACTGCTACAAGTAATTTGAGGGCATTTGCCAACCAAGTTGGAATCCATGAAAACAGAGACGAAAATCAACCCTCGTCTTCGGTATTGGCTACTTCATCCACCATTTCTGTGTGCAGGGTTAACAAAATTGTTATTGCTTCTGTCAAAGTCCCATTCTCTTCATTATGGGCAGGTGCAAATGCACAGAAAGAAGGCCCAATCTTGGCACACACGCCTCATTCCATTGCTGTAATTAAGTACAGGACATACCTGTTCAGGAGGGCCATAAGCCTGACTTTTATTGTCCTATTGATCATTTGCAGAAGCTCCCATCAGGTTATCTGTAACCACTTACCATTTACTGCAGTCTGAATTCCTGGCAGGAATGTCGCTGTAAATATCACTACTGTTCCACTGATTAACGTATGCTTATCTGGAATATCATAATAGGCTTCTATTGATTTTGCTGAGAAATAATTAGCTCTCCTCTGTCTGCTTCGATGAAACAACCTTTTCTTCCTCGGGTGTGTGTCCATATTTGGGAAGTCTGTAATCTGCAGGTCACTTTGTGGTACTACTAAGGCTGGCATCCTTATCAGTACCAATGAACAGACTCCTCGTCATTTTGGTGACACCTTTATATATGCTCTTGATCCACAGTCCCAGTAATGGTCTATCAGGACTGCTGTTCCATCTTTCTTGCCTGATACATCAAAATCTCAGCCACACTTGAGGGTGGAATCTGCAATGGTCCCCACTCATCCATGTAAACAATCTTGCAATCTTAGGCCTCTGGTTTTTGTATTCATTTTCTGCATTTGCCACACCTACTTCCCATTTTCCGGTTAATGCTGTTGCTTTGCACACAACCAATCCATCAGCCCATCCTTCAGTAGTAAGCATTTTTCCTTTAATGTGTAGTTGACCTCTTTGCCAGCATTCTTGTATATCCTTGCATTGTAACATCTTATTTTCTTCAATCTTGATTCATGCTCCATGTATTCCTGGCTGTTTGAATTTTATTGTTTGATGCATTGTTTCTGGATTTTCTCTTGACTTTGTCTTGTACATAATTGTCTTCTCATTGAGATGTTGCTTTATTCACTCACACTATGGATGCTGTTCTGCCTTGGAACTTTCTTCTGGTTAGGCAACGTGCAAGGTGGGCCAGGCAATGTGCCTTTTTCACTAATACTTCTGTTGCACTTAATATTTTAGAGTTTCCCAAAGCATAAGGTATAAGGGAAAACACATAGCAACTTTCACCTGACGTTCTTCTTCCCACCTCCTACATGTGCTGATACCACAGTGTATTCTTTGAATGAGATGAATTATTAAGACACATGTATACCTTTATAATCTTCCCCAAAATCCCTTTTACATCAGATTATATGCCTAGTAGGATTATAAAAAATGCTGTTCGTGATTTCATCAGGGGCAATAGTAAATGTTTCATTGTCACCCACCATATCTGCATTGTTTCTTATAATATGTCCAAATACCATAATAATCAGGAGGAAAACACAAAACATAATGCAGAATGATGCCACAATAATTATTCCATGGAAACTCATTGTTTTTATTGATGGCAATGAGCCTCTTATATTCTGAAACCTCCTAATTTTTTCTCAGAAGTTTAATATATAACTCTGTAAATCTCTATGGATCACACCTTCATATCAAGATCTACAAGATGATTGCAATAATTATTCTAAAAATAATATGATTTGATTTGAATCCGTGGGCCCTTTAAGCAAGGTAGCGCAATATGGGATGGATGGGGATGCAGATTTTACTCTTACACCAATAATAAGACAGACTCAGGAAGTTAGAAAATCTTTAGCTGTTTTATTAACAATTGTCAAAAACAGGGATTACAATGGACAGCAACAAACGTTTTCTCAAGTCTCTCAACAAGTTACATGAATAAACACAGATATATAGTAAAAACTCATCACCATTGACATCATACCACGTGGCAAAATAAGTAAACCTAAGTTGGATTGTGGTTGGTCACCAGGAACATTTAGGTATGCTTTCTATGGTGGGCAGGATTTTGATTGGGTCTCTAAGGTCAGGTGAACAGCTATGCCCACCCCTAGTAAGTCATATTTAGGGTCATAATATACACTACGTTTCAGTGTGTCTCAAACTATAGGCCTTTCTTAATGCATACCTTGATTTGAGGAATCTTTGCGGTATAGGGAACATTATTGCCGTCATGCATATTGCAATTGGTGGCTTCCAACATATAGGCAAAATAGGGGCGGGACATCCGGTAAAGGCACTTGGCTCCTCCTCTACACTCCCCCCGGCTGATTCATCAACCACTCCCTCACTAGTTTCCACATCTAGCCATCCTCTTCTGAAAAAGTGCTTCTTCAGAGTCCATATCTTCATTACCCCTTTCAGAGATCCTGATGAATTTACATGGTCATCAACACTCCAGGTCATGTGACCACATCGTCTATTCGAGCTGTAGTAGATCCATCGTCCCGCATACCTCTTGTGGTTTTTTGGATACAGGAACGTTGTTCCCTCGGGTACTAGAATACTTGCTTCTATATATTTTCAGATTTCTTCATCTGTCAACTCTTTGGGTCGGAACCCTGACTCGACATTGATCATGATCTTCATTTCTACTACTTTCTTTGCCGTCTTCTTGCACTGTGTGATCATTATTCTGATCACACAGAATCAGAACAGGATCATCACATACATTGCTCCGAGGAACTTGAAGATATTCAGCATCCATTGTAAAACCCATGAGAAGATCAATCCAAACTAGCTGTCATTTGCAATATCTTCTACTTCGTCTTCCATCTTGATGTGCAAGTTTGTTAGCAACATTATGGACTCTGTCAAGGTCCTATTCTCATCACCATGAGAAGGTATGAATGTACAACATGATTCTCCAATTTTTGCACAAACACCTTTATCCATGGCTGTAATCATGCCCAGAACATATCTATTCTGCAGGGTCAACAGTCGTATGGCTCTCAATTCTTCTTTGATAGAGTTGAATCCCTTTATGGTAGTGCTGATTATCTGCAGGAGTTCCCAGCGAGTGATTTGCAACCACTTTGTATTTGCCATTGTCTAAATTCCTGGCATGAAGATTGTCGTGAACACTTCAAAATTCTGACTGAATAACCTGTGTTCATACAGAAAAGAATCAAAGGCTTTCATTGATTTAGCTGAAAAGTAGTTCTCCCTCCTTGTTCAATTGAGAAATTCAAGTGGGATCTCTCCAAGGTTCAGGTCACTCTTAGGACCCACCAATGCAGGAACATGAACGATCACTATAGAACACAGCCCTCCCCAGTTCTTGGGCAACTTCATATAAGCTCTGGATCCACAGGCCCAGTAATGGCTCATTATCACTACTGTTCCATCCTTCATTCCTGATACATCGAAATTTTGACTGCACTGCTGATCCATTCCAACCTTTCTTGTGCCGTTGATTCTGAGGCACAGTTCTGCACTAGCCAGAGGCACTATATGCAACAGGCCTCCTTTATCATCAACCCATGTCAGCAACTTTGCAATCTTCGGCCAATGATGTTAGCATTCATTCTCTGCAGAATCTATAACTGGCTCATAGTATCCTTTAAGTACTGGCACCTTATAAGAGAGCAAAGTGTGTCCGACAGTTAGCTTTCTGGACTGCTACTTCTATAGCTATTAATATCTTAGAATTCCCAATGGCACAAGGCATGAGAGCACACGCATAGCAACTATCGTTGGATGTCCTTTCTCCCACCTTTTTCTATGTGCTGATATAACATGTTCTTCACCAAATGTGCTGCACTGTCTAGATAATTATTTAATTCATAATCATCTTCCTTTGAACGTCTCCTGTGTCTTCCTCTCATCAAAAGGGTGCATGCATAATGCTCATGAAATATATCAATAAGGGTCCTTCCTACAGGAAGAATCATAGGAACACTGGTGGTAGAAATGGGCGGCCTTTCACGTGCCGCTGGTGTGGGAATAATTACAACTGGCCTTGGTCTTTCGGTAACAGATAATTCTGCATACATGACTGGAGTGGAAAGAATCAAAGAGACTTCTACCTTGCTTGGACCAATGAAGTAGACAGCATGGATTAGCAAAATCAGAAAAACAATAATAAATGCTGAACATGCATATTTTATGCACCAATACATCAATCCCCACCATCAACGATTTTCCACACGTTGTTGAGTTTGCTCACTTTCCAAAACTGTCCCATTCTCGACAGTTCCCATTATGCCTCTATACTGTTTTAAGCAAGGAAAACACCTTTTTAATCAGGCAACTCCGTTAAGTGGTCAGGTAACTGCAGGATCTGTTCAACTATTGCCACAAACAGCCTCCTGATAGCAGGGCCATTTTTAGGATTGTGCAGAAAAATGCATATCTTAGTACTGCACTCAACAAGAGCAGGATAAGCGCTCTAAGAACAAAAACAAAAACACCAAAAAGGAGCCTATGCACATCGACATCGGATAGGGCCACTGATATATCTGAATAGAAACTCAGTAAGGAATGATTCTGGAAAGTGCTCACATTTACAGTAGTCAAATTCAAACTCCAGGTTTGGCATATTTAGTACATTAATACTTTCTAAAGTCCAATTCAAAAGATTCCTGTGACTCAAGAACTTTTGTAAAGGTATTTCTCGTGTTTTACTCTGCACGCCAAACCAGGTTTGGTTCCTTCATTGTCCGTCCTTTGGTGGGCTTCTGCACAGAAGCCCTCCATAGGTGCCTGAAAGTCTAGGTAGACAGGCTGTGAGGGAGGGGTTTTAGGTCCCATGCACAGGGTCTCCTTGGAGACCTAAATGGCACTCTTGTTTGATTAGCTAGGTGACTGTCCTGCCAGGACAGCCACCCTGCTGTGTGATTGACATCCAGGCTGTGTGAATGCGGGACAACTGCATAAAAAGCAGGTCTCTGGGACTTGGAAGGCAAAGTCACCCCTGGATTGAGAGAACCAAAGAGAATCTGAAGGAAGAGGACTACTACCACAACTGAACCTCCCAGTGAAGCCCTTCTGTGTGTCCGAATCTCCTACACTTTGACAACAGAGAAGATCTGCAAGGAATCTTCTTCCCTTGAGCTGGTGGGACCAACCAGTTAGCCAAACACCAAGCAAGGCCCCCTCCCTGGTCGAATTTGCTGTGCATCACTGCAGTGAACCGGATAGCCAGGGTGACCGGACCTTGTTTGGGTTTTAAGGAGCGCACCTTTTATTTTTTGCTTTGCTCTGCTGCTGTTTTCTTACTTGGGCAGTGCAGGACCCTCCAGTCTTTCTCCTTTGTGTCAGTCCGACAGTCTCTTCAGGAACCGTGAGCCTGCAGGATCTGCCAGGAACTTCTGCCACAGCATTCTTCGTCTTCTAAGGTACTGTTCAAATCCGGTTGTTCGTTCCGTCTGACCACAGTGAAAGTTTTTTAAATCTTTTACCAATCTGAGGGCTTGCCTTCACTACTCTTTTAATTAACTTTTCTTCTGACCAACTTCATTTTGAAATCTTGGCAAAGACTTAACCGCAAACTACTCTGAACTGTGTGATCATCTGCAAAGACTCTGAACCATTAACATTGCCCCAGGCCTATTGATATGAATCCTCATTGTAGTAAACCTTTTCTAGATTCACCTGCCTACTTACTTGTTGGTGCTGCTTAATTTTGTATAAACTTTGTCTTTCCCTCCCTTTTTAAATTGCTGGCGTGCCATTTTTCTCACACTTCATTTTGAACTTAACAAGTCCAGAATTCATTGAGTGGTGTGTAGTGTATTACGATTGTGATTTTCTACTGCTTTACTTAGTGAACTGTTTTACAAATGAATGTGTAAATAAATGTATATTCTTTTACTCAGAAACCTTGAGTCACTATTTGTGTGAACCATAGTAACTGTTGTCCTTTGTGTAACTTCTGATACTGCTCCCATTACTCTTGAGATAAATCTAGCTGCTCAGCCATCACTACCAATTTACTGTGTAGTACAGGCTTGTACCAAAGGTGAATTTGTAGTATCACTTGTAGTCTTAATTGTGTGTGGTGTTCCCAAAGGGTACTGCATATGATTCTGCCTAACACTTCTGAATCAACCGTTGGGGGTGTGTCAGTCTCACCAGCATAAGGCTTTACGTCATTCAAATGTATCCATGCGCGGCTCTCTTTTACTGCTGATGGAGTAACATGGTCTACAATAAAGGGACCACTAAAGCAGGGCTCAGGCCACTTCCTTGTGAAGTTACACACTAGAACTGAATCTCCAACAAATAGTCTAGGTACAGGTGTAATTCCACAGCTCTAGTTGCTGAATAATCTTCATCTGTGTCCTGAGACCAACCCTCCCCAATAGAGGAGACAAAGGTGTTCTATTCGCCTCTCTGTAACTAAATCGTGGGGTGTGAGATGGTGGACCAACCCAGGCTGATTCCTTAATGCATATAATACAAGGGGCAGGCAATACAGCCATCCCTTCTTCAGTGTTAATTTCAAATTTTGCAATTCTCTCTTTAAGGAGACCGTTGAGTATCTCACATATCCAGTTCACTTGCGCATAATAAGCAGAAGAAAACGTCTGCTTTATACTTAATAATAGGTTTATATGTTCAAATACTTTGTTAACAAAATGGGGCCCATTATCGGATCTCAACACCTCACACACACCCCATATGGGAAAGACTTTTTGGACTAAAAACCTTGCTGCGAAAGTGGCATCAGTGTGTGTACAAGGACCTGCTTCGATCCACCTCGAAAAGGGACACACCACCACTATCATATACCTGTATCCACTGCATACTTGCAGCATATCGACAAAGTCAATACGTAAATGCTGAAAAGGAACATTTGGTCGAGGAATTACTCCTCTGATTGTTTGTAGTGTATGCCCGGCAGTAAACCTATGACATACAATGTAATTTACTACATAAAAGGCAATTTGTTCTTACAAGGTTTGGTATGACCAGTCCTCCGCAAATAACTGCTGCAAGGCCTTCCCTAGTTACATGCGCAGAGCAGTGCAGCTGTTCATGCGCTACCCTTAATAAGGCACAGGCATCACTGGCTTTCCAGTGCTGTCCTGTCACCTCAATGCTTCAGAGGGGGATAAAGAACAGCCCCTTCATTTCCACAATTCGTGCTCTTCCTGTGGTGCACCACCTTGAACCTCCATCAACTGTGTTCTTGACAAATGATTAAACCCTTCATTTACAATCATAATTGTGACAACTTTTTCCATTACAAGTATCAAAACTTGACAAATCTGGAGAATATGCAAAAAAGAGATAAAGTCAGTTTGCTTAATATGTGCTTCGCATTTAACTAATGCAATGGCTATTGGAGGTTGTAGTGCCTTAATGAGCCTGCCCAATAATGCTGCACGTTGCACTGGAGTGCCATCTGCTCTATGGTAGCTCCTCCTTTACCAAGCACTACAATAAGCACCACTAATTCCGCTGCTTGCGCTGAAAAGTGAGACAGTAGTCTTGCACTTGCTACAACCTCAATTTCCCTGTTTGCTCTATGTCTCACCACATCAGCACCTAAACGCCTTTCCCCATTAGTTTGATCCATTTTTGAAGACCCTTCAGTAAAGAGAATCTCTGCACCTGCTAATGCATTTTCCTTTACACGCGGGATTTCATCAAAGAATTCCTTGTATTTAGCACAATCATGCACATACTCACCCTCAACCATAGGTTCGGCTCAGACTATTTTACATCTGACTATTTTGATTGCTGGATTCGATATATAACCACCTCATATGCAGAAGCCCTCTGAAATGTCAATGTACCCTTAGGTTTCTCCAAAATGGCAAACACCCCATCACAATACTAGTAGACTTCTCTATTGCGAACGCGGCTGCTGTCAGTGACTGTTTGCAAGGAAAGTGCCCTCTCATAACTGGATCTAAAATCCCACTTTAATATGACTGGGGGTTGTACCCCAATGTAGTCCTCTGTGTATTCACTGCTGTCATGACTGTCCCATTCGTATGTGAAAACAAAAAGAATTCCTCATTAAAGTTTGGAATTCCTCAAACTGGGGCTGTACAAATAGCTTTCTTCAATTCTTCAAATCCTCGCTCCATTTTCTCAGTCCATTCTATTTTTTCCTTATTCACTTGTGCTTTCTTCAGAGCCTGTAAAAGGGGTCTTGTATATGAACTATAATCAAATACCTACGCTCTAACATAGTTGCATAATCCCAAAAACTGCTGCATTTGCTTCATCATGTGTGGTTTTGCTGTTTTCATAATTGCCTCAGCTCTTTCAGGTTTTACTCTTTTGCCTACATGTGAAATCAACTGACCTATGCACAACACCTCTTCTTGACAATATTGCAACTTCTCTTTATCCACGTTATATCCCTTGTCTGCTAGAATAGTCAGCAACTGAATCGATTCTTGACTGCACTCATTTTATGATGTACTACAAACTAAAATATCATCTACGTACTGTAGTACGATGCTTTTCAAATCAATATTACCTTAATCCATCTGCAGGACTCTATTAAAGAACAATGGAGACTGACAGTACCCTTAGGGCAAACAAGTGCTCTTGAGTTAGGTTTGGCAAAACGTAAATGACGCCAGGTCTTTGGAGTTCTTATGCAATGGAATTGAGAAAAAGGCATTTTTCAAGTCAATCACTGTGAAATATTGTGCTTCTGCTGGGATACTACCTAGTATTGTCGCCGGATTCGGAACTAAAGGAAACTCTGCCTCTACAATCTGGTTAATCGGTCTCATGTCTTGTATGAATCTCCATGACCGTCCCTTTGATTTCTTCACAGGGTACACCATGGTATTACATGTTGACTCTGACGTCAGTAAGATACCATGGTCCATTGGCACTGAAATAGTCTTAAAAATACCCTCATCCACCTCTCGAGACATGGGATACTGTGTTGCTTGAGGTAGAATTGCTCCTGGCTTTAGCTTAATCTTAACCTCCCTTGCCCCCTTCAATGGGCCTATGTCATTGGGGCTGTAGTCCACAAAGAGTTTGATACCTTTTCCAAGTCTTCATCGAAAAATGATGGATGCTGCCGCACATTCAGCATTTGTTTTGGGATCTCTCTTTTCTCTATCCTGATCCAATATTTAATACTCATCTTGAATATTACTTCATCATCTGATGGATCATCCCTAAACAAATCCTTGTCAGTGATGTCAGTCAATCTATACCATTCCCTAATGGCAATCACTGTCCTCCATGGCCTGCCCTCGTTATTGGTTCTTTCAAGCATGGCCATTTCACCTCATACTATGGCTGCATTTAACTCTAGGGGAATAATCTGCCCCTTCTCTTCGTCCATAGGTATCTGGGGCCTGAACAAAAATTAATCAGGTATTCTCATAATCTTTTCCACTAATCAGGGTAGCCATGTCAACTGAATGCTACCCCAAAAAGAAAGACTTCTGGCTCTAGTGGCATTCTTCGCAAAGCCATTTGCCCTGTAAACGCCAATATAAATTCGCCCACATTCATATAATGTATCCCTGGACTCGAACACACTATGCCTTCATCAGTAATTGAAATTGTCATGTTAAGCTTTGTCATTAAATCTCATCCTAAAATATAAACTGGTGTCTGCCTTGAATACAAAAATGGAACAGACATGTCACACTCTCCCATAGAGACTGGTAATTCATCAATAAAAGGAACTCTGGTTGTAGCCCCAGAGAAACCTTTCCCAACATTGGATATTTTCCCACTTGTATACATAAACGTGTAGCCCCAGTGTCTACTAGAAAAGAAAAAGATTTGCCTCCTATCGTCACCTCAGCCCTTGGTTCCTCTTAGGGGTCTGGTGTCACTGATAATACTGAAAAAATCAAGTCGCCCTGTGAGCTTTTCTATTGTGGGTACATGCATATCCCTGTACCTGTAAAAGGACTTCCTGTCACCAAGGTGACACCCGCTACTCTAGGTGTCAATAACTGTCCCGTGTTTTTGCGTTCTGCTGTATCTGCATGGGTGCATGCTGTGACTGCTCTTGCGGCGGATTCAATGGTTTTTGCTCTGGCTGCAATGCCTGTTGCATTTGCGGCGCTTGTGCTTGATACTCTGTGTAGAGGAGGTCCCAAGCACGACCCACACTCCAACCGTTCATTTTGAAGTACCAGGAATTTCACGCTGAAATATTTGATGTATGATGAGAAAATAAACCAGCAGAGAGCCTCAGTGGGGCTCTGTCCAATTCCTATCAAAAGAACAGCACCTGTTGAAGTACCGACTCCTAAAAAAAACCTGGACAGTAAGATGTCCATTGAGAGAGCCATATAGACAAATGAAAACAAATGAAGAATGTCAGAGCACAGTCACTGAAGAAACTAAAAAAGATACTGAAGGAAGATGAATGGTGATGTCAAAAGAACCTGGACTGACTCACACATAGAAGATATGATGACCTGCGAATGACGAAAAGAGACGAAACATCATGGATAAGGGACATCATTAACCTAAAGTGAAATAACAATGTCAAAATGTTAGAAGCTTATGGCATGAGCACGATGAAGATATTAAGTTAGTTTACATGTGTACATATGCATGGAACCGCAAGAAGCTAAAAGATTTGTGAGGCTTGCTTATGCTTAGTACTAAGATAGATTGCGGCAAACGCCACCTATACTTATTTACCTGAAAAAGGAGCACATTAAATAAATATACTTCCACTATGTACAAGAACAGAATCTACCAAAGGTTACTAAAGGTCTCAGGAGAGGAGCCCTTCAGCAAGCAAATCAAAAACTAAAGACAGAAAGAAACTCAGATGCATGCAAATCATGCTAAGAAGCCAAGGTCATATAGGCTGAAATAGACCAACAGTAGATACAATTAATGAAACAAAGAACTCAGTATCCTGTTCAGAAAGGTCAAGAAAAGCCACAGAAGGCAGGTGGTGGGCAAAACTAAAATCAAATGCATGAATTACATGAAGAATGAGACAATTTCACTGTGTCTGAATCACATGACCAGCCAAGCGAGAAGGGATGAAGCTTTCACATCTACGCATGGCCTTGTGCCATGCACAGATATCTGAACTTTTCCAGACAGAGATGCAGTCTCGAGGCCAACCACAAATAAATCATTGACACATGACCACTGAGTTGATGATTGATTGTAGCAATAATTGGAGGAAGGCTGGGGAGCAGACGAGCACTCTACACCTGGCCGGCTATTCTGCATGCTGCTAAGCTAGTGGAAAAGTATGAGTGGGGTTGGTGCCAACCCACTCATAATGGATCAAGTAATCTAGGGTCCTATAGTTAGTACAACCAATGAGACATTGTACTTTTAGTGACGTCTACAGTAGCCATTTTGAAGGTAGGTCTTAGATGCCCCACCTGACAGTGTTTGTCCAATATCCTCACTCCGTTACCATACACAGATATAGCACCTATATTTCAGTTACCTTACTATAACCAATACAATTGCATGCAATATTTTAAGCGTTACACGTCAGTGAAGATGAGTTTTTAGCATAAAAGATCTGTTTTTTGTGAAGTTCGAAGGAGTTGTTGAAGCGAGAAGGAAGATCAAATAAATGCTGATGTTCATGAACTCCCAGTTTTTTGTACTTGTCATTAAAAGGACTCCATTTGCCAAACCATTGAGTTGTCATTACACAACCGGATTTGCACAGTACCTTTAAATGGCGCACAGTTCCTGAAGCGACTGTCGGACTGACATGAAGTACGAAGACTGGAGGGTCATGCACTACCCAGAGAAGAAATCAGCAGCAAAGCAAAGCAACAAATAAAATGTGCGCTCCTTAAAACCCAAGAAGGGTCTGACCTTCCTGGATATCTGGCCCACTGTAGCTCTGTACAGTGAATTAGACCAGAGGAGGGAGTCCTGGCTTGCAGTTTAGTTGAACTGGTTGGTCCCACCAGCTCAAGGGAAGAAAATTCCAGGAGGATCTTCTCTGTCGTTGGAGTTTGAGGTTTTGGACCTGCAGCAGGGCTTTACCGGGCGGTTCAGTCGTGGTAGGGGTCCTCTTCCATCAGCTCATCGTCGGTACTTTCGTTCTAGTGGCGACTCTGCCTTTCCAGACCCAGAGACCTGCTTTTTATGCAGTTTTCCCCCATTTACGCAGCCTGACTGTCAATCACACAGCAGGGTGACTGTCCTGGCCGGACAGTCACCTTGCCAATCAAACAGGAGTGCGACTTGGGTTACCAAGGGAACCCATGGCAGGGGTCCTAAAACCCCTCCATCACATCCTGCCTACCCAGACTTTCAGGCGCCTAAGGAGGGCGTCTGTGTAAAAGCCTGCATAAAGACGGTGAACAAAGGAACCTAACCTGGTTTGGCGCGCAGAAGAAAACAAGAGAAAGACATTTTCAAAAAGAAATGGCGAATAAAGCCAGCCGGTACTGTACAAAAGCGTATATGGTCTAGCGGGTTTAAGTTTGAAGCTACCAACATAGCCTAAACAATACCAAGGTTATTTTAGATAACTGTGGTAGGAAAAATAGGGTAGTTTCCACTGCCACCAGCTAAGTCTTGATGAAAAGGGAGCAAAACAACACTCCAAGAGAAACAGACAAAAAGGGATAAGTATTAACCCTTTCCAGTGCTCCATGTAAGATGGTTTGTACTGGGTCTATGGATTTAAAAAGACTAATAAAGTCAATGGCTACTTAACATGTTCTGGGAGACAGTAGTCAGTCCCAGAAAATGGAGTCTGAGTTGGGAAGTCTAAAAGACAACCCTGTGTCACTGTACTCAAGGTGCTGTGTAACACACAGTAAAAAGATGATGCCTGTGGAGTAGGTGAGGCTCCACAGTCTATGAACACAAACATGTCAAACACACACAGCAAAACACATGTAAGAGTGGGAAAAAAGGGCTCTCACTCTTACCAGGTGAAAAAAATAAATCCTAGAAATCCAGCAAAGCTGCTGAGGGACTCAGTTGGTAAGGGAAATGAGCCAACTTGAGAATTCTCCCTAACAACACACTATCACACGTAGCAATGTGCAAGACCGGAGGCCAGTTATTGGGAATTGATGCCTCACCGAAATGGGCAACTGAAGGAACTGATCCAAATGAAGATGATTAAGTCCAGGACATAAAGACAAGGAAAAATGGAAAAACAAAGCAAATTGTGATCAGATGTGAGAAGCCTGGAGTTAAAGGAGCAGAGATCAGAAGAGAGGCAAATCAAAACTAAACGTCCAAAGAAAAACTCCAGTAGAAGCCAGAAAGTGGAAGAACAGAGGTCAAATGCAAATCTGGGGAACAGTGCTTTCACCAGAAGGATGGGAGAAAGGAGTAGTGATCTGCAGAGTATGGATGGTCTTCGGTCACTACAAGCCACATCAACATAGTGCAAAATGGATGCAAGCCATTATGGCCAAAAATTGCTAAACTGCTGACATGGGTCGAAGACTGGGGAGGACCCTTGCAGATAGTGCCATTTGAAAGTCCAAAATTCTGCTTCAGGAATAATGGCACAAGGAAAATGGGGGAGAATCAAAACTGTGGACGAGTTTTTGACGCTCCAGGAATGTTACATGGTACCGCAGTAATCATGGATCATTATTGGGCATGTGGATCCAAAGCATATATCAGATTGCTGAGAAACAGGGGAGGTATATGCACAATAGTGACTGTCCGAGTTCCAGCATTGGTGATTCCAAAAAGTGATCTGAATATTGACAGCTTCCCAAAAGAAGATGCTCACCTGAGGAAGAGGAGATCTGTGGAACTGATAAATAGAATAAAGAGAGATAATTACTATTTGGCTAAATCAGAAGAAGCTTTTCATACAATCCCGTAGGAACACAGACTGTTCAGCCTGACCTCATCAGTGTTCACAACAATTTTTATGCCACGAGTTGGAGCAAATACTAAATGGTTGCAGATAACCAGACAAGGTAAATGGAACTTTAACAGAGGCCTTAGGTTTGCTGACAATCTACAGAATCAAATGATTGATGAAACTGACAAAGTGGGCAATGACAGTTGGTTTGGAGCACTATTCTCATGAGTTCCACAATGGATGGTAGATGCATTCAAATTCCTAGGAGAGGTGCTAGTGATGATACTGCTCAGATTCTGTGTTTTCAAGATAATAATCTCCCAGTGCCAGAAAACTGCGAAAAAAGGCCATATGGATTAAGATCATGATTGATGTTGAACCAGGATGGAAACCCAAAGACCCGACTGAAGAAGAAATAAGAAACTTTGTGAAAGCTAGCATTCATGCGCCAGAAGGAACAAAGTTTTGGTATCCAAGGAATTCCAGAAACTATGTGGGAAGATGGATCTATTATAGCCCAAATGGACAATGTCAACTAATGACATGGAACAACGATGAACACGTGAGAACAGCAGGAAGCTTGAAAGGCGTCATACAAATATGGACTCCAAAGAGACATTTCTTCAGACCTCAATGTATGGACCCAGAAGATGAAGGAACAATGGACCCAGGAGATGAAGAAAAAATGTATCAAAAGGATAAAGAAAAGGTGGATACAAAAGAAGGTGTGAAAGTGGTCGAAGAGTCGCTCAGAGGGGGGAGTGTAGAGGAGGTCCCAAGCACAACCCGCACTTCAACCATACATTTGGAAGTCCCAGGAACTTTCACATCGAAATATGTGATGTATGGTGAGCAAACAAATCAGCAGAGAGCTGCAGTGGGGCTCTGTCCAGTACCTATCAAAAGAACAGCACCTGTTGAAGTACCAACACCTAAAAAAACCTGGACAGTAAGGTATCCATTGAGAAAGCCATACAACAAATGAAACAAAATGAAGAATGTCAGAGCACAGACACTGAAGAAGCTAATAAGATACGGAAGGAAGACGAATGGTGATGTCACAAGAACCTGGACTGACTCACATATAGAAAAAATGACGGGCTGCGAATTTCGAAAACAGACTAAACACCATGGATAAAGGACATCATGAACCTAAAGTGAAATAAGGATGTCAAAATGTTAGAAGCTTATGCCATGAACACAATGAAGATATTCAGTTAGTTTACATGTGTACATATGCATGGAAACGCAAGAAGCAAAAGGAATTGTGAGGCTTGCTTATGCTTAGTAGTAATATTGATTGCGGCAAGTGCCACCTATGCATATCTACCTCACTAGCACTTTATATAAGTATACTTCCACTAGGTACAAGAGCAGAATCTACCAAAGGTTACTAAAGGTTTCAGGAGAGGAGCCCCTCAGCAAGCAAATCAAAAACTAAAGACAGAAAGAAACTCAGGCGCATGCAAATCATGCCAAGAAGCCAAGGTTGTATTGGCTGAAATAGACCAATAGTAGATACAATAATTAAGCAAAGAACAGAGTATCCTGTTCAGAAAGGTCAAGATAAGCCACAGGTGGCAGGTGGTGGGTAAATCACGTGACCAGCCAAGTGAGAAGGGATGAAGCTTTCACATCTACGCATGGCCTTGTGCCATGCACAGATATCTGATCTTTTCCAGACAGCCACGAAGAAATAATTGACACATGACCACTGAGGTGATGATTGATTGTAGCAATAATCGGAGGAAGGCTGAGGGAGCAGACGAGCACCCTGCACCTGGCCGGCTATTGTGCATGCTGCTAAACTAGTGGAAAAGTATGAGCGGGGTTGGTGCCAACCCACTCATAATGGATCTAGTAATCTAGGGTCCTATAGTTACTAGAACCAATGAGACGTCGTATTTTTATTGACGTCTACAGTAGCCATTTTGAAGGTAGGGCTTAGATGCCCCACCTGACAGTGTTTGTCTAATCCCCTCACTCCATTACCATATACAGATTTAGCACCTATATTAATGTTACCTTCCTATAACCAATACAATTGCATGCAACATTTTAAGCGTTACAAGTCAGTAATGATGAATTTTTAGTATAAAAGATCTGTTTTTGTGAAGATCGAAGGAGTTGTTGAAGCGAGAAGGAAGATCAAACAAATGCTGATGTTCATGAACTCCCCGTTTTTTGTACTTGTCATTAAACGGACTTCCTTTGCCAAACCATTAAGTTGTCAATGTTGATTTGATGCTAGAGTATTAATCTGCATCCCCATACATCTCACGGTTGCTGTTACTCATCTTAAAGTGCTATTGGGCAACCCCCAGCTTTATGGGCCAGTTGGGGTCCTAATGCACAACTGTCTGATCTTGGGCAAACCCATCTCTAGCCTTTGAGCTATATGCTGGAGGATAAGCTGTCCCCCCTTTTGAGAATTGCCCATTCTGTACATACCCTGGACTTCCACATGAGCACACAATGTGCCCTGTCATCCCACATGTGCAACATACAAGAGGAGCTCTTTTGAATAGCCCCCCATGGTGGAATCTTCCTTGCACATAATGATTATCATTCTGCATATTCTGAAAACCGTCTTGATTATTCTGAAAACCACCCTTTCCTCTGTAGACCATTACCAAGCCTTTCTTGGGCATGGGACCACCCAACCTCCAACTTTCTCTTCCTAAACATCTTCCTTCTTGAGCTCTCTGCTCATCCACCTCCAATTCTCTGAGGGTCAGACACTTTTCCAAACAGAGAATGGGGGGCACATCTCCTACCTTGGCTGAGCTTTCCTCTGGAACAGCCTCCCTGCCTCTCTCAAACTTGAGCACAACCACCTCTGGTTTCAGAAGCAGCTCAAGACCTTCCACTGCACTTCAGTGTTCTCTCTTCCTCTCTCCTGCTAATGTCTCTGATAGCTCTGCACACTGGTCACCTGGCCACCCCCAAACTCTGGCCCAGGCTCCTGCATGTCCAGTTGCCCTTGCACTGCCTATGGGCTCCCTTAGTACTTAAGGGTTTGTATCTGTAACCCTGAAGTTTCTTCTCTTTGCACTTAAGAGCCACCTTTGGCAGCACTTATTGAGTCAGCTGCACTTCTCTTCACCCCAAGCCCCCCGTGGCACTTCTCCCCTCCCCTCTTCCCTGCACTTGCACAATCTGAAGGACACAAGGTCTAGTAAGATAGTTGTTTGTCCTGCTTCTGATTCCCCCTCCTTGTCTTGTCGCACCTAGAAACACTTGTGTACAGGCGCATTATAAATGACTTATCATATAATATCATATTATATATACTCTCTCTGACAGACTGGCCATCAGGGAAACTGAAGAGATTTCCCAACATGATGTTCTTCCACTGAGAGGCATTTTCCAAATGGGACTTCTGTCTCCCAGAACAGTTAAAGTTGCCATTGACTTTATTTGTGTTTTTAAATTCACACATCCAGTACAAACTATCTTACATAGAGTACTGGAAAGGGTTAATAGTCATCTCTTTTTGTCTGTCTCTCATGGAACATTATTTTGTTCCCCTTTCTTTAAAATATGGCTGGTGGCAGTGGTATCTACCATATTTTTCCTACTGCGGTCTATACAAATAGCCTTTGTACTATTTTAGGCTATCTTAGTAGCCTCAAACTTAAATCCGTGTGACATCATTTACTTTTATTTGGTTCTGGATGGGTTTATTCCCCATTTCTTTTTGTAAAGGTCTTTCTCGTGTTTTACTCGGTGTGCCAAACCAGGTCTGGTTCCTTTGTTCACCATTCTTTGGTGGGCTTCTGCACAGAAGCCCTCCTTAGGCACCTGAGAGTCTGGGGGGACAGGATGTGAGGGAGGGGTTTTAGGCCCCCTGCACAGGGTTCCCTTGGAAACCCAAGTCACACTCTGGTTTGATTGGCTAGGTGACTGTCCTGCCAGGATACCCACCCTGGTTTGTGATCTGGGGAAAAACGGCATATAAAACAGGTCTCTGGGACTAGGAAAGCAGAGTCGCCACTGGATCGAGAGAACTGAAGAGAAGCTGAAAGAAGAGGACCACTAACACGACTGAACCTCTCAGAGAAGCCCTGCTGCGGGTCCTAATCTCCAAACTTCAACGACAGAGAAGATGTGCAACAAATCTTCTTCCCTTGAGCTGGTGGCACCAACCAGTTAGCCAAACATCAAGTGAGGCCTACCTCGCCTGATCGAATTTTCTGTGCACAGCTGCAGTGAACCGGATAGCCAGGAGGACTGGACCCTGTTTGGGTTTTAAGGAGCAAACCTTTTATTTGTTGCTTTGCTCTGCTGCTGGTTTCTTCCCTGGGCAGTGCAGGACCCTCCAGTCTTCCTACTTCGTGTCAGTCCGACAGTCGCTTCAGGAACCGTGAGCCTGCAGGACCTGCCAGAAACTTCTGCCTCAGTTACAGCCTTCTTCTTCATTTAAGGTACTGTTCCAACCTGGTTGTTCGGTCCGTCCGACCAAAGTGAAAGTGGTTGAAATCTTTCGCCAATCCGAGGGCTTTTCCTTTTCTACTCTTTTAAATAACTTTTCCTTACACCAACTTCATTTCGAGCACTTGACAAAGACTTAACCTCAAACTACTCTGAACTGTGTGATCCTCTGCAAAGACTCTGAACCACTAACATTGGCCCAAGCCTCTTGATTTGAATCCTCATTGTAGCAAGCCTGTTCTAGATTGCCCTGCCTACTTACTTGTTAGTGCTGCTTAATTTTGTATAAAGCTTGTCTTTCCCTCCCTTTTAAATTGCTGGAGTGCCATTTTGCTCACACTTCATTTTGAGCTTAACTTGTCCAGAGTTCATTTGGTGTTGTGTAGTATATTAAGAGTGTGATTTTTCTGCTGCTTTACTTAGTCAATTGTTTTACAACTGATGTGTAAATAAATGTATATTATTTTACTCAGAAACCTTGAGTCAGTGTTTTTTTGAACCAAAGTAATTGCTGTCCTTTGTGTTACTTATGATACTGCTCACTTTACTCTTGAGATAAGTCTGGCTGCTCAGCCATCACTTCCACTTTACTGTGTAGTACAGGCTTGTACCAAAGGTGAATTTGTACTTGCACTTGTAGTCTTAATTGTGTGTGGTGTTCCCAAAGGGTACTGCATGCAATTCTGCCTAACACTGGTGTACAGTGGTGAGGATAAAGTATAATAATTACACTTAGAGTGCTGCTATTACCTTGGATCAACTAACCACAAGGCTAAACATCACTAAAAAGCAAAATTTTAATCATGTCTGATATGACATGTCTGTTATGGAAATCTACAGTCAGGAAACCCTCCTTAGTTACACTGTTGATTATCTGAAAAATCTATGTAGATAAAGGCATCTCTCTGTGAAAGGCAAAACGTCAGAATTAATAGAAAGGTTGTTAGAGAAAAAAAGTCTGGGGAGTGGGTGTGAAATACCTGCCCCTCCAGCAAATGTGGAAAATTATGAGGATGATAATGTGTCAGTTATTACAGATGAGTTAGATGAGGCAGATGTGTCTCACAATGTAGGCCTTACTGCTCCTCTACCTGCTAAGAAACCTCAACCTTTGTCCACTGGGACCCCATCAGGTCCTACACTCAGTCCTGAATTCATTGCTCTAGAAAATACGAGGGTTGAATTGGAATTCAAACGTATTAATGCTCACACTGAACAAAAGCATCAATAACTTAAGCTCAGAGAAATGGAGATGGACCATGCCTTAGAAATGAAAAAGTTGTCTATTGAAAATGCTTCTCTCCCAGAGTCTTCTAGGTTTTCCGGTCCTAAGAGACCCCGTATGCCTAAAGAAATTGTTGGTATGTATGAGGCTAGCTTGATATTTTGGATTGGTTGGCAATGTTTGAATATAACCATGGAATTCAAGACATTACAGGGAATCAGTTGCTTCCTTGGCTCTTCTCTAGGCTACCTACTGTTGCATCTGATGTTGTGATAGAGTTGGGGGACGTGGATAGGATGGATGATGAGTGTGTGAAGCTAGCTTTAATTGCTAGATTTGGGAAGACCCCTTCCCAGTACCTTAAGAGGTTTAGGACCCTCAAAAAGCATGATGGTACCCCTTGGGCTACCTGGGTATGTGAATGTTTGAAAAACTTAGATGGTTGGGATAAGGGTTACAGAGTAAACACTTATGAAGGTATGAGAAATCTTGTTATGTTGGAGTCAGTTTATGATGCCTGCTCTCCTGAGCTCAGACAGCACATGCCTGATTCTAAGGAGATAGATCCAAAGAAGTTAGCTAAGGCTGCTGACTTGTTGGTTGCTAAGAGGGCTACTCACAGGGATTCTGGGGCAACTCAGAAGAAGGACAAGGGAAAGCAGCCAAAGAAAGATAACAAGGAAAATGCTAATACCTCCAATCCAAAAGAGGGGCCTCAAACAGCAACATAAGGGTAAGCCACAAGGGAAACCAAATCAGGCTAGTGTACCATCTGGACCCAAACCAGATGGAGGCCAGAACAAGCCCCCATTCATCAAAACATTTGGGAAATGTTATGTTTTTGGGTCAACTGACCATGTGAAAGGGATCCCAGATGTACAGATAAACCTTCAGGGTCCACACTGTCTCCTTAGCTTTCATCCCAGAGGTAGAAGTACCTATGGCAAGTGGAAACTTTCACCTACTGACTGATGAACCCATGAGAGTCTCAGCAAGTGTTCCGTTAGTGTCCCTGGGTTTGTGGGAACAACTGAATTTAGATGTCTATAATTCCATCCCAGATAGTACTAAAGAGTATTACAAAGATAGTGTTCTTGTGAATGACCAGGAGACCCCTGCCATCAGAGACACTGGTGCCAGCATAACTGTGGTTTATGAATAATTTTTCAAGGTAGAGGATGTTGCTAAGGTACCCAAACACCTAACCACGTTAGCTGGAGGCCCTGTGAAAATGTTTCCCCAGTTACCAGCTCTCATCCAGAGTAATGATATGACTGCCAAAATACCTGTTAGTGTGCAAAGTGAAGTACCTGGGAGATGTCGGGTGTATTGAGCCACGGTCGAGCTATTATGCTGCAACATGTGGTGCTGTGGGCTTAGAAAATCCAAGATGGCCGAAAAGCCCACATTGTGCCAGAATCCAGGAAAACCGCACAGTTTTTGCGCACACCAAAATGGTCGCTTAACCTGCCACCCACCAGTGCGAGCGTGATGGGCCAGGGGTGCCATGAGTGTAATGTGTGCCAAAGGAAAAACAGCAGTACATGTTAGCTCAAAAACACTTTGAAATCACCTTTGTTTCTCTGAATGCAAACTCAAAATGCCTATTTCAAACATTGCAAGATATTCGAAAATCTCACTGAACACCAGCAGACATTTGGCAGAATGAAGACTTGTGTGCATACAACATTTGGGAAAAGAAAGAGCCTAAAATAATGTTCATAATGAAACTGGCTGAGCTGTGGATGTCAGCAGTTTAAGTTAAATTGGACTGAAAGCCACTAAAATCTAAATCTTTAAAATAAATGAGTGACCTACTGTTGAGTGTCACCAAGTTTGCAACTGTTAAATGTCATAGTTCTGAACTTAGAATCAGCATTCTAGCTGCATGTGTAAAAATTGCAAGTTTGATTTGGAAGTAGAAAACGCGAACAAAAGTGACATTTGGCTGAAGCCTGGCTTGAAGAGATTGAATTCTGCCCGGCAACTACCCCCGACAGGAGTTGAAACTTGCTCAGCCACTGCATTCCCAGGCCTGGCTGCCTTCTGCTGCCCCCACCAAAAGGAGATTACACCTCTCTGATTGAATCAGGGGAGGAGCACCTGGGAGCAGGGAAACAGAACAATGAGCCTTCCTTGGCTCAGGCAAATGTTAAATTAGGGGGGGTCGTAAATGGCTTCCTCTTGAGAGAAACTGGGAGGGGCAGTGCCTCTGTGAGCAACTTGAGTTGGAGGAAGTGGACAAACCAGAAATTCCACCATGTGCTTTGGGAAACCACACCCCTCTGGGCCTGAGCATAATTTTAAAAAGATGGATAATTCATAGTACGGACTTGGCAAAATTATACAATTAATATCATTATTCTTGTGATTTATCTGTGCACATTTTAAGAGGTGTTAGGACTCTGTGGTATGTTTCCGGGGGGTAGTAGCAGAAAATAAGGTTGTTACTCCAAATGTATGTATGTTAAAAATGTGACACCTTATCATCTGATACCCATATTCCTTGTGCACATTTGTGTAAAATCTGGAAAAGTTTAGAGGTCGTTATCTGGATGAAAAGGGCAGAATCCTGTCATAGGTGGACACGACATCTTACAAAGACAGGGATCGGATGGTTTGGTGCTACAGAAAATATGTTAACTGGATATATAATATTAGAAAAATGGTACATAGATAAATATGTATTTGGATCAAAAAAAAAATTGGGTGCAAACTGACAAGGGGAGGGATTTCAGCCAGCCATAAAAATAGCATCACTCTGACTCATCCTGACTCACAACTCAGTCCCCCAATCAAGGGAGAGAGGAAAACTTGGCCAATGAGAAGTTGTGAGGGGCAGGCTTAGTTATGCCACGCACACACCCATTTTCTAAAGGCATAAAAGGAACACCAAAACCCAGGTAGAGACATTCATTTTCCATTTTCTTGCGGAGCATTTTGCCGGAACACACAACATCTAGAAGGAACATCCAGAATTTAGACTCCAGATAGACTACAGTACTTAAAGCAAAGGCCTAACCCACAAGCTGAGAACTCTTCTCAGCAGGCCTTCAGAATCCAGCAATCCAACCAAACTATTCTACAGCCGGGCAATCTGTTGGATTCTTTGCCAAAAACATTTGCCAGAACCGGTAGCAAACCCAGAAAGCAGTGCTGTATCCAGAGAGACCAGAAACAGAGAGACCCAGACCAGACTGCTGTGAAGTGCATACCAGAGCTGACCCAGAGAGCTGTGACTTCAGAACCACCCGCCAGAAGTCCAGTCCCAACCTGCTGACCAGACCCTGACGGCCTATTTCAAATTCATAGTGTGAGTACTCAGCCAGAACTGTGCAAAACCAATCTCTTAGTTTAAAATAATCTAATTCAAACTATTTTAACCTATTAGAACTGCATCATAAGGAATCGTGTGTCCATCCTGTTGATTCAAACCTTCCAAGCACATCTGTCATTCTGAAACTGTAATTTCATTTCTGAAAATCTACCTCTACTAAATCGTCCGTATCTCTTGAACAGTTTGTGCTAGACGAGTTTTAACTTTCATTTTAAAACTAAGATTCTAAGCTTTCCTCACAAGCCTAGAACCGACTTGCTACTCCTTATAGTTCCGCCGTAATCGCGATCGACGCACTCGGAAAAAAGTGCAGCAAATTGACAGTTTGCTTCATTTCAACCACGTGTAAAAATATCTGTCTTTTGCTTCCATTACTGAATCCTGTTTTCAACCTGATAACCATCCCTGAATCATTGGGAGGGCTGACCTGAACTGATTTAAAGTATCTCTCACTCACCCTGAACCTCTAGAGGGAATTAAAAGCATTTTCAGCATATTTTTCACTTCATTGCCACCACATTTAAAAGGATCTTGCCTGCTTTAAAATCATACATGTTTTCCTCTAAGCTCGCTGGGGGGAACTGGAAATTTTTATTGCATTTTGTATTCCTGAGAATTGTGTGCTCTCCTTCGATCTCCTTATCTTGCATAGGGGGGGAGGGAATTGTCAAAGAAAAAGTGATCATATCATCTTTTTTTGAAATCATATCAAGTTTATTTCTGTGCTGCATTTTTCCCTCATTGCTTTTCCTTGAAACCATAAAAGTATTTTCTGCTACCTTATCCTTCCTATACTAACCCCTCATTGATTGTAAAGAAGTGTGCTAGTGTCAGATTATCTATTGTTGATCAACATTATGTTCATAAGTGTGCTATCAATTATTAATTTATTCATAAAAGTGTGATATATGTATCTTGTTTACTTTTCCAATAAATCTTTTAAATTGCAAAACAAACCTACTTCTTGGCTCAGTGAGGTCAGGGGGATTCAAAGAGAGGAGCATTATATAAGGGTTTATCATCCAGAGCATAACTTGTCATAAAAATATATAAATAAGGGCTTCCCTTGAGCAATCCCAGACAAGGCACTGACTTAGAGGGAGTGCTTGATTGGAGTCACTTAACAGAGAGTCCTGTTGGGTAATGACCTGAAAACTCTTGGAGTTGTGTCTAGTACCCCCAGACTTCCCAGTAAAAGGAAACAGGACTCACTAGGCCTGCAAGGGAGAGGACCTTGAGAGGCTCTCCAGGGGAATTGATAGAGGAAACTATCACCCCCAGTCCACAGGAGTCGGTCAATGCTATTTCAGGAAAAAAAGAGGCAAAGGGAAACCCAAGACCTCCAAGGACAAAGCAGATAGCCCCCCTGTGCTACCAACAACAACATCCCCAAGATTGTCCAAAGCCACACCTGTGACTCCTCCAACTGCTGAGGCTGAGTGTGAGGTACAACCCTGTACGGTTGAGCCAGCTTCTGAAGAGTCAGATCTGGAGGAAGATATAACTGTAGTTGGAGACCTGGATCCTGTTGACCATCCTGAGCTGCAGTCTTTACTGGCAGAAGGTGGACCCAACAGGGCAGACGTCAGCAGAGAACAAAGAGAATGTCTTACTCTTGAAGGTCTTTGCCTACAGGCACCTTCTCAGCTCGATGGGCAAGAGCCTGGGAAGCATAGGTTAAGCTGGGAAGATGGCCTCTTCTACAGCAAACCGACTATGTCTATCCCTGCGGACTGCAAAAGACTTGTAGTGCACCTAGAAAACAGACTCCAGTTCCTACATTTGGACCATGAGATACCTTTGGCTGGTCATTTGAGTTTCAAAAAGACCAAGGAAAGGCTCTCTTTATACTTTTACTGGCCTAAGATGGGTTCAGAAGTTGACAAATTCTGTAGGAGCTGTCACACTTGCCAAACCTCTGGCAAGAGTGGAGCCAAGCATGTGGCACCCTTGGTGCCTCTCCCAGTGGTGGGAGTTCCTTTTGAGAGGGTGGGCATCAACATTGTTTGTCCCCTTGACCTTCCCACATCTTTAGGAAACAGGTTTATCCTGTTTGTAATAGACCATGCTACTCAATTTCCTGAGGCAATACCTATGAGAACTGTTATGGCCCTGGCCCAGGCTGTGGCCAAGGCTCTACTATTTCTACCAGAGTAGGGTTCCCTAAGGAAGTGATATCCAACAGGGGATCTGATTTTATGTCCCACCACATGCAAGCCATGTGGAAAACTGTGGTGTCACTTACAAGTTCCCTACAGCCTACCATCCCCAGACAAATGGACTGGTAGTGAGGTTTAATCATACTATAAAGAGCATGATAGGTGCTTTAGAGGAACCCCTTGAAAGAAAATGGGACCTTCTACTGCCATGCCTTCTCTTTGCTTATAGAGAAGTCCCTCAGGAGGGGGTTGGATACAGTCTCTTTGCACTTCTTTATGGCCATCCAGTCAGAGGTCCCTTGGCCCTGATTAAGGAGGGGTTGGAGAGTGTTCCTTCCCCCAAACCAGTCAGAGTGACTGACTATGTGATAGGTCTCCGGAGGAGAATGTCACACATGATGGCAAAGGCAGGTGGTAACTTGAAAGCAGGTCAGGCTTTGTTCAAACATTGGCATGACCAGAAGGCCAACATGGTTGAGTTTACTCAAGACCAGCTTGTACTAGTCATGGTGCCAACAAGGCAGACAGCCTTGCAGGACAAATGGATAGGACCCTTCAAGGTTGTGGGCAGACATGGAGAGGTGAACTATCTGGTGGACTTAAGAAGACCTAAGGAGGCTCCCAGAGCCTTTCACACCAACCGTTTGAAGGCATGTGTCTCGAGACCAGAAGTGGGAGCTTTGCTTCTAGCTTCAGCTCAAGAGGAGGAGGAGAGTGATCCTCTACCTGACCTACACAGAGGCCAACCTTTAGATGAAAAGATAGAAGGAGTTAATCTCTCTTCTAATCTGACATCTGAACAGCACGATGAGTGCAAGTTTCTGTTGAATCTGTTTGCCTCCCTGTTTTCACTTTAACCAGGTTTGAATCCTTGGGGCCAGCATGATATTCTCACTGGTGACTGTCTACATGTGAAAAGCAGAGGTTACAGAATGTCAGAACAGGTGCGCTCCCACATCAAAGGACAGGTCAACATTATGCTTGGTCTCAGGGTTATAGAGCCCTCTACAAGTCGTTGGTCTAGTCCAGTTGTTCTAGTACCAAAGGCAGGATCCAGGAGTTGAGATTCTGTGTGGATTATAGAGCTCTAAATGCAGTCAGCAAGACTGATGCCCATCCTTTACCAAGGACAGATGAACTGGTGGACCAACCCTTCATGCAGTTTCAACCCCAGCAGGCCTCTACCAGTTTAAGGTTATGACTTTTGCATTAAATAATGCACCTGCTACATTCCAAAGGATGGTCAATCAAGTTCTGAATGGAATGGAGGACTTCTGCATCACATACTTGGATGACATTGCAGTGTTCAGCCCTACTTGGAAAGAACATGTTGATCACATAGGATATGTTTTGCAGGCTCTTGAGCAGGCCCATCTGACCATAAAGGGAAGCAAATGTCAAATTGGTCAGAGCAAAGTGGTCTACCTTGGTCATGGGGTAGGAGAAGGTGAAATAAGGCCATTGCCTAGCAAAGTACAAGCTGTACAAAACTGGGCCACCCCTATTGCTCAAATCCAAGTGAGAGCCTTCCTAGGTCTCACTGGGTACTACAGGAATTTCAATGAGAACTATTGGTCCACAGCTTCTCCTTTGAATGTAGTCACCTCTCCAAAATTACCTAAAAGGTTAGATGGAATGAGGAGTGCACTCAAGCCTTTGAAAACCTGAATAAAGCCCTTTGTCACGCTCCAGTCCTAAGAGCTCCTGATTATCACCAACCCTTCATTGTGCAGACAGATGCATCAAATACAGGTATAGGTGAAATCCTTAGTCAAGTGGATAAGAAAGGCAGGGATCACCCCATTTGCTTCATCAGTAGGAAACTGAAGGAACCAGAAACAAGGTGGGCAACCATAGAGCGTGAGTGTTTTGCAATTGTGTGGTTTCTGAAGAAGTTTAGACCATACTTGAATGGATCTACTTTTGTTATTCAGACAGACCACAAACCCTTGAGATGGTTAATGCAAACGAAAGGGGAAAACCCTAAACTACTGAGATGGTCAATCTGCCTGCAAGGGTTTGATTTCATCATTGAGCACAGGTCAGGATGTCACCACCAAAATGCTGATTGTCTCTCCAGTATGTTTATAACTGACTGCCTCCTGCCCCTTAGTGGGAGGGGGGTGGGCGAGTGTTAGAGAGAAATCCCCAGAATGACTAATTTCCCTTACCTACTGCAGCAGCTTTGCTGGATTTCCAGGATTTTTCTTTTTCACCTGGTAAGAGTGTGAGCCTTTTTTCCCACTCTTACATGTGTTTTGCTGTGCACGTTTAACATGTTTGTGTTCATAAACTGTGGAGCTTCAATTACTCCATAGGCATCATTGTTTTACTGTGTGTTACACAGCACCCTTAGTGCAGTGACACAGGGTTGTCTTTTTCAGACTTCCCACTTTAAACTCCATATTCTGGGACTGACTACTGTCTCCCGGAACATGTAAAGTTACCATTGACCTTATTAGTCTTTTTAAATTCGCAGACCCAGTACAAACTATCTTACATAGAGTACTGGAAAGGGTTAATAATGTTCCCTTTTTGTCTGTCTCTCATGGAACATTATTTTGTTACCCTTTCTTTAAGATTTGGCTGGTGGTAGTGGTATCTACCATATTTTTCCTACTGTGGTCTATGTAAATAGCCTTGGGACTGTTTTAGGCTATTTTAGTAGCCTCAAACTTAAATCTGTTGGACCCCATTTACTTTTATTTGGTTCCGGCTGGGTTTATTCACCATTTCTTTTTGTAATGATCTTTCTTGTGTTTTACTCTGCATGCCAAACCAGGTTTGGTTCCTTTGTTTGCCATCCTTTGGTGGGCTTCTGCACAGAAGCCCTCTTTAGGTGCCTGAGAGTCTGGGGGAACAGGATGTGAGGGAGGGGTTTTAGGCCCTCTGCACAGGGTTACATTTGAAGCCCAAGTCACACTCTGGTTTGATTGTGTGCTCCAAAACCCCCAACCGGCCCATAGAGTCAGGGTTTGCTCAGAAGCACTTTAAGACAAGATAGCAGCAGCCGTGAGATGGATGGGGGTGCAGATTTATTACTCCAACACCAATCAATAAGGACAACTCAAACGGTTTGGCAAAGGGAGTCTGTTTAATGACAAGAACAAAAAATGGGGAGATATGAATATCAGTAATGGCTCACTCTTCCTTCTCACTTCAACTCCAACAAACTTCATATGACTATCAGCAATGGTCCGCTCTTCCTTCTCGCTTCAACTCCAACAAACTTCATAAAAATTGTAACATTTATACTAAAAACTCGTCATCAGTGACGTGCAACATTCAAAAGTTAACATGCAATTCCATTGGTTAGGAAAAGGTGGCTTTACTATAGGTACTATATCTGCATATGGTAACGGAGTGAGGGGATTGGGTAAACACTTGTCAGGTGGGAATCTAAGCCCTACCTTTAAAATGACTACTGCAGACATCACTAAACTTACAATGTCCTATTGGTTCCACTAACTATAGGACCCTACAATATTTGGTTCATTGTGATTGGGTTGGCACCAACCCCATGATTGCTTTTCCACTTTTCTAAGCAGCATGCAAAATAGTCAGCCAGGTGCAAGGTGCACCTTAGTTACCTGGCCTTTCTCCAGTCCTTGCTACAATCAATCATTACTTTAGTAGCCATGTGTCAATTATTTCACTTTGGTTGGCCTCGAGACTGCATCTGCACTCCGGCTCGGCTGGTCATGTGGTTCAGACACCGTGAATTTGCTGCTTCTTCCATCAATTTGTGT
Source organism: Ambystoma mexicanum (assembly GCF_040938575.1). Lineage (NCBI taxonomy): Eukaryota > Metazoa > Chordata > Amphibia > Caudata > Ambystomatidae > Ambystoma > Ambystoma mexicanum. The sequence goes on from NC_090927.1 coordinate 330,349,808, forward strand.
ATTTGATTCTTGCTTCACTCACCACCTGCCTTCAATTTCTTATCTCAACCTTTCAGAGGCAGGATATACTCTTCTTAGTTTCAATTAGATGTAGCTACTGTTTATCTCTTCTATTGATACGACCTTGGCTTTCCTGGCATGAGTTGCCTCTGCTGAGTTTTGTTTCAACCGTCTCTTCTCGTTTTTGCTAAATATGAAGTTTTTCTCATGTGGCCTTTAGTAACCTGGGTTGAATCTGCTTATTGTGCAAAGTAGAAATATACTTATAATAAGGTGCTTTGTTTGAGGTAGATTATGTATAGTGGCGCTTGTCGCACTATTCCTCTAATAAACATAGCAAGCTGTACTGTTTTCTTAGCATTCTTCGGTTCTAAGCATACTTGCAGGTGTAAATTGGTTGAATATCTTCATCTTGCTTACAGTTTAAGCTTCTTATATTTTGACATCATTCTCTCACTTTAAGTTCACGATATCCGTGTTCATGGAGTTTCGTCTCTTTGCGTCATATTCTGGTCATCATTTCTTCTATCTGTGAGTTCGTCTGGGCCCTCGTGATGTCACCATTCGTCTTCTATTAAGGCCTTTTAGGTTTCTTCAGGGACTGTACACAGACGATCTTCATTTCCGTTTATTTGCTGATATGGTTTTCTCAATGGATATCTTACTGTCCATGGTTTTCTTGATACTTGATACTAGTACGTCGATAGATGCTGTTCTTCTAATAGTCACTGGGCAGAGCGCTATCGTGGCTCTCTGCTGGTTTATTTGCTCATTATACGTCACATATCTTGGTGTGAACGTTCCTGGTACTTCAAAATGGATGCTTGGAGTGCAGGCTTTATTTGGGACCTCCTCTACAATTGGCTAGGTGACTGTTCTGCCAGGACAGCCATTGTGCTGGGTGATTGACAGCCACGCTTTTTATATGGGGGAAAACTGCATAAAAAGCAGGTCTCTGGGACTAGGAAGGCAGAGTCGTCACTGGATCGAGAGAACCGAAGAGAAACTGGAAGAAGAGGACCACTACCACGACTGAACACCCCGGTGAAGCCATGCTGCGGGTCCGAATCTCCAAACTTTGACAACAGAGAATATCTGCAAGGAATCTTCTTCTTTTGAGCTGGTGGGACCAACCAGTTTGCCAAACACCAAGCAAGGTCTCCCTCCCCTGGTTTAATTTGCTGTGCACAGCTGCAGTAAACCGGATAGCCAGGAGGACCGGACCCTGTTTGGGTTTTAAGGAGCGCTCCTTTTATTTGTTGCTTTGCGCTGCTGCTGGTTTCTTCCCTCGGAAGTGCAGGACCCTCCAGTCTTCCTACTTTGTGTCAGTCTGATAGTCGCTTCAGGAACCATGAGCCTGCAGGACCTGCCAGGAACGTCTGCCTCAGCTACAGACTTCTTCTTCATTTAAGGTACTGTTCTAATCCGGTTGTTCGTTCCATCCAACCACAGTGAAAGTGGTTGAAATCTTTTGCCAATCCGAGGGCTTGTCCTTCTCTACTCTTTTAAATAACTTTTCCTTCGACCAACTTCATTTCAAACACTTGGCAAAGACTTAACCGCAAACTACTCTGAACTGTGTGATCCTCTGCAAAGAATCTGAACCACTAACATTAGCCCAGGCCTCTTGATTAGAATCCTCATTGTAGCAAGTCTGTTCTAGATTGCCCTGCCTACTTACTTATTATTGCTGCTTAATTGTATATAAAGCTTGCCTTCCCCTCCCTTTTAAATTGCTGGAGTGCCATTTTGCTCACACTTCATTTTGAGTTTAACTTGCCCAGAATTCATTGGGTGTTGTGTAGTATATTAAGAGTGTGATTTTTCTGCTGCTTTACTTAGTGAATTGTTTTACAACTGATGTGTAAATATATGCTTATTCTTTTACTCAGAAACCTTGAGTCAGTGTTTTGCTGAACTATAGTAATTGCTGTCCTTTGTGTAACTTCTGATACTGCTCACTTTACTCTTGAGATAAGTCTGGCTGCTCAGCCATCACTACCACTTTACTGTGTAGTACAAGCTTGTACCAAAGGTACATTTGTACTTGCACTTGTAGTCTTAATTGTTTGTGGTGTTCCCAAAGTGTAATGCACATGATTCTGCCTAACATGCATAGCCATCCATTCTAACATATCTCAGTCTAATTACATGAATACGTTAGTATTCTAAAAATACAACTTAAACAACACATTGGGCCTCATTATGAGGTGGGCAGTAAGGGATTACCGGCATCGGTAAGGGCACCGGTGCCGGTAATCCCTTACCGCCCTACTACGAGTTCCCTTTGCGGGTTCTTCCTTAATGCCTGGTTTTACCAGGCTTTAAGGACGGGATCCGCAAAGGGATGCTGGGGTCAATAATGGTACCACAATTTCCACTGTGATGGAAACGGTCCTGCCAGGCCCAGGATAATTAATTGTACCTCAGAAAAATCTGGCATAATTCCTGAATGACAGGTCCTGTCAAAGTAGATGTGAAAGAAATCAACAAGCAACTTTCATTTCACTCACATGGGAACACGCGTTTATTTGTTCCCAAAATGTATCCCAAAATGTATCCTTGTGCAGCTGTTCAAAGAGAATTTTGACTTTTTGAACCAGGTCAAGTGCAAATGTATCTATACTTTGGATACAACTCCTGCTGAAAGAAAATGACTACAGCTGCAAAGACAGTGTTGGCAATCTGAGGAGCTGCAAACCGAATTAAAGAAATAAATGCTAGCAGTTTTTATCACATGTGGAAAAACGGGCTGTGCTGACTGAAGAGAAAAAAATGGCCTGTTTAGAAATTCAATTGTTAATGAAAGCCTGTTTACTTAGCAATATAAATTGATCATGTTAGTGGTGATAATACACACATAGGCTATCTTCTTTCACAGGTTTGTTTAAGTTAAGACCCAAAGTAAGAAATTAAACAGTTTAAAACACATGGGATGGAACTGCAAACTCTCAGAAACACCAGTCATTCCAGTTGCCAGCCACGAAAGTTCCCAAAGGAAGGGAGATACACCATAAATCCAGGACATGTAGGTGCGAAGTGCAAGCTTGAAAAACTTTGTATGGGACAGGACAATGAAAGTTCGCACACTCGTCAGACATTCGTCTGTGCTCCATGCTGGGACAATAGCAGTCCTGGGACACTCAACTGTCAAGTGTGAAGTGGCAATAAAACCTTCAATTAAGACTGGAAAACCCCTTGCCTGGAAGGAAATGACAGCTGCTTGCAGTTGGGGGAATAAAAAAAAACAGGATCTTCTAACAAAGGGACTGCCTTGTGGTTACAAAGACTATGTTATAAAGAAACTTTAAATACTTTTATTTCTGTAGCAAGAATTAGCAAAAATCTAAAAAGTTTGCAGTTTTAAATCTAATTTTGTGGGCTATCTTTTAAAACTTGCTAGAACTCATTCCGCATGGGTAACAGAAGTTACGAAATATGACAGATTCCTAGGAAAGTATTAATGTGGCAAACATAACATTTTGTACATACATCCCTGGGGACAATTCGCATTTGTGTATAAAATAGTGGAATTTTAGGCTGAATCTTTAATGTGTAAAAATACCTAAATGTATCAGAAAAGCGAAACTAGGTCGCACTGACCTGAGGATTGGACTGATCTGGGCTGCACATAATATATAGCCTGTGTGTAGAATTTGCAAAGAGATTGCAAGTGAAGAAATGTATTGGCAAAATCGGATTTTAGGTAAAGGTGGGAGTGTTTGGACATTGTAAACCTCACCTCATAAATCTGACATCATTCCTTTAGAAATCCAACCAACTGAGAGCGAGGTGGAGACTAGCTCCACTGCCCAATCCAAGTAGTTTAGGGGTGGGCGTAGTTAGCCCTGTCCAGCCTCTACCTTGATGATGTCATTTGGCATTATAAATAAGGGTCCTTGACAAGACCCTAGACACACACAGTCTTCATGATTTCATGTGCTGTGTTCCTGTTCCTGTTTCATCTTTCAGACTCCAGACTCCAACTAAAAGGCCAAGCATTGCTGATCCTATTCCAGGGCCCATTGCAAAACCCAAGCATTGCTGATCCTGCTCCAGCAAGGCCTACCCTACAATATTAAAACCCACTAACCTCCCAGCAACCAGGAGAAACTGTGGTACATTTGGCATCCTAATCCAGCCTGGCTTGCCATCGCTCAAGGCATGCTGCTATCCTGCTACCCTGATGACCTATAGTATCCTTTAACCATAATTGCCAGTCCAGAAGAACTATCCTTTGGTGTCCAGTCCCTGCCCAGCTGATCCTGTCCCGCTGATTTTGCCAGCTGTCCTTTGTTAGGCAAGATCCGTGTGATGACCAGAACCGCTGACTGTCCAAAATCCAAACTAAACAGTGGACTGTGAGTATCAATAGGAACCATAGAATACCTTGCCTTGCCCTTAGCTCCACTCTCTAAGTCATCCTATCCTTATGCTGATAATTTGTAATATTGCCAAAAATCATTCTTGAAACTCTGCCTTTGATTCCTTGTGCTAGCGCCAACATCTTTAATAATTTTGTCTTGGGAAATCCTAAGCCCTTAGTCCTCCTTCGAGTGATCGGACTGGTTCTGCCAGGGCGGGCATGGAGGTGATAGGGTTGAATTTGCAAGTCAACCCTAGAGCTTACTGTGTCTCAATCTGGTAGCCTATCCTGAATGTGTTAGTGTGGAGTAATACTGTCCTTGTCAAAATTGATTTATTTTCCTTTTTCGCACCTTCATTTTCTCAAAATGCACCTCACTAGATCCTGCATAACTAACTCACTACCCCCCAACACAAAAACTGCATTGTGATTTACAATATTTCACTCGTTTTTTTTAAAAACTGTTTTGGTAATTTCAGGCGGGAATTGCAAAAGTTTGCTAAATATACAACGTGTCATTTTGATTATAAACTGTTTTAAATCTTCCACTCAATTTCGAATTGTATGCTTTTGCTCAATCCATTGCTTGTGAGTGATAGTATCTTTCCAGTGTTGCTCCAGTAAAGAATTGTTTTTGTTTCAAGAGTATTATACACATTCATTGTTTTATTCATCCATTTCCCAGTGTTATCTTTAGTATTGCCAGGGATCAAAATCCGTTTTTCACTCTTGTTTGCGGAGGGACGGTTGGCTTTCAATTCTGTCTTCCACTGTCCTTCCAGATTACCTGCTGCTTCTGTTTATCCACTTAGAATTGATTATGTGTGGGTTGAGGGAACATTGCAGGGGGAATTGCTAACTCAAGTGCTATCTTACCTAAGGCCAAAAAGTGCTCCTATTCCCTGGTGTTTTGTAGTTGTGTCAATAGAAGGTTAAACTAAGTGCATTGATTCTATTCCTATTGTCCTTATCCCCCATTGGTGATTGCTGTCCCATATTAAAAATGGTATGATTTCTTTTGAATTTTAAAATGAAATAAACTAATAATACATTTTATCAAGCAGCCTGGTTCATGGTCCATTGTGACTCAGGGTATTTGAAAAGGGTGTGTTATATGAGTGGTGTACCATCTCAATAACGAATCTAATCTAAAACATAAGCATTTCAATTGCGCACTGCATACTGGGTTGAGACTAAGGTGTGCGTCGCCTGATTGAAATCCTTAACACACATGCCATTTCAACCTTTAGTGGCCCCCTTTGCATGTGCTTATACCAGATTTCTGAGAGGGCTCTCCACATGAGATCTCCCCAGGTGACCTATCCCATAAAGCATTTTCTGAGGTCCTCTTCATATTCAGGCTATCTGCTGTGCAAGATCTGCACCCCGATGGCCCTTGAAGTCTACACCACTGCATTCTATTTCTGTCAACGTTAATATCAATGCAATTTCATCCTTCTTTGTAGCTGCTTTTTGTGTGCATCAACTGTGTGATGCTTCACCTCATTGCTACCCCACACCATGAATACTCATTATGTTGTTTCTTACCTTTTCAGTGTCCATGTCTGACCTTCTACCGATCTCATGATCAGTATGTCGCCTCTTGTATTTTTACTGTCCATGCATGAGCTCCTCATCCATAAGTCATTGTGTGCTCACAAATAGCCCTCAATGGTAGCAACTATGTCAGTTTATTAGGCTAACCATGAATTCATACATTGTTTCCCAATCGGATCCATTGGATGCAAATTTATTTCATGAACATCAATGTTTCATAACCTGAAAAGCTAACCTTTGAATACGGGAGTTTTGCAATCTTAGCTGAAGGCCTTTTCTGTATATATTCTCTCATGTGTGGTTTTTCCGTTTGCGCCCTCTTCCCTGGGTTCCCCTGCACTGCATGCCCTTTCTTTTTCCATTGTCAGCCCACTACTTCATCTACCTATGGATGCCTACACCACCAAGTTGCCTCGTCCCAGAATGGATGATCTGACTGCAGCCACCACTGACAACCACATTTCTTGACACTGAGAGGTCTCAATGGTAGGACATTATAACTCAAAAGAAGATATCTACATGAACGTTGCAGTTTGTGTGACCAAATTATAGCAGTGTCAGTCTTTCATAGGCCCCTAGCAAATTGAAACATTTCTGAATGTGTTTATGAGTCCGTCTGCATCTGGTGAATCACTGGAAACTGGAAATGCACACAAAAACGGTGGACGCACATGGCCTGATTCATGGAAATGTGCGCAGTAATCCTGCAACGGCCACGTGCCGAGAACGACACTGCGCGTGCCTGTGCACAGAATAAAAAATGTGTGCCACACGTATTTATGGAATTTGCTGCTCAAAGTAACTTTATTCGCAAGTCATGCCCGGAACGCCCCAGACAGGCCCACAAGCAAAGCATAAAAAGCCAGAACAGATACCTTTGTGCGCACGCCCGGGAACGAATACATTCACCATTCAAAGAGTGTGTGGGATCCTCCGCAAGCAGGCCTGCAGCACCACACACCGTGGGTAATAATAAGCAGCGCTCCGATACCTGAGGGTTCGTAGCGCTATATAAATGCCAAATTATTATTATTATTGTTATTATTATCTCAGGGACCTTGTGCAGGGTCCCCTGTAACTGTTGCCGGCACCCCATCAACATTTGTATGAGAAATTGTAACTCAGTCTAAACTCTGCATGCAAATCCCCGTAAACGATTTTTGCACCACACATTACACTGTTTATGTGCACCCCTAACTTAGATCTGAACCCCGTTTGTGTACCCCCCTAAATCTGACATGTAAACCTACCTCTGCGATGCAAATCCATGGACAAGTGTATTTATGCCTGCCTTAGGGTGGCGTAGTGATCGATGGAATTGCCTGGCCATTCCTATGCAGAGAGGTTGCACGCTCAAATCCATGAATACGTCTCGTGCTGTGCAATTGTGGCTTACGAGGAACTTCTGTGGGCCGTCCCTCGTAACGCCCACTTTTTTGCATGTTCTTCCCCATTTTCTGTGTTCCACCCACTACTCCGCCCTCTGCACAGTCCTCGCCCACGGTCTGTGTGGTGTCTCACGCAAGGTTCTCGACAGCTTGCTGAGATGTCCTCAGCCTGCGCGAACTCCATGCAAGTCCAGGAAAAGTACCACGCATTCTATTCCATGAATCGACGAACGTGGATTTGCATGCAGTTTGTCACGCAAGTACCCTATTTTCAGTGCAAATAATTCCTTGAATCAAGCCCACAGTGTAATTTTATTTTTCTGCCTACCAATTAAATAAAATGTAGCACCAATTAACTGTTGTACATGTAATGCTTAAGCATGTCAATATCTCATGTTAAAGGTTTTCTGTTACCTTACCTTTAGTAGTTTTAGCTTTAAATAAATAATAAAAAAACATGTTTTTTTTTGTTTAAGAAGCTAGCACGGACATGCGATATTATCCCAGTGGTAGCTATTCAAGTAACCAGCATCCATATAGTAATATTGATAAAAAGAATAATGACAAGGAAAGAGATGTGTACCTTCGAGTACAGTGTTGAAACTATGAGAGCACGCTACCAAAAATGTCTTTAAAAAAGCCTACCTGGAAAATGGTTTTGCCAATGGTCACTAGAACCAGAGTTTGGGAGGGTATCGGGGAGGGGTGGGTTTCAGCACTTACTTATGGGTCGCCCATGCTGCTCGCATTGCAGTCTAATGGCATTGACTGTGGCCCTATAAGGAGTCCTTCACTCCTTCAAAAATCCATCACCTTGTCACTGCGACCAGCCGAATTGTTCCTAAATCAAAAAGCTTTTGCATGTTAGTTCACAGAGCACCAAGTTGTACACCTTTCCTTAACCTTCTGATTCCCTTCTAACGTTTCTCATATACTTTTCCATTATATTCCATGATTTGCTAGCACTACCTCAGCCTATCACTCCATAGTGACCTAATGTAGTGCCATAGTAGCCTACACTTAATTCCTAGCTGCAGACTCGCTTAACACTGTGAAATGCTTCACATTGCTTCCTGGTTATCAGCACCCACATCATTTCCTAATTGTTGTTTGCTGTTACTATCTTGGTGTCCAAAAAATGGTTATTATATTTGGGGTCGGTGCTGCAATGTGAAATAAATGATCTTGGTACTATGTGCTTCAAATACAACTACTATTACTACTACTACTACTACTACTACTACTACTACTGATAATAATAATAATAATAATAACAACAATAATAATAATAATAATAATAATAATTATTATTATTATTATTATTAAGTTGGGGTTTTATATACAACTGGATACCGGAAATTCAAGTTTCCAAGCACCTGCTAACAGGTGTCAGAAACTGCCATCATTATTACCCACATTTGTGGTGCTCCATTTAAGACCTTGGAAGGAAGGCATGTGTTGGCATGCAGGAATACTTTATGGAAAGGGGCCCACTATGTGTAGAGCTAACCCCTCTACCAAATGGCAAATAAATAGCTTTATTTTAACAACATGCACCATTGCAACTTAAGAGGGGGAAAGCAGTCTTTCCTGTCGATCTAAATGGTATGTTCGATTTTCTGAATTAATTATGTTATTTATTTCCAAGGTTTTTACGTGAAATACATGTTCGTTCTTCTGAAACAAATGTAGATTGTTTTGTAATTGATAAACCTGAAGACAGAATTACACACGTTTTAAACTAACATGAATACTGCTTCTCAACTTACAAAACGGATATAATTCCTTTTTGGAAGATCAACATGTAACTATCATAAATTGAATAAGCTCAAAAAAATAACACAATAATGTTCTATGGAAAGCTCACTATTACATGCAGTTTTAATAGTGTTTATTAGGTGACTTGTCCAAAGGCAAACTCAGTAAAATACACACACAACGAATGCATTTCCCTTTTGTTTTCTCCGAGAAATGGCCTTCCTTTTTAAGGGCTTTCATGTTTTTCCATTGGTTTCTATTTCTTCAATGACTAGCATCTAGGAAACCAATTTTGTTCTGAGATAATCTTCCTCTGTATTTTACGTAGCTCGAACTTCTTTCAAGAAACATTGCTAATATTATAATCCCTCCAATCCAGATGCCTTGAAATCACCATTATCAGCCCTGAACATTTGGTGTGTTGCTTAGAGTTTGCATTTGAATGTTATCAAATATGTTAATACGCGTTGGCACAGCTGTTCAAATATAAAGTTATGCCGCTCTGAGATATCGCAATGTGAATGTGCAAAGCACATCCTCTTTGAAGTAGTTCTAACAACACAAGATGATGAGATTTGAAAGAAACATGACGTCTACATGAATACCTTTGTCTGCCATCATTTCACTTATTGAAAAAACTGCCGTGTTCGCTGGCATCATGTCAAAATGGAAAAACTTAAAAACAACTTTAAATAATCATCTCAATAAAGGCTGTTTTAAACAGCGTCTTTTTGCTATCGGTCATACAGTATGGACCGTCTTGAACAAAAACATTGTCATTAGATTTCCCAGCAAGATTCCAGACAAAAAGCAGATATTGATGAGACAATCAGAATGGTATACTTCCTGTGAGGGATTTAAAGACACATGGAAAGCTTCACAAGTAGAGAAGCGTTATCAAATCCTCTGAAATTGGTGTTAATCGGAAATCTGTATCTCAGAAGATATCTGGAATCATCAGCCTTGGAAATTGTGTTCTGGTATTTTGTAAGGAAATTCAGGACTCTTCTGCTATTCCACTAAGCACTTGGTGTGCCCACTGACAGGGTGAGGACTCATGCCTGTCGATGGCACGTTCTGCCCTGAATGCAGAGGGGATAGCTATTAGCAACCCAGGTTACATCCAAGGAGCAAATGGTTTGAGTTTACTATTGCAATCGGAAACACACCTTGCACACTAACCGAGTTCTCATGAAAATAACCACAAAGTGAAAATGTCCGGCAGGAAAATTGTCATTATCCCTTTTATATTTCGTGTACTCGGGGGTCAGATCTAGAGTGGGCGCATCTGATATGGCATAAGGTAAATTGTGAGCTGGGTAGGAATGTTTATGGATTGGGGGTAGCGGCAGCAGGAGATGTTGTGATGTGTGTACTGTTTATATAGCACAGGCAGTATAGCCTACTGGCAACACACTTGAAGTTGGTACTCATTTGTTGACCTCGCAGGGATGAAAGGTTGAATTGGCCTTTCTGGGATTGACACCTGCAACCTGCAGATCACACAGAGATCGCAGCAGCAATCACTCAACATGCTGAGCTTTCTTTCCAGCTTAGAGGTGGAGGAAAAATTGTGTGATTTGGGGGCCAGGAGCAAATGGGGAAAAAAGATGGTAGACTGGGGCAATGGACCAGCTGGCCACAGAGAAATGCAGGCAGATGACTCGCACCTACAGTCCTCGCTACCCATGGCTGTCAGAAGATGTGCTGAGGCCCAGGGCAAAACATTTGGTGAGGCCCCCTTACAATTTTTTGCACTCGGCCAGCGGTGGCACAAATCCGCAAACAGGAGACTTGAGAAATCTACCCTTGAGTTTGTGCGCAGGATCCCAAATATGGTTTATTACTACAACTCCAAATCAACTACAGCAAAGTTGGATTTCTCAACTGAAGAAAGGTTCATGCCAGACTAACTTTTTTATCATATGAATAAATATATATAAGATGGCATGAGCTCTCCACTGCGCCACCTCCAATTCTCTGAGGGTCAGTCACTTTTCCAAGCAAAGAGTTGAGGGCAGATCTCTTTCTTCGGCTGGGGCCTCCCTCTGGAAACAGCCTCCCTGCCTCTCTAAAACTTGAGCAGAACCGTCTCCGGTTCCAGAAGCACCTCAAGACCTGTCTCTTTGCTTCTGCCTTCTCTCTTCCTCTCCCTTGCTGATCACCTGCCTGATCCATGCACTGGTCACCTGGTCAAGCTCTGAATTCGGCCCAGGTCCCTGCCTGTCCTGTTGCAATCCCACACTGCCTCTTGTCTCCCCTGCACTTGTGGTCTTTATCTGTAACCCTACAGTCCCCACTCTTGCTCTTATTCTCCACTGGTTGGCTGCACTTATGAGTACCCACACTTGCCACCCGTTGGCTGCACTCTTGTTTCTCCATTGGTACTGCACTTCTGCATCCTACCCCACCCTCGGCACTTCTCCCCTCGCCCCTTCCCTGCTCTTGTGCAATCTGAATGACACAAGTCCTAGTAAAATCTGTGTTTTGTCCAACTCTTTTGTTTCTCCCCTCTTGCCTTGTCGCGCCTAGAAAGACTTGTGTACAGGCACGTTATAAATGCCATATCATATCATTAAGGAGCACCGTGCCCCCGTGTGCACATTAAAACACACATCATACACAGTGACAAATGATGTACAGTTGAGTCTGGTACATTTCTGAACTTAAGAGGCTTACATGTTTTTGCCAATTAGGCAGGATCAACAGAGCACAGTGAGGGAGCCCAAACCAAACAAGGGTTGTTTTAGGGGGGGTTCTCACTTGCAAAATTGGGTAGAAATCCATAAAACTTGCAATTGGTTTCGTATGGAAGCACATGAAAATTCCCAATAGTTGCAAATCACAAATTGTGCATAGGAACATTTTCCAATACATTTCAGCCCGCCTTTCCACGCGAGATATGCTCGTAAAAAATGTATTCATGCTGGTTGTTCTAATTATGTCAATGCAGGCTGCATCAATATATGCCATTATTACCATGCACGGACTCCGAGCCAGTAAAAATGCCATGTCATAGAAAGTATATCCAGGCTGACTGTGTACCATAAGTGTTATTACTGGCTAGATTGGCTTACATTCAATGTGGGCCAATTTAGCCAAGTAGTAGGTTTGCTTTAACATTGATGCATAGTCCTGTGCATCAAGGGTAAAGTAAAAAGAGCACTAGCAATGCTAACAGTTTGGGCATTCGTGGATGCATGGGAAAGGCACTTCTCTATTGGTATTAGCTGGCCATTGATAGTGCCAGTGCAAAATGGTTTGAGTACCTGAGCAGCTAATAGCAGTGCCTGGTAAATGCCTAATACTTATACACAAGCCAAAACTGCTGGCTTTGCCAATGCTTATTTTTAAAAGAACTTCAGTGAAAGACACGCAGGGTGTTTTTAAATTGAGTGTCCAAAGGCAGACCTGATTAAGACATTTTTATTACACCAGTTACGTGTTTACAACTCCAATGAAGTCATGAATTCTCAGAAGACTCCTTTGTGGAAACACTTGCAGGCACATTGAGGGCATCATTTGATGGCAAGGCATGTTTAAAGCTAGCTCAAAGAGTTCCAGTGAGGAGGTGATTAGCATGGCCATGAGAAGTCATTTCACTGTTAGCACCTGCATTCATATCCATATATTTTTAGGTAATTGAAATCGTCTCATTCGAAATGTGGACAGATGTTAGGTGCCCCCACACAAGGAAGTTAGCCCCTTCCTCACAGCCTCTGACGTTTGCGCCTCTCCCAACATTTGAAGTGTTAGTCCCCTTTAGCCCTTGACATTTTAGCCTAGGTGCACCTCTGATGCCATGAAACCACCCCTTAATGAAGTGGCCCCCAGGGCGGCTACATTTAGGGGTGGTGCTAAACACACACTCACAAAAAACACTTTCACCCATGCATTCATTCACCAGTTACACAACTCCATACATGCATGTACACATAAAACCAAAGACAGCATTGACACAAACACCAATATGCACGCATGCATTCATACATACACATATACATAATCATTTAATTTAAATACACACATACACTTTTAATTTAAAATAAAAAACACTTACCTTACCTCCATGCACCCTTAAAAAGCATCCACGCAGCCGACACATAGACATGCTGCCTGACAAGAGAGAACTCCTCTCCCATCAGTCAGCATGATTACGCTGACAATATAAACACACTGGCTGACAGAAGAGGACTCCTTTCCTATCAGTCAGCGTGGTCATGCTGAGCAACGTGAACACGCTGACTGACAAGAGAGAACTCCTCTCCAATAAGTCAGCATGATCACGCTGACAACATGAACACATTGACTGACAGGAGAGGGTTCCTCTTCTGTCAGTCAGCGTGGTCATGCTGAGCAACGTGAACACACTGACTGACAAGAGAGAACTCCTCTCCCATCAGTCACTGACTGACAAGAGAGAACTCCTCTCCCATCAGTCAGTGTGGTGACGCTGAGCAACGTGAACACACTGACTGACAAGAGAGAACTCCTCTCCCATCAGTCAGCATGATCATGCTGACAACGTGAACACACTGACTGACAAGAGAGAACTCCTGTCAGTCAGCGTGGTCATGCTGAGCAACGCAAACACACTGACTGACAAGAGAGAACTCCTCTCCCATCAGTCAGCGTGATCACGCTGACAACATGAACACACTGACTGACAGGAGAGGAGCTCTCTCCTGTCAGTCAGCATGGTCATGCTGAGCAACGTGAACACATTGACTGACAAGAGAGAACTCCTCTCCCATCAGTCAGTGTGGTCATGCTGAGCAGCGTGAACTCACTGACTGACAAGAGAGAACTCCTCTCCCATCAGTCAGCGTGATCAGGCTGATAACATGAACACACTGACTGACAAGAGAGAACTCCTCTCCTATCAGTCAGCGTGGTCATGCTGAGCAACGTGAACATACTGACTGACAAGAGAGAACTCCTCTCCCATCAGTCAGCGTGATCAACTGACAACATGAACACACTGACTGACAGGCGAGGAGTCCTCTCCTGTCAGTCAGCGTCGTCATGCTGAGCAATGTGAACACACTCACTGACAAGAGAGAACTCCTCTCCCATCAGTCAATGTGGTCACGCTGAGCAACCTGAACACACTGACTGACTAGAGAAAACTCCTCTACTATCAGTCAGCGTGATCGCACTGACAACATGAACACACTGACAGGAGAGGAGTCCTCTCCTGGCTGTCATTGTGGTCACGCTGAGCAACGTGAACACACTGACTGACAAGAGAGAACTCCTCTGCTGTCAGTCAGTGTGGTCACGCTGAGCAACGTGAACACATTGACTGACAGGAGAGGAGTCCTCTCTTGTCATTCAGCATGTCCATGTTGTCAGCAGAATGATGGGAGGCAGCAGAGCCCACTTCTGAGCCCTGCTGTCTCCCATTATTTTGCTGTTTGTTGCGAAGCCAAAGGCTTCACAAGAAACAGAAAAATCATTGCAGGGGCAGCACAGTCCCCCGTGTGAATAAAGGACACAGGAGACTGTGCCGCATTCCACTTAGGAGAGGGGCCCGCAAGGCCCCCAGCAAGCATGAGGCTGCCTCTCATTGTGATGCTAATGTGTATTTATTTGAGACACTCATGTCTTGCCCATATAACACTAAAAGTAACTGGATCAAATAATATGAAAGTTGGCCAGCAAACACTGGTCAAGTGGTGTAGTGGAAGATGTCAGTAGGCTTTGTTGAACAACACACTTTTTAGCACACTGCTCAGTTTCTAAGGTGTACAGTTTTAATTATTTGCACGTAATTGGAGTGGGCTCTATAGTGAGAATTTGAATGGGTTGCAAAGTTGACATGTGAATTATAGTTCCAGTTTTGATATTAGATGTGACACTTTTATGGACAAGCCTGTGGAAAACTTAACTAATATTTGAAGTGCGAAAGTGCAGACAGTTGATTCTTATATCCTACATTTCTGCACCATTTGCTGCTTCCATTGACTAAGTAACAGTTTCCCTATCTCAGTGCTGTCACCTTTCAGTGTATATATTCTGTGCATGCCTGATGGATAGCTGAGGGGAAGCCTAGAATACTGTTCATAGCCAAGAATGTGGAGGAACCCTATGTGCAAAGGACTACTAGCAGTGCCTTAGCTAATCTCTTTACTTGGGTGTAATTGAAAGCCTTTTCAAATGTCCCATAATTTACCCCTTTCTACACAAACCCTCTTTTGACAGTAGCATAGCCAATGTATGGACTATTTCCTATATTTTGGAACCTTCACAGCTCATTGGGCCTCATTAAACGTATGGAGGTAGCCATGCCGCTATTAGTGCCATGGCTACCCCCATACTGGGTCTGGGTTCCCCGAATGGGAAAGTACTGGGCCATTCTGACCTTGGAGGGCCCAGTAATTCCCCTTCCTAGGAACCCGGACCCGGTACATCCCCTTTCCCATTCAAGCCCCCATAGGGCTCAATGGGGAGGATGCAAACAACGTGCCCATTAATGATGGGCCCGTTGTTTGCATCCTGGTCTGCTCACGGGACCCACTAAGGACGCCTGGTAAAACAAGGAGTCCTTAGCAGGTCCCGCGAGGAGACCTCGTAATGAGGCAGTAGCGGGATAACGGGGCTGGCATCTCTACCGGCCCCGTTATCCCTCTACCGCATACCTCGTAATGAGGTCCATTGACTTTCAGACCTTTATTGAATCTTGAGAGAATATTCACCACTCACAGGTTTCCTCCCAGATCCAGCATGGGAAGTATTCAGTTAGAAACCTACTGGTGGAGCCGTGAATTGCTATTGGCACTGGCAGAGTTGTTGCCCTTATTCTATTGGATTTTTCTGCAGCCTTTGTCTCCATTGATCATGACAGTTCTTAGGCCACCTTTAGATATCAGGACTGTGCCGTCCTTCAACTCCTTCAAATCAAAAACCAAATCTTGGCTTCACTCCCAAATCTGATTGTGCCCTGCCTATGGCACTCACCTTTTCTGACTTTCTGACGTCTCTACGGTAAATTACAAAGACTAATGCTTCTCTTGTACTTATTGTAAATATCTGTATACTGTGATTATATAAATTTGTAAACAGAATGTACAAATCAGATGTATATGTTTGGTACGTATGTAATATTGTAAACATGCCTACCAAGTTCTTGCGCCCGGATGCCCCTGGGCCTGGCGCACGGTACAAATAAGTAAAATACAAATACAAATACAAATGTATGTGGCATCCATAAAGCTGTTGTTTCCTGTTTGCATTCTGGGAGGAGAATTAATGAAAATCAAACACTTTGTGAATTCAAAGTGAGAGGTGTGGAAAGGGTGCACTGCTTCTTCAAGTGACATATATGTTTCAACTGTTTGGAGAAATATTGTGCAAACAAACCAAGTGAACGGGCTCTGCCTTCTGTAATGGCCAGAACCTCTTACAAGACATGGAAACTGCTGTAATGTATCAGAGGGACCAAAATAGTTCAACATTGGAAAAGTTAAAGGCCCAACTGTGCAATTCGAATCAGCAAGGAAAATAAAACAGCCTACACTCACGAAATATGTATCTTAAACAATGCATAAAGTCAATGTATTCACCTGTGATTTTCTCAGCGAACCTACTATTTTTTTCTAAATGCAGCACATATTGGTGACAAGTGGATTGCGTCCTTCAGTGCATTGCATTAGAATCATGTGATGTAATGCTGAATGTAAACACATAGAAAACTCAGCATCAAACACTCGGGGTGAGCAGTGGACCCCGAGTGTTCGATGCTGAGTTTCTATGGTCTATGGTCTCTGATTTTGCCTGTGCAGACACATGGCTACTGCATTCTAGAAGTGGGACACCATATTGGAGGTGCGCTATCATTGTGAGACCTCAATTTTGGGCGGATATGACTATGGTGCTTGAGTCCAGCGGGCAGTATTTACAGAATATGAGGACTGACAGCTACTTATGAGCAGTGAAGAAACCTAATAAGAGACTTGATATATGAAGTCTACAGCTATTGAAGGGTGTATTGAGACACTAGCACTATGAATATCACCTTAAGAGGAGTGAGCTTCTGTTTAAATTTGGAAACTTTTATGTGGCCCTTTTTTGCATGGGACAAACAAGAAAATCATGCTTTTGTCCCCTGAAGAAAGTTCATGCAGTTATTGCTAAAATGAACTGAAACATGTCGGGATCTGTTTATGTTTGAGTTACAACACCCAGAAAGTGTATGAGGTGTCAAAGCCATTTGTGTGTTTTTCTACAACTGTTAAATGTGGTTACATGTATGTGAGTTTAGTGACTTAGTTGTGTTTTATATCTACCATGTGTTTCATGTTTTTATCTTTTTGTAAACTTTATTAAACATTTTGAGTACTGTGCATAAATGTTACGTACTTGGTCTATTCTTCCAAGACTATAGGTACAGGGAGGTTTTACAGCAGACTATTGGTATAGATCAGTGAATCTGAAAGAAATCTAAACTGTCCCCTTTATATATAAATATTTGTGGTCAACCCCTGACCGTGTGAGAGCAGGATTATCCTAAGGGGTATTTTGCCTTTAGTACGGTTGATATTTTATGAGCCAGCCTCAAAAGCACATTTATTCATTAGATGACACCTGTTGACCCTGCTCTCTCTTACAAATCAACCATTTGCGGGACAATGGAACCTGTTAAATTGCCTGATCAATAATCAATCATTAATAAAAGTATCACAAAGATCAGTTGACATATAACAAATGTGCTGAGCATTAAGGCTCCACGCTGAATTGCATGGTATGTACAGTTATGTATATTTCCCTTGGTAAACAGCATGTTATTTACCATTGACCCTATATAGAAAAAGCAAATATTATTCATAACTCTGCAACTATGAGACTTAGGAAGATGATAAGGTGAGTTTAAACACACCAGAGACTCCTCTTTAATTTGACACCATATGTGCAGGTGATATGTTAATCAGAAATGTGCATTTTATAAGTTAATCAGAAAGTACTAAAATAAGAAAAAGAAAACAGAACTTTATGAAACAACATGCAAAATAGGAGTGTTGCATGTCTAGTATTGCATCTATAGTAAAGGACTACGGAACAAAAACACATTTGCAGTCAAAAGTATCAGGAGTAGGTTTGTCTCAATTTTATTCTGATATAGAAATATGAAACCCCAATGAAGAATGGGGTTTGTGTATTCAATAAGAGTGTCTAGGCAGGACAATGGAAAACTCAGCCAATCACATAGTGTAACGTAATTATGACATAAACAATGGCATGTTGTGTGTTGTATTGTGAGAGCAGTGTCAATTGCTAGCACCTCTGTATAACAATCTCAATGTTTTTATTGTAAATCATATCCTATAAAATTGAACCCCACATATTTTCACATCTATAGTTATCAGTTCAGACTGTGAACTGATAGCCCACACTTCATAGCCTGACAGAGAATGCATTAAGAATGTGAACATTTTGGATGCAATAGATATTTGAAATTATATTTAGGCATGGAAGGGAATTTTTATTTATTTGGTTTTGTATAGCGCTGAGCGGCCCGCGGGGATCATAGCGCTTGTTACAGAAGGCTTGTTGATACATACTTTGGTTACATTTCTTTACGGCTTATTGATTATGAATTATTAGGTTACATTCTCTGGTTACAAAGAGGGTTACAGAGGTGCAGGCATGTTTACAGGTTCCATGATGGTTACAGTGGAATGTTGACTTGGTTTGACAAGAGTTCAGGTCATTATGCAGAGTACTTAATTAAACAGTTTGGTTTTGAGCAATTTTCTGATTTCAATTTTAGATTCATTTAGAATGTAGGGTAGTCATTTATGTTCCCATAAAGAATAGTGTGAATGCGAATCCTGTGGGACTTATAAGTGGTTTGAAAGGGAGTTATATTCATATCTGTTCCATACAATCTGAAAAACATTTTCTCAAGTTGGGGTGGGTGAGCTGAGCTGCGTGTGTGCTAAATTAGTGACAATGCTTACTTATTCTGAAACCTGCAGGAGTCTGATGTGATTCATTATAATATTATTTTAAATAACATGCACACACATATTAGAACACCTCAGCACCATATTCACATGATAACAGGGGGCTGCAACAACAGTTATGTGATAACATCATGTGTTTGTTATATTAGTGAAAGCAAATGTACTGTGTATTGTATATGCAGTTTACCGGTGTTGGCACCCATTATGCCCTCCATGGTAGGGAAACTACATATGAGCTAGCGTGACATTATAGAATTCCCCTCATATAAGCAAACTAGCAAGGTCCTGACAAGGTACTATAAGCAGAATATAGTGATAGGCACTTAAAGAGAAGTGTTGCAGGATTAATTTAGAATAAGCATTATAATACCTTGAATAGCAGGAAACACTGGAAGGGGTAGACACCTGAACTATCCTGTGTTTGCTTGTATTTGCAATATAACTTCTGAAGTGAAGTTTTACATTTCTGGGGCTTGCCTGGAACAAGCGGGCACTCGGGTGATAGTCAAAATATCTAAAATGTGAATGTAGGAAAGCCACAGTTAGTGGGTGGCCAGGATTTATCCCCTTATTCACTGAGGCATAGTAAGTAGTTATGGTTGCCACCAAGTAGTACTGTGAGCTTTTCCCGAAAATTGATATCTAAATATAAAATGAGTTAAACAATTTTTGATTAGCATAATAATGTTCTCTTTAATGGTAGCGCTAAGCCGACATGTGTTTTGACCACTGGTCGCTCGCAAGGCTTCATAAGTGTGCTAACACACTATAAATTAAATGAAAAAGAAAAATCGTTTTTGAATATAAAGTGTTCCATTTAATATGATGTAATTCATACAACCAATAAGCACCGTCCAATTATGGTTATGCACACTAATGGTGCTGATACAATTTTGTGAGCCATTGTATCCAATTGATATGAAATTATATTGTCAAATAAAACTAAGAAAACATGCAATGAAATCATTGTGCAAATCCAAAGTATAATTAGTGAATGCATGTTTTTGTTGAAGAAAAATAGAAGAAAAGAAAATATGTATGAACACATTTTCTCCATTGCACAATAACATTGTCTCGTCTCCATCTCTTTAAACTCCATCACCAATGTCTTATTCTATTCAAAATAAGCAGAGCTGTGCAACCGCACTTTCTTCTAAGAGTAACATTGAATTTATTAAATGGACCCTAATATCATACGTTATGACTATATAATAAGGTCAGACATAGTCACCCAGGTGTTGTAATGGATGAGCATATGCTTCAATTTGACTCACCCCGAGTCTTCACATCAATGTGTTCTCTCTGTGTTATAGCTAGATTAGCTTTGTACTGTGAAAATTAGTAGTTCATATAACCTGTATGAAAATAGGAATTGAAAAATATGCTGTTAAGTATGCTGTGACTGTACTAGTCACCAAGGGCACAGAGCTAGGGACTGATATAGTACAGAGATAGTTGCTTTTGAATATCATGCACCAGAAACATTATGCTGGGCACATATATCATGGCCTCAGACACTTGGGCATTTTTAGCTGCAGATTGATAAGCAGGCAGACAATATAAGCATTTTGTGTGTGACACATATGTCACCGAGCATTACAAATTGTTCACTTCAGCATTAGGCTGAAAGGGGCGTGGCCAGCACGCATGCTGTGAAGTCGCACCTCAGTGAAGCTCCTGTCCGCGATCCTTAGAGACGCCTGAATTGAGTTATTAACGCTAAGCAATCGTCGCGGAAACAACTCCTGTCGAAAGAAGAACCCCCTGCCACTGGAACGCTTCAACTCCCGATCAAAATCGGAGCTGGTAGAGCCAGAAACGAGCCAAGAGAAAAGGCACCCCTATGCTTCCAAGATGGCGGAGTCCCGAGTGGCAGCCCGGGCTTTCAAGTGAGCTACGCGAACTCAGCTCCCACACCGAGCAACATCCAGGCAGTTATTACCTGCTGGGAGAGGGCCCTGTTTCGACACCTGCGAACTGATCTCCGAAGAAAAACGGGGCCCGCAGCATCGGACACGAGCGTAATAAGGAAGCACCTCTACCCACCAAGATGGCGGCGGCCTTCGGGGCTCCCTGCGCCTTCAGGTGAGCGGCGTGAACCCGGCTCCCAGCCTACGCAGCAATTGTGCTCCGACACCTGCTGGAGGGGAACCCTCGTCCTGCGGCTGTGACCCAACCCCGGAGGAAATCGGACGCCGCGACTTCAGAGGCGAGGGAGGTAAGGAAGCGCCCCTGGCACACTCAAGATGGCGGACTCCAGCGCGAACTGCGGCCACGCTATCTGAGCGACGAGGCTCTGCAAACTGTCTCCGCTTGCTCCTTCCGCTCATCGCCAGAGACCCTGATCCTGGCCACACTTGAATCGGCGCTCCCCCGCCGACCCGGTCGCCCCCCTGGTCCTGGTTCTGGGAGTGAGCGGGGCACCCGGAACACGGCGGGGGACAGGCGACAGTACTCCATCGCGGCGCTTCTCTGCAAGGCCCACAACTGGGCTGAATCGGCTAGAACACACGACAAGCAACCATACAGGTGCCCTCAGGACGGAGGAAGCTGCACGCTGCCTCTAAGGAAAGTGATGTCGCCACCCAAGGCCAAACCCAAATCAGCAACAATGGACTCTTACACGACGGTAAGGCCTAAACAGCTGCCGCAACATGACCCCACCGCCGACACCGGGCCTTCGAATCCAGAAGCGGCGCCCGACAACACACAGGTCCTCCGGGCCATAGCAGAACTCCGCACCTCCATCGAAAACAGGATCGATGAAGTAAAATCGGACATGCAGCTTATGCGCCAGGACGCCCGCAACCTAACGGAGAGAGTGAACGCTAATGAAGCTGCCCTACAAGAAAATGTAGAAAACACTACAGAACTGAAAGCGCAGGTCCGCGACCTAGAACAGAAAGTAGCGAGGCTGGAAGCGCGCTCTGAGGATGCAGAGGGACGCGCTCGGCGCAACAATGTCAGGATCCTAGGTGTCCCCGAAGATATGGAGGGCCCGGACCCGACAAACTTCATAGAGGCGATGCTGCAGCAGGAAATTGGTGCGGGTAAACTCTCACAAGGTTTTTCGGTGGAGCGGGCCCACAGATCTCTTCAAAAGCGCCCACCACCAGGCTCGCACTCGCGACCGATTATAGCCAAGATCCTCAACTTCCGGGACAGGGAAATAATACTGGGGTATTCCCGGGAAGGCGGTGTGATTAGAAAGCAAGGCTCCACGATAGTCATGTATCCTGATTATACCCCTGCAGTGCAACGCGCCAGGAACTCCTTTATTCCAGTGAAGGCGAGGCTACGGACACTTAATCTTAAATATATGTTGCTCTACCCATCTCGCCTCAAGGTCCTTTATAAAGGAAAAGCAGTCTTTTTGGAATCCCCAGCGGCCGCAAACATGTGGCTCGAGCACAACAACCTGGCGGACGACGACGAGGAACGTCCAAAAATGAGCAATAAATGAACAAGTAACCGGACTCATCAATATTGGCGTCAGACCCCACACTAAAGCACAAGGCAGTCTTTTAGCTTGCACCTGGGGTTACAACACAAAGATAGCTGTATCGGACAGGAGCACCGGAAACCACAAGCGGACATGTTAATGGCCCACCCCTACGAGACATGTGCAGGTCTTAGTCCCGCACAACGCCCACGCCGGAAAGCCTGGAGAGGCTCAGAAAGCTTGGGAGCCCCCGAGCGTTGCACGTTCACTGCAACTTATGGGGGCAGTTTGCAGTTACACAGTCCGACCTACTGGTTTGTTGGACTGTTAGTTCACAAAGTTGACTGTTTAAGCTGCGATGGTTGCCGCAGCAGTTTGAATTTGATGCTACAGTCTTCATGCAGAACGAGGAACAAGGAACGGTGGCCGACGAACCGAAGTGGCAAGAGAAAAGGTGAGAGGGCGAGAGTCAAACGGAGCCCCCCGGGGGGGGTGCCCTATGCATGGCAATGCAACTTCGAATACTAACTTGGAATGTGAGGGGGCTGGGGTCCTACCTACGCCGGAATAGGGTCAGGTCCTATCTCCGCAGGAAGTAAGTAGACATTGCGATGCTCCAAGAGACTCACCTCACAGTGGAGGACCAATCGAGGCTACAGGAGCACTGGGGAGGTCAAGGACAGGGGGCCCCGTACTCCAAATTCGCTAGGGGAGTGTATACTTGGATTAACCCTGAGGTGCCTTTTCAGGTGTTAGGGACTGAAGTAGATACGGAGGGGAGATATTTGATATTGTGGGGAGTGCTGGAGCAACTGGAAATCTGCCTAGTCAACACATACTTCCCAAACCATGGTATTCCGTCCTTCCTTGCTAGGCTGCAGACGAAACTGGCGAGAAACAGAGACAGCCTCTACATATGGGGTGGAGATCTCAACTGTGTGAGGGATGGGAACCTAGATAGGTCCGAACCCCCGCTGGAGAGAACGGGTGGGACCTCAAGGGTGCTAAACAACTTGCTGGAACAACTAGACCTTGCAGATGCCTGGAGGGAACACTATCCCACAGACAGGGGATACTCATTTTACTCCTCCCCACACAACCTCCACACGAGAATCGACTACATGTTTATAGACAGAGCACACCTAGCTCAGGTGGGATCGATACAATACATGGGCAGATCGATCTCGGACCACTCCCCCCTGCTTATGCACTTGGCCCTGAAGGGCCCAAGACCCCCTATCCCGCTATGGCGAATGCCCACGGAGGCGCTAAAAGACCCAACATTTAAGGAGGAGCTGGGAGAAAAACTAGAGGAGTTTGTTACCAATAACAGTGGCAGTGTGGACCGCTGGAGCACAGTATGGGAGGCCCTGAAGGTGGTAATGAGGGGAGAAGTTATTGCCGGGACAGCGGGAGTCAGGAAAATGCTGAGGAGGGAACTGGAAGAGAGGGAGGAGGAAATAAGGCTGGGAGAAGCTAACAGCGCCGGAACTAGAGGGGAGGAGGAGTTTTTGCAGGAGGCTCGGACGAGGTGTCACCAGGCGTGGGGGTGGCTAGCAAAATTCGATCATGCAACGCGCACCACTAGAGCACACATAAACGGGGACAAACCGGGCAGGCTGCTGGCCTGGTTGTGCAGGCACGAGCAACCAAAACACCCAGTGACCGTGATAAGAGACGAAGAGGGAGAGATGAGAACAACCCAGCACTCAATAAACACCACTTTTGCTGACTTCTACTCCACACTCTACGCACACGACACCCAAGTACCGCTGACGGACATACAAGACACCCTAGAAGAGATAGGACTCCCCAGGCTGACTGACCAACAACGGGACTCATTAGAAGAGCCCCTTACGCCTGAGGACATCACAGACGCTATTAGATCTCTGTCCACATGCAAGACCCCAGGAACGGACGGGCTCCCCCCGGAGTTCTACAAAGCATACGAGACGACACTGACCCCACTACTACACGAGGTATTCCAAGAAGCCTACGAGACGGGAACCTTACCCAAGACCATGAGGGAGACGCTAATAGTCCCGATCCCCAAGCCCCACAAACCAACGGATGAATGCGACTCTTATCGACCGATAGCTATGCTAAATTACGACAGTAAGATACTGACCACTATCCTGGCCAAGAAATTATCCAAAGTGATAGGTAGTCTGGTCCACGAGGATCAGAATGGTTTTGTCCCTGGCCGCAACACAACAGTCAACCTGAGGAGACTACAGCACATTATAGCGCACACAGAAGGAAGCCAGGAGCACATGGCAGTATTGTCTTTAGATGCCATAAAGGCATTCGACTCCATCTACTGGGAGTGGCTGATAGAGGTGCTAAGGGAGTTTGGATTCGGGGAAGGATTTGTGCGCTGGATCAAGGTACTGTACAATGATCCAACAGCCAGGGTAAAGACGGGCAAATAGGTATCAAGAGAATGGAACATACAGAGAGGCACTAGACAGGGCTGCCCCCTTTTGCCCATGCTCTATATCTTGGGGCTGGAGCCTATCGCAATCTATATAAGGAAGCAATTCTGGGATGCTGGAATACGAGTGGGAAGGGGGCACCACGTTATCTCACTATATGCAGATGATGTCTTGATCTACCTGACAGACCCAGAAAACAATGCCCCTACAATTTTGGAAGTGCTACGCAACTTTGCTCGCTACTCAGGGATACACTTTAGCAGACAAAAGTCATGCATGTTTCCATTGGCTGGCTTGAGGGGGGTAGGGGTAGATGACCTACCGCAGGTTGGGGTGAAGTGGCAGCCCGAAATGTTCAAATACCTGGGGGTCAGGATCAAACACACACCTGAACTCACGCACGAACAGAACACACTGTCGGTAACTCATGGGCTCCATAATTCGATGAAATTCTGGTCTAGGCTACCACTCTCAATGATGGGCAGGGCATCAATAGCAAAGATGATCATACTGCCTCGATACCTATACTTTTTCCAGACCATTTGTCACTACATCAGACCACCTTTTTTCCGAAAGTTGGAGGCCCAGATCAAAGATTTCATATGGGGGAAGGCACGTCACAAACTGGCACTGAATATCCTGACCCTTCCGCATGATTCAGGGGGCATACAGCTCCCGGACTTCGAAAGGTACTATCTGGCTGCCCAACTCAGCCACGTTACCAAATGGCTGTCGGATGAGGTCACCAATGAAACCGGCCTACTGAGTGATCTCGTCAAACCCATATACCTTAAGGAAATGATATGGGCGCCTCGGGATCGAACTGATAGGGCCCCAATACTAGCTGAACTGGGTAGACAAGTATGGGAGAGAGTTAAGACCATCACACACTTGAGGAACCCCTACTCCCCTGAAATTCCATTAATGGCAGGCATGAGAATGACACCAGCTGATGTCAATACGCTTAGTCAATGGGAGGGTCAGGGTATATACGCCTGGGGGGACATGTATGAGGATGGGGAATTTAGGGAGCTGGAATCACTGCATGAGATAGAGGGCCTACCTATGGGGCTATTTCTATGGTACCAGAAAATTAAGCACGAGGCGAGGGTGAGATGGACTGACTGGCCAGAGGAACCAGCGCTGACCCCACTAGTGACAGAGATGTACAATCTGAGTGACGGGTGGAGGCCAGTGTCGAGAATCTACGCGCAGCTAAACGACAGGCCCAACCCCCGCGGTGCCATACTGAGGGCCAAATGGGAATCGGACACCGGAGGGGAGATCTCAGACAATGACTGGGGAAAGGCACTGCAATACCCAAAGGCAGTGTCCAGAAATGCCAGGTTCAGGCTAATTCAAATAAATGTCCTATATAGAACATATATGACCCCGAAAAGGGTGGCAAGCTTCAAACGGCTTGCAGAGGCGCACTGCCCATGGTGCTCTAATGATGAAGCAGGCCTGATACACATGTTCTGGGGGTGTGCAAAAGTAGGCACCCTATGGGCCAACATCAAACAGACATGCATGAAGGGCGGCGTAAGTAGTTATGAGTGGACGATGAAGGAATGCCTGCTGGGCATATATCCCAGGTTACGCAAAACAAAGCACATCGTACGGGTGATGGACATGGCATGCATACTGGCAAAGAGGGAGATAGTGATGTCGTGGAAGTCAAAAAAAGGCCCACAATACACGAGATGGAGGAGGGAAATGGAGCGATGGACTACCGCAGAAACAGAAGCATGGGGGATGGGGATCGCCGGGGATGAGGGTGGTACTAATGCCAACTTTGATGCATGGAAGGCCGTGGTGAGAGACATGTTCCTACCCTCCGATGACATGCCCCCGTGAACCAAAGTAAAGTAGGAGACACCACACGATAGGGCAGATGGTCAACCCCACCCGCCCCCCCACCGAATGGACATGGACAGGCCACCAGGGGGATCCAAGATAACGTAATTGCCACAATCGTTCAGCATGAGGACAGTTCAAGCTTTTTCAAATGTTGTTTTGTTCAGTTTGTTGTTGTTGTTTTTTAAGAACCAATTTAATACGTTTTAAAGTTGCAAAATGGCACAAGGAATCAGAGGGAGGGGGAGATTGACTCTGATGTAATGCTAATTCCAAAATGCCAATAAAAACATTTTAAAATAAATTCAGCATTAGGCTGAAGGGAAAGTACAAACTAGATTGTTTATATACATCACAGTTAAGGGTGGGTTTTCAATGTCGCAGTGCCCTAGATCTGCATTAGATTCATTAGACCCAGGGAGTTCATCAAGTGACATGCAAGTATCCTAATTTGGGGGTCCATGTATGACATATATATAATGCCATGCAGGCCTGGCTAATCAGATGGGATAAAGCAGAGGGGATGCTGTCAGATGGTCATGTCACAACTGACAGGCCTAAGTCAGAGGGGATGTCCTGTTTGATTTAGAAAGGAAGGCATCCTATATGTTATTTGCTGCAGAATATCTTTTTTAAAACGTGTGCTCTTGCTGGTCTTTCATTCTGATGATAGAAGATTGATTCAATTAACAATGTGTTTTCATTATTGCATTTAGCTTTTGGTTTTTGCAATTTGAGATACTTGATTGATGCATTTAACATTGTTTCATTGCATTATTGCATTTCACTCTTGGAAAGAGATGTTACAATATATGTTTATGTCTAGTTTGAGTTTGAATACCTAGCATTGGCAGGTTTTCTTTTGATTTAGTTGGTGTTGAAGCTTGTGGCTTTTTTTAAGGAGAACTGTAATTTATCCATGTGGGTATGAAAAAAGCAGCTTTGGGGTTTTTGGAAAGTGGTTTACTGCAGCCCCTGATCATGAATAGAATTTGATAGAAATGTGAACTATTCCATATAAGAGGATTGATTTGGTTTGTTGGTGATTCATTACAAAAGCAAACAGGGCAATTATGTTTTGTGAAAACAACTGTATTATTTTAAGAGATTGTCAAGTTTAAGTCAGTGTGCACTGTGCACATGTTGTACTGATGTATTATGCCATTCAGTTTGTTCTTCTCTATCCCTTTCTAATATGCATGTGAGGAAACACCTTATTTAAAAAGGTGCACAGGGTTGAATAAATGTGCTTCTGTGAAAGGGTCAAAGTAGTGCTCTTGCTTTGAGTTCCCATGATACAAACTAACAAACCCAGTCAACAAATACAGTCCATAGCAGTGCAAAAAATGATGTTGTGCTCAGTAAATGGAGAGACGTCTTCTGGGATCTGAGCCAATTAACATGTGCATCCTTTTTGCTTAGAAGGGTGTTAGACCTTTCCTGTCAGCTGAGCTACAGGTGGGGTTTGGGGAGTTTCATTCCCTTCAAAAGACAGCACCGCTAGTCTAGCCTGGGGGTTCCAAGGAACTCACAACAAATGGAGCATGCCCTAAATGGGCAAGATACATCTCTGCCACCCTTAAATTAATCTTTTTTGTGACTCAGGCAAATTACCTAAACCCGCAGCATTGCATTAGATGTGAGCTAATAGCAGAGCACATATAATGTGCCACCAGGCCAAGAGTGTGCACAGATTGATATTTTTAAATAAGCCAGTTAATCTCCTTTCATTAGTGAAGATCAAGAGTTGACTTGGCTTCCCATTAAGTAGTCTTTTCCCTCCCATTTAAGTGAAGAGTGGTGTGGCATGGTTTAATTTCAGAAAGACCTTTCATTAATACATTCTTGAGAAACAAAATTCATAAAAATGTGAGTAATAAGATAAACAGTAAGATAAATGCTATCCTTATCTTAACTAGAAAAAGCAATATGTTAGCATGTGTATGCTGTAATAGTCTCTCATGCCACCTGGTTAGGTGAAGAGCTTGTGCTTTGTGGCGAAGTTCCAGTTAAGCCTGTTACACATTGTCAGTGAAGAGCAGCAGGGCTTGGATTCATAACTTACATAAATCAGATCTAAGTTTCCTAGTGCATTTTAAAACAATAGACATGTACAGATGCCTCCTCTAAAACTGTTTACGTAATGAGTGCTTCAGAAACATTAGAGATGTGTACAAATACAGATACAACTCAAATCCCTCCACTTGGTGCACCAGAGGGGCAGGTAGACATAATGTTTGAAATAAAACATGCAACCATCTCTGACGATGTATACATCACATTTGTATATTTGGATCAAGTACATTTTTGACTGACCACTCAGGACGTGTGCTTGGTGAGGCTAAACGTCATAGTAAGGGTACAACAACCAGGGGTACATTCCCTATGCCTTCAGAGAGTGTGTACCTAAATTAAGACCCCGTCAGTGAGAATTAGGGATGTCTTCAGATGTCTAGTCTATCACGCCCACCAGAAGAGCCTAACCTGTATTGCACATTCTGGAGCAGAATTGGGGTCATCTCATGAGAGATGCCATTCTTGTTTTCCCAATGGCCTTCACTTCCCAATAGGGATGGCCAGGCACGGGCCCATAGTCCAAAGGCTGTGGTCTTATGAGAAAGCCCTAGTGTTAACAACGACAATAGATGAAGGTGAGTTTTTGCTTTTACAATACGACTTCAACCTCCTCAGGGGATGGACTCTTCAGCAGAGCGCAAAAGAAGTGCAGAGTGAGCAAACATTTGCCTCATAGACACAGGAAATAACATACAGACCATTTGTAGCATCGCAGTTGCTGGACCTAGATTATGGAACAGCCTTCCGCTGAATCTAAAAAGGGCAAATTCTTTACTGACCTGTAGAGCAGGTTTAAAGACCTACTTATTTAAATAGTTGCATTCCTCATGTGACCCTTCAGTGAATTTCACTGGCACTAACAATCATCTGGCTGACTTTTATATTCTATTCAGCCAGTGTTCCATTTGCGCCAGGATACAATTTGGTTTGTTGTGCGTGCTATATAAATGCCTCAAAAATCAAAAATCAAAAAAGGCTGACTTGGATTTGCAGACATCATAAATTGGTGGTCAAAACGTTCCTCATAACCATGATGATGAAAGAAGCTTCTCAAAAAGAGAAGTCAGAAAGCAATTAAGAGCAGGTGCCAGATCCCCGAAATCTCTCCAACTCTAAAGCAGTGAATATGAAAGACAGTCTTCAATTTTTCCATAAGAGATTCTCCAGACAGATGGCAGGCAAACCGTTCAATTTCTACCCAAATACTACTCCTTTTTATGGACACTGTCACTATGGGTGGTGCACAGATGACATTGGAACACAGTTTCTCTGGAAGGCTTAAAATGGGAAAATGAACTCTGCAAAAAGTGCAATAACTGCAGACAAATAAAACATGCACTTTACCCGCAAGTGTTGTTTTTAGTGAACTTGGCAATATAAACTATATAATCTCCTATGGTATTCATACACACATCATTGTAAAGAAATTCTTTATAACATATGCCAGTGCATAACACATGTAAACCTTGCAATATATGCATACAACTAGAAATATAATCTGTTTAATACTAGCTTAAGCTCAGCACCTAACTAAAGAACAGTGTACTATGTTACAAAATAGACAAATTAAATGTGCACAAACAACTTCAGAATTAAAGGTACTCTCCTTTAATTAAATGTAATTGTTTCATTGTGCATCTGATGCACAGGTAAAATCAGTGTGTTTAGGCTTGGTCCCCAAACTCCATTTCATGAGTTTAAAAGCTGCAGTTTAAAATAAAATGCCAGGCAGACTCAGCCTTTCATCTTCCAAAGATGAAACAAGTACCCCTTAGATAAAATCACTTGTGATTCAGCTCTTTGAAATAAAGGGCACTACATAGCTACATCAATAGAGATGCATGCTACGTGCAAAAATAACAAAACATGGCTTAGCAAGCCTTAATCACCCCTGCTGACATGCCATGGCCAGCATCTATAAAAGCCACACTTTAATAGCTAACAGCAGGCCATTCTTGAAACGTGTGGCATGCTACAACGACTTTGATAAGAGTTACACATACAATTTAAAGGCCTCGTGGACTGGCACACAATCTCTCTGATTTCAATCAAACAGCTGAATCCTGATGTGAAGACAAATAGCAACCAATAG
This sequence comes from Ambystoma mexicanum, assembly GCF_040938575.1. Taxonomy (NCBI): domain Eukaryota; kingdom Metazoa; phylum Chordata; class Amphibia; order Caudata; family Ambystomatidae; genus Ambystoma; species Ambystoma mexicanum. Next base: position 330,380,744 of record NC_090927.1, read on the forward strand.
CTACAGCCCCATGAAGTCATAACATTTTCTCCACATTCCAGCAAGGCGAGAAAATAGCCATGTAAGATATCCAGCTGCACTCTGATCTCTACCCACTCTCAAACAACCCGGCGCTGGGCAGTTCCTGGGTACATGCGATTTCAAGCACTGACAATAAATGATACTGCAATATGTGTGCAGTAACAGCATAAGAAACACGAAAAGTGCACTGCGCCTCCACTCAGCATTCATTTACAGATTCAGCTTCATTTACACAAGCTTTCAAATAAAGGCTAGGACAGCCACCATGTAGAGCACGTGAACAGAGTTCATTCTTTGCGTAAAGCAGTCCTGAGAGCATCACAAATTGCAGAAAGTGTCAAACAGATTCACTGTCTGACCCTAGTCCAGCCCGTTATGAGAAGCAGCTCGGTAAATTGTGTTCAACCACATGCGGCTAAGAAACAGAATCGCAATCACAGACACAGTTGTTATTAAATGAATAGGGAACAAAGGGCAATATTGAGTCACATATGCACATTCTCGTGGAGTGTAATATTAGACACATAAGGCTGTGCTATAATGACTACCCTTGTCAACCAAGGTCATGATGCATAGGCTACATAAAGCCATGCTTTTTGGTTTTCCAGTGTCACCTGGAAATGTCCTGTCGGGAATTTAGTAACACTGACTGAATCTGAACTCTAAATAGGCTCATACAGCCTAAACAGTCAATGGCAGTTTTAAATAAAGCAGAACAATGCTAATAGAACAGACGAGAGCCATTTAAAAGTATACTTGCAAGTGCAATCTTGCATTAAAACAGCAATCAATGTACAGTCATGTGTCTACCTAGCTATACGCCATTATTGCCTAATACTGGCATAGATAATATGCTAACACATACATTGCAGACAAAATATCGGCTTTAAAATCCTGCGTTCACACCACAGTCAAAAGCAAATGAATGCTTGCATTTAACCAATGCAAGGAAGATGGTTACATCCTGAAGTTGAACCTTCGCTGAAAGCACATTAATTCCTACATCCAAAACGTGCATGACACATTAAATGTATGTTGTAGAAGATGACCGATAATCCAAGAAACATGGAGCAAAACCTGTTTCTCTGCTAACATGCACATGGCAAAATGCAGGTAGGAATAAACCCCACTCATAACAATAGCTCAGGTAAGCCAAGTACTGACCACAAGAAGTTAAGAAGTGAACAATTCTACTATCAAGTAGATCTACATAAAGCAATACAGGCCCGATACTGGCGGCTGAGCAACATGTGACGCATATGTGGATGAGAGAATCAAAACAGAAACAATGGCAATGCATACAAAGGGTGCACCCAGCTTATCATGTAGACAGCATGAACATCGCTAGTACGTTCCTAGGTATTTGCCCTCCAAGGCGCAGTAACTATCTGGTGGAGAAGTTCCATTTATTGAACATAGCAAATATGCTAGAAATTGATGTATTCGATATCTGTGGAAGCCTACAGAGAGAAATAGGTTCTGAATCTCATGTTTAACAAGTTGTGATTAATGGTAGTGTGTTATAATAAATTGCACAAGGTAACTAGGCATGGTCACTTAAGAGTCTGATTGATTCCGTGGGCACAGACTAGAAGGGGCTCAAATCTATTTAACATTCGTGAGGTACTTCCAGTGTTCAGTCATTGATTAAAACAGATTTGTGAAAACTAAATGTTCCCTTAAGTGTGTAACCTCAAGTTTTGATCACACAGAGAACATAACTAAATGCTGTCCCATATACATACAAAATAACACACACCACAAAAGGTGCATATTTCAACATTAATGTGTACAATTATTGATTTTGTTCAATCACCAAATTGGCAATTTTTCCAATCAGTAACGCATATCCATAAACAGTCTCCTCAAATGTTTGCCAGTTTCATTGGGCATGCAATCAATTTGACACAAACATAGTGTAAAAAACATATTGTCACATGGCGGCACTATAACTTTTCAATCAAGTTTCCTGGAAACAGAAACAGGGACGTACATTGATTCAATACCTACTCCAATGGAGATAATTTAGCATTGCATAACTACAATGTTACATTTACCTTCGGCCAGTGGTCTTCAAACTTTCTTGGCTCCCCTGCACGCTGAGCAAAATGTGAGCAGGCCACCCCACCCCACAAAAATGCCAAATGGAAAGCAAGTCCAAATGGCTATGAACTATCGCGTGCCATCACCACACCATACTCCCAGTATAGTTCATGGTGTCCCCCACCTGCTCCCATCACAGTCTCTGGGCTCCATCATCCCACTCCTACCCAGACCCTGTACTCTCCCCACCTCATCCCACCCCACCTCAACCCTGGCCTCCCCCCATCCTGCTCCGACCACTATCCCATGCAGCCCGCCCATGCTTCTCCTACCACAGTCACTGGGCACCCCCACTCTGCTCCCAGCATAGTCCCAGGGCCAGTGGTGGCTGGTGAATTTTTTAAGTGAAGGGGCATAAATATTTCCCTCAGATATGCCATACCGACCGAGTGCAGCAAGGGAGCCTGAACCAATTAAGAGGGGTTCAGGGGCTTTCGCCCCTGGGAATTATTTTAACATAATGGGTTAAAGTGTTGTACTTTACAGCATACTTGAAAAAAAAATAATGGCTAAAAAGACAGTTTGCAATTGGCGCGAGGGTGTTCAGGGGGCAGGCATGATATTTCTTACTGGACATTTATGATAGATGTCCAGTTAAAGGATACCATCCCTGTCCCCTGGCCCGTGCCCCCAGAGCCACTACCACAATGAACATGTGTATGTGTGTATGCATGGCGCTGGGGGACCCAGGAGGAAAGCATGGTATTTTTGACCGGACATCTATGATATATTTCCAGTAAAACAATACCATTGCTGTCCCCTGGGCTCCACAGTGCCTCAGAAGAAGAGCTGATTCTGGCAGGGGGGTAGGTGGATGGTGCGACAAAGACATTTTTAAAATGCCTTTGTTGTACAACCCTCCTCCCCCCACTGACCCAAATCAGCTCCACAAGCCAACCTAAACACACACAAATTCACACAGCAAGCACTTTATCATTCTCAGGAGCACCCACCATCATACACTCACTCATAACACAAACACACACACACACATCTATACACATATTTAAATAAAAAACAAATTAACATAATCTTACCTTCTGCCCCAGTCTGAAGTTTCCTCTCCAGCGCTCCAGTTCCTGCATCATGAACAGGAATCGGGGAGCAAGAGCTTGTGGGTGCTGAAATGCCTCGCTCCAGGCTGCTTTGTCTGTATGTGCGAGGAGGTACAGTAGCTCTCCCTCGCACATACAGACATACAGTTCCCCAGCCAGCATTTCCAATGAGATATGAAAGGCTTGCGAAGCAAAATGTCCCAGCCTTGCATGGTTCAGTGAGCATGTGCGACTGGGAAACTGGACTGGCAGCCCAGAAGCACCCTCTCAGCTGGAAAAGGCAGCTGAGGGAGTACTCAGTATTTAACTGGGCTGGCTCCTCCATTATGGGTGATGGGGCCATTGGGTCGATGCCCTATCACCCATTATGGATGAGACACCAAGCTCGGAATGGCCTATAGGGTAAAAGGGCAATGCCTGAGCCAAAAATGCAAAATTCTACTGTGGGCCAGTTTTTTTTGGTCAAAATGGGCCACTTTTTGGGACAATGTGGGCCAGTTTGATGAGTTACTTTACTATGCAGCTAGTAGTTTTGACCATTGTTGTTGAATAAATATTCTTTAAATATCACAATATGCTTACCTTTTAACCAAAAACACCCCCTTGGGTACTGTTCAAACAGTCTGTGACTAAAGGAATGAATTGCCATTTGCAACTGTGGGCCACTTTTTCAGTTGTATGGTCCAGTCCGATCCTGTGAGCCGCCTCAGCCCATTTCCTCCATTTAAAAAATAGAATTATTATGATTTTTTTTTTAAACTTCAGGCTGCGGTCCTGTGCCACCCTGGGAATGTGGTCGTGCCCCCCTGGGGTGGTGTGCACCACAGTTTGAAGACCTCTGCCTTAAGCTATACAATCAACAATGTTCTGGTGAATAGAGAAACTGTTACAATGTATATTCTGCTTATGCCACACAAGGACAAGTGTGTGAAAATGTGTTTTTGTACTGAAGCAAGGTACCAAATACAAACATAGTGCATCTCATTGCATGCATTTGAATAGAGGTGTGATATAAGACACAGGTACACCTGCCAATTATCCATTGTGCAGCTGACAGGGTCTAAGCTCCATGGTCCTCTATTATAGACAGTAGCATTCTTTCCATAAGGGAAATTGATAATCAAATCAAGATTGCTGTTCCTGTAAATGGCAGACATGCATGCACTCACCATGTGCATATAGTTACATTACAGTCTTTATGACTTTCTTTCTCTGCTCTAAAGCACGGGGGTTAAGGGTTCCTATGTATTCTTACAACGTTCAATGAGACTAAATACACAATAGAGGAGGCTAGAAAGGCTTGTTTTAGCTACTCATGCACCTGGCACAATTTATAATTGTTATTTTATAACGTGCTTAATGCCATGGACCATTTTCTAAGCGCAAGCACGGGATTCGAACCTGCGTTGTGACAAACACATTGTCACACAGGTATCCTCCCGGCCCCATTTAATGGGATGAATACAATGTAACCATGAAACAAGTGCACATATAATTGTAAACAGAGGGTCCCTTCAACATAGGGAGAGATCCAATATTTGTGTTGTTGGCAACAGCACTAATTAGAGGTAGTAGGTAGGACAGGCCACATCCAAAAAAGCAGAAACACTAGCAGGCAATAATGTGTAGACCTCACACATGCAGCAGAATAGAGACTAGCACAGTGACACACACCGTAAAATCACATGATTCACTGAAATCAAGAAAATGTGTGATCTTGGGGAATTCCCTTTCCTTTTTGTATCTAGAGACAAATCATTGTGACATAGCATAGTGAATGAGATACTAATGCTATACAAAAATGTGTTCAACATAGTTGACTAACCTCTTCACTTTTTGATCAGCTTTTCAGAAGCACTGCATCCTATCATTTGAACTGCATTCAGCATCTGTCAGACTTGATACTGGGATGAGGCCTAGACCTTTGATGTGCTCCAAGGCGACATCAGCTACCATGAAATGAGCATGCCAGACCGAGATGACTGCATCATAAGACTGTACATAGTGCACGCGTCATTGTGGCACGACAGGCATGGCAATCTGCAGCAAAACAATGCATCTTCGTTCATTGTGGAAGACCATTTCATCAGTGAAGAGGAGAAAACCCTTCTGCAGTCCTGGACCAAAGCAGCAATGAATCTCTTGCTACATGTGGGAAGCATTTGTCCTTGCTGCTGACATAACAGTATCTATATTGTGGCAAGCAAAAAGGCAGCTGAGATTTCCAGATCTCAGAAAGAAGTAGCTACATTGTAACGTACGGCCTAAGGGTGTAATTCCTACGTTGTCACAAACTGCAAGAAGAACCATATAATTGCATCAGTCCATTCATAAGGCATCCTGCCTTGCATACAACTGTCAAGAAGTATTGATCGCTGGCGGGTGCCTGGTTTTGACATCCCATGGGCAGGCAGAGCTATGATGTTCACATGCACCTGGTCCACGTATTTGTAGCACAGAGGGAAGCCCCTGCCTCCGCCTACCAAGAGTACAAAAACCTTGGAGGCAGAGAACAGAAAGACTAACGTGGTGCAAGGACAGTGCTTGGCACTGACTGGGGTGCCACAGTTGTTGGCAGGCAAGCAAGTTGATTGCAGGCAGGTAAAAGGCACAAGGAACAAACAGGTGAAGAGATAAAGAGAGAGGCCACACTACAAGGCAGAAAGGGCACAGAAAACTGAGAGGCCGGACCAATAAGCAGAAAGGCAAGAAAGTAAGGATGGCATGTCAGAAACATTCAGTAAGAATGCACAGCGAAGGAGGGAGGCACAGAAGCCTTACAATGAGAGAGTTGAGACACACAGAAGGCCAGTTATTCCCCGCTTTTATAGTCAAAATGAGGTTGTTATATGGTTGCTAGGAAATGCCGCTCTGGTGCTCTGTGCACCTGCATTTTGTCAGGTGACAGCATTGCTGTAATAGTATTCCAATATGGCGGCATCCAGCAACGTGGACCCTTCGGTAATGGAGGAATATGTTCTGGGTATGCAGGGATAGTGGATTACATGGCAGCAGGGCTTACAAGATGGCATCCATAAGCCATACATCGGTCAAAGAGCATGACCCCATATTCAAAATGCCCCAAGGGTGACTTGAAGGCAGTTTTCTTATCGTTGCTTGCTTTAATACAAACCAAATGGTATGCACCAAGTAGATCAATCTTGGTCAACACCAGGGAAAAAATGCAATGATTCCAGAATGTCTCGAATCAACGGCAATGGATATCTGTATTTAACTGTGATTTCGTTTAGCAAACGATAGTTCACACATGGCCACAATGTGCTGTCTTTCTTAGGGATGAAAAACCAGGGTACCCCACAGCTGGGGATAGGAGCGTCAGATGTATCCCTTCGTTCTTCACGTTCATGGCCTGTTAGGGAATACACTCGCCAGTGAGGAATAATTTGGTCGGGATGCAACTTGATTTCGAAATCAAAGAGTCTTGAAGGAGGAAGAGGTATACCTTCAGTAGGCGCGAATACCTTATCATACGACACATATTCCACTGGCTGTTTGCGACAACAAAACAGCTGCTGGGATATTCTGGATTTAGCTACAGTAAAGTGCATAGTATTAGGCCCTTTTGATAAAAGGATTATGGTGTACCAGGGATGGTAAGCTGAGAACCAGGCAATAAGAAGGTGACTGTCTGATATCATAAGCCAGAGCCTCCTGATGCCGAGGGAGAGACAAAAGGACTGGTTCTCTTGTTTTAAGGATGCTACTTCTTGGCACAGAGCTCCTACCTCATCCCTATGTTCTTGTATGGCCTATATATCCTCTAAACCATATGGTAGGAATCTCAATCTGTGAAGAAGTACTGAGCGCTGACATGTACCTGGTTTTGAGATCTGATGGGTGGGCAGCACTGGGGCCACATATTTGTAGCAATGAGGGAAGCCCCTGCCTCCACCCACCAAGAATACAAAATCCTCAGAGGCAGAGAAGAGGAAGACTCTCCCTGCACCATGGAAGAGCACGCCTGATTGAAGTGGTGCAAGGACAGTGCTAGAGACTGACTGGGGTGCCAAAGTTATTGGAAGGCAAGCAACTCAACTGTAGGTAAGTGAACGGCACAAGGAACAAACATGAGCAAGAGATAAACAGTGTGACCACACAACAAGAAAAAAAGGGCACAACTGAGAGGCCAGAGCAATAAGCAGAAAGCCGAGAAAGCAAGGAACGCAGGTCAGAAACATTCAGTAAGTATGCACAGAGAAAAGAGGAAGGCACAGGAGCATGCCAATGAGAGAGTTTAGACACACAGAATACCCGTTATTGCCTGCATTTATAGTCAGAACAAGATTGCTATGTGGTTGCTAACCAATGCTGCTCTGGCACTGTATGCACCAGCATTGTATCAGGTGATGTCATTGCCTTAATAGTATTTCAATATGGCGGAATTCAGCCGCGTGGTCCCTTTGGGCCCAGAGGAACATGCTCTGGGTATGCAGGGATAGTGGACAGCGTGGCAGCAGGGTCAGGGGCCAAGGTGAGCCCGTAATGCAACTGAGGAGGCAACGCATGCCCCAGCAAGAGTCACTGATGTAGGCACCACATTGCATAAATCCGCCAGGCTCCCTGTCTATGTATGTAACCATGAGGGTAAGGCAGGAGCGTGACACCACCACTGGCATGTACAAGTGACAACACCAGTGGAGTTTTTCAAAACAGCAAAGAACAATCAACCTTTGCTCTGAGGTCTACTTTTGAGGCTTCTGAACTGGCACGAACAAGAACACTGACGACCTGTGAAGTAATATTACAGGCTTGCAATGTGGATCGAGTAGCAGTGTAAAGGCTTCATTCTTATAATTGTGTATTGTTTTGCCAAGACAAGATAAGGGAAGTTTGCAAGGCCGGTACAAAAAACAAATCAAGGCTTGAAAATGCAGAGAGCTGTCTTACAGAATCCTGCAATGGCAGCTAGAAGAGCTATGGCCTAAAAGTACTTCCACACTGTCTTGGGTGGAGAAATAATAAGGGATACCAAGGCTCACTACAAGATGGCCGCAGAACCCAGAAGAGTTGGAGGTTCCTTTGATGGCAAAATGATCTTCAAACAATGTCCCTACGAAAAGTCATTGTCCAAACCTCCAACCTACTTATTTGCATCCAGGAAAAATCAAAAACATTACTGTGTAGAGTTATGAGTTGTGACAACATCCACAGTTCAGTCAGGGACAAGAACTTCATATCAATCAAATGGAAAAAGAATCCCTTGAACCTGAACATGGTGTGCCAGATGAATCAAAGATTGTTACAGAAAACCACCAGTAGGAAAATAAACGCCTTGATCAGAGTAGCAATGATGAAATTATACATCAAGATCAGTTATTAGATTCAGTAAATTAATTATCTGAGGTTATAATAGAAGATGCAATGTTCTCAGACACAGAAGCGAACATCATTAATGCGTACGACACCATCAACACAGATGCATTACTTACCATTGTTACTAATATTGATAATATAGATCTAAGCTCTAAGAGTAGAGAACCTCTCAGAAAATAATGTTCTATGGGTTGTTGCAGATATCATGCTTCTTTGAGTGAGAGCATGGATCACACATTCCTGGAGAGTAACACTAGGCACTGTGCAACCAACACAAGTAATGCTAGTTGTAACACAATTGGGACACATACAATGTAAGATTGCATTTGAGAGTGTAAGATTATGGACACACACAATAGACATTAATTATCGACTTATTATACGTTGTTCTTGCTAAGTATAGCTGAATTCCCTAAAAGAGATTCATGTAGATCTAGTGAATGCCTACACAACAATATTAGGGGAGAGAAAAAGATAAATTATAAAGAGTAACGTTTGTGAAAACACCTGATGGAAGAAGGTAGAGGAATGATATGGTCAATTCAAAACAGTCATTGCTATCTAGGGGAGATGGTATGTTTTGGCACCCATTCCACCCTCCAGGAAAGGGAAGTTAGATATGAGATACCATGGCATGATAGAATTAGCCTCATAAAATCAAACTGTGCAAGGGGCACAGATCTAGGGACTGATATAGAAAATAGATAGTTGCTTGGGGGCATTATGCCCCAGAAACCTTATAATGGGCACACGGGTTCACTCTTGCGAATTACACACAATTTCTTTTACTTTCTTATGCTGCGGAATTGACTTCCCTTAGCTTTTCAACTTCTGCTGTGCAAAGACTTTTGACTGTGCAGAGGATTTTGCTAGACCCCTGTAGGACCACTTTAACCCATTTATCGTCCTGTTCCCAAGGCCTTCTAACAGTAGTTTAGGGTAATCGACCAGAGTTTCTTGAGTGTGCACCCACTTGGTGCCGGGCTCCTCTACAGCTGGTTTCCCCTCTTGTGATAATAGTTCTTTGTACTTTTTTCAATTAGTCGTTTGCTATCTATTCTCCCTCCGACTCACTGGCTGTGATGAACCGCTTGGCTTTTCTTGTCTCTGGAGTCAAGGCCGGTACCAAGGTGGCCAGCATCTCTCCCTGGCTTGCTTATCAGCAGAGGAGGGTGGGGAAAAGGTGTTGGAAGAAGAAGCATACCACGTCTCACCCATCGGTGTCCCACTTCTGCTCCCCGAGGACCCCACATCCAGGTGATCCTCCCTCACTGGCCCACCTCTAGGAACTGTATCAAATAGCGATGGCCATGTCCTGGCCACCTGGATGACAGATCCCCGGGTACTGGTTAGAGAGACACCTTCAGGTTTCTCACATACCTTTACTCTATGTGATGTAGCCACATTTGTTTCACTGGTGAACTGGGAAAGAAAATCTACATTTCCCCTGCTATTCCTTTTTGGTGATCCACAGTGAATCAATATGGTTGTAGGTCTAGATACCAATGCATGACCCCAGGGTTGGAGTCTTTTTGTTGGCTAATCCAAACTAGGGTTGAGTGATCTGTAACAAGTGCAAATATGCATCCTGATAGGTAGTACCTAAGATGAATAATGGCCCACTTGATGGCCAGAGCCTCTAGTTCCAACACAGATTATTTTCTTTCATGTGGGGACAGTTTGTGACTGGTTAATAATATGGGGTGATCCACTCCATCGCACACCTGGGACAAGACGGCTCCTAACCCTCTAACGGGGCATCCAGCTGTAAAACACACTCTTTAGAGAAGTCGACTACCTTCAGGAATGGATTCTGGCACAGAGTCTGTGTCAAGGTGTTATATCATAATTCATCCTCGTCATTCCAATGAAGTTTCTGGGGTTGGGCAAGTTTATCTGTCAGCGGGCTGTTGTGTCTGAAAAGTTGGGGATAAACCTACAGTAATATCCTATTAACCTGAGAAAATCTCTAAGATATCTTTTGTCTTGGGAGTTGGTGTATCTAAGACGGCTTTTACCTTCTCATGTTGGGGCTGTACATTCCTATTTCGTACGACGAAGCCAAGGTATTTTACGGCTGATTGGGCCACACTGCACTTAGCTGGATTAGCATTTAGGGCAGCATTTCTGAGGACTTTGATGATGGTATACAGATGGAAGAGATGGTCATCCCAAGTCTTACCATAAATAACAATATTGTCAATATAACCTCCACAGAAGTTGGAATAGGTTTGTTGGATTTGATCCATGAGGCGTTGGAAAGTGGCTGGTGCGCCATGCAGACCAAAGGGAAGGACTTTATATTGGAATAGTCATAGAGGCTTTGAAAACACAGTCTTTTCTTTATATGGCCCATATACAGGAACTTGCCAGTATCCTTTGGTTAAATCTAGGGTAGATAGAATGGTGGCTGCTCCAAGTTTATCGATTAGGTCATCAATTTGTGGCATTGGATAGGCGATGAAGTCTGAGATGGCATTAACTTGATAGTAGCCTATGCAGAATCTCCAGGAATGGTCAGGTTTGGTGACCAACATGATAGGAGAGGACAATGGACTCAAAGATGGTTCAATAATGTTGGCTTTCACCATTTTGTTGAATTCCTCGATCACTATCTGTTTACAGGCTTCAGGGAGTCTGTACGGTTTTAAATGAACAACTTTACCTTTGGGTTTTCTAATATAGTGCTATGTACCCTACACTCGTCCTGGTTTTTTGACAATACATCGGGAAATGAGATTACCACATCTTTTAGATCTTCTTGTTGTTGGATAGATAGCTCCGGAGGAATAAAGTCAAAGTTATCTATGTCTTCGGGAACCAGACAGGCTAGTACGAGTGGCTGATTGGTTCTCCTTACACTCCTTCAGGCGATTTATGTGGTACAAATGGACCTTCTGTTTTCTGTCTAGTTGGGCTACTTTATAAGCACAGGTTCCCTTTCGTTCTACTATCTAATAGGGTTTGTGCCACTTGGCGACAAGTTTGTTTTCTGAAGTGGGTAAGAGGACCACTACTTTCTGTCCTATGGAGAATGATCTTAAATTCACATTTTTATCATAAGTAGCCTTTTGTTGGCTCTGGGCCTTTACCATATGAGTGCAAACTACGTCTTGAACCAATTTAATTTGTTCTCAGATTCTGGTGGCGGTTTGCAAGATGGGAATGGGGGCCTCCTCTCGTTCTTCCAAGGTTTCCTTGAGCATGTCCAGGACATCTCTGGGCTCTCTTCCATAAAGCAGTTCAAAAGGAGAGAAACCTGTGGAAGCCTGGAGGGTTTTCCTAACTGCAAATAGTGCCCATGAAATCATTCCAACCCAGTCTTTCCCGCCCTTGGCTACCAATTTCCATAAAATTAGTTTTAGGGTCTATTTGAATCTTTCTACTAAGCCATCGGTTTGGGGATGGTACACAGAAGTTCCTAAGGTGGTAAAGAAGAGTAGCTCCTTGACTTCGCCCATAAGCTCACTCATAAATTTCGTACCCTGATCTGTTAGTATTTCTTTGGGAAAACCAACCCTGGAGAAATATGGTAGAAGATGGTTACGGATGTGCTATGTGGTATTATTTCACATTGGAAATGTCTCATGATATCAGGTCGCATAATCCATGATCACACAGGCATATTTATTGCCCAATCTGGATGTCTCTAGAGTTCCAATTATGCCCATACAAATTCTTGAAAAGGGAACTTCTGTAATCGTCACCGGGTTCAGATGGGCAGGTAATGGGATGTGTGTGCTGGTCTTTTGACATATTTTGCACATCTGGATGAAAGTTTTTATATAGGCGTGGATACCTGGCCAGTAAAACTAACATGCGTCTGAGTTTTAGATTGGCTTAAATGTCCCCTGGTAAGATGGGAATGCGCAATCTCCATTACAACCTTTTGAAGGCTCTTGGTTATTACCAATTGCGTCTTTACTAAACCTTCAATAGAGGTTTCTCTTCTATAAAGCAATACTTGCTTTAAGAAGAAAAAGTGGCCTCCCTTCCCTAAACCTTCTTCTTCCAGAATTGCTTGTAGAAAAGCTTCAGCAAGAGCTAGATCATTTCACTTGGCGAAGGCTCTTTCAGGGTAGATAGGGGGCCCTTCTCAATTCCTTACTTGGATGTTAAGAGATTTATTGGCGCCCAAACCCCAAGTTACCTCTATCTGTCTTAGTTGGCTCACTTTCATTAAATTCAGGAAATAGTGTGAGTCTCTGGTCTCTTACGACATTGCTGTGGGAAGGGCATGTGCTAGCTTGAACTTCAGAGGACTGTATACCCATTAATAGGGGCAGGGTATCAGAGTTACAGAAAAGGCTAAAGTGTAGTCTGTTTCACCACAGATAATTGTGTCCTCATTGTAAAGTGGCTGACAGCAGACAGAGGAGAATTCCAGTTACAGAGCAGAGGAGCCTCGGCAAATGGTTTTGCAGTGCCCACAGACTTGAATGTTTGAAAAGTCAGCATGAAGTGTGAACTTTGAAAGACATGCCGGCAGACTCCTCCATGTGGTGTTCCCCTTAATGCAATTTAAACACATGGGCGCTAATCCTTAGCATTTCGGCAGGTCGAAAAATGATCAGCGTGAGCCAACCACAGCCCGGTGCCATTGGCATTACACGTCCCTCCATCATAAGCTGTCAGTTAATTGATCTAATCTCTGGAGCATCTAGGATGTATTCCTTTGTTCGCACTACCTCACAAGTAGACATTGGAGATATTTTTCTTTGAAGACTTCTTCCACTGGATTTTGTTGTGTATGGTGTGGTGAGATTTTTGCCCCGCCTCCTGTCCTGAAGAAGGTCGGATCTATGCAAGGCTATAATGTAAGCCCTTTATACTGACTGAAACACGTGTTGATAAGAACATGTTAATAAGTGATTGTGTGTGATTTAACTGATACATACTCTTGTAATCTTTAAGGGTGTGAAGAACTCAATCGCTTTGTTGTTTTTCTTGTGAAAGGGTTTTATGGACTTGCCAACCCTGGTTTTCTGTATTTTGAGCATTGAATGCATAAGCGAGAGTATGTGTTTGAATCGCAGAATTAATTTGTTGATGTCAATTTTGTGGAACCTTATTTGGTTTTGTAAATATCATGTTTATTTGTTTTTGTAATAAAATTGATTTCTGTTTGTATAAAGTGTGTTAGAATTATCTTTGCAACCTCCCAGCCGAGGTCCATGTGTGTTTTTTCTCCTGTAGCCATAAATTAATCAAAATATATCTTACACTTATTCTGAACAGATAGTTCCCAGGATATAGCTCTTCCTCCACACTCATGCTGTCAGATGTGTCCTGCAGACATCCTCCCTTTCCCCTTGCTTTTTAATTTGTAAGTTCAACTGTTAGAGTTGTTACTTTTTTAAGAAGGTGCATCTTATGTATTGATGCATTTTGGTCCTAGATAGTTGCCACAGGATGTAGCACTGGGCTTCACCACTTCAGTCTTACAGAACTGCATGGGGGTGTGTTCTTGCCCTTTTTGAGTTCTTTGTGTCAGTTACAAAACTGAGGTGGCAATCATTGCTGGCTAAGGTATTCTTTATGTTTTCCAATTCTGCCCTTCAGTGCTGGTACTGTGCCCCACCCTGACTTCCTCAATAAAGAACCAGGGCTTCAATGACGGTCAGCAACTGACAAAACATGTTAACCAGGAATCCTCGTCCTACTGCTATTACCAAAACCTTTCCTGTTATTTGAAAAGAGATCTGCCCATGTGCTGTCTCAAGTATATTAAGCACACTCATGTTATTTTTTCTGATTCCTATCTAAAATCTTAATTTCTTACAAATCCCTGCAAACAGAGCTGCTCTTCTAATGTAGGGCCGTAGTTGCACAATGATTATTTCTCAACATTTTGAATTATCTATTCAAAAACCACACTTACCTCTTGACCACAAGCAACCATATTATCCAAGGGAGGAATTTGCAGAGCACATGTGCTGTTCTATGCCACCTTGTACAGTGTAAGTCAGCAAAAAGTCACATTATTATGAAAAGGTAAGTAGCACCAGCCCTAACGTCATTGTATTTTCACTCCAGTGCTAAATCATGACATGCAGGCAATTAATGACCATTGAATGGAGGTTTCCAGAAGCAGGGGGGTTACTCAAGCAACTGTGTTTAGAGATACACATTGAAATGTAGTGACACCGTCCCTCGATAACAGAAATTTAGGTAACTGCAGTGAAGAGTGTCCCTTGGAAAGGGACAATTCTGCCTTTACTTCTTTACTTGGAAGCATTAATGTCACAGCCAGAAATCGTCTGGAAACAACCACACATGAAACCAATGGAGTGAAATAAACTGTGAGACAGGAAATTAGCAATACATGTGCTTTGTCTACTGACAATGGACACTGATGTGAAAAAAGAACACCCTTGTTTCCAATCTGAAGTAATGCAGCATATAACATTCCAATAAATACCAATAAATATGTACAGCCATCTGTGAATGTACATTTTGTTAATTGAAGAAAGTTGCTTTCCTTTTGCTGATAATCAACCGTCATAATTTTCCCGATTAGAGCCACCATTTCACTCACATGTAAATATGTTGATTATTATTATTATTATTACTTTGGGAGATTGTGTTTGGTTTTTATAACACTTTCAGCTGATTAGGCCTTTCATGAAGATGATGAGCAAGCATTAAAATACCAGATACACCGATTTACATGCATTTACCAAATGTGCAATATTCATAAATACAAAATGCAATAATCTAAAGAGGCTAAAATGCATATTGTATCCATACTATATTGAATTCAACAAAACATGTTGGACTAACCTGCCCTAAATCATGAATTACAACATGAACTAAGCTCAACATAAAGGTACTACTCCATAAGAGAGGGAAAAGTAAAGAAGGTGTGAAAACCCTCAGGACTCCAAGCCTCTAGCGGATACATGTCTTTACACCTGGGAGTCCAACTACCAATCTTTCTAGCTCTCTGCTTCCAAGCACCATATGTGAACCCTGCTGTCAATTTGATGATGACCTTATCAAAATCCCCATGAGAATGTGTAATGATGCTTTGAGTTGTCTCGGATGCCTCCCTTCCGTATTATGGGAATGATGCAGCTTGATCTCAGAAGAACGTAATATCGATATCACATTTCCTCATACGACTAACACATTTTACAATTGCCATTTGCTGCTGTGTTCCCTCATTTCATATATACTAACCAGTGGTAAGGTATCTGCTCTGGCGTTTACCTAGCTTGGAAGTAATGGAGCACAGTTTAGGTCATAGATAAAAACATTGATAGCAAGAATTTAACAAATAATCAAGAACATTGATTTCTTGCATCTGTAATCATGCATGCGCTTGTCAGCCCTTAACGTTGGATGCTGTGTGGACAGCGTTTTCCATAGAACTCACATGTCCTTGCTTAACTCCTTTGTGTCTGGGACACCACCTCTCCACCAGGCGAACAACATTTCATAAGTCCTTCTCATTATCAGTACTCCCATATCACTTCAATGAGCGGCATAGGTCTTCAGATGCACCGGACTGCTCACCTCTTCTCTGGGCTTGACCATGTTCAAGATCCTCCTCACGCTGCTCACTGTCATCTTCCTCACATTCCTTTTTCATGTATCTCTTAAAGTGAGATGTATTCCGAGTTACTACTTGATCAATTGAACCATTTGTCACCATTGACCCCTTTATGTGAGACGCTGTAAAGGCTATCAGATAGAATCAGGAGTCCGATTTGTTTCTTGTCTGAAGCAGACAAGTACTCTGTCCTCCGCTTGTAGCACGCAGCTTAAACAAAGTGGTTGATCCATGGCAGTTCATTTAATCTCACTATGCATTGCCTAAAAACTTTGGGAGTAATGAAAGCCTGCAATCTTTTATACATAACAATACCACTATCAACACAGGTCAAAATCAGTCTGATATTGATGAACGTCTTTGAGCGATGGGTTATAAGTGTTTTAAAATATAGAGTGGCCGTGCCCACCGGCCATGGCTAGTAGACTGGTAGTGTTTTAAAATTGACTGTGGGCATGACTGAAGGCTGTGCCTACCGGCCATGACCAAAGGCCATGGCTAGTGGTTATGTAGTGTTTTAAAATGGAAAGTAGGAACGGCCGAAGGCCATGGCTAGTGGTCTGGTAGTATTCTGGACATGTGCATAAAAATGTAATGAAATAACAAAACCTTTGAAATTGAAGGAAAAAACATTTGTTGCTGGGCCTTTAAGGTGAGAACTTAATGCAACAAAATCCCTGAAATTCAGCAAAAGCCACCTTAACTTGACCCCCTGTCGCGCTGTCTATGACCACAATGATGACATCACAGATGGCATCACTAGTAAAATCACCAATCGCATCATCTATGACATCACTGCTGGCATCACCAATGGCATCACTGATGACATTTCTAATAACATCATATATGACATCAATGATTATTTAACTAACAGCATCAGACATAAGCGCACTCTTCATAGTTGCCCATATTGATATCACCCTCACTGTTCTAAAAATGTGATATTAGCATTTTAGAATAGTTCATAACAATGAGTACATTGTTTAAAACAGCAAATAGCTAAACATGCATAATATCACTACTTGTGAAGCTTTCATTTGTAGTACTTTGGCAAAAGATGATATCTGAATTATAAATAGTAATCTACTTAGACTGTTCCTGTTTGTGCCAAATATATCTAAGACATGTTCACAATAATATTATCTGTATATACATTTACAAAAACACTAGAAAAAAAAGAAAGTGACACATGTTCAACCCTAATTATTAACTATGTTTTAAAAGAAACATATGTAAATACTCAATTGTTATATTGTAATTACATGGCCTGCGGTAGCGGCCATGTAGTTATGGTTAAGTTGTTAAACCCATGGGAAGAGCACTTTTTGGGTGGCGTATAACTTTGCTCCCCCTGGACGAATCCTCATCAAACTTTACAAAAAAAGTATATGGCCCGCTCTGAATTCTTTTGCAAAGTTTGGCGAGGTTCGGTCACGAGGGGGGGCAAAGTTGTAGGAGGGTCCCAAAATGTCTTTTTTTCCCATAGACTGAATGGAGAAAAATGTTTGTGCAAGCCTACAGCCCAAACCGCTGGATGGAATTTCACCAAATTTACGGCAGGAGCGGCGGCTTGGTCCCAAAAGCTTGCTTTTGTAAATTTGGTGAAAATCCATCCAGTAGTTTTTTTAAAAACGACCAAAAAGTGGGTCTAAAAAATGTAGTGATATCTATGTCTGCTCCATGGACACACTTCCCTGTTCGCTCTGCGGACAGGACACCGATTGGATAATCGGCTTGTGTCGGGTCTGCGGACACATGGCATGTTCGCTGATTGGTTGGGGTGAATCGTGAGGTGCATCACATTCTTTTGATGCGCCTGCCATATTGGATCCACTGACATCCGCGGACAGTGCGGCTTGAAAGTGAGCATAAATCCAATTTTGGGGAATGTGTAGGAGTACTTGGAGAGGTTGGGGGAGTAAGAGATGGATCAAATGATGTATTTGTTTAGGTGGGAGAAGGCAGTGATGTGATTGCAGTGTCCACAGTCACCGTGGTTGTCCACAGACATAACAAACATTGGGCGCACTACTGGCTATTTCACTTTACTCTGATGTTGGTTTTGGGTTGTTAGTAGAGCATTGGGTGAAGAGGGTATGTTTTGAAGAGTTTGTGCATTGGTTGTAATTATTATTTTAGAATGTTAATTGAAGTGGATAGGTTTTGAGCTGGCTATGTTATGTTTATGGGCTGTGCTCATTTGGTAGGTGTTTGTTTCTATGGGTGTATTATGCTGCCCAAGACTCTAGCACCCAATTCTCTAGGCCCTGGCAACAACCACCACAGCATAACACACCAAAGTGACCAAACATTTTTGGGGTCATTACGACCCTGCGTTAAGGGTTTAACGGTGCCGTAAAAGGTGTTGGCGCCGTTAAACCCTTAACGCCTGATTACGAGGTCCCTTTGCGGCTCGCGAACTTAACGGCTGGTCTGGACCAGCCGTTAAAGTTGGGACCTGCAAAGGGACTTCCGATGTAATTGTAATTACCGCCTTCCCCAGTCCCATTGAGCCCTATGGGGCAAAAATGGGAATAGGGAAGGGCCAATGGTAAGTGGGGAATTACTGCCCCGCCAACCTTGGAATGGGGCAGTATTTCCCCATTTACCATTGGCGGACTCGTTGCAATACCAGCAGCAACCATGGTACTAATAGCGCCATTGGTTACCGCCGGTGTTGTAATGAGGGCCTTTGACTGTGGTATGTGGGCTGTTTAGGGGATATGTTTTAATAAATGTGAGTACTGATTGGCAGTAGTGTAATTGTTTTTATAGGATAGTGAGATGATGTGTGTTAGTTTGTTGGATTGTGTTCAGAATGTTGGTATTGAAGACAGTGGGCATTTTGGGTTGTATTTATTGGTGAGGTGTTTGTTTGCAGGGCTGTGTTATGTTGCGTTGTTTGTGAGTATTATTATTATTATTATTATTATTATTATTATTATTATTATTATTATTATTATTATTATTATTATTATTATTATTATTATATACTTACTGTTTCCTTTGTTGAGGTTGTATGTTGAGTTTTGGCCTGGCCATGCAGTCAAAATTGTAGTGTTTGGCAACAAGCACTGCAGCATAAGATACCCATGCAAGCAAACATTTTGGACTGTGGTCTATGGTCTTGTGTTTGCTTGAAAGGGTGTGTTATACTGTGGTTTGTGTGTGTCCAATCATTATATACGTACTGTTTGACTTTTTTTGGTTGCATGCAGTTTTTTCATGACATGGGTAGTTGGAGGAGACTTTTTTTTCAATCACTGTGATAAAAGAAAAAACATGTTAGTGTAGGTGGTTTATAATGAGTATTGCATTGCATAGTAGACATTTCTGTATTTTGTCGACCCTCATAGTTAGTACTTTAAAAGTGATATAGTTCAAACCAGTGTACTATGAAATGTGCTCAGTTCCTGTGTTTGTTCATTAAATCATTGGGTCTTTGGGAAATAAATCCATGCAGGATTACAAAAAAAAAACACGTCTACGTTGTGGTACAATATATTTCTTTCATTGATTTCAGAAGGAGGGATTGAATAGGTGTATGGTTTTTGATTTGGAAGTGGTGGTAGTATCGTTGCAATTAGATAGCAGTTGGTGTATTCTATTTGTTTATTTCTTTTTCTATTTTAGTGGTATTCATTTATCTGTTGGTTTGTTGCTAACTTTTGGGGCAGTTAGATACCTGTTGGCATATTCTAACTGTGCATAGTTTTGAAGTTGAGGTTTTGTTTATGTTTATACACATTAAAGGTTGGATTTAAGAATATTAAGTAAGCGTTTACACAATTTGCTGTTAATCTCTGTTTTAGATTAATGGTAGAATCATTACATTCGAACCATCCACAATTCTTTTTTATATATGCAGTGTAGTGACCTGCATTGGTTGTGGCTCATGCGTGGTAGATTATACCTATTGTTGTGAAGGTTTTGTTACCAAGTGATACTTGACCATGTGTGAATCCAGTCAGCTTGCAGTTGTTTTTGGTACCATCTGCATTGTAAAGTAAAAGCATTACTATTATGTATTTACTATGTGTCTGTATTTGTGAGGTGGAGCGATTATCTGAATTGCAGGTAGTACATAATCTGCTATGATTTGCATTTTGTACAATTTGCTGAAATGGAATGGATTCTCAGTTAGTTATGGATACATATATGAAGTGTTCATTAGGAACTTCTTCTTGTGCGACATGGCTGCAAAGAGTGAATGTATGTTTCCACATGTAAGAAATCTGGAAGATTTAATTTATAGATATGTTTTTGTTTTCTAGTATTTGTCATAAGTAAATTAGAAATTCTTGTGGATCTTCTTGTGTGTTTATAGTGAATTTGACCATTCCAGCACAGTAGTCCACTTCCTGCCTTATTCCAGATACATTAAAAGTGTAGTCAAGATTGTTGGTTGCATTTCTATGAAGGACTTACATTTGCACACACAATTGGTCATTCCCGTGTAAGTAAATGTTGTCAATAATTGGTGGCAATTGGAATAAAATATTGATTGCTACATTTGCGTAGCAATTTACACCAGTTGTATTTGAAAATTTGAATGGACCTGACAGTTCTGTGTCCAATCATTTGTTCGGAGTGCACATTGTTTCTTTAAAGAGGTAGTTGACTTTGTGCAGTACATTCTTCTTTGGTTGTGGTCGTTGATGAAGTAGTAGCTTCTTTTAATTTCTTTGGAGGAATTGCTCTGAGATCCTGCATAATTTGAGATTGAAGTAGTTTTCTTCTACAAAGTTTTGCTTTTTGCGGAACAGGATATGTTTTTAGATGAGGGTGTAGAATGAATGCAGTATATTGTATTCTAGAATGCAAGGAATATCAGCATTTACTTTACTTGCATGCAAGTTGATTAGAAATAGTCTTTCAGGTGTACGTAAGTATGATAGTGCTACATAGCTCATGCCATCTTTAAGCGCTGTGCTACCAATATCTATCAATGCTTTATCTAGGGTAGACCTTGTGATTTGTGAATGGTGACTGCGTATGCTAGAGTTAGAGAAAATTGTTCTCTGCATACATGCCTGTTTCTGAAAAGAAGGAAGCGAGCTGTTGAGCCTCCTATCCTTTTAAATTCTGATAGTTTGTCAAAGAGAATATTGACAAACTGAATGTTGTCACATGGGTTTGTTTGAAAGCCAACAACTGTACCAAGTGCTCCATTAAATGTTCCTTGGTCCACGTGAAGGTTACGTTTAAGCATTACTCTACAGTTTAAAGATAACTTTAATATTTTCTCCAAACCAGCTGTTGTTGTAGCTTGTTGACACATGGGTAGTGTCATACCATGTATGTCTTGTTTGTCTGTGGAGCAAATTAGAAGTATTGGTTGCATTTCTTTTTTTTAACATTGTATCATTCAATTTTGAACAGCTTGCAAGAGTGGCATCAAGGACATACAATTTAAATGTGTGTGTGCTAATTGTTCCATGACATGACATCAGTAGCACATGAGTTATGGCCATAGAGTGCATGGATGTGCCTGGTGTTCAATATAGATGTGCTTCTAAATATAGTACACCAACTATAATACTTTTCAAAATGTTGTTGTATGTTAGGTCTGCCTACTGACGCATGTTTTCAGTTAATTCTCTGTATTGGAAATGTTGCCAAAGGTTGACATTTCCTATGCTGCCAAGAGTTTTCCGGCATAGTTTGTGCCCTAAGGTTTTAAAAATAGGTCCACCTTTAACTGGTGTTAATTGAAGATCTCCGAAAACTATAATGTGTTTTCCTCCAAAGAGTTCTTCATAGTCTGTTTTCAGGACCTCTTGTAATCCGAGGTGAATGAAGGTTAACATTAGATTGGAAACCATGCTTATCTCATCTATTAGTGCATTTTCATTTGTTTGAAAACTCTACGTAGTTCCATTGCAGTTTCTGGAGAAAGTTTGGAATAGTCGAAAAAATGTTTAGTGTTCTACCGGAAGGAGTAGTAATCGGTGCAGAGTGACACTGCCTATGTTGTTGGCTGCTAAACCTGTGGGGGCAGTTACAACAGCTGACAGTTTGTTGTTTGTCAGTTGTTGGAGGAACTTGCTGATGATTTTGATTAAGAACGTTTTGCCTGAACCAGCTTGACCACTCACATATAGCAGTATAGGTTTGTAGTCTTGGCAGGTACATTTTTTACTTTCATACTGTACACCATGTTCAATTTGTTTTGTTATTTCTTGGAAAATGCTATGCTGCTCATTATTAGTTGTGATTTTAGTAGAGCAAAGTCTTCTGTAGATTGCTCATACTGACACATGGTGTTTTCTTCTTTTGTCATGGCTAATTCTGCCTCATTTGCTATTAGTGGCTGTCCAAGTGGTTCTCAGCTTTCTGTTACAGAAGGTTGACTACTGTCAGGAGTGTCCACATCTAGTTGCACCTGGAGTTCTTCGTCTTTTTGCTGTTCATTGTGCAACATTGTTTGTACTGTGTAAAGTTTACGTCAGTTATAGTGCTTTCATTTGATTTGAAAGCGTCTTCATAGGAGTCATAGGTATCTTGTACATCTTCTTCTTTTCGCCATGGTTTAAAAAGTTGTAGCAGGGACATGTAATAAAGTTCTTTATGTTGAGGAGTGTTTAATGACAATTTGATATAATTAATTATGCTTTGTTTGGTAAGTTTCACTAAGCTGCCTTCACAATTTTCCCCTCTGTATCTTCCTTTCTCCTTGCCTTGTTTAATATTATTTTTGTATGTGAAGTTTTGGGCTATCTGGTATAGCACATGGTTTCCAAAGTGGTACTCCTGTTTGTATGTGTTAGTAAATTGTTTTTCAAAATGTCTTGGCTGTTGGGATCATTTTTGGCTATTTCTTTATGTCTTCATATGATTTCAGAACTCTTTTTCGAGATTTAGCAGGACCAAGTCTTAGCCATACTATATATTCAGATTTTCCATACTAGGCAGTACCAGTCTGCAGCTTCATAGCAGCCACATTCTCTATGGGAGAGCGTTGTTTTGCCTAAGCTGTAAAATTTCTGTGATATTTTTTTTCTTAGATGATATGTCATCCCAGAGGTCTTGGAGCTCTGTTTGTTCTGCTTTGGTTAAGTAGGCTGTGACATATCTTGCAACTGCAGTGGAATTGTCTGCAATGTACTGCACATCAATAATTGCATTCCATAGGAGGGCAATGATTGCATTGTAATCATTGATGTATTTTGATCCTTCTGTTCTTTTTATGTAATATGTGTTCTTAGGTGATTTACCTTTGACACTATGGGCCACATTACACGGACGGCGGTGGACCAAGGTGCTTTTAGCACCTTGGTCCATGCCGGTAAAATACCGGCACCACCTTGGTGGAAAGGGGAATTACCGCCCTCTTCCAAGGTTGGTGGGGCGGTAATTCCCCCTTCCCCATTGCCCTTCCCCATTCCCATTTTTGCCCCATAGGGCATAATGGGAATGGGGAAGGTGCTAATTATGGCACCGCAAATTGCGGTACCGTAATTAGCTCCCTGGTCCCTTTGCAGGTTGGTTAAATTCTCCAACCCGCAAAGGGACCTCGTAGTAAGGCGGTAACGGTTTACCGGTACCGGTAAAATATCGGTACCGGTAAACCCTTACCGCCTACCATGTAATGAGGCCCTATGTCTAACTGAAGACATGAAGTTGTTTACTTCACCTGTTGGTGAAACTGGTCTAGGGGAACCAAAGCAGCATTTGGAGTAGTGTTTCCCTTTGTTTTTATATTTGCAACAACAAAACTTCCACATTTGTTTCTTTGAAATTGTAAAATGTGTGCATGAAGGTCACTATGGGGGTCATTCCGAGGTTGGAGGTAAGGGAAAAACGATGCCGGTAATGGATTACCAGCATCATTTACCGCTACGGCTATTCTGACCAACCAGACCGCTATTTACGGCACCGTAAAGTACGATGCAGTAAATAGTGGCCTTGGGTCGCACGCAATATTAGCGGCATGGCGTAAACCGGAGCTGATCACAAGTAATGCGCACACGTAAATAACAGCCTCCTTAAGCCCATAAAGTACCTTACCAGCATGGAGTACATACAGGCATCTCAGAGAAGGTGTTAAGAGCCCTGAGCAGTGGTTCTCAGAGGCACAGGTGCACACAATCAGCACAGGTGTAGGCAATGGAGTCTGCCACAGCAGAAAAGTATCACACCCACACACCACACCCCCTCCCACACCAAGATGATACCAAAAGTGGTAGCATCACTGAAGCAGGATGCCCTGCTTACAAGGCCTCAACTACAATGACAACACCAACAACACCAGGCCCCACTACAGAGGAGACACAGGAGGAGAAGGGGGGTGAGACAGGCCCAGCATGCACCACCAGTGCAGCCACCGTTACCACCCCGGCAGCCCCAATCCCACACATCAGGTCCAGTCCCTCAACCTAAACGCTGAGCAGATCCACACCGTGTACCAGCTTGACTGTGACACCATCACCACCATAGTCGACCTGAGACATGACGACACAGTGAGCATCATAGAAATACGCACCGCCATCCCCCCTCAACTGAAGGTGGTGTCAGTGCTCCACTTCCATGCCACAGGCACCTACCAGCACACAGTGGGGCACATGCATGGCATATCACAACCGTTCATTTCACGGATACTGAACCAGTGCTGGATCACCTCCTCAAGCACACTAGGGACTACATATCCCTACCATGGACTACCCAGGAGATATATGATACAAAAGTTGCCTCCCATGCACTGGCAGGCATGCCAAATTGCATAGGTACCCTTGACTGCACCCACGTGGAGTTGGTGGTCCCGCATGGCATGGAGGTGGCGCATCGCAACCGCAAGCAATACCACTCCACCAACGTGCAGACGCTATGCAATGCAAACAAGATCATCATTCATTGGTGGGGCCGACATCCAGGATCAACTCATGACTCAATGGTCCTGCTGAACTCCACGCCACCTCACTACATAGAGTGACATGCAGGACGAAGTGCCTGGTTGCTTGGTGAGTTGCCTGACTGTGCCATGGCAGTGCATCGGTGTCATGAGGTGGGTGCCTGCATACTCAAACTGGGTGGAAATGTCGACGCAAGTGCACGATGTGCACCCCACCAAACACTGTGCCACAGAGCCAGTGTAACAGCACATGACTACAGAATCCCACATTGAAGAAGTAAGGCCCACACCTAACACTACATGACCAACAGGTGACAAGGCCACATCCCAGAACACATGCAACACTCATCAGCGGCCCTCACACACCGTAAGGGCGTGTAGGAAAACACAGTGCATATGCACTATGTGGCTGCCTCCAGCATATCACCACACCGGAGGTTCATCCCTGGGAGTGGACTGAACTGAGGCCAGCAGGAATACCACACTGCATCACCGGTTCGGCACACCCATAGAAGTGCTGGAAGTCACCATAGTAAGGATCAGTGCAGTATGATGACTATGCTTCTGACTACAGCCAACACACCCAACTACGGAATCTCACAGTACAAAGCACTTCAAGGATCTTACCCCAAAAGTGCTGCATGCATAAACGATGCCTGTTCCACAAGATGTGCGTGCCATAGTCCATAGACCATCTCGAAGATGCTACCCCCTACATCATTCCATTGCACAGGACACGTAGTGGGGCCAGGAATGGGGTCAATGCATCCATGGACATGTGTGTATGGGCAGAAATGACCTGCTGCCATGTAAGACTAGTTCAGTTGTCCACCAGGAAAGTCCAAACACTTAACTTCATTCCCTACACATGCAGGTGATGGTGGCTGTCCCTTCACGCTGTGGCTCAGGACCCCTGTCAGGAGCCAACTGAACAGGCCCGAGGAGGCCTACAATTTTGCCCATACCCGTGCATGTGTGGTGATGAAGCAGGCACTTGGCCCGGTGAAGGCACGAATAAGTCGCCTCAGCCGGTCGGGTGGGGCACCCATCTACTGCAATGAGAAGGTGTCCAAGCCCCCCATGTCATGTGTAATGCTGCACAATATGTGCATCCCTTGGAACGTGCCCCTGTCCCCTGACATGGGACTGCTACCACCAGATGATGATGAAGGGTAGGAGGAGGAGGAAGGGGCAGGACAGCATCATGGTGCTGATGCACAGGAGGGACATGCCGTGTGGCAAACATTGATTGGACATTAAAACCGAAACACAAGTCATCAGAGGGTGTCATGACATGGGGACATAGGGCACTGGGTGTGGGGATACATGTACACCATGCACTGACAGATATCAGAATACACATGCTCAATGATGAATGTCCACACAGGTTTACCTTTGCAACACAAACAGTGTATTGAAATTGTACGTGCATAAGTGTATAACAAACCCTCCACCACCTCACTCCCTTCCCCCTCCCCCAAACTCCCCAACACACCCTCACCTTCCTCCCACAAACTCAACAACACACCCTGACCCCCCTCCCCCAAAACTCCCCAACACACCCTCCCACCTCACCCCCCAACTCCCCAACAGTAGTCCCATGGTGGCCATCCAGGCCACATGTGGCAGGTATGCAAGTACTCCATGCCCTCGGGGCCCGGGCTAGCCATTCCCTGGCAGCGCTGGGAACGTAGTGAACGTCGCAGTGGACTCGTCCGGGTTGGTTGACTGGTGGAGGGGGTGTCCTCGTGCTGAGCTGGCTGAGAAGGACGCACAGCCTCAAGGGCATCAGCAATGCATCCGAGGACTTCGCACAGGCAGTTTGTGCTGTCCGTCACCACCTGCTGCATTGCCCTTAGTTCCTCCCGCCACTCCTCCCTGCCCTGGCGATTGTCTTGCATCACCTCTGTGATGAGGGCAGTGAGCTGTGCTGCACGCTGGGCATCAGCGGATGGGGTTTCATCCCTGCAGGGGATTGGGCTTCCATGCCCTGACAGGGCTTTGGCTGGGGGTCTGGGCACAGGATTGGCCTGTTCCTGTGCTTCTCAACGTGCACATCGGCCAGGTGTGTCCGGCTCCCCTGAGTCGCTGCACAACACCTGTGGGTGGTTGCTGGGCTCTGGGGTGTGGACGATTGGGTATGAGTCCTCCTCTGCCGCGCCACAGATGGACAAGGGGCTGCCCACGGTTTCCAGGGGGGCCGTGGTTGCCACCTCCCCAGCGATGCTGGGCTCCGCGGATCTTGGGGTGGATAATGTACCTGCCGCCAATGCGGGGGGGGTGCACCCTCCATGGGCCTTGCTGGAGCCGGTGTAGGTGTGCCCTTCCTGGCTGGGATGTGGTGGACCCTGCCTTTGCCCCTGGAGGTGGTGGAACAGCTGGTGTCGTGGTCCTCGCTGTCATGCTCACTGCCTGTGGGGGTAGAAGAGAGGGACGGCAAGAGTGATGATTTGAGACGCAACTTACATTCATGGCTATATTCACGTGTTCAGTCATTTGGGGTTTATGGGCATTTGTGTATGCAACAGCACTACATTCTATTTATGGGTGTGATATGTATGCAGGTGACGGTGTCACTCATCCTGGTCGGGTTCTGTGCAGTCCGACTCGCACACTGGCCACACCAGCTGCACAGTGTGCATCATGGGATGTGCCAGTTCGTGCACTATGTGTGATGTGCGTTATGCCCTTGCACTTGGAACTTGCCTGGGTCGCAGTTGGTTCGGCATGATTTTGATGGGGGGGCACCATGCTGTGATTCCTTGTGTGGGCTTGGGATTGTATATCATGGAATTGGCATTGGCAGTGTTGACTTTGGACACTCACCTCCATCATCGGACGATGGTGCCCCACACTCCATGTTGCCGCCTTCTATTGATTCCTGTCCTATCAGGCCAGCACACATCTCCTCCCATGGCATAAGTTTCATTGGGGTACTTGGGCCCCCTCCGGTCTCCTGGGCCTTTCGGCGGTTGGCAGAGAGGATGCTCCTCACCCTCAGCCGCAGGTCATCCCACCGCTTGCGGCAGTCCTTGAGGGTGTGGGGGGTGGTGCCGACTGCGCTGACCCTCTGGGCCACTAGTGCCCAGATGTTCTTTTTCGGGAGCACCGGCACTCTGCACATGTACCCGCTGAACACGATGTCAGCGTGCTCCTCAAGGGTGTCCACCAAGGCCTGCAATTCATCCGGCTGAATTGCTGCTTGCAGAGCCGGTCTGCTGTCTTCTTAGGTGCTTTTGGCATTCCTCCAGATTCAGATGGCCTTTTCCAGGGTTCAAAATGCTCCCAAGGGTGCTGCCTGTTGAGGATGGCAATGGATTGTGTTTTTAAAGATGGCCGCCCCGCTCTTTCCCGTTCCTGTGCAATGACAATATTTCCGGTTCCGTTATTTGCGGTCATCGCTGTTTCCACTTTGTTCTATGGCGGTATTGTTAAGTACTGTGCACTTCATGCCGGTAAGGGCTTTTTCAGGCCCTTTTGCGGCATGGCGCTAGGTACTTTACCGGCATGGCGCAAAGCTCGTGCCCGCAAAGTCGTAATAGGCCACAATTAGCGGTCTCTTACCAAATCGGACACGTTGTTTGCTCCATGCCAGTAAAGGCCGGTACTTATGACCCCCCCTATGTGTCGTTTGTGAAGGGATTTTACAAGTGATATATTTTTGGATGAACTGCAAACCAGTGGCATCAGTGTCCTGACCAAATTTAGGAGCATCTTTAATCCACAAAAGCATGTGGATGTGTGGTGCTCTTATGGCTTGGTATTCTTTTGTCCAAAAGAAGTGTTACACTTCTCCTAGAGGAGGAACAGTTTTATGACAAATGAAGTGTAGCATAGCAATGAAGCGATGATGGAAATACGTTGATACATTTACAGTATCTAGAGAGCAGAGTTCTCTCTGTGTTTTTATATCTATATTTGTTTTGTTTTTGTTTGCTATGCGTAGGAAATATTGTAAATCTTCACATGCATATTCTGCATGACTTAATGTCACAAACCAAGTGGGTGGGCCAAGGTTTCTTATCATACAGTGTACATCTCCCTGACATCTTTTGTACCACGCATGTTTGCTAAAATATTTGTAATGCTTCATTGTAATACCTCATCTTTTTCTTGCTCTTTTTTGTAGTAATTGCGTAGCTGATTTATTTGGAAACTTGGTACCTGATTTCAATGTGTTGGTAACTTCATAGCATGGAGTTGCTAATTCACTTTCAAAGAGAAGGTGGAATATGTATTCCACATTTTGTCTGAATCTGGGGTCTTCAGAATACATTCATAAAGAGCAATATTCTGATGCTGTTATTTGTGTGGGTCTATCATCGTACCCCTCCTTTTCTAGTAGGAAAGAGTAGAGGAAATGCACGTGCTTCTATACTTTTTTCCCATATGCTGATTGGAGATCCTTTGGCTTGTCACATTTGGTACATTTCCAGTGCATCATCTATGGTGTCTTTAGAGTGTAATGGATGAATTGTAATGGATGAATTGTATAATGGTCTAAAATATAGGATTCTGGAGCAGGATCTAAAAGTTTAAATTGACCAGTTTCTGATGAGTCTTGAATTGTTTCAGTGGTTTCCTCTTGGGTTTTGTTCAATATTTGGTCCACAAATTGTTGCCAAATTGTTTTGTCTTTTGTACGTATGAAATGGTGACTGGTAGATAGCCAAACGTTGATCTGCGCCATTGCACAGCATTTTTTCCAGAAGTTTGAAACAAACTGGCTGCCTCGATCAGAGACCAGAACCGAAGGGAAGCCATGTAGCTTAACCACGCCCTCCAGGAACACTTTTGCTAAAGTGGCTGCGTCTGGGAGGCCTTTGAGAGGAATAAAATGGGCCATCTTCGAGAATAAGTCCACAACTACAAGGATGGTATTGAACCCTTGGCTTGGAGGTAGATCAGTGATAAAGTCAAGGGAAAGAGTGTGCCATGGAACAGGAGGAATGTCCAATGGTTGTAGGAGACCAGATGGTTTTTGTTTCTGTGATTTATTTTGTGCGCAGATACCGCAGGACTGAATATACTGAATGATGTCCTTACGCCAGGTATGCCACCAAAAGTTCTCTTTCACCTTAGCTAGGATTTTGGCGATCCTAGGAAGCCCTCCAATCAGTGAATCTTGATAGTTTGAAATAATATGCTGTTGTAATCCCTTCTTGGGTACATATAGGCGATCCCTAAAAAAGGGTAGGTGGTCCTTGATAGTATATTGTTCGCTTGAGTTTGCCATGCAAGGTAGGCATCAGGATTCATTGTCGGTTGGATTTTTTTTCGTAGTTCTGCTTGTGTTAAGGCTGTCATGATACCCAAGAGTTTGTCTTCAGGTATAATAGGTACTGGGTCTGGAGTTGTATATACTATTTCATCTATGCCCATGTGAGATAAGGCATCCGCCTTTCCGTTTCTCACTCCTGGTCAAAATGTGATTACATAATCATATTCGGCGAAGAAAAGGGCCCACCTTAATTGGCCTGAGGACTGGGCCTTTGCTGTTTTGAGATATTGCAGATTTTGGTGGTCTGTGATGTCTGTAATGGTGTGTCTGGCCCCCAGAAGGTGGTGCCTCCAGGCTTTAAAGGCGGATTTGATAGCCAGGAGTTCCTTGTCCATGATGGCATAATTAATCTCTGGAGGTGAGAACTTTTTTGACCAGAAGGCCACAGGATGTAGCTGGCCGGTTTCCGGGTCTCTCTGTGAAAGGACAGCCCCCATTGTGAGACTGGACGCATCAGTTTCAATGACATAAGGGAGGTCTGGACGAGGATGTCGCAGGATTGGAGCGGAGGTAAACCTTTGTTTAAGTTCCTGAAAGGCTTCTTCTGCTTCTTCGGTCCAAGCAAACTTTTTATTGTTTTTTCCTAATAGTACTGTGATTGGGTGCACAACCTGAGAGAAGTCTGGGATGAACCGGCGGTAGAAGTTCGCAAAGCCCAGCATGCTTTGTACCCCTTTCAGAGACGTCGGTGAAGGCCATTTCAGAATGGCATCTACCTTGTGCACGTCCATTCTGATGCCTCCTGGAGTAAGGATAAAACCAAGAAATTCTACTTCGGTGACGTGAAAAAAACATTTTTCAAGCTTTGCAAACAAGCGATGTTGACTGAGCTTGGTGAGGACTGAACGAACGTGCCTGACATGCTCTTGTTCCGAGGCTGAGTATACTAAGAAGTTGTCTATGTACACTAAGGTGCACACATCAATTAACTCCCTTAAGACGACATTCATGAAATATTGGAATGCCGCAGGAGCGTTGCATAACCCGAAGGGCATGACTTGATATTCAAACAAGCCGTACTTAGTACAGAAGGCGGTTTTCCATTCATCTCCTTTTCTGACTCAGACCAGGTGGTACGCTCCTTGAAGGTCCAATTTGGTATACATCTGGGCATCTTTAATTTGGTCTAGCATCTCAGGGATAAGTGGCAAGGGGTAGCAGTTCTTCACGGTGATCTGGTTCAATGCACAGTAGTCAATACAGGTTCTCAAGTCTCCTTCCTTTTTCGGTATGATGAACAAAGGACTGGCTGCGGGGGACTTTGACGGACTGATAAATCCGTTTGCAAGGTACTGGTCTAAATAGGATTTCAAATGAAGGTTTTCTGGTTCTGTGAGAGCATAGATCCTGCCGCAAGGGATTTGTGCACCAAGACCAAGGTCGATCTGACAGTCATAGGGACTGTGCAGCGGCAATGTATTGGCTTGGTCCTTTCGGAAAACATCCCGGAAATCATGGTTTTGACTTGCCAAGGTATTAGTTGCTCCCAGGGTTGATACTTTCACTCTGGGAGTCATGGGGATACAGACGTCGGGTTTCTCCTCTTGGTAATAGCAGGCAAGGGAGCAGTCACCAGGGAAGGTTAATTTTCGTGCCCGCCAGTCTATGAAAGGGTTGTGAGCAACCAACCATGGCATCCCTAGTATTAGCCTGAACTGAGGTGCCTTGATGAAATCGAATGAAATAGACTCCTGATGTCCGTCCTGGCACAGCAAGGTTACCCTGGCTGTGCACTGGGTTACTGGTCCGGAAGTGATTTCTGCCCCATCCACGGTGGTTACCTTGTCCATAGTTGGCTTAGAACACAAAGGAAGCCCCATCTCTGCTGCCAGTTCTTGATCAATATAGTTTCCAACTGCTCTGCTATCGATGTATGCTTCCATGCATTATTGACGACTTTTGGTGGTTAATTAAGATCACTGGTATTGCAAAGTGCAAGGTCAGCAACTCTTTCTTCTCACTCGACAAACTGACCTCTACGTTTGTCGAGTTTGGTAGGTTCCTGATTCCTTAGCTTTATACTTCTCTGTGGTCCTGATTGTTCTTCTTGGGGGTTTTACTGGACGGGTTTTACTGGACAGTCCTTCAGGAAATGTCCTGGTTTCCCACAATACAAACAAAGCTGCTGTTGTCTTCTTTTATCCCGCTCTTGTTTTGTTAATGGAGGCTGTATCCCTCCAACCTGCATGGGTTCTACAGCATTTTCAGGTACACTGGGTGTGTTTTCCCTTGGTCAAACATACACGTTCCGAGGGTCCGTCTTAGACCGGTCTGCCTTTCGGTCCTGCAACCGGTGGTCTAGCTGCACGACCAGATTTATGAATTCTGCACAGTCTCTGGGTGGATCAACCACCTGGGCTAAGACGTCCTTTAATTCGCTTCGTAAGCCTCGATGGAATAATGTGGTTCTTTTGTTTTCTGGCCACCTAGCTTCGGCAACCAGTCTGTTGAAGGTAGCAATGTACATTAACAAGTCCTAATTCCCCTGTCGGAGGGACAAGAGTTCATTGTCTAATGCTTGTTCCTGGGTATGGCAAGCAAAACGTTTTTCCATTTCTCTCTGAAACCCCCCAAAGTCATGTAATAGAGATCGTCATGGGTTACCAACGGCACCGACCAATCTGCTGCACTACCACTCAGGTATGATAAGACAAAAGCTACCCGAGCTTGGTCTTTTGGAAATGTTCCAGGCCTACAAAGAAAATGAAGGCGGCACTGATTGATGAATGACGCATACTTACGTGGGTCGCCTGAGAACATTTCTGGTGGTGCCAGGGGCACTGTTCCAGGTAACGTGATCTGTACCAGAGTGGGTGGTATGGCCGGGTTTTGCATCATTGGTTGCTTCCAGGTAGAGGCGTCTGTCCTGCCTGTGATTGCAAGTATTACCTGCTAATCTCTTGTAGTGCGTTCTTGGGTCACTATTAGGTCTCTCCGGAGGGCATTAGTGTCTTGTCGGGCAGAATGAACCTCAGCACGAAGCTCTCCCATTTCTGATGTCTCCCTGGTGCCCAGGTGGATTTGTTATGGTAGGCTTTGTGTTCTGCTACGCTCACCTGGTATCCACAGGGACGCTACCCAGCCGGGTTACTCGCTGGTATGCTTCTCAGCTTTGCCCTGATGTGGCCTGCGGGCAAGGTTCTGCCTGAAAATACAGGAGGACTGTGTTCAAGACTGACCGACTGGGTTAAGTATCCTCCCTCCACCCCGTATGCTTTCAGTCCCTCTGGCACCCTCTCCTCACCGTGTGGTAGAATTAGGCGTGCTCTCCGTCCTGCCTTCTTTGCAGGGGCGCGTTGTCTTTCATGGGCGAGTGCGGTCCAGTTACTTCACTGATGCTGGCCCATTTGATATTGTTCAGGTAGGCCTTATTGCTGTTCTTTAGTTTTGTTGCTATCCTGCATGCCTTTCTTTGTTTAAAATCTCTCTTTTTTCTCCCTTAGGTATGCAGAGGTTCAGCGCGGCGAACTGGCTTGGTTGAGCCCTGCTGGTAAATGATGGTGCATTAAGAGCGCTATGATCCAGTAAGTAAGCGCTATGCGCAGCGCTGCAAAGTCTTGCCTTTGCTAACCTGCGTTTTCCTTCCTTGTAGGTCGCGGTGTTCTTCAGCGCCAGTGGAATGTCCGGAGTGGTGCCAGCCGAGAGGTGACCAGCCAGATAAGCCTTTTGAGCAGTTCGTAATTTGTAAATGTCTCTACAGCTTTCTTTAATGTTGCCTCTATCTTCCTCTTTCAGGTCGTTCTGTACGGGAGGCGTGCAGATTCGAGGAAGCTGTTCTCAGTAACTGCGAGTGTTTAAAGATGAAGACTGCAGGAAAGATGCTGCTGCTAATGATGTTCCTTTTGTCTCCTTGCAGGTTCTGCTTCTCCGAGGTTCGAGGAATTAGCTGGACACGGTGAGCGTTACGTTGCAAGCTGCAAAGTAACACGAAGCATGTTCTGCAGTCAGGTTGTGGTTTATATAGCCCAGGTAAAGTAGTACCAGGGAAAGTAGTTCAAGGCCTGCTACACCCAAAACACTAGACCGCATAGCTTGGTTCTTAGGGAACCAAGCTATGTGGATGCCTCCATGTTGGCTGACAATACAATAAAGTAGTTCCCAAGCACATTGTTGTTCATGGTGGCGTGGTGAGGGCTTTTGAAGAGGATGCCAGGCTCTAGAGGCCCGAGTCCTGACTCCACCTGGCCAATGGGTTTGCCAGAGGGGGTTTTGGGCGAGGGTCGTGACAACTACATCTATGGCAAGGTACAACCTTTTGAATAGCCCCACCATGGAAAAACCTTAGCTGACGCTTCATTGAGGTAGTACCGTAGCTGTACAAACCTGGTTTGCCACAACTCAGCACCAACTGAGTGCAGCGCACCTTGTATGCACAGGTTTTCGGTACTCCATCAAGAGTGTCAAACAACCTCCACTCCCAAGACTCATGGTGAGTGCTAGTAGTAGGGACTTGCACTACCTCATCCTCGTCATCCTATTCATCTTCCTCTGCATCCTCACGCCTGTTCCCCTCTGCAGGCCCTTGGGGAGGTGGTGGTGGTGGAGGGGTTAGGGGTGGTGCTGAGACAGAAGTAGCACCAGCAGCAGCCATGGATGCCATCAAGACAACTGTCATGAATTTTCCAAAAGGAATTAATGCACTAGCAAAAGCAGGATCACCAAGGATCAATGTCCAGCAGTGCTCTGTCTTGCTTGGAAATCCAAAAGCAGAATGAGGATCAGCTCTGGGGTGTGGCTTTTTATAGGGGTGCTAGGGCGCACTTTGGGGACACCTGTGTTGTTTGCAAACACTTCAAACACCAAAAAAGGGCTAAAAAAGTTCAAAAAAGTATGTTGATCTCAAGGGACATTGTCTGGGACATGTACACGGGTGCATTTTCCAATTAAATTCCTTGGATTGCTTAAAGAAACACCTTTTGAATGTCCGGGGCCCCAGACTGTGTTAGCAAATTAGGACCCACACGTAGCGTGGTTGTGGTCACATGATGACTTCGCTTTCACGTTCATAGTTCTGGTCCCTGACCAAATTATATGTGCGTCACAACTTTTGGGACAGGAGGATGGGCTATGTGTTCTACGGACATAGTCATTGTGGTTACGGACAATGCGAACAGAGGATATGTTCTAAGGACACCTTATTGTGAATAGTTGCAGATATGCGGATGGATTTACTGTCCTGCGGACACCTCCATTTTGATTATGCACAGTGCAAAGGTTCGTGAATGGGACGGGTGTCCGTAGGACACCAAATGCGCTCGGTAGGGTGTGCACATGCGTGTGGGTGTTCTACGGATAGTGTTTGTGTCCCAGAACTAATTAAAAGTGTGACACACGTGCGGTGGACAGTTACTGACAGGGGCGATGTTCGTAGGACCCAACGGTGTAATACTCATGCCTGCGGCTGTTCTACGACCAGAGTTCTGGTCCCTGACCAAATTATATGTGCGTCACAACTTTTCAGACAGGCGGACGGCTATGTGTTCTACAGACATATTCATTGTGGTTACAGACAATGCGAACAGAGGGTATGTTCTAAGGACACCTTATTGTGAATAGTTGCGGACATGCGGACGGATTTAGTGTCCTGCGGACACCTCCATTTTGATTATGCATAGTGCGAAAAGGCATAGTGTCCTTAGGACACCCCCATTTTGGGTAATTGCAGATATCCTGGACACCCACGCCGTCCGCGGACACCCTAACTGTCTTTTTTTTAAAAAACAAGACACAGAGGAATATAGTAACAGCACACATATTTTATTATAGTATAAAAATTGTGAACGAGAGGGGGAAGCAGAAATTGATACAAATACATGGGAATTAGGGGTTTGTACATGTTGGATGGTAGGGGAGGAAGGGATTGAAGTCTCATCATAACGTTTTTCTTGCTGGGTAGTTTTTAGGGATGGTGGGCTGGGACATGGAGAAGGGGTACAGGTACATGTGGGACAGTGATATTTAATTGTTTCCTTTATATGGTCCTCTACAAAGTTGTTTAAAAGAATAACATTTGTCATTAATAGATACATTTTTTGCTCTACACGCTGCAGATGATTTTCCAAGGTGTCTGTTTCTGTATTGTTCTTATTGTCTGTATGGTCTGTTAAAAAAAATATATATTTTAAGTACACCAAAAATGATGGTTATTAATTGGTTTATTTAGAGAAGTGTAGTGTCTACCATTACTATCACTGTTTTCACTCATTTCGTCCTGAGGAAAATGTTCTTCTAGCCATTACAAAGTACTAGACATTTCTGTGTTAAAAAAAAAAAAAATCAGTGTACCCTAATACAGAAAATGTATAAATATATGAAGTTAATGTAGTGTACTTACCAATTTCTTTTTAAGTTTTGCTGTTACTGCTGCGTTGGTGTGCTGTTGATTTTTGCTGTCTAGTTTCTGTGAGGTAATTCTGCTGGAGGCATATATTATTTTCCTTTGGTATGTTCCAGTGGGCTTCATTCCAAGTTGGGCGGTAAGGGATACTGGGCACCGGTAAGGAGACCGGTGCCGGTAATCCCTTACCGCCCTACTACAAGGTCCCTTAGCGGGTCCCTCCTTTAATGCTTGGTCTGACCTGGCTTTGTGGACTGGACCCGTTAAGGGACCAGGGCGCAAATAACGGGCTTGACATACGCCAGCTGGTTATTTGCACCCTCCCCATTCCCATTGAGCCCTATGGGGGCTCAAGTGGGAATGGGGAATGTAATTTTCAATGGGGACTTACCGTCCCGCAAAGGTCGGACTACACCGGTAAGTCCCCATTGAACTAACGCGAAGCCGGACCTGTTATTGGTGGCAGTCATGGCACAAATAGCGCCATGACTATGACCAACCTGCTATGTAATTGGACTGTTGGTGTCTTACATGTACAGTTTGCACTTCTTATTTATTATTGAATGTAATTTATTTATATGCTGCTCTTTGAACATGTGCAGTGTTTTTATTGCATGATACAACAATGTAAGATACCCCCTGAGTTTTTGGAAAGTGTTGATGTTGACCGAGTCCGTCCTGGGACATACGCACAGTCCATGGTCCTCAGAATCACTAGCGTGTGGCAGGGGGTTCAGTATGTTCTATGTTACATGTATATAAACTAAGGGAATTCTAATAAACACCTATCAAATTCATGCTATCTATATCTATATTCAGTGAAAAAACGTTGTTAAAGGGGCGTTATGGTTAAGTTGCGCTACTAACAACCTATGAAATTCAGTGAAAAAAAGTCGTGATAATTATAAATAAAACCGGAAAACCCCAGAAATTCGCCAATTATGGTAAGCTAAGCAACCATAACTCGCCCCACCACCGTGCACTGCTAAGACTAACACCCAGGACAACAAACACGACATCACAAATGTCATTGATGACATTGCTGATGATATCACATGTGATATAAATTTTGATGAAAAGTCCCTACAAGGTTTGTGTTTATATTGTTGGTAACAAGATGTCAGGGTTGATCGGGAGACCTATCATGAACTACTTAATCTATTAAAGAATGTACACATCTAAAATCATTGCATTGGAGTGTTGTTGTTAATACAGAAACCTAATTATATATAAACATAGGCAATGACTGCAGCATGCACGATAGAAGTACAATATTTATAATATAGTAATTGCGCATAGTACAATAATGAATGCTATCTTATCAGAGCTTTGAGTAATGTTAAACATGTAAAAAGAAGCAAACAATTCAAGACTTACAACATTAGTGCTAGTACAAACAATACATGTGAAGAACCACAATGCATACTCATCAAAGGCACATACAGTGAAATTAAAGTAAGGAAGAAAGAAACAGCATCATCAGAAAATGTTAATAACATTAAACTGTATCTTCATGTATACAAATGAATTGTGGGTTTGAGGCCTGCTCATTTCCCCATGTTTGTGCACCATGAGCTGAGACCAAACACTAAGGAAAGTACTTTAAGAACATATGACAAGGTTAACGTTTAGATGATGTATAGCACCTTTACAATTTTAATATTCTGACTATCAGTGAACAAAACCACCTGGCCTATATATGTTAGTGAACAAAAACAAGTGGCCCAGATATGTGATGTCATTAATGATGTCATCAATGACATTTATGATGCCATCTTTGATGTCCTGGGTGTTAGTCTTAGCAGTGCACGATGGTGGCGTGAGTTATGGTTGCTTAGCTTACCATAACTGGCAAATTTCTGGGGGGTTTCGGTTTTACTTTTAACTATAACATCCCTTCAACAAAGTTTGTTCACTGAATATATGTACACATATCATTTTCCAAATTTCATGAGAAGTGCTTTTAAACAAGGGACAACTAAGTATAATGTTATATTTTAAGAATTGTTTACATTGGTATTGAAAAAAGTGATTATTACTCTACATTTATATATGTATAGAAAATAATTGAAGTTTTAAAATTCAACATTTGCTTGAAAACATTTACATATATGTATATTTCTTTGTGTGTCTTGTTTAAGTGATTAACATATTAAAATTGTAATAAAACACATACTGTAAAAAGTAAAAGTGATCTTTAAATAGAATCACATTTTTAATACATTGACTTGTGTGCATGTCATAGATGAGGTCATCAGTGATGTCATCAGTGATGTCATTGTAGTAATAGTCTGGCAACAAGGAGAGCAAAGTTAAAGTGGCTTTAGCTGAATTGCAAGGGTTTTGGCTCATTAAATTCATACCTTAACATAACTCCAACAAAAGGTTTTTCCTTGAATATTACATGTATTACATGGCCTGCGGTAGCGGCCGTGTAGTTATGGTAAAGTTGCTCAACTCATAGAAAGAGCACTTTTTTAGCGGCTTATAACTTTGGCACCATTTGACGTATCCTCAGCAAACTTGTCAAAAAAACTATATGGTCACCTCAGAATATTTGTCCGGGGGCAAAGTTTTAGAGGGGTCCCAACATTTTTGAAAACCCACAATCGACACAATGGAAACAAAATGTTCCTTCTTTCTACAGCACAACCCACTGTATGGAGTTTCACCAAAATTGTGCAAGGAGCTGCGGCTTGGTCCCGAAAAAGAGCTTTTGCAAATTCGGTATAAATCTGTCCAGTAGTTTTTTTTTTTTTTAAATTGCCAAAATGTAGGTCGAAATTCATTTGTGATATCTCGGTCCGGAGTCCACAGAGAGCTCTGGTTCAATAAGAGGGTGGATTGATGTCCGCAGACATCAAAAACACACACTGATTAGTTGTTCAAAAACATGACATGCATCACCATTTTTTAAATGCCATCATATTGGATCCATGAACTGACACAATGGCCCATGGACAGGGCAGTGAGAAAAAAGTCTGGAAATTACATTTGGGGTTATTTTTTGCTCCAAAGAGTGCCTGGAAAGGGTGGGGGAGTGTTACGGAGCTGTTTTAAAAAAGTGGTGCAAGTGCCACCGAGTACGAAGTCAATTTTACTGTCAGCAAACATCATTGGGAGTGGGCAGGTTCAGGATGAGTGTTGTTATTTGAAGGTATATTGTACATACTTGTTACATGGTTTAATTCTATTGTGGTGGTTGTGGCCAGTAGCCAGATTCTTGGGGGCATGGGTGTAGTATCTGGCCCAAGAATCTGGACACTGGCAACAACCATAGTAATATGTGTATACTAATTATAGGTACTGTAGCGGGAGTATACAATATTTGTAATATGATGGATTAATATCATTGAAATGTATATGGTGTTTATGATCGAAGTAGAATTGAGGATAGTGCTTATGGAATCTGTATTTGTTTCTTTGTGAAGAATAAAAATAGGATAATATTGGATTTGGTTCCAATTGTACATATAGATTTACGTTTTTGACTCTCATAAATAGTACATTCTATATACTATGTTCTCGTACAACATAGGTGTGTGGTAAACTGTTGTTGTATGGACATGAAATAATCATTGGGTGATTGGGAAAAGAAATCCATAGTGGATTAAAAATAAATACTGTAATTACATACAGTTTTTGGCATTTACATAGTTTTAAAGAATGTACATGTTACAGAATACATGTGTGTTGATAGCATAGATATATTATTTGAGTGTAGGTGTGATATGATGTAACTTAGATGGCATATTTGAAGTGTATTACAGCATTTTTTTTAAAGTACTTAGATACATGTTGCCATATTCGAACTGTCTTGGATTTTAAACTTACTTTTGTAGTACTTTGGATGTAGTTATATACCTGTTGGCGTATCTTAACTGTTTATGATTCTAAAATTACTATTGTAGTATTATTCATGTAATTAGATACCCATTGGCATATTCTAACTGTGTATTGTACTATACATTTGTGAGTACATTTGGGTTGAAGGAATATTAAGTAGGTATTTGTTAGATGTGCTAGTAACCTATGTTTTGGAGTAACAGAAATTTTGTTACATTCAAACCAACTGATTCATTTTTTGACATATGCCATATAGTGGCCTGAAGTGGTTGAGGCACCAGTGTGGTAGATTATGCCTACTGTTGTGAAGGTTTTCTTGCCACAAAATACTTGGACGTGTGTGAAGCTAGTATGATTACTGTCCGTTTTGCTGCCATCAGCATTGTACCTTAGATGCATTAGTATGCCATGATGGCAATGTGAGTTTATTTGTATGCTGGAGTGATTGTCTGAATTGCAAAAAGTGCATAATATGCTATTAATTGCATTGTGCAAAATCTGGTGAAAAAGAATGCATTCAGAATTTTGTATGGATACATATAAATGGTTCATTAGCGATGTGCTCTTGTTAAACATGTTTGCAGAGAGTGCATGTATGTTTCCACATATATGAAATCTGGAAGATTGAATTTACATGGATGTGTTTGGTTTCTAGTAGTTATAGTAAGTACATTAGGGATTCTTGTGAATATTCCTGTGTGTTTATGGTGACTTCTACAATTCCTGCATAGTAGTCCAATTCTTTCCTTATACCTGAGATACTGTAAGTGCATTAAATGCTGTCAGGATTATTTGTGGCATTTGTATGAAAGACAGGCATTTTCAAACACAACTGGTCTGAGCCGTTTAAGTAAATGTTGTCAATACCTGTGGCAATTGGAAGAGATGATAGACTTTTCAAAGGTTTGTTTTGTTTTTTGAGGCACATGGTACATATCTAGATGGGCGCTGTACAGTGCACATAGCCAGTTGTATTCTATGATACAAGGAATGACAGTGTTAACTTTGTTTGCATCAAAGTTAACTAGGAATAGACCATCAACTCTATGGTAACGTGAAAGTGATACGTAACTCATACCTTCTTTGAAGACCATGCTGCCAATGCCGATCAGTGCGTGATCTAGTGTTAGACCTTGCAACTTAGAAGTAGTGACAGCATATGCAAGAGATCGAGAGAATTGTTCTCTGCATACATACATGTCTTTGAAAAGAAAGAAACATGCTCCTGTGAGGCCTATTCTTTTAACCTCTGTAAGTTTGTCAAAATGCATGTTGACCAACTGAATGTTGTTGTCATGTGGATATGTTTGGAATCCAACAACTGTACCAATTGCTCCATTGACTAAACTTTGTTCTCCGGCAGGTTACTTTTTAGAATTACTCTATAGTTTAAACACAGAGTTAATCGTTTTTTCAAATCCAGCTGTGTTGGAGATATATTTTGGTATCAGGTAATAAAATTGCTTCAAAAATGTCTCCGGTAAATAAAATTGTGGCAAGTTTGACCCGGTAAAGGTGTACCCCATTATACCATTTAAGGGGAGCAGGGATTGAAATGTGTCTGGAGGTTGCAGGGGTGTCCCCCGCATCCTTTACATGATTGTGGCAGCAAAACCACAGCTTATTTGCCGCAATATTTTGTATACAAAGCCATTTTTGCCACAATTTTAAGACACAGAACCATATTTTTCTAAGCTATTAAGTTGTACTGTTTGTTTTTTTATTTTTGTTTCTTTATTTATAGACCTCACCAAACCCTTGGGTAGCTCAGCGCATTTCAAAGTTGCAATTAAAATTACAAGACAGACAGGTACAAAATCATTACAGAAAATTGTTACAAGCGCATCGAAAATATGTACAAGTTAATATGTTAAGCTAGGCATTATAGTGTCTCCTGAGATAAGAGCCAAGTGTTTGCATTTTTCATGAAGCCGAAGTAGGATGGTTCTGCTCTTAAGGCTACTGGCAGGGAGTTCCATAGTTTAGCCGCTAGAACTGGGAAGCTACTACGCCCTGCTTTCTGTAGCTTGAATCTAGGAACTTTGAGACAGTGTAGGTGTGGGAATCTGGTAGGTCGGTTTGATGTGTTTCTGGTGAATTTGTGTGGCAGGTATTTGAGAGCTGAGTTGGAAAGGCATCTATGGATGGTGCTAAGGTTTTAAATGCAATTCTGTCATTGACTGAAAGCAATAGGGCATGGCATCTGGCTGCTATGTGCTGGTTTCTGGGGATATTGAGCGCAGTTCTTAGCACATTATTTTGTGTTATTTGCAGTTTTCTAGATTTGTATTGCTTGTTCCTAGGTACAGAGCATTGCAGTAATCTATTTTGGATAGAAGAAGT
Organism: Ambystoma mexicanum; assembly: GCF_040938575.1. NCBI lineage: Eukaryota > Metazoa > Chordata > Amphibia > Caudata > Ambystomatidae > Ambystoma > Ambystoma mexicanum. The sequence goes on from NC_090927.1 coordinate 330,423,470, forward strand.
GCTCTTGCCAAAGTAATGCAACTTGCTGTCAACAGGAAGGATTTACAAGCATTAATTAGTTTACAGGTATAGGTTGTGGCGGAAGCTGTTGCATTAACCTGTCTAGTCATGGTCAAGGCGGAATCAAGATAGGTTCCAAGTGTTTTCACTTCCTTGGAGACTTTTATATTAATATCATCTATGTTGAATTAATTGAACTGGCTACCTAGTTTGATCAATTTTGCCTGGGAGCCATTGAGAAGTAGCTCTATCTTATCATCATTAAGACAGAAGCCGTATGTGGCCATCCAAGCTTGAATAGTTAGGTAGATTGTGTTGATCAATAACGAGTCAGAGTTGTATTCACCAGTGATGCGGATGAGGATTTGGGTGTCATCTGCATAGTTAGTGTAGGTGACACCCAAATTGTCTAGATTGTCAAAAAGAGGCTTGGTAACGATATTCTAAAGCATTGTAGAGATGCACGAGCCCTGAGGTACTCCGCAGGTCACCGGTGCAGGCTCAGCTGACGCTTTTGGTGCCAATACCCTCTAGTTCTGTTATCCAAGAAGGACTGTATCCAGGACGTGGCTTTGGGGGAAAAATGTACTGCTGTCGAGAGGTGATTACAGAGGACTTTATGATTTACTGAATCAAAGGTGGCCGATAGGTCTAGTAGTAGGAGAGCTAAGTTACCTTTATGTTTAATGTAATCTATCTAAGTGTTTAAGTCTACCATGACCATTTCGGTGCCATGGTTTGGTCTGAAACCTGATTGTGAAAGGCCAAGGAGATTGTTATATTCAGGATGCGCCTGCATTTGTAGGTATGCTGCTCTATCTAAGATTTTCAGTTTTAAAGGTACTGTGGTTATCAGTCTATAATTGGTGCGAATGTTAGGATCAAGACGAGGGTTTTTAAATAGTGGAAGGACCCAAGCATCTTTCAAGTTGATGGGGACAGTGCTAGTTTCAAATTATGCGTTGATTACAGTTGTGATGAAAGGTGCTAGATCCCTAGCTGCCTCTCTAATGATTGTAGCAGGGCAGATGTCCCCTTGGCATCTTGACGGTTTGAGGCTGGTTATTATGCCCTCTACTTCGCAGATGGAGACAGAGGCGAATTTAAAAAGGTTGCATGGTTTTGAGGAGGAATCCTGGGACTCCTGTGGAAGTAGGTCAGAAGTAAGATTAACTTTTTTTAGTTTCAATTTTCCCTTGTAGAAGTGCAGGTTGTATCTTTTGTGCAGTTTACTAGAGGTGGTATAGGGGATTCTAACTCTCTAAGGATCATGAATCATTATTTTGTGCGTGAGTGGGCTTTATTAATTCTGTTGTTGTAAGTTTCACTTTTTGATTGAAGAATGGCAGTTTTGTAACTGTTGGAGGTTTTTAGGAATTTTTCTTTGTCCGGTACTTGGGGGTGATTTTTCCAGATTTTTTCAGCACTTCTTTTTTTGTTGCGATGGGCTTTAGGGTTAGGGGTGAATGAAGAATTTAGGTGAGCTATTTAGAAGAGCTATTTTGTAACTGGCTTGCTGTAAGGTTTGGTTGCAGAGTTCAAATAATGCCGATGGGTCTGTGTTGATGTTAAATTAGTGGTAATAGGTTGTAGTAGGGGTAGTAATTTCTCAACAGTAATATTACAGATGTTTCTGGTGAGTGCTGAAGGAGCAGATGAGTTGCATGGATTAGGTCGGATACTGTCTTTTAGTGTGAAGGAAAAGATGTGGTGGTCAGACCAGGTGCATGGAACATTGGATAAGATATTGGTGTCGCAGTTGAGGTCTGCAATCCAGTCTAGGGTTTTTCCTTTGCTATGCGTGGGCATGTTGATTTGATGTGAAAAGCCTAATTCCTTGATTGTGTTGGCGAGTGTTAGGCGGAAACCTGTGCAGTTCCCTCTGGGACCACTGCAAAAGATTTAGGACTACAGGTGTTTGGCGGTGAACCCACTTGGTAGCAGTCTGTACCACACAGATTCACTTGGTAGCTGTGGCTGAGCAGTCAGACTTCCCTCAAGAAAAGTTGAGCAGTATGTGGAGTATACAATTCTTCTCAGCAAGACAAGCAAACACGCAACGAGGCTTACTGTAAAGATATTAAGGTATTTATTTATAATGAAACATCTATGAAAAACACTATGGCACTTTCACGGCAAACAAATCAAACACAATTACTCTACGAAGAAGAAACAATCAATCCCCCTAACAATATCTCGACAAGTCTAGTTTCTACCGGCACCACTTATTTTCAGACAGAGGTGTATACCTCACCCTAGATGGCACTCGAATATTAGTTAGGACGGGAGAGAAAAAGATAGGCAGGTCACGAAATCAACACAGTTCAATACTTCACGGGCAAAATGTATGGTAAGAAGGCAAGAGCCACAATAGATCATAAAGTTCAGAGGCCAGGCCCACTCGGAGAGAGGCAAGGCTATATGTCCCAAAAAGTCTCTAGTGGAGATGCACTCAAGTCTTTGTAGCAAATTGTTGTCGGCAGATTGAACCAGTTCAGAACAATAAATGAGAAAAGCTTGGAGGCGACCCAACGGAAAGGAGAGGATTAAGACACCTCACTCGAACCGATCGAAAGGGAAGCCAGGCGGACACGGTACCTTGTTGTGGAGGGCAGCTCCGGCGGGGGCAGTTGTTCCTGGTGGTGGATGCACGTCGGGTCTTTGCCAAGAGTAGAGAGGTTCTCGTCGTCGAAGAAAAGTGAAGTCCGGTGCACCACCAGGGAAGAGACCAGCCGCGGAGTGCTCCATCACAAGGCACCACCTTTTGGTCGCGGTACAGAGGTAGTGGCTATCCGGTTGCCGAGGTGCGCTGCACGGGCAATTCGACCACTGCGTCCTGAGGCGAATAAAAAGCAAAGGGGACTGGTTGTTCCCACCAGTCAGGGGAAGAGACTCTCCGGCAGGGAGATCTCCTCTGTCGTCGGGAAGTGGTGAGTAGGTTCCGCAGGGCTCCACCGGAGGTGTCGTCGTTGCAGGTCGGCTCAGCGTTACCCTCGTCGGATTCTTAGGTCCTGTGGTGACTTCTGAAGATCCAGTCCCAAAAGCCCTGCTTTTATGCAGAAAAACCCCCATTCATTCAGCCTAGCTGTCAATCAACACATGCTAAGTGGTGAGCGGGAAGGCTCACCACTTGGGCCAATCACTCCAGAGTGCGACCGGAGTTGGCAAGGCAACTCGGTCCAGGGTGCCTAAACCCCTTCCCACACCCCTGTGGTAACCCAGACAGAATGGCACCACTTTGGAGGGTCTCTGTACAGAGCCCGCCAAAAGTGGAACAAAGGGCTCAACCTTTGGTTTAGGAGTCACAGAGACGAACACAGACGCCATTTTACAAACTGAGTTCTGGCAGAAAATACCATCCGATAAACCTATTTAAGATAAGTAGATCGGTGGTACGTTAGAGATTAACGAGAAAAAGTATCAATCTCCAACAATGGGACGAATCCCATAGGGTTAGGTTCGGGTTCGAACATAACAAGTTGTTTCCACTGCCACCAGCCAAAACTCGGCGAGGGGGGACGGGACAGTGCCCCCTCAAGTAACAGATCCAGGAGTAATCGAATTACCCCTACTAGTACGTCCACAATAAGATGGTTTGTACTAGTCCTGTTAGTAAATTTAGGTCTAGTAAAGCCAATGGTGACTTTACATGCCCGGGGAGACAGTAGTCAGTCCCCGGGTATGGAGTCTATGGTGGGGGTCCGCTAGGACGCCCCAGTGCTACGGCACATAGGGTGCGGTGTAACACACATAGAAAAACATATGAGACCCTATGGAGTAAAAGACCCCATAGCCCATAGAACACATTGACATTCAAAGGAATTACACACATACATCTCCAAGAGTGGGAGGAAAAGAGTCTCACTCTTGGCAGGATGGAAAAAAACAAACTCCCGAAATCCAGCAAAGCTGCTGGGGGACTCACTAGGTTAGGAAATTCAGCCTAAACAGAGAATTCTCCCTAAAACTCGCCCCTCCCAGACTAAGGGACAGGAGGATTTAATCCACTCCTGGATGAATCTCATACCTCTTGTCGATGACATACATCCTAGAGAGACCATCAGCATTTTGGTGGTGACACCTTGACCTATGTTCTATGGTTAAATCAAAGTTTTCCTTTGTAAGCTATATGACCTACAAACCCTTTGAGAGACATCAGTCTTTTTAAGTTTATAGGGGATCTGGTTGACCAGTCCCTCAGAAGTTGTTACAACTTCTGAACCTGTGTTAGGCTTTTTCAAGGGGTCCTTATAAAGGATTCCCTTAGATCTAGAGGGGCCTCCAGAGGTCTTCCCTACCTCTGTTGAGAGAAGGTTGAGTTTTTGGCCTCTTGGTTGGAGGGGATGGAGATAAGCAAGGTACATGCTTCTCCTTCCTCTGAGATCTTACCTTACCTACTTTAGGAGTTTCCCCCCTAATACTAGGATTTGCGTTGGAGTCTTCAGTAGAAGGTCCAACAGTCTGAAGGTTTTTGGCCTTAGACTTTCCTTTTCTGGTTTTCCACCAGCACAGAGAATTACCAGTTCTCTTAGGCCTAGTTAGGGTTCCAGTAGGTCTATCCACCTCTTCCTCAGAAGCAGGGGGAGTCACAGACTCTATAACTGGGGGAACAATGATGGAGCTTGGTTGCGTATCCCATTTCCCTAACATGTTAGCCTGAAATTTGCCTGGGTCAGAGGTCAACTTACCAACACCAGGGCTTGTTGTGGGGTTCTCAGTAGAGGCTCCCCCAAGCTTAGAGTGGTTCCTTAAGGTGGACTCTCTAGCCAATTTGGTTTGGTTCTGGGTCTCCATACTGGGAGGCCTGGGGGTACTGGATACTACTCCTAGAGTCTTTAGATCATTCCCCAACAGGACTCTCCCAGGCACCTCAGTCTGAACACTGACAGGAATCAACACTGTCATGTCATTACACTGAATGAGGGCTGGTAGAATTGGAACCATTTGGACAGGGCCTCCAGACATCTTAGCGGGACCTTTGGGTGCCTTAGCAACATCCTCAGGCCTGAAAAAGCTTTCGTCCACTACTGTTCTGCTGGCCCCAGAGTCTCGTCTGGCAGGGGTATCCTGGCCATTGACAAGAACACTGTCCACATAATAACATTTAGAGTTTTCTGGTATAGAGTCATACACACTCCTATTCTGATTACTCACCAGATCCATTGACTCTACTGATACACTTGCTTGAAGAACCCAAGGTTCTTCAGCAAAGACTTCAAAGTGAGCACTAGTCATTTGGTCTTCCTCCTCAGGAGTGAAGGCTAAGGAGACTATGCTGATCCCAGTAGGTTTACCCTTACATTTTGGATCTGCTTTGATGTGGTCAGTTGCCCCAAAGAGATAACATGTTCCAAATGCTCTCTGGAAGGGTGGCTTGTTCTGACCTCCTTCTGGTTTCTGGCCAGAAGGTACACTATTCGGTTGTGGTTTTCCCTGGGGTTTACCCTGGTTATTTTGTTTGGGGCCCTCTGGGGAATGTGAGTTATTAGAATTCTCTTTTGAGTCTTTTTTAGGCTGTTTTCCCTCATCCTTTTTCTGAGATGCCCCAGAATCCTTATGAGTAGCCCGGTTGGCAACCCATAAGTCAGCAGCCTTAGCTAGCTCCCGGGAATCCAATTCCTTCGAATCAGCCAAGTGCTGTCTGAGCTCAGGAGAACAGGCATCATAAATCGACTCCAACATAAAAAGATTCCTCATACCCTCATAAGTGTTCACTTTGTAACCCTTAATCCATCCCTCTAAGTTCTTCAACCCTTCACTCACCCAGGTAGCCCAAGGGGTACCATCATGCTTTTTGAGGGTTCTAAACCTCTTAAGATACTGGGAAGGGGTCTTCCCGAATCTAGCTATTAAAGCTAGCTTCACACTTTCGTAATCCGTCTTATCCGCCTCCCCCAACTCCATTACCACATCAGTCGCAACAGGAGGGAGCCTAGAGAACAACCAGGGAAGTAAAGCATTCCCGGTGATGTCCTGGAGCCCATGATTGTATTCAAACAGATTCAACCAATCCAACACATCCAATCTCGGTTCATACATACCCACTAATTCCTTCAGCATCCGGGGTCTTTTGGGACTGGAGCTCCTAGAGGAACCAGAGGAGAGAGAAGCATTTTCCATAGACAACTTTTTCATCTCTAACTCGTGATTAAGTTCTATTTCCCTGAGTCTTAACTCAGCTTGCTTCTGCTCAGCCTGGGCATTCATCCGTCTGAACTCGAGCTCTTGGTTTCGTTCAGATTGAGCCAAGAACCGTTTGTATTCTAATTCGAGCTTCATTTTTTCAAGTTCAAAATAAGCAGGGTTACTTGTGGGACCTGGTATGGGCCCCGTAGGCACAGCTGGTAAGGCGGGTAGAGGAGCAGGGGAGACAGTTTCGTTAGCCTCGCCGTCCTCGTCAGCCTCTTCATCGTTATCATCAGAATTATGATTTAGATCAACACCATTACTGTTATCTACATTTGCTGGAGAGCTTGGTTCCTCTGAACCAGTACCCAGACTTTGGTTCGCCAGCAATCTCTCGATTAGTTCTAACTTCTTGCCTCTTACAGAAAGATTCTCTTGCCTACAGAGAGCTCGCAAACTCTCAGTATTTTCACCTGACAAGGACTCTTGACTGTAAGTTTCCATCGTAGACATGTTTTTTGAAAGCTGCTTTTTGTGCAAAGTTTTGTGGTTAGTTATCCTACAGTGTCGAAAAGCACTCTAAACTGTATACTCGATACAAATCCCACCGCTGTACACCAGTGTTAGGCGGAAACCTGTGCAGTTCCCTCTGGGACCACTGCAAAATATTTAGGACTACAGGTGTTTGGCGGTGAACCCACTTGGTAGCAGTCTGTACCACACAGATTCACTTGGTAGCTGTGGCTGAGCAGTCAGACTTCCCTCAAGAAGAGTTGAGCAGTATGTGGAGTATACAAGATAGGGCAATTCTTCTCAGCAAGACAAGCAAACACGCAACGAGGCTTAGTGTAAAGATATTAAGGTATTTATTTATAACGAAACATCTATGAAAAACACTATGGCACTTTCACGGCAAACAAATCAAACACAATTACTCTACGAAGAAGAAACAATCAATCCCCCTAACAATATCTCGACAAGTCTAGGTTCTACCGGCACCACTTATTTTCAGACAGAGGTGTATACCTCACCCTAGATGGCACTCGAATATTAGTTAGGACGGGAGAGAAAAAGATAGGCAGGTCACGAAATCAACACAGTTCAATACTTCACGGGCAAAATGTACGGTAAGAAGGCAAGAACCACAATAGATCATAAAGTTCTGAGGCCAGGCCCAATCGGAGAGAGGCAAGGCGATATGTTCCAAAAAGTCTCTAGTGGAGATGCACTCAAGTCTTTGTAGCAAATTATTATCGGCAGATTGAACCAGTTCAGAACAATAAATGAGAAAAGCTTGGAGGCGACCCAACGGAAAGGAGAGGATTAAGACACCTCACTCGAACCGATCGAAAGGGAAGCCAGGCAGACACGGTACCATGTTGTGGAGGACAGCTCCGGCGGGGGCAGTTGTTCCTGGTGGTGGATGCACGTCGGGTCTTTGCCAAGAGTAGAGAGGTTCTCGTCGTTGAAGAAAAGTGAAGTCCGGTGCACCACCAGGGAAGAGACCAGCCGCGGAATGCTCCGTCAAAAGGCACCACCTTTTGGTCGCGGTACAGGGGTAGTGGCTATCCGGTTGCCGAGGTGCGCTGCACGGGCAATTCGACCACTGCGTCCTGAGGCGAATAAAAAGCAAAGGGGACTGGTTGTTCCCACCAGTCAGGGGAAGAGACTCTCCGGCAGGGAGATCTCCTCTGTCGTCGGGAAGTGGTGAGTCGGTTCCGCAGGGCTCCACCGGAGGTGTCATCGTTGCAGGTAGGCTCAGCGTTACCCTCGTCGGATTCTTAGGTCCTGTGGCGACTTCTGAAGATCCAGTCCCAAAAGCCCTGCTTTTATGCAGAAAAACCCCCATTCATTCAGCCTAGCTGTCAATCAACACATGCTAAGTGGTGAGCGGGAAGGCTCACCACTTGGGCCAATCACTCCAGAGTGCGACCGGAGTTGGCAAGGCAACTCGGTCCAGGGTGCCTAAACCCCCTCCCACACCCCTGTGGTAACCCAGACAGAATGGCACCACTTTGGAGGGTCTCTGTACAGAGCCCGCCAAAAGTGGAACAAAGGGCTCAAACTTTGGTTTAGGAGTCACAGAGACGAACACAGACGCCATTTTACAAACCGAGTTCTGGCAGAAAATACCATCCGATAAACCTATTTAAGATAAGTAGATCGGTGGTACGTTAGAGATTAACGAGAAAAAGTATCAATCTCCAACAATGGGACGAATCCCATAGGGTTAGGTTCGGGGTCGAACATAACAAGTAGTCCACTGCCACCAGCCAAAACTCGACGAGGGGGGACGGGACAGTGCCCCCTCGAGTAACAGATCCAGGAGTAATCGAACTACCCCTACTAGTACGTCCACAATAAGATGGTTTGTACTAGTCCTGTTAGTAAATTTAGGTCTAGTAAAGCCAATGGTGACTTTACATGCCCGGGGAGACAGTAGTCAGTCCCCGGGTATGGAGTCTATGGTGGGGGTCCGCTAGGACACCCCAGTGCTACGGCACATAGGGTGCGGTGTAACACACATAGAAAAACATATGAGACCCTATGGAGTAAAAGACCCCATAGCCCATAGAACACATTGACATTCAAAGGAATTACACACATACATGTCCAAGAGTGGGAGGAAAAGAGTCTCACTCTTGGCAGGATGGAAAAAAACAAACTCCCGAAATCCAGCAAAGCTGCTGGGGGACTCACTAGGTTAGGAAATTCAGCCTAAACAGAGAATTCTCCCTAACAGCGAGGGCTTGGGCGTTGTCAGCATTCGTATGGAAGAGGCCTAGATTAAGGTCTCCCAGCAGCATGTAAAAAAAGAAAGGGCCTTTGTTGCAAAGTTGCTCTGTCAGGCGACTCCTTACAATTCCTGATTATTTTGTTTGGATTAGGTTCTCTTGCACAAAATTAGATTTGTTGTCGCAGGGCTCTGGAATATGGTGGTAAAAAAGGCCAAACCGTCACAAATTACTTGGGAAAATTAAGGATGTACTCCACGACTCTGCGCCATTAAATGTGAAGGCTTTATTGTGATGATCATTCTTAATCAAAACACCCTCTCCATGATTACACGTGTTTCGGCTCGGCTGAGCCTCTGTCAAATAAGGGCTAATACAGCAAGTCTCTGAGCGAAAATATTAACGTGATGTATTATCAGGTAATTCATAGAAGGGTTGGATCCCAAGGTTCAAATTTCCTGCAGCTCCTCTCCCATGCATCGGCTGAAACGGATTCCCAGCAACATGATTTGTGATCCTGGTTTAGTGTCGGTAATGAGGAGTAGTGTAATATCTTCCTTGAATGTTGATATTGGGCTATTGTTGCTTGTTGACATATAGGGAGTGCCAAGCCGTGCACTTCTAGTGTGTCTGTGGAGCATATATGCACTATGGGTTGCATTTCTTTTTTCAACATTGCATCATTGAATTGGCTACAGCTGTCAAGCATTCGCATTAAGCACATGCAGTCTACATTTTGTTGAATTAATAGTTCCATGATATCAGGGGCAGATGTCTTTTGTCCATACAGCTCAAGGGTTACTCTCATTTTTAAGATGGAATTAGAATCTTTAGTAAGCAGACTAGTCTTATGCTTTTTAAATTTACATTCCCAAATACAATGTTGTAGGCAGCTAGTTTCATGTTTAAGTCCATATTCAATTTCTCCAATGACTTCTAGATAAATGGCTAGTTGTTCATCATTTAACAGTGATTTGAGCACTGATAAGTCTTCTTCAGATTGTTTAGATTGATACATGGTGTTTTCTACCTAAATCATGGCTATTTCTGCTTCATTTACAATGAGTGGTTCTCCAAATGGTTCTTGGCCTCCTGTAAGAGAAGATTGAGTGCCTTCACGAGTGTCTTTATCTAGTAAAGTTTCAGTTTCTTCCTCTTGCCAGCATTTATTGTCTAACATTGGTTTCTATTGTGTAACATTGATATTTTCTATACTGCTTTCATTTGCCTTGAATGCAGCTTCAAATGAGTCATGGTCATCTAATAATTCTTCTTTTCTCCAAGATTTGAAAGTTGCAGTATGGCCATCTAATGCAGTTGTCTATGCTGTGGAGATTCAAACAATTACTTTATATGATTTATTAGACTGGCTGTGACATATTTTGCAACTGTAGTGGAATTGTCTGCAATGTATTGCATATCTATATTTGCATCCCACAAGGCATAGTGTATAGTATTTACCTTTGTTTTTATAGCAAGATCAGCAGTACTTAGCACACCTATGTTTTGGATGCCCAAGACTTCTGTTTCGTAGGTCATTATGTGTGGTTTTTGAAGGGCTGTCACAGGTAATGTATTTTTGAATACATTGTAAAGCAGTGGCATCACTATCACGGACAAATTTGGGAGCATCTTTTATCCACAAAAGCATGACGATGTGTGATGCTCCTCTGGATTGATATTCTTTTCTCCAAAATAAGTTTTCTACTTCTCAAAGTGGAGGGGTAGTTTTAATGCAGATGAAGTGCAGCATGGCAATGAACCAATGGTGGAAGTATCTTGAAACAATTACATGGTCAAGAGAATAGAGTTCTCCTTGTATAGAATGTCTATTCCTGATTTATTTTGGTTTGAAGTGAATAAGAAGTCATGCAAGTCATCCTGTGCATATTCTGCACAACTTAAAGTAACAAACCATGTAGGTGGGCTTAGGTTCATTAGCATACAATGTACATCAGAGTGACATCAGAACCAGTATTCTTTTTTGCCACACATGTTTGCCACTTGAATGCAAAGCTTCATCTTTGTCTTTATCTTTAGAAGCAGTTGAGTAACTGACTTGTTTTAATTTGAATGCAACTCCATAACAGAGGGTTGCTAGTTCAGTTTCCAACAAAGGTATACTACATATTATCTGAATCTTGGGTATTGAGAATTTGTAAAGAGCGATATTCTGTTGCACTAAATTGTGTGGATCTTTCATCATATCTTCTTTTCCTGTAGAAAAGAATAGAAGAAAATAACATCCTTCTACAGTTTTTCCCATATGCTCATTGGGGATCCTTTGGCTTTACGCGTTTGATATGTTTCTAATTAATCTTTTATGGTGCCTTTGGAATGTAGTGGGTGAATTGTATACTGGTATGAAATTTTGGCTGCAGTAACAGGATCCACACCTTCAAATTGGCAGGTTTGTGGTGAATCTACAATTATTTGGGTGGTTTCTCTTAAGATTGCCTCTATGTTTTATCTTAGTAGTATTGATTGTTTTCTGTAAGATATTGTAGGGGCTGTCTAACTTTATTTAAGTCGACTAGTTATTGCCAAATAGTTTGTCTTTAGTTGAAACCCAATTAACTAGTAAAATCAAAGATTGTTCTATTGCCTGTTGTAATCCTAGAGTTTGTACATTATCGTTAAGATCTAATTGCAAATATACATGTTTGCCACAAATGTCTTTTAGTAACTGAAATGGAGGCAATTTGACAGTTTTGGGTTGAGGGCATATTATAGCTTGAAATGAGTGTACGGTTTGCATTATGATACTCTCAAAGAAGTTAAGCTGTTGCAGAGCTTTTGGAAGTGGAAAGATTTCTAAGTTATTAGTGATAGCTCATGATGGCATTTGGTTATTGTCAAGCTTTGTATTTCATTATTTGCAAACTATTGAGGGGTCAGTTATTTTGTATTTATTTTCTGCTGTTAGATATACAGCCAATTGAAACCATTGCGAAACCTCATTAACCTGTATTTCATAGGCCATAACTACTATTTTGTAAGCTTTTTATAAAATGTTCTGCTACAATAGACACATCCTTTGTCTAGTATTTCACCAGATATGTTTTGAAACTTTGCTATTTCTTTTTGTATATGTTTGTAAGCAAGTTGATGTTTGTAAGGTTTTCGTTAATGTTTTCTAAAGTTACTGAATTTTCAAAGTCAACTTCAGTTCCAAAATATTTACTTTGGATGTGTTCTATTTCTTAAAGGAGTTCTTTGGCTGTTCCATGTAGGAGAATATTCTTTAATTGTTGTACTTTTTGCATAGTGCAATCTATGGAAAAGGTTTCGTATAGTGGAATGTTGTGTTACTAACATTTGATGTGATGGAAGATGCTTTTGCAAGCAATTCCTGAAATGCAGGCTAATGAATGTCCTTGTACTCCAGTGTGGATTTGTACTGGGCAGGAGTCCATAGATTTGTAAAGTTTTGATTATACTTTTATCTTTTAGTGTCACATAGTTATTGAGGAATTATCGTAAACATTTGAATGATTGTTGGCGTCCGTTACATATTGAGCTGCAGGTCCATTTGTACAAGGCTTGTTTGGACAAAATGAATATTTGGTTGAAAGTTTGTTGGGGGAAGTTGTTTCTATAAGATTTTTTTTGTCATAATGGTGTTTCCTACCACTTCATAGTCTAGCCCATTCTTGTATGCAATTGGGTTTATTTGTTCTTGTTTATAAGCCTCTCCATTGATATATGGTCACAAGTCACAGATAGATGAACTCCAGGATGAAGGGAAATCGGCCCTCCTTCTACTCCTGGACTTATCAGCTGCCTTCGACCTGGTCGACCACACAGTCCTATGCAGCCACCTGGACTCGGCAGCTCACTTCTCCAAAGAAGCCATAGCATGGATACAATCTTTCCTAACCAACAGAACTATGAGAGTCTTCTCTCCTATGGCAGCAGCCACCCCCATCCCCATAACCTGCGGAGTGCCCCAGGGATCTTGCATCTCACCCACCCTCTATAATATCTTTACCAAGTCCCTTTTCGATGATCTGGACCTTCTGGGTGTCACCTACACTAACTATGCAGATGACACACAGATTCTCCTACCGCTTACCAGGGATTACGACAAGGATTTGGCCTTGATGAACAGGATATATCTCATCATCCAGGCATGGATGGCCACCCACAGTCTATGCCTGGATGATGACAAAACAGAGATCATCATCCTGGGCACTCCCTCAACCCTCAAAAAACTCAGCCCCGAATACTCAGCATTCAACATAGACAATAATATTATTACTGTCGCCAAGGAGGTTAAAACCCTGGGTTTCTATCTGGACTCCACTCTCTCCTTCAGCAAGCAGGTGAATGCCTTGGCCTCGGCCACAGCATATACATGCAAGTTGATTAGAGCTGGCAAGGCCTTCCTGTCACAGGACAGTTGCATCACCCTAGCCAGAGCCCTCATCTTATCCAGGCTGGACTACTGCAACACTCTTTACATAGGAGCCAATAAACAAACCATCAAAAAAATCCAACTCCTACAAAATAATGCGCTGAGAGCAGCCCTAGGAATCCCCAAGAGAGAACATATCTCTAATACCAGAAGAGCCAACAACTGGCTTTCCACTCATGATAAAATAAAACTAAAAACTGCCTCCCTCACCCACAAATGCTTGAACAATGCAGCACCCGTTACCTATCCGACAGATTCACTTTGTAGCCTACCACAAGAATCACCAGACTCGCCAACACCAACTACCTCTGGGTCCCCAGATACAAACGTGCCAAAACCGGAGGCAGCAGCTTCCAGGTCAAGGCAGCACTCCTATGGAACTCACTACCATCCCCTCTAAGAATCGATCAAACCTATCACAAGTTCCGCCAGAGTATCACTAGTTGGCTCAAAGATGCCGACATATAGGCATATACCTTGCTAAGTTACCCCTCTCTACACTGCATGCACCAACCGCACCAACTTCTTTGTAAAACTTTGCATGCCTTCAATGTACCTGCCTGTATGTATCGTAACCTTATTGTGCCCATATGTAACCAATCGGCACCTGCACACAAATGTATTTTACATGTTGTAACCAAGCTTTGAATATCCTTATGCCTTGCGCCTGAATACCCTCGGGTCTGGAGCGCATAACAAATAATAATAAACTAAACTAAAACTAAATATATGGTTCTTTGCTACTTGTGTGAAACCATTCACTTTCAAAGAGGTTTGAAAAGGTATCTATATTGACATTGTGTTTGTTTAGAATTAGTTTTTGTTATTCATCAATTAATTTAGTTAGTGGTTTTATTCTGTTTAAAATCAATATAAAGAATGTTTTCTTTTGTAGAAATGTGCTGTGAATCAGGGTTTCTCAGGATTCGTTTTCTGCAGAGTTTATAAGCATAGAACAAGACTTTTAAACTTTTTTATGAGACTGTTAAAACCTACAGGGGGAATTTCTTTGTAAAATTGACTTTCTGGAATGTTTTGCTATGGCTATGTTAATATTGGTAGATATAGTGTTAGGTTCATGTTCATGTCTAATTTCTTTTCTACATATTTACTTGTATTTCTGAAAGGGGGGACTTACTTTTTTAATGCTGACTGGCTTACATTCGCTGAGTGAGGTTACAAGCTGTTCTGTTTGAATGTTTTCTATAAATAGTTTTAGAGCTGGATGACTATATGGCTTGCTCTTATTTTGATTGGCTTATTGTTTTCCACAGAGTTGATTCTTAGTAAGCATTCTGTTGGGAAAAAAGAAAGTGTGTGTTTCAAAGTTGTGGAATGTGTATGCATGTATTATTGTTCACACATTATGGCTTTCTGGGTGTAATCTGTTAGATGAAAAGAATGCTGTGTGATTGTGTAGTGCAAAGAAAGGTATGGTTAGGAAGGTTGTAAGAGTAGGAGGCTGTATAGGTGTTATGGGTTTGGGTAAATATGACATTCGTGTGGTGGGTGGTGTATAAAATAAGTATATTCATGTGATGGGGAATGCGTTATAAACTATTGATAGAATGTGTTGAGCAGTACTGGTGTTAGTGAGTAAGGGAGTGGTGGCGTGATTCAATAAGTATGGATATTATGATGTGTTGAGGAAAACAGTGGTTGCTGTAATGGTGTGATTTAGTATACAGAGATAAGGGTTCTGTGGGTGTAATTGAAAAAGGGTTGGGAAGGGTGTCTATGAGTGGCAATATGTGCTCGTAATTTGGAATGCAATGAGAGTGAAAGTTGTTGGGATGGAATTGAGGAATTGAGGTGGATAGGGGTTTATAAGAATAAAGAAATTAAATTGTGATATAGAAGTTCATGAGAGATGGTTGTGTTGTTAGGCAATAAGGAATGGGTGGTATTGAATAAAGAGCAATGTAGAGATAGTATTAGAAAGAGTGTGAATAATGCAATATAATGAGTAAAATACAAAATTGTTGAGTAGGAAATAATACTTTAAGCTAATATATAGTGAAAGTACATTATTACAATCATAGAAATATACATTCTATATCAATATACTTACTTTGAAGGATGTTAAGAGTTTTCTTTGTTCAGTAGATGAATTTGTACATCTTTCTTCCTGTAATTGCAAAAGAAAGTTAGATGGTACATGTAGTAATGGTGAAGTAGTTTCTGTAGCAAATATTGTTATTTATTAAGGTAGGAGAAGTTATTGGAAAAAGGAGTGTAACATGTTGTGTTATGTGTGGAGTCCTAAAGTATGTTAACTATGTAGTTAGAATGATTGCACTCTGAAAAGCTCCGTTTCGCATATTATAAGCATGTTATAGGAAAGAGGGTAAACATTGGCATAGTGTGAAAAGGATGCATTTTTAATGCATTTTTGTAGAACATGACAATTTGAAGTTGGACTAATATACAATGGTATTAGCTGTACAGCAAAGTTTGCCTTCATGCAAAAAGGCATGAAAGGTGAATGTTTTTATTTACAGGTCTAGAAGTCACTAATTTGGCAGTGTAAGCAGGGCTATTTTCTACTGACACCAATATTTGGCCTGCAAACCACACGCTCTTGCCCAAAAGTAAGATGTCACAGAGACCCAGCAGGAAGAAATCTTGATAAAATATTGGAAACAGAACATTTTCACTCACACACAGCATATCAGAGTAATGCTAGTGAGTTGAGGAGTTACATCTATAACAATGTGGTCTTCGACATTGATAGTGATTGTGAGAATCAGATAGGTAGGGTTGAAGCCATCCTGCAAGCTATTAAGAACCAAATAGATGTTGACCAACTTGGGAGTCAGAAGAATACCACTTGTCACAATCATCATTTTGATTGGAAAGTACTTGAATCAGAAGTGCATCCAATAAGTATTGAGAGAATCACATATGATATGATACGATAAGTCATTTATAACGTGCCTGTACACAAGTGTTTCTAGGAACGAGGTCCATAGCCAATATAGCCAATATACCTGGTACATAGCCAATATACCTGGGAAATGTAATGGGGATCTTTTGTATCCCATTGATAGAAATATCATACGGAGCACTATACTTGGCAGTGATAATAAGCAAATTAAATTGTTCATGAGTTGCAGGTTCCGCTGGAACACAGTTAAAAATAATCCGGACTATGGGCACTTGATCTCCATGATTTATTTATGAGTATATCTGAGACCAACATTATTCCTACTATATGGAAAGACAGTAACATTGTGCCTGTTAATAAAGGCAACAGAAGATCCCTGAATAATTACCAAATGTCAGCCATGCTGGATATCTTCTCAAAGACTTTTGCTAGGGTGCTACTAAATGAATTGTCTATATGGATAAATGATAACAACATCATCCCACTATGCCAAACAGGCTTCAAAAAAGGATCTAGTTCCTTGAAAACATGTATTACACTTACTTCCTGATTGAATGTTCATGGAGTAGGTGGCAACTGATGGTTTATGTGGCTTACATAGACGTCAATGTGGCCTTTGATACGGTGCAAATGGATCATCTATGACACACACTTAACTTGACGGGGATTTCTTAAGGCCTTTTGTCTATGATTATCAGGATGCACAAGAACACTAGAGTTAGAGTTAGAGTTAGATTGGATGGGGCTGGTCGATTATCAGAATGGTTCCTGACAAGCAGTGTTATTAAACAGGGATGTATCCTAGCTCCTACCCTGTTTAACTTGTATGTATCTGACCTACAAGTGGCTCTTGCTGCTCCTGGAGTTTATGCAGTCAAATATGGTGGTATCAGTGTATCATGATTGGGGTAGCTGGCAATATTGTTATTTTGGATTACACATTAAATAATAAACAGAATGCTTTAGGGGATTATGTGAGAGCAAATGGTCTCAAGGTTAATGTGGGAATGACAAAAAATATGGAATTTGAGCATGGTAAGCATAAAAGGAGTACACCACGCTGGACTATTACTGATGACATTGTTGAAATTGTACCAAGAAAACAATACTTGGGGGTCATCTTAAAATGATAGCTCAACTATACAATTGGAGTACATATGTAACAAGGTAGTCCAGAGACTGGTGCTCTTTGTAAGTTTGCTGACAAAAATGCTGGCTATACTATCGAATATGTTGTAACTATCTAATTGACAAGAATTAGGTCACTCTTGCTATATGGTGTGGGACTATGGGGAACTAAACACCTAAACGTTGTGAAGAAACTGTAAGGAAATATTGTAAAACAATAACATTGAGTACATATTGTTGTGATATGGGGTGGCAAGCATAGGAACAGTGATTAATATTAAACTAATGGTGTTATTCAAAAAATGGCAGGACATGGAGCCAAATTAGACCGTACACCAGATTGCACTGCACTTTATAAATCCAGGCTTACCTCTGAGGAACAGTTGTATTGAATTGACGTGTAGGACTACTGAATCTTGGACAACTACACTTGGATTACCTACCTCACAAGTTACACTTACTAGATTTAAAAACATGGTGAAAATAAATGAAAACTTGCTGATAAAGAACAATTATTGATTAACTTGGCAACCAAAATCAATCGTACTGAATGTGTGCAATAAGTGTATTACCGTAAAAAGAAACCTGTGTATATAACAGTCTATCCAGATTGTAACATTGTGAGATAGTGTTATTTAAATGTAATCCTGTTTTATCCTATGCGATATTGGGGGCTCAGAAGGGCATTCCACCTAATGAGAGGAGATGTAGACTATGTGGAACACAGGTAATAGAAACTTTAAAACATCTTCTTGTAGATTGTGAAACGGTGGAGACCATTAGGTGAAAATGTTTGATCAAATATAGGAATGATATCAATAGCATATTGGCTCAAGTGTTATGGGATCGTTTTACAAGTGATAATAGATGAAGATGAAGATAAAAGGGGTAGAGGTTTCTGTGGTGAACCAGCAGTAGTAGGAATGTGATTTTTAGTCCATCACAATAACCTCAAAATGGAGACTTAAACAGAAACTTAAGACTTTGAGACTTTTTAACACCTTTTTTGTATAATAACACAGAATAATATCGTTGGGATAGTAAAACAACTCAGATATTAACAATCGGGGTGACTCTATCTACAAGTGTTAGGATGTGAAAGAAAATAGCCAGTCTTGCAAGAAAATAGGATTCTCCCCCTCTTATTTCAAAATGGTTACACAAAGCTTGTCTCATCAATATTCCAGAAACACTTCAAATGTTCCATTCCAATGTAAGGTTCTAAAACAAATTGTTCCAAAAATCCTTTCTGTCCCAAAAAATTAAAAATAAAATGTGTATTGTAACAGATAGTGTATTTGCCCCACTCAGGCTCGAAATAATGAGGGCCTTCCAGTCCTCCTCCCTTTTTCTTCGGTTTTAAACCTTCTCCAGCTGCGGACCAGCTTCAGACACACATGTCTTAGGCAGGCAGCCAGGTGTTTGTGGGGTCTCACTTCTGATTGCTTTCCATACATTTTCCGTTAGGCAGTCTGTTAATGGCTAAACAGCAACTTCCAGCATGGGTGGGTCTCCGGTGGGTGCCTCTGGAAAGATATATTTTGCCATGGTGGGCTTCAATGCAGAAACATTTCCCTACTTTTCCCTTGCTCCACTTGGGGTGCCACCTGAGACCTTGTCCTGTCCAGCCTACTCTTCAGGGTGTCTAATTTCTCCACCTGCATCTGTGCTTTATCCTTGATTGATGTAGTCCTCTAAAATATATATCATAATGGAACATTGTGACTCTCCTTCTCTGTCTTCACTCTAATAGTATGAGAAAGGTGGCATTCGTTGTTCTCCAGTACTCGTCCAAGAATACAGCTAGCTATAGTGCATTTCTTTCAAATTGTGCTCCCTGGTCTAGAGGCGCTCAAGGAGAAATGTATTACTCCAGAAAGGCAATTGGGTAATTGATTAGACGTAAGAGGCAAGGTCCAGTTAAGCTGGCCCAACTATTTGATTGGATATGTGATAAGTATATGTGATAAGTATGAAAATTGTAAGAATGTATTATCTTTTAGCTTTTGTAAAATTGTAAGTATATGTATATATATATGTGGTTGAATATTTGAAAAGTTGTTGAGACAACTAGAACAAATAAACAAAAACAAAAAAAATATATGTTCACTGATGTAGGTACCAGAATTTGGCTCCTCAATGTATGTCATAGTGCATCAGTATTGCATCATTATCTGGCAAGTATCCCTTGCAAACGTTATTCAAATGTTCATCAACTTAGAGTATATTTCTGTGACTACACATTATACTATCAACATGTGTTCAAACTTGTCACTAAATCAAACTGTCATTAAATAAAACACTCCCCTGGGAACTCTTTATGCAGTTTAAAAAAAATGCAATGTTCCAGCTGGATAATGCGCTGGGGTAGCATGGCACCTTTCCAGTGGAAATGGTTTCGCTAGTTCACATTAATTAATCCAACATCAATACAAACAAGCTTTGCTTGTTTACTAGTTCCTCAGATGTTAATCAATGGCTAATTATCTTTAAACAGATGAAAATGGTTGATACCATTCGTTTTTGACACCAGGATATTTCAGCACTAACCATTGAAGGACAATCTTTTATAGAGCAGACACAGTCATTAAAAAGAACAGTTCTTTTAAACTGCATTACGCGCCACAACTTCTCTTCGTCAGTCCCTGGTGTGCCATGATAGCATTGCGTGACCACGTGTCGCTGTACTTCAGAGACAATAACATTTTTTTTCGCTACAGCCCAAGAAGGTCCAGACTGTCTGATTGCCTTCGGTTGCTAATACAAATACACATTGGAAAAATAGGTTTTTTTTTTTGCTCAATGCAAGGAGAACAAAAATGAAGACAGAAATGCTGTTTTAAGGGAAATGTAGGGATTTGAGGTCGTTTTTAAGTTACATGAAAAGATCGCAGGTACATGGTCACATCTGTGGGAATTCAGTCAAGAGGGGGAATAAGCTGATATGCGCCAGTGATTACCCGAACACAAGCCACTGCGCATGCCGTAAACAAAAGCCAAACCGAAGGGCAGGGAAAGGCTTTTTGGATTACAAGCCAAGGGCACATTGGACCCTGCATTTAAACAGTGTATCTGTCCAGAGCTAAAAGTCTCTATGGGGAAAAGAGTCTGCTAAGCTTTGCTCTCTGTATTCTGTGCGAGCCAGAGGTCACATCTATGAAAGTTTGTGCAAAGTATAGTGCACGACTTGTTTATCTGCACTGTAACTAAGAATATCAGTGAATGCAAATGGCGCATGCAGCCACCCACGCATAATCAACCGTGCATCTTGAAGCACTCTGCTTCCATAATTCATAATTTACCTATAAAGTATTAAATATAAAAATAGACTTGCAAAGAAGTTGTTCAAACTTTAAGAGTGACATGTGCACAAATATGTCTGCAATATTCCTGAACAAGGCTTTGTAAATGTCACGCAAGTGCATGCGTTCTCTAAAGCTAAAGTTATTATTATTATTATTATTATTATTATTATTAAACTTTATCATGTTGTGGTGTAGCTGCGGTGTGTACAAATATACTAAGTAAATAAATGGCAAGCTTGGGCGGGAGATTCCAGTTTTATAGTTAAATACGTCTGTTTTATGGTCTAGCTTACTGTTGTTCTCAGAGAGTATGGTGCTCTTTATGGTGCATAGGAAGCTATTGCTAATACCTCTACATAATGGTGGGAGCAGCGCTTGAAGATTGAAGTGACTCAAGCAATGAATATTGTCTCTTGGGATAAACAACGCTGTGAAATAGAAGCAAATTGTACATTATATGAAAGGTATGAAAGCGACATTTGCCCTACAAGGAAGCTGCTAAAATCAGAAGGAACCGGTTGGAAAATGTCAAGGTGACATACAGCGAACGCAAGATGCCTTATCATCCTCTTCTAAAAGAAGTTAAGGGTCTGCAACCAATGCATCTAATGATGTTTTGGACTATGACTCACAGGATGCTTCGCCATTAACTTTGCTGGCTAGAGTTGATGGGAGTTGTAGGCCAAAGCACCTCATGAGCCAAAGGTTGAAAGGTAGCATTATTCAAAGTGCAAGAGGTAACAAGGTTCTTAGCGGTGGCTTCATTTTGAAATTGGACGTATGACCAAAATCCAGCTAATGTATGTAATCACAAAGGGTGTGTGGCCTTCTTTTTTGGTGAGGGGGGCCTTTGTCATGAGGGTATATAATAATGTTTTGTAACACAGGGACATAGGCTACCCCACCTGTATGGCACTTGCTGGTAGTGTGATATCGCAGTAAAGACTATGGCATTGGCCTTTTCATAAAACAAAGTACACCAATATTTATTCTCATATGTGACAATTTATTTTTCAATTAGTAATAAAACGTCTGGATAGGCTGCTGAATTTATGTCACCAATTTCAAACTCCTTTCTCATGGAGAAGTGTACATAAAAGTCATCATATTATATCTTCATATGACTGACAAATTGCAATGCTAATAACTGGTGAAGGTTAGTATCAAAAGTGACTCATAATGTGGTTAGGCTACATAACACATCTATTTGGTCGACACTTCTGGTGTTTCTGACACAAGCTAGATGGTTGGCTGTGCTAGTGCCGTCTTCAGGACTGGGCCAGTGAGCATGGAACAATCTCTTGCGGACCCTTTTTATGTGATATCTACGGAAGTAAGTGAAAAACTAAAATCAGATATTGATGTCTATATGTAGGGGTTCAGAAAGCCTACATGTTGTGCTGTGATATCGTCCTGCCTGAGCCAGTGAATCGTGGTGCCACAGTTATGTCGAAGAACTATTCTTCTATGAAGAAGCCGGGTGTGCGCCTTCTGGGTCTTGATCCAAGTCAAGGTGGTCTGGTCAATGGCCACGTAGTGACACTGTGAAATTAATGGAGGCCATTAGTTGCCTACAGAAACTATCAGAGAGTAACTTCTTTCGTGTCAGTTGGAGCTGCATTCATAAATGCGGGCTGCTGGGAGGAACTAACTGTCCTTTCTATCCCTGCTAGTGGATGGCCTGTATGTGGGTCATTATACAAAATGGCTGAAAAGTCGTGCATTTAACGATTGTGCTGAGCGCTACTTTTCTATTCTTGTCCCCAAGGTTTCCCAGGGGGTGGGGTAGGCTGTGTATCTTTCCCGCGACTCTAACGTCAGGTATAAGGGCAGCGCCGCTCTAAATAGAGCGGTGGTCTTACCTGTGTCTGCTTGCTGTAGTGCGTCGCAGTGCTCCGGAATGGTTGTGCTCGCCCGCGCATGCGTATTCCTATTAAAGGACGCGTCGCGTGTAACTAAGCAACCGCCGGACGCACTGCGCATGCGTGTATGGTTAGTGTTTTCGTATCGTGATGGATACTGAAGGCAACAGTGGAGCCGTGTTGTTTGCAAGCCGTATGGCGGCGAACTAAGGGGTTAGCCTGGTACTATTTGTCTACTGTGGCATGGATTCTCTTCCAGTAATGGTGCTTGGCAGGGGTCTTGAATGTTTTGATTGTGATATTCAGATACGTCCTACCTATTCCTATATCATTGCTCAAATTGTGCCATATATACATTCAGTATAACAAGTAAGGAACGAATCAGTAATCCAGTGGCTTTACATCACGACAATATATAACATGTAATTCAAAACACAGACAAGGTTGATGTGGAACAGGTCACTTGTGATCTCGTAGTTTGATTGTGATATTCAGATGCGTCCTACCTATTCCTATATCATTGCTTTAATTGTGCCATATATACATTTCATTCAGAATAACAATTCAGTAATACAGTGGCTTTACATCGCGACAATATATAACCTGTAGTTCAAAACACAGACAAGGTTCATGTGGAACAGGTCACTTGTGATCTCGTAGTTTGTATGGTTACAAGCATATGCATAACAAATATCATCTTAACTCAACCGGGGTATGCCTGACAGAGTAGGCGCCCAATGCTGAACCTGTACATCCTCATGTATGTGTCTAGTGTCAAGTGTACAGTGCTGAAAATTCTTTTTCAGCTGTGTTCTTATTAGAAAAACAAGTTCCATTCTATTAAAACGTTAAGTCCGTTTTTTACCGTATCTAGATGGTGTATCCATTTCTGCTCAAGTTTTCTAAGCTCTAGATCTCTATCTCCTCCCCTTGCTTTGGCATTGACTGTTTGAAGGATACACCACCTTAGCTCTGTGTGTTTGTGTTGTTTTTTGAGAAAATGGGCTACCATTGGCTTGTCCTTGACACTGTTTTTTAGGCAAGATCTGTGTTCACAGATTCTTTGCTGAACCTCTTGCTTGCTCTTGCTGATTTACTTCAGATTGCATGGACATTTTATCATATAGATACTCCATTTTGTGCAGTAATTTGAAAAAGTTTTATATTTCCACGTCATGTCCTTGAGAGAGATCTCTTTCTGGTCTTGCGTCAGATAACAGACTGAGCATTTGCCGCATCTGAAGTGTCCAACAACTGGGGGGAGATGCCATAGCGGGGTTTGGTCTGTGTCTTCGGTTTTCTTGATAGGGTAGGTGTGTACTAGGCGGTCTTTTAAATTCTTGCTTCTTTTGAATGTGAACCTAGGTGTTTCTGGAGTCAAGGTGTCTGTTTGCAATAGCTTCCAGTTCTGTAGAATCGTTTTTCTGATGGCATTACTGACTGGGGTGAATTTTGTGACACATGTCATTTTATCTTTGTGTTCCTCCCTTGGAATTTTCGTCAGGCACTCTATCCTGTTGGTGTTTCTGGCTGCCTTCCGGGCCTTTCTGATGATAGCTGATGGGTAGCCTCTGTCTTTTAGACGCTCCTCTAGTTCTTTGCCATGATGGTCATATTCTGGAAGGTACTGCACCTTACTGCCTGACAAAAAGACCTCAATGAACTTTCTGCTGTAATTAGTCAGTCCAAGGAGGCCCCTTAGTTCCTGCAGAGTTGTGGGGTCTATCAGTTTCTGAAGTGCTTCCACTTTCTTTTCCTGGGGACAGAGACCCTGAGGAGTAATCTCATGCCCCAAGAAATTAACACGGGTTCTACACCATTGTGCTTTCTGAAAGGAAAGTTTTGCTCCGGCGGCCCTCAACTGTGTCAGAACATAACGGATCTCTGCTATGTGTTCCTCCACAGATGAACTTTTGATGAGGACATCATCTACATAAGCCAGGTTACCCCTCGCACCCAGGTCGGGCATGGCTTTGTGTAGGAAAATGTTGAACTCATTGCCAGAGTTGAGGTATCCAAAGGGAGTCCGGGTCCATGTGTAGTGCTTCCCCCCAAAGGTAAAAGCCAGTTTGTATTGGTCCTCCCTACTGACAGGCACGGTCCTGTATCCATTGGTCAGGTCTATTGCAGTGAATACCTGTGACCCCTGAATCTGGGCCAGCCCTTGGTCAATGTAGCGCAGAGGCCATCAGGAAGTATGGACCCATTTGTTGAGCTCCCTAAAGTCGGCGCAGAGTCTCCACTGGCCGTCTGGCTTCAATATTCCCAGCACCGGATTATTGAAGGTGCTGTGAACTGGACAGATTATCCCCTGGGACTCAAGGTTCTTAATTATTTGAGTAATGGACTCCATGGATGCGAGAGGCAAGCTATATTGCTTCACAAACACTGGAGTCATGCCAGGGTCCGTGGGAATTGTTGTTGTGTGGATGTCGGTGCGACCACAGTCATATGAGTCTACCGCAAAGAGATCTTGGAAATCCAAGAAAACTTGTTTCAACTTTTGCTTCTGTTCCAGAGTCACACAGGCATCAGCTAGGTCTTCCACCATCTGCCTGAAGACTGGAAAGACTTCTGGTTTGGCTATCTCAGCGGCCTCCTCCAGCTGGGTGGAGAAGTCCCTAGTCAGAGTGCAGACTTGGACTGGAGGCTTCAGGTGGGAAAGGCAGCCCTCATGGACCTGGAAAATCACCTCATCCCTCCTGAAGTCACAAGTCAGATCTTCCTTACCATAAGGGCAGGAAGTGTACACCAGGAAGTTCCCTCCATGCCGGGTAAAGATCCTGTCTGGCGTTGTGTTGTCATCACTGTCACTGTCAAAACAGTCCTTGGGGAATGGTCCTAACAGTTCATTTTCTAAATCAATGGAGAAATGTCGGTCATCAACCGCCATTCCAATAATGATGCCTGCGGCTATAGTAATACTCTTTAAGTCGCTGTTATCCACCTCTATTGGAATGGTGTCATGTTCTATGTTGACTAATGGTGTTGGGTTTACCCCTAACCATTGCTGTTGGAGAAAAGCATTTAGATAAATATAAGCATCAGGGTTTTTCAATTTTTGTCCTCTTTTAACTTTCACTTCCAGGGAGAATTGTCGGGTCCTTACTGGGATGGTGACTTCCTCTTTAACCTGAATTTCAACAGCATAAGGTAGCAATTGAGCTGACCTAAATTCTTTTTCTGGATCATCAAAGCCCATGGGATTATCCGCTAATTGGGACCAAGCTTTGAAGTTCATTAGGTCCAAACTAATGGCAAAGCGATTGAGAATGTCACTGCCTAAGTAAAAGGTGGCAGTGACGTCTCGCACGACACAACAATTATGGATTATGCTCTTGTTGCCAATGGAGATTTTGAGCATGCACCTGCTTGGCAGGAGATGTTTGGAATTGGGTGCTTCCAGGTCCATTTCCCAATTGTCTATCAGTTTGAATGTGGGAATGGCTGGATCTTTTGGGAGTTGGCGGAACATGGCTTCGCTGATGAAGCTCTTACCGTTGTTCACACACACCCGAGCGAGAACAGAGTCCTTCCCATCATTTAACTGAACAGGGATGAATAACTGCTCTCCAATTTGCTGAACATCAGCCAGGCACTGAGCTGATTTCACATCTTTTTGGACTATAGGAGTGAGAGTTTCTGATTGTGGATTAGTAAAGAATTTCAGAGTATTTCCTTCCAGTGTGGAATACCACCTTAAACTGGAGGGAAGGTTGATTTTCAAAACTAGAGAGGACCCCCCATCACCAGTCTGTTGTCCTACTGCTATTACTGTCACGTCTGGAATCTGGTTATTCTGGAAGTGAAATTCTACTTGGTCAGATTTTTGTTCAACCATGTGGCAGGTGCCGTTTAAGCTAACATAGTTGATACTCTGCTTTAATTTTATTGGTCGGCTAGTCTGGGTCCAGAGGACCTTGTTTACGCAATCTATTAGGGGTGACAACCTTCTCAGGAGGTCATTCCCTAGTAAACAAGGGGTGCCCTCTGGAGTCACAATTATGACCGTGTGTTTCACCTTGTGTCGCCCAATTTTGAAGTCCATATCTGCAGTCCCCTCGACGGGAACTTCCTTCCCGCCAAAGTTCTGGAGTTGTCCAGGAAGAGAGGTGAGAGGAATTCGGTAATTCGGTAATTCTCCCGCCTTCCTGCATTTAGTTCATCAAAGGCCCTTTTGTACAGAAGGGTAGCTTGAGATCCAGTGTCCACCAGTGCCAAAATTGTACCCTGCCCCTGTACTTGTACCGGGGCATAGTATCTTCCTTCCGTCTCCTCAAGGGGGCACAGATGATGCACATTTTTGGATAACTGGTGGGCTAATTTTCTGGTTTTGAAGAGATTTGGGCAAAATTCTGTGGAGAGTCTCGGGAATCTGAAAGAAAAAGTTGGCAACTGGATATGGTTTTGGGTTCCTCTGGTTCCGGTTCTGGGCCACCCCCCCCCTTTTTGGAGGCAGTCACCAGGATGGGTTTGGACCAGGGGTTTTTGGTATTGTTGGTTCTGGGATAGGATGATGGGCGGCGACAGCTCGATCCCCACATCTAACCAGTCTATTGATTCGGTTTTAGGTTCCCCTGGCTCCGGTTCTGGGCCGCCCCCCCCTTTTTGGACGCAGTCACCAGGATGGGTTTGAATCAGGGGTTTTCGGGTTTGTTGGTTCTGGGATAGGATGATGGGCGGTGACAGCTCAATCCCCACATCTACCCAGTCTATTGATTCGGTTTTAGGTTCCCCTGGTTCTGGTTCTGGGCCGCCTCCCCCTTTTTGGAGGCAGTCACCAGGAATGGTTTGAACCAGGGGTTTTCGGTATTGTTGGTTCTGGGATAGAATGATGGGTGGCGACAGCTCAATCCCCACATCTACCCAGTCTGGATTGGAATCCCTTGGGACCCATGTTTCCTTGGGAGGAGTTCCCCCATCTCTGAAGGAGAAGATCCTTTCCCCAGGATCCTCTTGGGATCTCTCTCCTTCAAATTGGAAGATCTGTACCCCCTCCTCAAAGTGGGTCTGTTTGGGTACTTTGTTTCTCCTACTCCCCCTCTACTCCTTGGGAGGCAGACTTTCAGGGGCAGGATATTTTGTTTCCAGTTCCTGGGTTTCCAGGGGCTGTTTACAAGTGGGGAAGGAAGCTTCCTCCAAGGCTTTACACCCCCCTTCCCCTTGTGCCTCCTTCCTGGGAACTGGTGGGTTGTCGGGGTGCTGCCCCCGTCATTGTTCTGGAGCACCAGGCCCAGAGTTTGGGGCATTCTGCGGTGGCATGCTCATCTGAGGGTTCTGTTGAGCCATCAGTATGTGACCCAGATCCCGTGCCATATTTTGTACCTGGCACTCTAACTGTGAAATCCGCTCAGGGTGATACAGGGTTCTATTTTCTCCCCTGTGCTGATCCCGCGAAGGGTAGCTATCCCTTCTCTGGTAGTACCCCGGGTTGTGAAGATTTGGGTGCCCCTCCACCCTTGGCCTCCCCTCTCCCGAATTAGGTGGTCTGGGCTCAGGGAAGTGGGGAAAGAAGGATGGATGAATTTGGGGCTGGAAGTTGGGTGGATACCTGGGGAAAGAGTTCTGTCCAGGATTTGGTGAATTTCTGCCCTCCTGGGGGAAGTGCGGAGAGAAGTTCCCTGGGTTGGGTGCTTGGTTGGATCCCCCCCTTGGGCTGGAGGAGTCCACACATAACCCAGGATTGGACTGTTTCCATTATAGCGGGGACTTACATAGTCAGGGGAGCGAGTGACCCCATTTGTGTGACTACCTCCTTGACCCCCTGTCTGTGACTGGCCCGAGGGCCTTCTGGGCTTAGAATTATTCGGTGCAGGCAGGTTTTTAGGCAGCCCATCTCCAAATCTAAAACAGGGGAAACCTTTACCTCTGCCACCTTGGCAGCAGCAGGGGTGCTGTTGGTTTTGGGGTTTTTGGGCTGATTCTTATTTTCCACTGGTTTCTGCACCTCATAGATACGGGTGGCTTGCTCAATGACCCAGTCTAAAGATCTTTTCTCGTGAAAGTCTCTCTGATCTGGGTCATTATGTATTTGGGTCAGGCATGGAAAAACGTATTAACAAATTCTTTACTGTCCGTGCGTACCCTTTTTGTAGTCTGCGCAAAAGCACACTTTAACTCCCGCACAAATTCTTGTGGGGCCTGATCCTCCCCACATTGCAAATTGTAGGCTGCCTTGCGAGCCTCTTGGGGATTTCTGTAAACAGAAAAATGTTTCAAGATGGCGCCCTGTAGGTGGACCATCTTGAATGATTTTGGTCCTCCAGCCCCGCAAAGAAACTGGAGTATTCTGGGGAGAATGTCCATTTTACATACTGAATGCAGCTACTGCTGTCTTTCAAATGGAAAGTCTCCATCATTTGCTCATAAAGCTCCAAGTGTTCCCAAACAGAATACTTGGCGTTCTTGTGATAAGGGGTGATGACACTCCTTATTGCCTTGATCTGCTTTAAGGGGTCCTTAAGTTAGGCCCTTTTTGCCTTATTGGCCTTTTTGGTTCAGGTAACCCTGGTCCACTCATCCTCTGACTCAGAGGCACTGCTCCCAGAGGTGCCCGTCTGATCTTCCAGGTTTTCCCGGATTCTGCGAGCCTGGGAATGGCTGGCAGAATGTGGGGACCTAGTCTCCTGTGACCTGGGCTGCTCAGAGGAGTCTTCAGATCCCTCCTTGCTGCCAGGATTTGATGGGTACCCCCCCCACTGACCTAACTGGGCAGAGGTGTTTAGGATGCCCTTAGTGGGCCTACTTTCCTGGGGTTCCCCACTAAATTGCACTGTACTTAGGTGCCCATACCTTGATGCCCGCCCATCCATTCCTGGGTGGTACTGGCCTATGAGCCCCATACTTTTGGCTGGATAGTAATCTTCCATACCCGTGGCCCTGGGCTCATGTGCGCCATGGGACATGGGGGTGGCAGAGTCCAAGGACTGGGAGAGATGAAGGCCTCTGATACAAGGGATCCTGAGGTTATGCTCCGGTGTTTCCCTTTCCCAGCGAACTTCATTTCTGTCAGTCCCTGCTCCCTGTTGCAATGCAAGAGCCTGCGCTTTCAGTTCCTCAGTTAAGGCCTTACTAGACTCTATCAGTCTCTCCTGCATGGCTACCTGTTGCTGGAGCCTATCATTGTCCTGACAGAGAGCCTCATTCTCTCTCTCTGCGCTTCCTGGTTGGTCCTGGAATACTGGGCCAGTCTTTGCTGCAGGAGGGTTACCTCCTGCGTCCCATCCCTACTGGCCTGTTCCTTTCTTCCCAGAGCATCTTCCACCCTCCTGGTGTGCTTTAACAAGTTCTGATGCTCTTTTTGGAGGTTACCCAGTCCCTGGAGGGCCAGGTGATTTCCTTCAATTTTTTCTTTTAATTGGCAGATTTCCTGGCCTAAGGTGTCCCTTTCCTGACTAAAAGCCTGCATCTGTGCCGCACCAGCTTTCTGGCGTTCTTGATCAAACTCTGCCTGGGTATCCAGGTCTTTCAAAATCAGTTTATTGCTCTCTGTCTTTTCCCTATCTAGGTGGCTTTGCAGGGTGACTACCTGCTCTGCGCATGCCTTATTGAAGTCCAGTTGTTGCTCCAGCTTTTTCTGGCTCTGCAGTAGGGCGTCCAAACCTTCTTGGTACTCCTTCTGCAAGGCCAGAAATCTGTTATCCTGGTCAGACTTTTCCTGTTGCAGGATATCCATATCCTCCTTTATTTTAATAATATGCTGCCTACTATAATTTTCTGACTCCTGGCTCCTCTGCAGCCTCTGCTCAGAAGAGACCAGGTCAGATTGGGCTTTCTCTAATGCCAGCAGTTGCCTATTTGCCAGATCTTGGCCTTCAGCACATTTGTCCTGTATGGCTCCCATATATAAATATAAATATGCCGCTACCCTGGCAATCTTGTTGTGCTCATCCTTGGCCTTAGGGGCCATATATAGTTCACTCAGGGCCACATGTAAGGGACCCTGATCTCTCCATATATCTGACCCTGTTTCAGTGATCTGGGGTGCGATTGCCTGCAACCAGACCGCCTGGTCCTGATGAGCCCACTCACCTCTCACAAATAGCTTATGTAAGAGGTGTTCTCTGGCTATTTTGATATCTACCAAGGTCGTCATTCTTGAAATTGATTTCCTTCCTGATTTACAGAAGTTTGTATTTTATTTTGCAAAACAGACCGTTTCCTTAGAGCATTCCTTTGAGGGGTGTTTTTACAGTGTAACACGGTGTGGTGATCCAACAGAATTTATATATCCTTTCAGTTAGCACACTGTATTAATCTGCACAAGTGATAGATCTAATCCAGAATCCCCGGCTCGAGCCCCCAATCTGTTAAGTGACTCCAATCAAGCACTCCCACTAAGTTAGTGCCTTGTCTGGGATTGCTCAAGGGAAGCCCTTATTTATATATTTTTATAGCAAGTTATACCCTGGATGATAAACACTTGTATAACACCCCTCTCTATGAATCCCCCTGATCTCACTGAGCCAAGAAGTAGGTTTGTTTTGCAATTTAAAAGATTTATTGGACAAATTAAACAATATATATATATATATATCACACTTTTATAATAAATTAATATCTGATAGCACCCTTATGAATATAATGTTGATCAACAATAGATAATCTGACACTAGCACACTTCTTTACAATCAATGAGGGGCTAGTATAGGAAGGATAAGGTAGCAGAAAATACTTTTATGGTTTCAAGGAAAAGCAATGAGGGAAAAATGCAGCACAGAAATAAACTTGATATGATTTCAACAAAAGATAATATGATCACTTTTTCTTTGACAATTCCCTCCCCCCCTATGCAAGATAAGGAGATGGAAGGAGAGCACACGATTCTCAGGAATCCAAAATGCAATACAAATTTCCAGTTCCCCCCAGCGAGCTTAGAGGAAAACAGGTATGATTTTAAAGCAGGCAAGATCCTTTTAAATGTGGTGGCAATGAAGTGAAAAATATGCTGAAAATGCTTTTAATTCCCTCTAAAGGTTCAGGGTGAATGAGAGATACTTTAAATCAGTTCAGGTCAGCCCTACCAATGATTCAGGGATGGTTATCAGGTTGAAAACGGGATTCAGTAATGGAAGCAAAAGACAGATATTTTTACACGTGTTTGAAATAAAGGAAAATGTCAATTTGCAGCACTTTTTTCTGAGTGCGTCGATCGTAATTACAGAGGACCTATAAGTCGGTTTTAGGCTTGTTGGAAAGCTTAGAATCTTCGCTTTAAGATGAAAGTTAAACCACGTTCCTAGCACACGCGGTTCAAAAGATATGGGCGATTTAATGGAGGTAGATTTTCAAAATAAAAGTAAAGCTCAGAATGACAGATGTCAGTTTTTCCGAATGGACACACGATTTCTTATGATGCAGTTCTAAATAGGTTAAAATAGTTTGAATTAGATTATTTTAAACTAAGAGATTGGTTTTGCACAGTTCTGGCTGAGTACTCACACTATGAATTTGAAATAGGCCGTCAGGGTCTGGTCAGCAGGTTTGGACTGGACTCCGGGCGGGTGGTTCTGAAGTCACAGCTCTCTGGGTCAGCTCTGCTCTGAACCTCACAGCGGTCTGGTCTGTGGTTCTCTGGTTCTGGTCTCTCTGGTTCTGGTCTGGTCTGTGGTTCTGCTGGCGGTACTTCTTTCTGGGTCTGCTACCGGTTCTGGCAAAAGTTCTTGGCAAAGATTCCAACAGCTCGCCCGGCTGTAGAATAGTTTGGTTGGATTGCTGGATTCTGAAGGCCTGCTGAGAAGAGTTCTCAGCTTGTGGGTTAGGCCTTTGCTTTAAGTTCTGTAGTCTATCTGGAGTCTAAGTTCTGGATGTTCCTTCTAGATGTTGTGTGGTCCGGCAAAATGCTCCGCAAGAAAATGGAAAATGAATCTCTTGCCTGTCCAAGCAGTCTCTTTTTATGTGTTCTGCAAGTGGGTGTGTGCGTGGGCTTAACTAAGCCTGCCCCTCACAGCTTATCATTGGCCAAGTCCTCCTCTCTCCCTTGATTGAGGGAAGGAATGGAGTGTAATCAGACATTAATTTTATGGCATACAGAAAGAACACCCGCCTTTGGATTTACTTAGAAAAATCAATTTTACCCAAAACACATATTTCCCAGATACACAGTTTGTTGAAATTACATGCACGCATTGCAGATGAATTAAGATACATTATTGCCCAACTCTGATCCCCCTCAGAGCCTGGGTTCAAAAATGGCAACATTTTGTGCTTTTTAGTGACTTTCACCATGTTGGTTTTTCCTCAAAATTTACACAGACCTGCACCCCTTCCCTGAGCATATTACTGGAAATTACTATGTCTCTATCCTAAACACAGTGTCGGCAATATTAATAAATAGAGGGGTTCGGTCCCAGAACACCGCACAAAGTGGAGTTTGGTCTCAGAACGTGAGGGCATTTTCCATATTAAGGACCCCCAAATTGTACATTTCTGTGAGCTAAATACAAGATTTTATAAGCAATTTATCTTAAACATATATTTGCTGCAATATGAATCCACAATCCAGTCTGGCCCGCCCCCAGAAGCTTGGTGAGTCAGAGATCACAGGCCTCTCCTTCTTGGCAGGGAAGCTGTTGCCAGCTACACTCTGATCTGCTTTTCTATTCAATTGAAAGGGTCTATTGTGTTGTATCCTGCAGGCTGCAGGAGAAACTCCTCCCTCTCAATCAACAGGGCCATGTGATATCCTGGGCTGTTGTATGTGTCTCTGAGGTGTTAATGGTTCTCAGGAAAAGCAAGTCTTTTGAACTTTTAATTACATAAGGCCCCCTTCTGTTCACTGCACAGTTCTGCAAGACAGCTCTCTTGTCAGGATTTATAGAGCGCCAGTGCCGGTCAGTGTCCAATGCCGGTACTGCACCTATTTTTGACAGATGTCTTGAATTAATACATTTCAAAAGAAAGGATTTTACTTGATAGTATATGATCCTTGCTTGACATGGCATTGATGTGGATCTGCAGTAGAGTAAAGTAAAACACTCAACCATAGTGTGACTTTTGTTTGGTGGTTTCGGGCCCATGATCTTAGCAATTTTTGACATTAATAAAACGGATTTTGAACAGAACCATCTTTCTTTGCACTGGTGGGTGGCAGGTCAGGGGACCATTTTGGTGTGCGCAAAACTGCACGGTTCTCCTGGATTCTGGCACAAATGTGGGCTTTTCCACCATCTTGGATTTCCTAAGCCCATAGCACCAAATGTTGCAGCATAATAGTCCAAACGTGGGTCATGACACCCAACAATGCAATCTACGAGATCACAGGTGACCTGTTCCACATGAACCTTGTCTGTGTTTTGAACTACAGGTTATATATTGTCGCGATGTAAAGCCACTAGATTACTGAATTGTTATTCTGAATGAAATGTATATATGGCACAATTAGAGCAATGATATAGGAATAGGTAGGACGTATCTGAATATCACAATCAAACTACGAGATCACAAGTGACCTGTTCCACATGAACCTTGTCTGTGTTTTGAATTACATGTTATATATTGTCATGATGTAAAGCCACTGGATTACTGATGCCTTCCTTACTTGTTATACTGAATGTATATATGGCACAATTTGAGCAATGATATAGGAATAGGTAGGTCGTATCTGAATATCACAATCAAAACATTCAAGACCGCTGCCTAGCACCATTATTGGAAAGCAATCCATGCCATACTCGACAAACAGTACCAGGCTAACCCCTTAGTTCACCGCCATACAGCTTGCAAACAACATGGCTCCACTGTAGCCTTCAGTATCCATCACGATACGAAAACACTAACCATACACGCATGCACAGTGCGTCCGGCAGTCGCTTAGTTATACACGACGCATCCATTAATAGGAATACGCATGCGTTGGGGAGCACAACCATTCCGGAGAACTGCGACGCACTACAGCAAGCGGACACAGGTAAGACCACCGCTCTATTTAGAGCAGCGCTGCCCTTATACCCGACTTTAGAGTTGTGGGAAAGATAGACAGCCCACCCCACCCCACCCCCTGGGAACCCTTGCGGGCAAGAATAGAAAAGTAGCGCTCAGCACAATCGGTAAATGCACGGCTTTTCAGCCATTTTGCAAACCGATTCATTTCGTAATGGATACGGCACATGTATAATGACCCACATACAGGCTATCCACTAGCAGGGATGGAAAGGACAGTTAGTTCCTCCCAACAGCCCGCATTTATGAATGCAGCTCCAACTGACACGAAAGAAGTTACTCTCTGAGAGTTTCTGTAGGGAACTAATGGCCTCCATTAATTTCACAGTGTCACCACGTGGCCATTCACCGGACCACCTTGACTTGGACCAGGACCCAGAAGGCGTACACCTGGCTCCTTCATAGAAGAATAGCTCTTCGACATACCTGTGGCACCACGATTCACTGGCTCAGGTAGGATGATATCGCAGCACAACATGTAGGCTTTCTCAACCCCTATATATAGACATCAATATCTGATTTTGGTTTTTCACTTACTTCCATAGATGTCACACAAAAAGGGTCCGCAAGAGATTGTTCCATGCTCACCGGCCCAGTCCTGAAGACGGCACTAGCACAGCCAACCATCTAGCTCGTGCCAGAAACACCAGAAGTGTTGACCAGATAGATGTGTTATGTAGCCTAACCACATCATAAGTCACTTTTGATACTAACCCTACCAGTTATTAGCAAAGCAATGTGTCAGTCATATGAAGATATAATATAATGGGCCTCATTCCGAGGCTGGCGCTATCCATGGAGTAAATAGCACCATGGTAAGCAACCATGGAGCTATTTACTCCATGGAAATCCGGCATGGTGAATGGAGTAATTACCGGTCCATTCCAAGGTTGGAGGGACCGGTAATTCCCCATTCACCATACCGGTTCCCCATCCCCATTCCTGACCCCATAGGGCTCAATGGGAATGGGGAAGGAGTAAATTACGGCACCGTAAATTACGGTGCCGTAATTTACTCCAAGGTCCCTTTGCGGGTTGGATTTTTAACGCCTGCTAAAAGCAGGCGTTAAATGCCAACCCACAAAAGGGAACTCGGAATATGGTGGTAAGTGTTAACGGTCACCGTTGCCATTAACGGTGACCGTTAACCCTTACCTCCAGCCTCGGAATGAGGCCCAATGGCTTTTATGTATACTTCTCCATGAGAAAGGAGTTGGAAATTGGTGACATAAATTCAGGAGCCTATCCAGGCGTTTTATTACTAATTGAAAAATAAATTGTCACATATGAGAATAAATATTGGTGTACTTTGTTTTATAAAAAGGCCAATGCCATAGTCTTTACTGCGATATCGCACTACCGGCAAGTGCCATACACGTGGGGTAGACTATGTCCCTGTGTTACAAAACAAAATCTAGCTAAGCAATGCAAATGGGAAGCAGAAGAGACAGATCTGCTCTTCAAAACCTGATGCACGAGCTGGACGAGCTGGATGTAGCACTCTTGGCGCCTCACGCCCCAGACTGAGCAATCCACCAGAGAACATTTTGCTTATTGATTAGTTTTTACTTCTGAGAACTTCTGCAGGGCACAAAGAACAATGTAATTACCAATAAACCGCCAACCAATCATTGATCTTTGCAACGACAGCTTACAGTAGGATACTCAGAGGGAATATGTCTACAATGACATCAGAGTGGAACAGTCCCAAATTTTGCAGTGCTACGTGAAACTAGCATCACAGAAGCCATGAAATTCATCAGAGCGAATGCTCACAGCGCTAAAGACCA
Organism: Ambystoma mexicanum; assembly: GCF_040938575.1. Classification (NCBI taxonomy): domain Eukaryota; kingdom Metazoa; phylum Chordata; class Amphibia; order Caudata; family Ambystomatidae; genus Ambystoma; species Ambystoma mexicanum. The sequence goes on from NC_090927.1 coordinate 330,459,660, forward strand.
CCATGCCCGGCAAGCATTGGAAGAGTACATACGGGGGCCCTTTATTATTCAGGCGGCAAACAGTCCTAATACGAGGTGATAAAGAAAGAAGAACACAATTGGAAGATCTCTAAAGAAATATGCATCTGCTAGAAATAACGCAAAACTAAAAGGAAATATTGCCAATAGTTAATAGCAAGTAACGAACATTAACACACAGGGTTGCAAAATCCATTTAATTTCTTGAAACTACGATAATGGGACAGTAGAACAATACAGATATGTTCGGTGCACATACTAAAGCAATGGTTGAATAGACTTACATTGCATCGCTGCAAGAATGTAACGGGCCCCACATTTCTGGGGCAAGGAGGTATCCACCTTTTTTGCCCTGTTCTACATCACGTTGCACAAAGAAAAAGACAAACATATTTTCAAAAATCAACTCAATGGCTTACTGAATGATGTAACTGTACTGAGAATATCAGCAAGGGAATTAAAAGTATTGGGCTCACTCAGCGATCAGCTTAGAGGAAGAACACTCAGGCATGCAGAAAAAACCAAGACAGACTCCCAGTTGAGTTGTAACCAGAGTACAGCACTTTGCAGCAAGGAAGGAACTGATACCTGCACAATGCTTCAACGACGACCTCTGACGAGGGAAGAGGGCAGGAGCCCCCCTCCTCTCCTGCAGGCACGATCACCAGGCAGCAATTGAAGTGAGTGCAGACCTGCACTCTGCACATCACACAGCCTGGCTGACCGTGTCCCATCCCATGCCTGACCTGCCCATGCCGGGCGCAACGCGGCACCAGAGCGAGGCTGAGCCTCGATCCGGCCCATAATTTGCATTCTGCATCCGGCGGTAGGCGGATGCACCGGCCTTGTACGAAGGCCGTAAAAAGGCCCTGTTTGCCCCCAGGAACCCCTTCTTACAACGACCTCCGACGAGGGAAGAGGGCAGTAGCCCCCCTCCTCTCCTGCAGCCATGATCACCAGGCAGCAATCGAAGTGAGTGCAGACCTGCACTCTGCACATCAAACAGCCTGGCTGACCGTGTCCCATCCCATGCCTGACCTGCCCATGCCGGGCGCGACGCGGCACCAGAGCGAGGCTGAGCCTCGATCCGGCCCATAATTTGCATTCTGCATCCAGCGGTAGGCAGATGCGCCGGCCTTGTACGAAGCCCGTAAAAAGGCCCTGCTTGCCCCCAGGAAACCCTTCTTACGACGACCTCCGATGAGGGAAGAGGGCAGGAGCCCCCCTCCTCTCCTGCAGCCACGATCACCAGGCAGCAATCGAAGTAAGTGCACACCGGCGCTCTGCACATCACACGGCCTGCCTGACCGTGTCCCATCCCATGCTTGACCTGCCCATGCTGGGCGCGACGCGGCACCACAGCGAGGCTGAGCCTCGATCCGGCCCATAATTTGCATTCTGCATCTGCCAGCAGGTGGATGCGCCGGCCTTGTACGAAGGCCGTACAAAGACCCTGTTTGCCCCTGTTCACATCCTGGAGCGGTAAGGAGCGCTCTACCGCGAGTCTTATAACCTGAGCTGGCACCGCAGCAGGAGCTCTGCTCACCCGTTCTCTGCCTGCTCTTGCTGTCTATGCCATCCCGTCTACCAGATCTTCTGGCCCACGTCTACCACCACCAAGGTAACTTTATGCCTCATCGCCATTCCGACACCCCTGCTACCGTCATTGACTCCTAACAAACTCGTATGAGCACCAAGACATTGCCTAAGTGTGCACACCTGCTCTCTCTTTAACCGACTCATGCACCAAGACAACCCTTTGTGTAACCGTAAACACTGCATGCGAACCTTCGCATACTAATTAACTTAGCCTATTACACCTGCCCATGTGCCCCTAGACTAGGCCCTAACTGATGGGCTGCAACCCACTTTAGCTGCTAAAATCTCGAACTTAGAGGGTGCTTTATGTATTCTAGCCCTCCAGCCACATCTGAACCTAGTTGATGCTCTATGCATCCTAACCTCATTGCCATATTTCAATTTCAGATGGTGTCCTATGCATTTCAGCCTCACTGCCATACCTGAATTTAGATGGTGTTCTATGCATTTTAGCCTCACTGCCATATTTGAATTTAGATTGTGTCCTATGCATATCAGCCTCACTGACATATTTCGAATTTAGATGGTGTCCTATGCATTTCAGCCTCACTGCCATATTTCGAATTTAGATGGTGTTCTATGCATTTTAGCCTCACTGCCATATTTGAATTTAGATTGTGTCCTATGCATATCAGCCTCACTGCCATATTTCGAATTTAGATGGTGTCCTATGCATTTCAGCCTCACTGCCATATTTGAATTTAGATGGTGTTCTATGCATTTTAGCCTCACTGTCACATTTGAATTTAGATTGTGTCCTACGCATATCAGCCTCACTGCCATCTTTGAATTTAGATGGTGTTCTATGCATTGTAGCCTCACTGCCATATTTGAATTTAGATTGTGTCCTATGCATATCAGCCTCACTGCCTTATTCTGAATTTAGATGGTGTTCTATGCATTTAAGCCTCATTGCCATATTTGAATTTAGATGGTGTCCTATGCATTTCAGCCTCACTGTCACATCTGAATCTAGATGGGGCTCTATGTATTTTAGCCTCATTGCCATATTCGAATCTAGATGGTGTTCTATGCATTTTAGCCTCATTGCCATATTTGAATTTAGATGGTGTCCTACGCATTTCAGCCTCACTGTCATATCTGAATCTCGATGGTGCTCTATGCATTTTAGCCTCACTGCCATATTTGAATTTAGATTGTGTCCTATGCATATCAGCCTCACTGCCATATTTCAAATTTAGATGGTGTCCTATGCATTTGAGCCTCACTGCCATATTCTGAATCTAGATGGTGTTCTATGTATTTTAGCCTCATTGCCATATTCTGAATCTAGATGTGTTCTATGTATTTTAGCCTCATTGCCATATTCAAATCTAGATGGTGTCCTATGCATTCTAGCTTCATTGCCATATTTGAATCTAGTTGGTGTCCTATGGCCTAGGTCCGTAATATAAATGCACACTGGCCTAACTAGCATTACTAAGTCTATTCCCTAGCCTACAAATATTCTCACCACTACTTAGTATGTTTCCATCTACTACTAGTTTGTTTGCCTGCTTCCTCATCGTCCTAAACAGTGTAACTCAGCTTAAGATGGCTCTGCATTTACCCAACATGCCTTCTCCATCCACGCTTATCAACCAGGCACCACACTTGGACATAAACAACCCTCGGCTACTATCCACCAGTCTCCCTCGTACTACCATAGATAGGAACCTAGGACTTAGAGCTAGACTAGCCAAAATGTATGAGCCTCTCGCCCGTTCACTGGCCACTTTACAGAAGTCCAAAGAGCAGCCTCCTTGATCCAGTCCTTCCACCGAAACTTCTAATCCACCCTACAACCTTACCCCCAGACGCCCTCACAACCTCCCCAGTCAGGGCATTCTCGAATTAACTCAAGACAAACGTCATACAACTATTATTAAAAACACAGCCAGCCCTAAAATCAAGGGAGCTCTGATCAACGCCAGATCATTAGTAGCTCACGCCATAGAAATCGCAGACTTGATCCTTAAAGAAGATCTTGATTTCCTCGCTATCACTGAGACTTGGCTACACCCTGCAGCAGGCCTCATGCTCATGCTAGTAGTCCCAGATAACTATTCCATCCTGAGGCAAGATAGCCCCAACTCCAGAGGAGGGGATGTCGCCATTATACACAAATGCAGTCTGTCCATGAGACTAGCTACCTCCACCAATGTCCTCTCTTGTGAAACACTATCAGTTAAAGTCCCACTCACTAATACCCAAATCCTCAATATCCATTTGATTTACCGCCCGCCAGGCCCTATTGGCACCTTTGATGAAGACCTCAACGCCATTCTTTCTAGCAATCTTAAAAGCTCCTCTCAACTTCTCACCCTGGGGTACTTTAACATGGGCTACAACGACCCGGCAGACCAAACAGCCAGCACTATAGCTAACACTCTTGTTGAACTAGGCTTTGCGCAAAGAAGTATGGCACCCACTCATTCGAAAGGTAGAATACTTCATTGGGTGGCCAACCACAACTGCTTAGCGAACATCACAAATACCTCACCACTAATCTGGGCCGATCACCACCTGGTATCGTTCTTGTTGTCCACCGACAGACCCCCACCTCCGCCTAACACCACGGCCCCTCCTACTCTCACCAGAAACAAGAAGAACATTACACCAGAAAGACTCATCCCGAACCTACTCCCCACACTTAACACACTCCCCGACAACTTAGATCCAGAGATCCTGGTTGAAGCATACAACAAGGTCATGGCTTCCTCGTTGGACCTCATCGCCCCAATTAAACTTAGACCTAGCAAACCGAAAACGCACCTCAACAATTGCGAGGCCACCTGGACAAAATCCCCTTCAGCCGCAAACAAACTCAAACCCTCCAAACTAACCGCACTTTATAAAAAAGAAATCTACCTGTCTAAACGAACTTCCTTTGACTCTCGCATATCCCAAGCTAAATCTAATATGAAAGAACTCTTCTCTATACTTAAAGAAGTAGAAACCCCCATATTACCCCTTAATACTTGCATCAAAGATAAAAACTGGTGCTCAGAAATTCAAAATGCCTTGGCAGATAAGATTGTGACCCTTCAAAGCAAAATATCTAGCAAAAAAGCTGCCCTAAAAGACACTTTCCCTTCGAAAATTCAGGATAAGCACACAACCACAGATCCCACCCGCTTCAAGTTCTCCAAAGTCAATACTCTTGAAGTAGAAAAAAATATCCTGTCTTTGAAACCATCTAACTGCCAGGGAGATCTGTGCCCAGCACAGCTCATCAAAGATGCCGCCCGCGACCTCTCACCCTTCATCACTAAACTGATCAATGCTTCCTTCAACACTGTATCCATCCCTTCCAACCTAAAACAATCCTGGGTACTTCCATTATTAAAAAAAACCTACTCTGGACCCAGCCACACCCACAAATTACTGACCTATAACCACTGTTCCCTTCCTACTAAAAATCCTCGACAAAGTCACCTATGTACAAATACAGAAGCACCTCGAAGAACACCACCTCTTAGGATCCAGACAATCAGGGTTCCGTCCTCAACACAGGACTGAAACTGCACTTATTGACCTGAAAGCTCAGATTGATACACTCAGGGACAAAGGGCAAGTTGCCTTGCTCCTCCTCCTTGACTCATCTGCAGCTTTCGATTTGGTCGACCATTCTGTCCTATGCTCACACCTCACTAGAGCCCTTATACTCTCCCGCCTTGACTATTGCAACGCCCTTTACCTGGGAACTTCCAAGGCTACCACCAACAAGCTACAAACCCTCCAGAATAATGCCCTGAGAGCAGCCCTAGGCATCCCTAGAAGAGAGCACATTACAGGACTCAGCCAACAGAACAACTGACTATCCACTAGAGACAAAATTCTCCTAAAAACGGCATCACTTACCTACAAATCTCTTAACAATGCCGCCGCAATCTATTTGATCAACAGATTCCACATACAAGCATCCTCGAGACCCCTCAGAACGGCATACAAAGACTGCCTCTCTGTCCCAAATTTCAAACTTGCCACCATAGGAGGTAACAGATTCCCGGTAAAAGCAGCCAAACTGTGGAAATCCTTGCCTCCCAACCTTAGAGTAGACATGCCCTACTTGAGATTCCGATCCATGGTAGTCTCATGGCTGAAAATGAGGGACCACCAAGATAGCTAAGTGCCAAGGCTATCACTCCATGCTATCTGCACACTGTGTAACCTTGTGCGCCCACTTTGCACTCTTGTTTATATTGTATATATTGCTTGTTCTCCTCATTATGCTCTGTATATACTTCCATTGTCAACATGTACATTTTATATTTGTAACTAAGCTTCCCATATTCTTGTAAATGCTGTGCCTTGATACCCCCGGGTACATCTGCGCATTATAAATAATAAAACAAACAAACAAACAAACATAAAAGCATCGAATTGAATTGTTTTCTAACAAGACATGGAGAGATGTTGTGAAGAATTACCATCTCGCAAAGGTGTGGAATCCCTCTTTTTTGTTAATACAATGATAAGGGCATATTTAATCTGTGAAAGGGAATTCTGCTGATCAAATTTCCCTTTCATAAGCTGTATGTCAAAAGCATGGCCTGTAACTGTCCCCTGATGAATCAGTATCCTTATCTGCAGCACCTGTTCTAGCAGTGTGCAGAGAAGATTCAGAGGGAACAGGTGCTTATTTGATAGCTGCAGTGACAGCACCCGTAGGAAAACCTTATAATGATGTGTTTACTGTCCTGGTTGCAGATATATCTTTAAATATAAGATATACATAAGATATAGTATGGTGGATGGTATTTCTCATAATTATTGCAGCCACAGGAATTTTCTATCAAACATGGTTTGACCCTGTGACACCAGCTGAGCTGTGAAATGTGCATTTCCATTCTCCTAAGACAGGCTGTTTATGCTACTGATAGCAGGGCTGTAGCCTTGGGGATTGCATATGGGTTTTGTTCTTTTGTGAGGGCAGGTAACACCTCCCAGAGAGGCAAACACTCCACAGGATGCTGTACTGTGTACAGGAATCAACGGGTACACCAATTCACAACCCTGTTAAGAAAATAGTCTTCCCTCGGCCCACATTACCACAAAAGGCAAAGGTTCTATATCTCTTACCTGTGTCTCTTTTACGTTTATGATTGTGTTGGCTCTTGTTTTGTAAACGTGTGAGGGCTGAGTGGGCACTTTAGCCTCTACTCATCCTTGTACTGCTCCAGTTTATATAATGGACTGGTTTGCACAGAATCTTATCATGGGAGTCGGTTATATGTTAAATGGGTAGGGTAAATTAGTATGTTACTTTCATGTTAGTTTTATTTTTGGTACAACTCAGCACACAACTGGGGCATCATGGAGTAACATGATTATTTTCTAGCATGTGTTCTGTGCTTTGGCATATACTTAGATTCAGCCTGAGTCTTATACCCTTGAGTCACATATATGAGTCTCAAACCCTTGGCCCTAGTTAAAATGCAAACATTTGCTAAAATGTGGATGATGAAATGTGGAGCTACCTTCTACACACCCTCCTTTTTTTCTGCAGGGACATAACCCAAAATCACTGCAGGAAAAAACTACCAAGAAAAAAATGTCAGCCTCACTACATTATACAGGTGTGATCTTGGCACAATTGCACCATGATCTTAATAGTCAAGAAACAAATAACATGCAATTGGTAATATTCATACACAAAACACATATGTATACAGAGTTTTGAGCAAAAGAAAAAAAAACTTTTTTATCTTCATCTTTTGATCACCTTTATCTTTTATCTTCTATTAATTGGTGACCTCCGGTTTTTAAGTTTTTGTTTTGCATCTTTTTATAAGATATTAAATGGAAATATTGTCACTTTCAACAACATCCAAAAGTCCATAGAACTGTGCCAGTGGCCCCAGTATGATGTATGACTCAGTAAAAATCAGTTTGTAAAAATAATGAAAAATCGTCTTTAACAATCAATTCAGAAATTGTTCAGGAAACTGTTCTTGGTAAAGTGAACCTCATTCTCTGTAGATCAGAAATTGTTAATTGTTCAGGAAACTGTTCTTGGTGAACAGAAAATCTCCATTCTCTGTAGGTGGGACTTCTTTCAGGGCCATCATCTTCACCCCCTTCTTCAGTCCAGCGGGCTTTCCTGGGGACTCCATTCCAGTGGCATCCTCCAGGGATCGAGGCACTCCAAGAATCTGATGCAGTCAAAGGGAAAATAATTATTTTTCTAGGGTAAAAAGAAAAGACAAATTAATAATCAAGTACATCAATCCCTTTACTTTTCCCTTCTCAGTAGGACATCTGAAATCAATTTATGTTATGCACACAAATGCAGATGGTACCAAATAACATCGACGCAGACAGGACATCTATTTAGGACCATATAAAAATAACATAAATTAAGCACACTAATTCACACATCACTTTTCATGCAACAGTCTCCAACACCCCAATCTTAATACAGCATCTAATAGAATAATGCAAATAACGGAGGCTTTACTTATTTACAATACCCTGTTCCCTTATTTGCTTTTATATATTTGTGTTCACTAATCTGACATATTTCCCTTTCTATCTCTTCAAACCCTATTTTGATACCTTTACACTATTTACACCTCTGCCCTGATATGGTGATTCTATTTAATAGTTAAGCACTTTATTTTTCACTCCCTGTTAGTCTCAATTCGCTCTAGACTTTTTGCCTCATGTTTCGGATGGAAGGGCTTAATTTGATTAACATGGACAAACTGTCCCACTGTTAATTCTCCCTCCTTTTTAGCAATTTTGGAGACCACAGGTAAAATATTATCTACAATTCTATATGGCCCTTGCAATGCTTTTTTGTTTTTTTTGCTTATTTATCCCAAAATTAAATTTGTAGACCTGGTCTCCTATTTCATATTCTCTCACATATGTCTTCCTATCATAATATGTCTTTGCACTGTCTTCAGCCTTTTCCAAATTTTGCTGCCCAAATGCCAATTCATATTGCAAGTGCTATCTCAGTTCTTCCACATATTCATGGATTGTGAACGCATTTACAAAAACCTGTTAATTTTTTCTGTAAAGAAAGTGCTGTGGCAGAACCATTTTTCTTCCTGTCAATATTTCATGGGGCTGAAATTTGTTGATTTAGAGGGCCTCGACCTGAGACACATTAGCACCAATAGAAGCCGTAAATCCCAACTAGATCCTGCTTCAGCTACAAACTTTTTCACAAACATATCGACTATCAATCTGTTAGACCATTTCACTCCCCCTGAAGAGGAGGGTCAGTAATAAATGTGAAGCTTCCGCTTCACACCCAAGATTTGACTTCCACAGTCTGATTCTATTCTTTGAGGTAAACCAAATCATGAAAAAAATGATTTACAAGTAAAGTGGATGCCGTTTGTCCACTGCAGTCTGGAGCTGGAATGCACTCCACCCATTTAGACATTAGACAAAAGACCATCAGCATGTACCTGTTTCCCCTTGCTGATCTCCTCACCAGCCCTACGTAATCAACTTATAAATCAGACCATGGTAGTGTCAAACCCCTTTTCATTAATGATGATCTATGAGCTGGTGATGCAGGCTGAAACTGTGCACACACTAAACACCCTCTGGTGCAGAGCTCAACATGGTGAGACATGTGCCGCCAATAGGCATAATCTTTTAACATTTCCAAAGTTTTCTGTGAACCTCTGTGGCCTGCAGTTATGCCATCATGGGCATGATATAACATCAGTCCCCAAAATGACAAAGGCACTACCCATTGGATTTGGCCTGTCACAGATTCTCTAATCATGAGTCCATCTTGTAACCTAACTCCCTTTTAGTTTTTTAAAAACACCATCAATTCCTCTTTCCCTCTGCATTCCTCTTCAATCAGTTGTTTTTGTTGTGCATCTAGTAAATGGTTTTAGAATGGGCCTAGAACAAGATCTTCATTTTGTGCCTTAATCAAGTCTTGATCTGGAATATCAAAGCTCCATTGTGCCAGTCTGTTCATCTGTTTTCGCAGTTTTTGAGTATGTTATCACAGCCACTGGTATTTCATCAGGTAGGTGTTCAATGGAAAATAACTCCCCCATCATAGCTCCAATTTTGGCTAATAGATCTGCCTTATCATTTCCTTCCTTATCCTCACCTGGTGTTTTCAAATGACTGCATATTTTCCTCCAATGGATTATCAGGTCATTTTCTGACACAAGTTTGTCTTTAGCTTGAAACATCTTCCCATGTTTAAGTGGCTTCTTGTTATATGTGAGCATCTCTTTCACCTTCCAGCCAAGTAAATAATACACAAAATTATTGAGTCTATTTTCTACTGCTGTAGATAGTGCCTTACAAATAGTGGCCAGTTATGCAACTTCACTGCTTTTGGGGCATATCCTCTTGGAATGCTATCACAATTAAACCATACATTTCCTATTCCTGCTATAAATTCTTTCCCTGTGTCATTTTCTACATGGTATGCACATTCATCTACATATACAGTTGGTAAGTCCTTACATGTTTCTTCATTGAAGGCCTTGTGTGGGAATTGTGCAAATTCATTTAAAAGTGTCTCCAGCTCTGTGTCATCAAGTGCACACACAGCTGGATAAACATGCAACTCTGCTAGCCCTTGAGCAACTGGGCTATTTATGTTGTCCATATCTCACTTCTACTTGAAATCCCTGAAGTGCTAATGTCCATGAAGTTATTTTTGACTGGGCCAAACTCTCTGATCTGATTCTCTTGCTTTGTAAAAAATGTAGAGGCTGGGGATTTGTTTCTACAATCACCTGCTCCCCTTGAATTATGGGACAGATATGTTGTAATGCCCAGACATTCATCAGAAGCACTTTCTCACATTCACTAAATGTGGTCTCTACCTGTGACAATGCTTTGCTAGCATATGCAATGGTTTTGTTATTTGTGTGGTGTTTTTGATATAACACTGCTGACATGCATTGATCTGTGGATCCTATTTCTACCAAGAAAATCCTGTTATTTTTATTGGCTATGTCAAACATGGTGCTTTCATTAGACACCCTTTTAGTATAGCAACTACATCACTTTGTTCCTATTCCTATTTCCAGGATACACCCTGCTTCAGTAATCTCGTCAAGGGTTGTGTAATTTTTGCATAATGTTCAATAAATGTTCTGTTTTAATTTGTATTTCCTAACAAGCTCTTTAAACTTTTCAAGTTAGTGAGATCTTTTAGTTTCTGAATCGCTTCCACCTTTTTCTGTTGTAGGTTTAACCCATACTCTGTTACTTCATGACCTTGGAAGTTTATTCTTTTTCTGCACCACTGTGCTTTCTGTAAAGATACTTTTGCGCCAGCCTTCTGTAGCTGAATGAGTACATGTCTAATCTTTTTGAAATGGAATTTCAGATCTTCATTTTTTGATTAGCATAACATCCACATAGACTATTGTCACTCTTTCAGCTGCATCCAGGAGCGCCTTGCTCAGGAATATCCCAAACTCACTCCCACTATTGAGATTCCCAAAAGGGGTCCGGGACCAGGCATATTGTGATTTGTAAAATGAAAATGCAAATACATTTTGAATATCTTCAGCTAGTGGCACACATCAGTATCCAGCTGTAAGATCTAAGGTGGTAAATACCTTTTACCTGTGAACCTGTGCAAAACCCTGATCAATAAAAAGAAGAGGCCACCTTGAAACAGTTACCTTTTTGTTTAAGTCTCGTAAACCTGCACACAAGTGCCATCGGCAAATGGGTTTTAGCACACCTAATATAGGAGTATTTGATGTACTATGAATAGGCCTAATGATTCCTCTAGATTCAAAATGTTTGATTATTTCAGCTAGTGATTCCAAAGATGCCAGTGGTAACCAATATTGCTGCACACATATTGGCTCCCTACCATGTACTTCTGGTGGTGTGGCCACATGCAAATCAGTCAGCCAACAGTCATAGGCATCTTTGGCAAAATCATGCTTGAATTTGATGAATATGTTACTCAATTGGTCTTGTTCTTCTTCATTTGTGCAAGTATATGAAGCTTCAATCTGCTCCTCTACCATTCTAGAAAACTCTGGGAAATCCTCCAAAGGAGAGATCTATGTACGTTCCTCGAATCGTGTGGCAGTGTCTCTTTGGAGAGTCACTATACTCAAATATGTTGGAATATTGACTGACCTCCATTTCAATATGCTGTTTTCCTCTTTCAGATTCACCTAATTTGAATAGAACACAATCATTTGAATACAATCATCCTGATGGCAGCATAGCACTTCACTTGGCTCATAAGGGTACACAAACTATACTTTAAAGATTCTTTGATGGTTAGACTACAATGGTTCTGGTAATTCACCCTGTGCAGTCACATAGCTTTCAGGGAGGCTTCTGATCACTGGATTATTGAAATCAGAAGTATAGTAAGATTTCGGAACTGCCATCCCAAATGCTGAATTCTCCTTCAAATGAATGTCTTGAATTTTGAATTTGAATTTTGAAGTATTTATAAGCGCGCACACAACAAACCGAATTGTATCCTGGCACAGATGGAACAAGTAGATGACACTCAGAAGGCCAGAAAGACCAACTAGGGAGACAAAACTATACAGCAAACAAAAATAATCAGGATCACAGATTTATTTAAAGAGATGGGTTTTGAGACCTGCTCTAAAGGTCATCAGGGAGTTGGCTTGTCTCAGATATAACGGAAGACTGTTCCACAGTCTAGGCCCGGTCACTGAAAAACACAGATCTCCCCTAGACCTGTACTTCATCCTAGAAATTACAAGAAGGAAGTGATCCTCCAACCTAAGAGTGCGGGTAGATTGGTATCGTCTCAGCTTGTCTGTTAGATATGCTGGTGCCATGTCGTGCAGGCATCGATAAACCAGACAACCAATCTTAAATTTAATCCAATCTTTGACTGTCAACCAGCGTAGTGACCGACGAAGACCGAATGTAACATCCTTTATTGTCCACCAGGATTTGAATGTATCCATCCCCAATAACTATCTGTGGTGTATATTCGCAATCTAACCCTTGTTGCTTTATGGATTCCTTTAGGCAAACAAATGCATCAGAATCTTTTATCTGTTGTCCCTTCCTGTATTACAATGCTACTGTACATTTTCCGGTAAATGCAGGAATGGTAACATCCTTTTTCACCTGAAGCTCAATTGCATAAGGCAACATTTGGGCACAATGGTAAGCTTGTCTTTTGTCTTCAAATTCCGGTGTGGCTCAACCCATCCTGGACAAAGCCTTTTGATTTAGAAAGTCTAATACCATACACATTCTGTGCATGATGTCATTTCCCAAATAAAATGGTCTTGTGTTCCACTCACGATCGACACATTGTGATGAATGCTATTATAGCCAATTGTAATCTTTAACCTACATCTTCCTACAATTCTTTGTCCAATCACGGGGTCATCTAGGCCGAAGATGTGTTGGTTCTTTATTTTAAACTTTGGGATCTCCCCTCAAGTGTCAAGTATTTGCCAGAGTCATTTTTCCCTAATGAAACTCCTTTCATGTTCAAGTGCCAAAGTGGCTTCAATCATTTCAGAATGCCCATTCATATGGATAGGAATCAACGGCTGCCCTTCGAACCATGTGTATTTCTGAGATTGTTGAAATGTGTTTTTCTTGAATTAACTCTGGAGTAATACTTGGTTTGCATTTTTCTTTATTTAGATAAAAACGAAGCATGCGTTCATCTATTTCTGTTTGTCAGTTTTTCTTAGGGTCCAAATAAATCTCCAAAGACTGCTTCTATTTTTCTCTTTGCATTTCATCCTGACAAATGAGAATGACAATGCGGATAGGCACACAACCATTCTAAAGATATACTTTCACTTCACTTTCGGATTTAGCAACGGTGTGGCATTCTTTTACACTGTTGCTTTGGGTCATTATTTTCTTAGGACTCAGTGGCTTTTTAGTTAAGGACCACAATACTCCATTTACCCCATCAATGAGGATTGATAAACTCGTCAGGCAATCTGTCCGCATTAGAAAGGGTATTTAATTAATGGGTTTGATCAACAATTCCTGTCTCATCCAATGCTTCCCTATCTTCATATCAACCTCAGTGACACCTTCGATAGGTATCTTTTCCCCATTGAAATTATGCACAGGGCCTTCATTTTGTCTCACCTTTACATGATTGTGTGGGGATCTCACTTCATTGATACTATTCACCAATTCTTTTGACATTATTGTTGCTTGGGCACCTGTGTCAATGATTGCAAATGCATTGCATTTTTCTTCAATAGTGATAGGAGCTCTTTTTTACTTTTTGCTAGGCAAATGGGCATACAAAATGGCATTTTACCCCCCTTTTTGCCCTATTCATTTTCAATTTCTTTGTGTATTCTCCTGTGCTCAAACCCCATTTGGAATGTAGCCACTGACTGTCCCTCTGACTTGGGGCCACTTTCTCATTGTGCCTTTCCCATTGCCTCAATCCTCTCTAATTACATCCACATTGCAACCTATTGGCTGGGCATTTTCACAAATGTCACGTGACAGCATGTCAGCTTCTTGCATGTGACAAATATCTGCGTTTTGTACGGAGCCTGCCATTTCTGTCCCATGGAATATCCGTGGCTCAAAATACTCCTCCGCTGGCTGACTTGCACCCGCCTTTTGGGCAATTGTTTCCTCTGTGTGGGTATCAACAGTATTTTGATTATCAATTAAGGATAATCTATCTGCTGATCCTAATTCTTCATTTTGTGCTTTATTTTCACACTGGATTTTCTTTTTAAATCTGCTTCTCTGTTTTTTGAGTTTTTCTTGTTCATTTTCCTCTTTCTGTTCTTCATCTGCACACATCTGAATGATCTGGTTCAACTCTGAATTGAACCATGCTCCCTTTTTGTGTGTGTTGAAATTCCCTATCTCACTTTCATTTGTTTGTTTTCTGATTTTTAAATCAGCAAGCAATTCAGTATTTGTATTCAAGGGCGATTGATGGGTGTCTGTGTTCTCATCAGGGCAGAGGTGATTAGCTAATCACTTGTCATTATGCACAAGATCACTCCTAAGACCATATGCACCTTCACTTGGCTGTTGCTTTTGGATTTTACATAATTTTCCTATCTGATCAGACATCTTGACGTGGGTCTCTAAACATTGAAACCTGTCCATGTCTCTGAATTCCTCTCTTTGTGATCTGGTCCAGCAATTATTAAACTCGCCCTGATCAGGCCTGTTCTGATATCTTTCAGGAGATTGATGCTTTAAGTTTTAAAAGAAATGGCGAGGTAACTCTATTTTGCGTTGCATTCATAGTATAATCAGTTTCTCGGTGTCCTGTATAGACTGGTAAGGTGAGAATTGATGTCAGATCTCCTTTTCAAAGTCTGAACATGACATATTTTCCTGTTCATTGAGACCACACATGATACTAGCAGATGTTGCATCTACAGTGAGATAAAAATACCATCTATACTGTCCCTAGGGATCTGAAGAGCTTTGAATATATCATGAACAACCTCCAAATGGCCTTCCATGCAACAATCACCTCCCCTTTTGAATGGTTTAATCAAAGTCTTGATGGATTTCATAAGTTTTAAAGGAATACATGGTGAATTCTCGTATGTGTCACTTTGTCACTTATTCCTCTTCTCGTGTAGGCAAGAATATCTGAGGATATTTGTAGGTGATTCGGGCCCTAGCATTGGGTTATAACCAGGTCTGGCCAAGGGGACAGCTGCTGTACATTTCCTTGGCTAGGGCTGTGTTTGAGTTCAGTTCCAGGGAATTTAGTACTCTGTCACTTTTCCTGAGATTTGAGATTAATTATTTGCTGTTCCAGGTTCTTACACTGTCCATGAAACTGTTCTGCTTCATGACAGAGAACAGAATTCTCATCCCTGACCTTATTGATTATTGCTTAAAATTCATTGATTTATGTCTGACAATGATCAAGTGATTTGGCTTTTTATTTTTTATTTTCACCCAATAATTTTAATATCTCTTGTTCCGTAGTATGGAATGCCTTATCTTTCTTCCTGTTATCTTTTCTAAGTATTTGAATTTTGGAAACTGTAACATCTTTATCTTGCCTTATATCATCGAATATTGTTTTTAAATGGGTTAATTCTTGTCACTCTCATTACGTTGTTTCTCTCTCTGAGCCAATTGAGTAGCAAGGTTGCTACATTTAGCTGACAGTTCTGTGTCAAGCTTTCTCTGCTTTAATTCTGCTTTCAGTTGCTGCACCTGATCACATTCATAGTCCAAACTGCACCGTAGTTTGCTTATGACTTCACTGTCTTTCCCTTGCATCTTTATGGATCTGTGCAGCAGAAACCAAAGGTGTGCACACAATCTGAAGAAGCAGTTATTCTACTCCACGTGTTCTGGTGCTCTGAACAATCGAAGGAGAAACACCTGCACAATGCTTCCTTCATCCTGTGATAATCCTGCTTTTCCATGTTGTCACATTTTCTGAGGACCAACTTTCATGAGCATAAAGCTTAGCCTCGAGGTAATCTGACAAATTCAGAAAATACAGCCTGAATCTGGGACATGGCAGTACTATTGCTAATAACACTATAACAAGATTCAAGTCAGCACACAGTAGTGTACTACCTTGCAGCACTAATTCAGTTAATGAGTGCACACTATGGTTATGCTTTAGGATGCAAGGCCACGCCCAGTAATTATTTTACTACTTCCCGGCCAATGCACAAACATGTTGGAGATCTTTTTGGGCTATATTTAGTATCTTATGGTATTTGTGATATTTTGGTATGGTGGTATTGTTCTTCTCTCTTAGCAATATACTGTGGTCAACTTATTGGGGTATTTTTATATTGGTGACTAATTTCAGAACACTGCCCAATAAATATTTCACCAGGGTCACTAACGGTAAAAAAAGTACTGGACTTAGTACACTCTGAATAATTAGCTCATGCTTTCTTGTGATATATTATCTACAATTTCACTCTTGGCTTGCATCCCAGAATACATTAAATAAACAACTGAACTGCAAAACATTAATTCAGCCTCTCAGAGAAAAACAATTTACTGTGACTAACTTTGTTACTGCACATTTTACATCTATCTCTATGCATGCCAACTCAATGATACTGAGTGCAGAATGAGTACACTGAGACTAAATTACCTTTTGAATTATCGTTCTTTATCAGAATCTAGAAATATGCAAGTTAGACAGAAAGGCATGTGCACCCACGTTGTAATTGAAACATAAACAAGGTTTTCCTGCAATGGATTTCAACATTCTATCTGCGATAATGTCCAGAGCTCTGCTTGTTGTCGGCCTTGAACTTTTCAACAAAGCTGGAAGAGCCTCTGTCACTCTGAATCACAGCAAAACTTGGAGAAATATAATCACAGTTTGACATGCACGTTTAAATTATTATTATTAATGCACCACATAAAAATGAACTGAATTATTTAACCAAGTCTATGTAGTATCAAACATACACTTTAACATGCTCCTCAATTAAAGTATAATTACCTAGGTTAAAGTGGAGAAATTCCCTGATCCAGCCCTTCTGCTTGCTCCACCCAGGATCAACCCCAAAAAGGATTCTCGAGACTGCAGCTCTTCTAAGGACTGCCAGGATGAACACAGGAGACTCAGCACAACACGGGGGCGGGGGGTCTGGGAATCTCTCTACCAGCACAAACACAGCCCAATGACCTGTTCTTGGGTGAATAACCCCTGGGAGAGACTCTACCAAGTCTTTAGCTCACTGTCCATTTCACAGAGAAGACATGTCCCTACATATCAGTCTTTGTCCTGCCGAAGGGCAGTCCAGCACCAACATACTAGGCAATTTTCCTCTGAACAAGAGTACCAACAGCAACCCCATACATGTGTTTCAGCCATGTTGGGCATCATCACTGAGGTGAAGCTGTGCCTCTCTAAGAACATTGAGCAAGGGGTCCACGTCTGGATCACCCTGGTAACTTAGGGTGAGACCCAAAGTTAATTTATGCAAAACAAGTGGGGGTCTGGGAATCTCTCTACCAGCCCTAACACAGCCCAATGACCTGTTCTTGGGTGAATAACCCCTGGGAGAGACTCTACCAAGTCTTTAGCTCACTGTCCCTTTCACAGAGCAGCAGCACCTCTGCTTCTTTCGTCAGTGAGTGAGGGAATGACCCAGCCCTCTCTGTCTCAAACTTTTTTCTAAAACCCATGTGTCACTCAAAAACAATCTCCCCTTGACCAATCAGCCCATTATAATAGCTTGTGATTTCCTTTGTGCCTTTACCCGAGCTACAAACTGCATTACTGAGGAGAAAGTGTTACATTCCTCCAGTGTTTCCTGCCCTGAGATAATGCAATGTCTTTGGTAGAATAGATCTCACATTCCACGCATTAAAACACAGTGCTGCTTTAAGCCTGCATGTTTCATTTATTTTTCATTTCCATCATCATGCATTTCCATCAATCTGCACCCAGTTTACCTCATGGACTGCTTTGCACTAAATGCTATTATGGGAGTCTGTTATATGTTAAATGGGTAAGGTGAACGTGTATGTTAGTTTCATGTTAGTTATATTTTAAGTGCAACTCAGCCCACATCTGTTGCTTCATGGAGAAAAGTGATTATTCTCTAGCATGTGTTCAGTGCATTGGCATCTACTTAGATTGAGCCTGAGTCTCATACCCTTGAGTCACATATGTGAGTCTCACACCCTTGGCCCCAGTTAAAATTCAAACCTTTGCTAAAATGTGGATGATGAAGTGCAGAGCTACCTCCTATCTAGCCACCTATTTTGTTCCCACGGTTGCCCTAAATGTTGCAAATCACATACTTATCCATATCATTTAGAAATGTAGGTAAGTGGTTCACATATGGAGAAATGCATTTTTAAAGAATATTGAGATGTCTCACATAATGAACGCTGAAATCAGATAATCTGTCTGCCATAAGGCCTTTCATAATCCCTATGTATTTTGGATAAGAGGTACAGAAGTGGCACTACAGGATAAGTCATTCTCAAAAACTCCCTCTCATCTTTATTCTTTAGCTTTCTGTAACTTGTGTTAAAGCTACAACTCAGGGTAACAGTGGCACACAGCCTTCAGATGATATATTCCTATAGAGCTGTTTAGACAAGTCAACAAAAATTTCCATTAAACAGGTCACTGTCATGTGGAGTCTCAGAAGTTACAAACTACAGAGCATCAGTGATTACATCAAATATCTCTGAACCATCTTTCTAAACAACATGCAAAGGTTTTACACCTAATCCTGGGCTCTGCTATCCTTACAGTTTGGCAGGCTTTGGAAAGATGGTTATCTCTTAAAATAGAAGAATCAGAAATGTTAAGGTGATGCAAGTGATTTTCCTCCCCAAAGGATTTACGTTCTCATTAACACACATTATTTCACCCTCCGATCAAAATTCATACAGATTGATAGAACCACTGACAGAAGAAAAAATCTATTCTAGAAGATGAACAGTTACAAGAACCAATGAAATGGGATGGATTTGGCCCTCAATGCATGCATGGCTACTAGAATAACTACATTCTATGGAAAATGCTAGATTGCTGGGAAACAGCATACTAGTTTCAACTAGAATACTGAAGTGCAGAATTCCCTGCATTGTATAAAAGTTTCCTGAGAACTAAACCTCACAAAGGAGACTCTCAATGAATCACTCCCCTGTGCAGAATCCTGACTGGGCAAACATATTTACAAATGCATTATATCAACAAATGCCGAATAGACTGGGTGTAAGATTTAAACCAACATCACAATGAATATACATGATATACGGATCCATTGGACCTGTGGGTGGTCAATCTGTATATGCATCAACATTACCCACCACCTGTCACAACAAAATATTACCTATACAATGCTTTGGACACCACAGAATATGTTGAAACCAGCGCTGTCAGATATTGAACTATACTGGCGGCTCAGCATGATAAGGCTATTGAATTGAATTGAATTGATATTTTATTTATATCACGCTAATTACACCCAAAATGTATGTTCCTCTTTGAAAGTGTCACATTTCTGTGCATGTGCACTTACATGGAATAGGTTTGTGCGTGTAACAATTAACTCATCCCTAATCCTATTCGATAAAATGCTGAAGCATGCACACTGTCCCTTTAACTAGAGTGTCAAACCAAAGAAGCTTGGACTGTGCAAATGCGATTGGTACTCGCAAATGTAGAACACAGCAGGATGTTAGTTGGAACACAGGACAGAGGAACGGGAGAAACGCGCTTTCATGGAAATGGATACTTATAAACTCTCATGAGAATCATTTGAAAATGTATGGAACAACTTCTTGACCTCCACTCAATTGATTGCTTAAGTGTAGATTGCACTGGCTAAATACTGGTATTTGAGAGCTGGCAACACTTACTATTTTTTAGATGTGTTTATTCTTCAGAGCAAATCAAGGAGAAACATATGCTTAACATGGTCTATATGTAATGCCCAGATGTGTTCACAGTTCAAAACAGCATTGTGTATGTACTTTGCTCTTCATTTTACATAGTGTACGTTGTTTGTATGTATCGCTTGTTAGTGCACGATCTTGCACATCGTGTATTCTGCTGGCCTAGCAAGCTATTCTTACACAGCCAAAGGTATACCCAAATATTACAAACAGAAACAGCGTTAAACGAATGATGATAAGAGATTGCAATTCTTAACAGCATTAATGGTGTAGCTCTGTCCTGGTTATTTATGGAAGACTGTGGATGAGACCTTGGGAGGCTGGGCATGCGTGCCTCCACACAGAAGATCATTTTGCTAATTGGGGGGACTGAAATCCTCCTTAGTGAAGCCCCCGAATCTTCCATTCGTTGTATAGAAGTCAATTTACTGAAAACCTATACGATATTTAATTTCATGAGTGTAGCCTTCTTCATGAAATGTCAATGTTTGCATACATTGTAGACTTTAAGGGCCCAAGTCATAGTAAGTTGTGTGTGCTACAAAGGCACGTTGCACAAAAAAGTGCATTTTGTGGCATGCAAAACTCATGTTTTAGATTCATGGATTGGACTTTGAGTGGGTCTGTGCTCACTTTGCGTGGGTCCTTACCTACTTTGCGTGGTGCTGAGCGCTTTGGGCAACACACAGCGCAAAGTGTGTGAAGGGCTGCGCAAAGAAACAAACAGGGGGCGGAACATGCATATTCTCCATTCTTTCCGCAAAATGAGGAAGAACAAGGAATAATGTGGGCATGTTGAGGGACTGACACGTCCAGTCACATGCAAACCAAACCCAATTTATGTATTCCCACATGCAGCTTCCCGTAGCGAAAATGCACACACCAACCTTCTGGTCCCACAGCCACATGACACAGAACACAAATACAAAGCACAAAGGCCAGGTATAAAAGCAGGCATTCTTTCGAGAGAGGGGCACCTGCTAACTTTTTGCATTTTTGTAAGGAACTTGAGGTTGGTCACCCTAAGTTGCCTGGGGGAACCCAGACATGGACCCCTTGCTCACTGTACTCAGAGAGGCACATCCCCACCTCACTGATGAGGTCCAATAAGGCTGAAACACGTGTATGGGGCTCCGGTTGGTACTCTTGTTCAAAGGTGGTTTGCCTGGCTTTTCGGTGCTGGACTGTCATTGTGGGCGGGACAAAGACTGATATGCAAATGGGAATTCCTCCTTTGTGAAATGTACAGTGAGCTAAAAGCGATGGCTGTGGACTCTCACAGTAGGTAAAAACCACAGAACAGGTTATCATGCCATGTTCTTTCAAGAGAGGGGTGCCTGCTACCTTTTTCCCATAAAAGCATGCAATGCACACCATTACAACATTGCACTTCTAGGATAAATTCTGCTGTAGTCCCAGTGATCATACATGTTCATGCAAGAAGGAGAAGGTTGGTGACGGACAGGATTTTCTATCCTCGCACAATGCTTTTTGGGATGCCAGATGACAAGCTGTATACAACATACAGATTCCCTCCGTATGTCATCCTAGACCTCGTCAGGCAGTAGGAGGAAGACCTTGCATCACCCACCGTTTGGTCCCATTAACTTGCACCCATGGGGAAGATGCCGACAGCCCTATATTATTTTGCTACAGGCTTATTTCAACACACCTCTGCAACAGTTGGGAGCATATCGCGAAAGCACACAACACAATCAATGTAATCACTTTCACATGCACACTATCTATAATTGTGCACTAAGACACCCAGCAACACACAGGAGAACAGAAATAGAAAGGCACAGCATATAATGAAGGAAGGGACAAACACTTGTGAGGACTGGTCTGGCCACCATAGGCGTTTTTCACCTTAATATACAGTTGGAGTGGCTACTCCATTCCCTGCCAACAATACAGCTCATAACACACATCTACATATAGTCATACAGACTCGAAAAAGTGCAAGTTCAGTTCAATAAAGATGCCCATGTCACCTCAGCATTTTCCCTTTAGCATCTGCTCCTGCTGTCCTCAGTCATATAGCAATGCACTTCTCTGTAGGTGCTGAAAGCAGATTAAACAGCCAAGGTATGTCATGAAAACATTCTACAGCACTGCGCTTTGCATAGCAGCAACCGCCTCCCCTAGCAGAATGCCTCAGAAGAAAGGAAAACACAAGGTCAGTGCAGGGAAGACATTCCTGCACCCAATGACACTGTACCCTGTGCCCCCCTGAGTGCCATGGAACAACTGCAAGCAATGACACGAAAACCTCCCCTCTCCATGTCTCTCTCTGCACCCATGTGGCTGGACACCATTACTTTACATCTCCAAATATTCTCGACAAAGTTTTCAAGTGGGGAGATGTATTAAGAAGCACTGGGGTATTCTCCATAGTGACCCTCTTCTACAAGAGGTATTCCCAAAAACCCCCATGATGGCTTTCAAAAGGGGACAAAACCTTAGGGAAAAGTTAGTGAGAGCCGAGAAGCCTCCGAAAGAAAAACAGATGCTGTTAAATTCAAGGAAAAAAGGAACATATCCTTGCCTAGCTTGCTCACACTGTAACAATGTAATTAAAGGAGAATTTGTAACACACTCTCTGACCGGTAAAAAATACAAACTGAAGGATTTTGCCACCTGTATTTCTACAGGAGTGATATATGCCATCAAATGTCCATGTGGTAAATTATATGTTGGTCAGACCACCAGAGCAGTGAAAGACAGGATAACGGAACACAAGTCCAACATTAGATATATTGCTTTATTGTATGTGCTCACTTTTGCATGTAGACCGTATTGGCATCATCCACCTATGACAGTGCATTTGAAGTAGGTATTAATTTACAGTGGAATACCTGTTAAACATTGGCAAGTCAGGGATTTGTCAACCGGCCCGCTGAATTAATGGAATGTCATGCACAATATTGACAAAGATTATACAGAACATTTACTATGCATCATGTTATTAACTTGGAACTTCACTAATTATACAATACATTTGTATTGGTAATGAGCGTGAATTTGTCTTGGAATGTTAATATCAATGCTAATTTAAGATACCATGACCTTCCGTCTACCTATCACCACCTGTCACTGTGACCACTCTATAATCTTCACTAGCTGATAATATCTTTATCTGTTTTTTACACCTGTTTCCTTGTGACATTTGTCACCAGCGGGACATCTTAAATTATGCTTTATATTAAACACTAACATAATTGTTCAATCATTTAACACCACTATTATGGAACGTTTTAGTCTTCCATAATTATATTACTGATGGTTACATTTCATTACACCATGTGTATAAGCAGTAGCGTCACCAGACTCCATTCCAAGATGGCGCCCACACACCACATCCATTTCTTATTAGTCTGCATGTTCTTACAATAAGTGTATAGCCATCTTCTACTTTGTTTACTCAAGCGTGATCGTTGCTAGCAGCCACCTAGATACCATTCCGGAGTCTGGGTAGGCTTCCCTAGCGACAACATAGCCCACCTTAACCCTTGAGAGGTACGCTTCGCCTGCAGCTTTCCACTCGCGGCCGGAGCCTCCAGCCTTTGAATTGTATGAAGACTCAGAACGTGAGCGCGTTTGACAGATGCAGCCTTCGAGCAATTAACTCTGTGTATTCCGGATTGCTGAATTTTGCTCAGCTTGAATCTCAACGCTGGGTAAGCATTAGAACCCACCATTGAGCACCAATTAATAGGACTGCTCCATGTATTTACACCAATATTCATTAGTGCAGTGCACTATAGATAACTAGGAATTTCATTTTGTTGTAGGTTACGTTCTTGAAAGTATTGGAAACATTTGTTGCGTCCTTAGGATTTATCCATTACTGGACACCATCTTCAGCCCGCATCATACCTAAGAGCATGTCGCTATCCTGGACTTGACTGCACGCGTAGTGAGAGATATGCCTTTTGCATTAACTCTCTGAGTTTTACAAGCTCACTCTCACATGGTATCTAACAGTACTTCATTAATATGTTACAGAACGTACATCTATTTATTCTAGTCTGTAGGTGACATTCTGTTCGAGTCAGCTCATACGTTATTATTACATCACATTATTGTTTTGTACACATTTAGATTACCGCCCTGACCACAGGGAGGCTGTTTATTCATCCTGGAGTTTGAGGACCGATACCCACGAGCACGTATAAGGTATGTTAGTCTCTACCATTGCTCAATAAGCCGTGTCCTGGCATATTACCTGGCTAACTTCTATGATGTTTTTATGTAGATAATACACGTTGTTGTTCACTTCATCTTTGCTATAATTCAGACAAATTGATTGTAAGGATTATTTATTGGTCACATTGTCAACTGCCCCTTAGGGGATAAGTGCTTATTGGATAAGATGTAACCCATACAATATATATGATTTAGACCTTGGTTCTCTAAAATTTGGTGAATCATTCCACAATCAATGGATTTTGCCTTTGCCTTAATACATGCTTTGTGAGCACTTGATTTATGAGTGTTTAATAGTCAAAAAACCTGACATGCTTTTTTCATTTCTTTTCCTTTACAGTTTACAATTTGTTTGGCTCTAGAAGAAGGGATAGGATCCCGAAACGCGTCAGCCATTTTTTACTTGAATTGTAATTGTATATACACTTGTTCCACATGGTTCTAAACAATTTGTATACCATTTGACATTAGGTTTTGGTCACAGCATCATAAGATTCATTTATGTGTAAAACATTTAAAAAAAATAAATATATCTTTAACAATTAAACTCTTTAATTTAAAGTATTTGTTTGTTTTGAGATTGTATGATTGAATATTCAAATCACCTCATATCTATGTCTCATTAAGATTTATTCTTAACCGTTATTATACGGGATACTAATAGTGTGCAGGGGACGGGAGGGCTCCTACCTATGGATCCTCTTTTTTCTCAGTACGGATAGGTATTTGTGATCCTGTGCCAGGGTCACGTTTCAACCCCTGCACCTTAAAAAACGACTTAAATTATCTACACTTACTCTTTAAAGACTTTGAAATCATTAGTTGTGTGCATCTGCAACCCCTCTCACAGCTGGACCTGCTCACCTCAGGCCAATGCACTGCAAAACATCCCTCACAGTGACAGCATCCCCACCCACAACACCACCACGGTGTACCCACCTGACTGCCATGCAACAGCTCCAAGCAATGACTTACCAGCCTCCCATCTCCATGTCTCCCTCCGAACCCATGCAGCTAGACCTGCTCACCTCAGGCCAACACACTGAAAAACACCCCACACAGTGACAGCATCCCCGCCAACAAAACCACCACTGTATGCCTTCCTGATTGCCATGCAACAACTGTAACCATTTTCCTCACCACTTTAAACAGGAGAATCAGAGTGCAATCTATCCTGAGTGAAACGTCAGAGGCAACCATACACCTATGTTCTAATTTTTTGTTGGCCCCTAACCATGTCGGACAAACGATTACCATGTCATGACCGCTTTGGACCACCACCACAATACCCTCTGCCATCTCCCTGGCTATTCATAGTGTACCATGTCTCAGGTCCTGTCACACACACTCATGCAACACCTCCACAACAGAGTGGATGAGAGATACATGTTGCATGCACTGTGCAAATGGGATCACACTTCAGCAGAAGTATGCTGGCCCTCACCTACATTGTGCCACAGGCTTTGGATTGGCTCACTAACTTGTACACATTGGTCCATGTCACAAGATGAGTAGGGTGGGTAACCAACATCACTATAGAACCCAGACTCCCTTTGTGGGCCTCCTCACTTGGTGGTGCTAAGTGGTTGGGGCACACCGAGGTTAGCCCACCCCAGTTGACAGTTGAACTGAGATCTGGGTCCTCTTTTCCCTCTCTCAGCCCTAGTGACCCCTGATAGATGCTAGGACACTTGGCTGGGCAGTGAATGCTGGTGGTTAATCACCCTTGGCCATGTGGACATGCCAAAATTCGACCCAGGGCTCAGTCACACCCTTCATCATAGTGGATAGCCACCTGGCCATGGCCTTTCTAGGCCAACCTAGAGCCAGTTGTGGTACACCACAATGTATGAAATGCACCATTTGTTGACTGCATGTACCTGGGTGGTGGTCTTGCAAGGGGATCCGCTTTGTCAGGTGACCAGACCGGCCACTGTGTCTGCTTCCCACATGTTGATCACTAGATGGAATCATGCCCTCTTCAACTAACTCATCTTTCACTCACTGTACCTTTTGGATATTGGTCTCACAGCCATATTCATCCTGATCGGGGACTGAGCTTAAGGGGACACAGGCAACAGGGACTCTGTGACAACCCCAATTGCACCCCTGGAAGGGGCCCTGGGGCAATTGACATTACAGTGACCCTCAGACCAGTGTAGCCTGTTAGGAAGAACATGAACCTACCCCAACCCCCTAGGCACTTTATGGTGAGGCGAATCACATAAGGAAACCTGTTATGGGCCAAGGGCAGCAGAGTGTACTAAAAGACCATGCATGGACATAATATTATGCAAATGATAGATGTCTAGACTTAGTGCACACATATAAAAAGGTGCAATTTTGTAGCCATGGCAGAAACATGGGGCCTGCAAGGCAGTATGTTAGACACAGGCCACAAACCTGAAGAAGAAACCTGACTAGGCCCCAGCGCTGACGAGAGAGAGACCCATGCTGTTCATTTACACAGAAACCCTCCTTTGCTCTACAACTGTTTCCAATACGTTTTATCCAGAGAAAGAATGTAACCTGCAAGGCCATGAAATGGTGCTAGACGGCTTGCTGTACGTGCTATCACAACAAGGCCAGAGCAAGCCTCCGACTCCCACCCGGCCAATTACAGGTTATAGCCTCTACAACTAACCAAGTCCCAAGACCCCTGAATTCCAAGATACCAGCTGACCCTAGGCAACCGAACATTAACCAGAAAACCATAAACGATCTAAAAGAATGGTCACCCTATGTGTACTTTATAATGGCTTGATTTGTAATGTGAAGTGCAGGGAGGGATACATTGTAGTTCAAATTCTAGTTTGGAAGCCTTGGATGCTGGAGTACTGAACTGGGATGAGGGAAATGTGTGCGGGTCACAGTGCCCTTGAGCCTCTCCCTGTACCAGTCCATGATTATGCCAGGTTCCATGTGTATTAATAGAGTAGCACTGTTTGAATAATACCCTTAATTGTCTCTTTGACATTGGTTCCCTGGTGTTAGGCGGAAACCTGTGCAGTTCCCTCTGGGACCACTGCAGAAGATTTAGGACTACAGGTGTTTGGCAGTAAACACACTTGGTAGCAGTCTGTACCACACAGATTCATTTGGTAGCTGTGGCTGAGCAGTCAGACTTCCCTCAAGAAGAATTAGGCAGTATGTGGAGTATACAAAATAGGGCAATTTACACAGTAGAACAAGCAAACACGGAACAAGGCTTAGGTGTAAAGATATATAGTTATTTATTTATAAAAACACATCTATGGAAAACACTCTGGCACTAATACGGTAAACAACTTCAATCACAATTACTATACGTAAATCAATCCCCCTAACAATAGTTCGACAAGTCTAGGTTCAACGGCACCACTTATTTGCAGACAGAGGTGAATGCTTTAACCTAGATGGCACTCTAGTATTCGTTAGGACGGGAGAGAAAAGGCAGGGTATGAAATCAACTCGGTACTAACACTTTTACGAACAAATGCAAGGCAAGTAAGGCAGGGTCTAATGTAGATCGTAAAGTTCAGAGGCCAGGCCCACTCGGAGAGAGGCAAGGCGATATGTCCCAAAAAGTATCACAGTGGAAATGCACTTTGAGTCTTTGTCGCAAATTGTTATAGAAAGATTGGACCAGTTCAGAACAGAAAGTTAAGAAAGCTTGGAGGTGACCCAATGGAGAGGCGAGGATTAAGACACCTCACGCTAACCGGCAAAAAAGGAAGCCAGGCGGACACAGTACCTTGTTTGTGGAGAGACAGCTCCGGCGGGGGCAGTTGTTCCTGGTGGTGGATGCACATCGGGACTTTGCCAAGAGAAGAGATGATCTCGTCGTCGAAGGAAAGTTGCAGATCGTTGCACCACCAGGGAAGAGACCAGCCGCGGAGTGCTCCGTCACAAGGTACCACCTTTTGGTCGCGGTACAGGGGTAGTGGCTATCCGGTTGCCGGGGTGCTCTGCATGGGCAATTCGACCACTACATCCTGGAACAAAGAAAAAGCAAAGGGGACTGGTTGTTCCCACCAGTCAGGGGAAGAGACTCTCCGGCGGGGAGATCTCCTCTGTCGTCGGGAAGTGGTGAGTCGGTTCAGCAGGGCTCCACCGGAGGAGTCGTCGTTGCAGGTCGGCTCAGCTTTACCCTCGTCGGATTCTTAGGTCCTGTGGCGACTTCTGAAGATCCAGTCCCAAAAGCCCTGCTTTTATGCAAAAAAACCCCATTCATTCAGCCTAGCTGTCAATCAAAACACGCTAAATGGTGAGCGGGGTGGCTCACCACTAGGGCCAATCATACCAGAGTGCCACTTGAGTTGGCAAGGCAACTCAGTCCAGGGTGCCTAAACCCCCTCCCACGCCCCCTGTGGCACCCAGACAGAATGGCACCACTTTGGAGGACTTCTGTGTAGAAGCCCGCCAAAAGTGGAACAAAGGGCTCAACCTTTGGTTTAGGAGTCACAGAGACGAACACAGACGCCATTTTAAAAACCGAGTTCTGGCAGAAAATACCAACCGATAGATTTATTTAAGATAAATAAACCGGTGGTATGTTAGAGATTAACGAGAAAAAGTATTAACCTCCAACAATGGGAAGAATCCCATAGGGTTATATTCGGGGTCGAATATAACAAGTAGTTTCCACTGCCACCAGCCAAAACTCGACGAGGGGGGACGGGACAGTGCCCCCTCGAATAACAGACCCAGGAGTAATCGAATTGCCCCTACTAGTACGTCCACAATAGGATGGTTTGTACTAGTTCTGTTAGTAAATTTAGGTCTAGTAAAGCCAATGGTGACTTTACATGCCCGGGGAGACAATAGTCAGTTCCCGGGTATGGAGTCTATGGTGGAGGTCCTCTAGGATGCCCCAGTGTTACGGCACGGAGGGTGCGTTGTAACACACATAGCAAAACATATGAGACCCTATGGAGTAAAAGACCCCATCGACCATAGAACACATTGAAATTCAAAGGAATTAACCACATTCATGTCCAAGAGTGGGAGAAAAAGAGTCTCACTCTTGGCAGGATGGAAAAAAAACAAACTCCAGAAATCCAGAAAAGCTGCTGGGGGACTCACTAGGTTAGGAAATTCAGCCTAAACAGAGAATTCTCCCCAACACCTGGAGACGATGAGCCTAGTTGATCCCACATGATGGAAGACGGATGTATGGGCTGGGGCCACTGGCCTGGCATCACCAATATAGTAGACTGACTAAGCATAGGGCCGACCAACCAGCCAAGCAGGTTTTTACTGTATATCGATGACGATGTGCCCCCATTTGCTCAGAACGTTCTTGAGCAGCACAGTTATTTGCTGGCACACCTATTTTTTGTATTATTAAACTTGTTATCATTGCATTTATTCTGTCTGAACATCTAGGGATGTGCCTTCAATTGGAGGCCTTCAGTTGGCCACCCTAATGTGATCCTAGTGCCCCAGTGCCTGCGGAGGTGTCCAGGCAGATTCTCTGATTGGGCTGAGCCCACCTACAGCGAACAGTCCCTAAAACCATGTATTCGCAAGTCGCTATGCAGGAGCGTCTTTGCAGGATTCCTGCCTGCTCTTTTGATCAGGGCGTAGCTCTGAGGAGGGTGTAGACCGGTGTGGTTGAAACCCCATCACAGAGGAGTTTGAGTGAACACACACACATAGGTATAGCCTTGCAAGTGATAAAAAGTAGGAGGCAGATATTTGGGGGAGTGTGAATACGCAGAGAGTGAAATTGTTGTGTTGTGGATGTAGTTGGTTTTATTTTTTGGTATTAATTTTTTAAGGAGAATATTAAGGAAAGGAACATGGAATGGTAGGAAGCCTATATAAGAGAAGGGAGAAAGTGGTACCACAGGTATTGTATAATGGAGGAAAACAAGGAAATACATAGCCTTGTGTAATTAGTGAGCTCTGGAATAATAATTCTTATTTTATCTTGTTTTGTTTGTCTTTCATTGTGTAGGAAGGAGGCCAGCGGAGGGGTGTTTTTTGAAATTAGTGGCGTGAGTTAAGTGTTTGGGGTGTGAGGAGGAGATGGGTGACATTGTTTTTTGATGTTTTGTGGGAGGGAAGAGATGACAGACTGACTTTTTTGAATAACAGCAGCAGCGTGCATGGCACATTAACATAGGTGTAGAGACAGTGAGGCACACAGAATATTACAATGGGTGGATAGACAACCATAGAGTATATGTTTAAGGCCTTGCCATTGTATCAGGACAGAATTGAGCAATACCAGTGGGTTTCAGAGAGAGGAGGAGGGGGCATGCCCCGCTCCTGGCCATAGCAGGGTTCTCATAACAATGGAATATTAGAACACATGTCTACATTTTTAACAGCTACGTATAAGGGGAGACAGCTACAAAAACGGAAAGAGATATTAGATCTGTGGAAAATGTTCAAAGACACGAAAGATCTTGAGGGAGGAAAAGCACAATGTGCAAGCTCTGATGAATGTACAGCAAAGGAAGGCAGGGCACCAGCCGAGCGCGGGGGGTATATCCATTCTCGCCCTGAAGCAGTTTACAACAATCTGACCTATGTGTCCAGCCTCTGGTTCCCCTCTGGAAGTACCAGTTCATGCAATATCAATAAAAGAGACATAGAAGTGGCACTGACAGCGGCACAAACATAATTGAATAAATTGTGAGAAACACAGGTTGAAGTAAAGCCAATAAGCCATCAGCGCAAGGGTCCAATGGGTGGAAGGCAGGAGATTTTTTGTTCCGGGTATTATGCAATGTTCTATGGGCGATGGAGAGATAATCTTTGTACTCCCTTTGAGATCATGTTACAGTACAGAAGGGTGCAGTGACCACTGATGGCTCTTGTGGCACCACCTCCCTTCATTGAGGCAGACTTGGAGTATGTACCAGCACAGTTGTGGACCACCAACCCACATGACGTTGGGCTTTTAAAAGAAATTAACTTAGTGCACATTACAGTGAAACCTGGTGCAGTGCTACACAACGTGAAACAGTACCCACTATCAAGAGAGGCACAGGAGGGAATAAAGGACACAATACAGGCCCTGCTCAATCAAGGGATAATAATGCCGTCTTTCTCACCGTGCAATACAGTGATCTACCCTGTCAAAAAAGCCACAGGGGGAAATTGGAGAATGATACAGGACTTTTGCCCCTAAATGATGTGGTTCAGAAAGAATTTATGTGATTCCAAACCTGGCCACCATTTTGTATAGTATCCCCAAAGAAACAACCCACTTTTCAGTGGTAGATTTAAAGAACACCTTATTTTCGATACCCTTACACACTAACTCACTGTACCTCACCGCCGTTACCCATTGTCGTGAAGCATTATCAACACACTTGTTTGCCCCCAGGGTACTGTGAAAGCCCAAGCATCTTTAACCAAATACTACACACTGATTTAAGTAACATCCAAGTGCTCAGCACCGTCATCCAGTATGTAGACTACCTGCTGTGTGTGTCAGATCTCCGGATCTTCTTCTCCTGGCGCAGAAACACCAGCCTCCCCGTTAGGTCTTGGCACCTGGGATAGTACTACCAGAGCCCACCGCAACCCTTCGGGGAAAGAGGGTTAGGGTACATTGAGTGGATAGGTAGCAGGGTTGTAGGATCACCGGAAATAGGCTTAGGGAAGTTCTGTGGGTGGGTAGGGGTTGGTTAGGGAAACCTGCTCATCGGCTCCTGCTTCTGAACTTGGAGATTTCCTGCCTTTCACTCCTGCACACTTCACATTCATGCTGTATGCCCAGTGTACGGGGGGCCTTTGTGCTGGAGCCCCTAACCAGTATGTTAATACCTGTGAAGCACAAATGCCTGTGCAAACATGCACACAATTCTTTTGTCAAATGAAAAGTGCCTCTTGGCTTTTCCCCACATTACATCATGTAAGGCATAGACTTTGACTCCACATTACATCATGCAAGGTATTGGTTCTGCATTAACACCATGCAGTAGGAACAAGATCCTCACATTACTCGAGGAGAACCATCTCCGGCTCCGGAAGCACCTGAAAACTTTTTTCTATGCTTCTGCTTTTTTGCCTCCACTCCTCTGCTGACCTCCTGGCTGTAACTGGAACTGCACTAGCTTCCTGGACACCCTCTGATCTCGGGCCCAGGTCCATCCTCTGCCAGCATCACACACTTGCACTGCCCACCTGCCAATCCTTGCACTTGGGCACTGTTCTGTATTCCCACAGTCCCCTACCATCCCTTTACACCTGTTGTGTTACCTGATGTCTGCACTTACCCATGCACTTGCCATGACACCTGTTGTCTGCACTTACCCTTGCATTTGCCACTTGCTGGGCGTTACTTATTGTTAACTATTCCCATGTGCTGCACTGTCCCTTGCTCCCCTCCCACGCACTTGTGCGATCTGAATGATACCTAGCCTAGTAGGATCGCTGTCTGTCCTCCCTTGTTCCCCACCCTCGCCTCATTGCGCCTTGAAACACTTGTGTTTAGGCGCGTTATAAATGCCATTTCAAATCATATCATACCCCATGCAAGGGCGTGCCCCCGTATCAGAAGAAACACATAAACACTTAGCTTCATTTTCGGTGGAAGTTCTGTGTCTTTCTGGCCTTTTCATGTTGACAGGCCAACTCACCGTCCTCCTGCTTCATTCATTTGCCGCTGAAAGGATATAAGGAAATGTCAGAACGGATGCGCGTACATAAGCTCCCCTTATGGCTTAATGTCCAAGCGTTCCGCCGGTCCGTGCTTTGCGACTGCTTTACAGAGTGCATAAAACATAAATGCCCTCAAAGTGCATGCAGAGAGTTTTAGATGTGGTTCCCATGCAATGTCAATGAGAGAACCCCATGCAATCAGTTTCGTTTTAATTTGTGGCTCTGGTTACAGGCAGTTAGTGTTAACAGGGCGGATTCCTTCCATACAGTAAAACCGATGTGCGAGACAATCAAGTACTGTTACTTATCTGGCAGTGTACGCAGGGCCTGGGGTATGTCTGCAGGTGGGCTGGTGCCCCCCGTAGGCTTGTCACCAGGAGCTCTGAGGATACACATCTTTCCTCGGTGCCAGTCTGAATTGCGAGCAGCGTGCGCGGGGCATGGCTCGCGCATGTGAGTCTTTATGGGTGTGGCTGGGGGCATGGCTATCTTCTCCCCAGTAGTCTCGTGCTGCACACGGCTTGCTGGGAAACATAGTCTTTGGGCTGTTCTCCACCCCTGGACTTCGGTCCTGCAAAAAGGGTGGAGAACACGCCTGGAGAACTTTGTTGGATGCCTCAGGGCCTCCCACCTCCCTCCAGTACCCACCACAGGGGTCACCACTCCTCCCACCATCCCTATACTTGCCTGAAACCTGAGAGTGTGTAGCGACAGTGAGTAGAACTGTAGAAGAGACTCTATCACTCGTCTGCAACTTTTGGCCCACAGGGGGTAAAAGGTTGACAGGGCCAAACTCCAGTATTGCCTGCAGGAAGTATTGTACTTGGGTCAATTAATACCAGCAAATGTCAGAAGAATAACACAAGACAGAGCATCATCCCCAGACCTGTGACAGCAAAGGACATGCGCACATTCTTAGGGTTGTGCAATTACTGTAGACCATGGATTCTAGACTATGTAGAGTACACAAGGCTGCTCATGCAGGGCCTCAAAGATGCACAGAAAGCATTCATAACTCGAATGGACAGAAGTCATGATACAAAATTGCAATTATTTGAAGGAAGTAATATCCACAGCCCCAGATCTCTCCACCTCAGACTACACCAAGGAATTTTACATATTCTCACATTAAAATGGCAAACTTATGACTGCCGGACTAACCCAACAAAGCACAATGGGCCACAAGCCACTGGTCTATTACAGTGGTACACTCGACTCAGTGATACAAGGCCAATTTGCATGTGAACAAGCATTTGCTGCAGCTGTGTTCGCAATTGAAAAAAAGTTCCACAATCGTAATGGAATGCTCAGTCTCTTTGTACGTCGAACACTCACTATTTGCCATTTTAGAAAGGTTGAAATCTACCCTGACAACACACAGGGCATCGACATACAAGATTATCCTCTCAAGCCAAAACATTCATGTTGTGCAATGCAAAATGGTAAACCCAGCCACTTTTCTCACAGAAGTATGTACAGACAAAGATTTGGAAATCCATGACTGTGCCACGTTTGAAGGGTAGGGGGATGACATTCCTTAAGCAAGGGATAGCCCATTGGAGGAGGGGGAGGTTATTTTGGTTGATGGGTCAGTGACAATTGATCAAGAGACAGGACAACGGCATATGGGTGCGGCAGTAGTGCATCTCGAAGGCAGTGAATATGAAATGCTAATGATGAAAAGGCTACCCATGCATTACTTGGCCCAAGCAGCAGAGCTTGTGACAATAATCGAAGTACTAAATACATCACAAGGTTGCCACAAGGTTGCCACATGACCATTTATTCAGACTCGGCATATAGCACTACAACAGTGCATGCCGGGTTTTCACGAGGAGGGGTTTCGGGAGAGCAGACGGTTCCCCAGTACACTATGCCGTACTGCTAGAGACATAGATTTCTGCATTGTCACAATTCTCTGTGGTGGCGGTCATCAAATGCACCACCCACACCAATAACACAGATGAAATTTCATTTGGAAATGCAGAGGTGAATGCTCTGCCCAAAATAGCGGCCTATCTTCCTGTCCCAGTAATTTCTGAGTATGTCCTGACATCACCAACACAGTTTACAGCATTCCCTGTTGCACAGCTCATTGAGCTACGAGGTAAAGTGCCAAGTGAGGAAAAGGAAATGTGGTCCAAAAGAGGACCCAAACAGTCCCCAACATATATGTTGTGGCGCCAAGAATACTCTTCTAAAGCAGTAATGCCATACGAGTTGCAAGCAATAGATTTTGACCAACTTCATCACCTCGCCCAGAGCTTAAATCTACTCATTGTAGCAGACATACAGGAGGATTGGTTGTCCCCAATCTTCAGGAGCACCTCACAAACATGATCATAAATTTCACCATATGTCAAAGTTTAGGCACAGGCTTGATGCTCTTGACATTTTGAGGCACTTTGCCCTGCCCTATTGGGCTTTTCCGCAAGCCACACATAGATTATGCCAACATGGGAGAAAGATGCAATGGGTCGCAGTACTTGATCGCTGTGGTTTGCCCCTTCTAAATGTCATTCAAGGCAGGTCCGTAGGCACACCTGGATGCCAAATGTGCTGTTAAATTCCTTGTCCTTGAAGTTTTCCCCAGAAGGGATGTGTGCGATGTGTTAATGTCAGATAACAGCACACATCTTTTCAAAAAACTCTTTAAAGAGATCACAGTGCTACTTGGCATTAAGCACCAGATGTGTTTAATTGTCCACCTCCAGACCAACGGCAATCTGCAGCGGATCAATGGTCTGCTCTAGAGCAAACTATCTAAGCTCTGCACCACATTGAAAAAGAACTGGGTGCACTGCTTGCCCTTGGCCCTTTTCAGTTTCCACACACAACCTAGCAAGGACCACCATCTGTCACCCCATGAGGTGGTAACTGGTCGGTGCATAAACACACCCACATCCCGTGTCAGGAGAGCATCAGATGCCCATAAGGCAGCAGCGGTCCAAGGTGAGGAATTTAAAGAGTATTTGACAACCCTAAAGTGTGCCATTAAATGCATCTGACGACAAATTGCACCGTCCCAGACAGAGGACACAACAGGAACCACAAATACAGCAGCGGCAAGCTCCTAGCTTGTCCAATTGCTCCTGCCTGGAGAAATGATCTATGTACACAGATTTGTCCTAAAATGGAACAACCCCAGATTTAATGGCCTATACAAGGTCATTTTCTCAACTCCTCTTGCTGCAAAAGTAAAGGGGCTCTGCTATTGTATACATCTTTCAGCGTCCCCACTTCCCCGCTCCCCCACCCCAGTTCCAATTACCAATTCAGCCAGCTCCTATAGTAAAGTAAACAAACGCAAAATATTATTAAGTGTATAACAGAGAAAGAATAACACAGGCCCATTATTAAATAGCACATTTATAAAGTGGTCTCTCTCTCTCTCTCTCTCTCTCTCTCTCTCTCTCTCTTTCTCTCTCTCTCTGTCTCTCTCTCTCTCTCTCTCTCCCTCTCTCTTTCTCTCTCTCTCTCTCTCTCTCTCTCTCTCTCTCTCTCTCTTTGTCTCCCATTCCCCCTTCCCTCTGCTCTTTTCCGTCCTTTTGTGTACATAATGTTTTCCTTTTCGGAAGAAGACAAGGGGAACAGCGTCATCAGATACATCTATTTACAGTAGTCAAAATGTTAGCATCAGTAACTAGCATAATAACAACTATAATAAACCAACAAGTGCACCTGCATATATCAGTAAAAAAAAATGAGCATTATATTAGAACACCTTTTTCCATTTATTTTTAAAAGTGTTTTGCAGAACATAAGTATTTATGATGACATTAGTAGTGGAAGTGTTGCTAGAAAATCTTAGCAGTACATAAAAGAAGGAAATGGCAAGCACGAAGGGTGAAATATGATGCCTACCACAGGCTTGGACTTTATGCCATTGAGGATGTACACCTGGAAGTTTCGAACAGCTGGCAGACATGAGTGAGGTAGGGAGGCAAACAGAAAATGGTAACTGCTACGTCTGTTCACTAATCCCACACGCGTCAAGGGCACCCAAGGTATTGGTAGAAAACGAAGAACCAATTACAGAGGCACAGTGCCTGGTTCATCTTGTGCTATGTAGGATTGAAGACAACTTCCCGGCACACAAAGTAAAACTAAAGCTTGCCCAGCGAAATCCCCTGCAATGTAATGAGAACCCAAGAGACAATAAATGCCTGCAGCAGCCGTTCTTTGTCCTTGAAGGACTCAAATATACAAATAGCAAGTGGCAAGAACCACACATACTTGTCTGGTAGAAGGACTATAAGGATACAAGGAGGAACTCCTGGCACAAGTGTATGCAACCTGTGCACAGATTTTGACAGAGCACACTGTAAAATTGACATGGATTGCAGCGATAGAGAAACCAGTGAAAGTGCATTGAGAAGAAACATATGAACTTTGCTTCCACAGTGAATGAACTACCTTTATCAGTTCAAATGAGAAGTGAAACAGGACCCTCTTCATCCCAGACCTGAAGAGTGGTACGGCAGCAGTAATGGATCACTACTTTTTCTGTGGCCAACAAGCATACTTGCACCTCCCACCATCATGGAGGGGCTATGGTTTGCTGGCCATGCTGCACTCAGCGCTAATAATCCTAGAAGAACACTTGAATTGAATCATTTATAATGTGTACCTGACAACCTCAATTGTATCTGGGTGCAGCTGGAACAGAAAGGGGATCCACTAAGGGATCAGCCATTTCCTACAGAATTCCTTCCAAATTCCCCAGAACTGATACCCAGACTAGCTGGCTACGTTACCAGGTTTCCCACACTTTCCCAACACAATAAATAGGTTTTGAGAGCTTTTTGAAAGGCAGTAGGTGTTTTTAATGCTCACATTTTTATTGGGAGCTTGTTACACAACTTTGGACCATGTACCCCAAGTCTTCGGTTCCACTAAAGACATATTTAGAAGGACGGACCTGCAACAACAGCTTATCACAAGAACGTAACAGACTTAATGGTGTTTACAATTCAATTTTATCTGCAAGATAGCTACGGGCTGACTGATTGATACATTTAAATACAATACAACAGAATTTTAAAATCAATCCTCACCTTCAGTGCAAGCCGGTGCAGTGACCAACGCAAGTCCGAGATTGGAGAGGTTTTAGAAACCCCACAAATAAGTTTAACAGCCGCATTTTGGGCTATTTGCAATCTCTGGACATGAGTGACTGGAATAGCTTACAACAGAGCATTACAATAGTTCAAGCGTGAGTTTATCAGGGTTCCCACCACTACTGCATGGTCCTGTGCTTGTAAAAAGGGAAGAATCTGTCTTAGCAAGTGACGGGCCCAAAGATTGATTGAACTTTCGCACTCACCTGTGCTTTGGTCCCCGGTCCTCCTCCCAAATACAACCCACGTTTTTTAACTTGGGTGCTAAACCAGCTATGACCCCAAAAGGCAAGGAGTTGTAGAGCCCCTAGAACTCTCAAGTCGGTGTTTTGGGCCAGAAAGAGCCACCTTGCTTTTCCCAGCATTCAGCAGGAGCCGGTTGGAGCACATCCATGCCTGAACTTCCTATGGGCATCTTTCAGCTACCTTAAAGGTCTTCTCGATCTTCCTGACATTGAAGAACACCAGAGTATTGTCCGCATATGAGAGAAATTTCACTTTGTGTTTCCTCAGAATGTCCATAAGAGGTCTC
The DNA here is from genome assembly GCF_040938575.1 of Ambystoma mexicanum. Classification (NCBI taxonomy): domain Eukaryota; kingdom Metazoa; phylum Chordata; class Amphibia; order Caudata; family Ambystomatidae; genus Ambystoma; species Ambystoma mexicanum. The sequence continues at coordinate 330,498,081 of NC_090927.1, forward strand.
AAATATAAGGTGAGACACCACAGGTCTGAGGAAGGGACTCAGAGAGAATACCCTCAGATCTAAACTGTTGTTCCCGATTTGACAAAAAGGACAAAAAACACCCTAAGGCTTGCTTGGACACATTTCCAATCTCGCGCAGGCGTTACGCATGAAACCATAGTCCACCTTATTGAACGCTGATGACAGATCTAGCATAATCATAAGTGATTGCACCCCCTGATCAGCCAGGAGATCATCCCACACTGTCAGCAGGGCTGTCTCGGTACCAAAACCAGGTTGGAAGCCTGACTGAAGAGGGGTCCAGCAAGGACTCCCTCTCCATAAACTCCTGCATTTGAGAGGTTACAATTTTCTTGAGAATCTTACCTGGCCAGGGTAAAACTGCCACTGGCAATAGTTCTGCAGATCTTGAGGATATAATTTCGATTTTTTTTTTAAGAGAGGGGTGATTACTGATTTTTTTTAATGCTTTAGGGATTAAACCAGAGGACAATGACTTGTTCACAAAGTCAGTCACAAAAGATGATATATCTGATGCAACACTTTAGCTATGCAGGCTGGCATGGGAAATAATGAATCATTTGTAGGCTTCAGGTTCTGAAGAAGAGATAATACTGTCTCCTCCTTTACCCTAGAAAAGTTAAAGTTTTCCCTGACTAGTAAACTGCCATATTCCAGGGATCCACTGCAGTCACTTGGAAGCTCCAATTCCATTAAGGATGATTGTGTAATATTTTCCTGAGTCAGCTCAATCTTTTTAAGAAAGAAGGAGTTGAAAACATCTGCCAGACTCTGAGAAGCTTCTAAAGCCAACAATGCACAATTTGGTTCAACAAAATGAGTGGTGACAGAATATAATTCTCTTGGTCTATTAGTAGCTGAATCTACCTGTTTTAAACCTGAAGTCCGATTTCGCTTTAAAGATGGCTTTATTATAGGCAACTTGCGCCACCTTAATCATCTTACTGAGAATTGGAGTTTTTTGCCTTCCTCCAAATTTCTTCCACTGATCTACGATGTTGACGTAAGGTGAGCAATTCTTGTGTAAACCATGACTTAGAAATGTTCTTGGGTTTACCCTCCTTCCGAGGGGCAACTCGATTACAGATGTTATCCATAATCTCCATCCGTGCTTTGAAAAACTAATCACAAGTCCCCGAAGGATTAATTAACTTGAGTTCATTTTTAATTCACTACCGGATATCTCCCGCAAATCTTTAGACCTGCAAAAGTGAACATAAGTAGGGTTATTCCTTCCCAGGGATCCCACTCCAGACCGCTTGAACTGAACATTCTTATCATGTGGTCAGAACAAGGGACAACAAGGGAATCTAAACATTCTATACTGTCTCCCCTACATAATAAAACATCAAGGCAATGTCACTGAATATGCAACAGGGATACTACTAGTGGTATTAACTCATGAGCGGATACAATGTCCAATAGCTCCTTTGTATAAGGGAATCAACATCATCCAACCAAATATTGAAAGCACCCAGACACAGCAACTCCTTGTGTTTGCTTCCAATATCTATGATAAACTGGTGTAGTTTGTTCACAAACATGTTTTCTGAACCAGGTGGACGATATCCCAAAAAAATCTATGGCTATTGTTTGTGAGCAATAAAAACAGGCATGTCTTATGTGTGTAGAAGCTTCCCAGTCTAACACTTCTAGTTGAGACAGCTTAAGTGACGATTTAAGAATAACTGCCACCTCACCCTCTTTCCTAGCTGTTCTGTTTATAACCTGAATCGAATAGTCTTGGGGGACCAATAAATGAAGCATGGCTTGCAACATATCGTTAAACCATGTTTCTGCAATCAACAGACAATCCAAGTCATGAGTCTCAATAAAGTCATGAATCTCCAGTGCATGCTTAACTGCTGACCTAACGTTCAGAAGGGCTGCCTTAAATGAGCCTCCAATGAATGTAATCCTTTCACATGGGCCTCTGGGGCCAATACCTGACACAGCACAACCTGCGTTCGAGGAACAGAACCCAATGTAGGCACCAGAAATGTGCATCCTCCCCGGGAAAAGCCATTATAAGAAACTGCGAAGGAAGAAGATATCATTAAACTATCTGTGGAAAGACTTAGCTGCATTGCTTGGGGAATTCCCTGAAGAATACCGATTGTTCAGCTCAGCTGAAACCGTTTTCACACCGCTCTTGCTACCTGGCATACAGGCAACAGCCAATGCAAAATAGCTGCACATAGTACGCTGGGAATTAATTGGTCCAGTTGGCAAATGACGCCGAGCATGCATTCAACGTCATAAAGGACGAGCTACATGCCCTAAGTTTGATGAGGATGCAGAACTGTTGCGTCCTCGCTATATTGATGGCAATGGAAGGAGGTTTGTGCCAAAAAATCTGTAATTTGCGTTGCACATTTATGCTTCCCAAAGATGCTTATAATGGATAATTGCCTCATATAATAATGGCAGTACACGGTGTGGGAGTGCGCATGAAAAAAGAAGCTGGTATCAAAGGGGAGGATTGGTTTGACATCGCCTTCAATTGGGCTCCATCCTGGCTTGGAGCCATTGTGAAGATGCTGGTACCTGTCACTGTCTTCATCTTGGTCATCTTGGGCACCTGCCAAATGGGACTCCAGTGTTATGCCAAAGCAGTGCCTAGTAGCGTAATAATTATGGTTTCTTTTGGGGCTCCAAAAGCACCTCGCATTACAAAGGATACTGAAACACAAACAGACCATGCCATTCCTCGAATGCTCCCTATTCCCTATGGAGATGAAGTAGATCGCTTATACCACACCATCATCGTTCCAACCCTTGACCCTGAAAATTATGAGTGCGTATTGGTTAATGGGATGGTGACAGATCCATGCTGAATTTGACAGGTTCGCGGAGTATCCTCCATTTTGGAATACCCCGGCCCTGCCATTGGGATCAGTTGATTCCTGATGGAAAACAAGATGGCCCCGGTGGCCTCTTGCTTTCTATTACCCATTACCTTGTTTTCCCAAAGTCCTGGGAAGCCCTGACTCTGTCCCTTCCCCCTGACTGGCTGTTGGGTGGAAGTGCCATATTGTCATGATGCATACTCCCGGAGAGCCTGTCCAAGACCGGCAGCCCTGGAAGCACACATAAGGTACCCAAGGGAAGGTCCAGCAACCCCAAATAGGGGCCCTTTGGACACAGTCCTGGCGCCGTAGGCGCCAGGCTCATTTTGGACATCAGTCCTGGTGCCGTAGGGGCCAGGCTCATAAAGGGAGTGCTTTTGGTGGACTTACCTGATGCAGACCATGCTGCCAGATCCAGACCTCTTTGAGGCCTGAAAGGAACTACTTTACCTGTGGGACTATTTTGCCACTCGGGCGTGGTCAAGGAAGGATACATACCTGATTGGGGAAGGATACATACCTGGGACTTTTTTGGAGGCTATTTAAGCCACGCCCAGACAGCAGCTCACGCTTCGCGTTGCTCTGCTCCTAGCAGCTGGACGCTCACCGTGTCTGCTCCTGCATCCTGACTCCAGCCACGCCTGCTTCAGTCCTGGAACACCTAAAAGGAAGAAGAGAGGAAGAGAAGGTGAATAAAGGACATTACCTGATATTGCATGGGATCCGGAGCCAACACGCCGACGATCCTAAAGGAAAAGACATTATTTTTGGATTCCTCGCGTTGCTCGTTGCAGCGCTGCGCTCAAGTCACCTGTCCAAAAGGAATTCCATACTCCTACGACCATCCGCACATTCCGCTGCATTCCAGCACCTAGGAAGGAAAAGAGAAGAACAAAAGGTGAGCCAGAGAAAACATTGGGAAAAAACTGATTTGCCAGAAGGCTTATCTGGCGATTGGTGGGGGAGAATCCTTCCTCATCTCGGGTCGGCACGCCTTTTGGCAGTACCGCGCCCCGGCCCCTATGGGGAAAAAAGAACACGCGCATTAGTGGGTGAACATACAGACATTAGAAAAACCACCCCAACATAAGCTCACCTGAATTATCCACAGCGAATTGTCTTCTCTACGTGGAATCTTCGCTCTTCACCTGCGCTAAAAGACTAAAAGCAGTCCATTGAAAATAAAGGCCAAAAAGGAAGGGAGAACCACCCTTGAACTTGATAAGTCATATACTTACGAAAGCGCCTTATTCATCCAAAAACCCAGTGAAGCAACTGGACCTGAATGCCCGTCCGATAGCCAGTGAAGTAACTGGATTCTACCGCACCCCTGCACCAGAAGCAGGATGGAGAGCTCGTCATTTCAAATCTTAAGGTGAGAATTAACGGGAAGGTTCAGAGATGGTTTGAAGAGAGAGTAAAAGGGGAAAGGAGGGGTTCGACTCGTCACTCCGCAGGTGATTAAAATCCTTTTCCCCATCTACAGAAAGATCTTCCTACGCATCAGACAGGCGAGGTTTGGGGGTCTGGCCCAGTCGGTGTTCCGAGTCCTGCGCATCACCTTAGAAGAGGCCGCAGCAGCCCAGACCTGGTCAGCGTCCCCGTGGGAGTCAGATGAGCGTTACACATATATGGTGTTGTTGTGAAGGCCCAGTCAGACTAGCTGGAGCCTTCCCGGTGATGTATGTTGTGGGTACCTCCTGTGGGTGGGACCTGGGTGAATAGAGTGTGTGACGAATATGCATTCTGTGTTGTGGGTGTCTAGTATCTGGTGGTTGACACAATGACTGAGACAACCCTGCCCGAAACCGGTATGAATGCAGCTTTGAGTGTTGAATGGCTCGGTACTTGTCCCCATACACATAACTTGTTGTGAGTGTCTGGAAAGAAGTGAATGTCCTGAATACCTCGTGTGCCTGATTGGCTGCCTGCCTGCATGAATGCCCGTAGTCGTGATTGGATGCTTGAGTGTGACCCAACGGAATGAATGGGAGATCAACAGTATATCTGGGGACCTCTCACTGCTAGGAATCGTGTTCAGAAGCTGAAGTCCACTACGACGAGTAACTGGATTAACTGATGCTTGACCTTGAAGCCCTGCTGGATGAGAAGAATTGCTGTTGCTCTCCTTCACAATCTGAAAGCTGCTGTGCCTCCAAGGACTGACCCAGAGAGGGCCTGGTAAGGCGCCCTCTTCCCGAACTACAAGGGACCATTGTGCACAGCTGATCTTTGCCAACGCTCCCTGGTAGACAGACCTTCGACAGGCTGCCGACCCGATACGGGGACTGCTGCGGAACTCTAAGGAGAAGCACCCAGACTGTTGTCCGCCACTGTCGACGACCGCCGTCGCCGACCGGAGCCGCCGTGCTCCCGTTTGCCTAAGAACTTCAATTGATCATCGGACGCTCTCAACTGCATCGGCATCCAGTTGTCTCCCGCTGGAGAAGGCCCGACCGTCGACGCGCCGAGGAGCATCCACCGGTGGGTTTCCCACCACCTAGAGACCGCAGAGACGCCGACGACTCGACGCCCTTGCTGGGCCACAGTTCTTCATCATCTCTTTGCGGTCCAGAACTATCATCACAGAGGTGCCCCGCACGCCTCTTCCTTGCAAGACGTCAACGCTCTGTCATCGACGAGCACCGCTAGGAACGAAGCTGCCACTTCCCTGCTGTAGTGCACCCTGTTCACTGTCGGACGTTCGACGACCCGTGACTCCCACCTTAAAGAGAGGGCACTCAAGAAGGGCCGTCGATTCCCCGACACCGAATGCCAAATTCCCTGACATCTCTCGACGATCCGTGGCTCCCGCCTGAAAGGGAGGCACTCAAGAAGGATCGGTCGGCGCATCGTCGGAGAACTCTACTCCACCAGGTACATTGGGGTGGTAAAACCTTAATAGGAAGAAGTGAGACTATTGAACATATGGACTGGGCTTATGCGATATATCTTTATTTACAGGTTGCCCAGGTGGGGGGATCTCCACACAGAACTGTGTCTAGGTAACGGGCCAGCATTCTGCCTATTGTTTCAACCATCTTACGTTCCTGCCTATCTCTATTGCTGGTTTACCCGTTATTGATCTGTGTGACATTTTAACCGTACAGTTGATGCACTTTAATGAGATTCGATAACACTAGTGGTACCACTTTAGAATTGTATATATTTATCATTATTGACTTCCAAGTACAAAGTGCGTTATTGTGATCGTGTACATACCTTTGAATATTAATTATATAAAGACTGTGTTTTCAGTAATAGAGTGTGTGGACATTCCTTTGTGGGGGTTCGGGGACTACACTGTACTTAAGAACCAGCCCGCATCACATCCTGAGAAGCTAGGGCTTGATTGCTCGTCCATTGCTACCTTATAGAGAATCTTGGCTGGGGTCTTCTGTGTCTCTCCTCTACCATATAGAGAGCAGAAGTACAGACACCCCCTACCAGTCTTTACACTGGTTGCCGAGGTGGGATGCTTATGGTTTTAAGAATCAGTGTATAACCGTGTCACTTACAAAATATCTGCACTTTATTAGATTAGGGTTTGGGTGTGTACAAAATAACTGCATTACAAGCAATGGAGTCTATTGCGAATGGCTCGGATGAGCTTAGAGGCTCTCCAGAGTGCTTATGAAGCCAGGGAGTTAGACTTTGTGGATAAGTGTAGGGCTGAGCTGATAGCTGCCCTGGTGGACTACCAGACCAATGGTGAAACTCTTGATGAGGGGGGAATGCAACCAATGAGGACTCTGCCCCTGGGGTTTCTACTGAATCTGTTTCTGGGAATGCCGCCATTCCTGCTGCCTCTGTTCCGAACCCCAGCAATACCTTGGAACTTGAGTTATTAAGAATGAAATTGGCCTTTGAATATCACAAGTTGGAAATAGATGCTGAACTTAAGAAAGAGGAGCTGGCGCAACAAGTTGAACTCAAGAATAGGGATCTTGAACTCAAAGACAAGGACACTGAATGTCAGAGAATCCAGCTAGAGAAAGCTCAAGTGGAGACTTCAGCGAAACCCAGTGAGAGTGTCAGGTCCCCAGCAACTAAATTTATGAAGGATTTGGTTGGTGTGTTTTCGGAGGGTTCTGATATCCTCCAATGGATTGAAGCATTTGAAATGGCTTGTGCAATTCATGATGTTGACAAAAGAGATTGGGATAAGTGTTTTCTAAGCAGAGTGCCTCAAACTGGATATGACTGTATTCTGAAGCTAAGTGTGGAAGAAAGGGGTCAGTATGAGTGTATGAAATCTGCTTTGATTGCCAAGTTTGGCAAGACACCTACCCAATGCCTTAAAAGGTTCAGGGATTTTAAGAAAAGAGAGAATGTGTCTTGGGTCGACTGGGTGAGTGCTGCGCACATGAATATGATGGGGTGGATTGACGGTTACAAGGTGAAACCCTTTGTTGAATTGTCCCACCTGTTGTTTTTTGAGCATTTTTCTGAAGCCTGTTCACCGGAGCTGCGTCAGTATGTTGCTGACCAGAACATTTTGGATCCCTTTAAGCTGGCTAGTTTGGCTGACAAGTGGGTCTCCCACTGGGTGTCCTCTAAGGACTCCAGTGGGAAGGACAAGGACAAGGACAAGGAAAAGGGGGCCTCGCAGAAAGCTGAGGAGTCCCAAAAGCAGTCACAGTCGAATAAACCTAAACCCTCCTCTCCTAAGACCCAAAAATCTAGTGGGGATAAGTCATCTGTGGGAGGGAATAAGAGTAGTGATCCACCTGCTGCAAAGCAGGCTCCTGGTGGTTCCAGTACCGTACCCCGCACTCCCGGCACTTGTTGGGACTGTGGGGCTCTGGATCACAAAAGGGGTGACTCCAAGTGTAAAGGTAAGGCACTCGGAGTACAGGCTGTCAGCCTGACCTACCCTTACCCCATGTCTGAGGTGGAGGCCACTGCCGTCCCCTCCTCTACAGGGATCACTTTTGGTGCTCCCGTAGAGATTTCCTTAGTGTCCCTTGGGGCCTGGGACCAGTACGCGGAAGTACTGGCGACTATCCCACAGAACACCTGTAGATTTTTGAGAAGTGTCCTCCTGAATGACCAGCCTTCTACTGGTTTGAGAGACACTGGGGCAAGTATGACAGTGGTGGACAGGACCCTGCTCAAGCCAGAGGACTCTGTAGATGCTCCTCTGAGAACTACCAGGTTAGCTGGTGGGCCTCCCAAATTATCGCCTGTAGCCCGAGTCACACTCGTAATTGGAGACAAGACAGCAAAGCTTCCTGTCCTGGTTCAGGACAACGTCCCTGCTAACATTCTATTAGGTAACGATCTAGTCGAGTTGGGATTGATCACGGATGGTCTTCCCATGACTGCTGCTGCGGTCACTAGGTCCCAGGTGACACCGGGTCTGGCTGTGAGTCAGGTACCCGAGCCGAAGGTGCGGCCTAAGGTACAACGAAGGAAGAGCAAGAAGGCCCTCTCTGTGGAGGGAGCCCCTTCTCTTCCTGCTGTTCCTACAGCACCCATTGGGATCCATGCTCCGGACAGGCTGGGTCCAGTGGTAAACCCTGTCTCAACTCCTGTGGGAGAAGAGCCAGAAGACTCTCCTGTGGGAGAGGTTCTCAACCCGGAGGATCATCCCGATCTTCACTGCTTGTTGGCTGAAGGGAGACGCTCCCGGGCAGACTTCTGTAAAGGACAGAGAGAGTGTCCCTCTCTCGAGGGTCTGAGGAAACAGGCCCTGTCCCAGGCACAAGGTGAAGTGCCTAGGACTTTCTGGATTTATTTGGAGGGTGAGCTCCTTGTTAGTGAGCCCACTAAGCCTGAACCTGGTGACCTCAAGAGGTTGGTGGTACCCCAGGTTTACAGGCCCTTCCTACTGCAGTTGGCGCATGCGGTGCCCTTGGCTGGTCATCTTGGTACCAAGAAGACTAAGCAGAGACTCTCTGCCCATTTCTACTGGCCTCGGATTGGAGTAGAAGTGGAGTCCCACTGCAGGACTTGCCCAGCTAGTCAGTTGTCTGGCAAGACTGGAGGCAGTACCATTGCCCCACTGCAGCCATTGCCAGTGGTTGGCACACATTTGAGAGGGTGGGCATCAACATTGTCGGTCCCCTTGACCCTCCAACGTCAGGTGGACATCGGTTCATCCTGGTTTTGGTAGATCATGCCACCAGGTACCCTGAGGCTATACCCCTTCGGACTGTTACTGCCAAGGTGGTTGCCCGGGCCCTCCTGGGCATTTTCACATGCGTTGGATTCCCCAAGGAGGTTGTCTCTGACCGAGGATCCAACTTCATGTCTAGTTACATGAAAACCATGTGGAAAGAATGCGGGGTAACCTACAAGTTCTCCACTTCTTACCACCTCCAGACCAATGGTCTGGTTGAGAGGTTTAATAAAACTCTCAAGGGCATGCTAGGTGCTTTGGAAGAGCCCCTAAGGAGGAAATGGGATCTCCTCCTGCCATGCCTGCTGTTTGCTTACCGAGAGGTACCTCAAGAGGGTGTTGGTTTCAGCCCCTTTGAGTTGCTCTTTGGACATCCCGTGAGGGGGCCCCTCGCCTTGATCAGAGAAGGCTTGGAAGCCACCCCTTCCGGTCCCACCAAGCAAGTGGAGGACTATGTGTTAGGCCTCAGACAGAGGATGACACAGATGATGGGTCAAGCAACGGCGAATCTCAAGGCCAGCCAGGAATTGAACAAATACTGGCATGACCTTAAAGCATTGCAAGTGGAGTGGACTCCAGGACAGGAGGTCCTCGTGATGGAGCCTACCAAGCCTCGGGCATTGGCAGATAAATGGACTGGACCCTTCGGGATAGTCTCCAAGATGGGCGAGGTCAATTATCTGGTTGACATGGGAATCCCAGGGGTAGCCCCTCAGGTATTCCATGTTAATAGGTTCAAGCCGTTCCACAGGCGAGCAGAAGTCTCATGTCTCTTGCTAGCTACAGAGCAAGAAGAGGATGAGAGTGAGCCCGTTCCTGATTTGCTGCATAGCAACCCTCAGGATGGCTCAGTGGAGGGAGTGCAGCTCTCTCCAGATTTGACAACCGAGCAGCAGAGGGCCTGCAGGACTTTGCTCCAGCAGTATGCCTCTCTGTTTTCGCTGACGCCAGGCCTTACACCGTGGTGACAGCGTGCCTGTGAAGAGCAGGAGCTACCGAATGTCAGATACGGTTAAGAACCACATCCAGGCTGAGGTCGCCAAGATGTTGGATCTGGGGGTTATTGAACCCTCAACCAGTCCCTGGTCCAGTCCAGTGGTTCTTGTCCCCAAGGCAAGTTCCCAGGCCGGTACCAAGGATTGGAGGTTCTGTGTGGACTACCGAGGAGTCAATGCCATCACCAAAACTGACGCGCACCCATTGCCCCGGGCTGATGAGCTCGTGGACACCATAGGTGCTGCCAAATTTGTGAGCACCTTTGACCTCACCTCAGACTATTGGCAAATAGCTCTGACGGACCATGCCAAGGAAAAGACGGCGTTCTCCACCCCAGAGGGACTCTACCAGTTTAGGGTCATGCCATTTGGGTTAAAGAATGCCCCTGCCACCTTCCAGAGATTGGTCAATCATGCTCTCAGTGGGCTGCAAGCCTTTTGTGTGGCTTATTTAGACGACATTGCCGTCTACAGTGCCACTTTGGAAGAGCACTTGACACATCTGGGTAGAGTGTTGCAGGCCTTAAAAAGGGCTAACCTCACTATCAAGGCCACCAAGTGCCAGATAGCTCAGGGGAAAGTCACGTATCTTGGCCATGAGGTAGGAGGGGGTGAAATCCAACCTCTCCCCAGTAAGGTACAGGATGTACAGGACTGGGAGACTCCCACTACTCAAACCCAGGTGAGAGCCTTTTAGGGCCTCAGCGGGTACTATCGCAATTTCATGGCGGACTATGGAACCATAGCTGCACCACTGACAGCTCTGACTTCACCCAAGCAGCCTAGGAAGGTCAATTGGACTGAAGACTGTCAGAGGGCCTTTGATGGCTTGAAAGAAAGTCTGTGTCGGGCACCCGTGTTGTGTGCGCCTGATTACAGCCGACCCTTTATCGTCCAGACGGATGCCTGCGACACCGGAATTTTAGCTGTCTTGTCCCAGTTAGATGACAAAGGGAGAGAACATCCTATCATATTCATCAGTAGACAACTCAAGGGTAGAGAACTTAGGTGGGCTACTGTTGAAAAGGAATGTTTTAGTATAGTTTGGAGCCTTAGGCGTTTTAGGCCCTACCTTATGGGGTCTACCTTCAAGGTCCAAACAGATCATAAGCCCCTAAAGTGGCTTATGCAGATGAAGGGTGAGAACCCGAAATTGCTCAGGTGGTCCATTAGCCTGCAAGGGCTAGACTTCACCATAGAGCACAGACCAGGGAAGAGTCACGATAATGCAGATGGCCTTTCCAGAAGGTATGTTGACCATCTGGATGAGGGTGTCTATCCCAGGGGAGATTAGGCACCCTCCACCTCAGTCTGGGGGGGCAACTGTGATGCTAGAAATGCATCGGAGGGACAGGGCCTCTGTATTCTTGTCCTTTACTGCTTTTCATCGTGTGTTCTGTCGTGTTTTCCACGCAGGAGTTCACGTTTGACACCTGGTGGTGCAGCTCTCTTTCTTTTGGTTTGGTGAACGGACCTGTGGGATACCCTTATGGCACCCATTGGTGGGGGTACAACCCTGTGCCCCTAGTGTATGTTTTTGGGCACCTGTGGGTGGCCCACAGAGCCGGGTATGGGCTGGTGGCAGCTCCATGCTGAATTTGACAGGTGCGCGGAGTATCCTCCATTTTGGGATACCCCGACCTTGCCATTGGGATCAGTTGATTCCTGATGGAAAACAAGATGGCCCCGGTGGCCTCTTGCTTTTTATTATCCATTACCTTGTTTTCCAAAAGTCCTGGGAAGCCCTGACTCTGTCCCTTCCCCCTGACTGGCTGTTGGGTGGAAGTGCCATATATGGTGTTGTTGTGAAGGCCCAGTCAGACTAGCTGGAGCCTTCTCAGTGATGTATGTTGTGGGTACCACCTGTGGGTGGGACCTGGGTGAATAGAGTGTGTGACGAATATGCATTCTGTGTTGTGGGTGTCTAGTATCTGGTGGTTGACACAATGACTGAGACAACCCTGCCCGAAACCGGTATGAATGCAGCTTGGAGTGTGGAATGGCTCGGTACTTGTCCCAATACACATAACTTGTTGTGAGTGTCTGGAGAGAAGTGAATGGCTTGAATACCTCATGTGCCCGATTAGCTGCCTGCCTGCATGAATGCCCGTAGTCGTGATTGGATGCTAGAGTGTGACCCAGCGGAATGAATGGGAGATCAACAGTATATCTGGGGACCTCTCACTGCTAGGAATCGTGTTCAGAAGCTGAAGTCCACTACGACGAGTAACTGGATTAACTGACGCTTGACCTTGAAGCCCTGCTGGATGAGAAGAATTGCTGTTGCTCTCCTTCACAATCTGAAAGCTGCTGTGCCTCCAAGGACTGACCCAGAGAGGACCTAGTAAGGCGCCCTCTTCCCGAGCTACGAGGGACCATCGTGCACAGCTGATCTTTGCCAACGCTCCCTGGTAGACAGACCTTTGACAGGCTGCCGACCCGATACGGGGACTGCTGCGGAACTCCAAGGAGAAGCATCCGGACTGTTGTCCACCACTGGCGACGATCGCCGTCGCCGACCGGAGCCGCCGTGCTCCCGTTTGCCTAAGAACTTCAATTGATCATCGGACGCTCTCGTCTGCATCGGCATCCGCTTGTCTCCCGCTGGAGAAGGCCCGACTGTCGACGCGCCGAGGAGCATCCACCGGTGGGTTTCCCACCACCTACAGACCACAGAGACGCCGACGACTCAACGCCCTTGCTGGGCCACAGTTCTTTATCATCTCTTTGCGGTCCAGAACTATCATCACCGAGGTGCCCCGCACGCCTCTTCCTTGCAAGACGTCAACGCTCTGTCGTCGACGAGCACCGCTAGGAACGAAGCTGCCACTTCCCTGCCATAGTTCACCCTGTTCACCATCGGACGTTCGACGACCCGTGACTCCCGCCTTAAAGGGAGGGCACTCAAGAAGGGCCGTCGATTCCCCGACACCGAATGCCAAGTTCCCCGACATCTCTTGACGATCTGTGGCTCCCGCCTGAAAGGGAGGCACTCAAGAAGGATCGGTGGGCGCATCGTCGGAGAACTCTACTCCACCAGGTACATTGGGGGGGTAAAACCTTAATAGGAAGAAGTGAGACTATTGAACATATGGACTGGGCTTATGCGATATATCTTTATTTACAGGTTGCCCAGGTGGAGGGATCTCCACACAGAACTGTGTCTAGGTAACGGGCCAGCATTCTGCCTATTGTTTCAACCAACTTACGTTCCTGCCTATCTCTATTGCTGGTTTACCCGTTATTGATCTGTGTGACATTTTAACCGTACAGTTGATGCACTTTAATGAGATTCGATAACACTAGTGGTACCACTTTAGAATTGTATATATTTATCATTATTGACTTCCAAGTACAAAGTGCGTTATTGTGATCGTGTACATACCTTTGAATATTAATTATATAAAGACTGTGTTTTCAGTAATACAGTGTGTGGACATTCCTTTGTGGGGGTTCGGGGACTACACTGAACTTAAGAACCAGCCCGCATCACCTCCTGAGAAGCTAGGGCTTGATTGCTCGTCCATTGCTACCTTATAGAGAATCTTGGCTGGGGTCTTCTGTGCCTCTCCTTTACCATATAGAGAGCAGAAGTACAGACACCCCCTACCAGTCTTTACATGCACCCCCAAAGAAAATGCTCAAGCAGGAGAACGTTTGGATCAGTATGCCAATAAAGAGAAGTCCACCATATGAGGCCGCAGTGAGAAGGGAGAACAAACGCATGCGTAGGGGGAAGTTTGTTACTGTAGAAGTAACACAAGGGGGGATGTTGGGAAAGAAATTAACCTATCCCAACCCCATAGGCACTTTAGTGTGAGGCAAATCCGATAAAGAAAACTGTGATGGGCCAGGGGGATGGGGGCATACTAAGAGACCCTGCACTGACATAATATTATGCAAATTATAGATGTCTACACTTAGTGCGCACATATAAACAGTTGTCTTTTTGTGGCCATGGTAGAAACATAGGGCCTGCTTGGCAGCACTTTAGACGCAGGCAGCAAACTTGAAGAAGAAACCTAAATTGGCCCAAGCGCTGATGAGAGAGGCCTGAGCTGTTCATTTCCACAGAAATCCTCCTTTGTTCTACAACTGTTGCCAATATGTTTTATCCCTGAAAAAAAATGTATCCTGTAAGGACATGAGACAGTGCTAGGCACCTCGAGGTACGTGTTATCACAACCAGGCCAGAGCAAGCCTCCGACCCCCACCCAGCCAACTACAAGTTATAGCCCCTATGTTTACTTTACTATGGCATTATTTGTAATGCGAGATGCAGGGAGGGATACATTATATTTCTCAAGCATGGGTGCAAGCCTTAGACACCCGTTAATGCAACTGGGATGAGTGAAATGTGTGCAGGCAACAGTGACCTTGAGCCTCCCCCTGTACCAGTCCATGGTCATGCCAGGTGCCATGTGTAGTAATAGAGTAGCACTGTTTGAATAATACCCTTAATTGTCTCTTTAACCTTGGTTCCATGGAGATGATGAGCCCAGCTGATCCCACATGATGGAAGACTGATGGGCAGGGCTAGGGCCAATGGCCTGGCATCCCCTATGGAGTAGACTGACCATGCATAGGGCTGAACCAACCAGCCACACTGGTTTTTATTATATATTGATTATGCTGCGCCCCCTTTCAAGCTCTTAAAGTCACACATCCATATTGCAGCTAGCTGCATTCTCCATGCGTGAGCTGACTGGAGGCAAATTGCATCCAACCAGATGTTGGACTGAACCTACTGGTGCAGGAGTGGTTGGGGGATGCATGGCGAGACAGGTCGATGCCCTTTTCAGCATCCAGACTTCAGAGCCCAACAAGACCCTCCTGGACAACACAGCAAACAAGTTCAAGGTGCACTGCCCAGTAAGTCTGCTATCTTTACTCTGTGGATGCATGATGCCCCTTCACATGGTGATGGTGCCCAGGGCTAGGACAGGCATGTTTGTGCCTTGTGCAATACCACCAGCCCAATTACAAGATCCAACTCGGTCAATTCCAAGTGCAGCACCTGTAACACATGCATGTGGACCTAGAACCACCATGGCTGCTGTCACCAGACATGCACCCAATGATTCCATGTTAAAGGATGTGAACTGAACACATTCCATTCACAGGGAACTGAAATTATTGTGTGGCATTGATTCAAGTCACTACCTCCACAAATCGGCAGTGGCCAATTAGTATGCCTGCTGCTGCCTTCCTTGAACGTTGTGGCTGTTTTTCAGGCTCACTCACTTGAACTGACACAAGATTTACCCTTCCCTGTGAGCACCATGGTAGGTACAGGAAGTTGATTGCAAGACATCACAATGTATGTTTGCCATCACAGGGAGGTGCAAACTGATCAAGTGTAGCTACAGTCACTCAAGTGGCCATGATAATGCATATTAGTCTAGGTCTGATGCATGCACACATCCCAGGAGGTCAGCTGCTGCTGTCATGTATTAGCTGTACATCCACCAATGAAATCAACATGACAGAGCCAGCCATCAAAGAGGACATCTCTAATTCAATGAGTCATTTGCACCGTCACCATACTAGCCATGTGTACAAACATGTGAATGTCCCAATCATTGAGGCAAGCATATGCCACTGGCTGGGTCCTCACGCAAACTTCACCAGCCTGAGTGTTGCAATGGGGGTGGCTTTCCTTCACATCAGGCTGATCTGCATGCCCTCTAGGACTTATGTGGGACAGAAACAACAGAGCATGCAAAGCACCAACAATTGGGGGTGGAAAGGTCAACCACACATGCATGAGCAGGCCAGCCTGCACTGCGGATGGTGGTGAAAGGGGAGATACTGGCCTCAGGCACAACTGAAAGTGGGAGGGGTCACACCACCCACCACCACCAGTGTCGTGACAGGGGGGTTGGTACCCCACAGAATGGTTGGTCTGAACTGCTGCACTAATGTACTTGGTGGTGGAGGATTAACAGCATGACTGAGAGGACCCACACTCGGGTGAACAACACCCAACCGTATCAACTGAGGATTGGCCATCAGTGAGCTTCCAGCATGCTCAACCTCTGCTCTGCCTGTAGGGGTGAAGACACTCATCTAAGGGGGCCCACCCGAACTGGAATACCCATGACACAGTCCCAAGGTGGGAGGGATCCATTTCCTAAAACTGTGGCCAGGAATGTGGGAGTCATGCCAGAATGTGGAAGGCTGTGTGGGTGCCCCAAGGCAGAGCCGCAGTTCAGAACCAGAGGTCAACCTACGCAATGAGGGTATATTGAATGCGCAGATGGGCTTTGCCCCCCCTCTGGCAACAACAGGAAAGTCACATCAAAGAGTGTGCGTACCAATGAATACACCACAGTAGGAAATCAGGAACAGAGTATTCACTGGCAGTGAAGTAAACACATTGCTGCAATAGTATGTTAGTCACTCTGGACACAGAGGGTAATAATCTCTGGGCTGTGGGCACAAGGTGGGGAATTGATGGCAGGCATATAAGTCTGACACACCTACCATCAAGTTGCCCGGGGGCCTGTGGGGTACCCTTGGATGCAGGGGAGGCAAAGGGGCACCAAAGGAGAAGGGGAAGGGCTGGAGAGTGAAAGTAAAAGTGAGGGAACTGATGGGAAGGAGGAAATTATGTAAGAGAGAGAGGGGGAGATGAGACAGAGGGAGGATTGGGCAGCAGGGGAGCGAAGAGAGAGAGAGTGGGAACACAGAGGAGATTTGCTGGTAGGGAGATAAGGGGATAAAACGGGGCTGTTAGAGTGGGTGAGGGCTGAGAGAAGGGGAGTACAGAGGAGGAAATACACAGAAGGAAAGGAGAAGAAGAGAGCAGGGGCAGATAGGCCGGGAGGCAGACTGATGAGAAAAATAGTAAAGGTTGTGGGTGAAGGAGGAAAATATGAGGAGAGCGTGATGGGCAGTCTAGGAAAATAAAGCTACCTGCTGAAGGGGACGCCTCAGAATCTCATTCCCCAACCCACATGGTCAACATACCATGGCAGGCAACACAGAAAGAGACCCATGTCCTCAAACCCCACACATATACGGCTGTGGCACCCCCACTCCAGACTCCACCCCGACCACCTACAGCCCTGTTGGACACAATAGTACAGGGAAAGGCCATCAATCCCCAGCTGTTGCTTCCCCCTCAATCAAAGCCTACACACAAGATGAGCTGTTCCCAGGAAGTGGCAGGAATCATAGGGTGTAGTGCAAACACCTGCAGGGACAACAGCTGAACAGATGCTTTGGGGGAGGGAATGATGTTTCCCATGCAAGCACCCACAATATACAGTCACATACAGTGCAGTCACTCACAGTGCAAGATTTGAACAACCATTTTGAAATGAAAAGTCATGCAATACACTGAAGATGAGAAAACATACAGAAAACCAACAGTTAAAAACAAGTGACTTGTATGTGGCACGCAGGTAAAATCTGTCCGGGGTACACATGTGCTAAGCAGTCCAAATTAAGATGATTCAAGTGCATTAAATTGGTCCTGTGGAGTGCAGGGAGACATACAGGCAGGCTACCTCATGTACTCCTTTTGGCCAGGCACACTGCTGGCTAAAAAAGCTGTAATCCTGAATACCAACACAAGCATGGCATGCAGTACATCACTGACATGGGTTGGCAGGGTGCCTCCAGCAGGGCAATCTGGGCTGGGATATTGCATGGGATGTGGCCATTGTCTGGCTTGAAGAAGGAAAGAGCCAGCTTATGAGTGCCATCTGGAAGGAAAGGTGATCCTCCACTTGGCAGATACTGAATGGGAGGGAGTTACAGAATGTGGATGCCTTTACTGAGAAAGAGGTACCTACAATTTAAATGGATATGAGGGAAGGGAACACAAGAAGTGCAGAGCCTGATATGAGGTTTCTGTTGTGTCGTTAGTCTGTGAATCAGTATTGGAGGAAATCAAGGCACATCTTATGGATGCCACAGCTGGTGAAGCAAATGGCCCTGAAGGTGGTGCATCAGACAATGGGAAGCCAGTTGAGAACCAGAGTGTAGGAGTCACCTCCCGGCAGGTCTGACTGGCCAGTTGTTCAGGCCCCTACCAGCAGATGAATCACTAAAGCATGGCACCGTTAACAACAGTGCTGGTGCTTCAGTGTTCCCATTTCCTGTGGAGTACTATGGTACTCTACGGGAATGGGAACTTACTGTTACGCCGCTATATGTAATATCCTGGTATCACTGGTATTTTAGGCAGCAGAAATGGAAAGCTGAGGTTGCCGGTAGGCCACTGGTACGACTGGCAGCCTACCAGCAACATCGTAATGAGGCTTAGGTCTTGGGGCTCTAGGGAAGGATGTGGATGTCATCTGCGTAGTTGTAGCAAGAAGGGTCATGTGAGCAGCTAAGTGTGGGGCGGGGGCTCAGGCACATATTGAAGAGTATGAGGATAGGGAGTCCCCCTGCATGACCTTGTTGGAGACAGAGTGGGAGGGTGAGAGGAGAAGGGTGGTAGTAAGAAAACTTGTGAATGGCCAGCGAGGTAAGACGTGAACCATCTTAATGCAGAGTCCATGATTTCTAGAGAGTGGAGTCTGTCAATGAGTATGCAGTCGTTGTTAGTGTCAAAGGCTGCCGATGGGTCAATGAGGATAAGAGCAGCACAGCCTTCTGAGTCTGCTGTCCTTTATGGAAGTTCGACCAGAAACCCAAAGCAACTGGTTGGATGATCAAGGGGACATGCACACACACAGACATGTGGTCCAACTCACATCTTAAGTGACAGTCACCATCACCAAATAACATTGTCCATGCAAATCCTACATGTGTCACTGCATGCCACTATTGGGGGGCAAATGTCATCAGCTATGAACATGAATGACAGTGCACAACTGTGTCTGCTGGCAGAGTTGTACTGCTGTGTCTCATTCACCACCTCCACCTCACACTGTTCCTTCGCATTGTCGATTGCATTGAATGGAAGGCAGTGCCCGGCAGAGGGTATGGAGACTAGGATAGAAAACGTGTCAACCTCTCAGGGAGTGTAGGTACTGGATGAGGCACAACGTAAGACATTGTATTGAACCAGCTAAACGAGTCATTCATGCAGACTGCACATGTGTACATGAAGGTAGATTGCAATCTACACCTGTATGTGTGATGCTCTTGGAGTCCAGCTAAACATGGCAATTGACTCCACCGCTCATGGCTGCATGTCCATTCCTACACTCAGAAAGGCCTCGAGAGGGCAAATGCACATCAATCAAGTTGAAACACGATCAAAGAAAAAGTGCCCATCTTGGACAGAGGAACACAAAAAAAGGTCCACCCTGTGGGGGAAGAGATGTGTCCAAATAAATGAACAGAAACAATAATCAAACCCCCTCCATGGGCCCTTGGATAACAGGGATCAGGTGTGATAGGTGACATGGGAGTTCTGGGACTGCCATGCTGTGGTGGTTCCGCAGGTGGTGGTGGAGTGTTGGTGGTGCATCCTGTCCACACATTGCAAAAGACTGGTCTTCAATGGCTAGGGTAACTCATGACACAGATGTATACATGAGTAACCCATTGGCAAAGAGGTCAAAATGAACATTCTCCGGCGTGGCCATAGAGTCCACATGTGCTCTCACTCATGAAAAATCAGAGTGTGGGAGACTATCTGCCTCAAGGAGTCCATCTCCTGGTGGTGGTGAGACCTTGTAGCCAAAAGCTCATTATGCAGTGTACCCCTCAACCTCTCCAAGTCATGGCAATGGGAGGTTTGACACACCAATATCTCCAGCTGCAGGCTTTTTTCTCGATGCAGGAAATCCCACAGAAATGCCAGATCAGCATATCAGCCTGGTTGCTCGTGATGTTGGACTCCTAGCCCAGTTTGTGGGAGAGCCTTGTGGACTGCATCTCAGCATGCAGTGTCCATGTCAGGGTGTCCATCGATGCTGTGCATCTTGTGCAGTTTGTGAGGACATGTCAGCCAGGCGATGGATGTCCCTGGCCATCTCCTGCATGACCTCACCATGTCGGATGGTCACGCACAGCATCTTATGCACCCACTCCAACTGTATGCAGTCCACCACTTGTGCAGGGCTGATGGTGGTGGAATGTTGGGGACAGGCCTGTCACAGTGGGACCCCTGTCAATGGCTGCAGGTCTGCAACCTTCCCTTGCGCAACAGCCCATGCTGCTGAATCCAACACAGGTGAAGGGGATCTTGCAGCCCTATCCACTGTAGACATGGGGCTACCCTCTGAGTGGACCCATGACTCCTGGCTTACCTCTTCTAAGGTAAAGACCCTCGGGGGCTATTTTGACCATAACTTGAATATGAAAGCACAGGTTACTAGGCTGGTTTCATCTAATTCAAATTACATCAAGCTACTGGCACATGCACACCCTTATATCTCTAGAAAAGTTAAAGAGATACTTGCCAGGACCCTAATGGGATCCAAGCTTGATTATTTCAGTAGCTTGTTAGTGGGCTTACCCATAACACAAGTTAATCGGCTACAAGTTGTGCAGAACAACACCGTCAGAATTATAATGGATCTCAACAAAATTTACCATATTTCTGATGCGAGAAAGAACCTACATTGGCTTCCCATGAAAGCCAGAATTATCTTCGACTTCTCCTAATTACTCACAAATGTCTTAAAAGTACAGTACCAGCCTATCTAAAAGAAGTCCTGGATGTGAAATCTAATTCACACAACGTGAGATCCAACAACACCATGCAATTAAAAATCCTGGCTTGTAGATTGTCTAAAATGAAGAAAGGAGCTTTCTTTGTGGTAGCTCCTTCTGTGTGGAAGACAATTTCCTGTGAACCTCAGAGAGGAAATGTCTACATCTGTTTTCAGGAAGAAATTAAAGACATACCTGTTTAGCTAGATCTCTTTTTTCTGATCTCCTGTACTAGCCCTTTTTGATCATCGTTCACCTCTTGCCTGACCAATGGTATCCCTCTATGTATTTTCTTCATCTGTGTCTCTGGTTAGTGCTCTTAAGCCTCTGGGTCAGTGGTGTGCAATACAAATCAATAAAGTAAAGTAAAGAGTATGAAGAGCCAGAAGAGTCTGCAACCCTACCAAGGAGTACCTGCAGCACCAGAGGATTCTCATGGGGTATGACACCCTGTCCTCCAATGTTGGTCTGTCATGTGTACCCCTCTGCTTCCTCCTACAACTCTGCATATGCTGCATCTTCACCTGCACAAAGACATACGACAGCATTCCGAAGCATGAATGCCATCACACATTGTAACTGAGCACACTGTGACCTGTACGGCAAAGATGAATGGCATTCGGAAACCTAGACATGATTGCCAGTGGTTCCCATCAGTGGGAGGATGATGGTCTGTGCATAATCAGCGAGCCCCTACTCTACTCCGAACATGTCTTATTGCAACATGTGGAAGTCATACCTGTACATCTGCTGACACAACATTACATGCAGGCATATGTGTTCCCATGATCTCCCCACCCAGCATTGCAACATTGTTACACACCAGAAATGATGTTTGTTCCCACCACATGCATCTCAACCATGTCGGAGGAGAGTGTGACATGGAAATGACCAAGGCACACTTGCAGGTCCATTGCTCCATTAGCACTCCAAATGTGGAATGTACTAAACTGAAGCATCTGTTGGCCATCAACATATGGTCCCGTCTGGAAGATGGCCTCATGTGTCTATAGACAGACATTGTTGCTCATCCCTGTCTATCCTCAGACAATGCCAGGGAATGGGTGACTGTGACAATATGCACACAATTCTGTAATTTTCCATGAGTCATGATTAGCATTCACAATAGACTCGACCCAGTGCATTCTGTACCCTCCTTGGCTGTTCTCCTGTTACTTACCTGTGAGGTTCAGTCACCACCTATTCTGTTGACAAGGGACGTCCACCTCTCTGTTCCACCACCACTGTTCCACAGCACATCATCAGAATCCAACTGTCCCACAACTGCCTTGGGGATTGCCATGTCTGGTTCATCCTTACCTCCATCAAGCGGCACCCCCAGGGTGAGGCAGAGGGCTGCCAACTTCACCTCCATGGAAGTTGGCATCCTGGTGTCCTGATCAACTTTGATGCCCACTTCAGCCCAGCAACTCAGCTCGGGCAGGCCAGACAATCGGGGATCTCTGAGAACATTATGGCTGCTATCAATGTGGGGGGGTGGCAGTCCATGCCATTGAAACCATGAAGAAGCGCTGGGATGACCTGAAGCACCTTAGCCATGTGAATGCGAAGGCAGCCCTCTATGCAGGTGCCACCATTGAGGTGCACCCTGCGGGCTGCCATCGGATGTCACCCCTTCAGCTCTGGGTCCCAACGCTCCACTCCCAGATCAGTGGCAGTCACGACTGGAAGCTGTGGGTGAGTACCCATGTGGTGCACTACTCTACAGTGTATGTGTGTTCTGCATAGGTATGCATGATTGCAGGTACTTCCTCCTTTGCACAGCATGTGTTTTCCACTGCTCTATACTGCAATGCAGCCTCATGCCAATGCTTTTTGAATTTGCTGCCAGACATCTTGGATGTGAACAAGAGTAGATATGTGCACTGTCAGTTTTTGCTGAGTTGGTACCCTCGTGCGCATGCATTGTGAGTCCATGACAAAATGTACTCATAAAGTTAAAGATGACAGATTTTGATGTTGGGGGCATGTGAGGTACCTACATGCATGCAACCTCTATGGGTTACACATTTTTATTGAAGATTGCATCATCCTCACTTAGCAGCTGCGACTGACAAACGTGAATGGATGTCTGGAAATGACATGTTGGAGCATCAACCTCTCAGGGACCGCAGTGTGATCTGTCAGCCCAATGCATGAGGAACCAGAGATGATGTGTAATCATGTCATTTGTTTGGGCTGGGGGTAAGAGCATATGTGCTTGTTCCTCAGCAATGGGTGCCTGTATTTTTTGCATGCTTTCTGCTAAAACTGTTATGGGTGCATGTTGCTTCATCCACTTGAATGTCCTGCTGTGCTCGATCAATTCATGGCTGGCTCGAGGGGTCCTGCATGAAATTAGTTGGCTTGCCAGCTATGATGTGATCAGCTGTGCACTCTTTTTCCCTGAGGAGGTCTCCTGGACCTTCTATGATCCCATGCATTTAGCGTTTGGCCCCTTACCAAGGGACCCACTGCCCAACCCTCTACCCCTATGTTGTGTCTCCCGGGCCATGCTCCTGGGGGACAGGGAGTGGTGTATGCCATGCCCAGCCATCTGATGATGGACATGGGGAATGCAAGGTAGGTGCAGAGGTCTGGCTAGCCCCAGAGGTCTGGGTGGAGTGAAATCTGGAATGTACTCCTGTTGTGTCTATGAGGAGGCATAACACCTTTGACCAAACCACCTCCTCTTTCACAAAGGGTGCAAATTTTACATGTAGGCATAGTTGCCTAACACAGCATATCCCCTAGATCTGACACCGGTTCTTGCAGGAGACAGTTAGCATTGAAATCCCCCCCCAAAATAAAATAACCTGATGGAACCCATTCTTCTATTGCCAACAGGCGATGCGATCGATCAAAAAATGAATAAATACCTCCAGTGGGAAACTCCATTATGCCAACAAATATTAACCAACAAGAGACAAAAGTCTTCTCCGGGGACAGAAAATTCTACTGCTAGAATCCCATAGAAGGAATTTGAAAACTTTTGGTCGGTGAAGCCCTGGTCTATGCAGATTGCAGGAGCCCGGTCCCCTGCTGTGCGCCCCCCTGCTAGGTTTAGCTGCTTGGAAAAAAATACAAAAACCCTCTAACAAGGGTGGGGTGGTCAGCCATGTTTCTTGCAAACAAAAAAAAACGGCTGTTTCTAGAAACTGATAGATTCTCCATGTTGGTAAAAAGATGTTGATTACCCAGCGAGTTCTAAGATTGCAATTTTAAATCTAGTTTGCCAACTACTAGGGCTGACAATCCTGGTTCGTAATCATACAATCCTGTGTACCAAAGCAGGAGCTGGATCATAAAACCGCCCCACTTGGAAAACCCTGTTCATTCTGACTATTGGGCTGGCACATCCATTGCTTACATTGGTTAGAATAGCCTAGGCCTACAGAAGCTCTTATCCTAACAGGTTGCAGCTTAAAGCCCTATTCATACCCCTGCTCAACCTTAAAGCCCAACATCTGCAGATTAGTCCTTTCTGGCAGTATCAAGTCCATCACCAGTCTTGAGCCAAAGTACATCACAGAATGCTTCAAGTTCTGCATATCCGGAAAGAACACTCTATTAATATCCGCTGAAGACAAAGCACGCAGGGACATGAGTTCAGAGAAAATCAAAAGAACATTCATGAGATTTAAACAAAGTGGAACTGAATCCCCCAGCAAACTTGAAAATTGAAGGATATTACATTACAAGTGACCCAAACGAGTCAGCCTTGGACCAAACAGTGACTGATCATTCACACCACCTGGAACAGAGTTGGCCTGAATCTGACCAGGGTGTCGCTCTTCAAACAGCACATTCTTTGCAGAGCCCTGCAAACTGTAAGACTTATCTTGACCCCTCCCCCACGATTTCAATTAAATTTTATTTGTATGTTCTTTTAGGGAGGATTTTAGGGTGTCAGAACCAATAGGTGGCTTCCCCCACCTCATATCATCCACCACCAGGGTGACAAGCTCCCAAGTCACAGTCTAATGATTCACTGCTGGTAAGAAATTAGGGGCTGGTAGTGCAACATTCCCCAAAAAGCACTAACCCCCCCCATGGGCCATTTCTCCTCTGTTATGTGAATGAGTAGTCATTTTTTTCCCTTCCAACACTTATGCTGTGTGCCTACCCCCCGTGATTGCTAAGGCCTTAAGCAGAGTACAGTGCACAGATAACATATTCATAGACCTCTCTAAATGTAAGCGGAAGGAGGCAGCATCCAATGAGTAATGGGAAACATGAGTTCTGAAACAACAGTGTTTTGATTATTTTAGCACATACCTCCATATGGATGACACTCTCCTGTAGGCTCCCACCCTAAGGTAAAATGAAGGATATCAACAGAATCAGGGTTTCAACATTTGAATCACAGTCCCTGCACTTGTCCTAGTGTCATCTCCCAACCAGGTGCTATACTACGAAACAGTGGTGTAACACAAAATGTGGGGGGCCCCCCTGTGGGCCATGCTGAGGGCTCCCCAACTCGGCAAAAAGTCAAGGGCTGTGCCATTCTTTGGGCCGGCCTAGATTACCACGCTTACGCAATACGCATAAACGTGCTGCTGCACCAGGAGAAAGATATAAATAAGTGATTTAAGGCATTATCCAGCACACTTTCTGAGGAAAATTGGCTGAAAGGCCAGAGCGTTTGCAATTGTTTTGCAGGGTAACAGCGAACCAAAAATCCAATACATGCAAGTCACCAACAGTGGACAGGAACATTAATGCTTTAATCAATATAATGCTTTGCTTTTAAAAATGCCACATCACAATGAAATAATGTCCAACTGGCCGCACAATGTAAACCAGTTTAGAAATATAATACAATATTACAGTAAAGCATGCCAGGCCACATTTAGATATACCTAGACTGGTTTCACCAAAATGCCAGTTGAAGCAACAACACGTATCATGGTTATTTTTATCAGAGATGCCCGGAAAAATATACAATATACAATGCTGCATTAAGAAACGGCTAGAATAGCAGCACCCAAACTACTTTATCAGAGAAGCCTAGTTAAAAAATGTCGAGCTAATCTAAAATATTTTACTAGACTGGCTGCACCAAAATGCCGCTCTAGCCACTAACAACACATATCATGCCTGCTTAGCCTGAACATGGATGACCTTTAAGATTTATAGGACAATCCCCATCCCAACCCTCCCACTCACCCATCCCCTCTCCCTCCCATCCCCATGTCTGAAACACCAATATCGGCTTCTCTGCCCTGAATTACCTCCTTGTCCCTTTTCCTTGTCCCAGTTGCCTCATAGGTAAGTACTGAGATGAGGAAGAGTGGTACTAGGAGTAATGTAGATTATAGGTAACTAAGCTGGGCATTACCTCCATGTCCCTCTCCCTCATCCCTGTACATGTGTATAAGTCAAAGTGCCTCATACACAAGCACTGGGATGAGGACAAATAGGGCTATGAGTAATGAAGATTACCAATAAGTAACCAAGGAATTAAACACAAGTCGTAGGGCAACACCATTGAGCTGACTGGACTTCAGCCCTCTCCTCCCCCCTGAAATTCTGGGCTATGCTGACTCGACCTGGCTGACCTACAGTGTCATTGTTGGACAGAACAGGACACAGATGTTAAACAGCACCTGGGTTTCGCTGTTAAAAAAGGCGCAGCAATTACTAACGTAAAACATGTCACTGTAAGTTCCTGCATTCAAATGAATAATTCTTTAGGCAATTGAAATATTCTTGATGTGGGGTTTTTACTTGCATGTCAGGGAAGTGATTGGAAGGGTAGAGAGGGGACAGGATACCACTTATTCTCACAGCAGTCCATAAGTGGGTGATTTCAGACTTAAAGGAGAGAGTTAACTGCTTGTAACATTGAATCTGCACTAGAATAGTCTCATTAGAATGCAGAAAGAAGTTAGATGCCCCACACAAATGTGTTTGCCACTTCCCACTACCCGTGAAGTTAGCACCTCTCCCAACATTTAAAGGGTTAGCACCCCCACATCCCTGAAATGTAGGTTTTGTTGCACCCCTGGATACAAGCATACACACCATTCATCATACACACACACAGAAACACCCAGCCACCCATACATTTAAGTGTGTACCCTTTCACCAAACAGGCACACCCAGGCAGCCACTCGTACATTTAAGTGTGCACCCTTTCACTATAAAGACACACCCAGGCAGCCAGCCATACATTTAAGTGTGCACCTGTTCACCATACAGGCACAGAGGCAGCACCCTTTAAGTGTGCACCTTTTCACCATACACTCACATAGGAAGCCACCTATACATTTAAGTGTGCACCCTTTCACCATACACTCACACAGGCAGCCACCCATACATTCAAGTGTACACCCTTTTACTATACACTCGACACACACACCCAGACAACCATGCATTTAATTGCACACCCTTTCACCACACACTCACACCCAGGCAGCAACCTATATATTTAACTGTGCACCCTTTCACCATACACTCTGACACACACACACATTATGGGGTTTAGGGGAGCCCTATTATTTCAAAAAGAAAGGTTTTTTTTAAAGTCACTCTGACTTCATAAACAAAATGGAATGGAACCATAAGGGAAATAAGGCAGAGTGACTTGAAAAAGAAACTATTTCTACTAGTCAAGGGGGGGTAAAAACTATTTTTACCCCCCCTCTTGACTAAACCTCACCAAACTTGCCAAAATATTTCAGAGCAGGCCACATACTTTTTTTGTTGCAAAGTTGGTAAGGATTCATCCGGGGGAGCGAAGTTATAAGCCTCCCAAAATGTGCTCTTCCTATGAGTTGAGCAACTTAACTTAACCATAACTACACGGGTGCTACCGCATAGGTGTCAGTGCCCCCTGTACCGGGGGGGCTGTAGGCCCCCATTACACCAGTGCTACGAAATAACTCTTATCCCTCAAACCTCAGCAATGAAGAGCAAGAGTGATACTCATGTGGGTCACCTGTGATGTGAAGTAGCAGGATGCAATACAGAAATTAGCACTCTGATTCTCCAAATTAAAACCTTAAGTGGAATCAGCGGAAACAGACAAATGCAGGTGGTGAATCGTGTTACTCTTGGACATTTCACTGAATGTCGGCTCAGTGTACAAATCATTAATGGCAGTGAATTACTTCTGCTCTGCAGGAATACAAGGATTGGCAGAGGAAACACTGCCCACTCAGCCCTTACACTTCCACAAACAGTTATCTCAATCAAAACGGTAAAACAGGCACAGCCAAGAGATCTTCCTCCTTTTGCAGTAATTTACAGTAGCTTTTGTGGTGATGTAGGATGAGGGAAGGTTATACTCTTAGAAATGGTGTGATATAAGACAGCAGCAACTCAACAGCTGTAGCACTACAGTTTCAAAATAAAATAATGTCCAATCAAGGCTCTATAAAAATGTATATCCTGTATGCAAACAAATCAATTTATCAACTAACTATTAAAAATGCTATAAAAACCCACCCTGCAAAAAAAGACAGAAAATGCACAACACATATTTGCACACACTCTGGATACTTTAGCGGGAAGGAAAAAAGAAGAATTGCTATAATGTCACACAAAAGGATATGTTATTTAGGGAAAAGATTCAGCAAGGGCATTAGCTAGTTTCCAGGTCCCTATAAATGGGGCTCGGGCTCTAAATAGTGCCTGGTTCCAGTTCTTCAGTGGGTTAACAGGAACAAACCAGGCTTGGAGATATGATGCTTGTGAGCCAAATTGGGTTCGAAGTCGGTGAGTTAGGTTGACACCGGGAGGTGAGTCAGCATTGAGTTAGGTTCGAGCAGTGCTCCATGTTGATCAAAGGAGGTGTCCAGCAATGGAGATTGATGGATCACCGGGAGCAGTTTGATGACTAGGTTGATGAGAAAGCTGAGGTGACAGCAGTTCAAGTCAAGTCAAGACAAAGTCAAGACAAAGTCCTGACAGTTCGTTCCTTGCTTCGATAACGTAGAGGTTCTAAGTTGTATGCATGTTGTGCAGCTGTTGGAGCCAGATAGGTGATGAAGCTCTGTTGGAATGATACAGCATCAAACCAGTTTAATTGACGCAAGGAGAGGTTTAAAGTTCAAAGGTGGTTCAAAAGTGGTGAGCAAAGTTTAAATGAGTTTCAAAGTGGTTCAAGCAATGAAAACAGGAGACCTGACTACTTTGGTAAAAGATCACAGGTGATTGGATTGTATTGGATACAAGCAAGCCTCCTTTATGGGGTGTAATCACTGATTACACCCTGATCCTTTCCTGATGTGCCTTGTTCCACAGGAAGTGTAGGGGAAGGAAGGCTCAGAGCCCACAAAGACTAAGAAGCACTTAATCAAGCCACTTGTGCTTTCTGATTGTCCTAACTCCATCCCTGCCTCAATCTGCAGCTACTGTGAGGCAGACCTTTGATATGTAAATGCTTTTTGAAGCCAAACTCTCTGGAGATCTCATGGTGGGAGCTACTGGGCCTGGCACGGAAGGGTTATTAATCCTCCCAGAGAATCAACAGAGGTAGCTACCTGATTTTTGTCTCATTGACTTAGACAGAGATAGGCAGGATGCCTGGAATCCACATAGCCTCTCATAAGTGGTCTGAGCTCACAGGGTGATACTGATGTGAATGCAATTTGATCAGTGGTCGAAGTGTACAAAAAGAAGTAGTGGAACTATGTTCCCTGCTGGCCTGCACACACTCCCCACAAACCCCATCACCACACCCCCTCCCACACATAATACTAACCCCCAAACACTTGCACCTGCTGTTTAAGGGAACGTTCAGTGCAGTGCACTGAAAGTGTAAGCTGCAACGTCCTCCTACACTTTTATTTTAAAATGAAACCATTCCGGAGCGATTTCTTTTTAAAATAAAAGTATAGGAGCTGTAAAACGTAATTAAAAAAGTAGAGGAGCACCGCTCCCAGCCGCTCCCGCTCACTTCGACCACTGAATTTGATGTAGATTGAACCATTATATGAACTATCATACACCAAACCAAAAACCTTGGTATTGCTTTTATTTCAAGATTACCGTGCCAACAGAGCAACTGTTACCTCAGAAGCTTGGATGGCAGCCAATGGGCTCTGCCTTAACAGTGACAAAACCGAAATAACCCTGAATAAGATTAATGAACAATACAACTCCTTCACCATAAACAACACTCAAATCACAGTCTCACCATCAGTAAAGACTCTGCGGATGTACTTTGACTCCACTCTCTCCATGACACACCAAGTTAGCGCCATTGCTGCTTCGGCTTCATTCACCACTAAACTGATCAATGCAGTGAAACCCTACCTTTCTACAAAGAACTGTCTTTCAAACGCCAGAGCCACCATTGAGTCAAAACCTGATTACTGCAACATTCTCTTTGCTGGTACCTGTGCAAAAAATCGAAACAGATTACAAATTATTCAAAATAATGCACTCTGAGCAGCCCTAATATCCCCAAGAGGGAGCATATCTCCAATGCTAGTCACGCGGCCCACTGGCTCCCCGTTCAAGAACGCATCATCTTGAAGACCCTAGCCATAACACACAAATGTCTCTCCCTCACATCCCCAGTCAGAGCCAGCTCATCCAGGCCTAAACAATCGCACTACTCTAACCAATTGAACATCCCGCCCATCAAACGGGACAAAGCTGGCTGCACCAGCTTCCCTTTCATAGCCCCAACATAATGGAATGCCCTCCCAACCACCCTAAGGAATGAGACCTTGCATCTGTCATTCCTCAAAGCCCTCAAAATGCCACTCTTCAACAAGTTCACACCTCACCCATATGCCCTCCCTTTAGATAACTTGCTATTATGGCATCAGATTTAGACGGTTCTGCTGTAACCCTTTGAATTGGAGGGAACCCATCCTTCATAATAATGCACTATAACAGCTAGCTGTACTGTTTTAGGTTCCCTGTAACCACGAACAACAGACAGGCTGTCTTTCTTTCCTTTTCTTTATTTTGTATATCTTGTAACTAAGCAAGCCATGCACGTAACAGCGCCACGATGCCTGAGGGCTGCTTTGTGCGCTTTATAAATGTAATAAATAAATAAAAAATAAACCTGCTTTGTGACATTGGAGGGTAAGAGCCACATAACAGAAAACTGAGGCAGCAGAGCACAGGTATCACTATGCTTGTTTTAGTGTAGCTTTCAGAGGTATTACCAGTGTTATTTTATTGTTTAATAAACATCCCCAAATGTCAGGGCTTTCACACCCTTACCGGAAGGCAAGTTGTCACAGGCACTGCTGCAAAAATACACTTAACCTGATAAATAGGTAATCAAATACGCTCTACAAGCTTCTTTTAGAAACTCATTAATTTATTTTGCATCCAGATTTCCAATTTGTGATACAAATATAGGCCTCATTATAAGGTTGCCGGTCCGGGAACTACGGTACCGGTAAGATAGCCTGTGCCTTAGTTCCTGGACCGGGAAACTATGAGTTGTGCTCGTGAGTGCCTTTCTGCCTGCCAGGTCGGACCTGGCGGGCAGAGCGACACCCGTGAGCACAGCATGCGGCTTCCATTGCTCAATGGGAATGGTGAACAATTTTTCCGGTGGCCCGGAATGGGCAATTACCGGGTCCGCCAGGGTTGTAATACCCGGGTACCTGCCCGTTCCAGGGTGCCGGAAAAAAAACGATTCCAGCGGCAGCCGTGCCTGTCTGCCAGCGTCGTAATGAGGCCCATTGTTTGAAAAGAACAAGTTTAAAGGCATTGCATTATTCTCTTTAAAATCCGACATTAAGGCAGTACAAAAATAGCTGGTCATTTGGAAATAGCTTGCTTTTGATCATTTGGAAATACTGCTAAAAATAGTTAAAACAATGGCATATTGCTAAACATAAGTTTGCAGACAGTGCAAAGCTAAAAATATTTTGGAATTTAAAACAATTTGTGAATATGACATGTTACATTCTTTGCAAGTTTACTTTCAGATACAAGGGGACACTTAATATTTCTGGACCTGAGACATTCTCACAGCAAGTGTGTCTAGCTTGAAAAAATAAATAAAAAAATAAATAAAAGCTTGCAGTATAAATGTTGCTGTGGATCAGAATTTCATATGCAGTAATTTCCATTACCACCACATTGGAAATCTTGGAGGTTACACAGTATTAGGGCTTTACTGTGAGTAGGCCAGCATCATATTGTGAGGGTTTTGAGAAACTATGACATACTGGAACATGCACATTAGCAAACATGAGGTTTTGAAGTAACCCTTTGTGTGCACTATATAGGAAAAACAGTGAGGAGGTTGCACCCTTATTGAGGAAATAACTGTTTCTGGAAGTTTCTCCTTGGTCTGGGGTTTAGGTAATGGGGGTATATTTGCAAGGGAATGCATGAACTTGTGTTTTCTATGATACAAAATTACAGGTACAAATAACATAAGAGTGCTCAGAGAGGCACAGCTCCACCTCACTGATGAGGCCCAAAAATGCTGAAACTCGAGTATGTGGTTGCTGTTGGTACTCTTGTTCAAAGGAGGTTTGCCTTTCATTTCGTTGCTGGACTGCCCCTGTGGGTGGGACAAAGAATGATATGCAAATAGTAATTCCTCTTTTGTGAAAAGTACAGTGAGTTAAAAGCGATGGCTGCTGACTCTCAAAGTGGGTAAAAAGCACAGAACACGTTATCATGCCATGTTCCTTCTAGAGAGGGGCGCTTGCTACTTTTTTGTATTTATGTAAGGAACTTGGGGTTGGTCACCCTACGTTACCTGGGGAAACCCAGACGTGGGCCACTTACTCACTGTGCTCAGAGAGGCACAGCTCCACCTCACTGATGGGGCCCAACAAGTCTGAAACTCGTGTGTTTGGGGTTGGTGTTGGTACTCTTGTTCAAAGGAGTATTGCCTGGCATTTCGGTGCTCGACTGCCCTTGTTAGTGGGACACAGACTGATATGCTAATGGATATCCCTCATTTTTGAAAAGTACAGTGACCTAAAAGCGATGGATGCAGACTCTCAAAGTGGGCAAAAATGGCAGAACAGGCTATCGTACCATATTCTTTCTAAAGAGGGGCACCTGCTACCTTTTTTGTATTTTTGTAACGAACTTGGGGTTGGTCACCCTAAGTTACCTGGGGGAACCCAGACATGGACCCCTTGTTCACTGTACTCAGAGAGGCACAGCTCCACCTCACTGATGAGGCCCAACAAGGCTGAAACACGTGTATGGGTTTGCTGTTGGTACTCTTGTTCAAATGAGGTTTGCCTGGCATTTCGGTGCTGGATTGCCCTTGTGGGCTGGACAAAGACTGATATGCAAATGGATATTCCTCCTTTGTGAAAAGTACAGTGAGCTAAAAGCGATGGCTGCGGACTCTCAAAGTGGGGAAAAACGACAGAACAGGCTATCATGCTATGTTCTTTCTAAAGAGTGGCACCTGCAACCTTTTTTGTATTTTTATAAGGAATTTGGGGACGTTCACCCTAAGTTACCTGGGGGAACCCAGAACCCAGACATGGAACCCTTGCTCACTGTGCTCACAGAGGCGTGAGGCACAGCTCCACCTCACTAATGAGGCCCAACAAGTCTGAAACACGTGTATGGTGTTGCTGTTGGTACTCTTGTTCAAAGGAGGTTTGCCTGGCATTTCGATGTGGACTGCCCTTGTGGGCGGGACACAGGCTTATATGCAAATGGATATTCCTCCTTTATGAAAAGTACAGTGAGCTAAAAGCGATGGCTGCAGACTCTCAAAGTGGGTAAAAACCACAGAACATGTTATCATGCCCTGTTCTTTTTAAAGAGGGGCGCCTGCTACCTTTTTTGTACAAATAAGATAAGACTTCACCACGCTACGAAGTAAGTAGCAAGATTATTTTATTCACGTGTCATCTCACAGTCTCCGTTCTCTCCAAGATCATTTCTCCAGTTACACCTCACAAAATCTTCACTGGAAAGGGTAATGAAAATTAAAAATTCCCTATTTTACAACTCACCCTGAAGGAAAGTCCATTTAAATTAACAAAGAACGTCAATCATTTTAGCTGATAGATTTACAGATTGTACTTTATTTTTTACCATCTATTTAGACAACTCCAGAACATTTGTTGCATAGACCAAATGCATTTGTGCTATCTTTCTTCTTAGCCATATAGTACTTGGTTAGTAATTTCATGTGCTGGATGTGATTCCCTTCCAAAACCAACATTTCATATCTTCACACTGGCAATTTCAAAGGCCTAATATATCTCAATTTGCCTTTATCCACCATCCCATGATTGAGTGGCATTCACACACCAATCCTTGCTCTCATTGTCCTTATTTATAGCCTGCCTGTCCTCCCTCCTCAAAGTTCCATCAACCAAAGTCAGTTAAATGTCATTCCCTATCACTTGGTTGACCCTCTCAATCCAACTGCTGGGGATCATACAGCGATCAATGCAAAGTCAATGGAACAGTGCCTAAAGAAACCTTGCATGGCATCCAAAACCAATTAAACATCATAATTATATTAATACAAATAAGACATAACAGAATTTGGTTTTCTGTTCCGTTTTGACAAACATGTTATTATCTATGAGCACTCACTTCTCCTTTGGAGTTCCACTCCATTCACTGTGAATGGCAGTCAGTAAAGTTTGAAATGCACCCATGACATCCATACCTACCTTAATTCATGATTCATAAGGTACTTCCACTAGTCACAAATGTGTCTCCATTGTCATTTTTGCTTTGTTACAACACATAAACTCATCACACTCCCTCAATACTCCTTAATGTTCCGTGTCCATTTTAGGACACTTTAAGTGTTGTATTACCGTAATAGGGTTTCTTCCAAAATGCCTTTGAGGAATCGGGCCAATTAAAACACACTTCACATTTTTGATTACATGACTGTGGCATTGTACAGAACCCTATCCATTTAAATGATGATTTTATAGTTTCTTCCAGTCATCATGTTATCTAGTAAGTGACAGGAATCTAGGGTTGCCTGGATAGCAGGTGTGCTTAGGTTTGGATTATTCTTGGTTCCTACTTTCTGATGGTTGGACAGCTGCATTGCCTATCTAGTAGCTCTGCATGAAACCACCTACAAAAATATACATGGGAAACATGTCAAAAGGGCACTCTGTGAGTGGTAGCTGCAACAGTGTTG
Source organism: Ambystoma mexicanum (assembly GCF_040938575.1). Taxonomy (NCBI): domain Eukaryota; kingdom Metazoa; phylum Chordata; class Amphibia; order Caudata; family Ambystomatidae; genus Ambystoma; species Ambystoma mexicanum. The sequence goes on from NC_090927.1 coordinate 330,532,776, forward strand.
AGTTGAGCGGTAAAGGTGAAGCGTGATTGGTCAGTGATGGCTTTCTCAGCCTTGGCACCTGGACAGCTACCAGCCCATAAGCGACAATTGAAGGTGATGAGAAAGGACCAAAGGTGCTGCTTGTCCCAATAAGGTTACCATTTTCTGATTCCAATGGCCACAAGCCAGGACATTTATCTTTCAACTTCACACTGTATTGTATCTTTTGTCCCAAAGAAATGAATGGGAACGAAGGTCTCTATCTGCCCATGTCTGGAACAAATGAATAGGCGTTCTTTGCCAGCTGCAAGTCAGCATGCCATAATTTCTCAAAACCCTCACAATATGATGCTGCAATGTACCTCGCTTGGCCTTTAGAGACGTGTTCCAGATACTTTACTATCAATGTTAGGCCTGAGTTGGTGGTAATCAGCATGTAAGAAATCCTGCTTTTCGAACGTGACAGTCCTGCATGTACTGTTGACATCACGTAGGAGCAGTCGGACTACACTGTGATTTCCTCATCTACGTGTGCGAAGGATACAAAAAGTGCTTATAATGCTGCTGCTTGAGCTGAAAAGTATGTGGCCAATCGCGCGCTCACCACTACCTCAAATATCATACTCTGTCTCATTTTCACTACTGCCATTCCAGTTTGTCTCTCCCCTGAAGGCTGGTCAATTGTCGAAGACCCGTCAATAATGAGCACTCCTCCCCTGTGAGGGAGTTTTCTCTGACGTCGGATACGTCATCATAATATTCAGTGTATTTGATGCAATCATGTACATAATCCCCTTCCTCAACTGGTTCTGCTATGACGGTTGCTGGATTCACTAATCTACACCTCACCACCTTTACTGCTGGGTTTGAAATTATCATTTCTTACCCAGATGTTCTCTGTGTTGTCAATGTGTTTTTGGGTTTCCCGAGAATGGCAAATAAGGCATGCTCCACATACAGTGTTATTCCACTGCCTATTGTGATATTTGCGGACTTCACAATGGCTAAGGCTGCTGCTGTCAATGTTTGTTCGCTAGGCTAATTACCTTTAATTACTGGATCTAAAAGCCTGCTGTAGTAATCCAAGGACTTGTGTCCCAGTATAGTCTTCTCTGTGAGTAATGATGTCATCACCATCCCATTGGAGTATACAAAAAAATAGAATTCTTCACTGTAATCAAGTATCCCCAATACTGGTGCTGTGCACATTGCTCTTTTCAATTCATGAAAGGCTTCTATCCTTTCATTTTTCCAAGCTATTTCACTGTTGTCCCTCTGAGCCTCTTTGAGTCCTATTAGGAGTGACTTAATGTATATGCTCTAATCCAAGGCTCAAGCTCTGCAATAATTGCATAAACCCAAAATTGTCTGCATCTCCCTCACTGTCTTGGGCTGAGGTGTTTTCGTGATTGCATCAACTGAGCAATGTATAGAACCTCTTTCTGACTATCCTGTAATTTGGCCTTGTCCACCTTGTACTCCTCATCTGCCAAAACTGTAATCAGTTGTATGGAGACACTTCGACACTGTTGTTCTGTCTCGCTGCACACCAAAATGTCATTCACATACTGAATTACTGCACCATCCATGTGTAGGTTCCCCAAATCCATTTGGAGAATTATGTTAAATATAAAAGGGGACTCACAGTTCCCCTAAGGTAATCCTGTATGTTTCCACTTTGTATTTATATATGTGTGGGACAATTAGTCAATAAATGCAACCACATTTGTGGCCCTATAAAAGCCTTGTGCATATATGGCAATGCATGACATTGGGAATCTCCCTTCTCAAATACCGGATGTAGTGGCCCCCGTATCTACAAGAAAAGAGAATGTTTTGTCACCTATGGTCATGCCCACTCGTGGCTCCTCATGCGGGTTAGGTATGACAGATATCAGGAATCTGATTTGGGGTAGAGGACGGTGCTTCTTGTTTCCCAAGAGGCGATAAACTACATTTCCCATCAGGCTTTGGGATGCGTGTAGTTCCTCTTTCCCACGGTATGCCATCTGCTCATTAGCAGTAACTGTTGGAAACTCGCCGCCGCCCGTGCCTCGGTGCAGATAATTACAGATTATCAGCATGGGTGGCGGCAGCTGAAGAAGCAAGAGCATGCAGGAACATTTTTGACGCCAAAGGACTTTTGGAGCTTTCCCCGGGCCGTGACGGTGATTAGCAGCCTAAACAGGAGAAAAAGCAGTCGCAGGCCACGGTGGTGAATCCGGCTCCTTCTCAAGTGTTGGGCATCGAACTTCGGGGTCCGGATATCCTCGTGAGGCATCCGGACCATCAGTTAAGTGTTCTACAACAGTGTTCATGTTTTGGTGTTAAAGTATACTTATTTTCGCTTGTTGATTTATGATATGAACACGGCAGGAAGTGTGTGATGAAACATGCCATGTGTAGGATACACGCTATATGTGAGACATGCCATGTGTGAGGAAACACGCTATGAATCTCAGAAATGACAAAACAGTGCCCTGGGAAAATAGGAGACTATCCTTTAAAGCGCACTTGTTTTGGAATCATCCTTTAGGGTCCACACAGCCTAAGGGCGTGTGTTTTGTGTATTTGTTGTAACCCTTGTTTGTTGTTTCAGTGGGCCCAGTGGGCCATGAGTCTTGCATCTTCGGGACAACCCCTTTGTTTGTGCCATGTTGCTTGTAGGCAACCCTATGTGTTTTCAGTAAGTATACGGCCCAAGGCGCATGTTATGTTATGTTCAAGTTCTATGTTCAAGTTTATAATCCTATGTTTTGTGGTGTGCAAAGTGGAGTCGTATAGGGCCACTAATGAGGTACACTACTGTGGGTATGTAGCAGGTGCATTACATGTATAGGAGGTCAGGCTAGGTGTTCAGGAAGTAGAATTACAGGTATAGGAGTATTGCGTATATTGTATGTACTTGCTTGTTTATGTTCCCTTCCTTTCCTTTGTCACTCCATCCCCTTTCCCTAACTTCATCTTCCCCCATTGGCTGCCACGTGGCTACCTGTGATATCATTTTCAGGCGCCCGTGCCAACCACGGTGGGAGGGGTCAATCTATTTGGCTTTTGTGGTTCGGAAGAGGGTATCGGGCCCCCTATTCCCTTATAAGTTTGACAACAGATAGGATGGAACACATCAAGTCAGTCTGTGGGCTGTCCTATTGTGGGTATAGGTTCATCCCTGTCCCAGTGAAAGGATTCCCTCTCACTACCATCAGGTTCCCTATCCTGGGTGCGTGAGTCTGTACTGCTGTGTTTGGGCTTCATGTGGCCACAGTATTCTGCTGCATCAGTGCTACGGGTTGTGTCTGCAGTTGTTGCATCTGCATGTGTGCCTGCTGTGATTGTGTCTGTGCTGGTGCTTGGGGAGCATGTTGCATTTGTGGTTCATGTGTCTGGTACTGTATGCGATCTTGGGCATAATAGTCAGGTGACTCTGCAGTGTATGCTCTCCAATCTTCCTGCATGTCCAACATTGTGGTGGTTGTCCAACGGGTCTGGGCTGCCCTTATATAACCCTCTTCCTCCTTGCACAGCTTGAAATCCAACCCCACTTCCTCTGGGCACCCGGGGCCAGTGTTTGTACACTTCTGTTCCTGCAAGCTCCCACTTGCCATTTGCTGTTTGTGCTGGAGATCTTGCATAACCATTCCCTCTCCACTTGTTAACATCTCCCCTTTTATTGAATATTTTGACAATTTCTCTGAACTAACTTTGTTTTGTCCAGTTTTCTTTCCTCACATTTCTTTCTAGTATTCTCTTGCATTAACCGACAATATTGTATTATAGTCAACTTAATCTCTGGGCATGGTCTTGCATCCATCCTCACTAGTTTCTTCAAATGCTTTTGTACATACTTGAGTAATCCCTGGCTTAATATGTGATAGAATAGACCTACTTTATTGACCCACAGCTCATGAGTCTCAAGACGCCAACGCTCTTGAAAATCTTGACTGACATGCGGGGTAATGTACTCTGAGCGCCTGCCATATGGCTGCTCAGCAGATATTAAAAGATGCTACGTCATGTGTTGTGTTCTGTGCAGTTACCCCAGGATATTCCTGCTGTTTCCAAATGTCATCAGCCCGCTCCCCAATAATGGCAGCGAACAAGCAATTAACGTCGCCCACTGCTAAGATCATCTAGGTTGTCAGTTTCACTATCTCATAAGTCCTTTTCTCCGCCCCTGTAGTTAATGATGGCAATATACATATCACATTATCCTTAGCCATTTGTGGCCATGGTAAGTATTGTTCCGTCCTCCGACTTCCCTAATATCGGAAATTGGGTTATCTCTGAGCAACTCAGGGGTTCATTAATGCATTTCATTTCTGTGAATGTTCCCGTCATTCTCATCTTATTTTGCCCTGTTAATGCCATCAGCCTCTTGGCAAATGGGACAACTTTATTTGGGCTTTGTGAGTAGCCCTTTGGTCGCTTTGTGTGTGGCTTGAGTATGACCCTTTCTCTTTCTATTTCTTCCCCCTGGGGCCACTTAGCCTCCTGTTCTATGCTTGCTCCCTCAAGGAGGATGTGTGCACTCCCCCCTCTTTCTCATCCCTGCTTTCTTCCTTTTCCTCATTCAACCCTATTGTCCCACAGCTGCCAACACTCTTCTCCTCCTCTTCATTCTCAGAATGTAACCGTTTCAATATGCTTTTTCCCATCGCCCCTTCATGGCTGTCTCTAATGATCCCGGCTCCTCTCTCTGTGGAAACCCTGCTGTGTTCCTCGCTATGTTAAGGGCATCCCCACTATCCCTTCTGCTACGATATAATGTCCCAATCCGCCTTCATATCCCCTCTCCGTCATCAGGAAACCTTTGGTTTTTCATGATCTCTTTCATCCTGTCTCTCCCAGCTCCTTTGTCTTTCTTACTCCTGTTCCTTACTTTTCTCCTCACTCTTGCACAGATGCTCATGGATGAGCCTATCAACTTCCCTTCTCTTCCTCTCTCTGTTCAATTGCACTTGCTGTTTCCTCTACTTCACTTGCTGCCATCTCTTCTGCTTCCTTCTGCCTCTCCCTTTCCTCCTATTTTCTAATTGTTTCCCTGTCCTACATTTCCTTCTCTCTGGTTCTTCTAATTCCCTCCTCCTTTTCTCCTGCCATTTCTTTCCTTCCTTTCCCTTTCCTACACCTCTTGTATCGCTTTTTCCCATTTGATTTCGTCCCCCTTTAACTTTGTTCTCTTTTGCGCTTCTTCTTCCTCGTTGTCTTGCTTATCGTTAACTTCCCTTTCTCAGTCTTTGGGGTGTTTTTGTGCTGGCTGTCTAGAGTAAGCAATATATGTCCTCCCACCTACTAACTCTTGTCCGCTGTTGTCCCTTCCATGTCCCTTTCTGTTAGCTTCACCTGCAGCTTGCAGCGCTCTTTATACTCATCACACATAGGAAGTGACTTTGAGTAATTTAACTTGCCTCTATTTATTGTGTCCTTACTGCTATGTGCACAGTGTGCATAAAGAGGGTTAGCGCAGCCTGTTGCCGCCTTCATTTCTTTCAATGGGTAAAATCCCTGTCCCTAACTTGGTGGGTCGGTGCTCTGGGGAGGAGGAGGATTGAGTTTTATGCTGATTAAATACCCACTCTCCCCTTGGTGGGTCCTCCACCTTGTCCCCGAAAATCTTCTATAATTCTAGGATTGCTAGCCTGCTTTGTAGCTTCTTTCCCTTATATGCGGCATGTAAATACGTGGTCATTTGTTGCAGCACAGCTTTTACAAGACTACCCTCCTGGGGTCAGGTTTTTACCATCTTGCCCACTGTCTGGCGAGTCCATTCCACTTACAAATATTAGCATTATACCTCAGAAGAGACTGGCACATATGCATTAGGGGAGTGTCTCCCATGATGGAACATCACAATTATTACTGCTGATACTTACTTGACCTCAAATTGGGTATCTACTTCAAATATGTTCACTCTATTTTCGCAATCTGTTATCAACAATCAATAAATCTTTTCCAAATTTCAACACTTCTCAATCCTTCCCGTACACCTTTCATGCTTCACCAACACCAATTGTGGTGCGTACCACAATCGCCACCCATACTCTACACTCTGCCCTTTAAGGCCAATCCCCAACCTTCACATGCTCCTGGAGCCCTCTCTCTTTACAACCTTGAGCCGGATCCCCACTCTTCAGCTTTTACCTCATGCCACAAGACCAAGATCGTTTCGATCACTTCACCACAATCTGTGTGCTTTCTACCACGGGCCAATAACCTCCTCTTATCAATCTTCCAAATTCTAATTTATGACGTATTTACAATGAGTAATCCTCTGCCAATCTTCCTCACCTCTACCCACTGACATCAATAACCTCCATATACATATAACATATGAGTGCACTCTTAAAACAACACAGTAACCAGAATACCCCACACTCACAGCCGTCTTCTTGCTTAATTCACCCAAAGCAATCGTTCCCTTCATTTTACCTTTCCTCTATGCCTTGACACAGGAAATCTTCTCTTCTTTGCTTTTTTTAGTCTTTTTAATGTTTTCTGTAATAGATAATAAGGTGCCACCTTCCACAACCCTGGCTACAGCCCTGTTCACATGAAAATGCCTCTCAAATAAACACTTTATCACTTCTTACCCACAACTAATACAACACTTCCCTCCCACCTTTGTTTGTCAGTTTGCTGTTCTCATACTTAGATATGTTGGTCAGCCGACACCGTAAGAACATCGCTTCCCACAATCTGCCACTCTGCCTTCTGGCCTGCAGAGCGCCCTGCAGGGAGTGAGAAGGAATTTCACCAAGGGTGCACCCGACGACCATGAGGATTTTCACGTGTGATTGACAATCGGGTCCTCTGGGGACACAGGGCAGTTTTTCAGGCTTGCGGCGGGAAAAAAACAGTACCTCACCGAGGACACTGGTGAACCGTCCTCTGCTACCATATGTCGTAATGAGGAGAAGACCCCCTATGTATGCGCAGCAGATGGTCCAGAGGGAATTCCATGCACCAAAAACTGACTAGTCCAGCAATGTGGCAAAGTACTGTTTTATTCAACAAAAATCAGATAAAACAGGGACAGGAATAAATCTCATGGGGCCTCATTACGACCCTGGCGGAAAGTGACTGACCGGACCGCAACAGCGTAAATAGCGTTTCCGCCATTGCACGAAGGAGCAAAGTGCGGCTAATTACGACCCATCGGGCACGAGCATTACGCCATGGCGGAATCCGAAAGGCTGCGATGGCGGAAATGACCCCAAAACGGCCCTTACCGCCGCCGTACGCTGCACCAGGTGCAATACCGCCACCCATCTTAGCGGTCACCGTAATGAGCGGTCACCGTAACGAGCGGGCACCGCAAATTACGGGCACCGTAAATATACGGAAACGGAAGTAAAAGCATGTGGCCGGAACGGGAAACAGCACGCCGCACAACTATAAAATCCGAATCCCAACACAACCATTAAAAATCCGACCCTGACACACATCCCAACCCGTTAGCAACCCCAGTTAAAAAAATAAATATGGGAAAGGTAGCCAAGAAAGCGTGTGATCGCAAGCGGCAGGTACACTTCTCCCGAGAGGAACTGACCGTGCTCACCGAGACCCTCCAGGAAAATGCCGCCGTCGTCTTCTCCAGTCAAATGACCAGGACGGCCCTTGCCAACAAGAAGGCCATATGGGCCCTGGTGGCACAGCGCGTAAGTGCGGTGGGGACAACACCCCGCACGCCACAGCAATGTCGCAAGCGGTGGGACGACCTGCGGATCCGCGTACGCAGCATACTTTCTGCGAACAGGAACATCGCCACAGCTACCGGGGGGGGTTCAGAGTCGCCCATCAAGTTGACCCCCTGGGAGGATATCTGCGCCTCCACCATAGGAATGGAGAGCATAGAGGGAGTCGGAGGGATGGAGAAAGGAGTGCCGACATCCGGAGAATCAGGTAGGTTGGCCAAGAGAAACAATGCGAAATCCACAAAACACGAACATGTGCAGTACCATGTGACCCCATAGTGCAATACATACTTTGCCCTGACAGCGCCCTCTAAAAGTCAGAATGAATAAACAAATCAATCAAGATGCCATAAACAACCCCTACATGTGCAGCATGCACCCCCTAACTGCAGGCAGCCAAATGAATGCATCCTCAATCCACACGAAAATGAGACCACCTCCAAGGCCCAGTCCCAAATCAGCCTCATGTACCACCCCAATGCATTTGATACGTTGCCATTCCAAATCCGACAGACCCATAACTAACGCTCGCCCCTCTTTACTCCACCACAGGGTCCGATACCAACGACGAGCTGCAGGACACCCCTACCAGCACGCCTGCAAAGAGGGCCAGGACCAACGTCCCAAGAGCCTCCACCTCAGGTGCAAGGATCAAGACACGGCAGCAGCAGGAATCAAGTGGCAGCACACTGGAGGGGACTGCAACAGGCACCCCAGCAGCCAGCAAGTCCACAACCCCAGCACCACAGGTCCCCCCAAAGAACGTATCTGATGGCACTGCCTCTGGTGGTAGCAGCACCATAGGTGACACAGCTGTCATGCCAGCATGCTCCGACACGGAAAACAGTGCTGGCGACGTAGGTACCATCCATGACCTTTCCCAATCCCCCTGCATGTTCCATCCCCTACACCATGACGAAACCACGCAGGGGCACCCTGAAGACGACGACTGGCCAACCCCCACAAGTCCTGTGCCAAGGCAACATGTGTTGAGCAGCCCCCCTGTCACACCACCGCAAATGTCCATGGCCCAGCAGAGGCAACAGTCCCTCGACCTGCTGATCGAGCAACAGCAGGAAGTGTCCACGCTACTCAAGGACCATGCAAATGAATGCGGGGGTTCCAGGGCAGCCATGGAAACATCCACCGAGACACTCAGGGCACAAATAGAGAAAAGTAGTGAGAGCCTCAGGGGAGAAATGGAGAGAAGCACCGAGAGCCTGAGAGCACAAATGGAGAAAAGCACCGAGAGCCTGAGAGCACAAATGGAGAAAAGCACCGAGAGCCTGAGGGGGGAACTGCATGCGACGTCCAAAGACGTTTGTGCTGAACTTGCTGCTGTGCGCCGTGTGCTCTCGGAGCTCTCACAAACCCTCAGAGACATGCATGGACGCGAGCAGGCAGAGACATCATCCGTGGCAAGTTCCGTCCAGGGCAGCCCCCAACGCAGATCTGGCAGGAACCTGCGCTCCACGGGCAGGGGTGCCCCTGATACCCGTAGAGGGGGCTTGCAATAGCGTCTACCCACGGACAGCATGCATATTTGGACACTGGTGTTGGGGGGGGAGGTAGTAGGGTGGAGGGGGTGTGTTGGGCTTCACTGGGTGGCGGGTCCATAGGGTGTATAAATCAAATCACATTAACAATACAGCACCTCATTATCATCCAATGACATGTGTGGACATTGATATTTGCGTACGAGGCCTTCATAGGCGTACAGTCCACAATGTGCCTGTACTACACACACACAGTGCCACAGGTCCCCTTTCCGTGTAATAGGCACCATGCGTGGTTGCTAGAAGCATGCATCTATGATGCTCTGTCGGATTGCACGTGCATCCTGTGCCTCATGGACTCCTTGAGGTGCCTCCACATCCCCACCCTCATCATCATCATCATCATCTTCAGGTGCATGCAGTACAGCGTCAGGGGGCATGGGCACATTCCTACGTATGCACATGTTGTGCAGCATGACACATGCCATGACCATCTTAGAAACCTTCTCATGGCTGTACATGAGTGCCCCGCCAGACCTGCTGAGGCTGCGGAAACGAGCCTTCAGTAGGCCGAATGCCTGTTCAATGACCACACGGGTACGTGAGTGGGCATGGTTGTAGTCCTCCTCATGCTCGTTCTGTGGGTTCCGGATTGGTGTAAGGAGCCATCTCTTCAGTGGATACCCGGCATCACCTGTATGAGACGAATAAAGGGTGTCAGTGGAATGATAGTGCTAAGTAGCCCCCCCCCCCTCCTGCAAGGTCATTGACGCATCAAATGGGCCACGATGTCATGCATGGAATGAGACTCACCGAGTAGCCAGGATCTGTGCCCTGCGTGTCGCTCCATGTAGCGTGGTATTCTTGTGTTCCTCAGGACCATAGAATCATGGGTAGATCCTGGAAATCTGGCACAACAATGCGTAAAGATCTTGTTGGAGTCACACACCATTTGCACATTGTTTGAATGAAATTGTTTCCGGTTGCGGTACTGGACCTCCATGGCATGTGGGACAACCAATTCAACATGGGTGCAGTCGATGGCACCAATGCAACCCGGGATGCCGCCAAGTGCATGGAATCCCACTTTTGCGTTGGTAATCTCCTGGTACGTGCGTGGTAGTGTGATGTGGTCGTCGGCGTGCTTCAGGAGGGCATCGTGCACTTGGAAGAGTGTCCGTGAGAACAGTGGCTGTGAAATGCCATGCAACTGTCCCACTGTGTGCTGGTAGGTGCCTGTGGCCAGGAAGTGGAGTACAGACACCACCTTCAGTAGGGGTGGGATGGCGGTTGGGCTATCTATCATGCTCACGAGGTCAGCATGTGTCATGTCCACAATGGCGATTATGGTGTCCCGGTCCAAACGGTAGAGGGTGTGGATCTGCTCAGCAGTGAGGTTGAACGGATCAGCTCGGAGGCGTGGGATTGCGGGCCGCCTGCGTGGTGGTAGTGGCAGTGCTTGTGGGCCTTGCTGACCCTGCCTTGCCCTCCTCCTCCTCCTTCTCCTCCGTCTCCCCTGTGCGCCCGGTTGTTGTACCTGTTGTTGTTCGTCGTCTTCTTGTAGTTGTAGCACTTGCAGTGCTATCTGGTCCCCCAGGCCCAACATCGCTAGTCCTGCCGGTAGCATTTTGGAGTGGGAGTGGTTGTGGGAGGGGTTTGGGTCTGCTATATATGTGCTGTCGGCCTGTATGGCCTCCACCTGTGCTGATTGAATGAATCTGTGGCAGATGCAATCCCTTCTGGCCGAGCACGTCCCGCACGTAAGGCTGCATTTGGCCGCATGGCATCTTGGGATTGGAATCATGTATCAAATCCCGATGGCAGTGTGATGTACTTTGACTGATTTTCATGCTATGCTCCCATTGTTACACATGCTATGATTGCAGCCGCTTACATACCTGTGAAGAGTCAGTGGTATGTAGGGCTCGAGCGATGGCCGACCCTCATGCAGTACAGTAACGTACTTCACCGACGGGCGTGGCGTCCCATTTGTGATTGCAGCCAGTTAGCATTATGACACACAGCCGCACTACATTGATGTAATTGTGAATGCAAGCGTTCACAGAAGCCTTTTCGACGTAATGTTGCAAGTGAGGAATTCGAAGGCCAGCATTTTTGGTTTTGAAGTAGCGGCGAGGATACGCCCACAGGTCTGGCTGGAAATGTAACGTTCTATTGTAGAATGTCCTTGGGACATGGCCCATAACGAGCAAGCAATGAATGATATGAATTGAATGGGATGCGCAATAGCGTAGTGGACGATAAGGCAGGACGTTCCCAAATCCATCTTGCTTCACTACACTACAGATCCGGCCAGGAGCACAGTGGTTTTTGCAGACTGCATTACGCACAGACGCGATGGAAGTTTCACATATTATGTGAGTGAATATTCATGCGTTTTCATTGCGGGATGAGGGAATGATGAATGGATGCATGGACAGATGATTCCGTTTAGGGTCTGCCATGTACATGGGTTTTTTGAATCACTCCCCTTCCCCTGCGCTATGTGATGCAAGGCTGCCATAGTGGGACTTACGTCTATCTGCCCTTGTCGGATCCTCCCTGTCTCGACGCGCCTTCATACACTTGTGTCTAGGCACGTTACTAATCCCATGTCATGGGTTCTATCTTGACGGACGCATGCACAGTAACCGACGTTGCCAATGGTGTATTTACCTCGATTGATTTCGTTATGATTCGATAATGATTTAGGGGTCTGTATATTCCTTTGGAGTGGGCTAGCATGCATATGGGTGTGGATTTGGTGTGTTGAATGAAGATTGTAATGCATCATGAGTCCCGTAATGCAATCGGTTAATTTGTGTTTCATTTGGGTGACAGGTATCTCCTGCCCTATTGCAGATGCCATCTCTACGCCACTCCTCCAGATGGGTTTTACTCTCGACACCTGCAGCTTCGGGTGAATCAGTGGAGCACCATTTCGATCTTATGGGACGATCGCCAATGGGCCACATGCCCTTACGCTGTACTGGTGGCTAGGTGCAACATTTCGGCCTTTCAGCTCGACTAGTGCCTGCCTCATGGGACGGACCTGCGGTTCTTGCCGCTTCCATGTTGCCTTTTGGAACGTTGATGTAGGCCCTGTGTGCCATGATGGTACAGGGCGTCACACAAGTGGAAGCTGGTCAATTATTGCAGATGCAGCCCTCGGTGATGATGGATGTTTTGGTGTTATTTTGCAAATTGCTGTGGGGCCTTTGTCATTTGGATGTGCATTTAAATTGTATTCCGATATTTGTCGTGTTGCGTTATTCTTTGCAGGTGATGTGGCGATTTTCGATTTGTGGCGGTATGTATTGCGAGATGATCTGCATTGTGTTCCGCCTTCTGAGTTGAGTTGTGTGGTACAGTACTGGCCGCGTTTGCCTACGTAGCACAGTATGGTCACGGATAGGGGCTGCCATTGTGACTGTTTACATGATGTGCTGTTCAGGGGCGGGGGATTGGCTTTTGGCCGACTGGTGCCTGTCAGCCAGGTCGATTGGTGGAATGATGGGATGTTCAGAATGTGGCTGGTCACAGGTGCCTGTGTTTGCGTGCGTTTGTTGGAGGGGGACTGGGGTCATGTCCATTGGAATAGCTTCTGTATTCATGCCATCTGTGCCCTGCAGCTCCCATCGGCCCCTCTTGGGATGAGCCTGGCTGCTCAGTCACTCTGCCAACTTGTGTGGTACATGCTTCTGCTGATGGTTGGTTTGTTTACTGGCAAGAGTACAGGGCTGGTGCAATCCCCCTCAGGATGCTGTTTTGGATGTTGCCTTGCGCTGGTGGCAAGCGATGGGGGACTACTGTTGTTTTGTGTCATGTGTTCTTGATTTTCATTTTGATGTATTGTACCTTCACATGCCTGTGCTGCATCAGTACGGCTATGGTGACATGCCGTACATGGATGCCCACTCACGGGGCGCTTTGAGCCCCTGCATGCATTTCTACGTTGGCATGCATGGGTGAATTGTAGATTTCACTGGTTGCATAGTGTGAGTGCATTGCGCCTGCCAGGAGTTGTGCAATGTGGCCAGGGAGTGGAGTACAGGCACTCAGTGGGCCATTTACGGTTGGTTCACGATGCCGTATTTCTCGCCATGGCGGAATGGTACTTTACGACGTGCTTGATGGCGTTCAGTACATGTCCGCTAGGGTCAGAATTCGCGTACCGTTGCGCCATGGCGGTGATTCCGGTTTTGCAAGGCGCGCGTGCGCGTACTTGGTGCAGTTAGCGTTGCCGTTCACTGCGGTGTCGCTAATGGCATCGTACTTTACGGTGACGGGTCATAATCGCAACGAGCGGTGTTCGATGGCGGTATTGCATTTCCGCCATCATTTTTCCATTTCCGCCAGGGTCGTAATGAGGCCCATGGTGATTTCCAATTTTCTCTCAACTTGTTTCAGGCTTGTCAACAGGTTTTCAGCTAATATGATGTCACACTAAAAGATACTTTGAAAAAACCTAAGGTGGGATAGGATTGGGTGAGTGACTCAATTACGTATTAGTATACTCATGGTATACTCATGGTATACTTAATGATAGTCAACCCTTGAATTCCACTGTGACTACATTGGCATTAACAAAATGAGAACAACATGAGCATGGAAACGTGAAAATATGAAGAAGAAAAAGCAATCTAGTAAAACTGGGACTTTGACTAGCTGGCTTGCGCCGAATGAAAAAGTAGCTAAATGAAAATCTCATGCACCCGCTGTCTCATTCATTTATGATAATTCAATTAAGTATATAGCCTATAGGGAGTGTACTGTGATTGGTTAGGCCATATCTAATAACTCTGCCTGAACCACCTATAACAAGATATATGGGGAAACATGTCATCAGGCCACTTTGTGAGTGGTGGCTGCAACACTGTTGAGGTGCGTGTTAAAGGTGAAGAGGGATTGGTCAGTGATGAATTTCTCACCCTTGGCATCTGGACGGTTACCAGCACATGAGCAACATTTGAAGGTGATGAGAATGGCCCCAAGGTGCTGCTTGTCCCAATACGGTTGCCATTTTCTGATACCCTACACCGCAAGCCAGGACATTAAGCTTTCAACTTGTATCTTTGTCCCAAAGAAACGATTCGGAACGAAGGTCTCTGTCTGCCCATGCATGGCTCTAATGAATAGGCATTCTCTGCCAGTTGCAAGTCACGTGTGCGGAAACTGCATTTTTAATTATTATGCTCAGTAATTTATGAGGATTTTAGCCCTTCTACTGTGAGTGTTGTTACCTCCCTTGGCCGCTAGACACTTGTTTGGGCTAATTCCCTCTCAATGTCATGGCCTGAGTTGGTAGGAACCTGACCTTATAGTTATAATTGGTTATTTATGATGTTCTTAATACCCAAAGTGCAGACATGGGGATCAAACCTGTGTTGCTCCATGTCGTCTTGCTTCGAAGGCAAGCACGTTGCGCCTGAGATATCCTCCCGAGACCTTCCAGCAACCTTTGTTTCTTTGCTTGTCCTGAAAGGATTGTGTCTCACACCTGGGACCTGTTTACCATCTATACTTTTCGAATGCTGGTCCAAACTTGTACTTCGCTGATAACCTGGGCAAACTATGCACTTTTTATCTGAGCTGTTCAGGCTTGGCTTTTCTACAGGCTAAGCAAGATAGGGTTCCTCTCCAATCTTGAGGTTTCTCGATATCTCCCTTTGACCCAAGTGCAGCTGCCCCCTCCATCTTGGTTTACATAGCCACTCATTCTAGTAGGGTTCTACATTATGCAAACTTTATATGTATTCTTGCACGTCTTGCATTTCAGCATAGAAAAAAGAGTACATGTTTTCAAACCTAGTGGATGAAAGCATGTTCTTCATGTCTACGTGCAATTGGACCTAGTGTTTGTGTGTCTTGTTGTTGGATGTGTAGTAGCTTGTGTGTCTGATACACCTATGCGTGTTGGACTCAGTCATGATGTCATTTACCTTTTTTATGATTACAGCTTGCTCCATCGTCTACAGGTTAACTGCCTCTGTGACGTCATCTGGGTATGGTCTTTAGGGCTGCCTTAGTGAATATAATCTCTCAATCTGGCAATACAATGGTGGTGAGGGGGTAGATGCCAGGAGGATGTGTACTGTTCATGTCTGTAACATCAAAATGGGGGAAGGGTTAACGCAATGATGGACATGTTCATCTGCCTCTCTTCAAGTGAACTGCAAAACCTTTATGGCTAAGTGCTGTAATACGTATTTGATGTATCAAATACCTTAGGAAAATTGGGCAAGAAATCTTCTGAAAGAAAATGGCCTTACTTAATTCCCTCAGGTCCACATAGATGCGTGTCTTGACAGCCTCATTGGGAGAAAGAACAAGAGGGGAAAACCAGTATAAGTGCTTTTGCGTGTACCGTGTTTTTAAATTAACCCTTTGTGTGTAAGAGTTGAGGCTAATCATTTGCATGTTCACACACAGCAAAGACACATGGGGCAGGGACACTGCCTCTATATGTTATGTTAGCCTAATAAGGTTGGGTACAACAACTCTATTCTAGCTAATGTAATGTAATATGCCATATGTCTGGTATATTCATCATATGTTAAATCAAGCTTTACATTCATATGTGCTTCCTTCACATGTTAAGTTTAGCTACATATGCCCAGATACTGTTATTGCAAACTTATTTCCTGCTCCAAAGGCAATACCGGCTCTCTGGCTGCAGTAAGAAGAGAGGTCACATCCAAGACTGCATCTCTGCGGCATCTAACAACTCCGGACAGACTCTTTAAAATCTGCAAGGAGCTGGTCAATCCTTTTATAGTCTTTACCTCTCCTCTCCCCTTCCAGGCACTCTCCACAGCCCTGGCTTCTCATTTCATCTCTAAAACCCAGGATATCCTGTCCACCCTCTTGTCTTTTCCTCCTCCTCCCTCTACTCTCTCCTCTACCTCCTTCCACCCTGTGGGCACCTCTCCTCCCTCTTTTTCTTCCTTTCCTCTGTTATCCCCAGATGAGGTTTCTAGACAAGTCCGATCTATGAAAGGCTGGCCAAAACAGGTTCTTCCCTGTTCTTCCAAAACCATGAAGGACCACATTGACACCCTTGCTCCTGCCCTGGCTGACTTCTGCAAACATTCCTTTGCCAATGGAGCCCTCCCTTCCCTTTGAAGCACTCTCTAGTGCACACATTTCTCAAGAAACCCTCAGCTGACCCATCCTGCCTGGCTAACTATCGCCCGATCTCATCACTCATTTCCTGGGCAAACTCCTGGAAACGCTGGCCATCTCTCAGCTTAATCTTCACACTGAATCTGTTGGTTGTCTCCATGACCATAAGTCTGGCTTCAGAGCAGCCAGAAGCATAGAAACTGCTCTCCTGACATCCGTGAAGACTTGCACTCTAACCTTGATTCTAATCTCCCCTCTGTCCTCATCTTACTCAATCTCCCTTCTGCCTTTGACATGGTCAACCATGCCATCCTGCTCAATTGTCTCCATGATAACCTGGGTATCACCGATCAGGCCCTGGCCTGGCTGACCACTGTCCTCTCTGGCCAACCCTCCCAAGTCCAACTTGGGTCCTTCCTTTCCTCTATCTCACTCTCTATCTGTGGTGTTCCCCAGGAGTTTAACCTCTCTCTCTGGCTATTCAATCAATAGACAGTGCCACTTGCTCACCGCATTGCCGCTCTCTCCTCCAAGTGTCAGTGCTTTGCAGATTACACTTAGCTTGTTTTCAGGCTCCCCTCTGCCAGCTCTTCACCTTCTCTCATCTCTAATTCTAAGTCTGCTATCCAGGCATGGTGTGCCGTCAACGATATATGCCTTGATGCCAGTAAGATGGAGATTCTCCTCATCTGCACACCTGCACCCTCCTTTCCTGTCACTCTCTGGCCAGCCCCCCTTGGCACTATCCTACTCCCACCTGTGAGGATAAGAACCTCAGGTCATCTTCGACTCCAAAGTCTCCTTTTCTCCTCACTTCTCTGATGCCTCTAAGAAGTCAAACTACCAACTTCACCTCCTCAGAGGTATTCTTCCTTTCCCCAGAAGCTCAATGTCCCTAGTGTTCTCATTCTCTCTAGGCTGGACTACCGCAACAACCTCTTTCTAAATCTGCCTGCTTCTAAACTCTGCCCTCTGCAACTCATCCAGCACAGGACTGCAAGACTTGTCCTTGGCCTCAACCCCAGGGATCATATCTCTCTAGCACTGAAATCTCTTCATTGGCTCCCAGTGGCTGCAAGGATTAAATTTCAAGACGTCTGCATTTTTTATTTTATTTTATTTCTTTATTTGTATTGCGCCATTAGCTCGCAAGCCTCGGGGCGCTTAGACATGGACACAAGGTACAGACGTAGATTAGGACAAAACACGAGACAAGACGTGCATAACAAAAAAGGCCCAATGTAAGTGGTGGCTTATTGGCTTAGCAGTGTCCACATGGCCTTCTGCAGCCTGGGTCCTCAATACCTCCAACTCTCTCTTCGCAAATACCTTCCTACTCGAGCTCTTCGCTCCTCCACCTCCTACTCCCTCAGGGCCATCGCGTTTCAAGGAAACGGGTTGGTGGTAGATCTCTTTCTTCAGCTCGGGCCTCCCTCTGGAACAGACTATCTGCCTCTCTGCAACTTGAGGATAGCCATTCTCTGGTTCCAGATGGACCTCAAGACTTTCCTCTATGCTTCTGTCTGCTCTCTTTCTCTCCACTGCTGATTTCCTGTCTGATACTGCACTGGTCACCTGGCTACCCTCTGATTTCGGGCCCAGGTCCCTGCCCGCCCAATGGTACACCTGCACTACCTCCCGGAAACCCTTGCACTTCCCCTGCACTTTTGGACAGCTGCTGTCTGCACTTACCCTTGCACCTGCCCCCTGGTGGCCACACTTCTTTTTATTGTTTTGATCCCATGTAAAGCACTGCTCTCCCTCCCCCTGGAACTTTCCCCCACCCTACCTCTCCTGCACTTGCGTGATCTCAATGTCACTTGGCCTAGTAAAATCATTGTCTGTCCTCCCTCTGTTCCCCCTCCCTTGCCTCGTAGGGCCTTGAAACACTTGCGTATAGGCGGGTTACAAATGCCATATCATATCATATCATATCCTTAAGCTTTGAGTGGTCATCATGTGAAATGTGAATCCATCCCAACTTAAAAACGGTCATCATACCTAAATAGCACTCATGCAAGAAGGCTTTCTCCCCGGGATATTTACATTTTACTGCCCCCAAACATACACTTTTTCACTACCCAACTCACAAGACTTAGACTTAACTTGTGCCCACACACAAAAATATATTTAGAATGTTGTGGTGCTCACATAACGTATCTGCAATTCACGTGTGCACTTTAGATGTTATTTAAATGATAATGGAATTCTGCCTTCATCTCTCCGCGGCAGGAGCCTCCCTCTGGAACAGCCTTCCTGCCTCCCTGAAACTTAAGGAGAACCATCTCCGGTTCCGGAAGCACCTCAAAACCTTCCTCTTTGTTTCTGCTTTCTCTCTCCCTCTCCCCTGCTAAATTCTTCACTAAATTCTGCACTGAATCTGAAACTTGGCCACTCTCACTGACCTCGGTCCTGGGCCCAGCCACTCTCCACTTGCACTGCCTCCCTGGCAATCCCTGCACTGCGGGACTGTCTCTGTATCCCTACAGCCCCCCCTTCCCAGCACTTGTCTGCACTTACCTTGCACTTGCCGCCAGCTGGCCCTATTTATTTATTTATTTATTTATCTATTTATTTCTATTCTACTTACCTTGTACTGCACTTTTCCCTTCCCCCTACCCCTGCACTTGCGCGGTCTGAATGACACCTGGCCTAGTAGGATCATTGTCTGTCCTCCCCCTGTTCCCCCCTCCCTGCCTTGTCGCGCCTTGAAACACTTGTGTATAGGCGCGTTACAAATGCCATATCATATCATATCATATCATATCTTCCAATCTTCAACCTACTTTCATCTTCCAAGAGTGCCACCTATCCCTAGAGGCATACTGGCAAACTTACTTATCAGAACTGTCAAGAGATGGCAAGGCTAAAATTCACATTTTCTGGATGTGTTCGGTCAGAACGTATGGACATGTCGGCTTGAGGGGCCATTGACCTCGTGAAAAGTGCAAACCCCTAACACTGGATTAACTCCTGACAAATGTGCGTCTGTGCTCTGATCAGCTGTTGCCATATGGGAAATCATCAAGAAGACCCCATTTTGCACCGAACATGGCCATGGTTTGTGAGGATGCTCTCGGTTACTGCTTGCAAAGTATGAGAGTAGAACTGGCGTGGTTCATATTGCTTTCTCTCTATCAAAATATAATTGCCTCTGAGCACCACTAACAAGTTACATTGGTAACTGAGGGGGGTTTCCAGGCACCACCCTTACCCCTCACTCATGAGTCCTTGATACATGTTACACTATCTATACAATGTATTTAAGGGGTGTGTGTGTAGAGTGAAGAGGGAGAGAGAGGGCAGGGGCAGAGACAGAAAGACAGCATGTATGCACATGGGAAGTCACTTCCACCCTCTGTCAATTTATATGCAATTTTACACTTTGCAATTCCGTGCTATGCAGTATTTTATGACTCTTGAATTTTGGAACTGTATTAAACGTTTGCAAAGTTGTATGATGTCTGTGCCATCCTGCTATGCATGTAACTTGTTTAAATCAGTTAGCATGTTGGACCCTTGGATTGATGAAGAAGGTGCGGATAAGTTGTCCCTTGGTTTTAACAGTGTCATCTCGTTGGCTCTACGCCTGGAGCTGTTGGTGTGTTGCTTTATAGATGCAGGTGCTTCTGTTCAGAGCATGCTGGATGCCACTACTCATTCTTCAAGTTATGATACATGTTTCTCAATGGTCTCATTTGCTTGTGTCAAATAGTACTAAAAACCCGAGTTAATTAGTCTTATGTGGCTTATGCCTCAGTCTTGTATTCATTATTTGTAATGTTTTCCATTTAATAAACTATTGCAGTAGTATTTGCATAGTTGCCAACATTCTGTGATCAAAAAGATGTTGGATTTTTCAAGTTTGAAAAATAATAATTCCCATAACAATAACGTCACAGGAAAATACAAAACATACGAACAGCACAACATGGAAAGATGTTGAAATGTTAAAAATGTATAATTCTGAATGCTAACACCAAATTGTCGGCAGATGCTGTGTGATCGTGTTACTCTCTGCCACTTGCTTTCACTGCTGGTTCACCTAAGGATTGTACCGGCAAGAGTGCAGGCCAGAGTCACACAGCTGTCAGGTCAGTAGATTGGTCTGAGTGCAATCAAAGTAATCACCTACCAGTCCACTGTATAGACATACTAATTAATGTGTTGCATGCTCTGCCCAGGAGCCTGCCTTAGAATCACATAAATTACATGCCGCTGTAAAAAGCAGTAGGATCCTCCACAGAAATCTGTAGGCGGTAGGACTGCTTGAAAAGCAGTAGCCTACTGCCTAAATCTGTGGGGTTGGCAAGTATGTATTTGCAATATTGTTCAGAGTCTCAAATGCTCACAATCTAAGTTGCTAACTCGATTTCAGTTCAGTATAGGTGATATGGTAGGGGTGCCTTCATGATATCACATAGGAAGACCCCCAGTAACACGGACCCTGATTGGGTTTTTTGTTGTTAGGCCTGGCCATGTATGTATGAATGTATTTTTGGGATTTGCAAAGTACAGAACTGAGTAACAGAGTGCCGTAAGAAAGCGAAAAGAGTCAAGGCTTGCAAGTACGATTCAGGGGTAGCAGAGAACTACAATTAATGGGGTAATCTGGGAAGTAGACAGTCTTTACCCATGATGATGGACTTGGTAATGGAGATCATGAGGTAATGTTTACGACTTTGTTCTGTTGTGTACAAATAACGTTAATCCTTGTCTCGAAACTGATACTACAATGCAAAACAGGCAGGGGGTGGGGGTCTGGGAATCTCTCTAGCAGCACAAACACAGCCCTATGACCTGTTCTTGGGTGAGTAACCCCTGGGAGAAACCCTACCAAGTATTTAGCTCACTGTCCCTTTCACAGAGAAGAAATTTCCCTGCATATCAGTCTTTGTCCTTCCCAGGGGCAGCCCAGCACCGAAATACTAGGCAATTCTCCTCTGAACAAGAGTACCAACAACAACCCCATACACGTGTTTCAGCCTTGTTGGGCATCATCTGTGAGGTGAATGTGTAATTATGTATTTATGGGATTTGCAAAGTACAGAACTAGCTGGGGAGTAACAGAGTGCCGTAAGAAAGCAAAAAGAGGCAAGGCTTGCAAGCATGATTCAGGGGTCGCAGAGGAACTGCAATTAATAGGGTAATCTGGGAAGGAGACAGTCTTCACCCATGATGCTGGACTTGGTAATGGAGATCATGAGGTAATGTTGCAACTTTGTTCTGGTGTGTACAAATAACGTTCATCCTTGTCTCGAAACTGATACTACAATGCAAAACAGGGAGGGGGTCTGGGAATCTCTCTAGCAGCACGAACACAGCCCAATGACCTGTTCTTGGGTGAGTAACCCCTGGGAGAAACTCTACCAAGTCTTTAGCTCACTTTCCCTTTCACAGAGAAGAAATTTCCCTGCATATCAGTCTTTGTCCTGCCCAGGGGCAGTCCAGCACCGAAATACTAGGCAATTCTCCTTTGAACAAGAGTACCAACAACAACCCCATACACGTGTTTCAGCCTTGTTGGGCATCATCAGTGAGGTGAATGTGTAATTATGTATTTATGGGATTTGCAAAGTACAGAACTAGCTGGGAAGTAACAGAGTGCCGTAAGAAAGCAAAAAGAGGCAAGGCTTGCAAGTATGATTCAGGCGTAGCAGAGGAACTGCAATTAATAGGGTAATCTGGGAAGGAGACAGTCTTCACCCATGATGCTGGATTTGGTAATGGAGATCATGAGGTAATGTTTACGACTTTGTTCTGTTGTGTACAAATAACGTTCATCCTTGTCTCGAAACTGATACTACAATGCCTTTGCTCTTATATGGGTGAAAAACATGTTGATAATTCACTGTGTTTTGGTGACAATTTGACTTCTGCCCTGCTGGAGTACAAGGATGAGTAGAAGCTAAATCCCCTCCTCAGCACTCAAACTTCTACAAATCAATCATAAATGTGGCACAATTAAGAGCTATAACGTGTTCGCCTTTTGATGTAATGTGGGACAGGGGAAGGCTATACTCCCAAGAGGCATGTGAATGTTAAACAGTAGCAGCCCAAACAGCAATGTCCAAAAGTCTAAAATAAAGGACTGTCAATCAAGTTTCTATACAAATATATTTACTTTAATTAAACGCACACTTTGCAATAATAACTAAACAGAAAACACAACAAAAACCCACCCCTCTAGAAAGAACACATAAATTGCATCGATAGCAAGATGCAGCACTCTGGGTAATGAGTCAGGTGAGAAAAAGTAATAAAAACCACAATGTTTCTTCAAAAAGGACAAGATCTTGTACCAAAAGGGAGTAACGCGACCTGGCCAGTCTCTAGGGCCAAAATAATGGGCAAGGGAGCTGTTATCAGGCAATACTGCTTTTGCAGTTCTATGGCAATTTTACGGTGCCAGGTTTCTTGGCTCTATGCTGGCGGTACTTTTCAGGATTGAATGCGATAGTCACAGCAACTTAGACTGCAAGCATATAGCAATTAAGAGCCACACTTAAGTTTTCTGTGATATGAACAATGCTCGAGCAATGCAGATCGTGGAGATCAGCAGTTTTAGTTTGAGGGTCAAGGACCAACGGCTAAAGGACGTATGTCAGGATGTGCAAGGAGAGGTGATTCAATGCTCTTATCGAACTGTGCAGTTCTGAATGAACACCAGGGTTGTGTAGATCAGCGACTCAAGGTTTCAAGCAGTGCTGGTGCAGTGACGTGTCTATGTTCTAGCTAAAACAATGAATCGCTTCAGCTGATGAGGTGCTGCTGCAAAATTGTTTAAACATGTGGTACTATGGTTCATAGGTAGGCTAGTGCCAAAGGCAGCTCCAAGGGGTCCTGTTGGGTCGAATTGGGTCAAACGTGTTTGAATCATAGTCAACAGAAAAGTCTAGCTGTCTTAACTCTCAGGAGCTTTGCAGCCAGGAATAGTTCTTGTTATTGGCTCCTAAACTTGGGGGATTCTGGCTCACACTTGCAGGAATCCATCAGCATGGTGAGGTCCTGTGTAACAGTGTGGCTGGCAAAGAGGCAGGCCTTACTTCAGCAGTATGTCACACCCAAATGTTCCCTTATGATGGTTAGTAAGCAGAGCTTTCCTCTGTCTTGGACAAACTGTCTTCACATCACAACTAGAAGGCTTTGGAAAGGGCTGCTCTCCCATCAAAGTCTGAATAAAATCTTCAAGGGTTGAAGTCCAGAGAAGACTCAAAGTAGGAGTGAGTGATACCTTCTTTTAAAGGCAATGGTCTACAGGTGATTGGACAAAAGCAATCTTGCTTTAAGATTCAAATTCCTGTTCTTCGAACAAGTGCACTTTTCCTTCTGACATTACACCCAAAGTACTTTGTGTAAAAAGAAGTGGAGGTGACAAGAAGGCAAAGAGATAAAGTGAGAAATCAAGATGGTGGATCTTTCCTGCAGCTGGTCTGAGCTCCCTTGGTTTACTGTAACCCCACCCCTGCCCTTGTTAATAGCATCAAAGGCACTTTCGGTATGCAGGATGCTGACGTGAAGCTTGTCCTTTTGTGACAACTTATGTTCAGTGGCTCTCTCAATGGAGAGGGTGTTACCTGCCTTCACAAAGCATCAAAGAGAGACAATCCCCAGGGTTACTGTCTTGCGATGAGTAGCAGTGGCAGCCTGGCTGGGTGTAATTCACATAACCCTTCTGCAGCTGAGCTGGGCTCACAGGGCTGACACAGGTGTGATATTAAAATGATGTGGCTGGGATAATGTTGAGAGCTTCTAGCCACCATACCTCAAACTCATGTATGGCATATAGATACAGTTTAATGTGCCACAAATCAATTTTTCTTGGAACAGAAGTGCACATTTTCAATACATCCTCTTTGCTGCAGTGACTTGGCTGTTCCTGCAGCTGTCAAGTGGCAGGGACGTCATTTCACCAAAGTGCCAGGGCTAGCGGAAGTGACATCACACGACCCTTGACATCTGATGACATCACAGGAATTGATGTCAATTTGAGCCCACCCCAAAGTGAGATCACCGGAAGTGATGGAACACAACCTTTCACCCAAAACAGGAAGTGGCATCACATAGCATTGTTTCTAAGTACACTACGAATAATATGGTTATGATATCACTGTTAAGTGATATACATTTATACAAGAACTGATCACCATATGTATCATTAATATCAGCGCATATAGGCCCATATTACTAAATTACTGTAACTGCAAGCAGACGTCCAAGGCGAAATAATAATGATGTGTTATTATATAGCAGTTACACCTAAGCACTTTATATAGAACAAATATATATATACAATATCACCAAACCTGTGTTGGTACTCATTTATCAACCTCAGTAGGATGAAAGGCTGAGTTGACCTTGCCGGGAGTTGAACCTGCAACCTGCAGATCACACACACTTTGCAGCTGTGAGCACTCAACCCACTGAGCTATCTTGACGGCTATAGATATTACAAAACCAGACACTCAAGAAACAATGAGCCACATGTTGCTGGCCTCAGCCCAGGAGCCTCAATTTAATTTAAATAAAAAGATTAAAAACATTTTTGTAATTTTGTTTCGGGGTAGCAAGTGAGACCACAGGGGTAGCAAGGTGTGACCCCTCGCAACAACTAAATGACGTCCCTGTCAAGGTGGCACCTGTGACCTGAACCTGCTCTGTGCTACTGTAGAGCAGGCATTGCAATTAGGCTACTGATTCAGCAGGCCACAGGTATACAATATGCTTTTGTCATGGAGCTTCTGAAAAGGGGATCAGATTGGCAGGTCACCCTTTCTGAAATGGAACTACCCACTTCATTTTATTAATCAATAGCAATCAGAAAAAAACCTACACCCTTGACAGATGTCAATTCCTCACAGTTTTCACACTAGTTACTGCATAACTGTGTTTGTGCCCATCAAGCCCAGTTTCCCTACAGGGCGAGATCTGATCGGCCTGTGAGGGCCATGTGTCTGTTATAAAGGGTAGTTTATAACATATATGGTGGGCGACTATGCTGCAAGTATACATCTTGCCGCTGGTGAGATGTTACTTGGACTTGGCATTAGCTTAGTGATCTGGCCTCATGTTGTGATGCCTGTCTGGATTGTGCAATTCTGCAAACGTGTTCACTGACTTTTGCTGTAATTGTTATATCAAATCAACATTTTGAGACCTATGTTAATAATAATAATGTGTTGTGATGTATACTCTCTGTCCGCATGTTGCAAGAGCTGACTTGAGTATGCAATTAGACTAGTTCTTAACCTTTTCAGTTTTCTGTGTTGCATAAAACAAAACTATGAGGCAATAAGTGTGTTTTTACGAGTTTCAATATATTCTCCTGATTGTATTCAATTGAAATGGATTGAAAATCAAAATAAGTGATGACAATCAAAGCTGAATAATTCCAGGAGGACAAAGGAAAATGGAATTCATGGTTGAGTTACACTTCTGTTATACATTGGCATACAACACGACAAGTACATTTGGTAAAATGTGCTCGAAGACTGCCAGCCTCAGTGTTTTTAGAAGGATTGGCAGGGGAAAAGCCAGGAAAAACGGATGTTTCTTAATTCTTTTTTTCTGCCTTGTGCGGTTGACTTTCCTTAATTGGGTGAAAACGCAACACACTTTCCTCTTTAGTAGCAGAATACAATATGGGATGGGGGAATCACTGATGCAGATCCAGACACTCAACAGAGCTTTTAGGCATTTCAGATTGTATAACTCACAGCTGCAGAACTCCTTACAAGATCATTTACTGGGATTGCCTCTCTGTCTCTAAACTGAATCCTTTATCTGTAACCCTCTGTATTGCCTATCTCCATGTCCTCTCAAGTGTCACCAAATGATCTATCCTTACAATCCGTTTAGTGTACCCTGTGTCTGGACTTCTTCTCAATTTCCAACCCAGCCTCAGATGCTGTAGCAGTTTGGAATATTAGGGATGCCTTAAATGCTACTGTTTATGCTGTGGCTCCATGGGGGTCATTACGACCAAGGCGTTAATCATGGCGCTGTTAGCGCCATGGTTGACGCCGGTATTTTACCGATTGCGCCATGGTGGATGGCGGAATTACCGCCCCATTCCAAGGTTGGCGGGCGGTAATTCCCCATTCACCATTGGCCCTTCCCCATTCCCATTTTTGACCCCATAGGGCTCAATGGGAATGGGGAAGGTGGTATTTACGGTACCACAAATTGCAGTACTGTAATTACCTCGAAAGTCCCTTTGCGGGTTCCTTCCTTAACGGCTGGTAAAACCAGCCATTAAGGTAGGGACCCGCAAAGGGACCTCGTAATTAGGCTGTAAGGGGTTAACGGCGCCACCACCTTTTACAGCGCTGTTAACCCCTTACCGCCTAGGTCGTAATGAGGCCCCATGTCTTTGTCCAGGGTCATACTGGGACATATAAACAGTCCAGGCACCAATGGAAAAGTGAACCACTATCACTCATTAAAATGAATTACTTTTTAAAAAAAATGCATTTATTTGTTTCAGTTCATCAAGAACCTTTACCAATTAAAACATATTAAAACAGTAAAATGCACATATACAAATATATACAGCTCTATAAATATGCATAAACAAGTATACATAGTCAAGTACCAACATATACCAAAGCGTGTACCAAAATATAACTTCATAATCTTCATAATCTGGATCCCAGATCCCCAAACCACAATGCTATTGGAGGTTATGAGTTAACTTTAAAGTCCTAATGCATACACCGTCGTCAAAACAAAACATGCACCCATAACCATCGTATAACCTGCAACATGATTTGTTTTAACATATATACACATATCCTAGTTTTACTATCTCCATAAGTCATTGGGTGGGACCATTTTTCTCTCCTAATGTGACTAAAATGCTAGCTGGTTTCATTAACATTTTCTTAGCATAACATATTGAGTTTAAAATTATATCATCACCAAAATATCTACGACAATCGTTGCACCGTCAACCAATTTCTGCGGATCATTACACATGGCCGGAACTATGGCTGATCTCAGTATGACTTCTTTCTATTTTAGGCTAGCTACACATTAATCCAGATGTTATTATACTTTACCCCTCTCCATTGTTACTTTCTCCATACCATTCTTATTCAGAGGTACACTCCAAACGTGGCCATATCAACTTCCAGACTTGGTGTAGTGCTATGTGTCTTTTCCAATTCGGTGTTCAGACAGAAATCCCAAAAATTAATCTGTTTTAATTTAATCATACCTTCCTGCAAACGGGCCCAGCAATGTCATATGTGTAGGTACCATTTTAGGGCATGGTGTCAGGACATGCCAGGGTGTTTCCAAGTGTTCTTGTATCTTAAAAATATGGCAGATCCTTTGCTCTGTTGGTACTTTGGACCAGGACCCCTGTAGGGCTAAAACCGGGAGTTGGTTCATCCAGAGGTGTAATAGAAAGTGGCGTAATGCTGGACTGTGACACTGCATTAGATATCTCTGCGGTTTGAGGTATGTATGAATCACCTTGTTTATATATTTATACTGTTTTAGTGACTACATATGGTCAAAGTTACCAATCCAGTGTAGCTGCTTGATCTTATTTTTGTACAAGGTATTTAGGACTTTATAACTCATACTGTGGACAAAATCTGGTATTTACCCAATGTTGGTCAGCTCCACATACTTTTGTGCAACCTGACTCTCGTAGATTGTTCCCAAAAAAATGCATAAAGGGCACTTCAGATTAGTTCTAGATTTACTATAGAACAGTCCACTCCGTAGCAACAGGTGACCCTTCAAGGATAGTATACCCAATTCCAGTCTAATATAAGCCGTAGGGGTAGACTGCGGTGGCTATAATAACTTTCTCCAGAACTAACCCTCTATGACATTTAGCCAATCAGTATCCCTCATAGGAATTGCTTCCAGCCCATACAAAATTGCAGGTATAAAACTCTGTTTGTTGAGTTTCAGCACCCCTTCAATTGAGTAACCCGGGGTATGTTTTACAAATTTATTAATTACCACTGTCAATTGTTGCACCTTTTTTTTCCTTCTAGGATAGCACTTTAATCCCCCTGGGCCCTCATCTCAACTCTGAGATGGGGATACCTTTCTAAATACTGTAATGAGTGTACTTTATAAGCCCAAATATTGACCCTATTTATTTTCCCTTTCGTCACCACCATTAATTACTTTTTAGAGTAGACTCAGTACTACCAAAGTGGGTGTGTTTGGTAAAATATGCAACAAATAATTCACTTGAAAGCATATTCCCTTAGTAACATTGGTTACAACTGGTGTAGTAATGTGAGGAATTGTCATCTGACAATGGTGCAAAGCACTGTTGTTTTATTTGTATTAACTAATAAAATTATGTGGGTAAATCAATCTCTGAAAGGGTAATCTGCTTATCAGATACCCATTTCGCAAGTTCATGCCAAAACATATTACGTATCTGTGTTCTGCTGTATCAGCATCCTGGTTTGCAGCACCTGCTCTGTCAGTGGAACAAAGCAGGTTCATAGGTCAAAGCTGCCCATTTGAGATCTGCAGTGACAGCCAAGTCTCTGCAGTGCAGGGGCTGCATTTAAAATATACACATCTGTTCAAACCTATGATAATCATAAATAGCCCATGATGTTTGAAGAATAAACTCTCAAACTAAAGCTATGCCTGAGCTAATGCATAGTGCATGACACTACTTATGATCATGGCTGCCACATCCCCATTAATATTGCATATGTGTAAGCTCCTGTGAGTCAGCTCTACTGTGGAAGTTGATGTGTATTATGGTCAGCCAGGTTTAGACTGGCAAAGGACTTGACAAGAGTCTGGAGGACCAGCCCTCTTCTTTGATCTCTTTGTGAGGGCAGGTAGCAAGCAAACTCTGCCAGACACAGCTGCACAGTAGCCATCTGTCCTGGGCCTAGGCATGAAAGGAGCACACCCATTCAAAAGAAGTAGCCTCACACCAGGGTGCTGCATATCTAAAGGCCTTTGTTCTTAGTGAGAAGGGGAGGAGGCGGGATTAGAGTAGACAGGAGTGATCCTGCCATTGGAAGAAGATGTCCATGATACAGTTTCTCTCTGTCCCTCTTTCCTTTTCTGTCCCCTTCACTTCCGCTGAAGAAAAGCACTTTTGGTGTGACATCAGAATAGCGAAGTCCACTCAGTTCAAGAACAGGTATTGGACCGCTAAGGTAGGCTATATTTAGTCCAATCACCTGGGGGCTTTTGCTTTTAAAAGATGGGGTGTCCCACCCCTTCTGCAGATTCTCTCAGATCCCCTCAGATCCCCTCAAGGCTTGCAGATTTGCGCTAAAAGAACTATATGGACTTCCTTGGGAAAATGTGCACTTTGCAAAGGCCTCAGACTGAGGTGAAGAAGGAGCCATCCATGGCGGTAGGAAGATCTTCCACCTAACCACTCCCAGGGCACATAGAGAGTGACCTTTGCTGTGGACCAGGACCTACCTCTCTGCACCAAAATCTCCTGAAGATGAGAGAGCAGACTCTGAATGTGCCCATCCTGCCCTAAAATGAGATGCCAGGTGCTGGGGCTGGATTTTGTTCTCCTCCACCAATATTATTGCTTTCCTTTGAAACAACATGATGCTGCATCGTGCCTTTGTTAGGCTCACCTGATCTCTGCGGAGGCGTTGGGGTGCGGTTGCAGCCCTCCCGAGGTTGAGGTTACTCGGGTCCGACTTCACCCTCTGCGCTTATGTGGTGACTGGTGGTAATAGGTGAAGCTGCTCAGGACTGCTCCTGCACGGAGAATAGAGGGTGTGTGAATATGCCAGCTTGTGCGCCTGATCCCCTTCCAGACCCCTTCTCCCAAACCGTGGTACCCATGGGATGTGCTGTCCCTGGAAAGCTCACCTGTTGATTAGTTTTGGCGACCACTCCATCCTGCTGCTTCTGGCAGGGGCGCTTGTATGATCTGGACTGAGTTCCTTCACTGGTCCCTTGCACGTGGTAGTCCAGTCCTGCTGCTACTAAGCCACTATACTTCAGGTAAGTATTCCTGTTTGCCTTTGTCTTTCCTCGTCTGTTTTTGTTGCATTGTAAAGTTTGTTGTCTTGTATTGCTGTCCGTTCCACTTTTGATGTTTGCTCTTTTGCTTTCTTCCCTTGCAGGTGATGTTGCTGGCCCGGCAGAAGCTGTGGAGCTCGAGGCGGCAGCCGGATGGGATGAGGAATGAAGCTGCAGCGGTACAGTAACTGGTAAATTGTTAACTAGGGGGCGTGCAGGGTTCAAATGCGGCGCGGCCCTAGGACGGATGTTCTAACCTTGTCTTTCTTCTTCACAGGGTCTGAGTTCATGGATGCGTAGTGCGGTGCTGCGACGTCGGGATCAAGATCACTGGATGTTAGGAGATGAGTCTGCAGATGAAGCGATGAAGCACCAGTTTCCTGGAGGTGAGTATGCAGGAGAACGCCTGGTTTTAAAGGTAAGTAAACTGGTACAAGCAGCGGTGAGCGTCACTTTGCACGTGAGTGCACAGTAACGCCAAGAACCGGCCTTAAGGATGTAGCAGCTTATATAGCTGAGCTTCTGAAGCCACGCCGACCAGGTTCAGCCTGCCTGCCACACCCTGTCAAACCCGATGAGTCAGCACATGAAGACCAGGCCTAGGGAGCCACACCTGATGAGTCTGCACACGAGAATGTTCTCTGGAATAAAGGCTTTCAGCTCCTGGAAAGTTCTTGTAAAATAAAAGCACCCATGCACTGAAATAATGTAAAAGCACTCTTGCACTGAAATAAAGTGTTCCTGCTCACATCTCTCTATGAGCCTGGCGCTAAAGGTACCAAGACTGAGTTCAGCCAGGGCCCTTTGTTTATGAGTCCCAAAGGGACATAAGTGAGTCAAGTGACCCATTGCCCCCATCACTAGATGGTGTTGTTTTTGTGTTCTGGGGCCTGTGGCCATGACAGCCCTAGCTAAGCCTGTCACTTGATAGGCCTGACTGGACTGCTTGACTTTCCTGATCCAATCCGAATCACTGGTGAGTTACATGCCAAATCTGACCAGGGGTTACAACCATGGCTCAACCCAGCTAGCCATTGAATGACCTCTTCATCGACCTGAACATCGTAGCACCCAAATTCACCATTTGACAACCATTGCCCGCTGACATAAACTGATGGAGCATCACTCATCGGCCCCTCCCAGTGGCTAAAGCCCTACTCAGCCTGGCCCAACTGCTAAGTGATACCGGGACTGCCCCGACCTGCTTCCTTGACATCTACCCTCTGACAACACAGAATGACTGTATTTGCCCCTACTTGACACCCGCTTGCTTACTTAGGCTAACACAATCCTCCTTGCCCGAACTGAGCTTGATCTGCTTGCATCAGCGTACGACACATGGTCGGACTCTGTCAACCAACCAAGAACTGAATCCAGGTACTGTTGACCCTGAACTACCCTCTCAGTCCACATGGGACTTAGAGTGTGGTTAGGTCAGGATGGCTCCTGTTTTCACCAACAGGATTTTGTGTATTATTTTCTATTTGTTCAATTGAAGATGGGTGTTTAATTAAAGTATTTGTATTTTTACAGAACCTTGATTGGGAATTCCCTTTGTTTTGGACTGTGTTACTGTGTCGTTTGGGTCACTACTAGTTCACCATCACAGCCCTCTTAACAGCATAACCTTTCCTCTGCCCACATTACCACAAAAAGCAAAAGAGGTATATCTCTTAACTGTTCCTGATCAACCAGCATGATTGCATTGTATTTTAGTTTGTATAAGTGTGAGGATTGAGGGGACCATTTTACCCCTACTCACACTTGTACTCCTGAGGAGCAGAATCCAATTTGTCACATGTAACTTATGAAACGATCCACCCTTGCCAAAACAGTGCCCCATTCTGACCAAAACAACTGGCCCATATGGGAATCATTGCACACATAAATAGCACACGTCAGGATATTTTATGGCATGCTACTGTGGCTAAACCTATTGCCTGTCTGTTGTACATTCTACTCTGATTAATTCATTTTGTAATGCTTTCTGTGTTCACTGCTGTATACATACTTAGAGAAGTGTGGCAGAAAGAGATATAGGGAAACTCCAGTGTGTGTACTGATTAGTTAAATCTAGATTCGGCTGCAGGTGAGTGTAAAGTGTGGGTCGCCTGCCAAGCTTGCCACAATAAGTAGATACAAGTACAACGATTACATTCACACTGCACCCTAATCTAGAGAGTCCATGCATAAGTTGCATATGTTTACTTAGTTGTGAAACAGCCTGATATGTGTTTCGAGCTCTAAGCTCTTCTTCTGAGGCTTGTGGGATCCTGAAATCAGTCTATGCCGCACTTGTCTGTTGACCATGGTCTCACTATTTCTGCAGTCCTTTACTATATGAGCCCCAATTGTGTGATTCCTTTAGCTTGTAAGAATGATTTACCTGTCTTTTGACGTGAACTATGCGCGTGCTCGCACACTTGTGATCAGCCACTGTTTGCGGAATTGAGGCTACACGGACATGTTGTTACAGGCATGTCGGTAAGGATGGATTTTTAGCGCCAATCTCGTAATGAGACCCAATGGAGCTAGAATCATTCCCATTATGCATAATATGCTTCTATAACATTTTGTTTTTAACAATGGTCATGTTAGGTTATGTGATTTGTATACTTGTCAAGTCTATAAAATTGGATTTTAGCTCATCGTAAGAACCTGAAAAGAAAGTGGTAAAGTGCAGAAATTGCACAGCAGGCACAAATTCCAGCTTCACCCCTTAACCAATGTGTGATTGTCATTTCATTTAACATCGTATTGCCTAACCTGTCAAAAAGACCAGTCAAACCAACAATGAGCACCACCTGCTAACGCTCCCACTCCTGGATCCGCTCCAGCATACCCCACACTTACCTAACACAATCTAATGGATCAGTCTAACCTCACAAATACAAACAACCCACACATCCACCATGAAAACTAACTTCTGCAAACAAACACTGCAAACACTAGACCTTGACCTTCCGTATACAATAACTCCAGTGTGCACAATCCAAACAACCCTAGAAAGCAGACTTGTACAAAACACCAGTTCCTCCTGATTCTACAAGCACCAACAGAAAAACGCAGCATCTATCCTACTTCCTCGTCCCTCACTAACCTACCCAAACCAACCCACTTTCTTCCTAACCTGAAGACCATGCCAATTGTATCAGTGTGTGGTATAAGTCAACTTAACATATTATAACATAACATTCTGATTTCAGCAAGAATGAAGAGAGTAACAGGACTGAAAGGGATTACCCATGTTTATTTTGATCACTGCTAGGCAGTATATCAAGCTATGGGTTGTGATCATGTGATCATGATTAGAGGGGTACGACCAGATATTCTGTATCGCTGAATTCCTTGGTTTAGTGGAGGGGGGCTCCAAAGGCGTCTGTAAAATGACTCTGCATATAACTATCATTAGTTTGTCCTGCTAGACTCATTCAGTGCAACCATCCCATTGCCAAAAAATATGCACGGGCCAGCAAGTGCTTCCGTGGGGAAAATCTGGCCTCGCAGAGATTCTGGATGTTCCCTCAAGGAACGCTGTGCAGTGCTAGAAGCTCGAGCAAATGGCATCAGAGGGAGGAAAGCAACCCTCACTATCTGAAACGCCTGACCCGTGACATGGTATTTCTAATGACTGTGTACACAAGTCTTCAGAAAACCTAATGTAGCAGCTGCTGCATTGCGAGATTGCTTAATTAGTATCGGCTGCTTGCACGGGCTAGGACCCCTCTACACCTTCATATTTCGGTGCCTCAATTCCAGATTGCAAAGGCCTAAACAAACAACAAATAACGTCCAAGTATCAGTGGCTCCAAATATCCTGCTCTACATGCAAGCTACTTACTGTACAAGAAGAAAGACTGCACAAAAAGTAAGAAATGAGTGAAAAGATGTAGGCTGATAGATCAATCAACACGTTTATATCTGCCATCGTAAGTTTTCAACTTGTTTGTCCTCGGATTGTCACAGAGTCATTTGTCACTATGGAAATAAGGAACACAAAACAGTGTTTGATTTTAACATTCAACAGCTTATAACATTAGATAATTATATAAAATGTCAAGGTCAAATAAGGTCGATTCACGTCCATAAATCTATCGATTGTGCTTTTTTTTGCGGTTTTAAACTGTTCGTTTTTGTAGTCATTATCTGCGTATAGATATGACAGACTCAAATGCAGTCACCATCGTCATTCCTGCTGTTGGATGGAGCAGGAATGACGAGCTGCAAAATGGAAGCATTACGTTTTTGTCAGCGATTGAAACATGCACTAACAGCTTGGTAATGTCCTCTGCAGGGAATCTACTTACGACTAATATGCAATTTCATTATTTACTATAACTATGCAGCTGTTTAAGCGAGATACTGCATCAACAGGCACTTATTTTTTATTTTATTTTTCATTTCAAGTACCATTTATCATCTCGTTTGCTTTATAGTTCATTTTACGTTTTGCCATGATTGCCCTCGTACCAAGCCTTTCGAATGGCCTGGCCTTCTCCTGAAAGGGAATTAAATGATTTAAAAAAGCAGCATAATCATGTGTTATGATCTACTTGGAGAATGGTTGAACAACAGTATTGTCTGGATCAGCTCACGGTCCCCTTCAGGATCATGACTTGCTAACGGGACATATTGCAAACCCACCCCTGCTTGACTCCTGCCATCTTCACGTGATGCAGCTGCACTGAAGCAGCCAGGGCAAGGCAGGCACTATTCATGTCAGGTATAGGCAGGTACAGGTGCCTTGAAACACAATTTGCTGTATTGGCGCTTGAAAAATATCCAATATATAAATAAATACAATGCAGTCACTGGGATACGAAAATAAACCACCTTGGGTCATCATTGCAAAAATATTACTGCTGGGTGGAGGACAGACTCCCTCTCCCCCCTTCTTGGGAATTGCTGTCCACATACATG
Source organism: Ambystoma mexicanum (assembly GCF_040938575.1). NCBI lineage: Eukaryota > Metazoa > Chordata > Amphibia > Caudata > Ambystomatidae > Ambystoma > Ambystoma mexicanum. The sequence goes on from NC_090927.1 coordinate 330,567,982, forward strand.
GAGCATGATTCTGGAAATGTCATCATGCCCCGCCCAGTGGATTTAAAACATGCAACCCCCACCCTGTATTTTAAAGTTCGTCCAGTGCCATGCGTCCTGTTCAGAATACATGGAGAGCAAAAGATGACAGGCCGGGCTGGGCAAGAGAAGAAAGAGAATGGGAAGCAGGTTGTGAGCGGTGGGTCGAGTGGTTCAGCAAGTGGACAAGGGAGTGGAAAGGGGATGGAAATAAGTGGTGGGGTTCTGGGGTTGTAGACTACATTAGTCATGCACGACTTTGGGTTGGTTGGAAGTGTAAGGGGTTCTGGTATTGCCCCCTAGGAAAGGATCCCAGGGAAGAGGGGAGCAGCAACGGGCAGAAAAACAATGCGCAGGAGCGTCAGTGTAATGCAAGATGCAAAATAGTTGTGATTCAGCAGAATTACGAAGCATAACATATGGTCTATTCCAGGCAGTAGCCATAGATGCACAAAGCATGTCTGGGGGAAGAAACACGTCTGCACAACAAATCAATATATGTATGGTGTAAAAATACTATGAATGTGCAACGACAGTGTACAGCAACTGCACACTCATTTCTGGGCAACGCTGCCGGGCAGCCCCAAGGCAATAAAAACCTACTGCCTTTTATTGCCAACACTTTACCAAATGTTGTGTTGTAATAATTTACGGGGAGGGCAGGGGTCGCCAAGACATGACATCCACATCCCAACACAACAAATGTAAGTTTGCCTGCATATGGGTCCAGCAGTTAATGGCAACGCTGCCGGGTAGCCCAAAGCGAGGCCGGGTAACTGCTGACTCATGGCAGCAGGCCCTGGAGGGGGGAAGCAGCCCTCCCCCAAGGCCCAGTTCCCCTCTCTCCCCCAACAACAAGGATACACGCAGTCTCCGCATTACAAAAGTGCAGGAAGGGTGAGGTGTGAAAGAACACCTCACCCTTCCACAATAACAAATGGGTGCTAAGCAAACAGGGGAAGCAAGGTCAGCCAGGCAGGGGAACAACAAAGATGAGCCCCCCTAGAGGCTCAGACTGACAGCTAAATGACGGCCTGGGTGCGGGATTCATAGCCCCCACAGATACACTACAAAGGCCCAGGGGCTATCCCTGGGTGCTATATAATGAGCTGTGGACACTCCAACAGGACCAGACCCAGTAGGGCCGTTGAACGCATGGGCAACACCCACCCCAAACAAGATAGGCCCAATAGACTTAAACAACAGTGCCACCACTGATATTATGATGTTCGGCCAGTGCCCAGCTAGATTTAAAACTAAAATCCTTTGAAACTAAAATGTCTTGCATGGAACATCGATTTAACAATTAAAGAGGCCATATGGGCAAAATAATTCATTGAAATATTCTCACTCATCAAGGTGCAACGCAAAGGGAGGGGTGCATTCAGGGATCCCAAAAAGATTGAGGACGAGGCCATAGCCAGGAACGCCCAGGTAGAACAGAACTGGGACAACAGGTCAAAATCCTTTGCCATCTTTGCAACAATGTTCATGGAAAAATTCCCAGGGGATGAAATAAAACTATGGACATATACGGATAAAATCAGAGAGGTAAAACTTGCCCACAAGGGGGAGGGGTGGCTAGCCTATGACATAAGATTCAGAAGGAATATGTCAGCAATAGAATGGGATGAAGCACAGAACGATCTATATATATTGAATGCCGAGCCTCCATCAGAGGAGGAAGTTGCTCAGGCAACCGGCAAGACAAATAAAAACTGACATGGGGAAACAGAAATAAGGCAAGACAAATAAAAACTGACATGGGGAAACAGAAATAATGAAAATGAAAAACATAGGACGGAAGAGCAGCCCTTTCGGAAAAACCAGCATGGGAGGATAGGTCAAAAACCTGTGGGCAGAGCCAAGCTCACCACGCCCCAAAATCCACTATCCCATGCAGTAATTATGGAAAAAATCAGTGCTCACAGGGGAAAGAGTGCTGGTATAAGCACATCTGCGCCAACTGCACGGGGCTCACCCTCAAGCAGCTGCACCAGATTACCCTAAAAAAATACCAAAAAGAAGAGCAATAAAAATACCCCCTCGTCAGTTTTGGCAACAGGCAGAACTCCCATCGACCCAGAACACTTTTGTGAAGTATTAATGAACTATCCCGACAAAGTAATAAACTCAGTAATCAGGCTGGGTTTCAAGGAAGGTTTCATTATTCCTTTTAAGGGAGAAGGGTCACAGAAAAATAGAGAAAGAACTGCATTTAGGCAGATTAGAGGCCCTTGGGAAAGAATGCCATTCCCAGACAACCTAGTCTCACCTCTAGGCCTGGTACCTATAAAAGAACCCAGGAAGATGAATATCCCAAGGGACACTCCCTCAACAACGGGATACCCCACATTGAATTGGCAGTTACCTACACGCATTTCCAGTAGGCCCTAAGACTAATACAGGACTGCAGCAGGAAAGCCCTTATTGCTAAACTGGACATTAAATCCGCTTTCAGGTTATTACCAGTCCACCCATGTTCACAGCAGTTGCTAGGTTTCACTTTTGATGAAAAAAATTATGTGGTCAGATGCCTCCCCATGGGCTGCGCAGTGTCCTGCGCACTATTTGAACAATTCAGCTCCTTTTTTCAATGGGCTTTTCAGAAACAAGTACCCGGGGTCAGAGTAGTGCACTATTTGGATGATTTTATGGTGATGGGCCTAACAGATTCGGAAGAATGCAGCAGGGCCCTGGACGAATTAATAAAGATGGCCTCACAATGGGGTATCCCCTTCGCAGCTGGAGAAATGACCAAGACATCCACAAACATTATCTTTTTAGGTATAGAGATAGACACAATAGACGATGTATGCAGAATCCCTAAAACAAAGGTAGCAGAACTGTTAGGAAAAATCCAAGAGCTAAGCACAGAAAACAAGGGCACAGTGAGGGAACTACAATCACTGGCAGGCAGCCTCAATTTTGCAGCCAGAATCATTCCACAAGGAAAAGTATTTTCCAGGAGCAAAACCAGAGAATGCACCAAACCCCACCTACACATCAGGCTGGGCAAAGTGAAAGAAGATCTAAAAGTATATGTTATGCTCACCTGGTCTCTGCGTGGACGTTGGGGCATGCTTGGAGCCCTCCCTGGTGTTGGCTCCCTTGGATCAGGCTTCTTCCCCTGCTCCTGTATTGTGGGCTGTGTTGGTTGCTGGCACTGCCCCAGAGAGAATACGATAGGCCGTGAGAATGCTGTGATCTGACTGTGATTTCTCTCGAACCCTTCTTCCCAGAATGAGGTGAGCACCCGTTTACCCATATAGTCTCACCTGTTTATTTATAAGGATGAGCTCTCCATCCTGCTTCTCATCTGCAGGGGCTTCTTTAATATGGACCTAGTTTCTTCACTGTTCGATGTGCGTGGTAGCTGATCCACTTCTAAGGTAAGTGTTTCTCAACAATGATTACTGTCCGTACCATTTTGCAACGTCTTTTTTCCATGATTATTGTCCGTAACCCTGGTAATGTCTTTCCTTCTCACCAATAGGTGGTGAAGGGCCCAGCAGAGTCGCAGTATTGGAAGCAAGTCCAAATGGGGCCAGAGGAGTTTACAATGCCTCAAGTAGAAGGTAAGTATGGTTCTAAGGACAAGCACGAGAAATGTGCTGCGCGCAACCTTAGCGTAAAGTCTTTATGATGTTTCTAACCTTGTTTGTCCTTTTCTCCTTTAGGGATGGCCTGGCGACGTCAGACGAGGGGCAGCTATCCGAAGGCCTGCCGGCGGTTGCTGGATGAATGGATTTGCGAGGATGCTGGACCAGAAGAGCTCCTGCGTAGCTTGGACGCCCGGAACAGGTGAGGATGCGCTCCGACTGCAAAGACTGCTGGAATCAGGTAAGATGCACTGCAGGCAATGGGATTGCAGGAGTCAGGTAAGATCCACTTAGGCGATGGTATTGCTGGAATCAGGTAAGGTGCGCTTGGGTGATGTTATTGCTGGAATCAAGTAAGATGCGCTCCGGCGATGGTATTGCTGAAATCAGGTAAGGGCGATTCAGGCGGCGGTGAGCGTTACACGGCTATAAGCTGACTAATGCAAAGCGCTTGCATGTGGGCGGGGCAGGCTTAAATAGCCTGGTCCCAGCCATGCCACCTTGTCTCAGCTTTGTGACCCCACCTTGCCACTCCCAGAGAATGCTGCACATGCAGCCCGATGGATCCAGATGGGCACACCCGACCTGGATGCACATGGAGGCCCTGCAGGAGAGGAAATAACATGAGCACCAGAAATAAAGTGTGCAGAACACACTTTCTCATGAGCCTGGCATCAGGACTGGGTCGACCTGGACCCTTTATAAAAATGTAACTAGTGATCCTTGCCCAGTGGCCATGAGAGTATGGAGGAATTTCCTCATAAATTTCAACAGGACCTCACTTTGGAGCACGCCGTTAAACACAGGGAGGAAAAGGGTGCTCTTTGCGGATGCAGCAGGGAACAAGGGTTTCGGGGCCATACTAAGCACTGAATGGGTGGCTGGACTCTGGCCCGAGTCATGGCACACGGCAGGATTGATAAAAAACATCACTCTTTTAGAAATATTCCCCATCTTGCTAACCATACGTATATAGGGCACGTGGCTGGCTAACACAGAACTCATGGTTTGGTGTGACAACATGGCAGTGGTAGGAATTTTGAACAAAAGAACCACAAAATGCCAGTGTGTACTCAGAGTACTACGGCCATCACAAAGGTCACACTACATGAAAATATTTTTGTCAATGCGAAACACACCACTGGAGCAGATAATAACATTGCAGATGCTTTATCTCACTTTCAGTGGGCAAGATTTCCGGAGCTAGCACCACACGCTCAGGAAAAGATTACATTGATCCCAGCAGACTGCTGGGAGATAATGGGAAGCTAGAGAAATCTGCACCAACTCCTGCGCCCGAGGGCCAAGGCCTGGATGCACATCAACAACCAGGCACCTTAAAAAACGGGTGCCAGCAGGATACTGCCCACAGAGAACATGAACCCTGCTACGGGATTCCTAGTAGAAAAAGCGGAGAAAGCCTTGGCAAGCAGCACTACAGCCCAGTACAGTAAGTGTTTACAAACGGTTATTAGAACAACTGGTTTAAACCATGTAGAGTTAACAATAAAAGATATAGAAATCTTTTTAAATTGGGCACACGATCAGGGTTTTAAAAAAGAGTGGGCTAAAAGACATTTGGTGGCAATATCTTCTTTTTCAAAATTACAGGGTGACTCAAACACCCACGCAAAGAGCGTTCATTTCATACACAATGAAAGGCTGGGGAAAAATAAAGGGACCTCAGGTAGACACCCGTTGCCCGCTAGAGTTTGATAAACTTGTAAAAATAGCAAGCCTACTAGACAGCATATGCTCGCACCCATATGAAACATTATTATTTAAAACAGCATTTTTTCGCGCATATTTCAGGGCTTCCCGGGTGGGAGAGCTCATTGCTTCCAGCACCAAAGCCAACAATGGTTTAGGCATCATGGAAACCAGGGTTAGAAGGGACAGCGTCAACATCGAAACACAATGGTCCAAAACAGGGGCAAAAAGGATCATTAACATTTGCTGCATTGATGATGCACCAAACTGCCCATTGTGCATCACCAACCTCTACTGTGCACAGTGGCCCAAAGTGAGGGGGAGGTTCCTAATCCACAGGACAACTCAGCACTGAGCCGCTACCAATTTAAGGGGGTGCTTATGAAAGCAATCACCAAAGCAGGATGGAATCCAAAGTATTTCGGCACCCAGTCTGTTAGGATTGGGGCAGCAACGTCAGCATGGCAAGGAGGTCTAAGCGCCCAGCAAGTAAAGAAAATAGGGGGGTGGAAGTCAGGTTGTTACAAGAGATACATCAGACCGAACTAATATAGTTTCCTGCCCCCCCAACTCCACTCTCTTTTTCCTCCAGAAACAACAGCCAAGCGGGACCCACCCCTAAGACCAGCATGGCTAGTCGGACACTAGTTCATATTCAGGACAGGGCGTTGGGCCGAAGAGACCAAAGACGGGCCAGCCTTCAGGAACACGATAGCATCATGGTGGGGATACAAAGGCCTCCACTGGCCAGACAACCACGACAAGCTAGCCAACCTAGTCGCATACAGAGACCTGTCAGAATTTTTGATAATACATTAAGTGGGCAACGACCTGGTAAACATGGGAAGAAATATTTTATATGAAGAAATATGTGCCTCTTTATCAGGCATTTCTCATAACTGGAGAGACAACGGAAATTTCTTTTTCAGCAATCGTGCCTAGAAAAACATGGCAGGGGGCCACTTGTTATAAATCAGTCGACAACTCCAGGAGAAAGTTGAACAGAGGGTGAGAGAAATTCTGCACAGCCAGAGGTTTTGGCTTTATAAAACACCCAGCCATAACACTGGGCGACCCCGATGTGTTTCACAATGACGGCACTCACCTATCGGGGCACGGCATGGAACAATTTTATAGAGAAATCACCAGTACCCTAGCCACCCGAGGCTGTAAATAACGTAAAACACTTTTGGGGGAACACAGGCAGACGATAACCTACCTGTGTGTAGTGGCACGGGCCTGAGGGGATAACGTCAGGACCCAGTGCCAAAAAGTACTATATGATTACGATATGGGGTTATTGGTTATGTTCCATAACCATATCTGTAACAATAAAAACATACTGCCTTTTATTGCCAACACTTAACCAAATGTTGTGTTGTAATAATTTACGGGCAGGGGTCACCAAGACATGACACCCACATCCCAACACAACAAATGTAAGTTTGCCTACATATGAGTCCAGCAGTTAATGGCAACGCTGCCGGGTAGCCCAAAGCGAGGCCGGGTAACTGCAGCCTCATGGCAGCAGGCCCTGGAGGGGGGGCAGCAGCCCTCCCCAAGGCCCAGTTCCCCTCTCTCCCCCAACAACAAGGAGACACACAGTCTCCGCACTACATAATTTCAGGAATGGTGTGGTTTGAAAGAACACCTCACCCTTCCACAATAACAAATGGGTGAAGCAAGGTCAGCCAGGCAGGGGAACAACAAAGATTAGCCCACCCAGGGGCTCAGACCGTCGGCTGCATGCCGGCCTGGGGGCTGGATTGAAAGCCCCCACAGATACAATACAAAGGCCCAGGGGCTATCCCTGGGTCCTATAAAATGAGCTTCTTTCAGCTCAGAGAAACACAAGCTGTCTGTGGACCCTGCACGGCGACCCAAACATACAGAGAGTTTGCTGTGTACTCAGCGTCTCTCACTCTTTTTCTTTTCCGCAATCCCTCCCACCCTACAAAAAGGGAGAACAACGGAAGAGAAACCAGGACACGGTTCAGTTACCACAACAAGTTGTGGGACAAAGAAGGCGGCACAGGCCTGAGGGGGTAACCTCAAGACCCGGTGCCCAAAAGAACTATATGATTACGAAATGCAATAAAAACCTACGGCGTTTTATTGCCAGCACTTGACCAAATGTTGTGTTGTTATAATTTACGGGGAGGGCAGGGGTCTCCGAGACATGACATCCACATCCCGACGCAAGAAATGTAAGTTTGTCTGCATGTGGGTCCAGCAGTTACTACAGAAGTTAATGAGTATAAAAATACTTTCCAGGAAGAAGTGGAACACCAGGGGGCAGGCCTGGGACTCCCACGGTGCTCCCGTGACTCCAGAAGCCATCCAAACGGGTGTTTCAGGCTAGAACGTGGCAGCACCTGGTGAGATGTGGTCCTGCCACTGGTGTTAAGAGTCACTGACTGTGAAAGGGTGATGGAGTCAAGCAGAACTGATAACAACTCCTCACCACGCATAGAGGCAGAGCATAGGAAGGAGATGCAAACAAAAATGCCCACTACCACCTGTGCAATGGTGACAAATATCACAAATGCACCTTGCAAACTTCAGCATTAAACATAACACTGGCAGCAACATCAATGTGAATGCAGCAAGTCTGTGCTTCAGAGAGTCAGGCAAGCAGCAGCACAGATGACGGGTCGGCATTGTTGTCACACGTTGCTGATGTTTAAACATATGATATAAGATTCTGATCTGCACTGCTCTACAGGTATGCATCAGGGATGGATGGGACGGGGTCCATCAGGGAGGCTCAAAGAGACCAAGCTGAGGATGATGCGTTGACCTTCCTTTGCTACAGTCAAATGATAAGTGACGCAGTGTGCATGGTGGTCTGCCAGGCTGTGAATTAACCACCCTGCTGTGTTACTGGGAAAGGTAAATATGAAGGACAGTTTGCAGCGTACCTCTGCTCTGCATCCACGCCAGTGTGAGTGACGTGCATCTGCGTCAGACCGTCTCGTGTTATCTGCCTGCACAATAACTGCTGTGATGAAATGCACTTGATGAAACCCTTAATACCAACACGTACAGGAATGTAGTGCAAATTGATTACATTCCCATTCAAAATCGTGTCTTCATCTCACCCTTGCCCTCGATAAAACACCTGCATTACAAAAGCTATTCGCACGGTATATTTGTCACATTAATCTGTCTCCACATTCAAGACATTTTTATCGTATTGGTTGATGGGGTAGGACTGCAGAGTTTGTTTATTTTGTTTATTATTTATAGTGTGTTGCGTTTAACAAACCCACCATCCATAAATTCAGAAGCAATAAAGTGCTGACAAGTGACAGCATAGATCTGTGTGTGACAAAGTCGATAACCAATTATTGCATGCTTACCCCGCTCACCCATGTACTTAATTGTCTCTTGCTCAAGCGCCTAATTTATCCTATTCAGTCATTTGAGCTCATGGTCAGTGGTCTGGTCATGTAAGTGAAGTTAACCGGAGAGCCATTTCTGTAATCACTTGCTGAGATCATTGTGTGCTAGTGACTGGTCACTCGCACTGTGATCAAGACATGCATTTAAGGGCCAGATGTTTGGGTTTGGGTTTTGGTTTGGGTTTTAACACTGTTTTCTGCAAGGTAAATCGCAGGGTGAAACTTCCTTTTGGACGTTAGAGTGATGTCTCGGCCACAGTGTTTGCTTGTTGGTTCTTTAAAAAGGTGTTCACTTTTTTTGTGACATTATAGACTTCTTTAATATCTTGCACACTGGCAGGCTGCCTATTTGTGTCAAATGGTGACTGCAACCAGATACCTTTGTGCCATAGGCACCCATGGGCTGTGCCTTTTGCATTTGAGCAGCTAAGTACTCCTGGTGCAGTTTGGTCTTGAGTGAGGTGTTTGCCGACTCCTAATGTGTAGGCTCAGTTTGCATTGCATTGCGGTGCTTTTAATGCTGCATTTGACAGGAATGCAAAGGTCATACAGGAGCAGAATGTCCTGAAGGAAGCTGGGAATGTTGAAATGGACAGTGTTAGGAAAGATTTCTCTTGAATCAACTTTTCCTCCATAGTCTATGAACCCCACACTTTTGCCATTTGTTTGTGTATCTTGACCTGACTTTTACAGTGGACCACAGCACTTAGCTGCACTCCACTGGGCTTCAGCTCCTTGTCATGGGAAAACTGTCATGTCCTTCAGGCTGTCAGTAATGAGAAACTTTGATTCTCTTAGTCTAATGACTGTGTTGCCATTTGGTAACATGTTATCATTGCGTATCTTACAGTATCGCTCAATGGGCCATTGTGTTTTTCGGCCATAGACACTCTCTAAGGGATTTTTGGTGGTTGTACAATGTGCTTTAGGACAGACTGGTGGGAGCAGAAGATTTTTCCTACTTTTGTGTATATATTTATCGTGCCATACCACCTTTATCGTGTTTGGCCCAAGACTGTGGCTCGTGCCCAAGATGGCAATGCCACGAGATATTTTGTCTGTGCCTTTGCCCATTTTGTCCTCTGACCGTCGCCCTGCCTTTCTAAGTGTGGTATTTCCTTATTTGGGCATGCAGTTGCCCACAAAAAAGCTGTTCCTTTTGTGGGTTCCTGCGGATCACGTGTGTAGGCATCCAGGAAGTGGCCTGGGACTGTTGGATCCCAATCCACATTACTGGTGCCAGGGTGTCTGGTGTGCATGAGCACATTAGGACACCAGTGGTCCCTGATTGGACCACAGCTGGTGTGCATTCATGGGGCAGATCTTCTCATTGGTGGGCCAGATGAAAGCACTCACCTGACTTTTAATGTTAGGAGGGGTCCTGTGTGCATTCCAACAGATCAGCAACAGATTAAAATATGTCTGAAGAGCCAAGCATATAAAAGGATGATCCTGAGATGCACTGAAGAGAGCTGGTACCCCGAATCCCGTTGTTGTCCCGGTCGAGCCATGCATTGCACTTGATCTCAGAAGACCTGTGAAGGTGCTTTGAACCTTTGGAGTGGTGCGACTAATCACTCTTGATGCCTTCTGGTAACCCTGCAAGTAGTCCTTCTCGGGGGCCATCCAGTAGACTGACCAGTTGAAACCTTGGGTACCATGCAGGAGCATCAGCATTTTGACTTTGTGGAACCCCAGCTTATCCTACAAAGCACATTTCTACTGAATCTCGCTGTCCCAGCACCTTTGGGTCATGTGATAAGAGGGTGAATTTTACCTCGAGAGTTGGGTGCCCCTGCATCACTGTGTGACAGTGAAGGTCTCTGAAGGCAGAATTCTGGTGTTCCTTCCAGTGCCCTTAGGCCTGTGGCACCTGTGATATCTTCATACTTCAAATGAATCGAGAGTAATAGCTCCTATATCGCATCCCATATCGCATCTGTGTCAGCACCCATAGTGCCTGTGCATCTGAGAAGCAAACCATGGACAGGGAATCAAACCTCTGATGACCACCTCCAGACCTGTCAAGAGTGGATCAAAACCGAGCCCTTTGGTCAAACAAATGCATTTCCGCACAGAAGTCTTTTTTGGTCTTCTTTTTGGCTTGGATAGTATCTGCTTCCTAAAGCGCTCTGAAATTCAGGAACAGCTTTGTTCTCTGAAGCAGATCCTCCCGTAACTTTTGGAACCCATTTCACCTCTTCAGAATTCTTGCCCTGACTTATTTCCTTCATCCTAATAAGTACTTCGAAAACTTTACACATGACCTAGCACTTTTTGGTGCACATCAAAAATTGAGCACAAGGCTCCATTCATCTTACGGCTGGATTCATAAAGTTAGGGTTGCCATCTCGGAAGGTTGTCTGTGCTATAACAGTTGTTCACCATTTTCCTTTGCATGTATTAGTGGAGGTACTCATTTTCTCGCACTGACTCCAGTGACACTATATATATTAGATAGTGTGGTGCTTGTGTGATGTTTTACTTTTGCCATTAATGATTCATTGGTGTTATTATTGGGCTTTTAATGAATAGTGTTTTTTTGTATAAAACTAACTGAAACTTTTGGTGTGTCACTGCATGTGCTCATTGGAGACCCCGGATCACTGTCACCCCTCCTGAGATTTAGCCTTAACTGTTCTCCAAGCTACAGTGAATATGGTCTGGCTATCCCCCAGAAGCGTTCCATTGTTCATCTAATAAGGGTGGCCCCCTAAACAAATGTCCACCAGGCCAAAGTTTAGAAATCCATTCTAACAGGCAGTATGTTTGTTAACCATTGCTACTGTTGCTGTTCTCGACAATGTTTGACTCCGCAGTTGTGTTATGGTGCTTCAGATGCATTACAAGTGTGCAGCATCACATGATAATAATGGGATGTCTCCAGCATTTATGGCAGTAAATGGGAATGCAGGACATTGGAGAATAAGAGCTTAATGCGAACACAAGGCTGATGTCTTTGGACACTTCTAAGGGGCATAGTATGATCAGGAATGCCTGCTTATTAAGTTGCTCTCAGAGAAATCACACACAGAATTGGTTGCTGGCTTCGCCCCTGGCAGGGGCAAGAGATAGAAAGGATTGTTTTGTACTTGGGAGGGGAGCACAGTGGTAGCTCAGCATTGAAAGGAGCAGCTTATTTTTCATACATAGGTGATTGTGGGCAGACATTCTGCCCGTAGAAAAATGTTCAGGGACACTTTTCAAGAGATTTTCTGTGGGCCACCTTCCACACAGATGCGAAAGTGTGCCTGCAAAAGTCAACAACCAAAATAAATATATCTGGTTTATTTTTTGCTAAAGGTCAGTCAACAATTCATGTTTGGGGTGGGGGAAGTTTTACTTGGTGCAGTTTTGTATCCCTGAAAACCATATATGGGCACACATCAACCAGGAAGTTAGGCATCTAGACCACAGCTCCCAGGATGAAACTCACAGGGAACACAAACTTAACACATATTTCTGAATATTCCTATACTTGAATTACAGTCCCTGACGAAGGCCACGGCACCATTTTATTCTACTGTTGGTGCTTGTCCTGCAACTGAGATGAAAGCATATTTGACTTTCATCCAAGGGGCACTTTCTCGTGCAACCAAGAACAGGCCAGGTTACTCAATTGATTGAAAACAAAATGACTAGCCATCCATTGACCTGTTAACCATTCATCCATTTAGGGGATATTTCTCGTATGCGAATATTGGATGGGAAGACTGAATTCGGTGCAACCTAGATAAAAAATAAAAAAAGGTTTGTTTGAGCTGTAATGTCCATAGATTATAACAGCTAACATGTTTCCAAAGTAAACATTGCAATGGGTTATTTCCCTGGTCCATCCTCTAGGTTGCATGAAATGACCCCCATTCCCTCTGAACTTTAATAATCTCAAAACAAATGTACTGATGCAAGTCATTGAGATGAAAACAGAGAACAGAGTGAACCATGTTGCAATAATTGAACCCTTCTTAAAGATGACAGTTTTTGGCCAGCACATGATATGATTTGATATGATATGGCATTTATAACGCGTCTATACACAAGTGTTTCAAGGCACAACGAGGCAATGGAGGGAAAACAGAGGGAAGACAGAGACAGTGATCCTACTAGGTCAGGTGACATGGAGATTGTGCAAGTGTCTGGGAAGAGGGGAAGGGGAGAAGTGCAGGGGGAAAGGGAAAGGGGCAGTGCAGCACATAAATAGTAAAATAAATAAAGACAATAATAAAAGTGCAGCCAGCTGGTGGCAAGTGCAAGGGTAAGTGTAGACACGTGGTATCAAGTGCTAGTAGGGGCTGTAATGATACAGAAACAGTCCCCGAGTGCAAGGGTTGCCAGGGGGGCACTGCGGGTGTGCAACAGGAGGGGAGGGGACGTGGGTCCGAGATCAGAGGGTAGCCCTGTAACCAGTGTAGTTTCAGATTCAGCCAGGAGATCAGCAAGGGAGAGGAGGAGAGAAAGCAGAGGAAGGTGTTGAGGTGCTTCATGGTTCTCCTCAAGTTTCAGAGAGGCGGAGAGGCTGTTCCAGAGGGAGGCCCCAGCAGAGGAAAGAGATCTACCACCAACTTGCTGCTTGGAGACTGACTAACCCTGAGGGAGTTGGAGGTGGATGAGTGAAGAGCTCGAGAAGGAAGATATTTAGGAAGAGAGTGATGAAGGTATTGAGGTCCCAGGCCCCAACAATGCACACGGTTTTTAACATAATCCTCACTGCCACTGGGAGCCAGTGCAGTAATTTCAGTCCTGGAGAGATATGATCCCTGGGCTTGAGGCCAAGGACAAGTCTCACAGTCCTGTTTTGGAAGAGTTGCAGAGGGCAGAGAGTAGAGGCAGGTAGATTTAGAACGAGATTGTTGCAGTAGTCCAGCCTAGAGAGAACCAGAGCTCTGGTGACAGTGAGCCTCTGGGGGAAGGAGAGGAAAGGAAGAATACCTCTGAGGAGGTGCAGCTGGTACTGTGACTTCTTAAAGACATCAGAGGTATGAGGAGAGAAGGAAAGTGTGGAGTCATAGATAACCCCAATGTTTTGGCCTCAAAGGTGGGAGCAGGTAGAGGCCCAAGAGAGGCCGGCCAGAGAGTGACAGGAAAGGAGGGAGCAAGAATGCCAATGAGGAGAATCTTCGTTTTACTGGCATTGAGGCAGAGATCATTGGCGGCACACCACTCCTGGATGGTGGACAGACCGTCAGAGATGAGAGAAGGAGAAGAGGTGGCTGAAGGGAGCCTGAAAATGAGCTGTGTCATCCACGTAGCACTGAAATGTGGGGTAGAGAGCAGCGATCTGGTGGGCAAGAAGTGCCAGCTATTGGTTAAACAGCCAGGGAGAGAGGTTAGACCCCTGCGGAAAACCACAGGTAGAGATAGAGATAGAGGAGAGGAAGGACCTAAGTTGGACCCGGGAGGGTCGATTGGAGAAGAAGGAGGTCAGCCAAGCCAGGGCCTGATCAGTGATACCCAGGTTATCACAGAGATGGTTGAGCAGGATGGCATGGCCGACCGTGTCAAAGGCAGAAGAGAGATCAAGTAAGATTAGGACACAGGGTATGTTGGAATCAAGGTTGGAGAGCAGGTCTTCCTGGATGTTCAGGAGAGCAGTTTACGTGCTTTTAGTAGCTTTGAAGCCAGACTGATGGTCATGGAGACAACCAACAGATTCAGAGTGAAGATTAAGCCGGGAGATGGCCAGCTTTTCCAGGAGTTTGCCCACGAAAGGAGTGATGGCGATTGGACGATAGTTAGCCGGGCATGAAGGCTCTGCAGAGGGTTTCTTAAGAGAGGGTGCACCAGGGAGTGCTTCAGGGGTAAGGGAAGACTCCGGTGGTGAAGGAGTGGTTGCAGAAATCAGCCAGAGCAGGAGCCAAGATGCCTATGTGGTCCTTGATGGGTTTGGAGGAACAGGGGTGAACCTGTTTTGATGAGACTTTCATAGATCCGACTTGTCTAGAAACATCATCTGAGGAGAACAGGGGAAAGGCAGAGAATGAGGGAGGAGAGGTGGCCGAACAAGGGCCAGGGAAAGAGCAGGGAGTAGAGGGAGGAGGGGTAGAGGAAGAGAGGGAGGACAGAATGTCTTACGTTTTAGAGATGAAATGAGAAGCCAGGGCCTTGCTGAGGGCCTGGGAGGGGACAGGAGAGGTAAGGACGGTGGCAGGTTTGGCCAGCTCCTTGCAGATGTTAAAGAGTTTGTCCGAGTTGTTTGATACCGCACAGAATCAGGCTTGGATGAGGGCTCTCCTCTTGGTGCGGACAGAAAGCCGGTATTGCCTTTGGAGCAGGCGGCAGGTCAGTTTGTCAGAGGATGTACCAGAAACACGCCATTTCCTCTCAGCCACCCTGCACTTGCGTTTAAGGGTGACGAGGTCAGAGTCGTACCAAGAGTTGCACTTGGCTTTGGGCTTCCAGCGGATCCTCATGACAGGGGCAAGAACATCGAGAGTATAAGATATAGCAGAGTTGAACATGAATGTGTCAGGATGTGAGTCAGCAAAGGGTTGAGTGGGGGAAAGGGGAGAAAGTGGCAGCAAAACTATGTCATTAGTTTGTGAAGTCAAAGTCTGGCAAAATTCCAGATAAATCAGTTTAGGGAGAGGGATGAGCAGCTGCATAATAGGTTTATTGACCTATGCACAGAGAAACATAGAAAGACAGCAAATGTGGTATATACCATAAAAGATCCACGTGGAGCATTTCCAGTCAAAGACAGATTCTACATATTGGGGATAATCAATCCAAAGGACACATTGTTATTAAATTATCTTCTGTACAATCTCAAATTATTAACATAGCATCGCTATATCAATTGTAAAAGAGGATCTATTGGCATAAACAATTGTTTAGGTTTTTTTCCTCAAACGCATACATGAAACGAAATCACCAAGTTCGGAGCAAAAGTGGAACCTCTGGTGGTGCCTTGGCACTATGTTTAGTAGTCATTTTTAAGCATCCCAAAACCATTTTTGAGAACGAATGAGATACATTCAATGAAGAGGACATTGGTGATATCGGTCACTGCATTCTTCCTTGAATCTAATGTTTATTTTGTATCTGTATTTGGTCAACAAATATGTGTAAGAAATTAAAATGACTCTAGTATTGTTTTTTAAATGTTTGTAGAACAGGTTAAAGTATTATTTTAAAAAGTAATAATGAAATCCATTCATGACAACAAAATGTTATCTTGGTTTAGATGTTCATATTTTTAAAGTACCTATGAATTTCTAAAAATAAATACATGTTTCACTTTTCACATATATTAAATAGTTTTTTTGTAATTTTATTATGATAATGATTGCATTTGTATCACCCTAATTATCGTAGATGGGTCGTATTTATTTCAATTAGTATGTTAAAAATATCTAAACATGTATAGAAATGTATAATACATGTAATTATTTTACATCATTTAATACTTTTCTAGTACAGTATGGAGGATTTTTTTTTTAATTTAGTGGCACTTTTATTTAAATATTTATCTTTTTCTTAAATATTTTAAACAATTCTGAAAAAATCTTCAAAAATGTATTATAATATTTGTGACTTGTATTTTTTCTAATGTGCATACCATCTAAAACCCATTATATATTAATTTTCTGACTTTTTTTCTCTTGAATTTACCGACATTTAGAGCACATTTTGAGAAAACTGCCAAAATCAAAATGCCAAATTTTTGCACAGCTCTAGATTTCTACACGTGTTTAACATTATCTTTTTACATAAATCAAGCTCCAACACTGCGAAGAAGAATCACATTGGAACCAAACATGGCATAGCATGTGTATTATAATGACTCACAACTAATGTTAAGTCTAATAGGTAAACTATAACAAATATGCACCTTTATATAGCTAATCAGACTAACATACGTACATCTTGAGAAAAAAAAAACAACAATGAATAGATTGTTTGCCACTTAAACTCTTAACTAAAACATATACAGGCATTATGCAATAATGTTTATAAATGAGAATGTAACTGTTATCAAGACGTAATAGCGTTTTTGATAAAAATGTGTACATTTGTTTCTTGAATTGGTTTACTTTCCAATATAGTAGGCATGTGTTATCACTATCGTACCCCCTTCAACCGGAGTGAACTTCCACTCCACCAATATTGAAAGAATTGTTGGGCTCATATCACTATTACACATCTGACCCTCCCACGTGTGTGCCTCTGTTGACATGCACATTCTGTTTGGCATGACTTACCACTTAAATGCACACAGATGTTTCTTTTGTGAAGTCTTGTTAATGAATTTGTCTGAGGGTGTGAAGTACCCATCCATACCCACCAACCATTATGTAATTATAATTCCATGGCAACTGTAGTGTGTATGGGCATGAGCAGTGACTGCCCCTTTAACAATACATTAATTAATTGTATCTAATTACTTCTCAAAAATTGTCTTTGGATGTTTAGAAATCACTACTATAGACAATGCAAATCTATCTCCATGGCTGCACTTTTGCACTGTACTGAGCAATTGAATTTGTGTCTGCGTTTGAGGAGAAACATATTCTCTGCATCAACAATCCTTCTTGCCAATCGATCCTCTTTTACAAGTGATATAGTGATGATAAATTAATATGTTGGGATTGTACAAAAGATAACTTAATAACAATCTGTCTTTTGGATTAAGAATTTGGATGAAAACGTACATATTTCATGTGAATATAATGCAGATTGCATTGCTATTCTGGATTTTCAGGTTAAGCAGTCTTACACTTTGAGGTGTAACTATTTTGCACAAAAAAAACGATTGGAACATGGCATTGCATTTCTAGTAATCACCCTAAGGCTTTGCTATGAAATCTACCTTATGGGATGTACCTTCAAATTAGGAGAGATTGCACTTGGGTGGTAAACGTTAATGACCAAGAAGACATTTTACATAAACATATGATTGTTTTTTAGCAACCACTATCTGGTGCAAGTATATTGCTGATAATAGCACCTGTTGTACTATAAAACAAAATATGCATACTTGCAGGTATATACATTTCAGACATAGGAAAAGCTGAGACGGCCTAGCTAGACTTTGGTTTTGTAATCTTGCAATGATCAAAGATTTCTGCAATGAGTGCTTAACACACATTCAGATTTATCAATATGCATTTCAACTTTGGTAATTGCACATGATCAATATGGTCCTCAAAGAAAGGTGAGAATGCTAAAGGATGTGTGCAGTAGTGTATGCACCAACTATGTATACTGCAGTGAACACAAAGCATTACAGGATACTTTATTCAGAGCAGAATGGACTTGTCAATAACAAATAGGGTTAGCCTGTTTATGTTTGGTGAACAATGGAAACTGACTTCTTTAGATCAAGCAGGCTTGTGAGGTGACCCCCCCCCCCAAGCTAAAAGCACGGAGAAGGTGCTCATTTACCCTCCCATAAAGACGTCTCTGTTTAATACAGCAAATATTTAAAAATCAGCTCACTTTTTTTAATGGTTTAAATGTTTATTTACTCAGTTGAAATAATTTAACAGTGTCAAAAAATGAGTAAAATATATATTCCCATCAATGACGGCTTAATTTCAATTTGGATATTTTATACATTTCTAAACATTCTAATTGTTTTTCTTGGAATCATAATAGATTCTTAATTTGTACAGGTTTTTGAACTTCACCATGCCGTTAAAGTGTTAATTTTCACAAACCAGTTTAATAGTCTGTTATGAAAGCCATCAGTATATTATGTCAAGTAAGTAAATATACTGGGTAACATAATCATAGAATGTGAAACAATTACTAAATAAAGCCTGGTACCTTTAAAGTCAACTATTAAAGGTTTCTTTTAAAACAAAAATAATTGGTCTATACTTAATATTCATCTTGACTTGGGGATGATTGTTTTAATTGCCAGTGCAGACTGGCAGACATTTAGGGGCCAATTTATAGAATTCGGCGCACAAGTGGCGCACGCGGCTGGCGCACAGTGTGCGCGTGCGGTAGTCTGCGCCAGCCGCGTGCGCCGAAACACATTCAGGCGCACAGCGTATTCATGGATTCCAACATCCACAACCAGCCGTGGCGCAGAGTGGCGCAGCGACCCTGCAGCAGCGTCAGTTACGCCCCCAAGAACGCCCCTTGCGCAGGGAAAAGCCATCAAAATCCCCAATCCAGCGCAAAGGGCAGCAGCAAACGCAGAGCGGGGAGCGTGTATTTCAGGGGTGTGCGGGTGTCCCCACACGCGATAGGCCTGGGTACGTGTATTACAGGGGTGCGCGAGAAAATCTACACGCGATTGGCCTGGGTACGTGGATTTCAGGGGTGCGCGAGAAATTCTACACGCGATTAGCCTGGGTACGTGTATTACAGGGGTGCGCGAGAAAATCTACACGTGATTGGGCTGGGTATGTGGATTTCAGGGGTGCGTGAGAAATTCTACACGCGATTGGCCTAAGTACGTGGATTTCAGGGGTGCGCGAGAAATTCTACACGCGATTGGGCTGGGTACGTGGATTTCAGGGGTGCGCGAGAAATTCTACACGCGATTGGCCTGGGTACGTGGATTTCAGGGGTGCGCGAGAAATTCAACACGCGATTGGCCTGGGTACGTGGATTTCAGGGGTGCGCGAGAAATTCTACATGCGATTGGGCTGGGTACGTGGATTTCAGGGGTGCGCGAGAAATTCTACACGCGATTGGCCTGGGTACGTGGATTTCAGGGGTGCGCGAGAAATTCTACACGCGATTGTGCTGGGTAGTGGATTTCAGGGGTGCGCGAGAAATTCTACACGCGATTGGCCTGGATACGTGGATTTCAGGGGTGCGCGAGAAAATCTACACGCGATTGGGCTGGGTACGTGGATTTCAGGGGTGCGCGAGAAATTCTACACGCGATTGGCCTGGGTACGTGGATTTCAGGGGTGCGCGAGAAAATCTACACGCGATTGGCCTGGGTACGTGTATTTCAGGGGTGCGCGAGAAATTCTACATGCGATTGGCCTGGGTACGTGGATTTCAGGGGTGCGCGAGAAATTCTACACGCGATTGGCCTGGGTACGTGGATTTCAGGGGTGCGCGAGAAATTCTACACGCGATTGGGCTGGGTACGTGGATTTCAGGGGTGCGCGAGAAATTCTACACGTGATTGGCCTGGGTACGTGGATTTCAGGGGTGCGCGAGAAATTCTACACGCGATTGGCCTGGGTACGTGGATTTCAGGGGTGCGTGAGAAATTCTACACGCGATTGGCCTGGGTACGTGGATTTCAGGGGTGCGCGAGAAATTCTACACGCGATTGGCCTGGGTACGTGGATTTCAGGGGTGCGCGAGAAAATCTACACGCGATTGGGCTGGGTACGTGGATTTCAGGGGTGCGCGAGAAATTCTACACGTGATTGGCCTGGGTACGTGGATTTCAGGGGTGCGCGAGAAATCCTACACGCGATTGGGCCTGTGCGAGTGGGGCAGTGTATTACGTAGGTGTGCAGGAAGTTGAAGAGGTGAATTGCCAGTGTGGGTCCTCCCAGGTCTCCCCTCTACCCCCTCCACGACCTCTGCAGGCAGCCCACACCACAGGGGACTACCCTGCACCCCTGGTCATGTCCCGCAGGCAGCCCATCCACCATGGGCATGCCCCCCAGCCAAGCCACATGTCCCCTTGCACCCCCACCCCCCAGCAGGCCCCCACTCATGTCCCCCTGCACCCCCACCCCCCAGCAGTGCAGGGGCAGCCTCCACCAGGCCCCCACCCATGTCTCCCACCACCCCCACCCCCCAGCAATGTGGGGCACCTGCCAGCAGGCTCCCACCCATGTCCAACCCATGTCTCCCAGCACCCCCACCCCCCAGCAGTGCAGGGGCAGCCTCCACCAGGCCCCCACCCATGTCTCCCACCACCCCCACCCCCCAGCCACCAGGGGCAGCCTCCACCAGGCCCCCACCCATGTCTCCCACCACCCCCAGTCACCAGGGGCAGCCTCCACCAGGCCCCCACCCATGTCTCCCACCACCCCCACCCCCCAGCAGTGCAGGGGCAGCCTCCACCAGGCCCCCACCCATGTCCAACCCATGTCTCCCAGCACCCCCACCCCCCAGCAGTGCAGGGGCAGCCTCCACCAGGCCCCCACCCATGTCTCCCACCACCCCCACCCCCCAGCACTGTGGGGCACCTGCCAGCAGGCCCCCAACCATGTCCCCTTGCACCCCCACCCCTCAGCAGGCCCCCAACCATGTCTCCCACCACCCCCACCCCTCCAGTCACCAGGGGCAGCCTCCACCAGGCCCCCACCCATGTCTCCCACCACCCCCACCCCTCCAGTCACCAGGGGCAGCCTCCACAAGGCCCCCACCCATGTCTCCCACCACCCCCACCACCCAGTCACTAGGGGCAGCCTCCACAAGGCCCCCACCCATGTCTCACACCACCCCCACCCCTCCAGTCACCAGGGGCAGCCTCCACCAGGCCCCCACCCATGTCTCCCACCACCCCCACCCCTCCAGTCACCAGGGGCAGCCTCCACCAGGCCCCCACCCATGTCTCCCACCACCCCCACCCCTCCAGTCACCAGGGGCAGCCTCCACCAGGCCCCCACCCATGTCTCCCACCACCCCCACCACCCAGTCACCAGGGGCAGCCTCCACAAGGCCCCCACCCATGTCCCACTCATGTCCCCTTGCACCCCCACCCCCCAGCAGGCCCCCACTCATGTCCCCTTGCACCCCCACCCCCCAGCACTGTGGGGCACCTGCCAGCAGGCCCCCAACCATGTCCCACTCATGTCCCCTAGCACCCCCACCCCCCAGCACTGTGGGGCACCTGCCAGCAGGCCCCCAACCATGTCCCCTTGCACCCCCACCCCCCAGCAGGCCCCCACTCATGTCCCCCTTGCACCCCCACCCCCCAGCACTGTGGGGCACCTGCCAGCAGGCCCCCACCCATGTCTCCCACCACCCCCACCCCCCAGCAGTGCAGGGGCAGCCTCCACCAGGCCCCCACCCATGTCCAACTCATGTTCCCCACCCAACATGTTATCACAATCCAGAACCCTGGTCTCTATGGTCAGCCCCCAAATGCAAAACACCCACCCGAGTATTGCATCCACCCACTCATAATTTGCAATTACATCACAGAACACCAATTGCAAGTTCCGAAACAAACACATGTCCCTCACATACACCCAATGGGTGTCAGT
Source organism: Ambystoma mexicanum (assembly GCF_040938575.1). NCBI lineage: Eukaryota > Metazoa > Chordata > Amphibia > Caudata > Ambystomatidae > Ambystoma > Ambystoma mexicanum. The sequence goes on from NC_090927.1 coordinate 330,589,858, forward strand.
GAATCTCAAAACACAGAACATGAAATGCATGAAAACAATGAGATACCACACATTGAAGTTCAACAAAAAAATAATGTATTAAAGGAAACATGAATAGTATCAAAAATGAAGAAACAGAAATGTGAATGTAAAAAAATGAAAAGAAGCATGTCCGTTCAAAATAAAAAAAATAAAAAAAAAATTGAAATCCAAAGTAATGTTGTACAAAGTCAATGTCCACAAAACAAAATCCAATGGGAAATAAAAATAAAAGCCATTGATCCATGGAGAATGTTAAAAAAGAAAGTATGTACAAGTCTACAGCTATGTACAATGCAAGAAGCCAGGGTCCATTATCCCAACAAAATAAAGGAAACCTATCTAACTACACTAACTAATAAAAAAAATATATACAAAAATGTGGCCAATGTCCAAAAGGTCCAAATGAAACAAAAACAAAAATGAAACCTAACAGTACCTACATAATTATGTACAAGGGCAGCGGGCTAGTTCCACGGCTCACTTCTGGATGTGCCGGGCCAGGGCATCATCGAACTCCTCCTCAATGTCCCGGAGGCGGTCCTCCTCCATGGCCCCGAGGGTCCGCAGGGCCGTCGACGTGTCCACCTCCAAACCCCTGCGGATTGCCTCGAGGCACTCGGCCCGCCTCAGGGCCCTCTGCATGGAGTTCTCCGCCCTGACCATTGAGAGCCGTGCCTCTTCCGCCCGCTGCCGCTCCGCATCTATGGCGTGGCCCAACCGCTGCCACACGGAAAACACTTTTTGTCCTGGGTCCTCCTGCCCTCCGGCCGATGCCTGCCCCTCCGATGTCGAAGGCCCCGAGCCATCATGGCTCCCACCATGGTGCTGCTGCTGCTGTGCCTCTGCCCCTGCACTGCCTCCTGCTGCCTGCACATCCTCCGCCGGCTGGGGTGCAGTCGTTGACGTGGCCACCCCTGCTGGACGTCCGACTCCCGACTGTGGCAGGGATGCCTCCTCCACCAGCCTGGCCGCACCGTCAGAGGCAGCTCCACAGGGCACCCAGGTGACTGATGGGTGGGAAGATGGCACAGAGTACGACTGGCGCGTAGGGGGTCCAGCTGAGGAGGGGGTCGTGGCAAGCCCCATCAGACGGAGGAATCCGGCCTGGGTGACCTGTCCCAGCAGGCTGACGTGGTCAACGAGCCATTCGAGATGACGTGCAGTCTCTTCATGAAAAGACTGCAGGTCACCTCGCATGGCCCGTTGACGCAACGCCACACCAGCCAGGACAGGCTCAACCCGGGCCTGGATAGCCACGTCCGCAGGCAGAGGAAGGCCAGTTGACGTCAGCTCATCCCCTGCCTGAAAACTGGTCTGGACATGGGCATCCCTGCTGGTGCAAGATGATGCAGGGACAGGATCAGGGACAGGATTGCACACAGGCACCTCCGCGGCGGCCTGTGCTGCCTCCTGTCCCTGGTCCTGCACTGCACCACTAGCACCAGTGGGATCCCCACCCCCAGACCCCGTCTCTGGTGCTTGCACGGCCTCCTCCTCCACCAAACCCCCCACCAACCTGGATGACTCTGTGCCATCTTCCCCCGTTGGGCCCTGTGGGGTCCCAGCTGCCCCTTCTGCTGCCGAGGAGTCCAACTGCAACCTCCGCCTCTTGGACCTCCCCCCGGCAGCTGCGGCCTGGGACGCGGCACCGGACTCCTCACTCCCCGACGAGATGACAACATGGGAGGGGAGCCGGGCCTTGCGTCTCCGGCTGGCGGTGGGATCCCCGCTGCTGTGCTCCACAGCACCTTCTACGCCCTCTTCATCAGTTGACGCTGCAGACAGGGAGAAACAAAACACACGCATCAGGGCAATGTACAATGGACACATACACACATGACAGTTGTACATGAGTGGCATTGGCAAACCTCAGACATGTCATCACGATCCCCAACACACATGTCATTACAACTCGCACACACGAGCCATACCACAGCCATATCGCAACTGCCAACACCATCCATACACATACAACAGCATGAGCAGCCAAAGGTGAGCCAGACATCACATGCAACACAGGAAGTGCACCACACATGTACACACACCACCACACTTGCATGCATGTGTACACCTCTGGCAAGTGTCGCAGTGTTCAGACCGGCATCCATGTCACATCTGCCCATCAGGCTTCCACATACCGCTGTCACATGCATCCATGTTGCATCACTGTTGCACCCTTGTCAAATACACACACATGCACATGTACACAGCGCTGATACATGCAGCTGAAAACAACATACATGCGTGACATCACGGACATGTCTACTCACATACACATTCATACAAACTTGTGTGCCCACACAACTGCATTTGGCATGCAAGCCCACACACACAGGCACCATCCATGTCTCACACATTACAGCCCTCGCATGTGTCAGCCCCACGGACCTGTACACCCGCACCCATACTCGACCCCATACAAACAGATGTGCAACCTGCACACTACTGAACAATCACCACACGCACTGCTCACAATCAGGATGCATGTACACTCACCGCTCGACTCCAGACGGGTCTGCCTCTCAAGGACCTGGACGTGGAGCGCTGGGGATATGTGTTCCAGGACCCTCATCTGTTCCTCCGACAAGTGGCCCCGGCGCCCCTTGGCATCCGCTGCCTTCAAGAGGCGCCGGGCCTTGTTCAGGGTCCTGGACCTGAAGTCCTCCCAGCGCTTCTTGACATGTTGGAAGTCGCGGACTGCCACCCCCTCCGCGTTGATGGCAGTCACGATGTCAGTCCAGATCCGAGTCCGTCCTTCCTTGTCGGCGCGGGAACTTCCGAAGAGGGCATCATACTGCCCCAGGACTTGCTCCACCAGGACACCAACTTCGGTGGCACTGAAGCTGGTGCCCCTCTGCCTCTCTGGCCGGGGGTTGTCAGTGGTCACAGATGGAGTTTGCCCCGACATGACAACCCCAGAGGCAGGAGTGGGTGGGCAACTGGGTCCTGGGGCGTAACTGGGGATGTACTGCAGGGAAGCAGACGGAACGCCCACACGCACTCGAACCACACGTATTCATGGAATCGAATAGGGCAAAGCCACGCACAGCCAAAGACACGCACAAGCTGAAACACGGCCGCCACACGAAGGCAGGCGGTAGAGTCCCAGCGCATCAAAAAAGTGGCGCGCGGGAAGTTAAATACGCGATTGAGCTGGGTACGTGGATTTCAGGGGTGCGCGAGAAAATCTACACGCGATTGGCCTGGGTACGTGGATTTCAGGGCTGCGCGAGAAAATCTACACGCGATTGGCCTGGGTACGTGTATTACAGGGATGCGCGAGAAAATCTACACGCGATTGGCCTGGGTACGTGGATTTCAGGGGTGCGCGAGAAATGCTACACGCGATTGGCCTGGGTACGTGGATTTCAGGGGTGCGCGAGAAAATCTACACGCGATTGGGCCTGTGCGAGTGGAGCAGTGTATTACGTGGGTGTGCGGGAAGTTGAAGAGGTGAATTGCCAGTGTGGGTCCTCCCAGGTCTCCCCTCTACCCCCTCCACGACCTCTGCAGGCGGCCCACACCACAGGGGACTACCCTGCACCCCTGGTCATGTCCCGCAGGCAGCCCATCCACCATGGGCATGCCCCCCAGCCAAGCCACATGTCCCCTTGCACCCCCACCCCCCAGCACCGTGGGGCACCTGCCAGCAGGCCCCCAACCATGTCCCACTCATGTCCCCTTGCACCCCCACCCCCCAGTCACCAGGGGCAGCCTCCACCAGGCCCCCACCCATGTCTCCCACCACCCCCACCCCTCCAGTCACCAGGGGCAGCCTCCACCAGGCCCCCACCCATGTCTCCCACCACCCCCACCACCCAGTCACCAGGGGCAGCCTCCACAAGGCCCCCACCCATGTCTCCCACCACCCCCACCCCCCAGTCACCAGGGGCAGCCTCCACAAGGTCCCCACCCATGTCTCACACCACCCCCACCCCTCCAGTCACCAGGGGCAGCCTCCACCAGGCCCCCACCCATGTCTCCCACCACCCCCACCCCTCCAGTCACCAGGGGCAGCCTCCACAAGGCCCCCACCCATGTCTCCCACAACCCCCACCACCCAGTCACCAGGGGCAGCCTCCACCAGGCCCCCAACCATGTCTCACACCACCCCCACCCCTCCAGTCACCAGGGGCAGCCTCCACCAGGCCCCCAACCATGTCTCCCACCACCCCACCCCCCAGCAGGCCCCCACTCATGTCCCCTTGCACCCCCACCCCCAGTCACCAGGGGCAGCCTCCACCAGGCCCCCACCCATGTCTCCCACCACCCCCACCCCTCCAGTCACCAGGGGCAGCCTCCACAAGGCCCCCACCCAAGTCTCCCACCACCCCCACCCCCCAGTCACCAGGGGCAGCCTCCACAAGGCCCCCACCCATGTCTCACACCACCCCCACCCCTCCAGTCACCAGGGGCAGCCTCCACCAGGCCCCCACCCATGTCTCCCACCACCCACACCCCTCCAGTCACCAGGGGCAGCCTCCACAAGGCCCCCACCCATGTCTCCCACCACCCAGTCACCAGGGGCAGCCTCCACCAGGCCCCCAACCATGTCTCACACCACCCCCACCCCTCCAGTCACCAGGGGCAGCCTCCACCAGGCCCCCACCCATGTCTCCCACCACCCCCACCCCTCCAGTCACCAGGGGCAGCCTCCACAAGGCCCCCACCCATGTCTCCCACCACCCCCAACCACCCAGTCACCAGGGGCAGCCTCCACCAGGCCCCCAACCATATCTCACACCACCCCCACCCCACCAGTCACCAGGGGCAGCCTCCACAAGGCCCCCACTCATGTCCCCCTGCACCCCCACCCCCCAGAACTGTGGGGCACCTGCCAGCAGGCCCCCAACCATGTCCCACTCATGTCCCCTTGCACCCCCACCCCCCAGCACTGTGGGGCACCTGCCAGCAGGCCCCCAACCATGTCCCACTCATGTCCCCTTGCACCCCCACCCCCCAGCAGGCCCCCACTCATGTCCCCTTGCACCCCCACCCCCCAGCACTGTGGGGCACCTGCCAGCAGGCCCCCAACCATGTCCCACTCATGTCCCCTTGCACCCCCACCCCCCAGCAGGCCCCCACTCATGTCCCCCTGCACCCCCACCCCCCAGCACTGTGGGGCACCTGCCAGCAGGCCCCCAACCATGTCCCACTCATGTCCCCTTGCACCCCCACCCCCCAGCACTGTGGGGCACCTGCCAGCAGGCCCCCAACCATGTCCCCTTGCACCCCCACCCCCCAGCAGGCCCCCACTCATGTCCCCCTGCACCCCCACCCCCCAGCACTGTGGGGCACCTGCCAGCAGGCCCCCAACCATGTCCCACTCATGTCCCCTTGCACCCCCACCCCCCAGCACTGTGGGGCACCTGCCAGCAGGCCCCCAACCATGTCCCACTCATGTCCCCTTGCACCCCCACCCCCCAGCAGGCCCCCACTCATGTCCCCCTGCACCCCCACCCCCCAGCACTGTGGGGCACCTGCCAGCAGGCCCCCAACCATGTCCCACTCATGTCCCCTTGCACCCCCACCCCCCAGCACTGTGGGGCACCTGCCAGCAGGCCCCCAACCATGTCCCCTTGCACCCCCACCCCCCAGCAGGCCCCCACTCATGTCCCCCTGCACCCCCACCCCCCAGCACTGTGGGGCACCTGCCAGCAGGCCCCCAACCATGTCCCCTTGCACCCCCACCCCCCAGCAGGCCCCCACTCATGTCTCCCACCACCCCCACCCCTCCAGTCACCAGGGGCAGCCTCCACCAGGCCCCCACCCATGTCTCCCACCACCCCCACCCCTCCAGTCACCAGGGGCAGCCTCCACCAGGCCCCCAACCATGTCTCACACCACCCCCACCCCTCCAGTCACCAGGGGCAGCCTCCACCAGGCCCCCAACCATGTCTCCCACCACCCCACCCCCCAGCAGGCCCCCACTCATGTCCCCTTGCACCCCCACCCCCAGTCACCAGGGGCAGCCTCCACCAGGCCCCCACCCATGTCTCCCACCACCCCCACCCCTCCAGTCACCAGGGGCAGCCTCCACAAGGCCCCCACCCAGGTCTCCCACCACCCCCACCCCCCAGTCACCAGGGGCAGCCTCCACCAGGCCCCCACCCATGTCCAGGAACAGAGACTGCCATGCTTCCATGTGTCCATTCCGCACAGAGCCCCCCATGTTGCAATAGAACACATGCACCAACCATGTGGTTCACACATCACTGTACTCACATGCCTGACCATGATGTCCCTGCACACACACATACGTACATGGCCTATGTCACACATACAGGCAGGTATCAGACAACCAGCACACTGCAACATGCCCTGTCTCACACAGTAATGCTTGGCCACTTACCGGCCAACTCCAGATGGGTCTGCCTCCGAAGGATCTGGGCGTGGAGCGCTGGGTCTACGCGTTCCAGGACCCTCATCTGGATGTCACTCAGGCGTGCCCGGCCCTCCTCCGTGAGGCGCCGGGCCTTATTGAGGGTCCTGGACCTCAAGTCCTCCCAGCGCTTCTTGATGTGCTTGATGTCGCGGGTTGTTCCCCATTCCGCGCGTTACGCCCCATGTCCCGCCCACTTTCTGGTGTGTGCGCTGAGGTTGTGCGCTTTCACTGTGCGCGCCGCGCACGCCTTTCGCGATGTTGCAGTGACGTGTGCGCCATGCACGGGTTTGGCGCACATCCCGAGGAAGACACGCGCCGGCTTGCGCGTAGATTTTCGGCGCACGTTTGTTCCATGAATCTGCCCCTTACAATCCCTGAGTAAGACATACTCATAGGCGGGTAGGTCTGTTACTATGGGCCTAATGACAACTTTCTCTCACTTTTTGAATGTCGCTGTGCCTCTTTTTGCAGCAGTTTTATATTCTCTACGGTGGTTTGTAAGTTACTGTAAGGAATCTTTGGGTTTGGACTCAATGGGCATAACAATCCACCTGCCTAGTCAATGGTTTTCTATCAACAGTTGTGATTTTTTTTCACAATGTGCTCTTTTCCATACAAATGAATGACAACGGTGCAAGACTTTCTGGTTACAGCCCCATCATCCCAACCTCTCAGTGCATGTGTCATTGCCCCCATTTTATGCACAGATAGGTTGTTGAGGGCAGATCTATTTCTCTCTATTGTCTGAGTTATTGTTTTGTTTTCATGGACCTTCATTCATATATGTGAAAGTGTTTTGTGTGACACAGTAGTGAGTAAATACTTACTCAGGACATGTGACATCATAGGTTTTCACTCCATGTATTCTCTAATTCTATCAGGTTCGACACACACATGCTGCTTTGTCCTTTTCATGGGCCTATCAGGTACATCAACCCATCTCTGCTTTGCATGGGTCTATTGGGCACCAACACCTCCTTTGCTTCTAATTGTCATTGTTCTATCAAGCACAGTAACTCACTCTCAGCTCGGCATGTGAATTAACTTGGACTCATACATCGTGGGCTCTCCATTCTAGATAAAACACAAACTAAAGTGGCACCTCCAAACCACACCAACCATACCTGCACTCAGACTCCGGTATTTCTGAGTTAAACTCATCAACACTTCCTCCTCTGTCCTATTAACAAGCCATAAATTACCTTTTCTCTTGCAGCACCACAGACCATAATGCTGCCTAAATTACAATGGTGCACTTCACAAGACCTATTTAGATTACAATACTAACCCTTGCAGATTTAGCTCGTCTGTGGGTGTCATGGTGTGTCCCTACATATACTACATGGTATGAATCTGCCATTCATTAATACTAGTATTTTCTAAGGAGTCAATACTGGCCATTGTGGCATACCTCCAATTGGTCACACATCCAGCTGCTGTCAAAGATGCAGTTGTCAAAGGTGAATAGAGGCATACTACCAGTGGCATTGGTCGAGACCATGCAGGTATTGTAAATCGCATTGACATGGATGCTGTGGGTGTTGACGCTGTTCACATACACTTTAGGAATTTTGATGGCACCTATCTCATCCCATTTATCGCATCAACTGTGTTGGTCCTCCCATGCTTGCCATGCAAAAATGACTTTGTGATGTGTTGTTCCGCTTGTGTGTGTATCACAAAGTCGTTGAACCACTGCATGTACATGATGGAATATAAGACTTTAAGCACAATGTTGCAGCAGACCAAATCAGATAACCTGCATAAAGGTCAGAAAATGATCACATGCAAATATATGCAGGGCCATGCTAAAATGTGATAGGGTGCTTTGACTGCTAATCTCATGTTTTGTGGGAATGTCCTGTTCTATGTTTTTCTGACGACCCGAGGGCTGGAGTGGTGGGGCAGTCTGTGGGAATTCTGTGACAATCATCTCTTAGTACAATTGTTTTATCCCAAGAAACCAATAGCATGTGATCTGGTGTGTGTTATTGTTCAACTTTTTAAAGTGATGCACGTTCGGGTGCTGGTTGTTTAGATACTTGTGCTCTGCAATTTTAATTTCCACCTGTTGGCCTCTCATATTGGCCCAGCTGCATTATGCAGTAGCCTTGTGACAGGAGGGAGGCGTTGCTTCATTGTTTTTTACCATGTTGCCAGTTGTGTCTATTTTAGTAGAAGTGGCCTTTTCCCAGCTCTCCACAATGTCTCTACTATGTCAGGCATCACCACTTCCTGCTTGTGAGAGCCTAACAGTCAGAAGTGGGTCTACGTGTCCAGCTGTGGCTCTGGCAGGGCATGCAGCAGATAATAATGCGAGAAGAGAAGAGAAGAGAAGAAGAGAAGAGAATTGAAGAGAAGAGAAGAGAAGAGAAGAGAAGTGAAGAGAAGAGAAGAGAAGAGAAGAGAAGAGTGAAAAGAAGAGAGTTTGATCTCGTCACTTATTGCAAGAGAAACTACTAGCGCTGAACATTAGACTAGTTTTATATTTTTACAGTAATATCCTCTACGTGTCCAGCTGTGGCTCTGGCAGGGCATGCAGCAGATAATAATGCGAGAAGAGAAGAGAAGAGAAGAGAAGGAAAGGGAAGGGAAGAGAAGAGAAGAGAAGAGAAGAGAAGAGAAGAGAAGAGAAGAGAAGAGTGAAAAGAAGAGTTGATCTCGTCACTTATTGCAAGAGAAACTACTAGCGCTGAACATTAGACGAGTTTTAAATTTTTACAGTAATATCGTTGTGAGTACCAGCAATTCTTGGAACGTATTCGTATTGCCTTTATGTAAATGATTATTATAAGATGTCATCAATAACTTCTCTACACAGTTTAATTTCTAAAACTACAAACATTTACACTTGCAATTTAGTTCCTTTTTGCACTCCTAAAAAGAAACGCACAGAGAATATTATTATTTATGTGTATTTATGTGTTTATTTATTTATTTAATATGCATATAACAATTACAGTTTTACATATAAAACACATAAGATCCCAACATTTTCCCGGAAGATACTATATATCACACGTATTTCAACTCTTTCTTAAAACAGCTTCCCCATAATTTGGCACAATATAGTAAGCAAAAGACAATTTTGCCAGAGTAGTGTGGCAACAGTATTCACAGAGAAGTTTCCTTGGTTACCGATAAATTTGCTTAGCGCCATGGTGGCTATCATACATTTTTGCTTTGTTTCACACCAGTGTTTTTTCCAGTTGAGCTTATTATCTATAACCACGCCCAGGTACTTATATTCGTTCACAACCTCAAGCTGTCTCATTTCAATCATCCATTTTGTTTTTTGATTTCTAATCAGATGTTTGGAGTCAAACTTCATTACTTTTGTTTTTTCAGTGTTAATGACCAAGTCATTCTCCTTTGCAAACTTTACTAATTCGTCCAGTTTTACTTGGAGGCCCTTTGGTGTATAGTCAATTAAGACAAGGTCATCAGCGTAGCCTAACAAACCAAGCTTAACTGTACCAATCTTGATATCAAATGTCTGACTATTACTAGCCTCATTGAGAACGTCTGCCAAGTATAGTTGAATAGGATGGCCGCTAATGTGCAGCCTTGTTTCACTCCATGTATGGTGGGTATGGCTTCAGATAATCTCCCTTCTAGGTCAAGGCGAACTCGAACCAAGGTATCGGTATACAGCAGTTGTATCATATACAATAACCCAGGCGGCATTCCCCAGTAAATAAGCTTGGCCCATAGCTTACTCCGAGTTATGGTATCAAATGCTGTTGAAAAGTCTATAAAACCAACATATACAGACAGCCCACGTACCTTGTGCGAGTATTCTATGGCAGTTACTAGATTTACAATGTTATGTGTTGTAGATGATCCTGCTCTAAAGTCAGATTGATTATCAGGCAGAACTCCACATTTGGTAATCCATTGATTTAGATCAATTAGCAGAATCTTAGCAAATATTTTCGCCGGGATGTCTAACATAGCCAACATCCTGTAGTTAGCAGGATCTTTACGTGGGCCTTTCTTGAATATAGGCAATATTATACTTTTCTTCCATGACTCTGGTAGCCTGCTTTGTCTACCAATCCATTGAAATATTGTGAGTAGAACCCTAGACCATAGTTCTGGGGCCTTCTGTAACAATGCATTACAAGTACTATCTGGTCCAGCTGCTCTTGACTTGGGCAGTTTTATTATCATGTTTACCAATGAGGTTATAGTCATTGTACAGTTCCATATCATAGCAATATTCACATTCCCATGTTCTTCGCCTATTAGCGTTCCCAAGGTACTTTTAACATAGATTACCCATCCACTTTCTGTCACACAGTTAATAGGTGGAGAGATTTCTTTTTTACAGTTTATAATATCCCACATTTCTTTACTATTTCTATTTTTCAAAGCATGTGCCAATTCCAACCACGTTTCTTTGTGTTTCTTTTTCTGGTAGTTTGCCAGCCAAAACTTATGCTGCCTGTTAAGTATCTGTATCCTATATGTTGCATCTATAGCCCTCTCCTTTATACATTTTTGAATACCATCTCTGAGCTTTTTCTTTTCCTTGTGTATTTCGTTATCAAATCTCTTATGATGTACCAGATTCCATTTTTCTCTGAGGTTCTATGAGTTCTTTTTTCCATGACCGAAGTTTTTTTGTTTTCAGTCATAGAGTCAAAGTCACTAAGCATTTCATTCATATTGTCAAGAGAGCTATTTTCAAATTTGCTGATAAAGTTTTCCAATAGATGTTCAGCAATCTCATTCCCTTTCTCTATATTTCGGGGGTTCCATTTTATACAATTTCCTGCCTCATTTACCTCTATATCTCCATTCATTTGGTATTCATTGATATCTACATGTTTGTCTATAAGACAGAGATACAGAGGCAAGTGATCACTTTCTTCCCTACACCCAACTGCCATAGCACTTATTAACATCTTGCTTTTTTACTTACAATCATATAGTCAATAGTGCTCATACTATTTCCACATATACGAGTAGGGTGTAGTTCAGTGCCTCCTAGGGTATTATCGTTCAACAAGATAAATAAGTGATGTTTATTAAGTAGGGAAATCCATTCTTTTACTTCCCTTATCAGAGGATCTATCTTGACTGGTTCAGACTTAGGTTCGGCATTGATATATTCAGACTCAAACCTAAGCTTAGTGTTTAGGTCTCCAACTATAATAACTGGTAGTTTGTTTCCAAATTCTACTAGTACTTTAGTTAGTGTAAGTATATTTTCCCTATAATGTTTTCCCCCAGGCGGGTTATATACATTTACCAGCATTAATTTATCTATTGTTGGCAAAGTACATATCACCGTTACCACTAAAATCATCTTAGTAGATTCCTCGTGTTTGATCCCGCTCCACAGTGATTCAATAGAGACCATTAATCCTCCCTTCGGACTCCCTCTAATACCTTGTGTTGCAGGACTGACATGATTGCTACATCCATCAATTTCACAATCAGTTGCCAGCCACGTTTCCTGGAGGGCCACTATTCTGAATCGAGCAATATTCGCAAGCAGTCCGTCTTCACTGGTATAGTGTGCATTCCCTCGAGTATTCCAGGACACTATTACCTCTAGATCATCAGGAGCAAATTTCAAAGTGGGGTTTGAAAGCAATGGGAGCCATTGCCAATAGCCATCAGGAAGCTTTGTATCAGACGGTGGGTTTGAATTTGCTTTTGCTACGTTCTTTTTATTTGATTTGTTCACCCATTGTTCATTACTCACTTTCTCTCACTTATTTTCAACTTGTTTAATTTGTTTCACTTTGTATTTTTCCCTGGGAATTAGTTTTTCCTTACATGTATAGCCAATTTTCTCAAAATGGTCTTTTTGGCTCAATATAAACTTGTGTATTGTCTTTTCATGGCACCATACATTAGTGATAATGTAGAATTTATGTGTATTTATTCTCTTGTAGAGATAACATATGAGCATTAAAATAATAGTGAAACAACATACAGTCCCCAATATTAGCAATAATGCAGTTGAATGTAGTGCTTGCATCCTATTCTTTTATTCACGTCTAGAAATATAACGCTTCAACGATCAACATTGTGTATGGCCATGTGTATGGCCATCTAAAATATTGAACTGTAAAATTTGAAATTATACTTAAAGCAGGATTAGCAAGCCAGTAGACAAGAGATGCTTTAGGAAACTCTGTTAATAAATTAATGTACACATTAAAAAGAAAGGGCAACACATAATCTATCGAAATACGAGTATTCTAGTGGCAATTACGAAAAAGCAATCTATAGCAATGGATTAAAAAATGCAGGCTAAAGGCTCAAACCCCAAATGTAGAGAGAGGCAAAACATTGAACAATTGGTAAAGTGCTAACTTTAGAACTAGAAGCAAATGTACTGTTCTACGGTGAATGCATCAGAATAACGTATTGCAGTCAGGAATCCTTGAACCTTATACAGCTGAGCTGTACCCCTGCTATGCATGCTGTCTGATCACCATGTCACATGAAAATTGACAGCCAATCCAACACCTATATATTGCTCGACTGGTATACATGCGTAAGTCAAGAAAGAAAGCATAAACATTTTGCGTTTGAATTTGTTGAAGTCGGTAACTATCAACATTTGGTGTTTACATTTACTGAAGAATATATACAGTGTCTAAGTGAAATATAATCCCCTTTTTCATGACCAATGCTCAAATATACAAAAAATTGCTTATTGTTGGCATGCATGGTTTGCATTTCTCTTTCATCAGCAAAATAACTGCTAGCGCTTCTTGACTTATTTTTGTATCGTGTTTTTTAGATAAACATATAGCCAAGGAAATGTGCTCCAGCACCTTGAAGAGTCTCATGTGCTAGAGGGAATTACCAATAATTATCTCAGACCCAAATAACCCGACAGCCTCAAAGAATATGACAAAGTGCTACTTTTTATCATTATAAAAGAAAGTGGGTCAATCTGGCGAACAACAAACTGTAGTTCACGCACTCACACTTTGGTGTTCATTATACAAACGTTTTATAATTCAAGGTACGTCAGCTATGACATCATACTTCGTGGCAGACTGTAAAACCCATTGAAGGGAGGGATTGGTTAAGGGAAAATATATGCCTATATATCATAAACGTATTAGTAATATTAATGGATTCTCCTTATCTAATAGGCACGCCTTGAACCACATCTAAATATGGATAAAACAGATTATAGCACACTAACATCAGCAGGTTGGCCTTTCAAAATTGTGTAGCATGTTTCTACATAGACCCCCTGATTGGTTGGTATTCTCTCCCAACCTTGGACTTTCGGCTTTGATAGAAGCACATAAGCAAACCGAAACTCAGGTGCAGACAGCAAAGTCTGACTACCACCCATTTACCCAATTAGTCCATTATCTCTCATCGGTCAGGCCCCAAGCCAAGGCTTACCCTTTATAGTTGAGAATGCAGCCAATTCTGTGTTCTGGGACTTTCAAGGGTGCACCATTATCTTTGTCTAGAGCTTAATGAATAGCCCTTGTTTTATTACTTCTGACTCACATGTGAGAAGATCACGAATTTGTCAATCCCAACCATTCATTTACTGCTATTTGATTTAATTACGCTGGGTGTCATTACTCCTCTAGGCCTCCAGAGACTTGCTCACTCCACTTTGCATATGCTTTTTGCATCCTTGATTGTCCAATGCTGGGCACTTGCAGATGTTTTCTTCTCTGCTTAATCTAAGAGAAATATGTCTTACGTACAGGGCCTATCTTCTGAACTCCATTTGTACCTTGCAATTATTCCTTGATGTAGCATCCTTGATCCCAGGCCAGAAGACTCCTCTTTGTTTCTCATACAAACCTGTTTTCATGATAAGAACAATGGATGATGAGGATGCACCCGCCGCAACTTCAGGCATGTCAATAATTACTATGAATCGCTTTGCTTGTTGCTCCCCAGTTCCTGATACAAGAATTGGAGTTTCTTTTTTTGTGTATCATGTTCAGTTAACCTCTAAATGAGAATGTGTAGATCGATATTTTGGTTGCAGACTGTGCTGTTTTCTGTTGTAATGTCATACTCAATCTTTTAAATAAAGGTTTTTAAAAAGAAAGCTGTTTCCCAGCATCCCAACTTCTGCAGCCTGGTCTGTCTCTAAGGTAGCTTGATTGGTTTCAACACAAATCCAACATCCACCTTTCCATCATGGCCACGTTAGCCACGTTATGTTTTCTTCTCCTGCCAGGCCAGGGCTAAGCTCAGCCCAGATTATGCTAAATTCAACGTAAAACATTCAAGCATTCTAGTTTCAGATAAAGTTAAAACACTAGGAGTGTACTTGGAACCTATGCTAGAAGCACATGCACACGAAGCCTACTTAAAGAAAAACTGCAGATACTACCAAAGACTTCTTAGGCACGTATGACCAGTACTAAATAAGAAAAACTGCACTACAATAGCCAGAGCCACTATTCTCTCAAGGCTTGACTATTGAAATGCCCTACTCTTAGGAGCAAACAAAGGTAACATCTTGAAATGCCAAGTCATACAAAATGACTCAATGAGAATCATCAAGAACAAAACCAGAAAGGATCACATCACAGAGGACAGAACATCTATACACTGGCTGGCCACAGAAGATCGCATTATCTTTAAGTCAGTCTCAATAGTCCATCACTGTATCTACAGCACCGCACTAGCATACTTAAAATAACAAATATCACTGTACCAACCTGGATGATCCCTACGATCAATGAACAAGGCCTTGTGAAAACCCCCCGTATCAAAAAAAAGAATGGACTAGGGAAATCTTTACCAGTTAGAGTTGCCTCCGGCTGGAATAAGCTTCCAGTCGCACTCAGACTCGAACCAAATTTCACAATATAAAAAAAAAAAAAACGTTTCTCTTCAAGTAGTTATTTGTACTACATTCTAATGGCTGCTTCCGGCCCTTTCTAATTGTCTTCTTTTGTTACATGTTGTGCCCTGATGCCTGCGGGCTGTGGCGCAGTACCCATAAATAAATAAATAAATAAATAAATAAATAAATACATACATAAATACATAAATAAATAAATAAATAAGATTCCATATGTCTCATCTACCTTGCGTTTCTGCATATATACATTCACTTCTTCTCTACTCACTAATTTTCTGGTGCACATGATTTCTTTGTGTTCAATTATATGGTCTCTAGTAACTTCCCGTTACATCTTTATTCTTTAAGTACTTGCATATCATTTCAGTGCGGCTTCATGTATTTCCTTCATGGCGTCACTCTGCCCTTATCTAATTTCAGTCAATCAGTAATTGCTTTATTCAGCAAATTTGCTTTTAGCACAAACAATTCTAGATAAATAGATTTCAAACAAAAGGGTAATTCATATAAGTGATAAAATAAACAATTCATAGAATTGCACTGGCAAAAATCTACTAAAACGTATAAAAAACCATGAGAATTTAATCAAGCAACCAGTGGAAGCTTCCTGCAAAACCAGGCATGATAAATGTATTAGGCAACAAAATATACATCATTCACCACTGCGGTGGATCGGCATAAGTTGACTGCTTCCGTGACATGTTGGTGACAGTGGAACCAAATAAATGTTTCCCAAATCACTGTAGCATTCACAGAAAAGCAAAACTTGGGTAACAGACTCAGGATCTAGGCCATACATCGGCATATTTCAGAATTGCCAACCCTCCAGCTACGAGTGAAGGCCGCAACCTGTTCCAGCCCTGAATTCCAGGAACAAAATGTGCGGATAGGCTGGGGTTATTAGATCAAGAAAACTCTCCCCATCTTAAGCAGGTTTCGAGCAAGTAGTCAAACCACACTTTCAAGTTTAGACATAAGCTTATATGATGTTCCTGGATATCACATTTGGAAATCAACGTAACATCTCCTTTTATAATACGGGGCAGGTTTTGTGGGTTCCACCATATTTCATCCATTCCTGCTAGTTTGAGTTGATGCCTTACATGAGTCGACCAATGCAAAGAGCAGCCTCTAGTATAATTTAGAAAATCTGAATACGCTTCCTAGTACTTAACAAGCTCTGAGGACCCCCAAACTCTAAACCAATAAAAGCTGATAAGTAATAGGTTCTACACCACATTCCATTAGCAGGGGGGGCACTTGGGAAACTGCATGGAAGTCTATGCAGCTTTTTCAAGAATTTGTTCTCGGTTACTCCCAGGTTTGGGCAGTTAGTGTGACCCCATAACTCCATAAAATACTGTAGATATAGTCTGAATCAAATAGATGTTAATAGCAGGGTACACGGATAGATCTCCATGAGAGACAAATAATGTCTTTGGACTACCACTGTTTCTTTCCAGAATAGTATGCAACCTGCTGGACTGGGCTGCCCATGATCCTGCATCAGTGAATCTCACTCCAAGGTAATCATATGATTAACTTGTTCCAGGGCAGTCCCATCAACCTCCAAACAGAGTACCACAGGCGTTGCTCTCCTTGGTCTGAACACCAGCCCCTTGGTCTTACTCCTATTGAGTAACAGGCCTAGCTAGGAGCACTTAAAAACAAAGTGCTCCACACCGTGCCTGATCTCCATAGGAGACATGGACAACAAGACTGAGTTATCCGCGAATAAACATCAGTAACAAATCAAAAATAATAATAAGGGGGAACACATCGTGAGTTGGTCCTAAAAGCTACCAGTAATCCTAGTCTGTGCTCTGAAGTGCTGGGAAAGGTTCATGGCCTAAACAAGGAGGCCCAGGCTCAGAGTAAGGGGAGAACTGGAGAAGAAGTGCCTGTCATGGAAAAAGCCCACATACGTTTTGCTAATCTAAATTTCACGTCTATTGAGAATGCTATGGATGATGTGATAGACACCAATCTAAAAGCACAAAACAAAGAGTCACTGGACAACATTAATAACCAAAATCCCACTACTTTAACTTTGAGTGTATTGAACCACTCTTTTGAGAGACTCTGTAATGATATGTATGGCATTAGGGAGTGCTTCCCATTGTACAAGCAGAAAAAGTGCAAGTTGCCAGCTAGAATATGAAAGGACTGGTAATGGACATGATCATGAGCTGAGTCCTTTAAATAGCTCAATAATCGACCATCAGAACTTACGAAGGATCAGACAAGCCCTGACCTTACCATTAAATGACAATTACTTCACCCCTAAGAACATTACACTGCGGATGGACTCTAACATTCTGCCATGGATGGAAACCCTAGGTCCAGCATCAAACTCAGCACTTCTAGTGCTAGAATCTCTGTTGAGGCTATGTGACAACGTAACAGAGTTGGTGCAGGAAAATGCCCAAAAACGAAACTGTCTGGATCAGGGGTTGAGTAATTTGATGGTCATTCCGGCAGAAAACCCATGTCAGTGTAAGAAGAGGGGATTTGATCTTGAGACTGCTGAGGGGGCAAAGGAAGTGGTCCGCAGCAGGACCGAAAATTCAAGCACAAGTGGAGGCATGGGTGGAAATAAGGTATGTTCAGGAGGAGTTACAAGATTCAGTGAGACCAAACAGTGAATCTCCAGACAGCCCTGTACTGTGCGTTGAAATGTGTCTCAGGGAAAAGCAAACCATCTTGGAAGCACTCTGCCCATTGGAGGAGGTACATACCATCAGTGATTCAGCAGGAGAGCAGAGTGGGTGAGAAGGCTGGATAAGAGTGAATAGACAAAAAAGACAAAAAAAAAGGAAAACTTCAATAGAAGAAAGAAACTAAAAATCCCCCAACCCCAAATGGTAATAAACAAAATAACTTCAGACTTTCATCAATGCTCTCTTAGGAGAGGTGATGGATCAAAACGAATTACATCAAAACTGGATGACAAGGACCACTGGTAACAAAGGAGCTGCACCTAAAACTACAACTACAAAAAGGCAACCTAAAATAACTCTCTTTTTGGAAAATTCTGAGGCATTCAATATTGACACCATGTCCTATCAAAATGCCTCTACTTCTAATCACCCTGAAAAACAGCCTGGAACTTCTGCTGTGCTGACGAGTTTGCCTGCTACTCCAGTGGACGAGTTCAACATAGACATAGTGGTCACTGCCTCTACTAGCCAATTGCTGCAGTTGCAGGGTTCTACTGTACAGATACCAGAACCTGAGAACTTTCAGGGAACAATAATGAGCTGGCAAATCGATCCACAAATATGTGGTCAACTTCACATAAAAAGGGGCCAAATGATCAAAGGATTTCAGGCCTTTCCCCAGCTACAGGCCTTAAGATCAGACAACATCCAAAGGGTTGCCTTTCCTAAAAAAGGCGCAGAGAGGTCAGTTTGTTACTATGCCTCCAATCTAATTGCACAAATCCTGTGGAACAATCGAGAAGCCCTTAAGTCCCTCGGTTATCAGTTGGGATAACTAAACACACAAGCGGATGTCGATGCCTACCTGTCCCCAGCGTATTCATGGATTTTAGCCTCCAAAACCAGCCATGGCGCAGAGTGGCGCAGCAACCCTGCAGCAGTGCCAGTTACGCCCCCAAGAACGCCCTCGCGCAAGGAAAAGCCATCAAAATCCCCAATTCATCGCAAATGTCTGCGCTAACCCTGGACCAGTTCACAGGGCTGCCAAACAGCAAACACCAAGCGGGGAACGTGTATTTCAGGGGTGCGCGGGAAGTTTCACATGCAAATTCAGCAGGGTACGTGTATTCCAGGGGTGCGTGGGAAGTTTCACACGCAATTCCATCAGGGCACGTGTATTTCAGGGGTGCGCGGGAAGTTCCACACGCGATTGTCCTGGGTAAGTGTATTTCAGGGGTGCGCGGGAAGTTTCACACACGATTCCATCAGGGCACGTGTATTTCAGGGGTGCTCGGGTAGGTCCACACACGAATGTACTGTGTAGGTGTATTTTGGGATGCGCGGGAAGTCTCACACGCGAATTCAGCAGGGCACGTGTATATCAGGGGTGCGCGGGAACTTCCACACGCGATTGTCCTAGGTACGTGTATTCCTGGGGTGTGCGGGAAGTTTCACACGCGAATTCAGCAGGGTACATGTATTTCATGGGTGCGCGGGAAGTTTCACACGCGATTCCATCAGGGCACGTGTATTTCAGGGGTGCGCGGGTAGTTCCACACGCGAATGTCCTGTGTACGTGTATTTCGGGGTGCGCGGGAAGTCTCGCACGTGAATTCAGCAGGGTACATGTATTTCAGGGGTGTGCGGGAATTTTCAAACGCGATTCCATCAGGGCACGTGTATATCAGGGGTGCGCGGGAAGTTCCACACGCAATGGTCCTGGGTACGTGTATTCCTGGGGTGTGCGGGAAGTTTCACACGCAAATTCAGCAGGGTACGTGTATTTCAGGGGTGCGCGGGAAGTTTCACACGCGATTCCATCAGGATATGTGTATTTGAGGGGTGCGCGGGAAGTCTCACACGAGATTTCAGCAGGATACGTGTATTTCAGGGGTTCCGGGGAGTACTACACGTGAATTGGCCGTGTGGGTCCTCCCAGGTGTTCGCTCTACAACCTCCACGGCCCCTGCAGGCAGCCCACACCACAGGGGACTATCCTGCATCCCTGCTCATGTCCCGCAGGCAGCCCATCCACCATGGGCATGCCCCCCAGCCAAGCCACATGTCACCTTACACTACTGATCAACAACGCATGTCTCCCAGCACCCCCACCCCCCAGCACTGTGGGGCACCTGCCAGCAGGCCCCCACTCATTTCCCCCTGCACCCCCACCCCCCAGCAGTCCGGGGCACCCTCCACCAGGCCCACACTCATGTCTCCCAGCACCCCCAACCCCCAGCAGTGCAGTGCACCCTCCACCATGCCCCCACACATGTCTCCCAGCACCCCCACCCCCCAGCATCCAGGGGCACCCTCCACCAGGCCCCCACACATGTCTCCCAGCACCCCCACTCCCCAGCAGTGCAGGGCACCCTCCACCAGGCCCCCACTCATGTCCAACTCATGTCCCCCTGCACCCCCACCCCCCAGCACTGTGGGGCACCTGCCAGCAGGCCCCCACTCATGTCCCCCTGCACCCCCACCCCCAGCAGTCATGGGCACCCTCCACCAGGCCCCCACACATGTCTCCCAGCACCTCCACCCCCCAGCATCCAGGGGCACCCTCCACCAGGCCCCCACTCATGTCCAACTCATGTCCCCATGCACCCCCACCCCCCACCAGTCAGGGGCACCCTCACCAGGCCCACACTCATGTCTCACAGCACCCCCACCCCCCAGCAGTGCAGGGCACCCTCCACCACGCCCCCACACAGGTCTCCCAGCACCCACACCCCCCAGCATCCAGGGCACCCTCCACCAGGCCCCCACACATGTCTCACAGCACCCCCACCACCCAGCAGTGCAGGGCACCCTCCACCAGGCCCCCACTCATGTCCAAATCATTTCCCCCTGCAACCCCACCCCCCAGCAGTCAGGGGCACCTGACAGCAGGCCCCCACTCATGTCTCCCAGCACCCCCACCCCCCAGCAGTCAGGGGCACCCTCCACCAGGCCCCCACACAAGTCTCCCAGCACCCCCACCCCCCAGCAGTGCAGTGCACCCTCCACCAGGCCCCCACACATGTCTTCCAGCAGCCCCACCCCCCAGCATCCAGGAGAACCCTCCACCAGGCCCCCACTCATGTTCAACTCATGTCCCCCTGCACCCCCACCCCCCAGCAGTGCAGTGCACCCTCCACCAGGCCCCCACACATGCCTCCCAGCACCCCCACCCCCCAGCATCCAGGGGCATCCTCCACCAGGCCCCCACACATGTCTCCCAGCACCCCCACCCCCCAGCATCCAGGGGCACCCTCCACCAGGCCCCCACTCATGTTCAACTCATGTCCCCCTGCACCCCCACCCCCAGCAGTGCAGGGCACCCTCCACCAGGCCCACACTCATGTCTCCCAGCACCCCGACCCCCCAGCAGTGCAGGGCACCCTCCACCATGCCCCCACACATGTCTCCCAGCACCCCCACCCCCCAGCATCCAGGGGCACCCTCCACCAGGCCCCCACACATGTTTCCCAGCACCCCCACCCCCCAGCAGTGCAGTGCACCCTCCACCTGGCCCCCACACATGTCTTCCAGCACCCCCACCCCCCAGCATCCAGGGGCACCATCCACCAGGCCCCCACTCATGTTCAACTCATGTCCCCCTGCACCCCCACCCCCCAGCAGTGCAGGGCACCCTCCACCAGGCCCACACTCATGTCTCCCAGCACCCCCACCCCCCAGCAGTGCAGTGCACCCTCCACCAGGCCCCCACACATGTCTCCCAGCACCTCCACCCCCCAGCATCCAGGGGCACCCTCCACCAGGCACCCACACATGTCTCCCAGCACCCCCTCCCCCCAGCATCCAGGAGCACCCTCCACCAGTCCCCCACTCATGTTCAACTCATGTCCCCCTGCACCCTCACCCCCCAGCAGTGCAGGGCACCCTCCACCAGGCCCACACTCATGTCTCCCAGCACCCCCACCCCCCAGCAGTGCAGGGCACCCTCCACCATGCCCCCACACATGTGTCCCAGCAACCCCACCCCCAGCATCCAGGGGCACCCTCCACCAGGCCCCCACACATGTCTCCCAGCACACCTACCCCCCAGCAGTGCAGGGCACCCTCCACCAGGCCCCCACTCATGTCCCACTCATGACCCCCTGCACGCCCACCCCCCAGCACTGTGGGGCACCTGCCAGCAGGCCCCCACTCATGTCGCACTCATGTCCCCCTGCACCCCCACCCCACAGCATTGCGGGGCACCTGCCAGCAGGCCCCCACTCGTGTCCCCCAGCCAACAGGTCATCACAATCTAGATCCCTGGCCCTTATGGGCTGCCTCCACATGCCAAACACCCACCCATGTATTGCATCCACCCACTTAGAAATGCCAATTACATGATACAACCCCAATGGCAAGTATGTAAATTAACACATGTCCCTCACATACACACAATGGGTGTCAATGAATGTCAAAACCCATATCATGAAATGCATGAAACCAATGAGATGATACTACACATAGAAGTTTGATGAAGAAAATATATTAAAAGAAACATAAATGGAATCAAAAATAAACAAACGACAATGGGAAATAAAAACCAAAAGCAGCATGTCCGTAAAATAATGCAAAACCACAAATCACAATCCAAAGGAAAGGTGTCCAAAGTCACAGGTCAAAAAAGTAAATCCAATGGAAAATCAAAACCGAAAACCATTGCTCCATGGGTAAATTCAAAATAAAAAAATAAAATCCAACACTCAACTATATACAGATAAACAATCCAGGGTCCATGATCCCAATGGAAGAAATGAAACCTATCTAATAATACTACCTAATGAAAAAACTATATACAAAAATGAGGTCCATTGTCCAAAAGGTCCCAAAAAAATAAAAAAGCAAAGGAAACCTAACACTAACTACATAACTATTTACAAGGGCAGCGGGCTAGTCCGACGGCTCACTGGTTGTTGTCATGGGCCAGGGCATCATCGAACTCCTGTTCAATGGCTTGGAGGCGGGCATGTTCCCTGGCCCCGAGGTCTCGCAGGGATAATGCAGTGTCCAGCTCCAACTCCCTGCGAATACCCTCGAGGCACTCAGCCCGCCTCAGGGCCCTCCGCATGGAGTTCTCCGCCCTGACCATCGTGAGCCGTGCCTCTTCCGTTCGCTGCTGCTCCGCATCTATGGCATGGCCCAACCGCTGCCACACGGAAGAAACTTCCCATCTTGGGTCCTCCTGCCTTCCAGCCGATGCCTGCCCCTCCGATGTCGAAGGCCCCGAGCCATCATGGCTCCTACCTCGTTGCTGCTGCTGCTGTGCCTGTGCCCGTGCCCTGGCTCCTGCTGCCTGCACATCCTCCACCGGCCGGGGTGCAGTCGTTGATGTGGCCACCCCTGCTGGACGTCCGACTCCCGACAGTGGCAGGGATGTGTCATCCACCAGCCTGACAGCACCGTCAGAGGCAGCTCCACAGGGAACCCAAGTGACAAATGGGTGGAAAGATGGCACGGAGGACGACTGGCGCATAGGGTGTTCAGTTGAGAAGGGGGTCAGAACAAGCTCCAGCAAACAGAGGAATCTGGCCTGGGTGACCTGTCCCAGTAGGCCGACGCGGTCAACGAGCCATTCGAGATGCCGTGCAGTCTCCCCATGAAAAGACTGCAGGTCACCTCGCATGGCCCGTTGACGCAACGCCACACCAGTCAGGACAGGCTCAACCTGTACCTGGATAGCCACGTCTGCAGGCAGAGGAAGGCCAGTTGGTGTAAGCTCATCCCCTGCCTGAAAGCGGGTTTGGACGTAGGCATCCCTGCTGGTGCAAGATGATGCAGTGACAGGATCGGGGACAGGATTGCACACAGGCACCTCTGCGGCGGCCTGTGCTGCCTCCTGTCCCTGGTCCTGCACTGCACCACTAGCACCAGTGGAATCCCCACCTCCAGACCCCATCTCTGTCGCTTGCACGGCCTCCTCCTCCACCAAACCCCCCACCAACCTGGATGACTCTGTGCCATCTTCCCCCGTTGGGCCCTGTGGGGTCCCAGCTGCCCCTTCTGCTGCCGAGGAGTCCAACTCTGACCTCCGCCTCTTGGACCTCCCCCCGGTAGCTGCGGCCTGGGACACGGCAACGGACTCCTCACTCCCCGAAGAGATGACAACCTGGGAGGGGAGCCGGCCCTTGCGTCTCGGCTGGCGGTGCAATCCCTGCCGCTGTGCTCCACAGCACCTTCTCCGCCCTCTTCATCAGTTGACGCTGCAGACAGGGATAAATAAAACACAGGCATCAGGGCACTGTACAATGGACACATACACACATGACAGTTGTACATGAGTGGCATTGGCAAACCTCAGACATGGCATCACAATCGCCAACACACATGTCATTTCAACTGGCACACATGAGCCAAACCACAGCCATATTTCAACAGCCAGCACCATCCATACACATACGACAGCATGAGCAGGCAAAGGTGAGCCAGACATCACATGCAACACAGGGAGTGCACTACACATGCACACACACCACCACACTTGCATGCATGTGTACACCTCTGACAACTGTTGCAGTGTTGAGATCAGCATCCATGTCACAGTTGCCACTCAGTCTTCCACATCCCCGTGTCACATGCATCTATGCTGCATCACTGTTGCCCCCTTGTCAAATATACACACATGCACATGTACACAGTGCAGATACATGTAGCTGAAACCAACATCCATGGGTGACATCATGAACATGCCTACTTACATACACATTCATTCAAACATGTGTGCCCACACATCTGCATTTGGCATGCAAGCCTACACACACAAGCACCATCCATGTCTCACACATGAGAGCCCTCGCATGTGTTAGCCTCACGGCCCTGTACACCCCCCCCTCCTACTTGGCCCCATTAAAACACATGTGAAACCTGCACACTACTGGCACACGACCACACGCCCAGCTTACAATCAGGATGCATGTACACTTACCGCTCGACTCCAGACGGGTCTGCCTCTCAAGGACCTGGACGTGGAGTGCTGGGGATATGCGTTCCAGGACCCTCATCTGATCTTCCGACAAGTGGCACCGGTGCCCCTTAGCATCCGCTGCCTTCAAGAGGCGCCGGGCCTTGTTGAGGGTCCTGGACCTGAAGTCCTCCCAGCGCTTCTTGACATGATGGAATAGTCGGACTGCCACCCCCTCCGCGTTGATGGCAGTCACGATGTCCATCCAGATCCGAGTCCGTCCTTCCTTGTCGGCACGCAAACTTCCGAAGAGGGCATCATACTGCCCCAGGACTTCCTCCACCAGGACACCAACTTCAGTGGCAGTGAAGCTGGTGCCCCTCTGCCTCTCTGGCCGGGGGTTGCTAGTGGTGCCAGATGTTGCAGTGCCCGACATGACAACCCCAGAGGCAGGAGTGGGTGGGCAACTGGGTCCTGGGGCTGGGCTGTGGAGCGATGGAATCCCAGTCGGGAGTCTTCGGTTCCAGCAGGGGTGGTCACAGCAACAGCACCCCTGGCTGATGTGCAGGCAGCAAATGGCAGGGCACATGGGCAGTAGGCAATCAGGCAGCAACAGATGGCAGGTGGGAGCGTACTCGGGGCTCTGGGGAGCAGTAATTCGGCCTTCTGGGCAGGAGCGTGGTCTTCCGTGTGCTTAAGCGTGGCCAGCTTGATACGGAGTGATTTGGCACGTGAAAATCCAGCACGTCTGCGTGTAATTCGAGGAAAGGGCCTTAGCGCATAAGCGCGTCAGCACACGTACACAAATTCATTGGCCCTAAGGCCCGCAGCGTGTAGGCACGTCTATGAGGTTACGCGCACGTGCGATTTCCATTGCGCGTAGAAAAAATAAGCACGTCAGAGAGTCATAGTGTGTAATTGGTGGAAAGGTCCTCAGCGCATATACGCATCTGTGACGTGCATGCAGGGCCTTTCCCTGTACACGGGTGCATGCTACACGTCCAATGACTGCATGTCAGAGTGTCAGCTCGTGTGATTGGAGGATGGGGCCTTAGCGCATACACGCGGAAGTGACGCTGGACGTGTGGGCATCTTTAAAAGATACATGTAGAACGCCATTTCCTTGTACGTGATTTTCGTGGAGAGCGAGTGGGTGAAATCTGTACTTCTTGTCGGTTCACACGCAATTTACTTCACGGCGTTCCAAGTTCGTACTCCCTGTTATCTCTGACAGCTTTTTCTCTTCTTGTCTTTTTCCTGGGCATGTTTCCTCAAACAGCGTTCACTTCTCCTGTTGTCCTGTCTCCTCAGACAGCGTACAATTCTTCTTTTGGCGGGGGTGTTGCCAACGCGCACACGTGCGTATTTTTCACGCGATATTTCCTGGAAGACGGTGATTCGCGCACGTATTTGACATCTGTGATTGCCCCGTGTGTTGCCTACCCCTTCAGAGGTCAGTCTAGGCTGCGTGTGACACGCATACGTTCATTTATGTGTTTCTGGGTGCCACAGCATAGTGCAGGTTTTTTTTTTCCACGCACGTGGTCTAGGAGGGGTTGCATGCACATTATCTCCCTTTTTCGGGGTGCCTGTGCGTTGCGTGACCCGTCGTCTTCCCCCAGGGGTCACATACAGCCTTGCTAGAGCACTAGGGTACGAATTCCATCTAGTACCCTACCCCTTTGACCCCCAATTTCCCAGGACAATAGTTTACTGCAACTCCCATACGCACAACAACATCAGTGCCATGGTTGGGAGGCGAGCACGCAGTAAGGGTGGCAAAGGTGCGCGAGCCACAAATGGTGGCCGTGGTGGATACAGTAGGGGACGTGGCCAGGACCTGCAGGGTGCCCCTAGCCCCCCATGTGTGGGTGACCAGTCAGGGATACCCATGACCCCCCCTAGTTGAGGGTAACGTGGCTGACACCATCCCTGCTCAGCCCTTGTTGGACCAGCCCATTGTGGCACCAGACCTGGCACTGGGTGACTCCATGGCTGACTTTCAGGACAGCAGGTCTAGGCCAAGTGTGGTGGTGCACGTTAGTGTCACCAGCCCACTTGGATCAGGGGCAGCTATGTCATCTGCTGCCCCAAGTAGGCAGGGTGGGGAGGCTGCAGGGGCAGCTGCGGCTCCATCCACCCCAGCTCTGAGTGTCCCAGCCAGGACAGTGTCGGTCCTAGTCCATCCTGCTGACGTTCCCCCTGACTACATCACACTTCAGCTAATGCCTGCACCAAGTCCCATGGTGAGTGTTCATTCCCACACTCCTAGTCCACAGTCCACCAGGGCTCCTGCCCCTAGTGTCCAGAGTGGATTAGGACACTCAGTATCACCACCACCTTCCAAGCGGAAGAGGAAGAGTGCTCGTCCAGTACAGGCTGATGCCCCAGACACGGCTACACAGTCTGACCCACCAAGGAAGCCCAGCTTCAATCAGGTCGAACTTGATGCACCTGTGGAGTATGTGTCCGCACATGACAGCAAAATGGTGATTACTGCAGGATGCAAGACCACACCTGCACAACGTCAGGCACACTGGCAGACCATTGCGGAACTCATAAGTGCCCTTGGATTCGTGAGGCACACAAATAATGATTGCTACAAGCGCTGGAATGACCTTAAGCGCAGGGCAAAGAAAAAGCTGGCCTCAAGTCATGCCGCAACTCTAGTGACTGGAGGTGGGTCTCCGGCAGAGGACATAGAACTCACTCCACATGAGTATGTTGCTGGGACCTACGTCACGGAGGAACAGATCCAAGGCGTGGGAGACCTGCCAGATTACGAGGCATTGTCCGGTGAGTGCACATGCATGTGTGTGTCATCCATGTGCATGGTGTGCGTGTGAGTGCTTCTGATTGAGTGCCAGGTGAGGGGGTATGTGCCTGAGTAGTTTGGGTCACCCATGTGCTTCATCCAATACATTCTGCCCACCAGGAGTTGGGTGTTGCAGTATCCCTTCTGGCAACAGTAGACATTCAGCCCAACCTCACGCCAGTTGCCCTTGAATTTTCATCTTGCCACAACATAGTTGCATGTTATTCTGTGTTCATTCAAGCTGATTGTCTGCATTCCACCACTTTCACTAGGCATTTCTCAGTCCTATTGTCACATGTGTGACATGGCTAGGGTACATGTCATCTGTGTGATGGCATGTGTCATGTATGTGTATTGGACATGCCAATCACAGGCCAATGTGTGATGGCACTGCTGGGCAGCATGCAGCAAATGTGTTGGTCTTCCATCTTGGTGTCATCAATGTGTGCCATTTGCCTCCCCTTCATACACAGTGACAGTGCATGCATGGGAGGGTTGTAGTCATGTGGTACACGTTTCAATGAAGTACTGTTTCTGTTGTTTCTCAGCCCTTATTGTGTTCCATGGTGCTAATGCCTGTTCCCATTTCTTTTCTTTCATGTCTTTGCAGGGGATGACGCACTTGATACTGCTGGGGTTGTGGAGATGGTGCAGACCCAGGAGGGGTCTCAGGCCCGACCGGGCACCAGTGAGGGATGTGGTGTGGTGGTGGGTGAGAACCCACACTTGCTGCAGGCCGTCATCTCAAGGGGTGTCTCTGGGTGCACCTCCCCTGAGCTCTATTCAGGTGTCGATTCGGATGATGAGACCTATGTGCCGTCGCAGGTAAGTGTTTCTGGGAGGGATTCTGTACTGTCCAACCCACCTGCGCCAGGGGTAGAACCCTCAATGGGGATGTCAGTGTTGGTAGGTCCGCCTTTGGTGGTTACGGATGCAGGGTCACACTCCGCTACATCTGATCCTGTTCCTGGGCCAGCAGATCAGAGGGGGAATGCAGTCCTGCAGCCTCAGGCAGTGCCGGCACAGAAAGGCGCAGTTCACCTTGCCCCAGACAGGTGTGGCGCCTGCCAAAGCGGTGGCTGTACGCCACCTGGCAATACCGCATGGGAGCAATCCATATACGGTATGGCAAACCAACAGGCAGCATCAACTGAGATGATGGCTCAGGCCATGGATAGGGTGGCCACTTCCATTGTCCCCCAAGAAAGGCTAATCGAACAACTACAGCAGGCAACAGACTCCATTAGCCAGTCACACAGGGAGGAAATGTTGGCGTCCAACAGGGACAGGCGGGCGGCTCTGGAGACTCTGCGGGAAGCCATTTCTATTGAGTCCCAGGGCCACAGGGAAGCCCTGAGGGTGGAACTCCATCAGCTCAGGGCAACTCTGGTTGAGCTTGAGGCTTCAGCTAACATGAGGACAGAACAGCAGCTGGAGCGGCTCACACGTACGCTCTCAGCTGAGATGCAGGCAACTAGGGCGTAGGTCCGGGCATCCCGTGAGTTGTTGCATGGGGACCTCCGCACAATTATCCTCCAGAACCAGACCTTCCACACCCGCATGCTTGCTGCCATGGAGGACCAGACTAGGGCTTTGCGTGGGCTGCCTCCCATAGTGCCACCACCTCCTGATGCAGCTGCAGTGGGTGAGGAAAGTGACAGCAGTGATTCTCCCACAATAGGGTAGCCGTGCAGGCCATGAGCCCATGGAGGTGTTTTGTTTTTTGCAAAATCCACACAGGTGGGTTTTGGTGTGCACCTTGTCCTCGGACCACCTGGGTGGCCTCACCCACCCCTCCCCCCCCCCCCCCCCCCCGGGCCATTCATGGCCATTTTTTTTTTTTGATTTCTTAATCTTGATTTTTTTGACTGTGTGTTGCCTTGTGTGGCTCCCGTGGGCATACGCTGTATTGTGGCTGGGCACATGCAGGCTTGTCCTGAATTTGGGTCAGTTGCTTGGGTTTGTGTGACACACACCCCTCCTGCTTCCCGTTTCAATGGGCTTGCAAAGGGTGTGCCCAAGTGACATTGACTTACATGGTGACGTTGGACTCCCATATGATGTGTGGGCAGTCTGTAGTCAATACTGTGTATATATTCCTAGTGCATATTGTGGTTGTATTGTACACTGCATGGTGTATTGATATGTGCCTCTGCATCCATCTCATCCTCCTAATTTGCAGGTCCATTTCTCATGTCTTCACAAGGCGGTCTACTTTGGGATTGGAGTTCATGTTGTAAGCAGTGCACCTACACTCTTGCGTGGCGCTAACACTGTAGAGTTGGAAGTGTTCCAAGTGCTGGCATTATCAGGTAGTGAGGCTACCAATTTTTTTAGTCCGTACTGTCATGTTTATGGTAGGTTGGAGGTTGTGTAGGTGATTGGTATTATTGGTAAGTATTTGGTAATGTGTGTTGTTGGTCCTGCATTACTGTGAGCATTTCATGTGTGGCCAGTTTCCATTAGGGACACTGTAGTTGGTGATACTTGGGGCATGTTGTGGGGATTAATTTGTTTGCTCTCACATTGCATGATATGCCATGGTGTGTTGTGTGGCCGTGCCGGGGAGGGGTTGGGTGACATGGCACTGTTCTCATGTTGTATTTTGCAAGTGGGTATTCATTTTTGCTGCATGGAAGTATGTCTTTTGATGACACTGCATTGGTGGTGTTTGTGTAGGTAGGGATGCACACATTGTGACACTTCCAGGTGAACAATCTCAGGCTGCTATGGTTCTGACAGTTGACTGTCCCTTGATTCATCAGAATTGTCAGATTGAGTCATCATTGATTGTCAGATGGTATGTGCCAGGGCTGTGTGCACTCCACAGGGGTGTGCTTTCAATGTGAAGTAATTAGCCACCAGCTGCGTACGGGCTGTCTCACCCCGTGCCCTTTCCCCTCCCATGCGCAGCGGGCGTGCATGTGGTTGGGGATGTGGGGGCACCACCATGTCCACAGCCAGGCCCCAGCGTGTTGCAACATTGTTCAGGACACATGTTGCCACTATGATCTTGCACACTACTGGGGGAGCGTATAACAGCTGCCCGCCAGAACGGTCAAGGGAGCGAAAGCGTGACTTGAGCACTCCGAATGTGCGCTCCACTATGCCCCGTGTTGCAATATGGGCTGTATCTTGCCTTGGGAGGCGTGATGGGGTTCCGAATTGGCGTCATGTGTGTGCTCAGAGGGTAGGCACTGTCCCCTGGGGAGGTGGTGATGGGGATCATTAGTGGGGTATTGGCATTACTCTGTATTTGTCATGCATGCATGTGCTGTGGCATTTCTACTCACCAAGCAGCCATGCATCGCCATGCCGCCCAGCTTACATGTCCCGGTTTAGGGTTGACATCCTGTAAATGAAGCTGTAGTGCGTGAACCCTGGATAGTTGGCACATACTGAGGTGATGATTCCCTTGGCATCACATACTACCTGGACGTTGACGTAATGCCAGTGCTTGCAGTTTCTATAGATGTGCTCAGATGCCCTGGGGGGACGTAGAGCCACATGGGTGCAATCAATGGCACCCAGCACTTTGGGGAATTGTGCCACCCTGTAGAAATCCTGGCTGACAGCCTGCCTTTCTGCAGGTGTTCTGGGCAGGTATATGTGCCTGCGGACTGATGGGCGTGCAGTGAGGATGGCCAACACCTGGTGTAGGCACCGTGACTGCATGGCCTGTGACACCCCCGCCACTATGGCACTTGTCCGCTGAAATGATCCGTTGGCCAAGAAGTGCAGTACATTGAGGACCTTCTCCAGGGGGCTGAGTGCTTTGGAGCACAGGGTGGGTGATGTGAGGTCATCCTCCCACTCACTGACCAGGTCGAGTATTATGTGTGGTGGAAACTTGTACCTCCCATACACCTGGTCATCAGGCATACCAAATAGGCTGGTTCTGGGTGTGAAGATTCTGGCCCTGACTATCCTTCTCCTCCTCCTGCGGTATCCCACGGCCACTGCTGCTAGGAACGGTATATTCATCCTGGCGTCTGAGCTTGTTTGTTGTTTGCGCATTCTTTTATGCTGCGCGGGACGTGCGCCTGCTTCATGCTGGCGTACGTGTTTCACGATTGGACCATTTATTTTTTGGTGCGTTGTAGGCGACCGTGTAAATCCCACCCCAGGAATACATGTAACACGCTCTCCCAGGCCCAATCGCGAGTAAATATTCCCGCCCACCCCTGGAATACACTTACCCCACTCTCACAGGCCCAGTCGCGTGTGGAACTTCACGTGCACACCGAAATACACGTATCCTGCAAATTCGCGTGTGAAACTTCACGTGCACCCCGAAATACACGTACCCAGGGCAATCGCGTGTGGAACTTCCCACAAACCCCGTAATACACGTAGCCTGCTGGTATCGCGTGTGGAAGTTCACACGGACCCATAATACACGTACCCTGATGGTATCATGTGTGAGACTACCCGCGCACCCCTGGAAAACACGTACCCAGGCAAATCGCACGGCTGGGGGGTGGGGTGCTGGAAGACAGGAGTGGGGGCCTGCTGGCAGGTGCCCCTGACTGGTGGGGGTGCAGGGAGACAGGAGTGGGGGCCTGCTGGCAGGTGCCCCTGACTGGTGGGGGGTGGGGGTGCAGGGAGACAGGAGTGGGGGCCTGGTGGAGGGTGCACTGCACTGCTGGGGTGGGGGTGCAGGGGGACATAAGTTGGACATGAGTGGGGCCTGGTGGAGGGCGCCCTGCACTGCTAGGGGGTGGGGGTGCAGGGCGACAGGAGTGGGGGCCTTTTGGCAGGTGCCCCTGACTGGGGGGGTGTGGGGGTGCAGGGAGACAGGAGTGGGGGCCTGGTGGAGAGTGCCCTGCACTGCTGGGGGTGGGGGTGCAGGGAGACAGGAGTGGGGGCCTGCTGGCAGGTGCCTCTGACTGGTGGGGGGTGGGGGTGCAGGGAGTCAGGAGTGGGGGTCTGGTGGAGGGTGCCCTGCACTGCTGGGGGGTGGGGGTGCAGGGGGACATGAGTGGGGGCCTGCTGGAAGGTGCCCCTGACTGGTGGGGGGTGGGGGTGCAGCGAGACAGGAGTGGGGGCCTGCTAGCAGGTGCCCCTGACTGGTGGGGGGGTGGGGGTGCAGGGAGACAGGAGTGGGGCCTGCTGGCAGGTGCCCCTGACTGGGGGATGTGGGGGTGCAGGGAGACAGGAGTGGGGGCCTGGTGGAGGGTGCCCTGCACTGCTGGGGGGTGGGGGTGCAGGGAGACAGGAGTGGGGGCCTGCTGGCAGGTGCCCCTGAATGGTGGGGGGTGGGGGTGCAGGGAGACAGGAGTGGGGGCCTGCTGGCAGGTACCCCTGACTGGTGGGTGGCGGGGGGGTACAGGGAGACAGGAGTGGGGGCCTGGTGGAGGGTGCCCTGCACTGCTGGTGGGTGGGGGTGCAGGGAGACAGGAGTGGGGGCCTGCTGGCAGGTACCCCTGACTGGTGGGGGGTGGGGGTGCAGGGAGACAGGAGTGGGGGCCTACTGGCAGGTGCCCCTGAATGGGGGGTGGGGGTGCAGGGAGACAGGAGTGGGGGCATGGTGGAGGGTGCCCTTCACTGCTGGGGGGTGGGGGTGCAGGGAGACAGGAGTGGGGGCCTGCTGGCAGGTGCCCCTGACTGGTGGGGGGTGGGGGTGCAGGGAGACAGGAGTGGGGGCCTGCTGGCAGGTGCCCCTGACTGGTGGGGGGTGGGGGTGCAGGGAGACAGGAGTGGGGGCCTGCTGGCAGGTGCCCCTGACTGGGGGGAGGGTGGGAGTGCAGGGAGACAGGAGTGGGGACCTGGTGGAGGGTGCCCTGCACTGCTGGGGGGTGGGGGTGCAGGGAGACAGGAGTGGGGGCCTGCTGCAGGTGCCCCTGACTGGTGGGGGGTGGGGGTGCAGGGAGACAGGAGTGGGGGCCTGCTGGCAGGTGCCCCTGACTGGTGGGGGGTGGGGTGCAGGGAGACAGGAGTGGGGACCTGATGGAGGGTGCCCTGCACTGCTGGGGGGTGGGGTGCAGGGGGACATGAGTTGGACATGAGTGGGGCCTGGTGGAAGGTGCCCTGCACTGCTGGGGGGTGGGGTGCAGGGAGACAGGAGTGGGGGCCTGCTGGCAGGTTCTCCTGACTGGTGGGGGGTGGGGGTGCAGGGAGACAGGAGTGGGGGCCTGCTGGCAGGTGCCCCTGACTGGGGGGTGTGGGGTGCCGGGAGACAGGAGTGGGGGCCTGGTGGAGGGTGCCCTGCACTGCTGGGGGATGGGGGTGCAGGGAGACAGGAGTGGGGGCCTGCTGGCAGGTGCCCCTGACTGGTGGGGGGTGGGGGTGCAGGGAGACAGGAGTGGGGGCCTGGTGGAGGGTGCCCTGCACTGCTGGGGGGTGGGGGTGCAGGGAGACATGAGTTGGACATGAGTGGGGGCCTGGTGGAGGGTGCCCATGGATGCAGGGGGGTGGGGTGCAGGGGGACAGGAGTGGGGGCCTGGTGGAGGGTTCCCCTGGATGCAGGGGGGTGGGGGCGCAGGGGGACAGGAGTGGGGGCCTGGTGGAGGGTGCCCCTGGATGCTGGGGGGTGGGGGTGCTAGGAGACATGCGTTGTTGGGCAGTAGTGCAAGGTGACATGTGGGTTGGCTGCGGGGCATGGCCATGGTGGATGGTCTGCCTGCGGGACATGTGCAGGGGTGCAGGGTAGTCCCCTGTGGTGTGGGCCGCCTGCAGGGGCCGTGGAGGGTGTAGAGGGAACAGCTGGGAGGACCCACATGGTCAATTAACGTGTGGGACTCCCCGGCACCCCCAAAATACACGTAGGCTGCTGGATTCGCGTGTGGAATTTGCTGCGCACCCGGAGTACACATACTCTGCTGAAATTGCGTGTGGAGCTTCACGTGCAAACCGAAATAAACGTACCCTGTTAATTCGCGTGGGAAACTTCACGCGCACCCCGGAATACATGTGCCCAGGCCAATCGCGTGTGGAACTTCCCGCGAACCCCGTGATACACGCACACGCTATTTTTCACACGGAGGTGTCCGTGTTTGTCGGTACCCCTTTGCACCTCATTTGTCCTAGAGGGCCACTGTATGGACCATTCATCATAGCTGTATATGGGTGCTTTTTGTTAGCGCACATTTTGGCGCACATTCATTTTAGGCGCAGGGACGCTACCGCCTGCTTTCTTGTGGCGTACTTCTTTGGCCCTGGGTGCATCTTTCACCGTGCGCTGGTTTGCCCTATTCGATTCCATGAATACGAGTTGTAGGCGAGCGAGTGGGTGTTCCGCGCACTTGCCTCCTGTATTTCCCCCGTGACGCCCATATTTTCACGCGTTGTTCCCCATTCCGAGTGTTACGCCCCGTGTTCCGCCTACTTTTGTAATGTGCGCTGCGCTATGTGCGATTTCGCAGCGGCCGTGGCGCACGCCGTTGGATGACCTGTGGCCGCGCACTTTTTCAGCGCACATCCAACATTTTTCTCGCGCACAGACTTCCATGAATCGATGTGCGCTGGTTTCCCTGCGGTTTTCACAGTTGCACTGCAAATTTCGCACTTTTACTGCGAATCGCACGTTTTGGCACCTCTGCGCCGGAATTTTCGGCACACATTAATTCCATGAATCGGCCTGTAAGGGTGTTAGGATAAACGCTAACAATTACAACCAGAGTCTACTGAAATGTATGAACCTTCTCTTGACTAGGGGCCAAAAGATGGGAAGTAGACCACATAACCATCATTATGACATCAGGGTTAGAGAGGCAAAGCAGGCTAAGAGGGCACCAATAAAGATCTCTCTTAAAAATACAACTGATGGACCTGCATTCCAAGACGCTAAGAGGCAGATCTTAGCAAAGTATAAACATACCCTTAAATAACTTGGTTGGGAAAGACATATAAGAGAAAATAAAGATGTTGTTAAGACCCTCATCCAAAAGGAATGTGTTAACTTCTAGGCAAAGATGTGGGGAATCGCCAAAGGTCTGCAGGTCTGTATTGAGTGTGATATTATGGCACACGATTGGGTAAACAAGATCACCAAAAAATACTCTCTGCCCAAAGGTGATGAAGGTAAACTAAGTCTAGACAAATCGGGGATGGAACAGTAGGATCTCGGTTGGGAGATTGACAATGTACTATGGGCAATTGGCAAAGCAAAGCCATTGAGGATCCCTGGTCCCCAAAACATTCCCCCAGCTCTAATTAAAAGCAAACCAGAGGTCTGGGTCATACCCCTGTGGGACCTATTCAGCCACGTCAGCTGAACACTCACTGTTCCTTATACATGAAGAGATCTCTTATCATTCATATCTTTAAGCAGGGAGACAGGCGGGATCCTAAGAACGTTAGACCTATGGCCCTCCTGGACTCCTCCAGCAAAATATTTGGAACCTTATTTCTAAGGGATCTTAAGGCACAAATAACATCACAAAACCTGCTGTCACAATATCAGATATGGTTTCAAGCAGGAATGGGGACCTCGCTAAAGGTCCTGACAATGTCACATCTGCTAGCAGCTGTAAACAGCTATGCAGTGGGCACAGTTTGTATGGCAACGATAGATATGTCAAATGCTTTTGACTCTGTTAGCAGATCGAAGTTGTGGAACAAACTCCTAGCAATGAATATGCCAACTAGGTTGGTACAGCTCCTGACATTAGTGCATACAAACATCACATTAAGGGTGAGGCTGAGCAAGGAAGGAGCCATAACGGACAATATAGCTACGTATTGCTGCTTGCTGCAGGGATATGTTGTGGCTCCAACCCTGTTCTACTTGGCTAACATTAAAAAAGTCTGGGAGGGAGGTACCACCAATTCATTCAAGTTGGGTTATGTTTCCCTCGACTGGATTGCCTTCGCAGATGATATAGTCTTGTTTGATTTGACACCAATCGGGCTGCGAAGGAAGTTAACTCTTTTTCATAATCACGCAGTATAAAACAATCTCAGATGAAAAGTCAAAAGTCCATGGTCATCATATTCTCTAACAAAAGCCAGCCTAACACCATGATTTGGCATGTGGGGGAAAATCCTCTTGAGAGGGTACAGTCCTTGAGATATTTGGGGTACAACATTACCAACTCTAGCTCTAGGGAGGGATGGGATGGAAACAAATGATTAAAGAAAAATGTGCCTCTCGGCCGGTTAAAATGAAGTGTGTCTACTCTCAGCTGTGCCACTTTTCTCTAAAACCCCTGCTCTAGTACTACATGTCAAGGGTGGAACCTGCATTTCTGTACGGCTTAGATCTTTCGTTAAGCAATCTGGGAGAGTACTTCAACTCAGTTCAAGGGATGATCTGGAAAAAAACATTGGGATTAGCAAATTCAATCCCAAACTGAATCATCAGACACAAGCTTGGCCTAATCTCTCTGGCAACTAAAGCCAAGTGGAGGAAATTGGCTGAGTTTGGTAAATTATTAAATCCGCCACCAATGTCCCTTTACCAGAGTTCGGGTAAAGACCAGATCAGAGTGCCAGGTGCTAGTATCACAGAATTTGAGGCACAGAGGACCAAAATACTCTCTGTGATTGGCTCCTCTAAAGAAGAGCTCTCTATTAGCATGGCCACAGTAAAGAAGAAGCTCCTTAAACATGACTGGGCAGTAACTACAGACCAGCTGGGTACCTATCTTCGAGTACGCCAAATTTCCTCACAAAAAGGGAAATGATTCCAAAATATATTCTTATCTTCCCTTGTCCAAAACTGCAGGCAATCTACCTACGTTTTAGACTCAACCAAATCCCTACGCTAGAAAGAACAAGCAAGTGTGATCTGGGTCTAGGTAACCAGGCTTGCAGCTTCTGCACTAGATTTGTTGTCAGAGAGACCACTAAACCTCTAGTGACTTATTGGGCCTCATTACGACCCTTGCGGAAATGGAAAAATGATGGCGGAAATGCAATACCGCCATCGAACACCGCTCGTTGCGATCATGACCCGTCACCGTAAAGTACGATGCCATTAGCGACACCGCAGTGAACGGCAACGCTAACTGCACCAAGTACGCGCACGCGCGCCTTGCAAAACCGGAATCACCGCCATGGCGCAACGGTACGCGAATTCTGACCCTAGCGGACATGTACTGAACGCCATCAAGCACGTCGTAAAGTACCATTCCGCCATGGCGAGAAATACGGCAACGTGAACCAACCGTAAATGGCCCACTGAGTGCCTGTACTCCACTCCCTGGCCACATTGCACAACTCCTGGCAGGCGCAATGTACTCACACTATGCAACCAGTGAAATCTACAATTCACCCATGCATGCCAACGTAGAAAAGCATGCAGGGGCTCAAAGCGCCCCGTGAGTGGGCATCCATGTACGGCATGTCACCATAGCCGTACTGACGCAGCACAGGCATGTGAAGGTACAATACATCAAAATGAAAATCAAGAACACATGACACAAAACAACAGTAGTCCCCCATCGCTTGCCACCAGCGCAAGGCAACATCCAAAACAGCATCCTGAGGGGGATTGCACCAGCCCTGTACTCATGCCAGTAAACAAACCAACCATCAGCAGAAGCATGTACCACACAAGTTGGCAGAGTGACTGAGCAGCCAGGCTCATCCCAAGAGGGGCCGATTGGGAGCTGCAGGGCACAGATGGCATCAATACAGAAGCTATTCCAATGGACATGACCCCAGTCCCCCTCCAACAAACGCACGCAAACACAGTCACCTGTGACCAGCCACATTCTGAACATCCCATCATTCCACCAATCGACCTGGCTGACAGGCACCAGTCGGCCAAAAGCCAATCCCCCGCCCCTGAACAGCACATCATGTAAACAGTCACAATGGCAGCCCCTATCCGTGACCATACTGTGCTACGTAGGCAAACGTGGCCAGTACTGTACCACACAACTCAACTCAGAAGGCGGAACACAATGCAGATCATCTCGCAATACATACCGCCACAAAGCGAAAATCGCCACATCACCTGCAAAGAACAACGCAACACGACAAATATCGGAATACAATTTAAATGCACATCCAAATGACAAAGGCCCCACAGCAATTTGCAAAATAACACCAAAACAACCATCATCACCGAGGGCTGCATCTGCAATAATTGACCAGCTTCCACTTGTGTGACGCCCTGTACCATCATGGCACACAGGGCCTACATCAACGTTCCAAAAGGCAACATGGAAGCGGCAAGAACCGCAGGTCCGTCCCATGAGGCAGGCACTAGTCGAGCTGAAAGGCCGAAATGTTGCACCTAGCCACCAGTACAGCGTAAGGGCATGTGGCCCATTGGCGATCGTCCCATAAGATCGAAATGGTGCTCCACTGATTCACCCGAAGCTGCAGGAGTCGAGAGTAAAAACCATCTGGAGGAGTGGCGT
Source organism: Ambystoma mexicanum (assembly GCF_040938575.1). Classification (NCBI taxonomy): domain Eukaryota; kingdom Metazoa; phylum Chordata; class Amphibia; order Caudata; family Ambystomatidae; genus Ambystoma; species Ambystoma mexicanum. The sequence goes on from NC_090927.1 coordinate 330,628,773, forward strand.
AGAGATGGCATCTGCAATAGGGCAGGAGATACCTGTCACCCAAAAGAAACACAAATTAACCGATTGCATTACGGGACTCATGATGCATTACAATCTTCATTCAACACACCAAATCCACACCCATATGCATGCTAGCCCACTCCAAAGGAATATACACACCCCTAAATCAGTATCGAATCATAACGAAATCAATCGAGCTAAATACACCATTGGCAACGTCGGTTACTGTGCATGCGTCCGTCAAGATAGAACCCATGACATGGGATTAGTAACGTGCCTAGACACAAGTGTATGAAGGCGCGTCGAGACAGGGAGGATCCGACAAGGGCAGATAGACGTATGTCCCACTATGGCAGCCTTGCATCACATAGCGCAGGGGAAGGGGAGTGATTCAAAAAACCCATGTACATGGCAGACCCTAAACGGAATCATCAGTCCATGCATCCATTCATCATTCCCTCATCCCGCAATGAAAACGCATGAATATTCACTCACATTATATGTGAAACTTCCATCGCGTCTGTGCGTAATGCAGTCCGCAAAAACCACTGTGCCCCTGGCCGGATCTGTAGTGTTGTGAAGCAAGATGGATTTGGGAACGTCCTGCCTTATCGTCCACTACGCTATTGCGCATCCCATTCAATTCATATCATTCATTGCCTGCTCGTTATGGGCCATGTCCCAAGGACATTCTACAATAGAACGTTACATTTCCAGCCAGACCTGTGGGCGTATCCTCGCCGCTACTTCAAAACCAAAAATGCTGGCCTTCGAATTCCTCACTTGCAACATTACGTCGAAAAGGCTTCTGTGAACGCTTGCATTCACAATTACATCAATGTAGTGCGGCTGTGTGTCATGATGCTAACTGGCTGCAATCACAAATGGGACGCCACGCCCGTCGGTGAAGTACGTTACTGTGCTGCATGAGGGTCGGCCATCGATCGAGCCCTACATACCACTGACTCTTCACAGGTATGTAAGCGGCTGCAATCATAGCATGTGTAACAATGGGAGCATACCATGAAAATCAGTCAAAGTACATCACACTGCCATCGGGATTTGATACATGATTCCAATCCCAAGATGCCATGCGGCCAAATGCAGCCTTACGTGCGGGACGTGCTCGGCCAGAAGGGATAGCATCTGCCACAGAATCATTCAATCAGCACAGGTGGAGGCCATACAGGCCGACAGCACATATATAGCAGACCCAAACCCCTCCCACAACCACTCCCACTCCAAAATGCTACCGGCAGGACTAGCGATGTTGGGCCTGGGGGACCAGATAGCACTGCAAGTGCTACAACTACAAGAAGACGACGAACAACAACAGGTACAACAACCGGGCGCACAGGGGAGACGGAGGAGAAGGAGGAGGAGGAGGGCAAGGCAGGGTCAGCAAGGCCCACAAGCACTGCCACTACCACCACGCAGGCGGCCCGCAATCCCACGCCTCCGAGCCGATCCGTTCAACCTCACTGCTGAGCAGATCCACACCCTCTACCGTTTGGACCGGGACACCATAATCGCCATTGTGGACATGACACATGCTGACCTCGTGAGCATGATAGATAGCCCAACCGCCATCCCACCCCTACTGAAGGTGGTGTCTGCACTCCACTTCCTGGCCACAGGCACCTACCAGCACACAGTGGGACAGTTGCATGGCATTTCACAGCCACTGTTCTCACGGACACTCTTCCAAGTGCACGATGCCCTCCTGAAGCACGCCGACGACCACATCACACTACCACGCACGTACCAGGAGATTACCAACGCAAAAGTGGGATTCCATGCACTTGGCGGCATCCCGGGTTGCATTGGTGCCATCGACTGCACCCATGTTGAATTGGTTGTCCCACATGCCATGGAGGTCCAGTACCGCAACCGGAAACAATTTCATTCAATCAATGTGCAAATGGTGTGTGACTCCAACAAGATATTTACGCATTGTTGTGCCAGATTTCCAGGATCTACACATGATTCTATGGTCCTGAGGAACACAAGAATACCACGCTACATGGAGCGACACGCAGGGCACAGATCCTGGCTACTCGGTGAGTCTCATTCCATGCATGACATCGTGGCCCATTTGATGCGTCAATGACCTTGCAGGAGGGGGGGGGGGCTACTTAGCACTATCATTCCACTGACACCCTTTATTCGTCTCATACAGGTGATGCCGGGTATCCACTGAAGAGATGGCTCCTTACACCAATCCGGAACCCACAGAACGAGCATGAGGAGGACTACAACCATGCCCACTCACGTACCCGTGTGGTCATTGAACAGGCATTCGGCCTACTGAAGGCTCGTTTCCGCAGCCTCAGCAGGTCTGGCGGGGCACTAATGTACAGCCATGAGAAGGTTTCTAAGATGGTCATGGCATGTGTCATGCTGCACAACATGTGCATACGTAGGAATGTGCCCATGCCCCCTGACGCTGTACTGCATGCACCTGAAGATGATGATGATGATGAGGGTGGGGATGTGGAGGCACCTCAAGGAGTCCATGAGGCACAGGATGCACGTGCAATCCGACAGAGCATCATAGATGCATGCTTCTAGCAACCACGCATGGTGCCTATTACACGGAAAGGGGACCTGTGGCACTGTGTGTGTGTGGTACAGGCACATTGTGGACTGTACGCCTATGAAGGCCTCGTACGCAAATATCAATGTCCACACATGTCATTGGATGATTATGAGATGCTGTATTGTTAATGTGATTTGATTTATACACCCTATGGACCCGCCACCCAGTGAAGCCCAACACACCACCTCCACCCTACTACCTCCCCCCCCAACACCAGTGTCCAAATATGCATGCTGTCCGTGGTTGGACGCTATTGCAAGCCCCCTCTACGGGTATCAGGGGCACCCCTGCCCGTGGAGCGCAGGTTCCTGCCAGATCTGCGTTGGGGGCTGCCCTGGACGGAACTTGCCACGGATGATGTCTCTGCCTGCTCGCGTCCATGCATGTCTCTGAGGGTTTGTGAGAGCTCCGAGAGCACACGGCGCACAGCAGCAAGTTCAGCACAAACGTCTTTGGACGTCGCATGCAGTTCCCCCCTCAGGCTCTCGGTGCTTTTCTCCATTTGTGCTCTCAGGCTCTCGGTGCTTTTCTCCATTTGTGCTCTCAGGCTCTCGGTGCTTCTCTCCATTTCTCCCCTGAGGCTCTCACTACTTTTCTCTATTTGTGCCCTGAGTGTCTCGGTGGATGTTTCCATGGCTGCCCTGGAACCCCCGCATTCATTTGCATGGTCCTTGAGTAGCGTGGACACTTCCTGCTGTTGCTCGATCAGCAGGTCGAGGGACTGTTGCCTCTGCTGGGCCATGGACATTTGCGGTGGTGTGACAGGGGGGCTGCTCAACACATGTTGCCTTGGCACAGGACTTGTGGGGGTTGGCCAGTCGTCGTCTTCAGGGTGCCCCTGCGTGGTTTCGTCATGGTGTAGGGGATGGAACATGCAGGGGGATTGGGAAAGGTCATGGATGGTACCTACGTCGCCAGCACTGTTTTCCGTGTCGGAGCATGCTGGCATGACAGCTGTGTCACCTATGGTGCTGCTACCACCAGAGGCAGTGCCATCAGATACGTTCTTTGGGGGGACCTGTGGTGCTGGGGTTGTGGACTTGCTGGCTGCTGGGGTGCCTGTTGCAGTCCCCTCCAGTGTGCTGCCACTTGATTCCTGCTGCTGCCGTGTCTTGATCCTTGCACCTGAGGTGGAGGCTCTTGGGACGTTGGTCCTGGCCCTCTTTGCAGGCGTGCTGGTAGGGGTGTCCTGCAGCTCGTCGTTGGTATCGGACCCTGTGGTGGAGTAAAGAGGGGCGAGCGTTAGTTATGGGTCTGTCGGATTTGGAATGGCAACGTATCAAATGCATTGGGGTGGTACATGAGGCTGATTTGGGACTGGGCCTTGGAGGTGGTCTCATTTTCGTGTGGATTGAGGATGCATTCATTTGGCTGCCTGCAGTTAGGGGGTGCATGCTGCACATGTAGGGGTTGTTTATGGCATCTTGATTGATTTGTTTATTCATTCTGACTTTTAGAGGGCGCTGTCAGGGCAAAGTATGTATTGCACTATGGGGTCACATGGTACTGCACATGTTCGTGGTTTGTGGATTTCGCATTGTTTCTCTTGGCCAACCTACCTGATTCTCCGGATGTCGGCACTCCTTTCTCCATCCCTCCGACTCCCTCTATGCTCTCCATTCCTATGGTGGAGGCGCAGATATCCTCCCAGGGGGTCAACTTGATGGGCGACTCTGAACCCCCCCCGGTAGCTGTGGCGATGTTCCTGTTCGCAGAAAGTATGCTGCGTACGCGGATCCGCAGGTCGTCCCACCGCTTGCGACATTGCTGTGGCGTGCGGGGTGTTGTCCCCACCGCACTTACGCGCTGTGCCACCAGGGCCCATATGGCCTTCTTGTTGGCAAGGGCCGTCCTGGTCATTTGACTGGAGAAGACGACGGCGGCATTTTCCTGGAGGGTCTCGGTGAGCACGGTCAGTTCCTCTCGGGAGAAGTGTACCTGCCGCTTGCGGTCACACGCTTTCTTGGCTACCTTTCCCATATTTATTTTTTTAACTGGGGTTGCTAACGGGTTGGGATGTGTGTCAGGGTCGGATTTTTAATGGTTGTGTTGGGATTCGGTTTTTATAGTTGTGCGGCGTGCTGTTTCCCGTTCCGGCCACATGCTTTTACTTCCGTTTCCGTATATTTACGGTGGCCGTAATTTGCGGTGCCCGCTCGTTACGGTGACCGCTCATTACGGTGACCGCTAAGATGGGTGGCGGTATTGCACCTGGTGCAGCGTACGGCGGCGGTAAGGGCCGTTTTGGGGTCATTTCCGCCATCGCAGCCTTTCGGATTCCGCCATGGCGTAATGCTCGTGCCCGATGGGTCGTGATTAGCCGCACTTTGCTCCTTCGTGCAATGGCGGAAACGCTATTTACGCTGTTGCGGTCCGGTCAGTCACTTTCCGCCAGGGTCGTAATGAGGGCCATTGTCCTGCACTGGGTGAAGAAAGGAACATACATCTTGGGACTCCAATTGTGAGATGTTATGTGGACTGGACTGAAGGGAGGCCAACGGCAGAGCTTGATTCTTGCACTGTGTGGGTTCCTTGCTTTATTAGTGAAGAAAATTGAAGAGTTAAAGAAGGATTTCGCTTACACTTGTTTTAATAATTTATGATCAACTAAATATATGATGATTTTAATGTAATCATCTTTAATAATAAGATGTACGATGATGAATTGTATTATTACTTCTTATTCTATGTAATAGTGAAAGGTTTGTACACTTGTTATTTGAACCAAAACCCTAATAAAAAAATATATATAGAAGTATTGGAATGAGGACAGTACAAAAATAAAAGTAGCAGAGCACCGCTCCCTGTGGCTCTCACCCACTTCAACCACTGCAAACAGCCCAAAGAACACCTCTGGTGGAAGAACCCCTCCATTACAAACAAAAAAGGTTTTCCTCACCACCACCAAGATCTACAAAGTGACAATGTTCACAACCTAATCCAGCATCTATAATACCACAATCAGAGAAGCAAGCTCTAACCCCAAGGAGATGTTCAAAATCTTTAAAGAATTTGAATCCCCAGCAACCCCCTGCCAGGCTCCCTAAAGACAAATCCTAGTGCACAGACATCCAATCAGCAATGGCTAACAATACCAACAAGTTTACATATAAAACTAGCCTCAAGAAGGCGATGCTCACTGCCAAAGATACAACTGTTCTTCACCAGGCTGAATCCTCTACCAACATCCCCATGCCCTTTCACTTCACCCCCGTCACTCCCCCCAAGATCCAAACCATCATTCAGAGCCTCAAACCATCCAATTGCAAAGGAAACATCTGCCCCTCCCATCAAAATGTGCACTTCCCCCTTGCACCCATTATCTCCACATTCATCAACTCCTCTTTTGCCTCACACTCTGTCCCAAAAGCCATCCAAGAAGCCTGGCTGACTCGCCTACTTAAAAGCTCTGCCTCAACCGAACCCCCTCCACAAACTACTGTCCCATAACAACAGTACCTTACACCCTTAACATTCTTGATTGTACTGTGTACACCCAACTTCAAACCCACCTGGAAATCCATAGCCTTCTTGGCTTGCACCAATTGGGCTTCATACCCAGACCCAGCACACAGGCTGCCCTCCTTGACCTCAAGATCCATTTGGACTTCATGCGTGATACCAGAGATCTTGCCATCCTCCTCCTTCATGACTTCTCCGTTGCATTTTATCTTGTGGATCACGACATCCTATGTCAGCCCCTCACCACTAAGTTCAACTTCTCCAGGGATGCTACCAGTTGGGTCAAATCCTTTCTCTGGGTTTTTGCTGGTTCGGAAGCAACTAACCCTATCCCCATACCATATGGCATCCCTCAGGGCTCATGCATATCCCTCACTCTCTACAATACAGTAAGCACCTGGTTCACCACCTTGACAATCTCCAAATTCCCTACACAAACTTTGCTGATGATACCCAAATCCTGCTAAATCTCACTGGGAATCACACTCTTCACTCCTCTAACAGCAATATTGTTATACCATCATTCAAGCCTTGAAGGCTGAACATCATCTCTGCCTGAACGGCTCAGGCACCTGCACTCAACTCACGCATCCTTCTCTATCGATGGCAACATCACTGCTGTCTCCAGCAATGTGAAAACCCTGGGTGTTTACCTGCATGCAGAATTATCTAAGCACAAACATGTAGAAGCCCTTGCCTCTTCAGCTGTCTATTCCACCAAGCTCATCAATCTCAGCAAATTCCTTACCGTTGACAAGTGCCTTACCCTAGCTAGAGCTATCATTGGCAACACATTGGATCATTGAAACGCTATCCTTTCAGGCACTTCTTCCAAAAACTTTTCAAAGCTTCAACTGATCCGGAACAATGCCCTGAGGGTGTCTGTGTGCATGAAGAGAACTGATCACTACTCACAACCGAGACAAGAGGCTCACTGGCTTACCATCAAAGCTGGCATTGAATTTAAAATCTTATCTATCGCCCACTGGTTCATCCACAGTGTTGCACCTATCTTCCTCAGGCAGTGCATTTCCAAGAAATCGAAACCATGTTGCTTACACTCCTCTTTTGCACTGGCCTTAGGCACACCATTATTCACAAGAAAGAGAGTTGGATTAGCCCGTTTGGAAGGTAGCTGGAGTCTGAGTTACAAAGTTGAGGACTTTGCTTAGAGGTAGGTCGGAGGGTATATGAATGTCCAGGAGCAGGTGCAAGCAGTAGTCAAAGTGCTTATCATGAGGGTGAGATCAGAGAATTCACAGAGTAGTGATTAAGGAATATATACAATTTCCTAATCCCGAGATGGTTAATATGAGCAGCAGAGGCAGTGAAAGTGATGAAATGTTGTGATTGGAGGGCGCTTTCAGATAGAACAACAAGATTGTAACCTTTGAGGGAGAGAAAAGAAAAGGTCATGTCAGATTAATATTGGAGACATGAGAGGAGAGATGGCATTGGAAGCTGCGAGAAAAATTACTTCCGTTTTCAGTGTTTTGAAAATGTCAGCATGGGGCTGTGGCAAACCATCCAGTATTGGATTGCTGTTAAACAGCTGACAATCTGTTCTAAGATGTTTGGGATGAAGTAGAAAAATGATAGCGTCTCGTCAGCAAAGATATGGTAGTGAAAGTCAAAGGGTGAGACAGTGCAGTAGTATAGATGGAGAAGAGCAGCGTTGCAATGACTGATACCTGGAGGATGACAACAAGGAGAGGGGTAGGAGTCAAGGTTTCTGAGTTCTAAGAGATTTTCAAGCAGTGACTTGTTAGGCATGTGGCAATCTAGATTAGAGCAGATTTGAAAAACCCAGTCCTGAAGCATGAGGAGGACAGAGAAGTGGTCAAGGGTGTTGAAAATTATAGATCCAAAAGGATTAGTACAGATGAGAGTTCGGAGTAGTGAGCATCAGAGAGAAAGTTTGAGACATGCATGAGTTCAGTCTCAATTGCAGTGATATTTAAGGAATCTAGATTGAAGTGGGTCTCCAAGGCCAATATTTTCAGGGTACTTAGTCATCCATTTGAAAATCACCTGATCAAACACCTTTAAATAATGGTGTAGAAAGGAAGGTGGAAATAGTGCACCAGGACGCATTTTGTTAGCTTTAGTTAAGGCTTGAAGGAAGCAGGGAAGAGTCAATCAGAGAGAAAGACAGAGGGATAGAGAGATACATCACAAAGAAGAGGGTAGATGATTTGGACTACGTCTGTGATCATTTGAGTATCAATGAGGTTGACTAGAAGTTAAAATGGTTTAGCACTGAAAAGTATGAATGCTAATTCAGCAAGATTTGTAGGGGAGATTTAGACAAGAGTAGGATGTAGGTAACAGAAGTAAGAGTCAGAGGGAAAGAGATGAGGGCTCGGAGTGTGTTATGAATAGCAGGGATGTAAAGGAAAAATGTTGGGCAAAGTCATTAGCAGAAAGGGAGGAGACAATAGTTATTAGATTGGGAGTTGTGAGCAAAACCTGGATGGTAGATGTATGCTTGCAGGGTGGATTGTTAAGGTAGGAGATTATTTTTGTCAATTAGAAGGATTTTACAAAGTCCAGAGTAGGGGAGGGAGCAGCAAGGGACTTTTGTAGGCTGGAAGTATGGTGGAGGCCAAGAATTTGAGCCAATCTCTCGGTTCATGGGGCATGTTTGGTTTTGAGAGTCTGGGTCTCAGATATGAACCAGGGATAAATAAAGAGCAGAAAGGTGTGAATGTGCATGCAGGTCAGTGTTGGTCAAAGCATGTCATAGGTGCATGGTGAAAGTCAGAGAAAAAGCAAGTCAAATAGAAAAGGCAAGGGAAGAGAGATAAGAGTAAGGTCCTCGCATCATTAAGAAAATGGCCAAGAGAATACTGCTTGAATGTCCTCATTGGCTATTGAATAGGGCAGAGGAGAAGAGGAGCAGAGGGTGCAGTAAAAGAGATGATAAAGTGAACAATATAGTGATCAGGGGGAGAAGGGTGAATGGAAAGATTAGATGAGAATGTGAAGTACAGAGAAAGACAAAGTCAATAATGGTCCTGCCAGAGTGGGTAGAACAGTCCTGAAGGGAGAAGAGGGAGTGGTAAGATAGGAGGAATATAAGCTATAGGCATGTGGCTTCGATTGGATTAGTTAAGGTAAAGCCCCCAACTTGATCATATGTATGTCATTGGGAAGTGCAGTAAGGAGAATGTTACCCATAACGTATACCGTTGCTTTGGGTATCTTGTTTGACCTTTGTTTTTCTAGGAAATTACAGAAGGGGAAAGACTATTCAAAAAGCAGGCTTGGTCTTGCCCCTAAACTTGCAGTCCAGCCCAAGTTGCTAGGTTGCATCTCTGCTGCATGACACTGCAAGCAAACACAGACATGGTTCTTCCTGATTGGGCATGGACAGTGAGGAGTAGTTTAGCTCCCTAGCCCAGCACACTGGGGAACCTACATCTGGGCATATGTGTCTCACTCAGGGAAACTTTCTCAAAATGGAAGATTGAGGCCTGGATTGCTTTGAATCAATCATAACATCAAGCAATTATCTGGGCATCCAGGAGACTACTGTTTTTCACCCTTCCAGAAAGTAAATTACTACTTGGTATTGAATGACTGGATCTTCATAATCAGCTTAAGAAATGACAAGCATGAGAAGGTGAAGGCAAAGCAGCAAGGCATTGGGATCCAGCATGTTGAGACTGTATGGAAAGCCTGTGTGCCTCGGGAGTAGGATGCAAAACACTGCACATCCTTAGGACATACTGACTGAATACTTGTAAATGCCTAAACAAACCACTCTATGAAAGGAAGAGCATTCGAAAGTGGATAGTTGGATATGTGGTGGAGAGTTACTAAAACCTTTAGAGGGTTAGGACTCGGCTTTGGATGGATATGGGTAATAACAGGGTGTAATAGTTGCCCAGCTTCTACTGCTGTTTGTGTGACATGTTAAACGATACCACTGCAGCTTTTCATTTACTGGTGAATACTGTACTATGGGCCTCATTACACGTTGTGCGCTAAAAAACGCAAATTAGCGGCATGGCGCTATTAACGTGTCCGCCCTCGCAAGAGGGCGCTAATGGCGTACCATTACGAGTACGCGGACACGAGCATAGCGCCATGTCGTTAATGACCCTACCGCCATGCCGCTAAAGTCCCCAAAAAGTCATTTACCGCCTTCTGCGAAAGTGCAGATAGCACCTCCGTCCTCGCGCCATTAGCGGTCACCGCCATTACCGTTGGGTCGCCTCCAAGCTTTTCTCATTTATTGTTCTGAACTGGTTCAATCTGCCGATAACAATTTGCTACAAAGACTTGAATGAATCTGCACTAGAGACTTTTTGGGACATCGCGCCTTGCCTCTCTCCGAGTGGGCCTGGCCTCTGAACTTTACGATCTATTGTGATTCTTGCCTTCCTGCCTTGCATTTTATCCGCGAAGGATTGAACTGTGTTGGTTTCATAACCTGCCTATCTTTTTCTCTCCCGTCCTAACTAATATTAGAGTGTCATCTAGGTTGAGGTATACACCTCTGTCTGAAAATAAGTGGTACCGGTAGAACCTAGACTTGTCGAAATATTGCTAGGGGGATTGATAGTTTCTTCTTCGTAGAGTAATTGTGTTTGATTTGTTTGCCGTGAATTTGCCATCGTGTTTTTCATAGATGTTTCGTTATAAATAAATACCTTAATATCTTTACACTAAGCCTCGTTGCATGTTTGCTTGTCTTGCTGGGAAGAATTGCCCTATTTTGTATACTCCACGTACTGCTCAACTCTTCTTGAGGGAAGTCTGACTGCTCAGCCACAGCTACCAAGTGAATCTGTGTGGTACAGACTGCTACCAAGTGGGTTCACCGCCAAACGCCTGTAGTCCTAAATCTTTTACAGTGGTCCAAGAGGGAACTGCACAGGTTTCCGCCTAACACTGGTGTACAGCGGTGGGATTTGTATCGAGTATACAGTTTAGAGTGCTTTTCGACACTGTAGGATAACTAACCACAAAACTTTGCACAAAAAGCAACTTTCAAAAAACATGTCTACGATGGAAACTTACAGTCAAGAGTCCTTGTCAGGTGAAAATACTGAGAGTCTGCAAGCTCTCTGTAGGCAAGAGAATCTTCCTGTAAGAGACAAGAAGTTAGAACTAATCGAGAGATTGCTGGCGAACCAAAGTCTGGGTACTGGTTCAGAGGAACCAATCTCTCCAGCGAACGTAGATAACAGTAATGGTGTTGATCTGAATCGTAATTCTGATGATAGCGATGAAGAGGCTGACGAGGACAGAGAGGCTAGCGAAACTGTCTCCCCTGTTCCTCTACCTGCCTTACCAGCTGTGCCTACTGGGCCCATACCAGGTCCCACAAGTAACCCTGCTTATTTTGAACTTGAAAAAATGAAGCTCGAACTAGAATACAAACGGTTATTGGCTCAATCTGAACGAAACCAAGAGCTCGAGTTCAGACGGATGAATGCCCAGGCTGAGCAGAAGCAAGCTGAGTTAAGACTCAGGGAAATAGAACTTAATCACGAGTTAGAGATGAAAAAGTTGTCTATGGAAAATGCTTCTCTCTCCTCTGGTTCCTCTAGGAGCTACAGTCCCAAAAGACCCCGGATGCCGAAGGAATTAGTGGGTATGTATGAACCGAGATTGGATGTGTTGGATTGGTTGAAACTGTTTGAATACAATCATGGGCTCCAGGACATCACCGGGAACGCTTTGCTTTCCTGGTTGTTCTCTAGGCTCCCTCCTGTTGCGACTGATGTGGTAATGGAGTTGGGGGAGGCGGATAAGACGGATTACGAAAGTGTGAAACTAGCTTTAATAGCTAGATCCGGGAAGACCCCTTCCCAGTATCTTAAGAGGTTTAGAACCCTCAAAAAGCATGATGGTACCCCTTGGGCTACCTGGGTGAGTGAAGGGTTGAAAAACTTAGAGGGATGAATTAAGGGTTACAAAGTGAACACTTAGGAGGGTATGAGGAATCTTTTTATGTTGGAGTCTATTTGTGATGCCTGTTCTCCTGAGCTCAGACAGCACTTGGCTGATTCGAAGGAGTTGGATTCCCGGACGCTAGCTAGGGCTGCTGACTTATGGGTTGCCAACCGGGCTACTCATAAGGATTCTGGGGCAACTCAGAAAAAGGATGAGGGGAAACAGCCTAAAAAGACTCAAAAGAGAATTCTAATACCTCCCAACCCAAAGAGGGCCCCAAACCACAAAATAACCAGGGTAGACCCCAAGGAAAACCACAACCGAATAGGGTCCCTTCTGGCCACAAACCAGAAGGAGGTCAGAACAAGCCACCATTCCAGAGAGCATTTGGAACATGCTATCTCTGTGGGGCAACTGACCATATCAAAGGAGATCCAAAATGTAAGGGTAAACCTACTGGGATCAGCACAGTCTCCTTAGCCTTCACTCCTGAGGAGGAAGTCCAAATGACTAGTGCTCACTTTGAAGTATTTGCTGACGAACCTTGGGCTCTTCAAGCAAGTGTATCAGTAGAGTCGATGGACCTGGTTAGTAATCAGAATAGGATTGTGTACGACTCTATACCAGAAAACTCTAAATGTTATTATGTGGACAGTGTTCTTGTCAATGGCCAGGATATTCCTGCCTGGCGAGACTCTGGGGCCAGCAGAACAGTAGTGGACGGAAGCTTTTTCAGGCCTGAGGATGTTGCTAAGGCACCCAAAGGTCCCGCTAAGATGTCTGGAGGCCCTGTCCAAATGGTTCCAATTCTACCAGCCCTCATTCAGTGTAATGACATGACAGTGTTGATTCCTGTCAGTGTTCAGACTGAGATGCCTGGGAGAGTCCTGTTGGGGAATGATCTAAAAACTCTAGGAGTAGTATCCAGTACCCCCAGGCCTCCCAGTATGGAGACCCAGAACCAAACCAAATTGGCTAGAGAGGCCACCTTAAGGAACCACTCTAAGCCTGTGGGAACCTCTACTGAGAACCCCACGACAAGCCCTGGTGTTGGTAAGTTGACCTCTGACCCAGGCAAATTTCAGGCTAACATGTTAGGGAAATGGGAGCCCCAACCAAGCTCCATCATTGTCCCCCCAGCTATAGAGTCTGTGACTCCCCCTGCTTCTGAGGAAGAGGTGGCTAGACCTACTGGAACCCTAACTAGGCCTAAGAGAACTGGTAATTCTCTGTGCTGGTGGAAAACCAGAAAAGAAAAGTCTAAGGCCAAAAACCTTCAGACTGTTGGACCTTCCACCGAAGACTCCAACCCAATTCCTAGACTTAAGGGGGAAACTCCTAAAGTAGGGAAGGTAAGATCTCAGAGGAAGGAGAAGCATGTACCTTGCTTATCTCCATCCCCTCCAACGAAGAGGCCTAAAAACTCAACCTTCTCTCAACAGAGAGGCAGGGAAGACCTCTGGAGGCCCCTCTAGATCTAAGGAGTTTCTTTATAAGGACTCCTTCAAAAAGCCTATCATAGGTTCAGTAGTTGTCTCAACTTCTGAGGGACTGGTCAACCATATCCCCTGTAATTTTAAAAAGACAGATGTCTCTCAAAGGGTTTGTAGGTCATATAGCTTGCAAAGGAAATCCTTTGATTTGACCATAGAACATAGGTCAAGGTGTCACCACCAAAATGCTGATAGTCTCTCTAGGATGTATGTCATCGACTAGAGGTATGAGATTCATCCAGGAGTGGATTAAATCCTCCTGTCCCTTAGTCTGGGGGAGGGGCAAGTGTTAGGGAGAATTCTCTGTTTAGGCTGAATTTCCTAACCTAGTGAGTCCCCCAGCAGCTTTGCTGGATTTCGGGAGTTTGTTTTTTCCATCCTGCCAAGAGTGAGACTCTTTTCCTCCCACTCTTGGACATGAATGTGTGTAATTCCTTTGAATGTCAATGTGTTCTATGGGCTATGGGGTCTTTTACTCCATAGGGTCTCATATGTTTTTCTATGCGTGTTACACCGCACCCTCCGTGCCGTAACACTGGGGCGTCCTAGCGGACCTCCACCATAGACTCCATACCCGGGGACTGACTACTGTCTTCCCGGGCATGTAAAGTCACCATTGGCTTTACTAGACCTAAATTTACTAACAGAACTAGTACAAACCATCTTATTGTGGACTTACTAGTAGGGTTAATTCGATTACTCCTGGATCTGTTACTCGAGGGGGCACTGTCCCATCCCCCCTCATCGAGTTTTGGCTGGTGGCAGTGGAAACTACTTGTTATGTTTGACCCCGAACATAACCCTATGGGATTTGTCCCATTGTTGGAGATTGATACTTGTTCTCGTTAATCTCTAGCGTACCACCGATCTACTAATCTTAAATAAGTTTATCGGATGGTATTTTCTGCCAGAACTTGGTTTGTAAAATGGCGTCTGTGTTCATCTCTGTGACTCCTAAATCAAAGGTCGAGCCCTTTGTTCCACTTTTGGCGGGCTCTGTACAGAGACCCTCCAAAGTGGTGACATTCTGTCTGGGTTACCACAGGGGTGTGAGAGGGGGTTTAGGCACCCTGGACTGAGTTGCCTTGCCAACTGCGGTCGCACTCTGGAGTGATTGGCCCAAGTGGTGAGCCTTCCCGCTCACCACTTAGCATGTGTTGATTGACAGCTAGGCTGAATGAATGGGGGTTTTCTGCATAAAAGCAGGGCTTTTGGGACTGGATCTTCAGAAGTTGCCACAGGACCTAAGAATCCGACGAGGGTAACGCTGAGCCGACCTGCACGACGACACCTCCGGTGGAGCCCTGCGGAACCGACTCACCACTTCTCGACGACAGAGGAGATCTCCCTGCCGGAGAGTCTCCTCCCCTGATTGGTGCGAACAACCAGTCCCCTTTGCTTTTTATTCGCCTCAGGACGTAGTGGTCGAATTGCCCATGCAGAGCACCTCGGCAACCAGATAGCCACTACCCCTGTACCGGGACCAAAAGGTGGTGCCTTGTGACGGAGCACTCCGCGGCTGGTCTCTTCCCTGGTGGTGCACCGGACTTCACTTTTCTTCGACGACGAGATCATCTCTACTCTCGGCAAAGACCCGACGTGCATCCACCACCAGGAAAAACTGCCCCCGCCGGAGCTGCCCTCCACAACAAGGTACCGTGTCCGTCTGGCTTCCCTTTCGATCGGTTCGAGTGAGGTGTCTTAATCCTCTCCGTTCCGTTGGGTCGCCTCCAAGCTTTTCTCATTTATTGTTCTGAACTGGTTCAATCTGCCAATAACAATTTGCTACAAAGACTTGAATGCATCTCCACTAGAGACTTTTTGGGACATCGCGCCTTGCCTCTCTCCGAGTGGGCCTGGCCTCTGAACTTTACGATCTATTGTGATTCTTGCCTTCCTGCCTTGCATTTTATCCGCAAAGGATTGAACTGTGTTGGTTTCATAACCTGCCTATCTTTTTCTCTCCCGTCCTAACTAATATTAGAGTGTCATCTAGGTTGAGGTATACACCTCTGTCTGAAAATAAGTGGTACCGGTAGAACCTAGACTTGTCGAAATATTGCTAGGGGGATTGATCGTTTCTTCTTTGTAGAGTAATTGTGTTTGATTTGTTTGCCGTGAATTTGCCATAGTGTTTTTCATAGATGTTTCGTTATAAATAAATACCTAAATATCTTTACACTAAGCCTCGTTGCGTGTTTGCTTGTCTTGCTGGGAAGAATTGTCCTATTTTGTATACTCCACATACTGCTCAACTCTTCTTGAGGGAAGTCTGACTGCTCAGCCACAGCTACCAAGTGAATCTGTGTGGTACAGACTGCTACCAAGTGGGTTCACCGCCAAACGCCTGTAGTCCTAAATCTTTTGCAGTGGTCCCAGAGGGAACTGCACAGGTTTCTGCCTAACAAAGGGTGTTATGGGTCTGTTGTGGGGGTGGTGGGAAGGGTGTTATGGGTCTGTTGGGGGGGTGGGAAGGGTGGTGGGATGTTTTGGGGCTTGCACTTCTACACCTTTATGTCACTCAATACACTGGTTTCTGATCAAAACACAGGCTTGGACATCTTCATTGTGTGTCTGTACTTTATTGGCAACAGGGTCCATTGCGTGCTTCAAAACATACACCAGTGCATTACCCCCCATATCCATGTGACAGTACGGAAACATGTCGCTCAGAATATTTGGTTGATCAGATGCTGTCTCACAGCACGTCCCTCCTGGCCATCCCCTATTGCATGACCGGCATCCCCTTCTCCTCCGTCCTCATCACCATCATCATCAGGTGCTTCTATTTCAACGTCAGGGGGCAGTGGCACATTCCGTCTGATACACATATTGTGCAGCATGACACATGCCATGGTGATCTTGCCCACCTTCTCATGTCCATAGAGGAGAGCACCACCAGACCTGCTAATGCACCTAAAACGTGACTTCAGTCCAAAAGTCTGCTCGATCACGATGCGGGTACGGGTATGTGCACGATTTTATTCCTCCTCGTGCCTGTTCTGTGGGTTACGTACAGGTGTGAGGAGCCAGGTCTTCAGGGGATAGCCCGCATCACCTGTATGGGGGAATGAACAGGGTCCTGTTACTGTTCACCTCAAGATCGGCCTGTTCACATCACACAAATTGACATTGCAATGTGATTCAAGTACTGAATTGACAGTGAAGTGGGAAAATGGAAAAACAGACTCCCCTCTTTCCCCTCTCGCGCCTGGCCTAAAGGTTCACGGCCCAAGCACCCGCCACGAGAAGAGTTTGCCCATCTACCAGACGACCAGATACCCTGGTACAGGAACATACGGATGTGTCCATCTGCCTGCCCAGCAGCCCGCCCTGCCCATGCCGATGCCTGCGGCATGGATCAACTGGACTAAAACTATACGTCGTTAGAGATGCCATGACGACCTAGCCAACGGATAGCACACCTATGCCAACATACACACTGGACACTCCCGAACCAATCTACATGAAGAATATACTCAGTGCTATGACGTAGGCGACAGACATACTCACGAACGTGCATCTTTATTAGGTTCCATATAGGCTTTCAGAAATGCAGAAACGCAAGACGCATCATGAACTCATCTAAAGAGCTTGCTTACGCTTCTCCTACACTTAGGTGCCGTAATGAGAATTATAACAAAGACACGATACTGGCCATAAGACAATATGAGACTATAACCTAAAGTGCCTGTGCATGAGACGGTTCCACCTATATACTAGGCCTGAGTAGGCCGCAAACAAGAGCTCTCGTGGACGATTAACAGAACAAGAGTCAGGTTGCTGATCCTGCAGAATGAGCCTGGGGAAAGCAGACAGCCAAGGTCGTAATGTTGCAAACCCACATTCCAAAAGCAGACCATCAAGGGCACGATGTTGCAACCTCGCACGCCGCGCACCAACATCAAAGTCGCACCTGCAATTAAACCAGGCACCCAGTGGAAAAACAATATTAATTGTGCAGAATTATGCCTCAAACACGGTCCCATCCCACGTGACCAAGCCGAACCTGACGAGATGCCAAACCCAGGAGGAAGGAGGCGTCTGGATCCCTTGTTACGAGACACAGGCAGATACACTTGAAAGGATCAATGGACATCTGCAACGATGGGAGTAGTCGGCCGTCTAGCTCATGAATAAGTCTTCACATTGTCTGCATGTACCAATAGTGAAACATTGTTGCAAATTGCAGGTACACCGAGAGCTGGGAACAGCGATGGTCCCAGGCTGGGAAGCTCACGGGCGCACCAATCAGAACATGGGGCTCTTATCACTGACACCATTAACATCAACCAACCATTAGGAGTCTTCATGTAACAATTCTCATGTATCTAATTGTAGGGACAACCCAGATATATCACCTGACTAACCCTCAGCCACTCATATTATTCTCTATACGTATGCTATACTAACCCTACCACTCGAGCAACCAATTAAGAGTGGCGATAGGTTTTTTTTGTTAATTTTCTAAAGTGACGCAGGTAGCGCGTCATACTACAGTAAAAAGGGCCTGCGAGCCCCACGATTGTGTGTGTGTCAGGTCAGACGCGTATGATCCTTGACCCATCCCTGCCGTTTGTGTTTAATAAACAGCAGAGTCACATTGCTTCTTGTGTGTGTCTCATACTCTATCTCTTTTGGGATAAACGGGAGGAGTTGGGGCCTCCCTGCCCGGAGGTCTGCGGACGGCCCGGCCGACCCCGGCAGAATTTCCCCCCGACAAGTTGGAGGCACTGCTGAGATCTGTTTAAGATCGGCATTTTTTTTACTTTTACTTTTTCCAGGCACTCCAGTTGCGAGAAGGCCCGGCGGCGCGGCCCCCTCTGCCGTTGCCCCCTTCTGAGGACTACAGGACCATCGTGGAACTGCGAGAAGACCGGACAGCGCAATCCGAATATTGGCCCTCGGGAGCCGGTTGAGAAGTATCCCGCCCGCGGTTGGCGAGTGTCCAGACGTGGTCCAGACGAGGGGAGGTGGCGAGCCGCTTGGAGGGGTGCACGCAGTCTAGCGGCCCCGCATCAGGAGAACTTGGTGAGCATGCCACGCACAACAAACAATGTGAAATTGTGAGGGAGGGGGGAAGAATTAAATACGGGAGGCGGGAGGTGTTGAACAGGTGAACGGCGAAGGTTTGATAGTTTAGTGTTAGATATAGAATGAATGATAGTTGAACAAGCGCGAGAGCAGTTGGCAACGTAACGCGAGAGAAGGGGGCGGAGCACGAAAACATCACGTGCGGCCGCTCGTAGAAACTGATTGGCCTAGGCCGCGACTACGTGTAAGGGTGTGTGTGTGTGTGGTTTCCTACGATTTGGCATTTATTGATCAATGAGTAGATGAGGATCCCTATTGTTCGAGCAAGACACTCGATAGGTAGATGACGTTTCCCTGTAGGCGGTAGCTAGTTAAGTTGCCTAAATACGGAAGATAATTGGCTGGTTAGGCCCTCCTGTCGAGGGGCGTATCACACGCGAGGCGACGCAGCGTGCGCAGTCCGATTATAGTGTTGATTTGGTTACCTTGTTCCAGGAGTGACAGGAAGACAGCTGTGGGGTTAACGGGGGTAGATTGCAGGTGTATTTTGGATTTAAAAAGTATATGAAGAATTTACCAGTAGCTCTACGTGATCGGTGACGTCACCAATAGGGTTTTCATAGGATATGGCAAACACGAGGCATCCTCGTTGTGAGAGTGTTGAGGAAGAGAACGGTGGTAAGGGAGTAGACACGGAGATAAACGGTAAAACGAGTTGATTGAGAAAAGGCGAAGCGGGAAACGTGGCTGCGCACGGAGAACGCCGGCCACGGCAAGTGTAGAAGGGGGAGGAGCATGTGAAAACAGGACGACTGTATAAGCACGTAATAAGGGGTACTCAGCCGCAGGGGGCTACTTGCGCCTCGGCCGCAGGGGGCCGTAAGGGTGTTGTATAAAGGAAGAAGGGCAGAGGAAAATGTACAAATGTGACATACTATATTTTTATAATTTCCCTTAAGCAGACTATCGTAAGTCCCCAAACATACGGGGCCAGGTAACGATATAAGGTTGTATATTGTAAACTACTAGTGGGATAAACTGACACCAGATTAAGGGAGGGTAGCGAGTGGAGCGTTACTATGTCATACGGAACAGGATCAGGAGGGTGGGGGAACACCCTCACTACGCCACTACAATACATATGCACAACACTGCCACCCCATAGGGAGAAACTGATTAAGTATAGCATAGAATGGACCCAGGGGACGGATAACAAAATGCTAACACCGTGGCCGCCTAACGGTAGCTTCGATCCATATGCCCAACATTCACTATTAAATCATCTGCACAATACATATAAAGGGAAGAAGTTGGCAAACCACATGGAGGTGTTTAACTTATGGAGGATGTTCCAGGGGTCCCGACTAGGACCAAATGGAATATTCACTATGGGGGAAATACCAAAAGGAACAGAGATTAAGGTGGAAGAAGAGAATGGGAAACAGGGGTATGAGGACCCAAAGAACACGGGGAACAGAGGTGAGGGAGGAGAAAAGAATAATAAAGCAGATGAAATAAAAAAGGAACCGAGCAATGATATACCCATAGGAGCGGGAGTAAAAACAGAGGGAGGGGGGTTGTACCCTTTAAGAGAATTGGGAGAAATAGAAAGAGGACAGTTAAGGGCGGCTGAGGGATACTCGAACCCGGCATACAGCCCTCCACCATATGTGGCTCATAGGAAAATGCCAGCAGGGGAAGGGAGGACTGGGGAAGACCAGTCTGTGGAGATAGGAAATGATGAATGGGTAGCTGCACAGATATTATTAAAATTACGAGGTTCATTAACGGGAGAAGAGAGGGAGGTAGTGAAGAAAACAGACGAGGATAATACCAGGGAGAGTGAATTGAGGGAGGAAGAGCTGTTAAGACAAACAGAAGAGATTTTGGAGGAACGATTAGCAAAACTAAGGGATGAACAGAATGAATTGACCAAGCAGCTTGAGAGGGAAGAGAGAGAGAGAGCGAGGAAAAGGAAAGAAGGTAAGAACGAAGTGGAAAAAATAAGGGAACGAACTGAGGAGCAAAGGAGAGAAGCTGACAGGGTAAAAGCAGCAGCAGAAAGGGTATCAAGAGTAGTACTGCGGGAAAAGAAAAGGGAAGAAGAAGAAAAAGAAAAAGAAATGGCAATATGGAGGAGGAGGTTACTATCAGAATCAACTAAGAAATACGAAGAAGAGAGGGTGATGGAGAGTATAGTAGAAAAAGAAAGGGCGAAATGGGAGAGGGAGAAAGAGGATGAGAGAATATTAGAAAAGATGAGAAGTGAAGTGATGGAGGAATTGAAAAGGAAGAGGGAGGAGAATAATAAGGAGATGGAGGAAAGGTATGAAGGAGAAAGAGAGAGTGGAAGATGGGGGAATATATATGATGACACAGAAGTAGCAACAACATCAGCACAAAGGGGAGCGGTTGACAAAAGAGAAAGAGGAGAACTGGACCTAATAGATTTACAAACAGTAACGATCAGGGGGAAAAAGACTGAGTGGGGGGTGCCGTTTATAAATAGCTTTTGTAGTGAGGAAGAGAGAGTGGAAAGTGAAGGGAGGAAGAGTGAAAGGGAAAGCGTAGATAAACTATACATCACCCGGACCAATATGGACTCACCATGGATCAGTAGGAGAAAGGATGAGATGGAGAGAAGTGAGGGGGGAAAGACAGGAGTAGAGGAAAGACGGGCAAATGAGGACGCAACATCCCCATCCCCATCATCCCCATCACGCCCTCCCCTATCGCACCCTACAGGATCAACCACCTCACGTTCATTACGCAAAATAAAACTAGCTCCCTTCACAGACGAACTGACACCCTATACATGGCGGCTTAGAGACCTCCCTAGTCGCAGGCAGGAAAGAGGTGTACACATGCCCACATTAAATACAGAGGAAGATGGAAGAAGGGGAGAAGATGGAGAAGAAAGGGGTATGAGCAGGGGAAATACAAACGAAAGTGAAAATGCGGAAGAAAGAGAAGTGGAGGAAGGGTGTGAGGACTCAATATTATGGAACACAAAGGGTGAAACGGAACATAATTTAATGCCACTGTTGGAGAGAGGTGGGGTTAGACCACAGTATGTTCCTTGGAAGCATACCGATAAAGAAAATATCAAATGTAGGCTCCCATCATTAAGTGGAGGGGCGGGTAAATGGATATATGAAATGGAAAAACACACCGCAGGACAGAAGCTAGCAGTAGGAGATGTAAAGGGCCTTTTAATATCAATATTAGGGGATAGAGCGGATGACATATGGAAAAGAGCGGGATTTCATGGGGTAACAATAACAAATACATCGCACGACGGGGCACCGTTCGCAAACTGTAGACATGCACTATGGCAGGCATTGAGGGTACAGTACCCAGACACCTCAGATATAGGAGCAATTACATCTCGCAAAATGCATGAGAACGAAGATCCTGTTGATTATATTCAGGAAATCCAAGAGAAGTGGCGCATGGAAACTAGAGAACAATAGGATAAAACACCAGCAATATTTTACCATATACTTGTACAAGGGCTCCCGGAAGGAGTTCAGAAACAACTAAAGAAAGTAGTGGGAATGGAAGCAAAACCATGGCCCGAAATACAACTGACTATAGTGCATCATTGTAGGACGTGGCAAGGAAAAATGAAACAAAAGGAAGAGGACAGGAAAACGGAAGAGGCTAAACTAGTACAGAAAAAGCTTACTAAGTACACAATGGAAGGGGTACTAATTACTACACCTCCAACAATGACCCAAAGCCCCACACAAGTAGTGGCTGCACAAGATTCCTCACAAATACCACCTTCACAGATTATGACACAACAGGTGCCGCCACTCCAACCATACACGCCCAACTTGGGAGGAGGATACCCAATGCAAGGAGCTGGATATTACAATTATAACAGGGGGAGAGGAGGACTTATGAGGGGGAGAGGGTACGGGTATGGTACCCAACCGCAGGTGGGAGGATTTAGAAATTCCTATCCCACAGGGCAACCAGTATACCAGGACAACACCGGGAGCTTTCCATGGCAGAATAGGGAACCACCGGTGTGTTGGAGCTGTGGACTATTGGGGCACATGTCACGCACGTGTAGAGTTAGACCAGGAACACCATCATGGAATAGTGAGGGACAACCACAGCCCGCACAAGTACAACAAGGCATACCACAACAGCAAATGTTGCCACAAGGAAATGAACAACAACAACAATTAACACAACAACAGCCCCAACCATTGCCACAACAACAGGTAGCGATCACACAACAACCACAAATACCACAAACTCAATTGGGTAGGGTGACGGTTTTGGGACACAACCCTTATACCGGGAATGGCCAGTCGTTGTACCCCCAATAGGACAGCCCACAGACGGCCTTGGTGTGTCCCATCCTGTCAGTAACACCTAATAGTGCGGAGGAACCACGCATAGAGGTAAGGATAGGTGACAAAAAATTATCATTCCTTGTTGACACCGGGGCGACCCGGTCTTGCATAAGGGAAGGTAGATTTAAGATGTCAGGTGAGACCATGAACACCCAAGGATTTTCTGGGGCTAGAGGGTTGGTTCCCTTTACTGATAACATTCCCTTATCTATTGGAGATTACGATCTGTCAGTTCCACTTTTATATTATAGTGCTTCACCAGTAAATATACTGGGGAGAGATATAATGAACAGGTTGAATATGACGATCTCCTTTACTGAGGACGGCATAATTTGCTCTACTCCAGGGATTAACATGCTCACAGCACGGCAAATTATGCAGGCATACTGTGGACAGACAGCGATTAGGGCGGAGCCAGTAGATGGTGAACTGTTCCAGTATGGAACAGACATGGCAATTGCATGGATGCCAGGGATAGAAGGGAAAATATGGAGAAGGCCAGCAGCCTATCTGTTTAGACCAGAAACACCTGTTAATGAACCAGAAGGGAAGGTGGTTTCAATGGATATTGAGAGCATTATTGCAACAGCTGATTATATTGCTGTACATGCCCAAGACAAAGAAGGAAGAGCATGGAGGGCAGTGATAGCATTAGCAGAAGGATGTAGGCTCACCCAGGTGTCAGATGAAGAGCTGTTTTCAGATGAAAAGGAGGAAGGTGAAATGGTGTTTATGATGAGTGTGGAAATATGGCTAAGAGTGGCCTACAAACAAGTAGCACAGAAAATTGCAATGGCACTTGAGGCACCCACATGCACACCGGTCCCTTTCTTTAAGGACGACATGTCAAAGGTACCCAAATCATTGTGGACTACTGGCCCCTATGACGTGGGCTGCATAAAAAGTATAGGGGGAGTAAAAATAAAATTGAAAAAAGGTGCAATACTCCCCAGAGTAAAACAGTACCCACTATCAAGGGAGGCAGATGAGGGCATATATGAAACCATAACGGCCCTTATAAATAATGGTATATTGGTCCCCTCAGAATCACCATGTAATACGTCTGTGTACCCAGTGCGCAAGGCTAAAGGAGGGTCTTGGCGCTTTATACAGGACCTCAGGCCCTTGAACAACATAGTAGAAGCAGAATATCCCATAGCTGCAAACCCGGCCACAATATTGTGTGGCATTCCAGCAGAAGCATCACGATTTACAGTGATCGATCTTAAAAATGCTTTTTTCTCAATACCATTACACCCAGACTCACAAGATATGACGAGCTTCACTTACAGAAACGCTAAGTGGAAGCACACCAGATTACCACAAGGGTATTGTGAATCACCTTCAATTTTCAACAGAGTGATACAGATGGATTTGGGTAACATTGAAGTAGAAAGCACAGTGTTGCAGTACGTGGATGACATAATAATTTGCAGTAAAAACGAAAAAACATGCAGAGAGGACTCATTAAAGATGTTGACAATATTGGCTGACAAAGGTTACAAGGTAGACATGGAAAAGATACAGTACTGTCAGGAACAGGTACTTTACATTGGTCAGCTTATATCCCAACATGGAAGAAAGATCGCACCACAAAGAGCACAAGCTATTTCGGCCACTCCAATGCCACAAACTGTAAGGGAACTGCAGCAGTTCCTGGGGCTCTGCAACTACTGTAGAGCTTGGGTATTTGATTACAGTTCATATATAGGGCCCCTGCTTGAGGCGTTACGGGAAGCTAATAAAGGGGAGAACAAATTGGGGTGGACGAGGGAAATGAAAGAAGCTTTTGATGAATTAAAAGATGCAATATCAACTGCTCCGGTGCTGGCATCCCCAGACTATGAGCGGCGATTTTTTATATTTTCACATTGCGACTCAGCAGTAATGAAAGCCGTGTTGGCTCAAAAAACAAGCATGGGCTACAAACCAGTAGCATTTTACAGTGGCCACTTAGATCCTGTAATGTTAGGACACTTCCCCTGCGAACAAGGTCTCGCCGCAGCCGCTTTTGCGGTGGAGAAAGCATCAACAATAACCATGGGGTGCCCGACTACACTATTTGTGGAACATGCACTTTTTGCAATATTGAATAAACCTAAATCCACCCTAACCACGCAAAGGGCATCAGGTTATGAGATCATTCTATCCAGAGCTGAACTATCAATTGTTAGATGTAGCACGGTCAACCCTGCAAGGTTCCTAGCAGAAGTAATTGAGGAGGGAGACTATGCCCATGACTGTACTGAAACAACTGATATGTACTCATGTACTAGAAAAGTTGAGGAAAACGCACTAGAGGGGGGTGAGCTGTTATTTATTGATGGGTCATCAACCATCGACCAGGGGGATGGTGTGAGGAGGACTGGGGCAGCAGTGGTGAAAATGATGGAGGTACCGGTGTGTGTGGCAGTGAAATGTGTACAATTACCACAGCATTACTCCGCTCAAGCAGCTGAACTGGTCGCACTGATCTTGGCGTTGAAGGAAAGCTTTGACAAACGAGTGACTATATATTCCGACAGCACATATGTTACATCAACTGTCCACTCAGGGTTGTCGAAATGGAGAAGAAGAGGGTTTAGGAGAGCTGATGGCACCCCAGTGCAACATGCTCTCTTATTGGCGGAACTGATTGAAGTAATAAATGACCCCCAGGAACTAGCTTTAGTAAAATGCACCGCACACACCAATGGTGAAGACCACGTCTCAAAAGGGAATGCAGCAGCAGACGCACATGCGAAGTATGCTGCATACTTTGGTGAGATATGGAACCCCCCAGAGTCACAGAGAGGGAGAGGAAGGGGAATAGCAAAAGAGATGTTGTTAAAAGAAGGGTATACCCATCTCCCAGCCACACAGATTATGGAGCTACAAGCGGCTGCACCAATGGCCGAAAAGGAAATATGGGTAAAAAGAGGATGTACAATGTCCCCAACTGACGCACTATGGCGCCAGGGTGGCACTGGAAAGGTTGTAATACCATTGGCACTTTTGAACACTGCCCTGAGCCAACTACATCATCCAGCTCACACAGGCAAGGAAGTAATTGCAGCACGAATTAGGGAAGACTGGTTCTGCCCCGAGTTAAATTCGCATGTGTCGAATTTTATCAGTAACTGTATCACATGTCAACAGTTTACGGCCGGCCACACTCTAAAGGTGATAAGAGGTACTATACCCCGGCCAGAAGGACCTTTCCGGCATCTCCACATTGACTATGTTGATATGATCAATATATGTCAAGGAAATAGGTATATGATTGTAATAGTATGCCCATTCTCTAGGTGGATTGAGGCAGGGCCCTGTTCACACCCAGATGCATTTAGAGCAGCCAAGTTCTTAGTGAGGGAGGTCTTCCCCAGGTGGGGAGTGTGCGAGGTGTTAAGGTCAGACAACGGCCCACATTTTGCAAACGAGATGTTTCAGCACATCACATCGCTGCTGAACATTAAACATAAATTTGCATGTGCATACCACCCACAGGCCAACGGTATATGTGAACGCCTAAATGGCCTATTAAAGGAGGCAATTGCAAAGATACAGCAAACAACAAAGAAGAGTTGGTTATATTGTCTTCCCTTAGCATTATTTGAGCTGAGGAATAGGCCAGGGTCCGACCACCACCCCACTCCCCATGAGGTGGTTACCCGACGTCAAATGCGCCTTCCCCTAACGCCAACGTCAAGAGCATTTAGCGACCATGAAAGTACTGCAAGTGTTCTGGGTGATGAAATGTACCAATATGTGTCTTCTTTGATTACTAGTGTAGTGTTTGTGTCTCAACAGCTCGAGCGCACACGGGGCGGGTCTAATAGAAGCCAACAAGAGGACACGGATAAAGAACTGGAAAAGGAAGGACTGTGTAAGATTGCTAAAGGTGACCACGTACTACTTCGCAACTTCAATAGGAGATGGAATGACCCACGCTTTACGGGTCCCCATCTGGTAGAGGAGGTATCAACAAGAGCAGTAGAGTTACAGGACAAGCGTGCCTGGAACCACCTACACGACGTAAAGATCTACGGACAACAGACCCGCCCCAGCGCCACCGACAGGTCCATTGAGAGAACAGCAACAACATCGACAACAGACGAAGGAGGTTCTACCACAGCCAGCGGCTCAAGTATTCCCATACCCTGTCACTCCCTAGACTCCCCAAAGACAATAACTGAAGAAGAAAGGGGTGATCCCCATCCAGCCCACCCCATGATCACACGCTCAAGGAGTAAAACAACGCCCACCGGTTGAACACAAACACCCCCTGCCCACCATCCACTGACCCCTGTACCCATTACAGTAGTAACTGTACTAAAGGACATTGCCTCGCACAAATACACATGTAAACACGTGAATGCTCTTTTCTTTTCTCTCGCACACACAGGAACCGCGTATTATTGTATTGCTAAGAAGTAGATAATTAACAAATTCACTGCCCAGGAGTAGATGGTACCCTCAGACGATAATTACCCAGAAGAATTGTCACACCAATTTGTATATGAAATAAAAAGGCCAACGTACCTGAAAAGGAAAAGGGTACGAGTTTACTACACAGCGTTGCTTTTGGCCATAGAATATTCAATGCCCCACCTCCACCCGTACTTACCTGCCCTAAGAGATAGATCGCTCAGAGTAGCGTGGGAACAGCTCTTCGCCTGGGCACTGAATGACTATTTGATAGGGAGTGCTTAACAACTAACATTAACCAGCATATTAAGAATTTGCAGGCGGGCAACTCTAACATCGCAAGAATTAGCTGCCGGACTGCAGCAAGGTAAGAGCAAAATGCCGGTGAAATTAGCATATGTAATAAAAGTAATAGGGATTTTGATAATCACCGGGTTCGTAGCTGCCTCTGTATGGCAGTACAGCTATGCTACCAATATTATTGCTGTACCCAAACCTAACGCACCCCCATCCCCAGCTGCAACAGGTGTTACGTCAGGTGATATTAGCAAAATTGCGCACAAGCAGAATAGAGTACAACGCAGCACATACTCAGATAATAAAGGTATTGACAATTATATACAAGATTCAGCACACGTCTCAAACAACATATGGTATCAACACATGACCCGCATTGGTAAGCAGACAACAGAAGACAGCTGCTACGTTTGCTCATTAATACCATACGCCATGAGCGCTTCTCGAACATTTGTTGCCACAGAAATAGACGAAAAAACGGCACGGTGCATAATATACTTGGCACTGTTCCAAACGAAAGGAAGATTTCAAGGAACAGTGGTGCATATGACGTGGAAAACACGAGACTCATACCCATACGAAAACAACTTCCTCAAGACTTATTTGAGTTACCACAAGAGCAGTTTACATGCTGAAGCATTTAGATACATAACAAGTGGTCCTGCAAAAGGAGAAACAAAGAAAGTAACACTGCAGTACTTATCATGTGATTGGTACGCCACTGAAGTTCCTGGTAAATTAGGATGCTGGGAGAGGCCACTGGTGACGATAACGGGGAAAGTATACTTGGACAACAAATGGGAGATAGGAGTGGTTGGCAGCAACATGGTAACAAAAGAAACTATTTCAACTATCGATGCGCACAATCACAGATGTTGGACAACTTGGATCAAATACGTGCCCATGCTCACATGGATAGAAACGGATGAAGACCCGATAACAATACTGCCGTTGGCTGCGCCTTAAGTATGCTACCAACATAAAGGAGAGGTGGACGTAGGATATAACACCAATTGTGGAAGCGTGATGGAGTTACCTGAGGGGGGAGCAGGAACAGCAGTGATAATGGACCATTACTGGGCCTGTGGAGAAAAGGCGTATCACACGCTGCCCCCTCTGTGGAATGGTGTATGCACGATGGTGCACGTCAATGTACCATCGCTAGTGGTACCCCAGAAGCATGTGAATGTGGCAAACTTTCCCAAAATGGATGAAGGGGACAAGAGAAATAAGAGATCTGCACCGCCTCAGGGGGAGCCAGGGAACAGGACCAACGGCAATGAAACTGTCCTAAACAGACGAAAAAGACAAGGGGAACCTCTGACAGGAAATTACCTATGGGGAAGGTCGGAAACGGCACTCACTTCGATTCCGCCAGAACACAGACTATTCAGCAGAGCAGCAATGTTCTTCTCCTCAATAATACATCCAGGATTGCAGGCTTACGCGAACGCAAAATGGCTCCAGATAACTAGATGGGAACTCATGATGACCATCAATTCTACAGTAAACGGATTCAACGCAATAAAAGAAGAGCTGCGAGCAATAAGGATGGTAGCACTGCAGAACAGATATGTATTGGACCTCCTCACTGCCATGGAAGGAGGAGTTTGCGCAAAGATAGGACAAT
This sequence comes from Ambystoma mexicanum, assembly GCF_040938575.1. Taxonomy (NCBI): domain Eukaryota; kingdom Metazoa; phylum Chordata; class Amphibia; order Caudata; family Ambystomatidae; genus Ambystoma; species Ambystoma mexicanum. The sequence goes on from NC_090927.1 coordinate 330,657,972, forward strand.
CATGCTGCACATTTATTCCTGCCAATGATGCTGACAATGGTACACTGACAGAAGCAGTTTCACAACTGGCCCAGTTACACTCCAAAATGGTGGACGAAAGTAAGGGTGTGAAAAAGGATGAGAGCTGGTTTTCGCTATTATGGTCATGGATGCCATCTTGGCTGTCAGATGGACTGAAAATTATAGTTGGCTGTATTATTTTGGCTGGAGCTACCCTGATCATTATAAGATTTTGGAAAGCCCGGAAGGCACGCACCACTGACAAGTTGCTTGAAATGGTCGGTATGCACCCACTGATGCCAGCAGATGACGGCCAACACACAGGCATAATAATACAAGAGAGAGAGAAATTGCGCAACCAGATAATCACCAACCATCTGGACCCACCATCGGTGAAGGTTGAGAACCCAAGAAACCCCAGGAGTTACATAGGGAAATGGGTATACTGTACTCCTGGAGGAGCCTGTGAGTATATGTATTGGTCGTTTGAAGATCATGTTAACCATTATGGACATTTAGGAGGAATAACTAAAGTGTGGAGAGTAAGAGGAGATAACGAAAAGGATATGTTTGTGGTCGACAAGTCGACCAGAGGGGGGACTGAAGTGGGAAAATGGAAAAACAGACTCCCCTCTTTCCCCTCTCGCGCCTGGCCTAAAGGTTCACGGCCCAAGCACCCGCCACGAGAAGAGTTTGCCCATCTACCAGACGACCAGATACCCTGGTACAGGAACATACGGATGTGTCCATCTGCCTGCCCAGCAGCCCGCCCTGCCCATGCCGATGCCTGCGGCATGGATCAACTGGACTAAAACTATACGTCGTTAGAGATGCCATGACGACCTAGCCAACGGATAGCACACCTATGCCAACATACGCACTGGACACTCCCGCACCAATCTACATGAAGAATATACTCAGTGCTATGACGTAGGCGACAGACATACTCACGGACGTGCATCTTTATTATTTTCCATATAGGCTTTCAGAAATGCAGAAACGCAAGACGCATCATGAACTCATCTAATGAGCTTGCTTACGCTTCTCCTACACTTAGGTGCCGTAATGAGAATTATAACAAAGACACGATACTGGCCATAAGACAATATGAGACTATAACCTAATGTGCCTGTGCATGAGACGGTTCCACCTATATACTAGGCCTGAGTAGGCCGCAAACAAGAGCTCTCGTGGACGATTAACAGAACAAGAGTCAGGTTGCTGATCCTGCAGAATGAGCCTGGGGAAAGCAGACAGCCAAGGTCGTAATGTTGCAAATCCACATTCCAAAAGCAGACCATCAAGGGCACGATGTTGCAACCTCGCACGCCGCGCACCAACATCAAAGTCGCACCTGCAATTAAACCAGGCACCCAGTGGAAAAACAATATTAATTGTGCAGAATTATGCCTCAAACACGGTCCCATCCCACGTGACCAAGCCGAACCTGACGAGATGCCAAACCCAGGAGGAAGGAGGCGTCTGGATCCCTCGTTACGAGACACAGGCAGATACACTTGAAAGGATCAATGGACATCTGCAACGATGGGAGTAGTCGGCCGTCTAGCTCATGAATAAGTCTTCACATTGTCTGCATGTACCAATAGTGAAACATTGTTGCAAATTGCAGGTACACCGAGAGCTGGGAACAGCGATGGTCCCAGGCTGGGAAGCTCACGGGCGCACCAATCAGAACATGGGGCTCTTATCACTGACACCATTAACATCAACCAACCATTAGGAGTCTTCATGTAACAATTCTCATGTATCTAATTGTAGGGACAACCCAGATATATCACCTGACTAACCCTCAGCCACTCATATTATTCTCTATACGTATGCTATACTAACCCTACCACTCGAGCAACCAATTAAGAGTGGCGATAGGTTTTTTTTGTTAATTTTCTAAAGTGACGCAGGTAGCGCGTCATACTACAGTAAAAAGGGCCTGCGAGCCCCACGATTGTGTGTGTGTCAGGTCAGACGCGTATGATCCTTGACCCATCCCTGCCGTTTGTGTTTAATAAACAGCAGAGTCACATTGCTTCTTGTGTGTGTCTCATACTCTATCTCTTTTGGGATAAACGGGAGGAGTTGGGGCCTCCCTGCCCGGAGGTCTGCGGACGGCCCGGCCGACCCCGGCAGAATTTCCCCCCGACAACAGCATACATGCAGATGGTCTGTGTGACAGCAACGTGCAAGGGGGAGGTCGACCCTGCAAGTAGAAATGCCACATTAATGCCTCCAACAGTAATTGACATGTCCTGGGTGAGGCCAGGTCTTAGGTGTCCCTGGCCCATCCAAATTTGGTACCACACTGCTAGTATACTGACATCCTGACACCGATGTTGCCATGCTGTGAAGCATCACTTCAGTGGTGCCATAGGTGTGTGGTTCAGTGCTATGTCTAGGGGTGATCCCTTTGCATACATTCATGGGCGCGTTGCTGGATTGATGTTGTGCTGCACTGATTCTGTATTACTGTCTTGACGCCATGTTGCTGATTTGTGTAATATGTGGCGTGGCATGATGTGCAATGTGGATGGATGTGTAATATTTTGCAACCTGCATTGTTCTCAATGTTGTGCACCTTTGATTTGCATGTGGGTTCTTCTGAAGTACATCATGGCCTTCCCTGAAGGACATTGGCGTACATCTGTATGTCCATTTTCCCTACGGATCCCAGTCAACACCCAGTTGGAGTATGGATCTCTCCCCCCCCCCATTCACACCCAGTTGGAGTATGTATCTCTCCCCCCCATCACACCCAGTTGGAGTATGTATCTCTCCCCCCCATTCACACCCAGTTGGAGTATGTATCTCCCCCCCATTCACACCCAGTTGGAGTATGTATCTCTCCCCCCATTCACACCCAGTTGGAGTATGTATCTCCCCCCCCATTCACACCCAGTTGGAGTATGTATCCCCCCCCATTCACACCCAGTTGGAGTATGTATCTCCCCCCCATTCACACCCAGTTGGAGTATGGATCTCCCCCCCCCCCAAATCACGCTGCCATGTGCTTGCCCTGCTACTCACCAAGTAGCCACGAATGTTGTCCGGTGTGTCGCTCCATGTACCGTGGGATAGTTGAGTTCCGAAGAACCATGGAATCATGTGTTGATCCTGGGAATCTGGCACAGCAATGTGTGATTATCTTGTTGGCGTCACATACCATTTGGACATTGATAGAGTGGAATTGCTTCCTGTTTCGGTACACTACTTCATTGTGATTTGGGACCACCAATTCCACATGGGTACAGTCGATGGCCCTGATGCAACTTGGAATGCCTGCCAGTGAATAGAAGCCAACTTTTGTGTTTGCAATCCCCTGGGCAGTCTGTGGCATGGATATGTGTTCAGGTGCATGCTTCAGGAGTGCATCGAGTACCTGGTTCAGCGTGCGTGAGAATACTGGTTGTGAGATGCCATGCATCTGTCCCACTGTATGCTGATAGGTGCCTGTGGCCAGTAAGTGGAGCACACTCACCACCTTCAGTAGCAGGGGGATGGCAGTTCTGATGTCTATGAGGCTCACAATGTCGTTGTGGATCATGTCCACGATGCTGGTGATGGTAACCCTGTCCAGACGGTACAGGGTGTGTATCTGCTCAGGGGTCAGGTTGAATGGACTGGCTCTGATCCTGGGTATTGGTGGGTGCCTCTGAGGTATGATTAAGTGCCGTTGTGGTGCTTGCTGTGCCTGTCTTGCCCCCCTCCTCCTCCTGCATCTCCTTTGTGCTGCCTGTTGTTGTAGCAGCTGCGCTGCAATGAGGTCCTCCAGGCCATGTAATGCTGCCAGTATTGGAACCATCTTGGTGTGGGAAGGGGTGTAGGAAGGGGTGTGGTGTGCTCCTTTTGAGCTGCCCCAGTCTCCATTGCCTCCACCTGTGATGATTTGGTCCACCTGTGGCAGGTGGGAACACTGCTCATTTCCCTTAACGGGTGGTCCGCGATGCCGGTATTAGCACCATGGTGGTAAGGGGTTTGGGGGGATTTACCATGCCGCTATTAGCATGTGCACTGGCCTTGTGATGCTGTGCTAATAGCGGCATAGCATAATTAACGGGATGGAGGGTCGCACGCACGCGGCCTGCCCGCTATTAGTGGCACCGTTATTAGCGGTGCCGCTAATAGCGGTGTGCCGGGTCGTGATCCACATGGGGATTTAACGTTACCGGTAATACATTACCGGTAACGTTAAATCCCTACCGCCATCCGTGTAATGAGGCCCTTACCTTACAGCACACTACCTATGCACACTACTCAAAATAATGATGTATCCTGACATTCAATGCTTAATCAGCTGTAATGGATGTATTCATCTACAATCAGAAGGACACAATTTGAATGGATTAAATGCACCCTTGAAAACACATGCTCTTCTGGTGGCATCCTGAACATCATGTGGTGAGTTAGTGCATGACATGGTCTTTTGTGCATGCCCCCCAAGATGGCGACTCCCCAAATATGCTTTCACCTTGTAACAATCGAATGTATTCCGGTAACCACTACTGACGGACAGCGCTCTGTGGCTTCCCAAATCTTCTTTTGCACTCAATAAATACCCCAAATAAAATGAATCAGTAAGGATATGAATCTAACATGTTGAAACATGGAGTCATGCAGGGCATTTTTCCTCTCATCACTGTGTCCAACATCCCAGAAAATTGCATAAGTGCCTTCCTCAGCTCCCTTGTGTGATTACAGTAGGTGTCCCATTCCTTGGAGAATTGTGAATACACGAGGAGCCCCTTTTTGTGAGAACATAAGCATGACATAATATTTAGGGTTGTCAGAGACGCTACAGACATTTTCATCTTTGTGGGTTCGTGGCCAGGTTTCACAAGCATTTTGATCCTGGAGAGCCTGGGAACCCTGTGAGATTGTTGGACATCTAGTGTGCATTTCTGGGGGAATAGGAGTCACTGTGATTTTTGTGATTGCACATTTTCCACCACTGTAGAGTTTGCCAGGTGCCAACCAGTTGACTGCTCATTAGAATGCATGTGAACCACAGCAGGCCATGGGACATTGTGTGGACTCTATACCTGGCATATGGAGAGCATGGCCATGAGTCAAAGTTTAGATTAATATACAGTGTCCACCAGCTAACTATCTTGCACCATTGACAAACATATATATTTAAAGACGACGTTTAACTTCCATGCACTGCCATGCAATCATGTCACTTCAATCCAAACATGTTCTCCTGGCATTGTTGCTCTTGTCCTCTAAAATACACAATCATGCCCATTCCATTAAACACTGTCTATACTTTGGTTCATATACCCAGTGATGCTGGTTATTGTCCTAGGGAAGGGGCAATAGTATGTGCTTTTCTTTCATTGCCCAAGCCACTATTGTGTTCATGTCTTTTGGCATTGTTGCACAGAAATGTCCAAGTGATTGACTGGACAATAGTACCATTTGAGGAAATAGCGATGTTTATACTAAATTTTGATCCATTTGTCTTGAGTGGTTGTAGGTTTCAAATGGTCCTCATTATTATGAGCACTCGTCATATGCAGTATAGGGTGTCTGAATGTTTTCTAGTGGAACGCATGCTGGCCATTGATGTGTAGGGAAAATGGGGATCTGAATTACATCAAGGTTAGAATGTTAGCAAACTTAAACTCTGACAGCAAGAGGTGTGGCACTGTGGGCTGAATTTGGTGTGAGTCAGTATTGTGAACACATGGAAAAGATACAAGATAAAAGGGGGTTTGACTTTGGAATTACATAAAAGAGGATGTTATCATTTGAGCACCACACCATGGTTCAAAATGGAATGAATTGTAATTAAATATAAGTAACCATTTTTTTACACGCTAACACCCCTAAATTACAAATCTATCCCCACACTAATAATAAAGGCAACTCAGGCCTTAGCTCTTTGATGTAGAATGTTTGTGCAGATCATGGATACAAATTGGCACACTAAGGGGCCGATTCATGGAACAAACGTGCGCCGAAAATCCCAGCGCAAGCAGGGGCAAGGAGTCGCAAGCGTGAGAAAGAAAGCGTACGCGCACGCGTGCGATTCAGGGAAGGCGCTGCGCTACTTTCCCATTGGTTGTGCGCCAAATCGGTGCATGGAGCATGCGGGCACACACGTCATCAAACGGCGTGCGCTTCGCACACAGCAAAAGCGCACACAACAAAAGTGGGCAGAACAGTGGGCCTAACACGCGGAATGGGGAACAACGCGTGACAAAGAATGTGTAACTGGGGAAGTACTGCAGGGAACTACATGGAACGCCCACACGCACGCAAACAACCCATATTCATGGATTAGAATACGGGAAACCCGTGCAAGGCAAAAGACGCACACAGGCGTCAACGCGTCCGCCACACGAAGGCAGGCGGAAGCGTCCCCGCGCACAGCATAAAAGTGCACGCAATCAACAAACACGTATATACAGCTACGATGAATGCCCCATTTGTCGCAGCACTGATCGTGGGACACCGCAGGAGGAGTAGAATAGCCAGGGCATGCATTTTTTCACCGCGGACAAGCCTTTTTGGGATGCCTGACGACCAGGTATATGGCAGGTATAGGTTTCCACCCCATATTATCCTAGACCTGGTCAGGGAGTGGGAAGATGACATAACATCCCCCACCCTCTGCTCCCAAGAATTGAGCCCCTTGGAGAAGGTGCTCAATGTCCTGCATTTTTTGGCCACTGTGTCTTTTCAGCGGACTACTGCCATAGTGGGTGGGTTCTCACAGGCCACGCAGTCACGCTGCCTACACCAGGTATTGGCAATCATGACAGCGCGCCCCTCAGTCCGCAGGCACACATACATGCCCAGAACACCTGCAGAAAGGCAGGCCGTTGTCCAGGACTTTTACAGGGTGGCACATTTCCCCAAAGTGCTTGGTGCCATAGATTGCACCCATGTGGCCCTACATTCACCTAGGGCCACTGAGCACATCTACCGAAATCGCAAGCACTGGCAATCCATCAACGTACAGGTGGTATGCGATGCAAAGGGAATCATCACCTCTGTCTATGCAAACTACCATGGCTCGACCCATGACAGTTTCATATATAGAATGTCCGCCCTGAGCCGGGCCCTGGAAGCTGGGCAGCATGGCGACACATGGCTCCTAGGTGAGTACAAATGCCCGTGCACATGCATGCATGTCACACACACACACAAATACACAAACCCCAATAATCACAACCATTATCACCTCTCCAGGGGACAGTGCCTACCCTCTGAGCAACCACATGATGACACCAATCCGGAACCCCACCACACCACCCCAGGTAAGATACAACGCTTCCGCTCCCTTGACCTCTCTGGCGGGCAGCTACTCTATGTACCCCCAGTAGTCTGCAGGATCATTGTGGCAGCATGTGTCCTGCACAATGTTGCAACACGGCAGGTGTACCAGTGGACATGGTGGTGCCCCCACATCCCCAACCACAGGCACAGGCACTGCCCATGGGAGGGAATAGAGCACGTGACGAGGAAGCCCGGTCCCAGCTTGTGGCCAGATTTTTCACCTAAACTCCCAACCCTGCGGAGTGCACACAGGCCTGGCAAATACCAGGTGACAATCGATGATGACAAAGAGACAGTCAACTGTCACAACCTTACCACCCTGAGATTGTTGTCATGGAATTGCCACATTGTGTGCATCCCTAGCTACTTAAACACAAGCAATCCTGTGTGACCAAAAGGCACACATTCACGGTGTGAATCACACAGACCTGCAAAACAGGCCATGACTATCACTGGTATGTCACTCAAGCCCTCCCAAACCACAACATGACATGGCAAGCAATAGCCATACACCAACACAGTGCCAATAAGGTACACATTGCCATGTGAAAAATGTAAATGGGCATCAGACAATGATGCATGACATGGAATCAGATGAAATGACTGACCAACAACCTCCCACCCAAAATAAGTCATACCCAAATGCATTCCAAAAGTCGTATTTGAAACATAACAATGAATGCCTGTCCACATGCACAATGTGCATTGCATAATCAACACTGCAGCTACTGTGTGCCATGTCCACCTCCTGCAACACACTGCTCAGCGCACAGCATAGTGCACAGCCATTGTGTGTGATGCACACCCTGAGCATCACATATAAGCCACAAACTACATAAAATATCAAAATTAGGCATGTACAGGATCCACAAATGGTCATAGAACATTCACTGCAGGGACACAGTGGGCACCAGAAGACAAACAGAGTGTACACGTGGACATGTAAGGGTGGTTGTACATGCAGTGGATCATAGTGCGAGTGTGTGGGTCAGTAGGGACATGTACTAAACATATGCATGTGAAATCAAATGACCATCACTGTCCTCTACACATCACATGTGAACATTCACCATGTGTATACCCCAGCATGTCAAACCACAACTATCCCCTCACACCTGAAAGGTAAACACAACACATGAACAGGCATTGATGAGCAGAATACATCTAAAGCACAATTACAACTTCAGGGTGCCCATCACACTGCAGGGCAAGGCAACTATCAACAACAAAACACCCCCCTCCCTCACAAATCACCACAACCCACTGAACAACTGCATCTGGGTTATTCATCCGATATCCTTGAATTCCACCTGGCCACAGGATCACCCTTCCCCTTTGTCACCATCTCCCACCTTGTGTGTAAAAAGTTGCCAGCACCCTCAGAGTCCACCTAGATTTGCAAAAGCACAAAATCCAAGAGAACTCAAAGCAGGACAACACAGAAGCCAAGCAAATACCCTGCAGGCAGTAAAACAAACCAGAACAGCCTCCAGTAGATGACTTGAAGTAGCAGTACGCCACAAAGGCCAAGTACTACCACAATGATGTTAACTACCAAGGTAGCACAGTAAAACAATGTCACACAGGATCTGAACCATGTGTGGTACATAACATAGAATGATGCAACACAAACAGATGTCTACTGTCACAGCTCTCGTGTACAGGCGCAGGAGTGGCACAAAACAACCACCCCCACCGTGGTCTGGGTGCCTGCAAGGTCTAACTCACACAGGCCTCTGAGACCCTGGTGCGGAAGGAGCACAGGCATTGGCATACTGGATAACTGGAATGAGGGGCAGGAGAGGGGAGTAGGATTGACACTGGGAAAGTAGGGAATGCACCAAAATGTAGTACACACATTAACACATACACAAATAGACCAAACTTGCTCACATGCACATAGCAGCAAATTACTCAAACGGAAGTCAAAGAGAAACTTATCTCTGGGGTGAGTGCTGGCCTCCTGCCTGTGCACTCTCCGGTCCGCTAACAGGAGCAGTTCAATGCTGCAAAGAGAGCCACAGTTAATAATCTGTGCATGACCAAAACACACAAACACACCACCAAATATGCCCCAAAGTAACAAAATACTCTACAAACAGACAATCTTGTGCGGATGCTTCATACCCATACGTAACATTACCCCTGTGATGGTTCATACACAGTCAATGCATTAAGTGAGGCACCGGTGGGTGCATGGCAAATGGAACACCAATGTGTCACGATTCACACAACATGCAATGTACCCTGGGTAAGCAGACAGACGCATATAGCAAGGTCTGACTTCAGAACAAGTCCTGTACCACCATGACCAAAATAAAGTAGTCAGTGCATGTATCAAATTCTACTTGGAAATGAAATGCACTGCACCCGAGTCTGTCCCTTGCTGTCTGTCCCTGTGAGCTGCTTCATTCCATGTCTTGCAACGCTACATGGCTAATACAAGTGCCTCAATGGACCATGGTGGAACGGAGGGTATGTGCCACTGCCCATGCAGGTGCCCCAGACAACTTTCCCATCAACTAGCCATCAGTCCACCAACACATCTGAGCTGTATTGTGCGCTTCAACACCAATATTTGTCCAAGCTCACCGGCAGTGCTGCGACTAAGCATGATCTACGGCATGATTTTAAAGAAGCACATGTTCATTAAAGATAAGAAACATACTACACAATGCATAGCAATGAATGTACACATGAATCATTAAACACCCCATCTAGCAAAAGAAGAACAGTGGTCAATTACACCCCAATCATCCCCACTAGGGGTGTTAACACAAGTTCCACAGCACAAGACATGCTACAGATATGACAGTCCATTGCCCTTGAGTAATAGGCTGTTACACCGAACCATCCTTGCGAGCGCATGGATAAGGGAAGCAGGAGTGGCATATGTGAATCAAGGACCCCAAGCAGCAAACACATACACAAGACAAGCTTGAAGGGCCCAACTGGAACAGACGATGCTTTCAAAAGCCACAAAGCACCACACCGTCACATGAAAGCACAATAGACTAGCAATTTTAAACTATATTAACTATTACACTAACTATGAAAAACCTACTTTACCTATTTAAACTAACTATCAAACAGAAACGTAACTAACTAAACTAAAAGAAAAGTCCAAAATGGCCACATATGACCTGGAGGGGGGAGGCACCTAGGAGAGGGGGGGTACAGGGTGCTGCTCAACACCCACATGCGTGATGCTGAGGAAAAAAAAACTCCATGGGCTCAACGCCTGCACAGCCCGACCTATGTGGGAGATAGATTGTCGTCCGAGTCTGGCTCTTCCTGGAAAGGAGGACGTGGCACAGGAGCATGACCACCCTGAGTTGCAGCATGCCCCTCGTCGGCAGCAGGTCTGTCGGACGGGTGAGCCTGGTTCTGTGTAACGATGACATGTAGGTCTTCATGCAGAACCTCCTGTGATACACGTGCTCCCTCTTGCAAAGTAGCAGGTGTAACACGGAGTTCCCCCTGCAAGGCCTGGCTGGACAACCGCTGAACCTCCCGACAAGCATGTAGCTCAGCCGAGATGGTACGCTCAAGCTGTGCAAACCTCTCCTCTGCCCGCTCCCTCTGGGACATCAGAAGGACACCCAGAGTGGATCTAAGGGAAGCATGCTCCTCCCTCAGGGCATTCATGTGTGCCTCTGCGTGAGCAGCAATTGCTTAAAGCAGAGATGACATTTCAGCCTGGTGTGCCCGGTCTGAGGCCGCCATGCCCAGCCTGAGCGAGCGGGCTGTGGACCGTGCCGCCTGCTGCTGTAGAAGCACCTGCCTAGCAGGGGGGAGCACAGATTGGGCCACACGCTCCATGCTCTCAGCGATGTTATCCATTGCGGCCCCCTGCCGTTCATAATTGGCAGTCATGTCTTGCTCCCACTCAGTATACTGTGGTTGCGCGTGGAGACCACGTTGCTGGGCTTGACCCCTGCGGGACCCAAGGACCGTGTGTCCTCGTTGGTTGTGTTGGCACCACCCGCGGCTGCACGACTACATGCCCCCATCGACGTAATGTCCCAGGACCATCAGTGACTGGTGTGGAGGTGACCCTGAGTCCTGATCCACCACATGCAGAGGTTCCAAGACTGTCTGACCCCTCAGTGCAGGTGTCGCGGACAGAGAAGTGTCCACATCAGAATCACTCACCCCTGACATATGGACCTGATGCTCATCCAACTCAACATGGTCGTCAGAGTGTTCTTCAGGGCTGGACTCATAGGCAGCCAGAGACAAGATGGACTGTAGCAGTTGGGGGTTTTCGTGGCTTAACACCCCACTACCCCCAATTGTGCTGGGTTGATGTAGTGATAACAACACTGTGCCTGGCATGACCACACCATCCTCCGGCTCCATTGCGCCATCATCTGAAAAATAGAGAGAAAAAAGGTCACTACACATGTTCGAAGTACACAACACACACACACAACGACAACAAACACATCAGGCAGACATGTGACACACAAAATAGAACCTGGCATGCATGCTGGGTCAACTTGGAATTGCTTCTGTGATCAGACCTGTTGAAAGGTGGCAGTCTGTATTGAAGTGGGTCTATGCAGTGCAGCAAATATGTATGTTACTCACTACCTACATGTACAAGAACTCCATGGTGTGTGTCAGAAAATGTGAAGGCAGTGCAAGGTCAACTTCAGGCATCACATGCAATGTGCATTCAATGGGTAGCATATCTACAAGCAAAGCACCTCTCCACCCAAGTGCAAAAGCAGGGATGGTATCAAAAGGCTGACCATAGACCTGTGTATTGACAGACAGTGTTGACTAGCATCAACAGCTTCATGTGAGTCAAGTGACAATACTGCAAATGATGGTGGGACAGTATTTAGGACACATGATAAAACCTCTGGAGTCCACCCACGTGTGAAGAAGACACTACACCAGTTGGACAGAGTCATTGGGGGTCATTACGACCCAGGCGTTAAGTACGCCAACTTTACCACCATGGTTTAAACTACGTTTACACCATGGTGGATGGCGGATTTACCGCCCCATTCCAAGGTGAGTGGGGCGGTAAATCCCCATTTCCCATTTTACCCTTCCCCATTCCCATTTTTGCACCATAGGGCATAATGGGAGTGGGGAAGGTGCTAATTACGCCACCGTAAATTACGGTGGCATAATTAGCACAAAGGCGGTTTAGCGCCATGGATTTTAACGGCTGCTAAAAGCAGCCATTAAAATCGGAATCAGGCGTTAAGGGTTAACGACGGCGTTAACCCTTAAAGCCTGAGTTGTAATGAGGCCCATTGGCCATTAAACAGGCTGAGGCCTGTGACCCTCACAGATTGTCAGACCCTAAACATGTGTGCAATGCAGTACTGAGACACAGTTGACACGGGAAGGCAGATGAAATGCCATGCAATTTGGGTCATCATGGACTTGTGTAACAGTGATCATCCAGTCATGGACACATATGGGCATGCGTGGAATGCACATGGAGCATGAATGGGCACTCATGTCCCTGCGAAGCATCTGACCTCTGCACAGTCCAAGTGAGACACCCTGCATCAAGAACTAAGAAAGTACTACAATGGATATGTCTGGCAGATTGCCGCTGGATGTTAGAATGTACACAGGAGGCATGACCAGGGAAGTAACCAACGGCAATATTGTTGCAGACCAGTGCTAAAATGGAATTGGGGTGCAGAGCAGGGGGTTGAGGGGCAAAGGAGAATGCCTACATTGGCTACCCGCTTGCAGGCAGAGGACACATGCACGTCAGTCATGCTATGCATAGTTCCTGGGCTGAGAGGAAGCTCACCCCACGCTACATGCAGAAGTGCCAGTGAGCTGGAACATGGACCGGAGGGGCATACTGGTAACCAACATGTGACTACGGTGCAAAAGTGGTGATGTGGACAGTCCCTGTCTGCTCCACATGTCCACCATCCAGCAGAGTAGACATGCATCAGGGAAGCATTGCATTACTCACACATCATAACCATGTACACGTGACATGTAGTGGCAGTCATGCACAACACATCACACAAGTAAAACACACACGTCCTCGACAAACACGCATCAACACTCACCGGACTGGGCATCAAAGTCTGGCATCTCTCCCACTCCTTCGACCAATTCAGATGGTATGAACTCCGCAACGAGTGACTCTAATGCGGCGTGAGGTCTTCCTCCTCTGGTGCAGGCCCACCGCCAGTCACCAGAGTCAAGTTGTAATTTGAGGCACGCTTAGCCTTAGCGCAGCGTTTGAGGTAATTCCAACGCTTTTTGCACTCTTGCGCCGTGTGCGTCTCATGGCCGAATGCACTCACATGTTCCACAACTTGCTTCCAGTGGGTATCACGTTGGGCAGCCGTAGTCTGACAATTAGCACCCACTAGTATGTCACGGCTGTGTTTCCGCATGTAGCCCATGAGGAAGTCCAGTTCCTGGTTGCAGAAAGGCTTCTTCCTCGACGTGCAGGAGGTCGTGGCTGTGTGTGGGGTCCCAGCCTGCGCTGCAGGTGCAACCTTCCTCCTCTTGGATTGTGGCGCAGACCCTGGCTGGCTGATGCCGCCCTGATCAGTATGGCCAGTGGGACTGGTGGATTGAGCCAAGGGTTTGGCGGGTGGAGGGACGACCAAAGGGCTGACTTGTGTCAGTGGCAGCTGGGTGCCCTCTAATGGACCCTGCGCATCAATACCCGCTGTGGCAGGGTCATTGACCGCAACTGTCCTGGTTGGCAGACTCACAACCGGGGTGTTGTTGGCTGCATCTACCCCTGCACTTGCCAACACCCGGCTGTTCAGGGCAGCAGATGACATTGCTGCCCCAGGAACACATGTCTTGGTCAGGGCAGCCCTGCGTGCCCCTACGGTTTCCCTCCGGTCCTGTTGGAAATCTTCCAAGAGCTCTTCAATCGCCAACTCAGCCTGCGCTGGCAGACCCTGAGCCTGGGTGGTGGTGTCCACAGCTGCACCTGCAGCTACCACTACCCTTGGTCCCGTGGCAGTCGATGAAACGGACTGCCGGGTCACACGGGCACCAGTGTCAAATGCAGAAGCTGCATCTCCCGGAACCACAGGGGGTGGTGGCATGACTGCACCGACACATGGCACAACATCGTGCTCAAGTGGCGCACCCTTGCCTCTTCCCCCTCTGCGGCCACCCTGGACACCCTGGAGTCCCCCGACTCCCTGGTCACCCCGGCCACGTCCCTGACAACGCCTGCCGCGAGGAGTATGCCCAGCTGAGGCACCCCTCACCTTTGGTGGCCTCCCAACCATGGCACAGATGGAGTAGGGCCAATGGCAGGTGTACACCACAATTGACCTGGGTAATTGGGGTGAAGGGGGTGGGATGCAAGATGTTAACAGCCCCCCTGCACCTGCAAGGCTGTATGTGATCCCGGTGAAGTAGTGACGTGTCACGCTACGCTCAGGCACCCCAAAACTGCAGTAAAACCGTGCACGCAACCCTGCAGCCTACGTGCTTGGAATCAGCATCCCGCAGTACGCGGTGGCACCCAGTAACACAAAAAACACGTACGCGTGGGACACGCATGCTACTATGACCTCAAAAACGGGTGCGATACACAGGGGCACCCGCAGTGGGAAAAATAGCGTGCGCGACTCACCGTCTGACTAGCGTGATAATGAAAAAATGCGTAGCCAATACCCCCGCCAAAACAAGAGATACGTCCTCGATCGCTGTGAAAATGTGACGGCGCGCGAAACAAGATGAAGCAGCTACACACGTCGGTCCCCATGAAAGGCACGTACAGCGAACTGCTGGCCCCGCTCACCTTTAACCTGTACTGAGGGAAACGCCCACGCGCGTCAGGTCGCTTACGCGTGTAGGCCCTTTCCTCAGATTACACGCATTCACACGTGGATGTGGTTTTTTCACGCGCGCTGAACCACTATGCCCACGTCACAAGGGAAACGCCCGCGCGCGTAACATCAGAGAAGTACTTACGCGCTAAGGGCCTTTGGTCCAATGAAAACGCATACGTGTGCTGACGTGCTTACGCGCTAAGGGCCTTTCCTCCAATTAAACGCTGACGTGCAATTTTTTCACGTGCCAAATCACTCTGTATCAAGCTGGCCATGCGAAAACACACGGAAGACCACACTCCTGCCCAGAAGGCCGAATTACTGCCCCCCAGGGCCCCGAGCACGCTCCCACCTGCAATCTGCTGCTGCCTCACTGCCTGCTGCCCACGTGCCATGCTATTTGGTGCCTGCACGTCAGCCAGGGTTCCAGTTGCTGTATCCACCCCTGCTGGAACAGAAGACACCTGACTGGGATACCATCGCTCCACAGCCCAGCCCCAGGACCCAGTTGCCCACCCACGCCTGCCTCGGGGGTCACCATGTCGGGGCAAACACCATCTGAGACCACTGGCGACCCCCAGCCAGAGAGGCAGAGGGCCACCAGCTTCAGTGTGAACGAAGTTGATCTCCTGGTGGAGCATGTCCTGGGGCATTATGATGCCCTCTTCGGAACATCACGCGCCAACAAGGAAGGACAGGAGAGGATCTGGGACGATGTAGTGGTTGCCATCAACGCAGAGGGGGTGGCAACATGCGACATCAAGCACGTCAAAAAGCACTGAGAGGACTTCAGGTCCAGGACCCTCCACAAGGCCCAGCGCCTCGCAGAAGGGGGCCGGGTCAGCATGAGTGACATCCAGATGAGGGTCCTGGAACATGTATGCCCAGCGCTCCATGCCCAGATCCTTCGGAGGAAGACCCGTCTGGAGTTGAGCGGTAAGTGGCCAAGCATTGGTGTGTGAGACAGGGCATGTTGCAGTGTGCTGGTAGTCTGATACTTGCCTGTATGTGTGACATGGGCCATGTATGGATGTGTGTGTGCAGGGACATCATGGTCATGCATGTGAGACCAGTAATGTGCGAACCACATGTTTGGTGCATGAGTTCCAATGCTACATGGGGAGCTGTATGGCAAATGCACACATGAAAGCATGCCAGTGTCTGTTCTTGCACATGGTGGGGGTGTGAGGGATGGGTGCTGCTGTCATGTACATGTATGGTGCACGTGTGTGTGTCTGAGAAGTGTGTCTGTGACTTCGATACGCCATGGATTCATGACACATGTCCGTGATGATGTGTAGATTCACTCATGCAGTGCAGTCACCGTTGTATGCACTGTGTCTATCCACTGTGTCTGTGGTGTACAAGGCATGATGCATGACCCTCCAGTGATGTGTGTGGATGGGATCAGTGTGACCCATGATGCATGTGAGTTTGAAGGCAACGTTTTGATTAATAGAGCCCCTTGTACATGGATGCTGATGTTGATTGCAGGCGCCATGCCATTTATGCATGTGTGTTGCGTGCATTCACCCATGTGTTGTGGAGGGACAGGATGGAAGTGACGTTAGACACTGCCACTCATGTGTTATTGCTTCCTGTCTAGGGGAATATTGTACTGTACCCTGATGCTTGTGTTCTATGTCTCCCTCTATGCAGCATCAAGTGAAGAAGAGGGTGGAGATGGCGCTGTGGAGCCAAGCGGCGGGGATGCCTCCACTGGGCGGCGACGCAAGGCCCATCCACCCTCCCAGGACTTGCCATCATCCGGGAGCAAGGGGACTATTACCGTGTCTGCAACTACGGCTGTGGCGGAAGGGCAGGGTGAGCCCCCACAGGGGCTTGCAATGGCAGAAGTCGATACGGAGACATCCAGGTTGGTGGTCTCCACAGAGGAGGAGGAGCCCGCTACTGAGACACACATGGGGCCTGGTGGGGGTAGTACCACTGGTGCAAGTGGTACAGTCCAGGGCCAGGGTCAGGAGGCAGCACAGGTCACCGTGGAGGGGCCTGTGCATGTCCCTGTCCTTGACCCTGTGACTGCACCACCATGCACCAGCAGGGATGTCCCGTCCCAGGCCCGTCCGCAGGTAGGGGAGAGTGGCATGTCATCTGCCTCTCCACTAACTGCGGACGAGGGGTCCCATGAATGTATGGGCTCCGTCCTGATTGGTGTCGCGTTGCGCATGTGTGACATTTGTGATGATGTGCGTTCTTCCTGGGCAGAGAACGCACGCCATCACGAAGAGCAGCGTCGCAACATGGCACTGTTGCGAGGGGCCATGGTTGGTGGGTTCCTACATGTAACGCGCACTCTGGTGGACCTCTCCTCCTCTGGGAAGACTATGCGCCAGTCATTCTCCCTACAGTCTTCTGGCCCAGATTCTACCAGGGCCCCCTGTGGACCTGGCCTGACCAACACAGCCATCTTGGTGGAGATCCCATCCCTGCCACAGTCGGGAGTCGGCGGTCCAGCAGGGGTGGACACCACAACTGGAGACCAGCTTATGGAGGATGTGCAGGCATCATCAGACTGGGCACATGGACAGCAGCAGCAGCAGGAGCAGGCTCTAGGTGGGAGCAATGATGGCTCGGGGCCATCGACATCAGGGGGGCAGGCATCGGCCAGAGGACAGGAGAACCATGGAATGGATGTGTCTTCCGTGTGGCTGCGGTTGGGCCAGCATATAGGTGCGGAGCGGCGGTGGGCGGAAGAGGCGCGGTTCACCATAGTCAGGGCAGAGTGCTCCATGCGTCAGGCGTTGAGGCGGGCAGAGTGCCTCGAGGCGACTCGGCCATGAGTGCCTCCGTGCGAGACCTCGGGCCAGGACAGAGGCCTGCCTCCAGCAATTAGACATGGAGTTCGATGATGCCCTGGCCAAAAACATCAATGAGTGAGCCGCAGGACTTGCCCTTCAACATTGTAAATAGTTTATAGTGTTAGGTTTCCTTTTTTTTTTATATTTTGGGGCTTTTGGACTATGCCCCACACTTTTGTAAATAGTTTTTTTGTTAGGTAGGTTATTAGATAGGTTTCATTTGTTTCGTTTGGCTCATTGACCGTTGAAAATTGGATTGTACATAGTTGGATGTTGGATTTATTTGGACATTTTAATTTCATTTCACCATGGATCAATGGATTTACCTTTTTGGGTTTCATTTGGATTTGGTTTGGTGGACAGAGTGTTTTGGCCATTTTTCTTTTGGATTACTTGGGTTTTTTTGAGGAATTTAATTTTTTTATTTGGACATGCATTTCATTTCATGATTGCCATTATTTTATGCTTTAAGTACTTTCAATTGATGATTTCATGTTAATACATTTTGATCTTTTAATTCTATGTGTGGGATTCACTCATTGGGTTCATGCATGTTGACATGTGGGTTTACTCAATCAATGGCAACGTGTGTGTGTGTGTGTGTGTGTGTGTGTGTGTGTGTGTGTGTGTGTTTATGTGTGTGTGACGGACATCTGTTGATGTACATAGTTGACTTTTGGTTTGTGTCATGAGATGGGCATGTCACTACTGGGTGGGTGAGTGGGTGGGGGGACATGAGTGGGACATGAGTGGGGCCTGCTGGCAGGTGCCCCTCACTGCTAGGGGGTGGGGGTGCAGGGGGACATGAGTGGGGGCCTGCTGAAAGGTGCTCCTCACTGCTGGGGGGTGGGGTGGGGGTGCAGGGGGACATGAGTGGGGGCCTGCAGGCTGGTGCCCCTCACTGCTGGGGGTGGGGCTGCAGGGGGACATGAGTGGGACATGAGTGGGGGCCTGCTGGCAGGTGCCCCTCACTGCTGGGGGATGGGGGTACAGGGGGACATGAGTGGGGGCCTGCTGGCAGGTGCCCCTCACTGCTGGGGGGTGGGGGTGCAGGGGGACATGAGTGGGGGCCTACTGGCAGGTGCCCCTCACTGCTGGGGGGTGGGGGTGCAGGGGCACATGAGTGGGACACGAGTGGGTGCCTGCTGGCAGGTGCCCCTCACTGCTGGGGGGTGGGGGTGCAGGGG
The DNA here is from genome assembly GCF_040938575.1 of Ambystoma mexicanum. Classification (NCBI taxonomy): domain Eukaryota; kingdom Metazoa; phylum Chordata; class Amphibia; order Caudata; family Ambystomatidae; genus Ambystoma; species Ambystoma mexicanum. The sequence continues at coordinate 330,677,076 of NC_090927.1, forward strand.
GACATGAGTGGGGGCCTGCTGGCAGGTGCCCCTCACTGCTGGGGGATGGGGGTAGAGGGGGACATGAGTGGGGGCAGGCTGGCAGGTGCCCCTCACTGCTGGGGGGTGGGGGTGCAGGGGGACATGAGTGGGGGCCTGCTGGCAGGTGCCCCTCACTGCTGGGGGGTGGGGGTACAGGCGGACATGAGTGCGGGCCTGCTGGCAGGTGCCCCTCACTGCTGGTGGGTGGGATGCAGGGGGACATGAGTTGGTGATCATATTGCAAGGTGACATGTGGCTTGGCTGGGGGGAATGCCCATGGTGAATTGGCTGCCTGCAGGACATGACCAGGGGTGCAGGGTAGTCCCCTGTGGTGTGAGCTCCCTGCAGGGGCCATGGATGGGGTATAGGGGACACCCGGGAGGACCCACACTGCCAATTCACGTGTAGGACTCCCCACGCACCACACTGTATACACGTACCCCGCTCTGACAGCAAAATCACGTGTGAAACTTCCCACAAACCCCAGTAACACACGTACCCCGCTCGCACAGGGCCAATCGCGTGTGAAACTTCCCGCGAACCCCAGTAATACATGTACCCCACTCGCACAGGCCCTTTCGCGTGTGAAACTTCCCGCGAACCCCAGTAATACATGTACCCCACTCGCACAGGGCCTATCACGTGTGAAACTTTCCGTGAAACCCAGTCATACACGTACCCCGCTCGCACAGGGCCAATCGCATGTGAAATTTCCAGCGAACCCCAGTAATACACATACCCCACTCGCACAGGGCCAATCGTGTTTGAAACTTCCCGGGAACCCCCGTAATGCACCTACCCCACTCGCACAGGGCCTATCGCGTCTGAAACTTCCTGTGAACCCCAGTAATACACGTACCCCACTCGCACAGGCCTTTTCACGTGTGAAACTTCCCGCAAACCCCAGTAATACATGTACCCCACTCGTACATGGCCAATCGCGTGTGAAACCTCCACAAACCCCAGTAATACATGTACCCCACTCGCACAGGGCCAATCGCATGTGAAACATCCCGTGAACCCCAGTAATACACGTACCCCGCTCGCACAGGGCCAATCGCGTGTGAAACTTCCCGCGATCCCCAGTAATACACATACCCCACTCGCACAGGCCCTTTCGCGTGTGAAACTTCCCGCGAACCCCAGTAATACACGTACCCCACTCACACAGGGCCTATCGCATGTGAAACTTCCTGCGAACCCCAGTAATACACGTACCCCGCTCGCACAGGGCCAATCGCGTGTGAAACTTCCAGCGAACCCCAGTAATACACGTACCCCACTCGCACAGGCCCTTTTGCGTGTGAAACTTCCCACGAACCCCAGTAATACACGTACCCCACTCGCACAGGGCCAATTGTGTGTGAAACATCCTACGAACCCCAGTAATACACGTTCCCCACTGGCACAGGGCCAATCGCGTGTGAAACTTCCCGCGAACCCCAGTAATACACGTACCTCACTTGCACAGGGCCAATCGCGTGTGAAACATCCTGCGAACCCCAGTAATACATGTACCCCACTCGCACACGGCCAATCGCATGTGAAACTTCCGGCGAACCCCAGTAATGCACGTACCCCACTCGCACAGGGCCTATCGCGTGTGAAACTTCCCGCGAACCCCAGTAATACACGTACCCCACTCGCACAGGGCCAATCGCGTGTAAAACTTCCCGCGCACCCCAGTAATACACGTTCCCCGCTTGCCGTGTGCTGTGTGGCGGCCATGTATACTGGTACAGGGTTAGCACAGCCCTTTGCGCTGAATTGGGGATTTTGATGGCTTTTCCCTGCGCCAGGGGCGTTCTTGGGGGCGTAACTGGTGCTGCTGCAGGGTCGCTGCGCCACTGTGCACCACGGCTGGTTTTGGTAGCTAAAATCCATGAATACGCTGTGCGCGGAAATGGATTTTAGGGCACGCGGCTGGTGCAGAAGCACGCGCACACTGTGCGCCAGCCGCGTGCGCCACTTGTGCACTAAATTCTATGAATTACCCCCAAAATGAGGTGTCAAGCTCAGGCTCTGCACTTTGCTTGGAGAATGGAGAAGATAATAAATGTGCAGAATTAAAACTGTTTTGCAAGGAAGATGTGAGCTGAGGAATGTGAAACCTGCTTTGCTCAAAGTAGCTCCATTGTTCATTTTCTGCCACAGGAAACCAGCACAGAGAAATGTAACACTTTTTCATCCATTTGCTGCTTGAATCTCTGTGCAGGCTGAACAAATGCTTTCTGGAATCTTCTGGAGGCTTGACAAAGGGATGTGGTTTTTGATTGGCACATGACATCACTGTCAGAGGCCGACATTTTCTTCCATTTTCTTTAGGCAAAAATATATTCCATGGGCAGATCTCAGAGGTTGGTTTAAAAGGGATGTGCAGTGAAGTGAAAGGGGGTTGTCTTTCTTCCTGGGCTCTCAGAGTGTACTGCATTTGCTGATGGTGCAGGCAGGCTGGTTTGGAAGACTATGCTGAGTTCATTCATGGTGAGAGGAGAGAAAAGTAGATAAAGAACCTTTCCAGGCAGATGCAAGAGAGAGTTTCTTACCAGCTGGGTTGGGAGAGAATTCCTGCCTTGCAGTTCAAGCGCAAGTGTGTTTTAGGAGAGTTCGCAAGTCCAAGCAAGGTGTGCGAACTGTGGTTTGTGAGTGCATTTTACAGGCAGTCACAGGCTGAAGAATCTTGTTCTACATTTACAAACATGGGTAGTTATTTTTCATGTATTCTTCACCGTCCAAGTAGCAAGCTTCAAGTATAACAAAAAGCATTGAGAGGCGCAAAGTAAATGCTATATTTCAAGGTATTTATTTATTTATTTATTTATTATTTATTGCATTTATTATTCACCCAGACCCGAAGGTATCACAGTGAATTGCAAGCATATTATCACATTTTGTGCAATGTTACGATTCATAGTCATAAAAGCATTTCTTATACGATGTTACAAACAGTCAGGCAGTGTGATCACAGATGGTTTCTCTCACTAAATGCAGGCCTAGTAGTGCCCACTGGACATACACATGGGCAATACAAATGGGCATACATATGGGTTAGTATTCATTGAAAAGCCACGTTTTCAGCACTTTTTTGAATCCTGGTAGGGTGTCCTCGTTTTTAATACTGGTTGGTAATGAATTCCAATGCGACAGGGCTAAAACTTTGAAACTACTTCCTCCTGCTCTACTGTACTTATAGTGTGGTAACCATGCTTTGAACTGCAACACAAAAAAAGGTGTTTGAAGTCCATTGTGAGGAAAAGCCCATTTATGTCGGGGGAAACATTATAAATGAAATGTGCAGTTATGTTCAGCTTCATTTTGAATTACAGGGAACGTCATCTGAAAGTTCGCTACATTGCATTTATTGTTTGTATTTCTCATAAATTCTAATTACTTATAAAGCACATAAAAATAAGTCAGCCTCAGTCTGTTCATTATGTGTCCTAGTTATTTGTGATAGCATGCCGACAAGTGTGGACAAGTGTGAAGCTGGTGAGGTTTTTTCGTTTCACCACATATGGTATTTTCATTTAAGTGCGTGTGGTAAAATGCAAGGTAAGACAGGTCACTGTATTTGGGGCATATCATAAAAGGCTGATTACATGGATGACAGTGTTCAGGTGACTTGGTAAGACACCAACTAACAGACACCCAAAATACCACATAATTATTACATTGTGATCTGGTGCGCACCAGGTCTGATTTTTGGTTTACTGCTCATGATCTCAATATAATAACTACACAGGTATCCCTGTGCGTTTGGGGCTCACCAAAAAATACCACAACATACTCTAACAGATGTCATGCCCTTGGTCTTTATTGGCCAATGCTTGTAAGATTGAGAATGCATTCTGCACAGTGTTTGGGAATAGGAAAAGAACATCTCCAATAAATGGTCTTGACAGCCATCCTTCTTCCTTGAACTCATGGCACAGCCTTTTTGGTTGTTTATGGGGTTCATCCTTCACTTCTGTATGTAGGACTGCCATATATTCAAAAGTCATGCAATGATTAATTCTGACACTCAGGACTGTCAAAAACAACATGCCTTATCCTGCCCGCCACCCCAACTGATTTTGTCAACCATATCCATATTCGCAACATTATCGACAATTCAAAGCCTCTTTATTGATTACTAATTTATGGAGGATATCCATCTTGGTTGTGAGGGACCATGCAAGTAGCTTACCTGTGCCAATTCCCATGTGGAGATTTACAGCAAAGATTATTGCAAATGGCCACATTGTGATCCAAGCAAGATTTGGTTTACAATACTTGTTCGGAGAGCTTCAAATTAATGTCTTCATCAAGCAATTGAGTTATGTTTTGGATGAACATATTCCATGACTTAATACATTTATGAAACACTAAATAGTGACTATAAAAATGCAGTTACTTTGTAAAGTAGTACTTCCCTAATATTACAGGTGTGTACCATCATATAAAGAGTTTACATTGAAATATGGGAAACGTGTTGTATTTTGTTTTGCTTTATAGGCATTGTTCAATTTAAGTGAATAATACATATGTGTGATCAAGTCTAATGATAAGCAGAACACGTGTACACAACCAAGATTGGTCATAATGTTGCTTCTCTGAATAAAGAGGGGCATTCCAGTGGCAGGCATTGACACTCCAGCAGATTTGATTGGTAGCTGATCCTGCTTGCATTCGATTATGTACATCCATAACTGTTATTTCCACAGGCTAAAGGGACACAACTCAAGTATATTGTTTGTCATATATTTCCCTATATGAATTGATATTGCAAAGACGAGGACAACGAGTTAGTATGCCCATGTAAGGGCTCTCTTTGCATCTGTCACACACTTTGAAGTTGAAAGATGGGAGAAAGACCTGATGACATTTCATAGGCAAAATCCACACAATTCACGGGCAGCCTCCAGGAAGCAAGGAGAAGTTGGATCACAGATTTACAATAAGGTATTTTTAGTGATCCTTTTCCTTTGTCCATCCACTGAGTGTGAAGTTTCCATGATCCCAGTAAGAACTGTCCTACTAAAGAATGCATGATAGATATAGCTGTGGAATAACTGTTAAGAAAAACCTAATCATTCAAAAAGAAAATGCTTGGAGCACAATCAAAGATACATTATTTAATGTTTCTCTAGCATGGTTACATTTTGCACATTTAAATCAAAACTGAAATCAGCAGGATGTCTCAGAGGTCAAAAAGAAAATGTCTATATACTAAACTTGCCATAAATATGATTGAAAGTGGGGTATTTGTGTGAATGATGGAGTCTTACATTTTCACTGTCTGGGCTGGTCTTTGTAGAAATACATGCATGTAATAGTGGACGCTTGCACAAATGTACATTAATCCCAGCATGATCAATGGACAAAAGGTTTATAAATGGCAGTAATGTGTGTCACATTCATTGTTCACTCAGAGCCTTTTCCACAAACCGACTATCAATGGGTGCTTGATCCCTACAATAAAGTTTCGAGAAGTACGGCTACACAGAGATTAAATCACAATAATCAGTTTAACTTACAAATCAAGGAAAGAAAAACAGAATTCTCTGCAGAAACATAACACTGAACAAAATCGAATACTAATAAAAGCTGCAAAACCGAAATACAGGAATTGGACAAAAAGTCATTAAAACATTCTGCTTCAAAGAGATGCAGAAATAATGTTACAATGCTTAAAAAATGGAAATATACATGATTTATGGTCATTCTTGAATGCCACATATATGACACAGCACCGGATGATACAATATGTATCAGAGTATCAGTGGATTGAATATGTTTCCCTTTTATATAGCAGGAAACCAGGAAGAGCTGCTATAAATTGTCCAACTGAAAACACATGGAAACTAATCAGGACAAAACAGGATATTCTAACAATTATAACCAAACTTACTAAATCACAGGCACCTGGGCCCGATGGTTTGTCTAATGAAACCATAAAGAAATCTCTGGAAATATGGAGTGAATTCATGATGCAAATTTTGAGCTTTATTAACCATTTCACTAAAATACCAGCAACATGGACACTGGCAACTTTGATACCCATATTTAAGCAAGGAGACAAAGAAAATCCAGCAAACTACAGGCCTTTTGCCCTACTAGACAATCTTGGGCAAAATCTTTGCGACAATGCTGAAGAAAGATCTAACTGCCTGGGCTATAGTAAACAATCGGTTTCCTAAAAGACAAACAGGTTTTGTCCAGAATGTAGGAACACATTTAAATCTATTTCTAGTTAATATTATCAAACAGGAAGCCATTGCAAGTAAGTCAACAGTATGGATTGCTTTTGTCGATCTTCATTTAGCATTTGATACAGTAAATCTTCAATTATTGTGGAATAAGATACAAAAATGGAATTGTCCAACACATATTGTGGAACCAATTAAATTAATCTACACAAACACGAAGATCCGAGTAAGGCTTTCTGAAGAGGGAGTGCAAACCGCCTACATGGAGACATGGAACGGCCTCAAGCAAGGCTGTCCTCTTGCTGCTATGCTGTTTATCTTATTCATGGCTGACCTAGAGCTGGAAATGACATCACCAACAACCAATCCTCCAAGAATAAATTCAAACACACTGCCACTAATGTTATATGCAGACAATATCATACTCCTTGATAAGACCCCACACGGCCTTCAACAGTCATTGGATCTTATGGGTTTAAACATGGATAAAAATGAGTTAAAGATTAACATATCCAAAACTAAAATCATGAATATAGCAAAAATGAACCAGAAGACCAAGATTCCAGTGTTACACATCAATTCTCTTCCCCTATCTATGGTATCCTCTTTTAAATTCCTAGGAGTCACAATGGCCCTCATTACAACACCGGCGCTAAACCAATGCGCTATTACCACCATGGTTGGTGTCGGTTTTGTAACAGTCCGCCATGGTTCAATGGGGAATTACCACCCCATTTCAAGGTTGGTGGGGTGGTAATTCCCCATTGAACCATGGCCCTTCCCCATTCCCATTTTCGCCCCATAGGGCTCTATGGGAATGTGGAAGGCGCTAAGTACGGTACCGCAAATTGCGGTACCGTACTTAGCACCAAGGTCCCTTTGCTGGTCCCTACGTTAACGGCTGGTGTAGAACAGCCGTTAAGGTAGGGTCCCGCAAAGGGACCTCATAGTAAGGCGCTAAGTGTTTAACGGCGCCGCAGCCATTTACAGCACCGTTAAACACTTAGCGCCAGGGTCGTAATGAGGCCCAATGAATCAATCGTCTAGTGAACAAGAATGGGTGCAACAATTACAAAAAAAAGCACAGTCTCTGGCCCGGCAGGGATATGCATTGCATGGAAAATATGGAAAGTTCTCATTTTGCCCCATTATAACATTCTACAGGAGCAAAGTAATTTCATGCTTGGCATATGGAGGCAAATCGATTATAAACCTTCCTGTGACCATCTGGCCAAAACTTAAAGCCATTTTTTGGTGAAAAATAATGCAGCTTTTGTCGTCTTTTCCAATAGTAAGAATTCATTTCGAGATGGCTACAGAATCGTTGGCCTCAATCATAAGATGGAGAAAATTGGATCTCTATCGTAAGATCGCCTCGGATGAAAAGATTCCGGCAATTGAAATATTGAGGCCTAAATTGATTCCTATCTGTGCCACTTTTTTAACGGCATGGAAAAATCAGATGATTCAACTTCTTGATCATGAAGATATCACAATAGAAATGTTAATCAACCATCCTCAAAATGCAAAACGGAAAATGGTGTGGAACGATTGGATCACTTCGATGGAAGAGAAAGTGAGATATCATGAAAATCTAACATGTGAATTGGAAACAAAAGCAATTAATCAATTTCCTACATACCTGAAGATTTTTCCAGATAACTCTGTTAGGTGACAATTTATGAGATTACGGCTCAATTTATTGCCTATCAGATCCAGACTGGCAATAATGAAACAAGATATGGCAGTCCAATACTGCAGATTCGTTAAAATGAAGAAACCGTTGAGACTCTTTTTCACATATTCATGTTATGTCCCAAATTGCAACAAGAACGAGACATTTTTCAGACTTTCTTTAATATTACTAAAAAGTATCTCAGTAGAAAAGATAGATGGGCAAAGATACTTCTAGGTCTGGACAAAAAACTGGTATTCAATGTAACACAATTCTGGACAAAAAATAATGCTTAAAACTCGGGAGAAACATTGAGTATATGATGAATGATTTGAAAAGTATATATTAATTTTCGAAAAATGAACTCTAAATATCATAAGACAATACAAATGAAAAGTTTCTATGTAAACTGTAACATTTTAATTAAAAAAAATATGTATATATTTGAATACAAGCAAGGGTAGGTCAAACGACACCGCCTGGAGCCTCACCAAGACCAGTAATAGCAAAGGTGCTCCATTACAAAGACCGGGAGAAAATCCTAGCCTTTTCAAGATCGAGGGGAGAAATACAAAGAGCGTCAGATATCAGTTTATCTGGACTACACTTTCCAGGTCCCAAGGAGAAGAGCCCAGTACATAGCAATAAAGGTCAGGCTTCGGAATGCCGACCTAAAATATTATACAAAACTGAAAGTCTTACACAATGGGTAGTCCCTCTTCTTTAAGAAGCCAATGGAAGCCCAAGAATGGATGAACAGTGCGCAAATCCCGGAGACAGCGAATCAGAACCATCGCTCCCAAGAATAGGAGGACATCTAATGCAGTGAAAACAGCAGATCTTATGCAAAACTGTGTGCAGTGTTGAGTAGTAGAAGTGCTTATGCGGCCTAGAAACAATAAGTAAAAGTAACAGGTAAGCTATATGAGAAGTAATGAAGTAGCAGGAGCATAAGTGTGGGAAACAGAAACTCAGTAGCGGGGACTCACTACCCGCCCCGTAGAAGTAGTTTTTTGTGCTACCATATAGGGCCCGTCTGCAGGGCACCAGGAGGCTAGTATTGTGACCTGGTTGAATGGAGCAGAAACGGGAAAGTCCACGCATGCAAGTCATAGAAGGATGAGTTAAAGTTGTAGTTGGTTTGCAGTGGGGGTGAGCGAGGGGGAGGGTGCCGGGTAGATAGCCCATCATGTAGGACCAAATGTTGTGTTAGACTCCCCCTGATCCTTGCAATGGGATGGAGGCCGCCCTGAACTCTCTGATATTCTACACTAATGGCAAGCATGGTTAAGGTAATGTCTTGGAATGTCAGAGGGCTCAAAAACTACGTGAAACGTAAGAGGGTGTACACGTATATCAAGTGGAACAAAGTTGGCATAGTTTTGTTGCAAGATATGACCCAGGACAAGCAAAAACAGAAAAGTTTGGCAAGGGCGTGGGGAAGCGTGATGGTGGGCTCCACATGCCCTACATATGCGAGGGGGGTTCTCATTTGGGTAGATCCTTCGATCCCATTTAAGGTACAGACCACAATGACAGATTATGAGGGGAGGATGGTATTGTTACATGGGAAGATATAAAATAAAGAATTTGTATTGCAAATACATATGCCCTGAATCATAATGCCACAGTGTTCTTCAGATCATTGTATGCGAGGCTGGGACCCTATAGAGAGGGGAGGTTGCTCGGGGGAGGAGATTTTAACTGTACCAACGACCCCATGAAAGACAGGTCAGATGAGAAACACAAAAAACCATCCCCTCCCCCCGGCTATGGTGCCCAATGCCCTATTCAAGCACTTACAACTGAAGGACCTCGGGAGGGCACAGCACGGGGAGGAGAGAGTACACTCCCATTACTCAGCCCCTCATAAGGTGTACCCGCAAATAGATTACATGCTCTCTGGGGAGGAACACGTGTTAGAATTCTCGGAATTGGAATGCTTGGCCAGGGAACTATCTGATCACTTCTTACTGGTGGTGAGATGGAGAGTGTCCCCACTCACAAGGAGCAAATTCACTTCTGGATACAGCATTCGCTGCGCATATCAAGAGGAGCACTGTAGACTTATTCACGGAAAATGAGGGAAGTGTAAATAAGGTGGGCACAGTCTGGGAGGCATACAAGGTTGTGATTACAGAGGAAATGATGGCAGAGTCCGGAGGGCTACAGAAAGTGATTACTACGGAGCTGGAGAACATTGAGAGAAAATTGAAAGTACAGGAGGGGAAAGCCAGACGTGATAAGGATTACACAAAAGAAATAATTAAACTGAAACAAGCATGATTTGTGCAATGGGACCGACTAGGCAAGTTCAACTATATGAAGCATCTAGAACGATGCCATGCACAAGGGGACAAACCAGGGAGAATGCTTGCCTGTTTGTGCAAACATGATGATATAAGACCCCCAACATGTTCAATTCAGAACACAGACCTAGAAGAGGTGAATACACAGGCAGGAATAAATAAGGTATTCTCAGAATATTATAGAGAACTATATGCGGACCCCCAAGCGAGAGCGGAAGATGTCCTGGACCTTGTAACACTGGCCAAACTCAATGCTCTCCAAGCAGAGCCATTGGAGGCACCCATAACCCCAGAAGAGGTAGAGGCTACGATTAGAACACTCCCAACAGGAAAAACACCAGTTACAGGTGTGCTGCCGAGTGAATTCTATAAAGCTTTAAATGAGATCCTGGCACCATTATTGGCAAAAGTGTACAATGAGGCGTACACAGATAATATCCTCCCCAGAAGTATGAGGGAAGCTCTGATAGTTCCATTGCTTAAACCGGGCAAATTAAACACTGACTGTGGATCCTCCAGACCACTGTCGCTGCTAAACCAGGATAGTAAGATCCATACAGCCATCCTGGCAAACAGACTCCACAAAGTGATACATATATTGATTCATCCGGACCAGACGGAGTACGTACCGGGCAGGAACATAACAGAAAACCTCAGGAGGTTGCACCATGTAATTTATAATACTGCAGATAGCGATATACAAGGTGCCGCGGCCTCTCTAGACGCGACCAAAGCGTTTGACTCAGTACACTGGTATTGGTTGCATGCAACCATGAAGAAGATGGGAATCGGGCCACGGAACAAAAGATGGGTAATGCAAAATACACTGACCCAATGGCCAATGTTTGCACGGGAAGTACATACTCAGAAGCATGGCAGCTATATAAGGGCATGAGGCAGGGATGCCCATTGTCCCCGATGCTGTATATTATGGTACCAAAACCCATTGCAGCATAACTGAGACAGGAATATCGCGATGAAGACATAAACATAGGCAGGGTGAGACATGTGGTATCCATGTATGCTGATGATGTTTTATTGTATCTCAGCGATCCCGAGCGGCATCTCCCTTATATCTTAGAGGTGTTGGATAACACAAGCAGGCTCACAGGTATTAAAATATATAGGACAAAATCATGTGTGTTTCCACTAGCGGCGTAGGTAAAGAGGACCGAAGAGGACTTGCCAGTCCTTTCCCTTCCTTGGAATAAGACCACTATTAGATACCTAGGCATTAACATTCATCATGACCCCAAAAGAGAACATGAACTCAACACAGAGCAAGCAAAACAAAGTTTGGTCAAACATATGGAGTTCTGGAGTAACTTGTCTATATCAGTGATGGGAAGAGTAGAGTTACTGAAAATGGTTGCACTACCAAGACTCATGCACTGCTTCGAGAATGTGCCCTATTATATCGTGAAGCAATGCTTCTGGGACCTTGAGAAGATGTGTAGAGGGTTCCTGTGGCAGGACGGGAGGAGCAGAGTAGCGTTGCATACGTTAGAAAGGCCATACACTCAGGGGGGGGCTCAAGATACCAGATTTTGAGCTATACTACCTGGCGTGCCAACTCCAACATGTGGTGAAATGGATGGCAGACGATCACACAATAGAAACTAGACTGTTGCAGCCAGTCACGGAAGAGAGATACATGAGGGACACTATCGGAAACTGGCTAATACCCCTCACCTGGTGAAACTGGGAACCCAAATATGGAATAGGGCTAGTAGAAAATAGGACCAATAGACACGCTCTCACCACAGATACTGATAGTGGCAATCCTGAAAGGGAAACTAGGTGATAGGGCAGTAATCAGGATGCGGTGGGAAGAGTGTGGAGTAGCCACAGTGGGTGATTTATGGAAGGATGGTGCATGGATGACATTTGGGGAGCTGCAGGAAACCTCTGGCCTACATGCAGGGAAATTCCTACTACACAATGCAGTCGTAAAGGCAGTGAGAGGGCGGTGGATAGATAGCGTGGGGGATGCTATAGGTAACGAAGAGATCAAATTGTTGGTTACGGTGGCAGAGGGGGGGCATGCTATTTCCAAAATTTATGAAATACGGTTAGAACAACTGAAAAGTGAAGGGAGATGGGAGAGAGAATTGGGGAGGACCTTAGAGAAAGGGGAGTGGGCGAGAGTAATGTGGTATCATAGAAAGGCCTCTAGAAATGGCAGGTTGCAATTAATATAGCTGTACGTTACACACAGATCATAACTCACTCCTGCGGTTATTACAACATTAAAAAGCGCGACCAGGCAGGAATGTCCGTGATGCAGAGAGGTGAGTGCAGGGCTTATACACATGTTCTGGGGATGCCCGATGGTACAAAGGCTCTGGAGATGTGTGGCAGACAAAGCACTCCAAGGAGGCAGCGAGTTAGACATTCAAACGCCGGAAGCGTGCTTACTGAGCGGCTACAAGAGAAATGCGAAGGGCAAACCGTTGAATAGGCTGAAAGATCTGAGCTGTATGTATTAGCTAAGCAGAGTATAGCCATGAACTGGAAATATTTCAACAAACCAAGCATTGCTGGCTTGTGGGGGGGAACTCAATAAATGGATCAGAGCAGAAACCAGGGCATGGGAGAAAGCTGTGAGGGAACAAAAAACGGAAGCAAGCTTGGACATCCAGCGATGGATAACTCTGACTGTGACATTGCTGGCAAACGAGAGTAATGGAGGAGTAATCAAACAGATATTGGGCGAGGGTAATGCAACATGCTAAGAGTTTACTGACAGGAGGAATGGGCTAAAGGTGGGTGGTAGTATAGCATTGTTATTATATATATATATATGCTAATAGATATGAACAGAGATTCAATAACTTTATTGTTTGGTTTATAAAATGTAATAAAAATTGTTTTAAAACAAATGATGCTTCTATCACCAAATGTGTCCTCACCCCTCCAAATCTTGCTATGTAAAGACCTTGCAGACACAGGCTAGGATATCCTACAAATTCTCTGTAGGTTCCAAGCATAAGACCACATTAGTTAGTTGATTCATATAAGAAGTTGGTAAAACACAAAGATTATTTTAAGTCGCCAAATGTGGAGAAAATGTTATCTCCACAAACAAACAGCAGCACCATATTGGCCTTGCTCAATCAGAAGCGCTGGGAGTACCTGATAGAATTTAAAAACTACTATTTAAAAGAAAAGAAGCAAAACTGTGCAAAATAATGCTACACTATAATTTGGTATAAAGTCATCTCATACCCGACATCGTTTGGTTTACCGTCAGCGTCCAAATGGACCATGACTTCATGAAGTGACATTTTACCATAATTAAGGAAAGGTTTTTCTAGTGGTCCATATCTTTACAAAGACTTGACTTTTCAGAATTAACCATTTATGGGAAACCTGGTGGACTTTCTTGAAATTTCAACTCATTATTGTGTTTCCATGAAACTGATGGGGATTATGTTCCACCAGGCCGAGATTGGAAAGGGAGAGTTTAAGGCCTAATCCCCTAAAGGGTAGCTCTGCATCAACACTGCCACATGTCTTATGATTTTATTTCTTTTTCACCAGCTTATTTTCAACTTCTCCTTAGAAGTGCATTAAGCGAAGAAGTTCTGCAGTGGCCATGGCATTACTACATTTCACTATCAACTGTTTCCTTCTGGAAATGAAAAATATGATTTACTCTCTGTAAACCCAGCTTAGTCTCCATAAAATTGTTTGACAGGAAGCAGTCATTTCAGTCTGTGAGAAAAGCATAATAGGCTTTACAGCAAGAACATGTGCTCCTGCCATCAAGTGCTGGATAAACGGCGAATCTCATCCCCGGACTCCGAGGCCTTTCTGAACCCTAGTGCACGCTGCACTAAAATGGTACTTGAACAGCAAAAACATAATTTTGATTTTGTTTCTGCTATGCTATAGCAATTTATTTTTGTTGAACCTTGTTGCACCTTCTACTTGTGGAATTTGAAAAATAGAAGGTATTTAAAATGATACATTTTACTTTGCCACCATATCTGTACGTTCATGTTCAATATTGGGTCATGAGAAGAAACTATTTATTTGAAGTTGAATTTTGCACCAACCAGTGCCCAGTATGCATCAGAGAGCTTCTTCCATGTAATCGAAAAAAAACTACAAAATGGCATGAGGCCGACGTAAGAAGAATACACGCAAGGTCCTGGTAAGATGCAAGACAGATTGGAAGGCCACAAGAGGAAACAAATATCATGTTCATTACACCATGTTGTAGACACAAATGGTTGGCCCAAAAGTATATTTGGTTTCCACTGGGCTGTTGGCCCATTTTGGTGGCACAACCATCAAAATATGGCCAACACAATTGCTACAGAGAAGAGAGAGAGTGTAAAGTAGTGCCAGAAGGCTGACTTTGTTGTGGAATGATCTGCCAAAACGCTAAGGGGCTGATTCATGGAATGGGGTGCAGAAATCGAGCAAGGTCCGCGCGCTAAGAAGGACTGTACGCGAGCCATGGCACAGAAAAAATATTGTGTGCCACGTGTATTCATGGATTTAAAGATGCATTACTACCTGTCATGCAAGTTATAACAAGCTGGGCGAGGAATGCCCACAACACGCCCCCAAGCACAGCAAAAAGAAATCAAAAGGACGAACATGGAGCAAGCCTCCGCGTCACCCGATGCCCACCATACAATACCCCTGTGAGAAGGCGCGCCTTACCTCGCAGGCCCAGACTGCACCCCAGCAAACTCGCACATCTTACCTCGCATGTCCACGCTGAACATCAGAGAAAATGCGTGCCCTTCCTTGCAAGGCCAGGCTGCACCCAAGTGAAATTGCGACCCTCACCTCGCAAGCCCAGGCCGCACCCCACAGAAAATGTGTGCCCTCCCTCGCAAGGCCAGGCTGCACCCCAGCAAAATGCTGCATCTAAACTCGCAAGCCCAGGCCGCACCATAGAGAAAGCATGTGCACTCCCTCGCATGCCCAGGTCACAGCCCAGAGAAAACAGGTGCCCTCCGTCACAAGGCCAAGCTGCACCCTAGCGAAATTGTGCGCATCAACTCGCAAGCCCAGGCCGCACCCCAGAGAAAACACGGACCATCCCTCGCAAGGTCAGGCAGCCCCTGCAGACTGGACACCCCTACAGGCATTGCATTCCAGACTGAACTCCCCCTCCAGACTGGACACCCCCCAGGCATCCCACTCCAGACTGGACTCCCCCTCCAGACCTGACAATGCCCCCAGGCATCCCACTCCAGACTGGACACCCCGCAGACAGCCCCCTTCAGACTGGACACCCTCCCCAGGAATCCCAGTGCAGACTGGACAACCCCCCCAGGCATTCCACTCAAGACTGGACAAACCCTCCAGACTGGACACTCACCCAGGCAGACCCTCCAGACTAGAAACCTCCCCAGGCATCCCACTCCAGACTGGAAACCCCCAAGACAGCCCCCTCCAGACTTCACACCCCTCTAGGAATCCCCCTCCAGACAAGACACCCCCCAATGCATCCCACTCCAGTCTTGACACCCCCTCCAGATTGGCCCCCCTCCCAGGCAGCCCCCTCCTTACCTGATACCCGCCAGGCATTCCTCTCCAGACTGGACACCCACAAGGTATTCAACTACAGACTGGAGCTCCCACAGGCAGCCCCCACCATACTGCACTTTGCCCAGTTATCCCCAACCTAACTGGAAACCCACAGGCCTCCCACTTGAGACTGAACACCCCCTAGAGACTGGACACCCACCCAGGCATCCCACTCCAGACTGGACAGCCCCCCAGGTTGCCCCCTCCAGACTGGACACACCCCCAGGGCAGTCCCCTGACAGTCTTCCACAATACCAGTGCAATGCATGTCTGCAGCTTACCTAAACCTCCATGGTCTACCTGCTACATGAAGTGTAACACCAATATTTCAGCCGCAAACATGATCAACTGGAAGCACCAGAGATCCATTTAGGACTAGAGCATTTGCTAAAACACCCCTCAAGACTTCAACCAGCCCCCTGCATACACATTCGACAAGTGAATGCATTGGCAAGTGGCATGTGCATGTTGGCCATGGCACATTGCCAATGCATCCAAGCTCACTAACTGAATGTGTGCCCACAACAGATGTAAACATACTAATAAAAATGAAAAATGTGCAAACAATGCCCATGTGCATCACCTCCTGAGCATCAGTGACCTGGGTGGAAGGTTTAAATTACCCAACAGGGTCAATTAGTTCACTGTGGTTGGCCTCGAGACTGCATCTTCTGCCTGGAAAAGTTCTGATATCTCCACCAGATTCAGGTGCCAAGCGTAGGTGTGAACCCTCGCTTCTTCTTGCTCGGCTGTTCACGTGATTCCTACACCATCAATGTGTCCCTTTTCTCTCAATTTGTATATTTGATTCTCATTTAGCCCGCCACCTGCCTTCTTCTTCTTATCTTGACCTTTCAGAGGCAGGATACTCTGTTCTCAGTTTCAATTAGATTTAGCTACTGTTCGCCTCTTTTATTAGTATGACCTTGGCTTTCCTGGCACGAGTTGCCTCTGCCGAGTTTTGTTTCAGCCGTCTCTTCTCGTTTTGCTAAATATGAATCTTTCTCATTTGGCCTTTAGTAACCTGGGTTGATTCTGCTTCTTGTGCAAAGTAGAAATACACTTATAATACTGTGCTTCATTTTGAGGTAGAGTATGTATAATGGCGCTTGCCGCACTATTCTTCTACTAAGCATAGCAAGCTGCACTGTTTTCTTAGCTTTCTTGCGGTTCCAAGCATATTTACAGGTGTAAACTGGTCGGATATCTTCATCTTGCTGTCAGCTTTAAACTTCTTTGCATTTCAACATCGTCTTTTCACTTTAGGTTCACGATATCCTTATTTATGGCATTTCGTCTCTTTGCATCATTCTCAGGTCGTTAGTTTTTCTATCTGCAAGTCAGTCCGGGTCCATGTGACGTCACCATTCGTCTTCCATTAAGACCTTTTTGATTTCTTCCGGGACTGTACTTAGGCAATGTTCATTTCGTTTCATTTGTTGGTAGGGTTTTCTTAATGGATACCTTACTGTCCATGGTTTTCTTGGTATTGGTACTTCATTAGGTGCTGTTCTTCGGATAGGCACTGGGCAGAGCACTACTGCGGCTCTCTGCTGGTTTATTTGCTCATCATATGTCTCATATTATGGTGTGAACATTCCTGGAACTTCAAAATGGACGATTGGAGTGCAGGATTTATTTGGGACCTCCTCTACAACAGGAGAAGTAAGAGGAGCCGCCATCAGATTGGATACGTAACGTATGCACAGAGAGTGGTGAGATGCCTACAGCACCACCTGCCCCATCTGAAACGAAGATTGAAGGCAATAAGGATGAAGGGTTATACCCACTGAGAGAACTTAAAGCAGCCATAGGGTATAGTAACCCAATGTATGAGTCTCCTGCGCAAAGTAGTGACGAAAATCTAGACAAAGATGAGGATAGAGATATCACCTCCAAAGTCCCAAGGGACAAGGAGAGACGCGATGACGAGGGAAAATACCAGGCACAAGCAGGTACATCTCTCGACACAGGGACAGAAGGTTAAAGATGGAAAGGAAAAGAGGATAGAACTGATGAGATAGCACTTGCAAAGAACGAATAGATGGGAGGGCAGATTTTATTGAAATTTGATGGCAAAAGCATTGACAATACAAAACAAAAGGAAATATTAGACGATGTACAGAGAAAAGACAAGTAGAAAGAAAAAGGATTCAGAGATGAAAGAATGAGAAAAAAAGATAGACAGAGACGAGAACAATTATATTGTGAAGAACAAGAAAGACAGCACAATCGTAAGCAGAGAGCAGCCAGTGAACAAGAAGACAGGAGCAGTGAAGATTAGAAGAAGAGCAAAGAATATGAGAAAAAGAATAAAAAGACAAAGAGATGAGGAAATTCAAAGGGCAAATGACCGTAGAGGAAGAAGATAGGGTTAGAGAAGAGGCGAGGAAGCACAGAAAATTCAATGATGATGTAGAACGCAAGCGAAGACAGGGAGCATACGATCTTGAATATCTGGAAAGGGAGGTTAAAAAACCTGAGCCAGTAGTAGACTGGGAAGATATAGAAGAATTATTTCCTGAGCATGATTCAGTACCAGGCATGTCTAGGGTGAATATTGAGGTTGACTTCAACACCCACCAGAAGCATCGGAGAAACGATTGATAGAATATATAATGAAATTGGGCTAGAACAAATACCCCAAGAGGAGGGGGAAGACAAGCGCCTAGAGAGCACTCAGCTTTATGACACTGAGGATGTCTCTAGAAGTAGTGGGAATAGGGAACTGTCCCTAGATAGATTAGAAATAAGTAGGAACAAAGAAGACTCAAGAAGTTGCACGAGTTGGGGACAGACAATGTCTGACACAGAAAGGGAGGAGCGCAAGGAAAAGGAGGAAGAGAGAAGATGCAAAAGACAATTCCCAAGGGGAAAAGGGATAAGATGGTCAGACACTAGTGAGTCTGCACCAAGGGCATCAGAGACAGCCACACAGTCAGACCGACATGAAGAAGTATGTCACGGTCAGAGGGGGGTGTCTCAACCACCCTATCTACGCCGGCTTAGAACATTGCCAAGTAGGCAGCAATGCAGGAACATTATCCCTGCAATAGACAGGAGAACAATGAGTGAAGAGAGAGAGGGCTATGCATCCCAATTTCTGTTGCTCGACAAAGGAGGGACAAGACCACAATATATTCCATGGCCACACATGGATCGAGAAAACTTGAAAAACAAGCTTCCAATGTTGACATCGGGAGCCAAAAAATGGATACACAAGCTAGGAAAAATGACGGGAGGGAACACGTTAGCTACAAGGGATATCAAGAGTCTCTTAATCGCCATACTTGGTGAAAGGGTAGATGATGTGTGGACACAGGCAGGTTACCCGGTGTGCCCACAGTTAATACCGCGCGTGACGGGGCTACATTTAAAAATTGCAGAGCCACAGTATGGAAAGCACTACAATTGCTATACCCAGATACTTCCGACATGGGAGCTATCATGAAAGGCAAAATGAAGAAGTCAGAAGATCTGTTACTTTACATACAGAATTTTCAAGACATGTGGGTACTCGAGATGCATGAATTTGGGGGAAATCTATACCTGTATTCTACCATATATTGTGCCAAGGGCTGCCAGAGCCGGTACAGAAACAGCTCAAGAAATTGGTAGGAATCGAGGCAAAACCATGGTCATAAATACAGCTGACCATCGCACACTATTGTAGGCTACTACAAGAAAAGAATCACAAAAAGGAAGCTGCACAAGAAGGTGAGGAGGCAAAATGAATACAGAAAAAAAATATCAAAGTGTGCTCTCGAAGGAGCAATGAAAACTTGCAAATAACAAGGGGGGGTCCTGGGAGACTCTCTGCCAGACATGAGTCCTGGTTACAAGAGCCTTACCCAGAGTCTTTAGGTCACTATGTTTCACAGAGGAGAAATATCCTAAACATATCAGTCTTTGTCCAGCCCTGGGGCAGTCTAGCACCGAAATGTAAGGCAATTCTCCTCTGAACAAGAGTACCAACAGCAACCCCAGACATGTGTTTCAGTCTGGTTGAACCTCATCAGTAGGGTGTAGCTGTGCCTCTCTAAGAATAGTGAGCAAGCGGTCCACGTCTGGATTCCTCTAGTAACTTAGGGTGAAATTCAAAGTTATGTGAAATATGCAAATAACAAGGGGAGTCCTGGGAGATACTCTGCCAGACATGAGTCCTGGTTACAAGAGCCTTACCCAGAGTCTTTATCTCACTAACTTTCACAGAGGAGAAACTCTGGGTCTCACCCTAAGTTACTAGGGCAATCCAGATGTGGACCCCTCGCTCACTATTCTTAGAGAGGCAAAGCTACACCCTACTGATGAGGTTCAACCAGACCGAAACACGTGTCTGGGGTTGCTGTTGGTACTCTTGTTCAGTGGAGAATTGCCTAGCATTTCGGTGCTGGACTGCCCCAGGGCAGAACAAAGACTGATATGTTTGGGATATTTCTTCTCTGTAAAAGATAGTGAGCTAAAGACTCTGGGTAAGGCTCGTGTAACCAGGACTCATGTCTGGCAGAGAGTCTCCCAGGACCTCCCTTGTTATTTGCATATTTGAAGTAACTTTGGGTCTCACCCTAAGTTACTATGGTAATCCAGACGTGGACCCCTTGCTTACTATTCTTAGAGAGGCACAGCTACACCCTACTAATGAGGTTTAACCAGACCGAAACACGTGTCTGGGGTTGCTGTTGGTACTCCTGTTCAGAGGAGAATTGCCTAACATTTCGGTGCTGGACTGCCCCAGGGCAGGACAAAGACTGATATGTTTGGGATATTTCTTCTCTGTGAAAGATAGTGAGCTAAAGACTCTGGGTAAGGCTCTTGTAACCAGGACTCATGTTTGGCAGAGAGTCTCCCAGGACCCACCCCCCTTGTTATTTGCAATGATAACTAGCAAAGACGGATCGAATATGCAACAGGTGAATAATCCACAGCAGAATAATCAGGGCAACAGAGGGTTTTACCCTAGGGGAAGAGGATTTAGAGGAAGAGGTTTCTAGAATAATCAGGGAGGTTTTCAAAATATGCAAAATGGAAATCAAGATATGTCAAAAGGACAAGTGATCGGACCTCCGCCAGTATGTTGGTTGTGTGGGGTGACAGGATATTTAGCGTGCACATGCAGAAATCAAGGCATGATGCAAAATGGCCAAGGAATAGGAGCAGGCATGGTGAATCCACCTGCGATTTTACAGCATGGAGTTTCACAGAATCACACAGTGCAACAGCAAATGTCAGGAGCACAGCAAAGCCCACAACCTCAAAACGTAGTGAGTTTTCCACAAGGATAATCCCAACAGTCACAGATGCAATTGTCACAGACGGTGAGCAGGGCAGACCGCAAATCCTGGAATGGAAAGTAACACTGGGAATGGCAGAAATTCATCAGCACTAGGTGGGCCAAAACTATATATGGACCAGGACAGCTCACTGGGAGACCTTGTGTGTTCTATCCTATCAGTGACACCAGACCCTCACCGGGAACCTAGGGTTGATGTCATTATAGGGGATAAAGAATATTCCTTCTAGTTGACATGGGCGCAACACGTTTGTGTATACGTGAAGGCAAGTTTTCCTTGTCCGGCGATGCCATAAATGCTCAGAGTTTCCCAGGAGCTACAAGTTGTGTTTCCTTTACAAACACACTTTCAGTCTTTACAGGAGAATGTGAAATGAATGTGCCTCTATTATATTCATGACATACCCCAGTAAACATCTTGGGTCGAGATCTAATGACAAAGTTCAATATGACAATCTCATTCATGGAGGAGGGCATAGTATGTTCGACTCCACGAATGCACTATTCAAACGTATGCAAAATGATTCGAGCATACGCAGGACACAGAGCTATGAGGGCTATACCATTGGAGCCCAAAGTATTCACGTATGGATTACGTGTGCTAATGGCAGGGCTGCCAGGCCTTGCTGAGAGAACCATGAGGCCCCAGACGAATTTCTATTAAGACAAGAATACCGATGCACGAGGAAAAGGGACAAGTATTTCCCTTGGTGATACATACAGTTGCATTACAAGGGAAAATGGCTTTGATGATGATGACGATGAAGGCCGACAATGGTTCACAGTAATCCCTATCAAAGAGGGATACCGATTCACTGACGTCACTGATGACGATCTGCTTGATGAACAAGCAGACAGGGAAGAAACAGCAGTTACTGTGTGCCTCACCTTTTGGGTGAGAATGATCAAAAGTGAAGTGTCTAAGAGAATGATGTTAGCACAACACCGTCCCGAGTATTTTGATGATGACATGGCCCAGGTGCCTGTCTCAGTATGGACTACAGGCCCCAATGACGTAGGCTTATTGAAAGGAGTTGGAGAGGTGAAGATTAAATTGATACCAGGAGCAATTCTACCGAAAGTACGACAATACCCCATGTCCAGGGAGGCAGATGAAGGCATTTTTAAGACAATTTCAGCTATGATGGAACAAGGCATCTTAGTGACGTCAGAGTCGTCATGCAATACTGTGGTTTATCTGATCAAAAAATCAAAGGGGGGGTCTTGGAGGCTAATTCAGGATTTACACCAAATAAATGATATTGTTGAGGCTGAATTCCCTCTAGTCCCGAACCCGGCTACAATTCTATGTAATATACCCATTGATGCAACATATTTCACAGTGATTGACTTGAAAAATGCATTTTTCTCAATCCCGCAGCACTGTGACTCACAAGATCTGACTTCATTCACATTCAGACAGATGCGACTGAAAAGCACAAGGCTACCCCAGGGGTACTGTGAGTCTCCTTCTATTTTTAAGAGAGTCCTGCAGATGGGCCCAAGCAATATTGCATAAGAGACTGGTGTCTTGCAATATGTGGATGACATCTTGATTTGCAGCATGACAGAGGAGCAATGTAGACACGTTTCTGTTCAGTTATTAATTATACTGGCTGAGAAAGGATATAAGGTTGACAAAGAAAAGTTACAATATTGCCAACAGGAAGTGCTGTACATAGGCCAGCTAATCTCGCATGAAGGGAAAAGAGTTACCCCAGAAAGAGCCTAAGCCATACTAAACACAGCCAAACCACACACGGTAAAGCAAATGCAGAGTTTCTTAGGCCTGTGCAATTATGTCAGGGCATGGGTCTTTGACTACAGCTCTTAGACCAAGCCTTTGCTTCAGGCCTGAAAGAAGGTCCAAATGACGAAGGAAAGGATTGAATGGTCTGAGGCCATGGAGAAAGGTTTTGCTAAACTCAAGAGAGCAATTTACGCAGGACCAGTTTTAGGAATTCCCAATTATGCAGAGGAATGTTTCTTGTTTTCACACATGAATGGCAGCATTATGCCAGCAGTGCTCACACAAAAAACACATTGGGGTACAAGCCCCTGGCATACTATAGTGGAAATTCGGACCCTGTGATGAGAGGCCATTTTCCGTGCGAACAAAGTTTAGCTGCTGCAGAGTTTGCCATTGAAAAAGCTACTTCCATTGTAATGGGATGCTCCATGACGTTGTACGTCAAGCACTATCTATTTGCTATCTTAGAGAAACCAAAGGGCACAGTAACATCTCAGAGTTCTGCTTATGAAGTGATCATATTGAATCCATCAATTAAGATAGTCTGATGCAAGATAGTGAACCTAGCTATGTTCATAGCAGAGACAGTCACTGAAGGAGAGCCAATAGATGACTGTGCAAATTATGAAGAATTCTATGATGAAATCCCCAGAGTGAAAGAAAATGCAATTGGCAGAAGGAGAAATTGTCTTCATTGATGGTTCTTCGAGAATCGATCAAAACGATGGGCAAAGTTATACAGGCATCGCTGTCATGAAACACACAACAAATGGAGAATTTTGAGTACTCCTTAGTGCGCAAATACCAACTCATTACTCAGCTCAGGCTGCAGAATTATTGGCGTTGATACTCGCCATTGAGAATCACGCAGACCAGGAAGTAACCGTGTACAGTGCCTCCGCCTATGTGACATCAACAGTGCACGCAGGCCTAGCTCACTGTAAAAGGAGGGGCTACCTCAGAGCCGATGCCACACCAGTGCAGCACGCAGCCTTATTGGACAGGCTGATCAAGGCACTAAAGCTCCCAGTGGGCATAGTTGTCGTGAAATGTGCTGCCCACACAAAAGGGACAGATTTGATCTCACGCGGGAATCAAGCAGCAGACACAGAAGCCAAACATAAGGCATCCAAGAGTGAGGTGATCATGGAAGTGTAAGTTTCCCACACAAATGAAAGAATGATGGTTGCACGGATTGCA
Source organism: Ambystoma mexicanum (assembly GCF_040938575.1). Lineage (NCBI taxonomy): Eukaryota > Metazoa > Chordata > Amphibia > Caudata > Ambystomatidae > Ambystoma > Ambystoma mexicanum. Next base: position 330,701,062 of record NC_090927.1, read on the forward strand.
CCTGAAAGTTATAGTAATTTGGGCAAACGCAGTTAATGGAAATCCAAGGGGAGGCACCACAGGAAGTGAAAACCCTATGGAAATGGTGAGGGTGTTCTTTAAAGCCCTCTGACAGTTTGTGGCGACAATCCAGCACTGGTAAACCAGTAATTCATATAGCACTGTTGAAATTAGTGCTGGAGCAGTTAAATTACCCAGCTCACATGACAAAAGAGAATCTAGCAGCAATGCTCGCAGAAGACTGGTTCATAACGAACTTAACCGAGCACGTTGCATTTTTTACAGTAAACTGTATAATCTGCCAACAATTCACAGCTGGGCACATATTAAAGGTAATGCGAGGAGTCATCCCAAGGCTAAATTGGCCTTTTCAGCACTTGCATGTCGATTACGTTGACATGATTCAATTATGTAACAGGTACAGATACCTAATTGTTGTGGTGTGCCCATTCTCTAGATGGATAGAGACAGGTCCATATACACATCCAGACGCTACCTGTAAGGCCACATTTTTAGTGACAGAGGTATTTCCCAGGTGTGGGGTATGTGAAGTCATGAGATCAGATAATGGGGCTCACTTTGTAAATGAGATTTTCGAGCAGATTAGCTTGTTGCTTGGTATAAGCACACGTTCTTTTCGGCGTATCATCCGCAAGGTAACGGAATCTGTGAGAAGCTCAACTACATATTAAAGGAAAGGATAGCCAAGTTGAAGCTTACTCTAAGAAAGGGATGGTTGCACTGCCTTCCTTTGGCACTGTATGCACTCAGAAACCAACCTGGTTCTGACCATCATCTCATGCAGCACAAAATAGCAACAGGAAGAAGAATGTGCACTCCCCTGACACCCTGAGATAGAGCTAGATGTGATGCCCAGTCAACAGGAGAAATCTTAGGGTCTGAAATGCAAAATTACTTGAATTGCATGACATCTTGCCTTACTGTAATTTCAGACCAGCTGCAGCGATGACGAAAATGGTGCAGGGCAGCACAGAACACAGAGGAAGATATTACTACAGGCACTGCTCAAGGACTTTGTGTACCATCCGTTTTCCCTAGAGATACCGTCTTTGTAAAGAACCATACGAGGAAAAGATGGGACAAGACAAGGTTTAACGGGCCCTTTACAGTGGAAGACTGCACTCCTTCCACAGTAAAATTACAAGGCAGAAGAGCTTGGATTTTTCTGGGTGATATCAAACCCTACATCGGAGAAGGCCCCCTGCCTGCACTGCAGAGCGAGGAAACTATGAGTGACGGGGAAGGACCACAGCACGTGCAGATGAGATCCATGGCAAAGAAGAAGGACGTAGAAGCAGCAGCAAAGTAAAGACAAAAGAACTTTTGTGAGATAGTTGTGGTTTCACTTTGGACATTGCTCTTTGCAAAAAAGGCATAAGGACATATAAAACGGACACTCTGTGCATCCTAGTTGCAGGGTAATGAAGAAAGCTGCATTTATAAACCACAACATAGTTTGTTGACTTTGTACTTTGGATTAAGGCACACTGAAGCCTGGACTAGAAAATAATATGCTGAATATTGATCGAGGACACATAAATTGGAGAAAAGAAATACATTACCCAGATTCCTTTCATACAGAAACTTTGTTCGGAATCACTTATGGTGTTGCACAGTAGCGACATCAGCAGAGACGTGGTGACATACTTCGATGTAGTGCTAAGATCATACCCGTCACTGGTGGGGAGGCTCACCAGTGTCACTGACTTTCTTTAAGATCCTGAAAATGAAAAGACTATAAAGAGATTGCTTACTGTTATTGCTAAGCAGTTCCTCCTACTTCCGGAGTAGAGCGAGGAAAAGGCAAATGTCCCAAACAAAGAGGGAATTTGATGAGCTTCTCAACATATTGTTCTTTCGCCTAATCGAAGACTGTCCAAATCTTGTCGGAAGAATGACGGACGTACTCACATTTCTTTGAGTGCCAGCAAATACAGAACGTCTGAGCATACTCCTAAATAACATTGTGATCTTAGTTGCACTCCACGCAAACGGAACGTGCAGACATTGTTCATAAACTGAAGTGAAAGCATACAATCCTAAATCTCAGCAAGACAGGACAAATGTCCCTATCACCAGAAGACAGTAGGTTGGCCAGCAAAGTCTTGTTCCGGCAAATCACAGATTTTCCAGAGCTAGTGGGGAGACCTGTAGATGTTGATGTACTCACGTTCATCAGAGACCCAGCTAATTCTACACAGATGGGCATGCTCTTGCATGGAATAGTGATGCAAGTGGAACTCTCCAACCATCAGCAGAACTATTTAAGAAGATTTTTAACTTTCCACCGAGGGACAGATCGAGAGAGCAGTGCCAGAGATTAATTTCTTGTAGTTATATTAACCAGAACACAACATGTCTTCGGGAATGAAGCAAATAAGAGGCATAGACTGGGAGCTGACCTATTTTGAACATGCACAGTAAAGAGACTTGCTGAATTATTGTCTGATTCTGACACTTCCCATAGCCTAGTAAGAGAACTGTATCCCGAGATAACAGACAATTCATTATTCAAACAAAGGGGGAAAGATCGAGATGGGGATCCAGAGCAGTAATCTAGTCCTCCTATAGGAGGAAAGATATCCACATTTTTTCTGGAAGTAAATGCTGCCTCCTGACTTACAGAGGCATAATGTATTTATGTATCATATTCATCATTGTTTTATTGTCATTAATGATTAGAACTGCATTCTTTATTGGTGCACAAAGCATTCCTATCCCAGTGCACCCACCTAATGATGCACACATGAAGCCCACAAAGGCTCCCAGACCTTACATAGTCATTCCAGTCCCTAGAAGAACTGATGGTGGAATGAATGAACTTGAGATGGATGTGATTAGCAATGACACACACACACTTGTGGTAACGAGCAAATCGAAAAGCCGGAGAGAGGGTCGGCAGAGTATGAACGTGAAAAGGTTACTGACAACCACACGCATGCAAACATTGAATGCACATACACCAGGACTAGTGTCAATAACTGAAGAACCACAATTCAAAGCATGGGATAAGAAGACACTGCCTACTATGAGAAGTTCCGCTACAAGTAAGGTGAAAAGACAAATGGAAAAAGCTGAACTCCTGAAGAGACAACAGGAGTTAGAGAATCGACCACAGACTCTGCATGGACAAACCCATATGTGGCAGTGAAAGGGACAAGTACAAGCTCCACAATACAAGCATATACAGCACCAATGCCAGCGTGGATATGGGCACTTCTAACCACGAGGAAAAAGATATACGAAAACAAGGAAAGAGCTGCCAGACTTTTATCTACTCAAATGGCACAGATGAGAAGGCCTGCACCATGGACCGGGATACCTGAGAATCCTCCAGCAAGAAGGAGCCATACATGATGCATTCAGGGATGTAGTTATACCATACTACATGAAAACATTAAGAATCAAGGGAAGCATGCATGGAGATGACAGTGAACTAAACGATTACTTGGACAGCACAGCACATTTGGGAAACAACATTTGGTATCAGCAAAAGAAAGAAGTTGGAAGACGAAGTTCAGCTGTAGAAATGGATGTCCAGACAGCACATTGTCCTTCACATGTAGCAATGTGCAAGACCAGAGGCCAGTTCATGGGTAGTGATGCCTCACTGAAATGGGCAACTGAATCAAATGATCCTGATGAAGACGATTATGTCCAACACATAAAGACAAGAAACAATGGAAAAACAAAACACATTGTGATCATATACGAGAAGCGTGGGGTTAAAGGAGGAGAAATCAGAAGAGAAGCAAATCAGAAACGAAATGTCTAAGGAAAAACCCCAGAAGAGGCTCGAAGTTGGAAGAACAGAGGCCAAATGCAGATTTGGGGAACAGTGCTTTCACCAGACGGATGGGAGAAAGGAGTAGTGATATGCAGAGCATGGATGGTCATAGGTCAATACGAGCCTGCCAACAACATAGTGCAAAATGGATGCAAGCCATTAGGGTCAAAGCTTGCAAAACTGCTGACATGGGTCGAAGACAGAGGAGGTCCCTTGCAGATTGTGCCACTGGAAAGCCCAAAATTCTGCTCCAGGGATAACGGCACAAGAAAAAGGGGCGAGAAACAGAACTGTGGATGAGTTTTTGATGCTCCAGGAATGGTACATTGGAACTGCAGTAATTATGGTGCATCATTACTGGGCATGTGGATCCAAAGCATATATCAGACTGCCAAGAAACTGGGGAGGTATATGCACAATAGTGAATGTCCATGTTCCAGCGTTGGTGATCCCAAAAAGCGACCTGAATATTGACAGTTTCCCTAAAGCAGATGCACACCCGAGGAAGAAGAGATCTGTGGAACTGATGACTCGACTAAAGAGGGAAAATTACTTCTCTGCCAAATCTGAAGAAGCCTTTCATGCAGTACCATATGAACACAGGCTGGTTAGTCTCACCTCATCAGTGTTCACAACAATCTTCATGCCAAGATTTCATGTTGGAGCAAATACTAAATGGTTGTAGATAACCAGATGGGAGTTACTGCATCCCATCAACACGACCATAACGGGATTCAATGCAATCAAAGAAGAGTTAAGACCCATCAAACTGATGACTCTCCAGAACAGATATGTCCTTGACATGATCACAGCTATGGATGGAGGTGTTTGTGCAAAAATTGGAGAATCATGTTGCATATTTAAGCCATCTCACGACGAGGAGAATGGAACCTTAACAGAAGCCATAGGTATGCTGACAAAACTTCAGAATCAGATGATTGATGAAACTGACCAAGTTGATGATGACAGTTGGTTCGGATCACTGTTCTCATGGGTTCCACAATGGATAGCAGGTGCATTCAAGTTCCTGGGAGCCATACCAGTGATGATATTGCTGGGATTCTTTGTTATCAAGATAATAATCTCTCAGTGGCAGAAAACTGCAAAGAAAGCCATAGGGATGAAGTTCATGATTGATGTCAACCCAGGATGAAAGCCCAAATACCTGACTGATGAGGAAATAAGAGACTTTGTGAAATCTAGCATTCTTGCATCCGAGGGAACAACATTTCTCTATTCCAGGAAGCATCGAAATTGTGTGGGAAGATGGGTTTACTGCAGCCCAAATGGACAATGTCAACAGATGGAATAAAGACGAACACGTAAGGACAGCAGGAAGTCTGAAAGGAGTCATAAAGATATTGACTCCAATATCTTCCGACCATCATGTGTAGACCCAGAAGATGAAGAAAGAAGGAACCCAGGTGATGAAGTAAAGATGAACACAGAAGAACCGAGTAAAATGGATCCAAAGAAGGAGGTGAATCGCCCAGAGGGGGAGTGTAGAGGAGATTACAAATAAAGCCTGCACTACAGTGACCCATGTTGAAGTACCAGGAACGTTCACACTGAGATATGTGACATATGATGAGCAAATGATATGATATGATATGCCATTTGTAACGCGCCTTTACACAAGTGTTTCAAGGCGCGACGAGGCAGGGGGGGGATCAAGGGGAAGACAGACAACGATCCTACTAGGCCAGGTGTCATTCAGATCGCGCAAGTGCAGGGGTGGGGGGAAGGGAAAAGTGCAAGGGGAAGGGGAGGGGGGGAAGTGCAGTACAAGGTAAGTAGCGTAACAAAAATAAATAAATAAGGCCGGCTGGTGGCAAGTGCAAGGTAGATGCAGAACAAGTGCTGGGAAGGGGGGCTGTAAGGATACAGTGACAGTCCCGCAGTGCAGGGGGGTGCCAGGGAGGCAGTGCAAGTGGAGAGCGGCTGGGCCCTGGACCGAGGTCACTGAGAGTGGCCCAGTTGCAGATTCAGAGCAGATTCAGTGAAGAATTAAAGCTGTTCAGCAGGGGAGAGGGAGAGAGAAAGCAGAAGCAAAGAGGAAGGTTTTGAGGTGCTTCCGGAACCGGAGGTGGTTCTCCTCAAGTTTCAGGGAGGCAGGAAGGCAGTTCCAGAGGGAGGCCCCTGCTGCAGAGAGAGATCTATCCCCAGCTCGTTGCTTCGAGAAGCGGCTGACCCTGAGGGAGTTGGAGACGGATGAGCGAAGGGCTCGGGAAGGAAGATATTTAGGAAGAGAGAGTTGAAGGTATTTGGGCCCCAGGCCCCAGAAGGCCTTGTGGACAATGCATAGGGTTTTGAACTTAATCCTTGCAGCCACTGGGAGCCAGTGTAGAGATTTCAGTCCTGTAGAGATACGGTCCCTGGGCTTGAGGCCAAGGACAAGTCTCGCAGTTCTGTTCTGGATGAGTTGCAGAGGGCGGAGAGTGGAGGCAGGCAGATTAAGATAGAGGCTGTTACAGTAGTCCAGCTTTGAGAGAACCAGGGCTCGGGAGACAGTGAGCTTCTGGGGGAAGGAGAGGAAGGGAAGAATACCTCTGAGGAGGTGCAGCTGGTAGTGTGACTTCTTAGAGACGTCTGATATATGAGGAGAGACGGAGAGTGTGGAGTCGAAGATGACCTCGAGGTTTTTTGCCTTGCAGGTAGGAGCAGGAAGGGGGCCAAGGGAGGCCGGCCAGAGAGCTGCAGGGAAGGAGGGAGTGGGTGTGCCGATAAGTAGAATCTCAGTCTTACTGGCATTAAGGCAAAGGTCATTGGCGGCACACCATTCCTGGATAGCAGACAGACAGTCAGAGATGAGGGAAGGGGAGGAGGAGGCCGAGGGTAGCCTGAAAATGAGCTGGGTATCGTCCGCATAGCACTGGAAGTTGGGGCAGAGAGCGGCGATGCAGAGGGCAAGGAGTGCCAGATACTGGTTGAAAAGCCAGGGAGAGAGGTTAGATCCCTGGGGAACACCACAGGAGGAGAAAAAGATGTCAGAGAGGAAGGACCCCAGTTGGACCTGGGAGGGTCGATTGGAAAGGAAAGAGGTCAGCCACGCCAGAAGAGAGCCGCAGTAGGGATCTGTCCAGTACCTATTAGAAGAACAGCACCTATTGACATACCAATACCAAGGAAACCATGGACAGTAAGGTACCCATTGAGAAAACCTTATCAACAAATGAAACAAAATGAAGATCATCTAAGCACAGTCCCTGAAGAAACCAAAAAGGTCTTAATGGAAGACGAATGGTGACATCAAAGAAATCCGAACTGACTCACAGATAGAAGAAATGACGACCGGAGAATGACGCAAACAGACGAAACGCCATGAACAAGGATATTGTGAACGTAAAGTGAAAGGACGTTGTCAAAATGCAAGAAACTTAAGTTGTGAGCAAAATGAAGATATTGACCATGTTTACGCCTGTAAATATGCTTGGAACCGCAAGAAAGCTAAGAAAACAGTGCAGCTTGCTATGCTTAGTAGAAGAATAGTGCAGCAATTGCCAATATACATAATCTATCTCAAATGAAACACGTTATTATAAGTGTAATTCCACTTTGCACAAGAAGCAGAACCAACCCAGGTTATTAAATGCCATACGAGAAAAGCTTCAAATTCAGCAAAAACGAGAAAAGACGCTGAAACGAAACTCAGCAGAGACAACTCGTGCCAGGAGAGCCAAGGTCATACCGATAGAAGAGACGAACAGTAGCTACATTTAATTGAAACTAAGAACAGAATATCCTGCCTCTGAAAGGTCAAGATAAGAAAGTGAAGGCAGGTGGCGGGCGAAATGAAAATCAAATAGATGGAAAAGAGGCAAATTCACAGTGTCTGAATCACGTGACCAGCCGAGAGAGAAGAGGCGAGAGTTCACACCTATGCATGGCACCAGGCCAGATGAAGATATCAGAACATTTTCCAGACAGAAGAAGCAGTTTCGAGGCCAACCACAGTGAAATAATTGACACATGGCTTCTAAAGTTATGATTGATTGTAGCAAGGACTGGAGGAAGGCTGGGTAACCAAGGGGCACCTCGCATCTGGCCGACCATTCTGCGTGCTGCTAAGCAAAGTGGAAAAGTATGCATGCGGTTGGCGCCAACCCAATCACAGTGGACCAAATAATCTAGGGTCCTATAGTTAGTGGAACCAATAGGACGTCATACTTTTAGTGATGTCTACAGTAGCCATTTTTGAAGGAAGGGCTTAGATGCCCACCTGACAGTGTTTACCCAATCCCCTCACTCCGTTCCCATATACAGATATAGTACCTATATTAAAGTTACTTTTTCCTAACCAATAGAATTGCAGGCTAACTTTTGAGTGTTACACGTCAATGATGACGATTTTTTAGTATACATGCTACAAGTTTTATGAAGTTCGTTGGAGTTGAAGTGAGAAGGAAGATCGCATCATTGCTGATATCCATATCTCCCCGTTTTCTGTACTTGTCATTAAATGGACTCTCTTTGCCAAACCGGTTGAGTGGTTCTTATTGATTGGTGTTGGAGTAATACATCTGCACCCCCATCCATCTCACGGGTGCTGCTATCTTGTCTTAAAGTGCTTCTGAGTAAACTCAGACTCTATGGGCCAGTCAGTGGTCTCGGAGTACACACTGATGAGGAGTCCACTCCCACCTTCACCTTCTTTGACTTACCCCCAGCAGCCATGCCCTATGTCACCAGGTGGAGGCAACCCTGCATCCTTGCTCCACAGCACTGCTTCCACCCGCCTCATCAGATGCAACTGTGGAAAAGGAGAATCAGAACAGCAACATCAGTGTGCTGCACCAAAGCCAGCGTGGCATCATCAACATTCACAGGAACATGTGGACTTGTCAAGGGAACAACCATACACCTCCAGACCAACACACAAGGATGTGCAATCCACATCCATGCAGACACCTGCCTGGCCATCACTCAACACGATCACATCAAACTACATGCCACTGTCACAACCAATCGATTATGTATGCCATACACACATGCATCAATTGCACATACACATGAGTATCATGCATTCACATGACATGGGCAACACTAGCTCAACTGGCACACTTGCCATCCTGGAACATTGCAGACACAAGTAACATTGCATGTTCATGGATTGAAAGACTGCTCTACAACACACAATGCAAGTAAGAGCACATTTAAAGTCAAGGCATGTCTCAATGCATACGTGGAGAGCGATGTTGGGGGTTTGAATTCAGACAAATGTCTCTGAAGCATCCTTGCTTGCTAAGGGGGTCACTGCCAACATGCTGGAACATACACAACACACATGCACTGTACTGCAGTGCACCACATGCCTACTCACCAGTGGACTCCAGACATTTCTGTAATTCACAGACCTGGGTGTGCAGCGCTGGGTAAAACCTCTCCAGGACCAGCATGTTGTTCCCCAACATCTGGCACCTGCGCGCAAGGTCCACCTATGCAGTAGCACCGGCCTGGATGAATCACAGTGCCTTTCCATGGGTCCTGGATTTAAGATCCTCCCACCGCTTGTGCATGGTCTTGAAGGAGCGGACTGACATCCCCTCCGCGTTGATGGCATCCGTGATCTGTCCCAGATCTGCTGACATCCTTCCTTGCCGCATTGCATCACAAGGTCAAAGAGGGCATAATAAGGCTCCAGGACCTTCACCACCAGGACGTCAACTTCCCTGGCGCTAGAGTTGGCAGCCCTCTGACTCGCTGCCAAGGGGTTGCCGCTCTGGTCTGATGATGATGGTGCAGACATGGCAACCACTGAGGCAGGTGTGGGTGGGCAAGGTGGTCCTGGAGCTGGGCTGCGGAGCAGTGGTGGTAGAATGGCACAGTGGGTGTAAAATGTAGCAGCTGAGGTGGTCACAGGGCCAAAGACAGGAGCACAGGCTTTGGCTGTACAGCAGACAATCCAAACGCAGTGCAGGTGGGCAGCAGGCACACACACTGGACAGGCAGCAGCAGATGGAAAAGTTGGAGAAGCACAGGGCAGGTGGGGGCAGGTAAAATGGCACACTATTAGGAGCGTGGATCTTCCGTGTATATCAATGCTGGCAGACATGAACAGAGTGACTCTGCATGTAGAAAATGCACAAAGCATGGACACGTGAAATCTGAGGAAAGGCCCTCAGCGCGTAACTTATGTGAAACGTGCTGCACGCTGGCATTCAGCAAGGCATATTTGGGGATATATTAGTACATGTAAAAGCAACTCCAAATGTGTGTGTAAAGAGGAGGAGACAGACAAGTGGATTACTGCGTATTTTGGGGTGCCATGCAATCCGTTCACTTCAAGGAAAGCACAAAAGTCTTATTTTGGTGAAGGACACACGAATACATGCATCTACATTTGGTGTTTGTGAGGCAAACATTGAGTCACAAATGCATTTTTAGCAACTCTGGGAGCCCTGTGTATCTCATACCTCTATTCTTACCTTTCAAGTAGCTTTCTGTGGTTCGCGTATTCATTTTTTGTGTTCCTGGGTGCCACTGCAAAGCGCGTGCCAGTTTTTTCTTGTTCCGGAAGGTATCCTGGTCTTGGGTACGCATCTATTATTTGTTTGGGGTACCTGTGCGTTACACTCACCATATTTCACACCTTGGGTACATTTGACCCTTGCTGGACCACAAAACAAGGTCTGCTATCACGTAGACAGCCCCCTCATTCAAATTGCCCAGGTCAATTTCTTGGGGTGCCTTCAATTTTTCCCTTACAACTGAAACATGAGTGGAAAGGCCCCAAGAAGGAAAGGGGGCAGATGTTGCCGGGGTTAGAGAATTCCTGCGGAAGCAGATGCCCATGCCCCAAGAGTTCAGGGATGTGCTGCCGAAGCAGCTGTCCCAGCACAAAAGGATAAAGGGTGTGCTGTGGAAGCAGCTGCCCCAGCCCAAAAGTGTAGGGGACGTGCTGCTGCAACAGAAGCAGCTTTGGCAGCCCAAAAGTGTAAGGGAGATGCTGCAGAAGAAGCTGCACCAGCCCCAGGGGGCAACTCCATGCATAGGCCACTTGTGGTCAGGTATCTGGACCCCATAGTGGTCCCAGCCACACAGGAGTGCAAACAAACCTTGTGGCAAGAAGGCTAAGCCTGCGCAGCAGGAACAGGTTCAAACCCATGACACGGCACAGGACACTGGCGCATAAAGGAAGAAGAATTTACATGATGAAGGACTAGGTGGCCATTCACCACTGTGACAAGTGCCAGCAACAGAGGAGCACACATACTCCTGCTCAGCATATGGTGCATTGGCAGCATGTCATGGGTGAGATCAATGCCTTAGGGTTTGAGAAGCACACTGCTGCACAGATAGTGAAGCAGTGGAATGACCTCAAATGTTGCAGTCTAAGCTGGGTAAAAACCTAGGCACTGGCTCTGCTCTCGCATCTGGAGGGGGGTCAACAGAGGAGGAGCTGAACGAGCATGAAGATGCTATGAACGAAGTAATTCTTCTGGAGCAGGTGCAAGGCGTGGGAGGCCTGGCAAATTACGAGGACACGTCCGTTGAGTGACTGAGATTGTGCATTCTGAGTACGTGAAGTGAAGCATCACCAATATGAATAATTGTGGTGCACATCTGGCTGCATTTGAATGACTGCCCTGGGTGAACCATGTTGTAGTGTAGTGACTCTTGTCCAATGTACACAAGAGTGGATACAACCCATGGGTTGTAAATCAGTTAAACATGGGCGTGTCACAGTACTCATCCCCCACTAGCATACCCCCACAACATCTGCAACATGATACCACAACGTGCACTCTTGTTGGCTGCATCCTTGATGTCAGTGAATCTGCTCTGCTATACATGTGTATGTGTCTGTGTCTGTGTCCAAAATACGAGTTACACTTCATCCCCTGCAGGCAATATAATCTCTTTTCACACATGTACATATGTGCTTCCATTACTACATAGAACAGACAAGAAGACAACCAACACGCCTTACAGCATGCCATGAGTGTGCATATGTCTAGACTGTGCACAACCCCGCTGTTCCAATGGCAATGACTCCCTAGGCAAATCTTTGAGAGGCCTGATCCCTGTTACCCTCCCAAACTCAGCCCACACTCCTTGGGTCCATGCCCCTCTCCCTCTTGTGTGTCACTGTATCTTGTTCCTATCTACAACTCCGTTTCTCTCCAATTCACAGACCTTGGCTAGGTGGTACTCCTAGAGCCATACATCAACTGGGACTGTTTTCTTTTTCACACACTTACAGCATGTTCCCATTGTGTAGAGTCCCTGTACGAGGTCAACAATGGTGTGGCATGTGATGGATGCAGACTTGGATGTCAATATGTATGTCTGCCTGTTGTCATGTGATGTAATTGCATTTCAAAGAGTCACATGGCCATTCCCATTTCACTGTTATTAGTCAACAGTTAGCTGCGTCCTGGGTAATAATTTGCTTCTTAATGACCCGGTTTGTAGGCAATGTGTCCACTGCAGCATGACCCTGAGCAGGGAATGTTGCTGCCAGTGTACATATGCCATGCTCAGATCGCTTGTTGTACATAGTGTGTTGATGCTGTATTTATTTTGGTGACATGCCCTGCATTTTGTTGCATGACAGCAATGTGATACACATGTTTACTGTAGACATGTTGCAAATGACTCCACATTTCCTGTTCTGTCCATGTGCAGGAGAGGAGGTACCAGATGCAGAGAAGGAGGAAGAAGAGTCTGTGGTGCTTCAGACCACCAGTGGAAGACATGGCATGGCAGGCTGTGAGAATCCACTGGTGCTACAGACCATCCTGAGCCATGCTGCAGACAATTCTGACTTTTTGGACTCAAGTAGCTCTGATACTGAACCGGATGTGCAGTCCTCAATGCTGGCTGAGTTGAGTGCACCAATTGCGGGAGCGATTGGGGAGCCTGTGAGTCTGCAGGGGGTCAGGTGCCTTCACAAGGCACACTCCCTGTATTGGTTTCTGGTCCTTGGGCAGATGTCCAAGGGAGGGTTGAAGTCCTGCAGCCAGAGACAGTTTTATCACAGCAAGGGCCATGCTCCGTTGGATCAGGCAGACATGGGCCCTGCACATGTGGGGGAAGTGTGCAGGCTGGGCAGAGAGTGTATTAGCAGCAGATGTTGCATTCCGCACACCGACAGGGTGCTGCCTATGAGAGTTTGGCTGCGGACATGGAATGGGTGGCCAGTTTCATGATTCCCCCAGCAACAGAGGTGGAGCAACAGCTTCAGGTCATGCAGTCCTCATGTCGCTCCCACAGGCTGCACATGGAGGCTAACATCAGGGACCGACGGGTAGATCTGCAGTGTCTGCAGGCATCCCTGTATGGAGAGAGTCAGACACCTCGGGAAGCCCTGAGGCAAAAGTTGTTGGCCCACAGAGCTGCAATCCATGAGGAAGAGGCAGCCAGCAGAAGACTGTACCACCAGGAGATGTTATCATTGAGGCAGACAATCGCAGAGGAACTCTGTCCAACCTGTGAGGTTGTGCATAGTGACCTCCAAGCCTTCAGTCTGCTGGTGCCTGCATCAGTGTCACGCATGGCTGCTGCCACTGAGGACCAGGCCAGGGCACTGTGTATTGAGCCTCCAGCACAACTTCCACCTTCTTATTCAACGCAGGATGGTGGTGCCAGTATAGACATGCCTCCAGGTCCACTGTTTCTGTGTGGTACTTGAGCCCATGCAGGGTAATTTTGTTTTAATATTTTTTTTATTTTGACATCCACCCATGTGGACGTTGGCATGCACCCTACCTCTCCCCCTTCCTGGGTGCCTCCCCCCACGCCTGGTCCATGATGGACATTTTTGATTGTTTTGTTGATTTTTTCATACTTTATTTGACCCCTAGGCCCAGATGTTGGCATTTTATTTTGAGTTGTCCTTCCCAGGTTTTATTTTTTATTTTCTTCTTGAGTTGTACAGTTAACCTTTCAAGGCCATGGTGTTTGCAGTGGTGGACATGCAGGCATTCATAGTGAGGTCAACTTGCATGTTTATATAGCATGTGCAAGTAACTATCGGTTCAGTGTTTCCTCGCACATGTGTGCTATGTGAATGGTACTTCACTATGCATGTTGTAATGTCTTCTCCCATGTTATTTCAGCAATCTCTGATCTTCAGTGACTGCTGTCCCGTGGGAAACACCTTGCACCCTTTTATGTCCATTCACCCCATGCCCTCTACCAGGCACTGTCACTCCTGCCCCTAGTTAGGAGACACAGTTCCTGGTGTAGGTGAAGCAAGATTCACACCATGTCGGCGCAGTCAGCAGGTAAGCATGAGCACTGTCTTGCATGTTGAGCATGCGTCATTGGTCCCCATGTTTGCTGCATTTGTAACTTGACGTATATTTGCTTTGCATATTACCATTCCGATTTGGTTATTTAAGTGGTACTTGTTAGGCAAATTACATGCAGTAGCCTTTGGCAACACTACACACAATTAAGACTACAGGTGAAAGCACAGCCTCACCTTTGGTACAAGCCCGTACTACACAGTTATGTGGTAGCAGTGGCTGAGCAGTAAGACTTATCTCAAGAGTATTGTGAGCAGTACAAGATGTTACACAAAGGACTTGCAATAACAGTAGCTCAAACAAACACTAGTCAAGTTTTCTTGGTAAAATAATATACATTTATTTACACAGTGAGTTGGTAAACATTCCACTGGTAATAATCAGCTTAATATCAGAACCTAATACACTACAGCACACAACCAATACGTTTCTGAACAAGTTAGGCTACCCAGAAGTGGGAGCAAAATGGCACTTCAGCAACTTTCAAAAGGGGTAGAAAGACACAGGTTAAAAGAATTAAATCACAATTACTTTCATAGGCAGGGCAAATAGTTTCAGTTCACTACAACTTGCAATTCAATTCAATAGGCGTAGGCCAAAGTCTATGATTCAGAGTCTTGGATAGGATAGCACAATTCTGGTAGTAAACGGTTAAGTCTTTGGGCCTCATTACACGGAAGGCGGTGAGCCATGGCACTATTAGAGCCATGGCTCATACCGGTAAAATACCGGCACTGCCTTGGCGGAAAGGGGATTTACCGCCCCATTCCAAGGTTGGTGGGGCGGTAAATCCCCCTTCCGCCATTGCCCTTCCCCATTCCCATTTCTGCCCCATAGGGCTCTATGGAAATGGGGAAGGCGCTAATTACGGCACCGCAATTTTGCGGTGCCGTAATTAGCTCCGAGGTCCCTTAGCGGGTTGGTTTTTAACGCCTGCAAAAAGCAGGCGTTAAAGCACCAACCCGCTAAGGGACCTCGTAGTAAGGCGGTAATGGTTAACGGTCACCGTTACCATTAACGGTGGCCGTTAACCATTACCGCCTTCCGTGTAATGAGGCCCTTTGCCAATGCTCGAGGAAGTAGTTTGCCAGAAAAAGAGTTATATGTCAGATTAGGAGCGAACAAGACTCCAAAGTTGGGAAAGTTTCACAAAAGTTCACAGCGGCAGAAAGGATTTCCACATCGCGTTTGCACAGTACCTTATTGATGAAGAAAAGTTGTTGCTCAGGCAGTTGTTCCTGGCAGTTCCTGCAGACCTTGCTGTTCCTGAGCTTCAGTCATGGGGACAAGAAGGAGGATGTCGGGAGGTTCCTGCACTGCCAATGGAAGAAGCCAGAAGCTTGGCTATGCATCGGTTTTAACGTGTGAGTGCCTTAAAGTCCACAAACTGGTATCCTTCTCACTGGCTATCCGGTTTTTGACGAGTATGGAGACGGTATCCAGGTGGCTTACAAGTTGGTTGCTCCCACCAGCTCAAGGGAAGAAGTCGTCCTTGAAGGAACTTCTCTGACGATGGAGTTTTATGCAATTCGGACCTGCAGCAGGGCTTCACCAGGCAAACCAACGTTCCAGGAGTTGCAGCAGTCGTCTTCCATCAGCTCATCTTTGGTTCTTTCGTCCCAGTGGTCAACTCTGCCTTCCAAGTCCAAGTGACCTGCTTTTAAACAGTTTTGTCCCATTAATTCCAGCCTAGCTGTCACTCACCCAGCAGGGTGGCTGTCCTTGCCGGACAGTCAGCCAGCCAATCACACCAGAGTGTATTCAGGTCTCTGAGGAGACTAAGCACAGGGAGTTTTGGGCACCTCACTCACATCCTGTCCACCCCTGATGCTCAGGTGCCAGAGGTGGGCTTCAGCACTGAAGCACACCAAAGAGCATCGAACTAAGGGAGCAAACCCAGTTTGGCGCACAGAGTTAAACACAAGAAGGACCTTTCCTAAAAGAAACAGTGAAAAAAGATGACCACAGTCTGTTTTTACAGAGGGGTCATTGGTGCCATATTGAAAAACATGGTGGACCCGATCTTTAGCTACCGGTGTTCGCGGTCGGGAAAAATCATGGTAGTTTCTTCTTAAACCACTGCCACCAGCCATTTCAAGAGAAAAGGGTAACATTTGACTGTTACATGAGTGTTTAGAAGCAGGGGATGCCAGGCAACCCCTCCAGCACTCTATAGGAAGATAGTGTGTGCTGGGTCTATGAATTTAAAAGGAATAGCAAAGTCAATTCAACTTCACATGCTCTGGGAGACAGTAGTCAGTCCCAGAGAAGGTATTTAAACCTTGGGGAGTCGGAAAGACACCCTTGACTGACTGCACTGAAGGTGCTGTGTGACACACAAGAAAAAGATGATGCCTATGGAGTTGTTTAAAATCCCATATCCAAAGACCACAAAAGTAAAACAAATTGAAAATGAAACGTTCAAGGTCCCAAAATATAGCAAAAGAGCTGGAGGTCTCTAAGGTAGAGGGAATTTAGCAATTGGGTGAGAATTCTCCCTCACAGTACTCATGTCACTGTGTTACCTCCCTCAGTCGATTCATATAGGGCCACACTTACTGTAGTGTAGTGCATGTCATTGGAAATCTCCAATCCAGGCAATGTACTCCTTGATGTGTGTTTAACTTGGCCTTCC
The DNA here is from genome assembly GCF_040938575.1 of Ambystoma mexicanum. Lineage (NCBI taxonomy): Eukaryota > Metazoa > Chordata > Amphibia > Caudata > Ambystomatidae > Ambystoma > Ambystoma mexicanum. The sequence goes on from NC_090927.1 coordinate 330,717,758, forward strand.
CTCAAACTGTTACTGTCTATCCCTCTCTCTGTTGTGGTATGCTGTACTCATGGGCAGATCACAATGTCTGCCCTGTCACCCTCTTGCACTCTGTGGTGCCTCTGCAGTGGGTGCTCTCTGCATATTTTCAGGATCAATTCTTGCGTTGTCATGGATGTGCATGTTCTTTCTGTTGTTACTATGCACGTCATTGCATTTAGGGGATGTGTCTCTTGATGGGGTGCATTGTATGCAAGGCAGGTAAGTGAAGGGCATTTGCAGATACTTGTGTGGTGTTTGGCTGGGAGTTTTGCACTGTGTGATCACTTGGGATGGACTTGTCTTGTGGGGCACAGTACTACTTCATGGGTGCATGTTTCACAGGGTGTGGTTTTGGTCATAGGTCTGGGCATGGTGTTGTTTCTATGGGTTGGTCGGCCCACTGGTTTCATATTCAACATTATGGGAGTTCCAACTGTGTGGACCTTTCTTGGGTGTTTTGGAGTGGGTGGCAGGGCCCGGCTGTTTTTGCACTGTGACAGGTGTTGATGGTTGTGCTGGCTTGTGTCTCATTACACTTTGAGCATGTGGACTGAGTGACACTACACATCCCTTGCAATCTTTGTGGTGTAATGGTTCGAGGGCACGTTTGGCCTCTCTTGCTTAGGATTCCCCAATGACGGTGTGCAGTACCCGTACATGCCACAACCATGGAAACATTGATGCACATTTTTGGGATGCTATGTTGTGCACCAGCACATTACGTTTAGCAGTGTTGGTGTTTTCTTGTGCATGCCCCATGCATGCTGCACCACAGTATTTGTAGCTTCAAGTTGACCGCAGCTGGGTGCATGGTACTGCTGCATTCAATTGAATGCAGAATTTGACCAATTGTATGCTGTCACAATGAAGTCTGAGTGACCACTCAATTTTTGTTTTCATCCACATTTGGCTTGCATTTACCCTTCCTTGCAATATCACATTGCTTTGTGTTGTCTGCTTATGTCTTCCATGGCAGTTTCCTCAGTGGATATCCTTCCAGTTTGACATCAGCCTCTGTGAATTGATGTGTCAAGCATGATCCTGTCTGGAGTGCAAGAGGTGAGTATCTGTGTTCTTGCATTCTTGTACTTTGCATCATAGCTGAACTGTCAACTGCATGCCAAGGGGATAGGTAAGATGTGTATTTATCTTGATCGTTATGGAATGGCTACTTTAGTTGTTGCATGTCTGGATGTGTAATTCTGGTGTGTCACACTCTTTGTCACAATTGTGTATTACCTCTTGTTAATAGCTGTTTTGGGGTTGGGGTTTATTGTGGTCATATTGCCATTTTGAGTAACATGTGCACTGGTTTTCTGCACCCCACAATAGGGACATGTTTGTGTACATCATGCGCATCATGTACATTCTAGGACATGTGTGCAGCTATATGCCATTGTGCTTGTTGTATTCTGTGTCCATGTAAACTGTTGAGGCCATGTATTACTTGGAGCTCAGACATGATGTTTCAGAATTTATCGCTGCTTACACATTTGACAGGTATGTTAATTAGTCAGATCCACCAGAGCACCAGGGGACAACTACTGTGGGGATAGTGTGTTGTAGAAATATCCTTAAACATTACATATGGGAAGGTTTTGGTGCCAAAGAGGTGATTTAATTAAATGGTTGGCCTGGTGGCAGTAGTGTACTCCCTCTTCAATGTGTTTCTTTCGGAAACACACAATGAAATGTCTTTTAGTTCTAAGGGATGCACACACATGTGCATTTCCAAGGGCACTTTCTCATGGTGGTTTTGTGGGCATAGTGTATTGTCCCATTGGCATAATTGAATGGCACCTGATATTTTGCAGGATCTTGTGCACTCCACAAGGGAGGGATTTTAGATGAAATACGATTGAACAGGCTGGGTGCGTGCAGCCTCTCCACATGCTCTTTGCCCAGCCATACACAAGCGGTTTGGCTGTGGGTGTGGATGGGATTTCCATCGGGACACCATGCTGTGTTGTAACACTGTGCAAAACACATGCTGCCACAATGATCCTGCATACTTCTGATGGTGCATACAGCAACACACTACCAGAGTGGTCAAGGAAGCCGAAACGTGACTTGAGCACTCACAATATGCGCTCCACTATGGGCAGTGTTGTACCTTACCTCAGCAGGTGGGTTGGAGTTGCGTATGGGCACCATCATGTATGTGCTCAGAGGTGTGACACTGTCTCCTGTAGAGGTGAGAATGGTTGTCATTGTCATGGATTGACATTATCTATTGGTCTGTGTGCAACACACATGCATGTGCATGGCCATTCATACTCACCAATGAGCTATGTGTTGCCATGCTTGCCAGCTTCCAGGGCCCAGTGTAGCAGGGACATCCTGAAGATGTAACTATCATCTGTGCTGGCAGGATAGTTGGCATACACTTCAGTAATGATTCTCTTGGCATCACACAGCACTTGAACATTGATGGAGTGCCAACGTTTCTGGTTGCTGAAGATGTGCTCTGTTGCTCGAGGTGGACGTAGAGCAACCTGTGTGCAATCAATGGCACCTAGCACTTTTGGGAAGTGTTGTAGCTTTGAGGAACCTTTTGGTGATATCTTATTATTTGTACCTTTGCGACCTGATTTGGTAGCTGCTTAGAAATCCTTAGGGTTAAACAACACAAACAGACTGGGGTGTGCCTGCACTTTTTTGCGCCAAGGTAAGTTGTTTCTTAAGTTTCACTGTACCCGTTCTTCTGATCAATAAAGTTCCAAGTCAAATGCGTGTTCACAGAATTTTTCTTTTTCTTTCTGTTTTTTTTAGTTTTCAGCCCTTCCTGGATGACACGTGTTTCGGCTTTTAGACATTGCCTTTTTCAAATCCGGGCCTTAATATGCATTGGGCTTCCAAAATTAGTTTTATTATTATTCCCGTCTTGGGAAAGGGGTTCCAAGATCGAATTTATCCCCAATACTATGGGACTGTCTGGAATGGGTGTTATCCCCTTATGCACTTTAGGTAATGCATAAAAGGCTGGCAGCCTTGGACGTGCTGGAGTGAGGAAGGATGCTTCTTTTTCGTTAATGTACTCCTCATTTAGTGCTTCTTCCACCATCGGTGCAATGAGTCTTCTCAGGGAGGAAGTGGGGTCACAGGGTAGGGCTCTATAGCTGTTCTGATCTTGGACCAAGGTGTTAAACATCTGCTGGTAATCATGGGTGTCCATAAGGACCGTGGCTCCTCCCTTGTCTGCTGGTTTTATTACTATTTTGTCATTGTTAGCCAGTGTTTTCAGAGCTTCCCACAGCCTGATGACAAGCGGAGGCCACACAAACTACTCGGTAAGCGACGCATTTTAGAATGCGATTTTCCAACCAAGACGCTTTGTATAAATGAAATGCATCCGCGATTGCGAGTCGCAGCAGGCACAACAGCCTGCCTTGTTCACGACCGTGAACGAACACTGTAACCAACTTTAACCAACCGATATGGGCAGCCTTGCCCTCTTTCAGCAGACACCCGCGCTTCACGTGGATGTATTATGTAAATATGAACAGGCGCACGATTGCGAGCTGCCTGCAGCCCTGGCGATCGAGAGCACCCAGCATTCTATGCGGGGTCCGGGCTGCCCTGCTTGCAGCAGTGGCACAAAGACACCCAGCGTGTTCAATTCATTAGCATCCACCCCACGAACACTGTAACCAACTGTAACCAACTGATAAGGGCAGCCTTGCCTTCAGCAAACAACAGCGCCTAACGCGAATGTATCATGTAAAGATGAACAGGCGCACGATCGTGAGCCGAGGCAAGCACATCTGCCTGCAGTGCTCGCGATCGATAGCACCCTGCTTACCATGCAGTGAAAAAGCATGCAGTGTTCCGGGCTGCTCTGCTTGCAGCAGGGGCTCAGAGACACCCATGCTGCATGGCCCCTTTGGCGCCACCTCTCCACCAGAGTGCGCACAGATGCAGACCAGCAGGCATCAGGCAGAAACTATAATAAACAGAATCACTCATGTACTATGGAATTGGTAAAGCACATATACTGACACATCACCATATTGTGTCTTACAGGATACCAAGATGCAACCTTCCAGCAGTCAATAACTACAACACGGCTTGCAGCATCTGACCAGCAGAGCTGCATGGAAGGTAACAATCCATTGTGGGGACAATACCTTGTTTTGGGTAAAAGCAGTTTGTGTCCCCTGTCCCCCTTTCACCAATAGAAAAGACTGTCCATTTAGTAATTCTTTAATAATTAAATTAATTCTAACTTATTCACTAGCTATCTAATCATACGATGATTTTTAAATAATATGACCTCATGAACAGAAGAACCTATTCTGGTTTTCTCTTCCTTCTTTAGGCAGTTGGGATGACGGTTCCACAGACCCCTTTCTTGTCCTGATCTTATCAAGACAGTTTCACAAATCACGGTCCGGAAGAAGATGATAAAAAATAATCATCGAAACCGGTCAACCTCTTTTTAAAATCAAGGATATCCCAAGAAATTAATCGGGATACCCCTCTGAAGAAAAACTAAAGCAACGTTTTGTTGCGGAGGAAGCATTCAACCAAAAAAAATGTTGTATCATGCACTCCTGTACCAAAAACTAATCCAAGTGAAAAAGCACCAAGTGAAATAGATCACAAAGGCAATACTGGACCATAACCCTGAAAGAAGCCAGACCAAAAATATAAAGACCACTTGAAAGGAGAACATCACAACGGATGGGCCTATAAAAATCCCAGTTTTAATGTTCAATTTATTTTACCAATCACAAAAGTGATCCAATACTTGGGGACCACACACTTCTTACGAAGATCAATAAAAGCAAAAAAGGTCCCATGACCTGTGAAACAGTTCCTCTCTGAAATGTGGCCCAAAGCCCCACCAAGACATTAATCTGTGCCCCCACCCTTTTATGGGCAGAATATCCGTGCACCCCACTCCTAAGGATAGCAGTCCACATATACTATGGGGACCGCCCCAGAAGAAAAGATATTCTGAGGCCACACATTAATTGGTATATGAATAATAACCAGTCTCCACGCTAAAAAAAGTTGACCTCACGAAGTGTTCTTGTGTGTTAAAAAAAAGTAAGCTGTGTGACTGCATGGCCTGGGAGATGCCACCTACTATGGCAGTGGTACGCTGGAATGAGCCAGTGGCCAAAAAATGCAGAACCATGAGGAACTTTTAAAGGGGCTCAGTGCTTCACCTTCCCACTCTGTGAACAGGTTGAGGATGATATGGGGGAAACCTATTTCTGCCATAGACTAGTCGTCAGGCATCCCAAAAAGGGTGGCCCCTTGGTTAAAGATCCGGGCCCTGGCCATCCTCCTCCTCCTGCGGTGTCCCAGGATGACTGCTGCAACAAATGGTGCATTCATTGTGGCTGTGCCTGTGCGTTAGTTGATCGTGCGTGGTTTTTATGTATTTGTTACTGTGTGCATTGATGTTTACGCCTGCTATTGCATGGCGCAGGTGGTTGTGGATTTGCACATGGTATTTTGTGCACCAGTATTCTCTGTTCAATTCCATGAATATGTTTTTTTTGTGCGTGCGATTGTTTGATGGTGGAATGTCCCCAGTAATGCCCACATTTTTGCTTGTTCTTCCTCATTCCACGTGTTCTGCCCTCTTTTAAGGTGGCTGCATTGGCATGGCCGGCTCTTCTCTTGGAATCTCGTGCAAGGCGTTAGTCGGCTCACAGTGACGTGGTGGACCGGCGCAAATTCCTCACATGTCCCGGGTAAGCCCAGCGCATTGTGTTCTACGAGTCGCCGAACAGGGATTTCTTGTTATTTCTTGGATTTGTGCGTTATTTCGTGCAATTTCCATTTTTTCTGCGCAGATTATTCCATGAATCGCGCCCTAAATGTTATTTCTTGTTCCATTAAATCAATGTATTCCAATAATGGCTTGTTAAACTAATTTCGACCAAATCACGGGTATTGTACCATATGACTTTCAAAGTTGGAACACGCAGTGATCTTTCCTTTTGTAGCTAGAGGACATTGGGCTAGATTTGGGATACTTTTCTGCCCCATTGGGCTACATGTAGGTTTTCCTTTCTGTTATTACATACAATGGATTATTTGCTAATGTGCTTACATGAGAGAACACTATTTAGCAGAGAGTTTAGAAAAATTCTTGCTGCGTTTTAACAGCAGTTCCTAACTTTATCCTAGTCCGATGTTTTTAGAAGAGAGCTATTTGCAGCATGCATATTTGCCTCAGTTATTACACATTCCTTTTGTTGGTAACTGTCGGTTGCCAAGGGCTCCGTTTGAAAGTGATTTGGATCCAAGTCGCCAGGTTTTCCTGTTCTCCTGGCAGCGATGAATGGATGGAGCTGGAGGAATATGCTGGAATGCTGTGCTTGGGGTGAATTGTGTTGGCTGAGATGCATAGCAGGCGAAGCCACTAGCAAAACAACTAGGCGCAAAGCCCCACTTCCCTGTCATACCCATAGAGGGCAAGAACCAGGGAGGCGATGAGTTGGGATTCACTGAGACAAGAGGACAGAGCTCCAGGATCTCCCAAGGACCTGTAAGACACCATCAGCTCTGATGTAAGTGCATATTCGAGCAGCTGCACCAAACATTTGACAAGTCATACTAAAACCTTGCTTTCAGATAACATTTCTTAGGAACTTCTCATTGCCTTTAAATGTAGCTTTCGCTCAGTTGTTGACTCTGCTTGTTTTTCTGTCTGCAGTGCACAAATATCCCTTTTTCCACTGAGCAGAAAAAGACCATGGCATCTTATTCATTGTATAGAGTTGTTTGTGTATTATTCTACTGGCCACAGGAAGCTCATTTTGAAAGGCAGGCATGGGCACGGGACTGTGATGGTGATTCCTAAAATGCAATGTCACCCTACAAGCACTGTCTCATGAATTTATACAAAAATGACAACAAAGTGACCTGGATGTCGCTATGAAGAAGATATTCATTGTGACATATTTTTTATGTCAAAGTTTCTGGTGTTTGCAATAGTGTATTTTAGATCAGTATTTTTATACATCAGGCCACCTCCTGCTGTTACTGTAGCTTCTGGTTCCCATGTGGTGCACAGGTTATACAGGTCTTTGTGACCCACCTTCTATATTGAAAGGGAGTGTTACTGCTGCTGTTCTCCGCACAAGGTCCCCATGACCTGTCTGAAGTCATGGCACTTTTAATACATAAACGCTGCCCTTCATAGTTTAGTGATTTGCAATGTGCGTGCAAAGTGCTAGTCTCCATTAGCCATGCCTGAAAAGGCCATATAGTGTTGTTTTTTCTGTTGGGAATATGGGACTAGTCGTCGTTTTTTTAAAAAATAATGTAACAGGAAATAGGCTGAAAGCAGTGAGGCATAGGAATCAGAGCGTGATTTCTTTACACATTTGAGATCCTTGAAAAATTATTGCAACGTGACTCACACATTGTGTTTCTACTTGTGTTGTTTTAACATATTGTATGTGTTTTATGTACTATGATCATGTTTATGATTGTTTTATGAAATTGATTGATTTATGATTAATAAAATGTTGGGATAATTGATTCCACTTGATGTGGGAAGAGTGTAACTAGTTGTTTCCCTACATTTCAAATGGCATAGACAAAACATTACAATTTCCAGAAACCAATGGAAAGCAGACAGTGCAGTACATGGGATCGACAATAAAAAGGTCACCTAATGTCATTGCCACATTTGTCCAGTCTTCACTTTTTGGTTTTGATCCATTTTGGTAACGCAGCCACCAAATGTCACCAACATCGTTGGTAAAGGGAAGAGAGAGAGTAAAAGGGTGCCACAAAGCTGATTTCCTGGTTGGCGTGACAACTGGAAATTCTGTAGCATGATCCGCCAGCACACGTTACTACTTGTACAATTACACCAACGTCATCTAATATTTGCTTGTTTAACTGATTTTCTCCCAATATGTAGCACTGTACCATGCCACCTATCTATGTCAATTTCAAAGCAGGTGCTCTGTAGTGATCTTTCTTTTCACAGCCAGAGAGAGTTGTGCTATATTGGGGCTACTTTCCAAACCCCATTGGGCTACAAACAGGTTTCCTTGTCTAGATACTGTTACCATACAATTGAATATATTTTGGAGCAGTGCAGTACCACTAACAACATGCAGATGTCCTCATAATACATTTCTTATGAGGACATTTGTATGTTGTCAGTGTTACTGCACCTCTCCAATAAAATACGTTTGGAGGAAATCTGTATGTTTTAGTTCATTGGAGAGGAGCAGTATCACTGACAATTGTTTTCTCCTTCTCCCAAACTGTTTCCATTTCTATTTTCTGTTTCCCTTTTCTCGACAATTTTATTTTTGGGGAGGTGCAGTACCACTGACAACATACAGATGCCCTAATAAGAAATGTCAACGTGATTTCTTTGCGTACATCTTATGGTTGTTAGTGTTGCTTCACCTCTCCAATAAAATATGTTGTGAGTATATCTGCAATTTGCAGTTCACTGGAGAGGTTCAGTTCTGCTGGCAACATTTAAGTGTCCTTGTAAGAAATCATATTGAAATCAAAACTACAATATAGGACACCAGGCTGTAATTATACATACAACCAACAGATATGAATTCTTTCTTACACTGTTCTTTTCCCCCTTGTACTGTCCCTCCCCCTTGTTTCCTCCCCTTGCACTGTCACTCCTCCCCCTTGCACAGTCGCTTCCCCTTCCCTTACACTGTTGCTCCATCTCCCCCATCTATTGTCGCTCCACCTCGCCCTTTGCACTGTCACTGCCCCCTTGCACTGTCTCTGCTACCCCTTGTTCTGTCAATTACTACTTGTGTTTTTCCACTCCTTCCCTTGCACTGTCATTCCTTTCCCCAATGCCGTCGTTATTTCCTCCCCTGGCACTGTCGCTCACCCACCTTTGCACTGTCAATCAGCCACCCCTTTGCACTGTCACTCAGTCCTTCAAATGTTGTACAAAGCTCCTGTGTACTGTTGTTGGCCTCCCTATCAACTATTTTGCCATTCATTTCTTATTGCTCTTCCACAGTGCTTCACTCACACCTGCTGCTTCCCTTCTTACCTCCATGCTGTCATTCTGCATTCCTTTCCTGCATGCAGAATGTTAAATGCAATTAGCGACTACAAACGTCCAAACTACTGGCTTTGCCAATGCTCCCTTTTTTCATCTCTGTTTTATTAGGTCTCCATTCACCTATATTTGAAGAACACCATAATATATACAATGCCAGAAATGTAGGCTCAGAAGAATGTGTGACTCTTTCAGGCATGTGAATAATCATAGGAGCTGTTTAACTGGGTAATCAACATGCCTGTCACTATTACAAGCTTAGCTATTAGTTATCAAGTTTGGACATCTGCTGTGTTTCTTAGGGTCTAATTGGGCATATAAAAGTGTGCTATATCTAGAAGCAAAGCTTTAAATCACGGTTAAAGATGTTTGTGAAGGAAACGCGTCGCGGTAGGTGAAGAGAGGCGCAAGTGCTTAGACGTTGCCAACATCAGTAGTAGTAATGGGTGCTAATACCATTTTTAAATAAGATTGAATCTAATCTGTAATATGCTCTTACCTGCAGCATTTCAAATTTTCTGCATTTCATGTCAGGTTTCCAATCGAGATATTCTGGGGGAATTTCTCAAACCATACGTTGGCCCTGGCCTTTCTTCCAATAGTGTACATAACCAAAATAATGTTCTGCTGAGAGAGAAAAAGTTCCCCGGTTTGGAGCGTGAACCCAAACATTATGAGTTTGACTGATCTTTGTGTCTTACCATCTGAAGCAAATATCCAAAAATATTAATTGTCAAAAGGTTCTCAGGTCCTCATTAACCCAAGCTGGAGTGCAATAGAGATTCTGTTCTGACTAGAAATGCGGCATTTGGTATTGTGTAGCAGTTCCTTTTGTTCACATCAGTGTAGCATGTGCATATTTGTTAATTGTCAAACGTGCTTCTACCCGCATGCCAACTGATCTTTCTCCTCACAACCTCCATTGCTGGATTATGAGGGCTTATTGCATGCAAAGACGGGTTGCCGGTTTATAGTTTCTTTTGTTGTTTTCTTGTTGCACAAATCTTACCTCTGCCAGGTTTGAGTAAAATATGTGCACAGTTGGAAGCAATCTATTTAAGGGACAACACGAATCACCCACATTTTGAACTATTCCTGGTTCAATAATTTCGGAGAGTCATATGTAAAAGTTTAGTTTAACTCATGGACTTGCACCAACTCAGACCCGGGTCTGGCAGAACCCTGATGGGAAGTAGAGTATGTTAAACCTTTATTTTTTCAAATGCAAGCACTCTGTGACTGGAAGTAGAACAAAAAACCGTATTTACACTTCTTGGAGTGCTGTGGTGAATAACACGTGGAAAATGGTTGGTGAAGGGTGTGTATGGGTGCATTGTGGATAAATGGACAAGGTGTTTGTTAGCCGAAAAGAGACGAATACATATTCACAATTCATTAAACCTGTTATGGGTTTGCTTAGACTTGGTAGGTAATGCAAAGGACATTTGTCTGCAGATAAAAAACTTCCTTAGCTATCTATATTTTTATTTGGGTAGTCTCTGGCTGTTATTTTGGATAAGTCTAGTTTTAAGACAGCATTTCTCCAAATGTGTGCTAATGGAATTAAGTTGTAATTTCAAATATTTTCTTAATACCAAACAAAACCTTGTTTATTGCCTTTACACATTTGAAAAACATTATTTAAACAATAGAATATGTGAGGAACATGTCCATTAGTGTATAGCCCCCGAGGCATAGTTAGAAACCCTAGCAAACCAAGGGCTTTAACGTAGCCCTAGGGGCATTACCCAACCAGTAATGACCCCCCCAAGGGTTCTATTGCTATTAGTACCGCAGCACATTCTAATAGTACTTGAAAAAAAGAAATACATGTAGTCCCGTCTCAGCATTAAATCGTGATTCAAAAAAAGAAAACAAACAACGTGGCCACCTTGGAAAGGGAGATGGGACTAGAGATGGTCCCTTCTCCCTTTCTATGGCGGTCATTAAAAGGATAAAAAATAAAGAAAGCAATAAAACAATGAAAATAACCCAATGGATCGGTGCAAAGTAACGACAAGCAGCCCCCTCTGCCTTTGCATGGCAGCCAGACAGAGAACAGGAAGGAACTTTGCAGGATGCGGTTTGGCTCTGTCGAAGTCAGGTAAGTCTTTGTCAGCCAGGTAACAACCCGGCAAGGGCCAATCAGATTGATTGTTACAATCTGATTGTCCCTCGCTGAGTACTCCTTTGTAATAATCAGTGGGATCATGTTAAACCATCTTCATATTTATCTGGGTCAATCAGAGCTTCAATGTATCTTTATTGGTCTGTCCAGCGTTTAAATGGTGCAAAATGAATCTTAGCATGTCCATGCAAAAGGCATACTGAAGGGATGTTTTTAGCTTTACTGCCAGCAATGGTTACATTATTAAGGGAGTGGTAAGAGATACTTTGGTTTCTGGAACAATTGATTCTTTGGTCTAACAGTTCTTTAGAGAGGAAAATATAATGATCTCTAGAATTTGTTTAGGGCCTAATCATAAATGTAGTGTATGTTGAGTCTAATCTGTGGTGTTTGAACCCAGTGTCCTCAAAGTCAGAGTTATTTATGAGTGTATACACGGCTTATTGATGCTTCTTCATCTTCCTAAATTGGCCTCTGAAGACTTATTTTGATTTGGTTGAAGTGGAGTGTTCCAGTCGGAATAGGACAAAATGTCTGAATAAAAATGACCAACCTCACCAAAAGACCTAAAACACACACCACAACAAGTTCTAACTACCAAAAGTTTGAACTTTTCGTGGTGTTTGTTTAGGTGTTTTGGTGAGGTTGGTTAAACAAACAACAACAAAAAAAGGCTGCGGGGGTGTACCCCACAACACCCCGCTCACTAGACTGTACAGTATAGTGAGCTGGGGTTGCGGGGCACACCCCTGCAGCACACCCAAAAAAAAACAACAAAAGGGGGCTGGCTACGGAGGTGTCTCCCGCAATACCCTGCTCGCTATACTACACAGTATAGTAAGCCGGGGTTGCGGGAGAAACCTCTGCAGCTGCCCCAAAAAAAAAAGAAAAGGACCCTGCGGCGCCACTTCCCGATCACGGAAGTGAAAGGGAACTGGCACTACAGGGACACAGCACGAAGGAACAAAAGGTAAGTAGGGTGGTGGGGGTATGTTGGGGGTGTGGGTGGGGGTGTGTTGTGGGTGTGGGTGCGGGTGTACGTATGTATGGTTTTGTATTGGATGTTCACATGGGTAATACACAAACATTTGTAGTGCGTACATTTCCCAATGCGAACATTTCTGTCGCAGATTTTTCTGCCGCAAAAATATCATGCAGATCCTTCCAGTCGCCACCTAGAATTAAGCGCTCATCCCTTCATGTTAGTTCTGCAGGGAGTTTTTGAAATGTATATATGTCATCTCTCTTTGTACCATACGTTGTCCCTTTCATCATCCATATCATCTGAGTAAAGCTAGGTTGACCGACTTTCCATTTCCTTGCTTATAACGGGCTGCTTTTTTATAATATGAGCTGTTTTAGACTAAAATCGACACTTCACTGGTAGTCATTGGTTGTTGTAAAATAACAGTAATTATTTGCCAATCCCAAGAGTGGGCTGTTTAAAAATAGAGAGGGACCACATTTCATTTTAAACTCAAAATCTGTGCAGCATTTTTTCCTGGCGATTTCAACAGTTTTCCTGGGTACAGTTCCTATATTTTCATGTATTTTTCAGATGATTGTTATTTCTCAACTGAGTGTTTTTTTCCAGAAATGTTTTTTGTGGAAAAGTCAATGTTTTGCTAAAGTACGTTATTACATAATTGTGTGCCGCCATATAGCATTTCTTAATTATTGGCTATTTGCTTGTATTGAGACATGAGATGTTCTGCCTTGATGATGATAATAATAATAATAATAATAATAATAATAATAACTGTAATAGTAATACTACATTGTTTTTATGTATTATGTTATGGTTTAGAATGTAAACCTTTCACATCAAAGAGACACAACAATTAAACATTACATTGTTAAAATGTCAAGCTGTTACTGCAAACGTCATCCCATTTATGATCCTATTAACAACATCTTCATGATAAATGATCATACCTTGATCTGCAAGAGAGTGATCCACAGAGTTATTATTTACATGAAATCCAATCAAACAACCAAAAGGTTTAAAATCGTGCATTGATGTCACACAATACAATTTTTCATTTGTCTAGACTTAATATCAGATTCGTTAGGTGTGGGATGTCATCCAAAAGAGGGAAGATTTCCTTTAAAAATGGAACAGGGCTATTTAAAGAGACACTTGGCTCCCATTCATCAATCGCCCCCAGAACTTTTGCAAAATAACATCAACAGGAGATGGAATGAAAGTGGTGCAATCTGCTTGCTAATGTAGAGAAGGCAACAAGTACTCCCAACTCAACCACCTCTCCAATATTGCCTATATGTTGGCAACCAGCGTGTGAGACACGTGCAGCACCATTGACACTACTGATACCAAGTAGAAGCTTGGAATCAAAGTTCCCATTAAGAAAGCCATACCTGCATACGAGATGGTATGATGGCCATTTGAATGAAATTCCACAAGAAACAGGCCAGATAAATGGAAGAGAAGAATGGTGACATCACACATGAAGCAAGACTGACGTACATAGAAAAGATGCAGAGACAAGAGAATGCATATATTCTATAAAGCATCAAGAAATTATCAAAGATAAGTGACATCTTGGGCTCAAGATGAAGAAAGTTAGGCTACAGAAACAATGAAGATATCAACTCATTTTATACATGTACATATGCAAAGAAACGCAAGTAGACAAAGTATTCTTGAGGCTGGCTTTATAGTGAATATATTGTGGCATGTGCCAATGTATACCTATATAAGAATGGGTAAAGAATGGATGTTTCCACAATTTATTATAGCAGTGCTGGACAAGAAAGGAAAGCCTTTCCAGTGTGTCACAGTTCTAAAAGAAATTGAATTACAGGAGTGAAACTAAGAAAGGTGAGGCTGGATGAGCCCCAAGAAGCAAAAGTTGTATTAGACTGGGTTGAACAGACATTAGATACAAATTGTGTGAAAGAACGAAACTCCTGTTCGGAAGGCATGGATAAAAACAAGGAAGTCATCAGAGGTCTATTAGAAAAAAGTATTTCAAATACACTAGAGGTCAATTTTGTGGTCTTCAGTGACGTGGAAGGATGAAGTTGGACAAACATGACAACCAAACCTATGCATGAGGCAGAGCATGCCTTCACTCCCCTGAATTCTCCAGAGCAAAGAGCACTCCCAAGGACAAGTTCAAAGCCTTAATTGACAGCAGACCACTGAGGTGATGATGGATGATATGCTAATTGGTGGGAAGCTATGTTTATGACCAGCTCACCAGCAACTGGAAGACCAGCCTGCGTGCTGCTAATGTAGGTGGAAAAGTAATGACAGAGATTAGAGTACAAACCAATTGTAGGGGCGTGATTAAAAAGTGATTAAAAGTCCTATAGTTTGTGCAACCAATTGGACGTTGTGTATTTAGTGAAGTTCTATGCCCCACCTGATGTTAAGGAGCCTATTACTCTCTTAGACTAGTGTGGAATGTATACTTAGATGTTCCCTCCAGTCCTACCACTTTCTTCAATAGGTTTTTGTAGTTTGCCACGTAGGATGACATTAGTAGATACATAGGTTGACATCATCAATGATAGGTTTTTACTATAAAGAAGATGCTTTTTCTGAAGAAAATTGAGAAACCATGCACTGAGACGTCCGTTGATGTCTGTTGTACCCCTTGTTTTAGATAATTGATATTAAAACAGTTAACCTTTTCACCAACTACCTGAGTCGTATCGATTATTGATGTTTCAGTAACTTCTGCATCCTCATTCATTGCCAGGGTATTGTTACCTCATCCTAAAGGGCTGGGTGGACCCCCAGTTCACGTGGTAGCAGAGGATGGTTAAAAATCCATTGAGATAGTAAGCTTTGGGGTCCCGGAAATATCGAACATCCTCTGCCATTTGGCTGAAAAGACGTGAAGCTCCCTGTAGATAGCGCAACCAGTTTGTTAATATTAGACTTGCAAGCATGGGTGAGAGGGGTCCCCCAGTTTCCACAAAATCCCCTCCTGACGTCTACAGGAAGCTGAACGAACAAACGAATGGACGGTTGAAGCGGCTGATAAAGAGGCATTGATCCCGACAGTTGGAAGTCAAAAAGCGAATGGTGAGTAAAACTGAGTGAGTTGTCAAAATTGTGGATGGGTAGTGAGTGGAGAAATTGATAAAGGGAAAACAAGTAACTGAGAGATGTCAGGGTGAAAAGTAACTCAAGATGATGAGCGCCAAGTATTAAGTAATTGACTTTAGGAGAGGCCAAGCAATTGAGTTATTAAGTAATTGACTTGAAGAGAGGCCAAGTAATTAAGCGAAATCGCGAGGAAAGGAGCCATGATGAGAATACACCCAGTGTGTTGCATCGTAAAGATGTAACAGAAGGAACCGTATCTAGAGCCCTATTTATGGGTGATGTAGACTACAGATTTGTTTTAAGACAATCCAATCGGGGGAATTTGTAGTGGCAAGAAAGGATAAGTCTTGAGGATATGACTGAGATATATGTGACCGGTCGAGTATGTTGGTTTGTCTAGTTGTGGTTTGTCTGTTTGTTTTATATGATTGTATATGGTGAAGAAATAATAGAGAAATTGATATACGTGAAAGAGAAAACCGGAGATTTAAGAATGATATGGAGGATTTGGACCCTGCGACGATTGATGCACGATCATATTGTTTTGTTTTTCAGAAACATATTTTTTGATTTCAAAGTGTAAAAGTGAGTATTGACAGTCAAGTGTGATGAGTCAAAATGGAGGATATTACTCCACTTACACATCTCTGCAAACAGTTGCCGAAACATGCAACTAAAATTAAGCAGCACAGTACAGAATGGGTTAAAGGCACGGCAGATAAGATGTTCATGCCATGGCCACAAGGGGGATCACTATCGAAGGCAGTTTTGCAACATATGACAACATATTTGCATGCAGCATACAAAGGAAAAAGGTTAGATGAAAGATTAGCGAGCTTAGAGCTCTGGAAAATGTACTAGGAAGAGAGAGAAGAGCTGCCTCCTGAAGATTGGATATTGAATATATGCAAAGAGGCTGCTGAGGAGCCTTCTTCTCCCCCCGCCACCCCGGAAGCAAACAGCGATAGTAAGAAAGATGATGGGTTGTACCCATTAAGAGGTTCCATATGTTAATATCCCCACAAAAATATCGCCATACAAAAATATTGCCATATTTTTGTGGCAATATTAAGGCATGGAAACTGCAGGGGACACCCCTGCAAACCCTGTATTATTTTAAAAGGAGTGGGGGACACCCCCAAAACCCCTGCTCCCAAAAAAAACGAATATTATCCATACTAAAAATATTGCCAATGGCCGTTCCCGATGACCATATATACAGCAATACTTTTGGTGGGTATGATATTACCTGATACCCATTAAGAGAGTTTAAAGCAGCAACGGGGTATAGCAATCCAGCATATGAGTCCCCTGTGCAAAGCAGAAATGAGGGTACAGAGAAAGTACCCGAGAGAGATGTAATCGATAAGGTCCCAAGGGACAAGGAGAGACGTGATAAAGATAGAAATGATTGACCGAGTACATCCTTAGCTCTGGGTCAAGAAATAAAAAGATGGAAAGGAGATAAGGATAAGACTGATGAGTTAGCACTTATACAGAACGAATGGATGGGTGGTCAGATTTTGCTCAAACTTGATGGTAAGAGCATTGAGAACGTGAGGCAAAGGGAAGATCGAGATGAACAGGATAGAAAGGATAGAGAGAGAGGAACAATTGAAAGAAGATGGGACAAAAAGGAAGGATAGACAAAGAAGGGAACAGTTGTATCAAGATGAACAACTGAAAAAACAGGAAAGCGAGGAGAAGCAAAGAAAATATGACAACAGACAGAGGGCAATCGAAGAACGGGAAAAGCAAGAAAGAAAGACAGAGGAAGAGGAGGAACAGAAGTGAAGGGATAAAAGAATGCAAAGACAAAGAGATACAAAGGGCAAATGAAAGAAGAGATATGAAAAAAAGGAGGAAGACAGGATGAGAGAGGAAGCAAGGAAGCTGAGAGTTTGATGATGAAATATAATGAAAGAGAGACAGAGAGTATGTGATCTTGAACGTGTGAAAAAGGAATTAATGGATCCTAATCCAGTAGTGGCATGATAAGATATAGAAGAATTCTTCACATGACATGAGCCCATACCAGGTCCATCTAGAGCAAATCTAGAGGATGAGTTTGACTCTAGAAGCATTGGGGACTCAATCGATAAAGTCTATCAAGATATGAAAACTAAGAAAGAAAACAAAGGGAAGGGTAAAAACGATCGACTCGAGAGGACACAGTTGTACGATAAAGGGGGAGCCTCATGTAGTTTTGAGCCTAAAGAGCTGTCTTTAGGTAGACTAACTGTAAATAGAGACAAAGAGGAGAGAAGTCATACAAGTTGGGGACAGGATATGTCAGACGAGGACAGAGATACCTTCCATGGATAGGAGGAAGGCAAAGCATGTGGCCCTGAAGGGTGTTTTTCAATGGGCAAGGGAGTAAGATGGTCAGATCTAGCCCTACCCAAATCTCAGGTATCAGAATCCCTGACATGGCTAGATCAACCTAGAGGGCAATCCCATAGTTAGAGGGGGACTCGCCACCTTATGTGAGCAGGTTAAGATCGCTGCCAGGAAGAAGGCAGTGTGGAGCCATTGTCCCTGTTATGAACAGACAGATGATGGGGGACGAGTGTGAGTTTGGGATTTCACAGTTTCTCTTGTTAGAGAAAGGAGGAGCCAGGCCAGAATATATACCTTGGCCACAGATAGATAAGGATAATTTAAGGTGTAAACTCCTGAGTTTAACTGCTGGCGCTGGGAAATGGATACATGAGTTAGAGAAAATGGCAGAGGGAAACACGTTAGCTGTAGGGGACATTAAAGGTCTCCTAGTTGCTATCCTTGGGGAAGAGCTGATGACGTTTTGTCAAGAGCAGGATATTCAAGTGTTACCATATTGAACACTGCTCATGATAGAGCACCATTCAATAACTGGAGGGCGGCGGTCTGGAAAGCGTTTAGAGTACTGTATCTTGACAAGTCAGATATGGGAGCTGTAATGATGAAAGGTTTACATTCAGAATTTCCAAGAGCAGTGGGCTTTGGAGACACGCAAGGCTTGGGGGAAAATCAATACCTCTATTTTACTATATATTATGCCATGTGCTGCCAGAATCAGTACAAAAGCAGCTCAAGAAATTGGTGGGCATTAAAGCAAAGCCATGGTCAGTAATACAGCTGACCATTGCACATTATTGCAGACTGTTGCAAGAGAAGAATCGGAAGAAAGACGATGCTAGGAAAGGTGAAGAGGCAAAGTTTGTATAGAAGAAGTTATCAAAGTATGACATTGAATGGGCAATGTTGACTAGTGGAGAAGGATCGGGTTCACAGCAAGCAGTAGGCATTCCACAGGTGAATAACCAAAAACAGTTTGATCAGGGTAATAATGGATTTTTACCATGAGGGAGGGGAGGCTTTCGAGGTAGAGGCTTTCAGAATAATCAGGGACATTTCCAGAGTAGCCCAGGTGGGTTTAAAAACACATGGAATGATAGTCAAGGCATACATGAGGGGCAATTTAGGAGACCTCCTATTTGTTGGACATGTGGTATGTCAGGGCCCTTTGCTCGCATGTGTAGAAGTCAAGGATTTGTGCAAAATGGGTAATTCTCAAGAGGGGGGACTGCAAACCCACATGCATATTCACAACAGAGTGGAGATGGATGTGCTCAAGATCAGACAGTGCAGCAAACACAAGCACCAAGAATGCAACAAGAATTACAAACACAGCAGGTAAAAATGAATCCACCACAGGGGCAGTCACAGCATTCACCCATGCAAATACAGCAAGGCACAAGTACAGGGCAGTTAATGACTCCTAGAATAGGGGGTGTCACTTTTGATGGAGGGAGTCCTTTCACTGGTACAGGGATGAGAATGTATCCACAATAGGACAGCTCACTGGGAGACTCGATGTTTTCGATACTATATGTGATGCCCAATCCTCAAGAGGAACCAATGGTTGACATCAATACAGGAGGCAAATCGTTTTCTTTTTTCAGTAGTCACGAGTGCAACACACTCATACATACGAGAGGGGAAATATATGATGTCTGCAAATGCCATGAATACTCAAGGTTTCACAGGAGATACACATAGAGTTCCTTTTACTGAAGAATTGCCAGTCTCTACAGGAAAGTGTAACATGTCTGTGCCATTATTATATTCAAGGCAGAAACCTGTCAATATATTAGGTCAATATTTAATTACCATGATGACTTTGTTCACTAATGAAGGCATACTATGTTGAACACCAGGACTGCATTATTTAAACGTGAGTGAATTTAATATGGTGTTTTCAGGATAAGTGGCCATACAAGGAGTACCATTACATCCAGAAGTATTTTACTATGGGGTATGCATTCTGTTGAAATGGCTGTCAGATTTGGTGGATAGAACTATGAGAATACCTGATGAATGTTTATTTCGGCCAAAGATACCCATGGATGAAGAGGAAGGATACGTCTTTCCTTTAGAATTACAAGCAGCCATAGTGCGAGGAGAAATGGCTTTGCTTGAGGGAAATGATCATGAAGGCAGACGATGGTGCACAGTGATTGCCATTGGGGAAGGTTACAAATTAACTGACGTCACTGATGAGGATATGTTTAAAGACCATCTATCAGACGACAAAGTAGTATTTGAGATCCGTATTACTTATTGGGTACGAGCCATTAAACGTGAGGTACCTCAGAAAATGATGCTAGAACAGAAGTGCCCCGAGTATTTTCATGAAGACATGGCAAATGTGCCAGTTTCATTATGGACAACAGGCCCCAATGACTTAGGCCTATTGAAGGGGGCTGGAGAAGTAAAGATTACATTGAAACCAGGAGAAATGTTACCTCAAGCATGACAGTATCCCATGTCTCGAAAGGCAGATGAAGGTATTTTCAAAACGATATCCGCCATGATGAAACACAGCATCTTGGTGACATCAGAGTCACTATGTAATACTTCCGTGTATCCCGTGAAAAAAAGTAAAGGGGGGTTGTGGTGTTTAGTGCAAGACCATCACCCAATTAACCAGATTGTAGAGGCCTCTAGTTCCTAATCCTGCAACAATCCCATGTAGTATCCATGTTGAAGCATGACATTTCAATCTGAAATCAAAGGGGCTAAACATGTGATGTGGTCAGTGATGTCATCAGTTACATTTGAGATACATCTTTCATGTTCTGGGTGTGACTGTTAGCAGTGCACAGTGGTGATGGCAAGTATGGGGGCTCAGTCTGCCATAACTGGCGAATTTCAGGGGTTTTTCAGTTTTAATTTGACCCATAATGGGGAGGACGAACATTTTTTGTTAGTGAAGTGAACAGGTTTTTCGTAGGGCAACTTAACCATAACGTCCCCTCAACAACGTTTTTTTGTAGTGAATAATATATATATAAGGGACGTTATGATTAAGTTGTTTTTAGTAGCACAACTTAACCATAAGGTCCCTTTAACAAAGTTTTTAACTGAATTTCATAGGTTTTTTAGTAGCAAAGCTTAACAATAGTAACTTTAACTTTATGTACATGTAATATGGAACATACTGAACCTCTTCTACTGAATGTAATGTCTGCAAACATTTTTGATGTCCGCGGACATATTCGGACAACAGTACCACTACCTAAAAAGTCTGGGGCGGGTATGTTTAATTGTTCTATTACAACATGATAACATTTAAAAAATTCACAAAGCAGTACATATACATATTATATGTAGTAATACATAAGAAATGTAACCCATATATATACCGCACTAACCATTCATTTAAATACAATATATTCTAAAATGGAATATACCAAGAGAAGATAAATAGGCTTCCAACATAATTACCTCACAGACACTCCATAACTAAGACCAAGACCAGACCTACAGACTACTCAGAACATATCTTACCTGAAATAGTAAGTGTAGATCACTTTACTCATATCTTTATAAACTTTCTGTATTAGATTTAAAAAAAAATGTATATATTTTTTTTTTTTCTCACAGAAATGTCTAGTACTCTGGAATGGCTACAGGAGCACTTCCCACATGACGAAATGTCAGAAAATAGTGAAGCTAATGGTACACACTTTACAATATAAACCATTTAATTGTTATTATTTTATATATATTTAACGTATATATTTCTTTTTGTACAGAGCATACCAAAATAGAAAATATGTCTGAAGAAACTGTTATGGAAAACACGCTTGACAGCTTAAAAGAAAAAATGGATTTATTATTGAGCAATTTTAATAATTTGAAAACTTTTGTTGAGGATCATTTTAAAACAAAAACGTCATACCATTGTCCCACATGTACTTGTCCCCCCTCACCATATCCCAGTCAATTATCCCCAAACCCTTTCCATAATCCAAAAACGTTTTGATGAGACTTCCATCCCTTCTTCACCTGATACCAATCATGTTGAAACCCCTAATTCTCCTGTTTTTGTTTCTGTTTCTGCCTCACCTTCTCTGTCATAAATTATTAATATATGTGAAATAAAGTTACATTTTTATATTGTGTTGTAATTACTTCCCATTTTTTATTTTTTTTAAAACAATGTAGATGTCCGCGGGCAGCGTGGGTGTTCTGAAATGTTCGTAAATAAACGAAAATGGAGGTGTCCTGAAGAACACTAGATCTGTCCGTATTGTTCTCTAGAAAGTTGAAACTGTTCAAAGAACACAAGCGGTGTCCTGAAATGTTCGTAATTAAACAAAAATGGAGGTGTCCTAAAGAACACTATACCTGTCAGTTCTGTTCACTAGCAAGTTGAAAGTGTTCCAAGAACACAAGCGGTGTCCTGAAATGTTCGTAATTAAACGAAAATGGAGGTGTCCTAAAGAACACTATACCTGTCCGTACTGTTCGCTAGCAAGTTGAAACTGTTCTAAGAACACAAGCGGTGGCCTGAAATGTTCGTAATTAAACGAAAATGGAGGTGTCCAAAAGAACACTATACCTGTCCGTACTGTTCGCTAGCAAGTTCAAACTGTTCTAAGAACCCAATTGGTGTCCTGAAATGTTCGGAATTAAACGAAAATGGAGGTGTCCTAAAGAACACTATACCTGTCCGTAATGTTCACTAGCAAGTTAAACTGTTCTAAGAACCCAATTGGTGTCCTGAAATCTTCGTAATTAAATGAAAATGGAGGTGTCCTAAAGAACACTATATCTGTTCGTAGTGTTCGCTAGCAAGTTTAAACTTTTCTAGAACATACGCAATGTCCAGAAATGTTCGTTTGATGTCTGACGCACTTTTAATTAATTCAGGACCCGAACACTGTCCGTAGAACATCAACGCACATGTGCAAACCAATGTCCGTGCATTTGGTGTCCTGCGGACAGGAGCTTCCTTCGCGGACCTGTTCGCGAAGGGATCATGTGACAGCGCCCATGATGATCGCGTGTTCTTAATGCGGACACTGTTCGTGTCCCCGAACAATTTAAAAGTACATTTTCAAGTCATCCACAATATTTTTCCATAAAAACTCATCATGGCACAAGTCCCACATAGTAATCCTGAGTTTCTACATATCTTTTGAAACTTTTTGAACCCTTTTTTGTGTTCGATCTGTCCGCGGACAGCGCGCATGTCCGCAAAACGCGTACAAGCACCCCTATAAAAGACCACGCCCTAGAGCTTATTCTCATTGTGTTTCTGGCTATTCTTCAGAGCACAGCTATTTCTCCAGCAACTTGCTGATTCCACTATCGAGATAGCTTCCCTGGCTGCAGAACTGCCACCTGGTGCTGCACCTGCTTCAGCACCATCCCCACCCCCTCCACCACCACCACCTTCCCAAGGGCCTGAAGAGGGGAACAGGAGTGAGGATGCAGAGGAGGAAGAAGAGGATGACGAGAATGAGGTAGAGGAAATCCCTACTACCCGCACTAGACGTGAGTCTTGGGTGTGGCGGTTATTTTCCATTTATGGGAATGTGGTCCTAAGGCTTGTGCGAACCGTGTTATCTGCAATGATTGCAAAATGATACTCAGTCACGGGAAGCACTTTCGTACAGCTTTGAGACCACGACCATGAAGCGACACCTGAGGTCATTTCACTCTGGGGCTATTCGCAAGGTTGTACCTTGCGAAGAACGTAGTGGGTTGATTTCCTCTACTTCATCCTCTGTTTCTGATCCTGTCACCACAAGGACCACCTCTGTGGGACAGCGTCTTCCTCAAGCTGCCTCACAGGCCATACAGAATTCTGATGACCCTTACCTTTCGAGGGTCACAGTTGTATGTATGTACTGTGACACAGTACTCTGCAGGGGGGAGCGAATTTGGAGTGCTTTTGAGACTATCGTCTCAGAGCACGAGAAGACCTGCTCACTACCCAAATAAAACCCACTCTACATCTTCCTCTCTCAGCTCGCCCTTTCCCCTCCTTTCCCCTCCTCTCCTAGTGTGTCGTGTCTAAAAAACCAAAAAATAATACAAAATTACAAAAATAAAAAAAAATAAGGCTCTTTTCAGAGCCGCCTTTCACAGTTAAAAAATAGAAGTGAAGATAAATAAAGCAGGGCCCTTTGTATTTCTTAAAAGTCCGCGGACAGTTTGCGAACATTAAAAAAATTGGGGTGCTACTCTATTGTTACCATTGCATTTTTCTCTGGGAGGAAGTGGTGGCTCTGAAAAGAGCCTTTGGGAGGTGTTTGTATGTCAAAAATTATAAATACTTAACACCTACTTGTAACTCCCGATGTCCATGAACTACCGCCATGTCTGCGGGAATATCGTAACAAGAACAGCCCTTCTACCATTTCCACTTCACTCTCTGTGCCATTCCCTCATTGGATGTAGCTAAAATATCACATGACCATGCACCAATCACATTCAAGACCTCTACATCTAACTGCATCATCATAGATCAGCACTGCAAATGTACTGTGAATCTCTCTGAGTACAAGTGTCATATCATTGGCAAGCAGCGTCTACAAGAAATACTGTACAAGTCTCCAAGATTTCTACTTGCAGCTCCATGCATATCCATAGGCATGAACACAAACTACAGGTATGCATATTTTCTGTACAGTACATGAACACATTTTCAAACTGACTTTTAGCTTGTGTAATCTGTAAAATGAATCTACTGTCTTTTTTCCAATTTCCTAAAATCAACTATCACTTATAAACCTTTATACTATTTACTTTCTTTATACACACACATATCATGTTAAAGTAACATTTTTTAAATTAAATTTATAGACTACATATATTCAAACAAAATTGCATGCATGCACACTCTATGTTCCAATCTCAAAAAATAAAACTTATACAATTACATTTATTTATTTATTTGATTACTTTCATTTAAGCATGACATTACGGCACTATTACCTAGAACAGCTTAGTTACAGAAATGGTGGTATTCAGTGGTACATTATGAATTTCACAAGACATACTAAAGATATTTTGTTTGTTACAGTTACTCATTGCAATACAATTTGTTCATTAAGAACATATCATATGTATTGAACTGGTGCGACGTATCTTATGTGAATAAGATAGTTTTAATGGTTTTAAGGAAGGCGCTGAGGATTTCAATGAAAAAGATCAATATCTAAATTAAAAACAATGCTATATACAAACAAAATTACTCATTTGTTTCTTTTACAATTGCAGTGAACACCATTCTCCTGAAAAGAAGCAGCCGAATTTCAAGAACAAAGAAGAACTAAGAATTAAACTGCTCATTTTCGAAAAAAAGTAAGTAGAATATCACCATGATATTTGTATTATTACTCAAACATACTGTAAATTTAATTCCTACTATTTTTGTGCCTAAAAATAGAGATTGTGCACCATTCTGTCCAAAAATCCCCATGTCTTAAACAGCGATTTACAGCCACAATGGCACACAAATTCCTACTTTTGGACACACAAATTACCCAACTCAACCGCTAGAATTTTCATATTATAGAACAAACAACTGTTTTTATTGTATACATTAGATTTACTATTTGTACTTCTCCACACCACTAGCTTATTTTTTTCTGTCATCTGAACCTGAGTTTAGTAACATATTAATTGAAGAATACACATCCCTACTAGTTGCAATTCCCAATGCACAATCAGATACCATTATATACATCATCTTACTCAAACACTCATGCACACAGCACACATACATTGCAGAACACCCCAACCCATACCTTCTTTATTTTTTTCAACAGACTCTAAAGAATGCCTACCAAAAATCAAGTCAGTAGAAAGCAAACAGAAGTAGAGTAAATGAAAATAAAAGTGTCCAACAAAAGAATCCATCTCTAGCAGAATTTGTAAAAAAAAAAGTTCAAACAAAACAGCTAAAACAGTCATTTAGTGAAACACAAGAAGTTTCAAGTACAAAAACGTTGCCTTCTCTATCAAACTGTAAAACAAACCAAAAAACAATTAACAGAAAATCAGCTATCACTACAGATAAAACTACTTCTTTAAATGTTAATATAGTGCAAAGTAAGCATACCAAGATAAGTATTTTAGCCAAAATGTTCCGTCACAAAGTCCTTCAAAATCTTATAAAAAAAGGAGAGAAATCAGGTTCAATGCTTAAAACCTATTGTAGGAAATTAATTTTAGAAGCGTTGATAGATAGTGCAATTCTTCTCAAAAGAAAGTTGTTTATTTTAGTGTTAAACAAAATAAAACCACTAACAAAACTAATAACTAAATTACAAAAAAGACTTCTCAATAAACAAAGGGGCCGATTCATGGAACAAACGTGCGCCGAAAATCCATGCGCAAGCAGGCGCAAGGGAGCGCAAGCGTGAGAAATGCAGCACACGCGCACGCGTGCGATTCAAGGAAGACTCTGCGCGTGTTTCCCGCTGTCCGTGCGCCCAATCCAGCCATGGCGCACGCAGGCATACACGGCGTGCGCCACACGCACAGCAAAAGCGCACATAGCGCGGTGCACACAACCAAAGTGGGCGGAACAGTGGGCGTAACACGCGGAATGGGGAACAACGCGTGAAAAAGAAGGCGTAACTGGGGAAGTACTGCAGGGAACTACACGGAACACCCACACGCACGCGAACAACCCGTATTCATGGATCCGAATACGGGATACCCGCGCACGGCAAAAGACGTGCACAGGCGTCAACGCGTCCGCCACACAAATTCAGGCGGAAGCGTCCCCAAGCACAGTACAAAAGTGCGTGCAAACAACAAACACGTATATACAGCTACGATGAATGCCCCATTTGTCGCAGCACTGATCGTGGGACACCGCAGGAGGAGGAGAATAGCCAGGGCACGCATTTTTGCACCATGGACACGCCTTTTTGGGATGCCTGACGCCCAGGTCTATGGCAGGTATAGGTTTCCACCCCATATCATCCTAGACCTGGTCAGGGAGTGGGAAGATGACCTTACATCCCCCACCCTTTGCTCCCAAGCATTGAGCCCCTTGGAGAAGCTGCTCAATGTCCTGCATTTTTTGGCCACTGGATCATTTCAGCGGACGACTGCCATAGTGGGGGGGGGTGTCACAGGCCACGCAGTTACGCTGCCTACACCAGGTACTGGCAATCATGACAGCGCGCCCCTCAGTCCGCAGGCACATATACATGCCCAGAACACCCGCAGAAAGGCAGGCCGTTGTCCTGGATTTTTTCAGGGTGGCACACTTCCCCAAAGTGCTTGGTGCCATAGATTGCACCCATGTGGCCCTACGTCCACGTAGGGCCACGGAGCACATCTACCGAAACCGCAAGCACTGGCATTCCATCAACGTACAGGTGGTATGCGATGCAAAGGGAATCTTCACCTCTGTCTTTGCAAACTACCCTGGCTCCACCCATGACAGTTTCATATACAGAATGTCCTCCCTGAGCCGGGCCCTGGAAGCTGGGCAGCATGGCGACACATGGCTCCTAGGTGAGTACAAATGCCCTTGCACATGCATGCAAGTCACACACAGACAAATACCCAAACCCTAATAATCTCAACTATTATCACCTCCCCAGGGGACAGTGTCTACCCTCTGAGCAACCACATGATGACGCCAATCCGGAACCCCACCACACCACCCCAGGTAAGATATAACGCCGTCCATATTGCAACCAGGACCATAGTGGAGCGCACATTCGGAGTGCTCAAGTCACGTTTCCGCTCCCTTGACCGCTCTGGCGGGCAACTACTCTATGCACCCCAAGTAGTGTGCAGGATCATTGTGGCAGCATGTGTCCTGCACAATGTTGCAACACGGCAGGGCGTCCCGGTGGACATGGTGGTGCCCCCACATCCCCAACCACAGGCACAGGCGCTGCCCATGGGAGGGGACAGGGCATGTGGCCAGGAAGCCCGGACCCAGCTTGTGGCCACATTTTTCACCTAAACTCCCACCCCTGCGGAGTGCACACAGGCCTGGCACATACCAGGTGACAATCGATGATGACAAAGAGACAGTCAACTGTCACAACCCTACCACCCTGAGATAGTTGCCATGGAAGTGCCACATCGTCTGCATCCCTAGCTACTTAAACACAAGCTATTCTGTGTGACCAAAAGGCACACATATGACATATGACATGATATGGCCTATACACAAGTATTTGAAGGTGCGATGAGGCAGGGAGGGGGGAACAAGGGAAGACAGATAACGTTACTACTAGGCCAGGTGTCATTTAGATTGTGCAAGTGCAGGGGTAGGGGGAAGGGAAAAGTGCAAGGGGAAGGAGAGGGGGGGAGTGCAGTATAGGGGAAGTAGACCAAAAAACAAATACATAGGTCGGCTGGTGGCATCTGCAAAGGTAAGTGCAGACAAGTGCTGGGAAGGGGGGGGCTGTAGGGATAGAGAGACAGTCCCGCAGAGCAGGTGTTGCCAGGGAGACAGTGCAAGTGGAGAGTGGCTGGGCCAGGGACCGAGGTCGGTGAGAGTGGCCCAGTTGCAGCTCCAGTGCAGTTCCAGTGAAGAATTCCGCAAGGGAGAGGCAGAGAGAAAGCAGAAGCAAAGAGGAAGGTCTTGAGGTGCTTCCCGAACCGGAGATGGTTCCCCTCAAGTTCAAGTGAGGCAGGAAGGCTGTTCCTGAGGGAGGGCCCTGCCACGGAGAGAGATCTACCCCCCGCTAGTTGCTCTGAGAAGCGGATGACCCTGACATGCAAGGTGTGCATCACACACACCTGCAAAACAGGCCATGGCCATCACTGTCATGTCACTCAAACCCTCCAAAACCACAACATGACATGGCAAGCAATACCCATACACCAACACAGTAACGATAAGGTACACATTGCCATGTCCAAAGTCTACAGTGGCATCAGACAATGATGCTTGACCTGGAATCAGATGAAATGACAGACCAACAACCTCCCACCCAAAATAAGACATTTCCAAATGCATTACAAGAGTTGTAGACGTAACATAACAATGAATGCTTGTCTACATGCACATTGTGCATTGCAAAATCAACACTGCAGCTTGTGTGTGCTGTGTCCTACTCCTGGAACACACTGCTCAGCGCACAGCACAGTGAACAGCCATTGTGTGTGATGCACACCCTGAGCATCACATCTAAGTGACAGACCACATCAAAAAGCAAATTAGGCATGTACAGGATCCATAATTGGTCACAGAACATGTGCTGTAGGGACACAGTGGCCACCAGAAGGCAAACAGTGTACACGGGGATATGCAAGGGTGGGAGTACAAGTAGTGCATCAGAGTGCAAGTTTGTGGTTCTGCAAGGACATGCACTCTGCATATGCATGTGCACTCAAGTGACCATCAGTGTTCTCTACACATCACATGTGAACATTCACCATGTGTACACCCCAGCATGTCAAACCACAACTATCCCCACGCACCTGAAAGGTAAACAAAACACATGAACAGGCATTGATCAGCAGAACACAACATGTACATAGGATACCACCATTACAATGTCAGAGTTCCCATCACACTGCAGGGCAAGGCAACTATCAACAACAACCCCCCCTCCCTCACTAATGACCATGACCCACTGAACAACTACACCTGGGTCATGGAGCCTTCAAACCTCAATTCCACCTGGCCATAGGATCACCTTTACCCTTCATCACCATCTCCCACCTTGTGTGTAAAAATGTGCCTGCACCCTCATAATCCACACTCATTTCCAAAATCACAAAATCCAAGCCAGAAAAACGAACCAGAACACCCTCCAGTAGATGACTTGATGTAGCAGTACCTCACAAAGGCCAAGTACTACCACAATGATGCAACAACCAAGGTAGCACAGGAAAACAATGTCACAACAGGATGTGAACCATGTGTGGTACATGACATAGGATGATGCACCATGAACGGATGTGTACTGTCACAGGTCCCGTGTACAGGCACGGGAGTGTCACAAAACAACCACCCCCACCGTGTCCCGGGTGCCTGTAAGGTCAAACTCACACAGGCCCCTGAGACCCTGGTGGGGAAGGAGGTTCAGGGATATGCAGTCGGGACAGGTGTTGACACACTGGATGACTGGAATGAGTGGCAGGAGAGGGGAGGAGGAATGACACATGAAACTAGGGAATGCACGAAAATATACTACCTGCATGAACACATACACAATCCAATCAAACTTGGACATCATTGTCATGGCCTTCTGTAGTCCAGGCTTAGGAGTGGTACGAACCAACCACCCCCTCTAGGGTTTTGGCGCCTGCAAGTTCGGTGCTTACACAGGCATCCACAACCCCAGGAGGGAAAGAGGGTTAGGGAACGTTGCTTGGATAGGTACGGAAAGCAGGAACACCGGATAGAGGGTACAGGGTTCAAAGTTGCATAGGATTCCGGGTGATTAGGGGGAAAAAACATACCAAATTGAACCACACATACATCCATGCATTAGTACACTCCCCAGCAAGCCTATGCAGAGCAGTTTGAAAGAAAAACAACAAGACACTTAGCTCTGGTTTTGAGTGCTGGCCTCCTGCCTGCGCACTCTCAGGTCCGGTTACGGGAGCACTGCAATGCTGCAAAGAGAGCCACAGTCAACAACCTGTACGTGCCAATTACACAAAAACACAACACCAAACATGCCCCATAGCAACAAACTACTCTCCAAACAGACAATCTGGTGTAGATGCTTCGTACCCATATATAACATTACCCCTGTGACGGGTCATACACAGTCAATGCATTAAGTCAGCCGCCGGTGGGTGCGTGGCAAATGGAACACCAATGTGTCACAATTCACACAACATGCAATGTTCCCTGGGTAAGCAGACAGACCCATTTAGCAAGCCATGAC
This sequence comes from Ambystoma mexicanum, assembly GCF_040938575.1. Lineage (NCBI taxonomy): Eukaryota > Metazoa > Chordata > Amphibia > Caudata > Ambystomatidae > Ambystoma > Ambystoma mexicanum. The sequence goes on from NC_090927.1 coordinate 330,748,180, forward strand.
TTCTGAGCAAGTTGCATACCACCATGACCGAAACAAAGTTGGCAGTGCATTTATCATAAAGCACATGGAAATGATATGCACTGCACCCGAGTATGTCCCTTGCTGTATGTCCCTGTGAGCTGCCCCTTTCCATGTCTCGGAAGGCTACATGGTTGATGCAAGTGCCTCAATGGACCTTGGTGTACCGGAGGGTATGTGCCACTACCCCTGCACCTGTCACAGACAACCCTACAATCAACAGCCATCAGTCCACCAACACATGTGAGCTGCATTGTGTGCTTCAACACCAATATTCGTCTAAGCTCACCCTCAGAGCTGTGACTAATCCTGCATGTGCAACTCGCCTGGTGCAAGCTTTGCTGTGTTGTGGCCCCCCTGTGCTGCTCACCTTGCCTGGAGTTCCTTGGAACACGTCAGCAGTTCTAGGATGTAGGTCTGCAATCCCTGTGCCTCTGCTTGTGCACACATGTGCATGTGGGCACCAACAAACGTGTCCAGAATTCTGTCGTCCAATGGGCCATGTCTGCTGGCAAAGGTGCTCTGGAGGCTCATCCCCCTTGCAGAAAGGCCATGGAACACATGATTAATGCTTCAAAGTCATCTGTGTGTGTCTCATCAGGCATCTCATTACTTGACCATGTCAGAGAGTCACATCATTAATCACACCATCAGTCCATCTTTCACATCCAAAGTGTGGAACACTATCTACAGCATGAATTGCAACAAGCATGTGTACAGTAAAATAAGAAACATACTACACAATGCATAGCAATTAATGTACACATTAATCATGACACACCCCATCTAGCAAAAGCTGAACAGTGGACAATAACACCAAAATCATCCCCACTAGGGGTGTAAACACAAGTCACACAGCACCAGACATGCCACAGATATGACAGTCCAAAGCCCTTGTGTAAAAGTCTGTGACACCGAACCATCCTTGCGAGCCCATGGATAAGGGAGGCAGGAGTGGCATATGTGAGTCAAGGACCCCAAGCAGCAAACACATACACAAGACAAGCCTGAAGGGCCCAGCTGGAACAGACAGTGGATTCCTTCAAAAGCCACAAAGCACCGCACCGTCACATGAAAGCACAATAGACAAGCAATTTTAAACTAAATCAACTATTAACTAACTACACTAACAATGGAAAACCTACATTACCTAATTAAACTAACTATCAAACAGAAACTTAACTAACTAAACTAAAAGAAAAATCAAAAATGGCCACATACGACCCGGGGGGAGGGGAGGCACCCAGGAGGGGGGAGGTACAGGGTGCTGCTCAACATCCACATGCGATGATGCTGAGCCAAAAAAAAAACCTCCAATGCGCTCAACGCCTGCACAGCCCGACCTATGTGGGAGATAGATGGTCGTCCGAGTCTGGCTCATCCTGGAAAGGAGGACGTGGCACAGTAGCCTGGCCACGCCTAGCCGCAGCTTGCCCCTCGTCGGCAGCAAGTCTGCCGAACGGGGGAGCCTGGTTCTGTGTGGCGGTGTGACGTAGGTCTGCATGCAGAACCTCACGTGATACACGTGCTTCCTCTTGCAAGGTAGCACGTGTAACACGGAGTTACTCCTGCAAGGCCTGGCTGGACAACCGCTGCACCTCCCGGCAAGCCTGTAGCTCAGCCGAGATGATACGCTCAAGCTGTGCAAACCTCTCTTCTGCCTGCTGCCTCTGGGACATCATAAGGACCCCCAGAGTGCATCTGAGGGAAGCATACTCCTCCCTCAGGGCATCCATGTGCGCCTCTGCGTGAGCAGCAATTGCTTGACACAGAGACGACATTTCAGCCTGGCCTGCCCTGTCTGAGGCCGCCATGCCCAGCCTGAGCGAGCGGGCCGTGGACCGTGCCGCCTGCTGCTGGAGAAGCACCTGCCTAGCAGGGGGAGCACAGATCGGGCCACACGCTCCATGCTCTCAGCGATGTTCTCCATTGCTGCCCCCTGCCGTTCGGAATTGGCAGTCATGCTTTGCTCCCACTCAGTATACTGCGGTTGCGCACGGCGACCGCGTTGCCGGGCTTGACCCCTGCGGGACCCAAGGACCGGGGGTCCTCGCTGTGTTGGCACCGCCCGCGGCTGCACGACTACATGCCCCCGTCGACGTGATGTCCCAGGCACATCAGTGACTGGTGTGGAGGGTGACCCTGCGTACCGATCCACCACGGGTGGAGGAACCAAGACTGTCTGATCCCTCAGTGAGGGTTCGCAGACAGAGGAGTGTCCACATCAGAATCACTCACCCCTGACACATGGACTTGATGCTCATCCAACTCAACATGGACGTCAGAGTCGTCATCAAGGCTGGACTCATAGGCAGCCAGAGACAAGATGGACTGCAGCACTTGGGGGTTTTCGTGGCCTACCACCCCACGACCCCCACTAGTGCCGGGTTGATGTGGTGGTAACAACCCTGTTTCTGGCATGACAACACCATTCTCTGCCTCCATTGCGTCATCACCTGAACAATAGAGAGAAAAAAGGTCACTACACATGTTAGAAGCACACAACACACACACACACCGACAGCAAACGCATCCGGCAGACATGTGACACACAACATATAACCTGGCATGCATGCTGGGTCAACTTTGAATAGCTTCTGTGATCAGACCTGTCGAAAGGTGGCAGTTTCCATGGAGGTGGGTCTATGCAGTGCAGAAAATGTGTACGCCACTCACTACCTACATGTACAAGGACTCCATGGTGTGTGCCAGGAAATGTGAAGGCAGTGCAATGTCAAATTCAGACATCACGTGCATTGTGCATTCAATGTGTACCATATCTAGAAGCCAAGCACCCCTCCACCCCAGTACCAAAGCAGGGATGCCTAGCATGGTATCAAAAGGCTGACCATACACCTGTGTATTGACAGGCAGTGTTGACTGGGATCAACAGCTTAATGTGATTCAAGTGACAACACTGCAAATGATGCTGGGACAGTAAGCAGGACACATGATGAAAACTCTGAATTCCGCCCATGTGTGACGAAGACACAACAACAGTTGGACAGAGTCATTGGCCATTGAACAGGCTGAGGCCTGTGAGCCACACAGATTGTCAGACCCTAAACATGTGTGCAACGCAGGACTGAGCCACAGTTGACATGGGAAGGCTGATGAGATGCCAGGCAATGTATGTAACCAAGGACTTGTATTACAGTGATCATCCAGTCAAGGACACATAGGGGCATGCGTGCAATGCACATGGAGCATGAATGGGCACTCATGTCCCTGCAGGACATCTGACCTATGCACAGTAAAAGTGAGATAACCTGCATCAAGGACTAAGGCTGTACCACACGGCATATGTCTGGCAGATTCTACGCTGGAAGTTAGCATCTACACAGGACACATGAACAAGAAAGTACACATTGGCAAGATTGAAGCAGACCAGTGCAAAGGTGGAACTGGGGTGCATAGTGGCGGAGGAGGGGCAAGGGAGCATGCCTACATGGAGTCCTCGCATGCAGGCAGAGGAGACATGCATGACGGAAGCATTGCATTACTTACACATCAGAACCATGTACAAGTCACATGTAGCGGCAATCATGCACAACACATCCCACAAGTGAAACACACACGTCCTCAACAAACACGCATCAACACTCACTGGACTGTGCATCAAAGTCCAGCATCTCTCCCACTCCTTCGACCAATTCAGGTGGTATGAACTCCGCAACGAGAGCCTCATGCGGAGTGAGCTCTTCCTCCTCTGGTGCAGGCCCACCGCCAGTCACCAGAGTCAAGTTGTAATTAGAGGCACGCTTAGCCTTAGTGCTGCGTTTGATGTCATTCCAACGCTTTTTGCACTCTTACGCTGTGCGCACCTCATGGCCGAATGAACTGACATGTTCCGCAACATGCTTCCAGTGGGTGTCACGTTGGGCAGCTGTAGTCTGACTATTGGCACCCACTAGAATGTCACGGCTGTGGCCCCGCACGTAGTCCACGAGGAAGTCCAGTTCCTGCTTACAGAAAGGCTTCTTCCTCGACGTGCAGTAGGTCGTGGCTGTGTGTGGGGTCCCAGCCTGTGCTGCAGGTGCAACCTTCCTCCTCTTGGACTGTGGCGCAGACCCTGGCTGGCTAATGCCGCCCTGACCAGAATGGCCAGTGGGTTCGGTGGATTGAGCCAAGGGAGTGGCAGGTGGAGGGATGACCAAAGGCCTGACTTGTGTCAGTGGCAGCTGGGTGCCCACTAATGGACCCTGCGCAGCAACATCAGCTGTGGCAGGGTCATTGACCGCATCGGTCCTGGTTGGCAGACTCACAACCGGGGTGCTGTTGGGTGCATCTGCCCCTGCACTTGCCAACACCCGGCTGTTCGGGGCAGCAGATGACATGACTGCCCCAGGGACACGTGTCTTGGTCTGAGCAGCCCGGCCTGCCCCTATGGTTTCCCCCCTAGCCTGTTGGAGATCTACCAAGGGCTCTTCAAGTGCCAAGGCAGCCTGCGCTGGCAAACCCCGAGCCTGGATGTCCGTGTCCACAGCTGCACCTGCAGCTACCACTACCCTTGGGCCTGCGGCAGTCAATGGAATGGACTGCCGGGTCAAATGGGTGCCAGTGCCAGATGCAGGAGCTGCATCCCCCGGAACCACAGGGAGTGGTGGCATGACTGCACCTACACATGGCACAACATTGTGCTCAAGTGGCGCACCCCTGCCTCTTCCCCCTCTGTGGCCGCCCTGGACACCCTGGAGTCCCCCTACTCCCTGTTCACCAGGGCTACGTCCCCGACCACGCCCGCCACGAGGAGGACGCCCAGCTGAGGCACCCCTCACCTTTGGTGGCCTCCCAACCATGGCACAGATGTAGTAGTGCTGGTACAGATGGAGTGGTGCCAATGGGAGGTGTACACCACAATTGACCTGGGCAATTGGGGTGAAGGGGGTGGGAAGCAAGATGTTAACAGCCCCCCTGCACCTGCAAGGCTGTATGTGACCCCAGTGATGTGGTGACGGGTCACGCAACGCTCAGGCACCCCAAAACTGCAGTAAAACCATGCACGCAACCCTGCAGCCTACATGCGTGGATTCAACCTCCCGCAGTATGCGGTGGCACCCAGTAACACGAATAATGCGTACACGTGGGAAACGCAGGCTACTATGACATCGAAAATGGGTGCGATACACAGGGGCACCCGCAGTGGGAAAAAGAGCGTGTGTGACTCAAGAAGAGATACGTCCTTGATAGCTGTGAAGTTGTGATGGCGCGCAAAACAACAGGAAGCAGCAACACATGTCGGTCTCCACGAAAGGCACGTACAGCTCACCTTTAACCCGTGCTGAGGGAAACGCACGCGCGCGTCACGTCACTTACGCGCAAGGGCCCTTTCCTCGTATTACACGCGGAGATGCAGTTTTTCACGTGCGCTGAAATGCCCATGCACGCCTGTGCGCGTCACGTCACAGGGGCGCTTGCGTTTCAGGGGCCTTCTGTCCAATGAAATTGCGTATGCGTGCAGACGCGCTTACGCGCTAACGGCCTTTCCTCGAATTACACGCTGACATGCTGAATTTTCACGTGCCAAATCACTCCGTATCAAGCTGGCCACGCGTAAGCACACGGAAGACCACGCTCCGCCCAGAAGGCCGAACTACTGCCCCCCAGAGCCCCGAGCACGCTCCCACCTGCCATCTGCTGCTGCCTGACTGCCTGCTGCCCACGTGCCCTGCCATTTGCTGCCTGCACATCAGCCAGGGGTGCTGTTGCTGTGACCACCCCTGCTGGAACCGAAGACTCCCGACTGGGATTCCATCGCTCCACAGCCCAGCCCCAGGACCCAGTTGCCCACCCACCCCTGCCTCTGGGGTTGTCATGTCGGGCACTGCAACATCTGGCACCACTGGCAACCCCCGGCCAGAGAGGCAGAGGGGCACCAGCTTCAGTGCAACCGAAGTTGGTGTCCTGGTGGAGCAAGTCCTGGGGCAGTATGATGCCCTCTTCGGAAGTTCCCGCGCCAACAAGGAAGGATGGACTCGGATCTGGACTGACATCGTGACTGCCATCAACGCGGAGGGGGTGGCAGTCCGCGACTTCCAACATGTCAAGAAGCGCTGGGAGGACATCAGGTCCAGGACCCTGAACAAGGCCCGGTGCCTCTTGAAGGCAGCGGATGTCAAGGGGCGCCGCGGCCACTTGTCGGAAGATCAGATGAGGGTCCTGGAACGCATATCCCCAGCGCTCCACGTCCAGGTCCTTGAGAGGCAGACCCGTCTGGTGTCGAGCGGTAAGTGTACATGCATCCTGATTGTGAGCTGTGCGTGTGGTGATGTTTCAGTAGTGTGCAGGTTGCACATCTGTTTGTATGGGGTCGAGTATGGGTGGGGGTGTACAGGGCCGTGGGGCTAACAAATGCGAGGGCTGGAATGTGTGAGACATGGATGGTGCTTGTGTGTCTAGGCTTGCATGCCAAATGCAGTTGTGTGGGCACACATGTTTGGATGAATGTGTATGTAAGTAGACATGTCCGTGATGTCACGCATGTATGTTGTTTTCAGTTGCATGTATCAGCACTGTGTACATGTGCATTTGTGTGTATTTGACAAGGGTGCAACAGTGATGCAACATGGATGCATGTGACAGCCGGATGTGGAAGCCTGATTGGCCGATGTGACATGGATGCCCATCTGAACACTGCGACACTTGGCAGAGGTGTACACATGCATGCAAGTGTGGTGGTGTGTGTACATGTGTGGTGCACTTCCTGTGTTGCATGTGATGTCTGGCTCAGCTTTGCCTGCTCATGCTCTTGTATGGGTATGGATGGTGCAGGCAGTTGCGATATGGCTGTGGTATGGCTCATGTATGGGAGTTGAAATGACATGTGTGTTGGGGATTGTGATGGCATGTCTGAGGTTTGCCAATGCCACTCATGTACAACTGTCATGTGTGTATGTGTCCATTGTACAGTGCCCTGATGCCTGTGTTTTATTTCTCCCTGTCTGCAGCGTCAACTGATGAAGAGGGCGGAGAAGGTGCTGTGGAGCACAGCGGCGGGGATCCCACCGCCAGCCGGAGACGCAAGGCCCGGCTCCCCTCACATGTTGTCATCTTGTCGGGGAGTGAGAAGTCCGGTGCCGCATCCCAGGCCGCAGCTGCCGGGGGGACGTCCAAGAGGCGGAGGTTGGAGTTGGACTCCTCGGCAGCAGAAGGGGCAGCTGGGACCCCACAGGGCCCACCGGGGGAAGATGTCACGGAGTCATCCAGGTTGGTGGGGGGTTTGGTGGAGGAGGAGGCCGTGCAAGCAACAGAGACGGGGTCTGGAGGTGGGGATCCCACTGGTACTAGTGGTGCAGTGCAGGACCAGGGACAGGAGGCAGCACAGGCTGCCGCGGAGGTGCCTGTGTGCAATCCTGTCCCTGATCCTGTCTCTGCATCATCTTGCACCAGCAGGGATGCCTACGTCCAGACCCGTTTTCAGGCAGGGGATTAGCAAACGACAACTGGCCTTCCTCTGCCTGCAGACGTGGCTATCCGGGTCCGGGTTGAGCCTGTCCTGACTGGTGTGGCGTTGCGTCAACGGGCCATGCGAGGTGACCTGCAGTCTTTTCATGAGGAGACTGCACGTCATCTCGAATGGCTCGTTGACCACGTCAGCCTGCTGGGACAGGTCACCCAGGCCGGATTCCTCCGTTTGATGGGGCTTGCTACGACCCCCTCCTCAACTGAACCCCCTACGGGCCAGTCGTCCTCCGTGCCATCTTCCCACCCATCAGTCACCTGGGTGCCCTGTGGAGCTGCCTCTGACGGTGCGGCCAGGCTGGTGGAGGAGGCATCCCTGCCACAGTCGGGAGTCGGACGTCCAGCAGGGGTGGCCACATCAACGACTGCACCCCAGCCGGCGGAGGATGTGCAGGCAGCAGGAGGCAGTGCACGGGCAGAGGCGCAGCAGCAGCAACGTGGTGGGAGCCATGACGGCTCGGGGCCTTCAACATTGGAGGGGCAGGCATTGGCCGGAGGGCAGGAGGACCCAGGACAGAGAGTGTCTTCCGTGTGGCAGCGGTTGGGCCACGCCATAGATGCGGAGTGGCAGCGGGCGGAAGAGGCACGGCTCACAATGGTCAGGGCGGAGAACTCCATGCGGAGGGCCCTGAGGCGGGCCGAGTGCCTCGAGGCAATCCGCAGGGGGTTGGAGGTGGACACGTCGACGGCCCTGCAGACCCTCGGGGCCATGGAGGAGGACCGCCTCTGGGACATTGAGCAGGAGTTCGATGATGCCCTGGCTCGGGACATCCAAAAGTGAGCCGTCAGACTAGCCCGCTGCCCTTGTACATAGTTATGTAGGTAGTGTTAGGTTTCCTTTTTTTTCTAAATTTATTTTGGACCTTTTGGACATTGGCCACATTTTTGTATATAGTTTATTTTATTAGTTAGTGTAGTTAGATAGGTTTCATTTCTTTTGTTGGGATAATGGACTCTGGCTTGTTCGTCTGTACATAGTTCACTGTTGGATTTTATTTTTCTTTCACAATTTACCCATGGAGCAATGGCTTTCAATTATTATTTCCCATTGGATTTTATTTTGTGGACAGTGACTTTGGACACCATTACTTTGGATTATGATTTTTGGTTTTGCTTTTTTTCACGGACATGCTTCTTTTCATTTTTGTACATTCCCATTTCTGTTTCTTTATTTTTGATTCTATGTATGTTTCCTTTAATACATATTTTTTTATCAAACTTCAATGTGTAGTATCATCTCATTGGTTTCATGCATATCATGATGTGGGTTTTGAGATTCACTGACACCCACTGGGTGTATGTGAGGGAAATGTGTTTGTTTCGAAACTTGCAATTGGTGTTCTGTCATGTAATTGCCAATTATGAGTGGGTGGATGCAATACTCGGATGGGTGTTTTGCATTTGGAGGCTGACCATAGGGACCAGGGATCTAGATTGTGATGACATGTTGGCTGGGGAACATGAGTTGGGGCCTGCTGGGGGGTGGGGTGGTGGGGAACTTGAGTTGGACATGGGTGGGGGCCTGCTGGCAGGTGCCCCACAGTGCTGGGGGGTGGGGGTGGTGGGGAACATGAGTTGGACATGGGTGGGGGCCTGCTGGCAGGTGCCCCACAGTGCTGGGCGGGTGGGGGTGGTGGGGAACATGAGTTGGACATGGGTGGGGGCCTGCTGGCAGGTGCCCCACAGTGCTGGGGGGTGGGGATGGTGGGGAACATGAGTTGGACATGGGTGGGGGCCTGCTGGCAGGTGCCCCACAGTGCTGGGGGGTGGGGGTGGTGAGAGACATGGGTGGGGGCCTGGTGGAGGGAGACCCTGCACTGCTGGGGGATGGGGGTGGTGGGAGACATGAGTTTGGGCCTGGTGGAGGGTGCCCCTGCATTGCTGGGGGATGGGGGTGGTGTGAGACATGGGTGGGGGGCTGGTGGAGGGTGCCCCTGCACTGCTGGGGGGTGGGGGTGGTGGGAGACATGGGTGGGGGCCTGGTGGAGGGTGCCCCTGCACTGCTGGGGGTGGGGGTGGTGGGAGACATGGGTGGGGGCCTGGTGGAGGGTGCCCCTGCACTGCTGGGGGTGGGGACATGGGTGGGGGCCTGCTGGCAGATGCCACACAGTGCTGGGGGGTGGTGCGGAACATGAGTTGGACATGGGTGGGGGCCTGCTGGCAGGTGCCCCACAGTGCTGGGGGGTGGGGGTGGTGGGAGACATGGGTGGGGGCCTGGTGGAGGGTGCCCCTGCACTGCTGGGGGTGGGGGTGGTGGGGACATGGGTGGGTGCCTGCTGGCAGATGCCCCACAGTGCTGGGGGTGGGGGTGGTGGGGAACATGAGGTCGACATGGGTGGGGGCCTGCTGGCAGGTGCCCCACAGTGCTGGGGGGTGGGGGTGGTGGGAGACATGGGTGGGGGCCTGGTGGAGGGTGACCCTGCACTTCTGGGGGATGGGGGTGGTGGGAGACATGGGTGGGGGCCTGGTGGAGGGTGCCCCTGCACTGCTGGGGGATGGGGGTGGTGGGAGACATAGGTGGGGGCCTGGTGGAGGGTGCCCCTGCACTGCTGGGGGGTGGGGGTGGTGGGAGACATGGGTGGGGGCCTGGTGGAGGGTGCCCCTGCACTGCTGAGGGGTGGTGGTGGTGGGGACATGGGTGGGGGCCTGCTGGCAGGTGCCTCACAGTGCTGGGGGGTGGGGGTGGTGTGGAACATGACTTGGACATGGGTGGGGGCCTGCTGGTACATGGTACAGCGAAAGACCTACTTCAAGAAATTGACTATATCCAGAAAAAATATTTTGGAAGTGAAAGCCATTTACAGAATGAAATAGCTTTAAACCAAATTAGCAACAATTCTACACATGGCAACCTTTTGCTAAACACATACAAAAAAGAAATACTAAAATTTAAAAGTCCATCAGCTGAAGTACCAAACCATGTATGTGTATGTTGCCGCAGAAATGTTTATAAACATAACACGAAAACTGTAGACCTATCATATAAAATAGAAGACAATGAAGATTCTAAATGGTTTGCATTAGCTCTCTACCTTGAAGCAGAAAACAAATACGAAATAAGTGACTCCTTAATACTTTGCAGTTACTGCACTACAAAACTTGACAACAACCAACTCCTTCACGTGTTATCACAAATAATTTGGAATTATACCCACTACCAAAACCCCTAAAAAATGTAATGTATATGAGAGCATCATAACTCAAACAGTACAACCCTTTCAAGCAATAATATGCCTTCAACCAAAAACAGTAAAATTACCTCCCTCTGAATTGGTAAAAGGCATTTGTGGAAAAGTAGTTTATTTACCATTAGATCTAAAAGAAAATGTGCATACTCTAGGAGTGCAACGTCCAATGCAGCAATCTTTAATTATCTTAGTAAATGGAGTACTTACAAAAGACAAAATAATATGACAACAGCTGGTAGATTTATACAAAGGTAGACAAGCCTTACAATATCTTAAAGAGAATAATGAATATTACAAAGAAATTAATATTGAAGAAAACTTGAAAGATACAACTGAAATAATTCAAGAAACACAAGAAGCTGGTCAATTTGAGCTACTAGATCCTGCTACAATATCAAATACCATTATACAATTCATCCTTTGCACTCTAATGACACCATAGAAGATGCACTGGAAACATACCAAATGCGTCAAACAAAAGGATCACCAATCAACATATGGGAAAAAAGTATAGAAGCACGTGCTTTTCCTCTACTCTTTCCTACTGGCAAAGGAGGTATGATGATAGACCTATTCAAATATCAGCTTCAGAATACCGCTCATTACGGATGTATTCTGAAGATCCCAGATTTAGGCAAAATGTGGAATACATATTCCACCTACTCTTTGAAAGTGAACTAGCAACTTTATGTTACGGAGTTGCACACATTTTAAAATCAGGATCCCACTTTCAAAATATGACAGCTACACAATTATTACAAAAAGTGCAACAAAAGGATGAGGTTTTACAACCAAATATTACAAATCTATTAGCAAATATGCATGGTACTAAAGAGTACTGGTTTCAACGTCATGGAGATGTACGTTGTATGATCAGAAACCTTGGCCCACCCACTTGGTTTGTTACATTAAGTTGTGCAGAATATGCATGGGAAGATTTACATGATTTCCTACGCATATCAAATAAAAACAAAACAAACATATATATAGTAACACTAGGAGAACTTTGTTCTTTGGATCCTGTTAATGTTGAAAGATATTTTCACCATCGCTTCATTGCTATGCTACATTTTATTTGTAATAAAACTGTTCCTCCCCTTGAAGAAGCCAGAGGAGCACCACATATCCACATGCTTTTATGGATTAAAGATGCTCCTAAATTTGGTCAAGACAGTGATGCCATTGTTTTACAGTTTATCGAAAAATATGTCACTTGTGAAATTCCATCAGAATCCACAAATAGTGATCTTCATGCACAAATTTTACAATTTCAAAGACATAAATGTGGCAAATAGTGTTGTCGCAAATACAAAAACAAAAGGAAATACTACACCAAATGCCGATTTGGTTTCCCTAGACCAGTTACAAATGCAGGTCAGGTGAACAACCTCATGTCTTCAGTTAGACATAGTGGTAAAGGTAAGTCACCTAAAAATACATATTACATAAAAAGAAAAGAAGAAGAAAACTACATCAATGATTATAATGCAATCATTGCCCACTTATGGAATGCAAACATAGATGTGCAGTACATTGCAGACAATTCTACTGCAGTTGCACAATATGTCACAGCATACTTAACCAAAGCAGAGAAGATAGAACTCCAAGACCTCTGGAATGACCTGTCATCAGATAAAACAGTGTTTTAGAAATTATACAGCTTGGGCATAACAATGCTCTCCCATAGAGAATGTGGATCATATGAAGCAGCTGATTGTTTAACTGGTACTGCATTGTATGGTAAATCTGAAAATATAGTATGGCTAAGTCTTGGTCCAGCTAAATCTAGAAAAAGAGTTCTAAAAACATACAGAGATATAGAAACAATAGCCAAACATGATCCCAACAGCCAAGACATTTTAAAAAACTATTTATTGGACACATACTACCCAAACAGAAGTAATACATTGGAAACCATGTGTCTATACCACATAGCCCAAAACTACACATACAAAAATAATATAAAACCTGATAACAAAAGGTAAATATAGAGTGACAAACTGTGAAGGCAGCTTAGTTAAACTCACTAAACCAAATTTGATTAACCATATCAAATTGCCATTGAAGACTCCTCAACATAAAGAAATATATTACATGTGCCTGCTACAACTCTTTAAACCATGGAGAAAAGAAGGAGGAATACTAGAAAACTATGACTCATATGAAGATGCTTTCAAAGCAAATGAAAGCACTATAACTGATGTAAACTTTACACAATGCAAAACAATATTGCACAATGAACAGCAACACGAAGAAGACCTCCAGGCCCAACTAGATAAAGACACTCCCGACAGTAGTCAACCTTCTGTAACAGGAAGCCAAGAACCCTGGGAGAACCACTAATAATAAATGAGGCAGAATTAGCTATGATAGAAGTAGAAAACACTATGTGTCAGTATGAAGATAAAGAAGACTTAACTATACTACAATCAAAACTAAACAACGAACAACGTAGCATTTTTGAAGAAGTAACAAAACAAATTGCACATGGTGTACAGCATGAAAATAAAGAATGTTCCTGCCATAATTATAAACCTATACTACTGTACGTCAGTGGTGAAGCTGGTTCTGGCAAAACATTCCTAATCAAAATCATCAGTAAATTCCTTCAACAATTGACAAACAACAAACTGCCAGCTGTTGTCACTGCCCCCACAGGTTTAGCTGCCTACAACATAGGTGGTGTCACTTTACACCCATTACTACCATTGCCAGTAGAACACCAGAACAAATTAGACTATTACAAACTTTCTGCAGAAGCTGCAATGGAACTACGCAGAGTATTGAAACAAATGAAAATGCTACTAATAGATGAAGTGAGCATGGTCTCCAACCCAATGTTGGCTTTGATTCACCTCAGATTACAAGAAGTACTGAAAACAAACTATGAAGAGCTCTTTGCAGGAAAACACATTATTGTTGTCGGAGATCTTCTTCAATTGACACCAGTAAAAGGTGAGCCTATTTTTAAAACATTAGGACACAAACTCTGACGTAAAACTGTTGGCAGCATTGGAAATGTCAACCTTTGGCAACATTTCCAATACAGAGAATTAACAGAAAACATGCGGCAATCTGCAGATCTCACTTATGCCAACATCTTAAAAAGTATCAGAGTTGGTATACTCTCTAAAGAAGTAGAAACAATATTGAAAACCCGGCAAATTAATGCACTTTATGGCGATAATGCATGTGCTACAGATGTTATGGAAAAATTAGCCCACAAAAATGTCAATTGTATGGCCTTAATGCCAACTCTTGCAAGCTGTTTCAAATTCAATGAAATAATGTTAAGTAAAGAAATGCAACCAATAATGGAAATTAGCGCCACAGACAAACTAGATGTACATGGTATGACACTACCTATGTGTGACCAAGCCACAACAAGACAAAATAGTTTAGAAAAATCAATCTCAAACACAGCAGGCTTAGAAAAGATATTCAAATTATCCTTAAATTGCAGAGTAATGCTTAAACGTAACCTTGGCATGGACCGTTGTTACAGTTGGTACAGTTGTTGGCTTTCAAACATAACCACGAGACAACAAAATTCAGTGTGTCAATATACTCTTTGACAAACTTTCAGAAGTTAAAAGGATAGGACGCTCAACAGCTCCATTCCTTCTCTTCAAAGACATGTATGTACGCAGAGAACAATTTTCTCTAATCTTGCATACGCAGTCACGATTCATAAATCACAAGGTCTTACCCTAGACAAAGCAATGATAGATATTGGTAACACAGTCTTTAAAGAAGGCATGAGCTACGTAGCACTATCACGCTTTCGTACACTTGACGGTCTATTTCTAATCAACTTTGATGCAAGTAAAATAAACGCTGATATTCCTTGCATTTTAGAATACAATAGACTTCGCTCACTATGCACTCCCCCTCTAAACACATATTCTGTTTCACAAAAAGTAAAACATTATAAAAGAAAAATAAATCAAACAGAAAAGCAACAGGATGTCACTGCAAATCCTCCAAAGAGAGTAAAAGAAAGTAATACTTCATCAAGTGCCACAAGCAAAAAAGAATCAATTAGGGAAAGTAAACCAGGTACCTCTTTAAAGAAGGAAGACAAACTCCAAAAAAAGCAGTCAGATTCAGAACTACCTGGTATATTTAAACTCTCAAATATAGTTGGTGTAACTTGCTACACAAATGTAACAATGAATATTCTATTTGAATTACCACCAATTGTTGAGAACATTTACTTACACAGGACAGACCCATTGTGTTTGCAAATGTTAGTACTTCACAGAAATGCAGCAAACAATCCTGACAACACGTATAGTGTTTATGGAATAAGACAACAATTTGACTACTGTGCTGGAATTGTGAAATTCACTATAAACTCACAGGAAGATCCACAAGAAAATTTCTAATGCACTTATTACAAGTACTGGAAAACAAAAACATACCTATAAATGAAATCCTCTAGATTTCATACATGTGGAAACATACATGCACTCTCTGCAACAATTTGACACAAGAAGAAATTCCCAATGAACGCTTTGTATATATATCAATACCTAATTGTGAATCCATTCCATTTCAGCAACTTGTACAAAATGCAAACCATGGTAGATTATGTTCTACCTGCAATTCAGATAATCACTCCACGTTAGTAATACAAACACATAGTAAATATGTAATACTGATGCTTCTACGTTACAATGCAGATGGTACCAAAAACAACTGCAAGCTGACTTGGTAAGAAAACCTTCACAACAATAGGTATAATCTACCACGCAGGAGCCACAACCAATTCAGGGCACTACACTGCATATATAAAAAAGAAATGTGGATGCTTTCAATGTAATGATAGTACCATTACTCTAAAGCAGAGATTACAATCTTACAAACGCTTATTTAATGTTCTTAAAACCAAAATTTGATAACTAAACTGTACTTAAACCTCAAGTAAACCTGTAGCAAATGTGAACTGTTAGAATATTCCAAAAGCTATCTAACTGCCCAAAAGATTCTACAACAATTAATCACATAAATGAATACCACTAAATTAGAGCAAAACATAGACAATTAGAATACGCCAATTGGTATCAAACTGTCCCAGAATTTAACAATATCTAAACAGATAAATCAATACCACTAAAATATATCAAAAAATAGACAGTTAGAATACGCCAATTGGTATCTAACTGTCCCAAAATTTAACAATATCCAAACAGATAAATCAATACCACTAAAATATATCAAAAATGAGACAGTTAGAATATGCCTACTGGTATCAAACTGCTCCAAAATTTCATAATATCCAAACAAATAAATAATATGTTACTACTCTAAAAAAAATGCAACAACCCAATGTATAAAGCATTAGCCAAAAACAACAAATGAACACTGAAAACAAACAAACAAATAAACTGTAGCATAACAGAAAAAGTTTTTTTTTTAATCCAACATGGATTTTCTTTGCTCCCCAGACCCAATGATTTTAGCAACAAACACAGAAACTGAGCAAATTGCACAGTACTCTGGTTTGTAATCTACTAAATATGAGGGTCCAAAAAAAAAAAAGTTGATTATACAATGTAAAAAGTAATTACAAAATACTAATACTAACATGCTATTTTCTTTTATCACAGAAATTAACAAGAAACACATGTACTCCAGTTACTAAACCAAAAAGTAAGTATATTATACACTCTATGCCCTGGCCACAACCATCACAGCATATCACACCGATAGTATCTTATAACTTTGTTCCTTATGCATTCGTTTTTGACCTAAAGTTATAAGCAACTATAAATGTGATATGCTGCGGTGGTTATAAATGTGATATGCTGCGGTGGTTATAACCTAAAGTTATAAGCAACTATAAATGTGATATGCTGCGGGCATGCCCTGGCCACAACCACCGCAGCATATCACACCCATAGAGTAAAACATTTCAACTATGGCCTATGGAAACTTTTAATGTCCACGGACATTACCAGTGTTCTTAGAACACTTTCAATTTGCCAGCGAACAATACGGACAGCGTCTTCAGAACACCCCTACGAACATTTCATTACAATGCGAAAGTTCTTAGAACACTTTCAACTTGCCATCGCACAATACGGACAGCGTCTTCAGAACACCCCCTACGAACATTTCAGGACACCGCGAGAGTTCTTAGAACACTTTCAACTCAACAACGAACAATACGGACAGCGTCCTCAGGACACCCCCTACGAACATTTCAGGACAACGTGTGTGTTCTTAGAACACACCCCCATTTGGTTTCTGCGCGAAAAATTCAGGACAACGCGAGAGTTCTTAGAACACTTTCAACTCGACAACGAACAATACGGACAGTGTTCTCAGAACACCCCCATTTTGTTTATTTGCGAACATTTCAGGAAACCCTGAGTGTTCTTAGAACACTTTTAACTTGCCATCGAACAATACGGACAGAGTCTTCAGGACACCCCCTGAGAATATTTCAGGACACCACGAGTGTTCTTAGAACACTTTCAATTTGCCAGCGAACAATACGGACAGCGTCTTCAGAACACCCCTACGAACATTTCATTACAATGCGAAAGTTCTTAGAACACTTTCAACTTGCCATCGCACAATACGGACAGCGTCCTCAGGACACCCCCTATAAACATTTCAGGACAACGCGTGTTTTCTTAGAACACACCCCCATTTTGTTTTTTTGTAAACATTTGAGGACACCGAGACAGTTCTTAGAACACTTTCATCTTGCCATTGAACAATACGGACAGCGTCTTCAGGACAACCCCTACGAACATTTCAGGACAACGCGTGAGTTCTTAGAACACACCCCCATTTTGTTTATTTATGAACATTTCAGGACACTGAGACAGTTCTTATAACACTTTCAACTTGCCATCGATCAATACAGACAGCGTCTTCAGGACACCCCCCACGAACATTTCAGGACACCGCGAGAGTTCTTAGAACACTTCAGGACAACGCGTGTGTTCTTAGAACACACCCCCATTTTGTTTATGTACGAACATTTCAGGACAATACAAGAGTTCCTAGAACACTTTCAACTTAACAATGAACAATACGGACAGCGTCCTCAGAACACCCCCATTTTGTTTATTTGCAAACATTTCAACACACCCTGAGTGTTCTTAGAACACTTTCAACTTGCTATCGAACAATACGGACAGTGTCTTCAGGACACCCCCTGCGAACATTTCAGGACGCCGAGACAGTTCTTAGAACACTTTTAACTTGCCATCGAACAATACGGACAGCGTCTTCAGGACACCTCCTAGAAACATTTCAGGACAACGCAAGAGTTCTTAAAACACTTTCAACTTGACAACGAACAATACGGACAGCGTCATCAGAACATCCCCATTTTGTTTATTTGCGAATATTTCAGGACACCTCGAGTGTTCTTAAAACAGTTTCAGCTTGCTTGCGAACAAAACAGACACACATTGAGTCCTCAGAACACCCCCCATTCAGTTTATTTAGAACATTTCAGAACACCCGTGATGTCTGCAGACAAATCGAACACAAAAAGAACATCTACCATATAAAAAAGCACAACATTTAACCTATCTCATACCCTTCCATCCTCCGCAAACACTCCTACACACCAACACACTCTACTAAATACACATTTTGAACAAACTTCTACCGAAAATCTGACCCGTTTCACGCTTAACACCATCCAATCAGCGAACACGTCGCATGTCTGCGGAAATCACGCAAGCCGATTGACCAATCAGGACACTGTCCGCGGAGCGAACAGGGAAGTGTGTCCGCGGACCGAACACAGATATCACAAATTTTTTTGTACCTACTTTTTGGTCATTTTAAAAAAAAAACTACTGGATGGATTTTCACCAAATTTGCAAAAGCACGTTTTCAGGACCAAGCCGCTGCTCCTGGTCCAAATTTGGTGAAGATCCGTCCAGCAGTTTGGGCTGTAGGCGCGAGCAAAAATGTTTCCCGTTTAGTCTTTGGTAAAAAAAAAGTTTTGGGACCCCCCCTATAACTCCTCCTGGACGAATTCTCACCAAACCTTTCAAAAAAATTCAAAGTGGGCCATATACTTTTTTTTGCAAAGTTTGGTGAGGATTCGTCCAGGGGGAGCGAAGTTATAAGCCGCCCAAAAAGTGCTCTTCCTATGGAAACAGCAACTTAACCATAACTACACAGCCTCTACCGTATGTATATATACACAAACAAATAGGGGTCAGACTTCTGCCCTTCAAACTTTTTGCCCTCAGTCATTTTGTCCTATTCCGATGAAGATGACTATGTTCAAGATACAAAGACAAGGCTACGAGCTCACACTAAAAATTACGTGATCAGATACGAAAAGCCTGGAGTAAAATCAGATGGGAATGGGAAGTAAACAGAAGACTTGAGAGCCCAGGAAAATCTGCAGAGGAAATTCGTAGATGGAAGAACAGAGGCCAGATGCATATTTTTGGATCACTGTTATCACCAGATGGCTGGGAAGAAGGATTGATCATCTGCAGAGCCTGGGTGGTCATTGATTGGTATCAGCCATCCATTGACATAGTGCAGAATGGATGCAAGCCACTATGGTCAAGACTTGCTAAGCTACTAAAAAAAGCGTGTGCTGCAAACTCTCATCTCAGAGCAGGTTATCATGCCATGTTCTTTCTGGAGAGGAGCGCCTGCTAACTTCTTTTAAATGTTTGCAAGGAACCTGGGGTTGGTCACCCTGAGTTACCTGGGGGCAACCAGACTTGGACTCCCTGCTCACTGTGCTCAGAGAGACAAAGCTTCACCTCACTGATGAGGCCCAACAAGGCTGAAACACGTGTACGGGGTTGCTTTTGATACTCTTGTTCAGAGAGGAATTGTCTTGGCATTTCGGTGCTGGACTGCCCATGTGGGCGGGACAAAGACTGATCTGCAAATGGATATTTCCCATCTGTGAAAGGTACACTGAGCAACAAGCGTGTGTTGCAAACTCTCATCTCAGAACAGGTTATCATGCCATGTTCTTTCGGGAGAGGAGCGCCTGCTAACTTCTTTTAATTGCTAAGATACTAACCTGGGCTGAAGATAGAGGAGGACCCTTGCAGATAGTGCCTTTGCACAGTGCAAAGCTGTGCTCCAGAAACAATGGCACAAGAAAAGTTGGAGAAAACCAGAACTGTGGTTGAATCTTTGGTGTACCACGAATGGAACTTGTAACAGCAGTGATAATGGATCATTACTGGGCTTGTGAATCCAGAGCTTATATGAAGCTACCCAAAGACTGGGGAGGATGATGCTCATTAATGAATGTTCATGTTCCAGCGTTGGTGACTCCTAAATGTGACTTAAGCCTTAACAGTTTTCTGAAAGCAGATTCTCAAACGAGGAAGAAGAGATCCGTAGAGCTGATAAATCAAATGAAAAGAGAGAACTATTTCTCTGCCAAGTCAATAGAAGCTTTTGATGCCATCCCATTCGAACACAGATTGTTCAGCCAGACTTCGTCAATATTCACTTTGATCTTTATGCCGAGTATCCAGGTTGCAGCAAAAGCCAAATGGATGCAGATTACCAGATGGGATTTGCTGCAGAGAATCAACACTACCATAAAGTGATTCAATGCTATCATCGAAGAGATGGAAGCCATATGACTGATGGCTCTTCAGAATAGATGTGTGTTGGACATGATCACATCTATGGATGGAGGTGTTTGTGCAAAAATCAGGGAATCATGTTGCACATTCATACCGTCTCATGATGGCGAGAATGGCACCTTGATAGAGGCCATAGATATGCTGGCGAAGGTACACATCCAGATGATGGACAAAGTAGAAGACATTGCTGATGATAGCTGGTTTGGATCACTCCTTTCTTGGTTTACACAGTCCGGATGGTAGATATACTCCAGTTTCTTGGAGCATTGATCGTGATGTATTGTTTGGATTTTGTGTGACTAAAATATTAATCCCACAATGTAAGAAGACAGCAAAGAAAGCCATATGGATGAAAATCATGATTGATGTTGAATCAGGATGGAAGGCCAGAGATCTGACAGATGAAGAAATCAGAGACTTTGTGAAGGTCAGTATTCATGCACCTAAGGGAACGAAGTTCCTGTATCCAAAGAACCATAAGCAATTTGTGGGAAAGTGGATCTACTGCAGTCCAAGTGGACAGTGCATACCCATGACGTGCAACAAGGATGAACATGTAAAATCAGCTGGATGCCTGAAAGGAGTCATAAAGATATGAATCCCAAAGAAGCATTTCTTCAGAAGAGTATGTCTAGATGAGAAGGATGATGGGAGAGTGGTCGATATATCCCCCAGAGGGGGGAGTGTAGAGAAGGAGCCAAGTACCACCATCTCAACCACCTTGCCCATATTGTCTATATTTTGGGAACAGGAGTGTGAGACACATGCAGTACCATAGAAGCTAAAGATACCAAGGAGAATCCTGGAAGCAAGGTTCCCATTCAGAAAGCCATAATTACATACGAGACAGTATGATGGCCATTTGAATGAAATTCCAGAAGAAACAGGGCAGATGAATGGAAGAGAAGAATGGTGACATCACATATGAAGTAAGACTGACGTACATAGAGAAGATGCAGAGACAAGAGAATACAGATATTCTATAAGACATCAAGAAAATATCAAAGATAAGTGACATCACTGGCTCAAGATGAAGAAATGTATGCTACAGAAACAACGAAGATTTCAAGTTATTTTATATGTGTACATAGGCAAAGAAATGCAAGTAGTTGAAAAATTCTTGAGGCTGGATTTATAGTGAAAGATTGCGGCATGTGCCAACGTATACATACATAGGAATGAGTAAATAATGGATGTTTCCATGACGTAGTATAGCAGGGCTGGACAAGAAAGGAAGGCCTTTACAGTGTGTCACAATTATAAAAGAAATGGAATTACAGGATTGAAACTCAGATAGGCGAGGTTGGATGAGCCCCAAGCAGCCAAGGTCATATCAGACTGGGATGAACAGACATTGGATACAAATCGTGTGAAAGAACGAAACTCCTATTCGAAGGCATGGATACAAACAAGGAAGACATCAGAGGTCTATTAGAAAATATTATTTCAAATACACTACAGCTCAATTTTGTGGTCTTCAGTCACGTGGAAGGATAAAGTTGGACAAATATGACGACCACACCTACACATGGATGCAGAGTGTGCCTTCACTCCCCTGAATTCTCCATAGCAAAGAACACTGCCAAGGACAAGTTCAAAGCCTTAACTGACAGCAGACCACTGAGGTGATGATAGATGATATGCTAATTGGTGGGAAGCTATGGTTATGACCAGCTCACCAGTACCTGGAAGTCCATCCTGCGTGCTGCTAACATCGGTGGAAAAGCACTGACAGAGGTTAGAGTGCCAACCAATTGTAGGGGGCTGCGTGATTAGTTTGTGTAACCAATGGGACGTTGTGTATTTAGTGACGTTCAGAGTGGCCTGTTTGGGGGAGGGCTTAGTTGCCTCACCTGTTGTTAGGGATCCTATTCCTCTCTTAGACTAGTATGGAAAGTATACTTAGATGTACCCTTCTGTCCTATCACTTTCGTCAATAGGTTTTTATAGTTTGCCACGTAGGACGATGTTAGTAGATATTTGGATTGATATTAACAGTGACATATTTTTACTTTAAAGAAGATGCTTTTTCTGATGCAAATTGAGAAACAATGCGCTGAGATGTCTGTTGATGTCCGTTGTACTCCCTGTTTAAGATCATTGATATTAAAACAGTAAACCTTTTGTCAACTACCTGAGTCGTATCGATTATTGATGTTTGATTAACTTCTGCATCTCTATTAATCTCCAGGGTATTGCTACCTCGTCCTAAAGGGCTGGGTGGACCCCCAGTTTATGAACAAAAAGGTACAATTCAATAACACATTTCTGAGTGTTTCGGCTTCCTATATTTCACACAAACTGCATGCGCGTCTTTTCACATGCAGACTTTACCATACACAAAACACCTCCAGGGTGTGCAAACAATTGCCTCTGATTTGAAATCTCTTTAATGGCTCCCAGTGGCTGTGAGCATTAAGTTCAAAACCCTCTGCATTGTCCACAAGGCCTTCTGGAGTTTGGGGCCTCAATACCTGCAACTTTCTCTTCCCAAATATCTTCCTTCTCGAGCTCTTTGCTAATCCACCTCCAACTCCCTCAGAGTCAGTCGCTTCTCCAAGCAACGAGTTGGTGGTAGATCTCTTGCTTCGGTGGGGGTCTCCCTCTGGAAGAGCCTCCCTGAAACTTGAGGAGAATCATCTCCGGTTCCAGAAACACCTCAAAACCTTTCTCTTTGCTTCTGCTTTTTCTTCTCCTCTCCCCTGTTGACTTCCTGGCTGAAACTGAACTGAGACTGGTTACCTGGCCACCCTCTGATCTCGGCCCAGGTCCCCTCCCCCTCCAGTCACACACCTGCACTGCCTTTCTGGCAACCCCCTCTCTCTTGGACTGTTTCTGCATCCTTAGAGTCCCACTACTAGCACTTACATTTATGTCTTCACTTAGCCTTTCACTTGCCACCTGCTGGCCGTACTTCTATTTATTGTTATTTATTCTTTTATCCCATGTACTGCACCGTCCCCTACCCTCCCGCACTTTCCCCTTTCCCCCTTCCCATGCTCTTGCACAATCTGAATGATACCTGGCCTAGTAGGATTGTTGTCTGTCCTTCCCCTGTTCCCCCTCCCTTGCCTCGTCGCCCCTTGAAACACTGGTTATAAATGCCATATCATATAATATCATATCATATCATATAATATAATATCATTACAGCCACATTCTAGGATTGCTAGATGGGGACTTTCAAATTTAGGCCATGCGAACCTTTAATCCTTGAAGTGAATTAATGTATTATCATTCAATATTAAATCAATTAAACAAACTCTCTTTTCCATAAAGTCCCACAATTGCAATGTACTCCTAATTGCAGATGTGTGGGCATATAGATAAATATCTACATCTACCACAAAGCTTTCACTTATCCTCATAAACTCAGTCTACCCTGTATCGGTATATGCACAAAATACTTCCCCAAATAAATTAAACAAGGATTCACCCCTTTTTTTCATGAATTTTGATATGTAAAAGTAGTTTGTTCCATGTGTACCTATACCACCAAGAGTTAACACCCAGCTCCTGTGATTATAAACGCATGTAGGTCCAGAACAGCATGCCAGATTTCCCCCTCATATGTGTTGACCGACTTCCCATTTTTGATATTCAACAAATCTAAGCCGTATATGATGGTAGGTGTAACTTTCACATTAAAACATTCTAATAAGGGTTGCAAGGAATAGCAAAAAATATTCTGCCTGAATATCAACATTTGGGCAATAAAATATTCGACTTTACTCCCTAACTTCTCCTTTATAAAACCCATGTTATTCTTATTTGCAAAAATAAAGTCCAGGTACAAAAGATTATCAGTTTCATCAATGCGGTCCCCATTGATTGACCACTTAAAGTGTTTGTATTTGTATTCCGTTTTTTAAAGTTCAAAATATAACACTTTTGCTGGGTTTATCTCCCTGTCTGTTTTCAGTGGCATATTCCCCAATTCTATCCAGGCATCTCTGTAACCCTACTGGGGTATAGTCCAAAAGGATCAAGTTGTCTGCATATCCTAAACATCCAACCCTCACTCAGCCCACATGTTGAGGGTAGGAATTTAAGTTCTCAATGGCCCTCTGCACATCAGAGATGTATAAGTTAAAGAGTGTCTAAGCCAAAACACATCTTTGTCTTAACCCTGTTTCTGCTGGTATTGACTTTGTGAGAGCCCCTTCAGAATTTAAATGGGCTCTCATGTGTTAAAGAGGCCAGTTCTGCTAGTTTCTTATTGGCTAATCCCCCTCCCTTATCTTTTCTCTGATTTTATACCAGTTTCATTTGTAAGCAACACCATTAAAGAAACATCTATTCTGATATTTAAACTGCTGAATCACTACATATTGGCTTCTGCCCAATGTACTCCCCTTTTGCACACAGCTCTATATTTTCTGTTTGCTCGACACTTTTAAATCTTCATGGGGCTTTGAGACCTATCACCATTTATAATACATGATGTAACATTCATTTTGAAAGAAATGGATCCTTCTACTGATCTATATTCTGTATCAGACATGTATATTATGTGTTAAATATGTAGTGCGCAATGTAAGCATTCCTTTGTTTATGTTGTCCTAAATAAATGTGTGCACTGTCACCTAATTTCTAATGTACCTGCCTATAATAAGGGAAGCCTGACTGCCTTAATGAACCATGCTTCTGACTTTTACAATGTTGGACGGGAAGGCGGGACACATGCCCTTGAATGACATTTTCACCTGTCTATTACCAGAGCGAGGGAGGATATACTCCTCTTCACATTGTTGAAATACAAAAATAAAATGATGTTGAGAAGACCATGGGGTATGCCCTAATTAGATAATTTCATCCACAAGTGGCCTTGGTCCCTTATCAAAGGTGGTAGTTAAATCCAGACTAGCAGAATAGAGGCCATCACCCCTGAATTGTACTGGACTTCTTTTGACATAATGTGTACACCAGGTTATTTAAGGTTGTCCCCAGACCTCTGCTAAATCCTTAAAGATGCTTACCTCTTGATGGTTTCTATCGCACTCTGTAAATCCTTTAAAAATGTTTTAAAAAACACCAGAACCTACTGTTTAAAAAGCTATTAAGACCACAGGTGTTCCAGCACAGCACAGCAGAAATAAGGAATGTTCCTCAGCAACCTGGATGCACTCCCACTATGGAGGACAACCTTGCTGATAGCCATGACCAATCCTCTTCTGATTCAGCAAGATTACTGACTTTACATTTACAGAAATACGCCTGTAATTATACAGGTTCGCTTTTCTAAATTAACTAAACCAAAGCCTATTTAGCATATTAGAACCCAGCAAGAGTTAATGAGCTTGTAAAACACACTCTGTCCTTACCTGCCTGAGAAGGTGCCGCCCTCCACAGCGTCCAAAATTCTTTCTGCCTCTTGCGGCCATGTAAAGGCAGACAGGACCATATGTAGTTCCATCTCCCTGTTCCAAGGCAGCCTTTTTTTCCACTTTTTTTCATTAATTTTATTGACCCCCATGGAAAGGAAGAAGGGACTACGTGCAATCCCTTCTCCCATTCCATGGCAATGATATTCTTTGTTTACCAAGGAAAAAGAAAATCAGTCCACGGTGCCATTTTATTTCCAGCTGCGAAATGCAACGCCTCTTGAAAAAACCCTCCATTAGTACCCCAATCACACAGTCTGGGGTACTAATGGCAATAAGTCCCTCGCCGGCGGGCCATTACCACATCCAGTAATGTCCCCGGGCCGTCATTAAGGCCCTCGCTATGCTCGGGCCTGTAATTATGGGCTGTGGGGACATTACCTGATATGGTAATGGCCCCCTGGCTCGGGTCCTATTGCCTTAATAAGATTCATAACTTCTTTGCAATACATCTTCATAGGCTGTATTCGCTAACCTCCACACCAGCAAAGAGTAAAAGTGCACTGTGCACTTATAAAAACACCCTGCTTTGTCACATTGAAAAATATTATTATTAATAATAATTATAATGATAATAATAATATTGTAAAATTGTTATGACACTCCAAATATCATACTCCCACTTCTAAGCATTGTGTTGTATTAGGCAGTAATATTCCATAGTTTAATGGTAATCAAATAGTCATTATAGGTCTTTCCACAGCCTGGGCTGGGTGATTGAACTACTAAATAATGATCCCGGACATACACTATCTCAACTGTGATGTAAGTAATGGCAATCCAACTTCCCTACCACACAACCGTGTAAAATTAGATACTTGTCTCACCTTTCTTTTGATTCTGGAGACACCAGTCTTCCTTTCTCTGTAGAAACCAACATTAGCAAATTCTGCTCTGAGTAATTGCCCATGTAATTTGTTAATTTACAAAAACTGCTTTGCATGGATTTTAAAACATGTTCTCATGTGCAGTAAGGGGAAGTACAAACTAGAATTAATTGCCAAGAACTGCTCCTCCAATGCATGTACCTCCTATCTATATAAATAAGCATCCTTCCAAATTACACAAATCCAGACTCTGCCACAATCTTATACAGTTTATTGAACTGAAGGCTTGTCTGGGGTTCAAAAAAATAAAGTAAAGAGTATTCTCTTTACTTTGTAATACTTAGCAATTGTCAGGCCCAAAAATAGGGCATTTTGTATCGATGCTAAACTGTCTTAGAAGCCTGTTTTGTCCTTCAAAGGTGTATTTTCCCTCACTGAAAAATCATGGAGGCTGGCATGAATACATTTGCATAGGTTTTTGCATGACTAGCATGTAGACCAATCAGGCGATAACCTGAAGGGAGCAATCAGTGCTTCTTCTTTCAAATTGACCCATTAGGTTTTGCGTAGTTGACAACCACTGCTCAGGAACATGGTGTAAATGAATGAACTACTGTGTAATATTCATGTCCAGATATCAGGTATTTAAGGAGATTGGAACCCTCAACCCATCAGAATCGGCTCATGCTATTCCCCTCTTCTTGACTGAATTTGCACACCTTAAATAGAGAAGGGTTCTTTAAAGTATCTGCACCCACTTCTAAAAAGTAAATTCTGCAAACTCTCTTGTACATTCATTCTAGTACCCCACTCTCCACACACTTTCTCAGAGATGGAGACCAATGCTTGATCTTTTATACTGTAGAAAGAGACAGCATTAGGATTATTTGGAACACTGTGAGAAATGCCTGAAGTTCTAAACATAACATGACTTAGGTGTCAAGGAACCTTGTGGCAATGACCCGATTATTTTGGCTCCATCAATGCTCCAAAACATTGCATATTAATGGTTTGAACTGGCACAAGTGGAAGTAGTCTTGCATTCTGCGGCTTAACAGTAAAACAGCAAGGGACTTCTGTCCTTGAAGATATGGGTAATACAGAGTTTTGGTGAGACAAATTATTAATCAAAATATTATCATTGATTACATCACTCCTTCATTTGATTAATTATGGTGATTAACGTGTATGCCCAGAGTCAAACTGCACTAGAACTTGTGCGGCAAAAAACAATAACCTACAAATATGTTGACATTGCCTCTGGAGAAAGTTGTAACTGATCATGTGGTCTTAAACCCAGAAATACCTGCACAAATGTCAGCTAATTGGAACAAGGGGAAACATTGCATATGTTGCTGCTACTACAGTGAAAGGGCTCACAACCATGCCCTCAAATAGCAATGCAATGAAGATGTGTGCAAGCACTTATCTACATCTAATTATTTGGCAAACATAGGCATTTACTTGAACTCTAATGTTGAGGAGCAGACAAATATGTCACTGTTAAACTCTGCCCCCTCGCCTTCTTCATGTTGGGAAAACAGTGAACGAGTCGTATGCATGACAACAAGCATTATTCCAATGCTTCATCGAGTGTATGGGAGACGTTATGCACCCAGACAACCGTATTGAATGTATCCTCTTACTGAGAAAGTAGATAGATGGTGACATAGCGCAATCAACATTGAAGGACTGTAAAGAAAATCTAACAGTTGCAGAGTGACGTTTTGAAGTAAAGACACATGGATGCACTGAAACAATATATGAATATTCAAAAGAATAAAAGATGTAACTGAAGCAACAAAAGAAACATGTATTCTAGTCTGAATAATCCATGAGCATCAAAGAAAAAAATGAGAAGAGGCGAAATAAATGTATATACATGGAAATGCAAGGTAGAGGAGACATATAGAAGCGTGTTGCGATATCACCTATAATGACTAAAGTGGCCATGATGGAAATATGAATGTCAGACTTGTATTGAATCCAAACCATGACATCCAATTGG
Organism: Ambystoma mexicanum; assembly: GCF_040938575.1. Taxonomy (NCBI): domain Eukaryota; kingdom Metazoa; phylum Chordata; class Amphibia; order Caudata; family Ambystomatidae; genus Ambystoma; species Ambystoma mexicanum. The sequence goes on from NC_090927.1 coordinate 330,776,677, forward strand.
AAAGACTTCAAACGTTTACTTTGTAAGATATGGTGGAACTCAGTATATAACATACATAGCATGGAAAAATGCAATGCTGCGACTCCACTTTTACTATTCAAGCATGAGTCAAAGTGGCAGTCATTTGTAGAATACTTACAAAATGCTTCTGTTAGTTTATAGGAACATATTATAACCTATTGCCATTCTAGTCCCAGGACAGCATCATATCCCCTATCCTCATATGTATGCCTGTACTGTGTGTCTTTGTTTGTGTAAAGTTCATATCATGTGATATATAGATCTATGAGTTTATTTTTAAACAGCATTTTTATGCTTTAGAAGATATCACATATGTGATGTCATGTAAGACTCCTGTAATGTTAAAATATGCCTGAATGTATGGTTCAATATTAATTATATATGTATTACTTGTTCACATTTTTATTGTATGAGTCTTGTATGTCTCATGATGTTAATAAAACAATTTTAAACAAAAAAAGAAAAACAAAGAGAACACCATCCTTCATCTCTAGGACATAAGACAGGGTGATCCCATTTGTAGTTAACCTTTTGCAATGTCTCATGTCTGGGAATATGCATAAGGAGCGTGGCAGGTGTCCTATCTGTGTTTCCTGCCAATGAATAGGCAGTATTGTTAAATTATTTGTCATGCATTTGTGTGTTTGTTTTATTATTTATAATGCGCACCAGACCCAAAGGTTTCAGGGCACAGAAAGCAACAAGAAAATGTTCAGCTTTGGTTACAGTGCTGTACAGTTATATACAGATATATACAGATTGTATACACAGGGAACAAGGATAACAGGTTCAGAGAGGCAAATGGTCAAAAAGTAGAAAACAAGATAGGAAAGTATATGCAGGCAAAGGAGATGCAGACATGGATGGTATGGTGGCGTCGGTGTGGGGCGAACTAAGTGTTAGAAGTAATTTTCCTTAATCCAGTGAATGAAATTGTGCCTGAATTGTGGGTATTTTTGATCTACCCTTAAGGCTGGAGGAAGGAAGTTCCACAGCTGGACGGCTTTCACTGGGAACCTGCATCCTCCAGTTTTGGATAGTTTGAACCTGGGCACTGTAAGGAGATTGGAGTTGGCAGTTTTTGTAGGGGGGTTGGAGGAATGTCTCTTGAATCTGTCTATGAGGTTGCGTGGGGTGGCGTTGTTAAGGCACTTGTGTGTGAGTGAGCCTACTTTAAGTGATATTGTATCCGTTGTGGTGAGCCAATTGTTTGATCTCCTTATGTCAGAGATATGATCTTTTTGGAGATGCTCTATGCTGCTCTGAGAGCATTGTTTTGTAGAATGTGGATTTTGTTAGTGGTGTATTGGATATCCCCCAGACATAGGGTGTTACGAAAATCCAATTTTGATAAAATGAGGGCTCTTGCGAGGGTGATGCAGCTGCTGGTGGAAAGGAAGGGCTTGTCCGCTCTGAGTAGCTTACAGGTGTAGGCGGTGGTGGAGGCCATGGAGTTGACCTATCTGTTGAAGGAGAGGGTGGCATCTAGGTAAAAGCCTAACGTTTTGACTTATTTGGCTACTTTGATGGTGTTACCATCTATGATAAAGCTTGTGTAATTGTGGCCAAGTTTGTTGATGTTGGAGGTGGTGCTGAGGATTATGAGCTCAGTCTTGTTATCATTCAGGCATAGGCCATGAGTGGCCATCCATGCCTGGATGATGAGGTACACTCTATTCCCCAAGGCCAAATCCTCGTCATAATCTCCCGTCAGTGCTATAAGGATCTGGGTATCATCGGCATAGCGAGAAGTGAGCAGCTGAGTCCAGGGGTTTTTCAAAGGATTTTGTGGTCTACTAAGTCAAACACTGCTGATAGGCCGAGGAGTAGTAACAGGGCGGTTTTACCATTGTATCTAAGTGTGTAAGTTTGTGCCTTGAGGTCTAGCTGCGCTGTTTCAGTCCTGTGTTGGGGTCTGAAGCCAGACTGGCGGACTCCTAAGAGATGGTTTTGTTCTGTGTATTGCTGTATTTGGAGGTATGCTACCTTGTCTAGGATTTTGAGCAGGAAGGGAACGTGTGAGAGGGCCGCATTTGTACTTAATTAACCCTGCATTTATGATGTTTTTTGCTAATATTAATGCACATGTTATGGTCTACTCTACCTCTAGGGACTTTCTTGGGCTTATTCTTCATGGGATCTTCTGACTTATAATTATCCTGCACCTGGCTCAGAATGGTTGGTTGTACTTTTCGAAACTAATTAGTGTGGGAGTATTCCATGTGTGTCCTCAGAGCACTTATCTTGTGCCTTCACTGTGGTGTTTGGTCCCTCCCTAATTTCTTAGTAACCTTAGCTCAGGCTAGGAGCGACTGTCTGCTCTCTCCAAGGACCTTCATTTTGTTATTTCAGTGTTTTAATTCTCATGAAGCCTTAAGGCTTTTCATATACTTAGATGCATGATGCAGCTTCCATTTTAGAAAAGATGGTTGTTGATTACTGTTGCATTTCATAGTTAGTGTGCTATACTCATCTTGTGTTCATGTTGCATTCAGCTTATATATTGTTTATGTTAATATTCTGCATGTCTTTATGGTTGCAATGTTCGTATTGTTCATGTATAAATGCATATTTGACCTAGTGCATTTTCTTCACGGTGAGTGCATAAGTGCTTCAAGTGGAATGGATGCATATTTATGATTCTATGATTAGTTTTTGGTTATTCTAGCCATTTTCAGCTTACATCGTATTCATCCGTTGGTATATCTGCCTGAGAAATGGGTCATATGGTTGCCTCAAAGAATAACTCTTCTCACCTTTACGAAATTGGGCCAGAGAAAGGACCTTAATTATGGATGACATATTTGTGTGTAACTCCACAGTATGCTTTCTTCATTGTGCCACACCCTCCACTGCATTCTTGGCATCTGTTTCAGGACTAAAATATGTCTTAAATGTATTGTCAAATATACAGCAGGAATACAGGTTACTTCAGCAAGCATCTGGTACCATCTGTCACTCAGAAAGCCTGCATGTAGCAAAGACGTATCAGTTTGTGCAAATACAGTTATAGGTTGCAGTTACTCGCACTTTTGTGAACACACTAACTGACCCACCGTAAAGGAAATGACACTCATGGAATCATATGTATATCTCACTTACCCAACATCCTCCGATCTGCCACACATCACCATTCACCATACCACCATTCAAGGTGACCAACAGGAAAAGAACACAAGGCAGATTTGTCATGTATCTCACAGAAATGCAAGACCCAACAGGACTATAATATTTTCTAATGAAAAAAGAGCAACATCGATTAGACAGTATGCATATGACAAATAGAATGGTTATAGAGTGAAAAAGTCACACAGTAAGCAAATATAAAGGCATTACCTTAAAGGAACCAGAGAGAGAATCCATCCCATCTCTGTCACCAATTGAAAGGGAGACGGGTTAAAGGTAAGGAAAAGAAAAAGACCCAACTCATCCTACCATCTGATAAACAATAGCTATGACAAAGATGTATGTTTACATGAGCATCATCATACAACAGAGCCTAAGAGACTAATGAATGTAACTATGCATGCAAGAAGCAATTAACAACAAGGTGTGAACTTATCATATCTACAAGCTAAAAAATAAGAAAAATGTACACCAAATAACAAATTATTTGGTGTAAAAAAATGAACGGTAATAAGCATATTGATGCCTTGAAGAGGTACATTTGTTGAATCCCAATGTATTCCATCTATTGATTCTAGGGGAGTCATGCGAACTGCTGGAAATTGAATAAGATGAGTTGGAGGATTTATCTGGGTGTATGGTACCCATAAAGCTGTAGCAGAATGAACACAATTACATGCATTGCTCAGCGGAGAACTCCATAATGGAGCCATTCTGTGTCACGAAAATAATTTTTGCAGGCTCAAGCATATTTGAGGCAAGGTTTTTTTAAGAGGTGGTCTGAGTTCAAGGACTAATTTCGTTATGGATAGAGTTTCTATGGAAAAATAGTGTTAAATGTGGATTTTGTTTGCAGCAAACATAAGGAGATATCACTTCCCTAGAAGAGTTATATGAAGACACCTGGCCCTGATTTATGGGCTTGTTGAATCTCAAGCAAGGAAGAAAATGAAAGATTCAGGATTTTGAGAATATATTTCTCCATAACAGAAGAGGATTATCACTTTCCTTTTCTTCAGAGGAAGTGGATATTTTTATTTTGTTGTCTGATTGCAAAAACATTACTGGCAATGTCAGATTGCCGTAACTTTCAACAGTTGATATTGAATCATCTGCTTGGGTAAATCCTTCAGAAAAGAATCTCATCTCATATTTCACTCAGTGGTTATCCTCCTGCAAAGATTGTGTGCATTGATCCATGGCAGTAATGAAAGAATGACTGATGGTAATTTCAGAGAGCACTATCCCATCGCTCACTCAGAGAGGGATCAAGTCAACTGAGGGTAGGTCACTGCATGCAGGAATGTCCTCCAAGTAGGAAACTCTCTAAAGCAAATTAGTGATGCAGCGACATGATCGATACAAGTGTGGTAAACACCTCACAGACCAGCAAAAACAGGAGAATGCTACAAGCTAAACAGGAAGAAAGGTATCATACAGTGGTGTAACTGGAAGTTCCCGGATGTTTGAACGAGAGCACTGATACAACCACATAAATAAAATCATAAGGTACAATGAAATAAAATAAACAAATGTAAATTAAGCCGGTCAACTGTACTCAATGGTGATACAACAGTGGTAGCGTGACTTCCTATATGTGGAAAGAACAACATTATATGGCGGAAGACGCAGTCTTTACATAAGGTTTCAAGAGTTTGTTGAAATAGTTGATGTGTCAAGTGTGTATTTCAATGTGCACTAGAGACTAATAGTTTGGCACACTGTAAGTGTTGAGATGAGCTTCTACAAAGTAGCTATCCAAATAAGGTGTCAATCATGTGCTAATGCCACACGGCTGTTGATGGAGGAGGCAAGCCGCTGGGGTATGTGAGGGGGTGTGTGTATGATTATTGGTGCAATGTAAATGATCCAAGTTTATGTTAACAACTGTAAAGAGAAATCTTTCCTAAATGATGTAAAAGAGGCCATGCTGCAAAGAATATTTGTTGAAAACTACAAAGCACATTCAGGATAAGTGTGTCATTCTAATGGGGTGAGCAAAGGCACCCTCCAAGTCACCACTTAAGCCCCCTATGTCCAGAATAGGTTGTTAAGTGGCTCAAAGGTGCAGTCCAAGCTGGGTGTAGACACCGAGTGTGGTCTTGTCAGTAGGATGCACTAGTACTGAGTCTCACTCACAAATAAGGTGCACTCTCCAGAAAGCGAGAAGGCACAGTGGCACATCCAGCAAAAGAGAAGACACATCTCCCACCACCTGCCTTTCTGCAGGGACATGGCAAAGGCACGGTATGATATGATGCTCTCCCCAGAGCATCATGGCCATCATTGTAAAGGAGCGTACCAGGTTTGCTCCAGCTGTAGGCTTTGGGAAGCAGGTATTATGATGCAGGTAATGCACATGGGTCTTTCCTGATTTGAAAAAGCCAAAGAGAGACTGAGGAACCCTCTCGCAGTACTTAATGCACCTTAGCACAAACTACAAAATAAATTATACATACCTGTACAATACAAGACACTTGACCCTTTATGACCATTTATCACGATTTTTTAATATGGCTGCATCTCAGCCAAAGCTCAAGATGCAGACCATGTTGACTAATGCATTTCGGACCGATGGGCTCCTTCATCAGGGAAGCACTCACTAATGTGCAATAAAGTCTTGGCTCTTTCTCCAGCTGTGTAATGGTGGCAAAACTGCTTGCTCAGGATTTTATCGTGCAGTCTACGGTTACCTCGGTCTGTGTTTGGATTTCTTATACACATTTTTCATTCCTGATTTCCTGGCACACACCAAATATTAGGCCTCTTTCCGAGTTGGCCTGTACACAGTAAACCTGCTAGTAATAATGTTTACAAGCTCTTTTACTGGATGGCCCAACTGCATCTTTGCCATTAGGGGTTAAGGATTTACCTCCCACGCAGATTTGAAGGTAAATATATCCCCTTTCGGCAAAAAACTGCCTTTATTACTGGCACAGCCGGTAATTGCGGAAAACCCCCTGTGGTGTCCTCTGGAACTCTATGGAATTGGTATTTACCTCCCTTATCAGCACTTGTAATCTGCTGGTATGTCCGGCAAACAAAGTGCCAATAACGGCATTTTCGTTTGCCAGTATTCTGACGGATTTACCACCGGAATACGGGCAAACTTGTAATGAGGCCTGAGTCGCTACGGCAATTATTTTTTGTTAATCTTCTGTGGTGTTGCCCACTCCGTCTTATTTCATTTAATTTAACTTCCTGTTCTGATCCGTTGTAAATATTTTAGAATCAATGTCAATGCATTCTAGGGTGCCAGCATCGGATTGGGAGCTGCAGGATATTTTACGACGATGGTCCTTCAAGGGCTTCTCATTTGAAATGATTTAAAATGAGAAAAAATACAATCTATATCACTATGTGTGGCATACAAATGCAAGTGAGACAACAGTGGTTCATATGACAGCTGTTCTGACACAGGGGAACATGCAAAGAAGGTTCCCGTCGGGGACAGGGAGACGTGCAGCGTTCCTGGTGGTGAAACGCTCATTCCTTTCATGAACTCGAACACGTGCAGAGAAATTCCTCCTACGAACGCTGAATTTATAATATTGCACAGCTGGTCTCACAAAGAGAATCAGAAAGTGCACATCACAGATGCTCACATGCTGTACTTCTTTCTAAATCACCTTCAACATGTTTCCACCCAAGTGAAGCAATGAAGTTGGGTACACCTTTCCTTGTGTGGAAAATACGTTTTGTAAATCGCCCGAATTAAATAAACCATACTTTGTCTGGGCAGCACTTTTTTCCATTTTGTTAGAGTGTGCTTTGTATTTTGTCAATGCCACACCACACCGGAGTGCCTAAACTAATTTACCCAACCATGACTACCAATTGGTGTTAGTGAAAAGAACATCCTGTGGACCCTGGTTTGAGTATCACGAGACCCCCACCTACAGTCAAACCTAGGGACTGGCGAAAAACCTCATAGTGACACATGTAATGTCAAATTTGAACCCATTAGCAATGCATTCTGGGAAGGACGCTGGAGTTGCATTGCTCATGAACAGACACATTGCATGAAGTAATCAAGTCTGGAAAGAATCTGCAGGTTTTAATGAGTGATCTAATTGCATTTTCAGATTTGAAGCGGATGTATCTTGCCACACGGAAGGCTAGGCATATCATATACTCTGGGATTCAGTATGTAACTGCAGTAAGCTCCAGTAAGAGATGGATCTCTTTCCTAAAACATTTAATTACCAGAAACTGCATATTTTTGCAGAAAAGCCATAGGGCCAGACTCACAAAAACATGTTTTGGGCAATCGCACAAAGATACACCTGCGCCAAGAAGCTACCACTTGGATCACCTCCTTCCTCCAAGGTAGGACCATGCAGGTCTTCTGTGACCTAGCCACTGTGTCACCCACCATCATGCTATGTGGTGTGCCCCAAGGCTCCTGCCTTTCCCCTACCCTATACAACATCTTTACCCGCCCCCTCTTCCTTATGCTCGACTCAATGGGCATCTCATACACCAACTACGCCGACGACACTCAGATCCTTCTCACATTAACAGGTGACTATGACACTGACTGCGGTACTCTCAACAACATATACAGCACAATCAAAATGTGGATGGCTATCAATGGCCTTTGCCTTAACTCCGACAAAACTGAGCTCCTTCTCGTAGGATCCCCTAACACCCTCAAGAAACTTGACAATCAGTTCAGCCACTTTACCATTGACTCAATCAGAATTCCAGTACTTGACACAGTAAAAACACTAGGCGTCTACCTAGACTCTAACCTATCTATGACCAGACAAGTAAACGCAATCGCCTCCTCTGCAGCCTACCATGCAAAACTCCTCAATGCAATCAGGCCTTTTTTGTCAAAAGACACTTGCACCAACATAGCCAGAGCCATAACTGGCTCCTGGCTAGACTACTGTAATGTTCTCTTCCTAGGGACCTCCAACAAAAACCTTGAAAAGCTGCAAGTAATTCAGAATAGCGCCCTGCGTGCTGCACAAGGCATTGCCAAGAGAGAGCACATCACCGCTGCCAGGAAAGCGTCCCATTGTCTCCCCAGAAAGGACAGGATTATATTCAAAGCGCTAAGCATCACCCACAAATGTGTCCATCTCTCAGCCCCAGTGTACCTATACCAGAGAATCCACCCGGTCGCGTCCACAAGACCCACCAGGACACCCTATGCCAATATGCTCTCCGTACCCAGGGTAAAAAGAGCTAGAGGAGGTGGCGCCAGCTTCCCTTACCTTGCTGCTCTACACTGGAACACCCTTCCCACCTCACTGCGAGCTGAACCCTCACTGACTGCTTTCCGCAAAGCCATGAAAACCACCATGTTCACCTAACCAACCCCACATGTTTAAACTTTAATGACTAACAAGTATGATGTACTATGGTGTATCATGTACCTTGTTGTATGATTCTCCCTATTGCTTAACACAGGGTGTTGCCTCAATGTAACCCAAGGCACAACATGTACCTGTACCTGTAACTAAGTTCCCTTACAAGTAACAGTGCCACAATGCCCCAGGGCTGCCTGTGTGCTATATAAATGTAATAAATAAATAAATAAATAAATTGTACATCTCACTGCGCCTCAATAGTCACAGAAATGAGACAAAAAAAATGCACTTGGTGCAGCGATGTGCAAATAGTAGTGCAAATAATGGCGCAAAAGTTGCACAAATGTAAGTGCATTGTAAAAGTGCATAAAATGTGTGCATCCGTCAGATGCGCCATAAAAGTGGCACAGCAATCAGATGGGGGACAACTAAGAACAACAACCAAAACCCAAGAAGCTGCATGAAAACAACACAGGAGAATAGTGAAGTCCTGCAAGTGAATCCACTATCATCCAGTGTCTGGAGATGTTATCCAGCAAAAAAAGACAAACAAAAGGATACTGAAAAGGACCGTCGTATTCGGAACTTCAACCTAGCTTGATGTGATGGCAAATTACGTGGCCGACCATGAATGTACATCCGTGCATCTTCCATTTTGTACTACATTGTGTGCTTTCTGATGAATTCAAATGTAGGTATATTTTAAATCTGTGCATCTTACATTTTGTACTGCCTTTTGTGCTTTCTGGTAAATTCGATTTTGTATTTTTAAATCTGTGCGTCCTTCTTGCCTCCCCCGGCTGCTAGGCAACCTGATGAGTTTGTCCATGCATTGTGCAGTGCCTCTATTCCTCCACCTCTATGGCACTCTTCATCTCCCCCATCAACTCTAACTGTTACTTTATCAACTATCCTTCCTCTCTCAAGAAGTCTGGAAGAAAACAACATTAAAAAAATCTCTGGGCTGCTAATTCTGGCCTACCTTTTGCTGACACCTACGTTAGTGCTACTTCCAGACAGACTATCACTGATATCCTCTGCTCTGTCATCTCCCCTGCACTATGGATCGCCAATCTACTCTCTACCCTCTCCCATTTTTCCTCTTCACCCATTAATATTGGCATTAGATGACAAGTACTCTTGACACACTTCTCATCCTCCAAGTGCATCATTAATGTCAATCATAATGGCACTGTCATGGCCCAGGGTCCTCAACCTGATCTTGTTCTCTTCGACAGACGTCTGCTGGCCTTCATCAACTTCCTACCCCCTCCTCATACCCCTCCTTCCTCTCTCTTTGCACCTCCATCATCACCTTTGACTGGTGTATCACCTCACTGTAACCCTCCTCGGAACACCTTCAAAGGTGGTTATCGGCTACACTTAGCCACCATGAACGCTTGAACTGTTGTCTAACATTCTTCTGACATCTGCCCCCTCCTTGAAGACTTTGATCTTGACGTACTCGCTCTGAGTGAGATGTGGTTCAATGCCGGCTCAGTCACTTTTTTCAACTCCCTTCTCATTGATGGCTACAAGATCCTCTCCAAGCCTCTGTTCAGCTGACCGTGGTATAATAGCCATGAATTTCCCTGATTGGGTCCCTACCTCCATCATTTCCAACCAGTCCTACTCCTCCTTTGAAAGTCTTGTTTGCAAGCTCAGTGTCTCTCTGACTCACTCTCTCACCCTTGCCACTATCTACAGCCCCCCTGGTCCTGTGTCAGCTTCCCTTTTGGAATGGGCTAACTTCACTTCCTCTCTTCTGACCACTATCTCTAAACTCCTCCTCTTTGGAGACTTCAACATCTACCTTGACTTCAGTGTTGCTTCTTCTTCTCTGTTCTGTGATCTCCGTTCCTCTCTCTCTCTCACTATTCTCCCCTCTGCTCCTACCCACTCTGACAGACACACTCTTGATGCCTTCATCCCGCTTACCTCCCTCTCTCCAATGCTCTCACTACCCCTCTCTCCTGCTCTGACCACTCCTCTCTTCTAATATGGGGCCTCTCGGCCCCCTGCCTGAGCCTCCACCAGCACTGCCAGCCTCCTTTGCAGTCATCAGTCCAATGAAATGGATGTCCACTGCTGTGTTTGCCTCCACCTTCATCCCTTCTCCTTCCCTCGCTCTTGACTCTCCCACTGACTCTGTCCTTGCCAATCTTCATCTCTCTTGATGTTCTTGCCCCTGTCATGAAGATCCACCTGCAATCTAACCTCCAATCGTAACAGCTAGTACGACTGATCTAGCCGCTCTGAAATAGTGCAGAGTTGCTGAATGGCAGACTTCAGGCTCATCCCCTGATAAACTGGGCCATCGCCTACTCCGAAGGTAATACCATCTTTCTATCTGCTCCAAGAAGAAAACTCACATCCAGGCCCATATCTCTGGATCCTCTAACAATACAGCAAAACTCTTCAAAAGCTACAGGGAACTAGCAAATCCATTGGTAGCCTACACCTCGCCTCTTCCTTCTCAAGCCCTCTGTACTGCACTGGTCACCCATTTCTCCTATAAAGCTCAGGACATTCTGACTTCTCTCTTGTCCACCCCTCCCCCCCTGCCTCCCTGCCTCCCTGTCTTCCACCCCCACCTACACTCTCCTCATTCTCACCTATTACAACAGATGATATCTCTAGAGTAGTCCACTCTATAAAGGTCTCCTCCAAACAGGTGTCCCCTTGTTTTTCCAGAACCATTAAAAACAACAGCTGCTCCATCTCTCCAGCTCTTGCTCACTTCTGAAACCGCTACTTAGCATCTGTCTTGTTCCCTTCCTCTCTCAAGCCCTTCCTTGTAAACCCCATTTCTAAAAAAGCCTTCTGCTGACCCCTCGTGTCCGGCCAGCTACCACCCTATCTCTACCAGACCCTTCCTTGGGAAACTCCTGGAGAAGGTGGTAATCCCCCAACTGACACAACACACTGAGATTTCTGGTTGTTTACATGAGCATCAATCTGGATTCCGAGCATCCAGAGGCACATAATCTGTGCTCCTGAACACCTGTGAAGACTTGCTCTCAAATCTTGACTCTAACACTCTTGCTATTCCCTTTCTCCATGACCTCTATTCCACCTTTGCCATGGGCAATCATTCTATCCTCATGAAGTGGCTCCAAGATACACCTGGTACCTCAGACCGGGCACTGAATTGGTTGACTGCCCTTCCCAGGTGCTCTTTGTCTTAATGCAAGTAAGACCGAGATCCTTCCTATCGGGACAACTGCTCCCAACTTCCCTCTTGAACTCTGGCTGCCCTTTACGGGCTCACTTCCCTCTGCTCCCACTGACGCCAGAAACATTGGGGTCATCTTCGACTCCTCTCTCTCCTTTACTCCACTTTTAACTTCACCTCATCAGAGGCATTCTTCCTTTCCTCACCTTCCACCAGAAGCTCAGTGTCTCTGGATCTCTGGTCCTCTCCAGTCTAGACTACTGTAAAAGCCTCTTCTTAAACCTGCCTCTTTCTTCTCTCCGTCCTCTTCAACTAATCCAGAATAGGGCTGTGAGACTTATCTTTGGCCTCAAGCCCTGAGACCGTATCTCTCTAATGGCTCCCACTTGTTGCAAGGATCACATTGAAGCCTCTCTGCCACACTACCCGCAACTCTCTCTTACTAAATACTCTCCTTCCAGATACCCTCAATATTCTTGCTCCAGCTCTCTGCTGATCAACCACTTCTCCAATCAGAGGGCTGGGGACAGATCTTTCTCCTCAGTTTAGTTTAGTTTAGTTTATTTATTTGTATTGCGCACCAGGCCCGAAGGTATGAGGGCGCAGGAGCAACAAGGTTATGCACAGCTTGGTTACAAGTTACAAAGCATTACAATAATTACAATGGGACAAATGATGGTAGAAGCAGTCACGGTAAGGCAGAAGTTGTCAAATTTACAAGTATACATATTTACATAGTTACAACGGTGACAGTTGGCTCTCTCCAATGGAACAGTCTCCCTCTTTCTCTCTATCTTGAACTAGAATACTTCAAGTTCCACAAACAACTTAAGACCTTTCTCTTTTCCTTCTCCTTCCCCCTCCCATGCTAACCATCGCTCTACCACTGTGATTGGTGGCATAATCCCTCAGGAGTCAAATAGGGTCCTGGCCTTATTCCCAATCAACCCCAGTGTCCCCCTGAACTGCTCACTCCCTCTCTCTCTCTCTCTCTCTCTCTCTCTCTCTCTCTCTCTCTCTCTCTCTCTCTCTTTGTCTCTTTAACTTTCTCTATCTTAATATTGTATTGTGGCATCGATTGTGCAGAAACAGAGTACTCCATTTGAACACATGTGCAGAGAGCTCTGGACTTATTGAGACAAACTGTTGAAGTATAATTTGGAGTGGTCCGAGGAGAACAGTGGGGAACATGTTTACATCTCGGCCGGAGAAGGCACATATGATAAAAACATCTTTGAGCACATGTACATGCATTTCTTATCCACATACAGAGGCAAAAAGCTAAAAAGGAGGCAGAGTACACCAGAGCTATGGAAGCTTCATGTGATTGAAGTTGAATCAGAGGGAGGGTAGGAATTCAAAGGGGAAACCCTTGCAAATAGCCTCCCCCATTGTAGAGTGAGAGCACTGGGAAGACACAGGCTGTAACGCCTGTGCAATTGTCAGCTCTGCCCCAGAACCACAACAAAATACAATCGGCGCAGGCTTCAGAACCTGCACAGCCGATATATCCATCCTTAGATGTAGCATATCCATTAAAACCAGCAGCAGGATATTCAAATCCCTGATATAAGCCCCAAGCAGACCCAGGGGAATGAACCTCATGGGGAGCTACGGGAAATACTAAGAATAGAAATCCAATTCTAGCTAGGCTAGAAAATAAAGCATGCAGGGATCCACAGGGAGCCATTCAAAAGGGAGAAAAATTGCAAAGGGTGGCAAGGCAAAGAGAACATTAAAGGGCCGTGTCCAGTACTAAATGCAGTCACATGGACAGCAGGGGAGGTATTTCAAAAAATAAATAAAGCAGTGATCAAGGGTGTGAAAATGTAATCAGAAAATGACACACCATTAATGGGGGATGGTCAATACACCAAAGCCAGAATAGGCAACCTCTCGATTATGACTCAGAGGCAACAGAAGTTGAGGAGGATCAAGAGTAGGATGAGGAAGACAGGGAAAAGGAGGAAGAACAGGCAGAACTGCCTCTATGGGGGGAGCGACTTAGGCTCCACCCAACAAGGCAAAGGAAACATAGTAAAGGGAAAAAGGGGACCCAATTACCATTAATACAGAAGGGGAGAAGGAGGTAACAACATGTGCCCTGGGCACACATGGATACAATAAATCTGATACAAAATGCTTCCTGCCCTCACTGCAGGGGTGGGCAAGTGGATATATTCACTCAAAAAACAGACAACAGGCGTCACATAAGCAGTGGGGGATATGAAAAGCTTACTCACCAGCATACTGAGGAAAGAGACAAACACTATTTCTGAGAAAGTTGGGTTCCCTGAAGTCAGATTAGAGAATGAGGTACATCATGCGGCTCCTTTCAGTAACTGTAGGGCCTGTGTATGGGATGCTCTGAGAAAGTCATACTGAGACAAACCTGACATAGGACCAATTGTGGCCGGAACCATGCAAGCTGATGAAGACCCAGCATTATACATACACTCGATTCAGGAGATGCGGAGGGAAGAAACAGGCGAAGCATGAGATAAAACCATACCAATTTTCTATCTTGTGTTATGCAGGGGGTTGCCAACAGAGGTGCAAACTGAGTTAGACAAGATAGTAGAAATCATGGCTAAAACAGGGGAGATATTCAAGGACACATAGTACATTATTGTCAATACAAGTGAGAAAAAGAAAGAGAGAAGGAAGATCAAGGACTTCATGCCAAAGCAAAACTATTGCAGAAGAAGTTAGCAAAGGTGATCATGGAAGGTCGAATGGTTACAAGTGCTGTGAAAATCGAAAAAGTGAAGAGTAACAGCTGGGAAGGGCAGGTGCTATGGGTAATGATAGAAGAAACATGTGAGGCGTACAAAAAGTACAGAGTAACTCCCAACAGGGGAGATGGTGTGAATTCAGAGGTTTGAACTGCCATTAATACTGGAGGGGGGATGGATGAGGATGGAGAAGTTTGATAGGATTGGAGCAATGTTCAAGGGACACATACATATGGTGATTGCAGGGATGGGGTCTTCAAAGGGGAGTCTGGAGACACCAGGTCTGCGGTGGCCATGTGGACACTGGTCGGAGTGCAGAGGATGCCGTTGAGGTGTACTTGATGTTTGGCAGGTTGAGCCTTCCCAGCCACCCAGCCCCCTTGCAAGCACACAGTCACAGGTGCAAACTGCCATTGATACTGGAGAGGGGATGGAGGAGGATGGGGTGAGCGTGATAGGGCTGCAGCAATGTTCCAGGTACACATACATATGTTGATTTCAGGGATGGGGTCTTCAAAGCAGAGTTTGGAGACACTGGGTCTGCAGTGGCCACGTGGACAATGTATATAATACTTAGGTGTGTATGTGACCCTCTTTTTTGATTAGGGGGGCCTATGTCATGAGGGTGTGAAACAATGTTTTTTGACAGAGGGACATAAACTACCCCACCTGTATGTCACTTGCTGGTAGTGTGATATCGCACAAAAGATTATAACATTTGGTCTTTGTATAAAGTAGAGAGCACCAATATTAGTTTTCACATATAACAATTTATTTTCTAGTTAGTACTTAAAAAGCCTATTTTAGGCTACTGTGTGTATGTCACCATTTTCAACTTCCTTTTCCTGGGGAGTTACATACAAAAGCAATCATATTAAATCTTCATATGACTAACAAATTGTAGTGCTGATATTTTGTGAGGGTTAGTACAAGTTGTGACTTATGATGTGCTTAATCTTCCCAACACATCTATCTAGTCGACACTTCTGGTGTTTCTGGCACAAGCTTGGTGGTTGGCTGTGCTAGTGCCATCTTCAGGACTATGCAAGTGGACTTGATGGTGTCCCTTGTGAACCCCTTTGGTGGGACATCTAAAACAATATAAAAATACTAAAATCAGAACTTGGTGTCCCTCTGCAGGGTCAATAATTGCCTGCGTGGTGTGCTGCGACATCGTCCTACCTGAGCCAGTAATTATGGTGTCACAGGTATTGAGAAGAGTTGCAGCGCTCTTCTATAAATTTATCTTCCATAAAGGTGCCTGCTGTGCGCTTGATCCTAATCGAATGTGGTCTGGTCAGTCCCCACGTGGATGAACTTCAAAGTGAATGGAGGCTATTAGTCTATTGCAGGTATCAATGGCTGTTTGGACAGATAATGTATTTTATTTAGCTGCAGCTGTGGCAGTGCTTGAGTCATTTGTGAAGGCCATAGAGTTATTTAGTGCTTAATGGCTAGTATCGGCAGCCCTGACAGGGGACTGGCAGCTTGTGAGTCGCTAACAAGCGTTTATACAAATGTTTTCTGTAAACAAAAATGGCTGTGCGGCTGTAATTTGTTCGGGTGCCCCGAGTGGGGGCATCCTTACATGATGTCATTTACATCAAAGCTTTGCCCCTCGCATTGGGGGGCTAACGGGTAGGATCAACCTGACTTGGTTGTCCTTGACCCTCCTATTCGGTATGGGTACAGAACCGCCCTGAGGGGGGAGACGGTCTTACCTGCGTGTTGTTCCTTCTCGTTGAAGCTGTGTCCAGGGTAGTGATACTGGCCCGCGCATGCACGTAACTACAAATAGACACGTCGCGCGTGGCTAGGCAACCCCAATGCGGACCACGCATGCGTGTGTGACTAGTGTTCCTGTAAGATGGGAATCATATTGGTGATGGTGTATACAGGAAGTCGATGATGTAGGAAAACCCGAGTCTGTTCCTCTTTGGACCCTTGTGTGCTATGTCAGACGCTGTTGGGTGATGCATACCTACTCTGCCGTCATATAGTACCCTCGTGTGGCTGTGTTGCTGTTTTCGTACAAATAAGATGTTGGCTATCATTGCTCCAAGGGCTGGTTACTTATTGGAAAGCCAGCAAAACCTGCATTGTTATACATCACATTTGCATCAACATAATTCATTTTGTTATGCTAGTTTGTACAATCTCAAATACAAGTACGATAGATCATACAACAAGGGACTTTCAGCAGATATTTTTACCAAGCACATATTGTTTGCAGAAAATGTCTCTGTGGTGTTGCTGCTTTGGTGACAAGGCCATTTAAGTATGCATCACATTCATAACAAATTGCAAGCGTGAGCCCCATCTAATAGAGATGGGAGGTTCTTTTGGTTAATTTCACTCAGAGATAAATGTTATTGTGCCTGTACACTTGGTTCGACAATGCCCCGACAATAACATTTTTTGTAAAAAGTTCTTCAAAAAATATTTTCAAATAAATAAGTTCCACTCAATTGAAACATTTAGTCCATTTTTTACTGTGTCTAAACAGTGTATCCATTTTTGTTCCAACTTTCTGAGTTCCAGATCTCTATCTCCTCCTCTAGCTTTGGCATTGACAGTTTGGATGACACACCACCTTAGTTCTGTTTGTTTATGCTTTTCTTTGAGAAAATGGGCCACCATGGGTTTGTCTTCAACGTTGTTTTTTAGGCAAGATCTGTGTTCACAGATTCTTTGCCACACTTCTCATTTACTTTTCCCAATGTACATCAGATTGCATTGGCATTTTATCATATATATGCTCCATTTGGTCCAGCAGTTGGAAAAGGTTTTGTATTTCCAAGTGATGTCTTTGAGTAAGATTTCTTTTTGATCTTGTGTCAGATGGCATATTGAACATTTGCTGCATCTGAAGTGTTCAACTACAGGGGGAAGGTGCCATAGCGTGGTTTGGTCTGTCTTTTTGATTTACTCAGTGGGGTAGGTATGTACTAGATGATCTTTCAAGTTCTTACTTCTTTTGAATGCAAACCTTGGTGTTTCTGGGGCGAACGTCTCTGTTTGTAGTAAATTCCAGTTCTGCAGAATCGTTTTCCTGATGGCGTTGCTGACTGGAGTGAATGTTGTCACACATGTCATTTTCTCTTTGTGTTCCTCTCTTGGACGTTTCATCAGACAATCTGTCCTGTTGGTGTTTCTGGCTGTCTTGCGTGCCTTTCTAATGATGGCTGACGGGTATCCTCTGGCTTTGAGGCGATTCTCTAGCTCCTTGCCATGATGGTCATACTCTGGTAGCGTGGTGCAGTTCCTTCTTATTCTCAGGAACTGTCCATACGGCAGATTTTCTTTTAAAGCCTGTGAATGGAAGCTGGTAAATTTGAGAAGTGTTTTCTTGTCCGTCGGTTTGCGGTATAGGGTGGTGGTGATGGTGCCGTCTTCCGACCGGATGATGTTGAGGTTCAGAAAGGATATGCTGGTCGTATCATGGTGCATGGTAAAGTATATACAGGTGTCAACACTGTTGAGCCAAGTGTGGAAGACCTGTAGTTGTGTCGTTGTTCCTCTCCAGATGGTGAAGATGTCGTCTATATATCGAATCCAACCAATCAGGTGGTCTTTGTGTATGTTGTTGTCATTGTAAACAAACTTGTTTTCCAGATTGTCGATATATAAGTTTGCAATGCCCAGTGCAAAAGTAGAGCCCATGCTGGTCCCTCTTATCTGTTGATAGAATTGATCCTGGTGTATGAAATCTTTCTCAGTAAGTGCCAGTCGTATGCATTCTTGGATGAAGGAGGTTGGCGTTGATAAGTCTGTTCTTTCATCTAGATATCCTTTCAGTGTGTTGATGCATTCATTTTGCGGAATACTCGTATATAGAGCCTCAACGTCAAAGGTGACAAGAATGTCTTGTTGTGATGTCTGTATGTTATTGAGATGGTGTATCATGGCTGTAGGGCCCTGGATGAATGATTTCATTTTCCTGACAAATGGACGAAGGTCCATTCTAAAACCAGTGATATGTACTTGCATGAAATAGAACTGCTAGTGGGTTCACCCGGATGCCTCAATAGTACAACCTTATATTTAGCAACTTACCACAGCCATATAAGGGCTCACTTTACACACTCACAACTAAAGTTCACTTTAGATTTTTTAATGCAAAACAAAACTTTGTAACACCTACATTCCATGAAGCTGAATAATTTCTAAATGGAAATTATGTTGGGTTGATCATTTTCTTTTCATGCAGCTATGTGGTTTTGGAGAAATTGGTTATAATACTTACGGTTTTCCTTTATGTTTCCATGTTTTGTTCCTGTATTTTCTCTATTTCTCATCAATCCTTTCCCATCCCCCATCCCCTTTCTCTCTGTCTTGAATGCTGATATACATGACATGTCGTATAATTGTGATTTGTTTACATATGTTGCTGTTTATGATTATGATTTGGTTTGCACAACCCTGATTTGAGAGTTTTTTGCCAAAACACATGTCATCAGTAAAGGCAAATTGTGATTTACGTTCAGAACTTAGTGTGCAAATAAACAACAGTTTTTGAACAATAGAATCTTATGTGTGGTGAACTTGCTTTCAGGAGGGTGTGATTCTATGTTATTCTCTGCTTAGAGGTGGGGTCTTTTACATCTGTCTCTGCTTGGAGTGCAACACTTTTCCAGACAGAAAATCCTCCATCACGGATGCAGAGCATTTATAAATTGGTGCAAACCAACCCCCAGTTTACATTGTGCAATATCTTACGATACTCTTATAAGTTTTGCTGTGTAGTGGATTTACAAAAAAATTCCAACAGCTGTTCAGCTTGAAACATTTTTTCTTTTTGTATTTAGTTTAGTAAGGTGAGCGTTAATGACACTACACATTGAGGTTGAGGTATTGGCTGCATAATTACATGGTATTTTCAGCTGTCACTGAGGAATTCATCATGGATGGCTCGAACCACCCTAGCAGGTATTACTCTTCAGATATGAAACCCAAGTCTTCCATGAATCCACCATGTAAACACATGATATGCCACAAGCCTGTACCACCTGTATAAGAGCTAGAGACATAGAGGGTAATTCATAGAAATTCACACAAAAGGGGCGCATGCGGCTGGCGCACAGTGTCCCTGTGCGATACACTGCGCCATCCGCGTGCGAAAAAATCCTTTTCATCGCACAGTGTATTCATGGATTTTAGCCTCCGAAACCAGCCGTGGCGCAGAGTGGCGCAGCGACCCTGCAGCAGCGCCAGTTACGCCCCCAAGAACGCCCTCGCGAAAGGAAAAGCCTTCAAAATTCCCAAATCATCGCAAAGGGCTGCGCTAACCCTGGACCAGTTCACAGGGCTGCCAAACAGCAAACGCCAAGCGGGGAACGTGTATTTCAGTGGTTCTCGGGAAGTTTCACACGCGATTGTCCTGGGTACGTGTACATCAGGGGTGCGTGGGAAGTAACACACGCAAATCCATCAGGGCACGTGTATTCCAGGGGTGCGTGGGAAGTATCACACGCAAAAACAGCAGGGTACATGCATTTCAGGGGTGCGCTGGAAGAATCACACGCGATTCCAATAGGGTACGTGTATTCCAGGGGTGCGCGGGAAGTATCACATGCAAAAGCAGCAGGGTACGTGTATTCCAGGGGTGCGCGGGAAGTATCACACGCAAAAACAGCAGGGTACGTGTACATCAGGGGTGCGCGGGAAGTAACACACGCGATTCCATCAGGGCACGTGTATTCCAGGGGTGCGCGGGAAGTATCACACGCAAAAACAGCAGGGTGCGTGCATTTCAGGGGTGCACGGGAAGTATCACACGCGATTCGATCAGGGTACTTGTATTCCAGGGGTGCGTGGGAAGTATCACACGCAAAAGCAGCAGGGTACGTGTATTCCAGGGGTGCGTGGGAAGTATCACACGCAAAAGCAGCAGGGTACGTGTATTTCAGGGGTGCGCGGGAAGTATCACACGCGATTCCATCAGGGTACGTGTATTCCAGGGGTGCGCGGGAAGTATCACACGCAAAAGCAGCAGGGTACGTGTATTTCAGGGGTGCGCGGAAAGTATCACACGCGATTCCATCAGGGTACGTGTATTCCAGGGGTGCACGGGGAGCACCACACGTGAATTGCACGTGTGGGTCCTCCCAGGTGTTCCCTCTACACACTCCACGGCCCCTGCAGGCGGCCCACACCACAGGGGACTACCCTGTACATGTCACGCAGGCAGCCCATCCACCATGCCCATGCCCCCAGCCAACCCACATGTCACCTTGCACTACTGCCCACCAACGCATGTCCCCCTGCACCCCCAGCATCCAGGGGCACCCTTCACCAGGCCCCCACTCATGTCCAACTCATGTCTCCCAGCACCCCCACCCCACAGCAGTACAGGGCACCCTCCACCAGTCCCCCACCCATGTCTCCCATCACCCCCATCCCCCAGCAGTGCAGGGCACCCTTCACCAGGCCCCCACTCATGTCTCCCAGGACCCCCACCCCCCAGCATCCAGGGGCACCCTCCACCAGGCCCCCACTCATGTCCCCCTGCACCCCCACCCCCCAGCAGTGCAGGGCACCCTCCACCAGGCCCCCATTCATGTCCAACTCATGTCTCCCAGCACCCCCAGCAGTGCAGGGCACCCTCCACCAGTCCCCCACTCATGTCTCCCAGCACCCCCACCCCCCAGCAGTGCAGGGCACCCTCCACCAGGCCCCCACTTATGTCTCCCATCACCCCCACCCCCCAGCATCCAGGGGCACCCTCCACCAGGCCCCCACTCATGTCCCCCTGCACCCCCACCCCCCAGCACCCAGGGGCACCCTCCACCAGGCCCCCACTCTTGTCTCCAAGCACCCCCACCCCCCAGCATCCAGGGGCACCCTCCACCAGGCCCCCACTCATGTCTCCCATCACCCCCACCCCCAAGCAGTTCAGGGCACCCTCCACCAGGCCCCCACTCATGTCTCCCACCACCCCCACCCCCTAGGATCCAGGGGCACCCTCCACCAGGCCCCCACTCATGTCCAACTCATGTCTCCCAGCACCCCCACCCCCCAGCAGTGCAGGGCACCCTCCACCAGGCCCCCACTCATGTCTCCCAGCATCCCCAGCCCGCAGCAGTGCAGGGCACCCTCCACCAGGCCCCCACTCATGTCTCCCATCACCCCCACCCCCCAGCATCCAGGGGCACCCTCCACCAGGCCCCCACTCATGTCCCCCTGCACCCCCACCCCCTAGCATCCAGGGGCACCCTCCACCAGGCCCCCACTCATGTCTCCCAACACCCCACCCCCCAGCATCCAGGGGCACCCTCCACCAGGCCCCCACTCATGTCTCCCATCACCCCCAACCCCCAGCAGTGCAGGGCACCCTCCACCAGGCCCCCACTCATGTATCCCATCACCCCCACCCCCCAGCAGTGCAGGGCATCCTCCAACAGGCCCCCACTCATTTCTCCCATCACCTCCACCCCCCAGCATCCAGGGGCACCCTCCACCAGGCCCCCACTCATGTCCAACTCATGTCTCCCAGCACCCCCACACCCCAGCAGTGCAGGGCACCCTCCACCAGGCCCCCACTCATGTCCAACTCATGTCTCCCAGCACCCCCACCCCCCAGCAGTGCAGGGCACCCTCCACCAAGCCCCCACTCATGTCTCCCACCACCACCACCCTCCAGCATCCAGGGGCACCCTCCACCAGGCCCCCACTCATGTCCCCCTGCACCCCCACCCCCCAGCACCCAGGGGCACCCTCCACCAGGCCCCCACTCATGTCTCCCATCACCCCCACCCCCAAGCAGTTCAGGGCACCCTCCACCAGGCCCCCACTCATGTCTCCCACCACCCCCACCCCCTAGGATCCAGGGGCACCCTCCACCAGGCCCCCACTCATGTCCAACTCATGTCTCCCAGCACCCCCACCCCCCAGCAGTGCAGGGCACCCTCCACCAGTCCCCCACTCATGTCTCCCAGCACCCCCACCCCCCAGCAGTGCAGGGCACCCTCCACCAGGCCCCCACTTATGTCTCCCATCACCCCCACCCCCCAGCATCCAGGGGCACCCTCCACCAGGCCCCCATTCATGTCCAACTCATGTCTCCCAGCACCCCCAGCAGTGCAGGGCACCCTCCACCAGTCCCCCACTCATGTCTCCCAGCACCCCCACCCCCCAGCAGTGCAGGGCACCCTCCACCAGGCCCCCACTTATGTCTCCCATCACCCCCACCCCCCAGCATCCAGGGGCACCCTCCACCAGGCCCCCACTCATGTCCCCCTGCACCCCACCCCCCAGCACCCAGGGGCACCCTCCACCAGGCCCCCACTCTTGTCTCCAAGCACCCCCACCCCCCAGCATCCAGGGGCACCCTCCACCAGGCCCCCACTCATGTCTCCCATCACCCCCACCCCCAAGCAGTTCAGGGCACCCTCCACCAGGCCCCCACTCATGTCTCCCACCACCCCCACCCCCTAGGATCCAGGGGCACCCTCCACCAGGCCCCCACTCATGTCCAACTCATGTCTCCCAGCACCCCCACCCCCCAGCAGTGCAGGGCACCCTCCACCAGGCCCCCACTCATGTCTCCCAGCATCCCCAGCCCGCAGCAGTGCAGGGCACCCTCCACCAGGCCCCCACTCATGTCTCCCATCGCCCCCACCCCCCAGCATCCAGGGGCACCCTCCACCAGGCCCCCACTCATGTCCCCCTGCACCCCCACCCCCTAGCATCCAGGGGCACCCTCCACCAGGCCCCCACTCATGTCTCCCAACACCCCACCCCCCAGCATCCAGGGGCACCCTCCACCAGGCCCCCACTCATGTCTCCCATCACCCCCAACCCCCAGCAGTGCAGGGCACCCTCCACCAGGCCCCCACTCATGTATCCCATCACCCCCACCCCCCAGCAGTGCAGGGCATCCTCCAACAGGCCCCCACTCATTTCTCCCATCACCTCCACCCCCCAGCATCCAGGGGCACCCTCCACCAGGCCCCCACTCATGTCCAACTCATGTCTCCCAGCACCCCCACACCCCAGCAGTGCAGGGCACCCTCCACCAGGCCCCCACTCATGTCCAACTCATGTCTCCCAGCACCCCCACCCCCCAGCAGTGCAGGGCACCCTCCACCAAGCCCCCACTCATGTCTCCCACCACCACCACCCTCCAGCATCCAGGGGCACCCTCCACCAGGCCCCTATTCATGTCTCCCATCACCGCCACCCCCCAGCAGTGCAGGGCACCCGCCACCAGGACCCCACTCATGTCTCCCAGCACCCCCACCCCCCAGCAGTGCAGGGCACCCTCCACCAGGCCCCCACTCATGTCTCACATCACCCCCAGCCCCCAGCATCCAGGGGCACCCTCCGCCAGGCCCCCACTCATGTCTCCCAGTACCCACACCCCCCAGCAGTGCAGGGCACCCTCCACCAGGCCCCCACTCATGCTCCCATCACCCCCAGCCCCAGCAGTGCAGGGCCCCTCCACCAGGCCCCCACTCATGTCTCCCAACACCCCCACCCCCCAGCATCCAGGGGCACCCTCCACCAGGCCCCCACTCATGTCTCCCATCACCCCCAACCCCCAGCAGTGCAGGGCACCCTCCACCAGGCCCCCACTCATGTCCAACTCATGTCTCCCAGCACCCCCACCCCCCAGCAGTGCAGGGCACCCACCACCAAGCCCCCACTCATGTCTCCCACCACCCCCACCCCCCAGCATCCAGGGGCACCCTCCACCAGGTCCCTATTCATGTCTCCCATCACCGCCACCCCCCAGCAGTGCAGGGAACCTGCCACCAGGCCCCCACTCATGTCTCCCAGCACCCCCACCCCCCAGCAGTGCAGGGCACTCTCCACCAAGCCCCCACTCATGTCTCACATCACCCCCAGCGCCAGCATCCAGGGGCACCCTCCGCCAGGCCCCCACTCATCTCTCCCAGCACCCACACCCCCCAGCAGTGCAGGGCACCCTCCACCAGGCCCCCACTCATGTCTCCCATCACCCCCAGCCCCAGCAGTGCAGGGCCCCTCCACCAGGCCCCCACTCATGTCTCCCAGCACCCCCACCCCCCAGCATCCAGGGGCACCCTCCACCAGGCCCCCACTCATGTCCCCCTGCACCCCCACCCTCCAATAGTGCAGGGCACCCTCCACCAGGCCCCCACTCATGCCCCCTGCACCCCCACACCCCAGCATCCAGGGGCACCCTCCACCAGGCCCCCACTCATGTCCCCCTGCACCCCCACCCCCCAGCATCCAGGGGCACCCTCCACCAGGCCCCCACTCATGTCTCCCAGCACCCCCACCCCCCAGCATCCAGGGGCACCCTCCACCAGGCCCCCACTCATGTCTCCCATCACCCCCACCCCCCAGCAGTGCAGGGCACCCTCCACCAGGCCCCCACTCATGTCCAACTCATGTCTCCCAGCACCCCCACCCCCCAGCAGTGCAGGGCACCCTCCACCAGGCCCCCACTCATGTCTCCCCTCACCCCCACCCCCCAGCAGTGCAGGGCACCCTCCACCAGGCCCCCACTCATGTCTCCCACCACCCCCACCCCCCAGCATCCAGGGGCACCCTCCACCAGGCCCCCACTCATGTCCAACTCATGTCTCCCAGCACCCCCACCCCCCAGCAGTGCAGGGCGCCTCCACCAGGCCCCCACTCATGTCTCCCACCACTCCCACCCCCCAGCATCCAAGGGCACCCTCCACCAGGCCCCCACTCATGTCCCCCTGTACCCCCACCCACCAGCATCCAGGGGCACCCTCCACCAGGCCCCCACACATGTCTCCCACCACCCCCATCCCCCAGCAGTCAGGGGAACCCTCCACCAGGCCCCCACTCATGTCCCCCTGCACCCCCACCCCCCAGCATCCAGGGGCACCCTCCACCAGGCCCCCACACATGTCCCCCTGCACCCCCACCCACCAGCATTGTAAGAGGATTCAATTCAACACTACAGCTAAGTCAACGCCTAGTCTATAATACTGAATGAAAACCCTTATTGATATATCTTTATGTCCAGTTCATGCGTTCTGGATGACTACCCCTATATAACAGGAAAGTTACTGCAAGTCTATAGCACAAACGGTCACGGAGATATGAGCGATTAAATAAAGGTCGTTTTTCAGATTTGAAATTTTAAAGTTCAAAAAGACAAGTGCAGCTTGCAACTAGAAAATGACAAGTGACAGCTTTACTCAAGTTAAAATAGCTTGCATTAGATTATTTTAACTATGAGATTGGGTTCTGCACAGTTTGCTAGGTACTCACACTATATTTAGAAATATGCCTCGCCATGGATCTGGTCAGGTTTTGGACTGGACTCTGGTCTCTGCACTTCACAGTGATCTGGGTCAGCTCTGCTCTGCCTCTGGTCTGGTCTCTGAAGGTGGATATTGCTAGATTTGAAGTCTGGATCTTTCTGCACAGCTTTCTGAGGAATTGATGGAGGTAAAGTATGGATTTTCCTGGCAGAGCTTCCAGCTGCAAATGGATTTGAAGGTCCCTATCTGTCCTGTCTGTCTGCTTTTATGTGTTTTTTTTATGGGTGTGTGTGCAGCATCACTAGACCCTACCCCTCTCCACTTATCATTGGCCAAGCTTTCATTTCTCCCCTGATTGGGGGAGCTAAATTGTGTCAGAGTGATGTCATTTTACAGCCTGCAGAAAGTCCACTCCTCCTGTCAACTTACACGCAAATCTAGATTTGAACCAAATACATATTTGCAGAGGTACATATTGTTTTAAAATCATATGCACCCATCACATATCACAGGAGGTATCCCCTGTTCAAACTCTGCTCTTCCTGGGAGCTTGCATTCAGAAATGGCAATATTTTGCACTTTTTAACTGGTTTGCAATACCGGACATTACCCCAAATTTACACACATGTGCGCAAGGAGTATGGACATTAGTTGATGAAGTGTCAGATTTTTCACATGCACACATTTTGAGTAATATCCTCTTTTCCGCTAAAACCCCCCTGAACATGCCACCGGTTCTAAAAACCTCTTAAAATGTGGGCAGAAAAATCACAAGAATTATGGTATCATTTATAAAATTTTCACATGTCCGCTCTATGAGTTATTCATCTTTTTAGAGTTATGTTCTGGCCCCAAAGGGGTGTGGTTTCCCCCCAGCATAAGGTTGAATTTCTGGTTTTTCCAGTTCTGCCAAGCCAGCTTGCTCTCACAGGCAGTGCCCCTCCCCTTTACTTCCAGGAGGAAGCTACATTTACGACATCTGCAATAAACCATCTGCCTGGGTCAGGACAGGGCTTTGTTCAGAGCTCCTGTATTCTGTGGGGGCTCCCCTTAATTCAATTATCAGAGAGATGGCATATCCTTAGTGTGGCCAGCAAAAGGCAGATAGGCCTGGGAACACAGCTGTGACTCAAGTTTCACTCCTGATGGGGGTAGTTGCCAGGCAGAATTCAGTTCCTTAAGCCAGGTTTCAGATAAAATGTCACTTTTTGTTACCCAGTCTAAGTCAAGACAATGTTTACATATGCAGTTAGAATGCTGATTCTAAGTTTAAAACTATGACATTTAAACAATGGCAACCTATGTGACACTCAAAGTAGGTCACTCATTTCTTTTAAACATTTAAATTTTTAGTGTCTTTCAGTCCAAATTTACTTAAACTGCTGAAATCCACAGCTAAGCCAGTCTTGTTATAAACCTTCAAGTCACTTCAGAATATAACTTTACATTGGATCCACCTCTCAGTAAGTCTTTCTTTGGCATGTTTTGGGTTCATTTATTCAGTTTAATACAAAATCTGGTGTTGTTTTAAAACGCCGGCTTTTGGATAGTGGTGAGAACTGGTACTGCACCGCTTTTTGGGATTTAAGAAAATGAATTCCCAACAGTTATGGGTTTGCTTTTGCCAATCAGCATTGCCACTCCCAATGGTTTCAGACTACTGTGTGGGTAGTCCAATGGTGGTTTTAGGCAGTGTCCTTCTGTGCCCATAACATCGGCAAAAATGAGTGGCAGCCTATTCTTCATGCATTTCCCTGGGCATTTTCTGGGAAGCTCTGGCCATCATGATGTTTTCCATGTCAGTACTGCACAGTTTTGAGGTAGGGCTCGGATGCATGGGTAAATACATCCCACAAGCCCCCCTCTTGCGATGGCCATTCGGTTTCACTGATGGGACTCGCAAGACCTGGGATGTTTCCTCATCTTCTTCCAATAGATGGTACAGTTCAGCATCTTTTCCTCCATCCGGTACTGGTCGATCGGTTCTCCTCGCCGGTCCTGATGGGAATATTGGGCGGTACTCTGGGCCCGTTGGATATTCGTTCCCGTCTCCGGATCATCCTCCTTGGCCCGTCTCCAGGTTTTCTTTCTCCTAGGACGACAAAGGAAGAGCGGCAATACCTATTCATAGACGTTTTTCCACCACTGTTGAGATAGTGGGGCAGCATATGCATTTCATCATAACGAAACATTACATTCTTATTTTGAAAAAAAAACAGTATAACTAAGAGACAGTTTCATGCAAATCACAATATTTTAGAGACTAGATGTGGTATGTTTTATGGTTGGAACTGAATTAGTCTGAGACAGTACCCGCTAGGATTCCAGAGGATTCCTCCAGTTGTTGCAGAGTGTGCCTGGGATGGCAACATTTCAACTGGTTTATGTGGACCCACTTGTCTTCCCCCGCTGCCAAAGGACCTTTGGGGATGTGGATTTTGTAGGCCACAGGGGAGATCTTGTCGATGATCTCAAAGGGTCCCTTCCATGTAGGCAAGAATTTCCGCTGTTTTGCCTGGTTTCTTTGGAAGTTGTATAGATAGACCCGGTCTCCCACCTGATATTCCTTCCTGGAAGTTTTCAGGTCATAATGGGTCTTCATGCTATCAGCCGATCTTTCTAGATTCCGCTGAGCATAAGCAAAAGCATGTTGAAGGTGTTTCCTTAAATTCTCCACATACTCATGAGTTGTGGAGGCATTTATCAGTGTCTGCTCTTGGGTCCTGTAGAGCAAATGCTGAGGAAGTACCATCTTGCGCCCAGTCATCAACTCAAATGGTGACATTTTGGTTGCAGATGAAGGGGTAGATCTGATGGCCATTAGGACCAGAGGTAATCGGATATCCCAACTTGGCCCAGAATCTGCCACAAACTTTTTTAAGATGCTCACAATGGTTCGGTTATATCTCTCTACTGCCCCAGAAGAAGCTGGCCTGTAAGCAATATTCAACTTCCTTTTGACCCCCAGTATCTCCCACATCTTTGTCATTACTTCACTGGTGAAGTGGCTACCTCTGTCTGACTCAATCCTTTGAGGTAGACCGAAATGGGAAAAGATGTGGTTAATCATCAGGGCAGCTGCGGTTTCTGCCTTGCAATTTGGGGCTGGGAGACATTCCACCCACTTGGTAAACAAGCATGTCACAGTCAACATGTACTTATTCCCCCTAGCAGAGCGAATCACGGGGCCTACAAAGTCGATTTGTAAATCTGACCATGGCAGTGTCATCCCCCTCTTTTGGAGAGGTCCTGCCCCATGTGTGGCCAGTATGCAACCTCTCTTAAGATTTCCAGTGTTGTGTGAAACCCCCTATGACCGGCGGTGGCCGCATCATGGGCGTGACTTAACATCAGGCTTCGGAATGAGGTAGGAACCACCCACTGATCGTGGCCAGCTTTGGATTTCCTTACCAACAAACCGTCTTGGATCCGGAACATTTTTGGACATTTCATCAACACTCTTAGGTCCTCTTTCCCAATGTAATCGGTATCCGTCAGGGGAAAGTTCTCAGGGTCCTCAATGTGTTGGTAAAATTTAACAATTATTGGATCCCCTTTCTGAGCTGTAATTAAATCAGCGTCAGAGGTCTCCTTACTCCATTGTGCAATTGAAAGGTCGTTGTGAGCATTTGTCTGGGACCTAGTGATAGCAGTGACCTGGATTTCCCCCAACAGGGACTCAATATCAATTAGATCCCCTTGGATGGCCCCGGTTTTGGCCAGCTGATCAGCTAAGTCATTTCCAGTTTTGTCTGGTCCCTCTACTTTGGAATGATCCTTGATCTTTTTCCAATAGATGGTCATCTCATTCGAGGTGACCAGATCATCAATGTTTTGGATCAACTTCCCATGTTTCAAGGGTTTGTTATTAGCACATAACATGCCTCTGGTTTTCCAATTAACCAGGTGCTCCACGAACCCGTTCCATACATAATCCGAATCTGTGGTTATGACCAGTTCGTGGAGTTGATGCTGGACAGCAGTGAGGATGGCCTGATGCACAGCCATCAATTCTGCCACCTGACTACTTCGGGGACCAATTTTGTATCCAGCGGAGGGTTCTGGAAACTCCTTCACCCATGCATTCCCTACACCAGCCACCAGTTCTTTTTCCCCGTTGTTGTCAACATGGTAAGAGCATCCATCCACATAGACAGTGGGCATTCCCTCACACTTGTCCTCTTCAAAGACTTTGTGTGGGGAATTAAGGTATGCCTCCATGTTGTCCTTGATTTTTAGACTTTCGTCCTCGAGACAGTTTTCTCTGGCACAATCATGCAAGTCAGCCAGACCTTGCGCGAGGGGACTCTTCTTGTTTTGGCCATATCTGACCTCTACAGGAAAGCCTTGCATTGACAGAATCCAAGAAGTAATTCGGGAATTACTCACATTTCCGGCCCAGATTCTATCACTTTGGAGATATTGCAGAGGCTGGTGTGGAGTCTCCACTATGATGTGTTCCCCCTGGATAAACGGGCGGTAATTCTTCAATGCCCACACCGTTGCCAGGAGTGCCTTCTCACAATCGTTGAATCTTTCCTCCACAGAGGATAAAGTTTTGCTCGCACAGGAGATTACTTTATTGACCTTGTCATGCTTTTGGTATAATACTGCCGTCAAGCACGTATTAGAGAACCCCGTCTCCAGGAAGAACTCCTTGTTTCTGACAGGGTAAGCTAGGCAAGGCGTTTGTGAGAGGCTTCTTTTGAGTTGTTTTACTGCCTCGGCTTGTTCTGGACCCCATTCCCACTTGACCCCCCCCTTCAGGAGATGAATCAGGGGTCTGGTGATCTCTGCGTAGCCCTCAATGAACTTTCTGCTGTAATTAGTCAGTCCAAGGAGGCTCCTTAGTTCCCGCAGAGTTGTGGGGTCTTTCAGTTTCTGAAGTGCTTCCACTTTCTTTTCCTGGGGACAGAGACCCTGAGGAGTAATCTCATGCCCCAAGAAATTAACACGGGTTCTACACCACTGTGCTTTTTGAAAGGAAAATTTTGCTCCGGCGGCCCTCAACTGGGTCAGAACATAACGGATCTCCGCTATGTGTTCCTCCACAGATGAACTTTTGATGAGGACATCATCTACATAAGCCAGGTTACCCCTCGCACCCAGGTCGGGCATGGCCTTATGTAGGAAAATGTTGAATTCATTGCCGGAGTTGAGGTATCCGAAGGGAGTCCGGATCCATGTATACTGCTGGCCCCCAAAGGTAAAAGCCAGTTTGTATTGGTCCTCCCTGCTGACAGGCACGGTCCAGTATCCATTGGTCAGGTCTATTGCAGTGAATACCTGTGACCCCTGGATCTGGGCCAGCCCTTGGTCAATGTAGGGAAGAGGCCATCGGGAAGTATGGACCCGTTTGTTGATCTCCCTGAGGTCGGCGCAGAGTCTCCACTGGCCGTTTGGCTTTAATATTCCCAGCACCGGATTATTGAAGGTGCTGTGGATGGGACGGATTATTCCCCTGGACTCAAGGTTCTTAATTATTTCAGTGAGGGACTCCATTGATGCGAGAGGCAAGCGATATTGCTTCACAAACACTGGAGTCATGCCAGGGTCCGTGGGGATTGTTGTTGTGTGGATGTCAGTACGACCACAGTCATATGAGTCTACCGCAAAGAGATCTTGGAAATCCAAGAAAACTTGTTTCAACTTTTGCTTTTGTTCCAGAGTCACACAGGCATCAGCTAGGTTGACTCTCTCTTCCACCATCTGCCTGAAGCCTGGAAAGACTTCTGGTTTGGCTATCTCAGCGGCCTCCTCCAGCTGGGTGGAGAAGTCCCTCGTCAGAGTGCTGATTTGGACTGGAGGCTTCAGGTGGGAAAGGCAGCCCTCATGGACCTGGAAAATCACCTCATCCCTCCTGAAGCCACAAGTCACATCTTCCTTACCATAGGGGCAGGAAGTGTACACCAGGAAGTTCCCCCCATGCCGGATAAAAATCCTGTCTGGTGTTGTATTGTCATCACTGTCACTGTCAAAGCAGTCCTTGGGGATTGGCCCTAACAGTTCATTACCTAAATCTATGGAAAAATGTCGGTCATCAACCGCCATTCCAATAATGGTGCCTGCGGCTAGAGTAATACTCTTTAAGTCGCTGTTATCCACCTCTATTGGAATGGTGTCATGTTCTATGTTGACTAATGGAGTTGGGTTTACCCCCAACCCTTGCTGTTGGAGAGAAGCGTTTAGATGTATGTAAGCATCAGGGTTTTTCAACTCTTGTCCCCTTTTAACTTTCACTTTCAGGGAGAATTGTCGGGTCCTTTCTGGGATGGTGACTTCCTCTTTAACCTGAATTTCAACTGCATAAGGTAGCAATTGAGCTGACCTAAATGCTTTTTCTGGATCATCAAAGCCCATGGGATTATCCGCTAATCGGGACCAACCTTTGAAGTTTATTAGGTCCAAACTAATGGCAAAGCGATTGAGAATGTCACTGCCTAAGTAAAAGGCGGCAGGGACGTCTCGCACGACCCAACAATTGTGGACTATGCTCTTGTTGCCAATGGAGATTTTGAGCATACACCTGCTTGGCAGGAGATGTTTGGAATTAGGTGCTTCCAGGTCCATTTCCCATTTGTCTATCAGTTTGAAGTTGGGAATGGCTGGATCTTTTGGGAGTTGGCGAAACATGGCTTCGCTGATGAAGCTCTTACCGTTGTTCACACACACTCGAGCGAGAACAGAGTCCTTCCCATCATTTAACTGAACAGGGATGAACAACTGCTCTCCAATTTGCTGAATATCAGCCAGGCTCTGCGCTGATTTCACATCTTTCTGGACTATTGGAGTGGGAGTTTCTGATTGGGGATTAGTATAGAATCTCAGAGTGTTTCCTTCCAGCGTGGAGTACCACTTTAGACTGGAAGGAAGGTTGATTTTCAGAAATAGAGAGGACCCCCCATCACCAGTCTGTTGTCCTACTGCTATTACTGTCATGTCTGGAATTTGGCTATTCTGGAAGTGAAATTCTACTTGGTCAGATTTTTGTTCAACCATGTGGCAGGTGCCGTTTAAACAAACATGGTTGACACTCTGTTTTAATTTTATTGGTCGGCTAGTCTGGGTCCAGAGGACCTTGTTTACGCAATCTATTAGGGGTGACAACCTTCTCAGGAGGTCATTCCCTAGTAAACAAGGGGTGCCCTCTGGAGTCACAACTATGACTGGGTGTTTCAACTTGTGTCGCCCAATTTTAATGTCCAAGTCTGCAGTCCCCTCAACGGGAAATTCCTTCCCGTCAAAGTTCTGGAGTTGTCCAGGAAGTGAGGTGAGAGGAATTTGGTAATTCCCTCCCCTTCCTGCATTCAGTTCATCAAAGGCCCTTCTGGACAGAAGGGTGGCTTGAGATCCAGTGTCCACCAGTGCCAAAATTGTACCCTGCCCCTGTACTTGTACCGGGGCATAGTATCTTCCCTCCTTCTCCTCAAGGGGGCACAGATAATGTACATTTTTGGACAACTGGTGGGCTAACTTTCTGGTTTTGGACATTGCAAGAGAAGAAATTTGGGCAGACTTCTGTGGAGAGCCTTGGGAATCTGAAAGAAAAAGTTGGCAACTGGAGATCAGAGCCATTGTGGGTTCCCCTGGTTCCGGTTCTGGGCCGCCCCCCCTTTTTGGAGGCAGTCACTAGGATGGGTTTGAACCGGGGGATTTTCTTGCTGTTGGTTCTGGGATGAGATGGTGGGCAGCGGTAGCTCAGTCTCCACATCTCCCCAGTCTGGATTTGCATCCCTAGGGACCCATTTTTCTTTGGGAGGAGTTCCCCCCTCTCTGAAGGAGAAGATCCTTTTCCCAGGATCCTCTGAGGATCCCTCTCCCTCAAATTGGAAGATCTGTACCTCCTCCTCAAACTGGGTCTGTTTGGGTCTTTTGTTTCTCCTACACCCCCTCTGCTCCTTAGGAGGCAGACTTTCAGGGGCAAGAGATTTTGTTTCCGGTTCCTGGGTTTCCAGGGGCTGTTTACAAGTGAGGAAGGAAGCTTCCTCCAAGGCTTTACACCCCCCTTCCCCTTGTGCCTCCTCCCTGGGAACCGGTGAGTTATCGGGGTGCTGCCCCGTCATTGTTCTGGAGCACCAGGTCCAGAGTTGGGTGCGTTCTGCGCCGGCATGCCGATCTGAGGGTTCTGCTGAGCCCTCAGTATGTGACCCAGATCCCGCGCGATGTTTTGAACCTGGCGCTCTAACTGGGAAACCCGCTCAGGCTGATACGGGGCCCTGTTTTCTCCCCTGGGCTGATCCCGGGAAGGGTAGCTGTCCCTCCTCTGGCAATACCTCGGGTTGGGAAGATTTGGGTACCCCTCCACCCTTGGCCTCCCCTCTCCCGGATTAGGTTGTCTGGGCTCAGGGAATTGGGGAAAGAAGGGTGGAGGATTTTGGGGCTGGAAATTGGGTGGATACCTGGGGAAAAAGTTCTGCCCAGGATTCAGAGAATTTCTGCCCTCCGGTGGGAAGTTAGGAGGAAAGTTCCCTGGGTTAGGTTCTTGGCTGGATCTCCCCCCTTGGGCTGGAGGAGTCCACACATACCCCAGGATGGGTCTGTTTCCCTTGTAACGGGGGCTTACATAATCAGGAGAGCGAGGGACCCCATTTGTGGGGCTGCCTCCCTGGCTCCCTGTCTGTGACTGGCCCGAGGACCTTCTGGGCCTAGCATTATTAGGTGCAGGTAGGTTTTTAGGCCCCCCATCTCCAAATCCAAAACGGGGGTGACCTTTACCTCTGCCACCTTGGCAGCAGCAGGGGTGCTGTTGGCTTTGGGGTTTTTCTGGGCATTACTTTTGCTATCTACCGGTTTCTGCACCTCATAGATCCGGGTAGCCTGTTCAATGACCCAGTCTAAAGATCTTTTCTCGTGAAAATCCCTCACGAGCTGGGTCATTATGTATTTGGGCAAGGCATGAAAAAATGTATTGAGGAACTCTCTACTGTCTGTGCGCACCCTTCTGGTGGTCTGCGCAAAAGCACGTTTCAGTTCTTGCACAAATTCTTGTGGGGCCTGATCCTCCCCACATTGCAAATTGCAGGCTGCCTTGCGAGCCTCTTGAGGATTTCTATGAATGGAAAAATGTTTCAAGATGGCCGCCTTATAGGTGGACCATCTTAAATGATTTTGGTCCTCCAGCCCCGCAAAGAAACTGGAGTATTCCGGGGAGAAGGTCCACTTTACATATTGAATACAGCTTTGGCTGTCCTTCAAATGGAAAGTCTCCATCATTTGCTCAAACAACTCTAAGTGCTCCCAAACAGAATACTTAGCGTTCTTATGGTAAGGCGTGATGACGCTCCTGATCGCCTTAATCTGCTTTAAGGGGTCCGTAAGCAAGGCCCTTTTTGCCTTATTGGCCATTTTGGTTCAGGTAACCCTTGTCCATTCATCCTCTGACTCAGAGGCACTGCTCCCAGAGGTTCCTGTCTGTTCTTCCAGGTTTTCCCGGATTCTGCGAGCCTGGGAATGGCTGGCAGAATGTGGGGACCTGGTCTCCTGTTTCCTGTGGTGCTCAGAGGAGTCCTCAGATCCCTCCTTGCTGCCAGGATTTGCTGGGTACCCCCCCCCCCCCACTGACCTAACTGGGCAGAGGTTTTCAGGATGCCCTTAAGGGGCCTACTCTCCTGGGGTTCCCCACTGAACTGTACTGTACTTGGGTGCCCATACCCGGATGCCCACCCCTCCATTCCTGAGTGGTACTGGCCTATGAGCCCCATACTTTTAGCTGGATAGTAATCTGCCATCCCTGTGCCCCTGTGCTCATGTGCGCCAGGGGACATGGGGGTAGCAGAGTCCAGGGACTGAGAGAAATAAAGGCCTCTGGTACTAGGGCTCCTGGGGTTATGCTCAGGAGTTTCTCTTTCCCAGCGAACCTCATCTCTATCCGCCCCTGCTCCCTGTTGCAATGCAAGAGCCTGCGCCTTCAGTTCCTCAGTTAAGGCCTTACTAGACTCTATCAGTCTCTCCTGCATCGCTACCTGTTGTTGGAGCCTATCATTGTGCTGGCAGAGAGCCTCATTCTCTCTCTGCGTTTCCTGATTGGTCCTGGAGCACTGGGCCAGTCTTTGCTGCAGGAGGTTTACCTCCTGAGTCCCATCCCTACTGGCCTGCTCCTTTCTTGCCAGAGCATCTTCCACCCTTCTGGTGTGCTCTACCAAGTTCTGGTTTTCTTTTTGGAGGTCACCCAGCCCCTGCAGGGCCAGGTGATTTTCTTCAATTTCCTTTTTTAAGTGGCAGACTTCCTGGCCTAAAGTGTCTCTTTCCTGACTGAGATCCTGCATCTGTGCTGCCAGGTCGTCCCTCTGTCGTTGAAAGGCACCAGCTTTTTGGCGCTCCTCATCAAACTCTGCCTGGGTATCCAGGTCTTTCAGAATCAGTTTATTGCTCTCCTCTTTCTCTCTATCTAGCTGGCTTTGCAGGGTGACTACCTGCTCCGCGCATGCCCTGTTGAAATTGATCTGTTGCTCCAACTTTTTCTGGTTCTGCAGTAAGGAGTCCAAACTGTCTTGGTGCTCCTTCTGCAGGGCCAGAAATCTGGTATCCTGGTCTGTCTTTTTCTGTTGTAGGATGCCCATATCCTCTTTTATTTTAACGATATATTGCCTACTATCATTTTCTGACTCCTGGCTCCTCTGCAGCCTCTGCTCAGAAGAGGCCAGATCAGATCGGGCCTTCTCTACTGCCATCTGTTGCCTATTTGCCAGATCTTGGCTTTCAGTGCATTTATCCTGCATGTCTCCCATATATAGGTACAGGTATGCTGCTATCCTGGCAATCTTATTGTGTTCATCTTTGGCTTTAGGAGCCATATATAGTTCACTCAGGGCCACATGTAATGGACCCTGATCTCTCCATAGGTCTGACCCTGTTTCAGTGACCTGTCGCGTGATGGCCTGCAACCAGGCATCCTGGCCCTGTTCAGTCCATTCACCTCTCACAAATAGTTTATGTAAGAGGTGCTCTCTGGCTATTTTCATGTCTACTAAGGTCGTCATTCTAGAGATTGGTCTCTGTCCTGACTTACAGAAGTTTGTATTTTATTTTTGCAAAACAGACCTTCTCCTAAGAGCGTTCCTTTGAGGAGTGCTTTACAGCGTAACACAGCGTGGTGATCCGACCGGATATGTGTATCTGGTCAGCTGGCACGCTGTATTAATCTGCACAAGTGATAGATCTAACCCAAACGTCCGGCACGAGCCCCCAATTTGTAAGAGGATTCAATTCAACACTACAGCTAAGTCAACGCCTAGTCTATAATACTGAATGAAAACCCTTATTGATATATCTTTATGTCCAGTTCATGCGTTCTGGATGACTACCCCTATATAACACCCCTCTCTCAGAATCCCCCTGACCCCACTGAGCCAAGAAGTAGTTCTGTTTTGCAAGTTAAAAGGTTTAATTGATAATTTAAACAATAGATATATATATCACACTTGATAATAAATTAATAATTGAATATCACACTTAATCTGAGATGATAAAGATTAACAACGGAGAATCTGGCACTAGCACACTTCTTGATAATCACTAAGGAGTTGACATGAAATGGATAAGATAGCAACAATACTTTTATGGTTTCAAATGGATGCAATGTGGAATGAAATGCAGTACAGAAAATAACTTGATAGGATTTCAGCAAAAGACAATGTAATCACTTTCTTGGACAATTCACCCCCCCCCTTTTATGCAATGCAAGGAAATGGAAGGAGGGCACACAATTCTCAGAAATGCAATCAAATGTGATTCAGTTCACCCCAGCAAGCTTAGAGTACAGATTGGAGTTTTAAACACAGGCCCAAAATGCTTTTACATGTGCTGGAAATGAAGTGAAAAATATGCTAAAAGGCTTTTAATTCCCTCTAGAGGTTCAGGGTGAGTGGTATCAAGTGAATATTAGTCCCGGCTCACTTTAGCAAGGATCTAGGGTGTAACTAGCAGGTTAAACGAATTTTTGGCAGATGAAAGGCAAGCAGCAGCAGATTTTTACACGTGGAGAAATTTGCAAATCGCGGCAAAATTCGCGAGTGCCTTTTTCACGATTGCGGCAAAACTATATAGGGTAGGAATGCGGTTCTAGGTTCTTAGAAAAGCCACGATTCCCAGCTTTCTGAGGAAAGTTACTGCAAGTCTCTAGCACAAACGGTCACGGAGATATGAGCGATTAAATAAAGGTCGTTTTTCAGATTTGAAATTTTAAAGTTCAAAAAGACAAGTGCAGCTTGCAACTAGAAAATGACAAGTGACAGCTTTACTCAAGTTAAAATAGCTTGCATTAGATTATTTTAACTAAGAGATTGGGTTCTGCACAGTTTGCTAGGTACTCACACTATATTTAGAAATATGCCTCGCCACGGATCTTGTCAGGTTTTGGACTGGACTCTGGTCTCTGCACTTCACAGTGATCTGGGTCAGCTCTGCTCTGCCTCTGGTCTGGTCTCTGAAGGTGGATATTGCTAGATTTGAAGTCTGGATCTTTCTGCACAGCTTTCTGAGGAATTGATGGAGGTAAAGTATGGATTTTCCCGGCAGAGCTTCCAGCTGCAAATGGATTTGAAGGTCCCTATCTGTCCTGTCTGTCTGCTTTTATGTGTTTTTTTTTTATGGGTGTGTGTGCAGCATCACTAGACCCTACCCCTCTCCACTTATCATTGGCCAAGCTTTCATTTCTCCCCTGATTGGGGGAGCTAAGTTGTGTCAGAGTGATGTCATTTTACAGCCTGCAGAAAGTCCACTCCTCCTGTCAACTTACACACAAATCTAGATTTGAACCAAATACATATTTGCAGAGGTACATATTGTTTTAAAATCATATGCACCCCTCACATATCACAGGAGGTATCCCCTGTTCAAACTCTGCTCTTCCTGGGAGCTTGCATTCAGAAATGGCAATATTTTGCACTTTTTAACTGGTTTGCAATACCGGACATTACCCCAAATTTACACACATATGCGCAAGGAGTATGGACATTAGTTGATGAAGTGTCAGATTTTTCACATGCACACATTTTGAGTAATATCCTCTTTTCCGCTAAAACCCCCCTGAACATGCCACCGGTTCTAAAAACCTCTTCAAATGTGGGCAGAAAAATCACAAGAATTATGGTATCATTTATAAAATTTTCACATGTCCGCTCTATGAGTTATTCATCTTTTTAGAGTTATGTTCTGGCCCCAAAGGGGTGTGGTTTCCCCCCAGCATAAGGTTGAATTTCTGGTTTTTCCAGTTCTGGCAAGCCAGCTTGCTCTCACAGGCAGTGCCCCTCCCCTTTACTTCCAGGAGGAAGCTACATTTACGACATCTGCAATAAACCATCTGCCTGGGTCAGGACAGGGCTTTGTTCAGAGCTCCTATATTCTGTGGGGGCTCCCCTTAATTCAATTATCAGAGAGATGGCATATCCTTAGTGTGGCCAGCAAAAGGCAGATAGGCCTGGGAACACAGCTGTGACTCAAGTTTCACTCCTGATGGGGGTAGTTGCCAGGCAGAATTCAGTTCCTTAAGCCAGGTTTCAGATAAAATGTCACTTTTTGTTACCCAGTCTAAGTCAAGACAATGTTTACATATGCAGTTAGAATGCTGATTCTAAGTTTAAAACTATGACATTTAAACAATTGCAACCTATGTGACACTCAAAGTAGGTCACTCATTTCTTTTAAACATTTAAATTTTTAGTGTCTTTCAGTCCAAATTTACTTAAACTGCTGAAATCCACAGCTAAGCCAGTCTTGTTATAAACCTTCAAGTCACTTCAGAATATAACTTTACATTGGATCCACCTCTCAGTAAGTCTTTCTTTGGCATGTTTTGGGTTCATTTATTCAGTTTTACACAAAATCTGGTGTTGTTTTAAAACGCCGGCTTTTGGATAGTGGTGAGAACTGGTACTGCACCGCTTTTTGGGATTTAAGAAAATGAATTCCCAACAGTTATGGGTTTGCTTTTGGCAATCAGCATTGCCACTCCCAATGGTTTCAGGCTACTGTGTGGGTAGTCCAATGGTGGTTTTAGGCAGTGTCCTTATGTGCCCATAACATCGGCAAAAATGAGTGGCAGCCTATTCTTCATGCATTTCCCTGGGCATTTTCTGGGAAGCTCTGGCCATCATGATGTTTTCCATGTCAGTACTGCACAGTTTTGAGGTAGGGCTCGGATGCATGGGTAAATACATCCCACAGCATCCAGGGGCAACCTCCACCAGGCCCCCACTCATGTCCAACTCATGTCTCCCAGCACCCCCACCCCCCAGCAGTGCAGGGCAGCCTCCACCAGGCCCCCACTCATGTCCAACTCATGTCTCCCAGCACCCCCACCCCCCAGCAGTGCAGGGCACCCTCCACCAGGCACCCACTCATGTCTCCCACCACCCCCACCCCCCAGCAGTCAGGGGCACCCTCCACCAGGCCCCCACACATGTATCCCTGCACCCCCACCCCCCAGCAGTGCAGAGCACCCTCCACCAGGCCCCCATTCATGTCCAACTCATGTCTCCCAGCACCCCCACCCCCAGCAGTGCAGGGCACCCTCCACCAGGCCCCCACTCATGTCTCCCATCACCCCCATCCCCCAGCAGTGCAGGGCCCCTCCACCAGGCCCCCACTCATGTCTCCCAGCACCCCCACCCCCAGCATCCAGGAGCACCCTCCACCAGGCCCCCACTCATGTCCCCCTATACCCCCAACCCCCAATAGTGCAGGGCACCCTCCACCAGGCCCCCACTCATGTCCCCCTGCACCCCCACACCCCAGCATCCAGGGGCACCATCCACCAGGCCCCCACTCATGTCCCCCTGCACCACCACCCCCCAGCATCCAGGGACACCCTCCACCAGGCCCCCATTCATGTCTCCCAGCACCCCCACCCCCCAGCATACAGGGGCACCCTCCACCAGGCCCCCACTCATGTCTCCCATCACCCCCACCACCCAGCAGTGCAGGGCACCCTCCACCAGGCCCCCACTCATTTCCAACTCATGTCTCCCGGCACCCCCACCCCCCAGCAGTGCAGGGCACCCTCCACCAGGCCCCCACTCATGTCTCCCACCATCCCCACCCCCCAGCATCCAGGGGCACCCTCCACCAGGCCCCCACTCATGTCTCCCATCACCCCCACCCCCCAGCAGTGCAGGGCACCCTCCACCAGGCCCCCACTCATGTCTCCCACCACCCCCACCCCCCAGCATCCAGGGGCACCCTCCACCAGGCCCCCACTCATGTCCAACTCATGTCTCCCAGCACCCCCACCCCCCAGCAGTGAGGGCACCTCCACCAGGCCCCCACTCATGTCTCCCACCACCCCCACCCCCCAGCATCCAAGGGCACCCTCCACCAGGCCCCCACTCATGTCCCCCTCTACCCCCACCCACCAGCATCCAGGGGCACCCTCCACCAGGCCCCCACACATGTCTCCCACCACCCCCATCCCCCAGCAGTCAGGGGCACCCTCCACCAGGCCCCCACTCATGTCCCCCTGCACCCCCACCCACCAGCATCATGGGGCACCCTCCACCAGGACCCCACACATGTCCCCCTTCACCCCCACCCACCAGCATCCAGGGGCACCCTCCACCAGGCCCCCACTCATGTCCAACTCATGTCTCCCAGCACCCCCACCCCCCAGCAGTGCATGGCAGCCGCCACCAGGCCCCCACTCATGTCCAACTCATGTCTCCCAGCACCCACACCACCCAGCAGTGCAGGGCACCCTCCACCAGGCCCCCACTCATGTCTCCCACCACCCCCACCCCCAGCAGTCAGGGGCACCCTCCACCAGGCCCCCACACATGTCTCCCTGCACCCCCACCCCCCAGCAGTCAGGGGCAGCCTCCACCAGGCCCCCACTCATGTCCAACTCATGTCCCCCTGCACCCCCACCCACCAGCATCCAGGGGAACCCTCCACCAGGCCCCCACACATGTCCCATTGCACCCCCACCCACCAGCATCCAGGGGCACCCTCTACCAGGCCCCCACTCATGTCCAACTCATGTCCCCCAGCACCCCCACCCCCCAGCAGTGCAGGGCCCCTCCACCAGGCCCCCACTCATGTCCAACACATGTCTCCTAGCACCTCCACCCCCCAGCAGTGCAGGGCACCCTCCACCAGGCCCCCACTCATGTCTCCGACCACCCCCACCCCCCAGCAGTCAGGGGCACCCTCCACCAGGCCCCCACACATATCTCCCTGCACCCCCACCCCCCAGCAGTCAGGGGCAGCCTCCACCAGGCCCCCACTCATGTCCAACTCATGTCCCCCTGCACCCCCACCCACCAGCATCCAGGGGCACCCTCCACCAGGCACTCACATGTGTCCCATCACCCCCACCCTCCAGCAGTCAGGGGCACCCTCCACCAGGCCCCCACTCATGTCCCCCTGAACCCCCACCCCCCAGCATCCAGGGGCACCCTCCACCAGGCCCCCACTCATGTCCAACTCATGTCTCCCAGCACCCCCACCCCCCAGCAGTGCAGGGCACCCTCCACTAGGCCTCCACTCATGTCCAACTCATGTCTCTCAGCACCCCCACCCCCAGCAGTGCAGGGCACCCTCCACCAGGCCCCCACTCATGTCTCCCACCACCGCCACCCCCCAGCATCCAGGGGCACCCTCCACCAGGCCCCCACTCATGTCTCCCATCACCCCCACTCCCCAGCAGTGCAGGGCACCCTCCACCAGGCCCCCACTCATGTCCCCCTGCACCCCCACCCCCCAGCAGTGCAGGGCACCCTCCATCAGGCCCCCACTCATGTCTCCCACCACCCCACCCCCCAGCAGTGCAGGGAACCCTCCACCAGGCCCCCACTCATGTCTCCCTGCACCCCCACCCACCAGCATCCAAGGGCAGCCTCCAGCATGCCCCCACTCATGTTCCCCAGCCAACACGTCATCACAATCCAGATCCCAGGCTCCTATGCCCATCCAAATCCCACCCCACGCCACCCCAGTCCAAACACCCAACCAAGCTTTACATCCATTCAAAATGGAAATACCCATTACATGATAGATAACAAATAAGCAGTATGCGCATGAGTACAAGTCCGTCAGACCCACACAATGGCAACACATGACTGTGAACACCCACATTCTGACAGGCATGAAACCAATGAGAGAAGTCCACACATTGAAGTAAGAAACAAAAATGTATTACAGTGTAAATGAAGTGAATGAAATCAAAAGAAACAATAATGGCAACAAAAATCAAAATGCTGCATGTCCACCAAAATAATAAATAATGAAAATGGGAATCCAAAATAACCCTAATGAAATTGTGTCCAAAGTCACCGTCCAACAAAGCAAATCCAAAGGAAAAGTAAAGTGAAAATCCATTGCTCCATGGTGAAAAAATAATAAAAGATGAAGGCCACAAATCCACTGTCAAACTATGTACAAAATATCACACGCGATTCCATCAGGGTACGTGTATTCCAGGGGTGCGCGGGAAGTATCACACGCAAAAGCAGCAGGGTACGTGTATTTCAGGGGTGCGCGGAAAGTATCACACGCAATTCCATCAGGGTACGTGTATTCCAGGGGTGCGCGGGGAGCACCACACGTGAATTGCACGTGTGGGTCCTCCCAGGTGTTCCCTCTACACCCTCCACGGCCCCTGCAGGCGGCACATGTCACACAGGCAGCCCATCCACCATGCCCATGCCCCCCAGCCAACCCACATGTCACCTTGCACTACTGCCCACCAACGCATGTCCCCCTGCACCCCCAGCCCCCAGCATCCAGGGGCACCCTTCACCAGGCCCCCACTCATGTCCAACTCATGTCTCCCAGCACCCCCACCCCCCAGCAGTGCAGGGCACCCTCCACCAGTGCCCCACTCATGTCTCCCATCACCCCATCCCCCAGCAGTGCAGGGCACCCTTCACCAGGCCCTT
Organism: Ambystoma mexicanum; assembly: GCF_040938575.1. Lineage (NCBI taxonomy): Eukaryota > Metazoa > Chordata > Amphibia > Caudata > Ambystomatidae > Ambystoma > Ambystoma mexicanum. The sequence continues at coordinate 330,820,153 of NC_090927.1, forward strand.
ACTCATGTCTCCCAGCACCCCCACCCCCTAGCATCCAGGGGCACCCTCCACCAGGCACCCCACTCATGTCCAACTCATGTCTCCCAGCACCCCCACCCCCCAGCAGTGCAGGGCACCCTCCACCAGTGCCCCACTCATGTCTCCCATCACCCCCATCCCCCAGCAGTGCAGGGCACCCTTCACCAGGCCCTTACTCATGTCTCCCAGCACCCCCACCCCCCAGCATCCAGGGGCACCCTCCACCAGGCCCCCACACACATGTCCCCCTGCACCCCCACCCCCCAGCAGTGCAGGGCACCCTCCACCAGGCCCCCACTCATGTCCAACTCATGTCTCCCAGCACCCCCACCCCCCAGCAGTGCAGGGCACCCTCCACTAGGCCCCCACTCATGTCTCCCAGCACCCCCACCCCCCAGCAGTGTAGGGCACCCTCCACCAGGCCCCCATGTATGTCTCCCATCACCCCCACCGCTCAGCATCCAGGGGCACCCTCCACCAGGCCCCCACTCATGTCCCCCTGCACCCCCAACCCCCAGCATCCAGGGGCACCCTCCACCAGGCCCCCACTCTTGTCTCCCAGCACCCCAACCCCCCAGCATCCAGGGGCACCCTCGACCAGGCCCCCACTCATGTCTCCCATCACCCCCACCCCCCAGCAGTGGAGGGCACCCTCCACCAGGCCCCCACTCATGTCTCCCACCACCCCCACCCCCCAGCATCCAGGGGCACCCTCCACCAGGCCCCCACTCATGTCCAACTCATGTCTCCCAGCACCCCCACCCCCCAGCAGTGCAGGGCACCCTCCACCAGGCCCCCACTCATGTCTCCCAGCATCCCCAGCCCCCAGCAGTGCAGGGCACCCTCCACCAGGCCCCCACTCATGTCTCCCATCACCCCCACCCCCCAGCATCCAGGGGCACCCTCCACCAGGCCCCCACTCATGTCCCCCTGCACCCCCAACCCCCAGCATCCAGGGGCACCCTCCACCAGGCCCCCACACATGTCCCCCTGCACCCCCACCCACCAGCATCCAGGGGCACCCTCCACCAGGCCCCCACTCATGTCCAACTCATGTCTCCCAGCACCCCCACCCCCAAGCAGTGCAGGGCAGCCTCCACCAGGCCCCCACTCATGTCCCCCTGCACCCCCACCCACCAGCATCCAGGGGCACCCTCCACCAGGCCCCCACACATGTCCCCCTGCACCCCCACCCACCAGCATCCAGGGGCACCCTCGACCAGGCCCCCACTCATGTCCAACTCATGTCTCCCAGCACCCCCACCCCCAAGCAGTGCAGGGCAGCCTCCACCAGGCCCCCACTCATGTCCAACTCATGTCTCCCAGCACCCCCACCCCCAGCAGTGCAGGGCACCCTCCACCAGGCCCCCACTCATGTCCAACTCATGTCTCCCAGCACCCCCACCCCCCAGCAGTGCAGGGCACCCTCCACCAGGCCCCCACTCATGTCTCCCAGCACCCCCACCCCCCAGCATCCAGGGGCACCCTCCACCAGGCCCCCACACATGTATCCCTGCACCCCCACCCCCCAGCAGTGCAGGGCACCCTCCACCAGGCCCCCACTCATGTCCAACTCATGTCTCCCAGCACCCCCACCCCCCAGCAGTGCAGGGCACCCTCCACCAGGCCCCCACTCATGTCCAACTCATGTCTCCCAGCACCCCCACCCCCCAGCAGTGCAGGGCACCCTCCACCAGGCCCCCACTCATGTCTCCCAGCACCCCCACCCCCCAGCATCCGGGGGCACCCTCCACCAGGCCCCCACTCATGTCTCCCATCACCCCCACCCCCCAGCAGTGCAGGGCACCCTCCACCAGGCCCCCACTCATGTCCAACTCATGTCTCCCAGCACCCCCACCCCCCAGCAGTGCAGGGCACCCTCCACCAGGCCCCCACTCATGTCTCCCATCACCCCCTCCCCCCAGCAGTGCAGGGCACCCTCCACCAGGCCCCCACTCATGTCTCCCACCACCCCCACCCCCCAGCATCCAGGGGCACCCTCCACCAGGCCCCCACTCATGTCCAACTCATGTCTCCCAGCACCCCCACCCCCCAGCAGTGCAGGGCACCCTCCACCAGGCCCCCACTCATGTCTCCCATCACCCCCACCCCCCAGCAGTGCAGGGCACCCTCCACCAGGCCCCCACTCATGTCTCCCACCACTCCCACCCCCCAGCATCCAAGGGCACCCTCCACCAGGCCCCCACTCATGTCCCCCTGTACCCCCACCCACCAGCATCCAGGGGCACCCTCTACCAGGCCCCCACACATGTCTCCCACCGCCCCCATCCCCCAGCAGTCAGGGGCACCCTCCACCAGACCCCCACTCATGTCCCCCTGCACCCCCACCCCCCAGCATCCAGGGGCACCCTCCACCAGGCCCCTACACATGTCCCCCTGCACCCCCACCCACCAGCATCCAGGGGCACCCTCCACCAGGCCCCCACTCATGTCCAACTCATGTCTCCCAGCACCCCCACCCCCCAGCAGTGCAGGGCAGCCTCCACCAGGCCCCCACTCATGTCCAACTCATGTCTCCCAGCACCTCCACCCCCCAGCAGTGCAGGGCACCCTCCACCAGGCCCCCACTCATGTCTCCCACCACCCCCACCCCCCAGCAGTCAGGGGCACCCTCCACCAGGCCCCCACACATGTATCCCTGCACCCCCACCCCCCAGCAGTGCAGGGCACCCTCCACCAGGCCCCCACTCATGTCCAACTCATGTCTCCCAGCACCCCCACCCCCCAGCAGTGCAGGGCACCCTCCACCAGGCTCCCACTCATGTCTCCCATCACCCCCACCCCCCAGCAGTGCAGGGCACCCTCCACCAGGCCCCCACTCATGTATCCCACCACCCCCACCCCCCAGCATCCAGGGGCACCCTCCACCAGGCCCCCACTCATGTCCAACTCATGTCTCCCAGCACCCCCACCCCCCAGCAGTCGGGGGGCAGCCTCCACCAGGCCCCCACTCATGTCCAACTCATGTCCCCCTGCACCCCCACCCACCAGCATCCAGGGGCACCCTCCACCAGGCCCCCACACATGTCCCATTGCACCCCACCCACCAGCATCCAGGGGCACCCTCTACCAGGCCCCCACTCATGTCCAACTCATGTCTCCCAGCACCCCCACCACCCAGCAGTGCAGGGTACCCTCCACCAGGCCCCCACTCATGTCCAACTCATGTCTCCCAGCACCCCCACCCCCCAGCAGTGCAGGGCACCCTCCACCAGGCCCCCACTCATGTCTCCCAGCACCCCCACCCCCCAGCATCCGGGGGCACCCTCCACCAGGCCCCCACTCATGTCTCCCATCACCCCCACCCCCCAGCAGTGCAGGGCACCCTCCACCAGGCCCCCACTCATGTCCAACTCATGTCTCCCAGCACCCCCACCCCCCAGCAGTGCAGGGCACCCTCCACCAGGCCCCCACTCATGTCTCCCATCACCCCCTCCCCCCAGCAGTGCAGGGCACCCTCCACCAGGCCCCCACTCATGTCTCCCACCACCCCCACCCCCCAGCATCCAGGGGCACCCTCCACCAGGCCCCCACTCATGTCCAACTCATGTCTCCCAGCACCCCCACCCCCCAGCAGTGCAGGGCACCCTCCACCAGGCCCCCACTCATGTCTCCCATCACCCCCACCCCCCAGCAGTGCAGGGCACCCTCCACCAGGCCCCCACTCATGTCTCCCACCACTCCCACCCCCCAGCATCCAAGGGCACCCTCCACCAGGCCCCCACTCATGTCCCCCTGTACCCCCACCCACCAGCATCCAGGGGCACCCTCTACCAGGCCCCCACACATGTCTCCCACCGCCCCCATCCCCCAGCAGTCAGGGGCACCCTCCACCAGACCCCCACTCATGTCCCCCTGCACCCCCACCCCCCAGCATCCAGGGGCACCCTCCACCAGGCCCCTACACATGTCCCCCTGCACCCCCACCCACCAGCATCCAGGGGCACCCTCCACCAGGCCCCCACTCATGTCCAACTCATGTCCCCCTGCACCCCCACCCACCAGCATCCAGGGGCACCCTCCACCAGGCCCCCACACATGTCCCATTGCACCCCACCCACCAGCATCCAGGGGCACCCTCTACCAGGCCCCCACTCATGTCCAACTCATGTCTCCCAGCACCCCCACCACCCAGCAGTGCAGGGTACCCTCCACCAGGCCCCCACTCATGTCCAACTCATGTCTCCCAGCACCCCCACCCCCCAGCAGTGCAGGGCACCCTCCACCAGGCCCCCACTCATGTCTCCCAGCACCCCCACCCCCCAGCATCCGGGGGCACCCTCCACCAGGCCCCCACTCATGTCTCCCATCACCCCCACCCCCCAGCAGTGCAGGGCACCCTCCACCAGGCCCCCACTCATGTCCAACTCATGTCTCCCAGCACCCCCACCCCCCAGCAGTGCAGGGCACCCTCCACCAGGCCCCCACTCATGTCTCCCATCACCCCCTCCCCCCAGCAGTGCAGGGCACCCTCCACCAGGCCCCCACTCATGTCTCCCACCACCCCCACCCCCCAGCATCCAGGGGCACCCTCCACCAGGCCCCCACTCATGTCCAACTCATGTCTCCCAGCACCCCCACCCCCCAGCAGTGCAGGGCACCCTCCACCAGGCCCCCACTCATGTCTCCCATCACCCCCACCCCCCAGCAGTGCAGGGCACCCTCCACCAGGCCCCCACTCATGTCTCCCACCACTCCCACCCCCCAGCATCCAAGGGCACCCTCCACCAGGCCCCCACTCATGTCCCCCTGTACCCCCACCCACCAGCATCCAGGGGCACCCTCTACCAGGCCCCCACACATGTCTCCCACCGCCCCCATCCCCCAGCAGTCAGGGGCACCCTCCACCAGACCCCCACTCATGTCCCCCTGCACCCCCACCCCCCAGCATCCAGGGGCACCCTCCACCAGGCCCCTACACATGTCCCCCTGCACCCCCACCCACCAGCATCCAGGGGCACCCTCCACCAGGCCCCCACTCATGTCCAACTCATGTCTCCCAGCACCCCCACCCCCCAGCAGTGCAGGGCAGCCTCCACCAGGCCCCCACTCATGTCCAACTCATGTCTCCCAGCACCCCCACCCCCCAGCAGTGCAGGGCACCCTCCACCAGGCCCCCACTCATGTCTCCCAGCACCCCCACCCCCCAGCATCCGGGGGCACCCTCCACCAGGCCCCCACTCATGTCTCCCATCACCCCCACCCCCCAGCAGTGCAGGGCACCCTCCACCAGGCCCCCACTCATGTCCAACTCATGTCTCCCAGCACCCCCACCCCCCAGCAGTGCAGGGCACCCTCCACCAGGCCCCCACTCATGTCTCCCATCACCCCCTCCCCCCAGCAGTGCAGGGCACCCTCCACCAGGCCCCCACTCATGTCTCCCACCACCCCCACCCCCCAGCATCCAGGGGCACCCTCCACCAGGCCCCCACTCATGTCCAACTCATGTCTCCCAGCACCCCCACCCCCCAGCAGTGCAGGGCACCCTCCACCAGGCCCCCACTCATGTCTCCCATCACCCCCACCCCCCAGCAGTGCAGGGCACCCTCCACCAGGCCCCCACTCATGTCTCCCACCACTCCCACCCCCCAGCATCCAAGGGCACCCTCCACCAGGCCCCCACTCATGTCCCCCTGTACCCCCACCCACCAGCATCCAGGGGCACCCTCTACCAGGCCCCCACACATGTCTCCCACCGCCCCCATCCCCCAGCAGTCAGGGGCACCCTCCACCAGACCCCCACTCATGTCCCCCTGCACCCCCACCCCCCAGCATCCAGGGGCACCCTCCACCAGGCCCCTACACATGTCCCCCTGCACCCCCACCCACCAGCATCCAGGGGCACCCTCCACCAGGCCCCCACTCATGTCCAACTCATGTCTCCCAGCACCCCCACCCCCCAGCAGTGCAGGGCAGCCTCCACCAGGCCCCCACTCATGTCCAACTCATGTCTCCCAGCACCTCCACCCCCCAGCAGTGCAGGGCACCCTCCACCAGGCCCCCACTCATGTCTCCCACCACCCCCACCCCCCAGCAGTCAGGGGCACCCTCCACCAGGCCCCCACACATGTATCCCTGCACCCCCACCCCCCAGCAGTGCAGGGCAACCTCCACCAGGCCCCCATTCATGTCCAACTCATGTCTCCCAGCACCCCCACCCCCCAGCAGTGCAGGGCACCCTCCACCAGGCCCCCACTCATGTCTCCCATCACCCCCATCCCCCGGCAGTGCAGGGCCCCTCCACCAGGCCCCCACTCATGTCTCCCAGCACCCCCACCCCCCAGCATCCAGGGGCACCCTCCACCAGGCCCCCACTCATGTCCCCCTACACCCCCAACCCCCAATAGTGCAGGGCACCCTCCACCAGGCCCCCACTCATGTCCCCCTGCACCCACACACCCCAGCATCCAGGGGCACCCTCCACCAGGCCCCCACTCATGTCCCCCTGCACCACCACCCCCCAGCATCCAGGGGCACCCTCCACCAGGCCCCCACACATGTCTCCCAGCTCCCCCACCCCCCAGCATACAGGGGAACCCTCCACCAGGCCCCCACTCATGTCTCCCATCACCCCCACCCCTCAGCAGTGCAGGGCACCCTCCACCAGGCCCCCACTCATGTCCAACTCATGTCTCCCGGCACCCCCACCCCCCAGCAGTGCAGGGCACCCTCCACCAGGCCCCCACTCATGTCTCCCACCATCCCCACCCCCCCAGCATCCAGGGGCACCCTCCACCAGGCCCCCACTCATGTCTCCCATCACCCCCACCCCCAGCAGTGCAGGGCACCCTCCACCAGGCCCCCACTCATGTCTCCCACCACCCCCACCCCCCAGCATCCAGGGGCACCCTCCACCAGGCCCCCACTCATGTCCAACTCATGTCTCCCAGCACCCCCACCCCCCAGCAGTGCAGGGCACCTCCACCAGGCCCCCACTCATGTCTCCCACCACCCCCACCCCCCAGCATCCAAGGGCACCCTCCACCAGGCCCCCACTCATGTCCCCCTGCACCCCCACCCACCAGCATCCAGGGGCACCCTCCACCAGGCCCCCACACATGTCTCCCACCACCCCCATCCCCCAGCAGTCAGGGGCACCCTCCACCAGGCCCCCACTCATGTCCCCCTGCACCCCCACCCACCAGCATCCAGGGGCACCCTCCACCAGGACCACACACATGTCCCCCTGCACCCCCACCCACCAGCATCCAGGGGCACCCTCCACCAGGCCCCCACCCATGTCCAACTCATGTCTCCCAGCACCCCCACCCCCCAGCAGTCAGGGGCAGCCTCCACCAGGCCCCCACTCATGTCCAACTCATGTCCCCCTGCACCCCCACCCACCAGCATCCAGGGGAACCCTCCACCAGGCCCACACACATGTCCCATTGCACCCCCACCCACCAGCATCCAGGGGCACCCTCTACCAGGCCCCCACTCATGTCCAACTCATGTCTCCCAGCACCCCCACCCCCCAGCAGTGCAAGGCACCCTCCACCAGGCCCCCACTCATGCTGGTGGGTGGGGGTGCAGGGGGACATGAGTTGGACATGAGTGGGGGCCTGTTGGAGGCTGTCCCTGACTGCTGGGGGATGGGGGTGCAGGGAGACATGATGGCACGGAATCATCCAGGTTGGTGGGGGGTTTGGTGGAGGAGGAGGCCGTGCAAGCAACAGAGGTGGGGTCTGGAGGTGGCGATTCCACTGGTGCTAGTGGTGCAGTGCAGGACCAGGGACAGGTGGCAGCACAGCCCACCACAGAGGTGCCTGTGTGCAATCCTGTCCCTGCTCCTGTCACTGCATCATCTTGCAGCAGCAGGGATGCCTACCTCCAGACCCGTTCTCAGGGGGGGGATTGGCTTACACCAACTGGCCTTCCTCTCCCTGCGGATGTGGCTATCCTGCAACAGGTTGAGCCTGTCCAGGGTGGGGTGGAGTTGTGTCAACGGTCCATGCGAGCTGACCCGCAGTCTTTCCATGATGAGACTGCACGTCTTCTCGCATGGCTCGTTGTCCGCGTTGACCCACTGGGACAGCTCACCATGGCCGGGTTCCTCCGTTTCCTGGACCTTGTTCCGACCCCCTCCTCAACGGAACCCCCTATGCCCCAGTCGTCCTCCATGCCATCTTCCCACCCATGTATCACCTGGGTGCCTTGTGGAGCTGCCTCTGACCGTGCAGCCAGGCTGGTGGACAACAGATCCATGACACAGTCGGGAGTCGGATGTCCAGCAGGGGTGGCCACATCAACAACTGCACCCCAGCTGGAGGAGGATGTGCAGGCACCATCAGACAGGGCACATGGACAGTAGCAGCAGCAGCAGCAAGAGGCTGTAGGTGGGAGCCATGATGGCTCGGGGCCTCTGACATCGGAGGGGCAGGCATCGGCCGGAGGGCAGGAGGGCCCAGGACGGGAATTGTCTTCCGTGTGGCAGCGGTTGGGCCACGCCATAGCTGCGGAGCGGCAGCGGGCAGAAGAGGCACGGCTCACGATGGTCAGGGCCCTGAGGCGGGCCGAGTCCCTCGAGGCAATCCGCAGGGAGTTGGAGGAGAACATGTCGTCGTCCCTGTGGACCTTCGGGGCCCTGGAACAGGACCGCCTCCGGGACATTGAGTAGGAGTTCGATGATGCCCTGGCCCGCAACATCCAGAAGTGACCCGTTGGACTAGCCCCTGCCATTGTATATAGTTAAATAGTGTTAGGTTTTATTTTTATTTTTTTAATTTGGGGCACTTGGACTATGCCCCACTTTTTTGTATATAGTTATTAGTTAGGTGGGTTTTATTGTAGGTTTCATTTACATAGTTGGGATCATGGACCCTGGATTTGCTCTTTGTACATAGTTTGACAGTGGATTTGTGGCCTTCATCTTTTATTATTTTTTCACCATGGAGCAATGGACTTTCACTTTACTTTCCCTTTGGATTTGCTTTGTTGGACGGTGACTTTGGACACAATTTCATTGCGGTTATTTTGGATTCCCATTTTCATTATTTATTATTTTGGTGGACATGCAGCATTTTGATTTTTGTTGCCATTATTGTTTCTTTTGATTTCATTCACTTCATTTTCACTGTAATACATTTTTGTTTCTTACTTCAATGTGTGGACCTCTCTCATTGGTTTCATGCCTGTCAGAATGTGGGTTTTCACAGTCATGTGTTGCCATTGTGTGGGTCTGACGGACTTGTACTCATGCGCATACTGCTTATTTGTTATCTATCATGGAATGGGTATTTCCATTTTGAATGGATGTAAAGCTTGGTTGGGTGTTTGGACTGGGGTGGCGTGGGGTGGGATTTGGGTGGGCATAGGAGCCTGGGATCTGGATTGTGATGACGTGTTGGCTGGGGGACATGAGTGGGGGCATGCTGGAGGCTGCCCCTGGATGCTGGTGGGTGGGGGTGCAGGGAGACATAAGTGGGGGCCTGGTGGAGGGTGCCCTGCACTGCTGGGGGGTGGGAGTGGTGGCAGACATGAGTGGGGGCCTGGTGGAGGGTGCCCTGCACTGCTAGGGGGTGGGCGTGCAGGGGGACATGAGTGGGGGCCTGGTGGAGGGTGCCCCTGGATGCTGGGGGGTGGCGGTGGTGGGAGACATGAGTGGGGGCCTGGTGGAGGGTGCCCTGCACTGCTGGGGGGTGGGGGTGCTGGGAGACATGAGTTGGACATGAGTAGGGGCCTGGTGGAGGGTGCCCTGCACTGCTGGGGGGTGGGGGTGCTGGGAAACATGAGTTGGACATGAGTGGGGCCTGGTGGAGGGTGCCCCTGGATGCTGGGGGGTGGGGGTGCAGGGGGACATGAGTTGGACATGAGTGGGGGCCTGGTGGAGGGTGCCCCTGACTGCTGGGGGGTGGGGGTGCAGGGAGACATGTGTGGGGGCCTGGTGGAGGGTGCCCCTGACTGCTGGGGGGTGGGGGTGCAGGGGGACATGAGTGGGGGCCTGGTGGAGGGTGCCCCTGACTGCTGGGGGGTGGGGGTGATGGGAGACATGTGTGGGGGCCTGGTGGAGGGTGCCCCTGGATGCTGGTGGGTGGGGGTGCAGGGGGACATGAGTTGGACATGAGTGGGGGCCTGGTGGAGGCTGCCCCTGACTGCTGGGGGGTGGGGGTGCAGGGAGACATGTGTGGGGGCCTGGTGGAGGGTGCCCCTGACTGCTGGGGGGTGGGGGTGGTCGGAGACATGAGTGGGGGCCTGGTGGAGGGTGCCCTGCACTGCTGGGGGGTGGAGGTGCTGGGAGACATGAGTTGGACATGAGTGGGGGCCTGGTGGAGGGTGCCCTGCACTGCTGGGGGGTGGGGGTGCTGGGAGACATGAGTTGGACATGAGTGGGGGCCTGGTAGAGGGTGCCCCTGGATGCTGGTGGGTGGGGGTGCAATGGGACATGTGTGTGGGCCTGGTGGAGGGTTCCCCTGGATGCTGGTGGGTGGGGGTGCAGAGGGACATGAGTTGGACATGAGTGGGGGCCTGGTGGAGGCTGCCCCTGACTGCTGGGGGGTGGGGGTGCTGGGAGACATGAGTTGGACATGAGTGGGGGCCTGGTGGAGGGTGCCCCTGGATGCTGGTGGGTGGGGGTGCAGGGGGACATGTGTGTGGTCCTGGTGGAGGGTGCCCCTGGATGCTGGTGGGTGGGGGTGCAGGGGGACATGAGTGGGGGCCTGGTGGAGGGTGCCCCTGACTGCTGGGGGATGGGGGTGGTGGGAGACATGTGTGGGGGCCTGGTGGAGGGTGCCCCTGGATGCTGGTGGGTGGGGGTGCAGGGGGACATGAGTGGGGGCCTGGTGGAGGGTGCCCTTGGATGCTGGGGGGTGGGGGTGGTGGGAGACATGAGTGGGGGCCTGGTGGAGGTGCCCTGCACTGCTGGGGGGTGGGGGTGCTGGGAGACATGAGTTGGACATGAGTGGGGGCCTGGTGGAGGGTGCCCCTGGATGCTGGGGGGCGGGGGTGGTGGGAGACATGAGTGGGGGCCTGGTGGAGGGTGCCCTGCACTGCTGGGGGGTGGGGGTGATGGGAGACATGAGTGGGGGCCTGGTGGAGGGTGCCCCTGGTGGAGGGTGCCCCTGGCCCCCACTCATGTCTCCCAGCACCTCCACCCCCCAGCAGTGCAGGGCACCCTCCACCAGGCCCCCACTCATGTCTCCAACCACCCCCACCCCCCAGCAGTCAGGGGCACCCTCCACCAGGCCCCCACACATGTCTCCCTGCACCCCCACCCCCCAGCAGTCAGGGACAGCCTCCAACAGGCCCCCACTCATGTCCAACTCATGTCCCCCTGCACCCCCACCCACCAGCGTCCCAGCTGCCCCTTCTGCTGCTGAGGAGTCCAACTCCAACCTCCGCCTCCTGGACCTCCCCTTGGCAGCTGCAGCCTCGGATGCGGCACCGGACTCCTCACTCCCCGACGAGATCACAACCTGGGAGGTGAGCCGGGCCTTGCATCTCCGGCTGGTGGTGCGACCCCTGCCGCTGTGCTCCACAGCACCTTCTCCGCCCTCTTCATCAGTTGATGCTGCAGACAGGGAGAAATAAAACACAGGCATCAGGGCACTGTATAATGGACTCATAAACACATGACAGTTGTACATGAGTGGCATTGGCAAACCTCAGACATGCCATCACAATCCCCAACACACATGTCATTTCAACTTGCACACATGAGCTATACTACAGCCATATCACAACAGCCAGCACCATCCATACACATACAACAGCATGAGCAGGCAAAGGTGAGCCAGACATTACATGTGACACAGGGAGTGCACTACACATGCACACACCACCACACTTGCATGCATGTGTACACCTCCACCAACTGTCGCAGTGTTCAGATCAGCATCCATGTCACACCTGCCAATCATTCTTCCACATCCTTTGCCATGCAAGCCTACACACACAAGCACCATCCATGTGTCACACATGAGAGCCCTCGCATGTGTCAGCCTCACGGCCCTGTACCCCCCCACATACTTGGCCACATAAAACCACATGTGCAACCTGCACACTCCTGCCACACCACCACACGCACAGCTTACAATCAGCATGCATGTACACTTACAGCTCGACTCCAGACGGGTCTGCCTCTCAAGGACCTGGACGTGGAGCGCTGGGGATGTGTGTTCCAGGACCCTCATCTGATCTTCCGACAAGTGGCTCCGGCGCCCCTTAGCATGCGCTGCTTTCAGGAGGCGCCAGGCCTTCTTGAGGGTCCTGGACCTGAAGTCCTCCCAGCGCTTCTTCACATGATGGAATAGTCTGACTGCCACCCCCTCCGCATTGATGGCAGTCACGATGTCTGTCCAGATCCGAGTCCGTCCTTCCTTGTCAGTACGCAACCTTCCAAAGAGGGCATCATACTGCCCCAGGACATGCTCCACCAGGACACCAACTTCGGTGGCAGTGAAGCTGGTGCCCCTCTGCCTCTCTGGCCGGGGGTTGCCACTGGTGCCAGATGTTGCAGTGCCCGACATAGCAACCCCAGAGGCAGGAGTGGGTGGGCAACTGGGTCCTGGGGCTGGGCTGTGGAGCGATGGTATCCCAGTCGGGAGTCTTCGGTTCCAGCAGGGGTGGTCACAGCAACAGCACCCCTGGCTGATGTGCAGGCAGCAAATGGCAGAACACATGGGCAGCAGGCAGTCAGGCAGCAGCAGATGGCAGGTGGGAGCGTGCTCGGGGCTCTGGGGGGCAGTAATTCGGCCTACTGGGCAGGAGCGTGGTCTGCCGTGTGCTTACACGTGGCCAGCTTGATACAGAGTGATTTGGCACGTGAAAATCCAGCACGTCTGCGTGTAATTCGAGGAAAAGCCCTTAGCGCGTAAGTGCGTCAGCACGCGTACATTAATTAATTGGCCCAAAGGCCCCCAGGCGCAACTATGACGTCACGCGCATGGCCGTAGAGAATGGCGCGTGTAAATAAAAAAATACACGTCCGAGTGTCAAAGCGTGTAATTGGTGGAAATGGCCTCATCGCGTATGCGCGTCTTTGACGTGTGTATAAAAGGTACGTGTAGAACGCCATTTCCTTGTACGTGCTTTTCGGGGAGAGCGAGTGGGTGAAATCTGTACTTCTTGTCGGTTCACACGCAATTTACTTCACGGCATTTCAAGTTGGTACTCCCTGTTACCTCTGACAGCTTTTTCTCTTTGTTAGGCGGAAACCTGTGCAGTTCCCTCTGGGACCACTGCAAAAGATTTGGGACTGCAGGTGTTTGGCAGTAATCCCACTTGGTAGCAGTCTGTACCACAGATTCACTTGGTAGCTGTGGCTGAGCAGTCAGACTTCCCTCAAGAAGAGTTAGGCAGTATGTGGAGTATACAAAATAGGGCAATCTACACAGTAGAACAAGCAAACACGGAACAAGGCTTCGGTGTAAAGATATAAGGGTATTTATTTATAACAACATATCTATGGAAAAAACTCTGACACTAATACGGCAAACAACTTCAATCACAATTACTTATACGAAGAAACAGATCAATCCCCCTAACAATAGTTCGACAAGTCTAGGTTCACCGGCATCACTTATTTGCAGACAGAGGTGTATGCTTTAACTAGATGGCACTCTAGTATTCGTTAGGACGGGAGAGAAAAATAAGGCAGGTTATGAAATCAACTTGGTACCAATACTTTACGGACAAATGCAAGGCAAGAAAGGCAGGGTCTACTGCAGATCACAAAGTTCAGAGGCCAGGCCCACTCGGAGAGAGGCAAGGCGATATGTCCCATAAGTGTCTCAGTGGAAATGCGCTTTGTGTCTTTATCGCAAATTGTTATAGAAAGATTGGACCAGTTCAGAACAGCAAGTTAAAGAAAGCTTGGAGGCGACCCAATGGAAAGGCGAGGATTAAGACACCTCACTCTATCCGGCTGAAAGGGAAGCCAGGCGGACACGGTACCTTGTTTGTGGAGGGACAGCTCCGGCGGGGGCAGTTGTTCCTGGTGGTGGATGCACGTCGGGTCTTTGCCAAGATTAGAGATGATCTCGTTGTCGAAGAAAAGTGAAGTCCGGTGCACCACCAGGGAAGAGAACAACCACGGAGTGCTCCGTCACAAGGCACCACCTTTTGGTCATGGTACAGGGGTAGTGGCTATCCGGATGCCGAGGTGCTCTGCACGGGCAATTCGACCACTGCGTCCTGGAGCGAAGAAAAAGCAAAGGTGACTGCTTGTTCCCACCAGTCAGGGGAAGAGACTCTCCGGCGGGGAGATCTCCTCTGTCGTCGGGAAGTGGTGAGTCGGTTCAGCAGGGCTCCACCGGAGGTGTCGTCGTTGCAGGTCGGCTCAGCTTTACCCTCGTCGGATTCTTAGGTCCTGTGGCGACTTCTGAAGATCCAGTCCCAAAAGCCCTGCTTTTATGCAGAAAACCCCCATTCATTCAGCCTAGCTGTCAATCAAAACACGCTAAGTGGTGAGCGGGGTGGCTCACCACTTGGGCCAATCCCACCAGAGTGTGATCGGAGTTGGCAAGGCAACTCGGTCCAGGGTGCCTAAACCCCCTCCCACACCCCTGTGGTAACCCAGACAGAATGGCACCACTTTGGAGGGTCTCTATACAGAAACCCCCCAAAAGTGGAACAAAGGGCTCAACCTTTGGTTTAGGAGTCACAGAGACGAACACGGACGCCATTTTAAAAACCGAGTTCTGGCAGAAAAATACCATCCGATAGACTTATTTAAGATAAGTAAACCGGTGGTATGTTAGAGATTAACGGGAAGAAGGTATTAATCTCCAACAATGGGAAGAATCTCATAGGGTTATATTTGGGGTCGAATATAACAAGTAGTTTCCACTGCCACCAGCCAAAACTCGACGAGGGGGGACGGGACAGTGCCCCCTCGAATAACAGACCCAGGAGTAATCGAATTACCCCTACTAGTACGTCCACAATAGGATGGTTTGTACTAGTTCTGTTAGTAAATTTAGGTCTAGTGAAGCCAATGGTGACTTTACATGCCCGGGGAGACAGTAGTCAGTCCCCAGGTATGAAGTCTATGATGGAGGTTCGCTAGGACGCCCCAGTGCTACGGCACGGAGGGTGTGTTGTAAGATACATAGCAAAACATATGAGACCCTATGGAGTAAAAGACCCCATAGCCCATAGAACACATTGACATACAAAGGAATTACACACATTCATGTCCAAGAGTGGGAGAAAAAGAGTCTCACTCTTGGCAGGATGGAAAAAAACAAACTCCAGAAATCCAGCAAAGCTGCTGGGGGACTCACTAGGTTAGGAAATTCAGCCTAAACAGAGAATTCTCCCTAACACTTGCCCCCCCCCAGACTAAGGGACAGGAGGATTTAATCCACTCCTGGATGAATCTCATACCTCTAGTCGATGACATACATCCTAGAGAGACCATCAGCATTTTAGTTGTGACACCCTGACCTGTGCTCAATGGTGAAATCAAACCCTTGCAGGCAGATCGACCATCTCAGTAGTTTTGGGTTTTCTCCTTTCATTTGCATTAACCATCTCAAGGGTTGGTGGTCAGTCTGAATGACAAAAGTAGAACCATACAAGTACGGCCTAAACTGCTTCAGAGCCCACACGATAGCAAAGCACTCTCTTTCGATTGTTGCCCACCTTGTTTCACGATCCTCAGCTTGCGGCTGATGAAGCAAACGGGGTGCTCCCTACCTTTCCCATCCAGTTGACTGAGTACGGCACATATTCCCACATTTGAAGCATCTGTCTGCACAATGAAGTGTTGGCGGTAATCAGGAGCTCTGAGTACTGGGGCTTGGCAAAGAGCCTTTTTCAGGTTTTCAAAAGCCTGATTGCACTCCTCGTTCCATCTAACCTTTTTAGGAAATTTGGGCAAGGAGATGACATTCAGTGGAGAAGCTATAGTCCCATAGTTCTCTATGAAATTCCTGTAATACCCAGTGAAGCCTAGGAAGGCTCTCACTTGGGTTTGAGTAGTAGGTGTTGTCCAATTTTGCACAGCTTCAATCTTACTGAGCAAAGGCCTTATTTCTCCACCTCCTACCTCATGTCCAAGATAGACTACCTTACTCTGTCCAATTTGGCATGTACTCGCCTTTATGGTCAGATTGGCTCGTCCAAGAGCCTGCAAAACATCTCTCAGGTGGGTTACATGTTCTTCCCAGGAATTGCTGAACACTGCTATGTGATCCAAGTATGCCATGCAGAAGTCCTCCATCCCATTCAGAACCTGGTTTACCATCCGTTGAAACGTAGCAGGTGCATTCTTCAATTTGAAAGGCATTACCTTAAACTGGTATAAGCCAACGGGGGTAGAAAATGCAGTTTTCTCCTTGGCATGGTCTGTCAGGGCTATTTGCCAATAGCCTGACGTCAAGTCAAATGTGCTGAGGAACCTGGCGGCGCCAAGTTTATCCACCAACTCATCTGTTCTTGGCCAAGGGTGGGCATCAGTCTTGGTGACTGCATTAAGAGCTCTATAATCCACGCAGAATCTAAGCTCTTTAGATCCGGCCTTTAGTACAATCACAACTGGGCTAGACCATGGACTAGTAGAGGGCTCTATTACCCCGAGATCGAGCATCTTGCTGACCTCTCCTTTGATGTGGGTTCGTACATTTTCTGACATTCGGTATCCTCTGCTTTTGACTGGCAGACAGTCACCAGTGAGTATGTCATGCTGGCCCTAAGGGTTCAAGCCTGGCGAAAGCGAGAACAGGGAGGCAAACTGATTCAACATAGATTTGCACTCTTCTTGTCGCTCGGGTGTCAGATTTGAAGAGAGATTTACTCCTTCAATTTTTTCGTCTAAAGGTAAGCCTCTGAGGAGATCCGGAAGAGCTTCACTCTCTTCTTCTTCCTCGGATGATGCTAGAAGCAACGCTCCTACATCAGGTCGGGAGACATACGCTTTGAGTCGGTTGGTGTGGAAGACGGTCGGTGCCTCCTTGGGAATGCCCAAGTCCACCATATAGTTGACCTCTCCGAGTTTACCCACAACTCTGAAGGGTCCCATCCATTTGTCTTGCAAGGCCCTCTGCCTTGTCGGGATCATAACGAGAACAAGCTGGTCTTGAGCGAACTCAACCATGTTAGCCTTTTGATCGTGCCAGTGCTTGACCAATGCTTGTCCAGCTTTCAAGTTATCGCTTGCTTCTGTCATCATGTGTGACATTCTCCTCCGGAGACCTATCACGTAGTCAGTCACTCTGACTGGCTTGGGGGAAGGAGCACTCTCCAACCCCTCCTTAATCAGGGCCAATGGAACTCTGACGGGATGACCATAGAGAAGCTCGAAGGGAGAATAACCTACTCCCTCCTGAGGGACTTCTCTATAAGAAAATAGAAGGCATGGCAGTAGAAGGTCCCACTTACGCTTAAGGGGTTCTTCTAAGGCACCTATCATGCTCTTCATGGTTCGGTTGAACCGTTCTACCAACCCATTTGTTTGAGGGTGATAAGCTGTTGAGAACTTGTAAGTAACTCCACAGGTTTTCCACATGGCTTTCATGTAGTGGGACATAAAGTTTGACCCCCTGTCAGAGATTACTTCCTTAGGAAACCCGACCCTAGTAAAAATACCAAGGAGGGCCTTAGCCACAGCCGGAGCTGTAACAGTCCTCATAGGAATTGCCTCAGGATCCCTAGTAGCATGGTCTACTACAACAAGTATTAACCTGTTGCCTGAGGAGGTGGGAGGATCAAGGGGACCAACAATGTCAATCCCTACTCTCTCAAACGGGACTCCCACAACTGGGAGAGGCACTAACGGTGCCACAATCTTGGAGCCAACCTTACCAGAGGTCTGGCAGGTGTGGCAGCTCCTGCAGTGTTTTTCTACTTTGGCCCCCATCTTTGGCCAATAGAAGTAGAGAGAGAGCCTTTCCTTAGTCTTCTTGAAACTCAAGTGACCAGCCAAAGGAATCTCGTGGGCTAACTGCAAGAACTGTGGTCTGTTCTCTTGGGGTACTACAAGCCGCTTGTAGTCTCCAGGGGCAGAATCGGTTGGTTCACTGTAGAAGAGGCCATCTTCCCAGTGCAACCTGTATTTCCCAGGCTCTTGCCCTTCAGCCTGAGCTTCTGCCTGGTGGCGAAGACCTTCTAGAGTTGGACATTCTCTCTGTCCCTTACTGAAGTCTGCCCTGCTGGGTCCACCTTCTGCCAGTAAAGACTGCAGCTCAGGATGGTCAACAGGATCCAGATCTCCAATGAGTTCCTGGCCTTCCATTTGCTCCACTTCAGAGTCTAATTCTACCACACAGGGTTGTACCTCCCTCTCAGCCTCAGCTGGAGGTGGAGTTACGGGTGTAACTTTGAATAACCGCGGGGAAGTCCTTGTTGGCTGCACTGAAATGCTGGCTGCTGGTTTCGGGATAGAAGTCTTAGGTTTCCCTTTCGCTTCTGGTTTCTTTGAGACAGTGGCCGACAATTCCAGTGGAGCAGGAGTGATTTCTTTCTTCATCATCTCCGGGAGAGTACCGCGCATGGTCCTCTCTCTTGCAGGTCTGGTTAGCTCCTGTAACCGTTTACTAGGAGGTCTGGGAGTATGCGATACAACTCCGAGAGTTTTCAAATCGTTACCCAACAGTACGCGTCCTGGTACCTCACTCTGTATGCTGACAGGTATCTTCACAGTCATGTCGTTACACTGGATGAGAACTGGTAATTGGGGAAGCATCTGCACAGGCCCTGCAGCTAACTTGGTGAGGCGTTTGGGTGCCTTATCAACATCCTCAGCCTGAAAAAACGATTTATCCACCACAGGTATGCTGGCCCCAGTGTCCCTAAAGGCAGGAGTCTCCTGACCATTCACCTGGACACTGTCCTTATAATACTCTTTAGTATTATCAGGCATAGAATTATAGACGTCTAAATTCTGTTGTTCCCACAACCCCAGAGATACTAAAGAAACGCTGGCTGAGACTCCAATAGGTTTGTCAGCTAGCAGTAGAAAGTTTCCACTTGCCATTTGGACTTCCTCCTCTGGAGCGAAGGCTAAGGAGACAAGCTGGACCCCGGAAGGTTTACCCTTACATCTGGGATCTCCTTTCATGTGGTCAGTTGAGCCACAAACAAACCATTTACCGAATGCTTTCTGGAATGGTGGCTTGTTCGGGCCTCCTTCCGGTTTGGCACCAGAAGACACACTATTCTTTTGCGGTTTTCCTTGTGGCTTACCCTTCTGGTTTTGTTTGGGGCCCTCTTTGGAATTTGAGTTATTAGAATTCTCTTTTGTGTCTTTCTTAGGCTGTTTTCCCTCATCCTTTTTCTGAGTTGCCCCAGAATCCTTGTGAGTAGCCCTGTTGGCAATCCACAAGTCAGCAGCCTTAGCTAGCTTCCTGGAATCCAATTCCTTCGAATCAGCCAAGTGTTGTCTGAGCTCAGGAGAACAGGCATCATAAACAGACTCCAACATAAAAAGATTCTTCATACCCTCATAAGTGTTCACTTTGTAACCCTTAATCCATCCCTCTAAGTTTTTCAACCCTTCACTCACCCAGGTAGCCCAAGGGGTACCATCATGCTTTTTGAGGGTTCTAAACCTCTTAAGATACTGGGAAGGGGTCTTCCCAAATCTAGCTATCAAAGCTAGTTTCACACTTTCGTAATCCGTCTTATCCGCCTCCCCCAACTCCATTGCCACATCAGTCGCAACAGGGGGGAGCCTAGAGAACAACCAGGGAAGTAAATCATTCCCGGTGATGTCCTGGAGCCCATGATTGTACTCAAACAGTTTTAACCAATCTAACACATCCAATCTCGGTTCATACATACCCACTAATTCTTTCTGCATCCGGGGTCTTTTGGGACTGGAGCTCCTAGAGGAACCAGAGGAGAGAGAAGCACTTTCCACAGACAACTTTTTCATCTCTAACTCGTGATTAAGTTCTATTTCCCTGAGTCTTAACTCAGCTTGCTTCTGCTCAGCCTGGGCATTCATCCGTCTGAACTCGAGCTCTTGGTTTCTTTCAGATTGAGCCAAGAACCGTTTGTATTCTAATTCGAGCTTCATTTTTTCAAGTTCAAAATAAGCAGGGTTACATGTGGGACCTGGTATGGGCCCCGTAGGTACAGCTGGTAAGGCAGGTAGAGGAGCAGGGGAGACAGTTTTGTTAGCCTCTCCTTCCTCTTCAGCCTCTTCATCACTATCGTCAGAATTACAATTTAGATCAACACCATTACTGTTATCTACATTTGCTGGAGACGTTGGTTCCTCTGAACCAGTACCCAGACTTTGGTTTTCCAGCAATCTCGCTAATAGTTCTAACTTCTTGCCTCTTACAGAAATATTCTCTTGCCTACAGAGAGCTCGTAAACTCTCATTATTTTCACCTGACAAGGATTCTTGACTGTAAGCTTCCATAGTAGACATGTTTTTGAAAGTTGCTTTTTAGTGCTAAGCTTTGTGGTTAGTTATCCTAAAGTGTCTAAAAGCACTCTAAACTGTATACTCGATACAAATCCCACTGCTGCCACCAGTGTTAGGCGGAAACCTGTGCAGTTCCCTCTGGGACCACTGCAAAAGATTTAGGACTACAGGTGTTTTGCAGTAAACCCACTTGGTAGCAGTCTGTAACTCACAGATTCACTTGGTAGCTGTGGCTGAGCAGTCAGACTTCCCTCAAGAAGAGTTAGGCAGTATGTGGAGTATACAAAATAGGGCAATCTACACAGTAGGACAAGCAAACATGGAACAAGGCTTCGGTGTAAAGATATAAAGGTAATTATTTATAACAACACATCTATAGAAAACACTCTGGCACTAGTACGGCAAACAACTTCAATCACAATTACTATACAAAGAAAAAGATCAATCCACCTAACAATAGTTCGACAAGTCTAGGTTCACCGGCATCACTTATTTGCAGACAGAGGTGTATGCTTTAACTTAGATGGCACTCTAGTATTCGTTAGGACGGGACAGAAAAATAAGGCAGGTTACGAAATCAACTCGGTACCAATACTTTATGGACAAATGCAAGCAAGTACGGCAGGGTCTACTGCAGATCTGTAACGCTCACCTGATTCCCACGGTGGCGCAGGTCTGGCTTCGAGTGCTGATGCTTATTCAATGGTGAAGCGCAGGGCTCTGAAGATGGACAGGAAGGGCCCTCTACTCTGGCTTCTCCGGCTCGCAGGAATATTCCCCTGTGCGTGAAAAGGGAGTATTACCTACTGACTGAGTTATGCTCAAGCCTCCCACTCTCTTCCAACCCTCCACGATACCCTTCCACGATTCCCCGTGAAGTCTCACCTTAGGGTCAGGAATGATGAGCTCTCCATCCTGCTTTTGATGCAGGGGCGCGTTGAAACCCAGTTGCTTCACTGGATTGAGGATTGATGGGAGTTCAGGTAAGCTTGACTATTCAGGTAAGGCTCTGTAAAAGTTCTGTTGCAAGTTCAAAAGTCCAAGCTTAATAATAATGTTCATTGTCTTTTTGCAGCAAGCGCTAATGCTTATGTCTTTTTTCCCCTTAGGGGTCGGGGTTCGGAATGCCGGAGATATGGCGCCGACCCGAAGTGAAACGTGCAGTTCCAGTTCCAGTAAATGGCAGGTTAATTCTGGATGAGCGCTCGGGAACTGTCTTTGCATACGCTCATTCAAAATCTTTGTCTTTTTTCCCCATAGGGGCCGGGGTCCGGAAAATGCCTGGAAGCAGCAAGACCCGAAATGAAATGGGAATGACCCAACAGGTAAGTTTTATTCCCTTCCTTCTCTCACCTCTTATTCTTGTCTTTTTCTCGAGGCTCTGGGAAGTGGCTGTGTATCCGGATGATCGCTGCTGAAGATGGAGGAACCCAGGAAAGGTGAGTGAAATGCAGCGCTGCAGCAATCGTAACGAAATGCTTTTAAAAATAATGTCTTCCCTTTCAGGATCGTCGGAGATGTCTCCGTGGTGCAGATTTAGCTGGTAAGGTCTCTTGTCTCCCTTTGCAGGTGACTCAGGATGCTGACAGGCGTGGCTGAAGTCCAGATGCAGGAGCTAACACGGTGAGCGTCCAGCTGCGAGGAGCAGAACAACGCGAAGTGTGAGTTGCTGATCGGGTGTAGTTTAAATAGCTTTGGAAGAAGTCCCAAGTGTGTATCCTTCCTCCGATCAGGTATGTATCCTTCCCCGACCACACCCGGGTGGAAAGTAGTCCCACAGGTAAAGTAGTTCCATTCAGGCCTTAAGAGGGCCTGGATGAGGCAGCATGGTCTGCATCAGGTAAGTGCACATTAAAACACTTGAACACATATCTAGCTTTATGGCCTGGCGCCTAAGGCGCCAGGACAGAGGTCCAACATGAGCCTGGCGCCTAAGGCGCCAGGACTGCGTCCAAAGGGCCGCAGCTTGGGCCCGCTGGCACTCCCCTGGGGGAAATGATGCCTGCCTCTGGGGTTGCTGGGTCGGACCTGGCTCCTTGGAGGTAGGCATCATGACAAGATCACAAAGTTCAGAGGCCAGGCCCACTCGGAGAGAGGCAAGGCGATATGTTCCAAAAGTGTCTCAGTGGAAATGCGCTTCGAGTCTTTATCGCAAATTGTTATAGAATGATTGGACCTGTTCAGAACAGCAAGTTAAAGAAAGCTTGGAGGCGACCCAATGGAAAGGCGAGGATTAAGACACCTCACTCTATCCAGCAGAAAGGGAAGCCAGGCGGACACGGTACCTTGTTTGTGGAGGGACAGCTCCGGCGGGGGCAGTTGTTCCTGGTGGTGGATGCACGTCGGGTCTTTGCCAAGAGTAGAGATGATCTCGTTGTCGAAGAAAAGTGAAGTCCGGTGCATCACCAGGGAAGAGACCAGCTGTGGAGTGCTCCGTCACAAGGCACCACCTTTTGGTCGCGGTACAGGGGTAGTGGCTATCCGGTTGCCGAGGTGCTCTGCACGGGCAATTCGACCACTGCGTCCTGGAGTGAAGAAAAAGCAAAGGTGACTGGTTGTTCCCACCAGTCAGGGGAAGAGACTCTCCGGCAGGGAGATCTCCTCTGTCGTCGGGAAGTGGTGAGTCGGTTCAGCAGGGCTCCACCGGAGGTGTCGTCGTTGCAGGTCGGCTCAGCTTTACCCTCGTCGGATTCTTAGGTCCTGTGGCGACTTCTGAAGATCCAGTCCCAAAAGCCCTGCTTTTATGCAGAAAACCCACATTCATTCAGCCTAGCTGTCAATCAAAACACGCTAAGTGGTGAGCGGGGTGGCTCACCACTTGGGCCAATCCCACCAGAGTGTGACCGGAGTTTGCAAGGCAACTCGGTCCAGGGTGCCTAAACCCCCTTCCACACCCCTGTGGTAACCCAGACAGAATGGCACCACTTTGGAGGGTCTCTGTACAGAAGCCCGCCAAAAGTGGAACAAAGGGCTCAACCTTTGGTTTAGGAGTCACAGAGACGAACACAGACGCCATTTTAAAAACCGAGTTCTGGCAGAAAAATACCATCTGATAGACTTATTTAAAATAAGTAAACCAGTGGTATGTTAGAGATTAACGGGAAGAAGGTATTAATCTCCAACAATGGGAAGAATCCCATAGGGTTATATTTGGGGTCGAATATAACAAGTAGTTTCCACTGCCACCAGCCAAAACTCGACGAGGGGGGACGGGACAGTGCCCCCTCGAATAACAGACCCAGGAGTAATCGAATTACCCCTACTAGTACGTCCACAATAGGATGGTTTGTACTAGTTCTGTTAGTAAATTTAGGTCTAGTGAAGCCAATGGTGCCTTTACATGCCCGGGGAGACAGTAGTCAGTCCCCAGGTATGGAGTCTATGATGGAGGTTCGCTAGGACGCCCCAGTGCTACGGCACGGAGGGTGCGTTGTAAGACACGTAGCAAAACATATGAGACCCTATGGAGTAAAAGACCCCATAGCCCATAGAACACATTGACATACAAAGGAATTACACACATTCATGTCCAAGAGTGGGAGAAAAAGAGTCTCACTCTTGGCAGGATGGAAAAAAACAAACTCCAGAAATCCAGCAAAGCTGCTGGGGGACTCACTAGGTTAGGAAATTCAGCCTAAACAGAGAATTCTCCCTAACAGGTGCTCAGAGGGTAGGCACAGTCCCCTGGTGAGGAGGTGATGGGTATCATTAGTAGGGTAGTGACATGACTCTGCATCTGACATGCATGCATGTGCAGTGGCATTCATACTCACCAATCAGCCATGTATCGCCATGCTGCCCAACTTCTAGGTCCCGGCTTAGGTTAGACATTCGGTAAATGAAGCTGTCGTGGGTGGACCCTGGATAGTTGGCATATACTGAGGTGATGATTCCCTTGGCATTATATACTACCTGCACGTTGACGGAATGCCAGTGCTTGCGGTTCCTATAGATGTGCTCAGATGCCCTGGGGGGACGTAGTGCCACATGGGTGCAGTCAATGGCACCTAGCACTTTGGGGAATTGTGCCACACTGTAGAAATCCAGGGCGGCAGCCTGCCTTTCTGCAGGTGTCCTGGGAAGGTATATGTGCCTGCAGACTGATGGGCGTGCAGTGATGATGTTCAAGACCTGGTGTAGGCAGCGTGACTGAGTGGCCTGTGACACCCCACCCACTATGGCACTTGTCTGCTGAAATGATCCAGTGGCCAGAAGTGCAGTACATTAAGGACCTTCTCCAGGGGGCTGAGTGCTTGGGAGCACAGGGTGGGTGATGTGAGGTCATCCTCCCACTCACTCACCAGGTCGAGTATTATGTGAGGTGGAAACCTGTACCTCCCATACACCTGGTCATCAAGCATCCCAAAAAGGCTGGTTCTGGGTGTGAAAATTCGGGCCCTCACTATCCTCCTCCTCCTCCTTTGGTAACCCACGGCCACTGCTGCTAGGAACGGTATATTCATCCTGGCGTCTGAGCTTGTTTGTTGTTTGTGCGCACTTTTATGCTGCGCGGGTGGACATACGCCTGCTTCCTGCTGGCGTACGTGTTTCCGGATTAGCACGTTTTTTTGTGCGCATGCCTTAGCACCGTTCAATTCCATGGATACGTGTTGTTGGCGAGTGTGTAAAACTTCCCGCGCACACCTGTAATACATGTACCCAAGCAAATCGCGTGTGAGAATTCCCGCGCACCCCTGTAATACACATACCCAAGCAAATCACGTGTGAGAATTCCCGCGCACCCCTGTAATACACATACCCAAGCAAATCGCGTGTGAGAATTCCCGTACACCCCTGTAATACACGTACCCAAGCAAATCGCGTGTGAGAATTCCCGCGAACCCCTGCAATACACGTACCCAGGCCAATTGCGTGTACGCGCACTTTCATCCAATTACACGCAATGATACTCTGAACTGCAGTGTTTCCACGTGTGCTCTGTCATCACGTGCTATGAGGGAAACACCAGCGCGCGTCACGTCACAGACGCGCTTAGGCGCTGAGGGCCTTTGGTCCAATGGAATCGCGTATGCGTGCTGACGTGCCTATGCGCTAAGGCCCTTTCCTCGAATTTCACATTGACGTGCAGGATTCTCACGTGCCAATTCACTCCGTATCAAGCTGGCCACGCGTAAGCACACGGAAGACCACGCTCCTGCCCAGAAGGCCGAATTACTGCCCCCCAGACCCTCGAGCAGCCTCCCACGAGCCATCTGCTGCTGCCTGCCTGCCTGCTGCCACCGTGCCCTGCCATTTTGTGCCTGCACATCTGCCATCTGCAGAGGTCCAGTTGCTGTGTCCACCCCTGCTGGAACCGAAGACTCCCGACTGCTATACCATCACTCCACAGCCCAGCCCCAGGACCCAGTTGCCCACCCACTCCTGCCTCTGGGGTTGCCACGTCGGGCACTGAAACATCTGACACCAGTGGCAACCCCCAGCCAGAGAGGCAGAGGGGCACCAGCTTCACTGCCACCGAAGTTGGTGTCCTGGTGGAGCAAGTCCTGGGGCAGTATGATGCCCTCTTCGGATCGTCACGCGCCAACAAGGAAGGACGGAACAGGATCTGGGACGACTTGGTGGTTGCCATCCACGCGTAGGGCATGGCAACCCGCAACATCCAGAAAGTCAAGAAGCGCTGGGAGGACTTGAGGTCCAGGACCCTCTTGAAGGCCCGGCGTCTCGTGGAGGGGGGCCGGGGCCACATGGGTACCATCCAGGTGAGAGTCCTGGAACGTGTAGACCCAGTGCTCCATGCCCAGATCCTTGCGAGGCTGACCCGTCTGGAGTTGAGCGGTAAGTGGGCAAGCATTGCTGTGTGACACAGGGCATGTTGCAGTGTGCTGGTTGTCTGATGCTTGCCTGAATGTGTGACATAGGCCATGTACGCATGTATGTGTGCAGGGACATCATGGTCATGCATGTGAGACCAGTAATGTGTGAGCCACACGGTTGGTGCATGTGTTTAAATGCATCATGGGGAGCCCTATGCGGATTGGACACATGAGAGCATGCCAGTCTCTGTTCCTGGACATGGGTGGGGGTGAGGGATGGGTGCTGATGCCATGTACATGTATGGTATCCATGTCTGTGTGTCTGTCCTGTGTGTCTGTGACTTGTGAATGCCATGGATGCATGACACATGTCTGTGACAATGTACAGATTCACAGATGCTGCCTAGTTATCCTTGTATCCACTGTGTCTGGGGTGTACAAGGCCAGATGGAAAAAATTACGTTGATGTGTGTGCATGTGATAGGCATGACCCATGATGCATGTGAGTTCCATAACAACATTGTATGTTTGGAGAGTCCCTTGGACATGTATGCAAATGTCCATAGCATGTGCCATGCCTTTTACTGCGTGTGTTTTGCCTGCACTGACCCATGTGTTGTGGAGGGACATGATGGAAGTGATGTTTGACAGTGCCACTCATCTGCTATTGCTTCCTGTCTAGGGGACCATTGTACAGTACCCTGATGCTTGTGTTCTATGTCTCTCTCTACACAGCGGCAAGTGAAGAAGAGGGCGGAGACGGCGCTGTGGAGCAAAGCGGTGGGGATGCCCCCACGGCTGCAGCGGAAGGGGTGGGTGAGCCCCCACAGGGGCTTGCAACGGCGGAAGACGGTGTGGAGCCATCCAGGTTGGTGGTTTCCACAGAGGAGGAGGGGGCCGCTACTGAGGTGCACATGGGGCCTGGTGGGGGCATCCCTGCTGGTGAAAGTGGTGCAGTCCAGGGGCAGGGGCAGGAGGCAGCACAGGTCACCGTGGAGGGACCTGTGCATGTCACTGTCCCTGACACTGTGGCTGCACCACCATGCACCAGCAGGGAGGCCCCATCCCAGGCCCGTCCGCAGGTAGGGGGGATGTCCATGTCATCTGACTCCCCTCCACCTGCGGACAAGGGGACCCGTGGCCGTATGGAGAAGGTCCTGATTGGTGTCGTGTTGCGCACAGGTGTCATTTGTGATGACGTGCATGCTTCCCGGGAGGAGCTTGCACGTCATCACGAAGAGCACCGTGTCAACGTGGCCCATTTGGGATCGGCCGTGGTCGGGGGTTTCATACATGTGTCGACCAATCTGGCAGCCCTCTCCTCCTCTGTGGAGACTATACGCCAGTCGTTCTCCATGCCGTCTTCCGGCCCAGATGCCACCAGGGCTCCCTGTGGACCTGCCCTGACCAACGCAGCCGGCTTGGTGGGGATCCCATCCCTGCCACAGTCGGGACTCGGAGGTCTAGCAGGGGTGGACACCACAGCAACTTGACCCCAGCAGATGGAGGATGTGCCGGCATCATTGGGCAGGGCACGTGCACGACGGCGTCGGTGGATTCCATCAGCCTGGGTGCCGTCGTGCTGGCAGAGGAAGTTGCATCAGAGGCAGCAGCGGAGTCAACGTGGGAGGCATCATGGCTCGGGGCAAACTACATCGGAAGGGCAGGCATCGGCCGGAGGGCAGGAGGACCCAGGACGGGAAGTGTCATCCGTGTGGCAGCGGTTGGGCCAGCTGATACGTGCGGTGCGGAGGCGGGCGGAAGAGGCGCGGCTCACGATGGTCAGGGCGGAGAACTCCATGCGGAGGGCCCTGAGCGGGCCGAGTGCCTCGAGGGAATCCGCAGGGAGTTGGAGGAGGACATGTCGGCATCCCTGCGGACCCTCGGGCCATGGAACAGGACCGCCTCCGGGACATCGAACAGGAGTTCGATGATGCCCTGGCCCGGGACACCACGGAGTGAGCCGCTGGACTATCCCGCCACCTTTGTACATAGTTAATTAGTGTTAGGTTTTATTTCTTTTTTTTTATTTGGGGCTCTTGGACTATGCCCCACTTTTTTGTATATAGTTATTAGTTAGGTAGGTTTTATTGTAGGTTTCATTTACATCGTTGGGATCATGGACCCTGGATTTGCTCTTTGTACATAGTTTGACAGTGGATTTGTGGCCTTCATCTTTTATTATTTTTTTCACCATGGAGCAATGGATTTTCACTTTACTTTCCCTTTGGATTTGCTTTGTTGGACAGTGACTTTGGGCACAATTTCTTTACATTTATTTTGGAGTCACATTTTCGTTATTTATTATTTTTGTGGACATGCTGCTTTTTGATTTTTGTTGCCATTATTGTTTGTTTATAATTTATTCACTTCATTTACACTGTAATACATTTGTGTTTCTTACTTCAATGTGTGGACTTCTCTCATTGGTTTCATGCCTGTCAGAATGTGGGTTTTCACAGTCATGTGTTGCCATTGTGTGGGTCTGATGGACTTGTACTCATGCGCATACTGCTTATTTGTTATCTATCATGTAATGGGTATTTCCATTTTGAATGGATGTAAAGCTTGGTTGAGTGTTTGGACTGGGGTGGCGTGGGGTGTGATTTGGGTGGGCATAGGAGCCTGGGATCTGGATTGTGATGACGTGTTGGCTGGGGGACATGAGTGGGGGCATGGTGGAGGCTGCCCCTGACTGCTGGTGGGTGGAGGTGCAGGGGGACATGAGTGGGGGTCTGGTGGAGGGTGCCCTGCACTGCTGGGGGGTGGCGGTCCAGGGAGACATGAGTGGGGGCCTGGTGGAGGGTGCCCCTGGATGCTGGTGAGTGGGGGTGGAAGGGGACATGAGTGGGGGCCTGGTGGAGGGTGCCCTGCAGTGCTGGCTGGTGGGTGTGGTTGGAGACATGTGTGGGGGCCTGGTGGAGTGTGCCCCTGGATTCTGGTTTGTGAGGATGCAGGGGGACATGAGTGGGGGCCTGGTGGAGGGTGTCCCTGACTGCTGGGTGGTGGGGGTGGTGGGAGACATGTGTGGGGGCCTGGTGGAAGGTGCCCCTGGATGCTAGTGGGTGGGGGTGCAGGGGGACATGAGTGGGGACCTGGTGGAGGTTGCCCCTGACTGCTGGGGGGTGGGGGTGCAGGGAGACATGTGTGGGGGCCTGGTGGAGGGTGCCCCTGACTGCTGGGGGGTGGGGGTGGTGGGAGACCTGTGGGGGGCCTGGTGGAGGGTGTCCCTGGATGCTGGTGGGTGGGGGTGCAGGGGGACATTAGTTGGACATGAGTGGGGGTCTGGTGGAGGCTGCCCCTGACTGCTGGGGGGTGGGGGTGCAGGGAAACATGTGTGGGGGCCTGGTGGAGGGTGCCCCTGGATGCTGGTGGGTGGGGGTGCAGGAGGACATGAGTGCGGGCCTGGTAGAGGGTGCCCTGCACTGCTGGGGGTGGGGATGCAGGGAGACATGTGTGGGGGCCTGGTGGAGGGTGCCCCTGGATGCTGGTGGGTGGGGGTGCAGGGGGACATGAGTGGGGGCCTGGTGGAGGGTGCCCCTGACTGCTGGGGGTGGGGGTGGTGGGAGACATGTGTGGGGGCCTGGTGGAGGATGCCCCTGGATGCTGGTGGGTGGGGGTGCAGGGGGACATGAGTGGGGGCCTGGTGGAGGTTGCCCCTGACTGCTGGGGGTGGGGGTGCAGGGAGACATGTGTGGGGGCCTGGTGGAGGGTGCCCCTGACTGCTGGGGGGTGGGGGTGGTGGGAGACATGTGTGGGGGCCTGGTGGAGGGTGCCCCTGGATGCTGGTGGGTGGGGGTGCAGGGGGGCATGAGTTGGACATGAGTGGGGGCCTGGTGGAGGCTGCCCCTGACTGCTGGGGGGTGGGGGTGCAGGGAGACATGTGTGGGGGCCTGGTGGAGGGTGCCCCTGGATGCTGGTGGGTGGGGGTGCAGGGGGACATGAGTGGGGGGCATGGTGGAGGGTGCCCTGCACTGCTGTGGGGTGGGGGTGGGGGGAGACATGTGTGGGGCCTGGTGGAGGGTGCCCCTGGATGCTGGTGGGTGGGGGTGCAGGGGGACATGAGTGGGGGCCTGGTGGAGGCTGCCCCTGACTGCTGGGGGGTGGGGGTGCAGGGAGACATGTGTGGGGGCCTGGTGGAGGGTGCCCCTGGATGCTGGTGGGTGGGGGTGCAGGGGGACATGAGTGGGGGCCTAGTGGAGGGTGCCCCTTGCTGCTGGGGGTGGGGGTGGTGGGAGACATGTGTGGGGGCCTGGTGGAGGGTGCCCCTGACTGCTGGGGGTGAGGGTGGTGGGAGAAATGTGTGGGGGCCTGGTGGAGGGTGCCCCTGGATGCTGGTGGGTGGGGGTGCAGGGGGACATGAGTTGGACATGAGTGGGGGCCTGGTGGAGGCTGCCCCTGACTGCTGGGGAGTGGGGGTGCAGGGAGACATGTGTGGCGGCCTGGTGGAGGGAGCCCCTGCATGCTGGTGGGTGGGGGTGCAGGGGGACATGAGTGGGGGCCTGGTGGAGGGTGCCCCTGACTGCTGGGGGGTGGCGGTGGTGGGAGACATGTGTGGGGGCCTGGTGGAGGGTGCCCCTGGATGCTGGTGGGTGGGAGTGCAGGGTGACATGAGTGGGGGCCTGGTGGAGGCTGCCCCTGACTGCTGGGGGGTGGGGCTGCAGGGAGACATGTGTGGGGGCCTGGTGGAGGGTGCCCCTGACTGCTGGGGGGTGGGGGTGGTGGGAGACATGTGTGGGGGCCTGGTGGAGGGTGCCCCTGGATGCTGGTGGGTGGGGGTGCAGGGGAGATGAGTTGGACATGAGTGGGGGCCTGGTGGAGGCTGCCCCTGACTGGGTGGAGGCTGCCCCTGACTGCTGGGGGGTGGTGGGAGACATGTGTGGGGGCCTGGTTGAGGGTGCCCCTGGATGCTGGTGGGTGGGGGTACAGGGGACATGAGTGGGGGCCTGGTGGAGGGTGCCCCTGACTGCTGGGGGGTAAGGGTGGTGGGAGACATGTGTGGGGGCCTGGTGGAGGGTGCCCCTGGATGCTGGTGGGTGGGGGTGGTGGGAGACATGAGTGGGGGCCTGGTGGAGGGTGCCCCTGACTGCTGGGGGTTGGGGGTGATGGGAGACATGTGTGGGGGCCTGGTGGAGGGTGCCCCTGGATGCTGGTGGTTGGGGGTGCAGGGGGACATGAGTTGGACATGAGTGGGGGCCTGGTGGAGGCTGCCCCTGACTGATGGGGGATGGGGGTGCAGGGAGACATGTGTGGGGGCCTGGTGGAGACTGCCCCTGGATGCTGGTGACGGGGGGTGCAGGCAGACATGAGAGGGGCCCTGGTGGAGGGTGCCTTGCACTGCTGGGGGGTGGGGGTGGTGGGAGACATATGTGTGGGCCTGGTGGAGGGTGCCCCTCAATGCTGGTGGGTGGGGGAGCAGGGGGACTTGAGTGGGGGCCTGGTGGTGGCTGCCCCTGACTGCTGGGTGGTGAGGGTGCAGGGAGACATGTGTGGGGGCCTGGTGGAGGGTGCCCCTGGATGCTGGTGGGTGGGGGTGCAGGGGGACATGAGTGGGGGCCTGGTGGAGGGTGCCCCTGACTGCTGGTGGGTGGGGGTGGTGGGAGACATGTGTGGGGCCTGGTGGAGGGTGCCCCCTTGATGCTGGTGGGTGGGGGTGCAGGGGGACATGAGTGGGGGCATGGTGGTGGCTGCCCCTGACTGCTGAGGGGTGAGGGTGCAGGGAGACATGTGTGGGGGCCTGGTGGAGGGTGCACCTGACTTCTCGGGGGTGGGGGTGGTGGGAGACATGTGTGGGGGCCTGGTGGATGGTGCCCCTGGATGCTGGTGGGTGGGGGTGCAGGGGGGCATGAGTTGAACATGAGTGGGGGCCTGGTGGAGGCTGCCTCTGACTGATGGGGGATGGGGGTGCAGGGAGACATGTGTGGGGGCCTGGTGGAGGGAGCCCCTGACTGCTGGGTGGTGGGCGTGGTTGGAGACATGTGTGGGGGCCTGGTGGAGGGTGCCCCTGACTGCTGGGGGGTGGGGGTGGTAGGAGACATGAGTGGGGGCCTGTTGGAGGGTGCCCCCTTGATGCTGGTGGGTGGGGGTGCAGGGGGACATGAGTGGGGGCCTGGTGGTGGCTGCCCCTGACTGCTGAGGGGTGGGGGTGCAGGGAGACATGTGTGGGGGCCTGGTGGAGGGTGCCCCTGACTTCTCGGGGGTGGGGGTGGTGGGAGACATGTGTGGGGGCCTGGTGGAGGGTGCCCCTGGATGCTGGTGGGTGGGGGTGCAGGGGGGCATGAGTGGGGGCCTGGTGGTGGCTGCCCCTGACTTCTCGGGGGTGGGGGTGGTAGGAGACATGTGTGGGGGCCTGGTGGAGGGTGCCCCTGGATGCTGGTGGGTGGGGGTGCAGGGGGGCATGAGTTGAACATGAGTGGGGGCCTGGTGGAGGGTGCCCCTGGATGCTGGTGGGTGGGGGTGCAGGGGGACATGAGTGGGGGCCTGGTGGAGGGTGCCCCTGACTGCTGGGGGGTGGGGGTGGTGGGAGACATGTGTGGGGGCCTAGTGGAGGGTTCCCCTGGATGCTGGTGGGTGGTGGTGGTGGGAGACATGAGTGGGGGCCTGTTGGAGGGTGCCCCTGACTGCTGGGGGGTGGGGGTGATGGGAGACATGTGTGGGGGCCTGGATGAGGGTGCCCCTGGATGCTGGTGGATGGGGGTGCAGGGGGACATATGTTGGACATGAGTGGGGGCCTGGTGGAGGCTGCCCCTGACTGCTGGGGGGTGGGGGTGGTGGGAGACATGTGTGGGGGCCTGGATGAGGGTGCCCCTGGATGCTGGTGGATGGGGGTGCAGGGGGACATATGTTGGACATGAGTGGGGGCCTGGTGGAGGCTGCCCCTGACTGCTGGGGGGTGGGGGTGCAGGGAGACATGTGTGGGGGCCTGGTGGAGGGTGCCTCTGACTGCTGGGTGGTGGGGGTGGTGGGAGACATGTGTGGGGGCCTGGTGGAGGCTGCCCCTGGATGCTGGTTGGTGGGGGTGCAGGGGGACATGAGTCGGGGTCTGGTGGAGGGTGCCCCTGACTGCTGGGGGGTGGGGGTGGTGGGAGACATGTGTGGGGGCCTGGTGGAGGGTGCCCCTGGATGCTGGTGGGTGGGAGTGCAGGGGGACATGAGTGGGGGTCTGGTGGAGGGTGCCCTGCACTGCTGGCGGGTGGGGGTGGTGGGAGACATGTGTGGGGGCCTGGTGGAGGGGGCCCCTGGATGCTGGTGGGTGGGGGTGCAAGGGGACATGAGTGGGGGCCTGGTGGAGGGTGCCCCTGGATGCTGCTGGGGGGTGGGGGTTCAGGGAGACATGTGTGGGGGCCTGGTGGAGGGTGCCCCTGGATGCTGGTGGGTGGGGGTGCAGGGGGACATGAGTGGGGGCCTGGTGGAGGGTGCCCTGCACTGCTGGGGGGTGGGGGTGGTGGGAGACATGTGTGGGGGCCTGGTGGTGGGTGCCCCTGGATGCTGGTGGGTGGGAGTCCAGGGGGACATGAGTGGGGACTTGGTGGAGGCTGCCCCTGACTGCTGGGGGGTGGGGGTGCAGGGAGACATGTGTGGGGGCCTGGTGGAGGGTGCCCCTGGATGCTGGTGGGTGGGGGTGCAGGGGGACATGAGTGGGGGCTTGCTGGATGCTGCCCCTGACTGCTGGGGGTGTGGGTGGTGGGAGACATGTGTGGGGGCCTGGTGGAGGGTGCCCCTGGATGCTGGTGGGTGGGGGTGCAGGGAGACATGAGTTGGACATGAGTGGGGGCCTGGTGGAGGCTGCCCCTGACTGCTGGGGGGTGGGGGTGCAGGGAGACATGTGTGGGGCCTGGTGGAGGGTGCCCCTGGATGCTGGTGGGTGGGGGTGCAGGGGGACATGAGTGGGGGCCTGGTGGAGGGTGTCCCTGACTGCTGGGGGGTGGGGGTGATGGGAGACATGTGTGGGGGCCTGGTGGAGGGTGCCCCTGGATGCTGGTGGGTGGGGTGCAGGGGGACATGAGTTGCGGCCTGGTGGAGGGTGCCCTGCACTGCTGGGGGGTGGGGGTGATGGGAGACATGTGTGGGGGCCTGGTGGAGGGTGCCCCTGGATGCTGGGGGATGGGGGTGCAGGGGGACATGCATTGGTGATCAGTAGTGCAAGGTGACATGTGGGTTGGCTGGGGGCATGGCCATGGTGGATGGGCTGCCTGCGGGACATGAGCAGGGGTGCAGGGTAGTCCCCTGTGGTGTGGGCTGCCTACAGGGGCCGTGTAGTGTGTAGAGGGAACACCTGGGAGGACCCACACGGTCAATTCACGTGTTGTACTACTTGGCACCCCCGAAATACACGTACCCTGCTGAAATCGCGTGTGGAACTTCCCGCGCACCCGGAATACACGTACCCTGCAGGATTAGCGTGTGGAACTTCCCGCGCACCCCGGAATCCATGTACCCTGCAGAATTAGCGTGTGGAACTTCACGCGCGCCCCGGAATACATGTACCCTGCAGGATTAGCGTGTGGAACTTCCCACGCACCCCGGAATCCATGTACCCTGCAGAATTAGCATGTGGAACTTCACACGCACCCCGGAATACACGTACCCTGCAGAATTAGTGTGTGGAACTTCCCGCGCACCCCAGAATACACGTAACCAGGCCAATCGCGTGTGGGACTTCCTGCGCACCCCGGAATACACGGACCCAGCCAATTCGCGTGTGGGACTTCCCGCGCACCCCGGGATACACGGACCCAGGCGATTCGCGTGTGGAATTTCCCACGCACACCGGAATACACGTACCCAGCCAATCGCGTGTGGGACTTCCCGCGTACCCCGGAATACACGTACCCAGGCAAATCGCGTGTGGGACTTTCCGCGCAGCACAGAATGCACGCACACGCTATTTTTCTCACAGCGGGTGTCCGTGTTTCTCGCATACCCCTTTGCACGTCATTTGTCTTAGAGGGCCACAGTATGTGACATTCATCATAGCTGTATATAGGTGCTTTTTGTTGGTGCACATTTTGGCGCACATTTATTTCAGCGGCAGAGACACTACCGCCTGCTTCTTGTGGCGGACGTGTTTGGGCCTGTGCGCTGGTTTGACCGTGCGCTGGTTTGCCCTATTGGATTCCATGAATACGTGTTGTAGGCGAGCGTGTGGGCATTCCGCGCACTTGCCTCCTGTACTTCCCCCATGACGCCCACATTTTGACGAGTTGTTCCCCATTCCGAGTGCTACACCCCGTGTTCCGCCTACTTTTGTTGTGTGCGCCGCGCTATGTGCGATTTCGCTGTGGCCGTGGCGCACACCGTTAGATATACTGTGCGCCGGCATGCGTCACTTACTTTTTCAGCACACATCCGATATTTGTCTCGCGCACCGCCTTCCATGAATCGATGTGCGCTGGTTTCCCTGCGATTTTCGCACTTTTACTGCGAATCGCACGAATTTTCGGCGCTCATTAATTCCATGATTTGACACCATAGTTTACTGGAATTAACCCAAAGTTTTTTCATTCTTATTTGCACTACCTTGGAAAATGTACCGCATTGATTTTATTTTAAAAGTACCTTTTCATACAACATATTGACAGTACATTTGGGTGAAAGTGAAAAAAACATAATTGGTCGGACAATAAATCTGAAGTGGAACACTTTGGCTTCAGTTTACCATGAGTAAATTATTGCATTTACAGAAAAACTCTTGCGTCAGTGATCCGTCGAACTTATATCGATTTTCGTGAACAACATATTATCTTATCTCTCTGCATTGTCAAACAAATAACATATATAGAGTGAACTTACTGGTTACTTGAATTATGAGGGCAAACTGTAGCTCGAAGTTCATGCATAAGGACCATCATCATTCGCAGCACAGATCTTGTAAACCAGGAAGCCCTAAAGTCATACAGTTCGGCTATGCATTGCGACAGTGTGTCTCTTTTGCCAATGTAGGCAAAGCAGACAGAGTTTTCTCTGCAACA
Source organism: Ambystoma mexicanum (assembly GCF_040938575.1). Classification (NCBI taxonomy): domain Eukaryota; kingdom Metazoa; phylum Chordata; class Amphibia; order Caudata; family Ambystomatidae; genus Ambystoma; species Ambystoma mexicanum. The sequence goes on from NC_090927.1 coordinate 330,856,251, forward strand.
GCAGTTCTTCACCAGAGTAGGCATAAGTTCACAATGATGACAGGTATACCAGTGGAAGGAAGGCCATCTCAGGGGCAATGTGCTTGTATTGGAAGGAAGACAACAATGGTGCAACACAGGTTTGGATCCCAATCCTGCGCTTAGAAACCACTCGCTGGTATTTAACACATTTTAAATTAACAATACAATAAAAAAATAAAAAAATAATGTGGAAACATGTTGAATGCAACTGGGTTCAGGCTTCGGCGATTGATCCTTATGACTTTCATCGGATTCCACATGGTGTCAACTTTTTTCTCTTTCAAGGATGTCCTCATATGAGTATTCAGCCTCGTACATGTAGAGCTGAATGGTTGCCAAAGTTCCTAAATAGTGAAGAAGCACAGAATCAACTGAGAGGCAGTAAAGCAAAGAAAAGAGGTTTCCCATTAACATTGAATATTAAAGAAAGACAAGCAAAGAAACAGCCAATGTCACAAAAGCACATCATAAAAATGTAAGATTAATAGTCTCAAACTGTAAACATTCCGATGGATACATGTTTAAATATGGTTTGGTAAAGACCTCTGTACATATTATAAGAAATGAAAAGCGACTAATCGGGTTAATTAATTTTAAGCCATATAAGTACCTGTTCTCAGTGTTTCGTACTTGGCAGCTAGCTGAATAGAGCAGAAACAAGTCAGGAAAGCTCAAAATGAAGTACACTGACATGAAGGTAAGAGAAAGTCCAACGCTGTGTGCTCAGAAAGGGTTTGTTTACACTTTAAGAAATGAAGCATCTTGACATTTCCTTCGAGACACGTCAATATTTTGCACACAGAGGACGTTGACATGAAACATGCATTAGTGTTGTGAAATGGGGCATGAGCGTCTAGTGATGTCAGTATTAGGGGCAGGTGAACCGAATCAGTACTGTGAGGGCATTTGAACTTAGGGAGATAGATCAACAGATAAAAATAGCACAAGATGGCGGTACCCGAGCCATCGTTATTGCATGTGTTAAAGTGAGAAAAACTCAGGTAAATTGCATTGGAAATGATTTTAAGAACGATCGATGTATGCTCTGAAATACATGTCCGTTCCATTGGGCCAATAACATTTCTGACTGAACTACTCCTTTAAGTAATTATAAAGTTAGATCTAGCAAAGAATGGTGGATGGTGCTTTCCAATGGGCGCACAACAAACCTAAGACTTACTATCATAACATTTCTTAACCAGCTACTCTGGTGAGGTTAAAAATGGTACCATGTTTGCGGTTTGTTTGGGTAATGTAGGGTTTTTAGAGTTTTTAAGCATATGTATTTGAAGATTTTATATTATATATTTTTCTTGGATTTTAACATTTTTCTTTTTTTTTTTACTGTTCTCCTTTTTTTCACATTTTCCTTGTTTCCTTTCTGGCTTTTTTAAGAATATATTCAAGTAATCAATGCATTTTAAACGTTGTTAAGAACTACAGCAAATCAATTATGTATTGTCTGATTCTATGTGAAAGGTTTTATCATTCCAACCAAAAGCTTCAAATAATACAAAAGAATTGTTACTTAATACATGCAAGACCTTTTCATGCAGGCAGAATACAAAGGGATTCCTGTAGAATCTTAATACATTTAGCACTTGCTAGATGCGTGGATGATTCCACTGTAAATAACATCTTTAAGGCGTAATCTGCAAGTGGCATTCACTTGTTTGTACACAACAGAGCGTAAATTGAAATAGTAAAGATAATTTCAACTGATTCAAATTTTTCATTTTCCATCATCGTTTTGTGAAAGTGGAAAATTACATGCAGGCCACTCAACAACATGCAAGTGCTCAATTTGGTGATCACCTGCATGGAATTAACACATTTACTAAATTCCTCCATCTATGTTTTATTTTAATCACAGATTGAATGCTGAATGTTATACTCTAATAAGAATGAAGAATATCTACAGATTCAAAACCATACTCCAGATTCATAACAGCCGAAAAGGTGTGCAGTGTTTCTTTTTAATGATATAATTCAGACATGAAGGATCTTCAGAGCAATGCAGGCAAATCATTTGGCAGTGTCTTTGGCCATGGGTTTAGTACATTGAACCTACCTGCAGTATCAACCAAAAATTGAAGGTACTGATCATGGCGGGGGTGCATGGCCTGTGTCTATAACCCACACAATGGGTCCCTTGAGGAAGCCCCCAAATTAGCCATTTGCTAATAATTTACACTGGTGCTCCAAACTTAAGTTAAACAACTGGGAACTCCGACACATATGTGATTTGATTCGTTTATTTATGTATATGGCACATTATGACCCAGACACGTATCACAGCACAGAAGGACCATGGATCCATTGCTTCAGGAGATGGATACATTTAGTTTTCAATAGTTATTTTGCAGTTATGTTTTTATTGGACTCCCCATAAGAGGAACACGTTTTCAATTATGTATGCAAATGTGGTGCTGTTAAGCAAATCTTCACAACATTTTCAAAAACACATACGGTTCCAATTTAATACATTTTATGAAGCTTCAACAAGGGGTCTCAAAGTTATAGGTGGGGTCTGAAATCCTATGTTTTCTTATCATTTCCCACATAAAATTATTTTCTCTCCTCCATGTCCCAAAATATTGGATGGATTTTTAACCAATGTTCAATAGAATCCAGTGTTCATTTTGTGCAAAAACAAACAACATTTTTTTGTAAATTGTCTCACAAGTGGCAACAATACAATTAGCAGCATCTGAGTTTGATCCACCTGACCTTCTCTTCACTCTGTGCACTGCGATCCCAGAAACCCTGGAAGGTAATCCCTTTCCCATTGGTCCACTCCGAGATGCACGCGAGGGCCCTCGAAAACGAATATTTCTGCAATTAATATTTAATGCGCATGCTTGTGCTACATCTGTAAATTACAGACTCTTTGAGCCAGAAATTGCTCTGTTTTGTTTCCTCTGATGTCCTTTATGCTCCGTATTGATGTGGAGTTACCTTTCCAAGATGGCCACTCGTTTTTACCCTGCACTGGAGTGCTGGGCCTGGTGCTGCTGGGGGGCATTGATTGGTTGGAGCTTGTAACATCAGGAACAATGGGAAGGCCGGTTGGCTTGGCCGGCACTCATTACAAGGCCCACTCCTGGCCCTCGCCACTGCACACTCTTCCTCACTATTCCTCTATCTGATGGGGCTGCCGGAGCAGCTTCAGCTTTCCCCTCCACTAGACCTTCTCTTCACTCTCTGCACTACGATCCTGGACACCCTGGAAGGTAAGCCCTTTACCATTGGGCCACTCCAAGAGGCGCGCCAGGTCGCTCGAAAATGAACATGTCTGCAATTAATATTTAATGCGCAGGCTTGTGCTACATCTGTAAATTACAGACTTTGTGAGCCAGAAATCGCTCCGTTTCGTTTCCTCTGCTGTCCTTTATGCTCTGTATTGATATGGAGTTGCCTTTCCAAGATGGCCACTCGTTTTTACCCTGCATTGGAGTGCTGGGCCTGGTGGTGCTGGGGGCATTGATTGGTTGGAGCTTGTAACATCAGGGCCAATGGGAAGGCCGGCAGGCTTGGCCGGCCCTCCTCACAAGGCCCACTGCTAAGGCCCTGTCTACCCCTGTCCACCATGCTATGCCACCTGCCCCTGCTGGTCACCTGTGTGTGTGTGAACCCCCCCACCCTGCTGGTCACCTGTGTGTGTGTGTGAACCCCCCCACCCCGCTGGTTGCTCTGTGTCTGTGCATGTGTGAATCCCCCCACCCCGCTGGTCGCCTGTGTGTGTGTATGAATCTCCCCACCCCGCTGGTCGCCTGTGTGTTTCTGTGTGAACCCCGCTGGTTGCCTGTGTGTGTGTGTGAACCCCACCACCCCCCTGGTCGCCTGTGTGTGTGTGTGAACCCCCCACCCTGCTGGTCGCCTGTGTGTGTGTGTGTGTGTGTGAATCCCCCACCCCGCTGGTTGCCTGTGTGTGTGTGTGAACCCCCCACCCTGCTGGTCGCCTGTGTGTGTGTGTGTGTGTGTGTATGTGTGAACCCCCCCACCCCACTGGTCACCTGTGTGGGTGTGTGAACCCCCCCACCCCACTGGTCACCTGTGTGTGTGTGTGAACCTCCGCACCCTGCTGTTCACCTGTGTGTGTGTGTATGTGTGAACCCACCCACTCCGCTGGTCACCTGTGTGTGTGTGTGTGAAGCCCCCACCCCACTGGTTGCCTGTGTGTGTGTGTATGTGTGAACCCCCTCACCCCACACCCACCCCACTGGTCACCTGTGTGTGTGTGTATGTGTGAACCCCCCGACCCCGCTGGTCGCCTGTGTATGTGAACCCCCCTACCCTGCTGGTTGCCTGTGCGTGTGTGTGAACCCCCCACCCTGTTGGTCGCCTGTGTGTGTGTGTGTGTGAAACCCCCACCCCGCTGATCGCCTGTGTCTGTGTGTGAACCCCCCACCCTGCTGGTCACCTGTGTGTGTGTTTATGTGTGAACCCTCCCACCCTGCTGGTCGCCTGTGTTTGTGTGAACGCCCCCACCCTGGAGGTCGCCTTGGTGTGTGTGTGAACCCCCCCACCACGCTGGTCGACTGAGTGTGTGTGTAAACCCCCCCACCCCGCTGGTCACCTGTGTGTGTGAACCTCCCACCGCACTGGTCACCTGTGTGTGTGTGAACCCCCCACCCCGCTTGTCACCTGTGTGTGTAAACCCCCCACCCCGCTGGTCACCTCTGTGTGTGTGTGTGAACCCCCCCACCCCGCTGGTTGCCTGAGTGTGTGTGTATGTGTGAACTCCCCACCCTTCTGGTCGCCTGTGTGTGTGTGATGTGTGAACTCCCCCACCCCGCTGGTAGCCTGTGTCTGTGTGTGAACCCCCTGTTAGGCGGAACCCTGTGCAGTTCCCTCTGGGACCACTGCAAAAGATTTAGGACTACAGGTGTTTGGCAGTAAACCCACTTGGTAGCAGTCTGTACCACACAGATTCACGTGGTAGCTGTGGCTGAGCAGTCAGACCTCTCTCAAGAAAAGTTAGGCAGTATGTGGAGTATACAAAATAGGGCAATTTACACAGTAGAACAAGCAAACACGGAACAGAGCTTCGGTGTAAGGATATATAGTTATTTATTTATAAAAACACATCTATGAAAAACACACTGGCACTAATACGGCAAACAACTTCAATCACAATTACTATAAGTATCTCAATCCTATAACAATAGTTCTAGTCTAGGTTCAACGGCACCACTTATTTGCAGACAGAGGTGAATGCATTAACCTAGATGGCACTCTAGTATTCGTTAGGACGGGAGAGAAAAAGGCAGGGTATGAAATCAACTCGGTACCGACACTTTTACGAACAAATGCAAGGCAAGTAAGGCAGGGTCTACTGTAGATCGCAAAGTTCAGAGGCCAGGCCCACTTGGAGAGAGGCAAGGCGATATGTCCCAAAAGTATCACAGTGGAAATGCACTTCGAGTCTTTGTCGCAAATTGTCATAGAAAGATTGGACCAGTGCAGAACAGAAAGTTTAAGAAGGCTTGGAGGCGACCCAATGGAGAGGCAAGGATTAAGACACCTCACGCTTACCGTCACAAGGGAAGCCAGGCGGACACGGTACCTTGTATGTGGAGAGACAGCTCCGGCGGGGGCAGTTGTTCCTGGTGGTGGATGCAAGTCGGGGCTTTGCCAAGAGAAGAGATGATCTCGTCGTCGAAGGAAAGTTGAAGATCGTTGCACCACCAGGGAAGAGACCAGCCGCGGAGTGCTCCATCACAAGGCACCACCTTTTGGTCGCGGTATGGGCTAGTGGCTATCCGGTTGCCGGGGTGCTCAGCACGGGCAATTCGACCACTACGCCCTGATAGCGAAGAAAAAGCAAAGGGGACTGGTTGTGCCCACCAGTCAGGGGAAGAAGACTCTCCGGCAGGGAGATCTCCTCTGTCGTTTGGAAATGGTGAGTCGGTTCAGCAGGGATCCACCACAGGTGTCGTCGTTGCAGGTCGGCTCAGCTTAACCCTCGTCGGAGTCTTAGGTCCTGTGGCGACTTCTGAAGATCCAGTACCAAAAGCCCTGCTTTTATGCAGAAAACCCCCATTCATTCAGCCTAGCTGTCAATCAAACCACGCTAAGTGGTGAGCGGGGTGGCTCACCACTTGGGCTAATCACACCAGAGTGCGACTTGAGTTGGCAAGGAAACTCAGTCTAGGGTGCCTAAACCCCCTCCCACAACCCCTTTGGTACCCAGACAGAATGGCACCACTTTGGAGGGCTTCTGTGCAGAAGCCCGCCAAAAGTGGAACAAAGGGCTCAACCTTTGGTTCGGAGTTACAGAGACGAACACAGACGCCATTTTAAAAACCGAGTTCTGGCAGAAAATACCAACCGGTAGATTTATTTAAGACAAATAAACCGGCGGTATGTTAGAGACTAACGATAAAAAGTATTAACCTCCAACAATGGGAAGAATCCCATAGAGGTATATTCGGGGTCGAATATGACAAGTAGTTTCCACTGCCACCAGCCAAAACTCGACGAGGGGGGACGGGACAGTGCCCCCTCGAATAACAGACACAGAGGCAATCGAATTACCCCTACTAGTACGTCCACAATAGGATGGTTTGTACTAGTTCTGTTAGTAAATTTAGGTCTAGTAAAGCCAATGGTGACTTTACATGCCCTGGGAGACAGTAGTCAGTCCCAGGGTATGGAGTCTATGGTGGGGGTCCTCTAGGACGCCCCAGTGTTACGGCACGAAGGGTGCGGTGTAACACACATAGTAAAACATACGAGACCCTATGGAGTAAAAGACCCCATAGCCCATAGAACACATTGACATTCAAAGGAGTTATCCACATTCATGTCCAAGAGTGGGAGAAAAAGAGTCTCACTCTTGACAGGATGGAAAAAAACAAACTCCAGAAATCCAGCAAAGCTGCTGGGGGACTCACTAGGTTAGGAAATTCAGCCTAAACAGAGAATTCTCCCTAACACCCCCCCACCCCGCTTGTCTAGTTGCCTGTTTGTAAACCTCCCCACCCCTCTGGTCGCCTGTGTGTGAACCCCCCCATCCCACTGGTCACACCTACCTGTCCCATGCATTACCTTGCTGCTGCCACCCTTAGATGGGGCTGGCACTCATGTTTTATCTTTATGCCACCATCTCCAACCACATGCATTACCTTGTTGCTGCACCCTTTAGATGGGGTTGGTGCTCATGTTTTATGCCACCATTTCTGACCATATGCATTACCTTGTGTTAGGGAGAATTCTCTTATAAGGCTAATTTCCCAAACCTAGTGAGTCCCCCAGCAGCTTTGCTGGATTTTTAGGTCTTGTTTTTTTCTCCTGCTAAGAGTGAGACTCTTTTCCTTCCACTCTTAGGCATGATTTGGGGTATGTCTTTGACTTTTTGTGTGCCTTTTGTACTCCATAGGGTATCATCTGGTTTTTGTGTTTGTGTTAAACAGCACCCTCAGTGCAGTAACACAGGGGTGTCATAGTGACCCCCAAACATAGACTCCATACCCTGGGACTGACTACTGTCTCCCAGGGCATGTAGAGTCACCATTGACTTTACTAGTCCAAAATTGTGAACAGAACCAGTACAAACCATAATTTTGTGGAAGTACTGGAAGGGGTTAATTCGATTGCCCCTTGGTTTGTTTTCAAGGGGGCACTGTCCAGACCCCCCTTGTCGAGTTTCTGGTTGGTGGCAGTGGTTACCATGCAAAATATTCCACCAGAATATTTCCTATCGGATTTTCCCATTGATTTTAAACGCACCACTTTTTGGTGCAATGTTAAAGATACCGCTGGTTTATTTATTTAATATTAAATCAACGGTTGGGTCTTTTCGCCAGAACTCTTTTCTAAAATGCTGTTCGTGTCCGTCTCTGTAACTCCAACCAAGCTCGGGCCCCTTGTTCCACTTTTTGGCGGGTTTCTCCACAGAAGCCCTCCAACTGGTGCCACTCTGTCTGGGTTCCACAGGATGTGTGGGTGGGGGAATTGGCACCCTGAACTGCATTGCCTTAGCAACTCAAGTCGCACTTTATTCTGATTGGCCCAGTGGTGAGCCGCCCGGCTCACCACTTAGCATGTTTGAGTGACAGATAGTCTGTTGAATGGGGGTTTTTCTGCATAAAAGCAGGGCTTTTGGGACTGGAACTTCAGAAGTCGCCACAGGACTTAAGAATCCGAAGAGGGAAGACGCTGAGCCATCTGCAACGACGACACCACCGGTGGAGCCCTGCTGCAACAAACTCACCACTTTCCCAACGGCAAGAGTAGATCTTCTGCTGGACAAGTCTTCTTCCTTTGAGCTGGTGGGATCAACCAGTTCGCCCCTTTCGCCTTCCAAAGACGTCTCTTGGTCAAATTGCCCGTACCAAGCACCCCAGCGGCTGGATAGCCAAGCTTCAACACTTTGACCGCGAATAAAAGGAACGCATCTTTTAACTGACAAACTCCGCAGCTGGTTTCATCCCTGGGCAGTGCAACGACTCCAAGTTTCCTCCTCGATGAGATCCTCTCTTCCCCTGGTCAAAACAACGAACTGCAACCACTGCCAGGAACAACTGCCACCGTTGGATCGTCCTCTCGCGTTAAGGTACTGTGTTCTGCCTGCCCTCCCTTTCCACGGATTGCTAAAGGTGACACTTAAATCCTTGGCTTTCCATCTGGGTTGGCCCCAGACCTTCTAACTTTACTTCTTGAATCCCCCCAACCTCTTTTGAACATTCTGCAAAGACTTTTAGTGCATTTAAACTGTGTGATCTTGGGCACATTTCGCTTTGCTCATTTAAAGTGGGCCTGGCCTATGAACTTTGGCTCTACAGTGCATACTGCCTTTACTCCCTTGCTTTGAACTTCTAAAAGTGTTGGGAACTGTTTTATTTTATGCCCTGCCTTTTTCTCTCCCTTTAACCTAACTATTGGAGTGCCATCTAGGTCACGCGCTCATATCTGTTTTAACAAATAGTGGTGTTTTAACTCCGACTTGTCTAATAGTTATCAAGGGAGGTGTTTATACTTTACCTGACTGTGTTTTAACTTGCTTTTGATTTAGAGTGCTAGTGTATTGCCTAAAGTGTGTTTTAAATAAATAAATATATACTTTTGATACAAAGCTCTGGTCAGTGTTTGCTTGCTCTACTGTGTTTTTAGCCCTATTGTGTATACTCTATATACTGCCCTACTCTTCTTGAGAGAAGTCTGACTGCTCAGCCACAGCTACCAGGTAAATTTGGGTGGTGCAGACTGCTACCAATTGGGTTTACTGTTCACTCCTGTAGTCTTAATCTTTTTGCAGTGTTCCCCAAGGGAACTGCACAGGATTCTGCCTAACACCTTGTTGTTGCCACCCTTTAAGATGGGGTTGGCACTCTTGTTTTATGCCACAAATTCTGACCACACGCATTACCTTGCTATTGCCACCCTTTAAGATGGGGTAGGCGCTCATGTTTTATGCCACCAATTTTGACCACATACATTACCTTGCTGTTGCCATCCTTTAAAATGGGTTTGGCGCTCATGTTTTATGCCACCAATTCTGACCACATGCATTACCTTGTTGCTGCCACCCTTAAGATGGGGTTAGCCTTCATGCGTTATGCCACCAATTCTGACCACATGCATTACCTTGTTGCTGCCACCCTTAAAATGGGGTTAGCGCTCATGTTGTATGCCACTAATTCTGACCACATGCATTACCTTCTTGCTGCCACCCTTTAAAATGGGGTTGGTGCTCATGTTTTATGTCACCTTTTCTGACCACATGCATTACTTTGTTGCTGCCACCCTTAAAATGGGGTTAGCGCTCATCTTTTATGCCACCAATTCTGACCACATGCATTACCTTGTTGCTGCCATCCTTTAAAATGGGATTGGTGCTCATGCTTTATGCCACCAGTTCTGACCACATGCATTACCTTGTTGCTGCCACCCTTAAAATGGGGTTAGCGCTCATGCTTTATGCCACCAATTCTGGCCACATGTATTACCTTGTTGCTGCCACCCTTAAGATGGGGTTAGCGCTCATGTTTTATGCCACCAATTCTGACCACATGCATTACCTTGTTGCTGCCACCCTTTAAATGGGGTTGGCGCTCATGTTTTATGTCACCTTTTCTGACCACCAACATTACCTTGTTGTTGCCACCCTTTAAAATGGGGTTTGTGCTCATGTTTTATGGCACCAATTCTGACCACATGCATTACCTTGTTGTTGCCCCCCGTAAGATGGGGATGACTTGCCTATGCCTCCAATTGTGACTAGATGCTTTACCTGTTGTGCCACCCTTTAAGAAGGGGTTGACGCTCATGTTTTATGCCACCAATCTTAACCTATGCATTACTTGTGTTGCCACCCTCTAGGTTCGGGTTAACGCTCATGTTTTATGCCACCAATTGTTACTATATGCACTACCTGTTGCTGCCACCCTTTAAATTGGGGATGGCTTTCATGTTTTGCTACCGATTTGAGCACAAGCACTTATGTAACCAAGCAAGTATTCTTAACAGCGCCACGATGCCCGAGGGCAGTTGTGCGCTTTACAAATGCACAATAAATAAAACAATTAAAACATAAGATGTCATTGGTTATCTGGTACAGCTTCCATGATACAACCTCTAGATGGACCTGAACCTCACTTAACAAATGACTACCAGATCGGGTACTGGAAGAGACCCATTTAAAATAGCTGCCAGGGGAGAGACAGGCGACAAGAGTCCAGACCACTAGTGAAAAGTCATAAAATTGAAATACTTTAGTCCTCTTTGAATTACTAGAGAGGGTGCCAGAGACAAATGCTGCAAAAGGGGCAGTTCTACATTGCTGAAGGCACTGCCATGGGCCAAGTGGATGCGAGGCATGGTTGCATCAGCTTTCTATGGGGGTTCCCTGATATGTCGACAGGGTATGCTCATTGGATCCTATAGATTAATTCTCCATAGCATTAAGATAACGTTTTTAAGTCAATGAAGCAATTGAAGGTTTAAGGGATGTTTTGGTTGTCTCCCTTGAAATGAATTCAAAATCATTGTCACAGAGATGGTATCGTGGCAGTGAAAAACCACATATGGTTTCTAAAGCAGCCATATCTCACCCACCAGCTTCAAGGAAAAACAACTCTAACTCATCCCTGCCCTGCTCATAATACTACATCTACCAACACAATTGACATACATGAGCTCACAATGAGTACAGAATTTAAGCAAGGAAAAGGAGATAAGAAGAAACATGTATTCCAATATGGTTAAGGTTATTTTTTCATTGATGTGAAGGAAGTCAAACCAAAAATAAATGCAGGTGGCAAATTAAATTTAAACACTCATGTCCCAGGGCAATAAGCATATGTGTGTATGTGTTTATTAACATGTATGTGTACGCATACACACACACACAGACACATTGAAGTGAAGATGTGGAGCCCAGTAAGGATTTAGGTGCAGTGTGAGAACCGATGTGCTAACATAGTGCCGAGCTCCACTTCTCATGTCCCCATTTACCACATTGGTCTCTGACTTTATGGACATAATCGGAGAAAATATTCTTTGCATAGGCTGAATTAATGTCTGTAATGATGCCATAAGACATTTTGAGGGTAATTCATGAAATAATTGTGTGCCAAAATTTGTGGACCAAGCTGCCGCAAGCGTGAAAAAGCTAGCGCACACGTGCGATTCACACGCGTGCGATTTATGGAAGGCCCTGTGTGTGTTTTCCCAGGATGTGCGCCAAATCCGCCCTTACCTTACATGTCACTGCGACTTTCCAAACGCGTGCACGACAGGAACAGGGAAAGCGCACAACTGCTCACGCACACACCTAAAAAGGGGGCGCAACACGGGGAATGGGGAACAACGCATGAAACTGTAGGCATAACGTGGGAAGTACCGCTGGGAAATACACGCAACGCCCACACTCTAGTGAACAACACGTATTCATGGAATCGAATAGGGAAAACCCGCGTACATCAAAACACATGCACACGCACAAATACGTCCGCCACACGAAAGCAGGTGGAAGCGTCCCTGCGCAGCATAAAAGTGCACGCAAATAAAAATCAAGCATATACAGCTACGATGAATGTCCCATTCCTCGGAGCAGTGATCATGGGACACCGGGGTCTATGGCAGGTATAGGTTTCCACCCCATATCATCCTAGAGCTGGTCACTGAGTGGGAGGATGAACTCACATCACCCACCCAGTGCTCCCAAGCATTGAGCCCCTTGGAGAAGGTGCTCAATGTACTGCATTTTTTGGCCACTGGGTCATTTCAGCGGACAACTGCCATAGTGGGGGGCGTCTCACAGCCCACGCAGTCATGTTGCCTACACCAGGTGTTGGCAATCATCACTGCACGCCCCCTCAGTCCACAGGCACATATACATGCCCAGAACACCCGCAGAAAGGCAGGCCGTGGTCCAGGACTTCTACAGGGTGGCACACTTTCGAAAGTGCTCGGTGCCATAGATTGCACCGATGTGGCCCTACATTCACCTAGGGCCACTGAAAACATCTACTGCAACCGCAAGCACTGGCATTCCATGAACGTGCAGGTTGTATGCGATGCCAAGGGAATCATCACCTCTGTCTATGCAAACTATCCTGTTAGAACTGATATAATATTGTTTCGTCCTCAGTGTACATGTTGGCCTATGCCCAGTCGCTTTGCGAGGAAATCCGTATTGCAAGTGACCTTAAGTGAATCAAGTCACCATTTTAGGTTAAAGCCGCCATTTTAGTTTATTGTACAAAGTCACCCTGTGGCCTAAAATGGCCGTCTTGTGTTCTCTTGTTCTTGCTTTAACCTCTTCAACCTCTGTAGGAGAGTTAATGTCCAACCTGCCTTCAGGCTACATGTTAGGGTCATGTAGACCTTGTCCTTTGTTGACCTCGGGATCAGGGGATTACTTGAATCGGCGATGTTAACCTACAAGTATACAAGAACAATAAACGCTATCTAAACACGATATGTGAAACATTTGTATGTTCTGTATTAAAGCAATGTGTAAAGAGTGTAAAGTTAAACCTAGAGAATAATAGTGTTTGTTATCAAATGTATTAAAAAGTAAACCGCATGCACGAGATATGTAAATTAGGAACGAACCTGGCGCGACCCTAGCCCAGTACATGATTAACTTGTAGGAGGCTGGACATCGTTATAACAAACTGTATAGATACGCTGATGTCCAGCTAGCAAATCCCGTTCACTGCTCACATTGAACCCTGCTGGTGGTCTCTGTGATGTATTGACGGCCAAATAGCTATTTGTGTACTCTGTTTGTAAACTGTACAGAATTGCAATAAAGATTCTGGGAATCTTTACAAGCCCGTGTCGGTGTATTTCTCTTTGCATGGTGTAAAAGCCTTAATATTGTATTTTCTGATTCCACAGATGGCGCCCGAATAGGGACCCTCAAGATCGACTTTGTCTCGTTGAAGGTTGGCTCAGCTATCGGACCGGGATCGGACGGTGCCAACAGAAACGGCCACTCTGGACGAGAAGTGAATTCCTCGACAGCACTGCACGATCCGATCCCTGAACGGTGAGCTGTAGCCCTAGACGACGTCTTGACGAGAGTCCATATATCGAGGTGGGTAAATTTGCTGAAATCACCAGACACGTGTGTCCTTAGCATTGTCCTTAGTAACCCGATCGGGCCTCCCAGTCCTTTGGTCAGGTGAATCGTGACCTGATTCTTAATCTAACCCTGACAATTTGAATTTGGCGCATTGTACTCGCGAGCACAATTATTTGACCAGGTAACACCAGAACTTTGATATGCCTGGGAAATTGTCTGCCTGCTTTAGGGTATTATTCCGCAGCGACAGACAATCTTTGGAAGATAGCCGTCCCGCACCACAGGAGGGGTCGCCGGCATGTACTATGTACTGTAAGAAAGGCTTTGGTAGTATAGCATTTAATGACATTTGGCACAGACAGACCAGACATAACTCTAATCTTCGGTGGCCAACCTGGTAGCTTTGAAATCCCTTGTATAGAATATCTAGAGGTGGTATTAGTAAAGAAAAAGGCTAGACCTACAGCATTTGACGCATTGCACAGTTGGAAAACAGAAGCTTTGCAGCAACAAAAGAGTAGAGAGAAACATATGCGTAGACATATGACAAGTGTCGAAAAGTCACGGTTAAATGATCAAAATAAACAATTGGAGTCAGTTAGGAACACGGACAGAGCGTTTCAATTAGGCATTCAAAAAATGTACCCTTCAAAAGGTTTTCATACGTCAGATGAATTGATTAATAAAATTATGCATGAACGAAGACCCGGTGTCTCCGCGCCATCTCCGTACGTCCCTCCTCCTGGCGATTTGCCCCTTCCCGTTGTTATTCCTCCTCCTATAGCCCCTCCGGTCCTCCCTGTTGTTCTTCCAGCTGTCGCTCCTTTGCCTGCCCCCTTGCCTCCACCTGTTGATATTCAGAATGTGCCTACTCTTCCTCATCCTCTTCCAAGTGATTCTGCATCGCTTGTAGTAGACCAGGGAGCGGGATCAAGGGTTGTGACTCGTAATACTGTGTCCCCAGATAAAAAGAATGAATTGATTGCTTGGGCCAAACATTGCATGGAGAAGGGTGAACAAGCTGATGTTTTTTCCACACTCGAAAATTTAAAAGGTATTCCTGAGAAAAATGTCTTTATTGAAGGATTAGGGATTCATTTGAGTATAATGTGGAATAGATTAAATGATGTAGATCTCCCACAAGGGTTACGGAATTTGAACGCCTTAGCGTTGTCCAGAGATACTGCGGAGAAAGTATATGAGCATGTCGAGAAGATTTATGAGTATAGGAAGGAGTTGGAAGGGTTACAGAATGAGGAAGCAGATGGTGGTAGTTTGGGTATTATGTTCTTCCAGAAACGGTTTTCTCCTCGCCGTGAATTAAAAGGTGAGGAAGCGCGAATTTGTACAAAGGATGCGATAAGATGGATTTCGGATATGTTGATAACTCCAGATGAAGTATATGACACATATAGTCAGTATACGTTAGAAATGCAAAAGAAAGTGATACAGGTTATGGTAGAATACCTGCAGAATGAGTGTGTAAAAAGAAAGATTTGTTGTCCCGCAGAATTGTTGAGTGTTTACAAGAGAGCCTTTTCGATTGATACTTCTTCGACTGCCTTAGCGCTTCATTTGGCTCTGTTGCTTAGTAAGCGTTCGGAGCAACCTACTTCTCAGTTGCCTATGAGAGAGGTCCCTCCGACATGTGTCCCAAAATTTGAGATCACGGCCGATGCTGCACGAGGAATACTCGCGGTGGACATTCCTGCACATTACGTATCACAGTTCGTTCACGTACCGTTTTCAAGACAGGAAGTGAACACCATAAAGCAATCTATTCCCGATGTTAGAAAGAACCCGACCGGGTTCTATAAAGAAATAGAGTC
Source organism: Ambystoma mexicanum (assembly GCF_040938575.1). Taxonomy (NCBI): domain Eukaryota; kingdom Metazoa; phylum Chordata; class Amphibia; order Caudata; family Ambystomatidae; genus Ambystoma; species Ambystoma mexicanum. The sequence goes on from NC_090927.1 coordinate 330,871,641, forward strand.
GGTCTTACAGTTATCAGTATTCACCTTAAGTGATATTGATTTATTATTTCCTGTACTCCTGCCAGTTGATTTGTGGAAACAGATTAGGACTGTAGATGATGTACCTGGGTTAGGAGATACATGGGATAACATGGTTGTGCTCGACAGAGAAAGACCAGCTGGCGAGCGACCGCCTCAAGTGATATTAACTTTGCCTGATAGGATTATTGCAAAATTAAAAACTATAGTTCATGAAAAAAGAATCATTTGGGACAAGCTTACGGCCTGTGTCCAAGGAAAGTCTGATGGTGCAACCGATTTCTTCAATCGGTTTGAGCAGGTATTTTCAGATTTCAGTGGACAAGACTTAGGCACAGAGTCAGGGAAAAGGCTGTTTGTCGACAAATTTGTACGTGGATTGCTGCCTGACATCCAGTTACAGATTATGTCTTCCGCAAGTGCTTGGCAGGTGAAGTCTCAATCAGAAGTATTGCACATGGCTCAGTATTATGAAAATCGTGTGAATAATGAAAAAGAAAAACTTGAGAAAAAAAAGGGTGACCTGAAAACAAAAGTCATATTACAACAGATTGCTAGAAACTAGAGGGGGTAATCAATTTAGAGGTCAGTACGTTCCACAGGGAAGTACGCCCCTGGCTCTGGTAACCATTAACCAGTGTGCCTATTGTCGACAGGAAGGCCACTGGCGCACACAATGTCCGACCTTGCAGCAAAGGTCATGTGGGAACATGGGTAGACGATCCAGAGGTCACCCTGGTGCAGGGGGCCCTGGCAGAGGTCCGTTTGCACCAGAATCACAGCAACCTCCTTCACAGGATAAGCAAGTTTCGAATGTGGATAATAGAAACATTTTTGATCACCCTTCTGCCGCTTCCTTTTGACGATATTCTGTTTCGCTAGGATTGCCCGAAGCAGGATTTGGAGCCAACGCCTATTCCCGTTCATCAGAAAGGCCCCTACGTTGAGATGGCGGTGGGAAATAGGAAGCATCTATTTTTTGTAGATATGGGACCACAGAAATGTTCCATTGACCATTCACGGGTTCCAAATATTCCCCTGTCAGGGCAGTCCAACATTTCCGTAGGGTTTTCAGGCACACCTGTAGTTTCTCCGGTCCCTTTGCCGGTACCGATAACACTGGGTCCCTTCACGGAGCAGTGTCCATTTCTACTTACCACAAACTGTGGGGAGAACTTGCTGGGGTTAAATTTGTTGAAGGAATTGCATGGAGTGATACATTGTTCTCCGGACGGAGTTCGGTTAACAATTTCACCTCAGCAATCACTCGCCTCTCAGTTTTTGACTCGACCTTTACCGCCAGAATTCAGTACTATTCCGGAATTCTTATGGGCAATTGATGATAATGATGTGGGCATTCTTCAAATTGAACCTGTTAAAATTATTCTGAAACATGGAGTTAAATTGCCTCGCATCCCACAGTATAAGATCTCAGTTGAAGGCGAACAGGCTTTGAAATGTATAGTCTCTGATTTTGTACATTGTGGAGTAATTGAGGAAATTACGGGTAGTTTGTGTAACAGCCCGATTTTGCCAGTATACAAGAAAGGTGATAATGCGATTCCCTTTCGGTTTATAATTGATTTACGTGCTATTAACAAAATTGTGGCTCCTCAATTTCCTATTGTACCTGATGTTACAACGTTACTGACCATGATTCCGGCTTCTGCCACTCACTTTAGCGTTGTTGACCTCAAAAACGCATTTTTCAGTATTCCCATACACAAGGATAGTAGGTATTTGTTCGCGTTTACCCTAGGTGGAAACTCGTTCACATTCACTCGTGCACTACAAGGGTACACTGAGAGTCCAAGTATTTATAGTAGGGCATTAAAAGAGCAGCTCGATACTCTTGAGTTGCCTACTACTTGCACGTTACTACAGTATGTAGATGATTTCCTCTTGGCTGCTGATTCTGAGGGTGCCTGTAAAGAAGGCAACGTGTTGTTGCTTTGTCATATAGCGAAACATGGCCACAAAGCTTCACTCCAAAAATGCCAATATTGTTGTCAGGAGGTTGCCTATTTAGGCTATCTTCTGTCCAAGGAGGGAAGACGGTTGACACCTGAATGAATAAAGACTATTTCTGGCATGTCTGTCCCAAATACGCAGAAGGAAGTTAGAGCCCTGATAGGTATGGCTTCTTACTGTAGATTGTGGATCCCTAACTTTTCGTTAACGATTAAACCAATGCTGGCTTTGACAAAGAAAGGCATTTCTTTGCCATTGCATGGACATTTGAACACCAGACAGCATTTGACTTGCTCAAAACCGCGCTGTGTTCATCGCCTGTTTTAGAAACTCCAAATTATGAAAAGGCCTTTGTGTTGTATGTGCATGAACGTGATGGATGTGCTTTGGCTGTGTTAACGCAGGAACATGGAGGGAAGAATAGGCCGTGCGGCTATTTCTCATCTGCCCTTGACCTGTCGCATGCGCTTTGCCGAGATGTTTGAGAGCTGTTGCTGCTGCTGCTGCGTCTGTAAAACAGAGTGAGGGAATGGTCCTGGTCATGCGTTAACCCTAATGGTACCTTACTCTGTAGATATTTTATTGAATAGGACTCAAACACAACACCTCACTTCCACACGATTGACAAGATATGAATTGATCTTGTTTGCTCCCCACATTAAAATTCAGAGGTGTCGTTTATTAAATCCGGCTGAACTTTTACCTGTCCCGCAAGATACTGTTGATGGTGACGAAACGTCACACGATTGCCTTTTTGCGACAGAACAAGAGACTAAAGTTAGAATCAATCTGAAAGACACGCCTTTGAATAGCCCACAAGGCGAGCTATTTTGAGTTGGCTCTTGTTTTAAACTTCCGAATGGTACATCAACGGCTGCTTATGCCGTTACTACTTTAACCACGATTGTGGAAACCAAAAGAATTATACATAATTCCGCGCAGGCCGCGGAAATTATAGCGTTAACTCGAAGTTGTGAAATTTCTGAAGGGCTTACAGTAAATATAAATACTGACAGTCAGTATGCTTTTGGGGTGGTTCACAACTTTGGTAGACTTTGGAAAGAACAAGGTTTCTTGACCTCACATGGCACGAAAATCCAGCATGGCACTTTAATAGTGCGATTACTTTCAGAACTTCCTGTTCAGTTAGCTATCATACAATGTGCAGCACATCAAAAGGTTACAGATGATGTAGGAAAAGGGAATTCTTTCGCTGATCAGATAGCTAAACAAACTGCCACTGATTTTAGTTCAGAAATGTATGCTGTGAGAGAAACTGTAAATATTTGCACTTTGGGTGAAAGTATCGATTCTGTAAAAGACATTCAAGCAAATGCTACTATAGAGGAAACCAAGAAATGGGTTGAGGGTGCAGGAAGATTGGATGATGATGGGTGTTGGGTGGACAATGTTGAAGCAAAATGGTTACTCCCTGACGCCTGCATTACAATCATGGTTATTATGGCTCATGGTCCGACACATGTCTGCGCGCGTAAATTGACTAAAATGCTACACAGTGTATGGGCCAATGATAAGATTTTCAAAATTGCGGAGCGCTTTGTCCAAGGGTGCATGGTCTGCTTGCAGCACAATGTAGGAAAAGGTACCTCGACTCCTAGAGGAAGTTTCGCTCCACCTTCTTTTCCGTTTGAGGTTATTCACTTTGATTTTATTGAAATGGAACGTTGCAACAATCTTAAATATGTGTTGGTTGTCATTTGTGCCTTTAGTAAGTGGGTTGAGGCCTTCCCTGTTAGAGATGCAATGGCCATAACCACGGCAAAAACTCTGTTGAAAGAGTTTTTTCCTAGGTTCGGGCTGCCGAGAGTCATCTGGTCGGATAATGGGCCACACTTTATCGCTGCTGTAATCCTACAATTATGCAAAGGATTACAGATTGATAAACAGTTCCATTCGGCCAGACATGCCCAAAGTGCCGGATTAGTGGAAAGGTATAACGGCATTATAAAGAACAAGCTCGCTAAGACGTGTGCTGGCACCAAGTTAAAATGGCCGGACGCCTTACCGATCGTGTTGCTGTCAATGAGAACAACCCCTCAAACTAAGACTGGGCTCTCTCCCTTTGAGGTGGTGATGGGGAGGCCTGCTAATATTTGGGGTATGCCAAAAAGTAGCTCGTTGCGGGATATAGAAATGTGTTTCTTTCAGATTACTGTAACCAGTTGACTAAAGATTTGTTTACAATTTATCACCAGGTGCGAGAGGCATTACCTGTACTTTATGAGGGTCCTGGTCACAGTCTACGACCGGGGGACTGGATCCTCACAAACGTTTTTGAGAGGTCGTCTTGCCTTGGGCCTCGGTGGAGGGGTCCCTACCAGGTCCTGCTAGTCACCCAGACTGCTGTGCGGGAAGCGGGTCGTAAGAACTGGATCCATGCGATGCACACCAAACAGATCCCGCATCCCGTGCCATACGATACAGAAGACACAGAATCCATTTCCACTGCTGTAACCAACGTGCCTGAAACAGCAACCACCGACACGAGAGTATCGGAGACCGTTCCAGAGTTCGCAAGGCCAGACAAAATGGCCATCTTGTCTCTGCACTCTCCAACAGTGGTACTTCCGGATCAATCATTTTCTGATCCCATTTCCGTTCACTCACCACTGCCAGTGGGAAGTGACGACACCTTGCTTTCTGATCCTTCGGCACCAGAAATAGTGAAGTATAATTTACGTCCAAGGAAATAGACGTACAGCACGGTTTGACTGTGCGATTGAGGAAATCATTTGAGGGCTTGCCTTTTGGCCCGATTGTACGAAAGGATTCTGTTGGCTAAGGGTTGTGGGAAAGACGTTAAGAAGACGCGCGACTGGAGTCGCCAGCAAACAAACAATAATTGGTGTTTTTTTTTTATTGAAGACTACGATGCCTGCACCCGCTACCACTCGTACCAAACATTTAGATAAATATGTGACTAGCAGAGACAATGATCAAGCATGTAATGGGACCCCCAAAGCATATTGTTGGTTTTGGGTTATGGTATATGGAGGAAGCATATTCGCTAGAGGACTTTTTACCTGTTGAAAATGTATCTGTTTTCCCCACTCCTTCCGTGCAATAGCATACCCTATTGCCTAGAGATCCTTCGCATCGACGGAACTATCAGAAAAATACCCTTCAGTTAATAATGAATGCCACTCATGCAATTTTAAATAGGACCAATTGCTGGATCTGCTCACATCTACCGCAACATAGGGATAAGGGGCTAGGTTGGTATATTCATCCTTTACCATTGACAACTGCTTGTTATGCTTCTCTTAGAGCACTATTCTTTGGCCGATGGAATGACAGCATCTCAGGGAACTTTGATGGTACAAATTTGAATAGTTTTGAAAAACATGTTTTGATGCCCCTGGGATGCTCGCTTTTTGCAAATAGGAGTAAGCCAAACGTTGCTTCTGTTAGGCCCTCGGATAGATTGTCTCGTCCTTTTCAGTCTTTGATCTCTTTCAAAATGGCTCCTATAGGCAATAAGGATGCCACACCTCCATCTTATTCTGTTAACCATAGCCCCGATTCAGTATCCTTCTGCATACAGAGGAATGGAACACGGTCAATGGGTAATTTTAGGAAATGCGCCAACGTTGCGAATTTGACTAGTGAGAACAGACCTCTGTACATAGGTGAACCTGTCTATTTTGTTTGTGGTAATGTGGCATTTCCATGGTTGCCCAGGGATTGGCAAGGAACCTGTTATCTAGGGATTCTATTACCTGGGGTATTTATTGCCAGTACTGCAGAAATTTCGAAGACTCGCCCACGACGAGGCGTGAAAGGGGATACTCCAGTGCAAACTCTAGGAGACATCATGAAATCCTTTGTTCCATTTTTTGGGCAAATTACGAATTTAGAAGATATCAGGGGACTAGCGAGAGTATTGGAGAGAACCATCAACCGGACCACTGACATACTCCATAATATGACGTTAGAACAGAAAGCGATAAGATTAGTGTCTCTTCAGAACCGGATGGCATTAGATGTCATTCTGGCTGAGCGTGGAGGAGTATGTAAATTAGTGGGGTCCGCTTGCTACGTTTATGTACCAGACTACTCTACAACGATCTTTAGGGCTATCCAAAATCTACATGTTCTTAGTTCAGAAGTACATGTTCCTGAGGGAAACTGGGAACTTAGTGCATGGTTTTGGGACCTCCTACGGTCATGGGGATGGAAGTTGTTTTTGGCCCTACTGATTATCTTGGGAAGTTTTCTGTTCCTTTGTTGTTGTATACAGTGTCTCCCTGGTATATGCTCAGTATTAGGGGGGTGTTGCGCGCAAGCAACAAGTGTATTAGGGCATAAAATATACGCCCCAAATAAGGTTTCCAAGGAGTTTGTGTTGAAAGAAACTCTAGTGTCTGATCTAATGGCAATAGATATGTCTGACAATGATTCGGGGTGTATAGAAGTTGAAATGTGGAGTTAATTGAAAAGTGATTGAAGGTAGTTTAGCGCTTGGCATAGCCCTAAAGGAGGGTTTGTTAGAACTGATATAATATTGTTTCGTCCTCAGTGTATATGTTGGCCTATGCCCAGTCGCTTTGCGAGGAAATCCGTATTGAAAGGTTGTGACCTTAAGTGAGTCAAGCCACCATTTTAAGTTAAAGCCGCCATTTTAGTTTATTGTACAAAGTCACCCTGTGGCCTAAAATGGCCGTCTTGTGTTCTCTTGTTCTTGCTTTAACCTCTTCAATCTCTGTAGGAGAGTTAATGTCCAACCTGCCTTCAGGCTACATGTTAGGGTCATGTAGACCTTGTCCTTTGTTGACCTCAGGATCAGGGGTTTACTTGAATCGGCGATGTTAACCTACAAGTATACAAGAACAATAAACACTATCTAAACACGATATGTGAAACATTTGTATGATCTGTATTAAAGCAATGTGTAAAGAGTGTAAAGTTAAACCTAGAGAATAATAGTGTTTGTTAGCAAATGTATTAAAAAGTAAACCGCATGCATGAGATATGTAAATTAGGAACGAACCTGGCGCGACCCTCGCCCAGTACATGATTAACTTGTAGGAGGCTGGACATCGTTATAACAAACTGTATAAATGCGCTGATGTCCAGCTAGCAAATCCTGTTCACTGCTCACATTGAACCCTGCTGGTGGTCTCTGTGATGTATTGACGGCCAAATAGCTATTTGTGTACTCTGTTTGTAAAATGCACAGAATTGCAATAAAGATTCTGGGAATCTTTACAAGCCCGTGTCAGTGTATTTCTCTTTGCATGGTGTAAAAGTTAATATTGTATTTTATGATTCCACAATCCAGGGTCCACCCATGATAGTTTCATATAACGAATGTCCACCCTGAGCCGGGCCCTGGAAGCTGGGAAGCATGGCATAGGTGAGTACAAATGCCTGTGCACATGCATGCATGTCACACACTGACAAATACACAAGCCCAACTAATGACAACCATTATCACCTTACCAGGGGACAGTGCCTACCCTCTGAGCACCTACATGATGACGCCAATACCGAACCCCACCACACCACCCCAGGTAAGATACAACGCAGCCCATATTACAAGCAGGGCCATAATGGAGTCACGCTTCCGCTCCCTTGACCACTCTGGCGGACAGCTACTATATGCACCCCCAGTAGTGTGCAGGATCATTGTGGCAGCATGTGTCCTGCACAATATTGCAAAACAGCAGGGCGTACCAGTGGACATGGTGGTGCCCCCAGATCCCCAACCACATGCATGGCCGCTGAACATGGGAGGGGAAAGGGCACGTGGCGAGGCAGCCCGTACCCAGCTTGTGGCCACATTTTTCACCTAAGCTCTAACCCCTGTGGAGTGCACACAGGCCTGGCACATACCAGGTGACAATCAATGATGAGAAAGGGACAGTTAACTGTCACAACCTTACCACCCTGAGAATGTGTCCACGGAAGTGCCACATTGTGTGCATCCCTTGCTACTTAAACACAACCAATCACATCAGACCAAAAGGAACACATGCAAGGTGCATATCCCACCCACCCCCTGCAAAACAGGGCATGAAAGTACTGGTATGCCACCCAAACACTCCCAACCCCAATGACCCCCATCTGCCACACCATACCATGGTATGCAACGGCAAAACATCAAACCATATGCACAACACATGACACAATAGTCATGAAGTGCCACGTGAGAAATGTAAATAGGCACCAGACAATTACACCTGACATGGAATCTGAAGACATGACTGACCAAAACCTCACACCCTGAAAACTGTGGCACAAATGCATGCCAAAAGTGTTGAAAGCAACAAAAGTGAGCATTCCTGTTGCCATGCACATTGGACAATAGCAAATTGGCATTATAAACACGGTGTGCTGCGTGTGTGTCCCCTGCAACACACCACTCACCGGACAGCACAGTGAGTGTGCATTGCATTGGGGAAACCCCTTGAGCATCATGAAAAATAAGTACAATCAACAAAATAGTAGCCTGTGATGAATGTAAACGATCAATGAATTGGAAGTGAACATGGATTGTAGGGACACATCATGCCTCAGAAGGCAATCTGGGTGCACGTGTGTGCATGGTGTTGCCGTAGTTGGGGTGGGGGGTGGTTGCCTAAGGGTTTGTGTCAGTAGGGACATGCATCGAATACATGCATGTGAAATGAAGTGAGCCTCAGTGTCCTGTACACAGCACATGTGAACATTGCACTCAAGGACACCCCTGTGTGTTAAACCACACCAATCCCCTGACACCTCAAAATCAAACCCAACATAGGATCAGCCATTGACCAGCAGAACATATCATGTACAGAGTACCCCACATCGAAAATGGCAGACAGTGAGCAATCACTGATTCATTGAAAATCCGTATAGGGCCTACACACAAAGTGCATCACAGCACCTCAAGGAGGGAGGGAACAAGGGAGAATGACAGTACCTTCCTACAATTCCTTGAAACAGTCCAGAATGTGAAGATAGTAGATAGTACAAGTGCTTGTAACAATAAGGTAGAGTAATAAGGTAGAGTCTAGGGAGGGAATGTGGGAGAACAAAACTTGCATCAACATTGCTATGCCTGGCGGCAATAGTTGCAGTGGAGGAGTAACATAAGGAGTGGGGGTGAGAGGGAAGAGGTGAGGAGAGTAACAAAACAAGTGACAAACAATGGAAGGTCGATGATGTTAGGTAGAATTCTCTGTTTAGGCTGAATTTCCTAAACTAGTGAGTCCCCCAGCAGCTTTGCTGGATTTCTGGAGTTTGTTTTTTTCATCCTGCCAAGAGTGAGACTCTTTTCCTCCCACTCTTGGACATGAATGTGGTTGATTTCTTTGAATGTCAATGTGTTCTATGGGCTATGGGGTCTTTTACTCCATAGGGCCTCATGTGTTTTGCTATGTGTGTTACACCGCACCCTCCGTGCCGTAACACTGGGATGTCCTAGGTGATCCCCACCATAGACTCCATACCCTGGGACTGACTACTGTCTCCCAGGGCATGTAAAGTCACCATTGGCTTTACTAGACCTAAATTTACTTACGGAACCAGTACAAACCATCCTATTGTGGACGTACTGGTAGGGGTAATTTGATTACCCCTGGGTCTGTTGTTCGAGGGGGCACTGTCCCGTCCCCCCTCGTTGAGTTTTGGCTGGTGGCAGTGGATACTACTTTTTATATTCGACCGCGAATATATTCCTATGGGATTCTTCCCATTGTTCGAGGCTAATACTTTTTCACGTTAGTCTCTAACATACTGCCGGTTTATTTGTCTTAAATAAATCCACCGGTTGGTATTTTCTGCCAGAACTCGGTTTTTAAAATGGCGTATGTGTTTGCCTCTGTAACTCCGAACCAAAGGTTGAGCCCTTTGTTCCACTTTTGGCGGGCTTCTGCACAGAAGCCCTCCAGAGTGGTGCCATTCTGTCTGGGTACCACAGGGGGTATGGGAGGGGGTTTAGGCACCCTGGACTGAGTTGCCTTGCCAACTCAAGTCGCACTCTGGTGTGATTGGCCCAAGTGGTGAGCCACCCCGCTCACCACTTAGCGTGTTTGATTGACAGCTAGGCTGAATGAATGGGGGTTTTCTGCATAAAAGCAGGGCTTTTGGGACTGGGACTTCAGAAGTCGCCACAGGACCTAAGAATCTGACGAGGGTAAAGCTGAGCCGACCTGCAACGACGACACCTCCGGTGGAGCCCTGCTGAACCGACTCACCACTTGCCAACGACAGAGGAGATCTCCCTGCAGGAGAGTCTTCTTCCCTTGACTGGTGGGAACAACCAGTCCCTTGCTTTTTCTTCGCTTCCAGGACGTCTAGTGGTCGAATTGCCCGTGCTGAGCACCCCGGCAACCGGATAGCCACTAACCACTGTACCGCGACCAAAAGGTGGTGCCTTTTGACAGAGCACTCCGCGGCTGGTCTCTTCCCTGGTGGTGCAACGATCTTCAACTTTTCCTCGACGACGAGATCCTCTCATCTTCTGGCAAAGCCCCGACTTGCATCCATCACCAGGAACAACTGCCCCCGCCGGAGCTGTCTCTTCACTCTCAAGGTACTGTGTCCGCCTGGCTTCTCTTCTGACGTTTAGCGTGAGGTGTCTTAAATCCTTACCTTTCCATTGGGTCGCCTCCAGACCTTCTTAACTTTTGTTCTAAACTGGTCCAACCTTTCTGTGACATTTTGCTACAAAGACTTGAAGTGCATTTCCACTGTGATACTTTTGGGACATACAGCCTTGCATCTCTCCGAGTGGGCCTGGCCTCTGAACTTGGTGATCTACAGTAGACCCTGCCTTGCTTGCCTTGCATTTGCTTCGTAAAAGTGTTGGTACCGAGTTGATTTCATACCCTGCCTTTTCTCTCCCTTTCTAATGAATATTAGAGTGCCATCTAGGTTAAAGCATTCACCTCTGTCTGCAAATAAGTGGTGCCGTTGAACCTAGACTTGTCGAAATATTGTAAGGGGATTGATATACTTATAGTAATTGTGATTGAAGTTGTTTGCCGTATTAGTGCCAGTGTGTTTTTCATAGATGTGTTTTTAAATAAATAATGATATATCTTTACACCCAAGCTCTGATCCGTGTCTGCTTGTTCTACTGTGTAAATTGCCCTATCTTGTATACTCCAAATACGGCCTAACTCATCTTGAGAGAAGTCTGACTGCTCAGCCACACCTACCAGGTAAATCTGGGTGGTGCAGACTGCTACCAATTGGGTTTACTGCTAACTCCTGTAGACTTAAACTTTTTGCAGTGGTCCCAGAGGGAACTGCACAGGTTTCTGCCTAACAGATGAATAATCAAGATAGTGCTGGGGAGGGGGAGAAGAAACACAGAAGGGAAAAGGGGAACAGACAACCTGTAATCAGTGGTGGAGGGACTGATGATAAAAATAAGTGCCTAAATAAAACTGAAAAAGGTGAAGGTGGGGGGTGGATGGACAGAGGCAGAGGGGGAAGTGTCTGCAAAGAACAAGCAGCTACGTATCACCATGCCTGACGGCAATGGGGGTAGTGCTGGAAAAAGACAGACAGAGGACAAGGAGGAGGGGAAAGGGTGGTGGAGAGGGAGAGGGAGGAGAGAAGGCAGGAGGGGGCCAAGGTGTAAAGGCAGGAAGGTGGGCAGGGGGAAAGAAAGCACACACAGGGGGCAGAGAAAAAGATGAGGGTGCAGAAGAGGAGGGGGTGTGATGGTGAAGGGGGGAGACAGAGGGAGACTGGCGGGGTTTCAGGTGGAGACTGGCGGGGGGCAAGGGAGACAGGGGGAGACTGGCAGGGGGCAGGTAGAGACTGGTGGGGGCAAGGGAGACATGGGAGACTGGCAGCAGGTAGGTTGAGACAGGCAGGGGGCAAGGGAGACAGGGGGACAATCAAGATACCCAAAAGGGTGGTGGACAGGGGTGGACAGTGGTAGACAGGGCCTCCATTGTGGGCCTTTGGTAGTGGTGGCAGGCTCCAGCCTCCTGGTTGGCCGGATTGTCACAAGTGGCAAGTGCAACCAATGGGAGGGGGGAGCAGGTCAAGGCCACAAACAGGACAGTCAAGTCAAAAGCAATGCAGCAATATTTCAAATGGCACAATAAAACACCAGGTAGGGCTGTAGGATGGCCAAAGCAGGGGAAGCAAGGAATTGGGGGTCGTTGAAACACATGGTCCCAAGGATAACTCAGCATGCAGAGTTCATGCGGCATATCAAAATCACTGTAGGCCAAGTGACCCAATGTAACATTGTCAGCACACGGACCCCTCCCACCATCAGTGTGTGTTACACAGCCATGGTACCGCCTACAGCAGGAAGTGCATGAACATAGACAGTCAAGTCATAAAAAAATCATAAGCGACATGATGAAATGCACAGTACACAGAAAACTCACCAAAATGAAGTGCAGACATGCATTGGAGAAGCAATCTGGAATACCCACTAGGGGTGTGCACACAAATAGGACTGCAGGCTGGCCACAGATACGATAGAATCCCAATGCCCCTGTGTGAGATGATGTCACACCAAACCATCCTTGCGAGCTCATGGAAAGGGGAAGTAGGAGTAGCATTTGTGTCAGGACCCAAGCAAAACACATACACGAGACAAGCCTGAATGGGCCCTGCTGGAACACACAGTAGATGCCTTCACACCTTCAAATGCCACAAAGCACCACACTGTCACATGAATGCACAATAGACAAAATAAGAAAAAAAAATACTTGCTAGAAACAAAGAAAAGAAAATAAAAATCAAAAATTGCCACACATGACCAGGGGGGTAGGGGGAGCACACAGGAGGGGGGATGTACAGGGTGCACCTCAACACCCACATGTGTAGATGTTGAGATAAAAAAAACTCACTGGGCTCAGCGCCTACACGGCCCGACCTATGTGGGAGATAGGTTGTCGTCGTCACCACCTGAATGGAAATTAGAAGGTGGACGCGGCACAGTTGCCTCACCACGCCTATCCGTACCATGCCCCTCAGCGGCAGCAAACATAAGGGTCTGGTAAGCCAGGTTCTGCATGGTAATGACACGTAGATCTGAATGCATTACCTCACATGTCACACATGCTTCCTCCTGCAAGGACTCACGTGTAAGACGGAGTTCTACCTGCATGGCTTCACATACAGAGTACCTCCCGGCTTGCATGGAGTTCAGCTGAGATGGTTCTTTCAAGCCACTCTATCCTGTCTTCTGCCCGCCTACTATCGTCTATCACAAGAGCACCCAGAGTAGATCGGAGGGTTTGGTGTTCGACCCTCAGGGCCTCACGGTGTGCCTTTGCCTGAGCAGAAATTGCTTGATGCAGAGCCACCATTTCATCCCGGCGCGCCCTGTCAGAGGCCGCCATGCCCAGCCTGAGTGAGCGGCACATGGACCGCGTAGCCTACTGCTGGAGCTCCAATTGCCTTTCAGGAGGAAGATGGAGCAGGCAACACTTTCCATACCTTGAGCCATCATCTCAACTGCTCCCCCCTGTTGCTGTGCTATGGCAATAATGGCATGCTCTCACTCAGTTGACTCCGGTGACGCACAGCCACCGCGTTGCTGGACACGACAACTGCTGGGCCCAAGTAGCCGTGGTCCTTGCTGGGTTGGTGCCGCCCGTGGCTGCACGACTGCATCCCTCCATCGACCTAATGCCCCAGGAACATGGTCAACTGATGCGGAATGTGACCCTGCACCCGTAACCACCACAGGTGGACATTCCAAGCCCGCCTGGCCTCTACTGCAGGTGTCACGGACAGAAGATCATTAAAAACAGGATCACTTACCGGCTACAACATGTCATGATGCAGATCCAGCTCAACATAGTGGTCAGGAGATCCATCAGAGCCTGACTCAGAGTCCGCTCTGGACACAATGGCCTAGAGCACCAGTGGGTTCTTGTGTGCTGCCACCCCACGACCACCACTGGTGCCTGGTTGGTCATGTGAACTGACCACCATGTCTGGGATTACATCTTCATCCTCTGCCTCCAGTGCTTCATCACCTGCAACATAAAAAAAGAAACAAGAACATGCATGTCAGAAGCACATACCACACACATACAGATCACAACATAGACAGCCAACACATGAAGCAGACAAGTCACACGCACTCAAAGCCCAACATGCATCCAGTGGCACTGCAATGCAAGGGTTTCCCGAAAGCAGAACCCAACACATGTTTTACATGTTGCCCATCACCGGCATCACTCACAACCTCTAGCAGGCACATATCCAAGGCAGAAATGAGAGATGGCAACAAAGAGATTGCATGTAGCATAAGCATGTGGGAATACACAAATAGCACAGCTGGCAATCACACCAAACACACATTGACACATGTAACATGCATGTTCATGTGCAGCATTCAACAACCATTGACTATGCAGAGTACATGTGTCACAGGAGGCACCTACGCTACTGAGTTTTGATACAGTGAAAGGAGGGACACGGGTATATAAATGGCAGGTCACTACCACACTCCGGCTGCTTTTACTACCAGGGCCCACTCGGGCGACTCTCACTCACCCTTCTGCCCCGCTATGGAACCTTGTGTGTTCATCTACTCACACTTTCAGCACGTACAGTGAGTTCCCTGTCTTTATTGGCACCAGAAAAAGGCTTCCACCTAATCTGCTGAAAAGTCAGCAGCACACAGACCCAGAACCTCCACGGGCTGTATTGAGTGCTGCTTCTATACTCCTACATCGCACCTAGACATAGACCAAATATGAGGTCAGATTTTAGCCGGGCATAGGAGACTCACAATCTATGTCTCCTTTATTTGGACTTCCTTTCTGTGTTTTATGTACCTAATCACTTGGGACATTTCGCTCATTAATAAGTTGTTTGTTAATGTATAAGTGGATGTTTTACACTTTACGACATCTGTAAATATGTTACATTGGATTTCTAATACAATCTTGTGTTTGTTCACTACAATGGTCACCATGTACTGTTGTGTATATGTCAAAACTTAAATATTTTTGCGAAAGAAAAAGCATCAGCCAACTAATAATAAAAAGCTGAAATTTTCATATGAGCAAAAGATATGTATTTATCAGCAGCAAACGTGTTGTTTCCAACAATGGTTGCCCCAGTTGTATGGGCACCCATAAGGGTCTAAAAACTAGTTTGCACTAAAATCACTGTTTGCATTCTTTTCGATGTATTGAGGGTAGGACACCCTCCCCTTGTTATAGGTCACTATCACACAGCAGCATTGTGTTGGCATGTTGAAGGGCAAAACTTGGAACAGGAGTGGGTGTGTGCAGTGCAGTGAATGTGTAACCCCTCAACTTCCAACATCAACACATACGTAGTGATGTCAATCTGCAAACATGACGGCAGTGTAAGGGAAATTGCAGCCATCATGTGCAAATGGCACTATGTCGCATGGATACCATGAAACACCCACCCTCTGGGCAATAGCAAGGAGGCACTGCATGGCAATGAAAGGTTCACCACAGAACTGTGCATTGGCAGACAGTGTTGGCATGCGTCTATTGCATGTCGTCAGTCAAATGTCACTACAGCCGATGAGAAGTGGACATGATGCAGGACAGATGAGGAAGCGTCAGTAGTACACCCAGGCATGCAGAAGACACAGCACCAGTAGAAAAGATTCAGGGGGCCTGTAACAGGGGGAGCCTTGTGCACAGCACAGATGGGGACACCCTAAAGTCATGTGTGACGACATACAGACTCACAGTGAGCATGAAATGGCTGTCCAAATAACATAACACTTGGATCATCCTGGAAACATACTACAATGACATACTTGCCAACCCTACTGATTTAGGCAGTAGGCTACTGCTTATTAAGCAGTCCAACCGCCTACAGATTTGGGTGACAGATCCTACTGCTTTATACAGGGGAAGATAATTTATGTGACTCTAAGGCAATTAATCAGTTTGTTCGGTAGGCGGATAAGTGATATATTTGAATGATGGGTTCAGATCAATCCACTAACCTGCCAACTAAATGACTCTGCCCTGCACTCTTGCCGGGACAGACGTTAGGTGAACCACCAGAGAAGGCAAGTGGCCGAGTGTGCCACCATCACACAGCATCTGCTTATCAGACTGATGCGGGTATCAGTCGCCATGTTGTTCAGTTATTCATCTTGCACTACAGGAATACATGTGTACTGCCCATGCTGCTGCTACAGAGCAGTGGCAAACGTTGCCTTCCAGCTCTGTGTGGTTGCCTTCTGTGAAGTTAGGTAATTGAATTTGGTGTTAACTTACTATTCATAATTATACATTTTAAAAATGTGTACATCTTTCCATGTTGTGCTGTTTGATGCGTTATGTATTTTAGAATGCTCCAGTGCTGACAACAATGTATGTTTTGTATTTTCCTGTGATGTAATTGTTATGCAAAGTATTATTTTTGAAAATTGAAAAATCCTACATCTTTTTGGCCACAGAATGTTGGCAAGTATGCAATGAGCAGGCGGTCAAGGACACCTAGGGGCATACATGGAATGCACATGGAGCATGAATGTGCACACATATGCACGGGGAGCCACTGCCATCAGCACAGTCAGAGTGAGACACACTGCACCAAGGACAAAGGATGTATATGACATGATATGACAGCTCATCAAGATTGTCCTCATACACAAGTGGCTCAGAGTACACCCAAGTAAAGGGAGGGGAACAAGGGAGAAAAGGAAATGAAAACAATGATCATACTGGGCACAGTGGCATTGAGAACACGCAAGTGCATGGAGAAGGGATAAAGAGTTGAAGTCCCTGGAAGTGGAACGTGCCAAACAGAGGAGACCAAAGAATATAAATGAAGTCCAATGATAGAATAGGCATTCAAAAGGTGGTAGTGCAGCCAGCAAGTGGCAAGTGCAAGATCATTTGG
This sequence comes from Ambystoma mexicanum, assembly GCF_040938575.1. Classification (NCBI taxonomy): domain Eukaryota; kingdom Metazoa; phylum Chordata; class Amphibia; order Caudata; family Ambystomatidae; genus Ambystoma; species Ambystoma mexicanum. The sequence continues at coordinate 330,888,468 of NC_090927.1, forward strand.
ATAGGGCAAATTTGATGAGTGCAGAAGAAGAATGGCAGACTGTATGGGTACACGTACAAGACCCATTGTAATGGGAGGCCTGGAGACAGTGCAGCAGGGAGGCAGGGTGAGCAGGTAACTGGGCCCGAAGGACAGAGGGTGTCCAGGTCCACAGTGCCAAGAGAGGAAACAGTTCAGCTGGGGAGAAGAGGGGCTAATGCAGGAGCAAATAGGAAGGTCTTGAAGTGCTTCCGGAAGCAGAGATGTTTCTCCTCAAGTTTCCATGTGGCAGGTAGGCTTTTCCAGTGGGAGGTCCCAGTCGTAGACACAGATCTGCCCCCAGCTTGTTTCTTTGATAAACGACTGACCCGGAGGGAGTGTGAGGTAGAGGAGCAAAGGACACGAGAGGGGAGGTATTGGCAGAGGGATAGTTGAAGGTATTTTGGACCCAGGTTCCAGAAATCCTTGTGCACAATGCAGAGGGTCTAAAATGTTATCCTAGCATCCACTGGAAGCCAATGAAGGGATTTCAGAGCTGGAGAGATAGGATCCCAGGGCTTTAGGCCAAGGACAAGTCTTGCAGTCCTGTACTTGATTAGTGGCAGAGGGCAGAGTGTGGAGGTAGGTAGAAATTTGAAAGAGCCTGTCACAGTAGTCCAACCATGAGACAACCAGAGCTTGAGAGACAGTGAGCTTGTAGGTGAACGAGAGGTTAACCTGAGGATGTTAAGAAAGAAGTCAATATATCTCAAGAGACATCAGAAATGTGTGCGAAGAAGGAATGTATGGAGTCCAAGGTGACCCTGAGGTTGTTGGCCTTGCAGGTGGGGCTAGGAGGAGGGCCAAGGGAGGCCGGCCAGAGAGTGAGGGGAAAGGATGGTGAAGGTGTACCGATGAGGAGGATGTCAGTCTTGCTGGCATTTAGACAGAGATCATTGGCATTACAACAATTTCAAATGGCAATGAGGCTATCAGAAATGAGGGAAGGAGAAGAGGTGGCTGAGGGCAGCCCGAAAATGAGTTGAATGTCATCAGCATAGCTGTAGCAGAAAATGAAAATGCAGTAGGCAAGAGCTGCAAGGTGCTGTTTGGAAAGCCAGGCCGAGAGGTAAGACCCCTGATGTCCACCACAGGTAGAGAGGGACATTGATGAAAGGAAGGACCCAAGTTGTAGCTCGGAGGGTCACACACGCCAAACAAACATGTCATTGAGTAATATGCATCTATGCTCACCGGACTATGCATCAGAATCCATCCTCTCTCCCACTTCACAGATTTGTTCTGCCGGGATGATCTCTGCAGCAATCTCCTTATGCTGACTGAATTCATCCTCCTCTGGTGCTGGCCCACCACCAGTCACCTGAGACATGGCATAATTGGAGGCATGCTTTTGTTTTGCACAGCATCAGAGGTCATTCCAACGCGTGTAGCAGTCCTGAGCCGTGCACACCTGCAATCCCATGGCTGTCCCCGCACCTGCAATCCCTGCAACATGCTGCCAGTGGACCCAACGCTGGGCAGGTGTTGTATGGCACTGTGGGCCCACAAGCATATTGCGTCTTTGTGCCAACACGTAGTCCACAAGTAAGTCCAGTTCCTGCTTGCCGAAAGGCTTCTTCCTCGACGTGCCAGATGCTGGAGTGGTGTCTGGGGTCGCAGCCTCTTGCGCAGGAGCACCCTTCCTCCTTTTGTGCGGTGGTACTGACCCTGAGTGGCCAAATTGTCCTTGATCAGTGGGGGCAGTGGCACTGGTGGACTGGGCAAAGGGAGTGGGTGTTTGAATGAGGATGGAAGGTCTGGCTTGGGTCTGACTCACTTCCAGGGTGGTATTGGTTGCATGTGCCCATGCAGTTACCACCACCCGGCTGCTTTGCTTGGGGCAGCAGATGTCATAACTGCCCCAGATACGTCAATGCCGGTCACAGCTACACTGGACACACGTCAGCCGCACCTCCTGACAAGATGGAAATTGTCCAGGGAATCCTCATCACGAAACACATCACGGGTGGTGGTCCCCAGAGCTGCACCTGCAGCTGCCACCACCGGTGGGCCTGTGACAGCAGATGAAATTTGCTGTTGGGTCATATGGGCAACAGGTTGTGATGCAACAGCTGTATCTCCAGGAGCCACAGGGGGTGGTGGCATGTCTGCACCAGCACGTGGCTGGGCATCCTTCCCCAGTGGGGCACCCCTGCCTCTTCCCCCTCTGTAACCACCGTGGCCACCCTTGACTCCCTGTCCCCCCCGGTCCCCGTGCCCACGTGCCCGACCACGCACACCCCTGGGAGGACACCCAACTTTGCCACCCTTACCCTTTTGTGGCCTCCCAACCATGGCACAGATGGTAAATAGCCAATGGGAGGTGCCCTCAACAATTGTCCTCTGCAATTGGGTTGAAGGGAGCAGGGTACTAGATGGAATAGGTACCCCAGTGCTCCTGCAAGGCTGTCTGTGACCCCTGGGGAAAAATAAAAAATATTTTAAAAATGGAAAATAAATAGTAAAAATTAAAAAAAAAAATGTGCACGCGACCCCAGTAGCCCACGTGCATGGATTTAACCACCAGCAGTACGGTGTGGCACCCAGGGACACAAAAAAGACATACGCATGGAACACGCGGGCTACTATGACCTTGAAAAGGGTATGCAATGCACAGGTGGAACCACAGTGGGAAAAATAGTTTGCGCGACTCACCGCCTGCCTTGCGTGGAAAAGAAAAAGAATAACACATGCGCTTGTGCGCGTAGGCAACACCCCACCAAAAGAAGAGGTACGAACTTCAAACTCTGTGAAGTGATCGCGCGTGAATCCCGAAGAGTAAACAGACGTGTTGGTCTCCACAAACAGCACATATGGTGGACTGCTTCCCCGCTGGACCTTTAACCTGTTCTGAAGGCAACGCCCACGCACGTAAAGTCACTGGTGCACTTACGAGCTGAGGCCCTCTCCTCGAATTAGACGCGGACGAGCTTTTTTTGCATGTATGGATTAACTATGCATCCATGCCGAGGGAAACGCCTGCGCATAACATCACTGGCGCGCTTACGCGCTAAGGCCCTTTCCTCAAATTACATGCTGACGTGCTGTTTTTTCATGTGCGGATTCACTCTGCATCAAGCTGGCCACGCGACAACACACGGAAGAACACGCTCCTGCCCAGAAGGCCATTTTTCTGCCCCCCTGCGCCACAGACAGCCTCCTACACGCCATCTGCTGCTGCCTGCTTGCCTGCTGCCATTGTGCCGTGCTGTTTGGTGCCTGCACAGAAGCCATAGCCAGGGATCCTGTACCTGAGACCACCTCTGCTGACCCAGAAGATTCCAGACTGGTGTACCATTGATCCACAGCCCAGCCCCACGACCCAGTTGCCCACCCACACCTGACTCTGGGGTTGCCATGTCCGACTCAACACCATCTGGGGCCAGTGGCAACCCCCAGTCAGACAGGCAGAGGGCTGCCAGCTTCACAGAAAATTAAGTTGGCATCCTGGTGGAGCGAGTGCTGTGGAATTATGATGCCCTCTTCTCAAGTTCGCACCTCGACAGGGATGGACGGCGGAGGATCTGGAAGGACATCGTGGGTGCCGTCAACGCGGAGGGGGTGGCATCCGTGACTACGACCGTGTCCTGAAGCGCTGGGAGGACTTCAGGTCCAGGGACCTCAGGAAGGCCTGGCGCCTCGTTGATCCTTATGGAGAAGTGGGGGACCAGCTGACCAACAACCAGATGAGGGTCCTGGAGCACATTAACCTAGCGCTTCATCACCAGGTCCTCGAGATGCAGACCCATCCGGAGTCGAGTGGTAAGTGTCCATGTGTTCATCTCCAGTGTAGTGCATGTTGAGGTGTGTCAGGTGCGTGCACCTTAGATGTATGTGGGGCATGCACCATGTATGGATGTCTGTGTGCAGGGACATGACAGTGAAGCATGTATGTCCGGTCAAGTGTGTGCAGCGACAATGGTGTGTGTGTTGATATGCATGATGTGCACCTGCATGTGCCGACGCACACATGTCTGCATGCCTGTGTCTGTACCTGGCCATGTCTGTTGTGTGACTAATGGATGCTAATCTCAACCTCATGGACATGCATGGTGTACATGTGCATGTTACAGAGTGGTGACTGTGTGACTGGGAAATGCCATGGATGCATGACACATGCACATCTCGATGCGTGCATTGATTGTTGTGGACTAGCTGTCCATGATTGCACTGTGATGAGAGGTGGACACGGACGGATCCATGACTGTGCAGTGGTGTATGTGCATGTGTGTTGCTTGTCATGCAGTGGTGTATGTGCATGTGTGTTGCTTGCAAGGACCCGTGTGTCATGGAAAGTGATGATGTCTATGACATACTACAGTGCCACTCATGTGCATTTGCTTTGTGTCTGGCAGACTTACGTTCAGTCACCTGATGCTTGTCTTCAATGTCTCCCTTTCAACAGTGGCAAGTGAAGAAGAGGGCGGAGACGGCGCTGTGGAGCAGAGCGGCGGGGATGCCTTCACCGGCCAGAGACGCAAGGCCCAGTCACCCTCCCAGGTAATGCCATCTTCCGGGGGCGAGGGGACTGGTGCCGGGTCCGCCACTATGGCCGCAGCTGCTGAGGGGAAGTCCAAGAAGCCAAGGTTGGAAGTGGGCTCCTCAGCAGCGGAAGGGGCAGGTGACCCCCACAAGGGCAGGACAATGCAGAAGACGGTGAAGAGGCATACAGGTTGGTGTTGGGTGAGGTGGAGGAGGAGGCCGCTTTAGTCCCACACGTGGGGCCTGGTGGGGGTAATTCCACTGGTGCAAGTGGTGCAGTCCAGAGACAGGGGCAGGAGGCAGCACAGGTCGCAGTGAAGGTGCTTGTGCATAATCCTGTCCCTGATTCTGCAACTTCATCTCTCTGCACCAGCAGGGATGCCTCATTCCAGGCCCGTCTGCAGGTAGCGGATGTGCCCACATCAACTGACCTTCCTCTACCTGCGGACGAGGCAATCAGTGACAGGGTTGAGCCTGTCCTAGTCGATGTCTCGATGCGCACATGAGTGATTTGTGATGATGTGCGTGATTCCAGGAAGGACAAAGCACATAATCACAAACAGCTGTGTGCCATTTTGAACTGGCTAGGATGGATCATTGTTGCAGGGTTCCTCCATGTGCTGGCCATTCTTGCGACCCTCTCCTCCTCTGCACCCATTATGCGCCAGTCGTCCTCCATGCCGTCTTCTGGCCCAGATGCTACAAGGGCACCCTGTGGACCTGCCTCATCCACCACGGCCAGGCTGGTGGAGATCCCATTCCTGCCACAGTCACCCAAGCAACAGGATCCCTAGCAATGAAGGTTGTGCAGGCAACTTCCAGCAGGGCACGTCCATGACAGGGCCGGGGGTCGACAGCATCCCGGCGCCAGTCATGGTGGCACATCAAGGCAGCAGCACCAGGCTCGAAGTAGGAGGCGTCTGGACTCGGGGCATTCAACATCACAGAGCAGGAGGATCCTGGACTATGTGTGTCTTCTGTGTGGCAGCGGATCCGCCAGCAAATGGTTGCAGAGCGGCGACGGGCAGAGAGGGCATGGCTCACCATGGTCAGGGCGGAGAACTCCATGAGGCGGGCATTGAGCCGGGTACAGTTTCTCGAGGAGACTCACAGGGAGTTGGAGGAGACCATGTCGGCAACCCTGCGAGCCCTCGAGGACAGATCCACGTACTGGCTCCAGGACATAGACTCAGAGTTCGATGATGCCCTGGACAAGACTCTTGGTAAGAAGGGTGAGCCGTAGGACTAGCCGCCACCATTGTAAATAGTTAATTAGGCTTAGGTTTCCTTTCGTTTTATTTTTAGTTTGGAGTCCATTGACATTGCTCCACTTTTTGTATATAGTTGTATTTTTGTGGGATTTTTTATGGGTTTCATTTGGTTGTGGGATCATGGACCCTGAGAACTTTCATTGTTAATATTTCTGGAACTGTGGACTTTATTATTTTGATTTTTTTGCACACATGATGGAATGTTTTTTTTTTATTTACCCTTTGGAATCTGCATTTTGTTTTCTGACATGGACCACTGGGAGCTTTTCCTTTTTTTTATCACATTTTTATTTTTATTTTGCATTTCACTTCAGTTCACAATCATTTATTTTTCCTTGTCAAGGTTGTTTTTCGTTTGGGAGATTTCTGTTTTTTAATACATTTTCTTCAATTCACATATTCGTGTTGTATGCTCTCACTGGTTTGCTCCATGTATCAGTCGTCAGTATTGGCCATGCCTTTGGGTGCATGCATGTGTGCTTCTGTGCATGACATGCCATGGGGCCTGTACTGGGAAGTGTGGACATTGGATCGGTGTGGAGTTGCACTGTGGGGGGACAGCGTGCATGCATGTTGTGACAATGTGTTGGTTGGGTGGACATGAGTCAGGGCCTGCTGGCAGGTTGCCATCACTGGGGGTGGACATGAATCGGGGCCTGCTTGCAGGTTGCTGTCATTGGGAGGGTGGTGGGGAGGACATGAGTTGTTGCCTACTGTCAGGTTGACGTCACTGGGGGGGTCATGAGTCGGGGCCTGCTGGCAGGTTGCCGTCACTGGGGGGGGACATGAGTCGGGGCCTGCTGGCAGGTTGCTGTCCCTGGGGGAGGGACATGAGTCGGGGCCTGCTGGCAGGTTGCTGTCACTGGGGGGGCGACATGAGTCAGGGCCTCCTGGCAGGTTGCTGTCATTGGGGGGGGTGGCGGGTGGACATGAGTCGGGGCCTGCTGGCAGGTTGCTGTCACTGGGGAGGGGTATGAGTTGTGGCCTGCTGGCAGGCTGCCGTCACTGGGGGTAAGGGGGGACATGTGTTGGGGCTCCCATGTGCATGGTGGCCTGCCTGAATGGCATGGTCAGGACTTGTAGGAGTGTCCCCTGTGGTGTGGGCTGCCCGCGGGGAATGGGGAGGGCACACCGAGAGGGCCCACACTGGCAAATCACATGTGAAAGTCCTCACGCACCCCAAGATTACAGGTACCCCTCTCGCGCCAGACAGTCCACACCACAGGGGAGCCCCCTACAACCCAGTACATGTCCCACGGACAGCCCATCCACCCTCCCCATGCCCCGCAGGCAGCCCATCCACTCTGACCATGCCGCACAGGCAGCCCATCCACGCTCCCCATGCCCCGCAGCCAGCCCATCCACCCTGACAATGTCCCGCAGGCAGCCCATCCACTCTGACCGTGCCCCGCAGGCAGCCCATCCGCCCTGACCATGCCCCGCAGCCAGCCCATCCACCCTGACTATGCTCTGCAGCCAGCCCATCCGCCCTCCTCATGCCCCGCAGGCAGCCCATCCACCCTGACCATGCCCCGCAGGCAGCCCATCCACCCTGACCAAGCCCTGCAGCCAGCCCATCCACCCTCCCCATGCCCCGCAGGCAGCCCATCCTCCCTTCCCATGCCCTGCAGCCAGCCCACATCACAGGGGGGACTTTTCCCACACAATTTGCCTGGCGTGAGCAGAGTACACAGATTCCGAGGGGTGCGCAGGGAGTTTTCCACGCGATTGGCCTGGCGCGGGGAGTTTTACATGCAATTGGCCTGGTGCGAGCGGGGTACGTGTATACCGAGGGGTGTGCGGGGAGTCTTCCACACGATTGGTCTGGTGCGAGCGGGGTACGCATATACCAAGGTGTGCCCGGGGAGTTTTACATGTAATTGGTCCCGTGCGAGTGGGGTAGGCATATTCCGAGGGGTGCGCGGGGAGTTTTCAACGCGATTGGCCTGGCGCGTGCGGTGTACGCATATTCCGAGGGGTGCATGGGGAATTTTACACGCAGTTGGCCTGGTGCAAGCGGGGTACGTGTATTCTGAGGGGTGCATGGGGATTTTTCCACGCGATTGGCCTGGCGCGAGCGAGGTACGCGTATACCGAGGGGTGCGCAGGGAGGTTTTCACATGATTGGCTTGGCGCGAGCGGGGTATGCATATACTGAGGGGTGCGCAGGGAGTTTTCCACGTGATTGGCCTAGCGTGAGTGGGGTACGCGTATTCCACGTATTCCGAGGGGTGCGCAGAGAGTTTTACACGTGACTGGTTGTCACGTGAGGGCAGAAAGGTGTTTTAGCACAAATTCCTTTGTTGGTTGACTGTATGCTGGCCCACTGGACTTTGCGCCATGTAGGGGATTTGTGGATGTTTTTGGCGAACGGGGTGGGGTTGGGGGCGTAACTGGCACTGCTGCAGGGTCGCTGCACCACGATGTGCCTCGGCTGGTTATGGATGTTCGTTTGGTGCATGCGGCTGGCACACGTGGCTGGCGCACGCTGGCACACGCTCCCTCTCTGTGCTGCCCACGTGCGCTGAATATATGCTCAATTCTATAAATTACCCCCTTTATCTATTCTCTAATGGTTTATGAATCAAGGCCTGGCTGAATGGACCACTGCCTTACTGAGCAGGTTCCTGGGCCCAAAGTTGGTGGAACAGCAACTGAGCACAGTGGAAAAGATGAAAGGACTGGCTGTTCTATTACAAATCATCATTGTAGCTATGTCTCACTCCTTAACTGACCCACCTTGATTATTGGAGGTGTGTGAATGCGTTCTTGTAAGTTGCACTTACAATCCTCAGCTGATTGTTGAAGTGAATTTGATCTCTGAGGGCTGCAAAGACTGCTGAAGAGGGAGAGTGAGGTGGAGGTAGAGGGGTTTTGTGATGAGGAAGAGTGAGGTGGAGTGTGGGTAGAATGTGACAAGGAAGAGTGTGGTGTGCTGGTGACAGACTGCAATGAGGAAATGTGAGGTTTGGGTAGTGAGAGACTCTGACAAGGAAGAGTGAGATAGGGCAGTTGGAGACTATGGTGAGAGAGGGGTAGTGGGGAACTCTGGTGAGTAAGAGTGAGGTTGGGAAGTGGGGTACTGGGACAAGGAAGAGCGATGTGATGGTAATGAAATGGATAACTGTTGGGATCCTGGGAAGAGGAACTGTGATGTGGCGGTAAAGCCATGGTTTACTATTTGGTTACTGGGAAAAGTAGGGGACATGTCGGGATAATGGCATGGATTACAATTGGGTAGTGGAATGAGGAAGATGGGTGTTGAGAGGATGACAAGGATTACTATTCGGGTAAGGGGAAGAGGGATTTGGGGGTAATGACTGGATTGTTATTGGGTACTGGGAAGATGGAGAGGAAGGTGGTGGTAAAGTTAAAATTACTAAACAGGTACTGGGATGAGAAAGAGGGATGTGGGTGTATTGCAAGTGATTACTATTGGGGTATTCTGATGAGGAAGAGTTAGGTGGGGGAAGTGGAGGACTGTAATGAGGAAGACTGAGGTGTGGGTAGCAGGGGACTTTGACGAGGAAGAGTGAGGTGGCGGAAGCCGATACTGAAATGAGGAAGAGTGTGGTGGGGTAGGGATGACTGTGATGATGTAGAGTGAGATGTGGTCATGTGGGACTGTGATGAGGAAGGCAGATGTGATTGCAAGGGGGATGGCAACGAGGAAGTGCTAGTAGGAGGTGGGATTGTGATAGGAAGGGTGAGATAGGGCTAGTGGGGGCTGTGGCAAGGAACAGTGAGGTGAAGGTAGTGGAAACTGGAATGAGAAAGAGTAAGGAGGGGTGGTTGGGGACTGTGAAAGGAAAGGGGGATGTATGGATAAAGGAGAGATTACTATTGGGTACTGGGAAGAGGAAAAGGGATTTGGGGTTAAAGGCAAGATTACCATTTGGTAATGGGACAAGGAAGAGGGATGTGGGGGTAAAGTAGAATTACTCTTGGGTCCTGGAACAAGGAAGAGGGATGTGGTGGTAAAGGTAAAATTACTTGTGGGTACCTGGACTAGGAAGAATGATTTGAGGCAAAGGTACGATTACTATTGTGTACTGGGAAGAGGAAGAGAGATGTGGGGGTAAATGTAAGCTTACTATTGAGTAATGGAACAAGGAAGAGGGATGTGGGGTAAAGATAAGATTGCTATTTGATACTGGGATGAGTAACAGGGATATAGGGCTTAAGGTAGGATTACATATTGTGTACTGGAACGAGGGAGAGGGAGGAGCGGTAATGAACTTCACTTCACTGCTGATGTCAAGAGATGGTCTATATCTTCACCGTTAAGTCACATGAACACACTGTCCAATCAAAACAACAGATATTGTAAACATGCATCGGTATCCTCAATCATATGTTGCACTCTTTTAATTTAATGTAATTAAGCAAATAGAAGATGTTTTATGAAATTCTATCAGCACCACTCAATAATATTAACCCCTAACACTCCCCTTCCACACTCTTTAAGTTTATTTAGGAAGTAATCCTTGTATTGTATTTTTGTTCTAATAAAAACAGGGATTGCTTCCTAAATTAATTTAAAATATTCCTCTTTCCCTAACATGCAATCACTGTGATTGACAAATCTCAGTATATAATAGTTGTGAAGGATGTACTCTTCTCTTTTGTCACTCGATTCAGATCTGGATCTCAGCAAAACACTATCCCCAAGCCCTAAACCTTCACAAAGTTTCCTTTCTTACCATGCCCATAGTCTCCCAAGCCTCAGCACTACCCTTCTCACATCCCTGTATATCATGTTAAGGCAGTTACCAAAAATCAACTTGAGATCTTGAATCTCTAACTGCATAATGGCAGATTTTCAGAAATGAACAGCCCTGGGACAAGCAGTGCACCTTGGAGATATAACCAACTTTTTTGGTACTGAGGCACCCCACTCTAGGCCAAATTTAAACAAAATTATTACACGGATTTGCACCAAACCAACAAAGGATTTCCATTGAGCGCTTTGTGCCCAACTTCTTTCTTACTTAGAGAAAATCAGTACTGCAGTTTAAGCTCTGCGCATGAGTAACCATTTCATATTTTCCCACGTGGGAAAATGAATGGAAAAGTGAAAACACACCCTTTTGTTGGCCCTTTATATCCATTGAACCATTACACAGATTTACACAAAATGTTCCAGTTTTGGGGCTCCGGGTCTGACATGTTTGGAAAATGCTGATACGTCCTATAGCTCAAATGTTATTAGACCTACAATGTTCACATTGCCTATGGATGACAGGTTTCACCTTAACTATAGTGCAGATGGGTGTGTGTATAAAAATACACAGCCCTCTGCCTTGAAATGTGAATTAAGTATACAAAAAATATGATGAGGTGTCTTTACCTGTATTCCTATTTGTAGTCATGTTTTTGTAATGTAGCTTAGAGTGATGACATGAACATTTCCAAAACCTTTAATGGGCAAAAAGAGTACCATTCTGAACTTGTCTTTGTTCAGTGTTGTATCAATGGCTCCAGAAAAAAAGAGTCTTGGTTTTACTTTTAAAATTCTCTGAAAAAATAACATAGCAGCATGCAATTAAATGAATGTCTGTCTTTAGTTTTTGGTGCATTACACTACGACGTTATTACTATTTCCGTACACTGAGCTATTACAGTATGCTCTAATGCAGTTTCTGGGAATCGCTGTGTCCTTCCATGTGTAAGTAGTTCCTTTATCAGCTAGAATCTGGTTATTTCATGAGATGATTCAATCCCCCCCTTTATATCTGTGGGGAAACTATATTACTGTGATTGAGTTACATTATTCATACATTAATCAATTCACTTCTCAGAAATTGAATGGTAGCACTGCTTCTGTTAACTCAGGCGCAACCCTCATGAAGTTGAATATTTCATCTCGAGGAAGAAACATTATCCTTTTCATCGGTAGCTCCGAATCCCTTTTTGTATTTACACATCACCATATTTACATTGGGGGGGGGGCGCTCATCACCAACATAAACTTGATCTTTAGCCAAACTTGTTGTTTGGCTAAAGATCACACATGCTTGTGACATATTCAAAATAAATAAATAAGGCAATCCAAAAAAACATCGTTTCCTTTAATTGCCAGCTCTGGCAAAAGCTGCTAAAAATATATCTTAATCTCTTGAAAATACTCCATATACAAAAAGTGCAGCTTGCAATCAGTACTTCCTCATGAAAAGTCTTGGTAGAGGGGATGATTTTTCTTATAATTATTCTTATAATTTAACATTCTGACACTATACTATCTGGGATCAAAGAATAATGTAATCCAGGATGTATTGTTGGGGATGTGATCAGAAGAAGTAACAACATAATTGCCTTTACATTGAGATCCGATAAAGCGGGGATCTTCAGTCTAATACACTATTACCTGTAGCTGTGTACGTGCTGGGGGGGCAGTTGTTTGCAAAATCCCAGTGTATTTCTATCTGATGGTTTCTACAATATATGTGTAATCAACTGATGAGCATACAAAAATGCCATGTGAGAACCATTTGAACCATGGACATAACCACTGGAGAAAAGTGAGTGGCCAAATAATGTTTGTTGGAACGCACATTATAGGAGACATAGGGCACGATTCACAAACGTGTTGCACCGTGCATAGTGACGTTGAGCTAAATATGTGCAATTTGCGGGTGGTTCCAGTGCAATTCACAAAAAGCACTTTGCTCTGACAGAACGATCTTCATGCATTGGCCAACCACACTGCGACCTTGCCTGTTAGCACCCCATCAGCACAGAGGCAGGGCTAATGCAAGGGCACATAATGGGGGACAAAATGCATAAAGCTTGATTATAACACGACAAAAGGCGAGTGCCAAACTTCCAAACACACTCAACAAAGTGCAAAACCGACCTCATTCACAAAAAGAACAGCGCTGTTGCACAAATCTCAAATGCCTTCACACTTAACACCTTTCACGAGGAAGGGCAAAGAAAACATGCGCCAGTCGAACCTGCTGACAACAGTAGATCACACATTTCTTTCACTTGTGCTAGCACACAATGTCAGAAGGAGGAGAAACAGGAGCCGAAGGTTTTGCAGAATCGGACCACAATATTCGCAACGTCAGTTGACGAGTAACACCATAAATCATGCACTCACATGCTGTACCCCCACAAGTGAAGATGTAAGTAGAATTTCACCTTTTGGTATAGAGGTAATTGGAGTGCAGCACATCAAGCATAGGGGGCATATCACAACCCACAAAATCCTGGTGTCTGCATCAGGTGTTGCAGTGCATCATCACCCACCTACACGCACACATGGATATGCCCCACATTGTGCAGTTGCCAAGGGACTTCTATTCCATTGCAGATTATCTCAGGTCCTCGTAGAAATTGACGGCACACCTATGGCGCTGCAACTCGTCGCCCCCACAAAACACAAAACATATCCACAGAACCACCAACATGTGCCAGTCAATCAATGTACAAGTCATCTGGGATGCAAAGGGCCATGTCGTGCATGTGCATGTCAAATATCTGGGATGCACCCTTAACAACTAAATACGCCCTATTCACCTCTGCATCAGGCCCTGTCATTTGAATCCTTTGGCAGCATATAGTTTAGTGAGTAGGACTGATCGATCCCATATATCTTACCGAACATAAGCGCATGAACAACATAACCTTATTACAAGAAGAAAGTTTGACAATTGTGCATTTGTTTTCAGGGCACATGGCACAACCACTCTCACCATTCCGGCTGACACCCTTCAGGAATCCATCAGACACTGGTGAGAACAGGTATAATCATGCACATGTTGACACAAGATCCATAGTTGTTCACACCATTGTTGAGCTAAAATCATGTTTACACTGCCTAGAGCACTCAGGTGGTGTCTAGTAACACCACCAGAAGTATGAACGATCATACTGTTGTGTTGTATGTTGCACAACAATGTGGCATGCATGGTGTACATGTGGAGATGCATGATGGTTTGTGGCAAAACCCACATGCTCCTCCTTTATCACTTTCTGGGCAAAGGGTGCAGGGAGAGGAAACCCACAACTATGTGGTCCAAACATTCTTTGCATGTACCAGACCCTTTGTGGGGACACTCCAAAACCCAATGCCTTTAGGACTTAATGATGAGAGAGTTCAATACCTGTATGCCTAACATAACACCATGAGAAGGTCTGTCACAGAGGGACAACGAGTGTGTACACAATGTCAGAAAAGACACTGCAAGCTCCTCTGCCTTTACATGTCACAAACATACCCAATAAATATTTAGAATACCCATACATCATGAAAGACTCCATCACTACCAATTCTCAACATTAAGACTGCATGTTGTGCCATCATCACATCAGCCAACTTATCAGGAAAGCACAACAAGAACAACCTGCATGCCCACGCCTATGAAACATGACTATATCAAGAGATCACACACTGCAACCACCAGATGAAGGATTCAATAACAAAACCACCATGCTGCACTGGCCATGCAATGGGAGGTTATTTCACATTGCCACACATCAGACTGATATAAAAGTGTAATCTTCAGTGCTAGGAGCCTGTAACCCAGACAAATGTTTTAAACTGACATCATCTACACCTCTATGCATGGCCTTGCAGTACACTAACTGTGGCAGAAGGTGACCACCCATGGAGGCAGGTGACTTTAGAGTTAAGCCTGTGCCATGGAATGTAACACTTCCAAGGAGCTCCAGATGCGACTAACTGATATTAGTAAAAGCAGTCAATGAAGACCAGATGACATCTTTGATGTCCTGGGTGTTAGTCTTAGCCGTGCACGGTGGTGGCGCGAGTTATGGTTGCTTAGCTTAGCATAACTGGTGAACTTCTGAGGTTTATCTGTTTTACCTGTAACCATAACGTCCCTGTAACAATGTTTTTCCATTGAATTTCATAGGTTTTTATTAGTGCAACTTAACCAAAATGTCCCATTAACTAAGTTTTCTCATTGAATTTCATAGGTTTTTATTAGTTCAGAGAATTCCATTAGTTTTTACCAGTGCACGCTGTTTTCCTACAACTTACTAATATCATACTTACCCCATTATAGCAACATGTGTGTCCAATTTACAACATTTCACCATAAACTCTGCCATTTCCCACCTTCTGGCATCATTTTTAACACTTCTATACCTTTCCCAATGTTTTTGCTTCCGTCGATGTCCGCGAACGCCTGACGTCACTGTGGACCTTCCAGACAGTGCCACGTGACCATACATAGAATCAATACATTTTTCCAACATTTCCATTAGCATTTTTTGTTATGTTAATGGGAATAATGTGCAACTTGGGATGATGGCCCGGCAGCCCAAGTTATCGGCCCAAGGAAAGTGCGTCTGTGTGCGCCTTCATGCCTGCGGGCTTCGGCACATTCTAAATAAATAAATAACGAGGGCTCCAGCGCATCATCCTCCATTGCAGCACCTGCAATGGCAGATGCAGGCCATTAGCACCCCTGGTTCCCAAAGCAAGAAATTGATGCTAAATTTTGCTAAAAAATTGATTTATCTTCCTAATGCGGGAAGGAAAGTCCTTTTCCAAGATGGCCACCCACATTGGCCACCCACATTTATATCTAGATTTAAAATCGTTTTACAAACTTTTGTGCAGATTCATCAAATGGCAACATGTTAATTAGCCTTCACAATATTTTGGGGCCCCCACTCTAATTTTGCCCCCTCTTGACAGAATCCCACCAAACTTTGCAAGAACATGTATATCTAGATTTATAATCGTGTTGCAATCTTTTGTGCAGATTCGTCAAATGGCCGAGATTTATAAGCCTTTACTTTATTTTGGGACCCCCCTTTAATTTTGTCCCTCCTTTACAGAATACCACCAAACTTTGCAAAACCTTTCAGTACCAGGTCTAGAATTGAATTCCAAAACGTCATGCATTTTCATTGAGTGGTGCCAAAGTTATAGGCCATCCAAGAACTGCCCCCGAACATCTGAAATGTCCCGAGCTTCACAGGACTGTTCGCGAACATCTGAACTTTTTTTTATTCTTTCAGCCATATCCCATCCCATCCTCATTACCCCTCATGTCCCCAGAGATTATTTGATAAGTTTGACAAGTGCAATGTTGTGTTTTTTAATATGTTTTTACCGCAATGTCTGCGGACACCGGCCGCTGTCCGTGAATCCAAGATGGCGGGTGCTTTCAAAATGGGAAATGGGTCCTCGGACATGACACAGATATCACACATTTTTTTGACTTACATTTTGCTTGTTTTAAAAAAAAACTACTGGACGGATTTACAACAATTTAACAAAAGCGTGCTTTCAGGACCAAGCCACCACCCCTGCATCAAATTTGGTGAAAAGGCGTGAGCAAAGTGTCTTCCCATTATGTCTATGGAAAAAAAAAACTATTTTGGGACCCCCCATAACTTTTACTCCCCTTGACGAAATCTCACCAAACTTGGCAAAAAAATTCAGAGTGGGTCAACTATTTTTTTGCACAGTTTGGTGAGGATTATATGTATACATATTTGAGTTTATACAAGATACCTCTCCTGACATCCTATGTCTAACCGAGACTTGGCTGACTGACAGCTCTGCGCCAACTCTCTCAGAGGCACTTCCGGATGGATATAGCAGAATACACCTTGATTGTTTTGCACTTTACCATGGAGGGGGAGTTTCTATTATTTTTAAATCTATTTTTGCAATCACTATGTTCGCTTTACCACATAGCCTATGTCTAGAAGCTCTGCTTGTTCATTGGGTGGTGGATAGTTCCTACTGTTTACATTTCTTGATGGTCTACCGCCACCCAGGTCCGACTCTGCTTTCCTCCCCCGTTCCTTGATCTGTTTGCCTCGTGTCAAATCAGGTTTTCAAATCTAATCATAATGGGCCATTTTAATATTAGAGACAATGTCCCTCTTGCCCCAATTCTGGCCCAGTTATTCAACACCATGACGGATTTTGGTTTCCAGCCATGGGTACTTGAAGCTAGCCATACTCTGGGTGGCATCCTTGTTCTTATCTTTTATGCAGAATCAGCCATTTATGTGGCTCCATCTATACAAGTACTGTGATTAGACCACTATATGATACCATATGCATTGCATACCCCATGTAGCACTGTTATTTGTGCTCCAGCATCTGGTATCAAACACAATTGGTGTACTGCCAACCTTTATTATTAATAGGGAATGACAGAATATTGCACAACTGGACCTATCCTCCCTATCAAAGTGTTTGCATGAGGCTGCACCCCTGAAACCAACTCGCCTGAAAAACACCCTTCCGCTCCATGGTTCTCAGAAGACCTCAGAGCAGCTGGCTTGAAGCTAAGGCAAGTGGAATGTAAAGGAGCTCTGCCTATAACCCTAAAGAAAAGCTAGCCTATCGTCAACTCACTAGAACGTATCATCTATTCATCCGGGCTGCCAAACAAGCCTTCTTTACTTACAAAGTGGAATCAGCAATTTTTCCAATCCAGAGACCTATTCTCACTAGTCAAATCCTTCTCATGATCTACTAAAGTTTCACCTAAAGTGACTCCCACTCAACATCTGTGCATTTCGCTCAGTGAGTTGTTTGCTACTAAGATTATAGAAATCCGCTATTGTATTGCCTCCAGTGTCCCGAGTTGGGCTTGCACCATGGCGGCTGATTTGCTCACCTCCAATCGTCCTCTCTGGTCCAATTTTCACTAATTTTCCACAGAGGACCTGTCTAGGGCAACAACTCTATCGAAGTCTGCAGCCCATTCTGACCCCATGCCATTAAAAGTTTTAAAAGAAATTCTGCCGATGATCACTTGTTGTGTTAGAGCAACAGTAAATCTGTCTTTCCAATCAGGCATTAATCCCACCAACCTTAAGCAAGTGGTTGTTATTCCACTTCTCAAGAAACCGTCAATGGATGCCTCAGTTCTAGCTAACTATTGGCCGATCTCTCTCCTTCCTTTTCCGGTGAAACTATTGGAATCTCTGGTGTCACCCCTACTCTTCTCCTTCTTGGAGTCTTCCTCCTTCTTTGACCCCTTTCAGTCAGGCTTTAGTCCGGGTCGAGGGACAGAGAGTGTCCTTATTTCATTGGTCGATGATCTCACTATGCTGGTTGACCAAGGTGGAATGGGTGCGCTGATACTATTAGATCTATCAGCAGCATTTGACGCTGTTGACCACTCCATCCTTATGTCCCTCATGGCATCAGCAGGCCTCTATGGACCCATCCTAGCATGGTTTTCATCTTTTCTATCTGATATGGGTCAAGCCCTTTCTCTTCCCCCTTTCTTGTGTTCTGTTTGTTCACTTGCTTGTGTTGTACACAGTGCTCCACCTTGTCCCCAATGATATTTAACATCTACATTCAACCATTGATTCATCTCATCTGCTCCCACAGCTTCCGGTGCTACTCCTATGCCGATGACACCCCGATCTTGGTCCGTTTAGATCTTGACCAGGCTGGGATGGCTTCTCGGTTGTGTAAGTGCCTGTTGGCCGTGAGGGGCTGGATGGGCATCAACTGGCTGAAATTAAATAGGGACAAGACGGAGATCCTGGTGGTGGGTTCTCCTCCTGATATTTCCCTCTGGTCTTCTTTTTGGCCCACTGATTTCTGGGTTCTACCAACTTCTTTAACGGTGGTCAAGAACTTAGGTGTCCCTCTCACTTTGTCTCTATTCATGATGGCTCATGTTAACACAGTATGTAATTCAGGTCACTTCCTAAAGCGTGTTCTCCATGGGGTATTGACCTACCTCCCTATCCATCTTCACCCCCAGGTTTTCGCTTCAGTTATCAGTCGCATTGACTACTGCAATGCCCTGTTCTTGGCCCAGCCATTGTGTGTGCTCCTCCGGCTGCATCGTCTCCAGATCTTGGCTGATAGGGTGGCCACCTCTATTCCTTACAAGGTCCATATTAGTCCAGTACTTTGTGCCCTCCCCTGGCTCCCAGTGGCAAAAAGGATTGAGTTTAAATCCTTGTGCATGGTGAATAAAGCCTATTATCATCAGAGGGCGATTACTTGCAGGATAAATTTAAGCCCTATGTGCCAAGGGGCACTCTTCGATCAGGTGTTGCTCTCCTCATGGTGGGTTTCGTTACCTGAGAATTGGGGGTTCTTGGTGGCCAAACTTTGGAATGGTCTGCCCACTCCTAGATGGGTTTAGAACCATCTGACCTTTCGTCATCTTCTTAAAACCTGACTTTTTTAGGCCCCCTGGTGGCCTTGATAGTCTGTGTTTCCTTGTGCCATGATGCCTTAAGGAGACTGTGAGCATTACACATATTTTTAACATAACATATACAAATTCCATATAACGTAACATAGCATCCCCTTACTGCAACCTCTGCCTGGTTGGTGAGTACAAGAATCCAGATGGACTTTAAAACATTATTTGAAGCCACTCCTTAGCCAAGAGGACATGATTTTTTTTTTTATTGATTTGGTTGAATTTAATCAACCTTTCAAAAAACAAAATGGAAATACAGCATTTAACATGATTTAGCATATATCAAACATCAAACATGTCACAATAAATAAAAAAAAAACTTATTTACATTATTTACATTAATTATGACATGAATAAAACAAAAGAAGAAATAGAAGAAAAATTCACATACAACATTTAATTAAATGCTCCTTTCTGTTAGGTATCTAATTTAAGACTGGTGAGAAAATTAACAGCTGCTATCTGGATTGCTAAGTTATTTGACCCCAACAGGACCGACCAGAATTCGACCTGTGTAATGTTTCCGAGGTATTGACAATGTCTTGCAAAGGCTATTTGTCTTTTGGAGGTAAGTGGGGCACATTCTGTAAATAGATGAACTAATGTCTCACCTATAGGCGATTCTTGACAGAATCTACAAACATTTTGTTCTGGGTTTACCAATCTGCGTTTTGCCCTTACTTCCAAAGTTGCCCATAAATTGAAACGAAAACGCATTATTCCTGATCTATATTTTAGGGCTGGTGAACGTATCAGATACAATGGTAATGTTCTGAGTTTTCTTGGTGGGAAACGTGCAATGTCGTTGTCTCGATACATTATGCATAATTCGCATGTGTTGATCCAATCTATTTGATAAATTTTAGATTTGGCTTTATCAGGATTCAACAACAACAGATCAATTGTAACTTCTGCTTTAGCCATTATCAAATACACACGATTTAGCCAATCTTTGATGTAACTAGATTTCTTTGCTGAGAAAATGTGACAAGAAAGTGTTTTAAGCAATACATTTGCGGTAGTTGATCGCAGGCATTTCCCAAAAAATGAACATAAACGCCAGTTGTAATGGGCTTCTAGAGAGGTTAGGCCAAGATCATATCTCATCCATGAGGTAGGGACGCATTGCGGGCTTCTAGAGAGGTTAGGCCAAGATCATATCTCATCCATGAGGTAGGGACGCATTGCGGTAAATGAAGAATTGTGCGCCAATATTTTGCTTCCCACTGCTTGAACTTGAATGCAGAATCTGCGGAAAGAGTCTCCAAGCCATATAATAGCATGGGAATGACTTTCTTGGTCGAATAATGCCATGCTGGGAGGATGGAAAATTTGCCGTATTTATATATGATGACACGGGCTTGTGAAATGGATGAAAGTAGCTTGGACTCAATCCTCTCTAGCTGCCCATGGGGTTTCAACTGACCCTCAAATATCATGCCTAGGTAGCAATAGCTTGGAATTACGCCGAGTGGGGTGCAGCCTATAGACCACACAAATGAGACTGGGCCTGAGCGCCTGGGCGAATATTGAATGATCTAAGTTTAAGACGTGTTGACAACTAGTTCATTAGATTGTACATACTGATAGAACGTATCTAAAAGCCGTTGTAACCCCACCTGAGTTCTAGAGATAAGCACTAGATCGTCTACGTACATAAGCGATTGAACTTCCTGGGTCAACAGTCTGGGAGAATCGGAGATGACCATTGAAAGGGCAAATTTAACATCGTAGATGTAATAATTGAACACCGCTGAGGCTATGGAGCAGCCCTATTTTAGACCACAATAGGTCGATAAGTTGTCTGTTAGAAGACCATCTAGTGTAATGAGTATTCGTATAGACGTGTCATAGTGCAACAAGTGTATAATATCGTACAGGGACGCTGGGCAATCGTCTCTCAAGAGCTTTTTTAATAATAAAGGACGACTCACAGAGTCAAAGGCTGCATTTAGATCAATAAAAGCCAAGAACAACTGTTGTTTTGTCTCTTGGCACTGAGCTTTGATTGCATTCAATGTCATGAGATTGATGTTGGTTCCCATTCCTGCCATGAAGCCAGTTTGGTTGGAATCCCTGAATTTATTATTTCCTGTCCAAGTATTAAAATCGGCTAGTACCAATTTGGTAAAGATTTTCCCTGGGGCATCTAGTAACGCAATCGGTCGATTAGTTTGCAGGTAGTGACCGGTCGCCTTTTTTAAAGATTGGAATTATGATTGAGGACTTCCATGATGTAGGAATCAAACAGGTGCTTAATATGTCACTAAAGATTGTAAATAAGATCTTAGACCAAATGTCTGGATGATTTTTAAACATATGGTTTGACAACCCGTCTGCTCCTTCTGCTCTTGAAGAACTCAATTTTTTGATTAGGTCAAAAATTTGCTCAACCGAGACTTTTAAATTCCAACTGGATGTTGACACTGGCAAATATTTAGTGTGGTTATAACAAGGGTCAGCATATAGGGCCTCATTACGACCCAGGCGGTAAGTTACCGCCTGGGCCGTGACTTTACCACCATGGCGTAAACTACGTTTACGCCATGGTGGTTGGCGGACTTACCGCCCCATTCCGACCTTGGCGGGGCGGTAAGTCCCCAATCCCCATTTACCCTTCTCCATTCCCATTTTTGCCCCATAGGGCATAATGGGAGTGGGGAAGGCGTTAATTACGCCACCGTAAATTACGGTGGCGTAATTAACTCCATGGTCCCTTAGCGCCATGGATTTTAACACCTGCTAAAAGCAGGTGTTAAGTCCGCCATGGCGCTAAGGGACCTCGTACTCAGGCGGTAAGGGTCGCCGCTGTTTACGGCGCCGTAAACCCCTTACCGCCTGAGTTGTAATGAGGCCCATAGTGTTGAAAAATGCTTGATCCACATATGTTCAGAGACCCCATTCAGTTGGGCATCTGCTTGGTGATGGTATGAGTGACTATTCAGCAGCGACCACATGCCAGCCGAATTTTTATTACTCATAGCCCTACTCATGGCTTCACTATCTCGATGGTATAACAAGGACTTGCGCCCACTGAGCCAGTTCTGATATTGGCATTTTGCAGATTTTAATGCCTGCCACTTGTCCGCACTAATTGAGAGTAAAATTTTTCTTTTAAGCATCCTAAATTCTGTCCTTCTTTTGGCAACTACCTGATCAAAGGTATGTAAATGTTTGATCGAGTCGGATTGCGGTATATTTATGGTCTGAGCAAATGAGCGTAGCAAAACTATGTATTCGATGCTATTACAATGGAGGGCCCTATTCGTTATGAGATGTTCAAACTGGTTCAGGGAGTTTGCAGTCCATTTGAGACGTGTGCGTGAGTTGTTTACTCCCACGTTGCCACAGTAATAAGAATCTCTAGTTGGCATTGTATATTGGAACGCGCACTGTAGGGACAGGAGGCAATGATCACTTTTAGGATGGTCAATAATCTCAAAGTGGTCTATTTGTTGGACAAGCCTGGTGTCGACATAAATATAATCTATGATACTATTTGATTGCCCTCTATGCCAAGTGCAATGCGGGGGGACATCATTATGTACTGAGCCATTGACCATATGATAGTTGCGTTCGGACATAATCAACTCCCATTTTCGAGCACCTTGAGTTTTGGCACCCAACTTCCAACAGTTGAGGTTCAAATCACCAAGTATGATGGTATACATAATTGATTTGTCAAGTGAGATTAGATCAAGCATGTCATGTAGTCCTGCAAAAAAGGTTTCATCAGGCATGCTGAGCGGATTACGGTAAATATTTACTACAGCAAAGACTAGGACTTTATTATGGATTTTTACAAGCAGTATGTGCGCACCTACAGATGTCCAGACAGTGACTGTAAACCCTAATTTAATGTTCACAGCCACCAGTAAGCCTGATGCCGGTCTGCCTGCAGTCAATACTGCAGGAATCAAGGCTATTTCATAGCTGTCCCATATCGGAGCTTTGGTGAGCCATACCTCTTGTAAAGCGATGAGGTGGTATAACAAAGGCATTTCTTTAAAAGAGGAATGAAGATGTTTGTGCCCTCTTGTGTTCCAGCTGACAAATAACAATGTGTTTCTGATCTCTCCTTTTGGTGGTTAATGCCGAGAATTCTCAGATGTCCACGTTTCTCTGGATTCACCACGGGAGCCCTGATATATCTTAGGGATCATAACTGGAGTGTTCAAAGGCAAGCAAGCGAATTCTGGTTCCTCTGCCAGCAAAAACCCCATATTAAATAAGACCATTTTATTGCGCCATATTGATTGAAGCACTATGCCTGATGGAATCCAGAGTCTAACTATGGACAAGGTGTCCTTGGAGATAAATTCGACCCGATCGATATCGCGTGAGGTGATATTACGTAATTCATCAATGTCACCAAAAATATTCAGGACACTTTGCCGATTAAGATCATACATTTGATTGCCACCCTCTCGACATTTGAGAATTAAAGTGTGGCATTGAGCTCGTCCCGAATTGGGTTGCCCTGAGGACCAGCGCTTGTTGTTGTTACGCGGGACCCTTTTATATTGGAGGGCCAACTTGGTCTGTGATTTCTTGCCACCTCGGGAGGTGCATTAATAGGGGTTTGATTCACATTAACTGGGTATGCTAGTGATCTTATAGAATCACCCTGGGCTTGCGTAAACACCGATATCACCTTCGCGGAAAGATATTCATCAACTTTCTTTTTAAGTTCATCTGTCAAAGATTGAATGCTATTGGCATTGATAGTATGTGTGTCACTGGGCATAGGCGCAAACGTGACCATCTTGGGGTGACTTACAAAATCACAGGGAACTTGAGCAGGGGCGGGAAGTTGCTGAGGACATAACTTCACAGGGGGCGAACCAGCACTGCTTTTAACTGATGATTTGAGTGATATCTGTGTTTGCACTGAACGTGGGGGGAGAAGATTTTGAACAGTGGTACTTTTGTCTGAAATTAGAAATGGTGTAGGCGTTTTCTGAAACTCACTTAAAGCTTGTACCAGTTGTGTTAAAGGGGACCGGGGCACAGACTGGGGATCCTGGGTCAAGCCAAAATTGGGAGAAACTAGAGGAGTACCTGCCGCATCAGGCCCTGCAGGATGTATAGGAGCAACAGTTTCCATATCACCCAACTCACAGTTAGCTATAGTTGTTTTCTTTTTACTAAGGGCTTTAAAAAAGGCAGACAAGGTGCTCTTTGGATGCTTAATTCCAATCATGTTTTTCGTTTTTTTTATTGGAATAAAGGTTTGTTTTTTATTATTTTTCTTTTTTGGTTTCTCAACTGTTGGACGTGTTAAATCACTCAGTCCTTGTGTGTCCATCGAAACACCGCTGGATGGTACAATTACACCCTCTAAAGCCCCAGTTTTCATTTTTGGAATCAGGATTGGAATGGAATCATGATTCTCAGGCACCAGGTCTCGGCCAATAATGCCTTGAATTAAGGGCAAGGGACAGGGTATCAGTGGGCGTGAAGGTGCTTCTTTCACTGGATCAGTGGAGGTTGGTAAAATGGGTGAAGTAACATCACGAAGAATCGACGGGCTGGGCAACATAACCACTGACTGGTCTAACTTGTCTTTGTGGACCTCAGTTTTGGTGAGCTGTTGCATCGAGAGCCACTGCATCAGATCTTCGAATTGGGTTGATTGGCGAGCCACTTTGGTATCCAGGGATTCGAAGAGTTTACACAGACTATACACTGCTGTGTTAATGGCTATTAATGTGGGTTGAATCATTGATATGGTTTGAGCAGCATTGTTGAGCAGCTGTGGTTTGAGAGGACGCGGTGTTGGTAGAGCAAACGAGTTGAGAATAGAAAGAGCAATGTCTGAGGGCGGAACAGTAGAGTCATCAGGGACACTGCTGATACGTTGCGCCTCGCTGTTCGTGTGAATAAACTCAGATGAACTTTCATGAATGGATATGACTTGAGGATCAGACAATAAGAGTGGGAAAGCAATGGGAGAAATAGACATGTTCGCATCGTATACTTTATGACAGGACTTGATAGATTCAATCATAGTTCGATCAGAAATTGGGCAAGGATTAGAGCACTTCAATGGTGTACGCTGCGAGGAACTGATTTTGCCAACTGTGAGAGGAGAAGGAGTAGAAGTCATACTTGAAGGGACAACGACAGAAGACTCTAAAGGTGTGATACTTATACCACCATGTATCTCTTCAAATGGAAAACAGGTTTGTTTAGGCAGGTTTGCAGGGGTGACAGACATAGCAGTAAAACATGTTTGGGGTGCCACTATAGAATCCGCTGTCTTTAGTGATGAAGATTGGGTCTGTGACATCAACACCAGTGGAGCAATAGTTGGCATGTTTGTGGTAAGCTTGTATGCTGTGTATGGAAGCATGGTGAAGAAAGATACACTTAAGGTGAGCTAAGGTGAGCAAGGGCCCCACCGAGCAACAGCTATACTTGAATATGTCACACCGCTCAACGCGAGAGCAAAAGTCAAAGTGCAATCAGCACTGAGCAATAGACAATTTTCAATGACTACCTTCGCATTTGATACTATTGAAACCACAAACAATAAAAACCCAATTCACTTACTAATAGAATCAGAAAAGAATAATAACTGGCCCAGCACCGCGCTGCGCGCACCGCTAACAGCAAACAGTACTTGAAGTACTTGCACCGGTGCGCAGCGCGGGTGCGCAGGCTCAGAGGCAGATGAAGGAAATGGAAAGGCGTGGTCACAAAAAAGGGAGGAGTTGGTCAGTGTAGTGTAGTCCTAGTAAGTAAAAGAAAAAAAAGTTATAAACACGAAAAACACGAAAGGTGGAAAAAAAAAATACACTTTTTTTTTTTTAGATATTTTACGAGATTCAATGCAAGGACACTGTGCACAAAACGTGCTAGTGTGCTAGTGTGCTAGCGTGCTAGCGTGCTAGTGTGCTAGTGCGCACAATGCGTAGGTTCAACAGCACAAAGTGTGCGTAAGTTCACAAGCACAAACGTGCAAGTAGTCCCTCCAGTTAGCAATAATAAAGTACAAAGCTCTACCGCCACAATCACCTTTCTTCTTTTCTAAGGCAGGCACTAGAGAGTGTAACTCTCAAAGACGTCCTCCGGGCCGTTGTGGAGCCGAATCCAATGCAGGTCTCAGCAGTGAGCAATACAGCGAGTGCTTCCAGCAAACAGTACTTGAAGTACTTGCACCGGTGCGCAGCGCGGATGCGCAGGCTCAGAGGCAGATGAAGGAAATGGAAAGGCGTGGTCACAAAAAGGGGAGGAGTTGGTCAGTGTAGTGTAGTCCTTTCTTCTTTTCTAAGGCAGGCACTACAGAGTGTAACTCTCAAAGACATCCTCCGGGCCGTTGTGGAGCCGAATCCAATGCAGGTCTCAGAAGTGAGCAGTGAGCAATACTGACACTTCTATTGGCCACTGTAGCCCATGTGTTGCTTCTCAAGTGCTGCTTTGTAGGATCACACATGTCTCTTGTGGCAAATATTGAATTCAGAATGAAGGCTCTGTAACACTGTCCATGGGATGATGCATTTGATGCATTGTATCATGTGAGCCAGGCCACATTACACAGGACGGGCATGTTCAATTGACATTTGGAATCTGGACAGGAAGCAAATAACTCAGAACAATGGCCCAAAAAATCTTGAATCAAACTCTTTGGAGGTAAAAGACCTCTGCAATAGTCCATGTGCCAGAACTACCTATCAAGAATTGCAAAATCATAAGTGGCACCCTCAAAAGGTGATGTGGCCCATACACAAGCTTGACAATTATGCCAAACAAGTATGTCCTATAAATCAAATAAAATACATATTTCTCTGGAACCATTAAACAATGCACACCTTACGCTTCAATGCCAAAATGTCCTGCCCATTCACTGACGTATATACGTGAACAAGCTCATCACATTAATCTGCCATGGATCCAGCAAGCTCATCACATTCATCTGCCATGGATCCAGCAATCTACTGTAGAGTTTCTGAAATAAATGCCCTAAAAGAAAGTTGTCATGCAGAGTAGTAACTAGCTAGATGTGGCCAAATAATTGTCCATACACCCCATGCAAAATACCTGCTCACTTAAAATGAGGGCTCTTCAATTGTGTTCAACTCCACTATATGGGGGGAAGGAATTTGCCAGTTGCCTGGGCCAAACGCACATTCCTGCCCACGTTTTCCTTGGTTCTACTAAAAATATCTCCCATGCGATTTTGTACTTAATTAGAAGTACAATGTTACACTCCACAGTCATTTATCTAATCAGTCACTGTCAGTTTAACGGGACAGAAACGTATATAAATCGGGCCAATTTTGACATTTACGAAAAATAGGTGTATTTTAATCTTACCATTGTGACTGGCTTTATCTGAATGTTAAAATGTTTTGATATGCACCAATCAATATATGACTATTTGAGGTTTGTTATATTTATGTGATTCAGTTCTGTAATTTGGGTTTTGTATATATTTGTTGTCTTTGTGATTTAATAGGTGGTCTTATTTGAAATATGAATTATTAAAAGTGATTTTTTTACATGTTTGTATACAATATCGGACCTTTTGATTGGATCTCTATCTCCGTGTTATTTGTTTTGAGGTAGATGTGTAGCTTTCCCTGTTTAATAGAACAATATGTGGATACAGATGTGAATTACATCTCTGTGATGATTTTCTTTTTGTTTAACGACAGGTATACAAAGGGAACCATGTCAAATAATGTCACTTCAGCATGGATGAGATGTCATGAATAGGTAAGGGGATAGAGAACGTCTACCACTAATGGATATGTGTCAAAGGGGTGGCACATCATAGACACACTAAAACAACATTAAGGGACACATAGCTAGTGAGGCCAGAAAGTATTGAATACATCTAGCCAAGTATTGGATGCAATCTCTGCCAGCTGTTAAATGCATGTGTATATCATTCCTAAATCATCTGTATATATGTCTTGTTTATCGGACATTTTTACATGAGGCTGTGTGACTCTTTAACAAGTGAAGGGTACACGCACATGTAAGTTCCTCATCAGCAAAGACTCTTGTCCTGCATGGTGCCTGCAACTGAGGAATGCAGGCCAGGGGGGCTGCGACAGGTCATCCTGACAGAAGTGTTCACTGACCTACAGGTATCATATGATATGATATGGTATTTATAACGTGCCTATACACAAGTGTTTCAAGGCGCAATGAGGCAAGGGGGTGGACGAGGTAGATATAATAGGGGGCTGCCCATTTGTTGAACTGAGAAGATTATGCAGCAAGACATTGCATTCTCCCTTGCTATGGCCATACATTTGACTTACCGTTGTAGAAGACTGACACATGTGCAGGGTGTCAGGAAACATGGTGGCATTTAGTGGACGTGTGATGAGTACAACCAGGTCTGGCCTCTGGCGGCCAGTCTTACCAAATAGATGTATATTGCATGTGGTTCTCACAGTCTCTCTGGGATGCCAATAGCAGGATGGACAACAAGCCTCTGTGATTTGGAGTTCAAGTGACTATATGTTCATGTACCCTTCACATTCAATTGTCTCTGCATAATTGCACGTGAGATATGCAACTGTGACCCAAAGATGTATACTGTTTACACTAATTTCTACATGGGCACATGTTATGGTTTTCAATAGACATGTTTTCAAACAGTGATGGTTTTCCCTGGTCCTTCCTTTGCAGTATCTCCGGCAGCTGAAGAGAAACGTTCCCCTAAGGAGGAGCTGCATGCCAGGGACAAGCATGCCGGATGGCACTGTAGATCCCACATCGAGATCCACAGAGGGGCATGTGAATGAAGTCTTGGACTCCTCTGATGACACAGCTGCTGAGGGTGAGGACATTGGGGAGATCCTAGTTGTGGAAACCTCAGCAGCAAAGGGACAGGGACATGGTTTTCGTGATACAGGCACCACAGAGTCATGATACTGCTAATGTGATGTCAGGTTTTAGTGTGTAAAGGGAGGAGGAGGATGTATTTGGATGGCCTTGCCCTCTATGTCTGGTGGAGGATCTGAGTGGGATCCCATGCTGCAGACATGGGTATGAAGCAGGAGGAAGTGCAGGTCACAGTGCAGGCATCAGCACA
Organism: Ambystoma mexicanum; assembly: GCF_040938575.1. Lineage (NCBI taxonomy): Eukaryota > Metazoa > Chordata > Amphibia > Caudata > Ambystomatidae > Ambystoma > Ambystoma mexicanum. The sequence goes on from NC_090927.1 coordinate 330,917,474, forward strand.
GCCTTCTGTGATACCTTCAGCCAGAAAACAGCCACATCTTTGGCCAAAGAGACCATCCAGGCAACAGTGGTCAACTGCGAGAGGGTGGATTGCATAGGACAAAAACCCTCCATAATGCTGTGTTATTCAGACAACAGCAGGCTGTACAACATCACAAATATAAAGAAGGGCTCCTGGAGGATTCAACCCTATTCTGCCCAGGAGGGCTTTAGTTACTAGAACACAGACGAAAGTGTTGAGAGCAACACTATTGAGGAACCTCCTCCCTTGTGATTCATTCGAAGTTTCAGCAGAATGATGTGTAACAAATTACACCTGGGGTTACAAAAACTTATGTTTATATAGTTTTTGGTATCTACTTTTTACATTGTATAAGAGATACTTCTGAACATCATGGATGACAACACAAGCAATCAAAATGTGCACAATCAGAACAAAACAGAGGCAAGATATTGTTCTTGCACAGTGATATTTGTAACCAACATAATACAATTACTACTGTCGCTACCCAAGGTCATATATGTTATCACATGCCCATGCCGTCTGAGATATATTGGGATGACTAGAAGAAAAACCTTCACTACAATATTGAAACATCAGAGCTGCACATGAACAGCTAGTGCCAATGCTCCTTTGTTATCCCATTTATGATTGAAAAACCACAAAGAAGACGATTTATCTTGGACAGTACTATTGCAAATACATGGAATCAATCCACAAACAGGATTGGACTACTGAGAGCAGCATCTAATTTTTCTGACAGTCCGCCCCAGTAGTGGTCTCAATGAAGAAATGAACTGGCTGTTATGATATGATAAAGTGTAGCGTTAAACTCCAGGAGTCACACATTCTAATCCAGGTAATAATAGTTCATTACATCTTCCTACGGTGTGAAAATATATGGCCACTGTTTTTTTTTATAAAGGGCTGACATATTTATATACCAGCATCAGAATTCACATTTTGAATGTTAAACTATATCATCATACAACATTACCACACAAATGATCAATACGACACACAAGACAAATAAGAGTTTTCTAAGAAAAGTGCTGACATATTTGTATACCAGTATCAGAATTTTCAATGTTTGAACTGTATCCATATAAAACATTACTACACATAGGGAACAATATGTGCAACACTCGTTTCAAAATGGCTGTCATATTTGCACATTATCAATATGACACGCAACAAGACAGGTAACTTTAAGGCACCTTGTCAATTGTCACATGTGCCCCGGCAAAGTACTTTAGAAGAAGGGAAGCAGAGTAACAAGCTTACCACAACAGGAGGGATTGACCGTGGCGCAATATACCATATTCACTTAATAGAAGCTCCAGGGGTGAGCTGTCTATATTCATATGGCTCATTAGAGTTATGTCCTCTCACTTAGTGGGGGTTGTATATTTGATGTGAGATTTATGCTGATAGTAAGCAGTACTCCCATTATCTTTAGGAATGCTGGATTATCTACATTCGTCCCCCTTGTACTTTGTTATCTAGAGCATGTCCATTCGTCCTGCTATTGATGGCCTGGTGTGAACAGGGTCCACGTTTAAGCAGACTTGTATATCTAAGCTCTTGGACATACACTAAGTATTTGTTGGAAAGGCTGCCCCTGAGATATTAATATTATTGGTCACAAAAGAGTAGTGAATACTACCAATGCTCTCCCTGGTAGGTCCTCTGGTGGGTGCCCTCTCCATAAGAATAAGACGCACTGATGATGATATGGAAGGCAACATATTTTAGTATTCATTACTAATTTAATTATGGTGGGTTTTTGAGATAGGATTGTTAGTAATTGAATGCATTTTGATTATTTACAAGCATAACTGTTGGGAATAGGCAAAGCAGTGAATATTCCTGTATCCTCTCCGTACCCACAATAGTGAGATGTGATGTACCCCCACTGCTTTTTCTAATAATGTTCCCCTGAAGAAGGCTTACTAGTTGGGTCTTGTTGACGCCTTAGAAGAAATTGATAGAGGAGGAATCATTGTTTTGAAATGTTTCTAAACATCTTTGCATTGGGTTGTACTGTCACTAAAACAGGTGGTGTGGTGATGGCGTATTATTTATATCACTTATTGGACAAGATATGTGTTATGTGCACAGACATATTAAAATTAATATATCTTTTCTATATTCAACTGTGATTTTAAAAGAATACATTATGTCAGAACAAAATACGACATTTCACCTTGACTATTCTCATAACCCAGAGGCGTTTAATTTATCTAGAGGGGGTGGTTTGTTTATTCTAAAATTTTGAATGTAGCGACTGTCATCTCCCACATGGTTCCGCTTATTATGTTGGAAGGCTGGGGCATTAGTGTTACAAGGTGGAATGCAATACTTTGTGGGTCGACCAGTTGATTGACATGATCTCACAAGCCATGTGTTCATCATTTCTGGTACTTCATAGATATGTATCTGGGTAGCATTATCACAGTGTGTAGATGGGGACAGAGTAGTGTTAGCAGGTGGCATATTGACACTTATCCCTGTTGTAATGGGCACAAATGCTTGGTTGGTTTATCATAAACACAAGTAGATATGTATCATCCTATGAGGTCATGTGTTGCTTTTGCTAGGTACATGGCACATCGATTGAAATCCTTAATATGTCTGTTGCTGGGTTAACATTGTGGCTGAAAGCCATGTGCATTTATAGGGACTCCTTTGCACCCTCTGAGTGTAACCCACTCATTGAAAAGCCCATTATCCTACATGATGAAGAATTCACTCGCTGCTTCCATGCAATTTGTAGGATCTGAGACCCTTTCCATATGATGCTCACTGTCTATGAGCAACATGCATTATGCACTGGTCACATCTATACAGACATCTGTGTGGGGTATACATTATGTGCCTCTTGCAAAAAAAAACTCTAGCATAAGACCTTTCATCATGTATGTTTTAGTTCCAGGTGTTTATGTCAATGCAGGGCCAGGATATCGAAGGTTGTAGTGTTCACAGTGCACATGACTCACATGGCCATGGTGGCATGGGCTTCTCATTCATCTTACCATCATGCACATGTGGACACATCCATGATGGTGGATACATAACGGTGATGTAGGTCACATGATATGGTGTATAGCATGCACCCTGTTGTCTATGCACTGTGGGTTGTCAACTGGATGTTTGTGCTTTAATGGGTTGCATCGTTTCAGATGTTCTGCATGTGCCATGTGAAAGGGTGTGATGAAATGATTGGATGCTTTTGGGCTGAGCCACATGCACAGTTTAGTTGTTGAGGTTGTCCAGGCACACATAATGCAAATAAACAGCTGTGGGTCTACATATCATTTACTGTGATACTCCATGTTATACTACTTTGAGTTCATGTCATGAACCTGTGATATGGCACTTTAACTGCATTGTGCCCCCACCCCCCTTTTGGGACAACAAACACATAAGGTACCACATAAGATCTATGTATTAAAATAAAAAAAATAAAACACATTTAAAATAAAAATAAATTGTACATCTTTTGCGTTTTCTATGAAACCTCAATTTGAAGGATTACTACCATTATAAATTATCATATACTGGTCAATTGAATTATCCATGCTGCATTTAACTTGAAGGTAGACATTTAGGAGTGCACATATCACCATATGTACGTTTGGGTTATCCTGAGCACACATTTACCATGCGTTGAAAAGTGAAGGAGAATTCAGGACAAAGCTTTCATTCCATAGGAAATAACTTTGAATCAGAACATGCATTTATTGATCTCTCTAATTTTTCATTTGTTTAGAAAAAAGCATGCCCACTTTCAGTCAATAGACATATCAGTATTCCAGACAGCCTTCTAGAATACTCAATTTAAAGAGTGGGTACTTGGCATTCCTGCATGCAAATCCCAAAGACAAACATGCCTATTTACAGGGTAATTCATAGAATTTCGCACAAAAGTGGCGCACGCGGCTGGCGCACAGTGTCCCTGTGCGATACACTGCACCAGCCGCGTGTGATAAAATCCATTTCATCGCACAGCGTATTCATGGATTTTAGCCCCCAAAACCAGCCGTGGCACAGAGTGGTGCAGCGACCCTGCAGCAGCGGCAATTACGCCCCCAAGAACACCCTCGCGCAAGGAAAATCCATCAAAATCCCCAAATCATCGCAAATGTCTGCGCTAACCCTGGACCAGTTTACAGGGCTGCCAAACAGCAAACGCCAAGCGGGGTCCGTGTATTACTGGGCTGCGCGGGAAGGTTCACACGCGATTGGCCCTGTGCGAGCGGGGTACGTGTATCAGTGGGGAGCGTGGCAAGTTTCACATGCGATTTCAGCAGGGTACGTGTATTACTGTGGTGCGCGGGAAGGTTCACACGCGATTGGCCCTGTGCGAGCGGGGTACGTGTATCACTGGGGAGCGCGGGAAGTTTCACACGCGATTCCAGCAGGGTACGTGTATTACTGTGGTGCGCGGGAAGTTTTACATGCGATTGGCCCTGTGCGAGCGGGGTACGTGTATTACTGGGGTGCGCGGGAAGTTTCACACGCGATTCCAGCAGGGTACGTGTATTACTGTGGTGCGCGGGAAGTTTTACACGCGATTGGCCCTGTGCGAGCGGGGTACGTGTATTACTGGGGTGCGCGGGAAGTTTCACATGCGATTGGCCCTTGTGTGAGCGGGGTATGTGTATTACTGGGGTGCGTGGGAAGTTTTACACGTGATTGGCCCTGTGCGAGCGAGGTACGTGTATTACTGGGGTGCGCGGGAAGTTTCACACGTGATTGGCCCTTGTGCGAGCGGGGTACGTGTATTACTGGGGTGCGCGGGAAATTTTACACGCGATTGGCCCTTGTGCAAGCGGGGTACGTGTATTACTGGGGTGCGCGGGAAGTTTTACACGCGATTGGCCCTTGTGCGAGCGGGGTACATGTATTACTGGGGTGCGCGGGAAGTTTTACACGTGATTGGCCCTGTGCGAGCGGGGTACCTGTATTACTGGGGTGCGTGGGAAGTTTTACACGCGATTGGCCCTGTGCGAGCGGGGTACATGTATTACTGGGGTGCGCGGGAAGTTTCACACACGATTGGCCCTTGTGCGAGCGGGGTACGTGTATTACTGGGGTGCGCGGGAAGTTTTACACGTGATTGGTCCTGTGCGAGCGGGGTACGTGTATTACTGGGGTGCGCAGAAAGTTTCACACGCGATTGGCCCTTGTGCGAGCGGGGTACGTGTATTACTGGGGTGCGCGGGAAGTTTTACACACGATTGGCCCTGTGCGAGCGGGGTACGTGTATTACTGGGGTGCGGGGGAAGTTTCACACGTGATCGGCCCTTGTGCGAGCGGGGTACGTGTATTACTGGGGTGCGCGGGAAGTTTTACACGGGATTGGCCCTGTGCGAGCGGGGTACGTGTATTACTGGGGTGCGCGGGAAGTTTCACACGCGAATCCAGCAGGGTACGTGTCTTTCAGGGGTGCGCGGGAAGTTCCACATGCGATTGTCCTGGGTACGTGTGTTCCAGGGGTGCGCGGGAAGCCTCACACGCGAATTCAGCAGGGTATGTGTATTTCAGGGGTGCGCGGGGAGTACTACACGTGATTTGGCCATGTGGGTCCTCCCAGGTGTTCCATCTACACCCTCCACGGCCCCTGCAGGCAGCCCACACCACAGGGGACTACCCTGCACCCCTGCTCATGTCCCGCAGGCAGCCCATCCACCATGGGCATGCCCCACAGCCAAGCCACATGTCACCTTGCACTACTGATCAACAACACATGTCTCCCAGCACCCCCACCCCCCAGCACTGTGGGGCACCTGCCAGCAGGCCCCCACTCATGTCCAACTCAGGTCCCCCTGCACCCCCACCCCCAGCATTCAGGGGCACCCTCAACCAGGCCCGCACACATGTCTCCCTGCACCCCCACCCCCCAGCAGTGCAGGGCACCCTCCACCATGCCCCCACACATGTCTCCCAGCACCACCACCCCCCAGCATCCAGGGGTACCCTCCACCAGGCCCCCACATATGTCTACTCTCACCACCACCCCCCAGCAGTGCAGGGCACCCTCCACCATGCCCCCACACATGTCTCCCAGCACCCCCACCCCCCAGCAGTGCAGGGAACCCTCCACCATGCCCCCACACATGTCTCCAAGCACCCCCACCCCCCAGCATCCAGGGGCACCCTCCACCAAGCCCCCACTCATGTCCCCCTGCACCCTCACCCCCCAGCAGTCAGGGGCAGCCTCCACCAGGCCCCCACTCATGTCCAACTCATGTCCCCCTGCACTCCCACCCCCCAGCATCCAGGGGCACCCCCCACCAGGCCCCCACTCATGTCCAACTCATGTCCCCCTGCACCCCCATCCCCCAGCATCCAGGGGCACCCTCCACCAGGGCCCCACTCATGTCTCCCAGCACCCCCAACCCCCAGCATCCAGGGGCACCCTCCACCAGGCCCCCACTCATGTCTCCCAACACCCCCACCGCTGTCATGATGCCTGCCCCGGAAGACCAGACCAGGCCCAGCAGCCCCGGAAGCAGGCATCATGCCACTTGGAGCATGCCCAAAAGCCCCAGTTAGGGACTGTATGGGTACAGTCCTGGCGCGTATGGCGCCAGGCTCATAAAGATAAAGTCAGTCCTGGCGCCATGGGCGCCAGGCTCATTATTGATAACTTACCTGAAGCAGACCATGCTGCATACTCACCTGAGGCAGACCATGCTGCATGAAGACTCAAGCCAAATGAGGCTTAGGAGGGACTATTTTACTGAAGGGACTATTTTGTTACTTGGGTGGGGCTGTGGAAGAATACTTACCTGGATCTTCTTCCAAGGCTATTTAAACCACGCCCGGACAGCCACACGTGCTTCGCGTTATTCTGCTTGCTGCAGCATAACGCTCACCGTGTTTTCAGCAGCTCCAGTCTTCAGCCACGCCCGCTTCAGTCCTGGGACTCCTGAAACAAGAAGACAAAAAGGATAAAGGTTAGAACAGGAGTTTTAACTTTAATCCTTACCTGAATCCTGATTCATTTCGCCATGGAACTGAAAGACAGAAGTCTTTGAAGCATCGCTTTGCATTCCTACGGCGCAGCGATGAACTCACCTGCTTGGCGGTACTTCAGCATTCCATCACGCTCTCTCCATCTCGCAGCCGCCCTCCGACACCTAAGGAGACAAAGACAGCAAGGTGAGCAAGGGGACTCTCTAAGGCCATACAAGCTACCAGGGGTGGACTGGCCTACAGGGAACTCTGGAGATTTCCCGGTGGGCCTCTGCACCCTGGGCCTCATTTCTGTGGTATTTTCAAATGTTCTCATAGGAAAAGCATTGGGCTTGCTGAAAATGTGTCATATTGGGCCACTTTTAACTTTATTTCCAGGGCCTCTTTTGGTCCCCAGTAATTATTTCCAGGGCCTTTTTTAGTTCCCAGTCCAGCCCTGCAAGCTACCCCCAAGGACTTACCTGATTTACCACGGGGGGTCTCACCTCATCTCGGGTCGGCGCAGTCAACTCTGCTTCATCGCCGTACCCCGTCCCCTAAGGGGAAAAACACAATAGACTTACCTGAATCTTACCGAGTGCCATTTGGAAATCTTCGAGTGGATTAATCGGCAACTTGCAAGGAATCGGACAGAGTGAAGAGCAGACATTTGATCTCTTGTGAACAATTGGACTTTAGAATCAATACTGGAACTCACCAATTCCTCTACACCAGTGAAGTAACTGGTCATCAACCGCCCCTGCGGTCGACGCAGGATGGAGAGCTCATCCTTCCAAACCATCAGGTGAGACTAAGGAGGGGACATCAAGAGTGATCAGTGGGAAGACAACAGGAGTGGGGAAGGTGGGTTGACACTCAATTCCACGGGTGGTTAATTCCTCTTCTCCTTTGCAGAAGAATATTCTTGCAAGCCAGACAAACTAGGCTGAGCGGGCCAGTCCAGTCAGTCATCTCGGCGCTACACGTCACGCTGGTGGAAATAACAGCAGCCCAGTTCCGGTCGACGCCCCCGTGGGAACCAGGTGAGCGTAACAGCCCCCAGCAGTGCAGGGCACCCTCCACCATGCCCCCACACATGTCTCCCAGCACCCCCACCCCCCAGCATCCAGGGGCACCCTCCACCAGGCCCCCACTCATGTCTCCCAGCACCCCCATCCCCCAGCATCCAGGGGCACCCTCCACCAGGACCCCACTCATGTCTCCCAGCACCCCCACCCCCCAGCAGTGCAGGGCACCCTCCACCATGCCCCCACACATGTCTCCCAGCACCCCCACCCCCCAGCATACAGGGGCACCCTCCACCAGGCCCCCACTCATGTCCCCCTGCAGCCCCACCCCCAGCAGTCAGGGGCACCCTCCACCAGGCCCCCACGCATGTCCAACCCATGTCCCCCTGCACCCCCACCCCCCAGCATCCAGGGGCACCCCCCAGCAGGCCCCCACTCATGTCTCCCACCCCCACCATCCAGGGGCAACCCCCACCAGGCCCCCACTCATGTCTCCCACCCCCCAGCAGTCAGGGGCACCCTCCACCAGGCCCCCACTCACGTCCAACTCATGTCTCCCAGCACCGCCACCCCCCAGAAGTGCAGAGCACCCTCCACCATGCTCCCACACATGTCTTCCAGCACCCCCACCCCCCAGCAGTGCAGGGAACCCTCCACCATGCCCCCACACATGTCCCCCTGCACCCCCACCCCCCAGCATCCAGGGGCACCCCCCACCAGGCCCCCACTCATGGCTCCCACCCCCAGCAGTCAGGGGCACCCTCCACCAGGCCCCCACTCATGTCCAACTCATGTCTCCCAGCACCCCCACCCCCCAACAGTGCAGGGGACCCTCCACCATGCCCCCACACATGTCTCACAGCACCCTCACCCCCCAGCATCCAGGGGCACACTCCACCAGGCCCCCACTCATGTCTCCCTGCACCCCCATCCCCCAGCATCCAGGGGCACCCTCCACCAGGCCCCCACACATGTCTCCGAGTACCCCCACCCCCCAGCATCCAGTGGTACCCTCCACCAGGCCCCCACTCATGTCTCCCAGCACCCCCACTCCCCAGCAGTGCAGGGCACCCTCCACCATGCCCCCACAAATGTCTCCCAGCACCCCCACCCCCCAGCATCCAGGGGAACCCTCCACCAGACCCCCACTCATGTCTCCCAGCACCCCCACCCCCCAGCATCCAGGGGCACCCTCCACCAGGCTCCCACTCATGTCTCCCAGCATCCCCACCCCCCAGCAGTGCAGGGCACCCTCCACCATGCCCCCACACATGTCTCCCAGCACCCCCACCCCCCAGCATCCAGGGGCACCCTCCACCAGGCCCCCACTCATGTCCCCCTGTACCCCCACCCCCCAGCAGTCAGGGGCACCCTCCACCAGGCCCACACTCATGTCAAACTCATGTCCCCCTGCACCCCCACCCCCAGCATCCAGGGGCACCCTCCACCAGGCCCTGACTCATGTGCCCCAGCCAACACGTCATCACAATCTAGATCCCTGGCCCTTATGGGCTGCCTCCACATGCCAAACACCCGCCCAAGTATTGCATCCACCCACTTAGAAATGGCAATTACATGATACAACCCCAATGGCAAGTATGTAAATGAACACATGTCTCTCACATAAACACAATGGGTGTCAGTGACTGTCAAAACACATATCATGATATGCATGAAACCAATGAGATGATACTACACATTGAAGTTTGATGAAGAAAATGTATTAAAAGCAACATAAATGGAATAAAAAAATAAACAAACGACAATGGGAATTAAAACCCAAAAAAGCAGCATGTCTGTAAAATAAATTAAAACCACATATCATAATCCAAAGGAAAGGTGTCCAAAGTCACAGGTCAAAAAAGTAAATCCAATGGAAAATCCAAACCGAAAACCATTGCTCCCTGGGTAAATTCCAATTAAAAAAAATGAATTCCACACTCAACTATATAAAGATAAACAATCCAGGGTCCATGATCCCAATAGAAGAAATGAAAACTACCTAATAATACTACCTAATAAAGAAACTATATACAAAAATGCGGTCCATTGTCCAAAAGGTAAAAAAAAAAAATAAAAAGCAAAGGAAACCTAACAATAACTACATAACTATTTACAAGGGCAGCGGGCTAGTCCGAAGGCTCACTGGTTGTTGTCATGGGCCAGGGCATCATCAAACTCCTGTTCAATGGCTTGGAGGCGGGCATGTTCCTTTGCCCCGAGGTCTCGCAGGGATAATGCAGTGTCCAGCTCCAACTCCCTGCGAATACCCTCGAGGCACTCAGCCCGCCTCAGCGCCCTCCGCATGGAGTTCTCTGCCCTGACCATTGTGAGCCGTTCATCCTCTGCCCGCTGCCGCTCCGCACCTATCTGCTGGCCCAACCGCTCCCACACGGAAGACACTCCCATTCCAGGGTTCTCCTGCCCTCCGGCCGATGCCTGCACCCCTGATGTTGATGGCCCTGAGCCATGATGCCTCCCACGTTGAGCCTGCCGCTGCCTCCGACGCAACTGCCTGTGCCAGTACGACGGCATCCAGACTGATGGAATCCACCGACGCCGTCGTGCACGTGCCCTGCCTGATGATGCCGTCACATCCTCCATCTGCTGGGGTCCAGTTGCTGGTGTGTCCACCCCTGCTGGACCTCCGACTCCAGACTGTGGCAGGGATGGGATCCCCACCGAGTTGGCTGCGTTGGTCGGGACAGGTCCACAGGGGGCCCTGGTGGCATCTGGGCCGGAAGACGGCATGGAGAACGACTGGCGCATAGCCTCCACAGAAGAGGAGAGGGTCGCCAGAGTGCCCGACACATGTATGAAACCCCCTACCATGGCCACTCCCAACTGGGCCACGTTGGCACGGTGCTCTTCGTGATGACGTGTGTGCTCCCCCCGGGAAGCACGCACCTCATCATGAATGACACCCATGCCCAACGCGACACCAAACAGGACCTTCTCCATATGGCCAGGGGTCCCCTCGTCCGCAGGTGGAGGGGAGTCAGATGACATGGACATCCCCCCTACCTGCGACGGGCCTGGGACGGGGCATCCCTGCTGGCGCATGGTGGTGCAGTCACAGTGTCAGGGACAGTGACATGCACAGGCACCTCCACGGTGACCTGTGCTGCCTCCTGCCCCTGGCCCTGGACTGCACCACTTGCACCAGCAGGGATGCCCCCACCAGGCCCCATGTGCGGCTCAGTAGCGGCCTCCTCCTTCTCTGTGGAAACAACCAACCTGGATGGCTCCACCCCGTCTTCCACCGTTGCAAGCCCCTTCCGCTGCAGCCGTGGGGGTGCCCCACCGCTTTGCTCCACAGCGCCGTCAGCCGCCCTGTTCTTCACTTTGCGTTGTGTAGAGGGAGACATAGAACACAAGCATCAGGGTAGTGTACAATGGTCCCCTAGACAGGAAGCAATAGCACATGAGTGGCACTGTCAAAGATCCCTTCCATCATGTCCCTCCACAACACATGGGTCAGTGCAGGCAAAACACATGCAGTAACAGGCATGGAGCATGCTATGGACATTAGCAAACATGTCCAAGGGATTCTTGAAACATACAATGTTGTTTATGAACTCACATGCATCATGGGTCATGCCTATCACATGCACACACTTCACCGTACTTTCATCCATCTGGACTCGTACACCCCAGACACAGTGGATGCAAGGATAACTAGGCTGCATCAGTGATTCTGAACATTGTCACAGACATGTGTCATGCATCCATGGCATTCACTAGTCACAGACACGCAGGTCAGACACACAGACATGGACACCATACATGCACATGGCATCAGCACCCATCACTCACCCCTACCCATGTCCAGGAACAGAGACTGGCATGCTCTCATGTGCCCATTCTGCATAGGGCTCCCCATGTTACATTTAAACACATACACCAACCGTGTGCTTCACACATTACTGTTCTAAAATGCATGACCATGATGTCCCTGCACACACACACGCGTATATGGCCTATGTAACACATACAGGCAAGTATCAGACAACCAGCACACTGCAACATGCCCTGTCTCACACAGCAATGCTTGGCCACTTACCGCTCGACTCCAGACGGGTCTGCCTCTCAAGGACCTGGACGTGGAGCGCTGGGGATATGCGTTCCAGGACCCTCATCTGATATTCCGACAAGTGGCCCCAGCGCCCGTTAGCATCCGCTGCCTTCAAGAGGCGCCGGGCCTTGTTGAGGGTCCTGGACCTGAAGTCCTCCCAGCGCTTCTTGACATGATGGAATAGTCGGACTGCCACCCCCTCCGCGTTGATGGCAGTCACAATGTCCGTTCAGATCCGAGTCCGTCCTTCCTTGTCGGCGCGTGATGATCCGAAGAGGGAATCATAATGCCCCAGGAAAAGCTCCACCAGGACACCAACTTCCTTCTGACTGAAGCTGGTGCCCCTCTGCCCCTCTGGCTGGGGATCGCCAGCGGTCTCGGATGATGTTTGCCCAGACATGGCGACCCCCGAGGCAGGCGTGGGTGGGCAACTGGGTCCTGGGGCTGGGCTGTGGAGTGATGGTATCCCATTCGGGAGTCTTCGGTTCCAGCAGGGGTGGACACAGCAACTGGACCCCTGCAGATGGCTGATGTGCAGGCACCAAATGGCAGGTCACGGTGGCAGCAGGCAGACAGGTAGGCAGACAGCAGCAGATGGCTCGTGGGAGGCTGCTCGGGGCTCTGGGGGGCAGTAATCCGGCCTTTTGGGCAGGAGCGTGGTCTTCTGTGTGCTTACGCGTGGCCAGCTTCATACAGAGTGATTTGGCACGTGAAAATTCTGCACGTCAGCGTGTAATTCGAGGAAAGGCCCTTATCGCGTAAGCGCGTCAGCACGCATACGCGATTCCATTGGACCAAAGGACCTTAGCGCGTAAGCGCGTCTGTGACGTATCGCCCACGGGCATTGTCATGGCAGGGCTTGAAGATCCCACGTGGATTTCCATTGCTCAGTACGTGCCTTTCGTGGGGTGTGGTGTGTGTGTTATGCAGGCGTCGGGGTTCATACGCCATTACTTCACAGCGGGTGGGTGTTGGCTACGCGTTCTTCTACACGCAAGGCAGACGGTGAGTGGTACCCTGCTCCCCCAGGCCCGATCGCGTGTTAAACAACCCGTGAGCCCCTGAAATACAAGTAGCACGCTCCCCCATGCCCGATCGCGTGTTAAACAACCCGCGAGCCCCTGAAATACACGTACCACGCTGCCCCATGCCCGATCCCATGTTAAACAACCCACGAGCCCCTGAAATACACGTACCACGCTCCCCCATGCCCGATCGCGTGTTAAACTTCCCGCGCACCCATGAAATACACGCACATGCTATTATTCACATAGCGGGTGTCCGTGTTTGTCAAGTACCCCTTTGCACATCATTTAGGGGTGCGTGGGAAGTTTCACATGCAAATTCAGCAGGGTACGTGTTTTTCAGGGGTGCGCGGGAAGTTTCACACGCAAATTCAGCAGGGTACGTGTTTTTCAGGGGTGTGCGGGAAGTTCCACACACGATTGTCCTGGGTATGTGTATTACAGGGGTGCACGGGAAGTACCACACGCAAATTCAGCAGGGTACGTGTATTTCAGGGGTGCGCGGGAAGTTTCACACGCAATTCCATCAGGGCACGTGTATTTCAGGGGTGCGCATGAAGTTATATACGCAAATTCAGCAGGGTACGTGTCTTTCAGGGGTGCGCGGGAAGTTTCACACGCGAATTCAGCAGGGTATGTGTATTTCAGCAGGGTACGTGTATTTCAGGGGTGCGCGGGGAGTACCACACGTGATTTGGCCATGTGGGTCCTCCCAGGTGTTCCCTCTACACCCTCCACGGCCCCTCCAGGCAGCCCACACCACAGGGGACTACCCTGCACCCCTGCTCATGTCCCGCAGGCAGCCCATCCACCATGGGCATGCCCCCCAGCCAAGCCACATGTCACCCTGCACTACTGATAAACAACGCATGTCTTCCAGCACCCCCGCACCCCACCACTGTGGGACACCTGCCAGCAGGCCCCCACTCATGTCCCCCTGCACTCCCACTCCCCAGCAGTGCAGGGCACCTGCCTGCAGGCCCCCAATCATGTCTCCCAGCACCCCCACCCCCCAGCACTGTGGGGCAGCCTACAACAGGCCCCCATACATGTCCCCCCAACACCTCATGACGATCTATAATCATGGCCCCCATGCGCACTCAATACACTGCCTACGCCACCCCAGTCCAAACACACCACCAGGTATGACATCCACCCGACAAAGAAATCACCAGCACATGAAGCATCCCAAATGGCTAGTCTGCACATCAACACATATCCGTCAAACCCACACAATGACAGCATGTGAATGATAGAACACACATTGTGACATGCATGAAACCAAAGAGAGAATACCACACATTGAAGTACAAAATTATAATGTATTAAACAGAAAAGCAAGGCAATGAAATGGAACAGAGGCAAATGGAAATAATAAATGAAATCAAGCATGTCCAATAAATGAAAAAGATGCATGAAATCCAAATGAAAGGCAATCCAAAAGCACGTTTCCAAAGTGTCAGTGTGAGAAAATAAATCCAATGTTCCAAAATAAGAAAAAAACATTGATCCATGTGAAAAAAAAATAATTTAAAATTCCAAACCCATTGTCAAACTATGTACAAGGTGAACATCCAGGGTCCGTGTGCCCAATCCTCTAAATGAAACCTACAAAATAAAATACTACCTAATGAAGAACTATATACAAGAAGTTGGGGCATTGTCCAAGCGCCCCAAAACAAAACAAAACCAAAAGGAAACTTAACACTTAATAACTATTTACAAGGGCAGTGGGCTAGTCCGACGGCTCACTTCTGGATGTTCCGGGCCAGGGCATCATCGAACTCCTGCTCAATGTCCCGGAGGTGGTCCTCCTCCATGGCCCCGAGGGTCCGCAGGGCTGACGACATGTTCCCCTCCAACTCCCTGCGGATTGCCTCAAGGCACTCGGGCCGTCTCAGGGCCCTCCGCATGGAGTTCTCTGCCCTGACCATCGTGAGCCGTGCCTCTTCCGCCCGCTGCCTCTCCGGATCTATGGTGTGGCCCAACCGCTGCCACACGGAAGACACTTCCCATCCTGGGTCCTCCTGCCCTCTGGCCGATGCCTGCCCCTCCGATGTCGAAGGCTACAAGCCATCATGGCTCCCACCACGTTGCTGCTGCTGCTGTGCCTGTGCCCGTGCCCTGGCTCCTGCTGCCTGCACATCCTCAACTGGCCGGGGTGCAGTCGTTGATGTGGCCACCCCTGCTGGACGTCCAACTCCTAACTGTGGCAGGGATGTGTACTCCACCAGCCTGGCCGCACCGTCAGAGGCAGCTCCACAGGGCACCCAGGTGACAAATGGGTGGAAAGATGGCACGGAGGACGACTGGCGCATAGGGTGTTCAGTTGAGGAGGGGGTCAGAACAAGCTCCAGCAAATGGAGGAATCCAGCCTGGGTGACCTGTCCCAGTAGGCCGACGCGGTCAACAAGCCATTCAAGATGACGTGCAGTCTCCACATGAAAAGACTCCAGGTCACCTCGCATGGCCCTTTGATGCAACGCCACACCAGTCAGGAAAGGCTCAAACCGTACCTGGATAGCCACGTCTGCAGGCAGAGGAAGGCCAGTTGTTGTAAGCTCATCCCCTGCCTGAAAACGGGTCTGGACGTAGCCATCCCTGCTGGTGCAAGATGATGCAGTGACAGGATCAGGGACAGGATTGCACACAGGAACCTCTGCGGTGGCCTGTGCTGCCTCCTGTCCCTGGTCCTGCACTGCACCATTAGCACCAGTGGAATCCCCACCTCCAGACCCCGTCTCTGTCGCTTGCATGGCCTCCTCCTCCACCAAACACCCCACCAACCTGGATGACTCTGTGCCATCTTCCCCCGTTGGGCCCTGTGGGGTCCCAGCCGCCCCTTCTGCTGCCGAGGAGTCCAACTTCAACCTCCGCTTCTTGGACCTCCCCCCGGCAGCTGCGGCCTGGGATGCGGCACCGGACTCCTCACTCCCCGACGAGATGAGAACCTGGGAGGGGAGCCGGGCCTTGCGTCTCCGGCTGGCGGTGCAATCCCTGCCTCTGTGCTCCACAGCACCTTCTCCGCCCTCTTCATCAATTGACGCTGCAGACAGGGAGAAATAAAACACAGACATCAGGGCACTGTACAATGGACACATACACACATGACAGTTGTACATGAGCGGCATTTGGAACCCTCAGACATGGCATCACATTCGCCAACACACATGTCATTTCAACTCGCACACATGAGCCATACACAGCCATATTGCAACAGGCAGCACCATCCATACACATACAACAGCATGAGCAGGCAAAGGTGAGCCAGACATCACATGCAACACAGGGAGTGCACTACACATGCACACACACCACCACACTTGCATGAATGTGTACGCCTCTGCCAACTGTTGCAGTGTTCAGATTGGCATCCATGTCACATCTGCCAATCAGGCTTCCACATCCCGCTGTCACATGCATCCATGTTGCATCACTGTTGCCCCTTGTCAAATACACACACATGCACATGTACACAGCGCTGATACATGCAGCTGAAACCAACATCCAGGTGTGACATCACAAACATGCCTACTTACATACACATTCATCCAAACATGTGTGCCCACACATCTGCATTTGGCATGCAAGCCTAGACACACACGCACCATCCATGTCTCACACATGAGAGCCCTCGCATGTGTTAGCCTCACGGCCCTGTACACCCCCCCATACTTGGCCCCATAAATACACGTGTGCAACCTGCACACTACTGGCACACCACCACACGCACAGCTTACAATCATGATGCATGTACACTTACTGCTCGACTCCAGATGGGTCTGCCTCTCAAGGACCTGGACGTGGAGCGCTGGGGATATGCGTTCCAGGACCCTCATCTGATCGTCCAACAAGTGGCCCCGGCGCCCCTTAGCATCCGCTGCCTTCAAGAGGCGCCGGGCCTTGTTGAGGGTCCTGGACCTGAAGTCCTCCCAGTGCTTCTTGACATGATGGAATAGTCGCACTGCCACCCCCTCCATGTTGATGGCAGTCACGATGTCTGTCCAGATCTGAGTCCGTCCTTCCTTGTCGGAGCGCAAACTTCCAAAGAGGGCCTCATACTGCCCCAGGACTTGCTCCACCAGGACACCAACTTCGGTGGCAGTGAAGCTGGTGGCCCTCTGCCTCTCTGGCTGGGGGTTGCCAGTGGTGTCAGATGTTGCAGTGCCCGACATGACAACCCCAGAGGCAGGAGTGGGTGGGCAACTGGGTCCTGGAGCTGGTCTGTGGAGCGATGGAATCCCAGTTGGGAGTCTTCGGTTCCAGCAGGGGTGGTCACAGCAACAGCACCCCTGGCTGATGTGCAGGCAGCAAATGGCAGGGCACGTGGGCAGTAGGCAATCAGGCAACAGCAGATGGCAGGTGGGAGAGTGCTCGGGGCTCTGGGGGCAGTAATTCGGCCTTCTGGGCAGGAGCGTGGTCTTCCGTGTGCTTACGTGTGACCAGCTTGATACGGAGTGATTTGGCATGTGAAAATCAAGCACGTCTGCGTGTAATTCGAGGAAAGGGCCTTAGCGCGTAAGCGCATCAGCACACGTACGCAAATTCATTGGCCCAAAGGCCCCCATCGTGTAGGCGTGTCTATGACGTTATGCGCACGTGCATTTTCCATGGTGCGTAGAAAAAATAAGCACGTCAGAGTGTCATAGCGTGCAATTGGTGGAAAGGGCCTCAGCGCGTATGCGCATCTGTGAGGTGTGTACACGGGCGTTTCCCTATGACTGCATGTAAGAGTGTCAGCTCGTGTAATTGGAGGATAGGGCCTTAGCGCGTACACGTGGAAGTGACGCTGGAAGTGTGGGCATGTTTAAAAGGTACGTGTAGAATGCCATTTCCTTGTACGTGCTTTTCGTGGAGAGCAAGTGGGTGAAATCTGCACTTCTTGTCGGTTCACACGCGATTTACTTCACAGTGTTCCAAGTTCGTACTCCCTGTTACCTCTGACAGCTTTTTCTCTTTTTGTCTTTTTCCTGGGCCTGTTCCCTCAAACAGCGTTTACTTCTCCTGTTGTCCTGTCTCCTCAGACAGCGTACAATTCTTCTTTTGGTGGGGATGTTTCACGCGATATTTCCTGGCAGACGGTGAGTCGCACACGTATTTGACATCTGTGCTTGCCCCGTGTGTTGCCTACCCCTTCAGAGGTCAGTCTAGGCTGTGTGTGACATGCATACATTCATTTTTGTGTTTCTGGGTGCCACAGCGTAGTGCAGGTTTATTTTTCCACACACGTGGTCTAGGAGGGGTTGCGTGCACATTATCTCCCTTTTTCGGGGTGCCTGTGCGTTGCGTGACCCATCATCTTGCCCCAGGGGTCACATACAGCCTTGCTAGAGCACTAGGGTACGAATTCCATCTAGTACCCTACCCCTTTGACCCCCAATTGCCCAGGACAATAGTTTACCTCAACTCCCATACGCACAACAACATCAGTGCCATGGTTGGGAGGCGAGCACGCGTTAAGGGTGGCAAAGGTGGGCGAGCCACAAGAGGTGGCCGTGGTGGATACGGTAGGGGACGTGGCCGGGACTTGCAGGGTGCCCCTAGCCCCCTATGTGTGGGTGACCAGTCAGGGACACCCATGCCCCCCCCCCCGGTTGAGGGTAACGTGGTTGACACCATCCCTGCTCAGCCCTTGTTGGACCAGCCCATTGTGGCACCAGACCTGGCACAGGGTGACTCCATGACTGACTTCCAGGTCAAAAGGTGTAGGCCACATGTGGCGGTGCACGTTGGTGTCACCAGCCCACATGGATCAGGGGCAGCTATGCCATTTGCTGCCCCGAGTAGGCAGGGTGGGGAGGCTGCAGGGGCAGCTGAGTCTCCATCCACCCCAGCTCTGAGTCTCCCAGCCCGGACAGTGTCGGTCCTAGTCCATCCTGATGATAGTCCATCCATTGATTTACTGTTTCTTGTGATTCTTCCTGTAGATCTATGGAAGCAGGTCAGAAATATAAATGACGTGCCGATGTTAGGTGATACATGGGAGAATTTGATTAAATTGATAGTGAGAGAAAGGCTGGAGAAAAGCCATTGGGCCTCATTCCGAGTATGGCGGTAAGGGATAGCGGCCACCGGTAACGAGACCGGTGGCGGTAATCCCTTACCGCCATACTCCGAGTACCCTTTGCGCCCTCGCCCTTAACGCCTGCTTTGAGCAGGTGTTAAAGTCGAGGGCGCAAAGGGGCCTCCAAGCCAATAACGGTGACCGTAATGAACGGTCACCGTTATTTGCATCTTCCCCATTCCCATTGAGCCCTATGGGGGCTCATTTGGGAATCGGGAAGAGCCTTGGTGAATGGGGAATTACCGCACCGCCAACCTTGGAATGGGGCGGTAATTCCACCATCCACCAAGGCGCTGCCGATCCGGGTACGGCGTCAACCAAGGCGTTAATAGCGCCATTGGTTAGCGCCGTACTCGGAATGAGGCCCATTGCAAGTAATGTTGGCTTTACCATCACAAATAGTAGAGAAATTGAAAACTTTAGTGCCTGAAAAAAGAATAGCTTGGGATAAATTGACTGCTTGTTTATAAGGCAAATTGGAAGGAGCGACTGATTATTTTAATCGGTTTGAAGAGGTATTTGCAGATTTTAGTTGACAAGATCTAAGTACCGAACCTGGGAAGAGATTGTTTGTTGATAAGTTTGTGCGAGGGTTGTTACCAAAAAGTCTGACTTTAATAATGACATCTGAAAGTGCATGGCAAGTAAAATCACAAAGGGAAGTATTACATATGGCCCAATATTATGAGAACAGAGTAAATTCAGAAAAGGATAATGAACTAAGGGATAAAGAAGATTTGAAAACAAGAGTGTTGTTACAGCAAATAGAGAACAATAATAGAGGTGGTGGGAACGCACAGTCTAGAGTCCAATTTGCAATAACATCCAATATGCAAGGGGGTCCAATAGGTATTAATCAATGTGCCTATTCTAGACAAGAAGGCCATTGGCGACCACAGTGCCCGGAGATACAGAATAGAAATGGGACTATTCCGAGAAGACAGAATAGAGGTCGTCCAGGAATACTAGAGCAGAATCGAAATCAAAAGATGCCACAATTTCAGGATAATCAGGGTAATCAGAATCAACAACGAAACAACACGAATGGTTGAAATGTTTTTGATAATCAGTCCAATGCATATTACTCTGCCGATTTTACATCTGACGATGTACTGTTCTACTAGGGCAGCCCTAAACAGGGGTTGGGAACAGTTCCTATTCCCGTTGACCAGAAAAGGGCCTTAAATAGAAATGAAGGTTGGTAATAGGGAGCACATTTTTTTTAGTGGACACAGGTGCACAAAAATGTTTGATTGACCATCAGCAGGTTCCAGAAATACTACTGTCAGGGCATAGAAATGTCTCAGTAGGGTTCTCAGGTACACCAGTAATAAGTCCAGTTTCACAACCAGTACCTATAACACCAGGTCCATTTACAGAGTCTTGCCCATTTCTTTTGACGAAAAATTGCGGTGAAAATTTGTTGGGATTAAATTTGCTGAAAAAGTTGAATTTGGTCATTTATTTTTCTCCTGATGGAGTGCATTTGACAATTTCGCCACCAAAGACTCCTGTACCGCAATTTGTATCTATGCCACTACCAACTGAATTGAGTGAAGCACTGGCTTGTATATGGGCAGTGAACGACAATGATGTTGGTTGTTTGAAAGTAGAACCAGTAAAAAAAAATTTGAAAGAAGATATTACATTACCGCGAATACCGCAATACAAAATTTCAGCTGAGGGAGAAAGAGCGTTGAAGTGCATTGTATCAGATTTGATTACGAGAAACGTGATTGAAGAAACTTCTGGTAGTATTTGCAACAGTCCGATTCTTCTGGTTTACAAGAAAGGAGGTAATGATATACCTTATTGTTTTCTAATTGATTTACGCGGAGTGAATAAAGTGGTTTTCCGCAAATTCCATTAATCCCGGATGTGATAACAATTTTGACTATGATTCCAGCCTCCACAACATATTTTAGTGTTATTGATTTGAAAAACACATTGTTTAGTATTCCAGTGCATCCAGAAAGTAGATATTTATTTGCTTTTACACTAGGAGGACATTCATTTACATTCACACGTATTCCACAAGGTTACACTGAAAGTCCAAGTATTTACAGTAGAGCATTGAAAGAACAACTAGACATGCGTGAATTACCATCAGGGTGTGTGTTGTTACAATATATTGATGACCTGCTAATAGAAGCAGACTCAGAAGACATTTGTAAAGAAAGCACTGTTGCAGTATTGACACATTTAGCGGCACATGGTAATAAGGCTTCGCTAAAAACATTCCAGTATTGTCGTAAGGAGGTGGCCTATTTGGGCTACCTCCTTTCGAAGGAGGGAAGAAGATTGACACCAGAAAGAATAGAAAGCATCTCTGATATGCCTATTCTAAACACGGAGAAAGAAGTCAGGGCTTTAATTGCATGGCTTCATATTGTAGGCAGTGGATCGCTAACTTTTCAATGATTGTGAAACCAATAGTGGCATTGACAAGGAAGGATGTTTCCTTACCTTTGCCATGGATCATGGAATGTCAAGAAGCATTTGACCTGCTTAAAGTTGCATTTTGTTCAGCTCCAGTTTTGGGGCACGTCAAATTACAACAAGAGTTTTAAGTTATTTGTGCATGAAAACAATGGATGTGCTTTGGCTGTTTTGACTCAGGAACACGGGAGGAGAAATAGACAATGAGGTTACTTGTCTTCCACGTTGGATCCTGTGCTTTGCCGTGTTGCTCGCGAGCTGTTGCTGCAGCTGCCGTGTCAGTAAAACAAACCGAGGGAATGGTTTTAGGTAACGTTTTAACCGTAATGGTACCTTATTCAGTAGACGTTCTTTTAAATAGAACGCAGACGCAACATTTCACATCAGCCAGACTAACAAGATATGAAATTGTCCTATTTGCACCGCATATTCAAATTAAGAGATTTCGCGCTTTAAATGCAGCCGAGTTAATGCCTCCTCCCAGTGGAAAAGGGGGTGAAAAACAATTCTCACATGATTGCTTAATGGTTATTGAACAAGAGACAAAAGGAATAATTGATTTAACTGATATGCCACAAAAGAGCCAGATGGAGAACTGTTTTGTGACGGTTCTTGTTTTAAATTACCCGTAGGCACATCAACTGCTGCTTATGCCATCACGACACTGAAAACTATTATAGAGAGCAAATGAATCCCATATAACTCAGCACAAGCTACGGAAATAAGAGCATGTGAAATTTCTGCAAACCGCAATGTAAACATATATACTGAAAGTCAGTATGCCTTTGGGGTGGTACATAATTTTGTTCGATTATGGGCTGAAAGAGGTTTCCCGACATCACATGGAACCAAAATTAAACATGACACTTTAATAGTGAGACTGTTGTCAGCACTTGCGCTTCCCAGGTGATTAGCAATAATGAAATGTGACGCACATAAAAAGATAACATTTAATGTAGGAAAGGGAAACGCATTTGCAGACAGAATTGAGAAACAAACTGCCACTGATTTGCACACAAAAATGTATGTAGAAACAACAGAATGAGTGTCTTGCATGATAGAGAATGGAATTGAAACAGTCAAAGAGATACAAGCAGAAGCTACTCTAGACGAAATAAAAAAATAGTCTGAGGATCCAGCAGAATTAGATTCTGAGGGTCATTGGGTGGACAACAAAATAACCGATGGATGTTGCCAAATGCCTATGTAATGGCAATGGTTCCTATAGCTCACAGTCCGACATACATTTGTGCTAGAAAAATGATTCAGCACCTGTATTATGTATGGCAGAATACACACATCAGAAAAACTGCTGAAAGATTGGTTCAGAATTGCATGACTTCTTTGCAACATAACATTGGGAAGGGAACAGTGACACCAGTATGAAGTTTTGGTCCCCCGTCTATGCCATTTGAAGTCATCCATTTTGATTTCATAGAAATGGTGAGGTGCCAAAATTATAAGTATGTCCTCGTAGTGGTCTTCGCATTTAGCAAAAAGGTAGATGCCTATTCCCTGAAAGATTGTACAGCTAAATCCATGCTAAAAGAGTACTTTCCCCCATTTGGACTACCCCCTGTCATATGGTCACATGATGGGCCACATTATATTGCGGCCGTGATATTGCAAATCTGCGCAGGTCTCCAAATTGATAAGTGATTCCATTCGGCCAGACACCTGATGAGTGCCGGTTTGGTAGAATGCCAAAACGGTATCTTGAAAAGCAAGCTGAGCAAGATTTGCACAGGGAGCAATTTGAAATGGCCCGATGCATTGCTACTAGTGTTACTGTGCATGCGAACAGCTGTGCAGGTAAGGACTGGCCTCTCCCCACATGAAATAGTTATGGGGAGACCAGCCAATGTCTGGAATGTGCCCGTCCGAAACGACTGAGGGATGTTGAGTATCCATTACTTATTGATTACTGCAAACAGTCGACTCAAAACTTGCATTTGATTCATCAGCATTTGCAGGAGGCTCTTCCAGTCAGATATACAGACGCAGGACATTGTCTGCAGCCAGGTGACTAGACTCTGATGAAGAATTTTGAAAGAAAGTCTTCACTTGCACCGCGCTGGATGGGACCTTTCCAGGTGCGACTGGCTACGACGCAGACTGCAGTCCGAGTGAATGGTCGAAAACACTGGATCCATGCAACACACACGAAAAGAGTTCCATTTCCTTTGCCACATGAGAAAGAGATTGATGATCCTGACGTCGAAAGCAGGACAGCTTTACCTGATCACAAAGATATCACGGCCGAATCCTCGTCAGAAGTCCTTCCTAAGCCTGAGAAAGGGCCTGGGGAAATTGCAACGAAAATCGAAAGACAAGTGTTGCCTCAACATTGTTCGACTGCTGCCTCATCATCACTCATTGCATCACGAATTGGCACTGATCCTGCATCTGGAGATGAGAGTGCATTATTCATCGATCATACTGTATCTGGAGCTCTAAGGTACAACATATGTTCACAAAATCAGCTTTCGTTTCGCTTTTATTTCTAGCTCACGGACAGAGCTGGGAGTGGAGGCCTAGGGAAAAGGAGCGTATGAGCTTTATCAGTTGAGAGCTCTGACACACGGTTTCCCGGTGCTACCATTGAAAGTGAAGGCCTTTGCAACCTAAAATTGATACTTGCTCCTGCCTTTTTGGAGCTCTGTGAAGTTAAAGATCAGCTTGCTGTTATCTTTAAGCAGGCTAACCTGGATTGGTCTGAACTTTTGTGGCTAACGTGTGTTGCTGTGGAGAACTTTTCCGATGGAAGCTGAAAAACTTTTCCTGAAATAAACATTATAGACAATGCCTATATTCGCTCCTGCTCCCACCTGCACCAATGCTGTTGATGATATAAAGATTGACATTAAGTCTCCTACTATGAGCACCCCAGTACATGTGCTCTCTTATTCTCTCCGTCACAAGAAGTTAAACATAGAAAAGGATACGATAATTACACTTTTACTGCTGATTATGAATATGTCCCATGCTATCTTGAATAGGTCCAATTGTTCGGTTTGTTCCCATTTACCACAGCACAGGGAAAGAGGAATAGGTTGATATGTACACCCTTTGCCACTTAATATTGCCTGGAATGGAATGATAGTTTCACTGGACAATTTGATGGAATACATATAAATGAATTTGAAAGATTGGTATTGGAACCGTTGGGTTGTTCCATGTTTACAAGCAGAAGCAAAATAAAAACAGTAACAACAAGTCCAGTAGATAGGCTCTCAAGGCCTTACCAGTCCCTAATCACTTTTAAAATGGCTCCGGTTGGACACAAAGGTGCTGTGCCTCCCTCCTATACTATTAATTATAGTCCACATTCTGTCCCATTTTGCTTATGGAAAAAGGGTCCCACCCACTATCTTTTCACAAGAGTACCAACAGAAACCCCAGACACGTGTTTCGGTCTGGTTGGACCTCATCAGTAGGGTGGATTTGTGCCGGGGGCAGTCCAGCACCGAAATGCTAGGCAATTCTCCTCTGAACAAGAGTACCAACAGCAACCCCAGACACATGTTTTGGTCTGGTTGAACCTCATCAGTAGGGTGTAGCTGTGCCTCTCTAAGAATAGTGAGCAAGGGGTCCACGTCTGGATTCCCCTAGTAACTTTGCATATGTAAGTAACTTTGGGTTTCACCCTAAGTTACTAGGGGAATCCAGACGTGGAACCCTTGCTCACTATTCTTAGAGAGGCACAGCTACACCCTACTGATGAGGTTCAACCAGACCGAAACATGTGTCTGGGGTTGCTGTTGGTACTCTTGTTCAGAGGAGAATTGCCTAGCATTTTGGTGCTGGACTGCCCCAGGGCAGGACAAAGACTGATATGTTTGGGATATTTCTTCTCTGTGAAAGATAGTGAGCTAAAGACTCTGGGTAAGGCTCTTGTAACCAGGACTCATGTCTGGCAAAGAGTCTCCCATGACCCCCTTGTTATCTGCATAGGACAAGTAATACATTCATGGAATATAAGAAAACTGTCCAGGGTGTTGGAGAAAATGATAAATGGAACAACTGATATACTTTATAATATGACACTGGAACAAAAAGCAATTAGACTAGTTGCACTTCAGAATAGAATGGTGCTTGATATTATTTTGGTGGATCGTGGAGGTGTATGCAAATTAGTGGGATCAGCATGCTGCGTATTTGTAAGTGACTCCTCCCCTACGATATTTGAAGCAATTAAGAAATTACATGTCTTCTGAAATTCATGTCCCCACAGGTGGTTGGAATCTAAATATAAGTTCATGGTTCTGGGAACTGCTACGAACCTGGGGATGGAAACTAATTGCAATCTTGATTACGATATGTGGGACACTCATATTTTGCTGTTGTTCCATACAATGCCTGCAAGTCCTCTGCTCCCAAATTACAAATGAGTGTGTACATGCAATCAGTACGAAACCTCCTCCTTGTAGGAGGAGGTCCGATAGCACCGCGAGTAGAGCACTCGCTTTGACATCTATGCAGAACCTCCTGACACAGATTTGAATCCCGGCAGGGCGAAACTCAGCCTTTCATCCTTCTGAGGTTGATAAATGAACACCAAACACTGTGGGTAATAATAAGCAGTGCTCAAATACCTGAGGGTTTGTAGCACTATATAAATGCTAAATTATTATTCTTATTATTATTATTATAAGTGATGGTACAAAACACGAAAACAAAATAATTAAAGCATTTATGGCAATTAATATTTGTAATGACGATGATAATGACATCGGTAGTTTGGAATTGAACACGTGGTTCGATGAAGACGCAATGTTTGGATGATGCTATTGGCTTAAGGCAAAAAGCAGAGTTTGTTAGACCATAAAAGTAATCCCATAGCAGAATGATACATATAATATGTTGGCCAGAAGCGAATCACATCATGTGACAAACATCACAATCCAAGAAACATGAATTTAACCAAACAGAGTCCATTTTGTGAAATGTCGACCATTTTCTTGTTTTCATATCTGTTAAACGTTTTGCATATATATTATATTCTATGCTTTAGATCCGCACACAGTGCGACACCACGGCTTGAATGCTGGAATGCTAACGCAGACAGGAATGTCAAACTGTTTAGAAATACATTGTTTTTCTCTCTCACTAAGTCCTTGAAGTCGAGCAGAAGCCGCATCTAATCAGTAGTCCAGGTGCCGGTATGTCTTGCAAGCACTGTTGTAAAAGGCAGTTAAACATGAATGATATTCTCCTAGTGGTGCTCCTTCACAGAGAATAGTATTCTCTGCTTCAGAACTATCTGACATTTAGCTCATGAGGCGTAAGACACAGAAAACGTAGTATGGAATGTTTCTCTGCTAATATCAAGATATCCTTACCAAGCCAGAGCTCCATGTTCCCCATAACAGAAATCTGTCTTTGCTGCCTTTGCTAGAATAACTATGTTTTGACTGAATGAAGACTTGTCATAATGTGTCATAATTGTCAATCACTGAACCCCAGCCTGTATAACATGTATGAGGGCGGGTCGAATTGTTTTAACAAAAGATAATGTATGATGTATATATATTGCTGCTTGAGCCCTGTTCGCTCTCTCGGATCTCAGGAGGACTGGGAATATACGTCGTGAGGCGTTGAGACCCAGTTGGCTGACTGAGAAACTCTGAATAAAACCAGACTTGTTTGGAAACTAAACCTCACATCTGACGTGTCATTATAGTATATGGTTATTGTGACTTAGTTTACATATGAGGTCTTTATGGCCTAGCAGGACTAACTTCTAAACTCAGTTTCCTTCACATTTGATGTGATGTTATTTTGGAGATTTCCTCAGTAAACAATTGTGATTTTCTAAAACATTACTTTGCTCAAATGTGATTAAGTTACTAATTAGTTGCCCAGATTGCTCTCACTCAAATTATGGCTGTCTAATTTTGGCATATTTTGGCACAGCACGTGATATGTGTGTGACATATTGTTGCATTGTATTCTCTGATACTTTTAAAGCTGGCAAGTTTGCTAAAATATATGAATCACTCATGTGAGACATATCTGTGTGAACATTTCTATATTTGTATAATTTACATAATAAACAAATATAAAAAAATAATTTTACATTCAGAGTTTTTTTACCCTGAACAGTTTTTTACGTTGGCATTCCAATTAAAAGCTATGCAGGAAAAACGAATTCCATGTGAAAACATTTTAAACTGCAATTTTGTTCCTATCCATGTGACGGCTTCACAAAATATTAATGACATTTACACTTCCTGATGCCATTTGGTGTTGGCCCCTTTCAGGCTCTGATCTCGGCCATTTATGAGCCCTGAGAGGATGGTAGTCATAGGGCTCTTTGTCAGAAAGTTCTTTGAAGTTCAGTTACTCAGATTGATTATGCAGTTGACTGTCAGAAATGGCACACTTCAAGTCTGAGTAACTGTGACTTGCATCCTTAATGGAAGATTTTTTGGATGAAAGTTGCTGATTACTTGATTACTTGGGGGACTAGCACATGCCTGGTACTTAGAAGAGATTTGTTAGCCTGCCTTTACGCATAAGATCTATGCAAGTAACCTTCATTTTCACCTAAAGATCCTAAATCAGCATTGTTATCCAGATATCGCAATTCAAAGATGGCTGTTAATAGCATTTATAGAACCTGAAAAATAGTTAGTAAGACTTGTGTCTATGATGCTTTTAGTTCAAACGACAACGCATTTCGGATACTTCATTGGTTGCCTCATAATGAGATTATTTATTTTATATGTTTGTGTATTATTTACTTTACTTGAAAACACCTATCTATTTGACTGATAAATTAAATATCTCTGATGGTTTTCAAAAGCTTCGTAGATCTGATTCTCTGTGTCTGGAGCTTCATCGGTTTTGACATGTTTATACCTTTCAAAGAAATCTCTCTGTTACCACTGTGAAGCATTGGAACTCCTGTTCACAAACAGAAAACATCTGAGTACCTGAGATTTTAAGAAGTACTTAAAGCATGGCTCAGGAATATGGTTTTCTGATTCCTTTTATCCTATTTTATTCTTGTTTTGGTAGGTTTCAATTCATCATTTTCATTGTTGATTATAGTATTCATGATTTATTCTATGTGTATGATGTACAGTGTTCAGATGCTCTGGCTTTGCTTGTGCTGTATAACAATTGTAAATATATTATTACAATTGAATGAGGGTGGGGTCTTAATCTTCCTATTTGCAAAAGACCTTGGGGCAATTTGCTCTTTCCAGATTGTCTTGGAGAAAGGGTCTGTGAATGCTACCATTCATTGATTCACTATTATTAGTTCATTCACTCTTGGGGGAGTACTTTTTCTAATGGGAACCGCTGCAATAGCTGTGGTTTGATAATAGTTTCTAAAACCAGGGGTCAGGACGCAGACAATAATTCAGGATCATCTGCAACCTGTGACAATTCTTACAAGCCTTCATTTACCTACATATTGGTCCCTACCTTATTGGAATGCTCCTACAAATGATGTCCTAATTCACAAGAGATCAAAAGCAAGCCAAAAGATTTTGCTATTGGTGTTCCCTCCTTTCTATTTCCACCCATCCAGTTGGCTCTTTCTGGGCAGCCATGCTGCTGTGTAGGAGGTAGTAAATCGCACTCCAAAGCACAATCAGTTTACCAACCCTGCCTTGACCACAGGATCTTGAGTGATTTCAGAATGTATGAGGCAGCAATGGATCCCCAATGACAGTGCTAACAGAAGCTGGAGAACTTCTCCCAAATAATTAAAATAAAAATAATAATAATTTAGCATTTATATAGCGCTACGAACCCTCAGGTATCTGAGCGATGCTTATTATTACCCGCAGTGTGTGGTGCTCATTTATTGACCTCGGAAAGATGAAAGGCTGAATTTGGCCCTGCCGGGATTTGAACCTGCATCAGAAGGCTCTGCAGAGTGGCAAAGCAAGCACTCTACTTGCTGTGCCACTTGACCGGCTTTAGACCATTTGTCAGTGACAGAACAAGAAGTGCCAGCAAGTTGAGGTTGTCATTAAGTGATCTGTCACCAGAATTAGACGATAAAGGGGTTTACACAGAGATGAGACGATAGAGTGAAAATGTGACTGGAATTACAAAATGCAAAAATATATTCTGGGTAAGGGGTGCGTCAGCACCACTGGCAATGGAACGAATTGTAGAGGAGTGGTGGGCACATAGGACCCCCAATCTGATGATGTATGCATCATTGAGCAGTAGACTACTTTGCCTGTAGAAATATGCACAACAGATAAATGGGTTAGATTCTGCACTTGTCCAGTCTATTCCCCTAAGCCTCTCTTAACATGCAGAGACAAGTCATCCCTCGATAACTTGCAATTCCAAACAGCCAAAACTAAAGAATACATAGACAATCACTTCTGGCAAGCACCATCAATAGCCGCCCATTTCCCAAAAATTATTATTCAAACAATTTCCAAGCCTACGCAATAATATTCTCTTTGCTTCTGTTCTACAGTTCTATTGATTCTCACTGTCCAGTTATTTCATTATTGACAATCTAAGAATCTTATTTTGCTATATTTCTTCCATCAATTATTACCCGCCTATGATTGGCTCAAATCACTACTTGTTAGGGTCTAATAAACAGTCAAATTATTACTATTATTCTATATTTTCAATCTAGCACCTACATTATCACAACAAAACAAATTTGTACATTTACATATTCATAACCCCAAATAAAATGTGCACAACAATTTCTACAATTGTCTTTTTTACTCTCCCTAGTAAAACGTTTCTCATCTCCATTTTACCCCATTTTGGAGTGTGCAATGCATCCTTCTTTGGTCTTGCTGCAGGAATTCTCTCTTAATACCCCATTGTGGTGTGTGATGCATTCCCTTCTACCTCCTTCAGAATAGGTATTGAGGTATTCTTTCTCTCTTAAACAAATGATTTTACGTTTCCTCACTAGATATCTACACATGTAATAAAATCCCAGCCCTTTTATTTGCCACTTTCGATCTTCTACTTATGTCCGTTTCTCAGTTTGAGCCCTTCAGTATCAACTCTTCCCCAATAGACCCCTTCACCTTCAGTCCGCGGGGTACCCGTGGGGACCAGACAGGATGTTTTTCAAAGATGCACCTGTCGACTTTCTGGTCGATTTACAAACGTGATTCGTCCACTCTCCACAAGAAACTGTGATCTTCTGGCTGATGGTGGAAGACGTCAAAAATCAAAGATTCTGGATCTGGAGCATCCTCTGCTACCAAATGTGCATTAGCACCCGCAGTTATCCAAGTGCCGAATGGGATTACCACAATAAATGATGTCAGGCCCAAATAACCGGACAGACTCAAGGAATTTGGCAAAATACTACTTTATTGTCAGTTTTAAAAGTAGGGAAACCTGGTGAACAAACACATTGTAGCTCACACACTCTCAATGCATATCAGCTACACAAAAGGTTTTATACCTTGACATAAGCCAGCTATGATGTTATCCTACTTGGCTAACAGTGAAAACCTATTGGGTGGAGGGAATGGTTAGGGGAAACATATACATATAGTTTATATGAGTGTTAGTATCATCATTGGATGCCCCTTATCTACTAGGCATGCCTTAAACTCCCTCCAGCTATTTAAAATAAAGATAATAAAGTAATAACAGCAGCAGATAAGGCTGCGCAACAATGTATGGTCCACCATTACATAGTCCCTCATGATTGGTTGACACTCTCTCACCAACCTTGGACATTTGGCTCATTAGCAGCACGTAAACAACGAAACCCAGGTGCAAGGGAACAACATAAAACAACTGCCTATCTCAGCTAATTAGCCTACCATCTCTCATTGGTTAGGCCCTAAGCCGAGGAGTCTTCTTTGTAATTGACCTTGCTGACAGTTCTCTTCCTCTGGACTTTAAGGGGAGTGAAGGTACATTGCTATCTTCATCTGCAGTTTTATGAAAAGGCCTTGTTTTCTGGTCCTTAATCACGTGTAAGGAGACCATGATTTTGTCCATTGTGTACTTCTATATAATGCTATTTTATTAAATTTTATTGGGTGCTATTACTCTTGTTGGCCGCTGGAGACTTGGTTGCTCCATTCTGCATGTATTTTCTGCATATTTAATTGAACATACTTGGCACTCGCAACTGTTCACTCCTTTAAGTAATCTTAGAGAATTACGTCCTGGGTATGTAGTGTATCATCTTTGAATCCTTTCAAGCCTTGCAGTTGCTTCTTGCTGTGGATCCTTGATTCTGAGCCAACTAAATATCCTGTATTTGTGTGCCTGTCTGCTCTGCAGTCTTGGTTTCCCTTCTCAAGGCTTCTCCATTACTTTGTTATGATGCTGACGTCCATTTTCTCATCATGGCTGCTTTACTTGTGTTCTATTTCCTACTTCAGCAAGCTTCTGCAATGTCTTAACTACCTTGCATTTCTGCGCATATACATCTATTACATATCTTGTCACTTATCTTCTCAGTGTACATGGTTTTCCTTTTCATTCGCATATATGTTTACTTCATTTCTTCAATTATGTCTTTATTGTTTGGATAGCCATACATCGAGTTATGTACATCCACATATCGTCTCTCTTTAGTGGTACTATCTTTCTTCTGTCTGACATCACTTATGGTTCTTCTATATCCAGTGGTGTCAGCAGGCTCTTGTCTACCGTATCAGTTTGAGGGTACATTCAGTACGGTTGTCTGAGCGCATAACGTCTCTCAAACCTTTGATGTGGCATTGGAATGTTACCAGTTGTTAAACACAGTGCTCTCTTGCTATTCTTCCAATGTGATGTAGGTGGGGGGGGTTCTATAAATAACATTTACATCTGCCTCTCTACAGTATTTCACACAGAGAAGGCAAGATGATGAAAACATCAGAAGACAAAACCAGGAGAAGCAAGAAGGGATGAAGAGAGACCAACCTTCTTTCATGTCATCTGGACAGTTTGCTCCTCAGGCAAATGGCATGAGGAATCATGCTGGACATCAGACAACCCATAATCCAAGACAGGCAGCCTTTCAAATGAGAATGCTGAACATGGTTCGTTTTTTGGGTGGGCTTTAAAGGTGTTCAATTAATGGTGACAGGGAAAGAGTGGATCGAGGCGACAGAGGATGTGAGGGACCCATTTTTTTGTCTCATAACGTTGCTCCATTTCAAACATCTTTAGATAATTAAGTTAATGTAATTATGTTCAAATTGTCTCAAGCAACCATCAGCAACGGTTTCTCATCTTGTTTAACGAGATTCTCATGACTGAGAGATTGGGGGAATTTCATTTGTAATTTAACTGTTATGTTAAAGCATAGATGGCTGGAAATATTTGTGTGGGGAGAGGGAGGAAGGGCTTTTTACTTTTCCACCTGCCTTCTAATTCCTGGTGGCATTCACACTTGGTGATGTGCAACTTGCAAATACTATATTATGCTGTTGTTGAGGATTTTCCTTAAATCCCACAAAACACACAACCACTCCCTGGAACAGAGATATTGGGCCAACCCAACTCCCCAAAATATGGCAACCTATGCCAATCAATATCATATCTACAAAGCTGAAATCTGTAAGGCTAACAAAAATTATTTTACAAGAACAGACTCTCCAATTCTCGTAACAATAGCAAGGAGCACCACAAGATCATCTGAGAAAGTATGCCCCAAGTATGTCCCACTGTACCTCTCCCCACACACACATCTCCCAATCTCTTTGTGAGACCCTCTCTGACCAGGTCTACAACACAGCACTAGAAACAATCTTGCACCATTGGCACGAAACTGGCCACACTCCCATCCCTTCTACTCGTCCCCGCAAATTAACCCGTCAATCAGCCTGCCCCCTCCCATCTTCTCCTCTTTTTCTCCCATATCCAGACCACAATTCCTTAAATTGCTGTCTGACAGCCATCTATCTGGCTGGCCTAATGATTCTTGCCCACCTTTCCCTCCTCAACCTGTGCAGGAGCATCACAAGATCCATTGTTAACTCTTCCCTCACTTTTGGCACCTTCCCAACTGATTTCAAAACATCTCATGTTAAACCCCTCCTGAAAAACCCTCACTTGTCCCCCTCCTGCCTGCAATCTACAGACCAATCTCTTCCTAGCCAAACTCACCGACTGTAGAGCCAACTTCCAGCTCAATACTTTCACAGAAGCAAACCACCTCGGTGACTCAGCACAGGCCATCTTCAGACCCCTTCATGGAACTGAAGCATCACTAGTCTCCATATGGGATGACCGAACAAACACCACAGACTCTGAGGGATGTGCCACACTCATACTCCTTGACTTCGCAGTAGCTTTCAACACCATCCATCAAACACAGCATCCTCATTGACAGACTCCACTCCCTTGGCATTAGGGACACAGCACTAAGATGGATCTGCTCATTCCTTGCCAAAAGAAACAAATCACTGGTCTCCCTCCTTTGACTCCTCCACCCGCTTTGTCAATTACAGAGTTTGCCAAGGTGCCTGCCTTTCTTCTATTCAACCTCTACATGAGTCCTCTCCCTGCACATATCTGCTCACACAACCTCACCTGCTACAACTAGGGCAATGACACAAGCAATGACACAAGCATCTTTAGAATCACCTAGTGCAGCTATACCCCCCCACCCAGACCTCGAATCCGGTTCTGTGTTATTCTGCCGTAGGAGTTTTTTTGATCGGATTTTTGCAAAATAAATTCCATTAAAAAAACATCATCTATTTTTCTTTCTTTTGAGGGGTTTCCCCCACAAGCCCCACATTTCCCTATGGAATTCCTCCCACCCCAAGTCCCTCTCACTTCTTTCTACCACTTTTCCCCACCCCTACATGTGTCAAAACCCTTCTACCTTTACCTCTGCACACTCAGACACATCTTCCCGTACCTCTCCTGCCCCCACAGAGAGACTGCAATCATATCCATTGTCCTCTCCTGCCTAGATTATGCCAAGCCTCTCTACCTGGGTGCCCCTGCCTACCAACTCAAAAAGCGCCAAAGATTTCAGAACTCTGCAGCTAGACTACTCCTCACCCTAGTCCCCTGAGAAACATAATCCCTGCCACCAATATCCTCCACTGACTCCCAGTTGGACGATGGGTCACTTTCAAAGCTGTATGCATCAGTCACTGAGCCCTACACAGTACAGTCCCAAAGAACCTTCAACAGTAAACCACCCACTGCCACCCCAAAAGAAACCTGCAATCAGGCACTTCTCTCCTACTGGTGATCCCCTCTTTCAAATCAACCAGAATTGGAGGCACCAGCTTCTATATCCAAGCCCCCACTATCTGGAATTCTATGCCACCTAATAACTAATCGAGTAGTTTAAAGACGCCTGTTCCACACTCCTATTAAAGCCTTATGGAAAATACCAGACAAGAAAGGAACCAACCGTCTATCTCCTCTTCACGCTCTACCCATATTCCCACTCACGATCCGTGGACCAAATAAGGACCGAGTCTATGGTTGTAAAAAATGCATGTAACAAAATACAATTTTATTAAAGAAATAACACAATATACAATTATCTTAAAATGAAATCAACACATCCTAAAAAAGTGTGTAAAACATAGTGCACTTTTACTAAAACATCAAATACAAAAACCACAATACCAGTTCTAAATCAGTTTTTAAATAAATATATCAAAAAACTGATAATAAACAACACCAACCTGCTTAGGTGTCACCTATACACCTAAAAAGCTCCTGCCTATACAAAGCTAAACAGAGCAACACAAAAAATGAATCCCTGGTGAATAGTTACGCTTTGGTAGGTAGCACCTCCAAACAACCACTTTCTTTGTATGTTAGAGGTATGCTGTTAATCACATATCTATTAGTTGTCTACCCTTTGAAATTGCTACTAGGGTGACTGAAACCACTGAATTGGTCAAAGAATCGCACCTTACAATTTAAGGTGCTCCTATGCCCGACATGTTTCAAATACATTTAGAACAAATTTTATGAACTTCATCAGGGGATCTAAAACAAAATCCACTATTCACAATAAATACACATAATTCAAGACACGCTGTTTAAACTGTCAGAGAAGGTGAAGTATGTCTCCACGTAAGGGTTGCTTCCAAGTAAATGAAGGTCTTTAGTATAAACAACCCGCTGAAAAAAGAAGGGGAGGGGGGATAGAGCCAGAGAAACAAACGGGGAGAAAAAGAGAAAAGAGACCTGAGTTAGGATTGTACCTCACATCTACTTACAAGGCTCTAACTAACCTTAGTAAGACTCACCGGTATCAGTCTTGCAACTGAAAATACTGCTAAGTTATGGTGAGGAGGGGAACATCTTCACTGTAGACGTTTAAACACATTCTGTGGACCAAGAGAAGAAGACAATCAAAAATGGTGTGAGCACAACACAACCATTTGCTACTGTTCAGACATTACGGGGGGTATTTACTGCTCTTTCAACTTCCCCGTAGTGATTACCAAGATAAATGACTGACAACTTTTATAAATGTATGCTGAATGCACACCACGTGACTCTGTCAGACCCTGCCACAATTAGCCAAGGATCTGTGTTGATAATTGTGAGGTAAGACACCCACGTGATTCCAAAATAAACAAAGACTCAGAGCTTGCATTCTCGAAATCCATGGTATAACAACACGGGTTTACCCATTTGCCCCAAGCATGTGATGTGTGCTAGAAAGGTGCAAATGGTGCAAACAAGACGACCTACCCGTGGGGGAGGTAAGCGTCAAAACAATTCGCTCGACCGCTAAGTCTTGCTCGTGTTCCAACTGTGCATCAAGTGGGCATTTTTCCAATTGCCTTACTGCCGTAAAACATACATCGCGGCTCTGCAACACAACAATTGAGAGACAAAGTGTTAGCTGTCCCGCACTGTTCAAGCAACCGCCACTGCTTACAAAATCCAAGAGTAGAGAGAAGCAATATCGAGCGCAATCCATGGCTTACCAGGTGCCAATCAGTCGCTGGTAGAGAGAACTCCCAATCTCTTCCTCTCGTACGTGCTGTCACCTCTATACTGGCACTACGAGGCACCTGGAAGTGTAAGTAGAAGCCGGGGGTGTGGTCTGCCGGTCACGTGACAGGTCAGGTGATCGGCCACCGCAGTGATGGAAACAAAGTGTAAGGATTACAAGACGGGATACACAGTAATGAAAATAACGATCCATATGGACACAACGATGGAAAATCAAACATAGTGGGTAAGGCGTAATGCGTAGCGTGGTTTGAAAATCGCGGTGTCACATGTTTGGAAAAGTAGCCAAATGGTATAAACCGGAGAGTGCAAACAGAGAAGCATTAAGAAGGTGTGTAACTAGCTAACCCAGCCGATCTAATTGAACAAAGGACATTCATTGTAATGAGAACTCGATTCTCATCAGACATCAATCAATTACAGGTATCAGGCATGCTATAATGCCAATCTGATTTTTCATTGAGACCGATGATTGCTGACCTTGTGAGAAATATCAGCCATTTCTCTTTGAACAGAAGTTTGTCTGTTATATTATCATTTGCCATGGACCTATCTAATTGCCATAAGACTGTCCAGTGTATCTCATCTGGGCTACGTTCCATAATAATAAAATGATTAACTCATGGGGCTGCAATATTCTTCCTTTTAATGCAACTCCTGTGTTCACTAATCCAACTTTTGACTTTCCTTTCTGTCATTCCAACATAGAGTTTATGACACGGGCACCATATAGCATATACCACACCAGTGGATTTGCAGTTAGTAAATTGATTTTGTGTCCAAAGACGTTTTAAGCCTATGTCGACTTCTTTTGTGCGTTTAGTGTATTTGCAATTGATGCAATGACCACACGGATAGTGTCCCGTGAGGGTTGGAAGATCCCAGGTTTCCGTAACACTTGTCACATGCCCTTGTTTCGTTGTGATATCATCATTCGTAAGCAATTCTTTCAGGTTGGAAGTTCTTTTATAAGCACACATAGGGTAATCTAAAGGGCATTCACCTCCAGCCAGAATGTGCCAGTTATTTCATATTATTTTGGTAACCTGGTTGGATCTAGGGCAAAAGGTGCTGACAAAGAAAATTTTGTTTGTGGTGGGGTCTTTCTGGTGGTATTCTAAAAGGGCCTCCCTGTTGTTATGTTTAGCTCTTTTAAAAGCACTTTTAATTATCCTCGGGGGGTAACTCATGGCTTCCAATTTCGATTTCAATTATGTTGCTTCTGTCAGGAACGTGAGATTGAGGATATTATTTCTTTTGAGGCGTAAGAACTGTCCGAAGGGTAAGTTCTCCCGCGTGTGCCTAGGGTGGCAACTGTCAAATTTCAACAAAGCATTACAGTCTGTGGGTTTATGAAATGGGCTGACCTTCAGAGTGGTATTAGATTCGTTCACCTCTATGGTGATGTCCAAGAAATCTATTTTCTCTCTACTGCAGGTATACGTAAATTTAAGGAACTGATTCCTCTGATTGATCCATTGACAAAAATTCTGCAAATGATTCCTCTGAGCCATCCCAAACAATGAGAATGTCATCTACAAACCTCCTCCATAAGGCGGTCTTGGTAAAAAAAAGGATTGGAGAGAGGATAAATGTGTTCAAGTTCAAAATGTTCAACGTATTAATTGGCTGCTGTCGGGGCTACAGGTGAGCCCATTGCCGTCCCATGGACTTGATAGTACAATTTAAAGTTAAAATAAAAGTAATTTTCGGTGAGCGCCATCTCGACACACCATAACATAAAACTGTTTGGTGTCGACCCTGTAGTTCTTTCGGTTAAAAGAACGTGTTCAAGAACATCAAGGGTCTCTTTTTGGTGGATGCACGTATACAAAGCTATAATGTCAAGACTTGCTAATAATTGTGTTTTAGGGTCAAAGCTCATATTCTCCACACAATGAATCACTTCAGTGGTATCCTGTATATAGGAGTACATAGTGAGAACAAACGGTTTTAGGTACTTATCGGCTAGTTTGGATAGGGGTTCCAATACCGAGCCGGTGCCTGACACAATCGGACGGCCTGGTGGGTTCGTCAATGACTTGTGTATTTTAGGTAGAGTGTAAAATTTCAGGATGGATGGTTTGGATACACATAAGTAGTCATGTTCCTGCTTACAAATCCAATCTCTCTCAAATGCTTTGTCTACTTTGTTACATATCAAGGCAGACAATCTCATGGTGGGGTCAGTTTCAATACGAGCATAAAAAGTTGTATCTTCCAATTGTCTGTTGCATTCGGTAATGTAAGCTATCCTGTCTTGAATTACAACTGCTCCCCCCTTATCTGCTTTATGTATCACTTTGTTTTTGTTGTTAGCCAGACTTTTCACAGCTGCTCTCTCGGTACTACTTTTCTATTCTATGCCACCTAACATCTGACACATACAGCACCACCTGGCCTTCCAGAGGGCCTCAAGACTTGACTATTCCCCTCTGCAGCTTGACTAGTCCTGCCCTTCCCCTTGAGCTAGCCATTTAACTCAGGAGGACTGTGGTAAGAACAAATCCCCAGACAATCACCCAAGGATGGTAATTATTCCCTGCCAAGTCCATTTGCTTCACCAGGGATGTGTGTATGTTTAATCATCTCTTGCCAAACTAACCTGACTAAAAACATCCAATAGAAAACAGCAGAGTATCCACACTGCAGATGGAAAAACTAAGTAGTCAGGAACTCAGATATTCTATCATCCCTACACATATGGATGATAGCCAAGCAAGGCTGGCCAATGTACTGCACTTGATTGACTCTTGAGGTTGCCAATGTACTGCATTTACATGTAATGTTAGTGGTAGACAATGTATTACCTCTAATTGATTTTGAAAATAACCAATCTATTGCAACTAGATGCATTTTCCAGAATAGCCAATGTCCTGCACCTATTTTCAGTTTAGGAGAACCAATGTACTACACTTATATAATCTCGAGGGTAACCAACGTATTGCACTTAAATGAACTTCGATGGTTACCGATTGTACCACACTTAGTTTATCTTACAGAGGCAACACTATATTGCACTTAGATGAACTTGGAGCATAATCAAAATATTGCATCTGGATGAATTTTTGAAGGCAGCCAATGTATTGGGTCTAGACAAAGTTTACCTTTTGAGTGTAACCAATGTATCACATATTGATGGATTCTTGAGTGTAGCAAATGTATTACATCATTGATACATTCTGAGAGTAACCAATATAATGCTTCTAGAAACAATTCTTGAGGTTAATCAATGTTTTTGAATATAGGTTCATCCCAGGATGTAGTCAAGATATTGAATCAAGCTGAATTTTAGATGGCAGCCATCATATGTAATAGGGTCATGTATATAGTGAATGGGTAGAATGTAGTCGTGCTCTGAATTCACCTCCCTCTAAATTCAGCTGCATCTACACAACCAAAAAAACATCTACTATCAGCACTACTCTTAGACACTTTGCACAACACTGCTGCCATAATAATGCAGCTATCACCCACAACAAATTTGATCTAGCTGCACACATAATGACTCTCCAGAGTACCTCTCAGCACCCATCCACTACTTGCACCACTCAACAACACATTGCACAACACCACTGCCATACGAATACAGCTATCCCCCACGATGAACATTTGGACTAGGTGCACACATAACGACTCTCCTGCTCGTGCATACTAACCAGACTACAAGCCAACACTGATCCACTAAATGCACCACTCAAAGACACATTGCACATCACCGCTACCATATAAATACAGCTGCCCCCCATGATACATTGTCTAGCAGCACATGTAATGTCTCTCCTGCTCAGGCATACTCTCAAACTACCTCTCAGCATCCACCCACATGCCAGCTCGACATGCGTGGCTAGCAGGTACTTGGCCACCCCTACCTTCGTATTGGCTAAAATGCACACAAGCATTGTAAACATCTCTGACAACTTTCCCATGCCTGGACTTCGGTCTCATGTGGGCGTTTAACCTGCAATGCGTTGGGAACATACCAATGGTGAAAGGTACTATACAAATGACAATTACATTATGTTACATTACGAAAGATTAAAAACTATACTAGTAAAGTCGGTCATGTGTGATGTATATCTGTGCATAGGTGAAATATCCTGTTTTGCTGATTTACACACATGTCTATAGATCATGTTTATAAATTGCACAGACCATATTTTACCAGTGACAATTTTTCTGATGGACAAAAATAAAATCATTGTTGACACATCCTTTGCTTCAATTACTGCGCATTGCATTGACACATTGCCATTTGCAAACATGAACACAGTCTTTACCAGTACGGTGGTAGAGTAAAACAATACCTACACTATTTAAGATACCATGTAATAAAAGTTTAGCATTGCATGGAATATGGATGGCACGGGGTACATAAAACGCAGTGCATTACTTGCCATACATATTCCATGCATTCCTTATCTGGAATGGGGTGGTATTTTAAAAATAGGAGCTATTTAGAAAACAACGTTTAAACATTGCCAGCACACTTGTAATGAGGCCCACCTCATGTAGTACTTTCATTGTACCATGTACTTCTAAAATTCCAATGCTGTATGTATGAGCTATTTCCCACAGCTGCAAGTGTAAACAAATAAGTTAATGGTTCTGAGCAAAGGGAATATCGTTAACAAGGAATCCGGAAACATTCCAAAGAAGTTAATTTGTGAAGGTAAACTCAGCATGCATTCTTCTGTGAGTGCAAATGGTTCCTGAGCCTTTCATGCATTTTCTTTCAAGTGGGAGTACTGCGGTGTGAACCGCTACTCTCCCACTTGCATTTCTCTCCTCAAACTAAAGATAGAAAGTCTTTTTAGATCTCTTCAAGAGCCTGTCACTGTGAAATGCACTCACAGCACCAACCTGGGCACTGGGATCCTGATATAGCCCGAGAGAGTGCCATGTAACCTTGTACAGTAGCGTTTTGACTTCTTCACCACTTTTTCAAATGAAGATATGCATTTCTTTTTAATTACAGATTCTGATTTAGCCGGGACGCTTTAGTTAGGTATCCTTGCACTCGTCAGCTCCCTGACATATGAAGAAGAAATCCGTTTTTCTCAGTCTGCTTTCTTTCATCTAGTAATTCATCTTCTTGCTCAAGGGTGGGAGAAAATGTAGTGCATTATTGACCGTATCTGTTTTCTACTGCCCCCTTGTGGCTTCCGGCAAACACAGTGAGCCACATTCATTAACAAGCACATTCAACTTATTAGCATACTTTGATAGTCAATTTT
The DNA here is from genome assembly GCF_040938575.1 of Ambystoma mexicanum. Classification (NCBI taxonomy): domain Eukaryota; kingdom Metazoa; phylum Chordata; class Amphibia; order Caudata; family Ambystomatidae; genus Ambystoma; species Ambystoma mexicanum. The sequence continues at coordinate 330,959,215 of NC_090927.1, forward strand.
AGAACTAAGGGCCTGATTAAAAAGATCACTAATGATCACTGGATCAGCTGGCGAAGCTCCGCGCGCACGACGGCCTGCCCAAAATGGCCACCGCAACAGTAGGGTCCCGCTGTTGCTAGGAGACGCTTCATATATATACATTCAGCATCCGCCGACGAGGCGGAAGCCGGCCCACCTGGGTTAAAGCCTGACGGGTAAAGGCCTGTTTCTGTGCCTGTTTGTGAGCTGTCTGAGCTTGGGCCAGAAACGCTGCCCCTCTAGTCCCTGCTCCTCTAGGAACTCCAAAGCGACAACCAGTGTGGGTAAAACTGCTCCTTGTGTGGCCTCTCATGACTTCACGCCCTCATTTGACTTGATAGGCTCGATTGCACTGCCCAACGCATATCTGCCTACACTGAGATATTGCAGAACTCTTGTCAACATCTAACATATTACAGTTCGCATTTACGTCATAAGCAAACTATGCCGCTCAATCATATGCCGCGCTGCCCATCGAAATCCTGCTTATTTTGAACCCACCTATTTTGTACTATCTGAGCTAATTCGAATCTGCCTGTTGTTATGCACTTCCTGCCTATTTAACCTGCCTGTTTCGTACTATTTGAGCTAATTTGATTTTGCACAACCTTTAGCTAAATCGAATCTGCCTGCTGTTATACACCTCCTGCCTATTCAAACCTGTCCATTTTGTATAATCTTACCTAATCTCACCTGCCTATTGTGTACAATCTGAGCTAAATTGCACCTGGCTATTTTGAACAACCCTTGCTAAATCGAATCTGCCGGCTGTTATGCACCCCTGCCTATTCGAACCTGCTTTCCTTGTACAATTTTAGCTAATTCTAAACACCCATTGCTTCTGAGCAACTGATTGACTCTGCATATGTACCCTCTTGCCAGCCTTTTTATAGTTATTACCACTTGTTTCATCAACTGCAAACCCGTATACAACCTCCCACACCGCCTACAGGCCAATATAGCTACACCACACCTGTAGATAGTGAGACATCTAGACTACGTCATGTGGCTACTGTCACCTGCTTGTCATCACATCTCTTATTGGGTCACCCTTGTGTACCTAATTGTTACTCATAGCATCGTACCCATTAACTCTGCCAAGACTGACCGCTACTCCCCCTCCCTACATCTTTGCACCATGTTGCACAGCACTAGCATCTTAGTCAACCCATACCTCAATGACCCAGCCTTGTGGCTCCAACATTTTGCTACTAAAACCACACCTAATCAACCATGCACTCTCCAGCTTAGGAATATCAGACTCAGATCTAGACTACCTTATGCCCCATGTACCCAGCGCAGCTGCACCAACACCACACAGTCCACTATACAGATAACACCTTACCTCCCCACCTCTATTAATGAACTCAAGGGTGCCCTCATCAATGCTAGATCCATCACGGCCCATGCTTTGGATATTACAGACTTAATTACAGACCATAACCTTGACTTCATCTCTATTACCGAAACCTGGCTTCATGCAGCCTCCGGCCCACTCCTCGCCCTCACCATCCCGAACGGCTACACTATCAATAGAATTGACAGACAATCTTCCTCATCCAAAGGAGGTGGAGTCGCATTCATACATAGGGACAACATCACTATGAGAACCGTCCCCAACACTCTCTCTGCTGAATCGCTATCGGTGAAAATCCCCCTCTCTCCGACTAACACTGCAACCATACACCTCATTTACAGAACTCCAGGACCACTTGGATCCTTCACAGACGACATTACGTCCATCTTGGCGAACAACACTAAACCCAAGTCTCAGATGACAATACTAGGTGACCTTAACCTCGGCCTAACCGACATTAAGGACCAAATGGCCACGGAGGTCGCCTCCACTCTCGACAATCTAGGCTTCCAGCAGCATATTCTTGAACCCACCCACAACAAGGGCAGAAAGCTTGACTGGATCACCGATCTCAATTGCAACATCTCGATAAGCGCTAACCAAGCTTGTGCTTGGTCAGACCATCACATTATTATCTTCCAATTACCAGCCACTAATCCCCATACCAAAACCACCATAGCCCCCGCTATTCCTACTAGGAACAAAAGAGACATTACCAGGGACAAACTTCTCCCTTTCATCCTCCCTATCCTCAACAACTGTGCATTTCTGCACAAAGACCCTACTGTCCTAGTAGACACCTTTAACCAAACATTGCGTAGAGCTATTGACACCATAGTTCCGCTTAAACTTCGTAAAGCCAAACAACAAGCCCATCTGAACTCTTGGTTCACCCCACAGCTTAGAGTCCTGCATATAGAAAAGGGCAGAGCTGAAGCTCTTTGGAAAAGCCACCCATGTAACTCCAATAAAGACTGTCTTGCTATCACTTCCCTTAACTATAAGGAAGCGATCCTGCACGCCTATAAAGAAACCTATAATAAGCGGATATCTCAAGCGGAATCTAACACGAAGGAGCTATTTACAATCCTCAAATAATTAGAATCCCCTTCCCCTGCACTTGATTCCTGCAGCAAGGATAACACGTGGTGCAATAACATCCAAAGCGCCCCCCTAAACAAAATCACCACCTTACAATCTAAAATCAATGCCAAACAAACCACCCTTATTTCCTCTCCCCTACCCAAACTAGTGTCGCCCACCACAGCTTCCTTCACCCACACTCCTTTCAGCTTCACCCCACTTACCATCTGAGAGGTGGAACATATTATCTGCAACTTAAAACCATCCAATTGCCAAGGTGACTCCTGCCCAGCACCTATCATTAAGGAATCGGCACATGACTTGGCGCCCTTTATAACAACGTTTATCAACTCATCGTTCCAATCTGGAATGGTACCTAACAACTTGAAGGATGCCTCGGGTAAAAAACGACTCTAGACCCTGGAGTATCCACAAACTACAGACCCATCACTACTGTCTCATTCCTTCTAAAAATATTAGACAGAGCAGCATACCTACAGTTACAGAACTATCTGGAAACTAACAACCTCCTCGGCACTAGACAATCTGGTTTTAGACCCAAACACGGTACAGAAACAGCTCTCTAGACCTTAAAACTCAAATTGAGGACCTAAAAGACAATGGCAAACTTGCGCTCCTACTCTTATTTGACTTATCCGCTGCCTTCGACTTGGTCAATCACCAAATCCTATGTCAGCACCTAAAATCTGCTGCCCATTTCTCGGACAATGCCATCAATTGGATTAGGTTATTCATTGACAATAGGCAAATGAGAGTCTTCTCACCTACCACTTCTGCAGATCCTGCATCAGTCCCCTGCGGAGACCCTCAGGGGTCGTGTGTCTCCCCCAAACTCTACAATGTATTTACCAAACCACTGTTCGATGTGCTTGACTATCTGGGTGTCACCTACACCAATTATGCAAATGACACGCAGATATTCCCATTACCGGTGAATACATTGTCGACTCTAAAGCTCTGAACAACATTTACCAAGTCATTCAAGCGTGGATGGCCCAACATGAGTTGTGTCTCAATGATGATAAGACATAGCTCCTCATCTTGGGAACACAACAGAGACTAAAGAAACTGAACCCATTGTTCAGCTCTTTCACTATTGACGGTAACTCCATCAAAGTATCTAAAGATACAGGAATCTACCTCGATTCCACACTCGCCCTTACCCGACAAACCAATGCAGTTGTAGCTGCCTCGGCCTACACCTGCAAGTTGATCACAGCCTGCCGACCATTCCTCACCACACAAAATTGCATCACTGTGGCCAGGCCACTGGTTATGTCCAAATTGGACTATTGCAATGCTTTGTACCAAGGCACTAATCAACGGAACCTCAACAAACTCCAGATCACCCAAAACAGTGCCATCAGAGCGGCCCTCAACATCCCCAGATCAGCCCACATCTCAGAAACCAGGAAGAACCTTCACTGGTTATCAGTCTCCCAAAGGATCTCCCTGAAAACATTGGCCCTCGCTTACAAATGCGTAAATAACCAGGCCCCTATCTATCTAGCTTCCCGTTTCACCCAGTACATTCCTACGCAGACTCTGAGATCCGCCCAAACTCAAGGTCTCACAATCCCCAGATATAAGCTGCAAACAGCTGGAGGTGTCAGCTTCCCAGTCCAGGCGGCTAAACTCTGGAACACTCTGCCACTCGCCATTAGAAATCTGCCTTCATTCAACTCATTCAAACACAAAGCAAAGCTCTGGCTAACCACCACACATGAACTATTGGTTACAGCCTGACTCTCAGCATGACCGTGGGGTCTATTTACTGCTCTGAATGATACTGCTCCATTGTATAAACTGTTTGCTACGTTAACTGTAACTATGCCTCGATTGTAACCACTCGTCTGATTATGTGTCATTCTTGTAATCTACCGTTGAAGATATGCGCCCGGTTGCCTTCGGGCCTGGCTGCGCTATACAAATAAAACAAATACAAATTTACAAACATGTTTGCAATGGGACTTTTCCCATGTTAAAGCACTTTTGAAAATCAGACCCTAAATATATAGTAAGACGAATCCTTTGCAAAATTAACTGTCTTCATGAAAATTGTTATGTAATACGTTTGCATTACTAATACGTGTGCTGGGTAAAGATGTGTATCCACAACTTTACATTAGTATTATTTACATTTAAAAAAAAATAAAAATAAGCACGTATCTTTAAAATTCACTGTGTGTGATAAATAATCTTTCCTATGCTGACATGCAATGCTTTATGTATTTCTGATATCCTCTTACAGCAACATGTGCACTGAATAAAGGAGGTGAAAACAGCAATGCTCTTCTTACTTTTAATACAAAAACGATGAAACTTATCGTCATTTTCATAATAATATCACGCGTTACCTCATACCACTTAAACAATAACACAATATATACAAGTTGTTCCAGTCCAGCCCTCCCTCCCCTCCCCCAGCAGCACGCGGCTGCCCTGTGGCGCAGAGATCTGCACTGTGCATACCAGGAATTCCAGAAGTGGCATTAAGCTTCCCGAAAGCTGTGCAAGCTAAAAAGCTTAATGGATTTTTAATGGATGCTTTGCAGACGGATGCAGGGGGTGTTCAAGCTTGTACGAAATATGAAACATTGATTACTTTCAATCCTACAAAGTAATATAAGAAGTGCCTAATAAAAGGAGTTTGTTCGTAAAGCCTGCATTTGAGTCTGTAATTTAATCTGGACACTACTACTGTGGTTTACCAGAAGTACAACAGGAGCAATAAATCCGTGACTACATAGCGTGCGGCTCATGTTAATGTCTCTCTTCCTCGTGTAATGTCAAGCCTGCAGCTAGATTTCACTCGGTGGCTGGATATGGCCGCTCTGATTACATTGACAGTGCATTTCCCATAGAATGATCTTTTTTTTTTAAAAAATCCATTGATGAAGGCGAGGTAGTATGCAGACAATACACCAGACAGACTGGGTCACAGATTCAAACAGCAGAACCCAGCAGATTTGAACATGGAGCAGACATTAATCATTAATTGTCGGTGTACACAAGAAACGGTTTCAGTGTTTTGTGCATGCGATCGGTCTTACGGTCTCTCTTTCCCGATATGACCTGTTGAGAAATTGAGACCACCGACCATGCACAGTTCTTCACATCACATGTTGCGTGAATGGATTTATTTTGCAACCCATTTCAAGTGCACTTCACTGCAATGTGTTTCAGACACTACCCGTGGGTGTGTGCATGTCTTGAAGGTCATTTGTGGCATCAGGAGCAATTCATGTCAGAGGGTGTGTCCTTGCTTCTGTGATGTTGACGTTTTTACTCTGCAATCATAATGGCCCTTCAACTATAGTGTTTACATTGAATTGACCATGTTTTTTTTTCTCTACACACTGTTAAACATAACTGTGCTTACGAAAGCCTTTCCAGTGACTTTTTATCATACACACTAACATACCTAGAGTGCATACCGTGCGCTTTGCATGGGGTATGCCGTCAGACATGTCCTGGCCACAACAGACACTCAATGTGCCAATTCAGCCATTCACCAGAAACATCAAGGACAAATGACGTTCCCACTGGGCTTGAACTTCCACCGTAACCAGTTGTAATTGTGCCCAGGGCATGGCTGGATCCCATTGTCAACTCAAAGAGCCTGGGCGATATTGCCCTGTGACCATGCCCTTGCCACTTATAAGATGCCAGACACCCTCTGGTCTTTGCCTATGGATATGCCCAGTCACCACAAACAGTTGAATGAGCTGCATATTCATGGTCCTTGGCATGGCACAGAGCAAAAAGGACCTCAGTCACCTAAAAGACACCCAATGTGCCCACTGGGCATGGTCCCAAACCATACTCAATGATGACGTTGCAGACTGGTCCATAACCCTGACCATGCACAGTGAAGAATCTGGCAAAGGCTTGAAAGCTCTGGCTTTTATTTTGTTTTTTAATACAATTATGTGGGTCTCTAAAAGGGAAATCTGCTAATCATATTCCCCTGTCATGAACTCCATACTAAATGCGTATTGTGAACTTGTGCCCTTCTCCATCAGTATCCTGACTCGCAGCACCTGCTCTACCAGTGGCACAGAGCAGGTTCAGAGGTAATAGGTGCACTCTTGACAACAGCAGCAGTGACATTCAAGTCTCTGCAGTGCAGGGACCGCATTTAAAATATGCACCCCTGTTCCAAAAACCCTAGAATTATGGGTATACCTCCTTGTGGAAGAATATATTTTAAACATAAGCCATACCTGAGGTAGGGTATGGTGAATGGTATTCTCATAATTATGACAGCCACATCCAATGGGATTTTGCAGATGTGTCAGCCCTGTGCACCCATTTCATCTGTGGAAGGATTATGTATATTCCTCCTAGAGAAAGTCCGCCCCTGTCCACTGACAGGACTGTAGCCTTGGGGAATTGCTTCTCTTAGTTCCTTTGTAAAGGGCGGGTAACACCCTTTCCCACAGAACAGCTACTCCACAGAACACTGGCCAAACACAACCGAACAACCAAGAACTGAAAAGAAGGTACTATTGACTGCAAACTGCAAACTGCCCTTGTGCTCCATTTTTGGGCTCTTGAGACGAGTTAGGTCACTTTGAACCTGTAGAGAAGCCCCTCCATGCTCACACCAGAAACAATACAACCCACTAGGGAAAAAGGACCAGCACACCTTTTGCAAGGAGAACAAGGTTTATTCACCTAAAAACAAGTGTGCAATAGCAAAGAACTCTGATGCCACGGGCCCCCTGACAAAATCAGTATAAGAAATGTTTTTTAAAGGTACAAAGTGTCCTGATGTACATTACATAGGTTACAAATCCAAGTAGCTAGTTGGTGTGACTCTATACCTAGGCGGCCTGCTCCATATGGGATGCCAGGTCATTGGTCCCAGCTTCGCCTGCTCATCTTCTTCCATGTGGGACTCTTCTTTGTGCGTCATCAAGCTTGGAGCTCCTAAATGGCAATAATTAATACAACTCAGTTAATCCCCTATCTGTGGCCTAATCTACACCTGGTACTGCATGCATGGACTCCTACAAGAATTAATTTTTGTCATTGCAGACTGGCATTTATGATATTGCTGTCAATTCCTAATGTTGGGCTTGTCTTTGCCTTTGCAAGCTATTTGGACGTGGCTTGCAATCGCAGATCTAAATTACTGACCACGTAGCTTAACCATGCTCAATTTATATTTGCGTTGTAACATATACGTCTTTTATGATTTTAATTTGTACAGACTCTAATGTAATCCAAGCATTTTGTTTATGTTGGAGACATTCAAATGCAGGGCAAAAACAACCAGGCACAACAAAATCGACATTGCTTCAATAGACCTGGCCCACGCATTTGACTCGATATCTAGAAACTGGCTCTGGAAGAAGCTGACAACCTGGGGCTGCCTGATAGATCTAAGAGAGGCACTGGCACAACTACACTCTGGAACATAGATAAGAGTAAGGCTGGACAGATCTGGAACACTGTTAAGAGGAATTAAGACCACAAAGGGGATCAAACAAGGATGCAGATTGCCACCAGCCATTTTCAATTTATATATATCCGACGTAGAGGAGGCTTTTGAGGACGTAAGATGCTTCCCTGCAAAAATTGCTGGAACATCAGTGGGAAGTCTTCTTTACGCAGACAACCTCCTTATACTTGACCAAACTGAAATAGGGCTGCACCGACAACTGAACCATCTGTCCACATACATGGACGTAAACGTGTTAAGAGTAAATCCAAAGAAATCAAAAATCTTGACGATTGGTGACACAAGGGGCCCTAGACGCTTAAAGAGAAGTTGGCACTTGCAGGGGGAGAAAATCCAGAGGTACAGTCCATGCAGTACATAGGACTAACTTTAAACACCAGCACGGCTGACTCCCACAGAGAAGCCATTGTGAAATATTAAAAAAAAACCTGGCTACTCAGGTGAGAATTATCAACCGTAAATACAGCAATTTCTCACGATTACCAGTTATCAACTTTTATAAATTAAAGGTGATGCCTATATTAACTTATGGCTCAGAAGCACAATTGAAACTCCCAAGGTCTGTTTGGACTCAAGTGGAGGGATGTTTTTGGAGACGAGTTTTGGATATGCCCATATCTCTGCCGATAGAGGTGATAAGAAGAGTGATGGGCACAGTCTCACTTTACACCACTATGGTGTGGAAATCTTTGTCCTTTTTGAGAAAGTGCCTAAATCCTTCAGGAGAAGATGGATTCTTGCATAAGGCCTTGATTAACAACAGTGAAAAGCCGCTTAATGAATGGAGGAACATATGTGACAAAATCGTGAAAAACGCAGCTTTAAACGAAGAGCTATAATTGCAAACCCGGACATGGTTAAGAAAAAGCAATTCGAACTAGACTGGATCTCTACAGGAGAACGGATTTGATTAATGAACAATGAGGAAGCAATATACCGAGACAGTAGGAAACAGAAGGAAATGAGGAGATCTCCCTAGATATTTGAGCAAATTTCCTTCACCTATTCTGAGGCAAGACTTTATGAGATTCTGCTTAAGCTTTATCCAATGAGGGAAGTTACGGAGAGATGGAAACCGAAACTGGTTCGTAACTATGATTGTCGGCTCTATCAAGATCCTCAGGAAACTTTTCAGTGATGTTTTCTTCTCCTGTGGCAACAATAATGGGCAATTTGCTCCTTTCTGTCACTATGGGCTGGCTCACATAAAGGAAAGCAGGTATGTCTATGCAAGGCGTTCTGTTCTCTTGTCACAAAAGGTCATGTGTCCCTATCTATAATTGTGCTTTGTGCTTTGCCAAATGTTCACCTGTTGACATCTATGCTTTTGTGTTTTCCTACACAAAAACAGTCAAATGGACCTTCCTGCTTTTTGATGAAAATATTGACTACTCTGAATAAAAAGCACTGGCTCCCAGTAGAATGTTCCCTATTTCTCCCAACATATCCAGGGCCATTCCCATTCCAATGAGTCTGATAGGACTCCATGGAAGGAATTGCTGGTATTACCGGCACCAGTGATACCGGTATTCTTTGGTGGTGGGGTGCTGGAATTACCGGCAGCTCGGATCTGGAAACGTAAATAGAATTACCAGCATGTTAATTCCAGACGGCCAAATTTATAATGAGTCTCTCTCTCTCTCTCTCTCTCTCTCTCTCTCTCTCTCTCTCTCTCTCTCTCTCACACACACACACACACCACACACACACACACAGAAAAAGGTGACTGCATGTAGAGATAGGCTATGAAATTCAAACTGAAAACGAATAAGGCCCCTCGTTGATTCACAATATAAAGAGTGAGGGAGCAAACTTCTCTTTTAAAAGAGCAAGGTGCAGTCCTTGTTTGCCAGGAATTAAAAAAAAATGAAAACATTCTGGGAGAGTTGTACGGGCAAGTGGATGGATCACACATGCCGTCAATCTGAACATGTTTTCATTCATTATACAACAGACACAATGAATGTCTCGCCATAAATAGGAAGTTCAATGAAAGGACACCTTGAACTTATGAACTCAGTTGTGAAAATGGAAAAGCTTTTGCCCTTTTCCTGCACTTGTTGTCATCCTTGTTATTCATTTTTCTGCTGAGGTACATTATTCTTCATTAAACATTTACATCACTTGTCCCTTGACTCCCCGCTACTCTGAGCACGTCCTTACTGTATGTGTCCTTAACTGCCTCTTTGGTCTGAACCACTGTGGCTACTTGTACTACCCAAGTGACAGAAGCACATCAACCCGACTTTACAGTATGACTTATTTAATAAGACTGAGTGATTCCGTTGCTTTTCTGAGATTCCTAAAACAGAACAATCTCAATTTCACTAAAATGGCTTAACTTTTAAAATCAGTGTCATTACTGAATCGATGCACATTCATGACACTTATGTGGCTTGTTAAGTCCAAACCAACACTCTACACTATTTGTAAAAGAGGCTATTTTGCATAAGCTTGGAGCGTCTCATAAGAACACTAAGTGAGGGTTTAAACGATCGAATGCATGCAGTTAATACAACAACATCGAACTATACCTACAACAGGTACATTAATTAAGGATCCCAAAAATCAGTACTTTCTTCGACACTGAAGACACATTCTCACACTATGCAAGGCAGCCTTCATAGATTTGCAACGTTTGCGTATAGTGTTGAAAGGGGGCCAGCAGGTACGCTTTACGACGGTCAGTATATAAAACACTGCAATTATTTTTCTGTTCAAAGTAAATTGGAAAATTAATCGACGTGTTTGAATTTTGCATCCTTTTTTCTCCATTAGGTGAGAGTTTGGACTTCACCGTTTCAGTATTTCAGTATTTAAATTAGGACTGTGCATATCCAAGAGCAACCGTCTCAGCAATGTTACGAGCACTCCTCTGTCTGATAATGTGGTGGGGGGTCTCATGCCGGGAACACCGAGACGCATGCACACATATGTACACTGCACAGTACACACATGCCACACCACCACACATGACCCACACACATGCACGTGCACCCTCCACCCTGCATACCGCCCCATGATTGTCGTAGAGGACACGTTTAGGGAAAATAAAGATTTGCAGTTCCTTTTATCATCTTACCAAATGCCAAGCAGATCTACTGGCCAGCATTGGCCACCTCTGAGGCCTAGATACCAACGAATTATGCCCAGAGTTCATGGACTGGTGAATGTGTGCATCCGCCTCCGCTGCTTCCTGCAAAATTAGAACACACACATAGGCATTTGTCCCAAGGTTCACAACACGTTTTCAAAGATATTCTGTTGTCTTCCACTAAATGTTTACATCAAGCCGGGACTCTTAGAGAGATAGGAGTTCTGTCCGGTGATGTTTTGAAAGTGACCACCATTTCCTTGACATGTCTATGGTCACTGTGTGTTTCCTGAGGATATTATGCATGTACAGCGTCTATGCCTTCTGTTCCCTTTCTCTGCATCCATCTTTCACTTTCCTTCTGTACTCTCAATGAAACAATGCGATGCAATGAATCGAAGGAAACAAAGAACAAAGAAAGGAAGCATAGTGAGAGGTAACTAAACAGAAATAAAGAAATAATGGTTCAAAGAAGGGAAATAAAAAGCATGCAGAGAAAATTAAAGCGTATGAGCACTCTGTGAACACATTAGAAACATAAACCAGTTCTGGACAAGGAAAATTAGACTCCTATGTACTGTTTGGCGAAAGCGTTATATACATAAATACAATACAAATAATAAAATACATTAACACTGCTACACACGAGTGAAAAAAGGAATACTCATAAGAACAAAAATAACAATGATGACCGTTTTATGTGGCCCAAGACAGTATTAATCCATTGGAAAAGTATGTGCTGAATAGCCATGTTTCCTGGGATTGACAAGTGGCTTCAGTCAGCAGCGCTACTCTGTGTCTTTTGGTTCTCCTGTCATTTTTCTGTCAGCTGTTACGGTGCTTTTAGGCTCTGCCTCCGACATTGCAAAACTAAATTTCACTGCGAAGTGGAACGCAAAGTGGACTGAGAAGTGGCTGCAGTCGGCAATCTGCGATTCGGTGGAGAGGGAATTCTTTGGTGAGGTCCTACTAAAATTTGAGGAACAACCTGGCATTCCGGAATGGCATGATGGCAGACGTGATGTTTAAATTGAATTGTATAGTGTGCTTCATATGTGCCCCGAGTGCCATTAAGAGTGCTAGCAATGCAAACGTCTCGCAACGGCCCCAGGAGTGCCTTTCTGCGTGCATGCTGGCGAGCCTTCCAGGGTGGAAGTGTTTCAGCTCCAAAGGCCGGTATGAGCACTTAGACTTAGATGGATATAGAGCCAGAAGTGGAGAGTCAGGTGCCGATCGGGGGGTGCCTGCCAGTGGAAAGACAAGTCATGGTCAGGAGGTCACTTATGGAGACACCTCGTTTAGTGGTAACACCCTGAATGATATGGTTTCAATTGAGTAATCTCCCCATAACAATAAGGCTAGTCCCGAGCAAGAGGTCACAGAGGTTGTCAAGCGGCAGAATGAAAGTGGCAGACAACTACCTCATCCCCTGACAAACTGTCCTGCCGCCTACTCTAAAGGCAATACCATATTTCCATCTGCTCCACAAAAAGAGCTCATGTCTAAGTTCACATCTCTTGACCCACAAACACGGCCAAACTCTTTAAAATCTGCAAGGAACTCATTAAACCCTTCCGCAGTCTTCTCTTCTCCTCCTTCCCAGGCTCCACACTGGCCTCCCACTTTTCCTACAAAACTCTTGACATCCTGTCCTCTCTGTCATCTGCTCCTTCTCTTCACCCCCTCCTTCCATCAACTCCTTGGACCCCCGTCCACTTCTTTCCATACTCTCCTCCCTCTTTCCCATTGCATCAGACTAGATCTCTAGAGCTGTCCACTCTATAAAAGTCTTGTCTAAACAGGTCCTACACTGTTCCTCCAGAACCATCAAGGACAACATCGACACTCTCACCCCTGCCTTGGCTGACCTCTGCAATCACTCTTTTGCCACTAGCTCTTTCCTGCATCCCGTCAAGCACTCCCATGTGCACCCTCTCCTAAAAATGCCATCTGCTTACCCCTCTTGTCCGGCTAATTATCAACCTATCTCTATCACCCCTTTCTTGGGAAAACTCCCCCAACTGACCCTCCACACCAAAATGGTTGACTGCCTTCATGACCACCAGTCAAGTTTCAGGGTAGCCAGAGGCACTGAAACTGCTCTCCTGAATACCCAAGAAGACCTACTCTCTAATCCAGACTCTAGCTCTCCTTCTGTTCTGATACTCCTCGATTACTCCTCTGATTTTGACACTGTCAACCAGTACATCCACATAAACCGTCTCCCTGATACCCTAGGCATCAAGGACAGGGCACTTGCATGGCTTACCTATTTTCTCTCTAACAGACCCTCCCAAGTTCAAATGGGTCCTTTTCTCTCCCCATCTCACTCTCTCCCTGTGGCGTCCCTCAGAGCTATATCCAATTGCTATGGTTCTTCAATATCTACCTTGCCCCTCTGGCCCAATTGATCTCCACCTACTCTCTTCACTTCCAGTGTTACGCAGATGATTCACAGCTCTTTTTCGGGTGCCTTACCCTTCCTCCTTGTCGTGCCTTATACCTGACTGCTAGTCAAGCATGGTGCTCTGCCAATGATCTCTGCCTCAACACCAGCAAGATAGAGAGCCCTCTCATTGGGATACCTGCTCCTAGTTTCCCCCTAACTCTCAGGCCAGACTCCTTGAGCCCCCTCCCCTCACCCACTTGTGAAGCAACAAACCTTGGATCATCTTTGGCTCCTCTCTCACCTTCTCTCCTCACATCACGGACCTTGCCAAGAAGTCCAACTTTCAGCTTCATTTCCTCAGGGGCATTCTACCTTTCCTCACCTTCCCCCAGAAGCTCAATGCCTCCAGAACCCCGGTTCTCTCTAGGATTGACTACTGCAACATCCTCTTCCTCAACCTGCCTCCTTCCACCTTTTGCCCTCCTCCAACTTATCCAGCACAGACATATCTTTGGCCTCCAACCCAGAGACCGCATCTCTACAGCCCTAAAATCTCTCCACTGATTCCATGTGACAGCAAGGATCAAATTCGAAACCCGTTGCATCATCCACAAGGCTGTCTGGGGCCTGGGACCTGTCTACATCCAGCTTTCCCACCCAAAATACCACCCAGACAGAATCTTTCAGTCTTCTGGTTCCAACTCTCTGCAGGTCAAATGTTTCTCCAAGCAGAGAGTGGGAGGTAGATAACTCTCCTCGGCTGGTGCATCCCTCTCGAACAGCCTACCTTCCCCCTCAGACTTGAGGCGGATCTTCTAAAGTTACAGAAACATCTCAAGACTTTCATTTTCTCCTCATCCTTCCGTCTCTCCCTCCTATGCTAATCACCCCACCTGCTTCTGCGACTGGTGCCTGGTCCCCTCAGAGTCATACAGGGACCAGACAACCCCCCAACCAGTTCCTCCCAGCATCCTGTGCGAGCTCTTGCCCTCGGGCTCCCTTTCCCGGACTATCCCAACCCAGTCCTCCTGTACACTGCACTTTCCCACCCCTCTGCACTCTTTCCTCAGGCACTAGCCACCTTGGCCTGAACAGCAATGCCCCATTGATTTTTTCTTGTGATTCGCATTCCCAATTCTTGTCTTGGGGTGCCTGGAAACACTTGTGTATAGGTGCCATACAAATGTCCAAAAGATGAATAAAATAAAATAAACTATCTTAAAAGAAAATGCCAATCAAGTGCTAAACCCTCAGCAGGGGCAAAGGTTTTATTTGCAGAAGAACTGCCTAAAACTAATGTATGGGACAGAAATCTCTTTCAATCTAGTTGATTGGAGGGGAATAGAAGCTGTGATATGGCAAAGAGTCTTGTCCCTGCAAAATGCGGTGCCAGCAGGGTTTTTTTAGCACAAATTAGGGTTGATATCCCTGAAAACATGCAGGGACTGGAAAATGTGCAATTATACGCCAAACTGCTTGACCTCCATCCACGTCATTGTTTGAGTAACTTGCTAAGCAGACAAATGTCTACAGCTACCAAGCTTTGGATGAGTGGTCGAGATCTTGTAAGGATATTCTCAGTGCTGTAGATTCTTGTGACAGCGGGTTAATGTCTTTTCCACTTAAAATGAAAAAATAAATTAAGGAATGGGATTAACAACAGGGCCCTGATAATGCGTTATCACCCCGTTTATCATTTCCATCTGGGTATAAAGGCTTTTAATATTTTACTAGCTTATTTATGGAAACATAATGTAAGGACATTCAGGAATTCTTTCCTCAGATTCAGACTAAACCTGCACATGACTGTTAGGCAGAATTACATGCAGTACCCTTTGGGAACACTACACACAATTAAGACTACAGATGTAAGCACAATCTCACCTTTGGTATAAGTCCCTACTACACAGTTGTGTGGTAGCAGGGCTGAGCAGCCAGGCTTATGTCAGGAGGGATGTGAGCAGTACAAGGTGTTACACAAAGGACTTGCAATCACAGTGGTTCACACAAACACTTACTCAAGGTTTCCTGGTAAATAAACATTAAAATATTTACACATTTAGTTAGAACACATTCCACTAGTAATACACAACTCAATATCACTCTATAATACACTCCAGTACCAAACCAATATGTTTCTGAACAAGTTAGGCTCCCCTGAAGTCGGAGCAAAATGGCACTTCAGTAACTTTAAAAAATGTTTAAAAAGACAAAGGTTATAAGAATTAAACAAAAATACTTTGTCATACAGGGCAAATAATTTCAGTCACTACAAGAGGCAATTCAATTCAATAGGCCTGGGCCAAAGTCAATGGATCAGTGTCTTGGATAGGATAGCACAGTTCTGGTAGTAAACGGTTAAGTCTTTGCCAATGTTCTGTAGGGTGTCCTGACCCACGTTTAAGCTACCCTGCTACAACATTTGGTGCTGTGGGCTTAGGAAATTCAAGATGGCGGAAAACCCACATGTGCGCCGAAATCCAGGAAAGCTGCGCAGTTGTGCGCACACCAAAATGGTTACCTAACTTGCCACCCACCAGGGTAAAGAAAGGTCTTTGTTAACAAAATCCACTTTTACTGATGTCAAAAAGTTGCTGAAATCGTGACTCATTGGACCACTTTAAAGATTCAACCCTTTTTGTGGGGTTCCACATAACCATCTTACTGTAAGGAGCCCCATCAAAACAATGTTAAGCAAGGATTTACTACCATGTAAGAACCATTCCTGTTTAGAATGCATTAATCCAAGAAAATCCCAAAAATGGGTGCAGTACCAGTACTCACCACTATCCAAAAGCCGGCGTTTTAAAACCCACTGTGTGTTTTTCTGAAGGCAAGCAAAATGCCTATTTCAAACCTTGCAACATGTGCAAAATATTCACTGAACACCAGCAGACATTTGGCAGAATGGAGTTTTGTGTGCCTACAAAATCTGGGAAATGAAGAGCCCAAAAACAATGCTTATAACAAAAATGCTATGGAGTCAGCAGCTTAAGCCTAACTGCAACTGGATTTAAAACCACCAAAATCGAAAATGTTAAATTAAATGAGTGACCTATGTTTGGTGTCACATGCCTTTGTAACTGTTGAAATGTCATAGTTTTGCACTTAGAATCAGCATTCTAGCTGCATGTGTAAAATTACAAGTTATTTTAAAAGCAACAAAAAGTTAGCTGAAGGTCTGGCTTAAGGAACTTGATTTTGCCTAGCAACGGATCCCATCAGGAGTGAAACTTGAGTCACAACTATGTTCCCAGGCCAATGTTCCTTTTGCTGCCCACACTAAGGATATGCCATCTATCTGATAATTGAATTTCCTGTGCTCTGCCAGAGAGTGAACAAAGCCCTCTCCACTCAGGCAAAGGTTTTTATTACAGACGTCGTAAAAAGTGGCTTCCTCCTGGAGAAGCTGGGAGGGGCACTGCCTGTGAGAAGCAAGCTGGCTTGGCAGAAACTGGAAAGACTGGTTTCTGTACCATGTGACCTGAAAAGACACACCCCTGCAGCAAGGATATGGTTTTATAAAAAGGGGGATAATTCATAGTGCGGACATGTGAAAATTTTATAAATGATACCATAATTCTTGTGATTTTTCTGCCCACAGTTTAAGACGTGGTAGGAACCGGTGGTATGTTCAGGGGGGTTTTAGCGGAAAAGTGGATATTACTCTAAATGTGTGCATGTTAAAAATCTGAAACTTCATCAGTTAATGTCCCTACCCCCTGCACACATGTATGTAAAGTTGGGTCCATGTCGGAAATTGAAAAAGCAGTTAAAAAGTCAATTATGTACACTCTTTGAATGCAAGCTCCGAGAATGAGCAGATTTGGACATAGACATGGCTAAATTCAGCCACACCATGTATATGTAATTTCAAACAACTGTGTAACTCTGAAGTATGGATTTTGATCATATATATATTTGGGTGCACAGATGATAAGGGAGGTTGTTTCAAGAGATCATAAAATGACATCAATCTGACTCACAGTTCAGTTTGCCAATCAAGCGGAGGAATGGAAGCCTGACCAATGACAAATGAGAGGGGCAAGTCTAGTGATGCAACACACACACCCATTCTCAAGAAACAGATAAAAGCAGAGAGTCAGGACACATAGAGAGATTCAATTTCATCTGCCGCTGGAAGCCCTGCCGGAAAAATCCATACTTACCTCCATCAAACTCCAGAAAGCCAAACTAGAGACTTCAATCTATCCAGAGCAGAGACCAGACCAGAGAGAAAGCAGTGCTGTGCCTAGCAGAGACCAGACCAGAGAGAAAGCAGTGCTGTGCCTAGCAGAGACCAGACCAGAGAGAAAGCAGTGCTGTGCCTAGCCGAGACCAGACCAGGCGCTGTGAGCAGAATCCGGAAAGACCTGACCAGACTGAAGATCGTGACCAAGTCGCTTTCCTGTTCAAAATCTCTTGTGAGTACTTAGCAAAACTCAGAACACATCTCTTAGTTTAAATTCATCTAATTCAATCTATTTAACCTAAGTAGAACTGCCTCCTATCTGTCACCTGTCATTTCTAGTAAAATTTGTCATTTTGAAAAAGTGTGCGTTTAAAATTTACAAAACCAAAAACGACCTTTACTAAATTACTCATATCTCCGCAACCGTTTGGGCTAGAGACTTGCAATAACTTTCATTTGGAAGCTGAGATCCCAGGCTTTCCTAGGACCCCTAAAGGGTAGAGATAGTCCTTGCGGTTCCTTTGTAATAGCGCTCGGCGCATCCACGAATTTTGCCGCGATTTGCAATTTCTTCACATGTAAAAAAACTGCTGCTGCCTGATTTCATTTGCCAGAAATTCGTTTAACCTGCTAACTATCCCTGCATCATTGCTAGTGTGAGCCTGGACTAATATTAACTAGATACCACTCATCCTGAACCTCTAAAAGGGAATTAAGAGCGTTTCCAGCATATTTCTCATTCATTGCTAGCACCTATCAAAGCATTTGCCTGTGTTTTCAAACTTCTGTTTAAGCTTGCTGGATTGAACTGAATTACCGTTGATTGCATTTCTGAGAACTGTGTGTTTTCCTTCCATTTCCTTGCCTTGCATCAAGGGGGGGAGGGGAGTAGCCAGAGAAAAGTGATTACATTGTTTGGTTGAAATCATATTGCGTATTTTCTGTACTGCATTCATTGAATATTGCATCCACCTGAGCCTACATAAAGCATCCTCTACCACATTATACTTTTGTTCCTATTTACCAGTGTGCTACCTTATCCATTTCATGTCAACTCATTAGTGATTATAAGAAGTGTGCTAGTGCCAGATTCTCCGTTGTTGATCTTTATCATATCAGATTAAGTGTGCTATTCAATTATTAATTTATTATAAAGGGTCATATATATATCTATTGTTTAAATTATCAAATAAACCTTTTAAACTTGTAAAACAGAACTACTTCTTGGCTCAGTGGGGTCAGGGGGATTCCAAGAGAGGGGTGTTATATAGGGGTAGTCATCCAGAACGCATGAACTGGACCTAAAGATATATCAATAAGGGTTTTCATTCAGTATTCTAGACTAGGCGTTAACTTGGCTGTAGTGCTGAATTGAATCCTCTTACAAAGTGGGGGCTCGAGCCGAGACGTTGGGTTAGATTTACCAGTTGTGCAGCTTAATACAGTGTGCTAACTGACGGGATACATACACCCGGTCGGATCACCACGCTGCATTACGCTGTGAAGCATTCCTCAAAAGGGACACTCCAAGAAAAGTTCTGTTCTGCAAAAATAAAATACTAACTTCTGTAAGTCAGGACAGAGACCAATCTCTAGAATGACGACCTTAGCAGACATGAAAATAGCCAGAGAGCACCTCTTGCATAAGCTATTTGTGAGAGGTGAATGGACCGAACAGGGCCAGGATGTGTGGTTGCAGGCCATCACACAACAGGTCACTGAAACAGGGTCAGATATATATAGAGATCAGGGTCCCTTACATGTGGCCCTGAGTGAACTATATATGGCTCCTAAAGCCAAAGAGGAACACAATAAGATCGCCAGGATAGCAGCATACCTGTACCTATATATGGGAGACATGCAGGATAGATGTGCTGAAAGCCAAAATCTGGCAAATAGGCAACAGATGGCATTACAGAAGGTCCAATCTGATCTGGACTCTTCTGAGCAGAGGCTGCAGAGGAGCCAGGAGTCAGAAAATGACAGCAGACTGTACATTACTAAAATAAAGGAGGATATGGATGTGCTGCAAAAGGAAAAGTCAGAACAGGATACTAGATTTCTGGCCCTGCAGAAGGAGCACCAAGACAGTTTGGACTCCTTACTGCAGAGCCAGAAAAAGCTGGAGCAACAGATCAATTTCAACAGGGCATGCACAGAGCAGGTAGCCACCCTGCAAATCCAACTAGACAGAGAGAAAGAGGAGAGCAATAAACTGATCCTGAAAGACCTGGATACCCAGGCAGAGTTTGATCAGGAGCGCCAGAAAGCTGGTGCCTTCCAAAGGCAAAGGGACGACCTGGCGGCACAAATGCAGGCTCTTAGTCAGGAAAGAGACGCCTTAGGCCAGGAAGTCTGCCATTTAAAAAGGAAAATGGAAGAAAATCACCTGGCCCACCAGGGACTGGGTGACCTCCAAAAAGAAAACCAGAACTTGCTAGAGCACACCAGGAGGGTGGAGGATGCTCTAGCAAGAAAGGAGCAGGCCAATAGGGACACAGCTCAGGAGGTAACCCTCCTGCAGCAAAGACTGGCCCAGTTCTCCAGGACCAACCAGGAAGCACAGAGGGAAAATGAGGCCCTCTGTCAACACAATGATAGGCTCCAACAGCAGGTAGCGATGCAGGAGAGACTGATAGAGTCGAGTAAGGCCTTAACTGAGGAACTGAAGGCACAAATGCAGGCTCTTGCATTGCAACAGGGAGCAGGGGCGGATAGAGATGAGGTTCGCTGGGAAATGGAAACTCCGGAGCATAACCTCAGGAGCCCTAGTACCAGAGGCCCTCATACCTCTCAGTCCCTGGACTCTGCCACCCCCATGTTCCCTGGCGCACATGAGCACAGGGCCACAGGGATGGCAGATTACTATCCAGCTAAGAGTATGGGGCTCATAGGCCAGAACCACTCAGGAATGGAGGGGTGGGCATCCGGGTATGGGCACCCAAGTACAATACAGTTCAGTGGGGAACCCCAGGAGAGTAGGCCCATTAAGGGCATCCTGAAAACCTCTGCCCAGTTAGGTCAGTGGAGGGGGTACCCATCAAATCCTGACAGCAAGGAGGAATCTGAAGACTCCTCTGAACTGCGCAGGACACAGGAGACCAGGTCCCCACATTCTGCCAGCCATTCCCAGGCTCGCAGAATCCGGGAAAACCTGGAAGAACAGACGGGAACCTCTGGGAGCAGTGCCTCTGAGTCCGACGAAGAATGGACAAGGGTTACCCGAACCAAAAAGGCCAATAAGGCAAAAAGGGCCTTGCTCAAGGACCCCTTAAAGCAGATTAAGGCGATCAGGAGCGTCATCACGCCTTACCATAAGAACGCTAAGTATTCTGTTTGGGAGCACTTAGAGTTGTTTGAACAAATGATGGAGACTTTCCATTTGAAGGACAGCCAAAGCTGCATTCAATATGTAAAGTGGACCTTCTCCCCGGAATACTCCAGTTTCTTTGCGGGGCTGGAGGACCAAAATCATTTAAGATGGTCCACCTATAAGGCGGCCATCCTGAAACATTTTTCTGTTCACAGAAATCCTCAAGAGGCTCGCAAGGCAGCCTACAATTTGCAATGTGGGGAGGATCAGGCCCCACAAGAATTTGTGCAGGAGTTAAAGCGGGCTTTTGCACAGACCACAAGAAGGGTGCGCACGGATAGCCGTGAATTTATAAACACGTTTTTCCATGCCTTGCCCAAATATATCATGACCCAGCTCGTGAGGGATTTTCACGAGAAAAGATCTTTAGACTGGGTCATTGAACAGGCTACCCGCATCTATGAGGTGCAGAAGCCCATAGAAAATAAAAGCAATGCCCAGAAAAACCCCAAAGCCAACAGCACCCCTGCTGCTGCCAAGGTGGCAGAGGTAAAGGTCACCCCCGTTTTGGATTTGGAGATGGGGGGGCCTAAAAACCTACCTGCACCTAATAATGCTAGGCCCAGAAGGTCCTCGGGCCAGTCGCAGACAGGGAGCCAGGGAGGCAGCCCCACAAATGGGGTCCCTCGCTCTCCTGACTATGTAAGTCCTCGCTACAAAGGTAACAGACCCATCCTGGGTTATGTGTGGACTCCTCCAGCCCAAGGGGGGGGATCCAGCCAAGCACCTAACCCAGGGAACTTCCCTCCAAACTTCACACAGGAGGGCAGAAATTTACCAAACCCTGGGCAGAACTTTTTCCCCAGATATCCACCCGACTTCCAACCCCAAAATCATCCATCCTTCTTTCCTCAATTCCCTGAGCCCAGACCACTGAATCCGGGAGAGGGGAGGCCAAGGGTGGAGGGGTACCAAAATCTTCCCAACCAGGGGTACTACCAGAGGAGGGACAGCTACCCTTCCCGGGATCAGCCCAGGGGAGAAAACAGGGCCCCGTATCAGCCTGAGCGGGTTTCCCAGTTAGAGCGCCAGGTTCAAAACATGGCGCGGGATATGGGTCATATACTGAGGGCACAGCAGAACCCTCAGATCAGCATGCCGGCACAGAACGCACCCAACTCTGGACCTGGTGCTCCAGAACAATGACGGGGGCAGCACCCCGATAAATCACCGGTTCCCAGGGAGGAGGCACAAAGGGAAGGGGGGTGTAAAGCCTTGGAGGAAGCTTCCTTCCTCACTTGTAAACAGCCCCTGGAAACCCAGGAACCGGAAACAAAATCTCTTGCCCCTGAAAGTCTGCCTCCTAAGGAGCAGAGGGGGGGTAGGAGAAACAAAAGACCCAAACAGACTCAGTTTGAGGAGGAGGTACAGATCTTCCAATTTGAGGGAGAGGGATCCTCAGAGGATCCTGGGAAAAGGATCTTCTCCTTCAGAGAGGGGGGAACTCCTCCCAAAGAAAAATGGGTCCCTAGGGATGCAAATCCAGACTGGGGAGATGTGGAGACTGAGCTACCGCCGCCCACCATCTCATCCCAGAACCAACAGCAAGAAAATCCCCTGGTTCAAACCCATCCTGGCGACTGCCTCCAAAAAGGGGGGGGCGGCCCAGAAACGGAGCCAGGGGAACCCACAATGGCTCTGATCTCCAGTTGCAAATTTTTTCTTTCAGATTCCCAAGACTCTCCACAGAATTCTGCCCAAATCTCCTCGCTAGCGATGTCCAAAACCAGAAAATTAGCCCACCAGTTGTCCAAAAATGTACATTATCTGTGCCCCCTTGAGGAGAAGGAGGGAAGATATTATGCCCCGGTACAAGTACAGGGGCAGGGTACAATCTCAGCACTGGTGGACACTGGATCTCAAGCTACCCTTCTGTCCAGAAGGGCCTTTGACGAACTGAATGCAGGAAGGGGAGAGAATTACCAAATTCCTCTCACCTCTCTTCCTGGACAACTGCAGAACTTTGACGGGAAGGAAATTCCCGTCGAGGGGACGGCAGACTTGGACATTAAGATCGGGCGACATAAGTTGAAACACCCGGTCATAGTTGTGACCCCAGAGGGCACCCCTTGTTTACTAGGGAATGACCTCCTGAGAAGGTTGTCACCCCTAATAGATTGCGTAAACAAGGTCCTCTGGACCCAGACTAGCCGACCAATAAAATTAAAACAGAGTGTCAACCATGTTAGTTTAAACGGCACATGCCACATGGTTGAACAAAAATCTGACCAAGTAGAATTTCACTTCCAGAATAGCCAAATTCCAGACGTGACAGTAATAGCAGTAGGACAACAGACTGGTGATGGGGGGTCCTCTCTATTTCTGAAAATCAACCTTCCTTCCAGTCTAAAGTGGTATTCCACGCTGGAAGGAAACACTCTGAAATTCTATACTAATCCACAATCTGAAACTCCCACTCCTATAGTCCAGAAAGATGTGAAATCAGCTCAGAGCCTGGCTGATATTCAGCAAATTGGAGAGCAGTTGTTCATCCCTGTTCAGTTAAATGATGGGAAGGACTCTGTTCTCGCTCGAGTGTGTGTGAACAACGGTAAGAGCTTCATCAGCGAAGCCATGTTTCGCCAACTCCCAAAAGATCCAGCCATTCCCACCTTCAAACTGATAGACAAATGGGAAATGGACCTGGAAGCACCTAATTCCAAACATCTCCTGCCAAGCAGGTGTATGCTCAAAATCTCCATTGGCAACAAGAGCATAGTCCACAATTGTTGGGTCGTGCGAGACGTCCCTGCCGCCTTTTACTTAGGCAGTGACATTCTCAATCGCTTTGCCATTAGTTTGGACCTAATAAACTTCAAAGCTTGGTCCCGATTTGCGGATAATCCCATGGGCTTTGATGATCCAGAAAAAGCATTTAGGTCAGCTCAATTGCTACCTTATGCAGTTGAAATTCAGGTTAAAGAGGAAGTCACCATCCCAGAAAGGACCCGACAATTCTCCCTGGAAGTGAAAGTTAAAAGGGGACAAGAGTTGAAAAACCCTGATGCTTACATACATCTAAATGCTTCTCTCCAACAGCAAGGGTTGGGGGTAAACCCGACTCCATTAGTCAACATAGAACATGACCCCATTCTAATAGAGGTGGATAACAGCGACTTAAAGAGTATTACTCTAGCCGCAGGCACCATTATTGGAATGGCGGTTGATGACCGACATTTCTCCATTGATCTTGTAAATGAACTGTTAGGACCCATCCCCAAGGACTGTTTTGACAGTGACAGTGATGACAACGCAACACCAGACAGGATTTTTACCCGGCATGGGGGGAACTTCCTGGTGTACACTTCCTGCCCCTATGGTAAGGAAGATGTGACCTGTGACTTCAGGAGGGATGAGGTGATTTTCCAGGTCCATGAGGGCTGCCTTTCCCACCTGAAGCCTCCGGTCCAAATCAGCACTCTGACCAGGGACTTCTCCACCCAGCTGGAGGAGGCCGCGGAGATAGCCAAACCAGAAGTCTTTCCAGGCTTCAGGCAGATGGTGGAAGAGAGAGTCAACCTAGCTGATGCCTGTGTGACTCTGGAACAAAAGCAAAAGTTGAAACAAGTTTTCTTGGATTTCCAAGATCTCTTTGCGGTAGACTCATATGACTGTGGTCGCACCGACATCCACACCACAACAATCCCCACGGACCCTGGCATGACTCCAGTGTTTGTGAAGCAATATCGCTTGCCTCTCGCATCAATGGAGTCCCTTACTGAAATAATTAAGAACCTTGAGTCCCGGGGAATAATCCGTCCAGTCCACAGCACCTTCAATAATCCGGTGCTGGGAATATTGAAGCCAAACGGCCAGTGGAGACTCTGCGCTGACCTCAGGGAGCTCAACAAACGGGTCCACACTTCCCGATGGCCTCTTCCCTACATTGACCAAGGGCTGGCCCAGATTCAGGGGTCACAGGTATTCACTGCAATAGACCTGACCAATGGATACTGGACCGTGCCTGTCATTAGGGAGGACCAATACAAGCTGGCTTTTACCTTTGGGGGCCAGCAGTACACATGGACCCGGACTCCCTTCGGATACCTTAACTCCGGTAATGAGTTCAATATTTTCCTACATAAGGCCATGCCCGACCTGGGTACGAGGGGTAACCTGGCTTATGTAGATGATGTCCTCATCAAAAGTTCATCTGTGGAGGAACACATAGCAGAGATCCGTTATGTTCTGACACAGTTGAGGGCCGCCGGAGCAAAACTTTCCTTTCAGAAAGCACAGTGGTGTAGAACCCGTGTTAATTTCTTGGGGCATGAGATTACTCCTCAGGGTCTCTGTCCCCAGGAAAAGAAAGTGGAAGCACTTCAGAAACTGAAAGACCCCACAACTCTGCGGGAACTAAGGAGCCTCCTTGGACTGACTAATTACAGCAGAAAGTTCATTGAGGGCTACGCAGAGATCACCAGACCCCTGATTCATCTCCTGAAGGGGGGGGTCAAGTGGGAATGGGGTCCAGAACAAGCCGAGGCAGTAAAACAACTCAAAAGAAGCCTCTCACAAGCGCCTTGCCTAGCTTACCCTGTCAGAAACAAGGAGTTCTTCCTGGAGACGGGGTTCTCTAATACGTGCTTGACGGCAGTATTATATCAAAAGCATGACAAGGTCAATAAAGTAATCTCCTATGCGAGCAAAACTTTATCCTCTGTGGAGGAAAAATTCAACGATTGTGAGAAGGCACTCCTGGCAACGGTGTGGGCATTGAAGAATTACCGCCCGTTTATCCAGGGGGAACACATCATAGTGGAGACTCCACACCAGCCTCTGCAATATCTCCAAAGTGACAGAATCCGGGCCGGAAATGTGAGTAATTCCCGAATTACTTCCTGGATTCTGTCAATGCAAGGCTTTCCTGTGGAGGTCAGATATGGCCAAAACAAGAAGAGTCCCCTCGCGCAAGGTCTGGCTGACTTGCATGATTGTGCCAGAGAAAACTGTCTCGAGGACGAAAGTCTAAAAATAAAGGACAACATGGAGGCATACCTTAATTCCCCCCACAAAGTCTTTGAAGAAGACAAGTGTGAGGGAATGCCCACTGTGTATGTGGATGGATGCTCTTACCATGTCGACAACAACGGGGAGAAAGAACTGGTGGCCGGCGTAGGGAATGCATGGGTGAATGAGTCCCCAGAACCCTCCGCTGGATACAAAATTGGTCCCCGAAGTAGTCAGGTGGCAGAATTGATGGCTGTGCATCAGGCCATCCTCACTGCTGTCCAGCATCAACTCCACGAACTGGTCATAATCACAGATTCGGATTATGTACGGAACGGGTTCGTGGAGCACCTGGTTAATTGGAAGACCAGAGGCATGGTATGTGCTAACAACAAACCCTTGAAACATGGGAAGTTGATCCAAAACATTGATGATCTGGTCACCTCGAATGGGATGACCATCTATTGGAAGAAGATCAAGGGTCATTCCAAAGTAGAGGGACCAGACAAAACTGGAAATGACTTAGCTGATCAGCTGGCCAAAACCGGGGCCATCCAAGGGGATCTAATTGAGATTGAGTCCCTGTTGGGGGAAATCCAGGTCACTGCCATCACTAGGTCCCAGACAAATGCTCACAACGACCTCTCAATTGCACAATGGAGTAAGGAGACCCCTGATGCTGATTTGATTACTGCTCAGAAGGGGGATCCAATAATTGGTAAATTTTACCAGCACCTTGAGGACCCTGAGAACTTTCCCCTGACGGATACCGATTACATTGGGAAAGAGGACCTAAGAGTGTTGATGAAATGTCCCAAAATGTTCCGGATCCAAGACGGTTTGTTGGTAAGGAAATCCAAAGCTGGCCACGATCAGTGGGTGGTTCCTACCTCATTCCGAAGCCTGATGTTAAGTCACGCCCATGATGCGGCCACTGCCGGTCATAGGGGGTTTCACACAACATTGGAAATCTTAAGAGAGGTTGCATACTGGCCACACATGGGGCAGGACCTCGACCAGTACCTGAAGGGTTGCCTTGTGTGTGCACAATTTCAGCCATCATCCCTCACACACCGTGCGCCTCTCCAAAAGCGGGGGATGACACTGCCATGGTCAGATTTACAAATCGACTTTGTAGGCCCTGTGATTCGCTCGGCTAGGGGGAATAAGTACATGTTGACCGTGACATGCTTGTTTACCAAGTGGGTGGAATGTCTCCCAGCCCCAAATTGCAAGGCAGAAACTGCAGCTGCCTTGATGATTAACCACATCTTTTCCCGTTTTGGTCTACCTCAAAGGATTGAGTCAGACAGAGGTAGCCACTTCACCAGCGAAGTAATGACAAAGATGTGGGAGATACTGGGGGTCAAGAGAAAGCTGCATATTGCTTATAGACCAGCTTCTTCTGGGGCAGTAGAGAGATATAACCGGACAATCGTGAGCATATTAAAGAAGTTTGTGGCAGATTCTGGGCCAAGTTGGGATATCCGATTACCTCTGGTCCTAATGGCCATCAGATCTACCCCTTCATCTGCAACCAAAATGTCACCATTTGAGTTGATGACTGGGCGCAAGATGGTGCTTCCGCAGCATTTGCTCTACAGGACCCAAGAGCAGACACTGATAAATGCCTCCACTACTCATGAGTATGTAGAGAATTTAAGGAAACACCTCCAACATGCTTTTGCTTATGCTCAGCGGAATCTAGAAAGATCGACTGATAGCATGAAGACCCATTATGACCTGAAAACTTCCAGGAAGGAATATCAGGTGGGAGA
This sequence comes from Ambystoma mexicanum, assembly GCF_040938575.1. Lineage (NCBI taxonomy): Eukaryota > Metazoa > Chordata > Amphibia > Caudata > Ambystomatidae > Ambystoma > Ambystoma mexicanum. The sequence goes on from NC_090927.1 coordinate 330,986,940, forward strand.
CCGGGTCTATCTATACAACTTCCAAAGGAACCAGGCCAAGCAGCGCAAATTTTTGCCTACATGGAAGGGACCCTTTGAGATCGTCGATAAGATCTCCCGTGTGGCCTACAAGATCCGCATCCCCAAAGGTGGTTCGGCAGAGGGGGAAGACAAGTGGGTCCACATAAACCAGTTGAAATGTTGCCATCCCAGGCACACTCTGCAACAACTGGAGGAATCCTCTGGAATCCTAGCGGGTACTGTATCAGACTAATTCAGTTCCAATCATAAAACCTACCACATCTAGTCTCTAAAATATTGTGATTTACATGAAACTGTCACTAGTGATGCTGTTTTTTTTTTTCAAAATAAGAATGTAATATTTCGTTACGATGAAATGCATATGCTGCCCCACTATCTCAACAGTGGTGGAAAAAAATCGTCTATGAGTAGATATTGCCGCTTTTGCTTTATCATCCTAGGAGAGATGAAACCATGAAGGATGACCAAGGAGGACGATCCGGGGACCGGGAGCAAAGACACAACGGGCCCGGGGTACCGCCCAATCTTCCCATCAGGACCGGCGAGGAGAACTGATCGATCTGACCGGATGGAGAAGAAGATGCTGAACTGTGCCATCTACAGAAGAGGAAGAAGATTATGCGGACAGACCGCTGCGTGGGTCAAAACCCTTGGGCACGCGACTCCCCATCGACCCAAACTCAAAGTGCAGTCACGTGGGGGGGCTTGTAGGGTGTCCTGACCCACGTTTAAGCTACCCTGCTACAACATTTGGTGCTGTGGGCTTAGGAAATTCAAGATGGCGGAAAACCCACATGTGCGCCGAAATCCAGGAAAGCTGCGCAGTTGTGCGCACACCAAAATGGTTACCTAACTTGCCACCCACCAGGGTAAAGAAAGGTCTTTGTTAACAAAATCCACTTTTACTGATGTCAAAAAGTTGCTGAAATCGTGACTCATTGGACCACTTTAAAGATTCAACCCTTTTTGTGGGGTTCCACATAACCATCTTACTGTAAGGAGCCCCATCAAAACAATGTTAAGCAAGGATTTACTACCATGTAAGAACCATTCCTGTTTAGAATGCATTAATCCAAGAAAATCCCAAAAATGGGTGCAGTACCAGTACTCACCACTATCCAAAAGCCGGCGTTTTAAAACCCACTGTGTGTTTTTCTGAAGGCAAGCAAAATGCCTATTTCAAACCTTGCAACATGTGCAAAATATTCACTGAACACCAGCAGACATTTGGCAGAATGGAGTTTTGTGTGCCTACAAAATCTGGGAAATGAAGAGCCCAAAAACAATGCTTATAACAAAAATGCTATGGAGTCAGCAGCTTAAGCCTAACTGCAACTGGATTTAAAACCACCAAAATCGAAAATGTTAAATTAAATGAGTGACCTATGTTTGGTGTCACATGCCTTTGTAACTGTTGAAATGTCATAGTTTTGCACTTAGAATCAGCATTCTAGCTGCATGTGTAAAATTACAAGTTATTTTAAAAGCAACAAAAAGTTAGCTGAAGGTCTGGCTTAAGGAACTTGATTTTGCCTAGCAACGGATCCCATCAGGAGTGAAACTTGAGTCACAACTATGTTCCCAGGCCAATGTTCCTTTTGCTGCCCACACTAAGGATATGCCATCTATCTGATAATTGAATTTCCTGTGCTCTGCCAGAGAGTGAACAAAGCCCTCTCCACTCAGGCAAAGGTTTTTATTACAGACGTCGTAAAAAGTGGCTTCCTCCTGGAGAAGCTGGGAGGGGCACTGCCTGTGAGAAGCAAGCTGGCTTGGCAGAAACTGGAAAGACTGGTTTCTGTACCATGTGACCTGAAAAGACACACCCCTGCAGCAAGGATATGGTTTTATAAAAAGGGGGATAATTCATAGTGCGGACATGTGAAAATTTTATAAATGATACCATAATTCTTGTGATTTTTCTGCCCACAGTTTAAGACGTGGTAGGAACCGGTGGTATGTTCAGGGGGGTTTTAGCGGAAAAGTGGATATTACTCTAAATGTGTGCATGTTAAAAATCTGAAACTTCATCAGTTAATGTCCCTACCCCCTGCACACATGTATGTAAAGTTGGGTCCATGTCGGAAATTGAAAAAGCAGTTAAAAAGTCAATTATGTACACTCTTTGAATGCAAGCTCCGAGAATGAGCAGATTTGGACATAGACATGGCTAAATTCAGCCACACCATGTATATGTAATTTCAAACAACTGTGTAACTCTGAAGTATGGATTTTGATCATATATATATTTGGGTGCACAGATGATAAGGGAGGTTGTTTCAAGAGATCATAAAATGACATCAATCTGACTCACAGTTCAGTTTGCCAATCAAGCGGAGGAATGGAAGCCTGACCAATGACGAATGAGAGGGGCAAGTCTAGTGATGCAACACACACACCCATTCTCAAGAAACAGATAAAAGCAGAGAGTCAGGACACATAGAGAGATTCAATTTCATCTGCCGCTGGAAGCCCTGCCGGAAAAATCCATACTTACCTCCATCAAACTCCAGAAAGCCAAACTAGAGACTTCAATCTATCCAGAGCAGAGACCAGACCAGAGAGAAAGCAGTGCTGTGCCTAGCAGAGACCAGACCAGAGAGAAAGCAGTGCTGTGCCTAGCAGAGACCAGACCAGAGAGAAAGCAGTGCTGTGCCTAGCCGAGACCAGACCAGGCGCTGTGAGCAGAATCCGGAAAGACCTGACCAGACTGAAGATCGTGACCAAGTCGCTTTCCTGTTCAAAATCTCTTGTGAGTACTTAGCAAAACTCAGAACACATCTCTTAGTTTAAATTCATCTAATTCAATCTATTTAACCTAAGTAGAACTGCCTCCTATCTGTCACCTGTCATTTCTAGTAAAATTTGTCATTTTGAAAAAGTGTGCGTTTAAAATTTACAAAACCAAAAACGACCTTTACTAAATTACTCATATCTCCGCAACCGTTTGGGCTAGAGACTTGCAATAACTTCCATTTGGAAGCTGAGATCCCAGGCTTTCCTAGGACCCCAAAACGGTAGAGATAGTCCTTGCGGTTCCTTTGTAATAGCGCTCGGCGCATCCGCGAATTTTGCCGCGATTTGCAATTTCTTCACATGTAAAAAAACTGCTGCTGCCTGATTTCATTTGCCAGAAATTCGTTTAACCTGCTAACTATCCCTGCATCATTGCTAGTGTGAGCCTGGACTAATATTAACTAGATACCACTCATCCTGAACCTCTAAAAGGGAATTAAGAGCGTTTCCAGCATATTTCTCATTCATTGCTAGCACCTATCAAAGCATTTGCCTGTGTTTTCAAACTTCTGTTTAAGCTTGCTGGATTGAACTGAATTACCGTTGATTGCATTTCTGAGAACTGTGTGTTTTCCTTCCATTTCCTTGCCTTGCATCAAGGGGGGGAGGGGAGTAGCCAGAGAAAAGTGATTACATTGTTTGGTTGAAATCATATTGCGTATTTTCTGTACTGCATTCATTGAATATTGCATCCACCTGAGCCTACATAAAGCATCCTCTACCACATTATACTTTTGTTCCTATTTACCAGTGTGCTACCTTATCCATTTCATGTCAACTCATTAGTGATTATAAGAAGTGTGCTAGTGCCAGATTCTCCGTTGTTGATCTTTATCATATCAGATTAAGTGTGCTATTCAATTATTAATTTATTATAAAGGGTCATATATATATCTATTGTTTAAATTATCAAATAAACCTTTTAAACTTGTAAAACAGAACTACTTCTTGGCTCAGTGGGGTCAGGGGGATTCCAAGAGAGGGGTGTTATATAGGGGTAGTCATCCAGAACGCATGAACTGGACCTAAAGATATATCAATAAGGGTTTTCATTCAGTATTCTAGACTAGGCGTTAACTTGGCTGTAGTGCTGAATTGAATCCTCTTACAGTTCTTAGAAGTAGTTTGCACGAAAAAGAGTTATATGTCGTATTGTATGTATTAAGAGCAAACAAGACTCCAAAGTTGGGAAAGTTTCACAAACTTTCACTGCGGCAGAGAGGATTTCTGAACCGCGTTTGCACAGTACCTTTGTATGAAGAAAAGCTGCAGCTGAGGCAAATGTTCCTGGCAGTTCCTGCAGATCTCGCTGTTCCTGGGCCTCAGTCATGGGGACAAGAGGGAGGACGTCGGGAGGTTCCTGCACTGCACAGGGAAGGATCCACAAGCTTGGCAAAATGTTGGTTTAAGGTGTGAGTGCCTTAAAGTCCACAATCTGGTATCCTTCTCAATGGCTATCCGGTTTTCGACAGCACTCTGAAGAAAATGTGACCAGTATGGAGATGGTTTCCAGGTGGCTTGCGAGTTGGTTTTTCACATCTGTTCAAGGGAAGAAGTCATCCTTGAAGGTGCTTCTCTGTCGAGGGAGTTTCAGGCTATTCGGACCTGCAGCAGGGCTTTAGCAGGCAAACCAACGGTCCAGGAGTTGCAGCAGTCGTCTTCCTTTGGCTCGTCTTCGGTTCTTTCGTTCCAGTGGTCAACTCTGCCTTCTGAATCCCAGAGACCTTCTTTTAAACAGTTTTCTCCCATTCATTCCAGCTTAGCTGTCACTCACCCAGCAGGGTGGCTGTCCTTGCCAGACAGTCAGCCAGCCAATCACGCCAGAGTGCATTCAGGTCTCCCAGGAGACTAAGCACAGGGAGTTCCGGGCACCTCCCTCACATCCTGTCCATCCCAGACACTCAGGCACCAGAGGGGGGCTTCAGTGCTGAAGCCCGCCAAAGGCAAATGAACAAAGGGACCAAACCTGGTTTGGCGCGCTGAGACAAACACTAGAAGGGCCTTTCCAAAAACAAATGGCAAAAAAAGTCGATCGGAACCTGTTTTTACAGAGGGGGCTCAGCCGCCATCTTGAAAAACATGGCTAGGTGGATTTCAGCTACCGGACCATTTAAACGGGTCGCAGTCGGGGAAATCATGGTAATACCACTGCCACCAGCCATTCTGAGAGGAAAGGGCAGCTTTTGAGGGCTACATGAGTTTTCTAGGCAAAGAGAACAGTAGGTATTCCCTCCACCACTCTGCTGTACGCAGTGTGTGCTGGGTCTAGCAATTTAAAAAGACTAGCAAAGTCAATTTAACTTTACATTCACCGAGAGACAGTAGTCAGTCCCAGACAAGGGATTTAAACCTTGGGGTGTCTGAAAGACACCCCTGTGTCACTGCACTGAGGTTTCTGTGTAACACTCAAGAAAAATATGATGCCTATGGAGTTGTCTAAAACTCCATATCCAAAGAATACAAAAGTAAAACACAAATCAAAATACATGAAAGAGTGGGGAACAAAAGACACACATTCTTCCCAGGTCATTAAAGTGCTAGAAATCCAGCAAAGTTGCTGGGGATCTCAAAAGGTAAGGGAAATTAGCACATTTATGAGAATTCTCCCTAACAATTGTCAAATCTGTTGACTTTCTATCATACCCATTAGCATTTCTCCCAGTAGTTGCATGTTGTGAATATTGTTGGATTCCCACAATACTTTATTTTCGGTAATTTTAACTGGAAGCCACATATTTACATGTTGCAGGGATGCCATGCCTAGCTTACTGAGTTGCCATCAAAGGTGCAATATGGTGTTGTTTTCTATGCTTAAAGACAGGCAGGGCCTTTAAAATGTGGCTGGTGGTTTTAACTTAATGCCACCCCACTTGAAATGCAAATCGAGTCATCCTGCATCCATGATAATCCATGTGCTTAGACTGCCAAGATTTGTTCACAGGATATTGACATTCACTGCCCGGTATAGATGTAACCAATGAATGTTAAATATTAACACAAGAAAAATCAAGGCAGTCATTTTTAAAACACTAAATTCTAAGTACCGCACTTTGAATATGAGCATGAAAGGACAGAGATTAGGCCAGATCTATTTCTCTGATTATCTGGGCACCAGATTTGTAGATTCAAGATCCAAGTCTTGGGAGGATAGGTTAGGGGCAATGTGCTCGCCTTGGAAGCAAAACGACACGAAGCAACACAGGTTTAATCCCCGGGTCCACGATTAGAAACCTCTGGATATTAAGCACATTATAAATAACCCATCATATCATATCATATCATAGGCGGCACACATAGATTAGACAAGCTTGACCCTCAAAAGGAACAGTGGAGCAGTGGGTACATTCTTCCACAGACACAGTGGTGGGGATTTAGCTTGGCCCTTAATCAATACCAGTTACAAGCAAAGGCCTTGGTATTGCATGATGCAGACATATGGGCGGGGGAGGTGCAAGTGCTATAAATCTTGCAATAGTGGAAAATACATTTTTGTAACTCTTAAGGCTGCCTATGAACTCCTCTAATGCCTAGACCCACAAGGAGTGTAATTTGTGATCTATAGCGGATGAAGTGGGCCTGAGGCAAGTGTTGTAGTGGATGAGAGTGTGCAGAACCATGGGCCTATCTAAATACAGGGAATCCATGGAGCATTGTTTGGGTCTTGACGGGGGTCAAACCTTGCCCTGGTTTTCCCATGTTAAAATATGGCTGCCATCTGTGGACTGACATGTATTCTCATGTCTAACCATGATTGAAATGGTATACTTGAGCAAAAGGCACAAATCATCCTTTCAAATGCGGACTCATATTGAGTAAACTCGAGCATTGCCTTAGAAATTTACTCTCAATTATATAACATCAGTGTCTTCATGTGAGAGTCTGGGTGTGTGCCCAGTGACCATGTTATTAGAACACTGTGCGTGCTTAGTGTAAACAAACCCTCTGACTACGCTCCAGGCTTTCTGGGATGAGCAACAAGTTTCCTTGTAATTAGAACATTATGCGCACTTATTGTAAGCAGAACTGAATATCATGTATTTAAGAACACTGACGTTAATGAACTGCATCACCACATTTCCTGCAGAGCCTTTTAAAGTAGGTAAAAGGTGTGGTAGCCTTGCTCCTAAAACAAACAAGCTTTTTACTTCCCTAGAAAGATGCTGTCCACTGATACTGGGCCTTATAGAGCTAGTGAAAGTGGGTGAAAGATGCACCACCCTTGCTCTCAGCCTAAACACACATTTTACTTTGCAGGAAATATGTTAAGCACTGATACTGGGCAAATAGGCTGGATACCTTTTTGTTAAACCAGCTTCAAGCTGCTGACAGATACACATGCTAATAGTAGGAGTTAATAGTTTAATCCCAGATAGCATAAAAAGGATGCGTCGGAAAGCAGAGCAGGAGATTGATGTTGGCAGGCAAAGGTTGGAGGCAGAAGGATAGCTGGAAGAGAGAGAGAGAGAAGCAGTAGCCCTGATTAAATCAGGCTGATTATTCTCTATGCAGAGGGTAGGGGTTGAAGTCCCTCATTTCTTCCTGGCTGGATTTTAAAGCCATTGAACTGGGCGTGTGGCTGTTTTGAGGCATCTGAGTCTTCCTAGGACTCTGTCTAATGATCTTTGAGCAGAACTATTGATTTTGATTAAGCTGTATGGGGAATTGTCCCCCACCCACGAAAGCAAAACAGTTCACCACCTAAGAACAGATCTTACTCTTGATTGTCTACATGCTAGTACCATGGTAAATGCCAATTGACATGAACTCCTTTTGCAACATTTGTTCTATTTTTCTGCTTTTTTGAGAAACAATCAAAATGCTTTAAAAGGTGGCTTTTGATATTTGTGTGTGCCTTTTTCCAGCATTGTATACCGTCTAAGTAATCCAGTCTCCATTTCCAGCCCTCTCATATCACTAGCTTCTATAGATAGTGAGTATGGGATGTTGTTTACCCTTTCATTGAAATCACATTGAGAAAGGTATTGAGATATTGACAGGGGAAGTGCTTTTAGGTGCTTTGATGTGCTTTTAGGTGCTTCTCTGAAGATTGCCTAGCAAGATCTGGTGAGGATGCCTAGCAAGAGCTGGTGTGGCAGGTAGTTGTCTTTTGAGGTGACTCAGATATCATGGAGAAAGTTGATCAGTCTTAAGTCTTGAGTAGATATAGAGACAATAAACATGATTGCTGCTTTTCATTAATGGCTCCTTGCAGTTTAAGTGTGTTGTGCATAGTGACTATTATATTTGCAATATTCCATTATTGCTTTTTTATCATTATTAAAAGATGTACTTCATACATGAGAGTATAAGAAGCATTCATTGAGTTTTCATTACTGAGTGTCTTGACAGAAGCATTTGAACCTGAATATTAAGTGTGGTGCATATATTCACATGCATTGTGTAATGTGTGTTATATATAGTACATGCATTGTAATACACCTATGGAGGGTTACTGGAAGGTATGAGCAGTGTAATATGGATACAAAATAATGTGACATTAGCAAACCTCTCCTGGGCAGATGAAAGAGATTTACTGCCTACTGCAGGGGTTGTTGCCTACTCTGTTTACTGGTAAACAGTGACAAGTATATGCTCTTCCATCTCTCTGATCTACTCAGTCCCTTCTGGTGGTTTGAGGGGGAGGGTCTCGGACACTCCCCTGGTGGTTGCAGAGGGGGGCTGAAGATAGGGGTGATAAGAATCATAAAGGATCCTTTGTGATGGCCATCTTTAATATACATGAAGAGCCCATCCAGAGTTAAAACAGCAGCATCTCCAATGTCTAGAAGGAAATTGGTGAAAGTATGCCTAAGCCCAAGCCTGGGACCGCCATATATTATATGCAAATCGTAACCCAGCTTTGAAGACTATCTTCATATCATTCAATCAAAGTTTGCCCATACCCAGGTTATAGAATTTAGGCTAAATATTTTAAAAGTGGCTATGTTCACCAGTACCTCTGCCAATTCTAGCACCAAAATGTTCCTGGTCTATGGAACAGGGGTGGGAAACCCTGACTCACTTCTTTTTGCAATGTGATGGTTTTACATTTCTTAGAGTCAATCATTTGAAACCTCTCTTACAGCGGGAGCACATACGCACTCTAGACAGTGCCTTCACCTTATCTATATCAACTAATAATCTGGATGTGGTTTATTTGCTGGCCAAATGTGTCTACTTGATCTGGTTTAAAAGGTGCCGTGTGTTGTTCCACACCAGTTGATTTATTGCACGCCATCCAATGGAATTACATTTTAGCCTGCTTCATGGATTCTTGCAGTTAATCTTTTCCAATTATATTAATTCAATGGAATCTTTTTAACTTCATCTTATCTTTTACTGGACATTGTTTCATGTGTTTCAACTCCATTGTATTTTTAATGAAAATTTTATATATTTCTCAATTGATTCTTGATTGTGGAATTGTTTAGAGTTTTGTATCTGAAGCCCATGATGGGTGAATAAAGGTTTGATGATGATAATGATGGTATAAGGTCCTTTCATCGATGGTCAGAATTTCAATGGATTTTAATGAGTATTTTTTTCCGAAAAAACTCAGCGAAATAAATAGGGGGTTGGGGAAGTGTATATAAGGGGTTGGAGGTTGGGAATAGTTCAAAAACAATAGGTTATGGGGGTTTGAGGTGTAACCCCCAGAAATAAAAAAATAAACAATTTCAAAGAGTTTTTTCAGTAAAAAATACCTGTTAAAAAACCCATTGAAATTCCTACTGATGATGAAATGACATAGAACCGATAATGATGATGTTAGATGTTGCTGAATAGCTACAACATGAACATCATAGATGGTGACATTCTGCCAAAAGCTCATAGTTCTAACAGGGTGGCTTTGCTTATGCAAAGCTTCTGCCTATTTTGCAAAAAGAGTTATGGGCTTTAACAAAAACGGGCAGATCACTTGCCAAATACTCCATATTGACTCTAATCAATGAAAAGGAGCATCACCTTAGTCAGAAGATTAAGCCAAACAACAACTAAGTTATGTAGACAGCTTTTATGCAGTTTCTCATTACACCCATGGAAACTGCGCACCGGCAAACCATAGTCAATTCTGGGGTTTCCATCTTAATTTAGTATAATGTACTACGTAGAAGTGAACCAAGATTCCAAAGCCAAGAATGCAACTGGTGCAGCAGGACAGGACTGGGGCATTGGCCGTGAGATCTCCTTGAAGGCTGAGTCAGGGGCAGAAACTTAAGTTCACCTCTGCCCCCAACCCTCACTTAAAATAAAACTACAGGTGTGAAGATGCCAAGCCCGAAGACTACCTTGACATCTTTCACAATGTTGGAAGTGTTCAGCTGAGAAGTGACTAGCCACACTGGGGCTATCATGGGGATGGTTGTGGAGGAATACTGTGGGCATAACTAGGGGGTTTCAAGTAGAAATATGCTGCTGACAACACTAAAGTAGAAAGAAATATCATTTCACAATGGGGACCTGTTCTCTTCAAAAAGAGTAGCTTAACTCTTAAAATGACCTGCATTTGTGCATTGTAGGTATAATATATTGTATAGGCTCGAGTCCCACTGTGACTAATCAAACGCTGATATCTTCTGGCAGTGTTCAGAACAAGGCTGTTACATGATGTCGCCTGTGAAATTGTCTTTTTGTGTAGGGAGGAGGTCATATGAGCAGTGGCTAGGCACACCAGAGGCACCTTACATCGTAGTCAGATGGCTATGGAGGTACACTTTAGGCAAACAAAGTGTAACATGGCTTCCAGTAAAGAAAAAGACAGAACATGCCAAAGAACATTACAACACGATTCTGCTGTAAGCTTTAACTTAACGACTGCAGACTGTAGAAGCAGTCTGTGGGTACAAATAGGCTCCCTTACACCAGTGAGGCAATCAAAATGGCAGAAGCCCATTACAAAAGACTACTTTACCTCACCTTACATCACAACATGAAAGTAGAACGCATATGATTTCACAAGCGACTGTGGCTAAAAACCCACCAATTAATTATCATTGCTTAAAGTTGTCATGATTATAATAATAACAATAATAATTATAACAATAATAATAATAATAATAATAATTAGGGCGATCAAAATAACATAAAAAATGAAATAATGTTTGACTGGCGAACAGATAGACAGTGCCTCATGCAACTTTAACAGCTACATATCATTGAGATTTTGAAGGCCCAGCACTGTTGCAATTTGTCGAGTATGTGACCCTTCTGGGAAAGAAGATAGATACATATGTTTAATGTGCACTTTCAAATACAGCAGCATCAGTATGTGTCTGCCTAGTCCGTCATTTGACTAATGCTTCATTTATCTTCCAAACTGGATCTGTGAAGCTACCTGCGTCCACGATCCTGCATTGGAAATCATTTGAAAAATGTATGTAGCAGTCTCTTGGGGCTTGTAATCACCTGGAGAGAGAAAAGGCATGATTGAGAAGGGTGCAGCCTCTCTCATTCCAAATTAGTGTGGAGAACTGGTGAAACGAAGTGTCTGATCTGGTTTACTGGCAAAGTTTAGAGGAGGTGGGCACAGATATGCAGGGGGATGGACATCCAGCTAAGGTCTTTGTTGGGCCTTGAATAAAGGGAAGCCCGAATGAATTTTCTCCCTCTCCCCCTTCTCTCCTCTGCGCTGTTCCCTTGACTTTCAAATTCACCCCCATTTCTTCCTATCTCAACACTTAGGCCCTACCCTCCACTCTACCCAATCCTTAGCTTCACATTCTTCGCCACTTGCACTCAGATTCCTCTCTTGGTCACTGTCTCATATTGCTCACCTCTGTCTTCTGTTTCCCCTTTTTACAGGGACACACAGGGACCTACCGGATTGGCACCTCAAGGGACTCGGTCCACTGTTTACCCATTGCATAACATCTGATTACCATATACAATTCCTGCTGGATGGCTTTGAAGTTGGACAGCTACCAGGGGCCACTCATTTCTCTTAACCTTTCGGTACTCCCAGCATCACATCATTTAGCTCTTCACTGATTCTCCTCACACCCTCCTGAACGTCCGAGACTTTTATGGTACAACACCACCTTTTATGATACACTAAACAGACGATGTCAGTCTTCACCAACTAATTGGGTTTACGGCACAATCAGGATCACAAAGGGATGGTGTACAAGGACACTGGCCGCAGGCAGTGATCTGCAGCTCTACTCTCGTTGCTCTACTCTGTTCATCATACAACATCCATTGGAACAAGATTGGACCGATACCTAATATTTCTAATGTCTGATTGACTTGAACTGCTGTTTTATCCATCGGAAGCACAAATGCATGAGTTATCTGACTTTATTTACATGTTGTAGCTTGTGTTCTGATGGCATAGTTCAACGATAAACAGTCATGACTTCACACATTGCTCCTTTTGTTTATTACGGTGTAACCTGAGGTCTGTGGATGTGAATTATAATGATGTTTTACTGTCCTCCCCCTGTTGTCATTCTGCTATTGCTTTAGTTATATTAGTTGTTAGGTACCAGCTGGCCTTTTGACATAGACAAATAAACCTAAAAGTGAATTGTAAACATATCACTTGGTTTCTGTAATGCCACTCAATAAAAATAAAAAGAATAATAATAATAATAATAATAATAATAATAATAATAATAATAATAATAATAATAATAATAACGTATCTGATCTCCTACTGTGAGTTTGCTGAGTACGACATGCACTACATTTGCCTACATGCAATATGCTACTCCTACATCTACTGCAGCTTCCAAGTGAACTGCAGTTTCAGGATAAATACACCATCCAATGGCAACAGTGCTCAGATCACTGATTGCGCTTTCTCACAACAACATGTATTAAGGATGGGACTTCCTCACTGGCCTGAACATCAACACAAACGCACACACAGACACAGACAAACACAAACGCGTGTGCGCGTGCTTGGTAGGCACCTCTCACTGTTAGTTGGTGCCGGTTGATTATTTGTACAGGTAGGGAATGATTTTGCAGCAAGCCTGATGTTGTGAAGCTTGAGATAGAGACCTGACCTGCACAGATTTGAGGCAAGCCACGGTAAGGGGAGTCCTTGGAATAAGTACAAGGGGATAGCAGACCAATTACATGTCTCTCTCCTAGGTTCCAGCCTGCCACCATACTATGGAAGTTGTCACTGAAATTCTATGCTACCCTGCCTGCCGTTATCAATTTGCATGCACCTGTCTGACAGTTCACTCTGGGGGGTTGGGTGCCTCCCCATGGCTTAGGTTAGCAGACCTGGGTCTAATTCGCTGCGTTCTGGTCTGGCAGATCAAAAATGCAACCCAAATCAAAGCTATAATTTCTTAACTAGTCACTTCGAGCCCTCATGCACCCAAACAATTGGGGACTGTAGCAATATTTGTTGTACAAAGAAACTACCTCGCATTGCAGCACGCTTTACTCAGACATATACCTGTCTGAGTAGACCTGCCTTTACCGCCTTCCTCCAGTTGAGAACAATGGTTTTTCGCCTGTGCCCACAATCCTCTACCTTGCTATATCAACTCCTGCCTCTGTATGTGCTTTCACTGCTTTCCTGACCCCTTATCTTTCTGACACTCTGCATCTATCATCAGACGTAGGTCAAGTCATCACAAGCAGGAACACAATACATTTAATTTCCCAGATACGCAGGGCATTCTGAGACTACTACGGTGGTGATTTGGCACAGTATATATATCTCTTCTATTCTCCAAGAATGGACCAGCGAAGTTTTAGAGCTCCACTTCTCGCACAGTGTTTATCAGACACTTCTGGTACAAAGAAAATTCCCATGAAAAATGCGATTAGAGGTTGTGTTACTGTTAGGTAAGAATTGGTGCAGTCACATTGGGTGAAACTACACAAGACTTATCTGCTTGGTATGAGGTAACCCACCCTTTGATAAAGGTATGTACTGCACAGGTTGCTAGTGTGACTGAGCAGCCAGACCTATCTCAAGAAGGGTAAATGTGAGCTGTAGAGCGTACAAATGAAATCTGTCAATACAAGTATCAAAGTAACACTTACACTCAAGGTTTCAGTTATAAATAGTTATTTATTTATTTAAATACACATCTTTAAACAGGCAATTCTTTGTAACAATTCAAGTACACTTTGGAAATACTTAAATACTTTTCAGAGTCAATGAAGCTGGTGAATACTCGTTGGATATATACAAGACAGCATGACTTAAGGCAAGAAGGTAAGTACCCCCACGCCCAAAGAGTACCTTTGGTTTGAAGAAAAGTGGACCAGCTGGATGTCATCTTGCTACAGATATGCAGACCGTGGTTCTGGAGCCTCAGTCGTGGGGGTATAAGAGGGAGGATGTCTGGAGGGCTCCTGTGGTGGTACTCAGGACGGTCAAAAGCAACTACAGGTTCTCTTCGGTTCAGTGGCACTTTGCGGTTTCAGCGTTTCGCAAACAGCACTGATGCAGAACAAATCCCTGGTTGGATTTTCCTTGTTCCATCGGTCCTGATCTCTGGATTGGGAACTCTGGATCGGTATTTCCTGTTTCTGGTGTGTTTATAGGAGGCTAAGGTGCTTTTGGCCGTATTTGTTCCACGGCAGACATTGCACTCGGTTATGGACACCCTGCCTCTGACATTGGGCTTCTGCAGCAATGAAGAGGAACAGCAAGTCCAGGATTGCGCCAAAGTGGAGTTTGTCTCAGCGTTAGTTGGTCCCACTAACCCAAGGGGAGAAGTTGTTCCATCCAGAGATTCTCTGTCGATTCGAAAAAGGAGGTTTAGCACAGCAACAGGGCTTCACCTGTACTTCGAGGTCCGGGAGGTTGCAGCGGGCGTCTCTTCGTGATTTCTGCTTCAGATGTTTCTTCCAGTGGTCGACTCTGCCTGAAGTTCCAAGAACCTCGCCTTTTAAGTAAGTCTTCCCATTCATGCACAGCCTAGGCTGTCAATCACACAGCAGGCCAGCCAGACAATCAGGACTGGTTTTGTTCAAGCATTCCAAGAAACAAAGGACAGGGGAGTTCCGCGACCCTCCCTCACATCCTGTCCTTCCAGACACACCAGCGCCAAGGGTGGGCTTCAGGGCTGAATACTGCCAAAGCAAAATAAACAAAGGGCTCAAACCTGTCTCAACACACAGAGTAAAAGCCAAGAAACGACCCACAAACCGAAAATGGTGAAAAAAGAAGACAGGGGCCATTTTGACAAAATGGTCACCCATGGGTGCTGTATTGCAACCAAGGGTTCAGCCTGCGATAGAAAAGCACAATGGTAGGAAAAAGTAAACCACTGTCACCAGCCATTTAAAGTAGGGAGGGTAACAAATATTTTTACATGAGGAAGTATGATAAGGGGATACTAAGTAACCCCACAGCACTCCGCATAAGATGTTGGTGCTGGACCTACAAAGAGAAAAGGTAAGTTAAGTCCATTTCACTTTACTATTCTTGGGAACTCTAGATCACGCACGAAAAGGTATTTAAACCTTAAGAGAAATCCAAAGGACTTCTTAGTGACACTGCACTGAAGGCGTTGTGTCACTATACAAAATGTAGATGCCTATGGAGTTTGTCAGACACCAAGAACAGTGAAAACATAAAATCCAAAACAGGGAAAAACACATGAGAGGGTAAGATAAAGGTCCCACTCACTAAGGAGTTAAAATTAAAAAGTCCTAAGTCCAGCAAAAGAGCTGGGGGTCCCTAAGGAGGGAGGAATTTAGCACTGAAATTAAAATTCTCCCTAATAGTTACCTTTATTTCACACAATAGCCTAAATATAGGTGAGAATGCTATTGGTATATATGGAGTGCCTGTATTTATTTTTGCTAAATTGAAATGAACCTTTCCATGACAACAAATATTTTAAATGACAATGAATGTGTTCTTCAATTTGTTTTAATGCATTCTATTTATTGCATTACTTTAATGTTTCATTGTTATTCTTATAATCTCTTACACTTTCTCATTGTTCACATTTATGAGATCGTCACCTTTCAGATCACTGAATACATAGAACTATTCACTTTATTGTTACCATGCTATGCTTACACTTGAATTTTTACATCCAAGTATGTCACAATCATGTAAAGACTCTCCATTAGCATTCTTGCTATGTTTGAACTTAAACACTTATGTCCACATGGCCATTTCAACACATGTTTTAAGCATAGCCAGGCTCATTGTCAATGCTATGAATAAAAGCAAACTCAAGTCATCCGAAGGGGATCATATTGAAGTACCCCGTAATTCGGTGGTGGTGACCAGTTCTGTTTACACTTTCACATACACGGGACCCCGCCACCAAATTTTCCTCATTGGCATGGTAGAGTACTCACTTGTATGCCGCCCTTTTGCACTTAAGCATGAAAATTGAGATAACCCTGCCTGCCATGCACTCAGGGTATGTGGTTTTGGCTGCCACCAGGTTTGGCTCAAACAGAGCATGAACACCACCTGCTCACAGCACACTCTGGGAATCTCCCCACACGCTCTGCCTCTTCCCTCATTTCATTTCCTCACCCCAATGATGTGGTGTCTCTTGAACTGTACTCTATGTCCACTTTAGTCTATGGTGCTCATTACGAGTTTGCTGTAATTCTGGCATGCCGGTATTGCCTTCTCCGGACACACACACCTCACTGCTAGAAATTGTAATACCGGTGTGATAGTATTACCAGCATCAGCATGAATCCGCCGGTATTACCGGCATAAATGTACCAGTAATACTGATACTGGCACCAAAACTGCCAGAATTACTGGAGTTGGGATTACGGGTGTGGGAATTAATGGCACCGGAATTAGCGCCACCGCCAGAATGGGAAGCTCACTCGTGGCCCTCAATCCCCTTTGAATCCGCCACTTCTAACTGCCATCAACTGGGAGACATCTGCCTCAGGATGAGGAACAGTGGCACCCCTCCACCTCATGACCTGGAAGAAGACGTGCAGCTCCATCCTGCACATAGAGGGCATTGTGTGTGTTGGGGCAGCAGAGGCAGGAGCTGGGACCCAAGGCAAAGGTGGCAAGTACAACAAACCGTAGTTAAAAGCTAATATTGTGTTCAAATCCATGCATCCCAAGCAGAGAAAGACATAGGGCCCGATTCATGTAAATGTGTGCAGAAGTCACACAGGGTCTGCGTGCCGAGAAGGGCACTGTGAAAGCCTGGGCAAAGATAAAAATATTCGCAAGCGTGTTTTCATGGATTTTACTTCAGAAAATAACTGTATTCCCAAGTTGCGCTTTGAACACCTCTGACACGCCCCCATGCAATTCAAAAACATCCAGGAGAGCTATCTTTGCGTGCTCCCCCAAGCACAAATAAATGCACCCTTCAAACAGTGCATGGGGACCCCCGCAAGCAGGCCTGCATTTCAGGGCCCCTACGCAGATTTCCCCCGTAACCGTTAACTCTGTTGAAACATTGAAAAAGCTGGGTGTGAACCTCCGTAAACCATCCCTGCGCCCCACTACACTGCATACATACACCCCTAAATTGGAGCAGAACCCTGGTTGCATATGCACACCCCGAAATTTGACATGCAAACCCATCTTTGTGCTGCCATTCCTATGCGCAAGTGTACTTATGCCTGCCTTCGGGTGGCGGATAGTATGAAGGACTTGCATGGACATTTCCAGGCTTAGAGGTTGCAGGATCGAATTCATGAGTACATCTCATACCGTACAATTGTGGGCATGCAAGGGACTGCCTACAGGCAGTCCCACGTAACGGCCACTTTTTCGTAAGTTCTTCCCCATTTTGGGTGTTCTGTACCTTCCCAGCCCTCTGCACAAGCCACGCCCATGCACTTCGTGGAGTCTCGCGCAAGGCCCGCGACGGGTCAGAGAGATGTGCCAATCCTGCGCAAACTCCACGCAAGTTCAGAAAAAGTACCACACATTCGATTCCATGAATCTTTGAATATGGATTTGCATGCAGTTTGGCATGCAAGTACGCTATTTTCCATACAAATAATTCCATGAATCAGGCCCCTAATGTGCAAGTGAACTGGCCTAACACATGTGAGTCACAGCAAATTGGCAGATCACACACACACAGACACACACACACGCACACTCCGGGTAGATGTAGCCATGCCCAAGCATCGTAACAAAAATGTACAGCCCCCACATGGACACATGAGAAGCACCCATAAGTGGCAAGGATGTACATGGCATGAATCATTGGCCCACCATACAAAAACACATAAGGCACCTTGGCATTCCAAGAAACAATCTGCACTCTCATCACTTACATGTAGAAGTACACATTAGGCCTGAATACCCCAAAGAGGCCACATGAACAGAGCAGGACACACAGATAGTTGCATGAGTGTAATGCAACCCTGGAGCTATGGCTCCCAGACAACTAACATCATGCTCATCTCTTCCCAACAGGCACACAGTCCATGGATACTGAGAGAGCGGTACTGTCAGCATCAGCCATACCTGCAAATTCCACACCCCCAACCAGCAGGCCCAGGCAGCAGGGCAGGGCCACCTGCACAACAACGCCTGTGTCAACCGCCTCACTATCAGCAGCGTAAGCTGTCCCACCATCAGCTGCCTCATCTGCCTCAGCTGCCCCACCATCAGCTGCCTCAGACACCTCACCATCAGCTGCATCACCACCCACCATCCGTGATGCCTCTGTCTGCTGCCCTCACCAAACCAGTGGTCTCTGGACTCATCACTGGTCAGTAGGGAGACACACCAGGCTCAAGAGATCCCTCTGGCAGGCATGACCAGGCCAAAGTATGGGGACCCTGTGCTGCTGTCCTTCCTGTGCCCTCAACACCACCACTGGCACTGCAGCCAACAGTACATGGTGGCAGGGTCACCATCACTAACAAGGATGAGGACGATGGCATGCCCTACCCTCCTCTTGTTACAGCCATGGCCCACCAAACAGCCCTCCATGACAGCCACTGCCCAGCATCAGATCACTGAATGCCCACCCACGTTCCATTGATGACAGGCAGTCAGAACTCACCAGCCTAGCATGCCAGCACCTCGACGAGATGTGCCTGATGCAGGAGTGCATGCAGGTGTGGAGCTGCAGGACTGTAGAGGTCCCTCAGGCCTGCCACTGCCACCCTAGTCTCCCTTGCCCAAAGGGTGTGTAGGGTAATGAGGTGGCCTTGACCACAGCGGAGGCCATCGACCATAGCATACAATTGACCCTGCAGCACGTACAGGGCAAGGAATCTGACCAACCAAGCTCTGTCAACACCACTGAGGGCTCCCAGCCTGGAACCCCATGGCACAACTCCAAGCGACTCAAGACAAGAAAGGAGCAGCACAGAGCCCCATGATGACTATAGAACACTAGCAGGGTGCATCACTGGATGTTTGTGAGGGGTGCAGAGAGGGGGGTGTTTGGGGAGGACGGGGAGGGATGATGTTTGGGGAGGGGGCTGTTTGTGGGGAGCTGGAGGAGGGGGTGTTTGGGGAGGGTGGTATTAAGGAGGGGTTTGAGGAGTGTGGATGTTTGGGAAGGGTGGTGTTAGGGGAGGGTAGGGGATGGGATTTGTTTGGGGAAGGGGGTGTTTGGGGAGGATGGGGGGAGAGGAGTGTTTGGGGTTGCCCCTGTTCGAGTTTCAATACAAATCATTTCACTTGGAGTAATGACTGGACATTCCTTTTTTTAAACACGTGTCTACTGTGATTTGTGCATGATGTTTACAAAGGTGCAAGGGGTGGAGGGCAAACTTCAAAAAATTTCTCCAGCAGTTCTTGCTAGGCCATGCACCCTTCTCTAGCCTCAATGCACTCTGTATACACATGCATGGTACTGGCTGGCTCTGCATTATCATCCACTGATGGAGTCCAAATCTGGGGTCAGGGGTATGTTGTGCCTGATGCAGATGTCATGCAACATTGCACAGGCCAGGATTATCTGTCCAACCCTGTCTGTCCTGTACATCAGTGTAACCCCAGACCTGTGTGGCAATCTGAAGAAGGCCTTCAAGAGGCTGAAGGTCTGCTCAATGGCCACCCTGGTCCTCACATGGGCTCTGCTATATGTCATTTCCTTCTGCATCGGGTGATTCCCCAGTGGGGTCATCAGCAGCGGAAGCTATGGGTAACCAGAGTCACCTACAAGGGGGGTAAGACACAGGTGTGACTCATGGTGCCTGGCAGTGGTATTACCTGTCATGCATCAATTAACTGGTCAATCTGTGCATGCATATCCCATTTCACATTGTGCCACACTGTTTCACATGCCAGTCCTTGAATGCGTATTGCAATCCCAAGAGGGTTGTGCAAGTCTGATGCTTGCACACAGCAGACGACCAGCACACATTGCATACTAGTATCTGACTGTGAGGGCACTATGCCATGGGGGTGCGGGCTGGGCGTGTGCATTGCCACTATGCGTGGTCCATGATGGGAGTCTGGGTCACATGTGAAGGTGGTCTGTGTGGCAGCCATGATGGTGTATTTCATTACTTGTTAACACAGTGTATGCCAGGTCTGATGACAGGGTAGTGAACCTCAGTAGTTGTTTGGCAGTGTCTCATCCCACGTATGGGGGCGTCATTGGGTAGTGCAACTTTTGGCGTCACTATGGGCAACATTGTTGTTTTTGTGCCCTGCATCTAGTCTTGCCCTGTATCCCAGAGCTGGGCCTTGGCAGAATGTTCCGATCATGTGCTCTTCATTGTATAGGCACTGGTAAATGTTGTAATGTTGTGTTGTTCCCTGTGACTTTGTGACTGTGTGTAGAGCTTGGTCTGTGTTGTTGTTGCTTTCAGTCATCTCCATGCTTGACACCGAGCTCTTGGGGGTGCTCCTGGATGTACATTTGATTCCCCTAGGTGGTAATGTCAACCCATTCACTGACATTAGGGCTGGGTTGCTGCATTCCGGTACCTGTAGTGCATTGTGTGTGGTTGACCTGGTGCGGTTCAATAGGCCCGGTCAGTGACTGATGCATCCCCAGTCATGCGCTACTCCTGTGTGTTGTGACCTGTCATTTGAGGGGTGCGCTGGTAGCGTCTGCAAGTACAGGGACCATTCTGGGCATGCATTTGTGACAATGTTGCTCCCCTTTTCCTATCACTCATGGTGCAAGGTTGATGAGATTGTAAATGTACTCACCCAACATCCAGGTCCTTTGTCCTCTGTGATGCTCCATGTAAGCCAACAGAGTGCTGTTAGTATATGCCTGCCAGTGAGGGGCCAGGGTGTGGCCCTTGAGTGAGGTATCCTGAATCCACATCATCCTCATCCTCCTCCTCTCCCTGGCCTCCTGTTGCCTCTGCTGGTACTCCAGCCCATGCAGCTGTGGAATGGCATGCAGCACCTTCAGCATCATGTTTGTGACATTGACTGGCAGCATGGTTGTGTTGTGAAGTGTTTTTGGGGAATGTGTGGCCCTTTTGTACTCCTTCTGTGTGCATTGGGTGCACCTGCCTTATTTGCCTCATCTGTTTCAATTTACACGCTGCTGTGAGGTGTTGTCATGTCTGCTTTGGTTTTGCTTGTATTACCAGCAAATAACAGCTGGTTTTACTGGCAAAGCCAATCTAGCAGTATGCCAGTGACACCATTGTCCCAGTATTACCAGCGCTGGTTTCCGGCCCATCCAGTATTTTCATTGCCGGTGCTGGTAATTACGGATGTGGCGATGTCAGTGCCGGCAATTCCAACAATTGTGTTCTGGAAAACTCGTACGTGGCCAAAAGTGGTAAAACTGCTGGTAAATTGTATTACCGGCACCTTTACCATATACCAGCGATGTAATGAGCCCATATATGTCATTTCCTCCTCCTCATAGCCCAGGATTCCCATTCTCTGACCTCTAGCCTAATGGTATTGGGATTTCATCATCAATAAAGTTTATTCGGATAATAAATAATCCATGAACCAGTTTCAAAGACAACAAAAGAGAAATCGTGCATCAATGCTCAAAACAGTTAAAAACAAAGCCATATGCAAACACAGGTAATACATCATAGATATTAAAAAGCATTAGAATAGTATGAAATACAAGTACTATTTCATCTTCCAAACATTTTCTTTGGCTGATGCCAAGCTTTTCTTAAGAATTCTGAACAACCCCATGCTACTGGGGTGGTTTCTACTTGGAGCAAATATATCAGGTCAGGTTTTGGTTGGGTAAAACCTAGGTGTTTACGCAGGGGTACAAAAGTCCTTTTTTTCTAATGTTCTGATAAACAGGACAGAAGGAGATGAAATGTAAAAGGTGTTCTTCAGGGAAACTACACCCCGAGGAGGCTGCAGACCGGTCCATGTTTAGCCAATTTTGCATTCTCGACCTCAGCCATAAAGAGTTAAAACGTGCCCTGGCCAATGCCCAATGATCAGTGAGTTTATGGCTGTGTAAGAGGTATGGCTGAATGCCCTCTAGACTGGATATAAGCATATGTTTTCTGTTTGACTCCACTTGTAGCTCTGATGTTTCTCTATTAACCACAATAATGGAGTGAAACAGTTGCCTATATTTATTCACAGTAACGAGTCATAATAAAGCAGATGGACATTACAGTGTCTGAGCATTTAACTGCAATGTGCACTTTTGAATATAAGTCAGCCATGGGATTTTATGTTTAGCCAGACTACTGGACAACCTTTTAATAATCATATATGATAAAGTGTAGACCAAAGAGCCACCCATTGAAAACAAAAGGAGCCATTTACCACTCATCGCCGATATGGGGTTTTCATTGCAACTTCTCTCTGAAGGTGTATGGACAGAGCTCAGAGTTCTCTGCTCTCCTGGTTTATGAATGATAAGTGAATTGTTTCTGATTCCAGCAGTGTTTGCATGCAACAAATAAGTCCCCTTTTATATGGGTATTTGATGCTAAATGGAGGTGCTTCGACACAGAAGAACTCAGCCACACTTGGCAGTGAAATTTTTAAATGGGTTGTAGCAACCCTACGGGTGTTGTGTTGTCCCCAGAGAGGACATGGATGAGCATAAGGAGGTGGAATGTGGTATTACAAAGGATAAAATAAAGTCAATTTTAGACCCAAGATACTAAATCATTGACCAGCAGTACCAGCTAATAGAACCAGGGGTGGGGGAAAAATCAAAACAAACATATTTCTTTACAGAAGTGAAATTGTGTTTGTTGGTGTATGGAAGGAAAGGTCTTCATGGCCCCCTCCCCTCCATTTTCACCAAGCATTCAGACTATGACTTGTCCAGCAGCCACCCATGTGCCTGTTGCCAGGGATGCAGGATGACTGCAGGCCAACACATGACACTGCAATGTTCATCTGGTAAAATGGAACCGGACTCCATTTTGAACATAACTACTTAGGCCTCACTGACCCAATCTGCCCGCAGGGCTGCAGCTCTCCCCTGCTGATTGCGCACAGCGAGCAAGTTCCTTCCCTTGCCCTCCTCCCCTCGGCGGCCCTGCTGCAGGCTTGTTCTCATGGGAGAGTAGGCGCAAACAAGTTACATGACAAACACTGTATCTTTCACCTTCCGCAGTCCATCATTGAGCTGCAGATGACCGGGCTGAAGCTTCGGTTTGAGAAAAACAAGCTAACACCACGACCCACAGCACCCCCACCATACGAGTGCCCAAGAGCGAGTGGACAGGTGAGTACCCCGGCAATAGATATTGAAATGTTCACAGAAGATTTAGACTCAAGGTTATCATTGGCCCAGAGTGAACTGTCCAGACTAAGAGATATGTGCGAACACAGAGTGGATCAAGTACTTCCAGGGTCGATCAGACACAGAGAACACGGACACCCGACAGATCCATAGAAGAAGGGTGGAAGAAGGGGGAGATACTATTTCGAATAAACAATGAGCCAATAAGGATAATAGAGCTAGAGCAACACACGCCTGAGGGAGAAACAATGGGAGAGGGCATGGCGTTGGGAGAAGTGGAAGAACTCTGGTGCGACATAGAGGAACATGAGCAAGAAGGGAGAAGAATAGGGATTGCAGCAGGAGGGGAACCCATGAGACTAGACGAAACACCTTTGGGGAGGGCAATGGAAGAAGAATGGAATGGAAGGCTAAGAATCGGATTGGGGAGGATGGACGTACTAGGAAAAAGAGGGACAAAGGTGATTATGGGAAAAGGGACAAAAGGGAGGTTGCAGCTGCCGCTGATACACAGGGGAGGAGGGAGACCAAATTACATACCTTGGGCTCAGATGGATAAAGCAAATATATTAAAGTAATTATCCCCCACTGTCAGGAGGTGCAAGTGTTTGTATATATGCATTTGAGAAGAACACTGCAGGGGTCCCATTGGCAGTAGATGATGTTAAAAGCTTGCTGGTGTCTGCGGTAGGTGATCAAGCTGACCGGGTTTTAGCAAAAGCAGGCTTCCCGGGATAACGTTGGATTGTGACCACCATGACGGTGCATCCTTTAACACAGTAAGAGCAAGAATATGGGATGCATTAAGAGACACATTCCCAGGCACACCTGACTTACAGTCAGTAATGCAATGCACAATGAATGATGAGGAAGATGCAATGGCCTTCATTTTACGGTTGCAGGAGATGTGGAGAGCGGAGAGGGGCACGGCCTGGGATCATTCAACCTCCCTGTTCTACTTTATAATAAAGCGAGAACTCTCAAAAGAAGTTCAGAAAGGGCTCGATAAAATAGCTGGGATTGAAGCAAAAGGCTGGCCCGAGATACAAAGCATCATAGTACACCATTGCAAAAGGAACACAGAAAGGGAGAAGGATATAGCACAGAGAAGACTGGCAGGCGAGGCAAAGTTAATTCAGAGGAAGTTAGTGAAGGTCACAGCAGCTGTAGCCGCACTCCCCACAGAAAGGGTCCGAGAGGAGGAGGAAGGGTCAACAGTAATACAAGCTAGAATGGCTGCTAATTGGGCAGGAAACAGACAGGAGCAGTGGAATGGTGAGGAACAATATAGAGGGCCAAAGTGGCAAGCAAGGAGTGCCAGCGGAGGACGAGGCGGGTACAGAGGGCAAAGGGGGGGTGGTCCAGTGTATGGAAGGTATAGGGGGTACAGAGGTCCAGGTCCAAGGGGAGGACAAGGGAATTGTTGGAATTGCAGAAGGTGGGGACATTTTTCAAGGGAGTGTAGAAGCAGACCCATGAATAATGATCAAAATGATCAGCAGTATGCCCAACCCCACCCAGGAAGCCCATATGGACTGCCAATGGGCGGTGGAGGTAGAGAAGAACAGGATTAGAGATACACAGATGAGCACTGCCACATAATGTTCAACAGCACCCACAATACAGCGAACACATGACACATGTACAAGACAACCCTTTCGTCACAACAGCAAATGGTGCACCTACACCCTTTGGAGGAGTGGCAGTGGTGTTTGGGAATGTTTATGACAATGGGGGAATGACAAGGCATCCAGCATAGGACAGCCCACAGAGAGCACTTGCGTGTCCAGTACTATCGACGACCCTCGATGCAGCTGAGGAACCATTGGTGGGGGCGAAGATAGGAAATAAACAATTCATTTTTATGGTAGACTCAGGAGCTGAAAAATCATGCCTACGAGAAGGCAGGTTTCCGTTATCTAATCGTAAATTGGAAAAGCAAGGGTTCTCTGGGACAGTGGTCGAAGTTCCTTACACAGAAGATTTGGATGGGAAGACAGTATGAGCACCTTTACTGTACTATGAAGAATCACTGATTAACTTGCTGGGGAGGGACCTCCTCAGCAAGCTTAATATGACTATATCGTTCACTGAAAGAGGGATAGTCTGCTCGACCATGGGATCTTCCCATTGCGAGTGATGTTGGTAGTACACACATGAGCCACAGCACCAGAGGTACGCGGCATACCAGTTGATCCAGACATGTTCATCCAGGGGCTATAAACACTAGCACGAGTGGTCCCTGAGTTAAAGCGCCAAGATTGGAGAGTGCCCGCAGAGTTTGCAGAGTTTGTTTTCCACCCTATGGCACGCCCAGAAATAATGCCAGGAACAGTGATGTCCTTAGATTTTCATGCAGTACAGGTGTCCGCGCAAAGCATAGCGGTCATAGGAATGGGCATACATGGGTGTCAGTGGTGAACAGTATTGTGCATCAATGCTAACATTGCACTGCGAGATTTGTCTGACGAGGACCTTTTTCCTGATTCAGACAGCGATGGGGAGATAGTGATGGAGATTGCAATCCCTGCCATATCATGATACAAACAAGACAGGTACCAGTACAGCTAATGGGAGTGGTAGGGGTGCCACCTACCTTTTTCAATGATGACATGCAACTGGTGCCCCAAGAACTGTGGACCACAAGCCCACATGATGTGGGTCTGCTGTGCGAGTTAACACCAGTAAAAATAAAACTGAAACAAGGGGCATTGCTGCCCCGGGTAAAACAACACCCCCTATCCCAAGAAGCAGAAGAAGGGATAAAAGAAACAATATATGCACTGCTAGTACAGGGGATAAAAGTGCCCTCAAATTCACCATCCACCTTCATACGGAGCAGGAGCTCCCATCCTCACTGCTGGAGCAGTGCACCGCCTTGTGAAGGTGAAGCAGGAGCTTCCCTTCAGCAAGGTAAGGCTTGGGCTTATTTCCACCCATGTCCACTGACCGCAACATCTTCAGCGCTACTATTCCCTACAAGTGTGGGATTAGCACAACAATGCCGTGCATACCCCCATCCAGCCGTGTAAAGCTGCTGAAATTGGTAATCAAGCCAATTCCATCTCGGGCACCCTGATGAATGCACACGGTGACCACTCCAAGATGGCCACCTAGCCCTCTGGTCCCCTCTTCCTGATTTCCTCTACCAGCCTGGCCACAAATCCTACTGATTGCCCCATACTGGACATAAAGAAACCAATCCGGAGCCGGGAGGCGTGAGCCGGCATCCGGAATGAAGGCAAGGAGGAACAAAGGCTACTTCCTGTCTTAGCCTGTTCCATTCACATCGACCTTCGTACGGAGCAGGAGCTCCCATCCTCACTGCTGGAGCAGTGCACCGCCTTGTGAAGGTGAAGCAGGAGATTCCCTTCAGCAAGGTAAGGCTTGGGCTTATTTCCGCCCATGACCGCCGACCGCAACATCTTCAGCACTACTATTCCCTACAAGTGTGCGATTAGCACACTGACACCGTGCATACCCCCATCAAGCCGTGTAAAGCTGCTGAAATTGGTAATCAAGCCAATTCCATCTTGTGCACCCTGATGAATGCACACAGTGACCACTCCAAGATGGCCACCTAGCCCTCTGGTCCCCACTTCCTGATTTCCTCTACCAGCCTGGCCACAAATCCTACTGATTGGCCCATACTGGACATAAAGAAACCAATCCGGAGCCGGAAGGCATGAGCCGGCATCCGGAGTGAAGGCAAGGAGGAACAAAGGCTACTTCCTCTCTTAGCCTGTTCCATTCACATCGACCTTCATACGGAGCAGGAGCTCCCATCCTCACTGCTGGAGCAGTGCACCGCCTTGTGAAGGTGAAGCAGGAGCTTCCCTTCAGCAAGGTAAGGCTTGGGCTTATTTCCGCTCATGACCGCCGACCGCAACATCTTCAGCACTACTATTTCCTACAAGTGTGAGAATAGCACACTGACACCGTGCATATCCCCATCCAGCAGTGTAAAGCTGCTGAAATTGGTAATCAAGCCAATTCCATCTTGTGCACCCTGATGAATGCACATGGTGACCACTCCAAGATGGCCACCTAGCCCCCTGGTCCCCTCTTCCTGATTTCCTCTCCCAGCATGGCCACGAATGCTACTGATTGGTCCATACTGGACATAAAGAAACCAATCCGGAGCCGGGAGGCGTGAGCCGGCATCCGGAACGAAGGCAAGGAGGAACAAAGGCTACTTCCTGTCTTAGCCTGTCCTTGCCTGATCTTTCCTCTTGCCAGAAAACCTGCATCGCTGGATATGAATCCAGGGCACAGACCTAAAGTACTGTCTTATTATGCGCCATATTACTACCTATTAATACAGCCACTCTCAGCGACCTTATTTCCTGGCTGCTATTCTTGTTTATGTATCGCCGCTGACACAAAACATATGGAATATCACCAATTTATCCCCATACGCTACCGTATACCGCCGCATGACATTACGCCTCCGAATGCTAGCTTGTATACTGCATCCACCGCTCCGCCGGTTCACTCAATGAGCGATCTGCATATTACTTGTTCTACGCTAAATTTCTCCCACCTGCTCTATGCCAACTAGATTCTGACATCCTGCCTACTAACACACTGTCCTACCGCATTAACTCAGGTGCCTATTGCCGCAAATGTTTGAATGTATTTAGCTAAATGCACATGACTAACTCATGCCTTAAATTGTGTGATAGCTGAATATTGTATAATGATCACTCCTAAGAGAGAAGGGGTCTTAAACTTGACTCCTGCTTATGCGAGCCTGCTAACTGAAACTGCATCTAATCTGCCAACTGCATCTAGCTTGTCTGTACTTTGACATTTGAAACTGCTTTTAGCCAGATAGCTGCACCTAGTTTGGCTACATTTTGCCAGCTGTTACTGCATTCAGCCAGTTAATAGCGTAATTTCAGCCTATCTGCATTCTGACTTATGAAATTGCACCCAGCCCAATAACTGTACCTAGCCTATGTCTTGCTATCTGAAACTGTTCCTAGCCTGATAGTCGCATTTAGCCTGCCTGTACTTAGCCATTTTATTTTGTACTCTGACAACTGAAACTGCACCCAACCTGAAAGTCGCATTTTGCCTGCCTGTACTTAGCCATTTTAAATTGTATCTGACAACTGAAACTGCACCCAACCTGATAGTCGCATTTAGCCTGCCTGTACTTAGCCATTTTAAATTGTATTCTGACAACTGAAACTGCACCCAACCTGATAGTCACATTTAGCCTGCCTCTACTCAGCCATTTAGCATGTACACCCTAGGTCTAGGTAAACGTACTACAGCCGCCCACTACAGAACACCTTGGCTACCACTGTACATTACCTCCACCATCATACTAGTAGCACAACCACTTGGCTTGGCCACTAAAGCTAACACATTGATCCTCTGCGCCATGTCCTCTCCTACCCATCTCACTTACCCCATTATGCCTGACACACAACAACTTAATACAGGACTTAAAATGAACCAGTATCAAGAAGGTACTACCATACAAAGGCCATGTAATACTGTCGACAGAAACCTATGGTTACGCGCTCGCCGGTCCAAACTGCAAAAGCTACCAGCTAAGAAAATTGAACAACTAAATCTCTGAAAAAAACAGCTACCCTTGAAGGTAACTGCAGAGCCCACCAGGAAATATTCAAATCCCAAAAGACCCATACTAAATGGCACCAAACTGACCACCAAAGATAGACATAATACTACTTGCCCCAACTTAGAAAGCCACAAACCTTATCTCGCTAGGTCTCTAGTCGCACACGCAACATAGATATCAGATATCATTCTTACAAACAGCCTAGACTTCCTGGCCATCTCAGAATCCTGGCTACATGACGCGGCAGGCCCTGCCCTATCATTAGCAGTTCCTGACAACTATACAATTCTACGAGCTGACAGACCCACCTCTCGAGGTGGAGGCCTAGCAATTATAGCTAAGATCAGCCTAGACATGAGAATTATCACAACCACTACTACGAAATCCTGTGAATGCCTCACGGTCAAAATCGCCATCGCTAACTCCCAAACACTAAACATCATTCTTATCTACAGACCACCAGGTCCTATTGGAACCTTCGCTGAGGATATTTCTACATCCCTGTCCAATAACCTAAAAAATACATCCCAAACAATAGTGCTAGGTGACTTTAATTTAGGCTATAATGACACTAAGGATATCCAATCTACGGTGATTGCCCTGACTCTGAAAGAGCTGGGATTCTCCCAGAAAGTTAACTCACCCACCCACCCACAATAAAGGTCGAATCCTTGATTGGATAGCGGAACACAACTGCAAAGTAAATATCACAGATTCTGTACCTCAGATTTGGACTGACCACCACCTGCTGTTATTTACAGTGACGACTAACCCTGCCACTGCCCAGTCCTCACTTGCCCCACATTTGCCCACGAGGAACAAAAAACTCATGACAGCGGAAAAATTGATGCTTGTCATAATAACTAAACTGAACTCAGTCCCAGACATTATGGATCCTAATGTGCTAGTTGAACAGTACAATGAAGCTTTGAACTCAGCCCTCAACCACATAGCTTCCCTCAAATTAAGGAATAGCAAACCGAAAAAGCATCTCAATTCATGGTTCACTCCTCATCTAAAAAATCTTAGGCTGATTAAAAGAAAACTTGAAACTGCTTGGAGACTCTCCCCATCAGTCGAAAATAAACTTAACCTCTCCAAAGCCTCTTCCCAATACAAGAAAGAAATACTATTAGCCAAACAGGAAACTTATAATACCAGAATATCTCAATCGAAATGTAATGTAAAAGAACTGTTCAGTATCCTGAAAGAACTGGAAACTCCTATTGTTCCACAAGAAAACTGTACCAAGGACAACAAATGGTGCTCTAGTATACAACTTGCCTTAACAAATAAAGTAGCTAACCTACAAACTAAAATTGCTCTCAGGAAAGCAGCTCTAACGCCTCACATCCCTCAGAGCTTAGTGCCACCACCACAGCCTAATCAAAAAGCCTGATTCTGCTTCTCTAAGGTATCGACCATTGAGGT
The DNA here is from genome assembly GCF_040938575.1 of Ambystoma mexicanum. NCBI lineage: Eukaryota > Metazoa > Chordata > Amphibia > Caudata > Ambystomatidae > Ambystoma > Ambystoma mexicanum. The sequence continues at coordinate 331,017,342 of NC_090927.1, forward strand.
AGAAAAGGAGGTAATTCTGTGACTTAAACCGTCCAACTGTAAAGGCGATCAATGCCCAGCACAACTTATTAAGGATGCTGCGAGAGAACTATCGCCATTCATAACCAAACTCATCAACTCCTCCTTTACCACAGGCACAGTACAGAACAACTTAAAAGAGTCCTGGGTACTGCCACTATTAAAGAAACAAACCCTCGAGCCTGCCATTCCCACAAACTTCAGGCCCATCACGACTGTGCCCTTTCTTCTAAAAATTCTAGACAAAGTGGCTTACATGCAAATACAAAAGTTCCTAGAATCCAACCACCTACTCGGAACCCGCCAATCAGGATTCCGCCCGCAACATGGGACTGAGACAGCTCTAATAGATCTTAAGGCCCAAATAGACGAGTGCAGAGACAATGGCCAAGCAGCCCTACTCCTCCTTCTGGACCTTTCAGCTGCATTTGATTTAGTTGACCATACCGTCTTATGCAGCCACCTAGACTCTGCAGCCCATTTCTCTAAAGAGGCTATAACATGGATCAAGTCATTTCTGAGTAACCGGACTATGAGAGTCTTTTCTCCATCAGCCTCAGCAGATCCAAACCCTATAACCTGCGGTGTACCACAAGGATCTTGTGTGTCACCTACTCTCTACAATGTTTTCACAAAGCCCCTCTTTGACGAAATGGATCATCTGGGTATTGCCTACACTAACTACGCAGACGATACCCAGATCATCCTCCCGCTTTCAGGAGACTATGCCAAGGATCTGGCTCTAGTGAATAGAATCTATAGCATCGTTCAGGCATGGATGGCCATCCACAGCCTATGCCTGAACGATGATAAAACAGAGCTTATTATCCTAGGCACCCCAATCTATATATCCAAACTCAGCCCTGACTATGCCAACTTCATTATTGATGGGAATAACATAAAAGTAGCTAATGAAGTGAAGATCCTAGGATTTTATCTAGACGCCACCATGAACTTTGCTAAACAAGTTAACTCTCTAGCCTCTGCTAGGGCATACACATGCAAACTTATCAGAGCTAGTAAACAATTCCTCTCCACGACAGCTGCATTACACTTGCCAGAGCCCTTATACTTTCCAAATTGGATTATTGTAACAGACTCTACATTGGGGCAAATAAACAGACCATTCACAACATTCAAGTCCTCCAGAACAATGCCTTGAGAGCAACACTCAAGATTAACAGAAAGGAACTTATATCCTCTGTAAGAAGAGAATACAAATGGCTATCCACTTTTGATAAAATTCAACTTAAGATCGCCTCCCTCACCCACAAGTGCCTCAACAATAAAGCACCACCCTACCTCATGGACAGGTTATATAAAAGAAACTCGTCCAGACCAACAAGAACAGCCAACGCGAACTGCCTCCAAGTTCTGTGCTTCAAACTCTCCACTATAGGAGGACACAGCTTCCCAGTCAAGGCTGCGCAGTTGTGGAACTCCCTTCCCCATGGCATCAGAGAACCTCAGCCCTTCGCTAATTTCAGACAGAACCTGACCAGGTGGCTGAGAGCTAACGATGTCTAACTACTCTAACCTGCACGACTCTTTAGATGCACCTCCCTTGACGCCTGCCCTCTGCTCCTGGAGCTTACTTACTATGTGATTGAAGTTCTGTGCGCACCTCATCACTATGACATTTTAATCTGCTTTCTCTTTTGCAATGCAATGTTCCTGGTGCCACTTGACCTGATATGTCACACTGCACATAACTGTTTATTATAACCCTATGACTACATGCACCCTGTTATTTCATTGTTCCTTGACTTTGATCCTGCCTTGCATATACCTGCCTATTGTAACATCGCTGATGTCTTATTTTCCTACTTATCATGTACTTATAACTAAGTTGAGCATATTCTTGTCTTTTGCGCCCTGATGCCCCAGGGTCTGGTGCGCTCTATAAATAATAAACTAAACTAAACTAAACTAAACCATGTAATACTTGCATCTACCCCATCAAGAAAGCAAAGGTAGGGGCATGGAGGATGATCCAGGACCTACGCCCCCTTAATGACATCATACAAAAAGAATTTCCTTTGGTCCCAAATCCTGCATCAATTTTGTGTAGTATACCAAAAGATGCATGATGTTTTACAGTGGTGGACTTGAAAAACACATTCTTCTCAGTCCCACTGGACCAAGTCCCAATATTTGAAAGCATTCACACTGGGAGCGAAAAGATATGAGCATTGCAGATTACCTCAGGGATACTCTGAGAGCCCAAGTATATTCAAAAGAATTCTACATGAAGATCTAAGGAATATCGTCACAAAGAGCACAATCATTCAATATGTGGATGATCTCCTGATTTGCAGGAAAGATGAAGATGAGTGCAGGAAAGACTCTATTACGCTTTTGACATTGTTGGCCCACAAATGTTGCAAGGTGGACAAGGAGAAATTGCAATACTGTCAGGAAGAAGTGTTGTGTTTGGGTCGATTGATATCAAAGGATGGTCAAAGAATCATACCAGACAGGGTGGCCGCACTACGCGCATTAAATGAGCCTAAGACAGAATATGCAGTATGCACAAAAAATTACTGCAGGGACTTAAAGAAGCACAAAGGGAAAACACAGAAATACAATGAACAGCAGAAATGCATGATGCATTCAGCACATTAAAATAACTGATCTCAACAGCACCAGTACTTGTGAACCCAGATTATGAAAGCGAGTTCTACTTATTTTCACATTGTAATGGGACACTTATGACAGCAGTGCTAACACAAAAAACCAACTTTGGGTCAAAAGCCTCTGGCATACTACAGTGATATGCTAGATGCAGTCATGCAAGGACACTTCGCTTGCAAGCAGTCTCGCACAGCCGCATTGTTCGCAATAGAGAAACGTGCAACGATTGTTATGGGATGTTCTGTGACACTGTTTGTGGAATATTCACTATTCTCAATATTAGAAAGATCAAAGAGCACAATGACAACACAAAGAGCCACAGTTTAAGAGATTATCCAATCCAGCGATAACATACACATAGTGAGATGTAAAACAGTTAACCCGGCAACATTTATCACAGAAGCATGCACAGTGGAAGACATGCAAACATGCGATTGTGCTGCATAAAGAGGAGAAGATGGAGACACACCCACAGCAAGTGAAAATGCACTATCTGAAGGAGTAATATACTTTATAGATGGGTCAGCATCAATAAATTCAGAGACAGGAGAGAAACATGCGAGGTGGCTGTTGTGCGACTAGAGGAAGGTGAATATGAAATACTCATCCAACTAAGGTTACCTGCCCATTACTCAGCACAAGCAGCAGAGTTAGTAGCACTCATCGAAGCACTACATGCAGCTAAGGGATGCGCTGTAACAATATAGACAGACTCTGCATACATGACAACAACAGTACATGGGGGATTGGCTAGATGGGGGAGGAGAGGATTCCACAGAGCAGACGGATCCCCAGTGCAGCATGCTGAGCTATTAAAAGAGTTCGTACAAGCGTTAAAGGAACCTACAGTTGTGAAGACAGTGAAATTCCAGGCCCATGCAAACAACAATGGCATCAACTCCTTAGGAAACGCGGTAGTGGACGCTGCTGCGAAAGAAGCATCATATTTAGCCAAGGGAAAAGCAGGTGAGTATATATTACAGAAACATGTGGAAGAGGATCACCCTGATGGGTATAATGCAATGCCCATTTCCCAGATATTAGAATTACAACAAGGGGCGACTGTTGAGTAGAAGTAGTTGTGGGAGAAAAGAGGGTGTAGCCAGTCATCCACTGACCTGCTTTGGCGTCAAAACAATACAGGTAAAGTAGTAATGCCCCACAAGCTATTAGAAATAGCATTCCAACAGCTTCACTTACCAGCTCTTAATGCTAAACAACACATTGCAGCAGAGATACAGGAAAATTGGTTTGCACCAGGGTTGCAGGAACAAATATCAAAACTGGCCATGGAATGTACAACATGTCAGATATATAATTCAGGGATGGCACTCAGAACACTGCAAAGAACACTGCCCAAACCAACTGGACCATTCAGGGAGTTGCATATAGATTACGCCGACATGGGCGAAAGATCCAATGGATCACGCTACATGATAGTGGTGGTTTGCCATTTCTCAAGATGGGTGGAGGCAGGCCCCTGCGTCCACCCAGATGCAAAGTGCTGAGCTAAGTTTCTAGTCTGGGAAGTGTTTCCCCACTGGGGAATCTGCGACGTATCATGCTCAGATAATGGGACACATTTTGTCAATGATCTGTTCAAAGAAGTAACAGCAATGCTGGGAATAACACATAAACTGTGCACTATTTATCATCCCAATCGACCGGGTGGTTGAGAAAATAAACGGCCTACCGAAGGGGAGATTGTCGAAAATGTGTTTCACGCTAAAGAAAAATTGGGGGTACTGCTTACCCCTGGCCTTGTTTGAACTGAGAAATCAACCCAGCAATGTTAGGCAGAATTATATGCAGTACCCTTTGGGAGCACCACACACAATTAATTAACCTTTGGTACAAGCCTGTACGACACAGTAAAGTGCTAGCAATGGCTGAGCAGCCACACTTATCTCAAGAGCAAGTGAGCAGTATCAATAGTTACACAAAGGACAGCAATTACTATGATTCAAACAAACACTGACTCAAGGTTTCTAAGTAAAAGAATATACATTTATTTACACATCAGTTGTAAAACATTTCACTAAAGTAAAGCATTGAAAAATCAAACTCTTAATACACAACACCACTCCCAATAGATTCTGTACAAGTTACGCTCAAAATGAATTGTGAGCAAAATGGCACTCCAATAATTCAGAAGGGAGGGAAAGACAAAGTTAGACAAACATTGAGCAGCACTAACAGGTAAGTAAGCAGGGCAATCTAGAAAGAGGAACTACAGTGATGGATTCAAATCAAAAAGGCTTACAGCCAAAGTCAATAGTACAATAGTCTTTTGCTCAAGATCACACAGTTCAGGGTACTTTGCGGTTAAGTCTTTGCCAAGAGTTCCGGATGAAGTTGGTCGGTAGAAAGGTTTGTTTAAAGAGTAGAGAAGGACGAGCCCTTGGATTAGCGAAAGGTTTCACACACCTTCACCGCGGCTGGATGAAACAAACAACTAGATTTGCACAGTACCTTTAAATGGGGAAGAATCTGTAGCTGAGGCAATTACCGGGTCCACTAAGGTTGCGATGGCCCGGTAAATCCTCATTTGAGGAACCCGGGCCCGGAATGCGGTAAAGAGACAACCATGCCGCCAAAAGCAGCATGGTTACCTCCAACCTCCTGATGAGGGCCATAGTTTCTTTTGAAATGTTACAGAATGAAAAAACATGCCAGTCAAGACCAAAAGGAGTGGTGTGCCTGAAGGAACCATTTTTAGTGATCAAAGGAACATTGTATTCGGACAATAAATGGCAAGACAAACAAATTACATGCAAGGCAGAAGCACTACGTGGGTTGGCAGCAGAAAAGTTGCAGTGGATCGAGAAAACATGCACTCCGATATGGGCCCAACACATCACAAAGCTCACTTGGAAAAGCCCTTCAAACTGCAAAAAGAAATTACATACGAACTGTGTTTTCTCGGAGAAGGAAAAGTAAACATTGGCACAAACAAGAACTGCAACAAAACGCTCATCATCCCAGACATGAAGAAAGGGACAGCTGCATTAATGGATACATTTTGGGATTGGGGTAAGCAGGCATACTTACACCTCCCACAGTCATGGAGGGGTACATGCTCCCTGGCAAGGCTGCATTCCGCCCTGATGGTGGCCCGGAAAGTCATATTCAAGAGGGGAAGGTGCTGTCAGTCGTCCAAGAACCAGAGGCACCACAACAAACCGATGAGGCCCCGTTGTATGGCCTATCCGCTGCGAATATGCAAAGCCCAGTATCCAGAAAAAGAAGATCGGCCGAATACATATCCAAGGCATCCACAGAGCTCCATTCTCACCAAGCATTCCGACTATGGGCCTCATTACGAGGTTGGCGGAATGGGTTTACCGGCGGTGCCGGTAAACCCATTCCGCCCTATTACAAGGTTCCCTTGCTGCACCCGCACAGAATGTCTGGTCAGACCAGACGTCCTTTCCGAGTCCCGCAATGGGACTGAGGAGCTAATAACGGGCCCGTTATTAACGGGCCCGTTATTAGCTCCATCCCCATTCCCATTGAGCCCTATGGGGGATCGAATGGGAATGGGGAATGGTTTTTGGAATGGGGATTTACCGGGTCCTTCAAGATTGGAATAACCCGGTTAGTCCCCATTCAGTTAACCCAGACATGATTTTGGAGGCAGCCGTGACACTAATAGCACCATGGTTACCCCCAAACTCATAATGAGGCCCTATGACTTGTCCAGCAGCAACCCATGCACCTGTGGCCAGGGATACAGGATAACTGCGGGCCGGCACATGTGGCTGCAATGTTCATCTGGTAAAATGGTACCATACACCATTTCGTGACACACTCAGACTCAATTTTGAACATAACTACTTAGGCTTCACTGTCCCAAGCAGCCCGCAGGGCTGCAGCTCTCCCCTGCTGATCGAGCACAGTGAGCAAGTTCCTTCCATCGCCCTCCTCCCCTCGGCGGCCCTGCTGCAGGCTTGTTCTCACGGGAGAATAGGCGTGAACAAGTTACTTGACAAACACTGTATCTTTCACCTTCCACAGTCCATCATTGACCTGCAGATAACGGTGCTGAAGCTGGGGATTGAGAAAAACAAGCTATCTCCATAAAACTTGTCCTGTCCCCTCGGAGACCCCACGTTCATGACATATGCTGAGGATAATCCCCCAACCCTGTTCCCTGTTTGAAGTGCCAGATGTGCATACATAGCCCTGGTGCCACCCTGTTTCACCCACACAGCTAATCCCTTTGAAGGGACTAAAAATTCACTCCTGTTGGTGTATGCCACGAGATTTATTGTGTATATATTTCATCATTAAGCAGGGATTATTGGTTGCTACAGAATAAATGAAGCAATGTATGATATCAATATATACTCAATGATTTTCCAAAAATGTACAATTTCAAATGTATTCAATTAAGTGTGATGTGTGCTGACTGTATAATATAGTGTCCTTTGTAGCATACGTGTAACCTCTGAGCATTGAATCATGCACTTCGTATTGTAAGCAGAACGTTGCACACCTTTTAACGTACCCATGCACACACTAACCTATTTCTACCTCGTTTGAATGCATACTCTATATGTGCCCCCCACAACATAAACAATGTATGGCCCAACATGTCACAGGGCCTTTTCTCCCCTCTCATGTACCACTGCATGCACAGCCCACACCTTCCCTACCACTCTGCTGGGCTGAGATGTGAAGCCCTGGCCCTGTGAATGATGTGATGCCACAATTGTAACCCCTCGCCCTTCCCTTGTGCCTGATCCCAGTGAGCATCCTCCCAAGCCACCAGACTCAGATTGAAAGAAATATGGTTGACAAGACTCCCATCCCACCTCCTCCTGAGGTGACGGCTGAACGCCCTCTGATCCGGTAGTATCCCAGTTCACCCTAACCCCAACAGACCATAAAGGCCATATATTTTCTCTTGTACTAACATACTACAAAGGTGTCCCTCAATAGTTCCAACAAGGAGGAATGATAGATGTATCCTCGTCTGTGTCCTCTGAAAAGCCACCTAAGCCCATGAAAGCTGCTCACCTATTGCTCACCCCTTGTATAGTATTCTGTAGAATAATTAACGACTCACACCTAGAGTTATGTGTTATGTCTCTGATTTTAGAATAACGGTTTGTAGGATTTACATGGCATCATGAATTACAATTAGCAAAGAAGGAGTATGAGAGGCCACAAGGGCAAATGTTAGCATAGTCCAAGATGTATCAATCAACCATCATCTGACCAGAGCTCCACCCTGATGAGGTCAGCTGACCTGCAAGAATCACGATGACACCTCAAGGAGCCTTGCCAATCCCGGAGCTTCACCCCTATAGATGTATATGTACCCCATCCCCACTGCCCAATCTCACCGATTCATGTATCCCTTAGCTCCCACGTCATAGGTGATGTGGATTTGTAACAAAATGTGAATGTTTGCTAATGTCTGGCAGACCGCTCTCTGAGTTTGCCGAGTTCTCTGCTTGTCCTATATTGATTTAGATAAACTTTTACTTTTTGACTTCACCCGCACTTGGTCTAGGTCTCATTCCCTGGGGTGTGGCCATCATTGACTCTCACTGGGGAGTTTTAAATGCCTTTTTGGGGGACGCTCACTTTCAATGGTGGTTTTCAACAGGGTGACATCTTTTCCACTAAATGGCTTTTGTGCTTTAAAATCAATTTTGAAGGATGTTGGCTCTAATACACTTTCATTTAAATGATCATTTATACTTGTGATATCATTGCCAGCCAGTTGAGGCCACGGTTTGGTGGAGATCGACGAGAGGGAGGTGGGTTATTATTACAAGGGTATTCTACTTTTCAGGCTACAAATGAAGTTATTTTGAACTCTATCTCAGAAAATTGCATCTTGTAGCAGGTTTTCTAAAATCCATTGACATAAACATGACTTTTTTATGTGTAAACAAAATCAATAAAGTATACCGAGTTTTCGTTTTGTCTTTTACTATGTACATTGTAAGAACATTCTGTTTATAGTGATACTATGTGCACAATGTCAGAAGGAAGGTTCAGTAGGCCATGGTACATATTTCAAGTAAGGTACTATGGAAGGGTGACTATGATTATTAATAAGGTAGGTGCTCAGGAGGGAGGCTATACATAGGAAAAAAAGATAGTAACAGTACACCCTGATTTTAAATGGGGAGGAGTGGTAAATCAGTTTGGAAAAACAAGGCATAATATTTCCTTAACTCCTGCCAACTGCCTGCCACTATGGACAACTGCTACAACTAAACTTCTCCATGCACGTGCTGCAGCTGTTTTTTTGTGTACTCCTTCCAGTACTATACCCACAGCCAGCTTTCACTTAAGCAATAATTCCATTTTCTGTGGCTTCAGTGGTCAGTAATGTCCCAGGGCCCAAGTTACGCCGGGCCCCAGTGCTGTTTCCAGGCTGATGAAGCATGCAGAATGTAGGATTATTGTCATTCTCACCCTGAGGCAAACCCGCGAGGTGCTAATAGCAATAGAAAAAAAAGAAACTACGTGCGCTAATTCATTCCCAGCAGCAGCCAGTGAGAGTCAGGGTTTCCATGGCTTCAAGAGTAAGCTGTGTGGCCCAGGTTGAGGAGTCCTTCAAATGATTTGGATGGGGGCGATGGGTTGAGGGGTTTGAAGGGGATGGATAGTGGTGTGTGAAGGAGCTGGACTTGGGGGCGGGAGGCAGGGGATGAGGAAAAACAGCAGCACCGGGTGCGCCCACCACTCAGGTAGCTCCAAACCCGGGCTTGCATCAGTAGATTGAGCATGAGTTTGGTTCAATTGGCTGCCTCACCAGCATAGGGAGCTAATTAGAAATCACATCCAGCAACTGTCTGGCACAACTGCACTTATCCGTGAATTTATCTGCACGTGCGCTGCACACAGCTGCGGTTTTGTGTGCTCCTTTCAGAAGAGGAAACAGGTGAGTGCTCTCGCCCTATAAAACTTTAACTCGGAAATCACATCCATCTATTGCCTGGTACAACTGCATTTGTCCGTGCATTTCGCTGCATGTGCTCAGCGCTGCAGCTAGGGTTTAGTGTGCACCTGCTAAAACAGTAAACAGGTGAGTCCTCACCCTCGCAGACAGCTCCACTTGGAAATCATGAAAGGTCCAGCTCCCTCCTCCTACAACTGCACTTTTCAGTGCAATTCTCTGCACACGCTCCACGCTGCAACACGGTTTTTGGGCACTTTTCCCAGAACAGGGAACAGGGGGGTCCTCGACCCCACAGACAGCCTCGACTTTGAAATCACTTGTAAGCACGCCACTCTGCAGGTTTATTAAGCAAATTGAAGACAACACTTGTTCTCTTTTCAGTTCATATCAGTAAATGCCTACAACTTTGTAATTGCAATATTCCAAACCCTTCTTCATTATAATGCCATCTGTAGGACAAGTGGCTTCTAATCATTAAGGTGTTCCATTTCTAACATATATGAACTGAACCCCTCCCCTAAAATAGACATGGCATACTATAAATTAATAACGCATCTCAAATTGCATCCAAGGAGCCACTAATATGTGACCCTACGTACCTCTACATGCGACTTTCATCCTTGGCAAGGTAAAGGGTATGAAGAATGAGTAAAGCTAGTTGAAGTCACTATTCATATTTTGATTTACTCTCTGGGGGTCAGTACAAATCTGCTGGTATCCAGGTGTTAACTCCAACGAATACCGGCAAACTGACCCTACTATTGCCAGTGACTGATATCCCGGAATTTCAGGAATATTACAGGTTCTGGTAAGGGCGGTAAATCCACATTTCATAGGACTCCATGGAGGGGATTGCCGGAATTACTGTATTTCCTGGGTGGGGCCAGTTCACTTGCATATTAGGTGGTTCGGTGCTTTGGGATAAATGTATGTGGGCACAATATTTGCTTTTACATGGGGTTTGTCGTACTTACCACTTGTGTTTTGCCAGTCCAAGAAAATTGCCAGTGCTGGAATTACCAGCAATTTTACCAGACCGGCAAACATGTACTGAGACCCTGTGACTTGTGAAAAATAAATAAGTCCTGAAAATGATGCTTGTCAAGCAGCACTCAGGAATGGATTCCTATGGAATCCAACTAGTATTGAACACATGCAAAACCGGTGTGGATTCCATGGGAATATGTTTGTTTTATGACTGAATGCAAATTTCATACAGGCATACAGTAAAACACACACATGAGAAAGTGGAGGTCATCACGGTAGAGAACCTATCACCACTCTGTGCCCCTTCTGCACCATGTCTGTGCTGGAAAATGAGAATAACTTTTCTTCCTTTTTTGAAAGATAACACAGGGAGGGTGCAAATCATATAATTTCTAGAGTAAAGTGAAGTCAAAGCTCTGCCAACCCCAAACTCTCCTGGGTTCAGCTGTTTTTTGACACTGTTGATGATGCTAAACCTAGAAGGCAAACTGAGTTTATTCAGTCTTCAGAAACTATTGCTCCAGCGGATGGGACTGTTATGAACATTAACAATAACATGTTAAATATAACTGACTACATTCCAAAAAGGGTATCCATATCGACCCCAAAAGTGCCACTTCCCATCACAGAATCAAATAAAGGCACATGTGTGCATATTCCCACAATGATAATTTTTCCATGTTTGAGATTGGATTTATTCTGAAGATGTCCTCACCAAATATCAGTTCCAAGTGAAAGTCCTAACAATTACTATTTTGCTGCATCTAAATAACTCAGCTCCATATTTCACACCACAGTAATATTGTTTAACCTTCTTTCCAAATGAAATTCAAAACGGTCCTGCAGTCCGATTTTTAATACAGAAATGCAGCCTCGATACGTTCAGAAAACCCTATATGTTAAGGCCGCAATTCAATCCCAGTTCTCAATCTAATTATGGATTCTTTGGTGAGGCTTTACAGCAACATCAACAATGAAGTAAACAATCATATCTCAACCTTGAAATCTATAAAAGTCTCCTTGGAGTCTCTAGCACGGCAAGTGGGAATACTATCTCATGCCCTCAGATTTTCGATCATTCATGTTTGGCACCATCTCTGTGTCGGCCACAATGAAAGGGTTGTTCAAGGTAGTTCAGATGATATTAAGGCAAAAAATGATAAGGCTACTTCAGAAAAAAAGTGAAGAAGTTGACTGTCAGACAAATTGTCAAAAATGGTAAACTTTCAGTTGTGCCGAAGGGAAAATCATTGAGAATATTTTTTACATAATTTTCTATCTGTAAACTTCCGTAAACTTGGTGATAATACTTCAAACCAAGAACGACATGATGGGTCCACCCAGTAGACAAACCAAACTGTAAAAAACACGCAAACTAAGAAATTAGACAAAGAAATCCTACGCTTTCTCAAGAAAGTGCCCATTGCAGAACTCCCAACATAAAAACAGAATCACTCTCCTCGCTAGCTAGACTCACTAACTTCAGTTCCACCTAAACATTTAGATGACGAAGAGATGCTGTCTGATGCATTGAGATATTGCTGAAGGCACACTACAGCTTCCTCTAGAGAGGCTTTATCTCTGGAGAATAACACATTTCCATTGTAAGTGATGAACAAGCATTAGCAATGCCAACAATTTTGGCTTTTGTATAGGCATGGGAAAGACACTTGACAAGCACTGCCGTAGTGGTATTAACTGTCCATTGATGACATCAGATGCAAAATGGTGCAAGTGCCTGGGTATCTAATAGCAGTGCTGGACAAATGTCTAATACTCATACACAGGTCAAAACTGTTGGCGTTGCCAATGCCTGTTTTTAACAGAACTTCAGTTAAGTATATTGGCAGGCTCCTTGAGTGCAAAGTTTAATGAGAATGCTTGATTAAAGAGAGCTGAACGAGTTGAAATGAGTAGGTTTTTTGGGCAGGGACGGGCAGGAACTGGGTAGGAATGACCATAGGGATTAGCATGACCATGAGTAGTTAATGGGTGGGAAAACAACCAAACAACAACTACAAGCTTTGGGTCCATCCTAATATGCCATTTCTCCCTATCTATCTTCTCAAATGCAATAGTTTGGGTTTATAGTTGGCGGTGCTTCTTAATAGTCCAAACTAAAAAGGACTGATGTCATCTTTATCCGCCAAAGTCTTTTTCTGAACCTAGACAACGCCCCCTCCCCAAAATCCATGCTTTGGTTTTGAAGCTATATTTTGAAATCCAGTAGCAATTACTTTAAATTGTCAAAATGACTTGTTGCTTATTGAGGCTAGCCCTTGTCTGAGAAACATTAATACAAAATGGGGCTTCATTACAAGTTTGCAGGTATCCCTTCAGTAATTCCGGCATGATACTGGTAAACTGCCCCTACCGTTTCCACCGCCTGATATCACAGAGCTACCTGGATATTACAAGTGGCCGAAAGGGCAGTAAATCCCCATTCCATGGAGTGCTGGTTTTACCGTTAATGGTTATTCTGCCATTTATTTTCTGGTAGGAGTATGATTTGCCTCCAGCTCTTGGCTGGAGGTAAATCAATGCCCCCACCGGTAAACCTGTGTTTTGCTGGTGCTGCAAAATTGCTGGTGCAAGAATTACCAGCAATTTTACTGGACCGGAAATACTGTAATGAGGCCAATAGAATTAAATGAGTTTAAAGATGCCAGCAGGACAGACATGGTAGTCTTGCATATGTCTTTAAAAATAGTATTTAACCTGTTTTGGGCTGAACATAAAATGTTTTTTATCACCTGGCTATGATTTCTTTCCTCTTACGAGGGGCATCCCCTTTTCAGTTTTAACTAAGTCTCGGCATTCTGGTATTTTGAGGGTGGGGTCCCTAAATTAGCAAGAATGTGAAGTTACAAAAATGTGATGTGACCCCATGTTGAATGAATCATAAATATTGAGCATTTAACTTTACAGTAATTCATTGAACCTCCTTAAAACTTGAAAAAAGATTATGTCCATTTCAGGGGGTCTTATAAATCTATTATGAGTATGCATCAGAGCCTGGTGTGTTTTTATCAGCATGGCGGGTATTCTTTTGTAATGTGATTCAAAATATTTCCATGATGCTATTTAACCTGTTATTTACCTGTCATGATACCCTAAATCCGAGCCTATGCACCATACATGCCAGGTTCCACCACTGTTGAAAACATCATTCATTAGCTCTTATTTGACGATTCTTACATACAGTAAATCCGAGCCTATGCACAATACATGCCAGGTTCCACCACTGTTGAAAACATCATTCATTAGCTCTTATTTGACGATTCTTACATACCGTAAATCCGAGCCTATGCACCATACATGCCAGGTTCCACCACTGTTGAAAACATCATTCATTAGCTCTTATTTGACGATTCTTACATACCGTAAATCCGAGCCTATGCACCATACATGCCAGGTTCCACCACTGTTGAAAACATCATTCATTAGCTCTTATTTGACGATTCTTACATACCGTAAATCCGAGCCTATGCACCATACATGTCAGCTTCCACCACTGTTGAAAACATCATTCATTAGCTCTTATTTGACGATTCTTACATACCGTAAATCCGAGCCTATGCACCATACATGCCAGGTTCCACCACTGTTGAAAACATCATTCATTAGCTCTTATTTGACGATTCTTACATACCGTAAATCCGAGCCTATGCACCATACATGCCAGGTTCCACCACTGTTGAAAACATCATTCATTAGCTCTTATTTGACGATTCTTACATACCGTAAATCCGAGCCTATGCACCATACATGTCAGCTTCCACCACTGTTGAAAACATCATTCATTAGCTCTTATTTGACGATTCTTACATACCGTAAATCCGAGCCTATGCACCATACATGCCAGGTTCCACCACTGTTGAAAACATCATTCATTAGCTCTTATTTGACGATTCTTACATACCGTAAATCCGAGCCTATGCACCATACATGCCAGGTTCCACCACTGTTGACAACATCAATCATTAGCTCTTTTGCAATGGGTAGTTATAACTTTAATTGCCAATGCAGACACACTATCTAGGACCCTTTTAAGGTCTATAGACAGTAGGGAAAATGCTACTTCCTACTCTAATGTAAAATAATGAGAATTGCTTCAATATAACATATGTCACAAATCGAAAACCATACTTTAGATCAAAAAAAGACTGTTGGGATACATTCAATCAAAATGGTTAAGCGCTCCTGAAGCTGAGTCACAGGACCAACAGAATTCCATAGCCAAGACATTTCCTTTTATTTTTTACAATGAAGGAATAAAAAAAGCCCTATTTAATAACACAAACAGGGTTTGAGTAACAGAAGCTGACAATAAAGAACCATGACCCATTTCCCAAACCTTCACCCATAGTTACTATAACATATTCTGCTCGCAATCCAATTTGATTTGAGCCAAGTTGTCCGCAAGTTTTAAACTAGATTCCCAGATTCATGTCTCCCCAATCAAACATGGAAGCCTTTATATCATATTAGAAGGAATATGTAATCAAGCCTCCACATGAGTATGAGTCACTCTGAGCTATAACTATACAGCTAGTACGTGTATGCATTTTGCACTGTCAACAAATGGTCAGTCCAGAAGAGTAACACTGCTGGTACCAGTACAAAGGCCAGTGCCAGTGCTGAGTGACCAAACCAAGTCACCACAGTGATGACCACAGCAACACTCTGCATCACTGGCACCCATATCGTCAGCATCACTGCAGTGGCTATGACCACCCTCACCACCACATCCAACACCACATTAATGATAGAACATAACACACAGAAAATAATATCACCACTTCTATTGTGTCTAGTTCTGCAACTTTTACCAGCTCTACTGCACCAGGAACTGCAGCTGGCGAAAGGGAACACAATAGTTGGATCTACTCAAGGAAGCTAAATTCTTTAGTGTTCAGAACAAGATTCACCACCTTGGCTGCACTCCAAGCCTGCCCATCCAAACTGAAAACTGGCAATGATGTCTTCACACTGATATGTCCTGTGGGGGCTGTGTCAGTTTGACATTTTGGGAGCCACTAGAAGATGTTGACTCACAGGGCCCACTTTGATGTAGAAGGGGATATGCTTTTCATAAATCAAAATCTTTAGCAGTATTCATTCAGTCATGATGATGATGATGACAATGATGATTAAGTTTTGGCTACTTTGTGAGAGTATACACCTTTTGAAGGTAACATTACATTCAGGGAATGGGGTCACATGTCATATGTCACAAGTGTATCCATAGACTTGTTCCTTTCTATCTTTCACCACTTATCTCTTTCTATTGCCCCATCCTCTTCACTCCCAGGGCCAGTTTCTACTTTCAGCCCCAAAACCCCTATGTGCTTCTTCTCGTTTCCGCTCCTTTGTCCTTCTTGCCCCAAAACAGTGCAACTCTTTTTTCATTCTTCCTCTTGTCTTCTTATCTTCAGATTAAACTCAAAACCTATCACTGATTCCTTCTTTCTAACAATTAACTCTCTCCCCTCTTCAGCTTTATTCATTTGAAATCTACTGCTCATTTTTATGGTACCATTGTTAATTGCTTTGTATTAGCGCTTTTGGAGAAAAGCGTATAATAGTGGAGATGAGGGTTGCACCAGGTGTGGCCACTCGCCCACCATTTCCTGAGTATAAACAAAGATACAAGCTGAAAACAGGTCTATAAACAGTTAACAAAACATTAAGAGCCATGTAGTTGCTATTAAGAATAGAACAGATGGTGTGACACAAGTGTGGCGGCAGGTAGTTGCATTTATTGTACACACAGGTAGGGAATAATGAATTGGTCACACAAGCAAACACTTGCAAACACAACACAGGAATGGTAGGTAGACATGAAGAACACTTGCATGTAGACATGAAGTACACCTGCATGAAGCCACAAAGAATATCTATATATAAATTAAGCACGCTAACATGTAAGACACAAAGAAAAACTGCATGGCAGCGAAAGAGCAAGAGTGCTGCCATTGCTTAGTTCAAACTCTGCTCGGGCCACAATTCCGAAATACTGCAGCCTGACACAATATCATTTAAATAAACAAGCCTCACAATGCCTAGATTAGCCCCAGACACCAAGGTAACTGTGCCGAGGAGAGTTCTGCTTAACAAGCTGAAATCACACCTGGTAACATTTCCCAGGGCATGCAGCTGCATATAGCTACAATTATTAAGGTTAATTACCTTCAGTTGGTAGCAGTGAGAAATACACATATCCTTGAATTCCAGGTGCAAGCAGCTACCGTGCCAATTGATCACATAACGAATGAATGAAGAGGTCCCTGAGGGACTGCCAAAAGAAAGCACACACACTTTAGAATAGCAGAAAATCCAATAAATAGATTAAATTGAGCCCTGAACAATGGCCCTCTAGCATGTGACTGAAACAATATGAATTTATCCCAGAACCATTTAGATAATGCGCCTGCCACTTTCTTTGCACATCCAGACACAAAGGCAGCACGCCAAGGCCACGAACAAGACTGACAGCGAATGCCCTGGCATGGGAAGGAGAAGAGAGTATCTTCTTTAAACTGGATGTAACTCAGAACCACTTGAAGGGAGCCACGGCTGACCTCTTTAATCACCTTGTGTTCCTCTTAGCGACTATTATGGTATTGTGCCAACCAACAAGATGTTAAGTAGAAATGTATCATTGTAGAAGGTTGAACTTAGAGGAGTTATTAGCTGTAGAAGAACCAATCATAATGAGGTTCACTTATAGATAACCATATATCTTATACTCTAATGTCCAATCCAAATTAGGGTAGAAGTTTTATGATAATAACTATCTGTGACTTAATCTGTGACACATTTTTTATATAAAAAGTCATCCCCATGCCATGTTGAGATTGTCCTTTGTACGCTCTCCCAGGGGCTGTTTGTTTTTTAATAAAGCTGGGTTATCTCATGCACCTGGAGTTACTGTAATTATTATTTTCTTCTTTTTTGGTAGATTTCAGGCCTATTTTAACACGTGCTTTCTAAATGCAATATAAAAAATAAAAATCAATAGAACAGCAGATATTGTCTCCTTTCTTTATGCAATATTTAGAAAGAGAGTGAGAGTATCATACAGGGTCTACTGGTGAAATGTGGAGGATCTACAAAATCCACCTTATTGACCCTCCCCACTTAAAATCATGCAACCTGAAACCCTAGGTAAAGAGTTACCAGGTTGTAGTTTCCACCAGTTGCTGCTTTAGACTGGTAAATAGGGAAGAACAAATGAAATAAACTTTTTGGTGCTCTGTCAGGGTGGTGATGGTTGTATGGGGTCATAATTGCCAACATCATCCATTCAAATCTTTAGATGCCTATTCAGTCCTGTTTTTCCTTTGCATTCTGGGACTTATACTCAGAGTTTTATAATGGGAAAAACAGAATTCAAAGGAAAAAATGATGGTATACGGATCTGCGGATTGGAATGGATCATGTTGGAATTTGTGTAGGGTGTGGTGTTTTCTGGATCTTATTGAGGTTAGACAGATGAAGAAATTAGCCAACATGGTCAGGTGTTTGCAAATACATTGTTGGGATGAATGAGGTGGTATCAGGCATCTGTGTGTACTTTGTTCTAGATGGGGATAGGAAACTGTGTTGTGTTTGTAGAATAAAATACTATGTTCACATGCATGCTGGTTTCAACGATACAGCTATTTTAATGTCTTTTGTTTGTGTCCATTCAAACAGCAGACCTTAGAAAAAGTGTTTTTTGAGAGGCAGATGAATACCTCATCCATAGCTTCTGCCCAATATTGCACAGGTGAGAATGTTACTCACTAAGGCCCAAATACTGCCCTTATCCCAGGCAGGCACAGCAGGAGATGGACACAATGTAAAGCAGAACATAGCACAAATAAATCAAGCCAACTTTAAAACAATATATGTGCATGCACTAGACACAAAGCACATATGCATTCAACATAAAGAACATGAACACTAGGTAACACGTGCATTTATACATGAAAAATATTAACATAGAATCCATAAGACATGAGAATACTAAGCAATGCATAAGCTGAATGCAACACGATTGATACAAAGGTATAGCTAACTAACATAAAATGCAACATTAATGAGCAGCCATCTTTTCCAAATGCAAGCTGCAATACCCTTTGAAGTAAGTAAAAAGGCTCAAGGTTTCACAATAACTTAAAATGCTGAAATAACACAATAGAGATCCATGCAAAGCTGAGACAGGAGCGGACAACCACAGCTAAGGTTATCGTGAATTAAGAGAGGGTCAGAACATTGCCGTGAAAGCACAAGATGTCAATTCCAAGGACGCAAGAAGGATATGCCCCAGTTAATTAAAGATTTATAAGAGAACAACCAGTCTTTGTAAGCCAGGTGCAGGACAATTCTAAACCCAAAGACTCCATGGGGAAAAGCTCAAGAATCAGCACAAAATCAGCCAACATACATTTTCTACATATTATACTGTAGGATATTATTTAAGTCCAATATATTATTACACGCTTTGTACAATAATCTCACAACGTGTTGGAGAAATAAAGCATTACATTAATAGACTGTGAATACATTAATGTACAGTAATAAAACAATAAGCATGCAATTGAGAACATGGACAACCCCCTAGCACTGGAATGTTATCATTCTAAAATATCCATAACATAGTCTATGTTCTCCGGTTAGGAGTATTATATTTTTGAAAGATGTGGGCTTCCTTGCACTTTTAGAAATTGTGTTCCATTTTAAACTGCTGAATTCTACATCACCTGTTTCTCTTAATATTGGTAAGAAACCTGTCTTCGAGTGGAATGTTCTCAAAGGCCCTTGCAGTGGTTTAGTTTGTGGTGCTGTTCTCATCAATCGAGTATTATCCCTCGGGTTTGCATGTGATTACCCACATCCCGTAGGTGCACCCTTGTTGTGGTAGCAAGTAAGAGGAAGAAATCATAAATAGAATGATACATTTTTCTCGTGCATCTAGCTCACTTATTTTGAAACAGTCAACATTGTTTTTGATTCTCCCAAAACTGGGCCATCTGACTAACACTTAATAGAAGCAACACGGTTCATAGTTTGTTAGCTTTTAGTTTGCTTTAGAGAAAAAGCCTGAAGCTCCATTTACATTGACACCATACTCTTACCTTCTTCTCCCTGCTCCTTTTTGCTCTCTAGACTGAGGATTGGACACCCAGGGTGTTGTAGACAAGTCATGAACTCCGAGACTTGTAAGGTGGTGATTTGGCACTGTAACATCGCAAGAAATATAATAAATCTGACGTTTATTCCAAAAATGGGGAATATTGTTGCTTACCACCACTAGTAGCCCCAGGATAAATGTTCAGGACCAAATGGTGGTAATGTTAAATGAGTGTTGCAGTATTTCTAAAATAGTAATGAGGCCTAACACAAGTGTACCTATACATCTGTAAAGCGTCACATTGTACGACTGGATGAAATAATTGTTACCTTGCTGATCCTGGACTACAAATCTCACTTTTACCTGTCTCCCTACAGCACGTCTGACTGTTCAGCATGTATGGTTAGCATTGTGCTCAATTCTTTGAAGAACAAAGACAGCACTGTTTTGTGAGATGTGACTCATGTCCATTATACAATGTAATTCTGAGATTACTCTTTTTAGGTCTGTGGCCATCTTAAACAGTGTCAATAGAACATGTTTAAAACAAAACAAATCTCAAAACAACAACTGAGACAACAACTGAGACTCCCTTGGCTATGATCGATGTTATTCATTAAAAACTAGGATTTAGTTAATGCACTCTAAGTACCCTAAATCCATGATACAAACATTTGACTGAAAATACCATCTCAGTCCAATATTCACCTGAGATTAAGAGGGTAATTCATAGAATTTCGCAGAAAAGTGTCGCAAGCGGCTGGCGCAGAGTGTCCGCGTGCGATTGACTGCGCCAGGCACGTGCGCTAAAACCGATTTCCGCGCACAGCGTATTCATGGATTTTAGGCTCCCAAACCAGCCGTGGCACAGAGAATCGCGGCGACCCTGCAGCAGCGCCAGTAACGCCCCCAAGAACACCCTTGCGCAAGGAAAAGCCATCAAAATCGCTAAATCATCGCAAAGGGCTGCGCTAACCCTGGACCAGTTCACCGGGCTAAAAACAGCAAACGCCAAGCGGGGAACGTGTATTTCAGGGGTGCACGGGAAGTTCCACACGCGGTTGGCCCCGTGCAAGCAGGGTACGTGTATTTCAGGGGTGCGCGGGAAGTTCCACACGCGATTTCAGCAGGGTACGTGTATTTCAGGGGTGCACGGGAAGTTCCACACGCGAATGGGCCAGTGCGAGCAGGGTACGTGTATTCCATGGGTGCGCGGGAAGTTCCACACGCGATTCCATCAGGGTACGTGTATTTCAGGGGTGTGCGGGAAGTTCCACACGCAAATGGGCCAGTGCGAGCAGGGTACGTGTATTCCATGGGTGCGCGGGAAGTTCCACACGCGATTTCATCAGGGTACGTGTATTTCAGGGGTGCGCGGGAAGTTCCACACACGATTGGCCCCGTGCAAGCAGGGTACGTGTATTTCAGGGGTGCGCGGGAAGTTCCACACGCGATTGGCCCCGTGCAAGCAGGGTACGTGTATTTCAGGGGTGCGCGGGAAGTTCCACACGCGAATTCAGCAGGGTACGTGTATTCCAGGGGTGCGCGGGAAGTTCCACATGCAAATTCAGCAGGGTACGTGTATTTCAGGGGTGCGCGGGAAGTTCCACACGCGATTTCAGCAGGGTATGTGTATTTCAGGGGTTCTGGGGAGTACTACACGTGAATTGGCCGTGTGGGTCCTCCCAGGTGTACGCTCCACAACCTCCACGGCCCCTGCAGGTAGCCCACACCACGGGGGACTACCCTGCACCCCTGCTCATGTCCCGCAGGCAGCCCATCCACCATGGGCATGCCCCCCAGCCAACCCACATGTCACCTTGCACTACTGATCAACTATGCATGTCATCCCACCACCCCCACCCCCCAGCCACCATGGGCAGCCTCCACCAGGCCCCCATTCATGTCTCCCACCACCCCCACCCCCCAGCAGTGCAGGGGCAGCCTCCACCAGGCCCCCACTCATGTCTCCCACCACCCCCACCCCCCAGCCACCAGGGGCACCCTCCACCAGGCCCCCACTCAAGTCCCCTATCACCACCACCCCCCAGCAGTGCAGGGGCACCCTCCACCAGGCCCCCACTCATGTCTCCCACCACCCCCACCCCACAGCCACCAGGGGCAGCCTCCACCAGGCCCCCACACATGTCTCCCAGCCACCCCCACCCTCCAGCCACCATGGGCACCCTCCACCAGGCCCCCACTCATGTCTCCCACCACCCCACCCCCCAGCAGTGCAGGGGCACCCTCCACCAGGCCCCCACTCATGTCTCCCACCTCCCCCACCCCCAGCAGTGCAGGGGCACCCTCCACCAGGCCCCCACTCATGTCTCCCACCACCCCCACCCCCCAGCAGTGCAGGGGCACCCTCCACCAGGCCCCCACTCATGTCCCCTATCACCACCACCCCCCAGCCACCAGGGGCAGCCTCCACCAGGCCCCCACTCATGTCTCCCAACACCACCACCCCCCAGCCACCAGGGGCAGCCTCCACCAGGCCCCCATTTCATGTCTCCCACCCACCCCCACCCCCCAGTCACTATGGGCACCCTCCACCAGGCCCCACTCATGTCTCCCACCACCCCCACCCCCCAGTAGTGCAGGGGCAGCCTCCACCAGGCCCCCACTCATGTCTCCCACCACCCCCACCCCCCAGCAGTGCAGGGGCGCCCTCCACCAGGCCCCCACTCATGTCTCCCACCCACCCCCACCCCCCAGCCACCATGGGCACCCTCCACCAGGCCCCAACTCATGTTCCCCACCACCCCCACCCCCCAGCACTGTGGGGCACCTGCCAGCAGGCCCCCACTCATGTCCAACTCATGTACCCCTGCACCCCCACCCCCAGCACTGTGGGGCATCTGCCAGCAGGCACCCACCCATGTCCAACTCATGTTCCCCACCACCCCCACCCCCCTGCACTGTGGGGCACCTACCAGCAGGCCCCCACCCATGTCCAACTCATGTTCCCAACCACCCCCACCCCCCAGCACTGTGGGGCACCTGCCAGCAGGCCCCCACTCATGTCCAACTCATGTACCCCTGCACCCCCACCCCCCAGCACTGTGGGGCATCTGCCAGCAGGCACCCACCCATGTCCAACTCATGTTCCCCACCACCCCCACCCCCCTGCACTGTGGGGCACCTGCCAGCAGGCCCCCACCCATGTCCAACTCATGTACCCCTGCACCCCCACCCCCCAGCATTGTGGGGCACCCTCCATCAGGCCCCCACTCATGTCCCCTATCACCCCCACCCCCAGCAGTGCAGGGGCTGCCCCCACCAGGCCCCCACTCATGTCTCCCACCACCCCCACCCCCCAGCCACCATGGGCAGCCCCCACCAGGCCCCCACTCATGTCCAACTCATGTCTCCCACCACCCCCACCCCCCAGCAGTGCAGGGGCACCCTCCACCAGGCCCCCACTCATGTCTCCCACCACCCCCACCCCCCAGCAGTGCAGGGGCACCCTCCACCAGGCCCCCACTCATGTCTCCCACCACCCCCACCACCCAGCAGTGCAGGGGCACCCTCTACCAGGCCCCCACTCATGTCCCCTATCACCACCACCCCCCAGCCACCAGGGGCAGCCTCCACCAGGCCCCCACTCATGTCTCCCACCACCCCCACCCCCCAGCCACCAGGGGCAGCCTCCACCAGGCCCCCACTCATGTCTACCACCCACCCCCACCCCCCAGTCACCATGGGCACCCTCCACCAGGCCCCCACTCATGTCTCCCACCACCCCCACCCCCCAGCAGTGCAGGGGCAGCCTCCACCAGGCCCCCACTCATGTCTCCCACCACCCCCACCCCCCAGCAGTGCAGGGGCGCCCTCCACCAGGCCCCCACTCATGTCTCCCACCCACCCCCTCCCCCCAGCCACCATGGGCACCCTCCACCAGGCCCCCACTCATGTCTCCCACCACCCCCACCCCCCAGCACTGTGGGGCACCTGCCAGCAAGCCCCAACCCATGTCCAACTCATGTTCCCCACCACCCCCACCCCCCAGCACTGTGGGGCACCTGCCAGCAGGCCCCCACTCATGTCCAACTCATGTACCCCTGCACCCCCACCCCCCAGCACTGTGGGGCGCCTGCCAGCAGGCACCCACCCATGTCCAACTCATGTTCCCCACCACCCCCACCCCCCAGCACTGTGGGGCACCTGCCAGCAGGCCCCCACTCATGTCCAACTCATGTACCCCTGCACCCCACCCCCCAGCACTGTGGGGCACCTGCCAGCAGGCACCCACCCATGTCCAACTCATGTTCCCCACCACCCCACACCCCTGCACTGTGGGGCACCTGCCAGCAGGCCCCCACCCATGTCCAACTCATGTACCCCTGCACCCCACCCCCCAGCATTGTGGAGCACCCTCCACCAGGCCCCCACTCATGTCCCCTATCACCCCCACCCCCAGCAGTGCAGGGGCAGCCCCCACCAGGCCCCCACTCATGTCTCCCACCACCCCCACCCCCCCCCAGCCACCATGGGCAGCCCCCACCAGGCCCCCACTCATGTCCAACTCATGTCTCCCACCACCCTCACCCCCCAGCAGTGCAGGGGCACCCTCCACCAGGCCCCCACTCATGTCTCCCATCACCCCCACTCCCCAGCAGTGCAGGGGCACCCTCCACCAGGCCCCCACTCATGTCTCCCACCACCCCCACCCCCCAGCAGTGCAGGGGCACCCTCCACCAGGCCCCCAATCATGTCTCCCACCACCCCCACCCCCCAGCCACCATGGGCAGCCCCCACCAGGCCCCCACTCATGTCCAACTCATGTCTCCCACCACCCCCACCCCCCAGCAGTGCAGGGGCACCCTCCACCAGGCCCCCACTCATGTCTCCCACCACCCCCACCCCCCAGCCACCAGGGGCAGCCTCCACCAGGCCCCCACTCATGTCTCCCACCACCCCCACCCCCCAGCAGTGCAGGGGCACCCTCCACCAGGCCCCCACTCATGTCTCCCACCACCCCCACCCCCCAGCAGTGCAGGGGCAGCCTCCACCAGGCCCCCACTCATGTCTCCCACCACCCCCACCCCCCAGCCACCAGGGGCACCCTCCACCAGGCCCCCACTCAAGTCCCCTATCACCACCACCCCCCAGCAGTGCAGGGGCACCCTCCACCAGGCCCCCACTCATGTCTCCCACCACCCCCACCCCCCAGCCACCAGGGGCAGCCTCCACCAGGCCCCCACACATGTCTCCCACCCACCCCCACCCTCCAGCCACCATGGGCACCCTCCACCAGGCCCCCACTCATGTCTCCCACCACCCCACCCCCCAGCAGTGCAGGGGCACCCTCCACCAGGCCCCCACTCATGTCTCCCACCACCCCCACCCCCAGCAGTGCAGGGGCACCCTCCACCAGGCCCCCACTCATGTCTCCCACCGCCCCCACCCCCAGCAGTACAGGGGCACCCTCCACCAGGCCCCCACTCATGACTCCCACCACCCCCACCCCCCAGCAGTGCAGGGGCACCCTCCACCAGGCCCCCACTCATGTCTCCTACCACCCCCACCCCCCAGCAGTGCAGGGGCACCCTCCACCAGGCACCCACTCATGTCTCCCACCACCCCCACCCCCCAGCAGTGCAGGGGCACCCTCCACCAGGCCCCCACTCATGTCCCCTATCACCCCCACCCCCGGCAGTGCAGGGGCAGCCCCCACCAGGCCCCCACTCATGTCTCCCACCCACCCCCACCCCCCAGCCACTATGGGCAGCCTCCACCAGGTCCTCACAATCCCCAATCATGTGCGTTATGGTCAGTCTCCACAGCCAAAAAGCCCTACCAAGTAACCCATTCACCCACATGGAAATAGAAATTGCATGTTACACCCCCAAAGTTCATAAAGCAAATGAACCCATGTCCGTCACACACAATGGTTGCAATTGAATGGGAAAACACCCAACATGAAATGCATGAAACCAATGAGATGATACCACACAGTGAAGTATGAAAACAAAATTCTGGGGAGTACTACACGTGAATTGGCCGTGTGGGTCCTCCCAGGTGTACGCTCCACAACCTCCACGGCCCCTGCAGGTAGCCCACACCACGGGGGACTACCCTGCACCCCTGCTCATGTCCCGCAGGCAGCCCATCCACCATGGGCATGCCCCCCAGCCAACCCACATGTCACCTTGCACTACTGATCAACTATGCATGTCATCCCACCACCCCCACCCCCCAGCCACCATGGGCAGCCTCCACCAGGCCCCCATTCATGTCTCCCACCACCCCCACCCCCCAGAAGTGCAGGGGCAGCCTCCACCAGGCCCCCACTCATGTCTCCCACCACCCCCACCCCCCAGCCACCAGGGGCACCCTCCACCAGGCCCCCACTCAAGTCCCCTATCACCACCACCCCCCAGCAGTGCAGGGGCACCCTCCACCAGGCCCCCACTCATGTCTCCCACCACCCCCACCCCACAGCCACCAGGGGCAGCCTCCACCAGGCCCCCACACAAGTCTCCCAGCCACCCCCACCCTCCAGCCACCATGGGCACCCTCCACCAGGCCCCCACTCATGTCTCCCACCACCCCACCCCCCAGCAGTGCAGGGGCACCCTCCACCAGGCCCCCACTCATGTCTCCCACCTCCCCCACCCCCAGCAGTGCAGGGGCACCCTCCACCAGGCCCCCACTCATGTCTCCCACCACCCCCACCCCCCAGCAGTGCAGGGGCACCCTCCACCAGGCCCCCACTCATGTCCCCTATCACCACCACCCCCCAGCCACCAGGGGCAGCCTCCACCAGGCCCCCACTCATGTCTCCCAACACCACCACCCCCCAGCCACCAGGGGCAGCCTCCACCAGGCCCCCACTCATGTCTCCCACCCACCCCCACCCCCCAGCCACCATGGGCACCCTCCACCAGGCCCTCACTCATGTCTCCCACCACCCCCACCCCCCAGCAGTGCAGGGGCAGCCTCCACCAGGCCCCCACTCATGTCTCCCACCACCCCCACCCCCCAGCAGTGCAGGGGCACCCTCCACCAGGCCCCCACTCAAGTCTCCCACCACCCCCACCCCCAGCACTGTGGGGCACCTGCCAGCAGGCCCCCACCCATGTCCAACTCATGTTCCCCACCACCCCCACCCCCCAGCACTGTGGGGCACCTGCCAGCAGGCCCCCACTCATGTCCAACTCATGTACCCCTGCACCCCCACCCCCCAGCACTGTGGGGCATCTGCCAGCAGGCACCCACCCATGTCCAACTCATGTTCCCCACCACCCCCACCCCCCTGCACTGTGGGGCACCTGCCAGCAGGCCCCCACCCATGTCCAACTCATGTACCCCTGCACCCCCACCCCCCAGCATTGTGGGGCACCCTCCATCAGGCCCCCACTCATGTCCCCTATCACCCCCACCCCCAGCAGTGCAGGGGATGCCCCCACCAGGCCCCCACTCATGTCTCCCACCACCCCCACCCCCCAGCAGTGCAGGGGCACCCTCCACCAGGCCCCCACTCATGTCTCCCACCACCCCCACTCCCCAGCAGTGCAGGGGTACCCTCCACCAGGCCCCCACTCATGTCTCCCACCACCCCCACCCCACAGCAGTGCAGGGGCACCCTCTACCAGGCCCCCACTCATGTCCCCTATCACCACCACCCCCCAGCCACCAGGCGCAGCCTCCACCAGGCCCCCACTCATGTCTCCCAACACCCCCACCCCCCAGCCACCAGGGGCAGCCTCCACCAGGCCCCCACTCATGTCTCCCACCCACCCCCACCCCCAGTCACTATGGGCACCCTCCACCAGGCCCCACTCATGTCTCCCACCACCCCCACCCCCCAGTAGTGCAGGGGCAGCCTCCACCAGGCCCCCACTCATGTCTCCCACCACCCCCACCCCCCAGCAGTGCAGGGGCGCCCTCCACCAGGCCCCCACTCATGTCTCCCACCCACCCCCACCCCCCAGCCACCATGGGCACCCT
Organism: Ambystoma mexicanum; assembly: GCF_040938575.1. NCBI lineage: Eukaryota > Metazoa > Chordata > Amphibia > Caudata > Ambystomatidae > Ambystoma > Ambystoma mexicanum. The sequence continues at coordinate 331,044,983 of NC_090927.1, forward strand.
CCACCAGGCCCCAACTCATGTTCCCCACCACCCCCACCCCCCAGCACTGTGGGGCACCTGCCAGCAGGCCCCCACTCATGTCCAACTCATGTACCCCTGCACCCCCACCCCCAGCACTGTGGGGCATCTGCCAGCAGGCACCCACCCATGTCCAACTCATGTTCCCCACCACCCCCACCCCCCTGCACTGTGGGGCACCTACCAGCAGGCCCCCACCCATGTCCAACTCATGTTCCCAACCACCCCCACCCCCCAGCACTGTGGGGCACCTGCCAGCAGGCCCCCACTCATGTCCAACTCATGTACCCCTGCACCCCCACCCCCCAGCACTGTGGGGCATCTGCCAGCAGGCACCCACCCATGTCCAACTCATGTTCCCCACCACCCCCACCCCCCTGCACTGTGGGGCACCTGCCAGCAGGCCCCCACCCATGTCCAACTCATGTACCCCTGCACCCCCACCCCCCAGCATTGTGGGGCACCCTCCATCAGGCCCCCACTCATGTCCCCTATCACCCCCACCCCCAGCAGTGCAGGGGCTGCCCCCACCAGGCCCCCACTCATGTCTCCCACCACCCCCACCCCCCAGCCACCATGGGCAGCCCCCACCAGGCCCCCACTCATGTCCAACTCATGTCTCCCACCACCCCCACCCCCCAGCAGTGCAGGGGCACCCTCCACCAGGCCCCCACTCATGTCTCCCACCACCCCCACCCCCCAGCAGTGCAGGGGCACCCTCCACCAGGCCCCCACTCATGTCTCCCACCACCCCCACCCCCCAGCAGTGCAGGGGCACCCTCTACCAGGCCCCCACTCATGTCCCCTATCACCACCACCCCCCAGCCACCAGGGGCAGCCTCCACCAGGCCCCCACTCATGTCTCCCACCACCCCCACCCCCCAGCCACCAGGGGCAGCCTCCACCAGGCCCCCACTCATGTCTACCACCCACCCCCACCCCCCAGTCACCATGGGCACCCTCCACCAGGCCCCCACTCATGTCTCCCACCACCCCCACCCCCCAGCAGTGCAGGGGCAGCCTCCACCAGGCCCCCACTCATGTCTCCCACCACCCCCACCCCCCAGCAGTGCAGGGGCGCCCTCCACCAGGCCCCCACTCATGTCTCCCACCCACCCCCTCCCCCCAGCCACCATGGGCACCCTCCACCAGGCCCCCACTCATGTCTCCCACCACCCCCACCCCCCAGCACTGTGGGGCACCTGCCAGCAGGCCCCAACCCATGTCCAACTCATGTTCCCCACCACCCCCACCCCCCAGCACTGTGGGGCACCTGCCAGCAGGCCCCCACTCATGTCCAACTCATGTACCCCTGCACCCCCACCCCCCAGCACTGTGGGGCACCTGCCAGCAGGCACCCACCCATGTCCAACTCATGTTCCCCACCACCCCCACCCCCCAGCACTGTGGGGCACCTGCCAGCAGGCCCCCACTCATGTCCAACTCATGTACCCCTGCACCCCACCCCCCAGCACTGTGGGGCACCTGCCAGCAGGCACCCACCCATGTCCAACTCATGTTCCCCACCACCCCACCCCCCTGCACTGTGGGGCACCTGCCAGCAGGCCCCCACCCATGTCCAACTCATGTACCCCTGCACCCCACCCCCCAGCATTGTGGAGCACCCTCCACCAGGCCCCCACTCATGTCCCCTATCACCCCCACCCCCAGCAGTGCAGGGGCAGCCCCCACCAGGCCCCCACTCATGTCTCCCACCACCCCCACCCCCCCAGCCACCATGGGCAGCCCCCACCAGGCCCCCACTCATGTCCAACTCATGTCTCCCACCACCCTCACCCCCCAGCAGTGCAGGGGCACCCTCCACCAGGCCCCCACTCATGTCTCCCATCACCCCCACTCCCCAGCAGTGCAGGGGCACCCTCCACCAGGCCCCCACTCATGTCTCCCACCACCCCCACCCCCCAGCAGTGCAGGGGCACCCTCCACCAGGCCCCCAATCATGTCTCCCACCACCCCCACCCCCCAGCCACCATGGGCAGCCCCCACCAGGCCCCCACTCATGTCCAACTCATGTCTCCCACCACCCCCACCCCCCAGCAGTGCAGGGGCACCCTCCACCAGGCCCCCACTCATGTCTCCCACCACCCCCACCCCCCAGCCACCAGGGGCAGCTTCCACCAGGCCCCCACTCATGTCTCCCACCACCCCCACCCCCCAGCAGTGCAGGGGCACCCTCCACCAGGCCCCCACTCATGTCTCCCACCACCCCCACCCCCCAGCAGTGCAGGGGCAGCCTCCACCAGGCCCCCACTCATGTCTCCCACCACCCCCACCCACCAGCCACCAGGGGCACCCTCCACCAGGCCCCCACTCAAGTCCCCTATCACCACCACCCCCCAGCAGTGCAGGGGCACCCTCCACCAGGCCCCCACTCATGTCTCCCACCACCCCCACCCCCCAGCCACCAGGGGCAGCCTCCACCAGGCCCCCACACATGTCTCCCACCACCCCCACCCACCAGCCACCAGGGGCACCCTCCACCAGGCCCCCACTCATGTCCCCTATCACCCCCACCCCCGGCAGTGCAGGGGCAGCCCCCACCAGGCCCCCACTCATGTCTCCCACCCACCCCCACCCCCCAGCCACTATGGGCAGCCTCCACCAGGTCCTCACAATCCCCAATCATGTGCGTTATGGTCAGTCTCCACAGCCAAAAAGCCCTACCAAGTATCCCATTCACCCACATGGAAATAGAAATTGCATGTTACACCCCCAAAGTTCATAAAGCAAATGAACCCATGTCCGTCACACACAATGGTTGCAATTGAATGGGAAAACACCCAACATGAAATGCATGAAACCAATGAGATGATACCACACAGTGAAGTATGAAAACAAAATTGTATTAAAAAAAAAGAATGGAAATGAAATGAAACAAACTACAATGGCAAAGAAAAAAAGAGAAGCTGCATGTCCGTCTAAAAAAATAAAAACTACAAATCCAAATCCAAAAAAATGTTGTCCAAAGTCACATCAAAAATGAAATCAATCCAATGGAGAACTATGTACAAAACATCCAAGGGTCCATGAGCCCAACTGAACAAAGGAAACCTACAAAAAACCCTAACTAAAATGCAACTATATACAAAAAGTGGAGCAGTGTCCGTCGACTCCAAATCATAATAAGAAACAAAGGAAACCTAAAACTAAAGAACTATATACAAAGGCGGCGGGCAAGTCCAGCGGCTCACTCCGTGGTGTTCCGGGCCAGGGCATCATCAAACTCCTGTTCGATGTCCCAGAGGTGGTCCTGTTCCATGGCCCCGAGGGTCCGCAGGGACGACGCCGTGTCCTCCTCCAACCCCCTGCGGATTGCCTCGAGGCACTCGGCCCGCCTCAGAGCCCTCCGCGAGTTCTCTGCCCTGACCATTGTGAGCCGCGCCTCTTCCGCCCACCGCCGCTCCGCACCTATGGCATGGCCCAACCGCTGCCACACGGAAGACACTCTCTGTCCTGGGTCCTCCTGCCGTACGGCCGATGCCTGCCCCTCCGATGTCGAAGGCCCCGAGCCTTCATGGCTCCCACCATGTTGCTGCTGCTGCTCTGCCTCTGCCCGTGCACTGCCTCCTGCTGCCTGCACATCCTCTGCCAGCTGGGGTGCAGTTGTTGATGTGGCCACCCCTGCTGGACCTCCGACTCCCGACTGTGGCAGGGATGCCTCCTCCACCAGCCTGGCCTCACTGTCAGAGGCAGCTCCACAGTGCACCCAGGTGACTGATGGGTGGGAAGATGGCACAGAGGACGACTGGCGCGTAGGGGGTCCAGTTGAGGAGGGGGTCGGAGCAAGCCCCATCAGACGGAGGAATCCGGCCTGGGTGACCTGTCCCAGCAGGCTGACGTGGTCAACGAGCCATTCGAGATGACGTGCAGTCTCTCCATGAAAAGACTGCAGGTCACCTTGCATGGCCCGTTGACGCAACGCCACACCAGCCTGGACAGGCCCCACCCGGACCTGGATGGCCACGTCCACAGGCAGAGGAAGGCCAGTTGACGTCAGCTCATCCCCTGCCTGAAAACGGGTCTGGACGTAGGCATCCCTGCTGGTGCAAGATGATGCAGGGACAGGATCGGGGACAGGATTGCACACAGGCACCTCCGCGGCGGCCTGTGCTGCCTCCTGTCCCTGGTCCTGCACTGCACCACTAGCACCAGTGGGATCCCCACCTCCAGACCCCGTCTCTGGTGCTTGCACGGCCTCCTCCTCCACCAAACCCCCCACCAACCTGGATGACTCCGTGCCATCTTCCCCTGTTGGGCCCTGTGGGGTCCGAGCTGCCCCTTCTGCTGCCGAGGAGTCCAACTCCAACCTCCACCTCTTGGACCTCCCCCGGCAGCTGCGGCCTGGGACACGGCACCGGACTCCTCACTCCCCGACAAGATAACAACACGGGAGGGGAGCCGGGCCTTGCGTCTCTGGCTGGCGGTGGGATCCCCGCCGCTGTGCTCCACAGCACCTTCTCCGCCCTCTTCATCAGTTGACGCTGCAGACAGGGAGAAACAAAACACAGGCATCAGGGCACTGTACAATGGACACATACACACATGACAGTTGCACATGAGTGGCATTGGCAAACCTCAGACATGTCATCACAATCCCCAACACACATGTCATTGCAACTCGCACACGAGCCATACCACAGCCATATCGCAACTGCCACCACCATCCATACACATTCAACAGCATGAGCAGCCAAAGGTGAGCCAGACATCACATGCAACACAGGAAGTGCACCACACATGTACACACACCACCACACTTGCATGCATGTGTACACCTCTGCCAAGTGTCGCACTGTTCAGGCGGGGATCCATGTCACATCTGCCAATCAGGCTTCCACATACCGCTGTCACATGCATCCATGTTGCATCACTGTTGCACCCTTGTCAAATACACACACATGCACATGTACACAGTGCTCATACAAGCAGCCGAAAACAACATACATGCGTGACATCACGGACATGTCTACTTACATACACATTCATCCAAACATGTGTGCACGCACAACTGCATTTGGCATGCAAGCCTACACACACAAGCACCATCCATGTCTCACACATTACAGCCCTCGCATGTGTCAGCCCCACGGCCCTGTACACCCCCACCCATACTCGACCCCATACAAACAGATGTGCAACCTGCACAATACCGAATAATCACCACACGCACTGCTCACAATCAGGATGCATGTACACTCACCGCTCGACTCCAGACGGGTCTGCTTCTCCAGGACCTGGACGTGGAGCGCTGTGGATATGCGTTCCAGGACCCTCATCTGTTCTTCCGACAAGTAGCCCCGGCGCCCCTTGGCATCCGCTGCCTTCAAGAGGTGCCGGGCCTTGTTCAGGGTCCTGGACCTGAAGTCCTCCCAGCGCTTCCTGACATATTGTAAGTCGCGGACTGCCACCCCCTCCGCGTTGATGGCAGTCACAATGTCAGTCCAGATCCGAGTCCGTCCTTCCTTGTCGGCGCGGGAACTTCCGAAGAGGGCATCATACTGCCCCATGACTTGCTCCACCAGGACACCAACTTCGGTGGCACTGAAGCTGGTGCCCCTCTGCCTCTCTGGCCGGGGGTTGTCAGTGGTCACAGATGGTGTTTGCCCCGACATGACAACCCCAGAGGCAGGAGTTGGTGGGCAACTGGGTCCTGGGGCTGGGCTGTGGAGCGATGGAATCCCAGTCGGGAGTCTTCGGTTCCAGCAGGGGTGGTCACAGCAACAGCACCCCTGGCTGATGTGCAGGCAGCAAATGGCAGGGCACGTGGGCAGCAGGCAGTCAGGCAGCAGCAGATGGCAGGTGGGAGCGTGCTCGGGGCTCTGGGGGGCAGTAGTTCGGCCTTCTGGGCAGGAGCGTGGTCTTCCGTGTGCTTACGCGTGGCCAGCTTGGTACGGAGTGATTAGGCACGTGAAAATCCTGCACGTCAGCGTGAAAATCGAGGAAAGGCCCTTAGCGCGTAAGCGCGTCAGCACGCATACGCGATTCTATTGGACCAAAGGCCCTCAGCGCATAAACGCGTCAGCACGCATACGCGATTCTATTGGACCAAAGGCCCTCAGCGCGTAAGCACATCTGTGATGAGACCCGCATGGGTGTTTCCCACACAGCACGTGATGACAGAGCACAAGTGGAAAGACTGCACGTCAGAGTGTCATCGCATGTAATTGGACAGCACGTCAGAGTGTCATCACGTGTAATTGGACAAAAGTTTGCGTACACGCGATTGGCCTAATTATGTGTATATCAGGGCTGCGCGGGCACTTACACACGCAAGTACATCAGCGCACCTGTATCCCGGGGTGCGCGGGAATTTCCACACGCTATTGGACTGGGTACTGGATTTCAGGGGTGCGCGGGTCACACGCTCGCCTACAACACGCGCAACGCATAAATTTGCGCGCTAACAAAATAACAAGCTCAGACCCAGGATGAACATACAGTTCCTAGTAGCAGTGGGCATGGGCTACCAAAGGAGGAGGAGGAGGATAGTCAGGGCCAGAATATTCACACCCAGAACCAGCCTTTTCGGGATGCCTGATGACCAGGTGCATGGGAGGTACAGGTTTCCACCACACATTATACTGGACCTGGTGAGTGAGTGGGAGGATGACCTCACATCACCCACCCTGTGCTCCCAAGCACTCAGCCCCCTGGAGAAGGTCCTCAATGTACTGCACTTCTTAGCTACTGGATAATTTCAGCGGACAAGTGCCATTGTGGGTGGTGTATCACAGGCCACCCAGTCACGCTGCCTACACCAGGTCTTGAACATCATCACTGCACGCCCATCAGTCTGCAGGCACATATACCTGCCCAGAACACCTGCAGAAAGGCATGCTGCCGCCCTGGATTTTTACGGTGTGGCACGATTCCCCAAAGTGCTAGGTGCCATCGACTGCACCCATGTGGCACTACGTCCCCCCAGGGCATCAGAGCACATCTATAGGAACCGCAAGCACTGGCATTCCATCAACGTGCAGGTAGTATGTAATGCCAAGGGAATCATCACCTCAGTATATGCCAACTATCCCGGGTCAACCCACGACAGCTTCATTTACCGAATGTCCACCCTAAGCCGGGACCTAGAAGCTGGGCAGCATGGCGATACATGGCTGCTTGGTGAGTATGAATGCCACTGCACATGCATGCATGTCAGATACTGAGCAAGGTCACAACCCCACCAATGATACCAATCACCACCTCCACAGAGGACAGTGCCTACCCTCTCAGCCCCCACATGATGACGCCAATTCGGAACCCCACCACGCCACCCGAGGTAAGATATAACACAGCCCACATTACAACCCGGGGCATAGTGGAGCGCACATTCGGAGTGCTAAAGTCACGCTTTCGCTCCCTTGACCGTTCTGGCGGGCAGCTGTTGTACGCTCCCCCAGTAGTGTGCAGGATCATAGTGGCAGCATGTGTCCTGCACAACGTTGCAACACGCCGGGGCCTGGCCGTGGACATGGTGGTGGCCCCACATCCCCAACCACATGCACAGCCGCTGCGCATGGGAGGGGAAAGGGCACGGGGGGAGGCAGCCCGTACACAGCTAGTGGCTAATTACTTCACATAGAAATCACACCCCTATGGAGTGCACACTGCCCTGGCACATTCCATCTGACAATCAATGATGACTCAACCTGACACTGATCCTGAATGTCTGGAGAATGAACCGTGAAAACCATATCAGCCTGAGATTGTTCACCTGGAAGTGTCACAATGTGTGCATCCCTACCCACACAGACACCACCAATGCAGTTTTGTGAAGTAACACATTCAAGCAGCTAAAATGAATACCCACTTGCAAAATGCAACAAGAGGACAGTGCCATGTCAGCCAACCCATCCCCAGCACCGCCACACGACACACCGTGCTATGTCATGCTATTTGCAGGTAAACAAAGTAATCCCCACAACATGACACTAGTGTCACAATGTAGAGTGTCCCTAATTGAAACTTGCAACACCTGAAATGCTCACAGTAATGCAGGACCAACAACAAACTTGAGCAGGTACTACCATTAACATGACATCACAAATGTTATATATTAGTAGTCTCACCACCTGGAAATGCCTGCACTCCCACCACTACCAACTGTGCAGTGTTGGCGCCATGTAGAGTTGTAGGTGCACTGCTGCCAACATGGACCCCATCTCCAGACTAGAGGGCCTTGTGTAGACATGAGGAAGGGTCCTGCAAATTGGGAGGTAGACACAGATGATGAGTTACACATCAATGCAACATGCAGTGTACAACACAACAGCAATATGCACTAGGAATGTATACACAGTATTGACTAGACTACCCACACATGTAGTGGGAGTCCAATGTCACCATGTAGGTCAATGTCACTTGGGCACACCCTTTGCAAGCCCATGGAAACGGGAAGCAGGAGTGGTGTGTGTGACTCAAACCCAAGCATCTGAACCAAATACATGACAAGCCTGCATGTGCCCAGCCACAATGCAGCGTATGCCCACAGGAACCACGGAAGCCAAAAAATTGTCCCAAAAAAATTGGGAAAAAAATAATTAAAAATAAAAATAAAAATAAAAATAAAAAAAAATCAAAAATGGCCATTGATGGGCCCGGGGGGGTTGGGGAGGCCACCCAGGAGGTCCGAGGACAGGGTGCACACCAGAACCCACCGGTGTGGATCCTGGGAAAAAAAACACCTCCATGGGCTCATGGCCCACACGGCTACCCTATTGTGGGAGTATCACTGCTGTCGCTATTATCACCCTGTGCAGCTGCATCTGGAGGTGGTTGCACTATGGGAGGCAGCCCACGCAAGGCCCTAGTCTGCTCCTCCATGGCTGCAAGCATGCGGGTGTGGTAGGTCTGGTTCTGGAGGATGAGTGTGCGGAGGTCCCCATGCAACAACTCACGGGATGCCCGGACCTCCGCCCTCGTTGCCTGCATCTCAGCTGAGAGCGTACGGGTGAGACGCTCCAGCTGCTGTTCTGTCCTTTGGTGTGTTGAAGCCTCAAGCTCAACAAGAGTCGTCCTGAGGTGAAGGAGCTCCTGCCTCAGGGCTTCCCTGTGGCCCTGGGACACAATGGAGAGGGCCTCCTGCAGAGTCGCCAGTGCCGCTCGCCTGTCCCTGTTGGACCCCAACATGTCCTCCCTGTGTGACTGGCAGATGGAGTCGGTTGCCTGCTGTAGTCGCTCCATCAGCCTTTCAGGGGGGACAATGGAAGTGGCCACCCTATCCATGGCCTGAGCCATCATCTCGGATGATGCTGCCTGTTGGGTTGCCATACCGTAAATGGATTGCTCCCATGCGGTATTGCCAGGTGGCGTACGGCCACCACATCGGCGGGCACCACACCTGCGCCTTGCTGTGCCGGCACTGCCTGAGGCTGCAGGACTGCATTCCCCCTCTGATCTGCTGGCCCAGGAACAGGATCAGATGTCGCGGAGTGTGACCCTGCATTCGTAACCACCAAAGGCGTAGCTGCCAACACTGACATCCCCATTGAGGGTTCTGACCCTGGTGCAGGTGGGTGGGACAGAACAGAATCCCTCCCTGGAACACTCACCTGCGACGGCACGTAGGTCTCATCCAAATCAACACCTGAGTACAGTTCGGGGGAGGTGCAGCCAGAGACACCCCTTGAGAGCACGACCTGCAGCAGTTGTGGGTTCTCACCCACCACCACACCACGTCCCTCACTGGTGGTTGGTCGGCCCTCGGACCCCTCCTGGGTCTGCACCATCTCCACAACCCCAGCAGTATCAGGTGCGTCTTCCCCTGCAAAGACATAAAAACAAAGAAATGGAAACAGGCATTAGCACCATGGCACACAATGAGGGCTGAGAAGCAAGAGAACCAGTACTTGATTGACACATGTCCCACATGACTAAAACCCTCCCATGCATGCACCCTCACTGCATATGAAGGGCAGGCAAATGGCACACACTGATGACACCAAGATGGAAGATGAACACATTTTCTGCATGCTGCCTGGCAGTGGCATCACACATTGGCCTGTGATTGCCAGGTGAAACACACATGCCATCACACAGATGGCATGTACCATTGCTATTGAGTGAAGATGGAGAGGAGGGCAGCACCTATTCATTCAGTCCAGTTCCCGCATGTAATAGCTTTTCTAATTCAAACAGGTCATATTTTTCACCTGGAGCTGCCAGTCCGAAATGGTCCAATTGCACAGGGACATGTGTGAACAAATGATATCCAGGTAACAAAGTCACTCCACTTTACCATAGCCATGTCAGACATGTGACTAGAGGACTGCGACATGCCTAGTAAAAGTGGTGGAATGCAAACAATCTGACTGAATGAACAGTGAAAAATAAGCAACAATGTTGTGGCAAGGTGACACTTCAAGGGCAACTGGCGTGCAGTTGGGCTAGATGTCTACTGTTGGCAGAAGGGATACTGCTATGGCCAAATGCAGCTGCGCAGGATGTATTGCATGAAGCACATGGCTGACCCATACGACTCAGGCGCACACACTCTCACCTGGCACACAAACAGATGCCCTCACACACACCATGCACATGGATGACACACACATGCATGTGCACTCACCGGACAATGCCTCGCAATCAGGCAGATCTCCCACGCCTTGGATCTGTTCCTCCGTGACGTAGGTCCCAGCGACTGACTCATGTGGAGTGAGTTCCATGTCTACTACTGGAGACCCACCTCCAGTCACTAGAGTTGCGGCATGACTTGAGGCCAGCTTACTCTTTGCCCTGCGCTTTACGTCATTCCAGCGCTTATAGCAATCATTGGCTGTGTGCCTCATGATTCCAAGGGCACTTACAATGTCCGCAACGGTCTGCCAGTGTGCCTGGAGTTGTGCAGGTGTGGTCTTGGATCCTGCAACAATGACCATCTCGTTGTCATGTGCGGACACATACTCGACAAGTGCATTCAGTTCGTCATCCGTGAAGCTGGGCTTCCTCGACGGGCCGGACTGTGTAGCCGTGTCTGGGGCATCAGCCTGTGCCGGACGAGCACTCTTCCTCTTCCACTTGGAAGGTGGTGGGGATCCTGAGTGTCCTGCGCCGCTCTGGACACTAGGGGCAGGAGCCCTGGTGGACTCTGTATCAGGAGTGTGGGATTGCACACTCAGCATGGGAGTTGGTGCAGGCATTGGCTCAAGTGTGATGGTGTCAGGGGGAATGTCAGCAGGATGGACTAGGACCGACACTGTCCTGGCTGGGTGTGTGAGGGCTGGGGTGGATGGAGCCGCAGCTGCCCCTGCAGCCTCTCCGCCCTGCCTACTTGGGGCAGCAGATGGCCTTGCTGCCCCAGATGCACGTGGCATGGTGATATCAACGTGCACCAGCGCACGTGTCATAGGCCTGCTGACCTGGAAGTCAGCCATGGAGTCAGCCAGGTCTGGTGCCACAATGGGCTGGTCCAACAAGGGCTGAAAATGGATGGTGTCAGCCACATCAGCCTCAATGGGAGGGGGGGGGGATTATGGGTGCCCTTGACTGGTCCTCCACACATGGGGGGACAGGCTCATCCTGCAAGTAACGACCACGTCCCCTACCGGATCCACCACGGCCACCACTTGTGGCTCTTCCACCTTTGCCACCCTTACAGAATCCTCGCCTCCCAGCCATGGCACTGATGTAAATGTGCATATGGGTGTGGCTGTAAACTATTGTCCTGGGCAATTGGGGGTCAAAGGGGTTGGGTACCAGATGGTAAATGTATCCTAGTGCTCTTGCAAGGCTGAATGTAACCCCTGGGGAAAGATGACGGGTCACGCTACGCACAGGAGCCCCAACAAAGGGAGATGACGTGCACGCAACCCCTCCTAGACCACGTGTGCAGAAAGAAAAAGCTGCACTACGCTGTGGCACCCAGTAACACAAGAATGAACGTATGCGTGTCACACGCAGCCTAGAATGACCTCTGAAGGGGTAGGCTACACACGGGGCAAGCACAGATGTTAGATACGTGCGTGACTCACCATCTGACAGGTAAAAGAGCGTGAAAAAGGAGAGCGTTTGGTTGGCAACACCCCCGCCAAAAGAAGATTTGTACGCTGTCTGAGGAGACAGGACAACAGTAGAAGGGAACACTGTTTGAGGGAACAGGACCAGGTAAACCAGTAAAAGAGAAAAAAGAGAAAAAGCTGTCAGAGGTAACAGGGAATACGAACTTGAAACGCTGTGAATTAAATTGCGTGTGAAACGACAAGAAGTACAGAATTCACCCACTCGCTCTCCACGAAAAGCACGTACAAGGAAATGGTGTTCTACACGTACCTTTTAAACAAGCCCACACGTCCAGCGTCACTTACGCGGCGTGTACGCGCTAGGGCCATTTCCACCAATTACACGCTTTGTCACTTCTGCGTGTAGGGCCATTTCCACCAATTACACGCTTTGTCACTTCTGCGTGTAGGGCCATTTCCACCAATTACACGCTTTGTCACTGCCGCGTGTATGCGCTAGGCCCATTCCCACCAATTACACGCGATGACACTCTGACGTGCTGTCCAATTACCCGCAATGACACTCTGACGTGCAGTCTTTCCACGTGTGCTCTGTCATCACGTGATGTGTGGGAAACACCCGTGCGGGTCACGTCACAGACGCGCTTACGCGCTGAGGGCCTTTGGTCCAATAGAATCGCGTATGTGTGCTGACGCGCTTACACGCTAAGGGCCTTTCCTCGAATTTCACGCTGACGTGCAGACTTTTCACGTGCCAAATCACTCCGTATCAAGCTGGCCACGCGTATGCACACGGAAGACCACGCTCCTACCCAGAAGGCCGAACTACTGCCCGCCAGAGCCCCGAGCACGCTCCCACCTGCCATCTGCTGCTGCCTGACTGCCTGCTGCCCACGTGTACTGCCATTTGCTGCCTGCACATCAGCCAGGGGTGCTGTTGCTGTGACCACCCCTGCTGGAACCGAAGACTCCCGACTGGGATTCCATCGCTCCACAGCCCAGCCCCAGGACCCAGTTGCCCACCCACTCCTGCCTCTGGGGTTGTCATGTCGGGGCAAACACCATCTGTGACCACTGACAACCCCTGGCCAGAGAGGCAGAGGGGCACCAGCTTCAGTGCCACCGAAGTTGGTGTCCTGGTGGAGCAAGTCCTGGGGCAGTATGATGCCCTCTTCGGATGTTCCCGCGCCGACAAGGAAGGACGGACTCGGATCTGGACTGACATCGTGACTGCCATCAACGCGGAGGGGGTGGCAGTCCGCGACTTACAACATGTCAGGAAGCGCTGGGAGGACTTCAGGTCCAGGACCCTGAACAAGGCCCGGCGCCTCTTGAAGGCAGCGGATGCCAAGGGGCGCCGGGGCCACTTGTTGGAAGAACAGATGAGGGTCCTGGAACGCATATCCCCAGCGCTCCATGTCCAGGTCCTGGAGAAGCAGACCCGTCTGGAGTCGAGCGGTGAGTGTACATGCATCCTGATTGTGAGCAGTGCGTGTGGTGATTATTCGGTAGTGTGCAGGTTGCACATCTGTTTGTATGGGGTCGAGTATGGGTGGGGGTGTACAGGGCCGTGGGGCTGAAACATGCGGGGGCTGTAATGTGTGAGACATGGTTGGTGCTTGTGTGTTTAGGCTTGCATGCCAAATGCAGTTGTGCGTGCACACATGTTTGGATGAATGTGTATGTAAGTAGACATGTCTGTGATGTCACGCATGTATGTTGTTTTCGGCTGCATGTATGAGCACTGTGTACATGTGCATGTGTGTGTATTTGACAAGGGTGCAACAGTGATGCAACATGGATGCATGTGACAGCGGTATGTGGAAGCCATGATTGGCAGATGTGACATGGATGCCCGTCTGAACAGTGTGACACTTGGCAGAGGTGTACACATGCATGCAAGTGTGGTGGTGTGTGTACATGTGTGGTGCACTTCCTGTGTTGCATGTGATGTCAGTTGCGATATGGCTGTGGTATGGCTCATGTGTGCGAGTTGCAATGACATGTGTGTTGGGGATTGTGATGACATGTCTGAGGTTTGCCAATGCCACTCATGTGCAACTGTCATGTGTGTATGTGTCCATTGTACAGTGCCCTGATGCCTGTGTTTTGTTTCTCCCTGTCTGCAGCGTCAACTGATGAAGAGGGCAGAGAAGGTGCTGTGGAGCACAGCGGCGGGGATCCCACTGCCAGTCGGAGAGCAAAGCCCGGCTCCCCTCCCGTGTTGTCATCTCGTTGGGGAGTGAGGAGTCCGGTGCCGCGTCCCAGGCCGCAGCTGCCGGGGGGAGGTCCAAGAGGCGGAGGTTGGAGTTGTACTCCTCGGCAGCAGAAGGGGCAGCTGGGACCCCACAGGGACCAACAGGGGAAGATAGCACGGAGTCATCCAGGTTGGTGGGGGGTTTGGTGGAGAAGGAGGCCGTGCAAGCACCAGAGACGGGGTCTGGAGGTGGGGATCCCACTGGTGCTAGTGGTGCAGTACAGGACCAGGGACAGGAGGCAGCACAGGCCGCCGCGGAGGTGCCTGTGTGCAATCCTGTCCCTGATCCTGTCCCTGCATCATCTTGCACCAGCAGGGATGCCTACGTCCAGACCCGTTTTCAGGCAGGGGATGAGCTGATGTCAACTGGCCTTCCTCTGCCTGCGGACGTGGCTATCCAGGTCTGGGTTGAGCCTGTCCTGGCTGGTGTGGCGTTGCGTCAACGGGCCATGCGAGGTGACCTGCAGTCTTTTCATGGAGAGACTGCACGTCATCTTGAATGGCTCGTTGACCACGTCAGCCTGCTGGGACAGGTCACCCAGACCGGATTCCTCCGTCTGATGGGGCTTGCTCCGACCCCCTCCTCAACTGGACCCCCTACGCGCCAGTTGTCCTCTGTGCCATCTTCCCACCCATCAGTCACCTGGGTGCCCTGTGGAGCTGCCTCTGACGGTGCGGCCAGGCTGGTGGAGGAGGCATCCCTGCCACAGTCGGGAGTCGGACCTCCAGCAGGGGTGGCCACATCAACAACTGCACCCCAGCCGGCGGAGGATGTGCAGGCAGCAGGAGGCAGTGCACGGGCAGAGGCAGAGCAGCAGCATCAACATGGTGGGAGCCATGAAGGCTCGGGGCCTTCGACATCGGAGGGGCAGGCATCGGCCGGAGGGCAGGAGGACCCAGGACAGAGAGTGTCTTCCGTGTGGCAGCGGTTGGGCCACGCCATAGGTGCGGAGCGGCGGCGGGTGGAAGAGGCGCGGCTCACAATGGTCAGGGCGGAGAACTCCATGCGGAGGGCCCTGAGGCGGGCCAAGTGCCTCGAGGCAATCCGCAGGGGGTTGGAGGAGGACACAGCGTCGTCCGTGCGGACCCTCGGGGCCATGGAACTGGACCACCTCCGGGACATCGAACAGGAGTTCGATGATGCCCTGGCCCGGAACACCACGGATTGAGCCGCTGGACTTGCCCGCCGCCTTTGTATATAGTTCTTTAGTTTTAGGTTTCCTTTGTTTGTTCTTATGCTTTGGAGTCGACGGACACTGCTCCACTTTTTGTATATAGTTGCATTTTATTTAGGTTTTTTTGTAGGTTTCCTTTGTTCAGTTGGGCTCATGGACCCTTGGAAGTTTTTTACATGGTTCTTAATTGGATAGATATTTTTTTACATTTGACTTTGGACGACATTTTTTTGTATTCGGATTTGCTGTTTTTTTTTTTTATACGGACATGCAGCTTATTTTTTCTCATTCCCATTGTAGTTTGTTTCATTTCTTTAGCATTCTTTCTTTTTTTCAATACAATTTTGTTTTCATACTTCACTGTGTGGTATCATCTCATTGGTTTCATGCATGTCATGTTGGGTGTTTTCCCATTCAATTGCAACCATTGTGTGTGACGGACATGGGTTCATTAGCTTCATGAACATTGAGGGTGTAACATGTAATTTCCATTTCCATGTGGGTGATTGGGTTACTTGGTAGGGCTTTTTGGCTGTGGAGGCTGACCATAACGCACATGATTGGGGATTGAGAGAACCTGGTGGAGGGTGCCCCTGGATGCTGGGTGGTGGGGGTGAGGGGGACATGAGTGGGGGCCTGGTGGAGGGTGCCCCTGCACTGCTGGGGGGTGGGGTGGTGGGAGACATGAGTGGGGGCCTGGTGGGGGCTGCCCATGGTGGAAGGGGGGTGGGGGTGGTGGGAGACATGAGTGGGGGCCTGGTGGAGGGTGCCCCTGGTGGCTGGGGGGTGGGGGTGGTGGGAGACATGAGTGGGGGCCTGGTGGAGGGTGCCCCTGGTGGCTGGGCTGTGGGGGTGGTGGGAGACATGGGTGGGGGCCTGGTGGAGGGTGCCCCTGCACTGCTGGGGGGTGGGGGTGGTGGGAGACATGAGTGGGGGCCTGGTGGGGGCTGGCCATGTTGGCTGGGGGGTGGGGGTGGTGGGAGACATGGGTGGGGGCCTGGTGGAGGGTGCCCCTGCACTGCTGGGGGGTGGGGGTGGTGAGAGACATGAGTGGGGGCCTGGTGAAGGGTGCCCCTGGTGGCTGGGGGATAGGGGTGGTGGGAGACATGAGTGGGGGCCTGGTGGAGGGTGCCCCTGCACTGCTGGGGGGTGGGGGTGGTGGGAGACATGAGTGGGGGCCTGGTGGAGAGTGCCCCTGGTGGCTGGGGGGTGGGGGTGGTGGTAGACATGAGTGGGGGCCTGGTGGAGGGTGCCCCTGGTGGCTGGGCTGTGGGGGTGGTGGGAGACATGGGTGGGGGCCTGGTGGAGGGTGCCCCTGCACTGCTGGGGATTGGGGGTGGTGGGAGACATGAGTGGGGGCCTGGTGGGGGCTGGCCATGTTGGCTGGGGGTGGGGGTGGTGGGAGACATGGGTGGGGGCCTGGTGGAGGGTGCCCCTGCACTGCTGGGGGGTGGGGGTGGTGAGAGACATGAGTGGGGGCCTGGTGAAGGGTGCCCCTGGTGGCTGGGGGATAGGGGTGGTGGGAGACATGAGTGGGGGCCTGGTGGAGGGTGCCCCTGCACTGCTGGGGGGTGGGGGTGGTGGGAGACATGAGTGGGGGCCTGGTGGAGAGTGCCCCTGGTGGCTGGGGGGTGGGGGTGGTGGTAGACATGAGTGGGGGCCTGGTGGAGGGTGCCCCTGCATTGCTGGGTGGTGGGGGTGGTGGGAGACATGAGTGGGGGCCTGGTGGAGGCTGCCCCTGCACTGCTGGGGGGTGGGGGTGGTGGTAGATATGAGTGGGGGCCTGGTGGAGGGTGCCCCTGGATGCTGGGGGGGTGGGGGTGCAGGGGGACATGAGTGGGTGCCTGGTGGTGGGTGCCCCGGTGGCTGGGGGGTGGGGGTGGTGGGAGACATGGGTGGGGGCCTGGTGGAGGGTGCCCCTGCACTGCTGGGGGGTGGGGGTGGTGGGAGACATGAGTGGGGGCCTGGTGGAGGGTGCCCCTGGTGGATGGGGGGTGGGGGTGTTGGTAGACATGAGTGGGGGCCTGGTGGAGGGTTCCCCTGCACTGCTGGGGGGTGGGGGTGGTGGGAGACATGAGTGGGGGCTTGGTGGAGGCTTCCCCTGCACTGCTGGGGGGTGGGGGTGGTGGTAGACATGAGTGGGGGCCTGGTGGAGGGTGCCCCTGGATGCTGGGGGGTTGGGGTGCAGGGGGACATGAGTGGGGGCCTGGTGGAGGGTGCCCCTGGTGGCTGGGGGGTGGGGGTGGTGGGAGACATGAGTGGGGGCCTGGTGGAGGGTGCCCCTGCACTGCTGGGGGGTGGGGATGGTGGGAGACATGGGTGGGGGCCTGGTGGAGGGTGCCCCTGGATGATGGGGGGTGGGGGTGCAGGGGGACATGAGTGGGGGCCTGGTGGAGGGTGCCCCTGGTGGCTGGGGGGTGGGGGTGGTGGGAGACATGGGTGGGGGCCTGGTGGAGGGTGCCCCTGCACTGCTGGGGGTTGGGGGTGGTGTGAGACATGAGTGGGGGCCTGGTGGGGGCTGCCCATGGTGGCTGGGGGGGGGGTGGTGGGAGACATGAGTGGGGGCCTGGTGGAGGGTGCCCCTGCACTGCTGGGGGGTGGGGGTGGTGGGAGACATGGGTGGGGGCCTGGTGGAGGGTGCCCCTGGATGCTGGGGGGTGGGGATGCAGGAGGACATGTGTGGGGGCCTGGTGGAGGGTGCCCCTGGTGGCTCCTGGGTGGGGGTGGTGGGAGCCATGGGTGGGGGCCTGGTGGAGGGTGCCCCTGCACTGCTGGGGGGTGGGGTGGTGGGAGACATGAGTGGGGGCCTGGTGGAGGGTGCCCCTGCACTGCTGGGGGGTAGGGGTGGTGGGAGACATGAGTGGGGGCCTGGTGGGGGCTGGCCATGGTGGCTGGGAGGTGGGGGTGGTGGGAGACATGGGTGGGGGCCTGGTGGAGGCTGTCCCTGCACTGCTGGGAGGTGGGGGTGGTGGGAGACATGAGTGGGGGCCTGGTGGAGGGTGCCCCTGGTGGCTGGGGGGTGGGGGTGGTGGGAGACATGAGTGGGGGCCTGGTGGAGGGTGCCCCTGGTGGCTGGGGGTGGTGGTAGACATGAGTGGGGGCTTGGTGGAGGGTGCCCCTGCACTGCTGGGGGGTGGGGGTGGTGGGAGACATGAGTGGGGGCCTGGTGGAGGCTGCCCCTGCACTGCTGGGGGGTGGGGGTGATAGGGGACATGAGTGGGGGCCTGGTGGGGGCTGGCCATGGTGGCTGGGGGGTGGGGGTGGTGGGAGACATGCATTATTGATCAGTAGTGCAAGGTGACATGTGGGTTGGCTGGGGGGCATACCATGGTGGATGGGCTGTCTGCGGGACATAAGCAGGGGTGCAGGGTAGTCCCCCGTGGTGTGGGCTGCCTTCAGGGGCCGTGGAGGTTGTGGAGCGTACACCTGGGAGGACCCACACGGCCAATTAACGTGTAGTACTCCCCAGAACCCCTGAAATACACATACCCTGCTGAAATTGCGTGTGAAACTTCCCGCGCACCCCTGAAATACACGTACCCTGCTGAAATCGCGTGTGGAACTTCCCGCGCACCCCTGAAATACACGTACCCTGCTGAAATCGCGTGTGGAACTTCCCACGCACCCCTGAAATACACGTACCCTGCTCGCACTGGGCCAATCGCGTGTGGAACTTCCCGCGCACCCCTGAAATACACGTACCCTGCTGAAATTGCGTGTCGAACTTCCCGCGCACTCCTGGAATACACATACCCTGCTGAAATCGTGTGTGGAACTTCCCGCGCACCCCTGAAATACACGTACCCTGCTCGCACTGGGCCAATCGCGTGTGCAACTTCCCGCGCACCCCTGAAATACACGTACCCTGCTGAAATCGCGTGTGGAACTTCCCGTGCACCCCTGGAATACACATACCCTGCTGAAATTGTGTGTGGAACTTCCCGCGCACCCCTGAAATACACGTACCCTGCTGAAATCGCGTGTGGAACTTCCCGCGCACCCATGGAATACACGTACCCTGCTCGCACTGGGCCAATCGCGTGTGGAACTTCGCGCGCACCCCTGAAATACACGTACCCTGCCGAAATCGCGTGTGGAACTTCCCGCGCACCCATAGAATACA
The DNA here is from genome assembly GCF_040938575.1 of Ambystoma mexicanum. NCBI lineage: Eukaryota > Metazoa > Chordata > Amphibia > Caudata > Ambystomatidae > Ambystoma > Ambystoma mexicanum. The sequence continues at coordinate 331,064,531 of NC_090927.1, forward strand.
CGTACCCTGCTCGCACTGGGCCAATCGCGTGTGGAACTTCCCGCGCACCCCTGAAATACACGTACCCTGCCGAAATCGTTTGTGAGACTTCCCGCGCACCCCGGTATACACTCACACGTATTTTTTGTCAGCGGGTGTCCGTGTTTGTGGGTACCCCTTTGCACGTCATTTGTCCTGGAGTGCCACAGTATAGGACATTCATCATGGCTGTATATAGGTGCTATTTGTTGGTGCACCTTTTGGCACACATTTCTTCCAGGCGCAGAGACGCTACCGCCTGCTTTCTTGTGGCGGTCGTGTTTGTGCCTGTCCGCTGGTTTGAGCGTGCGCTTTTTTGCCCTATTCTATTCCATGAATACGTGTTGTAGGCGAGCGTGTGGGCGTTCCGCACACTTGTACCCTGTACTTCCCCCGTGACGCCCACGTTTTGGCAAGTTGTTCCGCATTCCGAGTGTTACGCCCCGTGTTCCGCCTACTTTTGTTGCGTGCGCCGCGCTATGTGCGATTTTCGCTGTGGCCTGTGCGATTTTCGCTGTGACCTGGCGCACGCAGTTAGATGGCCTGTGCGCCAACGTGCGCCGCACACTTTTTTATCGCACATCCGATGGTTTTCTCACGCACGGCCTTCCATGAATCGATGTGCGCTGCTTTTCGTGCAATTTTCGCACTTGCACTGCGATTTTCGCTATTCCACTGCGATTCGCACGTTTTTGCCCACTTGCGCCGCGCTAATTATTCCACAAATCGGCCTGTAAATGTTCTGCTCATCATTGTCTTCAGAGAAATTCAGCCTGTAGTCTGTACAAGAGAGGATGAAGTTGGCTGGCCGTCGATTACTCAGAATCATGACAAAGGGCCCCGAATCAAAGCATAAGAGGTTGTAGCTGGATCCAGAATCTTTACATTTTTTTATATACAACTATCATTGGACCAGCTTTGATGAATTAGATTCTGCCTCACAGGAGTAAAGGGACCAGTAGGGGGTAAAAGAGCCAACTCATCCCTCACATTTCTACAAACCAAAACACAATGCAATCATAAAAGCAAAACAGGGTCAATCAAGAGATATACCTCCTTTGTCTTTTGTTGTAATGATGGCCAAGGAAAGGCTTTACTTTTAACATGGTTGTGAAGAAGAACCATTAGTGACCCAAATAACACAGTATCACAGTCAAAATAAAGGGAAAGTCCAATCAAGGGTCTATAAAAATATAAACACTTTAATAAGACACACCATCTGCATGTGAACAAAAGAAGATTACTATACAAAAACGTGTCCCAAAGGAAAGAACAGAGAATATGCAACAGACTGGAGAAAGAAGCACCCTCAGTGTAGTTCCAGGGGTGGTATGTAAGGTACTACCATAAAATGGATATTGGGCTGAAAACAAGAACGATCGTGACCTAACCAGTGTCTAGGGTCCAGGTGCACTGTGGGGGCAGATCAGTGTCAACTGTACTGGGATTCAGTTCTTGGTGGGCTGACGCATCATACTCAGTGTTGAAACCATGATGCAAGCTGATCCAGCTCAGATCTGACATGAAGGATTGTGGGGTCCCTGGCAACAAGGGGTGTCGATTAGGGTTGAATGGGTGCTCTGTAGGATAAAATGTCAGTGGTTCAAGTGATGCAGGTTGCGTGGTCTCAAAAAAAGTCACATTTGGCCAGGCTCAATGAAATCAAATATCCAAAAAGCCAGGGATTTGTCAGGTGGCAATTCCTCACACCAGCCCTTTCTTGTCAATCCCTCTTTATTACAAATCCATCCACCTAGCCAAGAAATCTGTAGTGCTCAACATTAAATTGATGGGGTGCAGGCTGAGTCAAACATGTGTTCTACTAGATTACCATTAAACTAGTCAACACTATGATGACAGTGCTTCAATGGGAAGAGAATACTTCATGATGTTCTATATAATAATGTGAAATTGTTATTAGCATTATTAATATTATTGTTATCATTAGTAGTAATAGTAGTAGTTACAGTGGTAGTATTTTTAGTATGAAGGTAGCAAATCCCATACCCTGGCACAATGGACATGAATTGTGTGAGAAATCTGAGGGCATCCTCACTTCTTTCCCCAACATATCCTCCTCCCAGGTGGCAAGGAAAAGACTGTCGCTATCGGATCCTGACCCTGGGGGTGGATATGCGAGGGAGGATCGCCTGGATGGAGGAGACTTGGAGAGTGGGGATGAGGCACCCTTGGGTGGGACAGAGTATCCCTCATTTCCCTTTTCTCTGATGAATATAAAATCCCCAGGCCATTTGCTGACTTGTTTCCTAGTCAACACCAATTTGATAATGGGACGAGGAAGATACAACAACAACTGACAACAGAGTGCAGAACTCACTCTGAGTAAACCGCAGCGTGGCAGGGGCTGGCCGTATCACAGAAGCAATAAGGTGAACTGGCAAAACGGGCAGATGAGAAGGAAGCTATCTGTGGAGCTGTGGGAGGACAAGGCAGGACAGAGAGCACTTCCAAGAGGCACAGCGAGCGTTACAGCCCCACAACACATGTCTGACATGCCACAAAAAACTGGTGAGTGTGCCCAGGAGTGCTGGGAGTACTGGGGCGTACTGAAACAGGTTTCATTGGGATATTTACAATATTTGGTAAGCGGCTGAACTTAAGAGACTGTAATTGCGTGAAATCCCCCATTAAAGCACATTTGAAATACATATCAAATAAGTGTGAAAAGCGTGTAACAAACTGTAATAAGCTCAGAGAAAATATTACTACTAATAAAGTGAATAGGAGGCAGCTGAGAAGGCAAAATAATGTTAATAAGCAAAGTGAGCAAATCAACCAGAAGTGAATGTTTGAAATATGCATTTCTAAGAGTCAAGTCAACATTGTCAAGGGTGGAGCAGATCTTATTGCTTATTGAGAACAGTGAACCTGTATATAAGGAAAACCTGACAATCAAAGCATCAAAGGTTGTGGTCAAAGAAGCTGAAACAGTGTATACATTTATTAGCAGGAGACTTTACTGAGAAGCTTCTGTTGGTTATTGTAAGTGGAAGCTAACAAAACAGTGAATGATGATGAAAGAGGAAACGATAAGGCTTCAATGGCAAATAAGAGGAATACGTCAAGCATTACTGTGAATCTGTACAGCAAGAACGGTGTGTCTGTTGCGTGACCTGTAATATGGTGGACCGTGGCATCCAATAACTGCATCTAGACCAAATACACCCTCCTAAAGGCCAGCCACTTAGTGATTAAATCAATGAAAAGCCTGTGTAAATAAAACTGAGGAACTGAAGTTATAAACTGATGAAAGGTAACCAACTGGAATTGTGTTATTTTGATCATTGAACATTCTTGAGAACTGTTATTTTGTGAAGTTCACTGTTTGAAGTTTGGGGAAGTAAAAACCATGTTTCCATACTTCATTTGAACACTTTTTATTTGATGCTGATTGCCCTTCACAATATATGCAATTAGATTTGAGGGCAAGTTTATGTTTTGGACACAGACAGGCAATTGCTTTGGACTTCCTAACACAGACTCACATTAGTTTAAGTTAGTTACGGAAATCCCCCCTTAGTCTAGGGCATGTTAGGCCAGTTTCCAACCCTCAATCTTTAGTTAATAAATGTTTGTTTATACAATCATATTCAGTTGTCTGCGTCTACTTCATGATGCCTTCACAATAGCCAAAACCTAAGTATGAATGGTAAATGGGAACATACAATATTGTAATACAGGACAATAGCACATCACACTCCCTTTACAGAACAAATAACATGAAACAACCCTTTCTTTTGAAATAATGACAATCTGAAAAATCACGGAAATTGCATGAATTTTGTATAGGACAATTGACAAAACCACTATGAAACTGCTGTTGTTTTTAAGCCACAATGTTACTCATGTATTGAAATTGAGACCATCTTATGCTCCCTACAGTAAACCTAAGAGAGGAACCATTCTCTTTCAAAGTATATGATCTTCAAAGAGAAACCAGATTTAATAATTTGAAGATGGATCAATAACACACACATTATTTCTAAATTATAAAATGTATATTGGGGAAGTGGTAATTTTAGCCAGTGTTCAGTTAGGGACCTACATTAAATAATCAAGAAGATGTCCAATAGCTAAAACCAAGCTCACTCAGGGATACAAATCATAGTAGTTGACAATAGAGTCCAAAAAATGATTATCCTGAGAAATATCAAAACCTCTTAGTAAAACTATGAGGAAGTGACAGACCATTTATTATAGGTGCGCCCTGGAACACACCTCTTGTTCTAAATGGAGGTGTTGTGGAGTACAGTAATGATGGAGAATAATTCCAGTGCCCTAAATGTGATTGAAAGTACAAGCTGAGAAGGTCCCTGTAAAATAGACGCACAAAATGGAAGCCAGCAACCCCACACAATGAGACTTCACTGTGTAGGCCCAACAAAGCACAAGTAGTCATGCTTCAGTGAGCCATAGTGCATTCACCTTATAGTTGAACATAATCATGTGTCCTTAATAGAAACAACATTTAACATGAGATTAGGGAAAACATGAACAAACTGTACATATAGACCTCAAGATCTAGTTAGACATCTCACAAGGATGAAAATCCTCACCACTCAGCCGAAAACATTAGCCAGACCCTTGCAAGGAGACGGACACATCCCAAGTTACAACTTCTCAGAGGAAGAGACTAAAGGCTTCACAGTGATTGTTTAAGGCAAGGGAGGGTGAACATCTGCCCAGGCATGATCTGTGGTAGCAAGGTCGGGAAAGAGCACCAAATAGAGATAGCAGACCCCTGAGTTAAAGGACAGAACACGTTTTTGGTCAAACACATCGGCTTAGCTGAATTCCCAAGCCTGTGTTCAAAAGGGATATAAAAATGTATGTTCCTGACCTGTAAGTAACATGATGAAGGTCACAACCCAGTGACAAATTGAACAGTGAGCAATTTAAGACATGCCTGATGAGACAGAATGTATGAGGTGCAACACTGCCTTCTGTAGAAGAAATTGCACAGAGCTACAATGATTAAGGAAATATCCATGCAAAACATCATGTCCCATGAAGTAAGATTACTTAGTAATTATTGATTCGCATGGAAATTCATGAGTAACCCTCACAGTACATAAATACTAGTATCAAGAGCCCATTCATGGAATCACAAGCACCTAGGTACATATGTATTAAAACAGCCATATCATTGCAAGAGAATGAAGTCTTTCACACAATTAAGCCCCAGCGCGTAAGGTCAGAGTTAGGGCAGATGAAATCATGAGAAAAGAAGGAGAAGCAAGTAAAGTTTCCAACGCCGAGTTGCAAACTGAACCAGCAATGAACAATTCACACTGCTGAGAACAGTAAGATGGTTTCAACCTATTAGATCAACGTGAAAGGAGGTAAACTTTGTATTTTCAATGTCACACTGTCTCACCTCACATAGGGATTGGTTGAAATGTACTTAGTCATTCACCCCACATATACTACTCATGGAGCAACCAATTACAAGTCGAGTTTAAAGGATTCTTCCTTTTTTGTCTAAAATTCTTGAAGGAGTTACACATTCTCACGTTCCATCCTATCTTGATCATCACTCTCATCTACTGTGGTACCAATCAGGCTATTGCTATTCTTCACTCGACTGTAACTACTCTCCTTAGTTTATCCAAATCAATACTCACTTCTTTGCATTCAAAACGTTCTTCTATTTTTAATCTTTTTGATCTCTCGCTGCATTTGACATGGTAAGCCATACTACTCTCCGCTGTACTCTTCCATCAATTGTGTTTTCTGGTTCTGCTCTAGAATGGTTTCAATTTATCTATCTGATGAAACATTCTCCATTTTATGGTCTAGCAAATGTTCTTCGAACTTTACTCTAATACATAGTGTTTTGTAGGTGTTGTTCATGGATCCTCTTCTCGTTTATCTTTATATATCTTCGCTCTCAGATATTGTAACCTCATTTGATCTGTCCTCTCATTTCGATGTGCACAATTGTGAGATTTGTGTTTCCTTTTCCTCCATTTCTGATTCCCTTCACACTACCATTTCTGCCTATCCTATTTCAATCCAATCTTGAATGCACACTCATACTCAATGTTGCAACACATCAAAAATTAAGATTCTCTTCTTTCAGGTTTCATCAGTACCTCCAATCCTTCGCTTTCCTTCACTACACACACTTGTAATTGTGCCTACTGTTGCAATCATCAACTATACAATATCTGTAATGCAAGTCCCTTTCTCTATTTTCATACCACTAATATGCTTATTTCTACCTCTCGCTTCTCTCAATAGGCTTGCCTGCCTAACCTCTTGCCCCACTACGCTATATCTTTAACTCCTTTTATCACACTCTTTTCAGCCTTTCTTCCTGTACTCCCATCATCCCTTCACTCAACTCCATTGCAGAGCTATTGTTTGACTCTTGATTACTCTTTCACTTTCTATATATTACCTTAAATGTATGCATGGTCTGGTTGCCCCTTATCTTTCCTTATTACTCATTATCCATGTATCTACCCGTTCTCTTTGCCCACAAGCACAGTACTTGCTTGTAGTCACTAAACTACCACTGTGTATATTTACAGAGTCTCGTCACTACTCCCTGGAAGGCTAGGGAAGTGAGGCTGCTACCCAATAGTCCCCCTAGGTGTGGAGGATTGTGGTAGCTCACAGAGAGAGACTCCCCTCTTGGAGATACGGCCTCCCGTTCCATGGAGGAACTCTGTAACCCTCTTGCACTGGCACACAGAATTCCTTTAAAGTATATAGGGTGTACAGCTGAAATTACTGCTGTGTGTTACTGTAAAATGTCCTCCCTTTGTTCCATGAGTCTTGACACCACTGAGATGAGGAAGAACAAGAAAGATGACATACATTTTTCAAAGACTACTGGAAAGAGTGGCCATGAGGAGGCATGAAGATTACATCACGGAAACAACCAACAGACTATGACAATGTGCTGGGGTGCGCCCGGCTAGGAGAGATAACAACTAAGAACAGACTGAAGGAAAAAGGAGAGAAGCTGACAAGGAGCCAGCCAAGCCTGGGAAGTTTGAACCCGCAATCCTGACAGCTGTCAGAGAAGCTGGTCCATGGAAGAGAGGACACAGGAGAGTCAAAGCAACAGCAGAATCCTGTGAGCTGGCAGACACCCGACTCAGTCCAATGCCGGGGAATTCAAGGTGGTGGCATTACCATTACCTTTGGGAGGTGGACCTCTCTGTCCAACAGCAATGCGGAGACCACCAGCCCCAAGCCATCATGGAGCCATGCAGGTGAACAGTGATGCACCTGAGACCTTAGAAAGAATAGGACATGCTTTCCCAACAGAAACAAGGTAACAGGAAGGAAGGAAGGAGTGGAAGCTGCATCGGGAGTGATCCCTCTAATCACTGTAGTGATAATCATAGAACCAAGAGTCAAGAAAGCCTCAGGAGTAACCTCTCTCATCACAGTAGTAATATCCAGAGAACCGAGAGTCAAGAAAGCCTCATGAGTAATCCCTTTATTACAGTAGTGATACCCAGAGAACTAAGAATCAAGAAAGCCTCAGGAGTAGTCTCCCTCATCACAGTAGTGATATTCAGAGAACCAAGAGACAAGGAATCCTCAGGAGTAATCTCCCTCATCACAGTAGTGATACCCAACAAACCAGAAGTCAAGAGAATTTCAGGCGCTATCTCCCTCATCATGTTAGTGATATTAAAAGGCCTAAGAAATAAGAGTGCATTGTAGTGATAAGACGGTCTAAATAGGATCTTAGACAACAAGAGCCATTTGGAGGTAGTCCCCACAGCGTCAAAAGACAGGGAATGATTGCTGGAACTGTAAAGCAAGATTTTGGAAATCCTTGGGAAGAAGTGAAGAGACTTTTGAGTACTATTATTAAAGAATATCCCAAAGCAGCCTTTGAGGCTGTGTGTTGGAGGTGTTGAGAAGGGAGTCTTCCTCTTGACAATACTCTCGTTGTTGACTCTGAACCTAGAGCAAAAGCTTGATCGGTAAGCGATAAACGACTGTGCCAATTTACCATTTTCATTTGAATGCTGAACCCTTTTTATAGACTAGTGTTAGGGTTAGAGTAGGTTTTGGACAGAGGATAGACTTTTCATTTGGACAATTACCCTGACAACAAGCCTAGAGCTATATTTGTTTAGGTGGGGATAACCCTTTAGAAATAGGGAGAAGTAGGACCTTTTTCTTGATATTTTAAAATCAAACTTGTTGAAACAAGCCACCTCTTTGTCCGACTCCTTAATCCACCACACCACACCACTTACCCAAACTTGTTTCTGATCCTTCTTTCTTTTAGCTCGCAAACATTGGAAGTCCTTTCCCCTCTAAATTATATCGTCTTCTACTCTCTCGATTTTTTCTTTATTTCTTAAAAATGTTCTACTTTCTGACATGAGCAAAACTTCAACTTGTAGTTCTTTTTGCATGTGCCCTAGTGGCCATTTTCTTTGTTTACATTTTTTTGTTTACATTTTTTTATGGCTGCCATGGAAAGGGCGAAGGGACTGCATATAGTCCCTTTTCCCTTATTCATGGCAGCCATTTTTCTTTTTCCTTTTTTGTTTTTTCTAGTTGTGAAACGGCTTTCACACTGTTTCACAACTCGAGAAAAATGACTATTAGTACCCCGGTACAACGTGCTAGGGTACTAATAGCAAGAGAACCCTCGGTGGGGGGGCATTGCCTTTCTGGTAATGCCCTGAGACTTATGTTAAAGCCTTGGCTTCGCTGAGGCTTCTAACTGATGCCCTGGGCCTTTCAAGACCAGTAATGCCCCTCTCCTTGGTTTCTATTGCTTTATTAATGTCTTGCCAAGACTCCAAATGTATACCCAAGATTCAAAGCTATGACGATAAATATAACATGTATTTTCATCTATAGTATTCAGTAGAACTTGGGAACACAACTATTGGTAAAAGAGGTTTGTGAATAATAGTAGGGCTGGTGGCTGTCAAATTAATGACCCAGTAACACTGTTTGTAGGGTTAGTTATTTACCTGTCAATATCACAGTTTGTGCTATATCTATGTTGATGACAGTTCTGCATTGACAGTCGTACACAACAATACAGGCACAGTAAATTCTTCTGTAGTGTACACAAGAACCTTTTTCCATGACCTAGGTGCACTACGGTAGTGGAACATCAGTTGACTTTCCCTTTCTTTCTTTTCATGGACTCACACGTGCTCAACATTATATGACGGGACTCTTATGGCTTCAATCTTGAACCTTGCCTGAGATGAGCGTTCACGATAGCTACTTTATTTTATATTTATTTTTACATTTATAAAGCGCACAAAGCAGCACTTGGGCATCGTGACGCTGTTACAAGCAAGGCTTACTTAGTTACAGGAGGCAGAAGGAAAGACAGCCTGTCTGTGGTTCATGGTTACATTGAACCGAATACCAGACATCTAACGGTTGAACATACAATGTTACAGAGGATGGGGGGCTCTACATTTCAAGGGTTACATGAGAACAGGATACAACTAATACCTTCATGAACACAGGTATCGAAGTGGAGAGCCTACAGGTGTAGTGTGAATTAGTTGAAGAGACTCTTTTTGAGGGCTTTGCAGAAGGACATGTGCAATGTCTCATTCTTTAGGGTATTCAGGAGGGCATCCCATTGTTTTGGAGCTATGAATGGGAAGCTGGTGCCACATGCTTTGGCCCGTTTGATGGTGGGTATGTTCAGTTGGTTGGAATAGTGTGGTCGTATAGGTCTGGAGGAGCTGGCTCTGACTAATTTCTCTGAGAGAAAAAAAGGGGATTTGAGGGAGAGGCATTTGTGGGTTATGGCCAGGTTCTTAAATATGATAAGTTCTTTGACGGGCAGCCAGTGTGCAGCGCACCTAGCATAGGAGATATGCTCCCTCTTGGGAATGTTCAGGACTGCTTGGTGTGCATTATTTTGAATAATTTGCAGTCAATTGAGATTTTTGACAGGGGTGCCAGCAAAGAGAACATTGCAGTAGCCAGGTTTTGCACCTATGGTGGCTCTGGCTATTGAGAGACAGTTGTGAGTAGATAGGTAAGGTTTGACTGCATTGATCAATTTCATTGTGAATGAGGCCGAGGAGGTAATGGCATAACTTGGCGTGTCATGGTGAGTGAGGAATTGAGGTACACCCTCAGAGACTTTATTGAGGGTGAGACAGTGATTTGTGTGTTGTCTATGTTGAAGGAGCTGTATTGTTTATTAAACTTATTAAGGGTTTCTTTGGGGCCGATTAGGAGGATTTCGGTTTTGTCCCTTTTAAGGCAGAGCCCGTTGGCTGCCATCCAGGCTTGGATGGTGGCCTAGGTATTGTGGGCAGTGTTTCGGCATAATTTTTGTATGAGTCAGAGAGTGGGAGGAGGACCTGAGTGTCATCGCCATAGTGCGTATATGCTATGCCAAGAGCGCCCAGCTTGTTGAAGACAGGTTTGGTAAATATATTGTACAAGGTGGGTGAGGTACAGGAATCCTGTGGGACTCCGCAGTGAATGGTGGTGGCTGCAGCGCAGGCCTGATCAGAGAAAACTCTCATGGCTCTCCCTTCAAGGAAGGATGTGATCCAGGTAGTGGCTTTGGGAGTGTATTGAGCTGAGGTCATGAGATGTCTGCAGAGGGTCTTATGGTTCACAAGGTCAAACGCTGCAGATAAATCAAGAAGGAGGAGAAGTGCTGGTTTGTCTTCGTCCATGATTTCAGCGAATTGATTTTTTGAGTCCAGCAATGTAGGTTCCGTTCTGTGGCCAGGGCAGAAACCTGATTGCCTCTTTCGTAAGATGCCGTTGGTTTCAAGGAAGTGCTGGATTTGGGTATATGCAGCTTTGTCAAGAATTATTTGCAGAAATGGTACTGTGGTGATGGGCTGGAAATTATTGGCAGAGGAGGGGTCTAGAGATGTTTTATTCAGGATAGGGCATACCCTGGCCTCTTTAAGGCATGGTGGGACAATGCCAGATGCGAAGGAGGCATTTATGAATGATGTCAGGAATGTCATTAAGGTGTCAGCGCAGTCTTTGATGATATTGGGAGGGCAGATATCACCCTTGCAGTTGGATGGTTTTATTTGTTTGAGGAGGGTCAAGACTTCAGTTTCTGAGACCTCTCTGAAGATGAAGAGTGTATTGTCCTGGGAGTGGGTTTATAGTGGGCTAGATGGGCGGGCCAGAACTGGTCAAGGAATTGTGGTAGGATCGAATTTTGCCATCCATGCAGGAGGTCTATTTTATGAGGCAGAGCTGTTTGAATGCTTGAACACCAGGATTCATCTTTGACTATTTCTTGGGTGCTAAGGGCTGGATTAGCTAGTTCCCTGAATGTGGCAAACATTTCTTTAGATTCTGATTTGGCACTGGTGATTATCATGTTGTAATAGGTGGATTAGCTAGGACAATGGCGTTTTTGTATTGGGTAGATAGTTTTTTTTAATTCTTAGTTTTTTTTTATTCTTCTTTAGTGGAGTCTTGAGGATTAATTTCCAAGTGGTGAGTGTGATACGCTTGAGGGTGTGCAGTTCCTATGTGTACCAAGAGCTGACATGCCTAGACACTTTGGCTTTCTTTAATTTTAGGGCGCTATGATGTCAACTGCATTTTTGAGCATGGGGTTGTACATGTTGGCTAGAAACAAAGGGTCATTGGAGAAAGGAGGTTTGAGGGCTGGATCCTCCAGATCGGGTACGAGGTTGTCTTTGGTTCATTTAGGGGCACTCCTGGCTAGTGCTGGTGGTGAGGTAATGTTAGGCTTAGTGGCTTTGGTGGGCGCTGGCATGGAGAAATGAATGAGGTGGTGGTCGGTCCAGGAACATGGAGTTTTGGCGCTGATAGCGGACAAACAGTTAAGGTCAGCAAACCAATCTAGGATGAGTCCTTTAGTGTGAGTAGGGTTAATGACGTGTTCCATGAATCCCATGTTGTGCAGTGCTTTGGCAAGTGATTTGGCTAGCTTTTCTTTGAGGTTGTTAAGGCCAAGATTTTACGTCAAGTAGTTGTATAAAGTACTTATTAAGTAAGTAGTTGTGCCACAACTGGTTCTGCCTGTTTGTGTGTGCACCGAGTTTGGCTAAAGGATCCTCTTATTTTAGCAATTCCAAATTGAGTCTCATTGATCCTTTATGTATATTGTTTTGTAGATCAGATGTCCATCTCACTGGACAGCAAGTAAAGACACACAAACTACCATTGTAAGTCATTTTGTCCTCTTAATTGACATGGCATGCCATTTTAGGATAATAAGTGAATGTTGGGGCGTTTGTCTTAACAGAGGTTGCTGGTTTTATATTTTGCAGGGTACCTGTTCATGGCTGCAATCAAGTGGTCCTTTTCTCAAATTTCAATTGTTAACCTAATGATAAGGCGTTTACTGCTAATCGGTTATGAAGTAAAAGCTGGTAGTCCATTTTATAACATGATAAGCGTTTAGAATTTGAAACCCTGATTGTTGCAAGAGTAGTGGCCTATGTGGTGGGCATGAGAATGTGAATCTTGTTTAGTAGTAGAGTAGAGAAAACCAAATTGTGTCGCTTATTTGGTGATTTAGAAGAAATTGCGATTTTGGATTTTCGGTGTTATGCCAGCAGCAATCTTCCTTGAAGAAGTTCCTAGATTTACTCTGCTATTAAGGAATTAAACATGTAGGGTGTGTTTATTGGAGAAATATTTCTCTGTGTTTGGAGTAAGGTCGGTGTTACCCACTCAGGGATAAGGTGTGTACCTATTATTGTTGTTGGTTACAGTCCATGTTTACAAAGCCCTGTATCACTTTACCAGCACTTTGCATGTTAATATTGGCCAATTCGAAAGTTGTTTTTATTATAGGATTCATGTCGAATGTTGTACATGTTTACCACTATGTTGTACACATTGATGTTTGCTGAATTATCTGAATACATTGTATCATGTTCTAATGATTGCTCCGCACTAGCAGCAAAGAAAGTGTTTTTTAGCTTTTCTTCTGAAAACTGTACCAAGGTTACCTTCCATGCAGCTTCGAAACATTACCTGGTGTCGCTCTGTTATATGTGTGCGCCATTACATAGCTGCCAACTTTTAAAAACAAGCAACATGATGCAATAAAACATGATAAAAGTTGAATAATTTGTTTGAAGACAGAAAAACTCTTGGCCAGACCCTTGCTGTCTAGAATCTCATAAAGGTGACACAATCCTATATAAATAAACAATTCAATGCAATCTGATTCTCCTTTATTTGGCCGAAGTGTTCTATGCACCACAAAATCCATCACAACACAAACTTGCATGTATTGTGGGCACCTCAGTCTCTCCACTTTTTGCATATTTGATTGTGTTCTATATACTATAATGAAGAGCTCTGGTGGACAATGTTAGGGGGAATTATCATGCATGTGCTAATTCACCTCAGAGACCCCCAGCAACTTTGCTGGATTTTGAGGACTTGATTTTTTACCTGGAAAGAGTGTGAGCCTTTTTTCCCACTCTTTCATGTGTTTTGATGTGTGCTTTTCACTTGTGTTCTTTGAATATGGGGTTTTAGATGACTCCATAGGCATCACCTTTTCATGTGTGTTACACAGCACCTTCAGTGCCATGACGCAGGGATGTCTTTTAGACTCCCCAAAGGTTAAAAAACCTTCTCTGGGATGGATTACTGTTTCCCAGAGAATGTAAAGTGAAATTGACTTTGCTAGTGTTTTCCAAATTCCTAGACCCAGCTAACATCATTTTACAACAGAGTGCTGGAGGGGTTACCTAGTATCCCCTGTGTCTAAATACTCATGTAGCAGTCAAATGCTACCCTTTCATATTGAAAAGGATGGTGGCAGTGGTTTTACAACAAACTACCATGATTTTCCCGACGGTAGCTAAAAATCACGGGATCCATGTTTTCAAGATGGTGCCTTAAGCCCCTTTCTTAAAACAGGTCCCGGTGTTCTTTTATTGCTGTTTCTTTTTGGAAAGGTCTTTCTAGATTTTGTCTCTGCACGCCAAACCAGGTTTGGTCCCTTTGTTCATTTGCCTCTGGCGGGCTTCAGGACTGAAGACCACCTCTGGCGTCTGAGTGTCTGGGGTGGGCAGGAAGTGAGGGAGGTGCCTGAAACTCCCTGTGCTTAGTCTCCTAGGAGACCCAAATGCACTCTGGTGTGGTTGGCTGGCTAACTGTCTGGCAAGGACAGCCACCCTGCTGAGTGAGTGACAGCTAGGCTGGAATGAATGGGAGAACACTTTTTGAAAGGCGAGTCTCCTGGACTGGAAGGCAGAGTCAACCACTGGAAAGAAAGAACCAAAAACAAGCTGGAAGAGGATGGCTCCTGCAACTCCTGGACCATTGGTTTGCCCGGTGAAGCCCTGCTGCAGGTCTGAATTGCCAAAGCTCCATTCGACAGAGAAACTCCTTCAAGGACGGCTTCTTCCTTTGAGTTTATGGGACCAATCAACTCGTAAGACACCTGGATACCATTCTCAAGGCTGGTTAGAATTAACCAGGGAGAGGGACACCAGCTTGTGTTCTTGAATCTACAGCTACTAGAAACTGAAGTGTCTCCATCTTGTTTGCTTTCTTCGACGATCCTGTCCAGTGCAGGAGTCCCCCAACGTCCTCCCTCTTGTCCCCACGACTGAGGCTCAGGAACAGTGAGATATGCATCAACTGCCAGGAAACCACAACTTCAGCAGCATTTGTTTCTTCATAATAAGGAACTGTGCCCATTCGATTGAGAAAACCTCTCGCTCGTGGTGAAAGTTCGTAAAACTTTTCCAACTTGCAGGCCTAATCAGCTTGTGACCCGACATATGATTCTTTTTCACCAAAACTACTTCTAAGAACTTTTGCAAAGACTTTACCGTTTGATACCAGAACTGCTCTTTCCTATCCAGAACACTAGCCCATTGACTGTGGCCTGGCCTATTGACTTGAATTGAACTATTCTGGTGAACTGAAACTATTTGCACTGTATGCCTTTTTAATGCTTTTGAAAGTTACTGAAGTGCCAATTTGCTCCCACTTCAGGGGAGCCTAACTTGTTCAGAAACTTATTGGTTTAGTACTGAAGTGTGTATATTATCAAGTTGCCTAACACTAATGAATGTTTTATAAATTATTATATTAATAAATTAATATGTGTTTTACCAAGAAACCTTGAGTATAAGTATCTACTTGAACCACTGTGATTGTAAGTCTTCTGTGTAATATCTTGTACTGCTCACATTCCCGTGTAGTACAGCCTTATACAAAAGTTTGGTTTTGCTTACACCTGTAGCCCTAATTGTATGTGGTGGTCCCAGGGGGAACTGCATGCAATTCTGTCTAACAGACAATGGGCATGAGATTGTGCTATACACTAATTCAAATAAATAGATTCATTTTGCCTGCTCAGCACTTAATGTAAATGCCCTAAATAGCAGTCGGGCAATAATGGTAAAATCAAATGATTTGTTTTAATACACCCTATTTTTTAAATACAACATAATTACAGGATGGGATCTCATGTTATATTTACAACATGGTGTCTACGGAATGTACTTTAAGGGGAAGTATATTTTTTTATTTTTTAAATAAAATAAAAATGTGAGATGTATTTAAATGCCACTTATTTTTACTGTCAACGCCATACATGTAATGTCCTAATTGCACAATGACATTCCTAAACAGGTCTCAGCTAAACTTAGTTTCCATCGCAGAGCAGTACACACGCAATATGTATTATTGCATCTGTGTTGGCAGCATTTTACTGCTGCAGAGCGCGCGAAGGTTCGGCAAGGCTGCATCGGATCCGCGGACGGCATTCTCGTTGATCCAGCACCTGATGGCAGGAGCGCACCTTCTCGCTGTAAAGCCTATTATGCCTTCCTCAAGGAATGGAAATGACTGCTTACTGTCAAACGGGTTTATGTAGACTAAGCAGGGTTTACAGCTGGTACATGTTTTTTCTTTGTCATTTTTCCAGAATGAAATAGGGAGAAGTCCTTGAGCCCAAATGCCATGGTCACGCAGAACCCTTTTCTGTGTGATCACATGCGGAGTGCTTTGGTGGGTCTTCCCTGCACAGTGCACTGAACATGTTTTGCCCGTTAATGAAGACAATTCCCCGAATCCTTGTGGAAGATAAAACCTATTAAATCTTCTTTAAAGCTCAGGGAGGGTGTTATCTTCAATCCGATGACTTGCCTGACACACCGAGTGCAGATAAACAAAGCCTGCGGATTGAAGTAGCACTGGTGTGATCTATTGCCGCCGTGGGCCACTCTGGGGAGCAAGTTGCTTCTCTATCTTGATTGGAAAGATAAATCCGTCATTAAGCTCGGTGCTGTGGACGCATGCCCCTCTGAGTTGGGCATGTTGAGCCAATTGTTTCTGCACCACTCATGAATCGCATGCAGCTGAACACAGTGTTCAATGCATTCACAGGTGCTGCTGCTCTTATCATCACGCGTGTTTATGTAATTGGACCATCATTCCTAGACTCAATTACATTGGATGGTGTAACAATATATGGCAAATGAGTTTCATATGTTTTAAACTGATTCTATTTGATTTGATTTTTTAGCGATTGTTTCACTTGCCATCGAGTTAGTTTAATCTTTTGGTTCGGATTCGTTTTGGCTGTTTTTTTCCCTATGAATGGCCACCATCGACCTACCATGCAGCTACCCTTTGCCTTCCCCTTTCTCCTTGCTACTGTATTGGTGTATGCATCATTGCTTATTAACTACTTCTCCACGTTTGTGTTGCCTTTCTCCTTTGTACATCCTGCCTCTCCCTCGTTTCTTCTAGTTTTCCATGTCTCTTCACGTGCCAAGATGTTGAATATTTTTTTTTTGTGGGGCCTCTGGACACCAGGTTGAGCTGCTATTGTGGTCCTTCCTTTCTAATCTTGCTGCTTTTTTCCAATATCATTGTCGAGAAGAAGGGACTGTGTGGGGGCAGAGGGTGATTCCAAAAACAATGTGAAAGTGGACATTCCAGAATAAGGCGTCACATATTTTGATGTATAATTATTGTTCTACTGTTGCCAGTTTCCAGCCAACTGACCTACTGCATCATATCATTACAAGTTTACCTTATGCCAAGTAAAAAAATAAAATAAGAAATGCCTTGTGATGAATTGCCATCTTGCGAGCGTGTGAAACCCTGGATTTCTTGATTTGTATAAAATAATAAAATGGTGCGGGTAATTCTGTCTCTGAAAGGGAAATCTGCTCATCAGATTCCCCTCTCATAAGCCCCATTGCAAAAGCAGTGTCTACCTGTGCCCTGCTGCATCAGTATCCTGATTGCCAGCACCTGCTCTACCAGTGGCAAGCAGTAGGTTCAGAGATCACATGTCAATTCATGACAGCTGCACTGCCATCCAAGTCTCTGCAGGACAGGTGTTGCATTTAACAGATGGACCCCTCTTCCAAGAACTGCATACCTCTGAAGATCCGGTCCTGCTGGCACACCTGTAAAAATAAGGCATACCTGAATTACGGTATAGTGGAAAGCATCTCTCAGAGGGATCCCAGTCACATTAAATTGATGCTGCACATGTGTCAGCCCTATGGGCCCAGTTCAGCTATGGAAGAGTTATGTGTTTTCCACCAGAAAGGATAGAACCTGCCCTTCTGGCAGACATGTGGCATGGTGGGCTAGCCTTTCTGTGTTCCTTTGTAAGGGCAAGCAACACCTTTCTCCCAGGGATAGCCACTCAACAGGGTGCTGGCCTAGGCGCAGGAATAAAAGGGCACACCCATTCACAAATAGGCAGGCCTCACACCAGGGGGCTGCATTTCTAAAGGCTGTTATTTCTATTAAAGGAAGAGTCTGTATTAGTGTAACCAGGGAGAGATCTTTAAAGTTTGGGGAGGATTCTGCAAATCTGTTCTCTCTGCCTCTCTTTCTCATTACTGTCCCCTTAACTTCCTGTAGCACAAATTACTTTGGGTGTGATATCAGAAGGTCAACATCCACTCATATCAAGAGAACAGAATGGACCCCTAAAGTGGGATAGCTTTAGTCCAATCACCTATGGACTAGGGATCCCACACCACTTCTTGAATTGATCTTGAAGCATATTTGTATCATTACTTGAAAAGGTTTTGTTGGACCCTGCTGGAAGAGCAGTCCTTTGCAGAGCCCTCCAGTTGTGAGATGAAGACAGGTGTTCCAAGGCAGAGGAGGGCTACTCTGGGTACTCTGCTGCTAGAAAAGGAACTGCCTCACCGCCAGCCAGCCACAGAACCTCACCCTGTTGTACGAACCCTGCAGTAGTGTGCCAAACTCCCCCATGATTGGGAGCCCAATAACATGGGCCCAGCACTTTCCTGAGTCCCTGGAGTGTGACTCACAGCAACCTAAGAAGTGACCTGCTGCTGTAGCAACATGGTCTCTATGTTGGCCACAATGGTACCCAGGAGCTCACTGTGTTTAAGGACCCCTGTAGTTCTGTTCGAGCCTCCTTCGTGTTTAGGAGCATGAGAAAAGGACGCCTCCTGTCCATGAGCCCCTGGTTTGGGACTCACAGCAACCCAAAAGCCAAGACAGCCTGGATCCTTGTGTTTTCACTGTTGAACTGCTTGGTGCATGTTTCAAGGACTGTCAACACATAACCAGCAGGAGCCTCCGTGGTTGCCTTTTACTCTCTACCGATCTTCACACAGTGCCAAGAAGTCTGGGCCAGCGCTACCAAACCATCAAGAACTGTAAAGAAGCTAACATTGTCTTCTAACTGGCCCCTTGGTCCGTTGGTAAGCCCTAGAGGCTGGTTAGGCCACTTTGAACAATTTATGTTCACAAGTACATATACTTTTTCAGTACATCAGTACAAAGAACATTGTTGCTTTTGCTTGCCATTCTCCCCTGATTCATTACCCAGATTGCTGCATCTACTATCTTACTATCTTATAATGTGTTCATCCTCGGGATGAGTTTTGTGTAGTAGTTTTGTAGTTAGGTATTATAGTACATGGTGTGTTTATTTAAAGCGCATATATTTTTATAGAACCTGTTTTGGACATTCCTTCATTTTGGACTTTAACACTTCACTGTTTGGGTTGCTACAGAACCACATCAGCACTTCTCTTAAGAGTATAGTCTTTCCTCTGCCCACGTTACAACAAAATGTGAATGAGGTATATCTATTGAGTGTGCCTATTTTACCTTTATGATTGTGTTGGCTCATGGTTTGTAGAACTGTGAAGTTTAGGTGTGTGTTTTAGCCTCCACTCAACCTTATATTTCTGCAGGGCAGAAGTCAATTTGTCGCATGCCTACATACAAGATCATTGCCACTTTCCATTATGCCCAGTTGGCACATCATTGTAGATTTCCAGTGTAACCACCTGGCTCATTAAAGTGGGTTTACATTATGCCAACTTTGCACATAATTTAAAATTTCTATTAGAAGAGACACCCATATTTTGCTTTTAGGCTATATCCACTGGGGGATGTATAGGTGACACATTATATTGTGATGTATTCCTTGTCATTTTAGGAGCCACATCTATATTGTGGACAGAGTAGATTACTCTTGAAAGAGCAAGAGATTTATTTTTTATTAACCCTGTACATAATAACGTTTTATCTGCCTTGTCCTCCAAGTCTATATTTCCATACATCGGGCCTCATTCAAAGAAAGCATTTTATAATGGCAAAACCCCATTGGAAAACGCTCTGTGAAAAAGGGTCATAATACCATAGTTCTTTCAGATTTCACTAGTAGTCATTGGTTGCACTTTGGAAATCTTTTGATGCCATGCTTCTTGAAAAATTACACAATATCATTGCCGGAACTTGTGAATATCTGAGTGGAACCAAACTCTGAATATGTTATGAGCCAGATCCATGCCTAAACCAACCAGCTGCTAGCATGGTACGGCAGCCATTGATCCCATTGTATGACAAATAAACGTGTAGAGAACATAACACAGCATCTAAACATCCTCTGCTCCCTGCCAATCAGCTCAATGAAATAAAACACTCAGTGCTGAAAGTGAAGGTGTGTCAACTTTAGAGTAGACAATCAATCTTAGGACAATGATTTTTCTGTTAGTTTGACATTCAAGCTGATGTCATGGTCCTCTGAAATTGAAATCACAGGTACTCAACATAACAAACAGTATTATAAAAACATATCCAGGTTTTCCATTGCCAACAGAAAGGAAAGACACCGTTGCTAATGGATGGGAGACGACACATTCCAGGGCCCATATTGCAGAACAGAGACTAACAAATCGCTAGCTAATGCAGTACTATTATAGAAAAAGGGAGAAGCAAACACTACAGAAGGGTCTTCTATTGTCCTTGGGGTTCAGTGGAACATTCTCCTCCTTGAACATTGTGGTATTCATTTAGAGATCTTAACCGAAGGACAGATATAGATATATGTCATGTTATGTTAGTAGATCGTTGAACTGCGAACTTCACCATAATGCTGATCTTTTGGCATCTCTTCCACTCGGAGGTCTTAGGTGAGCAGGCCTGACTGTACGACCCTCTTGGGCCATTGTACTTATTTTTGTCATCTGTTGCTGGTACATTTGTGCTCCAAGACCCTGTGTGCCTCGTTGCTCCCCTACTCTTTGCTTCCTCTTCCCTGCCCTCTGTCTGCCTGCCAGCCCTCCCTCCACCCGTGATTGGTTGTGATTGTTTGCCTTGCCCGGGTGTAGCAGCCAGCACCGTGGGACTTCGCCTCTTCCACTCAGTGGTCCCAGGTGAGCAGGCCTGACTGTGTGACCCTCTTGCACTGTTGCATTTATTTTTGTCATCTGTTGCTGGTACTTGTGTGCCCCCAGACCCTGTGTGCCTCATTGCTCCCCTAGGCCTTGCTTCCTCTTCCCCTCCCTCCGCCTACCTCCCAGCCCTCCCTCCACCTGTGATTGGCTGTGATTGTTTCAGTTGCCCAGGTGTAGAAGCTGACACAATGGGACTTCTCCTCATCCACTCGGCGGTCCCAGGTGAGCAGGCCTGACTGTGTGACCCTCTTGGGCATTTATTTTTGTTATCTGTTGCTGGTACTTGGGTGCCCTCAGGCTCCGTGTGCCTCGTTGCTCCCCTACTCCTTGCTTCCTCTTCCACTCCCACTGCCCGCCTCAAGCCCTCCCTCCACCCTTGATGGGCTGTGATTGTTTCCCTTGCCACCGTGGGACTTTGCTTCTTGCACTCGGTGGTCCCAGGTGAGCATGCCTGACTATGCAACCCTCTTGGGCCATTGCATTTAGTTTTGTCATCTGTTGCTGGTACTTGTGTGCCCCCAGGCCCTGTGTTCCTCGTTGCTCCCCCACTCCTTGCTTCCTCTTCCTCTTCCCTTGCCTTGCCCGCCTCCCATCCCTCCCTCCACCTGTGATTGGCTGTGATTGATTCCTTTACCCAGGTGTAGCAGCCGGCACCGTGGGACTTTGCCTCTTCCACTTGGCGGTCCCAGTTGAGTGTCATGGGTATAAGGCAGGTAGTTGGGGCAAGCTGGGTGGAGGCCTGGCAGGCCTGGCATAGGCACACAAAGAACCCATAGCAAATCCCTGCTTTAATCCCTTCCTAGTGTTTGTAGCAACTTCCTGGTTACCACTTCCTGTTGCCAAACAGGAAGTGCATGATGATTCATGAGCTCTCTAGTGTTTGGGTGTGGCTGGCTATATAAGCCACACCCAAGATTCTTTCAGTGATTTGTGGTGCTTACTGTGAGCTGTTTCAGCAACACACCTGCTGTGCTCTGGATCAGCCAGCATCTGCTTACCTGCTCCGGATCATCCTGTTTCTGCTTACCTGCTCCAGATCATCCTGCTTATGCTCACCTGCTCCGGATCATCCTACTTCTGCTTACCCGCTCCGGATCATTCAGTTTAAGCTTACCTGGTTCTTACCCCATGCCACAGCTATCTCCAGTTAAGAGGGGACTTCTATACTGGCACCTGTAAGAACAAAGAAGAACAGCTTTAACACGCGCACATCAGTAACACTGCGCATACTCACCAAATCTTCCCGCGAAGCTGCAATCCAGGATAGTTGCACAAGCACACAAACCCCTGTAAGAAGAAGAGACATTATTCATTGCGCTCGCTCCAATAACGTGGACACTTATTTCACTGCGCTCTCTCTCTCTCCGCATTGCAAAACCACCAAGTCTCCAGTAGCGCTGAACCCGGACTCGAGACGCTAATACCACATAATTTCTCCTGCAGGGGAAAGGGAGAGACATTACCAGGCATGCTCGAATTAAAGGCGCTCCGCAAACCTACCAGCAGCTAGCTTCCACATTCAGCGCTACTCACCCACAAAAATACCAGCAAACAAAGACAATACGGACAATTTTGGACACCCAACATTCTCCATGCAACGTTCACTTGTGGGAAGGACTTTCTAGCCAGTGAAGAAACTGGCACCTTGAACTCTCGGCCTCGCTGTGAAGGCATAAAACAGCGTTTGGCATCTGAACTCAGCCTACAGACATTGGCACCAATCACATGAGTGAATCGCACCCCTACAAATGCAGGATGGAGTGCATACCCTACTAAAGATCAAGGTATTCCACCGGGTGAAACAGGGGAAGTGAAGACTCGTGGTCAAGGGAGGCTCGTCCATCGCTCCTGCAGAGACACAGGTGAGTGTGACAGTCAGCAGGCCTGACTATGCGACTCTCTTGGACCGTTGTATTTATTTTTGTCATCTGCTGCAGGTACTTGTGTGGTCCCAGGCCCTGTGTGCCTCGTTGCTCCCCTGCTCCTTGCTTCCTCTTCCACTCCCTCCACCCCACTGCCAGCTCTCCCTCCACCCATGATTGGCTGCGATTGATTCCCTTACCCGGGTGTAGCAGCCGGCACCGTGGGACTTTGCCTCTTCCACTCGATGGTCCCAGGTGATCAGGCCTGACTGTGCGACCCTCTTGGGCCATTGCATTTATTTTTGTCATCTGTTGCTGGTACTTGTGTGCCCCCAGGCCCCATGTGCCTCATTGCTCCCCTACTCCTTGCTTCCTCTTCCCCACCCTCCTCCCATCTCCCAGCCCTCCCTCCACCACTTATTGGCTGTGATTGTTTCCCTCGCCCGGGTGTAGCAGTCAGAACCATGTAGCTTCGCCTCTTCCACTTTTTGGTCCCAGGTGAAAAGACCTGACTGTTCAACCCTCTTGCACCGTCGCATTTATTTTTGTCATCTGTTGCTGGTACTTGTTTGCCCCCAGGCCTTCTGTGCTTCGTTGCTCCCCTACTCCTTGCTTCCTCTTCCCCTCCCTCCACCTGCCTCTCAGCCCTCCCTCCACACGTGATTGGCTGTGATTGTTTCCCTTGCCCCGGTGTAGCAGCCGGCACCATGGGACTTCGCCTCTTCCACTCTGCGGTCCAAGGTGAGCAGACCTGACTGTGTGACCTTCTTGGCCCGCTGTATTTGTTTTTGTCATCTGTTGCTGGTACTTGTGTGCCCCAGGCCCTGTGTGCTTCATTGCTCCCTTCCTCCTTGCTTCCTCTTCCACTCCCTCCGCCCACCTCCCAGCCTTCCCTCCACCCTTTGAAGGCCCGATCCCTGGTTTTAACGGACCTTTCCAGGGCAGCCCTCCGCCCGGCAGCCGCTGCGGCTAAGGGCGGCTCCTACAGAGGCGGCTCCAGCTAGTGTCTGCAGGTGTCAGCAGGGGAAGCCAGTGGCCAGCCATCAACCAGCAGCTACTAAGTAAGGTAGGAGTGTCCCGGATTAGGAACAGAGCCTCCACTCTACCCTGATAACCCTGCCACTTTGCATACTCTCAGACCTAGGTGTGTTTTGCTCAGGTATTTTAAAATTGCATTGTGAAAGTATTTAAACTTGCATTGTGAAAGTATTTAAAATTGCGTTGTGAAACCTAGGCCGTTTTTCCCACTATACAGGACTCTCAAACTTAGGTGTGTTTTTCTCCAGTATTTTAAAATTGCATTGCGAAAGTTTGCATTGTGAAACCATGGCTTTTTTCCCACTATACAGGACTCTCAGTCTTAGGTGTGTTTTTCTGTGGTATTTTAAAATTGCATTGTGAAAGTAGAGCAGTGCTGTGTTTTTTGCCTTCTTATCAAAGTATTCATCTAGCAAACCTTCCCACCATTATCTGGGCTCCTGTCATCTTGTAAAAATGTCCACTATTGTCTTGTCTATCGCTGTCTCGTCTGCTTCCGCCCTTCCCTGTGCCCTTCCCTAGTGTTCTCTCAGCCCCCTCCCCCTTCTTCTTCTCTTCTCTCTATGGTCTCTCTGTTTCTCCTATCTTTTAGAACTCCTTCTCTATTGACTATCCTACTCTCCTGACTAAATCTGGTATGAAGAACCACACCAGCGTCTCCTCCACGCAAACCCTCACTGACATTCTCCTTGTCATTCCCTTGCCTGACCTATGGACTCTTCATATGGTAACTGTACTTTCCTCCTTTCTCTTCTTCCCCCATTAATGGTGGCACCCAATGGGGGAGGCCCTCCTGTCCTCCTTCCCCTATTCTAAGGTCATCATTAATGTTTACCTGAATGGTACCGTCTTGGTCCAAGGCCCTCAGGCTAACCTTCTCCACTTTGATCCACACTTCCTGCACCTCAACAATTTCCTTGCCTCTCCCGCTGTCCCCTCTGCTCTCCACACGGCTTCCTTGCATCCCCCTACTGTCTCCTCCTTGGCTACCTTTCCCTCTCCTCCTTCCTCTTATGCCCTCTCTGGCTCTTTCTACACCTCCACAGGGCATACGTCTGATTTGTAGTCCTCCCCGGAAGTCTTTTAAGGATGGCAGCTTTCTCCTCATTTCCATTCTCAACTCTCGCTCTGCTGTCAAAAACTCCTCTGACATCTGCTGCATCCTGGAAGAACTTGACCTCAATGTTCTCGGTCTCACCAAGACATGGTTCACAGCCAGCTCTGTCACACGCTTTGACACTCTTCTCCCTGATGGCTAAAAGATCGCTACGTGCCCAGACCCAACCGTTCCGAGGGGGTGTAGCCCTCATCTTCCCTGAGAAAATCCCTGCCTCTGTCATTCCTATGCAGGTGTACTCCTCTTTCGAATGCCATATCTGCAGGCTCTCTCTCTCTCCTGGCCATTCCCTTACTGTGGCTACCATCTATTGGCCACCTGGTCAGATGTCCTTCCTCTCTGAGTGGGCAGACCTCTCCTGGCCTCGACCACTCGACTTTAACATCAACTTGGATGCTTCCTGTCCTTCCTCTGGACGCTGTTGAGACCTCTGCGACTCTCTCTCACTCTCTATTCTCCCCTCTGGCCCAACTCAATCTGCAGGGCACACTTTGGATGTTCTGATCTCTTCAGACCTTCCTCTTTCTATCCCTCTCACCACTCCTCTCTCCTGGAGTGATCACTTTCTCCTTTCCTCCCAAACCACCCGCTCTACCCCTCCAAGCCACTTCCAGCACCGCCACCTACCTTCCCAGTTATCCGACCCATGAAGCATGAGTCAGTTGAGGCTTTTGCTGCCACTTTCTTGCCACTTTCTCACCTCCCCCCCTTTGGCTGACTCACAACCTGACACAGCCCTTTGCATGCTCCACTCTGCTATATCTAATACTCTTGATGTTCTTGCCCCTGTCATGAGGATCCGCTTGAAGCCCAAAGCCAAGTGCAACTCCTGGTATGACTCAGACCTCGTCACCCTCAAACGCAAGTGCAGGGTGGCTGAGAGGAATTGGCATGCTTCCGGTACATCATCTGACAAACTGGCCTGCTGCCCGCTCCAAAAGCAAAACAGGCTCTCTGTCCGTACCAAGAAGAGAGCACACATCCAAGCCTGCATCTCTGCGACATCTAATAACTCGGCCCAACTCTTTAAAATCTGCATGGAACTGGCCAATCCTGCTGCGGTCTCTACCTCCCAGGCCCTCTGCATGGCTCTGGCTTTTCATTTCATCTCTAAAACTCAGGACATCTTGCCATCTCTCTCTTCCTCTCCCACTCCTCCCTCTACTTCCCCATATCTGCACCAACTAAACATCCCTAAGTTCAACCTGAAAACAGTAGGGGGAGCAAGCTTCCCTGTGTTAGCTGCAAAATGCTGAAATGCACTTCCTACTGAAATTAGAGCTGAATCCTCATTTTGGTCGTTCAGAGCCAAGGTGAAGAGTTTGTTGATGACTCAGCACCAGTCTGTTATCCGCCCTCAGCAAATTCCTTCACGTTGTAACCTCATGCTATACTGAGACCTGTACTATTCAGTAATTTGGCATATTTTATAACATTGATGTCATCCATTGAAGCAGACCACCCTATAACCTGGTCTTTCAGACTATTTATTGTATTTATTATCATCACTGCTGCTTGTGCAACTTTCTGTAACCTATGCTATTCTTTTAAGGGTTTGTGCCCAGTTACCCCAGGGTCTGGCTGCGCTATGTAAATAAATAAACAAAAAAACTCCCTGCTCTTTCTCTAACCCTTCTTCAGCCAACTCTCCTCCCTCGTTCTTTACCTTCCCCCTGTTCTCCCCGGACAAGGTTTCTTGACTAACCCGATCTATGAAAGTCTCGTCAAAACAACCACTCCTTTGCCATTGGGGTCTTCCCTTCCCCCCGAAGCACTCCCTTGTGCACCCTCTTCTTAAGAAAACCTCTGCCGACCCGTCCTGCCCGGCAAACTATTGCCTAATCTCCATCACTCTTTCCAGGTGAGGAGAGAAGGAGAGTGTGGAGTCAAAGATAGCCCCAAGGTTTTTAGTCTCACAGGTGGGAGCAGGAAGAGGGCCAAGAGAGTCCAGGCAGAGACTGACAGGGATTGTATCTCTCCAGGACTGAAATCTCTGCACTGACTCCCAGTGGCTGTGAGGATTAAGTTCAAAACCCTCTGCATTGTCCACAAGGCCTTCTGGGGGCTGGGGCCTCAAAACATTCTACTCTCTCTTCCTAAACGTCTTTCTTCTTGAGTTCTTCACTAATCCGCCTCCAACTCCCTCAGGGTCAGTCGCTTCTCCAAGCAAAGAGTTGGTGGTTGATCTTTTTCTTCGGCTGGGGCCTCCCTCTGGAACAGCCTCCCTGCCTCTCTGAGGAGAACCATCCTCGGGTCCGGAAGAACTTCAAAACCTTCCTCTTTGCTTCTGCTTTCTCTCCTCCTCTCCACTGCTGAACTCCTAGTTGAAACTGAAAAAGCGCTGGTCACCTGGCTACCCACTGATCTCGGGCCCAGGTCACCTCCCCTGCCAGTGCACCCCTGCACTGCATCGCTGGCATCCCCCGCACTTGAGGACTATTTTCTGTATCCCTACAGCCCCCTACCAGCACTTGACACCTGATGTCTGCACTTACCCTTGCGCTTGCCACCAGCTGGCCGCACTTTTACTTTTTGCTTTATTTATCTATTTATTTTACTGTCGTTCCCATGTACTGCACTGTCCCTTACCCTTACCCCCCTGTACTTTTCCCCTTCCCCCTTCCCCTGCACTTGCACAATCTCAATGTCACCTGGCCTAGTAAGATTGTTGTCTGTGTTCCGTTTGTTCCCCTCCCTTGCCTCGTCGAGCCATGAAATACTTGTGTATAGGCACGTTATAAATGCCATATCATATCATCATATTATGAACCTTGTCTGGGGATAGGGTTTACTGTGATCTGTAAGATTATTTAGCATTTTATTTTCATGCAGCACCACTGCATGGGTTTGGTGCATTGCTATAATGCCGTACAGCAAGGCATGTGTTGTCAGTGTGACATGGACATGTAAATGAAAACAGGCTATTCAGTCAAAAAGGATTTCTACATCTAAAATGCAAATAATTTTTTTCACAGTTAAAAGCATATATTTTTTTCTCACCTGAAATTCCTCTGTTGCAGGAGAGGATTCATGAACTAACCTCATTAACAATACTAACATGATTCTAACTCATTAATAATATAATGTGTTCTCCAGTGCAAAATGAGATGGAAAAGACAGGCTCTGAAAGTCATTTTAAACGTGCATCCAGATTTGTTTCTCTTTGCTTCTATCTGTGCTCTGTCCACAGTATTTGCAGGAAGCAAAGACTCGAATAAGCAGGAAATCATTTTTGTTACAGTTGCAACTGTATAAGTCAAGCCATTGTTGAAAGTAGGAGTATAGGACATGATGGATTTTATTGGATGCACGTCACATTAAGGGAGGTAACAAGAGTTTTCCTGTAGAATCTCGGGGAAGAAAAGAGTTAGAAGACATTTTTACACAGCTCGGAGAAAGATCTGGCTGGTGGCTGGGGAGTTTCCTGATTGAAAAAGCAGATCCCAGTGCACTGCTGCAGAGACTGGGAATTCCAGTCAATAAGCCTCGGTTTGGGTGACGGCAGATGCTCGTCCTTGCTGGGGTGCTTTAAGAAAAAACCATTGAGCCACTTCCAGAAGGCGACCAGCCGAAGAATTTCACATGCTGGACAGGCTTGGTAATTATATTGCAGAGTGCGGGGGCAGTGTGTATGTGTGCGAAACTATTCAGTCTGAGTAGAAGAGGGAATTCCAGTATTTTATCAACATGTTTAATGTTGCAAATTGAATATGTTCTCGCCGCTCTCTTCTCATTGTGTTACAGATAATGTTGTTACTGTGCAATTTCCATTTATTTCTGTAAAAAGAGTAAGATCGTGTTGAAATGCAATTTTTTATAATACACAAAAATATCTGAAAGCAGACGGGTAGTGTGTTTTATTTTTCTCTTTTCTTTGTGCATCTACCATTATACCACTGGTAATATGGGAAGATGTTTAGACAGTGCAATTCTCATTTTTACGGTAGCTAAAAATAAGACTTGGCGGTAGCTGTGTGCACGATTCCATTCAGTATATAAGTGTGTGTGTTTTCTGAACGGAACATAATAATAACATAATGAAATAGCCTGCTGCTGGAGGTACATGAGTCAGCAGAAAGAGAGGCCTTGGACATAGTTCACTGATGTAGATAAATTGGTGATGAATACCACATGTTAGCTCGCTGTCGTAGATAAGTCAGTGAGAACAGCCCATGGTGGCACTCCAAATGAAAATGTGGTGTTCCTGAAATGTAAGCCTGAGGCTCTCTAGTGATCACACGAACAAACTAAACAAAAATAAGGGGTTCTGGATATTGGGGCCACATATAAAACAAAGGAATTATGCTCACCAGAAATACCACCAATAACGCATACCAACATAATGTATACCACTAAATGTATCTGTGTGCTGAAATAATGTATGTATACTGTAGTACTGTATACCAAATCCAATCTGAATGCAAAGAGTGATTATTACTGAATTATTTTCATTTTTGGCGGTAAGAAAATACCGCTAAGCCCCAAATCTATACAAAATACCCAACTTATTTATGGTGCGTTGCAGGCCGGGAAAGTGATCATAGAGTACCTACTGGGCATGGCAAGTGTGTCTCACACTGCCATCTGTACATTAAAGGGAACCCATTTCATAATAACAGTGTGTCACCAAAAACGAATTTCAGAATGTCACAAAGGGAAACCACATTCTCAGACCTAGTGCAATATTTAGAGGCAAAGTTGTTTGCACATGGGACGTGGTCATCAAACAGTACCTCAGAATGGCATGACCACATTCAGGGTGAGGTGCAGAAAGAAAAACTAGACAATATTTTTGCAGAAGGCAGCATAATTCAGGTCTGCCTTACAAGGTTATTGAATGCAGCCGATAAAAGTGCAGAAAAAGACTGTTTAATACGGCTATGCGCCAAAATATGGTTTATTCTGAATAGGTCCCTGCGAATGTAAAAAAAATGATACCCAGCTAATTAACAGGTTAAAGACTGACTTAGATGGGGCAAGTAAAAAAGAGGAGATGTTAAGAACAGAATTAGAAGGATGCCAAAAAGACATGCAATTAAAATGCAGAGATTTTGATGCTCTGTTGTCCAAAAGCAAGAAACAATTTGAGGATAGTTAGCAAGAATCGGTACACTTAAAAGCCTTAGTGGACCACATTAGACAGGATAAAGATGAGATTGTTTCAGAAATGTAGATTTTACAAAAAGAAAATTTTGAAAAAGAAAGTGATCTCCAAGGTGCAGAGCAAGAAATGGTTAAAATGATTCAAGAAAGAGACAAGAGAAACAAAGAATTCAATGAATGCCAAATGCAAATGTGTGACATGCAGGAGGTAATAAATAAAATGAGTGATGAAAACAACTATCTGCAAAATGAAGCAGACAGGCACCTTAAAAAGTGTAAGGACTTAGAACAGCAAATGTGCACTCCCATGTCCCAGGAGAGGCGGCAGAGTACTACATTCAATGGAGTGGAGGTGAATTCTATTTCTACCCAAAGAACAAGTGCTCCAGTGACTGGGCCGGTGACTGAACTTGGTTGCAGCGCCCTTCGGGGATTTGATACTCCCATTGGGGGCCGCCACAGTCCCATACACCAGGAACCAGGATTGAGTCACCAAGTAGTGCAATTCCATGCATTGCAACAAGTAGCCCCATAAAAATAATGAAATCTATTAAAGCTCTCATCAAACCATTTAAAAAAGGAGGGGAATGCTGCATTGAGGATCACTTAGAAGCGGTTCATGACATTTTTAAAGCACTCCAGATACCTAAGGAACAGTACAAGCAGTATTTTCATTTAACTTTAGATGCTCCAACGGCCAGCATCATAAGAGGATTAAATGAACAGCAGAATATGACATGGGTGGAGTTTTTCCAATCATTACGGGAGGCAAAGAAAGTTGCTTACACACTTACTGCTGGGCCTAATACATCCCCTTGCCAGTTTTTACAAGACTTAAAAAGAGCATTTTCTTGCTTTGATGTATCTTTTGACCCTAATTCTAATGAATTTAAAACCGCCTACTTCTATGGGCTACAGAAAGACATCATATCCCAATTGGACCGTGAATTTGATCGTGACAAGTCCCTTGAGTGGATTGTGCATCAAAGCACAAAACTATATGAGGTACTCTATTGTCAGGGTAGAGAAAGTGATAAAATGAAAGATACTAGACCTAAATCTAAAGAACCCTCAGCAACAGTGATGGAAATCCGGTCAGCCAAGATGTCCCTTGAATCTGCTCAAAGTCCAGATAAAAATAATTCGGCACCTGAACAAAGGTTTAATCAACAAAGGTCATCTGACTCTGCACCAATGTTTCAATCACATGATCCTAGTAATAGGGAGAGCTACATCAGTCCTAGGTATTTAGGAGATAGGCCCCGGGCAGGCTATCAGTCTGATATGTCAGGTATGAACCATAATCAGAGACAAAATCAAGATCAAAGAAATGATGGTCCCTACCAGACATTGGGGACACAGAGCAAATTTGATCCCGACACCATGATATATGGTAATCAGGATAGACCCCGATATGTGGATCGATTTGCTGATAATGGGAATCAACATAGGGGCCAGTACCCACAACATGAGAGACAGGACATGAGACAGAACATGAATTATACTCCACGTCAGTACAATGATTCCCCACCAGGGGATTACAACCAAAGGATGGGTGCACCCCGCTCCCCTCCACAAATGAATCAAGAGTTCAGAAACTATCCCAATAGAAATCACTCATCTGAGAGGTATCAGAATAGATCCAATCAGGGAGAAAGCAATCAATATCGATCTAGACCACAGAGAGAGGATTCTAGAGAGATGGAAAGGTTCCAGTGCCTTGAGGCCCAAGTGAAAATGTTAGCTGAACAAATAGGGAAGCTTTGTATAGCACAAAAACAGTCATCAAAGGAGGGGGCTGATGGCCATAGCAATGTCCGGGGGGCTTCTTCTGAAAAGTGACTAAGTACTCAGGATACCTACAGCGCCGAAAAGACAGATTGCTCTGATGTAATTTTGCATAATGACTCTGAGATGTCTAATGATTTAAAAGTAAAGATGCCAGTAAATGAACATGTAACAGAAAGTGCAAATACTTCTAAAAGAGAGGTACGGTTTAACCTAGAGTTAAATCAAACATTGGAGATTTGTACAAATGAAATAAGAAAACCTGAAAACCCAAAAGAACAAAGAGACAGATTTAAGAAAAATGACTCATGCATGGGGAATACCAGTAAACAGGGAGTAAATGGGGAAGCTATAATTCCTTCCCTGGGCAGTCAAAACAATGACCAGACACCGGCAGAAAAAGGAAATACTCCAAAGGAGGGTACATGCCAATCACCTGAAGAATTCTTTGAGCCACATATTTTTGAAGAGGCTGAAAGGGCTGGTACCACACTAAATGGTCACAAATGCACAGAATTAAACAATGACAGATTGCTGAATGATGCTGTTACACATGTTCAGTTGGAAGATTGTAATGTGGCCCCTGATGATAACTGGATGGATAGGCGAACAGTGGCCACACTCAAAAAAACCTCTGAACATGGAGAAATGAATAAAGTCTCTCGCGCAGAAATGGGTAAAAAGGAGGGAAACATGTCTTTCCATTTACCAATGTGCTTAGCCAAAAGTGAAAAAGGCCTGAGAAAGGTGAGTCCTGAAATCAGTAAGAATTCACACTTCTTATGTGTATTAGAGGAAGTTGAGGACAGGTATTATGCTCCCATCACTGTAGAAGAAAAATGCCAACCATTTGCAATGATTGACACTGGTGCAGAGGCCACAATTATGTCCAACGAGCTGGTAAAGAGTATCAATGAAGGGAGATCCCCACAGAATCAAATCACATTGAAGGAAAATCAAGGTCCAGTGCATAACTTTAATGGGGAGGAGGTGCCCATTATAGGTATAACTGAGGTTGATATAAAAATAGGAAAACACAGAATGAAACAAGAGGTATTGATCACATCTATTTGTGAAATTCCATTTCTGATGGGGACAGATTGCCTGAAAAAATTGTCTCCTCTCATAGATGGGGTCAATGGAGTGCTGTGCTCCTTAACCAAAAAACCATTGATACCTAAAAAAACTAAAATCACTAAACAGCAACATAAATGAATGTCATACCGTTGCCAAAACAAATGATGCTGTGGAGGTATATCTCCAGAATAGTTGCATACCTAGTGTCACTGTTATATTAATGTGTCAAGACAAAATGCAGAGCGACAATGAAAAACTACCTGTACAAATATACTTGGACCCAAGGAAAAATTGGCAGACCGCCATAGATGAGCACACATTACGTTTTTATTTAAAAGAAAGGACATGCAAACAAAATATTACTCCTAAAGCAGATTCAGAAAAACACATTATCACTCTTGCTGAAATACACATGGAAGATGAGCAACCATGGGTTCATGTTGGTATAAATGACTGTTTTAAAACAATAAAAGCCACCTTAGCGCTTGGTCAGGAGAGGAGCTTCATTAATGAGAAATTGTTGCAAAAAATAATGGGGAGAGAGGAAATCCCAAAATTTAGGATTAAAAACCAGTATCTTTCTGGGTTGGACAGTCCAGACTTTGAAAACCGAATTGCAGGAAGATGCATGCTGAAAATTAGTATTGGGCAGAAAACAATTTACCATAATGTATGGATAGATAGATTTTGGGGCACAAAATGACTTTTACATGGGCAATGACATCATGCACAGAATGTTTGTGGTGTTAGATTTCCTTAATCAAAAAATATGGTCACCCATAGGTGGGCCGGCACCTGAATTTGAAGACAAAAGAAGGGTTTATCATTGAGCACAACTGGTCCCTTATGCAATTGAATTACAAATGAGGAAAGATACTATTATCCCTGCATTTACCAAAAAGTTTGCAATAACACTGAAATGCAAAAATGGACAGCAGATGAAAGATTCTGTTGCATTTGTGTGCCTGAATGAATCCATAAAACAGAAAGGTCTGGATTATGAATACATTCCATTGGTAGATATTGGTGAAGGGTCTGTAAAAATTATGATTAATAATAAAAGTTGCCAAGATATTCATTTAGAGGAAAATTCCCCATTAGGAATGGCCATACAAAAATCACATTGTACTGCAGATCTAAATAACATGGTGATTGGAAATATCACTGAAAAGTATGTAGATGCCAAGGGTGAGTTGCCAGAATACCTGGACTCTCAGCCCAAAGGAATATTTAAAATTAATTCTGTGTGCCCTTATGATTCAGGTGAGACAGTGTGCTGTTATCAAGAGAATTGTATAACATTTGACTTAAGTGAAAATGAAATGGCAAATCAGCCCATTGAAATGGAAGCTGAAATGCCAAAACATGTAAAAGTGGCAGCTTTACAAAGAGACACAGCCACACAGCTAGAGGAAGGCGCTGAGATTCCCCTACCAGAACATTTTCCGGAATTTTCCAAAATGGTAGAAGTGCAGATCTTATTAGCGGATGCGTGGGATAACGATGAGGATAGAAACGAATTGAGGAAGATATTTATGGAATTTAAAGATGTATTTGCCAAAGACGCTTATGATTACGGGCTAACTAATTTACATGTGGCCACACTTCCGGAAGGGTGTAGCAGAAGTCCAGTATTTGTAAGCCAAAATAGACTACCCCTGGCATGTTTAGAATCATTGGCAGAGATTATTAAAAAGTTAGAATCACGAGGAATCATCAGGCCTATCCATAGCACATCCAACACGCCCATTTTAGGTGTGTTAAAGCCAAATGGTCAATGGCGGCTATGTGCTATGTGCAGACTTGAGGGAGTTAAATAAAAGAGTACCAGTGTCCAGATGGCCACTGCCATTCATTGATCAGGGCCTACCTCAGGTACATGGTTCAAAGGTGTTTACCACATTAGATCTCACCTCTGGATATTGGTGCGTCCTATTGGCAGAGGAGATACAGAATTTATTTTCCTTTACATTTGACAGAACTCAATACGCATGGGTTAGAACTCCGTTCGGGTACGTTAATAGTGGGAGTGAATTTGGAATATTTTTGAGGAAGGCCATGCCTGATGCGGCAGAAAGAGGAACCATAGTTTATGTGGATGATGTCCTGATAAAAAACCATTTTGATGAAATAAGACATGTGCTTGGCCAATTGGAGAAAGCAGGCGCCAAAGTGTCTTTACAAAAAGCACAATGGTGCAAGAAAAAAGTGTATTTTCTAGGCCATGAAGTAACTGAATATGGGCTAAATCCACAAAAGAAGAAAATAGAGGACATACAAAAACTAAAAGACCCTAAAAATTTGAAAGGGGTAAAAAGTTTATTAGGAATGACAGGATATAACAGGAAGTTCATTGAAAATTATGCTGAAATAACTCAACCATTAACTAAACTGCTAAAAATTAATACACCCTGGAAATGGGAAAAAGAGCAGTCTGAGGCTGTTGCTAAATTAAAAGAATGTCTTGTAAAGGTGCCATGTTTAGCATATCCCATAAAGGACAGGGATTTCTTTATAGAAATAGGTTTCTCTGAACATTGAATGTCAGCAGTGTTATCACAAAAACATGATGTGAATCACAAACCATTGCCTATGCAAGTTAAATATTTTCCCAAGTTGAAATGAAATTCAATGAATGTGAAAAGGCCCTATTAACCACTGTGTGGGCGCTACAACATTTCCGCCCCATTGTTCAGGGAGAAAAGGTGATTATTGAAACAAATCATCCATCTTTGCAATTCTTAGAGAGTAAAAGAATTAGGTCAGGTAATCTAGCGCAGTCCAGAATCACTTCATGGACACTAGCATTCCAAGGTTTTCCTGTAGAAGTGAGATATGGCCAAAATAAAAAGAGCCCAATTGCTCAAGGTTTAGCAGATTTACATGACTGTGCAGCTGAACAAGCATCAAACGAAATGGAGATAGAACCTAATTTACAGGAGTTTGATCAATCACCACACAAAGCTTTTGATGAAAAAACATACAAGGACTTGCCAACTGTATATGTTGATGGTTGTTCTTTTCACATTGAAAAAATGACAGTAATACACAATTAGTGTCAGGAATAGGAAATGTCTGGTTGAAATGTGAAGGTATCCCCAGCATAGGGATGAGAATTGGAGCTATGAGCAGTCAAGTAGCGGAATTGGCAGCCATTTATAAAGCAATTGCTACTGCAATTGATAATAAATTCAGTGAAATTGTCCTGGTGACTGATTCTGACTATGCACGAAATAGCTATGTGGTATAATTACCTGGCTGGAAAGTGAGAGGCATGATTACATACAACAAAAAGCCACGTAAGCATGGAAAAATGATACAATCCATAGACAAATTGGTGTCAGAAAAGAATTTGACAATATACTGGAGAAAAATGTGTGGGCATTTAAAAACTCCAGAAGAGGATAAAGAGGGGAATGATAAGGCAGACCACCTGGCTAAAATTGGGGCTGTGATGGGAGAATTGATACCTATTGAACATTTACTGGGTGAAATACAGATTGATGCAGTAACACGTTCTAAAGCACCAAAGGAGACAGAACAAATCAGTGGTACAATGGAGTTACAACACCCCAGACCAAGATTTGATTGAGGCACAAAAGAATGATCGAATTTTGGGAATCTATTATAACCATTTGATAGATCCTGGACAAAATCTTTTAACAGAAAATGATTATGTGGGAAAAGAGGAATTGAGGGTGCTATTAAAGAATAAAAAACAAATTAGACTACAGGATGGACTCATGGTTAGATAGTCCATAACAGGACAGATACGATGGGTGGCACCCCTTTCATTTAGAGGGCTAATGCTACACCATGCACATGATGCCATAACTGCAGGCCATAGAGGTTCACAAAAAACATTGGAAATACTAAAAGATTATGCTTATTGGCCACATATGTCCCAAGATGTGGAATTGTATACTAGAGGATGTCTAGTATGTGCCCAATTTAAACCTGCTTCACCAATGCACAGAGCTCCACTAATGAAAAGATGCCTAACCCTTCCATGGTCAGATTTGCAAATAGACTATGTAGGGCCTTTAAAAAGGTTGAGCAGAGGAAACCGTTATATTTTGAGTGTGGTATGTTTGATGTCGAAGTGGATTGAATGTATTCCTGCACCAGATGTAGTGCGCAAACAGCAGCCACATTGCTAGTGAATCATGTGTTCTCAAGGTTTGGGTTGCCACAAAGAATTGAGTCAGACAGAGGAAGTAATTTCACAAGTGCTCTAATGAGCAAGGTATGGCAAATACTGGGTGTGAAAAGGAAACTACATATCGCATATCGGGCGACTTCTTCAGGTGGAGTTGAACGGGGTAATAGGTCTGTTGTGGACATTTTAAAGAAATTTGTAGCTGAAGCAGGTTCCAGCTGGGATTTACGTTTACCGTTGGTTTTGATGGCAATCAGATCAACTCCTGCCAAAGCAACAGGTATAAGCCCACATGAGGTCTTGACAGGTAGGAAAATGATGTTGCTGCAACACCTGCTATACAGAACACATGAGCAAACACTTGTAAGCGCATCTACAGTTCATGAATACATTGATGATCTGAGAAAGCATTTACAACATGAATTTGCTTTTGTACAGAGAAATCTGGAAAGGGCTTCTGACAGTGCTAATACATATTATGATTCAAAGTCAACAGTAAAGGAATATTGTGTAGGGATCAGGTGTAAAAATTCCATTTTGGAAAAAGTAAACAGAAAAATTCCAAATTCCTAGCAGCCTGGCAGAGGCCATTCCGAATTATAGATAAAGTCTCCCCTGTAGTTTATAAAATGTTAAAGACTGAAGGTGAAACAGCAACAGAACAGTTTGTGCATGTAAACCAAATCAAGCCATGTCATCCAAGACATGAGATAAAAAATCTGGAGCGTGGAGAAACAGATAAAGTCCCTTGAACACAAAAAGGTAAAATAAATGGGTACAGTCAGGAGGGAGTGAAGTTAAATAAAGATGGTTGATTATAATGGCACATAAACACTGTAATATATGTAAATATATATACATAATATAAAAAAAATAGAAGCTGAAGTTTATGGAGTTGGTGTGCAGAATGAAAATGCATTAAATATTGAATGTTGGTTTATGTATGCTTGTTCTCTATAACCTGTGCTTAATTTCAGAAGGCAAAAGAAAAAGGGCGAACTGTTTTACAAAGCATGTTTTATTTTTGGAAAAAGGGTGAAATTAATATTGTGCTATATACTTAATCTGTTTTTTTTCTATTTGATTTAGAATATTAACATATTTGTACCGGAGGTCACGGGAGACGATGGAGTTCTGGAGCCACGTGGAAGGATTCCGGAAAAGCCCCGAAGGGGGGCGAAGACCAAGGCTGCAAAGCGATCAGCATTGAAGATGACACCAACAATATGGTTAATGATGATGATATTCGGAGGGATCTTCAAAAATTCAGAAGCGCAGGTTGTCATTGATCCTGGACCAGCATCTGGCATCGCGGTAGAAGAGGCAAACAGGATTCATCATGAGTGATAGAAGGATGATTTTCCAGAATATCTACATACCATTGAATCCTGAGATTTTGATTGAAAAACATTTGAACCATACCGGAATTAAGATTGAACAGACTAAAGAGTTATTGGAAACAAGAAAAGAGGACTCTAAGCAGTCAATAAGCGATATATTAATGCAATTGGAAAACACATTTGTGAATTCAGCAGACATTAAGAAGAGGCGAAG
This sequence comes from Ambystoma mexicanum, assembly GCF_040938575.1. Lineage (NCBI taxonomy): Eukaryota > Metazoa > Chordata > Amphibia > Caudata > Ambystomatidae > Ambystoma > Ambystoma mexicanum. Next base: position 331,102,916 of record NC_090927.1, read on the forward strand.
AAAAAGAGGAGCGGTGATGCTCGCGATATCATTGGTAATGTCTATAGTTGGAGCCATTATAGGTACCACAATATCAACAGCCAATGCCATTTCGGTAGGAACGGTGAGTACTAAAGTGCAACAACTGAGTGTTGACCTAGAAATAATACAAAAAACATTAGATGGGATTAGAGGGTGGTTGGATGAACAAGTAAGATTCATAAATGAAACTGCAATCATTCTAAATGAACAAGCGGATGTGATGCAACGGGCGACTAAGCTAATTATTAAGCATGACAGAACTTTAAATTAAATATTGAATATAATGAGTCCTGTTGATAGACTATTAACAAATTATATGAGAGAAGTTCAAACTGCAGTTTCACAATTGATTCAAGGACATATTCTCTTGTATTTTGTTTCTCAGGATATTATTCACCAAATGATAGAAAGATTGACCAGGAGGGAAATTGATGTGGTACAGGTAAGAATTGCATTTGAAATGGGTAATGCAATGCCATTATATGTGGACCTGGAAAGGTTGGAGATTGGGTTTTTACTATGCATCCCATATGTAGCTCCTGAACTTATTTATCAAACCAAGTGGGTACACAACATGGGGTTTTGGCAAGAGGACAAATTTATTAAGATTAAGACTCCAGAAGTGTTGGCGTTTCAGTCATGGGAGCCTGAAGTTTACTTAATACCAAACTTGGAAACCTGTGTCAAATTTAAAGAACAAAATTATATGTGTCCAGATAAACCGTTTGTTCCTGATGCCACAGATGCTATTTGTGGTTTGAAATCTGACCCAAGTATATCAGAAGGATGTGAAGTGATCATTAGCAATATCGGGAGTGAAGAACTGGCACAGGCTAAAATGGTCAGAGGTAAATGGTTGGTCAGCATCTATTTAAAGAACATGACAATAGTACATTTGAATCATGGTACATATGTGGTTAAACAGGTGAAATATAATGTTTTTTACTTACAGGTTCCGAAGGATACAAGTGTGTCAATTGGAGGGTTAACATTGTTTCACTTGACAAATGATATTTGGGAAAGCCAAGTAGAAAATATCGATTTTTTTCAAAGGAACACATTTCCAATAGATCCGGATGTGGAGTTTTTATTGAATCATAAAGAAAAACATGTAATGAAAACGAATCTGAGAAAAAACAATATTACAGTTAGTAACCTGGGTATAATGGAGGTGGAAAGATTTAATTGGGGAACATGGGGGAAACGTTCAATAGTGGGTTTAGCTGTCCTGGTGCTAATCATGGGTGGATGGTTGATTGTGCTATCAGTAAAAATGAAAATGTTGCTAATCTTAGTAACTACGTCAGGAAGAGAAAGATATCCCAATATGCATACATTTTAAAAGAAGAACGGGGGGCAATTTGTGTTTTTCCAATTGGCTTGGATCGTAGCCAAATTTTTAAAAAAAGGAGGGAATATGTAAGATTATTTAGCATTTTTTTCATGCAGCACCACTGCATGGGTTTGGTGCATTGCTATAATGCGGTACAGCAAGGCATGTGTTGCCAGTGTGACATGGACATGTAAATGAAAACAGGCTATTCAGTCAAAAACGATTTCTACATCTAAAATGCAAATAATTTTTTTTCACAGTTAAAAGCATATATTTTTTTCTCACCTGAAATTCCTCTGTTGCAGGAGACACATTTGAGGATTAATGAACTAACCTCATTAACAATACTAACATGATTCTAACTCATTAATAATATAATGTGTTCTCCAGTGCAAAATGAGATGGAAAAGACAGGCTCTGAAAGTAATTTTAAACGTGCATCCAGATTTTTTTCTCTGGGCTTCTATCTGTGCTGTGTCCACAGTATTTGCAGGAAGCAAAGACTCGAATAAGCAGGAAATCAGTTTTGTTACAGTTGCAACTGTACAAGCCAAGCCATTGTTGAAAGTAGGAGTATAGGATATGATGGATTTTATTGGATGCACGTCACATTAAGGGAGGTAACAAGAGTTTTCCTGTAGAATCTCGCGGAAGAAAAGAGTTAGAAGACATTTTTACACAGCTCGGAGAAAGACCTGGCTGGTGGCGGGGAGTTTCCTGATTGAAAAAGCAGATCCCAGTGCACTGCTGCAGAGACTGGAAATTCCAGTCAATAAGCCCCGGTTTTAGTGACGACAGATGCTCGTCCTTGCTGGGGTGCTTTAAGAAAAAACCATTGAGCCACTTCCAGAAGGCGACCAGCCGAAGAATTTCACATGCTGGACAGGCTTGGTAATTATATTGCAGAGTGCGGGGGCAGTGTGTATGTGTGCAAAACTATTCAGTCAGAGTAGAAGAGGGAATTCCAGTGTTTTATCAACATGTTTAATGTTGCAAATTGAATATGTTCTCGCCGCTCTCTTCTCATTGTGTTACAGATAATGTTGTTACTGTGCAATTTCCATTTATTTCTGTAAAAAGAGTAAGATCGTGTTGAAATGCATTTTTTATAATACACAAAAATATCTGAAAGCAGACGTGTAGTGTGTTTTATTTTTTTCTTTTCTTTGTGCATCTACCATTATACCACTGATAATATGGGAAGATGTTTAGACAGTGCAATTGTCATTTTTGAGGTAGCTAAAAATAAGACTTGGCTGTAGCTGTGTGCATGATTCCATTCAGTATATAATTGTGTGTGTTTTCTGAACGGAACATAATAATAACATAATGAAATAGCCTGCTGCTGGAGGTACATGAGTCAGCAGAAAGAGAGGCCTTGGACATAGTTCACTGATGTAGATAAGTTGGTGATGAATACCACATGTTAGCTCGCTGTCGTAGATAAGTCAGTGAGAACAGCCCATTGTGGCACTCCAAATGAAAATGTGATGTTCCTGAAATGTAAACCTGAGGCCTCCCTAGTGATCACACAAACAAACTAAACAAAAATAAGGGGTTCTGGATATTGGGGCCACATATAAAACAAAGGAATTATGCTCACCAGAAATACCACCAATAACGCATACCAACATAATGCATACCACTAAATGTATCTGTGTGCTGAAATAATGTATGTATACTGTAGTACTGTATACCAAATCCAATCTGAATGCAAAGAGTGATTATTACTGAATTATTTTCATTTTTGGCGGTAAGAAAATACCGCTAGGCCCCAAATCTATACAAAATACCCAACAGATCCCACATGGGTGTAAGTATAACTTGGTCAGAGGGCAAGTAAGGGTGAATCTGAAGCACTGGGAGATAAGATAGGTGAGATTAAGAAGAATTGCAATAGGCAAGAGGAAGAGGAAAAAGACAAAGGGCCTCATTACGACCCAGGCGGAATGGGTTTAACGGCGCCGGTAAAGGTGCCGGCGTCGTTAAACCCTTTCAGCCCTATTACTAGGTCCCCTTGCGGGTCCCCTTGGTCAGACCAGCCATCCTTTGTGGGTCCCACTAGGGGACCAGGGAGCGAACAACGGGCCCGTTATTAATGGGCCCGTTGTTAGCTCCATCCCCATTCCCATTGGGCCCTATAGGGGCTCAAATGGGAATGGGGATGGGTTCCTTGAATGAGGAATAACCGGGCCCTCCAAGGTCGGAATGCCCCGGTAATTCCTCATCGAAGGAACCCGGACCCGAGTTTGGAGACAGCCATGCTCTTATTAAGGGCATGGGTGCCTCCAAACTCGTAATGAGGCCCATGGTTTTGATTGGTCCAACACGTGTCTTTATCAAAGACAAAGGTCACCACTGTCACAAACCGTGGAAATAGATCACGAGATACTGAACACACATAGGTGTCATTGTAATTCCCAAGCAGGAGTCAAATAGTTACAACGTATTCAGTCTTTTTTCCTTCCCATAACACTCTACTAAGTGTTAATTAGTAAGCATTATCTAGTATAGACTAAGGACTGGCCAGGGATAGAGAAATGTATTTTATATTAAGAAATACTGCTCATTGTGAACCTCTGTAGATGTAATGCAGGAGAGGTATCACAGTAATGGTCACGCGCTCTGAAAGACATGGTGAGAGCTTGCTGCTGAACAGTTATCACTGATGTGGGTGAGGCTAGCTCTTGGCTTCATCGACTTTATGTTAGGTCACTGCCATGGACCGTCAAGGTGGCTGAAACCCTCCAACGTCACTTAGTCCAGGAGGACAAGCACAGACATACCCATCACTTTGTTGCCTCTCTGGCTGGAGATAGTTTGCAACCTCTGGGGTAGTGCTTTTTAATCCTAGACTATATTTATCACTCACTGTGCGCTCTGACTTTCATTGCAAAATCGCACATAATGAAGAGACATTGCATGTGTTGTCATCTGTTGCAATGCTGCCCACTGTGGAAAGGTGTGTAGCATATACCTGAGAATGTGTCTAGCCCCTAACCCCCAAAGATCAGACACCAGGCTAAAGGAACAGAGAAGAGAATGCATTGAGAATGGGAGAAGAACTTCCCTTCCCTCGTGGTGTAATGAGAAAAGGTCACTTCGCAGGGTGGGAGTCACACTTTGCAGAGTGGGAGTCACCATGCCATCAGTCTCAGCCAGGCAGGAACCCTTGCTTAAACTTCCCAGGAGTACCTTAAGCTGTGCTCCTCACTCACCTCCCTTCAAACGCTGGTCACTTACAGAACTCGAGGATCTGGAAAGACATGGCTATGTTTACACTCTGCACTGTGCATAGGGCTTTGCATAGCAAGGCGCAATGCTTCACTGAATGGGATCTCACCATTAAAAGCCACTTCGGGGGTTCTGCTCTCCAGGGGCACACCTTGCAGCGACTCCTAGATCAAGATGAAGCAAATGCAGGGGAGGGGAGAAGAAGCTTTTCAGTGTAAGCTGCACATGTCTGTACAAGCCTAGCTCTCCGTCTTTAGCGTTTGGAAGGCAACAGATTATACGGGGTGACCGAAAACCATTTCTCTTCTATAGTATATTCCGTGTGTATACTGCGTTCTCTCTCTTTTAACACTAAAACACCTGTGGGAAGCAGCTTCAACTCTGCAACGCTTTGTAAAGAGTACAATGTTGATGTTCCCTTCCGGGATGCCATGAAGTCAGATCATAGGGTACTTCTTGGATGCGTTTCCTCTAAGGCCCTTGCAGACAAGCAGGGGCGTTGCTAGTACTGGAATAGATCATGGGCTAAGCTAATGTCGGGAATGGCGGGATTCGGGGCTAGCTATAGCCTTTTGGTTGTAGTCCCTGAGCTTCTATCCGGGGCTACAACTAAAAGACCCAGGGCTATAGCCCCCTCCGCCCCCTAGCAATGCCTCTGTAGACAAGTTCTTTTTCAAGAAGACAGTGCAATTTAAATTAGTCATTCATAATTAATTGTATTGTGTATATACAGGTACACACATAAAATAATGCCTTGAATTAGGGACATTGGCTAACGAATCTAAATAACATGATTCTGCCACATCTTTTGTGCTGTGTCTTGAGTGAATGGAGCCTGAGTGAGTGTTGGTAGCGTGAGGCTTGGAATGGTGTGATTCAAGGAACCCTGTGCGTATCAGCTGTGTGAATGTCTCATGGAGATGCATGTGAAGCTTCCAGAGAATGCTGACCCAAAAACACCTGTCATTTGGAACCAGGCGCTACAAAGAATAATGACTTTGAAAGACTACATGCTTGTGATACGTAAACTCATGCTGCAGAGGGTGAGAAAACACATCGAGCATCCACCACCCCCAAACTATCATCCTCACACCCTGGCCCCTTTCAAGAGGGGCCTTTAATCCTACATCCCCCTGCCATGGAGGCAACCAGAAGTCAGAGGAAGGCAGCGGCATGGAGCATTTTACTTAACTACTGTACCATGGTGAACATATGGTGCATTTTAGCCAACCGGTGTCCCTAGATAGGGGAGCCCTTGGTCCCACTCACAAGCACCCCTTCAATTACATACGGCCTCTCTCCAGCTCTGCTGCTGCATCACGGGGAATGTAGCCCGGTGCTGCCTCATGGGGCAGAAGCAGGGGCAACCTGACTGCAGCAAGTTGGCCAGATGTCCAAGGTTCCATCCATTATTCCTTTCCATATAATTCCATCTCTCTTTCACAGGCTTAATACGTTCAGGTCCCAGATGTGCATCCCAATATAAAATAGATCAGGATAAGACAAACCAAAAAACAAGACAACTTTAAATAATATTTAAATTACTGGTATTTTTCGTCAGAACAACATCTATGCCATTGTTTTGCAATAACAGTTCTCACAAAAAAAAAGAATGGGGTGGAAAATCGCCTCTACAACGTAGTCCTTTAAAAAGCATTTTATTACCACGATTTTGCTTTCAAAGCCTGAACAATTGACTGCTAAAATTATGCGCTTTTACTTTGCCTTGGGCGCAAGTGTTGAAAAGTTGTTTTCTGTCGCTATAACAATTATTTCCTCACCATTTAGCAAGAACACCATTACATTTTCCCATTGTTTTATGACTGAATACATGTGTGAGTCGTAGAGAAAGCCATATGTTCAATTGTTCTGCATAAATACTGTAGAGCAGTAAATAGGCTGTGCTCCAGTGTCTCACAAGTTTTCTCTTTGTGCATTTATTTTCCATCGCAGCTGCAGGCGTAACAGGGTAGGCCGGCACACCGTTGCTTCTTTTTCTTCTTTGTGAAATGAAAACTCTGCTCAACTGAACACTTATTATCCTGACCACGCATTGTTTCTAACTGGTGGTTAACTAAATTCCCGGAATTTTACTGATTACGTCTTTCAGTTGGTCTGACGGTTCAGAAAACTGTGTATGTATCAAATTAATATTTCGGAGTCGTGCATAGCACTTCACACAGTTGCAAACTGCAGACTTGTCCAAGGACCCATGTCAACAAAAGTACTTTATTCCAGTCCTCGCTTTTAGTAGGCGGCACTTTGCATACTTGCTATAGCGGCAAAGTGTTTAATTCAGAACACTCCTGCAGACTGGTGGCGGCTAGCACCCGCCTGCTGGATAAAATCATATAGTTGCCAACCCTGAAAAAGTGTAGGGCCATTTTACCTATCGTATTCTTTGTAAAGTTAACGGATGACTACAGGGCCTGATTTTACTCACTTTTACTGTAGTCCACTTTGCTCATTTGAAGTGACCCAAAACTACACCTCCAAGAATGTAATTGAGGGATAAATGAGCGCACAGGATCGGGTGGGAGGAAGTGTCATCTGGCATGGGTGTAAAGACCTGGCCTTTTTGATTTGTATTAATAAATATGAAGATGCAGGTAACTCCATCAGCGAAAGGGTAATCGGCTGATCAGATTTCCCTTTCAAAGCTCCATGCTGAAGCGTAGTGAACGTGTGCATCAGTATCATGATTTGCAGCACCTGCCCTACCAATAGCACACAACTGTTTCAATGGTCACTAATTCCCACTTGACAGCCGCAGCGACAGCCAAATCTTTTTGGTGCAGGGGTGGCTTTGAAGTTATGCATCCCTTTATCAAAACTGTGATGATCGTTAGTAATCAATGATGTTGGCAGGATAAGTTCTAAAATAAAGCTATGCCTGAATTTAGTCATTGTGCATGACACTACTTATGATCAAGGCAGCAGTATTCAAATTGATGTTGCTTATGTGTCAACCCCTGTTTGTCAGCTCTGCTGTGGAAAGTGATGTGTATTCTGGCCAGACAGATTGGGACTGCCTAATGGCAGGACAGAAACCTGAATGGCCACAATCTGTGTGTGAGAGCAAGTAGCACCCTTCACCAGTGACAGCCACACAACAGGCAATTGTCCTGGTCCCAGGCATCAACACAGCACACTCATTCAAAAGGAGTAGTCCTATACCAGGGTGTTGCAAACATAAAGGTCTTTGTTCTTAGTGAGAAGGAAAGGGGACCAAATTAGAGTAGCCAGAAAAGCTATGTTGCAGGGAAGGAGAGTTCAACAATTGTGTTTCTCTCTGTCTCTCTCTCGTTCCTATCCTCCCCCACTTCTTCTGAAGTAAAGCACTTTAGGTATGATGTTAGATATTTAAGTCTACTTCTTTCAAGAGCAGGGAATGGACCACTAAATAAGGCTAGCTTTAGTCCAATCAACCATTAAAAGAAGGTGTCTCCCACCCGTTCTTCAGATTCTCTATGGAACAACACCTGAGAAGGACTTCCTTTGGGAAAGTTGCACTTTTCAAAACCCTCATTCTGAGGTGAAGAAAGTGCCGTCCAAGGAAGAGGAGATCTCTGCCCCCTACCCACTCCCAAGGCACAGTGGGGGTGTATTTTGCTGTGGACTAGGATCTGCCATTCTGCACTGGAATCTTCGAGAGCTAGGAGAGCATATGCTGAGCTTGAGCCATCCTATCCTTGAGTCCCCCTGAGTGGGCTTCCAGAGAAGCCAAAGGACCAGACCAGCTGATGATTGCTGTTCTGCTGCGCCAGACAGTTTGCACTGTGTTCACCACCCACAGAACTAGCAGGAATATGCTGGCACTGGCATTTGCACTCCTCCGCAGCTGAACTAAAATGTTTGCACCTCCACCCAACTCAACGCTACATCATGCCTTGAAGGAGCTTGTGTCCTGCTTGTCTCGAATCATATGCTTGACTTCGGGACCCAATCAGTTCAACTGGAGAGTCGCACCTGACCTGAATAGTGACTAGCCGAGTAGGCAATTTTAACACTACTTATCCTTGTACTCCTGAGGACAAAATCCAATTTGTGATATTGGATCACATTGGAAACTGAATTATTTGCCTCCATAATCACAGTATACGTTCTCACATTCTTGTACATTTTCTCTCCCCAATGTCCTGCTCGAAAGCACACAAAGTTACAAGGTACATACAATACAACAGTCTCATCTTAAACTTTCTAGAAGCTTAAAGCAGTGATAACACTGTCCCAATTCTACTTGCTTAGGTTGTCATCGCAAATAGAGCTCAACGACCCCCCTCTGACCAACAACACATGCTAGCATGACAAGGTGACTCTCTCACCCACACAGCATTTTTCCAGGCTTGGGATGCATTTTACTGTTGATAGCCTTCTGAGATTTGTGGTCTAGCAAACTTCAAGTGCACTAATTGAATGAACGCGTTATGCACCCAATATAAATCATGATTGAAATCCCAGGACTGGAAATGTGTCCTGGTAACGTGAAGCCACCTGTTGACCGTTCCACTCTGTAGCAAGCAGTAGGCAGCATATTCTCCCATGAGAGTAGATGATTGATATGTTAATGCAGCACTAACTGCATCTCTCCTTCCCTAAATCTGATCTGCCCTTGGTATTCAACTTTATTAGAAGTTTTGCTCTCCCGTTAATGGAGGACTACACTTCACTGGATGGAAATTATCGAGTTTGTCATTACATGTTGCATTGCCATAATGCCATCTGATGTGGGCTGGATAGCATGACATGTTTTGTATTTTAGTAATACAATGGTGCAGGTACGTCAATTATCTTTTGGAAAGGGAGGTCTACTGACCGGACCCCCCTTTAATAATGGTCCATACAAAAGCATAATTCATATGTGTTCCTTTACTGTGACCAGTCCCCTAACATCACCAGAAACTGCTCAGAAGTGGCATCCGTGCAGGTTCATAAGTCACATGTGCATTTCTAACAGCTGCTGGAGTACAAGATTCCACCAGACGGAGGTGCTTTTTAATCTTCTCCACCTCTGATTAAAAGCATAATAAGTCTGTACCCTAGTCAGTCTAACGGCATGTTAAATTGTTAAAATAAGCCATATCTGTTTATGACATGGTGGATTCTGGCATTGAATAATTATAAAGCCACATCATTTGTATATCATACTAATGTCAGCTTCTTCAGCAGTACCCCAGCTACATTAATTAATTTTATTGTATTTATTTGCATTTTTAAAGTTCTCACACAGCCCGGGGGAATCGAGGCGCTGTTACAGGAATATGTCTTCTCTTAGTTGCATATTTATAATGGAGATTTATAAGCGCGGACATGGGGATCCAACCTGTGTTTCTTCGTGTCGTCTTGTTTCCAAGGCGAGCATGTTGCCGCTGAGCTATCCTCGTAAGAAACAAAACGGTAGATGTGTATTAGTTGTCTGATAAGGTCTCCACAACTCCATGTTGGTAAATGCTGAGGAATCTGCTTCTTTGATCCCCTAGAGTAAGGCCAACATGTTGCTGCTAGGACACTGAAACTTTCCCCAGGAGGTCCCATGGGAATCAATGCACATTAGGATGCTGATGGATTGACTCCCATGTAATTCAGTAGACCTAGAAAAGGGTGGAATTAGAGAATCCGGAGCAGAGGTTTAGGCTGAAAGAAGGGTGCCACCATCTTGGTTTCTGGTAGCTTCTTGCTCTAAAACATCCCGTCCCCACTCTCTTCCTGCAGACAAAGGACTCTGAATATAAGGTCATAAGGCAAAGGATGCTTGTTGCAGCAACCGGGTTTGGTCCACTGACACCAGGCTTGCTTACGACTAATCCGCTGTAGCAGTTTACCTTTACAACGGCAGAAAATCATGGCCCTATTTGATTCATCTTTGTACTCTGTTGTGCATACCGTCTATCCCAAAGTCCTCTGTCATAGAATTGAAGGAACAAGTTTCCATGTCAGAGGCGAGCTCTTCACTGAAACCATTCACAGGGAACATTGGGGGTGACCCTATTGTTTGACCAATGCCTCTCTGCAGTCTGTGCACTGGAACCAGGATCCTATTCACAGTAGGGGAAAGACCCATTGCTATGTTCTTTTAATATGTTTGTAAAGCGCAAGATTCACCTAGAGGCATCCTGGTGCTAGAGAATTCCAACAGGAGAGCAGTAAGGATAGACAAGATAGTGGCCCTAGAAAATCAAGGTTTTTACTGCATGGTGAAACAGTATATGATTCCAGGTGGCAGGGAGAGCACAAGGAAGAGCATTCCAGAACTTCGACGCAACCACTGAGAATGCTGGTCCACCGATCCTTGAAGTGGGGCACCTGAATCAAGTGGATTCAGCTGAAATGACTAAATCCAATTTACCTTTTGTGGTATGTATGTTTTGGTGGGGTAGGTAAAAAAAAAGCAAAACAAAGGCTGTGGGGATGTCCCCTGCAACACCCCGCTCACTATACTATACAGTATTGTGAGCGAGGGTTGTGGGCGACACCCCCGCAGCTGACCCAAAAAAGATTTTAAAAGGCTGCAGGGGTGTCCACCGCAATACCCCGCTCACCATACTTTACAGTATTGTGAGTGGGGGTTGCGGGGGACAACACACATCCCTCAGAGCTCAGCGCCACCGCCACAACCCAAGTTGGGAGCCGATTCTGCTTTTCTAAGGTATCTCTAAGGTATCGATCATAGAGGTAGAAAAAGTCATCCTGGGACTTAAACCGTCCAACTGCAAAGGCGACCAATGCCCAGCACAACTCATCAAGGATGCTGCGAGAGAACTATCGCCATTTATAACCAAACTAATCAACTCCTCCTTTACCTCAGGTTCAGTACCGATCAACCTAAAAGAGTCCTGGGTACTGCCACTACTAAAGAAGCAAACCCTTGACCCTGCCATTCCGACTAACTTCAGGCCCATCACGACTGTGCCCTTCCTTCCAGAAATTTCAGATAAAGTAGCTTACCTGCAAATTCAAAACTTCCTAGAGTCTAACCACCTACTTGGGACCCGTCAATCAGGATTCCGCCCGCAACATGGGACCGAGACAGCATAGACCTTAAGGCCCAAATAGACGATTGCAGAGACAATGGCCAAGCGGCCCTACATCTCCTCCTAGACCTATCAGCGGCATTCGACTTAGTGGACCACACAGTCCTCTGTAGTCACCTCGACTCGGCAGCCCACTTCTCAAAAGAGGCCGTAATTTGGATCAAGTCATTCCTGAGTAATCGAACCATGAGAGTCTTCGCTCCATCAGCCTCAGCAGATCCAATTCCCATAACATGCGGAGTGCCACAAGGGTCTTGTGTGTCACCCACATTCTACAATGTCTTCACAAAGCCTCTCTTTGATGAGATGGATCATCTGGGTATCGCCTACACCAACTACGCAGACGATACCCAGATCCTCCTCCCGCTCTCAGGAGACTACGCCAAGGACCTGGCCCTAGTGAACAGGATCTAAAGCATCGTTCAGGCATGGATGGCCACACACGGCTTATGCCTGAACGATGATAAAACTGAGCTTATCATCCTGGGCACCACTACCTATATATCCAAACTCAGCCCTGATTACGACAACTTCATTATCGATGGGAACAATATAAAAGTAGCTCACGAAGTAAAAACCTTAGGATTTTACCTAGACGCCACCATGAACTTTACCAAACAAGTTAACTCTCTAGCTTCTGCTACAGCATACACATGCAAACTTATCAGAGCGAGCAAACAATTCCTCTCCACAGATAGTTGCATTACACTTGCCAGAGCCTTGATACTATCCAAATTAGACTATTGTAATGGACTTTACATTGGAGCAAATAAACAGACCATCCACAAAATTCAAGTGCTACAGAACAATGCCTTGAGTGCAGCACTAAAGAATAATAGAAATGAGCATATATCCTCTAAAGAGAATACAAATGGCTCTCCACCATAGACAAAATTCATCTCAAAATCGCTTCCCTCAACCACAAATGTATCAATAACAAAGCTCCACCTTACCTCATGGATAGATTACGCAAAATGACTTCTTCCAGACCTACCAGAATAGCCAACGCAAACTGCCTGCAAGTTCCACGTTTCAAACTTGCCACTATAGGAGGAAATAGCTTCCCGGTCAAGGCTGTGCAGTTATGGAATGACGTCAGAGAACCTCAGCCTTTCGCAAAATTTAGACAAAACCTCACTAGGTGGCTGAGAGCCAATGACAGCTAACTATTCCACTTGTCACATGGTACATAACTGTATATAACTATATATTATGTGAACAGGACCATGCAGGAGCATGTTCCTTGCTCCCCTGTCCTTGATCTCTCCCTGTTCATATCTGCTTACTGTAATATTGCTGGTGTCTATGTCTACACGTCCTGCCGTTTCCTTGTACTTGCAATTAGCCGAGCATATCTGTAACCAAGCTCAGCGCATCTCTGTACCCTCATCTGATTTCTATGTATCTGTAACTAAGTTGAGCATATCCTTGTCTGTTTGCGCCCTGATACTCCAGGGTATGGCGCGCCATACAAATAATAAACTAAACTAAACTAAACACCACAGCTGCCCGTCAAAAAAAATAAAAAAAGAAAGGACCCTGCAGCGCCGGGTCCCGATCACGGAAGTGAAAGGGAACCAGCGTCTCAGGGACACAGTGCTTTAAGATGAAAGGTATGTAGGGGGTGTGTTGGAGGTGAGGGTGGCGGTAGGGGTGTGGCAGGGGTTAGGTTTTGGGGTTGTTTTACAAGAAATTTCTGCATAAGAAATGTGTGAACATTTATATATATCGTACATTTCTCATGCAGACCTTTCTGCCACGGTAAAACAACCCCAATTCAAATAAAGTAGGCATTTGTTAATGTAGAGATCACAGGGAAGTATATGGGTGGAATTAAAGTTGAAGATATTTCGCACCAATACCTGAAAAGGTTGCCAGTAGCTACCCGGGAAGCTGAGTTCAGCAAGATTGTAAGATGAATGAACAAGTATTCAGGCTGAGCTAGGGAAAACAAGCTACAATAGTGAATTGTACTAAGGACCAAAGAGGTGATAACGCAGACCTGAAGGTGAAATAGGTTAAAGTGGAGAGCTTTCCCAAGTACCCTAAAATGGAAATTACCAGATTGACAGACTACACTAATCTGGGCTGCGGACGATAGAGATGCAAACAACTTCACACCCAGGTCCTTGATGAGAGGAACTGGGGAAGGGAAGAGACCAATAATTGAAGGCCAAAAGTCTGAAGTCAAAAGTGCAGTTGCAGAGGGAGGGCCTTGTAGGTGCACACAATTTGCTGGAGTGGATGTGAGCAACACAAGACTCACCTTGTCTCTGGAGACTCTGGATTGGGTACCCCAGCAACCCAGAAGTACAGATGCAGCTTAAAGGTCTGTTTATTACCACTCAAGACATCCCGAGTCAGCTTGACTTTGCTTGACTCACTTCAAGCTGGTTTGGGTCTCAAAGTGCTGATTTTAGTTTAGCTCTCCAAGTTCATTGAACCATTTACCTGCTCTTCCAACTAAACCAATTGAAGAGAAATGCTTCATCTAGACCCAACATCTGACTCTACTCTGCTTACTTGAATGCTGATAGAACCTGGAACACATGGACTCAGATGTCTCTAACATTGATTTAACCCAGCAGAAGCCTTGACTTGCTGCTGACTCGGCTGCCTAACCTGAACAACTGGAAGAGATCGACTTGACTCTTTCATGCTGACTCGATCCACCAGGAGCCATGCCTAACTGACACAACCCCAATGTGTCATTGGGAAAGCACACCTTGAATGGCTTGACACCGGCTCAACAGCATTAAAGAGCCGACAATCCCGGTCCTACACTGTTGAGCCCCAAAGAAACAATTTGAAGGTGTTATTAGTGGCCAGATCCCCCTGGCCAGCCTTTGAGGACCCTAGTGACTGACAAGACCCCACTTTCTACCTTATTCAAGACATATCCTTTGCAAATAGGCATCCCTACTGCAATCAATTGCCTGAACACCTGGCTTTTAAACCCTGAGTGCCCTATCATATCTCCAAATCTGCATGGTCTGTTTTCTTTTTTCAGCAGTGGGCCACTACAGTTTCAATTTAGTTGTGAGCATTTATTAGTTTAATTAAAGTTCATGTTTTCATAGAATTTGATTGGTCATTCTTAAATGTTGGTGCCACCATACTATTGTGTCTGTTGAAATTGTATCATCTCATCTCACACCTCTCCTGAAGGTATAGCCTGTCATTGTCCTACATTACCAAAAGAGTCACAGGTGGTGTACCTGTCCGGCTGTGCCTCTTTCGCCTTTATGAATGAGATCCCTGCTGTGGTAGTAGTAGCATGGGGCTGAGGAGGAAGTCTAGCACTTTTTGCCGTAGTCCTGCTGATCAGTAGTCAATCTGTCACAGGGAACTGATGAGAGATTCGAAGTGACAATACACATTTATTACAATGTTATATTCTTCACAGCACTAAACATACCGGCTTACCAAGGGACTGCAGATTATTCGTCCATTCAGGAACAAGCAGGCACGATGATAAAGGAATGTGGGACAGCAACCATTTGGTGATTTTTTCCTATTTTTCACGATCCTAGTTAAATGTGCTTAGAGCAAACGAGAGAAGGATGACGTGGAAGTTAACATCTTAAAAAGAGATATATGTGCAGTCATAAACAGAGTGTATCAAAAAATGAAAGCAATATAGACTTTACATGTGAATGGAATCAAACAACACAAGCACAGTACGTTTCTCAATTTCAATGAGGTTTACAAAACGGTCCTTATTTATCCTTTTGCAAATTAATATAATGCTCTCTGATACAAAACCAGCCACAGATAACAGCTTCATTTCAGTATCTTATACATCAGCAATAGAGTCAGAGCCCATTTAGATCCACCTGAATGATTCTCAAGAAATATGTCAGATTCACGAATAATATAACAATTCTGCTAAAGACAAAAAAAGAAGCAGAAAAGTGCAAACATTGGAGAGACACGTAATTGTTTCATAGAGAGAAACGAACATAAGAGAAAGAGGCGATGATGCTATGACATCTCAAAGCAGTTACACATACTATAGGAAACGGAAGGCACAAAAAACATAATGGATGAATTATAAGTAATCAATTCAGCCAATTGAGACCTAACAGGCAGCAAAGTGGGAGAGGTGCAACATAACTATGTGCAAACATGGATGGCGCTTAATCCGTTTATTTGGAAGACCAAGTTAATCACAGGTTACGCAACCCATAATAAGAACATAAATGATCTTAGTGCAATGTTCAGAATGAATATCAACATGCATCACAAAACCTACAAAGCTACAAACAATAATTCCATCAAAATAAAACCTTCTGATGAAGACGTAGAGGCTGATTCATGGAATTTGTGCACCAGAAAACGGGAATTTGTGCGCCATTTTGCCCGCAAATCCCTTTTTAACAAATGGGGATTTGCGGGCAGAATGGCGCACAAATCCCCGTTTTTCGGCGCACAAATTCCATGAATCAGCCCCGTAATGCAGTAATTCATGATGCCCAATAATACTGGAGTGAAGATCTCAGAAAGTTAACAGCAAGGTTTTGCCTAAAATAGGCGAGCATGTCTCCATGGACATCAGGGAGGGTGGGCATAAAGAAACAAAACTCTGGGATTAGAACGCAGAGGCAAATGAGGAGGAACTTGCACTAGTCTGAAAATAGAGAATGGTAACATGTGAAAGGGACCCCACACATCTCACACAACCTTTAAAGATATACTGGTGTCTGCTTGGGACAGAAGAAAAACATGTTGCAAAATGAGGGTTCCATACCGAGCTCTGTGTGTGATTGCCATCTATTGGGATAATGTTTTATCATTGCTTTCTCCCCATAGACTGGGGATCTTGCAATAATTACACCCTGGACTAGAGCCACACCTTAAAACAGCTGAGGACATGAAATGGTTCAGATGCAATAACGCATGCGCAGTTACTAATCCTTCACTTGACATCCCACATAACGGTTCTATGTGAAATGACCTCTTTTTAAAGGTCTGAAGAGAAAAAGACTGATTTACTTTGACCTATTTTTTTTTTATCGGAAAACCATCATTGCCTTTAAAATGTGGTTTTCCCATTTTCTTTTATATTGGGGGCTTTCACCACCCGAGCCCCCTATTGTTCTCCCTCGACCACCCACCCTCACCCTCTCTGGTGGGATTTCAGCCCCAGACGACGTCCCCACCCCCACCCCCACCCTCTCCGGCAGAAATTCAGTTCCAGCCCCACCCCCACCCTCTAAACCAAAACACATACATACAACACCCACATCAACAAACAGGTGCCCACCCGCACACTTGCCCATTGTCCTTGCTCTGGGCTTCCTGGTCCCGCAGAGCCTGTCAGCCCCTGCATGCACTTGTGTGCAGCAGAGGTGTGACCGTTTGCTTTAGAAAGACTACTCTGTGACTGCACAGAGCGGTCTTTCTAAAGAAACCTTTCAGTGAAAATATCTTTATAAAAAGATCTTTTCACTGGGAACACACATAACAGCAGAAAGGACATCATGAATGGGTTACAGAACACAATACGTTTTAGAAAGGGGTGCATTTCTGGACTGTCAGTATTCCTTCTTGCTCAAATTTCAAGACAAGTGTGAGAGAAATAGCTTTTAAGGATATGTTTTTAGAGACTGAGAAGATGAACAGCTAAGGTACTCGTTTTGAGCTTGTGCATTAACATTATCAGATGGCAAGTTAAGTGCCCCATATATAGGG
Organism: Ambystoma mexicanum; assembly: GCF_040938575.1. Taxonomy (NCBI): domain Eukaryota; kingdom Metazoa; phylum Chordata; class Amphibia; order Caudata; family Ambystomatidae; genus Ambystoma; species Ambystoma mexicanum. Next base: position 331,120,229 of record NC_090927.1, read on the forward strand.
TTGAGTACTCAGGCAATAAGCCCCGAACTGGTGCAATCGGTGCATTTGTTACACTAACAAAAACATGTGCCGGGTACTAATCTCATTTACAACAGTGTTTGGAAAAGTTTGTCAGCTCTCTGTATTAAACACTGGAATGTTGGGAATTTCTTTTATTGTGATCTAGTTTAGATCAAACCTTACCACGCAAAATGTCATTAGAAAGAAGAGAATACAAAATACAGTCCAACCAAAGTTAATCCCAGCCAAATCTCCTCAAATGTACTCCAGTAGACAAATCTAATCCTAATTTATTTGAGCCCACATGCTCAAAGTGAAGAGAAGATTGTATCTAAGTCTTACAAATGAACTCCTGTATTTTGGCCAGGGAACCTGGGTGAAATATTTATGTAAGGTTCACATACTTCATTGAATATGAGACTTTTTCTTCTGCGAAACATATTTAATAACTATTTGCTCATTCTTGATCCAGAGTGATGGAAATCATTTCTTCTTGACCAGTCCAATATTAAATATGTCTGCCTTATCACAATCATACAAATCGTGAATGATAAGTCAAAAAGAGATCATTTTTTCCAAAGGATCAAATCTTCCCAGGATAATATCCCGCGCTCATTACTGAGTTAACACAACTGGCAAAGACATAGGGGGTCTTAGTATTTGTTTCCACAGTATGCCTTCTAATTTGTCTAGCCAGTTGTAATCTCCACTAAATTCCAGCTCCAACCATAGTTGATGCATAGTGTGATCTTCCTTATATGAACAATTATGAGGGAACAAGAGAGTATTTCCCAACTTTTACCAAAAGGTGAATCAATTGGGTAATCATATGCTCTCATTTCCTTTATTACAATTAAAAATATGAACGCTAAAATAGTGACGTTCGTGTACAACCTCAAGCCTAGTTTTGTCAAGTATCCAGGAAAAGTTCCCATATTTCTTGATGAGTAAAATAAATAACTTTTGGTATTTACCTTTAAATTGTTAACTTTTAACTAGTTTCCCACTCTTTTCAAAGATATTTGCTGGCATATCAGTGTTTTTTTTTCATTAAAAAGCTAAAGTGATCCAGACAATTCTCAGATTACCCAGCCTGGGAGGACACAAAGAATTATTATCAAAAATATCATCCAGATCTGAGAGCTATACATTAAACAGTTTAGGGGCTAAAATGCACCCCTGCCTAAGGCCTGCATCTGAAGGCATTTTGTCAGAGACGCCACCTTCATTATTTAACCTAACTTGTAGAAATGTTTTACGATGGATAGTCATTATGATATTCCGTAGCCCCCCAGGAATCTCCCACTTTGATAACAAACAGGCGTTGGGCAACAATGACAGAGTCCAGCCGCTGATAAGTCTAGGCTGGCCATATAGAGAGAGGATTTGAATGAGCCTGCAGTTTCTTGAAATTAAATATATATCAGTCCATTCACAGCCAGTACTCATGCCCTTCATAAAACCCAGTTGGAATTTGGACAGACAGGGGCAGCAGGAGCTCAGGCCATTAAATCATCCAAAACAAGGGACGCCATAACCTTACTTGCAACATCGAGAAAGGCTATGGGATGGTAACTGATAGGATTAATGGTGGGAAATAATCAGTGACTGAGCATCATGGACTCATACCTGGGATTGGCACCTAATTCTGGGAAAGGGCTGAGTCTGCCTTCATCTCTCAATAGGACTAGGAGTGGGTGTTACAAAAATTATAGGAGTGCCTCTCCCTGATCCTACCCCAAACCCCAATGTACCGTTTATGGATACATTGTCGATTAATACCTTCTCTGAATATTATTGCATAGATAGCTGGGAGAGACGTTCAATGCGAAATGAGTCTAGTTAGTATAGAAATAGAAAGCGTGCATCTTGAAATGAACAATCCAGCGAAGGCTAATTATGCTACATGTCAAAACCTTCAAACTGCTGCACAGAAACCATTGAGTTATTCAAGAGGAAGTCACTTTAAAGGTTCAACCTGTGAGATGTTTTTTTTTCACGCTGCTGCAAACTACTATGTGTAGCTGTCCTTTAACCCTCTATGGGCTACAAAGGCAGGGCCACAAAGCCCAATCAGCCCAGTTCAGATTAGATGAAAAGGATATCGAAATCCTGAAACTGACAACCTAGAAAATGGATGGCTTGAATGAAGCCATGCAGAAGATCAAAAGTCTGCTACCCCTAAAGAAACTCAATGTCAATGTTTACAGATGCCTAGTGCAGGAGGCAATCTTGCGAGACCTTGATTTTGTCATCGTAAATATGTACTTGCCAAACATGGGCTTGGGCAAACAATTCATAATGCAGGAGTGGCTCATCCATAATGGGTGATGTGCAGCCCAGAAAAAAACCCTGAGCGCTCCCAGAGCTGCATTGTTGGCTGTCTTCAAACTGTTCAGGAAAACATGGGTTCCCTTTGGCAATTTGGTCCCCTAATGACATGCAATGCCAAGGTATTTTGCATCTCTGGCCGTTCATGGCTCTTTAGGGATGTAGTCGGGGTAAGTGTAGGTCAGGCTGAGGGTAATACAGACCGGGCTGAAGGTGAAACATTATTTAGAAATAAAGTATGGATCTCTGTGTTTATGATTGTGTGTGTGTGTTTATGAGTGAACAAGTGCATGATGTGTGGGTATATGTTTGAATGTATATATGAATGAGCTAGTATATGGTATATGGGTGCAGGTGGATGCTATATGGGGGTATGTGTAAATGAGCGAGTGTATGCTGTATGTCTGCACAGTGAATGAGCTAGTGAATGCTGTGTAAATGTGTCTTGCATTTGTGTTTTGCCGCTGAGTGGGAGGCACTAGGGGATCAGGGATTACTGGAAAAAGTCTGTTACTGTGCAATTGCATTCCTTACCGGGAATCAATGGTAAATTAAACATGCTACAGCTTATTGGGTGTGTAGCCTGATTTACTTTGCTGTATCTAGTCTGGACACACTTTCTTACCGTGGTTTTAAATTATATATTGTTCCTCGATGGTAAGTCAACATGATAAGTGTTATTGCATAGCTAGATTGACCAGTCGAGCTGTTTTCTTACTCTCGCATGGCAGTTTCTTTTTACTGGGCAGCAATGGTAAAGAACATATCATAAGGAGAATTGAATGGTTAGAGTGGCCTACAATGGGGCACCCGGTTTGGACATTTTATATTACTATGGCATTGCATTTTTACAAGGCATCAAGGGTAAAGCAAAAATAAGTGTTATGATGACCATACTGGCCTACATTGGTCCAGCCAGGCTTAACATGTTGTGTAAATGTGGCATCACATGTTTACTGGCAAAGCCCACAGAAGTATGTTTGTATGTGAGGACACTGACCTAAATTGAAAGTGCCGACATGGACATGTTTTCACAATCATTACTGGCAATATGTGCACATCAAAAATGAATATATTCTTGTACGGTAATACTGGCATATATCGGTGCAACAAGATCCAACATGAATGGCACCGCCAGCATGAAAATGATTATTTAATACTGGCCTATTTTATGGGAAAAGCTTCTGCGCCCTGTTGAGGACTTGGCATCTATTGGATTTCTTCAAAAGTTAGTCTACAAAACCAATTGCAAACTGTGTGTCATTTTGCCCATTTTTCTCCACAGAAAGTGTGCTTTAATATGCATCATTTGAACCCATGATTTTAAAAATGTGCACAAGATGAAAACCTCCAGAATGCCACCTCTGTGCGCCTTTCTTATACTTGGTAGCTCCCCCATATTTGTGGGATACATGGATATCCCTCCAATAACAAATCCACCGTCTCTGACACTGGAATAATATTTCAAATGTCATTGCACACTATCGAGAAGAAAACTTCATCATCGAAGGCGATTTCGACATGTGACACTCAATAGCAGGCAGAAGCCCTGTGACCCAGAACAGATAAACAGAGAAAGAGATAAGGTCGCTGAATGTGGAAGTGGAGCTTTTGGACAATTTCTGAATCCTAGTAAAGGGGTCTGGCAATCACAAAAAACAGCGGCGATCCTGGCGATTGATCTAAAAGATGACACACAAAATCCCATTTTTCAGACGGTAAGTCCTTTTGGTATGATGATAATACCATGTAAAATAATCAAACAATGTGTTTGATATACATCTATTTATTGTAAATCTAATGGAGAAAAAAAAACGTGGTCGATCATGTTCTGAATGCAATAAAAACTGCATGTGAGTTGGGTAAACCTTTCTTCAGTTCTGTTTGGTATTCATTATGTTCCTCGCACTACTGCATATTTTTAATCGTCTGACCAGCTTGATGCATTTTAGTCACTTTTTGGGTCATACCTCGGGGGATGCCACTTATGGTGGGCCTCAGAGCCATTGAGGAATTTTGGAGCCCGGGAGAGATGCCTTTGCCGCCCCACCCTGAACCAAAAAAAAATGAAAGGATCCAGAATCTCTGGTTTTACCCCTCCCCAATGTGCTCAAAACCCAGAGATTGATATTCTGCTCCACAGCAATCAAAATACATGTTGGGACCCGTTCTAGTCCCCTTACCTTCTTCAGACTTGCTGGAGTCAGAATCATAAAGACGTGGCATTTCAAGGGCAATATTTGGCTTTTGTGTAGGGATTTGCCACTCACTGCCATAAGGTACCTCCTGGACATGAAATGACAGTATTTGGAAAATGGCATGAGTACTTGAGCACATATTGATGGTTCCTGGAAAAATCTAATAACTACACACATACCAAAACTATTGCCTTTGCTAATGCTTGTTAACAGCCCTTCAGTCTACTGTTTAAAAATCAAGTGGCTGAATGCACACGTGGTAAACATATCTTTATTGCACCAGTAACACATTCACAACTTAAATTAAGCCATTAACTCTCAGAATACTAAGAGTCTATAGTTTGATGGTACAGCTTGATAAGGCTAGCACAAAGATATTCTAGGAGGATGTGTTTTTGGCAGGAAGGTGTCGCCAGTGGGTGAGAATGGTTTTTGGCAAGAAGGTGTCAGTAGTGGGAGGGAATGGCCATAAGGACCAGCATGGCGAAGGGCCATCAAAGGGTGGGTAAGAAACCAAACACATACAGGCCTAAATCTCGGGATTTCTTCCCTCTCCATTATTTTTTGCAACAATTTCTCATTAATGAAACTCCTTTCATGTTCAAGCGCTAAAGTGGATTTTATTGTTTTAAAATAGTCATTTATACCAAAATGAACCCATGGTTGCTCATCTTCCATGTGTATTTCTGCCAGAGTGGTAATGTGTTTTTCTGAATCTGTTTTAGGAGCAATATTCTGTTTGCATGTTTTCTCTTTTAAATAAAAACGTAATGTGTGCTCATCTATGGCAGTCTGCCAATTTTTCCTTGGGTCCAAGTATATTTGTACAGGTAGTTTTTCATTGTCGCTCTGCATTTTGTCTTGACACATTAATATAACAGTGACACTAGGTATGCAGCTATTCTGGAGATATACCTCCACAGCATCATTTGTTTTGGCAACGGTGTGACATTCATTTATATTGCTGTTTTGAGATTTTAGTTTCTTAGGCCTCAATGGTTTTTTGGTTAAGGACCACAGCACTCCATTCACCCCATCTATGAGAGGAGACAATATTTTCAGGCAATCTGTCCCCATCAGAAATGGAATTTCACAAATAGATGTGATCAATACCTCTTGTTTCATTCTGTGCTTTCCTATTTTTATGTCCACCTCAGTTACACCTATGATGGGCACCTCCTCCCCATTAAAGTTATGCACTGGGCCTTGATTTTCCTTCACTGTGATCTGACTCTGTGGGGGTCTCCCTTCATTGATACTCCTTACCAGCTCCTTGGACATAATTGTGGCCTGTGCGCCAGTGTCAATCATAGCAAAGGTGTGGCATTTTTCTTCTACAGTGATGGGTGCATAATATCTGTCCTCAACTTCCTCTAATACACATAAGAAATGTGAATTCCTACTGATTTCAGGGCTCACCTTTCTCAGGTCTTTTTCACTTTTGGCTAAACACATTGGTAAATGGAAAGACATTTTACCCTCCTTTTTACCCATTTCTGCGCGACAGATTTTATTCATTTCTCCATGATCAGAGGTTTTTTGGAGTGTGGCCACTGTTCGCCCATCCATCTGGGTAACATCAGAGACCACATTACAACCTTCCAACTGAACATGTGTAACAACATCATTCAGCAATTTGTCATTTTTCAATTCTGTGCATTTGTGATCATTTAGTGTGATACCAGCCCTTTCAGCCTCTTCAAAAATATGTGGCTCAAAGAATTCTTCAGGTGATTGACTTGTACCCTCCTTTTGAGTATTTCCTTTTTCTGTCTGTGTTTGGTCATTGTTTTGCTTGCCCAGGGAAGGAGCTATAGTATCCCCACTTACTCCCTGTTCACTGGTATTCCCCATGCATGAGTCATTTTTCTTAAATCTGTCCCTTTGTTCTTTTGGAATTCCTAATGTTTCTTTTTCATTTGTACAAATCTTTACTGTTTTATTTAGCTCTAGGTTAAACCGTACCTCTTTCTTAGAAGTATTTGCACTTTCTGTCACAAGTTCATTTACTGGCACTTTCACATTTAATCCATTAGGCATCTCAGAGTCGTTATGCAAAATTATATCAGAGCAATCTGTCATTTTGGCACTGCAGTTATCATGAGTACTTAGTCACTTTTCGATAGCCCCCCGGTCATTGCTATGGCCATCAGCCCCCTCTTTGGAAGGTTGTTTTTGCGCTGTACAGAGCTTTCCTATTTGCTCAGCTAACATTTTCACTTGGGCCTCAAGGCACTGGAACCTTTCCATCTCTCTAGGATCCTCTTTCTGTGGCCTAGGTCGATATTGGTTGTTTTCCCCCTGATTGGATCTATTCTGATACCTCTCAGATGATTGATGTCGGTTGGGATGGTTTCTGAACTCTTGATTCATTTGTGGAGGGGAGCGGGTTGCACCCATCCTTTGATTATAGTCCCCTGGTGGGGAATCATTGTACTGACGTGGATTGTAGTTCACGTTTTGCCTCATGTCTTGTCTCTCATATTGTGGGTACTGGCCCCTAGGTTGATTTCCATTATCAGTAAATCGATCCACATATCGGGGCCTATCCTGATTACCATATATCATGGTGTTGGGATCAAATCTGCTCTGTGTCCCCAATGACTGGTAGGGACCATCATTTCTTTGATCTTGATTTTGTCTCTGGTTATTGTTCATACCTGCCATATCAGGCCGATATCCTACCCGGGGTCTGTCCCCTAAATACCTAGGGCTGATGTAGCTCTCTCTATTACTAGGATCATGTGATTGGAACATTGGTACAGGAAATGGCGATCTTTGTTGATTACCCCTTTGTTCAGGTGTCACATTATTTTTACCTTGGCTTTGAGCAGACTGAAGGGACATTTTGGCTGACCTGATTTCCATTACTGTGGCTGAGGGTTCTTTAGATTTAGGTCTAGTATCTTTCATTTTATCACTTTCTCTACCCTGACAATAGAGTACCTCATATAGTTTTGTGCTTTGATGTACAATCCATTCAAGGGACTTGTCACGGTCAAATTCACGTACCAATTGGGATATGATGTCTTTCTGTAGCCCATAGAAGTATGCAGTTTTAAACTCATTGGAATTTGAGTCAAAAGATACATCAAAGCGAGAAAATGCTCTTTTTAAGTCAATTTTGTAAGCGACTTTCTTTGCCTCCTGCAATGACTGAAAAGGAGAAAAATGACGCCTAATTTCTTTTTCAAACTCCAACCAGGTCATATTCTGCTGTTCATTTAATCCCCTTATGATGCTGGCCGTCGGGGCATCTAAAGTTAAATGAAAATATTGTCTATACTGTTCCTTATGTATCTGGAGTGCTTTAAACATGTCATGCACCGCTTCTAAGTAATCCTCAATGCAGCATTCACCTCCCTTTTTAAATGGTTTCATCAGGGCTTTAATGGATTTCATTATTTTTATGGGGCTACTTGTTGCAATGCATGGAATTGCACTATTTTGTGATTCAATCCTGTTTTCAGGTGTATGAGATTGGTGGCTGCCCCCAATGGGAGTATCAAATCCCCCAAGGGCGCTGCAACCAAGTTCAGTACCGGCCCAGTCACTGGAGCACTAGCTCTTTGGGCAGAGCTAGAATTCACCTCCACTCCATTGAATGTGGTACCCTGCCGCCTCTCCTGGGACCTGGGAATGCACATTTGCTGTTCTAAGTCCTTAAACTTTTTAAGGAGTCTGTTTGCTTCATTTTGCAAATAGTTGTTTTCATCACTCATCTTATTAATCACCTCCTGCATGTCGCACATTTGCATTTGACATTCATTGAACTCTTTATTTCTCTTGTCTCTTTCTTGAATCATTTTAATCATTTCTTGTTCTGCACTCTGGAGATCACATTCTTTTTCACAATGTACTTTTTGTAAAATCTGCATTTCTGAAACAACCTCATATTTATCCTGTCTAATGTGGTCCACTAAGGCTTTTAAGTGTACCAATTCTTGCTCACTATCCTCAAATGTTTTTTGCTTTTGGATAACTGAGCATCAAAGTCTCTGCATTTTAATTGCATGTCTTTTTGGCATACATCCAATTCTGCTCTTAACATTTCCTGATTTTTACTTGCCCCATCTAATTCAGTCTTTAACCTGTTAATTAGCTGAGTATTATTCTCCTGCATTCACAGGGACTTAGTCAAAATAAACCATATTTTGCCGCATAGCCGTATTAAACAGTCTTTCTCTGCACTTTTATCGGCTGCATTCAATAATCTTGTAAGGCAGACCTGAATTATGCTGCCTTCTGCAAAAATATTGTCTAGTTTTTCTTTCTGCACCTCACCCTGAATGAGTTCACGCCATTCTAACGTGCTATTCGACGACCAAGTGCCATGTGCAAACAACTTTGCCTCTAAATATTGCACTAGGTCTGAGAATGTGGTTTCCCTTTGTGACATTCTGAAATTCGTTTTTAGTGGCACACTGCTATTATAAAATGGGTTCCCTTTAATGTGCAAATGGCAGTGTGAGACACGCTTGCCACGCCCAGTAGGTACTCTATGATCACTTTCCCGGCCTGCAACGCACCATAAATATGTTGGGTATTTTGTGGAGATTTGGGGCCTGATGGTATTTTCTTACCGCCGAAAAATAACTTAGCAACAATCACTCCTTGTATTCAGATTGGGCCATGTACAACAATAATACAGTGGACATGCATTATTTCAGCACACAGACATGCGTATTTGGTATGTGTGGTTGGTATGCGTGGTTGGTGGTATTTTGGTGAGCATAATTCCCTTGTTTTATTTGTGGCCCCAATATCCAGAACCCCTTATTTTTGTTTAGATTTTTCGTGTAATCACTAGAGAGACCTCAGGCTTGCATTTCAGGAGCACCACATTTTCATTTTTAGTGTGCCACCATGGGCAATTTCTCTCTGTCTTATCTACGGCAGCGAGCTATCATGTGGTATTTTCACTATCTTATATACGGTAGTGAAATATGTCCCGGGACTCCCTTTTTGGCCGAATCATAGACCTCCGACAAACTACAACACACACAGTTAGTTATAATTGCTCATACTAAATTACATTGTGCCCACGGCTGCAGCAAATTTGACGTTTAGCTACCTTGAAAATGACAATTGCACTTTCTAAGCATCTCGCCACATCATCAGCACTGTATTGGTAAATATAAAACACACCACCCGTCTGCTTTCAAATATTTTTGTGTATTATAAAAGTTGCATTTAAACACGATCTCACTCTTTACAGAAATAAATAAAATAGCACAGTAACAGCATTGTCTGTGATACACTGAAAAGAGAGTGGCGGAGACAAGAACTCAATTTGCAACATTAAACATGTGATTAAAGCACAGGAATCTCCTTTCCTACACTGACTGAATATTCTCGTACACACTCAACCCCACACTTCTGTAATTACCTTATCTGTTCAGCATGATTTTTCTTCAGCTGTTCTCTTTCTGAATTTGGCTCCCTTGAAGATTAACCCCAGTGAAAACAAGCGTCTTTCGTTCTCAAACCGGGGTTATTGCCTGGAATTCTCAGCTTTTGCAGCAGGAATGCTTCAGCCAGGAAACAGGTCCTTCTCCCAGCTCTGCCAAATGCCGACTGTTCTCCCCCTCTCTTCAAGCTCCCCCAGCAAAACTCTCATCACTGCCTCTAGCATGATACTTGCTATGACGCTGCTCCAATCAGAAATCAATCATGACATCTCCTCCCTCACTACACAATGGCTCATTTCTACAGTAATTATTTGTAACCAACTGACTTCCTGTTCCTTCGAGCCCTTTTGCTTCCTGTAGTTATGTGGACAGAGCAGCAGAGAAAAAGAAAAAAATGAATGTGTGTTTAAAAGTTCACTTTCAGAGTAGGCCTAATTCTGCAGTGGAGACACATTTTTATTAGTGGGTTATGTTAAATGCAGTTTTATTAGTCAGGTTATTTATTAATAATGTTAGTTATTAATTTTCAAATGTGTCTCTTGCACCATAGGCATTTCAGGTGAAAAATAGTGTGCATTTTTGAATGTGCACGTGTGCTTTTAACTGTAAAAATAGATTTGCATCTTATATGTTAAAATCGTTTTTGACTGAATAGCCTGTCTTTACTTATATGTCCATGTTAATCTGGCAACACATATAGCAATGCACCACACCCATGTGGTGGTGCTGCATCAAAAAAATTGCTACCTGTGCAGTAGTGCTGTACTCTGTGCTGTAACACGCCAAATATCCTTACACTCCCTCCTCACACACCATCTCCCTTCTTGTTGTACTTCAATTAAATAGTTTAGGCTCAAAGGTGGCATGTTATGTATACCTAATAACCAGAACTAAAATATAGCCATAGTGAGGGTGTGGTTTTTGATGCAAGACATTGATCTATGGTCATTTGAAAAAGGTACACGAATCGAAGCATGGAAAGAGGTCTCATTACAAGATTTTAAAAGTGCTCACGCACGCAGACACTTCGGCAGCAATGATACATGTACAAGTACCACTGCATAGAAGAGATAGTGGATATAAATCAGAAGCTACCAAAAAGGTATAGTGCGTGTATACTTCTATATAGTAAGATTAGGAGAAATCTTGTTTCGAGAGGATATCGTAGGGGCAACGCACTCACCTGGGAAGCAAGACGCCGCAAAGCAACACAGGTTCGGTCCTCTGAATATTAAACATGTTAAGAATAACACATTATATTATATATATTTTTCAAAATTGGTCAGCGAAGAAACAAATGACGTAGTGTGCAATACATATATCAAGAACTCTATTACTAAAGATGTATGAACACTATACCGTGTTAAACCATGAGTGAGACTATTTTGAAGAGCTTGCCCTGAGACCTAAATCACTTTTAGCATCTGACAGCCCAACATTTTTAGAGAATGGCAATTTCAACAAGTTAACGTCCCACACAATTTAATGAATTGCCCAGGGTCACACATGATCCCAGTGATATATCATGTTTCCCATTTATTATGCTAGAGGTACAATAATTTGTGAATGTTTTCTTTCATGAATTTAAATATTACCCTGTTTTTGTGGACTTGACATGGAAAGTACACAAAACACAAACTGTGGCAGATTCCCAAAATTGATTGCACCTTTAAAAAATGCACAGGATACGCTTTTTTCATTATACACTCAGTTCAGAAATGTACAGATAACCTTGTTCTCAAAGGTGACCTGCCAATTCCATTGTTGGCTGCACAATAGTGCAAAGCTTATTGTCAGCAGCGTGCTCCAGACACTAATGTATAACAGGCTCCCAGGACCCACGTGGGCGCATACAGCTTATTTCAGAGTGGCAGGCCCTTCTGTCACTGTGAAATTTGGTAACAAAAATAAAAATGTATGCCCATCCCTCTCTAAAGAATAGAAATACAATTCAAAAAGAATGCATGAAGGTGTTGCTGCCATGCCGGTCTGAGGTGACACCTCCTGCTCACTAGTCCAAGATGCCACAATACCCTTAGTGCAGCCCCCCTGTGCTGGCCACAGGGAACGTAACACCCTGTAGTAAAGAGACGCAACACCGAGAAAGCTTGAACAAGAGTTTTAATAAGGCCCCCGGAGGCGAAAACCGCCAGAGCTGGAATGATTGCATACATTCTCGGGAAAGAACGTGGGAACGCACGGGCGTTCCAATGGAGCCATGAACATTACAAGAGTGTAAGACATCATAACATCTCCTTACCTATGGGAAAGAAAGGGACGGAAGGGAAAGGGGGGGTCACGACAGAGGAATGTAAGAACTAATGGGTAAATATGGAACATTTGTGACAACAGCTGGTTAATAGTAGATGTAGTCTCTGTTGAAATTTCGGATGGTCTTCCTATTTCTCTTCGACAACCTCCCGACTGAGGCTCCATCGTTGTCGAAATGGAGCTCATCATCTTCCATGTGCGAGATGGGGTCATTCCTTGATAGCGTGTCACAGTTAATGTCTTTGGATGTGCTGGGTCTGCAGCTATCGTTGGTTATTTTCACAAGATCATCTCCGGACCATCTCTTTCCATCGTCCAATATGACGGATTTTCCTTGACAACGTGTGACTCTTTGTGGAGACCTGAAGCTGGATTTGCCCTTCAGTGTTTTTCTTGGTTCTTTGACACAAACCCAGTCTCCTTCTTGAATGTACATTTCTTTAACTCTATTCCTTGAATCATAATATGTTTTGTATTTTTCTTGCTTCTCTTTCACCGTCTTCCGAATTTAGTCCATGTCTATTCTTGCCTCACCGGTATCCATGAAGATCCATGCCGGCCTCAGTTGGTTGGTTGTGACCATGCCCCGCATCATGGTAAAGGGCTCCACGTTGGTGGTGGTGTGTGGGGTTGTTCTGTATGCATATAAGGCTTTCTTGAGGGTTTCCCTCCATGGAAGGGCGTTCGCTGTGGCTAGTTGAATCACACTCTTCACAAGTCTATTAATCCTCTCCACCAGTCCATTGGAGATCAGGTGGTATAGGGACGTTGTGACGTGGTTGATGGATCTATTTCTGAGGAACTCTTGAAATTCTGATGATGTAAACTGGGACCAAATCCTTGGGGTCACCTTCTCTGTTAAAGATCTCGGTTAGAAAATCTGTCACTTTTTTTGTGGTTACGCTAGTTTCCACTACCCCCCCATTCAGTCCATTTGGAGGTATAATCTATGATCACAATAATGAATATTCTCACTGCCTCTAGGTTTTCAAAAGGGCCCATGATGTCTATTGCAAGTTTCGACCATACATTTCTTGGGGGCTCTATAGGTTGTAGAGGAGTCTTCCTTAACACTTTTGATTTGCCACTGGTGGCGCAGGCGGAGCAATTCTTGACTACTTCTTCTGCTTCTTTCCACATTTTGGGCCACCAATAGTTGTTCCTCACCCTATTTTTTGTCAAACTCCTCCCCAGGTTCCCCTTGTGTGCTAAAATCAAAGTAAATCAAGTAACCTTTTCCTAAGTGCCACAGCCAGAATTACTCTGTTGCCTCTATAGATATGTTCTTGGTCCATGGATATTTCTTCCTTGAAAGGTGCGAAGTCCACCAAACTTTGCCCAACTCCTACCCAGTCATTGGCTACGGCTTTCCTGATTTCTTGTTGTTCCAAGTCACTGTTGGTGATGTTTTTCCATTCATCTGTGGGAATGGCGGGGTCGATGACGGCTATGATGTCCTCATCAGAGACTTCAGTCTCATTGTCTTGGGTGTCCTGGCTGGCAGGTAACCTAGAGAGGCAATCGGCTACTTGGTTTTGTGGACCAGGCGTGTAACATACTTGAAGATTGTATTCCATGATATCAAGGAACCAACGTCTAATCCTTGGTGATATAAGGTGAGGAGTTTTGGATTGAAGAACATTCACCAAAGGTTTGTGGTCCGTCTTGAGTAGAATGGGCAGATTAGGCTCCTGAAGTGTTGTAGAATCCATTTGACAGCTAGGGCCTCCCTCTCGATGGTGGAATAGTTCAACTCAGCACCTCTCAGTACTCTTGATGCAACGGTGATGGTCACAGTGTTTCCATTCTGTTGTTGTTCCAGGACCCCACCCAGCCCAATTTTGCTGGCATCTACCGATACAATTGTCTTGGCTTTGTAGTCAAACATGCTTAGGGCCGAGCTTGGTTGATGTCAGATTTGGGTTCTTCAAATTCGCTCCTACACTCTGTGGACCAGTTGAATTTAGTAGTCTTTTTCATGAGGTTCCTCATGTTTTTTGTTTTGTTTGCATAATTGTTCACAAATTTGGAGTAATACTCCGTCATGCTGAGGAAACGTGTCAACTGATCTTTATTTTCGGGGTCGGCAAGGTTTAATATGGTGTCCATGAGTTTCTTCTTGGGACTGATGCCTCTGGCATCATTGGAATGGCTGAGGTAGGAAACCTCATTACACTTTATGTTGCATTTCTCCAATTACAGAGTCCACTTTTTTGGATCACTTGTAGGACACCCATAAGTTTAGCATCATGCTCCTCTTCTGTTTTTGCTGAGATGAGAATATCATCTTGGAAGCATTGTACTCCATCAAGGCCTCCGAATAAGTGTGACATTAACCTCTTGAACACCGCCACTGCCGAAGCGATTCCAAAGGGCATTCTGTTGAACATGATAGCCCCCAACGGTGTAACAAAGGACGTGAGGGCTTTTGAGTTCTCCTCCAAGGCAATTTGGTGATATGCGGAGGAGAGATCCAGGGTGCTGAAATATTTTGCTGGTTTCCTGGTTGAGAGAAGCTCAGATATGTTAGGGAGAGGGTGCCTGTCGATTCATATGTTTTTGTTCAGATCCCTCAGATCGACACACATTCTTATGGAGTTGTCAGGTTTTTTCACTAGGACGATCGGGGCGAGCCATTCAGTGCTCTCTATGAGCTGGATGATGTTCTCATCGCAAAGACGTGTGAGTTCATTTCTCAAGGCTCCTTTAGTTCCGAAAGGAATTCCGCGGACTCAATGAGCTACAGGAATGGCACCCTTCTTCAGTACAATTTTGTGTTGAAAGCCCTTGAGGAGCCCAATTTTGTTAGAAAATACCTTGGGAAATTGTTCCGCTAAGGTAGATTTGCTGTCAGTGTTGTTTCTGAGTACACTCAACACGGGGACTTCTTCTCCAGGGTGGATTTTTACTCGGAGGGCAGCTTGTTCTTCCAAGCCTACTACTGAGGATCCGTTCCTTGCTACAAAAAGCTTACAATATGTTTCCCTGTTATAGAACCTCAGCTTAACCCAGGTGTACCCAATGATGTCAATGGGGGTTTTCCCATAACCTGTAGCTCTCACCGAGGAGTTCCCTAAATCGTGGATTTTGCCAGACAGCACCTTCAGGAATGTCTCGATGTCTACCATGGTGTATGGGGAACCTGTGTCCACCATCACTCGTAGAGGTATGTCATTCACATACATGTTGACCCAGGGACCGTTGCACACTTGCAGAGAGGTGACAGTGAGGATTTGTACTTGTGGGCATGCTTGGTTGATGGACAACATGCTGTCAGACACTTGATCGCTGTCTACTGTTCTCACAGACCCAAATCTGCCGAAAGGCCGCCTGGAGAGGTTGCCAAATCTACCAGCTTTCCCTTGGACATTTCTGCAGACTTTGGCAAAATGCCCTAGCTGGCCAGATTTGTAACATTCAACATTCGCTGCAGGACATACCTTGCCGGTGTCATGGCATTTATACCATCTGCATTTTTGGCAGCGTGTGGGATTTTGATTATCATACATTGAGACTCTCCCTCTTCCGGAGCGGAATCTTGAACTTTGAGGAGCTTTTCTCACAGCCGCCACTAGGGTTTCTCCAGAGTCGACTTTGGGGCTGGTTTCTATGGATTTCACTTCAATATTTTCTCTCTGGACAAGCATTTCTTTCATGCATTGATCTCCAAATTCCATACTCCTCACTATTTCGGTGGGTGGGTCCAGTGAGGGGTTCCTTGTCTGCCATAGTCTTTGCTGTATGCTGGAATCAGCCACATTAAGCACAAGTTGGTCTCTCAAATATTCATCGCCGACGCCCGTGAACTCACAGGTGGATATGAGCACCCTGAGGGATGCCAAGTATGAATCAACGGATTCGCCCTTCAATTGCTTTCTTGAAAAAAACTTGTAACTCTCTAGTACTACGTTTGTCTTACTGCCGAAGTGTTTGGCGAGCTTGGCTAAGGCAGCGTCAAACTTGCGGTTGCCATCTCCTCCAACATCATCAGGCTCTGGGAGTGCCCTAAACCTTGCGGGATGAGGAATATTCTGCATATCTGGCAATATCGAGGCAATGGGAAAAGTATTGCAGGCTACTTTTACACCACGGGTGGGTACAATTGAAATGAGTGTCCATGCTTGGGAGGTGGACGGAGTTCAATAGTTGCCTGTTGAGCCTCAAAACTGGAGCAAGAAAAGGAAACCGCTGGGAGGAATTAAGGCAATGGTGTATTGTGTGAAGACTCGGATTGATGCATTTGTGTTTCAATGTAAGTAAACCTTGTCCAGACACTGGAGCAAAGCACAACTGATAAAAAAAAGAAATATACACCTCCCTCTCAGCCTCGATTCCAGAAAGTTAGGTTGAGGGAATCACAATGGTGTAGTGCGGAGCCAGTGGGCGTGAGCCGTGCAATGTTCATTGCCTCTTGAGATTATGCAATGAGACGGGCTGGCTCGCGTGTGTATGCTGTGGCTGTAAGCGAAACGCTGTAGCGTTTCGTTGCTATGGAGACCAAGGAAGAAACACAAAATGGCCGTGTACAATCCTACGTTCTTGGGTCCTTTCCTCTAATCACTGTTGTTGTTTCGTAAGATGCGCTCGATGTTCCACGGCCGGGCCCCTCGTAAACCCTCAGGAACGATTGTAAAAGGGTACCTTGATCAATGCAGTGTTTATTGCTTGGTTGGCGTAGGCTTGGATCACTCACCCGGGGCGCCCGAGCGGATCAGGAGGCCACAGCAGACAGCGGTGCTGGGTGCTGCGGTGAGCGTGGTGCCGTTGTGTGGCTGCGGGTTGCAGGGCTGGCTGGCAGCGCAAGGGACGCACTCCGGGGGCCAAAGGGGTGCCTCGTCGCCAATTGTAGTAAAGAGGCGCGACACAGAGAAAGCTTGAACAAGAGCTTTAATAAGGCCCCCGGAGGCGAAAACCGCCAGAGCGGGAATAGTTGCATACATTCTTGGGTGAGAACGTGGGAATGCATGGGCGTTCCAATGGAGCCATGAACATTACAAGAGAGTAAGACATCATAACACACCCTCAGGTAATACGCCATCAGTATGACCTCCTTAATCCACCTGCTAACTGTCGCTGTGGAGGCCTTGTTGCCCATCCCACCAACTTCAAAAGTGACCAGCAGGTTATCAGATTACGATGCACAATGTTAAACACTGCCTTTCCCTCTCAGCCTGGGTTGCCGGGTTCCAGAAGAATGTCTGGAGCACAATCGCATGTCAATAGTGGAATTTTGATACCACCTTTTAGCAGAAAGATGGGTCACAATGCAGAACAAAAACCTCCTGCTAAACCTTCAAAAAGGTAGGCCTGCGCAGGCGGGTCCCAATTTGCCCAACTGTCTAGCGGACGTGATTGCAATGAGGAAGGTAGCCCTAAGTTTAGCATCCTCAGATCCAAACCCACAGCGGCTCAAACGGGGCCTTCTGCTGCACAACCATCACCATGGGGACGTCCCATTTGGGGTTCCCCTGAAACAGACATAAGTCTACAGAAGGCAACACTCTTAAGTGGTCTGTTCAGTATCACCTCCTCTTCATTCAGGAAAGCCCAATATTCCCTAAAAGCCTTGATTACTGACCATTGGACCCTTAAGGAAGAAGCAGATAACCCTTTTCCCATCCCTTCCTGTAGAAAACAGAGAATGTCAAGGAGTCCACACTCTAGGGTTGGGTGATCCTCCCATCTGCACTAGGCCATAAAGTTCACAGCAGTTCATTTCATATGCCTAAAAGAGTTGAGGACTTCCTGGCACCAACGAGGTCAATAGTGCAGACAGCCCTAATCACAGTAAGACTCTCCTTTCAAATTCCACACTGACCATGGTATAGAGTTTCAGGAGACGTGTCCCTGGGGGCAGAGTAGAAAGGAGGGCCAGCTGCCAAAAACCAACTTCAATGTGGCCAAAATGGTACTACCAGAATTATTGAGGTCCCTGTGCCTCTGACCCTCATCAAGATGCCTGGTATGAGAAGAATTGGAGGAAAGGCATAAAGCAACACCTGGGGCCAGTCTGAAAACAATGAATCTGTTCCACAGGCCCCAGGAGACTGGAACTGAGAAATGAACCTGGTGACCTGGGCACTCAGGTGGGAGGCAAATCGATCTATCCCTGAGGTCCAGAACCTCTGGCAGATTTCTGGGAAGACTGGGCACCAAAAGGAGCATTCACCATTCCCCAGGATTCTCGAGCTATACCGGTTTGCCACCACAATGTCCACCCCCTTGATATGGACCGCCTCTAGGGGCAATAGGACCTTCTCCGCCCACATATAAATGTCTGTCGCCAGAACACGCAGGGCCATGACCTTCGTACCCCCCTGTCAGTTAATGTAGGAAAGGGCTGTGATATAGTCGGTGCGCACCACCTTGTCCTTCAGCAGGTCCTTGAAGACCTTCAGGGCGCACCCTATAGCAACCAGCTCAATCCAATCTGAGGACCTGTTGGACGCGGTGGCTCCCCATCCTGCGCCACTGGCATCTGTAGCAAGGATGATCTTTCGAGATTGAGTGAAGAATACCCCCTCTCTGTAGTGATATAAGGGCCTCTGCCACCTTGGGAACGACCTAAGTAAAGGCGAGATTGGGATGGCCTGCTGGAAGCATTCGGTAGGATGGGAACCGTTGTATGAAGATGTAAATCAGAAAGGGATTCAGGTGCAGGCCTGCCAAATAAACCTAGAAAAAAGGAGACCATGTGACCATGAAGTGTCAGCAGCTCCCTGGCTGCCCCCCCCCCCCCAGTATTTTGACAAAATGTGCTTCAGTAGACACTGTGGGCACACAACCATGCCCAGAGGGAGCAGAGCTTTCCTTTTGCCAGTACAGTGCAGGACCATGAATGGTAAAAGATGAGATGTGCCCTTATTATAAGGAAGTCCCATTCTGCAAGGGCCTGACAGACCCTGCAGAGGTGCCTGGATGCCAGCTGCCAAAATGCAGCTTTGTACAGCCAGTCATTCATATATGGGGAAACGTGTACCCCTTCCTGATGCAGGACCTCCACCAGAGGGGCGAGGAGCTTGGTAGGGGTCCTGGGGGCCAACAATTCCAGACAGCATGACCATGAATTGGAAATGGTCTTGACCCGCCATGAACCTCAGACATCCTTGGTGACTCCTGTGGATGGGAACACAATAACATGCATCCTGGAGGTTAACAGATGGAAAGTGCTTCTGAAGAGTCTCCATCTTGAAGGGGTGAGGCTTGATGTACTGCTGCACGACTTTCATGTATATGATAAACCAGTACTGGTGGTTGGGATTTGGAACCAGGAACACCTTTGAATAGAAGCCCTGACCCTGAAAGTTCTGGGAACCTGGACAATTGCTGTCATCATCTGGAGATCCAAGATTGCCTCTTCTATCCCTTCTCAATTCACCCTGATCTTGGGAAACATTATCTGAACTGTCCATGAGTCCCAGGGAATGGTTGAGAGCTCAAGCATGTACCCCAGTCAGACCATGCTTTTGTCTCAAGCATCTGAGGCCACACAGATCCAAGACCAAGAAAAAGCAGGCCAGTCTGCTGCTGACTGGCCATCACTAGTTGTCAGGGTGTATGACCCTTGACGGGGAGTGCACCTTCTTAAAAGAACACTGAAATCCTGTTTTTTCTCTGAACCGGTCTATACCCTGGATTCCTCTTGAAGAGTCTATGTTCTGTGGGCCTCCCATTGGAGAAAGGCTTTTTCTGCAATTTGTCAGACTTAGCGACGTGATGCATGTTATAGTCCAACGAGTCCCCAAATATATAGCCCCTTTGAAGGGCAGTTTCATGGCAGTACATTTCTCTGAGCCCTCAGATCGCAATCTCTGACATGCATATGCTGTCTCCCTGAGATGGTAGATTCCACAATCATGGCTATACCTCTGACACCATCATAAAAAAAATCATACATAAACACCACCAGTCTCTGCATCTCAGACAGCAGTGTCATAGGAGTGTGTGTGCCATAGAGGTACGTGGCACAGGACTATGCATAGTATCAGTGTATTTTCTTGGTACATGTGTCATAGGAGCGTATGTCATAGGCGTATGGGAGAATGTGTTGTATGAGAGCGTGTTGTAGAAGAGTGTCTTGTAACCGAGTGTGTCATTGGATAGGGTCTCATAAGAGTATGTGTTATACTACCATGTCTAGTAGGACCAAGTGCTGTAGGAGAGCGTGTTGTGGGAGCATGTGTCACAGATCTTATATGCATGAGGTGTAGGTGTGAGTGGCATAGGTGTGCATGTCATAAGGGCCTGTTTTGTAGGTGTGGGTGTCTTAAGAAAATGTTTCATAGGAGCGTGCATCGTAGTAGATCGCATCGAAGGAGTGCGTGTTGTAGGAGCCTATGTCATAGGAGCTTGTGTCGTGAGAGCTTCTGTTATGAGTGTAAGTCATAAGAGCACATGTCAGAGTGTGTCGTAAGAGGGTGTGTTGTAGGAGCTCATATCATAGAAGCACATGCGTAGTAACGCGTGTCATGGCACCACATGTTGCAGGGGAGCAAGTGTTCAAAATAATGTTGCCCACATTATGTTGCTTTTTTGCATTTTGCGGTTTGCTATTTGGTATGTAGTCTATTTTGTAATGTGTACTTAGTGGCGTGTGTGCATATAATGTGTCTGTTATTCATAATGTTGCCTGCATTTTGTTGCTTAACTGTGTGTTGTACTATGTATGCTGCTGAGTGTTTGCCCATGGTTTGCTTTCCCTGCTATGTAGTATAGTTGCTCCCCATGAAATAGCTATATCTCCCAGGGTGCTTTGCAGATGAGAGGCTGAGCAGCGTTTCAGAAATTTAAAAGCAGCCATCTTTTCCCAAAATCCATTGATAATAACTTTTGATTTGCTGCTTGGATTTGGATGACATCTTCAAAACAAAAGATTTGTCAACATCCCCCTGGCCCAAAACTGAAAATATTTGGAACTATATGTTATAAAATGAAAAAGTAATAAAGAAACAAAACACCACAGTTTGCAACCCATTCATTTCCAATAGAGAAAACATGCAGTTGTTAAACACCCGTAGTGCGAAAACCGCTTGCCAGATTTGGTCCAAATAGGAAACAACTTGCACACAATGCAGTGACATAATTTCCTTAACTTGTTTGGGTATAAATACATCTAGTAGTTTTTAAAATATTCAACAGAGTAGTGGGTGTCCCCTGCTCCTTAACACCTTTAAATCAGCACTGGTGGCTAATAAACGTTGACTTGCTTAATTTGGAGGAAATTGGGCATTTTGGGAACAATTCATAAAAAAATTAAAAAGTTATCAGGAAGACGTACAAACACAGTTTTCAGCCTACTCACATTCATTTTCCCATAGAGAAAAAGTGCAGTTTTTAAACAGCCGTAGCATGAATACCGCTTGCCAGATTCGGACCAAATAAGAAACAATTTGAGCACTAAGCATTGACTTAATTTCCTTTATTAGTCTGGTTTAAATCCATCCAATAGTTTTTTAAAATATTCAACAGAGGCATGGGGGTTCCCCATGTTCCTTAACACTGTTACATATATATCTATCAGCGTTGGTACCTTGCATCATAGAGGCTGAGAGCCCTTTCAGAAATGAAAAGTCACCATTTTATTTTGCTCGATGTGAGTGGTTGCCATGATAAAACCAGGAGAAGCCGCAAATGAAAGAACTCAAAATGCCATTTGGAGGAGGAAAAAGGATGCCATCAAACTTTGAAATGAACTTTGGAATTAACTCCCCTACGACCTTAAATAGTCTAATAACGTTTTTGACATCAGAAAGACACCAGAAAGACACTCAACACTCTTCTGTTTATGTGGTCACTATAAGGGGAACACTGATTGTTGGACAGCACTTAGATGGCCTGGCCGTAGGCACTATATCATAGCAATAACAATAGCAATCACATCTGATCTCAGGAGTGGGAAAGAAGACACCATGTGAAGTTGGGAATTTGGCAGTAGATTAGGGAGCCAGCTACGATAGTAAATTGTCAGTTTCCCAGGGGAAGACTACATGAATCTCACAAGATTACTGTGGAAACACTGCAAAATCAGCGACCCGCCACTCAACCGAAGAAATTTCTGTTATTTGAAATGATTACTATGAAATTGTTGTTCGGGAAAAAAAGTTTAACATACCAGCAGGGCCTACATCTACTGGGCAGGGGGTAGCGGGCATTTTATAACACATGAATGTTGTGACATGGCCAGTGGCCATAGCTAGTCGGACCAAAAGAAAGATATTGGTACAACACATGCAGAGGCCACAGCAAAGTCCATAGCTAATGACACCTCAATAATCTATTCAACAAGTTTGGCCATGGCCACTGGCCATGGCAGAAAGCCATGGCTAGCAGGCCCAATAGAAAACTATTATTTCAACATGACAGTGACCAGGGCAGAAGGCAATGGCTAGTTGGCCAGAGGAATATAGGGTATAGCAAAATCCTTAGAATTCAGAGAAAACACATTCGGTAAGAGAGAGTTAAAGTGATGATATTTAACACAACAAAATCCACGAAATTCAGCACTGGCATTTCATTCAAGTCAACCTCAGAGAATAAAATGCATCACATGAGCCAAACAGTGATAGGGGGTAATGGCTAGAAGAGTGACAGGCAGGAAAAAAACAATTGAGGCAAGTGGGGGGACCTTGGAAAGAGGAGGACAACACTTGATAAGTGCCTGTGAGGACAGGGAAGAGTTTTGGATTTTCAAGCATTATCAGGGAAGAAAATGGGAATCCTGTGGGCATGGGTAGCTGCATTAGGTGCAGTTTGCTGCCATTATCAGGGGAATCCTGTGGGAAAGTGGAGAGAGTGAAACAAAAAAAAGTCATGTACATGACTTGAGGGCCCTAAAGAAATCTATTGGTGCAATATTGTTCAGTGTCCACAGCCAAAGCTTATGGCAGAAGGCCATGGACAATAGTCATGGCTGAAGGCCATTGCTAGTGGCCTCCAAAGAAACCTATTGGTGCACCATGTACAGTGACCATGGCCAAAGGCCATGGCTACTGGGGTTCGAAGAAACTATAGTATAACAAAATCCTTGAAAATCAGTGAAAAATCTTCAGTTAGGAGAGAATAGGAGAGAGTTATGCTGAACATATTTAACGTGAAAAATACATATAAACAAAAGCTTTGAAATTCAGTGAAAAAATCCTTAGTTAAAATAGAGTTAATGTGATCAGATTTAATACAACATAACCCCCGACATTCTGCAATGATTTTTGGAGTAAGCCCACCTTATGTATGTGCCTCCTTTTACACAGAGTATGACCACAGTGAAGACTTCACTGATGACATCACTGATGTCTCACTAGAAAAATCATGCATGACATCACTGATTTCACTGGTTTAATTAATTACATTTTGAAATGTGACAACTGTTTTTAGCATAACATATATGTATATCTGTCATACTTGCACACTACAATGTATTCTGCCCTTGATAATTGAAATATAATGTGTGGTATTCAATTGTATGCACATGCAGACATTATTACACAGAAGAATAATATGTAAGCATTTATGTACTCTGGGATTTAATCTGTCATATTGGAATAAAAATGCAAATGACTAAACATATTAGTAATTCCATTGCTATGTCTATAATTAAAAATGTACTTTCTAACATTCATTTCTTTTCTGTAAATGTAATCATGTAGCATAAGTACCAAACTTCAAATTCTTTGAATATATATTATCACAATGCATATGAACATGCATATTTATAATATTTCTTTCAAATTATACTTGAAATACCTGAAATAGATTTACCAGAATTAAGTACTTTCCCTGAAATGAAGTATGGTAATTGCAATTGTAATTGTGTACTACAACATGAAATTCAAAATCTTTCATATAGCGTTACACATTTTTATTTTAAAGTTTATAAGATAGTAAAAACTAAAAATGAACGCTACACATGTAATAATATCATACTTCTGTATCAGTGTATTGTTCCATGTCATCTTGTTATTATTGTTAAGTGTAATAAAATAAAATATGTATCAAAAGAGGTCAACTAAAATATTCTAACTTATTTAATCAGTAATGTCACATTTACAGTAATTATTGATCCTATCAGTGAGGTCATGTTTGATATCACTAGTGATGTCACCAGTGATGTAATCAGTGATGCCATATGTGATGTCATCATTGTGGTCATATGCTGCACAAAAGGATGCACATAGTTAAGGTGGACTTTCTCAAAATGCCATTGCTGAATTTCAGGGGTTGTGTTGCGTTAAATCTGATCACCTTAACTCTTTCTTAACCAAGGTTATTTTCACTGAATATATATTTATATGTATCCAATGAAAACATTTTGGCAATGGGATGTTATGTAAAACAGAAAAAACACCATAAATTTGTCAGTTATGGTAATCTAAGCAACCATAACTCACGCCACCAGTATGCACCGCTAAGACTAACACCCAGGCCATCAAAGATGACATCACAAATGTCACCACCACCATCACCACCAGCAGGAGGACCAATACAACTAAAAAAGCTCAGTACTTCAAAAGACAATGAAGAAGACCAAGAAGATGAAGATTAGGAAGTGTCTTCCTCTAGCACCCAGAGAGAATCATGGGTGTGGCGTCTTTACAACTGTTGGGAATGTACCAGTGAAATGCACTGTGTGCAATGTTGTTCTCAGTCGCGGATTACCTCCATGCGCCACCACACCAAATCCAACCACTGCAAGGCTCTCAGAAAGGTTGTTCCTTTCTCAGCAAGTAGTGGGCTGTCTTCCTCCAACTCATCTTCATACAGAGCCCATCTTCCCTTTCCCTTTTTGGGGTAAGTATAATATTAGTAAATTGTGGGATATTAGCATGCACTGGTAAAAATTCATGAAATTCACTGAAAAAACTTTGTTAAAGGGACGTTATGGTCAAGTTGCACTAATAAAAACCTATGAAATTAGATGAAAAAACGTTATAAAGGGACATTATGTTGCAAATAAAACCAAAAAACCTCAGTAATTTGCCAGTTATGGTAAGCTAAGCAACCATAACTTGTGCCAGCCCCATGAACTGTTCAGACTAACACCCAGGACATGAAACATGACATCACACATATCATTGATGACATCACTGATAACATCACATAAGACATTTATTTTAATAAACAGTCCCTAAAAGGTGCTGAGTTTATAATGGTTGAAACAAGATGTTAGGGGTGAAAGGGAGAACTGTCATTAACTACTTAATGTATTAAAGAATGTTATCTTGTAACAAATCATTATATTCCACTGTTGTTGTTAGTAGAGGAACCTAATCATACATACATATAGGCAATGGTTTCAGTATGCACCATAGAAGTGACATAATTTTTATCTGGTCAGTTCCAATAGTAAACTAATGAATGCTACATTATGAGAGTTTTAAGTAATGTTAAACATAGAATAAAGAGGTAACAATTGAAAACTTACCACACACTTGTGTTAGTGCAAAAAATGCATATAAAAATGCACAATTCATACATATTAGAGGCACATAAAGGGAAACTAAAGGAAGGAAGAAAGAAACAACAGCACCAAAAAATGACAATTACATTATAGTTAATCATCATGTACACAAATTAATTGTTTGTTTGAGACATGCTTATTGCCCCATGTATGTGCACTATGAGCTCAGATTTAACTCTAAGGAAAGTACTTTAAGAACATATAAAAAGGTTAATGTGCAGACATATAGCACCTTTTACATTTTTGGACATTCTCATTGTCAGTAAAAACAAAAAGCTGGCCTAATCGTGTCAGTAAACAAAAACAAGAGGCCCAGATATGCATTGTCATCAGTGATGTCATCAATTACATGTGTGATGTCATCTTTCATGTTCCGGGTGTTAGTCTTAGCAGTGCATGATGGTTGCACAAGTTATGGTTGCTTAACTTACCATAACAAATTTCAGAGGTTTTGCATTTTTACTTGTAACCATAACGTCTCTTTAATGATGTTTTTTCATTTTCATTGAAAAAACAATATATATATATATATATATATATATATATATATATATATATATATATATATTCAGTGAAAAAAAGTTTGTTCAGGGGGCATTATGTTTAAGTTGTGCTACTAAAAAAAGGGATGTTATGGTTCAGTTGCCCTAAGAAAAACCTACCACATTCAGTGCAAAAACATTGCTAAATAGACGTTATAGCTACTTTGCAATGACAACAAGCTATCCATATTATGCTTACAAGTAAAACTGAAAAAACCCTGGAAATTCGCAAGTTATGGTAAAGTAAGCAACCATAACTCGTGCCACCACTGTGCACTGCTAAGACTAACACCCATGACATCAACAATGACATCACAAATGTCATTGATGACATCACCGATGACATCACATGTCTGGATCCCTCTTTTTTTGTTCACTGATATATCTAGGCCAGGTGGTTTTCTTCACTGACAGTCAAGAAATAAAAAAGTAAAAGGTACTATATTTGTAGACCTTACACTTCTCATTTTTTCTTACTCTACTTACCTTAGGGGTCAGGCACACCATATGATACATAAACATAGGGGAAGAGGCAAGAGTGAAACATGGCAATCATTTCTGTGCATGAAGATATTCGGCTAGGTTATGAACACTTTCTGGTAATACTGATGCATGTTTGCTTACTTTACTTGTTCTATATATGTGCATATTTGTAATTGGTGTGGGTTTATTTTTTCTGTGTAGTAGTAAAATTATGCATTAAGTGAGGCATTGGTAGCTACTTATTACATGTTTCACAGTACGCACAACTGTGAAATGAAAGCATTCATCATTTTACGCTCCAACATGGCAAGATTTTCAACATTAGACCCCTATGGTGCATGCTGCAGACAAGGGCTACGTTTCGACATAACAAGGTTCATGTACTGGAAAGAACGGTGTAATGCAATGGTGTGTACATCAATGCATTGCTTAATGAACTTTATATGTCATGATAGTTCTCCCAATGAAATGTGATAGTTTTCTGGCAACTTATAATATCAATCCCTTGGTGAGGCTGTTAATGAACACTAAATGCACATGTGATGTCATCAGTGATGTCACCAATGATATTTGTGATGTAATCTTTGATGTCATGGATGTTAGTCTTGGCAGTGCACAGTGGTGGCGTGAGTTATGGTTGCTTAGTTGACCATAACTTTGCACATTTCTGTGAATTTTCAGTTTTACTTTTAAGCATAATATGGATAGGTTGTTGTTACTGCAAAGTAACTATACCGTCCCTTTAGCAAAGTTGTTGCACTGATTGTGGTAGGTGTTTTTTAGGGCAAATAAACCCTAACATCCCTTTAACAACGTTTTTTCAATGAATTTGATAGGTTTTTAGTAGGCCACCTTAACTGTAACGTTCTTCCATTGTAGTTTTTTCAGTAAGGGTGATATATTGCTTCATGTGTACCGAACACATTTGTTTTTCTTTCACAGAACATACAGCAAATGAAAGGAATGCAGCACATGTGGCACCTCTTGCACATGTGGCACCTCTTGCACCACAGCATACAGGCACAGGAACTGAGGAAAACGCTATAAATAGCAAACTGGACAGGCTGGACTCCACAATAGAGGAATTGGTGAACAATTTTGCTGCTTTAAAGGATTTAGTACAAGATCAAATTATGGAGAAAATAAAGTAGCAATGCCCGACCTGCACGTCTACCCCTTCTCCATTTCCCAGTCCTCCAGCCCGGCAAGTTCCGTGTCATGAGAGATGTTTCAATAAGACCTCAATCCCTTCCTCCCCCAGGACCAACTTGTGCAAATCCCCAATTCCCCTGTATATATATCCGTTTCTGCTACCCCTTCCCTTTGCTAATAGTGTCTGTGAATGTGCGGAAATAAAGGTTCATATGTAAATTGATGCTGAGTGTACATGTGGTTTTTCCTTTGTTTTCAAAGTCCTGTTATGAGGTGATGGGGCACAGTACTGGAAGGAATGACCACAAGTGAGCAAAATGTAGGTGTCCTTCGGACCCCGCACCAGGCCGGCCTAGCCACAATCACAATGAAGGATTCCGTAGGACGCCACTATGGGCTGCATGTCCGCATCTTGTGAACCACCTGTAATTAGCTTTGGGCATGTACGTTTGTCCTTTGCACAACTACCCTCATGCATATCTCTTCCTCTGTGTCCTGTTAACAACGCCCCAGTGCAATATATCCAAAGAAACAGGTGAAGTAATTTTTGAAGTTCAAGGCGGCCACCCACATCCTGCAGGTAGCTGTGCACCACAACATCCCACCTGCTGTACCCTACAAACACCCAGCGTGTACACCTATGCACAAGCGCACAAAGTATTCCGCACAATACGCGTCCTGCGGACATCCATCCATCCCTATAGAGAACATTTCCAACGTCAGCATGGGACTGCTCCCACACTGCGAGTGAGCCCTTATTTGCCAGACACGCTCCGAGCCCCTGCACATTGGAAAAGTTCTGTTTTTTGCAATGTATGGCATGTAACTATAAAAGTGCACCCGTACAGAGGTCCTACGCTCTGCCCTTGTACATCTAATTTTGTTTGTGAAAGATTTAGGACCGCTGTTCGGTTGCAAATGCTGCACAGCAGCCCTATAAAAGGACACACCCCAGAGCTCCAGTTTTCTGCATTCTGTGTTTGACTTTCCGGAGCAGACCAGTGGAGCACATTAGTTCATGCTTAAAATTGCTTTGTGAGTAATTCTGCTCTGCTATATTACCTTTGCAACTACGAGCAACCATTGCTCCTATTACTGCTCCAACTCAGCAGCACCCAGACCCTTACCCTCACCACTACCACCACCTCCTTCCGAAGGGCCGGGAAAAAGGAACAGATGTGGTAATGTAGATAGAGATCAACAGGAGAAAGAGGATAAAGTAGAGGAATTCCCCATTGCCCACAGCCCACGTGAGTCGTGGGTGTGGAATCTATTTACCACTGTAGGAGAAGTCCCCAAATCTCGTGCGAACCAGGTGAGATGCACTGAGTACAATAAAATACTGCGTCGTGGAAAACCTGGTTTGTACAGCTACGGCACAACCTCTATGCCACAGCACCTAAAAGCGTAAGCACAAGGCAGCAGTTTGGAGGGTTGTCCACTTCTAACAAGGCAGTAGGTTAATTTCCTATACAACATTCTCTGCATCTGTGTCTGCCACCACTAGGGACACTCCAGTGGGGCATCAGATTCCTATACCAGCCTTGCAGGCCATATGTAACACACCTTTCAAAGATCACTGTATTGTGCTTGTACAGCGATGTGGTGCTATGCAGGGGAGAGCAACTTCGAAGTGCTTTCAAGGCTTCGTTCCGGGGGCATGAGGAGTGCCCCCTACCTAAGTAACGGCCACCCACCATCTTCCTTTCTCACTTGCCCTTTCTTATCCCTGTGGTTGGTGCTCAATCCCTAACCTCACTTCCATTTCCTTTGTTTCTGTGTTGTGTGTTGGAAGAACAGGATAATTGAAAAAATAATTCAAAAAGGAGAAAAAAAGGCTTTTATCAGAGCCACGTTTCACAGTTCGAAAATGGAATGCCAATGAAATGATGCATGTCACCGCGCACACTATAAACTCTGCAAGCAGTTTGACAAAAAATGCAAAATGTCGCTCTGTCACAAAGATTGCACACATTCCCAAAAGTAATTGGTGTCTCTTAAAAGAGGTTTTTGTGCTGTTTGTGGGTGGAATGTTTAAAGTGGTGAACACCTACTGGGGTAATGTTTGGTTTGCTTCTAAGAAGTGTTGCACTGCATTTTAGATGTTACGCAGAAATAGATGTTTGCCAGCATCAGTAAGATGGGTTCCATCTGATCGAAAAATGTTGGTACTACGAAACGCAATGTTTTCATTGTGG
Organism: Ambystoma mexicanum; assembly: GCF_040938575.1. Lineage (NCBI taxonomy): Eukaryota > Metazoa > Chordata > Amphibia > Caudata > Ambystomatidae > Ambystoma > Ambystoma mexicanum. The sequence goes on from NC_090927.1 coordinate 331,150,268, forward strand.
AATGAGAACATGCCAGTGTCACACAAAAAGGTGCAAAGAGCCTTGTTCACATTGCACTGTGCTTTCTCCATTTGTGGGCCAAATGAGGAAGAACACAACCACATATGTTACTGGGTAATGCGAGAAAAAATTACCCGCGACTTTGGAAACATTTCCATGACTTGAAGTGTCTCTTTCATCAAAAACTGCAGTGAGATGCCGGTGACACACCCTAAACTATTCCACCACAATGAATAATAATAATAATATCTGGATGATTCTGTGTCACCAAACTGGCACTAAGCGGAGCCACATGAAGCCTCTGCATCCCACTGACTCTTTACCAGTGGGCATCCACATTATGGAACCCAAGGTGTGCAGCCACTCCACAGCATTCTGCGTACACTTTTACCCAATGTATCCAAGAGACGCCCAAAAGCCATACACTCTGTCTCCTGCACGGCACAGCCATAACCATATCCATGTGCTCTCCTACTTGCAAACACACCGTCTGGCACAATCTGACCTTCCACGTCACATGGAGGAAACCTTATTGACCAATCCCCATGCCGGCACAGTCCCATTTCCATGTCAACCAACCGTGAATATACCCGCATACATCATGTGCGCACCTGCAATTGCTGCGGTGTCCGCAGACATATTGTCCTTTGAGCGCGGGTGCAGAAACACATTTGAAGCTGGATAAATGATTCCCTCTTTATTGGTGGCTCTGAAACTTTTTTTTTGTAAAAGTGTTTCAAAACTACTTTTTTTTCTATTTCTTTAGTATTGTTCTCTTCTTCTCCTCCTTATATTGTTACACGAGCTTCTCCGAAATAGCTTGTAGATTCTGGAACACAACAGCATTTTCAATAGGGCACAAAAAGAAATGAGTTCAACCAAAAAACCTCAGATTAAAAGCCCTAAGGTTCTCATGGACACAAAACAACATCCCTGTGTCGAACTGAAAAGCCGACACGCCATCGTTCACAAGTCACATTTCCTTCTCTACCTCGGAAGAAATTACGTCCAGATTGTTCAAACTGGTATTGGTGGTATGCATGAGAAAAGCAATGTTGCAGTGGGAAAAAGATGCAACACTGCTGTCAGCACCTCCTTCAGGTCACTGAGCAAGCTTGGAGCAATGCGAAAAGCCACATGCCGTGCTCCACAATGCAGAACTGCTATGTCAACAGTAATCCAAGTGGCCACATTTCTGCACTCTACAAGCATAGTTTGCAAACTGGGTAGAGCAACACTGCACCACAAAGCGTGCACTCCTTCCACATCATAAAGGCCACTACCCTGGGTATATGTGTACAGGTCACCCAAAAAACGCCACACGATGATGAGCAATTTCACTCTCTGCTTCTCTGCCATGATCACAGGAAACAGCAATAAAAAAAATGTTAACATCCCATCCTGTTAACAACACTCTCAACAACTGAGTGGGTTATCCGTTGTCCCATTTTCATAGCAAGCATAGTAAGAAGGACAGCATGTGGCATGTACCCTTCCCCAACTACAGTGAGGTCTGTTCCCCAGTAAAGCAGAGGCAGTCCTTCTTCGCTTTCTAGTACCCTTTTACTCCAGCACTCCCTCATTGAGTACTGTTAGACAATCACACATGCATCCACCAATCACAGCCAAGACCTCTGCATCTAACAGTATCATCTTTGTGCAAGACTCCATGCTAACCGTTAAACAATCAGAGTGCAAGTGTCCTGTGAAAGATGAGCACCGCCACTGCAACGTACTGTAACGCTAACTACGATTTCGGAATCCACATTTATCCACATTGCCACCCATCACCACAAACTAAAGGTATCAATGGTGTTTATGCAATGCATTTGCAACTATGTTATAAGTGTCTTGCAACAGGGTACCTGGCACCAAGCCTCCATAACATACTGAGAAAGCATACTGTCATTTCTCCCATCACCGACCATCAAATGTCACCGACACTGCTATGCACTGGTAAAGTTGGCATTTACCCATTTCTGCTGTTGTAAAATGCAAACGGTTACTTTTCTCTTTCTTTCTTTCTTTCTTTCTTCCTTTCTTTCCTTCTTTCTTTCTTTCTTTCTTTCTTTCTTTCTTTCTTTCTTTCTTTCTTTCTTTCTTTCTTTCTTTCTTTCTTTCTTTCTTTCTTTCTTTCTTCCTTCTCCCCCATTAACGCACCTACCAAACTCGTAAAAATCTCATAGAAAAGGATCTGCAAATATATCCTACCAAGCTAATCCAAGTGCATACATTGCATGCATAAAATGGACTGCCTGCCACCAACCTAGCAAACGTCACAGATTGCAATATTACATAAAAAAACAAAAAATGAATGCCTGCTTCGAGAACAGTACCATTCATAAACGTGCGTAACTAAATAAAACAACTGAAACAATTGCTGCACTCATGTAACAAGCATATATATAAAGAAAAGTAAAAGTAATTGCACACACAATAACATTCTCATTTGCAATCTGTACATTTATCCTGAACCTTTTTCTCATCCTTCTACAATGAGAAGTAATCACTTTTCAAACGAAATAGTCCTACACCTATACAGACACTTGCTAAAGAGCATGTCATACAGCACACTTACAAATAACCCACTTACCCCCTTTCCAAAACATGCTCATGTTCCCAAGACCCCATTTAAATAGTAAGCCATCCATTTCTACACACTTTCGTAGAATGTATTCTCAAAATGCAATCACTTTACCATTAAGAAACATATTTTCTTACAATCCTCCTATACAGTTCCTGTACCCACCTCTATCCTGAAACCACTGGCATGTGGATTTCAAAATACAACTGAGAATGAACGTACTCTCAAAAACCAACAAAATAAGTGCAGTACCATTGTAGTATTTTACAACTTCCTAAGAGAGTGCAGTGTTCTTGCATTGTAATCTCCACAAGTGTGTCAACCCACAGGTGTGTGCTTCATTCTCACTCACAGTTTCGCACTGTCATCACCATAATACAAACCCCCAGATAGTAATGTAGTGTTCCCAACCAAAAGTTAGAGCCCATTACAAAATGACACCCTTCCATTTATATGCCTACCCTTATATTCAACCACCCATACACTTTGCACACATATACATATCAAACTCCATACACCCACACTTCCACCCACACTTCCTTTTTTTTTCTTCCAACAGCTACTATAGAATGCCTACCAAACAGCAACTCCGTAGACAACAACGCAGAAATAGATCAGCACAACAAAGCAGCATAGAAAGGAGCTATCCACCCCTAGTAGCATTTGTACAGAAAGTTCAAACGGAAGAACTAAAACAGTAACTAGCGAAAAGGGAATCACCTACCAATAGAAATGAAAAGAAATGCACAAAAAAGAGTGCTTAGTCCACCACCACTAACAGCACATACAAATGTTAATGTCACCACAAGGAAGCATTCCCAAAAAATAATTTTACACAAAATGGTCCACCACAGAGTCCTTAAGTAGAGGTGAGAAATCACGCTCAACCCTTTAAACTTACAGCAGAAAAGTAATCCTGGAAGCTCTTGTAGACACTGCAATGGTCCTGGAACGGAAATTGGTTAAATTACTTTGAAACAGAATGAAACCACTAACAAAATTATTTGGTAAACTACAGCCAGTATTTCGAAACTAATGCAATGTCAGCATAGATAACTTAGGCAACATCTGTGCAGGTGAGTGGAGTCAAATCACCAGCACAGGGCCATACTTCAATGAAGAATCTACAAACAAGAGCAAACAAACCATATTGCCTTAAATAGCAATGGATGAGGGTATGAAAAGGTACACAATACCATAATGGAAGCAGAAACACTGCCCTCACAAATGTCTCCATAAACTTAGATGCCACTGTCCATTCCACCAAACCAGTACGCCTCACATACAAATGGCCTTGCACGTCAATGTGTAATGTTCGCCAATACTCGATCGAAGCTTTGCAGCAGTTCCTCAATCACTATGTGAAAGCCAACGACAAAGGCAAAATGGAAATACTACAAACTATGGACACCTGTCCACTGCACAAATACACAGGACTATGAGGGCATTCCTTAGCCTGTATTTCTGGACCTACTTGCAAAAGCATCTTCCACCTTATCTAAATGTTAGCAAAACACCATTCCACTGTAGAAATCTCGTTTACAAACTCTGCTATGCAAAAAGTCCATCTTCAACAATGCAACAGTTAAATAATATTCCCTTGCACGGTACTGCCAAAGACCTACTCAAAGAAATAGAGCATGTCCAAAGGAAACATTTCGGATTTGAAGAGCACTTACAAACTCCAACACTTTCAGACAACAGTAGTGAAAACATAGAACAAAGAAATATGAAACTTCAAAAGCACATCTACTGAAGTGCCAAACCAAGTATGTGTGTGTTGTCGCAGAACTTTCTATGGAAAGAGCACCAAAACAGTAGACATAATGCACAAAATACAATGAGGAATCCCAATGGTTTCAATTTTCTCTGTACCTTATAGTGGAAAACAAATACAACATTACTAACACCTCCATACTATGCTCATACTGCACTGCAAAAATTGACAAAAAGCAAATGCCTTCACGTGCAATCAGTAATGATTTGGAATTATTTCCACTGCCAACTGCACTCCAGCAGCTTAATTTGTATGAGAGCATTGCAATCCAAATAGTGCACCCATTTCAAGCAATAGTATGACTTCAGCCATAAACTGAAAAATTGCCTCCCACTTAATTACTAAGAGCCATTCGTGGGAAAGTAGTTTATTTACCATTAGATCTGAAATAAAATGTAGACACTCCATGAGTGCAAAGGCCATTAGAACAATCTTATCCTGGTAAATGGTGAATCTACAAAAGATAAACATTGTTGGCAGCAACTAGTGGACTTAAAACAAAGTTAGGAAAGTCTTGTAGTACCTTAAGAAAGCAATGAATGCTACAAAGAAATACACATTGACGAAACCACCAAAGTAATTCAGGACTGGCCAATTTGAACTTCTAGATCATACTGCAGTCTCCATTATTTTACATCACTACACAATTCACCCACTGCACTCCAAAGACACTGTAGACAATGCACTGGAAACATATCAAATGTGGCAAGCCAAAGGACTGGCAATTAGTATATGGGAACAAAAAGTGTAGAAGCATGAGCCTTCCCTCTACTCTTCCCAACTGGAAAAGGTGGGAGATACGATGAAAGTTGCACACAAATAACAGCATCAAAATACCACTCTTTACAAATGTATTCTGAAGACCCTAGATTTAGACAAAACTTGTAATACATATTTCGCCTTGTTTTTTAAAGTGAGCTAGCAACGCTATGTTATGGAGCTGCCCACACGTTGAAAACTGGTTCCCATTTTCAAAACATGTCTGCTACACAGCTACTTCAAAAGGTGCAAGAGAAGGATGAAGTTGTACAGTCAAGTATTACAAATCACTTGGCAAACATGCGTGGTACAAAGAGTACTGGTTTCGATGGCACGCAGATGTACGGTGTATGCTACGCAACCTTGGCCCACCCACATGGTTTGTCACTTTGTCAAACTGTAATGTGATCAAACAGCCCAAATGACACATTATGCATGTTGGCCGTAAGCAAATTGCATCATGTAATGAAGACCGCGAACCATGAAGCCTGAATGTGGCCAGTGGGAATCCATTTTGTAATTGTCCACCATTTTCTTATTCTGTAACACTTTACAAAACATATTCTGTGCTTCAGACCCAGACACGGTGCGTGGCCACAGCTTGAACTCTGAATACTAACATAGACAGGAATGTGAAACTCTGCAGAAATACATTGTTTTACTATTTGGTAAACCCTTGAAGCTGTACAAGAGCCGCAGCTAATTGGAGGCCCAGGTGCCAGACTGTTTTGCAAACGATGTTGTAAAAAGCAGTTAAATCAGAATGATATGCAACAAACTGTGCTCCTTCATGGAAGATGGTATTTCTCTTCTTCAGAACTGCCTGACCCTAAGCCCATGAGTGCAGCAACCAGATAACATTGCTGGAATATCTCCCTGCTAGAACATGATATCCTTCCCTGTGCCAGTGCCCTGTGTTCCCCAAAACAGTAAGCTGTCTCTGCAAACCTCGGCTAGAAATACCAAATGTTTAGACTGAATGAAGTTACGTGCCTAACTGTCAATTACTGAACCCTAGCCTGCACGTCATGTGTGGACCGAATAATGCTGTTCAATGATGATGTATTATGTATATATATTACTGCTTTATTGACGACTCACTCTGTTTGTGAGTGCACGTCGTGAGGTGTTGCGACTCAATCGGCCTATCGAGATACTCTGAATAAACAAACCTCATGATTGATGTGTCATTAGTATATGATTATTGTGCCTTTATTCCATACATGGTTTTACAAATATGGTACCCGAATAGGGACCCTCCATGTGATGCTCCATTGCATACTTTGATGGTAAGGACGAGTCAAGGACAAAGTTATCGGACTGGGATCGGAATGTGTTTGGGGCACCCCTGCAGAAGTGAATAGAGACTCCTCCGCAGATCTGTACATAGCCGATCGACGAACACCGCCCAGAGAGCATCAAGGCGAGGGTCCTGGAATCGAGGCAGATTGAGCTAGACACGCTGCTCGAGACGATTCTTGGTTGCGCCTGTATACGGGCGAATTGCGTCCTGAGAGAGGAATTGATTGTTCAGGTGAGTCGTACCCCGATCCGATTCTTAAACGTCCTGATATTCGTTGAGTGTTGAACTTGCAAGTACAAAAAGCCAGGTAAATGAGGTAACCTTGCCTGGGAAATTGTCTTCCTGCCTAGTGAGATTTTTCCACTGTGGTAGACAATCTTTGTAAACTGGCCAGGTCGCGCCACATGAAGGGTCGCCGGCATAGGAAATATATGTTAAGTACGGTATTGGGGCCATTGTATTTAATGGCTTTGGCATAGGCAGACAAGACGTGTATCAGACGTTCAGTGGCCTGATAATGGGAGCTTCAAGTTAGCAGGAATAGAGCATTTATAAACAGTACAGCTGCGAAAGAAGGCCAAATCCGCAGCATTCGACGTTGTTAGGGACTGGAGAAAGGAAGTGAATCAACACTTGAAAAGTAGAGAGAAACATGCACATAGGCACATGTCAAATTCAGAGAAAGCACTAGTGCATGATCAACCGTAGCAGACAGAAGCCATTTGCAGCATGGATAGGACGTTCCAATTAGATATACAGAAAGTATACCCTTCACAGGATTTGCATACATTAGATGAATTGATAAATAAAATATTGAATGAGCGAAGAAATGAACATCCGAGTACTGACCCAGTTGCACCACCTCCCTATGTATCCCATCCTGTTGCTATTCCCACACTTGCATTTGCACCTGCAGTAACCATCCCATCTGCGCCAATGACATAATTTCCTCCGCCTCGTACAGAGCGTGAGTTATACGCCTTTGCAAGCAGTTCTGCATCAGTAGGGCCTGAAAAAGGAAGTACTAGACTGACTTGTAGTACGATTAGTAAAGAACGGAAAGAAGAACTGAGACAGTGGGCTGAGACCTATATTGATGATGGAAATGAAGTGGCCGTACAAAGCTCCATATGTGATCATAGAGGTATTGGCGAACAACAGGTATCGTTAGAATATATGGGTGAATATCTTGTTAAAGTATGGAGTGATTTAACTAATCGAATTGTACCGCAAGAGCTGCATGATTTGATTGTCCTTTCCCATTCATGAGACAGTGTAGTGAAAATATGTGAGCATATAGAACGTATATTTGTGTTTAAATATGAACTTGCTTGATTTCATAAAGATATAATGAATAAACGTGAGCCACATATGTCATATGTCCAGAAACGATTCCTTCCGCCATTGAAACCTGTTAATGAGGAGCTGTGTATTTGCACACGTGATGCGCTTAGATGGATTATGGACGCTACCATTTCCCTGATTGAGGTACATGATATGTTTAGTCAATATTCGCCGGAAATACAGAGAAAAGTATTACAGGTTATGGTGGAATATTTACAGGATGAGTGCATGAATAAATCCTGTCCTGCTGATTTGATGATGATTTATAAAAGAGCATTTTTGCCTGACACAGGAACTGCTGCTTTGTCTCTTGATTTAGCCTTGTTGCTGAGATTCAGAGCCCCCTACTTTGCAGTTACCCATGAGAGAGGTTCCGAAGGTTAAAATTCCTGCCGTAGAACAGACTCCAGCACGTACGATAGAAGCCCATTATATTACACATTTGTACATGTCCCCTTTTCTAGACAGGAAGTGAATACTATGAAACAGACAGTCCCTGATATGAGATACAATCCTGCTGGTTTCTATAAGGAAATTGAATCTGTGTTAAATTCATCTGTTTTTACATTGAGTGATATTGATTTATTGTTCCCTGTGATTCTTCCTGCATATATATGGAAACAAATTAGAAGTATAAATGATGCACCAATGCTAGGCGATACATGGGAGAACTTGATTAGAATAGATAGTGAGAGAAAGGCTGGAGAGAAACCTCATCTTAACTCTGCCCTCGCGGATAGCATCAAAATTGAAAACTTTAGTACCTGAAAAGAGAATTGTTTGGGATAAATTAACTGCTTGTTTACAAGGTAAATCGGAAGGAGCGACGGAAATCTTTAACCGATTTGAGGAAGTGTTTGCAGACTTTAGTGGTCAGGATCCAAGTACTGAACCCAGGAAGAGATTGTTTGTTGATAAATTTGTGCGAGGACTGCTACCGGACTACTACCGGAAATTCAGACATTAATAATGACATCTGAAAGTGCATGACAAGCTAAGTCACAATCTGAAGTATTACACATGGCCCAATATTACGCAAATCGAGTGAATTCAGAAAAGATAAGGAAATAAGGAAAAGGGGAGATTTGAAAACTAGAGTAATGTTACAAGAGGTAGCTAGAGGAAATAGAGGGGGTGGGAATGCTCTTAGCATCCAACATACATGGGGGTCTGATAGGTATAACTCAATGTGCCTATTGCAGACAAGAAGGCCATTGGCGAGCACAATCCCCACATTTACGGCACTCGAATGGGACCATTTCGAGAAGACCGTTTAAAGGTCGCCCAGGAATAGGGGGTCCTAACGAAAGCCAATCTCATGCACAATTTCAAGATAACCAGGTTAATGAATGTCTTTGATAATCCCTCTAATGCATATTATTCTGGAGACTTTACATCTGACGATGTACTGTTCCCCTAGGACAGCCTGAAGCAGGGTTTGGAACCAGTGCCTATTTCTATTCCTGCTAATCAGAAAGGGCCCTACGCAGAAATAAAAGTTGGGAATAGGGAGCATACTTTTCTAGTGGACACAGGTGCACAGAAATGTTCAATTGATCATCAGCGGGTTCCAGATATACCACTGTCAGGGCTTAGCAATGTTTCAGTAGGGTTCTTAGGTACACCAGTAATTAATCCAGTCTCACAACCAGTGCCAATCATATTAGGTCCTTTCACTGAATCTTGTCCATCTCTTTTAACGACAAACCGCGACAAGAATTTGTTGGGATAGAATCTGTTGAAGAAACTGAATGCAGTAATGTGTTGTTCCCCTGATGGAGTGTACTTGACGATTTCGCCACAGCAAACTCCTGTGTCGCAATTCATGTCTTTCCCATTGCCAACTGAATTTAGTAAAATATCAACTAGCATATGGGCCATAAATGACAACGATGTAGGCATTCAAAAAATAGAACTAATAAAAGTTGTTTTGAAAGAAGGAATTACATTTCCACGCATTCGGCAATACAAAATCTCGACCGAAGGTGAGCAGGCTCTGAAGAGCATTGTATCAGATTTGATTAATAGAGATGTAATTGAAGAAATATCAAGAAGTGTTTGCAATACCCCGATTATTCCAGTTTACAAGAAAGGGGGTAATGAAATCCTGTACCGTTTTATAATTGATTTATGCGCGATAAACAAAATTGTTGCTCTACAATTCCCGGTAGTCCCCGATGTCACCACATTTTTCACCATGATTCCAGACTCTGCATCACATTTTGGTGTAATTGACTTGAAGAATGCATTTTGTATCATTCCGGTACATACAGACAGTAGATATGTATTTGTGTTCACGTTAGGATGACGCTCATTTACATTCACACAAATTCCGCACGGTTATACTGAAAAAAATGTACAGTAGAGCATTGAAAGAGCAGCTCGATATGCTTGCATTGCCGACAGGTTGCATTTTGTTGCAGTACATTGACGATCTGCTTATTGCAGAAGACTCGGATGAAATGTGCAAGTAGGGATGTGTCTTGTTATTGACGCATTTAGCGGCACATGGACACAAGGCATCACTAAAGAAATGCCAGTATTGTCGAGAGGAGGTGGCCTATTTGGGATACCTCCTAACGAAGGAGGGAAGGAGATTGACACCAGAACGTATAGAAAGCATCTTTGTTATGCCTAGTCCAATATGCAAAAGGAAGTAAGAGCTTTAATCGGCATGGCTTCATACTGTAGACTGCGGATTCCGAATTTTGCGATGATTATAAAACCCATAGTGGCACTGACAAGGAAGGATGTTACCTTACCTTTGACATGGAACAGCTCCAGTTTTGTTCACACCAAATTATGAAAAGTGGTTTATGTTGTTCGTACATGAGAGGGATGGATGTGTTTTTGGCTGTTTTGACTCAGGAACACAGGGAAAGAATCGACTGTGCAGTTATTTTTCTTCCACGTTGGGTCCTGTTGCATGTGCTTTGCCACGCTGCTTGCAAGCTTTTGCTGCTGCTACCGCGTCAGTAAAGCAACCCTAGGGGATGGTTTTAGGTCACTCTTTAACCATGATGGTACCCCATTCAGTAGACATTCTAATAAATAGAACACACATGCAACATCTCACTTCTGCCCGATTAACAAGATACGAACTGATCCTATTTGCACCACATATCCAAATTAAGAGATGTTGCTCTTTGAATCCGGCGAAATTATTGCCTCTCCCAAGGGAAGGGAAAAGTGACGAGAGATTGTTACATGACTGCTTAATTATAACTAAGCAAGAAACAAAAGGAAGAATTGATTTAACAGACACACCCCTGAAAGAGCCAGATAGAGAATTATTTTGTGATGGCTCCTGTTTTAAATTACCCAATGGCATATCAACTGCTGCTTACGCCATTACCACATTGAGAACCATTGTAGAAAGCAAACAAATCCTGCATACCTCAGCACAGGCTGCAGAAATAATAGCCTTAACCAGAGCATGCAAAATTTCTGAAAACCTTAGCGTAAACATATATACTGACAGTCAGTACGTCTTTGGGGTGGTCCACAACTTTGGCCGATTAGGGGCTGAAAGGGGGTTTCTGACATCTCATGGAACCAAAATTCAACATAGCATTTTAACATGGCTTTTCAATAGCAAGACTGTTGTCAGCACTTGCACTTCCCAAGCGATTAGCAATAATAAAATGTAACACCCATAAGAAAGTAACATGTAACGTAGGAAAAGGAAACGCATTTGCGGACAGAGTTGCGTCCAATCAACAAAAAGAGTGTCCTGTATGATAGAGGATGGAATTGGGACTGTAAAAGAAATACAAGCAGAGGCTACTCCTACTCCTGAGGAAATAAAACAATGGTCTGAAGGTCCAGCAGAATTACATCCCGAGGGTTGTTGGCTGAACAAAGAAAACTGTAGATGGATGTTGCCAAATGCATATGTAATGCCAATGGTTACTATGGCCCATGGTCCAACACACATTTGTGCAAAGAACATTTGTCAGCACCTTGATTCTGCATGGTACAATGACAATATTACAAAACTGCGGAGAGATTGGTTCAAAATTGCATGACTTGTTTACAACATAACATTGGGAAGGAATAGCAACACCAATAGGGAGCTTTGGTCCTCCTTCACTGGTGTTTGAAGAAATTCACTTCGATTTCATTGAAATGGAACAATGCCAGAACTATCAGTATTTACTTGTAGTGGTCTGTGCATTCAGTAAATGGGTCAAGGCCTATCCTCTCAAAGACTGTTCATCGATGTCCACAGCAAAAGCAATATTAAATGAATACTTCCCAAGGTTTGGATTGCCAAGAGTTATATGGTCCAATAATGAACCGCATTTTATAGCTGCTGTAAAATTCCATTCAGCCAGACATCCTATGAGTGCCGGTCTTGTGGAATGCCAAAACGGAATTTTGAAAAATAAATTGCCCAAAATGTGTGCCCAGAGTAACTTGAAATGGCCCGATGCTTCACTTATAGCCCTGTTGTCAAGGACAGGTCACTCTCCATATGAAATTGTAAGAGACCCGTCCAAAAAATCTTAGAAGTATTGAATATCCATTAATGATTGATTATTGTAAACAATTGACTCAAATCTTGCGTTGATTCATCAGCAGGTGCAAGAGGCTCTTCCCGCCAGATATACGGGTCCAGGTCACCGGCTGCAGCCGGGTGACTAGATTTTAATCAAGATTTTAATCAAGAACTTTGAGAGAAAATCTTCACTTGCACCACGTTGGATGGGGCCGTATCAGATTCTTCTGGCCATGCAGACTGCTGTTCGAGTGAGCGATTGTAAACATTGTATTCATGCAACGGACACGAAAAGAATCCTGCATCCTCTGCCACATTGAAAAGAGACTGATGATTCTGACTTCAAGAGTGAGTAAGCTTTAATTGACTGCAAAGACATCATCAAGACCCAGCTGAAACTACTTCCTGAGCAGAAGGAGGGGCCTGGGGAGACAGCCAAAAAATCTGAGACATTAGTGTTACCTCAACCCTGTTTGCCTGCTGTTTCATCACCATTTTCTGCCTCGCTAATTGGCACTGTTTCTGCATCTGCACTAAACAATGACAGTGCACTCTTCACTGATCACACTGTACCTGGTGCTATGGGGTACAATCTACATCCACAAGTTTGAAAGTGATTGCAACAGCCTTGTTTCTGGCCCACAGATTGGGGCCACAAATGGAGGCCTAGGGAAAAGGAGCTTATGAGCTGTACAACGGTACTGGATGAAGCTCTGACGCGGAATTTCCTGATGTTATCTTTGAAAAAGTGAAGGGCTTTGCAACCTAGCATGAACAAGTGGGGGAAAAGGTACCAACACTATTAAAATCTGATATTGATACTTGCTCCCGCATTATGGAGCCTCGGAAGTAAAACCCCAGCTTAAGCAGGCATAATTGAACCTGTTTGCATCCTGAACTTCTACTGACTAATACGTGCGTTGCCACTTCGATGAGATATTCAACAAACTTCTGAACAGCAAGGCTTTTATCTACGGACGCTAAGAAACATTTAGAAAATCACTTTCCCTAAGAAATGTCTGCCTTTACTCCTATTGCCTCTTGCACTGATAAGGCGGAAGTACTGACATTGAGGCGGCTCCGAGAAAGATTTGGTCTATGAAAATTCTACTGTTAATTGTGCTCATCTGCATCATACTTACTCTGATTCCAATGACCTGGTACTTAGAACAAATGTATCCAATGAATACTCTATTGCCCACTGTTGCTGTTCCCACTACTACCCCTGAAAATGTGCTTTCTTACACTCTTCCTGCATGAGATGTTAAGCATCGAAAAGGTTACGATGACAATACTCTTCTATTGATTATGAATATGACCCATGCAATACTGAAAATATCTAACTGTTGGGTATGCTTGCATTTACCCCAGCATGGAGAAAGAGGAATTGGTTGGTACATACATCCTTTACCCCTGAGTAATGGAAGATGGAATGATAGTGCCACTGCAAACTTTGATGGAACCAATATAAATTAATTTGAGAGATTAGTGCTAACACCATTAGGGTGTTCTGTATTTACAAACAATAGTAAAATGAACATTGCTTCGACTAGCCCCAATGATAGACTCTCTAGACCGTACCAAGCGCTGATCACTTTTAAAATGGCTCTTGTAGGTAACAAGGACGCCATGCCTCTTTCTTACACTATTAATCATAGTCCACACTCTGTCCCATTTTGTCTGCGGAAAAAAGGTTCTCATCCGATGGGTATATTTGCCAAATGCATGAATACTTGAACATGAAGATAAACCACTATATATGGGAGGTCCTGTTTATTGTGTATGTGGGGATCAAGCCTATCCATGGTTACCTAGAGATTGGAAATGTACCTGTTTCCTAGGGATACTTTTACCTGGTGTATTCCTTGCTACTACTTCTGAAATATCTAGAATATTCAGATCCTGACCTCGATGAGATGATGCTACCGTACACATATTTGGTGACATAGCCAAATCCTTTATACCTTTCTGGGGACAGGCCATAAACGCATGGAACATTAGAAGACCGTCCAGAGTGTTAGAGAAAACAATTGATGAAACCACTGATATACTGTATAACATGACACTGGAACAGAAAGCAATCAGACTAGTTGCACTGCAGAATAGAATGATCCTTGACATTATTTTGGCTGATCGACGAGATGTATGCAAATTGGTGGGATCAGCGGGCTGTGTTTTCGTAAGCGACTCCTCCCCTACGCTATTTGAAGCAATTCAAAAATGACATGTTCTGAGTTCTGAAATCCATGTTCCTACAGATGGCTGGCATTTAAATTTGAGTACATGGTTCTGGGAACTGTTACAATCCTGGGGATGGAAGGTGGTCTCCATTCTAATTGCAGTACTTAGTATCCTCATACTTTGGTGTTGTTGTATACAATGTCTGCCAGCCATTTTCTCCATAATCACACATGAATGCATACAAACATTAAGTGCCAAAAGGCAACACACCAAACAGTCTGTGCAAAATGTTGATCATGAGCAAGAGAATGAAATAATCAAAGAATTCATGGCAATTAATGTTTATGATACTGATAGTGATAGTGACCAGGTTAGTTCAGAAAGTGACACTTGGTCCAAGGAGGATGCGATATACGGATGATGCTATTGACTTTAGGCCAAAAGGAGGGTTTGTTAAACGGTAATGTAATTACACAGCCCGAATGACATGTTATGTATGTTGGCTTTAAGCAAATTGCATCATGTAACGAACAGCGCGAACCATGAAGTCTGAATGTAGCAAGTAGGAATCCATTTTGTAATTGGCCGCCATTTTCTTTTTCTGTAATGATTTGCAAAACATAGTCTGTGCTTCAGACCCACACACGGTGCAAGGCCATAGCTTGAACTCTGAATACTAATGTAGACAGGAATGTGAAACCCTGCAGAAATACATTGGTTTGTTATTTGTTAAAGCCTTGAAGCTGTACAAGAGCCACGGCTAATCGGAGGCCCAGGTGCCAGACTGTCTTGCAAACGTTGTTGTAAAAGGCAGTTAAATGAGAATGATATGCAACTAACAGTGTTCCTTCATGGAGGATGGTATTCCTCTGCTCCAGAACTGTCTGACCCTTAGCCCATGAGCGCAGCAACCATATAACATTACTGGAATATCCTTCCCCATGCCAGAGCCCTGTGTTATCCCAAAACAGTAAGTGGTCTCTGCAAACCTCGGCTAGAAATACTGACAGTGTAATTCATAGAATTTCGCAGAAAAGTGTCGCAAGCGGCTGGCGCAGAGTGTCCGCGTGCGATTGTCTGCGCCAGGCACGTGCGCTAAAACCGATTTCCGCGCACAGCGTATTCATGGATTTTAGGCTCCCAAACCAGCCGTGGCGCAGAGTATCGCAGCGACCCTGCAGCAGCGCCAGTAACGCCCCCAAGAACGCCCTCGCGCAAGGAAAAGCCATCAAAATCGCTAAATCATCGCAAAGGGCTGCGCTAACCCTGGACCAGTTTACAGGGCTGGCAAACAAGGAACGCAAAGTGGGTAACGTGCATATCAGGGGTACGCGTGAAGTTATACACGCGATTAGCCAGGGTACGTGTATTACAGGGGTACGCAGGAAGTTTAACACGCAATAGGCCAGGGTACGTTTATTACAGGGGTACGCGTGAGGTTCTACACGCGATTAGGCAGGGCACGTGTATCACAGGGGTACGCGGGAATTATCACACGCGATTTGGCTGGGTACGTGTATTACAGGGGTACACAGGAAGTTTCACACGCGATTCGGCTGGGTACGTGTATTACAGGGGTGCGCGGGAATTCTCACATGCGATTTGGCCAGGTACGTGTATTACAGGGGTGCGCAGGAATTATCACATGCGATTTGGCTGGGTACGTGTATTACAGGGGTGCGTGGGAAGTCACACACGCGATTAGGCTGGGTGGCTCCTCACAGGTGTTCCCTGTACACCCTCCACGGCCCCTGCAGGCAGCCCACAAAACAGGGGACTACCCTGCACACCTGCTCATGTCCCCCTGCACCCCCACCCCCCAGCAGTGCAGGGGCAGCCTCCAACAGGCCCCCACCCATGTCTCCCACCACCCCCACCCCCCCCGCCACCAGGGGCACCCTCCACCAGGCCCCCACCCATGTCTCCCACCACCCCCACCCCCCCGCCACCAGGGGCAGCCTCCACCAGGCCCCCACCCATGTCTCCCACCACCCCCACCCCCCCGCCACCAGGGGCAGCCTCCACCAGGCCCCCACCCATGTCTCCCACCACCCCCACCCCCCCAGCCACCAGGGGGAGCCTCCACCAGGCCCCCACTCATGTCTCCACCACCCCCACCCCCTAGCCACCAGGGGCAGCCTCCACCAGGCCCCCACTCATGTCTCCCACCACCCCCACCCCCCAGCCACCAGGGGCAGCCTCCACCAGGCCCCCACTCATGTCTCCCACCACCCCCACCCCCCAGCAGTGCAGGGGCAGCCTCCACCAGGCCCCCACTCTTGTCTCCCACCACCCCCACCCCCCAGCCACCAGGGGCAGCCTCCACCAGGCCCCCACTAATGTCCCCTATCACCCCCACCCCCCTGCAGTGCAGGGGCAGCCTCCACCAGGCCCCGAACCCATGTCCCCTATCACCCCCACCCCGCAGCAGTGCAGGGGCAGCCTTCACCAGGCCCCCACTCATGTCTCCCACCACCCCCACCCCCCAGCCACCAGGGGCAGCCTCCACCAGGCCCCCACTAATGTCCCCTATCACCCCCCAGCAGTGCAGGGGCAGCCTCCACCAGGCCCCCACCCATGTCCCCTATCACCCCCACCCCCCAGCAGTGCAGGGGCAGCCTCCACCAGGCCCCCACACATGTCTCCCACCACCCCCACCCCCCAGCAGTGCAGGGGCAGCCTCCACCAGGCCCCCACTCATGTCCCCTATCACCCCCACTCCCCCGCCACCAGGGGCAGCCTCCACCAGGCCACCACCCATGTCTCCCACCACCCCCACCTCCCAGCAGTGCAGGGGCAGCCTCCACCAGGCCCCCACCGATGTCCCCTATCACCCCCACCCCCCAGCAGTGCAGGGGCAGCCTCCACCAGGCCCCCACTCATGTCTCCCACCACCCCCACCCCCCAGCAGTGCAGGGGCAGCCTCCACCAGGCCCCCACTCATGTCCCCTATCACCCCCACTCCCCCGCCACCAGGGGCAGCCTCCACCAGGCCCCCACCCATGTCTCCCACCACCCCCACCCCCCCGCCACCAGGGGCAGCCTCCACCAGGCCCCCACCCATGTCTCCCACCACCCCCACCCCCTAGCCACAAGGGGCAGCCTCCACCAGGCCCCCACTCATGTCTCCCACCACCCCCACCCCCCAGCCACCAGGGGCAGCCTCCACCAGGCCCCCACTCATGTCTCCCACCACCCCCACCCCCCAGCCACCAGGGGCAGCCTCCACCAGGCCCCCACTCATGTCTCCCACCACCCCCACCCCCCAGCAGTGCAGGGGCAGCCTCCACCAGGCCCCCACACATGTCTACCACCACCCCCACCCCCCAGCCACCAGGGGCAGCCTCCACCAGGCCCCCACTAATGTCCCCTATGACCCCCAACCCCCAGCAGTGCAGGGGCAGCCTCCACCAGGCCCCCACCCATGTCTCCCACCACCCCCACCCCCCAGCAGTGCAGGGGCAGCCTCCACCAGGCCCCCACCCATGTCCCCTATCACCCCCACCCCCCAGCAGTGCAGGGGCAGCCTCCACCAGGCCCCCACCCATGTCCCCTATCACCCCCACCCCCCAGCAGTGCAGGGGCAGCCTCCACCAGGCCCCCACTCATGTCTCCCACCACCCCCACCCCCCAGCAGTGCAGGGGCAGCCTCCACCAGGCCCCCACTCATGTCCCCTATCACCCCCACTCCCCCGCCACCAGGGGCAGCCTCCACCAGGCCCCCACCCATGTCCCCTATCACCCCCACCCCCCAGCAGTGCAGGGGCAGCCTCCACCAGGCCCCCACTCATGTCTCCCACCACCCCCACCCCCCAGCAGTGCAGGGGCAGCCTCCACCAGGCCCCCACTCATGTCTCCCACCACCCCCACCCCCCAGCCACCAGGGGCAGCCTCCACCAGGCCCCCACTAATGTCCCCTATCACCCCCACCCCCCAGCAGTGCAGGGGCAGCCTCCACCAGGCCCCCACCCATGTCCCCTATCACCCCCACCCCCCAGCAGTGCAGGGGCAGACTCCACCAGGCCCCCACTCATGTCTCCCACCACCCCCACCCCCCAGCCACCAGGGGCAGCCTCCACCAGGCCCCCACTAATGTCCCCTATCACCCCCACCCCCCAGAAGTGCAGGGGCAGCCTCCACCAGGCCCCCACCCATGTCCCCTATCACCCCCACCCCCCAGCAGTGCAGGGGCAGCCTCCACCAGGCCCCCACACATGTCTCCCACCACCCCCACCCCCCAGCAGTGCAGGGGCAGCCTCCACCAGGCCCCCACTCATGTCCCCTATCACCCCCACTCCCCGGCCACCAGGGGCAGCCTCCACCAGGCCCCCACCCATGTCTCCCACCACCCCCACCCCCCAGCAGTGTAGGGGCAGCCTCCACCAGGCCCCCACCCTTGTCCCCTATCACCCCCACCCCCCAGCAGTGCATGGGCAGCCTCCACCAGGCCCCCACTCATGTCTCCCACCACCCCCACACCCCAGCAGTGCAGGGGCAGCCTCCACCAGGCCCCCACTCATGTCCCCTATCACCCCCACTCCCCCGCCACCAGGGGCAGCCTCCACCAGGCCCCCACCCATGTCTCCCACCACCCCCACCCCCCGCCACCAGGGGCAGCCTCCACCAGGCCCCCACCCATGTCTCCCACCACCCCCACCCCCCAGCAGTGCAGGGGCAGCCTCCACCAGGCCCCCACCCATGTCCCCTATCACCCCCACCCCCCAGCAGTGCAGGGGCAGCCTCCACCAGGCCCCCACTCATGTCTCCGACCACCCCCACCCCCCAGCAGTGCAGGGGCAGCCTCCACCAGGCCCCCACCCATGTCCCCTATCACCCCCACCCCCCAGCAGTGCAGGGGCAGCCTCCACCAGCCCCCACTCATGTCTCCCACCACCCCCACCCCCCAGCAGTGCAGGGGCAGCCTCCACCAGGCCCCCACTCATGTCCCCTATCACCCCCACTCCCCCGCCACCAGGGGCAGCCTCCACCAGGCCCCCACCCATGTCTCCCACCACCCCCACCCCCCCGCCACCAGGGGCAGCCTCCACCAGGCCCCCACCCATGTCTCCCACCACCCCACCCCCCAGCAGTGCAGGGTCAGCCTCCACCAGGCCCCCACCCATGTTCCCTATCACCTCCACCCCCCAGCAGTGCAGGGGCAGCCTCCACCAGGCCCCCACTCATGTCCCCTATCACCCCCACCCCCCAGCAGTGCAGGGGCAGCCTCCACCAGGCCCCCACTCATGTCTCCCACCACCCCCACCCCCCCAGCAGTGCAGGGGCAGCCTCCACCAGGCCCCCACTCATGTCCCCTATCACCCCCACTCCCCCGCCACCAGGGGCAGCCTCCACCAGGCCCCCACCCATGTCTCCCACCACCCCCACCCCCCAGCAGTGCAGGGGCAGCCTCCACCAGCCCCCACCCATGTCTCCTATCACCCCCACCCCCCAGCAGTGCAGGGGTAGCCTCCACCAGGCCCCCACTCATGTCTCCCACCACCCCCACCCCCCAGCAGTGCAGGGGCAGCCTCCACCAGGCCCCCACTCATGTCCCATATCACCCCCACTCCCCCGCCACCAGGGGCAGCTTCCACCAGGCCCCCACCCATGTCTCCCACCACCCCCACCCCCCCGCCACCGGTGGGAAGCCTCCACCAGGCCCCCACCCATGTCCCCTATCACCCCCACTCCCCCGCCACCAGGGGCACCCTCCACCAGGCCGCCACCCATGTCTCCCACCACCCCCACCCCCCAGCAGTGCAGGGGCATCCTCCACCAGGCCCCCACCCATGTCTCCCACCACCCCCACCCCCCAGCAGTGCAGGGGCAGCCTCCACCAGTCCCCCACCCATGTCCCCTATCACCCCCACTCCCCCGCCACCAGGGGCAGCCTCCACCAGGCCCCCACCCATGTCTCCCACCACCCCCAACACCCAGCAGTGCAGGGGCACCTGCCAGCAGGCCCCCACCCATGTCCAACCCATGTCTCCCACCACCCCCACGCCCCAGCCACCAGGGGCAGCCTCCACCAGGCCCCCACCCATGTCCCCTATCACCCCCACCCCCCAGCAGTGCAGGGGCACCCTCCACCAGGCCCCCACCAACCTGGATGACTCTGTGCCATCTTCCCCCGTTGGGCCCTGTGGGGTCCCAGCTGCCCCTTTTGCTGCCGAGGAGTCCAACTCCGACCTCCGCCTCTTGGACCTCCCCTCGCCAGCTGCGGCCTGGGAGGTGGCACCAGACTCCTCACTCCCCGACGAGATCAGAACTTGGGAGGGGATCCGGGCCTTCCGTCTCCGGCTGGTGGTGCGACCCCTGCCGCTGTGCTCCACAGCACCTTCTCCGCCCTCTTCATCAGTTGACGCTGCAGACAGGGAGAAAGAAAACACAGGCATCAGGGCACTGTAAAATGGACTCATACACACATGACAGTTATACATGAGTGGCATTGGTAAACCTCACACATGGCATCACAATCCCCAACACACATGTCATTTCAACTTGCACACATGAGCCATACCACAGCCATAATGCAACAGCCAGCACCATCCATTCCCATACAACAGCATGGGGAGCCAAAGGTCATCCACACATCACATTCAACATAGGGAGTACACTACACATGCACACACAACACCAAACCTGCATGCATGTGTACACCTCTGCCAACTGTCGCAGTGTCTCGATTCACATCTATGTCACACCTGACAATCATACCTCCACATCCTGTGCCATGCAAGGCCACACACACAAGCACCATCCATGTGTCACACATGAGACCCCTCGCATGTGTCACCCTCACAGCTCTGTACACACCCCCTACTTGGCCACATAAAAATACATGTTCAACCTGCACACTCCTGGCACACCACCACACGCACAGCTTACAATCAGAATGCATGTACATTTACCGCTCGACTCCAGACGAGTCTGCTTCTCAAGGACCTGGATGTGGAGCGCTGGGGATATGCGTTCCAGGACACTCATCTGATCTTCCGACAAGTGGCCCTGCCCGCCCCTTAGCATCTGCTGCCATCATGAGGCGCCAGGCCTTGTTGAGTGTCCTGGACCTGAAGTCCTCCCAGCGCTTCCTGACACGTTCGTAGTCGCGGACTGCCACCTCCTCCGCGTTGATGGCAGTCACGATGTCCATCCAGATCCGAGTCCGTCCTTCCTTGTCGGCGCGCAACCTTCCGAAGAGGGCATCATACTGCCCCAGGACATGCTCCACCAGGACACCAACTTCGCTGGCACTGAAGCTGGTGCCCCTCTGCCTCCTTGGCCGGGGGTTGCCACTGGTGCCAGATGTTGTAGTGCCCGACATGGCAACCCCAGAGGC
The DNA here is from genome assembly GCF_040938575.1 of Ambystoma mexicanum. Taxonomy (NCBI): domain Eukaryota; kingdom Metazoa; phylum Chordata; class Amphibia; order Caudata; family Ambystomatidae; genus Ambystoma; species Ambystoma mexicanum. The sequence continues at coordinate 331,172,056 of NC_090927.1, forward strand.
AGGAGTGGGTGGGCAATTGGGTCCTGGGGCTGGGCTGTGGGGCGACGGAAAAGCAGTCGGGAGCCTTTGGTTCCAGCAGGGGTGGTCACAGCAACAGCACCCCTGGCTGATGTGCAGGCAGCAAATGGCAGGGCACGTGGGCAGCAGGCAGTCAGGCAGCAGCAGATGGCAGGTGGGAGCGTGCTCAGGGCTATGGGGGGCAGTAATTTGGCCTCCTGGGCAGGAGCGTGGTCTTTCGTGTGTGTACGCGTGGAGAGCTTGATACGGAGTGATTTTGCACGTGAAAATCCCACACGTCTGCGTGTAAATCGATGAAAGGCCCTTAGCGCGTAAACGCGTCACCAGCGTATGCGCGTCTATGAAGTCACGTGCACGCGTAGGAATAATTTGCGTGACACGTCCGAGTCTCAAAGCGTGTTATTGGTGGAAATAGCCCTACACGCAGAAGTTACAAAGCGTGTAATTGGTGAAAATGGACCTACACGCAGAAGTGTCAAAGCGTGTAATTGGTGAAAATGGACCTACACGCAGAAGTGTCAAAGCGTGTAATTGGTGAAAATGGACCTACACGCAGAAGTGTCAAAGCGTGTAATTGGTGAAAATGGACCTACACGCAGAAGTGTCAAAGCGTGTAATTGGTGGGAATGGGCCTAGCACGTACACGCCGCGTAAGTGAGGCTGTACGTGTGGGCCTGCATATAAGGTACGTGTAGAACACCAATTCCTTGTACGTGCTTTTCGTGGAGAGCGAGTGGGTGAATTCTGTACTTCTTGTCGTTTCACACGCGATTTACTTCACGGCGTTTCCAGTTCGTACTCCCTGTTACCTCTGACAGCTTTTTCTCTTTTTTCTCTTGTACTGGTTTACCTGGGCCTGTTCCCTCAAACAGTGTTCCCTTCTACTGTTGTCCTGTCTCTTCAGACAGCGTACATATCTTTTTTTGGCGGGGGTGTTGCCAACCAAACGCGCTCATTTTTCACGCTCTTTTACCTGGCAGACGGTGAGTCACGCACGTATCTAACATCTGTGCTTGCCCCCTGTGTAGCCTACCCCTTCAGAGGTCATTCTAGGCTGCGTGTGACACGCATACGTTCATTCTTGTGTTACTGGGTGCACAGCGTAGTGCAGGTTTTTCTTTCTGCACACGTGGTCTAGGAGGGGTTGCGTGCACGTCATCTCCCTTTTTTGGGCCTCCTGTGCGTTGCGTGACCCGTCATCTTTCCCCAGGGGTTACATTCAGCCTTGCTAGAGCACTAGGGTACAATTACCATCTGGTACCCAACCCCTTTGACCCCCAATTGCCCAGGACAATAGTCTACAGCCACTCCCATACGCACATTAATATCAGTGCCATGGCTGGGAGGCGAGGATTCCGTAAGGGTGGCAAAGGTGGAAGAGCCACAAGTGGTGGCCGTGGTGGATCCGGTAGGGGACGTGGTCGTAACTTGCAGGGTGAGCCTGTCCCCCCATGTGTGGAGGACCAGTCAAGGGCACCCATAATCCCCCCCCTCCCGTTGAGGCTGATGTGGCTGACACCATCCATGCTCAGCCGTTGTTGGACCAGCCCATTGTGGCACCAGACCTGGCTGACTCAATGGCTGACTTCCAGGTCAGCAGGGCTACGACACGTGCGCTGGTGCACGTTGATGCCATCATGCCACGTGGATCTGGGGCAGCAAGGTCATCTGCTGCCCCAAGTAGGCAGGGCGGAGAGGCTGCAGGGGCAGCTGCGGCTCCATCCACCCCAGCTCTCACACACCCAGCCAGGACAGTGTCGGTCCTAGTCCATCCTGCTGACATTCCCCCTGACACCATTACACTTGAGCCAATGCCTGCACCAACTCCCATGCTGAGTGTGTAATCCCACACACCTGATACAGAGCCCACCAGGGCTACTGCCCCTAGTGTCCAGAGCGGCACAGGACACTCAGGATCACCACCACCTTCCAAGCGGAAGAGGAAGAGTGCTCGTCCGGCACAGGCTGATGCCCCAGACACGGCTACACAGTCCGGCCCGTCGAGGAAGCCCAGCTTCACGGATGACGAACTGAATGCACTTGTCGAGTATGTGTCCGGACATGATAACGAGATGGTCATTGTTGCAGGATCCAAGACCACACCTGCACAACGCCAGGCACACTGGCAGACCGTTGCGGACATCGTAAGTGCCCTTGGAATCGTGAGGCGCACAGCCAATGATTGCTATAAGCGCTGGAATGACCTAAAGCGCAGGGCAAAGAAGAAGCTGGCCTCAAGTCATGCCGCAACTCTAGTGACTGGAGGTGGGTCTCCAGTATTAGACATGGAACTCACTCCACAGTCAGTCAGTCGCTGGGACCTACGTCACGGAGGAACAGATCCAAGGCGTGGGAGATCTGCCTGATTACGAGGCATTGTCCGGTGAGTGCACATGCATGTGTGTGTCATCCATGTGCATGGTGTGTGTGTGAGGGCATCTGTTTGTGTGCCAGGTGAGAGTGTGTGCGCCTGAGTCGTATGGGTCAGCCATATGCTTCATGCAATACATCCTGCGCAGCTGCATATGGCCATTGCAGTATCCCTTCTGCCAACAGTAGACATCTAGCCCAACAGCACCCCAGTTGCCCTTGAAGTGTCACCTTGCCACAAAATTGTTGCTTATTTTTCTATGTTCATTCAGACAGATTGTTTGCATTCCACCACTTATACTAGGCATTCCTCAGTCCTCTAGTCACATGTCTGGCATGGCTATGGTAAAGTGAAGTAACTTTGTTACCTGGATATCATATGTTCACACATGTCCCTGTGCAATTGGACCATATTGGACTGGCAGCTCCAGGTGAAAAATCAGACCTTTTTGAATTAGAAAAGCTATTGCATGCGGGAACTGGACTGAATGAATAAGTGCTGCCCTCCTCTCCATCTTCACTCAATAGCAATGGTACATGCCATCTGTGTGATGGCATGTGTGTGTCACCTGGCAATCACAGGCCAATGTGTGATGCCACTGCCAGGCAGCATGCAGAAAATGTGTTCTTCTTCCATCTTTGTGTCATCAGTGTGTGCCATTTGCCTGCCTTCATACGCAGTGAGGGTGCATGCATGGGAGGGTCTTAGTCATGTGGGACATGTGTCAATCAAGTACTGGTTCTCTTGCTTCTCAGCCCTCATTGTGTGCCATGGTGCTAACAGCTGTTTCCATTTCTTTGTTATTATGTCTTTGCAGGGGAAGACGCACCTGATACTGCTGGGGTTGTGGAGATGGTGCAGAGCCAGGAGGGGTCCGAGGGCCGACCATCCACCAGTGAGGGACGTGGTGTGCTGGTGGGTGAGAACCCACAAGTGCTGCAGGTCGTGCTCTCAAGGGGTGTCTCTGGCTGCACCTCCACCGAGCTGTACTCAGCTGTTGATTCGGATAATGAGACCTACGTGCCGTCGCAGGTGAGTGTTCCAGGGAGGGATTCTGTTCTGTCCCACCCACCTGCACCAGGGTCAGTACCCTCAATGGGGATGTCAGTGTTGGCAGCTAGGCCTTTGGTGGTTACGGATGCAGGGTCACACTCCGCGACATCTGATATTGTTCCTGGGCCAGCAGATCAGAGGGGGAATGCAGTCCTGCAGCCTCAGGCAGTGCCGGCACAGCAAGGCGCAGTCCGCCTTGCCCCAGACAGGTGTGGTGCCCGCCGACGTGGTGGCCGTACGCCACCTGGCAATACCGCATGGGAGCAATCCATTTACGGTATGGCTACCCAACAGGCAGGATCATCCGAGATGATGGCTCAGGCCATGGATAGGGTGGCCACTTCCATTGTCCCCCCTGAAAGGCTGATGGAGCGACTAGAGCAGGCAACCGACTCCATCTGCCAGTCACACAGGGAGGACATGTTGGCGTCCAACAGGGACAGGCGGGCGGCACTGGCGACTCTGCAGGAGGCCATCTCCATAGAGTCCCAGGGCCACAGGGAAGCCCTGAGGCAGGAGCTACATCAACTCAGGACGACTCTTGTTGAGCTTGAGGCTTCAACACACCAAAGGACAGAACAGCAGCTGGAGCGTCTCACCCGTACGCTCTCAGCTGAGATGCAAGCAACGAGGGCGGAGGTCCGGGCATCCCGTGAGTTGTTGCATGGGGACCTCCGCACCCTCATCCTCCAGAACGAGACCTACCACACCCGCATGCTTGCAGCCATGGAGGAACAGAGTAGGGCCTTGCGTGGGCTGCCTCCCATAGTGCAACCACCTCCGGATGCAGCTGCACAGGGTGATAATAGCGACAGCAGTGATACTCCCACAATAGGGTAGCCGTGTGGGCCATGAGCCCATGGAGGTGTTTTTTTTCCCAGGATCCACACAGGTGGGTTTTGGTGTGCACCTTGTCCTCGGACCTCGTGGGTGGCCTCCCCAACCCCCCCGGGCCCATTAATGGCCATTTTTTATTTTTTTTTATTTTTATTTATATTTTTATATTTATTTTTATTTTTATTTTTATTTTTATTTTTATTTTTTTCCCAATTTTTTTGGGACAATTTGTTGGCTTCCGTGGTTCCTGTGGGCATACGCTGCATTGTGGCTGGGCACATGCAGGCTTGTCATGTATTAGGTTCAGATGCCTGGGTTTGAGTCACACACACCCCTCCTGCTTCCCGTTTCCATGGGCTTGCAAAGGGTGTGCCCAAGTGACATTGAAGTACATGGTGACATTGGACTCCCACTACATGTGTGGGTAGTCTAGTCAATACTGTGTATACATTCCTAGTGCATATTGCTGTTGTGTTGTACACTGCATGTTGCATTGATGTGTAACTCATCATCTGTGTCTGCCTCCCAATTTGCAGGTCCCTTCCTCATGTCTACACAAGGCCCTCTAGTCTGGAGATGGGGTCCTTGTTGGCAGCAGTGCACCTCCAACTCTACATGGCGCCAACACTGTACAGTTGGAAGTGGTGGGAGTGCAGGCATTTCCAGGTGGTGAGACTACTGATTTATTACATTAGTGAAGTCATGTCAATGGTAGTACCTGCTCAAGTTTGTTGTTGGTCCTGCATTACAGTGAGCATTTCAGGTGTAGCAAGTTTCAATTGGGGACACTGTACATCGCGACACTTGTCATGTTGTGGGGATTACTTTGTTTACCTGCACATAGCATGACATGGCACAGTGTGTTGTGTGGCGGTGCTGGGGATGGGTTGGGTGACATGGCACTGTCCTCTTGTTGCATTTAGCAAGTGGGTATTCATTTTAGCTGCTTGAATGTGTTTCTTCACAAAACTGCATTGGTGGTGTGTGTGGGTAGGGATGCACACATTGTAACACTTCCAGGTGAACAATCTCAGGCTGATATGCTTTTCACGGTTGAATCTCCAGACATTCAGAATCAGTGTCAGGTTGAGTCATCATTGATTGTCAGATGGAATGTGCCAGGCCAGTGTGCAGTCCACAGGGGTGTGATTACTATGTGAAGTAATTAGCCACTAGCTGTGTACGGGCTGCCTCCCCCCGTGCCCTTTCCCCTCCCATGCGCAGCGGCTGTGCATGTGGTTGGGGATGTGGGGCCACCACCATGTCCACGGCCAGGCCCCGCCGTGTTGCAACGTGTGCAGGACACATGCTGCCACTATGATCCTGCACACTACTGGGGGAGCGTATAAAAGCTGCCCGCCAGAACGGTCAAGGGAGCGAAAGCGTGACTTTAGCACTCCGAATGTGCGCTCCACTATGCCCCGGGTTGTAATGTGGGCTGTGTTATACCTTACCTCGGTTGGCGTGGTGGGGTTCCGAATTGGCGTCATCATGTGGGGGCTGAGAGGGTAGGCACTGTCCCCTGTGGAGGTGGTGATTGGTATCATTGGTGGGGTTGTGACCTTGCTCAGTATCCAACATGCATGCATGTGCAGTGGCATACATACTCACCAAGCAGCCATGTATCGCCATGCCGCCCAGCTTCTAGGTCCCGGCATAGGGTGGACATTCGGTAAATGAAGCTGTCGTGGGTGGACCCGGGATAGTTGGCATATACTGAGGTAATGATTCCCTTGGCATTACATACTACCTGCACGTTGATGGAATGCCAGTGCTTGCGGTTCCTATAGATGTGCTCAGATGCCCTGGGGGGACGTAGAGCCACATGGGTGCAGTCGATGTCACCTAGCACTTTGGGGAATCGTGCCACACCGTAAAAATCCAGGGCGGCAGCATGCCTTTCTGCAGGTGTTCTGGGCAGGTATATGTGCCTGCGGACTGATGGGCGTGCAGTGATGATGTTCAAGACCTGGTGTAGGCAGCGTGACTGGGTGGCCTGTGACACCCCACCCACTATGGCACTTGTCCGCTGAAATGATCCAGTGGCTAAGAAGTGCAGTACATTGAGGACCTTCTCCAGGGGGCTGAGTGCTTGGGAGCACAGGGTGGGTGATGTGAGGTCATCCTCCCACTCACTCACCAGGTCCAGTATTATGTGTGGTGGAAACCTGTACCTTCCATACACCTGGTCATCAGGCATCCCGAAAAGGCTGGTTCTGGGTGTGAATATTCTGGCCCTGACTATCCTCCTCCTCCTCCTTTGGTAGCCCACTGCCACTGCTGCTAGGAACGGTATGTTCATCCTGGCGTCTGAGCTTGTTATTGTTAAAGTGCGCAAATTCATGCTTTGCGCGTGTTCTAGGCGAGCGTGTGACCCGCGCACACCTGGTTCCCAGTCCAATAGCGTGTGAAATTCCCACGCACCACGGGATACAGGTGCGCTGACGTACTTGCGTGTGAAAGTGCCCGCGCACCCCTGAAATACACGTACATAGGCCAATCGCGTGTACGCGCACTTTTGTCCAATTACACGCGATGACACTCTGACGTGCAGTATTTACACGTGTGCTCCGTCATCACGTGCTGAGTGGGGAACACCCGTGCGGGGCACGTCACATACGCGCTTACGCGCTGAGGGACTCTGGACCAATAGAATCGCGTATGCGTGCTGACACGCTTACGCGCTAAGGGCCTTTCCTCGGATTTCACGCTGACGTGCCGGATTTTAACGTGCCAAATCACTCCGTATCAAGCTGGCCACGCGAAAACACATGGAAGACCACGCTCCTGCCCAGAAGGCCGAGTTACTGCACCCCAGTGCCCCGAGCAGCCTCCCACGTGCCATCTGCTGCTGCCTGCCTGCCTGCCTGCCTGCTGCCACCGTGCCCTGCCATTTGGTGCCTGCACATCAGCCATCTGCAGGGGTCCAGTTGCTGTGTCCACCCCTGCTGGAACTGAAGACTCCCGACTGGGATTACATCGCTCCACAGCCCAGCCCCAGGACCCAGTTGCCCACCCACACCTGCCTCTGGGGTTGCCATGTCGGGCACTTCCACATCTGGCACCAGTGGCAACCCCAGGCCAGAGGGGCAGAGGGGCTCCAGCTTCACTGCCTCCGAAGTTGGTGTCCTGGTGGAGCATGTCCTGGGGCAGTATGATGCCCTCTTTGGATCGTCCCGCGCCAGCAAGGAAGGACGGGAGAGGATCTGGGCCGACTGTGTGGTTGCCATCAACGCGGAGGGGGTGGCAACCCACAACATCCAGAAGATCAAGAAGCGCTGGGAACTTGAGGTCCAGGACCCTTGTGAAGGCCCGGCGCCTCGTGGAGGGGGGCCGGGGCCGCATGAGTTCCATCCAGATGAGGGTCCTGGAACGCGTACGCCCAGCGCTCCACGCCCAGATCCTTGAGAGGGAGGCCCGTCTGGAGTTGAGCGGTAAGTGTCCAAGCATTACTGTGTGAGACAGGGCATGTTGCGGTGTGCTGGTTCTATGATACTTGCTGTATGTGTGCCATAGGCCATGTATGCATGTATGTGTGCGGGGACAGCATGGTAATGCATGTGCGACCAGTGATGTGTGACCCACATGGTTGTTGCATGTGTTCAAATGCCGCATGGGGAGCCCTATGCAGATTTTGAACATGAGAGCATGCCAGTCTCTGTACCTGGACATGGGTGGGGGTGAGGGATGGGTGCTGATGCCAGGTACATATATGGTAGCCATGTCTGTGTGCCTGACCTGCGTGTCTGTGACTTGTGCATGCCATGGATGCATAGCACATGTGTGTGACAATGCACAGAATCAGTAAAGCAGCCAAATTACCCTTGTATCCGCTGTGTTTGGTGTGTTTGGGGCCAGATGGATGTGACTGAGGTGAAGTGTGTGCATGTGATAGGCATGAGCCATGATGCATGTGAGTTACATATCATTGAATGTTTCAAGAGTCCATTGGACATGCATGGAAATGTCCATGGCATGCACCATGCCTGTTACTGTGTGTGTTTTGCCTGGACTGACCCATGTGTTGTGGAGGGACATGATGGAAGTGTACTTTGACAGTGGTGCTCATCTGCTATTGCTTCCTGTCTAGGGGACCATTGTACAGTGCCCTGATGCTTGTGTTCTTTGTCTCCCTCTACGCAGCGGCTAGTGAAGAAGAGGGCGGAGACGGCGCTGTGGAGCAAGGCGGCGGGGATGCCCCCACGGCTGCAGCGGAAGGGGTGGGTGAGCCCCCACAGGGGCCTGCTACGGTGGGAGACGGTGAGGAGCCATCCAGGTTGGTGGTTTGCACAGAGGAGGAGGAGGCCGCCACTGGGGCACACATGGGGCCTGGTGGGGGCATCCCTGCTGGTGCAAGTGGTGCAGTCCAGGGCCAGGGGCAGGAGGCAGCACAGGTCACCGTGGAGGGGCCTGTGCATGTCGCTGTCCCTGACCCTGTGAGTGCACCACCATGCACCAGCAGGGATGCCCCGTCCCAGGCCCGTCCGCAGGTAGAGGGGATGTCCATGTCACCTGACTCCCCTCCACCTGCGGACGTGGGAACCCCTGGCCGTGTGGAGAAGGTCCTGATTGGGGTCGCGATGCGCACGGCTGTGATTCGTGATGCCGTGCGTGCTTCCCGGGAGGAGCACGCACGTCATCACGAAGTGCACCGTGCCGACGTGGCCCAATTGGGATCGGCCATGTTCGGGGGTTTCCTGCATGTGTTGGCCAATCTGGCGGCCCTCTCCTCCTCTGTGCAGGCTATACACCAGTCATTCTCCTTGCCGTCTTCCGGCCCAGATGCCACCAGGGCCCCCTGTGGACCTGCCCCGACCAATGCAGCCAGCTCGGTGGGGATCCCATCCCTGCCACAGTTGGGAGTCGGAGGTCCAGCAGGGGTGGACAACACAGCAACTGGACCCCAGCAGATGGGAGATGTGACAGCATCATCGGGCAGGGCACGTGCACGACGGCGTCGGTGGTTTCCATCAGCCTGGATGCCGTCGTGCTGGCAGAGGCAGTGGCGTCGGAGGCATCATGGCTCAGGGCCATCAAGATCAGAGGGGCAGGCATCGGCCGGAGGGCAGGGAAACCCTGGGATGGTGGTGTCTTCCGTGTGGGAGCAGTTGGTCCAGCGGATAGGTGCGGAGCGGCAGCGGGCGGAAGAGGAGCGGCTCACCATGGTCAGGGCGGAGTTCTCCATGCGTCGGGCGTTGAGGCGGGCTGAGTGCCTCGAGGAAGCTCGCAGGGAGTTTGAGCTGGACATGGGGTTATCCCTGCGAGACCTCGGGGCCAGGACAGAGTCCCGCCTCCAGGACATCGACATGGAGTTCGATGATGCCCTGGCCAGCAACATCACCGAGTGAGCCGCAGGACTTGCCCGCTGCCTTTGTATATAGTTATTTAGTTAGTTAGTGTTAGGTTTCCTTTATTAAGTTTTATTTTTTTGGACCGCTCGGACAATGGCCACTTTTTTGTATATATTTTTTTCATTAGGTAGTAGTAGGTTTCATTTATGGTGTTGGGCTCATGGACCCTGGAATATTCGTGTATATAGTTTGCTTTTTGAAGAATTTGTTTTTTTATTAATTATTGTGTTCACCATGAGGAAATGGTTTTTCATTATTTTCCTTCCACATGATATTGCTTTGGACAACATTTGTTTTTGGATTACTTTGTTTTTTTTATTTTAACATTTGTCGTCGGACATGGACCATTTATTTTGTTATCCCCATTGTTGTATGTTTGATTTGTTTACTTATTTTTCATCTTTAATACATGTTTTTTTAACTTTCACTTGTGGTATTTTCTCATTGGTTTCATACATGTCATGATATGGGTTTTGACATTCACTTGCACCCATTGTGTATGTGTGTGTGACGGACATGTGTTCATTTACATACTTGCCATTGGGGTTGTATCATGTAATTGCATTCACTATGTGGGTGGATGCAATCCTTGCCTGGGTGTTTGTGCTGGGTATGCTGCCCATTACTGCCATGATTGAGTATCGTCAGGACCTGGGGGCAGGGGGACATGTGTGGGTGCCTGGTGGAGGCTGCCCCTGCACTGCTGGGGGGTGGGGGTGGTGGGAGACATGGGTGGGGGCCTGGTGGAGGATGCCCCTGCACTGCTGGGGGGTGGGGGTGGTGGGAGACATGGGTGGGGGCCTGGTGGAGGGTGCCCCTGGTGGCGGGGGAGTGGGGGTGATAGGGGACATGGGTGGGGGCCTGGTGGAGGATGCCCCTGCACTGCTGGGGGGTGGGGGTGGTGGGAGACATGGGTGGGGGCCTGGTGGAGGCTGCCCCTGCACTGCTGGGGGGTGGGGGTGGTGGGAGACATGGGTGGGGGCCTGGTGGAGGATGCCCCTGCACTGCTGGGGGGTGGGGGTGGTGGGAGACATGGGTGGGGGCCTGGTGGAGGGTGCCTCTGGTGGCGGGGGAGTGGGGGTGATAGGGGACATGGGTGGGGGCCTGGTGGAGGCTGCCCCTGCACTGCTGGGGGATGGGGGTGGTAGGAGACATGGGTGGGGGCCTGGTGGAGGGTGCCCCACAGTGCTGGGGGGTGGGGGTGGTGGGAGACATGGGTGGGAGCCTGGTGGAGGGTGCCCCTGGTGGCTGGGGGGTGGGGGTGGTGGGTGACATGGGTGGGGGCCTGGTGGAGGGTGCCCCACAGTGCTGGGGAGTGGGGGTGATAGGGGACATGAGTGGGGGCCTGGTGGAGGCTGGCCCTGCACTGCTGGGGGGTGGGGGTGATAGGGGACATGGGTGGGGACCTGGTGGAGGCTGCCCCTGCACTGGGGGGTGGGGGTGGTGGGAGACATGAGTGGGGGCCTGGTGGAGGCTGCCCCTGGTGGCTGGGGGGTGGGGGTGGTGGGAGACATGAGTGGGGGCCTGGTGGAGGGTGCCCCTGGTGGCTGGGGGGTGGGGGTGGTGGGAGACATGAGTGGGGGCCTGGTGGAGGCTGCCCCTGGTGGCTGGGGGGTGGGGGTGGTGGGTGACATGGGTGGGGGCCTGGTGGAGGCTGCCCCTGGTGGCTGGGGGGTGGGGGTGGTGGGAGACATGGGTTGGACATGGGTGGGGGCCTGCTGGCAGGTGCCCCTGCACTGCTGGGTGTTGGGGGTGGTGGGAGACATGGGTGGGGGCCTGGTGGAGGCTGCCCCTGGTGGCGGGGGAGTGGGGGTGATATGGGACATGGGTGGGGGCCGGGTGGAGGCTGCCCCTGCACTGATGGGGGGTGGGGGTGGTGGGAGACATGGGTGGGGGCCTGGTGGAGGCTGCCCCTGCACTGCTGGGGGGTGGGGGTGGTGGGAGACATGGGTGGGGGCCTGGTGGAGGATGCCCCTGCACTGCAGGGGGGTGGGGGTGGTGGGAGACATGAGTAGGGGCCTGGTGGAAGCTGCCCCTGCACTGCTGGGGGGTGGGGGTGGTGGGAGACATGGGTGGGGGCCTGGTGGAGGATGCCCCTGCACTGCTGGGGGTGGGGGTGGTGGGAGACATGGGTGGGGGCCTGGTGGAGGGTGCCCCTGGTGGCTGGGGGTTGGGGGTGGTGGGTGACATTGGTGGGGGCCTGGTGGAGGGTGCCCCTGGTGGCTGGGGGGTGGGGGTGGTGGGAGACATGGGTGGGGGCCTGGTGGAGGCTGCCCCTGGTGGCGGGGGAGTGGGGGTGATAGGGGACATGGGTGGGGGCCTGGTTGAGGCTGCCCCTGCACTGCTTGGGGGTGGGGGTGGTGGGAGACATGGGTGGGGGCCTGGTGGAGGGTGCCCCTGGTGGCTGGAGGGTGGGGGTGGTGGGAGTCATGAGTGGGGGCCTGGTGGAGGCTGCCCCCGGTGGCTGGCGGGTGGGGGTGGTGGGTGACATGGGTGGGGGCCTGGTGGAGGCTGCCCCTGGTGGCTGGGGGGTGGGGGTGGTGGGAGACATGGGTTGGACATGGGTGGGGGCCTGCTGGCAGGTGCCCCTGCACTGCTGGGTGTTGGGGGTGGTGGGAGACATGGGTGGGGGCCTGGTGGAGGGTGCCCCTAGTGGCTGGGGGGTGGGGGTGGTGGGAGACATGAGTGGGGGCCTGGTGGAGGCTGCCCCTGGTGGCTGGGGGGTGGGGGTGGGGGTGGTGGGTGACATGGGTGGGGGCCTGGTGGTGGCTGCCCCTGGTGGCTGGGGGGTGGGGGTGGTGGGAGACATGGGTTGGACATGGGTGGGGGCCTGCTGGCAGGTGCCCCTGCACTGCTGGGTGTTGGGGGTGGTGGGAGACATGGGTGGGGGCCTGGTGGAGGCTGCCCCTGGTGGCGGGGGAGTGGGGGTGATAGGGGACATGGGTGGGGGCCTGGTGGAGGATGCCCCTGCACTGCTGGGGGGTGGGGGTGGTGGGAGACATGAGTGGGGGCCTGGTGGAGGCTGCCCCTGCACTGCTGCGGGGTGGGGTGGTGGGAGACATGGGTGGGGGCCAGGTGGAGGATGCTCCTGCACTGCTGGGGGGTGGGGGTGGTGGGAGACATGGGTGGGGGCCTGGTGGAGGGTGCCCCTGGTGGCTGGGGGGTGGGGGTGATGGGTGACATGGGTGGGGGCCTGGTGGAGGGTGCCCCTGGTGGCTGGGGGGTGGGGGTGGTGGGAGACATGGGTGGGGGCCTGGTGGAGGATGCCCCTGCACTGCTGGGGGGTGGGGGTTGGTGGGAGACATGGGTTGGACATGGGTGGGGGCCTGCCGGCAGGTGCCCCACAGTGCTGGGGGGTTGGGGTGGTGGGAGACATGGGTGGGGGCCTGGTGGAGGGTGCCCCTGCAGTGCTGGGGGGTGGGGGTGGTGGGTGACATGGGTGGGGGCCTGGTGGAGGGTGCCCCTGGTGGCTGGGGGGTGGGGGTGGTGGGATCATGGGTGGGGGCCTGGTGGAGGATGCCCCTGCACTGCTGGGGGGTGGGGGTGGTGGGAGACATGGGTGGGGGCCTGGTGGAGGGTGCCCCTGGTGGCTGGGGGGTGGGGGTGGTGGGAGACATGGGTTGGACATGGGTGGGGGCCTGCTGGCAGGTGCCCCACAGTGCTGGAGGGTGGGGGTGGTGGGAGACATGGGTGGGGGCCTGGTGGAGGATGCCCCTGCACTGCTGGGGGGTGGGATGGTGGGAGACATGGGTGGGGGCCTGGTGGAGGGTGCCCCACAGTGCTGGGGGGTGGGGGTGGTGGGAGACATGGGTGGGGGCCTGGTGGAGGGTGCCCCTGGTGGCTGGGGGGTGGGGGTGGTGGGTGACATGGGTGGGGGCCTGGTGGAGGGTGCCCCACAGTGCTGGGGAATGGGGGTGATAAGGGACATGAGTGGGGGCCTGGTGGAGGCTGCCCCTGCACTGCTGGGGGGTGGGGGTGATAGGGGACATGGGTGGGGGCCTGGTGGAGGCTGCCCCTGCACTGCTGGGGGGTGGGGGTGGTGGGAGACATGAGTGGGGGCCTGGTGGAGGCTGCCCCTGGTGGCTGGGGGGTGGGGGTGGTGGGAGACATGAGTGGGGGCCTGGTGGAGGCTGCCCCTGGTGGCTGGGGGGTGGGGGTGGTGGGAGACATGAGTGGGGGCCTGGTGGAGGCTGCCCCTGGTGGCGGGGGGGTGGGGGTGGTGGGAGACATGGGTGGGGGCCTGGTGGAGGCTGCCCCTGGTGGCAGGGGAGTGGGGGTGATAGGGGACATGGGTGGGGGCCTGGTGGAGGCTGCCCCTGCACTGCTGGGGGGTGGGGGTGGTGGGAGACATGAGTGGGGGCCTGGTGGAGGATGCCCCTGCACTGCTGGGGGGTGGGGGTGGTGGGAGACATGGGTGGGGGCCTGCTGGCAGGTGCCCCACAGTGCTGGGGGGTGGGAGTGGTGGGAGACATGGGTGGGGGCCTGGTGGAGGGTGCCCCTGTTGGCTGGGGGGTGGGGGTGGTGGGAGACATGAGTGGGGGCCTGGTGGAGGGTGCCCCTGGTGGCTGGGGGGTGGGGGTGATAGGGGACATGGGTGGGGGCCTGGTGGAGGCTGCCCCTGCACTGCTGGGGGGTGGGGGTGGTGGGAGACATGAGTGGGGGCCTGGTGGAGGCTGCCCCTGGTGGCTGGGGGGTGGGGGTGGTGGGAGACATGAGTGGGGGCCTGGTGGAGGGTGCCCCTGGTGGCTGGGGGGTGGGGGTGGTGGGAGACATGAGTGGGGGCCTGGTGGAGGCTGCCCCTGGTGGCTGGGGGGTGGGGGTGGTGGGGGACATGGGTGGGGGCCTGGTGGAGGCTGCCCCTGGTGGCTGGGGGGTGGGGGTGGTGGGAGACATGGGTTGGACATGGGTGGGGGCCTGCTGGCAGGTGCCCCTGCACTGCTGGGTGTTGGGGGTGGTGGGAGACATGGGTGGGGGCCTGGTGGAGGGTGCCCCTGGTGGCTGGGGGGTGTGGGTGGTGGGAGACATGAGTGGGGGCCTGGTGGAGGCGACCCCTGGTGGCTGGGGGGTGGGGGTGGTGGGTGACATGGGTGGGGGCCTGGTGGAGGCTGCCCCTGGTGGATGGGGGGTGGGGGTGGTGGGAGACATGGGTGGGGGCCTGGTGGAGGATGCCCCTGCACTGCTGGGGGGTGGGGGTGGTGGGAGACATGAGTGGGGGCCTGGTGGAGGCTGCCCCTGCACTGCTGGGGGGTGGGGGTGGTGGGAGACATGGGTGGGGGCCTGGTGGAGGATGCCCCTGCACTGCTGGGGGGTGGGGGTGGTGGGAGACATGGGTGGGGGCCTGGTGGAGGGTGCCCCTGGTGGCTGGGGGGCGGGGTGGTGGGTGACATGGGTGGTGGCCTGGTGGAGGGTGCCCCTGGTGGCTGGGGGGTGGGGGTGGTGGGAGACATGGGTGGGGGCCTGGTGGAGGATGCCCCTGCACTGCTGGGGGGTGGGGGTGGTGGGAGACATGGTTTGGACATGGGTGGGGGCCTGCTGGCAGGTGCCCCACAGTGCTGGGGGATGGGGGTGGTGGGAGACATGGGTGGGGGCATGGTGGAGGGTGCCCCTGGTGGCTGGGGGGTGGGGGTGGTGGGAGACATGGGTGGGGGCCTGGTGGAGGATGCCCCTGCACTGCTGGGGGGTGGGGGTGGTGGGAGACATGGGTGGGGGCCTGGTGGAGGGTGCCCCTGGTGGCTGGGGGGTGGGGGTGGTGGGAGACATGGGTTGGACATGGGTGGGGGCCTGCTGGCAGGTGCCCCACAGTGCTGGGGGGTGGGGGTGGTGGGAGACATGGGTGGGGGCCTGGTGGAGGATGCCCCTGCACTGCTGGGGGGTGGGGGTGGTGGGAGACATGGGTGGGGGCCTGGTGGAGGGTGCCCCACAGTGCTGGGGGGTGGGGGTGGTGGGAGACATGGGTGGGGGCCTGGTGGATGGTGCCCCTGGTGGCTGGGGGGTGGGGGTGGTGGGTGACATGGGTGGGGGCCTGGTGGAGGGTGCCCCACAGTGCTGGGGAGTGGGGGTGATAGGGGACATGAGTGGGGGCCTGGTGGAGTCTGCCCCTGCACTGCTGGGGGGTGGGGGTGATAGGGGACATGGGTGGGGGCCTGGTGGAGGCTGCCCCTGCACTGCTGGGGGGTGGTGGGAGACATGAGTGGGGGCCTGGTGGAGGCTGCCCCTGGTGGCTGGGGGGTGGGGGTGGTGGTAGACATGAGTGGGGGCCTGGTGGAGGCTGCCCCTGGTGGCTGGGGGGTGGGGGTGGTGGGAGACATGAGTGGGTGCCTGGTGGAGGCTGCCCCTGGTGGCGGGGGGTGGGGGTGGTGGGAGACATGGGTGGGGCCTGGTGGAGGCTGCCCCTGGTGGCGGGGGAGTGGGGGTGATAGGGGACCTGGGTGGGGGCCTGGTGGAGGCTGCCCCTGCACTGCTGGGGGGTGGGGGTGGTGGGAGACATGGGTGGGGGCCTGGTGGAGGATGCCCCTGCACTGCTGGGGGGTGGGGGTGGTGGGAGACATGGGTGGGGGCCTGCTGGCAGGTGCCCCACAGTGCTGGGGGGTGGGGGTGGTGGGAGACATGGGTGGGGGCCTGGTGGAGGGTGCCCCTGGTAGCTGGGGGGTGGGGGTGGTGGGTGACATGGGTGGGGGCCTGGTGGAGGGTGCCCCTGGTGGCTGGGGGGTGGGGGTGGTGGGTGACATGAGCAGGTGTGCAGGGTAGTCCCCTGTGGTGTGTGCTGCCTGCAGGGGCCGTGGAGGGTGTACAGGTAATACCTGGGAGCACACAGCCAAATCGCGTGTGGAACTTCCCACGCACCCCTGCAATCCACGTACCCTGACTAATCGCGTGTGGAACTTCCCGCGCACCCCTGAAATCCACGTACCCGGCCAAATCCCGTGTGGAACTTCCCGCGCACCCCTGAAATCCACATACCCGGCCAAATCGCGTGTGTAACTTCCCGCGCACCCCTGAAATCCACGTACCCTGACAAATCGCGTGTGGAACTTCCCGCGCACCCCCGCAATCCACGTACCCTGACTAATCGCGTGTGGAACTTCCCGCGCACCCCTGAAATCCACGTACCCGGCCAAATCGCGTGTGGAACTTCCCGCGCACCCCTGAAATCCACGTACCCGGTCAAATCGCGTGTGTAAATTCCCGCGCACCCCTGAAATCCACGTACCCTGACAAATCGCGTGTGGTACTTCCCGCGCACCCCTGAAATCCACGTACACGGCCAAATCGCGTGTGGAACTTCCCGCACACCCCTGCAATCCACGTACCCTGACTAATCGCGTGTGGAACTTCCCGCGCACCCCTGAAATCCACGTACCCGGCCAAATCGTGTGTGGAACTTCCCGCGCACCCCTGAAATCCACGTACCCGGCCAAATCGCGTGTGGAACTTCCCGCGCACCCCTGAAATCCATGTACCCTGCCTAATCGTGTGTGCAACTTCCCACACACCCCTGAAATCCACGTACCCGGCCAAATCGCGTGTGGAACTTCCCGCGCACCCCTGAAATCCACGTACCCAGCCAAATCGCGTGTGTAACTTCCCGCGTACCCCTGAAATCCACGTACCCTGCCTAATCGCGTGTGGAACTTCCCGCGCACCCCTGAAATCCATGTAGCCTGACAAATCGCGTGTGGTACTTCCCACGCACCCCTGTAATCCACGTACCCAGCCAATTCGCGTGTGAGACTTCCCGCGCACCCCGGTATACACGCACACGTTTTTTTCTGTCAGCGCGTGTCTGTGTTTGTGGGTACCCCTTTGCACGTCATTTGTCCTGGAGGGCCACAGTATTGGGCATTCATCATGGCTGTATATAGGTGCTATTTGTTGGCGCACCTTTTGGCGCACATTTCTTCCAGGCGCAGAGACACTACTGCCTGCTTTCTTGTGGCGGTCGTGTTTGTGCCTGTGCGCTGGTTTGAGCGTGCGCTTTTTTGCCCTATTCTATTCCATGAATACGTGTTGTAGGCGAGCGTGTGGGCGTTCCGCGCACTTGTACCCTGTGCTTCCCCCGTGACGCCCACATTTTGGCAAGTTGTTCCCCATTCCGAGTGGTACGCCCCGTGTTCCGCCTACTTTTGTTGCATGCGCCGCGCTATGTGCGATTTTCGCTCTGGCCTGTGCGATTTTCGCTGTGACCTGGCGCACGCTGTTTGATGGCCTGTGCGCCAACGTGCGCCGCGCACTTTTTTATCGCACATCCGCTGGTTTTCTCGCGCGCAGACTTCCTTGAATCGATGTGCGCTGCTTTTCGTGCGATTTTCGCACTTGCACTGCGATTTTCGCTATTCCACTGCGAATCGCACGTTTTTGCCCACTTGCGCCGTGCAAATTATTCCATGAATCGGCCTGCGAATGTTTAGACTGAATTAAGTTACGTGCCTAACTGTCAATTACTGAACCCTAGCCTGCACGTCATGTATATGGGTGGACCGAATAATGCTGTTCAATGATGATGTATTATTGCTTTATCGACGGCTTTATTGACAGCTCACTCTCTCTCCTCTCATGGTGTTTGGGAGCACACGTCTTGAGGTGTTGAGACCCGATGGGATAATCAAGATACAATGAATACAACCAGAATTGTTTGGGAAACGAACCTCACAATTGACGTGTCATTAGTATATTGTTATTGTGCGTTTATTCCATATATGGTCTTACAACTTTAAGTTGTGCAGAGTATGCATGGGGAGACTTGCACACTTTCCTACACATAGCAAACCAAAACAAAACAGGTGTAGACATAAAAACCCCAGGAGAACTGTGCTCTCTGGATCCGGTAAATGTATCAATGCACTTCCATCATTATTTCATTGCCATGTTGCCATTCATTTGCAAGAAAGCACATACTCCCCTCGGAGAAGTGGAACACTTCTTTTGGAGACAAGAATTTCAAGCCAGAGGAGCACCACACATCCAAATGCTTTTGTGGACTAAACATGCTCCTAAATTTGGTGAGGAAAGTGATACAACTTTTTGCAGTTCATTCACAAATATGTTACTTGCAAAATCCCTTCAGAATATGCACATAGTAGACTACATGCACAAATTGTATAGTTTCAAAGACACAAGTGTGGCAAGTATTGTCAGTGCAATTACAAGAGCAAAGGCAAACAATACACAGGGCCGTAATTTCACCAAAATGCCAGGGGTAGCGGAAGTGACATCACACGGCCTTTGACCCCTGATGACATCACAGGAAGTGATGTCATTTGAACCCACCCCAAAGTGATATGATATCGCAGGAAGCGATGGAACGCGACCTTTCACCAGTTGACAAAACAAAAAGTGGCATCACATAGCATTGTACACTACGAAAAATACCACTATTACAAGATGGATCACCATATGTATGTATCGTTAAGATCAGTGTGTATAGGCCCCTATTACCAAATTACTGTGAATGCAAGCAGACGTCCATGACCAAATGATAGTGATGTGTTATTATATTGCACTTACGCTTAAGCACTTTATAAAGAGAAAATATACACCCAATATCACCCAACCTGTGTTGGTACTCATTTATCGACCTCAGAAGGATGAAAGGCTGAGTTGAGGCGTTTAAGAAAAGACTAAATCAGTGACTCACCCCCTGAAGTGTGTCTGAAATAAACCTCTAGTGAGTCTAGCAATTGTTGTATAGAATTCCAGAAAGACACATTATTTGGTATTCCTATTCTTTCTTATTTAGGGTCAGTGCTGAAAGTGTTAGACTTGTGGAACTCCTGTTCTTATTTTTCTTCTTTTTTTAAGGGGCCTGAACAAGAAAGACAGCCACTCCAGAAGTAAAGAGCCACATGGTGCTGTCCACAGGCCAGGAGCTTGCATTACAGAAAAAAAAATGTTTTTTTGTCATATTATTTTTTTGTTTTTTTTATAGAGGTCGCAAGGGAGACCTCAGAGGTCGCAGTTGCGACCTCTGGCGATCCCCAAATGACGTCCCTGACACTACACCAAATACTGCTTTGGTTTCCCTAAACTCGTTTCAGCAACAGGTCAAGTGAACAGCTTCATGTCTTCGCTTCGACATAGTGTGAAAGATAAATCTCCTAAGGGCACATACTGCATAAACCGAAGCATCAAAGTACATCAATGATTACAATACAATATTTACCCTCCTATGGAATGCAAATATAGATGTACAGTATATTACAGACAATTCCACTGCAGTTGCACAATATGTCACAGTTTACTTAAACAAAGCAGAGAAAACAGAGAAAACACTGTCACAGAAATTGCACAGCTTTGGCATAAAAATGCTGTCCCATAAAGAATGTGGCAGCTACAAAGCAGCAGACTGTTTAACTGGCACCACCTTACATGGAGAATCTGAAAACATAGTGTGGCTAAGCCTTGGTCCTGTTGCATCCAGAAAAAGAGTTCTGAAATCATACGATGACATACAAAGAATAGCCAAAAACAATCCCAACAGTCAGGACATTTTGAAAAACAACTTATTAGACACATACAACCCAAACAGGAGTGTTACATTAGAAACCATGTGCCTGTATCACATAACCCAAAACTTCTCATAGAAAAATAACATTAAACCAGATGACAAAAAAGTTAGATATGGAGTCGAAAGTTATGAAGACAGCCTGGTGAAACTCACCAAATGCAGCCTGATCAATCATATGAAATTATCATTGAAAACTCCTCAACACAAATAACTATACTACATGGCTTTACTTCAACTTTTCAAACCATGGAGAAAAGAGGAAGAGATATTAGGCACCCACGCCCCATAGGAAGATGCTTTCAATGCAACTGAAAGTACCTTCACAGATATGAACTATACACAGTACAAAACAATATTGGACAATGAACGCCAACAGGGAGAAGAACTTCAAGCACAACTAAATGTAGGCACTTCTGAGAGCAGTGAACCTTCTGTAACAGGAAGAAAGGCACCACTTGAACAGCTACTCATACAAAATGAGGCAGAATTAGCTATGACAGAAGTAAAGGCCACCATGTGTCACTATGATCAATCTGCAGAAGAGTTTGCTGTACTAAAATACCAACTAAACAATGAGCAGCATACCATTTTCCTGGAAGTAATTAAACACATTGAACATGGTATACAGTACAAAACTAAAACTTGTACCTTTGACAACTACAAACCTATACTGCTATATGTAAGTGGTGAAGCTGGAGCAGGGAAAACATTCTTAATACAAATGATCAGTAAATTCCTCCAACAATTAACAAACAGAAGCCTTTCAGCTGTTGTAACCTCCCCCACAGGTTTACCTGCCTACAACATAGGTGATGTCACTTTACACCGATTGCTATTGCTTCCAGTAGAACACCAAAATAAATGAGATTACTACAAACTTTCGGCAGAAGCTGCTACGGAGGTACGCAGAGTTTTGAAACAAATGAAACTGTTCCTAATAGATGAGGTGAGCATGTTTTCCAACCTAATGTTTGCTTTGATTCACCTCTGATTGCAAGAGGGCCTCAAAACAGACTAGGCAGAACTCTTTGCTGGAAAACATGTGATTGTTTTTGGAGAACTCCCTCAATTAACACCAGTGAAAGGCGAACCTATCTTTGCAACTCTAGGACACAAACAGTGCCGCAAAAGTCTTAGAAGCATCGGGAATGTAAATCTCTGGCAACATTTCCAATACAGAGAACTAACTGAAAACATGTGTCAGTCTGCAGACCTCACCTACCACCAACATTTTAAAACAAATACTGATTGGTGTACTATCAAAGGATGTGCAGTCTACCCTAAATACCAGACACATATATGAGCAATATGGGAATAACACACGTGTTACTGCTGTCATGGAGCAATTAGCTAACACAAATCTGAGCTGTATGGCCTTAATGCCAGCTCTAGCAAGTTATGCACAATTCAATATAACAATGCTGAAAAAATGAATGTAACCACTAGTGGAAATTCACTCCACAGACAAACTGGACGTACAGGGCATGACAATACCAATGTGTCAACAAGCCATAGCACGACTAAAAGTCTTAGAAAACTCGATATCCAACACATCTGGTTTGGAGAAAATGTTAACATTATGCGTTATCTGTGGAGGAATGCTAAAGCGAAACCTTGGTGTAGAGCAAGGTTTAGTTAATGGAGCCCCTGGAACAGTTGTTGGCTTTCAATCATACCCACGTGACAACAGCATTCAGTTTGTCAACGTCCAGTTTGACAAACTTTCAGAAGTTAAAATAATAGGACACACAACAGCGTGATTCCTTCTTTTCAAAGACATGTATGTACGCAGAGAACAGTTTTCTCTGCCTCTAGCTTATGCAGTGACTATTCATAAATCGCAAGGTCTAACCTTAGATAAAATGCAATTGAGGGTGGGTTCGTTTTTGAGGGTCATCCTCTTAGGCGTTGCGCCTTTTTAGATGTGCAATTTGCAGGTTTTGCGTCGATGTGAAAGCAAGAATGGAGGAACCTCTACCCCACCTCCGAGGTTTTAATTGAATTTTTAAGGGGTTTTTACACAATGACAGTGCCACACTTGTTAGTTGTTGAGTTACAAGATTCTAATTTTGAATAATGAAACAACTTAGAGTAGAAGTTTGAATCATAATAGGGCATCATTTACATCTACATATTTGGAACACTAACATGAATGTGATTATGGATATGGCCTGTTTTGAGAAAGGCTTGTTGTGAGCTGAAACACGTGTCAATTAAAAAGGGCTCTCTCAAGGGTGATTTATGATTCAAAATGTGGAAATATATCAAAATACCAGCAGGAGTGCACAACCTTCCAAGCGTACCCTATTCAACAGGACACTGTAAATAGTTAGAATACGCCAACTGGTATCTACTGCAGTATTACTTACAGCAGTGACACAGGCCAGCTCATCCTTCATCAACCACTGTGCTACAAACATATCCTCAAACTCTTTCAAAGTATGAACAGTTACATTATGTCAGCAGGTGCGTAACTGCACTCACAATTCAGCAGTAGCACAGAGCAATAGCATTATACTTGGAAAACAACAGCAAACAAATGCATAAATAAACAGTGCTAACACAAGGACACAGGTAAACGGTTCCAATACACCAACTGCCATACAACTGCAACTATAGTAGGAACACGTACAAAACAGAAGTCGTACACCATTGTGATTCCTGATACTACAACAATGCACCTTACACAGTGCTATAATGAGTGCAAACGGTACTGTAATGGACTGTGGAAGGTAATAGCAAATTGATATGCATGTTTTTTTTTAATCCAGCATGGATGTTTTTTTTTTTCCCACAGACTCCCCACAGACCCAATGATTATGCAAATGAAAACAGGAACTGTGCCCCTTGCACAGTGCACTTATTTAATGCATAGTACTTATGAAGTACTTATTATGAGGATCCACAAAGTCTAAAAATGTCTGCAACATAATGAACTGCAAAAGAATAACATACCTGCTCTAACATGTTATATTCGCTTTTTCTACAGATAATAAAGGAACAATTACTACATTTCACATCCCATACACAAAAAACTGAACACACCCTTCACAATAGAAACAGTAAGTATGAAATTATAGGTGTTATACCTCTTCATAATCCACGAAGGGTAATGTGTCCACATTTTTCTACAAACCATGTACAAATCCCACAATGTTCAATGTAGAGCTACATGACATTGTGCCCCCAGCCTACACACTTCTCTACACAATGTACAGTGTACAGGTTCCAGCCATTCAGTCAATATTGCACACCCTGGCCACAACTACCACTGCATTGTACAACCGTGCATGCAAAGATAGAAACTATATGAGTAACTTCTTCTGGGATATCATCTGATGATCCTCTGCGCTCTATGTTCCTTTTGTTTTTATGAAAAGGTGTTGCATGCGTATGAATGCAAAAAACAGAGACATGAGTCCTTCTGTTTATATAAAGTCATGGTCAATAATCATTACGAATTGACACTACAAATGAAATGTGATGATGTGCTGGTATTGGAAACCATGATATGTGGTTGGGCATATAGCACTGAATGTGTACCGATTATATTTTTTAATGAATAATCCGAAATAACGTAATGTACTATTATGCTAACACACACGTTATACTTGCAGAATTATGATTATCTTCTATTTTATATTTTGTATTTTTATGGTGGCATTTGACACTTTATTTTGGAAAAATTGCATTGATTAATCAGGTTTATTTGTGGTTTGCCCTGATATAGGGTATGCCAAAACACGTGTTATCACAGAGGGCCAACCGTAATATTTAAATACTGCTCAATAATACAAATTTGGGTTTGATTGAACTTCCATTTGCATCATGTTGATATTTTGTTGTGGTGTATGACCAAGTGTGAAGAAATGTTTCAATGCATGCAAAGATGTATGCACTCACCACAAACCCAACACATAACACAGCCACCTACCGCTTAGACACTTTAGTTCACATTGTATTACATTACTTCCACACAATGGACAACCTCTTTCCTGAATATCCTCTTCACCTAAGCCTGTAATAAATGGACACATTCAATGCAATATAGTACAGTAACCTACTAAATAATGTGCACATTCTCAACAACCCAAACAGAAAAATGCATCCATATATGTTATGGAACTGTGCCATTTGCTATAAGATTTCCCTCCTTCCATGCCACTTTCACTGTTTACGGCATTAGTTCATCTTTCTTGGTATGTACACCATTTCCCTAGAACATATAGAACACAGAAAGAATACAGTGCAGCAGATGGTGCAGAACTCGGCAACCATATTGTAAATTGCGCAGTACTCCTCAATTTCAAACTTCTGCTTCTCTTCTTTAATTTGTAATGGAGACAGAATTTGAAAACCACACCCCCCTGACAATGTTTGAAGGTGTTAAATAATTCCATTTCTTTGATGAACGAGAGGCCCAAATATCTTTGTGCAGCAAGACATCAAACTGCGTAAGATGGCCCTGCCACCAACCTATGTGCAGCCATCGCACACACAGCCATCGTACACCATTGCTTCGTATTACACTACACATATAAATAGTACATAGGGCTTCTTACTTTACATTTATGTATTTTGTCATCTGTACATTCAGTACAGCAGGAGTAAGACACCATCATCTCTCCATGTATGTCATACTAGCTGCAATGTAACCACACTGCCACCTTTTGGAAAAGCATGGTAAAATCGAAATACGTTGCGGCCAGTTTATTTATTTTTTTGCTGCATGATCTCCGGAAACCAAAATCTAACATACCTCTCTACCAACAGGACAAATGCTCATTGTAAAACAGCCTTGATTGGGATGCATGTTTTGCTCCAAGGACAGACATTGAAAGAAATGTGAAAAACAAATTATTGATAACGTACATTATAGTGGCTGTGGACATGTTCCGCAAAAGTAGTCTGCAACTGTTGAGTATGCTGCACAGAGCAATTACCTGTCACACAGTATAAATATGAAATTTGCAGAACTTCTGTAAGGACAACTTTACCGTACATGTGTAGTGGGATTACAATGTAGTAGGACACAGGTCACTATGCATAATTATGAAGTTACCAGACCGTACAGGTTGTCCGTGTACACTGTACGGTGGTTTGGAACAGCATTGGTCATGCTGTGTTACAGTGCCATGTCTCCACCATTCTGCGTAAAAGGCAGATAGGAATGTTCTTTCTTTACTTGACACAGTTCCCCAGTCCATGCAAAAGTATGATATGATATAAAAGGTTATTTATAACATAGGTAATACCCAGAGGTTTCTAAGTGCGTACCCGGGGATCAAACCTGTCCTGCTGCGTGTCGTCTTGTTTCCAAATCGAGCATGTTGCCCCTAAGCTATCCTCCCAAAACAAGTATACATAAAATGCTACACTGACAGTGAACACAACTTGTGCACTGAAACAGCACACAATATCATCAATACTGTGCTGCTGCATTGCTTATATTATCCTTACAATCACCTTTCAAACACTTAAGAGTTGTACGCGCCTTCATTGTATTGAAATTAATAATCACCAGATGTCCATATAGCAGACGACCGGCACACAAACGTCGACATGTAATATAGTAGTGTTGCATGTGTTAGAAAAACAGCTCCTGCATAGTCCCACAATCGGGGTGGAATCCTGTGAAGATTTCTTTTTTAAAATCTTTATTTAGACACACACAGAGAAAATGTGCCGTGATTTTGACGGCACTCCCTGCCACTGATATATTTTGCGAAATGCAAACACATAAAAGGACGGGGTGTTAACAATGCTTGAAAGATAAATCGCAGGTGTGTAACAGTACAATAAGAGTGACACCTACAAAACAGAGAGGAAGGCAGTGGGTGACCATATGACGCTACACCATAACACACAGTAAGTCACCCAAAGTTCCATGAGCCGCCCTCCTAGTGGCCGTTTATGACATGCTGCCCGTAGAACCTTGTTCTTTACGCTTCCACTGAGAATGGCTACTTAAATTTATTCGTATACCTGTTTCTTCGCAGATACCTGGCACCTTACTGCCCGTGCCAAACCTTCCACCCCCATCAGATGGGTGGTGGAGCAAGCATTGCAAAATTACCATAAGCGGTGGGTTTTCGCTCATTGTTATCTGGGATGACCACGACGGCCATGTATGTTCATTTGTGTTTCTGGCAATAACAAGCAACCTGCCAACCTTTACGATGTAATGGATCACAGAAACAACAGGTGGTTCCTTTCCTAAATTACATAATAATTGTATTCTCCCACACAAACCACCAAGGACCACAAAGTAATCCTTTTACTACTTTGCCAGATGACAAAAGAAGTGCAGAAATGCACAGACAGCATTCTATGCTGGAATGTATCCACTAAATGATGAAAGCAGTGGTTGACAACATCTTAGACTTTCTTGTGAACATTGTACACAAAATAAAACCACTTCCAACCATACATAGTGGTGTGAGTGAATTATTCACATAGTCTCTGAGCAACTACTGTATACAAGCAGCACACTGCGACTGTATGCTATGTGGGGGCATGTCTGCTGTAGCTTCTCTTTATGTAGCACATTTTCGGACCTACCTCCCCACTTGACAGGTTCAGCGACACTGGGCATGTACGCTATGAAAATACCTGAAATACACGGTTTCCGCAACTGCTGTCAACAACTAATGTCAGCTACAAAGGTCAATATGGTGATGTAATGCACCCACATGTAAATGTAGTGCAACGCATGCACGCATAACAAAAGCACAAAATTGCAACGCCAACCGCATTCTTTGTGCATCTTAAAAAGTACACAATAGAAAGCTAATATTAGCTCATACTTGCCAACGCTACCAATTCCTGCGGTACGCTACTGCATTTCAAGCAGTCCTACCACCTACAGATTTTTCTATCTAAACCTACCGATTTATGGCTCCAGCACGGATGCCGCCTGAGGCCCAGTGAGAGCAAGTAGCAGCATCCTCCAGTGTACGATGGACGTGTTAAATGACCCATTAATTTGATTGATGAGCTGCTTGCCCTTCCATGAACCGTGAAAATGATACACCGTCTCTGCACTGAGCACAGCGAGGTGTGCCTGTGGTTTGTAGAGCTGGGGAAAAGATTTCCCTGCAAATCAGTGTTGTAAGTGAGCGGGAGCAGCTAGGAGCGGTGCTCCACTACTTTTTTAAATTAAGTTTTACTGGTCCTATACTTTTGTTTGAAAAAGAAACCATTTTAGAATGGTTTTGTTTTAACATAAAAGTGTAGGAAGAACTTGAAACATGCACTTTCTGTGCACTGCACGGAACGTTCCCTTAAACAACTGATGCATGTGTTTGGGGGTTTGTATTGTGTGTGAGAGGGGGCATGTTGATGAGGTTTGTGGGGGATCAGTGAAGGCCAGCAGGGAACACACTTCCACTACTTCTTTTCGTACACTGCGCCCACTGCTTCAAGTGTGCCAGTCTGTAGTCAGTATGCACAATAGCATCGCTTTTGCTACTTTCTTACTTACATACAACTAAATGTATAAACAAGTAAGTAAACAGCATAGTCATCAGATCTGTAATAATGTCAGTGTGCTTTGAAAGGTACTGCGGCCGCGTGGGGCTACCTTGATAGTTATCTTCTTGCTCCACATAATAAAGCTGTGTATCTTGTTGTTCAAAGCAATCTTCTATTTCAGAATGTAGTCATCTCCGTGAATGCTAGAGGTACGGAAAATGGCATGCTAGCAAGTGACCATACTTTGCCATTGATCCACATATTGCTATATTAGAACACTTACAATTATCATTTCTTTGGCGTAACAGATGTCATACAGTATGCTGCAGTGCAATGTCTGCAAAAAACCCGTTGGCCGTGTTCACAGATGCAGACATATAGCAGCGCCATTCAACACAAACTTTGTGAATAGTGTATCAGACGTTGGATGTATAGATTGGATTCGGTATTGTACTGTTACTAGCAACCTGTTTCCGGTTGCCTTATTGACAGGCAAAAAGCAGCCAATAGAAAGGATATTGGGGGCGAGGTAATCTCATGGGCTTCCATTCTCAATGCGTGTCCAAATCCCTGCCCTCGCTTTGTAGTACCTATTGTAATTGCCTGCTAGCAAAATTATGTACACCACTATAATGTTGAATTATTGACACACTTTACATTCACTGTTCAATTTTGCAGGCCCCCCCCCCCAAAAAGTGGAAAAGTGAAGTAAGAAAGCGTATGTTTTGGGACAGATTTGTTTACATAACAGAGCGCTCTAAAATCGACTGGAAAAGTACATTTGGCTTCAGACATGGAAAGCGATAGAACAATAACACCACATACACTCATTTTTTTAACAAGTGTAAAAATATTCCAGGAACCTGCTTACGTAATGTCAGACAGTACTTTTCTTTAAACTCCTCTTAGTTTTTAATCAGAACTTTGAGGGCGATTCCTTGACATTCTCCACGGTTAAAGTGACTTGCTTAAAATTGACTTTCCACTGCCGACACACACGCTGATTCATGGAACTGTGCAAAGTGTATTATTGCAGTGTAAACTCAGTACAAAGTCATTCAGTACAGCAAAAATAACCACGTGCACGGACGTTCAACTGTGCAAATGTTCCATGATTCGAACCTTTGGTGTATTGTAGTGTTTGTTCACTGTCACTATCACTATTGTGATGCTTTCTGTGACACTTTCCCCATGCTCTGTCCTGGTCAGTTGCTCAGCAGGAAAGGGTTTGTACATGAGGGACACATTACAGTGGATATTTTTTGTTTCCCTTTAAAAAAAACATAGACCACAAAAGTAAAATGACAACAGAAAACCAACAAAGCATGCTTTACTATGTGTTTGTTATCAATTTTGTAATGCAATGCTTTCCAGCTTCAGGGCACAGTAACAACGATTCTGTCTTGTAAATCAATTTCTTAAAATTGTTTCACATAGAATACAATGCCGTGCAAGTGTGCAACATTGGTCCTTCAGGTGTTTTGGACTCCAGCACCCATATGCCCTAGCTGTCACTGACAATGCAAAGGGATAATGAAATTTGTAGTCCAAAACATCTGAAGATCCAAACGGTGAAGCCTCCTGTAGTAGCGCAGGCCACAAACATCCTGTGCATCTCAGAGCTGCCTGTCCAAGCTCTTCCGTGAATACTGTTTGTCCATGAATACTGTATGTTCAGAACACCTAACCAGTGCTATCTCTCAGTACAGCACCAGGGCCTTTCCACTCTTTCACTTGAAAGGAGCCCTGAGCCCAAGGGGGGTGGGGTACAGCAACTGTCCCATGTTCCCAGCCAGCAGTCTCATAACACAGCAATACATTTCTCTCAATATAACCTTCGCTCATCTTCGAAGCTGCTTTTGCGGCTGTCACTTCCCTTTGTGTATGCAGAAGTGTTATCACCTCATTACCCTTTCACAGTGCAATACTTTCCAAAAAGTATTTGGCAAGTGCTGTCTCAAAGGTAGGGACAGCATCAGGTCCTTTCCACTCTTTCAGTGGAAAGTGCCCATGAGGCAGTACAGTAGCTCTCTGAGAATGTCCGGTAATTGAACATGTTCCTCTATGTAAACTGAGGACTGCCATGGCAGCAGATGAACATCAATAGGGGCCATAGCAGGGACTGTAGGCCCAAAAGAAAAGTGCACTCAGAGTTAATGGAAGGGACAGTGGAAGATGGTGCCTGGCATTTAAAAGTATACTTTTCAGAGTAAAGTGGACATTTTCTCTCCAACAACAGTGTGCTCAGTACTGCTGTACCTTCCATGGTGGGTGGTGGGGAGGAAACAATGACAGCATACTAATTTGCCTGAACAGATTTTTGTTACGAATTGTGTACCGCAAGATTATATGATGGTGTTTTTTTTTCAAACCATGTCAATAAGGCAACCATTGTACACATGTCAAATACACCTTCATTTATATGTGGGCAGCAGTGTGCATTATCCATATTTGAAATGTCTGATGGTAAGGAACACATTGAATATCACAGTATCTTACTGCACTCCCCAAGGCAATGCTGTCATCAGGGGCAAACATTACCAAATGCAAATGGTGGCATATCTCTCCATAAAGGCCAACAAGTGCAATAAAGTGCAGCACATTCCAGTCCACACATTTCTAGTCACCTCTGGTTCTGTATAAAGTCTAAAATCTCCTCCACAACCATTCTGTAATAGCAACCACCCATAGGAGAGATGCATATTGCAAAGGGTATGCAAGGGAGTAACCTATGCTTATAAGCGCTTACCGAAACCAGCAAAGGAAAAAAAATGCACTCCATAAACCGATTAGTGAAATCCATATATCAGTTTGATAGTCTTGGCATGCATGGCTGCATTGCGTTGTGGTAGCTGTGGCCAAGGCCTAGCCTCTTGGGTGAATGCGGAGGCCTGCGGAGGCCACCGGGACAGAGGTAGGAATACACAAGACTTTACACCATAGCTTTGCCTCCAGTTTAGCCCAGTGTGTACAATCTTCTCTCGTCTGTTCACCAAAAGTGAGCTGCATTACAATTTGCTTTCTGAATAATTTCATCATTGGCAGGAAGGAGTACCTTCCAAAGTTAAAGTCAAATTTAATTAACTGGGAAATTGCTGCCACACATCTTGAACATATATCAGCATCCAGGGCATTCCTACTTGTTCCATCATAAATAGCAGAACCAGATAGTTAAAGTTGACAACACCTCCAACGCTTGTCCTTTGATGTTCCACCCAAATGATTTCCACTTACACTTTCTCCTCTTCAGTACCAAGATTTTTGATTTCATGTTGTTAATCTTAAGATCCCGCTGGCTAAGAAACTCTTCCACTGCCTGCAGGGCTCTTTGCACCACCATGGGAGTCCTATCACATTGTCATCAGCATATGTGAAATGTTTCACCTTTCCACAAGATTGCCCTGTTAACATGGTAAAAAGCTTTTCTGATGCCAGGTATACAGGTCTCCCTTGTTCCTTTGCTTGGCCCGACAGTAGTGGCAGGACAAAGATATTCAAAGTTCTCCTTACTTCTTTCTTGAACCCAGCCAGGCATGAGTATAAGCAATTTGCTCTTCCTGTCCATAATTGTAGTTCTCTCAGAATTATTGTAGCCAAGATTTTATTGGATGCATCCAGTAAAGAAATTGGAATATACTGCGTTGGGGATGATCTGTCAACTCCCTTAAATATTAGGACTATGAAGGCCGCACATCATGAGTCCGGGAGCCTGCTCCCTAATAGTATATTCTTGAACAATAGTGACAGTAATTGTGCCCACAATAGAACATTTGAGTTAAGAGTCAAATTTGAAAGTCCATCAGGCCCCGGGGCATTTTACTTTTTACTTGATTTTATCAACAGGGCGATGTCATCCATGTCCCAGCCGAATACCCCTTGTCAGCTATGGTCTAAGAATCAGCTGCTTCCAGTGTTGTCTGGCACAACATTCGCCTCCCTGAACTATTTCCTCCATTCCCACTCTGATATTGCTTGGGTTTGCAGATATTGGTCAGTTCCTCTAGGCTTTATTAACTACCAAAATCTTGTGGTATCTTTTCCAAGAATGCAACTCAACCTTGTCTCTGTGTCATTGATCCCCATGAGAAATGAATGGTCCTTTAGCCAGTGTTTATATTTCTGTTTTATGGTGCAGACATCAATGTGCTCTCCTAGATGCTTCTTCCTCTCTGCATCCCTTCATTCTTGGTACATCTGCCTTTTACACGCCCTCACCAAAAGATTGAAAGCATGTTTGAAGCCCACCCTCCTAAGTGCATTTTCCAAGTGCCTCGCTGGCACTAGACTCCCCAGAACCAATGAGATGCAGGGGGCGAAGCCATCAGGAGAGCACATGACCTCCACCCTGAATAGAAGAGATTCAGGATCTTTCTGTCAAAAGCCCTCAATATTTTCAGGGACCATTTAACTGTGAGGTTTCTTTGAATAATTCCCATGTTCAGAGGTTTAGCCACACTTTGTTTCAACCAGGAGATCATCAATTCACAATAGACCATAGAATGATCTCTCAAGTCTGCATGGTTGATCTACATGGTTCCTCCTTTCTGGAACAGACCTGCAGACATGAAAATGTAGTCTAGGGTGGAATTCTGCAGACCATTCTGTCAAGTAAACCTCGGGGGCCCATTGCCTGAAGAATTTCTGTTTAACGGTGAAAGGCCCCATGCATCTAACTCCTATCCTATCACTTGTCCCCTGTTAGGAGCTTCACCTGATTTTTTTTTCCTAATCACAGATTGATACCAGGCATCATCCAAGCATTCCACATTAAAATCCCCTACAATAACAAAGGTTTCACTCTCTTCTGGGGTTTCCCCCAGCAGTAAAAAGGAAAGAGAATGTAAAGCTTCCTCCATCTTACTAGGATCAGAACTCAAGAACACCCTCACCAACAAACACTTGTTGAAGTCCACCATTCCCTGATCCAGCCATTCAAGCTGGTGCGCTAGCATATATTTTCTTTCGAGATCCATTGTTCGTACAGTGAACCCCTGATTTTGCCTTAGGGCTGTTATTATTCCACTTCAATAACCGGAGTGTCCATCAACAGATTCTCTTGCAAACATAAAATATCATATGACACAAACAGATGTTAATTACTTACAATTTGTCACCAGTTATTACCAGCATTAAGCTAGGAATTTCAAACATCAGCGACAGGATATAGTGTCTATTAATTGGAATACTGTTCAAAGTTTCAAAAAGTTGGCTTAGGTAGAGACATGTCGCATATTCCCCCACCAACTTTTTAGCACTTTCGCTCGTTGACAATTGAGTGACACCTTTAGTTTGCCTGCCCTAAAGCTGAAGATTGGGGGCAGAAGTGGACCCTACTGCTAGGAATTTACTCTTGGGTGTGCCAGTTGCCCTTTCTTCAATCCATTGTGACAATGGCAATGGCATTTTACACTGTGTACACTCATCTGCCAGTTCAGCATGCACACTCCTTGGTCCAGAAAGTATATAGTATAGCTTCTGCTCCTTCACTAGCGCCAATTCCTCTATCACCTTGTTGATCCCCACCACTGGCTTCGAGTTCTTAGGACCTAGTAGGAGTTTAAAGGTGACGTCCCTCAATACATAAACTTTACCACCTCACCTCCTCTCAAATGGATCAGCCTTAATTGAGTTCTTAGGTCTCCACCCCTATCCACCCTGTCCACTGTGTTCTCCTCAACAGAATAGCTTGAGAGGTTACTTATATGGAAAGAGGACCTATCTGCAACTTGGATAACACTCTTGGTGCCATTCTCACCAGTCCCCGACCCCACACCTTCTAATGGACTGATAACAGACACTGCAGTCCCCTTTACTTTCTTACTTATGAAGAAATCCCTCTTCCGTTACAAGTCTGAGTCCCTGCCCTGCTCAACCTCCCTCCTCAACATTTCTACAACTGTACGTGTTTGCCTGTTGTCTTGCTTTCGGTGGATCTTGCAATTTTTTGATTTCTTTCTTTCAGCCACACTTTTTTCTTTTCTTTTTGCCCATTTACAGGCAGCAACGCCTCTTTGAAGCTACTACACAGGACTACGTCTGTCTCCTTGTGACCGCTCCCTAGAATGGATACTGGTGGCAGAGGCTCTTCTACTGCAATATGTGGAACCTCTCCCCGGGTTTTTTTGTTGTTGTTTTAATCTTCTGTTTCCATTATTATCACTACCAATTAATTCCCAGCACTGGGGGGCATCAAAGGTGGGGGTACCCCATCCTCTTGTCCCTTAGGCCCCAATTTAGGCCCATTCACACTTGATGAGGCACCTATAAAACCTTCTAGGAAGCTATCTGTACCCGTGAGCTCGTTTAGGGTTTTCCCTACCTCACATAGTTCAAAATTCAATGAATTGTAGAGCCCCTGTCAATAGAATTCAGAATTTGTGACAGTATTGGGAAGGAAAGTTCATCAACCACACAAGATACATCTCTCCCTGCCCCAATTTGATCCCCCCTGAGGGGGCTGGTTCTCGGCTGCAGGCCACACTCTATCAATGGAGTCTGAGCCTCCCACCTGTACTGTGCATCAATGGTAAAGCAAACATGATACGTGTTATTGCATGGCCAGACAGGCCTACATTAGATGTGCCAGTCGGCATTTCCTTTCTTAATATGGCATGACATTGTTCACTTGGCATCAAGGGTACTGCAAACATGATAAGTGCTATTCGCTGGCTAGCGTGGGTGAAATTGATGGTATCTCTGTGCATTTACTTTCTCACTGTGGTGTGGCATTAATTACATATTACTTGGCAAAAATGTTAAAGCTTTTATGATGTTTGTCATTACGTGGTTAGACTGGCTTACATTGTGTGCATATTTTTTTGTGTGTAATTACATGTTTGTATTTTGCATCAAGGGTAAAAGCAAACACACGTGGTTATGTGTAACACTGGCCTATGTTGTTAAGACTAGTCTGTATATCCTTTATTTGTGTATGTTGGCATTTTTGCTGGCTGGGAGTCCTTGCATGGTAGTACTGAAATATGTTGGCGTAGTCTTCACAGATCTCTGTGGGCACAGTCAGAGTTTAAATCTTTGATATAATGGCCTTGAAAATGTGAAGAAAAATGGTCCTGTGCACAGTTGATGACTTGCATCTTGTATGTGCTATCATATCATATCATCAGTCTTCTCAGACACGGATAGTGCTCTCTCCCATTCCTGTGGGGTCCAACAAGGGTTCTGTGTGCCTACATCCCTATACAAAATCTTCAGCAAACCCCAATTCAACCTCCTAGACTCCCTGGGTATCTCGTACTACTACCACATCACTTACCTGTCATAGGGGGTGCTCCTCTTCACTTACCTGGGGTAGTGGGCGCACCTATGGGTCCCGGCGCGCCCCATCCTGGCGCTGCTATCCCCGATACCGGCTGGGGGGACCGCGGTCTTCTGCGGCACTCGGCGCTTCCGGGGTTTCTGTGTCTCGGGATTTGCGCATGCGCGGAAGGCCGCGTTTTGTTCTTCGCGCATGCGCAGTCCACGAGACGCTTGGGAAGCCACAAGCTTGCTTCCCAAGCCTCGTTCTGGGCACGGCAGCACTCGGGGACAGCACAGCTTCCATTCCAAACCTCCCGGGTGCTGCCAGCCCTATTTAAGGGATGGAATCTTGAGACTCACCGCGTCTCAACGCGGTTTGTTTCCGGATCGTGTTTTTCGCTCCTGCAGCCCCCCGCTGCGTCCATTTTCTCCTTGTTGGATTCCTGTTCCTCCTGTTCCCATCTGTTTTCTTGGTTTTGGTCCTCCCTTCCCTTGGTTCCCTCAGGCTGCCTAGCTCTTCTCCTTCCCTCTCAGCCTTGCTTCTCTTCAGCCTTGCCTGCTGCCTACCCTGAGCCTTGCAGCTACAGCCTCGGACTACTCTCCTCTGATCAGCCAACTTGCCTGCTGCCTACCCTGAGCCTTGCAGCTACAGCCTCGTACTACTCTCCTCTGACCAGCCAACTTGCCTGCTGCCTTCCTTGTGCCTTGCAGTCACTGCTTTGGACTATCTACTCAGCTCAACTATTGGTCCCCAGCCGTTTCCTGGAACCTTGCTACTTCTTTTGTGGACATTAGCCTTAAATCTTCACCCCTTAGAAGTAGGTTGCAGCATACAGTCCGCAAGCACCGGCCCTCCAGACTGCCCCGGCGCCACGAGAATCAGGGAGGTGCACACTTGTGGCGTTGGGAGCTGGTCCACCCCTAGCCCTGTTGACACCAGGGAAAGGGCTGCACCGGTTTCTCGCATTACACCTTCTGCAGTCATCTGTCGGACAGCCTGGCGACCTCACCACGATCAACTACCGGAAGTTCAGGTACTCAGCGCCCTAGAGATGCCATCTTTAACAGATTGAGACGCCTACCTTCCCACTCCAAGATGGATGAGGCTCAAGAACTCCGGGAGGAGATGCGAGTTCTTCGGGCCGAAATGACAGCGCTCCGTCAAGAGAACATTGGTCTAAAACAGATGGTGTCACAATCCTCTGGGGCAGCACCTCAGGGAGAAGGAGCTATGTCCCAGACCACACCCATCAAGTTTGATGGAGATTCAAGACGTGTGGCAGAGTTTTGCAACCACTGCAGAATACATTTCCTCTTCCGAGCCTCCTATTTCAATTCTGACAAAGCCAAGATAGGATATATTCTGGGAAATTTGACTGGGAATGCCCTGACGTGGGCCGCCCCATTGGTGTCCGCCAATAGCCCCATACTCAATGACTTTGCAGCTTTTGAAAAAGCATTTTTGAAGGTTTTTCAATCACCAAATCTGGCCTCCACAGCCCAGAACCAATTGATGGATCTGAAACAAGGTTCTTGGATATAATAGCCTACATTGGTCGTTTTCGTAAATTGGCAACCGACTCCCAGTGGCCTGAGATAACCCAAAATACTTTGTTCCGAAGAGGATTGAGAGAGGAGTATAAGGACGATTTACTGCATATTCCAGAGCCAGACACCCTACAGCAATTAATTGAACAGGTTTTGCGTATAGACCACAGTTTGGCAGAACGGAGGGGTGAGAGACGAAGAGCTGAACGGATGTTCACAAGACCACCCAACGCTCAGGGCGGAAATTCCGGGTCTTCGGACACCGGTCCAGAACCCATGCAGTTGGGAGCCGTTAGGGGTCCGCTCTCTGAAGCAGAACGAAAACGCAGAAGAAGTTTAAGACTTTGTTTATACTGTGGGGCTGCTGGGCATTTCTTGGGTACTTGTCCTCTACGCCCACAAAGGAAGTCGGAAAACTAGAAGGGCTGTCGTCAGTAGGAAGGGCAACGACAGGTCCAGACTCGTACTTAGTCCTTTCCAATTCCAATTCCTTGTTCCAGCCCATGCAACCGGCTGTTCTACTGGTTGTGAAGATTAAGCTATCATGATTAGACAAAGAGGCAGAGGTTCTAGGCTTATTGGATTGTGGGGCCTCTGGAAATTACATAGATGAGACATTTGCAGTCTGTCATGGAATACCTCTGTTCGCCCGGAGAAGTGTCCTGCCCGTCGAGGTGATCGATGGGACCCCTTTATCTTCAGGCCCAATTTGTCAACAAACCATGTGCCTACATATTCAGATTAAAGAACATGGGGAAAGAATCGCCTTGGATGTCATCAGATCACCCTCCTATCCTGTGGTCTTAGGTTTGCCCTGGCTTCTTCACCATAATCCAACCATCGATTGGGGAGCTCGCACTCTGGATTTCTCCTCTGCTCATTGTCTCCAAGATTGTTGTTTGCCCGGCGTGTCAAGAAAGGAGATCTCCTCCATACCCCTCACGAGGGGTACTGGTCCTCCTGGGTTTTGCTCCTGCAGCCCCCCGCTGCGTCCATTTTCTCCTTGTTGGATTCCTGTTCCTCCTGTTCCCATCTGTTTCCTTGGTTTTTGTCCTCCCTTCCCTTGGTTCCCTCAGGCTGCCTAGCTCTTCTCCTTCCCTCTCAGCCTTGCTTCTCTTTAGCCTTGCCTGCTGCCTACCCTGAGCCTTGCAGCTACAGCCTCGGACTACTCTCCTCTGATCAGCCAACTTGCCTGCTGCCTACCCTGAGCCTTGCAGCTACAGCCTCGGACTACTCTCCTCTGACCAGCCAACTTGCCTGCTGCCTTCCTTGTGCCTTGCAGTCACTGCTTTGGACTATCTACTCAGCTCAACTATTGGTCCCCAGCCGTTTCCTGGAACCTTGCTACTTCTTTTGTGGACATTAGCCTTAAATCTTCAGCCTACTTTTGGGGACCCCTTAGAAGTAGGTTCCAGCATACAGGCCGCAAGCACCGGCCCTCCAGACTGCCCCGGCGCCACGAGAATCAGGGAGGTGCACACTTGTGGCGTTGGGAGCTGGTCCACCCCTAGCCCTGTTGACACCAGGGAAAGGGCTGCACCGATTTCTCGCATTACACCTTCTGCAGTCATCTGTCGGACAGCCTGGCGACCTCACCACGATCAACTACCGGAAGTTCAGGTACTCAGCGCCCTAGAGATGCCATCTTTAACAGATTGAGACGCCTACCTTCCCACTCCGAGATGGATGAGGCTCAAGAACTCCGGGAGGAGATGCGAGTTCTTCGGGCCGAAATGACAGCGCTCCGTCAAGAGAACATTGGTCTAAGACAGATGGTGTCACAATCCTCTGGGGCAGCACCTCAGGGAGAAGGAGCTATGTCCCAGACCACACCCATCAAGTTTGATGGAGATTCAAGACGTGTGGCAGAGTTTTTCAACCACTGCAGAATACATTTCCTCTTCAGAGCCTCCTATTTCAATTCTGACAAAGCCAAGATAGGATATATTCTGGGAAATTTGACTGGGAATGCCCTGACGTGGGCCGCCCCATTGGTGTCCGCCAATAGCCCCATACTCAATGACTTTGCAGCTTTTGAAAAAGCATTTTTGGAGGTTTTTCAATCACCAAATCTGGCCTCCACAGCCCAGAACCAATTGATGGATCTGAAACAAGGTTCTTGGATATAATAGCCTACATTGGTCGTTTTCGTCAATTGGCAACCGACTCCCAGTGGCCTGAGATAACCCAAAAGACTTTGTTCCGAAGAGGATTGAGAGAGGAGTATAAGGACGATTTACTGCATATTCCAGAGCCAGACACCCTACAGCAATTAATTGAACAGGTTTTGCGTATAGACCACAGATTGGCAGAACGGAGGGGTGAGAGACAAAGAGCTGAACGGATGTTCACAAGACCACCCAACGCTCAGGGCGGAAATTCCGGGTCTTCGGACCCCGGTCCAGAACCCATGCAGTTGGGAGCCGTTAGGGGTCCGCTCTCTGAAGCAGAACGAAAACGCAGAAGAAGTTTAAGACTTTGTTTATACTGTGGGGCTGCTGGGCATTTCTTGGGTACCTGTCCTCTACGCCCACAAAGGAAGTCGGAAAACTAGAAGGCCTGTCGTCAGTAGGAAGGGCAACGACAGGTCCAGACTCGTACTTAGTCCTTTCCAATTCCAATTCCTTGTTCCAGCCCATGCAACCGGCTGTTCTACTGGTTGTGAAGATCAAGCTATCACGATTAGACAAAGAGGCAGAGGTTCTAGGCTTATTGGATTGTGGGGCCTCTGGAAATTACATAGATGAGACATTTGCAGTCTGTCATGGAATACCTCTGTTCGCCCGGAGAAGTGTCCTGCCCGTCGAGGTGAACGATGGGAGCCCTTTATCTTCAGGCCCAATTTGTCAACAAACCATGTGCCTACATATTCAGATTAAAGAACATGGGGAAAGAATCGCCTTGGATGTCATCAGATCACCCTCCTATTCTGTGGTATTAGGTTTGCCCTGGCTTCTTCACCATAATCCAACCATCGATTGGGGAGCTCGCACTCTGGATTTCTCCTCTGCTCATTGTCTCCAAGATTGTTGTTTGCCCGGCGTGTCAAGAAAGGAGATCTCCATACCCCTCACGAGGGGTACTGGTCCTCCTGGGTTTTGTTCCCTGTCGTCTGTCCCACAGGAATACGCCGAATTTCAAACCGTGTTTTCTGAACCTGAAGACATACCACTGCCTCCTCATCGAATTTTTGACTGTTCTATAGAACTGGTACCTGGTTCTGTGATACCTCATGGGAAGGTATATGCCTTGTCCCTTACTGAGAAGACAGTCCTTCAAGAATACTTGTCAGACTGCATCAGGAAGGGATACATTGCTCCCTCAAAGTCACCAGCTGGTTTCCCGCTATTTTTTGTGAAAAAAAAGGAAGGAACCCTACGACCCTGTATCGACTATCGTCAGTTAAACGATATCACACGAAAAGATAGATATCCATTGCCTTTAATTCGGAGCATCATGGAATCCCTTCGAGCTGCCCAGGTTTTCACCAAGTTGGATCTGCGGGGCGCTTATCATTTAATTCGAATTAAAGAAGGAGATGAATGGAAGACGGCTTTAAGACCCCTTTCGGGCATTACGAATACCGGGTCATGCCATTCGGGTTATGTAATGCCCCGGCTGTTTTTCAGCATTTCATGGACAACATCTTTGGCGACTTAATCGGGATATCAGTTTGGGTGTACCTTGATGATATTCTCATTTTCTCTGTCTCCCTGAAGCAACATGTGGAACATGTCCGAGAGGTGCTTCGACGTTTGTCCCAGAACCAACTGTACGTTAAGGCTGAGAAGTGTTCTTTTCATCAGAAGAGAATGGAATTTCTGGGTTACGTGATCAGTGGCACAGGAATCTTCATGGATCCAGCCAAGGTACAAGCCATTCAGGACTGGACTCAACCTTCCGATCTGAAGTCCCTTCAACGATTCTTGGGATTTGCCAACTTTTATCGGCAATTTATACCCCACTTTTGTCAACTCACGGTTCCCTTGACTCAATTAACCAGCAGTAAAGCTCCCTTTCTTTGGAATTCACTGGCCACCAAGGCTTTTAACATCTTGAAACAAGCCTTTAGCACTGCTCCCATTTTGCGTCATCCAAATGATGAAATGCCGTACATTGTGGAGGCCGACGCCTCCGATTTTGCTGTTGGTGCTGTCCTCTTGCAGAAGGAACCTGAAACTGATTTGGAACACCCTGTGGCATATTTTTCTCGCAAGTTCACTCCTGGCGGACGAAATTACACAGTGATCGAAAAGGAATTGTTGGCCATAAAGGCTGCATTTGAAGAGTGGAGGCATCATCTTCTTGGGGGCCGACATTCTGTGGAAGTACGTACTGATCACTGAAATCTACAGTATTTGAAGTCTCTTCAGTGCCGAACCTCTCGTCAAGCCCGATGGGCCTTCTTTTTCTCTCACTATGACTTCCATATTACGTACATCCCCAGTGCTCAGAACTTAAAGGCCGATGCCTTGTCTCGATCCTTGGATATAGACGCGAGAAGTCAGTACAGGGATGAGCCACTAATATCCCCACAGCATTTTCTGTTCACACTTTCACCTTATCTTCAGAAGATTCTACAGGACACAAGTTCTGATCCTGCTCGGGAAGGCCTCCTGAGGCATTCGCAGGTTACTGAAGATAACGGGCTGCTTTTCTTCCAGAACAGGCTATATATCCCCACCACCTCACTTCGGACTCTTGTGCTTCATGGGTTTCACGACTCCCGAGTGGGTGGCCATTGTGGAGTGAGAGCAACTCGAGAATTGATATCTAGACAGTTCTGGTGGCCTGGCTGGGCCGATGATGTTGACCGTTATGTTAAGAGCTGTCCTGTGTGTGCTCAGGTGAAGACTCCTAGGAAGAGCCCCCTGGGATTGCTTCATCCCACTGAGATTCCTCCTTATCCATGGCACACCATTGCGGTTGATTTCATTGTGGAACTCCCTCCATCAGAAGGATATACCTGTATCATGGTCGTAGTGGACTGTTTTTCTAAGGCGGCCCATTTTGTTCCATTTTTCAAGATACCCACTGCTTCGCAGATGGCGTTGGCATTTCTTCAGGAGATAGGCTACACGGATTACCGGAAAAGATCATATCGGACCGAGGGTCTCAGTTTTTGTCATCTTTCTGGCGCCAATTGTGTAGCCATCTCGGCATTCATCGCGCACTCAGTTCTGGTTATCATCCTCACACCAACGGCCAGACAGAAAGGACTAACCAGACTCTGGCACAGTACGTTCGCTGTTTTACCAATGACACTCAATCTAACTGGAAGTCGCATCTGGTTTTTGCTGAGGTCTCCTACAACAACACGGTTCATTCTGCTACTGGCCTGAGTCCGTTTTTCTGTTTGTCTGGTTTGCATCCTAGACTGGTGCCCTTTTGTCCCGTACTTTCTCGTGCGGTTCCCTCTGCTGATCAGCTCGTCACTTCCATCCAGGATCAACACTCCTGGCACGCAGTACCTTAGCGGAGGCACAGGCACAGATGAAGCGACAGGTTGATAAGGGGAGGACCCCGGAACCCGCTTTCCAGGTAGGGGATTTGGTTTGGTTGTCCTCCAAGAATCTTCCCATACGTAATTTGCCCACCAAATTGGCTCCCCGATATTTTGGCCCATTCAGGATTACTAGGCGCCTGTCTGCTGTAGCATTTTGTTTGCAGTTGCGTCAGACATGGCGGGTGCATCCAGTTTTCCATGTCTCCCTTTAGAAGCCATACGTGGTTGACACTTTTGGCCGGTCTTCCCCTCGTCCCGCACCTGTTGATGTCCGGGGGTCCCCTGAATTTGAGGTACAGGAGATTTGCGATTCACGCTTAAGGCGAGGGGTTCTCCAGTACTTGGTGGACTGGAAAGGCTACCCCGCCTGTGATCGTACTTGGGAACCACGTAGTTATGTGCATGCTCCCGGCTTGGTCCGTGAATTCTATCACCGCTTTCCTTGGAAACCTGGGGCTCCTGGCCTTTCTGTGAGTGGGCAAAGTGTTCCCACATCACTTACCTGTCATAGGGGGTGCTCCTCTTCTCTTACCTGGGGTAGGGGGCGCACCTATGGGTCCCGGCGCGCCCCACCCTGGTGCTGCTATCCCCGATACCGGCTGGGGGGACCGCGGTCTTCTGCGGCACTCGGCGCTTCCGGGGTTTCTGTGTCGCGGGATTCGCGCATGCGCGGAAGGTCGCGTTTTGTTCTTCGTGCATGCGCAGTCCACGAGACGCTTGGGAAGCCACAAGCTTGCTTCCCAAGCCTCGTTCTGGGCACGGCAGCACTCGGGGACAGCACCGCTTGCGTTCCAAGCCTCCCGGGTGCTGCCAGCCCTATTTAAGGGATGGAATCTTGAGACTCACCGCGTCTCAACGCGGTTTGTTTCCGGATCGTGTTTTTCGCTCCTGCAGCCCCCCGCTGTGTCCATTTTCTCCTTGTTGGATTGCTGTTCCTCCTGTTCCCATCTGTTTCCTTGGTTTTGGTCCTCCCTTCCCTTGGTTCCGTCAGGCTGCCTAGCTCTTCTCCTTCCCTCTCAGCCTTGCTTCTCTTCAGCCTTGCCTGCTGCCTACCCTGAGCCTTGCAGCTACAGCCTCAGACTACTCTCCTCTGATCAGGCAACTTGCCTGCTGCCTACCCTGAGCCTTGCAGCTACAGCCTCGGACTACACTCCTCTGACCAGCCAACTTGCCTGCTGCCTTCCTTGTGCCTTGCAGTCACTGCTTTGGACTATCTACTCAGCTCAACTATTGGTCCCCAGCCGTTTCCTGGAACCTTGCTACTTCTTTTGTGGACATTAGCCTTAAATCTTCAGCCTACTTTTGGGGACCCCTTAGAAGTAGGTTCCAGCATACAGTCCGCAAGCACCGGCCCTCCAGACTGCCCCGGCGCCACGAGAATCAGGGAGGTGCACACTTGTGGCGTTGGGAGCTGGCCCACCCCTAGCCCTGTTGACACCAGGGAAAGGGCTGCACCGGTTTCTCGCGTTACACCTTCTGCAGTCATCTGTCGGACAGCCTGGCGACCTCACCACGATCAACTACC
This sequence comes from Ambystoma mexicanum, assembly GCF_040938575.1. Lineage (NCBI taxonomy): Eukaryota > Metazoa > Chordata > Amphibia > Caudata > Ambystomatidae > Ambystoma > Ambystoma mexicanum. The sequence goes on from NC_090927.1 coordinate 331,215,499, forward strand.
GGAAGTTCAGGTGCTCAGCGCCCTAGAGACGCCATCTTTAACACGTACACCAACTACGCTGATGACATTCAAATCCTCCTCCCCCTAACTGGTTCCCACCCAGAGGACACCCTGACCATCAACAAAATCTACTCCACCATCCAAACTTGGATGACAACTAATCATTTAGGCCTCAACGATGAGAAAACAGAGATTTTGTTTGTAGGCACACCCACCTTGCTCAAAAGGCTAGAAGGGGAATTCACCTCCTTCCTCATTGGTGATATCCAGATTCTAATATCTACCTCAGTAAAAACCCTGAAGGTTCATCTTGATACTACCCTCAACTTCACCAAGCAAGTGAATGCAATCACCTCCTCGACAGCCTACACAATGAAACTCATTACCACAGCCAGACACTTCCTCTTCCCAGCAAGCTGCCTAATCATCGCAAGAGCTATCATTGGAGCAAGACTTGACTATTGTAATGTCCTCCTCGCTGGTACTTCGCAACGTAATCTGGACAAAGTCCAGGTCATAGAAACAATGCTCTTCGAGTAGCATTGAATATATCCAAAAGAGAACACATCGCTGACACCAGGAAAAAAGTCCACTGGCTGCCTATCCGGGAATGGATCTTATTTAAAACTTTCTCCATCATTCACAAATGCCTCTCTAACACTGCGCCACAGTACTTATGCCAAATGACTGAAAGATCCGCTTGCACGAGACCAGTAAGGACAATTTATGCCAACCGACTAAAGATGGTGAAGAGAAAAAGGTCAAGAGGTCAAGAGGAGCAGGTTTCAGCTTCCATTCAGTCGCAGTGAAAAACATTGGAACTCCCTTACGCCTGAACTGAGAGCAGAGAGCTCCTACTTTCCCTTCGGAAAGCTTTTAAAACCTGGCTTTTCGCCTTAACAGGATTACCCTTGCACCTGACACTCATTTCAATCTCAAATCACATCAATATTTTTAAGTGTAATCGGTTTCAACAGTGCCCTGAGCCCTGATGCCCCTGGGCCTGAGCGTTTTACAAATGTAAATAATAATAATAATAATAAATAAATAAATATAAAACATTGCAAACAAAGTGGCTTTTTAGCCGATTTTTCACAGAATGTGCTGTAAAATGCACCATTTTAAAACAATATTTTAAAATGTTTTGGGAGGGAACACCCCTGAACTACCCTTGTTTGGTTCTGTCGCTTGCACATATTTGTATTCCTTTACGCCCCTTCAGTTAAAAAAGTCACCAGCAGCCACTTATTGTCGGTCTCTAAAGCATATGGTCTTTAATATTGTGCACTCCTTTTCTAATCATCTTTTCAAGAATAAGTGTTTTTTATCGTGACTTGGGTTCTTGAGGGTGATGTGTACAATTTTGCCTGCAAGATGTTCACAATCTGCAGGGCAGAATGGTATTGAACTAGTAACTCATGGAAAGCCGCTTTCGCAAAATGCTTTTAAAGGCGGGTGTTAGGTGTCTGATCTGCTCTTGATCCGCTTTCCACTACCTTTGTATCACAGAATACTCAAAGCACTGTAGGGACCAGTTTTGTTACATTGGGGTGCACAACTGCCTCTTATCCCTTAGAATTCATAGATTGTGTTCTGTTACACTGCACCCAATGGCATTCATGTAAAAGAAAACACATGTTCTCATCAAATCTACTTTCTGAATCCAGCGCTGCATCTGAAAATGCCTCTTGCTTTCGAAACTCCACTACAGGCACAATGGAAGAGCTGAGGATATATATTAGCTACGTCATTCGGCTTTCAAATAGCACCTTTTAGCTCGTCCTTTTAGACCTCTGCGCCATTGTTACACACAGCATCCTCTTCATGGAAAATAGAAAGCTGTGAAACACTTGTTGTTTTGAGGCAAGCCTTTAGTTGAAACTTGAACTGATTTGGCTGCGAGTGTGTGTTTTCTTTGGTTAAAGATGTTATGTGTCGACTGGTATTGACATCGTGTGTCTCACCACCTGTACCATATATTATATACTATTTCCAGGTATTCATACCATGCGCCCACTATTGCCATATATGTTCCTATATTTCACTGATATGCTTGTTCCGGCAGGATAGCTCAGCGGCATTGTGCACGCCTTGGAAGCCAGACAACACGAAGCAACACAGGTTCGATCCCAGGATGTTAAGAGCGTTATAAATACGTAACTAAGACAAAAAAAAAAAAAAAAACTTCTACACCCCAAAACAATTCCTGTAACAGCGCCTTGATGCCTGCGGGCTGTGTGAGCGCTTTAAAAATGTAAATTAAATTAAAAATTAAATTAGATATCACATCACATGATCTATCATATATCAATTACCATACACACACAGCATGTGTGAGGTTTAAACATCAATTGTTCATGTGCTAAAACACATCCCCAGTTGTACCTTATTATATGCACCATATTCCAAGTTCTGAATGATTTATGTTGTCTCACACTCCGAGCATTCCAAATGCAATAGTTTCTTTTTCCCCATAGAGGACAGGTCTATGTTCTACATTAGTTGAATCTTGCCCTTGTACGATAGAAAGTGAAAGTAATCACCATCAAATAGTTGACTAGACTCCTGGACTTAATATTCTGGTTGGACTTGCCTGCAGAGAAGGTACTGCGTATGGGAAGACACCTGATGTCTGCACTTACCCTTGCACTTGCCACCAGTTGGCCACATTCTTACTTATTGCTTTTATGTATGTACTGCACTGCCCTGTTCTCCGCACTTTTCCCCTTACCCCTCCCTGCACTAGTGCAATCTCAATGTCACCTGGCCTAGTAAGATTATTGTCTCTGTCTTCCCTCTGTTCCCCCCTTGCCTTGTCGCTCCTTGAAACACTTGTGTATAGGCGTGTTATGAATGACATATCATATCACAGAAAGGTCTCTAGAGTTTTTGTAAGCTGTTCATGGTGACATGTACTGTCCCTTTCACCCAGTGAAGGGGTCTGCCAGCCGAGGTGATGTGCACTGCAGCTGAGTGCTCGATGCAGTATTTCCGAGCTTTACCACAATGTTGTGCTATCTGAAGGCATTCATGAAGAAACATTATGACTTTCAGAGATTCCCATTAGCATATTTGTGGAGGGCTCAGACAGTATGAGAGGCAGGCAGCCAGTGTGGCTATCAAATCATGCTGTTCCTAGTTTTCTGTAAAACAGAGTATCTTTGTGTGTTTGATTATGTGCTTCCTTGGGGGGCCCATTGTTGGTGGTTGTCAGAAATCACAGCTTGCTTCATTGAACAATTACGAAACAGGGCATGCATGCTTCTGAGGGAGCAGAAACATGAAAGCAGGGTGATGAAGAGGGGTCACTTGATATGGAAAGATTAGATTTATTGTGATTCTTCACTGTATGCTCTCACTATTCAGTAGTGTAAAAGTGCAATAATCAACAGTTACCGGCCATTGGGCCTCATTAGGACCCAGGCGGAGTGGGTTTCCGCCAGCGCTAATCGCGGCGGACCCGTCCGCCGTACTACGAGTTCCCTTAGCGCCATGGAGGTTTTCTCCGCCTGGTTTTACCAGGCGGAGAAAACCATGGCGCTACGGGACCTCGTTGTTAATTACGCCACCGTATTTTACGGTGGCGTAATTAACTCCTTCCCCACTCCCATTATACCCTATGGGGCAAGAATGGGAATGGGGAAGGGCAGAATGGGGATTGGGGATTTACCGCTCCGCCGAGGTCGGAATGGGGCGGTAAATCCGCCAACCCCCATGGCGCTATCGACGGCTTTCCGCCGTGCTTCGCGGTGCATTTAGCACCGCGAAATCCGCCTGGGTCCTAATGAGGCCCATTGTGCTGATTTCAATGAAGCACCCATAGAAGGGAAGAGTATCAGGTAAGAGAGTGAAAAGAGAGATAGAGAGACAAAGAGAGAGCGATATATATATATATATATATATATATATATATATATATATATATATATATATATATACACAAATATATATATATAATATATATATATATATATATATATATATATATATATATATATATATATATATATATATATTTAAAGAGAGAGAGAGAGAGAGAGAGAGAGAGAGATTGGAAGCATTAGAAAATAAGAGTGGACCAACAGCAGTAGCAAGATAAAATGAAAAATAAAGGATGGAAATATAAAGAATAGAGAGGAGGGAAGAGACAGTGTGATAAAGAGGAGGTTGCACACAATGTTACAGACAGGGAAGGGGTGAAAGAGCAAGTGAGAAAGGCTGATTCAGACAGAGATAGACAAAGAGAGAGCAAGAGAAGGAAGGTGAGAAACACACGCGCAAATGGTGAAAGGAGACTATCATAGAGACAGTTAAAAAGGGAGAAGAATGAAAAGGGAACAAGATTGAGACAGTGAGCCCTCTCTCAGATTGAACTGACTAACCTCCCATAAGTAATCCTACAGAGGTCGGGTGCTACCAAAAAGCATGCCAAACACCCTATACAGAACGCATCTAACAAGCCGCCTACATGCCTCACTAACATTCACATACTTCCCAGTATACTACAAAGCTCTCACGTTTCCTTCTCACTACAGTTCCATCACACTCCCCCACTTTAGTGGGCAACCCCAGCCTAAGCATCCTCACACTTCCAGCCATGGGCTCTCCTTCTGAGTTGTGGGGTGAAATAAATCCCTGAATGCCAGACATAAAGAGGTCAGAGTCCCATTGAAGTATAAGGCCAGCAGAGAAATGGTGAGGTCAGAGATGAGGCCAATTGAACCAAAAACAGGCCTAAATCTCAAAGGAAAGAAAGTGGGCTTAAATCTCAAAAGTGCAAAGATATGTGCAGTGCATTTCAGCAAGGAAAGGGAAAGATGTGGCTGAAAATGCAGTGTTACTAAATTCATGGAAAGCTACACATTTTACTTAAAGAGACAGATAGATGCATGGACATTATCTTTATAGAACATGAGACTGTGATCCCAAAATCTTAACTGAAACCAAGTTCTTTGCAATTATAAGAAAAAAATTACTTTTCTTCATCCAAATGACAGTATGCAGAGAGAAGTTCCTACTAGACTTTCAGAGTTTGAACATGGTTTTCTCATATAACTGTCCTGTACATAAGACAATCCAGAAGTGATACTCATGTGTTTTGCAACTGTGAGATTAAAGAAGTACATTATACATGGTTATAAGGCCCAGGTTTAAAAAAAAAAAAATGTAAAATGTGTGTTTTTTTATGAGCCATTTCTTAAATAATGCTTACATACAGCTGGGCATTTCTCCTGAAAGGGAAACTTAACTTCCAAGACCTTTCCTCTGCTGGACCTGGAGTCGGAGGTCTGGTTGTCAACCATCAATCAGCCATTGCTTAAAAAAATATAAAGAAATACACTGCCTAGATTTAAACCACAGTGGAAATAGATAAAGCCATGCCTGTTCTTTCAGCAGAAGAGGCCTTGAGGTCACAACTCCCATAAAATGAACATTAGAGTTGCAGCAAAGGCCATAACAGGCCCTGAAGAGATAGGCGGAGACAAACATGAGCCAGCCTCTGGCCGATGACATGCGTAAGGGGAAATTCAACCTAAAAGAACAGAGGTGAGGCTGGGGTTTAGTAAGTAGATAAATACATATTATTGCGTAAATGGGCTGTGTATAAGCTACAACGGCCATTCCATACTTTTTATTAAAGGTGACACTAACCCCCTTTGATCCATGCCAAAACAATTGTTCTGTGATAAACATAACAGAAGCTATTTATGACCATTTGATTTGGGCATTCCCTTGGTTCCGAGAGTTTTGAAAGTTGGTGTGAGGGTGAAAGACAAATTTAACATGGGAACTATGTAGTGTCATATTTCTCACTGATAGAGCTCCTGAGTAAATGAAGAAAACCTGTATCTCTGCATAGGAAGGATGTGCCGACTTCAGATTAGCATCATATTATTGCTTAAAATGTAGTTCTTAAAAATATATCCATACATGTAAAGATTTGAAAAATTAGGGTACTTGCCATGTTGATAGATAGAGTTTGAACATACCAACCCCACTCGTCAGTTTGGGATGACAAAGCTTTCTCCTCCAACAGATTTCCTAACTCACGCCCCTCATCTCCTTGTCCTATTAGCACACAGGTGGGAGGTGGGTAGAGAAAACCAACCAATCCCTTTTGTGGGAATCATGACAAGTTTCTGATGTCATTTGCACTATAAGTAGACCAGTTTGCATTAGAACATTATTTTTGTTCACTTATTCCCAGAGGTAACCTGCTGCTGAACTCTTGTGAGAAACACCCAACCAGAGAGGCTCCAAATCTTGCATTGGAGACAGGGATCAAGAGACATAGAAGCTGACTTGGACCCCCTGCTGTTCCCTGATGCCCATTACAAGACCTCTCCTGTAAGTAAAACTATCCCAAAGCCATATATTGTATAGGCCCTGCATTTTTCTCAAGTATTGTTCTAGTGTTTCCCCATAGTAAAATATCCTGTTTGTCTGTGTAGATCCTTAGCATATTTAATTACCATAGGAAATCACAGGATGTGTTGTGTTAGCATTCAAAACTAACAGGCTCTTATCAGTTGTTGATGGCCAGTATAGACCTAAAGATTTGCCAAAAGAATGAATCCCAAAACCCTGTTACTAAGTGAGGGTGCAGGGTGGAAAATCAAATTCCCCATTGATCCCCTTCATTTTAAATCAGAAGTGTGAAGCTTTGTATTTCCTTTGCATGTGTGGTGGGAAAAACACAATTGTCCCTGTGTTCTCACTATTCTCTGATTCAAACCACAAAGCTCTGCCTATTCGTTTTAGGTGTGGCAAACCAAATGTTCCCATTTGCATTTCTTTCCCTCATATTACATCTGTATTCATAAGTGAAAAAACTATTTTTCCCCTTGAATCCCTTTTCGAAAGATTGCATTTTTATCAGAATGCGAAAACGATTTCCCCTTTGTGTTTCCACTCTCTGCCACTGGCCTTCAATTCAAAGGGAGCAAGTCTAATTGATGGATGGAGGGTGGGGGCTTCTGGGAGAAAAGTTTTATAACCAAATCATCAATCACTGTGTGTTTTGAATTGTTCTTTTTCTGTATTGGTGGGTGATTTGAAAAGTAAGCTGCAGGAAATTGTGTCTACATATCTCTGAATTATCTCTGTGTAGGTGCCCTTACGGAAGTCATTTTTGTTCTTGTGTTGCCACAGCACTGGTGGCTGATGTTAGTGGGTTTGTCAAATTTGGTTTACATTAATTAATACATCTATATTCTTACTACACACTGGCCTGATTACAAGTCCATTTGTTGGGATTGGGTGTGAGATGGGTTGGAGGCCTTACCAAACTGAACATTAACAAAAGAAGAATGCTTTGTTGTGTGCCACCTTTATTGGAGGGGCGGTAAGGAATTCCCTGAGTTCAGTGTGACAGCATAATAAACCGTGACAGAGTGACCTACAAAAATGACTATGCCAACCTTATAGGAGCAGAACAACAAACAAGAACTGGGTTTCCAACCTGCACAATTAACACAGGTTTCACATCTTCCTCTACCGCTCTATCACTAACATTCCCCCCTTTTTTTACAGGGCCCATGCTGCAAAGGACAAAATGATGTCACAGATTCAATATAACAGATCACGTTATTATTATTATTATTATTATTATTATTATTATTATTATTATTATTATTATTATTATCATCATTATTGATACAGGAAGACTTACAGTGGGAAGAGGTGAAGAGAGAAACAGAGTAACAGAATAAACACAGAAAGAGGGAAAAGAAAATATAAATCAAAACAGGAGACAGAAGGGGAAAGAGAACATTTAGAGAAAAGGCAACAGAAGATAGATGAAAAAATATGAAGGAAGTTGTATAGAGGTGGAAATAAAATGAGAACATGAAATGAAGTGAGAATTATTGGGAAAGACAAAATAGGATTACAAAAATCATACCCACCATTGGGTAAAAATATAAATCACAAGTGTGAACAAGGCTAAAAAAGACAGCAAGTAAGAGGAGAGAAATGAGAGATAAAAAACAAAACAGAAAGATATATAGGGAGAGTACAAGAGTGTAGAAAAGTGGTGAGAGGGTGACAATGAATACAGAATACGTCATAAACAAGAATGAATAAAAGAAACAAGGCAGTAACAAAAGGGATGGAGACACATGCATGGAGGAACAGAGAAGAAGAAGACTAAATAAGACAACAGTAAAAGAAGAAAAATAAAGTAGGCATGGTGGAGACAATGATGGGAGTGAAATAGATATAAAAAAGAAGAATGCAAAGAGAAAGTTGGATAAAAGGAGAGAAAAACAAAAGTTGGAAAGAAAGCAAGAAAGGAGATCCATAACCAAGAGAGAGAAGAAAAGACATACAAAGCGCTATACAATTCACTAAAGTGACCATGACCCATATAAAGAAAAATACATTATTGAAGTGTTAAGCATTGGGCTGGGGGCAGGCCTGGCCAGTGTCTGTCTGCTAGCCCATGCCATGGCAGGCCTAACATCCTGTGAGGGCTTAGGTTTGTTCTGCATGAAGTTTGGCCCTCAGCTAGGAGCTTAATGCTGTTAGCCTCCCAGGGTTCCATCCTGAGCAGTAGTATCTTCCATCAATAGAATCAAGAGCGTGCCGACAGCTCATGCCCAATTCCCTATAAAAAGCAATGACTGTCACGTAGCGTATGTGTTGTTGGATCCATTGTGGGTGGTTGGGGCAAGCAGCGAGGGACAGGTCAGTGGGTTACAGGTAAATGGGGTTTAAGGAGTGGGAAGGGAGGAGAGGTGACTGCAGCCTGGAGGTGGGTAGGAGGAAGACAAGTGGACAGGGGGCGAGTGAAAAATACGACAGAGTTGAGAGAGGTGCTGTCAACCTACATCGGAATGCAGACAAGCTGATCAAGCTGAAATAGCAAGCAATGGGATTGCTTTACTCACCTCTCCAGGGTGTTCATTTCTATTTACCAATGTCAAACATCAATGAAGCACCGATCCCTGGCTACATCTCAGTCTCAGTTCCATTCCCACGTTAACTACCATCCCTCTGAAATTCACCCTCTCTCTCATTAGACACGAACTCCTCACTTAAACATCTGCACCACTTTGTGCAACAGCAACAACCTATATATATCAGTCAGGCACAGATGGAACACTGACATTAAATGTTTTAAAGGATATTACCAGATCAGTGGTTTATGTGCGAAGGAGAAGAGGAAAGGTTGGGTTTCCATACATAGGGTTGAACTACTGGGGTTGTAGACTCACTTATCATACCTGCAATAATATTGACTTATGCAACAGTAGCAGGATCTGTCACTGTGCCTCATGAGAACATATTAAACATCACAGAAGGAAACCACATGACATCTAAGAAGGGTTTATGAAATAAATATCATACTCCTTCCCCCGTACTACCACACCAGGTGGGGTGGCCAAATGACATTCATTTCAGCTTCACAATGATAGACAGACCTGCATGCAGCTCTGGGATACATCACCAACACCCAAGCAAACACCCTCACCAGAGCATGTTTTCAATCATGAGATTCACCCTTTCAAATGAACGCATTATGTGAAAATCATACACAAGAATACAAATAAATGTCTGTGATGAGGAACTGTGAAGTCAGCATTTCGTAGAATTACCTTGATCGTCGTCTATATTGACAACTTTTGGCCATTGGTAGCTTTTTCACCAATCAACCTGAACTGCAAAGATTTGGTCGTGTTTCAAAACAGTTTTTATTTCAAGGTAACAGATACATCGATGGCTGGATGTGTCCCTGTTTCTCCTTGTTAAGAGGAATTTTGAGAACGAGCTCTGTTGGAGGGGTTTGAGATGACACCCTAGATAGTGAACAGGGTAATTGATGATTAGGTTTTGACAAACATTTGCAAGAATTCAGGAGTTATAAGTGTGGTGTAATAACACAGTTAACCTCAAATAAAACATTCAAATAAAAAAAGCAATGCAGGTGTACAAAAATATACACATTTATTAGGCTTTTACCTCTAAGTAGACAAAGACCAAACCCTTGGTACACCCCTGACCTCGCCTCCAAGAAACACTTAATCAGAGGCATAGAGAAATGGAGATCTCACAAACCTCAAATCTCCCTGTGTCAACCATAGCATTCAGATTACCAAGGCCAACGCAGTTTAATACACCAACAATATAACTGCAGTCTCTAACAGGAGCAAAACGCTCTTTGAAGTAGAAAAGCATTGTACCAAACCTTCACTCAATGCCAATAGGCCAGAAACTCAGGAAAAATGCATTGCAATGAACAATTCTTTTTCATTGAAAAAAAAACATAATCTGACAAATCATTGATTCACTCAGCATTCAACCACTCTGACCACCAGCACACATGCTGCCCCTCAGGACCAAATTGTCACTTCTCTCGGCCTTACAAACCCCTACAAATAATTGCCTCCTCAAACGTATTTCCTACTCTGACAATAATATCCCGCCCTCCATCATTAAACAACTTGTGGGGCCAGCTCTCAATGCACTTCTTAGCATCATGAATGCCTCCCTCACAGATGTCTACTTTCCAAACACCCTCAAAACTTTTCTCAAATGTCCTCTTTTGAAAAATCCAACCATAGACATAGGCCCTCCTTCCGAGTAGGGTGGTAAGGGGTACCGGGCACCTTACCTTCCTACTACGAGGTCCCTTAGCGGGTCCCTTCCTTAACGCCTGGTCTGGCTAAGGACAGGACCCGTTAAGGGAACTGGCCGCAACTAACAGGCTTGGAATACGCCGGCCCGTTATTTGCGCCCTCCCCATTCCCATTGAGCCCTATTGGGGCTCAATGGGAATGGGAATGGTTTGGTAAATGGGGACTTACCGGTCCCTCCAAGGTCGGAATGGACCGGCAAGTCCCCATTGAACCAAACCGGAGTCGGTATCGGTATGGGAGGCAGTCATGGCACAAATAGCGCCATAACTACCACCATACTCGGAATGAGGGCCATAGACAGCCTGGTCAACCACCAGGTCATTACGAACCTCCAATCTATTGGCAAAATCTTGGAAAATGTAGTCGCTATACAACTACTTGCTTGAATCAAACAATTACACATCCTAAATGGCTGGTATGCCCCAAGTGTAGCATTGACTAAACCACCATCCAGGTGTTGAATGATACCCTACAAATAAGTGATAGGGGTGACTCATGACTGCTACTCACCAACCTCACTGACAGCATGAGATTCTTTGGTACTGTCCAAAATTGGTTTACCTTCTACCTCTCGGGCAGACATCAGTGTGTCCAGATGAACATGTTGTGCTCTAACTTAATATTTGATTTTAAAATAATTATTTATATAAATGTACTGATAATATGTAAAAAGTATTATTTCTAATATTTGTAGATGTTAACTTTTTTGACCTTATGTTTTTGGTAAAAAAAAAAGTTTTTCCAATAATTTCCATTTGCTTTATAGCTAGGCAGTTGTTTATTAATTGATTTAAATTGAAAAGAGATGTGGTTTTATGGCTGGGTATCTTGTGTCCCTTGCATGAAAAAGTCAGTGCAAACAGAACGATACCAGATTCCTGGAAAGAATCGATCTTGGTGCCAGTCATTAAATCCGGGGACCATTTGGAAACAGAAAATTACAGGCTGTTGTCTTTGCTCGATATCACCGGTAAAGGTCTTTGCCTCTGACGTTCTGGAGCACTTATAGTCTTGGTTCAGTGACAGTAATACATTACATCCTTTCCAGACGGGATTTGGGCCGGGAAACAGTACAGTACATAATCTAAGAGTCAAGACCTAAGGGGGGTAATTCATAGAATTTAGCGCACAAGTGGCGCACGTGGCTGGCGCACAGTGTGCGCGTGCGAATGTCTGCGCCAGCCGCGTGCGCTAAAATCCATTTCCGCGCACAGCGTATTCATGGATTTTTGCCTCCAAAACCAGCCGTGGCACAGAGTGGCGCAGCGACCCTGCAGCAGCGCCAGTTACGCCCCCAAGAACGCCCCTAGCGCAGGGAAAAGCCATCAAAATCCCCAATGCAGCGCAAAGGGCTGTGCTAACCCTGGAACAGGGCTGCCAAACAGCAAACGCCAAGCGGGGAACGTTTATTACTGGGGTTCGCGTGAAGTTTCACACGCGAAAGGGCCTGTGCGAGTGCGGTACGCGTATAAATGGTGTTTGCGGGAAGTTTCAAACGCGAAATGGCCTGTGCGAGTGGGGTACGTGTATAACTGGGGTTTGCGGGAAGTTTCACACGCGATTTCAGAATGGTATGTGTATTACGGGGGTTCGCGGGAAGTTTCACACGCGAAAGGGCCTGTGCGAGTGGGTTACATGTATAACTGGTGTTCGCGGGAAGTTTCAAACGCGAAATGGCCTGTGTGAGTGGGGTACGTGTATAACTGGGGTTTGTGGGAAGTTTCACACGCGATTTCAGCAGGGTACGTGTATTACGGGGGTTCGCGGGAAGTTTCACACGTGAAAGGGCCTGTGCGAGTGGAGTACGTGTATAACTGGGGTTCGCGGGAAGTTTCACATGCAATTTCAGCAGGGTACGTGTGTTACGGGGGTTCGCGGGAAGTTTCACACGCGACGGCGCCTTTGCGAGTGGGGTACGTGTATAACTGGGGTTCGCAGGAACTTTCACACGCGATTTTGCTGTCAGAGCAGGGTACGTGAATTTCAGGGGTGCACGGTGAGTCCCACACGTGAATTGGCAGTGTGGGTCCTCCCAGGTGTTCCCTCTACACCCCCCACGGCACCTGCAGGCAGCCCACACCACAGGGGACTACCCCCCACCCCTGGTCATGTCCCGCAGGCAGCCCCCCAGCCAAGCCACATGTCAGCTTGCACCCCCACCCCCCAGCAGTCAGGGGCGCCTGACAGCAGGCCCCCACTCATGCCCCACACATGTCTCCATGCACCCCTACACCCCAGCAGTCAGGGGCACCTGCCAGCAGGCCCCCACTCATGTCCCACTCATGACCCCCTGCACCCACACCCCCCAGCAGTCAGGGGCACCTGCCAGCAGGCCCCCACACATGTCCCCCTGCACCCCCACCCCCCAGCCGTCATGGGCACCTGCCAGCAGGCCCTCACACATGTCCCCCCTGACAGGTCATCAGACTCCGAACACATACCCCTCATCTACACCCAAATCCCACCCCAGTCCAAACACCCCACATTGAATTCCCAAAGTCATGATAGAAAATACATAACCAGCATGGCCATGAATCAATGTCCATCAGACCCACGCAATGGTGACACATGACTGTGAAAAGATCAACATTGTGACATGCACAAAACAAATGAGATAAGACCACATCAGTAAAGTATATAATAAAAGTGTATTCAATAATTAACCAAATGAATAAAAAAAAATCACACAACAATGGAAATAATGAAGAAAAAGCTGCATGTCCAAAATATTTTTAAAAAATGTGTGAAAGCAGAATCCAAATCAATCCAAAAGCAAATGGGTCCAAAAGAGTCTGTCCGTCCAACCAAATCCAAAGTGTAAAAATAAGACACATCCATTGCTCCATGGTAAAAAAGAAACTTAAATGACGTGAAATCCAGTGCAGAACTATATACAAAGTACAAATCCAGGGTCCATGAGCCCAATCATTGAAAGGAAACCTACAAAAACCCTACCTAATGAACAATTATGTACAAAAAGGTGGGGCATTGTCCAAGCGCCCCAAATGAAATGAAAACCATAAGGAAACCTAACACTAATTAACTATATACAATGGCAGTGGGCTAGTCCGACGGCTCACTTCCTGATTTCCCGGGCCAGGGCATCATCGACTCATGCTCGATGTCCCGGAGGCGGTCCTCTTCTAAGGCCTTGAGGGTTCGCAGGGACGATGACATCCGGACCTCCAGGTCCCTGCGAATTTGTCGAGGCACTCGGCCCGCTTCAGAGCCCTTTGCATGGAGTTCTCCGCCCTGACCATCGTGAACCGTGCCTCTTCCGCCCACTGCCACTCCGCATCTATAGCATGGCCTAAGCGCTGCCACACGGAAGACACTTCCCGTCCTGGGTCCTCCTGCCCTCCTGCCGATGCCTGCTCCTCCAATGTCGAAGGCCCCGAGCCATCATGGCTCCCACCTTGTTGCTGCTGCTGCTGTGCCTGTGCCCTGGCTCCTGCTGACTGCAAATCCTCCTCCGGCTGGGGTGCAGTAGTTGAGGTGGCCACCCCTGCTGGACGTCCGACTGCCGACTGTGGCAGGGATGTGTCCTCCACCAGCCTGGCCGCACGGTCAGAGGCAGCTCCACAGGGTCCCCAGGTGATACATGGGTGGGAAGATGGCACAGAGGACGACTGACGCATAGGGGTTTCAGGTGAAGAGGGGGTCAAAGCAAGGTTCAGCAATGGAGGAATCCGGCCTGGGTGACCAGTCCCAGTAGGCTGACGTGGTCAACGAGCCATTCGAGGTGACGTGCAGTCTCCCCATGAAAAGACTGCAGGTCACCTCGCATGTCCCGTTGACACAACGCCACCCCACCCAGGACAGGCTCAACCCGGTCCCGGATAGCCACATCCGCAGGGAGAGGAAGGCCAGTTGTTGTAAACGGATCCCCTCCCTGAAAACGGGTCTGGACGTAGGCATCCCTGCTGGTGCGGGATGATGCAGTCACAGGATCGGGGACAGGATTACACACAGGCACCTCCACGGCGGCCTGTGCTGCCTCCTGCCCCTGCACTGCACCACTGGCACCAGTGGAATCCCCACCTCCAGACCCCGTATCTGTCCCTTGCATGGCCTCCTCCTCCACCAAACCCCCGACCGACCTGGATGACTCTGTGCCATCTTCCTTCGTCAGACCCTGTGGGGTCTCAGCTGCCCCTTCTGCTGCCGAGGAGTCCAACTCCGACCTCCACCTCTTGGACCTACCCTCGGCAGCTGCGGCCTGGGACGCGGCACTGGACTCATCACTCCCTGACGAGATCACAACCTGGGAGGGGAGCCGGGCATTGCGTCTCGGCTGGTGGTGTGATCCCCGCCGCTGTGCTCCACAGCACCCTCTCCGCCCTCTTCATCAGTTGACGCTGCAGACAGGGAGAGATAGGAGACAGGCTTCAGGAGACTGTACAATGGACTGATACACACATGCCAGTTGCACATGAGTGGCAGTGTCAAACTTCAGACATGGCATCACAATCCCCAACACACATGGCATGTCAACTCACACACATGAGCAATTCCACAGCCGTATGGCAACAGCCAGTACCATCCATACACATACAACAGCATGAGCAGCCAAAGGTGAGCCAGACATCACATGAAACACAGTGAGTGCACTAGACATGCACACACGCCACCACACTTACATGCATGTGTACACCTCCACCAACTGTTGCAGTGATGAGATCGGCATCCATGTCACATCTGGCAATCAGTCTTCTACATATCAGTGTCCCAAGCATCCATGTTGCATCACTGTTGCACCCTTGTGAAATACACACACATGCACATGTACACAGTGCAGATACATGCAGCTGGAACCGACATCCATGTGTGACACCACAACCATGCCAATTTACATACACAGTCATTCAAACATGTGTGCTCACACATCTGCATTTGGCATGCAAGCTTACACACACATGCACCATCCATGTGTCTCACACATGAGAGGACTTGCATGTGTTAGCCTCACGGCCCTGTACATACACATCCATACATGGCCCTACAAAACCACATGTGCAACCTGCACACTACTGGCACACCACCACACGCATAACTTACAATCAGTATGCATGTACACTTACCGCTCGACTCCAGACGGGTCTGCATTTCAAGGACCTGGACGTGGAGCGCTGGGGATATGCATTCCAGGACCCTCATTTGATGTTCCGACAGGTGGCCCCGGCGTCCCTTAGCATCCGCTGCCTTCAAGAGGCACCGGGCCTCGTTGAGGTTCCTGGACCTGAAGTCCTCCCAGCACTTCTTGACATGTTGGAATTTGCGGACTGCCACCCCCTCCGCTTTGATGGCAGTCACGATGTCCATCCAGATCCTGGTCCGTCCTACCTTGTCGGCGCACAAACTTCTGAAGAGGGCATCATACTGCCCCAGGACTTGCTCCACCAGGACACCAACTTCGGTGGCAGTGAAGCTGGTGGCCCTCTGCCTCTCTGGCTGGGGGTTGCCAGTGGTCTCAGATGGTGGTGTGCCCGACATGGCAACCCCAGAGGCAGGTGTGGGTGGGCAACTGGGTCCTGGGGCTGGGCTGTAGAGTGATGGTATCCCAGTCAGTAGTCTTCAGTTCCAGCAGGGGTGGTCACAGCAACTGCACCCCTGGCTGATGTGCAGGCAGCAAATAGCAGGGCACGTGGGCAGTAGGCAGGCAGCAGCGGATGGCAGGTGGGAGTGTGCTCAGGGCTCTTGGGGGCAGGAAAATGGCCATCAGGGCAGGAGCGTGGTCTTCCGTTTGTTTTTGCGTTGCCAGCTTGATACGGAGTTATTTGGCACGTGAAAAAATTGCACGTCAGCGTGTAATTCGAGGAAAGGTCCTTAGCGCGTGAGCGTGTCAGCGCACGCACGCAATTCCATTGGACCAAAGGCCCTTAGCGCATGAACGTGTCAGGGCACGCACGCGATTCCATTGGACCAAAGGCCCTTAGCGCGTAAGCACGTCTGTGACATATCGCGCACGGGCTTTGCCCTGGCAGGGCTTGAAGATCCCACGTGGATTTCCATTGCTCTGTACGTGCTTTTCGTGGGGTGCGGTGCATGTGTTTTCCAGGCGTAGGGCTTCACACGCTATTACTTCACAGCGGGTGGGTGTTGGCTACGCGTTCTTCTACACGCAAGGCAGACGGTGAGTAGTAGCCCGCTCGCCCAGGCCCAATCTCGTGTAATACTTCCCACGCACTCCGTAATACACGTACCCTGCTCGCACAGGGCCCTTTTGCGTGTGAGACTTCCTGCTAACCCCATAATACACGTACCCTAATGAAATGGCGTGTGAGACTTCCCGCGCACCCCAGGAATATTGCCCCTGTGCGAGCGGGGTACATGTATTTCAGGGGTGCGCGGGAGGTTTTACACACCATTTCAGCAGGGTACGTGTATTTCGGTGGTGCAGGGGAGTCCTACACGTGATTTGGCAGTGTGGGTCCTCCCAGGTGTTCCCTCTACACCCTCCACGGACCCTGCAGGCAGCCCACACCACAGGGGACTACCCTGCACCCCTGGTCATGTTCCGCAGGCAGCCCATCCACCATGGGCATCCCCCCAGCCAAGCCACATGTCACCTTACACTACTGATCAACAGCGCATGACCCCCTGCACCCTCTGCACCCCCACCCTCCAGCAGTGCAGGTCACCTGCCAGCAGGCCCCCACTCATGGCCCACTCATGACCCCCTGCACACCCACCCCCCAGCAGTGCAGGGCACCTGCCAGCAGGCCCCCACTCATGTCCCACTCATGACCCCTGCACCCCCACCCCCAGCAGTGCAGGGCACCTGCCAGCAGGCCCCCACTCATGTCCCACTCATGACCCCCTGCACCCCCATCCCCAGCAACGCAGGTTACCTGCCAGCAGGCCCCCACTCATGTCCCACTCATGACCCCGTGCACCCCCACCCCCCAGCAGTGCAGTGCACCTGCCAGCAGGCCCCCACTCATGTCCCACTCATGTCCCCCACACCACCAACCCCCCATCATTGACAGGCACCTGCCAGCAGGCCCTGACGCATGTCCCCCAGCCAACACGTCATCACAATCCAGTTCCCTGGCTCTTATGGCCACACAAATCCCACCCCACAGCACCCCAGTCCAAACACCCAACAAAGCTTTACATCCACTCCAAATTGAAATCCCCATTACATGATAGATCACAAATAAGCAGTATGCGCATGAGTACAAGTCTGTCCGACCCACACAATGGCAACACATGACTAGGAAAACCCACATTGTGACATGCATGAAACCAATGAGAGAAGATCACACATTGAAGTAAGAAACAAAAATGTATTCAAGTCAAAATGAAGGGAATGAAATAAAAACACACAATAATGCCAATAATAATGAAAATGCAGCATGTCCCAAAAAATGCTAAATAAAAAAAATGAAAATCCAAATTAATCCAAATGAAAATGTGTCCAAAGTCACCGTCCAACAAAGCAAATCCAAAGGGAAAGAAAAGCGTTATATGCATTGCTCCATGGTGAAGAAAAATAAAGATGAAGGCGAAAAATCCACTGTAAAACTATGTACAAATAGCAAATCCAGGGTCCATGAGCCCAACGACATAAATGAAACCTACAATGAAACCTACCTAATTACTAACTATATACAAAAATGTGGGGCATAGTCCATGCGCCCCAAATGAAAGAAAAAAGAAATGAAACTTAACACTAATGAACTATATACAATGGCGGCGGGCAAGTCCAACGGCTCACTTGTTGATGTCATGGGCCAGGGCATCATCGAACTCCTGTTCAATGTCTTGGAGGCGGGCCTGTTCTCTGGCCCCGAGGTCTCGCAGGGATAACACCATGTCCACCTCCAACTCCCTGCGAATTCCCTCGAGGCACTCAGTCTGCCTCAGCGCCCTGCACATAGAGTTCTCCGCCCTGACCATCGTGAGCCGTGCCTCCTCCGCCCGCCGCCGCTCCGCACCTATCTGCTGGCCCAACCGCTGCCACACGGAAGACACTCCCATTCCAGGGTCCTTCTGCCCTCCGGCCGTTGCCTGCCCCTCTGATGTAGATTGCCCCGAGCCATGATGCCTCCCACTTTGAGCCTGCCGCTGCCTCCGACGCAACTGCCTCTGCCAGCATGACAGCATCCAGGCTGATGGAATCCACCAACGCTGTCGTGCACGTGCCCTGCTAGATGATGCCGGCACATCCTCCATCTGCTGGGGTCCAGTTGCTGTGGTGTCCACCCCTGCTGGACCTCCGACTCCCGACTGTGGCAGGGATGGTATCCCCACCGAGCTGGCTGCGTTGGTCAGGGCAGGTCCACAGGGGGCCCTGGTGGCATCTGGGCCAGAAGACGGCATGGAGAACGACTGGCGCATAGTCTCCACAGAGGAGGAGAGGGCCGCCAGAGTGGCCGACACATGTACAAAACCCCCGACCATTGACACTCCCAACTGGGCCACGTTGGCACGCTGCTCTTCGTGATGACGTGCGTGCTGCCCCCGGGAAGCACGCACATCATCACGAATCTCACGCGTGCGCAACGCGACACCAATCAGGACCTTCTCCATCTGGCCAGGGGTCCCCACGTTTGCAGGTAGAGGAGTGTCAGATGACATGGAAATCCCCCCTACATGTGGACGGGCCTGGGATGGGGCATCCATGCTGGTGCATGGTGGTGCAGTCACAGGGTCATGGACAGTGACATGCACAGGCCCCTCCGCTGCGACTTGTGCTGCCTCCTGCTCCTGTCCCTGGATTGCACCACTTGCACCAGTGGTACCACCCCCACCAGGCCCCATGTGCGACTCAGTAGCGGCCTCCTCCTCCTCTGTGGAAACCACCAACCTGGATGGCTCCACACCGTCTTCCACCATTGCAAGCCCCTGTGGGGGCTCACCCACCCCTTCCGCTGTAGCCGTAGTGGCAGAAGCAGCACCAGTCCCCTCACTCCCGGACGATGGTAAATTCTGGGAGGGTGACTGGGCCTTGCGTCGCTGGCCAGTGAGGGCATCCCCGCCGCTTTGCTCCACAGTGCCGTCTCCGCCCTCTTCATCACTTGCCGCTGTGTAGAGGGAGACATAGAACACAAGCATCAGGGTACTGTACAATGGTCCCCTAGACAGGAAGCAATAGCAGATGAGTGGAACTGTCAAACATCACTTCCATCATGTCCCTCCACAACACATGGGTCAGTGCAGGCAAAACACATGCAGTAACAGGCATGGCGCATGCTATGAACATTAGCATACATGTCCAAGGGACTCTTGAAACATACAATGCTGGTTTGAAACTCACATGCATCATGGGTCATACCTATCACATGCACACACTGCACCGTAGTTTCATCCATCTGGCCTCGTATACCCCAGACACAGTGGATACAAGGATGAGTAGGCTTCATCAGTGAATCTGAACATTGTCACAGACATGTGTCATGCATCCATGGCATTTACAAGTCACAGACACGCAAGTCAGACACACAGACATGGACAACATACATGTCCATGACCGCAGCACCCATCTCTCACACCCCATCCATGTCCAATAACAGAGACAGGCATGCATTAATGTGTGCATTCTGCATGCTGCTCCGCATGTTGCATTGTAACACATGCACCTACCATGTGGTTCACACATTACTGGTCTCACACGCATGACCATGATGTCCCTGTACACACACATACATACATGGCCTATGTCAGACATACAGGCAAGTATCAGACAACCATCACCCTGCAACATGCCCTGTCTCACACAGCAATGCTTGGCCACTTACCGCTCAACTCCGGACGGATCTGCCTCTGAAGGATCTGGGCATGGAGCGCTGGGACTACGCATTCCATGACCCTCATCTGGATGGTACTCATGCTGCCCCAGCCCCCTCCTTGAGGCGCTGGGCCTTTACGAGGGTCCTGGACCTCAACTCCTCCCAGCACTTCTTGACTTGCTTGATGTTGCAGGTTGCCACCCCCTCTGCGTTGATGGCAACCACAAAGTCGTCCCAAATCCTATCCCGTCCTTCCTTGTTGGCGTGTGATGTTCCGAAGAGGGCATCATAATGACCCAGGACATGCTCCACTAGGACACCAACTTCCTTCTGACTGAAGCTGATGGCCCTCTGCCCCTCTGGCTGGGGGTCGCCAGTGGTCTCAGATGGTGTTTGCCCCGACATGGCGACCCCCGAGGCAGGCGTGGGTGGGCAACTGGGTCCTGGGGCTGGGCTGTGGAGCGATGGTATCCCAGTCGGGAGTCTTCTGTTCCAGCAGGGGTGTACACAGCAACTGGACCCCTGCAGATGGCTGATGTGCAGGCACCAAATAGCAGAGCACGTGGGCAGCAGGCAGTCAGGCAGCAGTAGATGGCAGGTGGCAGCGTGCTCGGGGCTCTGGAGGGCAGGAAAATGGCCTTTAGGGCAGGAGCGTGGTCTTCCGTGTGTTTTTGAATGGCCAGCTTGATACAAAGTGATTTAGCATGTGAAAAAATTTCATGTCAGCGTGTAATTCGAGGAAAGGCCCTAAGCGTGATCGCGTCAGCGCGTCAGCGATTTAATTGGACCAAAGGCCCTTCGCGCGTATGCACTTCTGTGACGTGACGCGCGGGGGCGTGCGCAGGTGTTTCCCCCGTGACGTGGGCATAGTGGATTAGGGCGCGCGTAAGTGACGTGACACACACGGGCATTTCCCTCAGCATGGGTTAAAGGTGAGCAGGGCCAGCAGTTCGCTGAACGTGCCTTTCGTGGAGACTGACGTGTGTTGCTGCTTCGTGTTGTTTCGCACGCCATCACAACTTCACAGCTATCAAGGACGTATCTCTTCTTTTGACGGGGGTATTAGCTATGCATGTTTTTCTGCATCGCGCTAGTCAGACGGGCACACTATTTTTTTCCCACTGCGGGTGCCCCTGTGTATCACACCGTTTTTGATGTCATAGCAGCCTGCGTGTTCCACACGTATGCGTTTTTTGCGTTACTGGGTGCCACCGCGTACTGCGGGAGGTTGATTCCACGCACGTAGGCTGCAGTGTTGCGTGCACGGTTTTCCAGCAGTTTTGGGGTGCCTGAGCGTTGCGTGATCCGTCACTACATCACCGGGGTCACATACAGCCTTGCAGGTGCAGGGGGGCTGTTAACATCTTGCTTCCCACCCCCTTCACCCCAATTGCCCAGGTTAATTGTGGTGTACACCTCCTATTGGCACTACTCCATCTGTGCAGGCACTACTACATCTGTGCCATGGTTTGGGAGGATACCAAAGGTGAGGGGCGCCTCAGCTGGGTGTCCTCCTCGTGGCGAGCGTGGTCAGGGATGTGGCCGGGGTGACCAGGGAGTAGGGGGACTCCAGGGTGTCCAGGGCAGCTGCAGAGGGGGAAGAGGCAGGGGTGCGCCACTTGAACATGATTTTGTGCCATGTGTCGGTGCAGTCATGCCACCACCCCCTGTGGTTCCGGGAGATGCAGCTTCTGCATCTGGCACTGATGCCCGTGTGACCCGGCAGTCCGTTCCATCGACTGCCACGGGCCAAAGGGTAGTGGTAGCTGCAGGTGCACCTGTGGACACCGCCACCCAGGCTCAGGGTCTGCCAGCGCAGCCTGCGTTGGCACTTTAGGAGCTCTTGGAAGATTTCCAACAGGCCAGGAGGGAAACCGTAGGGGCACGTAGGGCTGCCCTGACCAAGACACGTGTCCCTGGGACAGTTATGTCATCTGCTGCCCCAAACAGCCGCGGGTTGGCAAGTGCAGGGGCAGATGCACCCAACAACACCCCGGTTGTGAGTCTGCCAACCAGGACAGTTGCGGTCAATGACCCTGCCACAGCGGATGTTGCTGTGCAGGGTCCATTAGAGGGCACCCAGCTGCCACTGACAGAAGTCAGGCCTTTGGTCGTCCCTCCACCTGCCACTCCCTTGGCTCAATCCACCGAACCCACTGGCCATACTGGTCAGGGCGGCATTAGCCAGCCAGGGTCTGAGCCACAATCCAATAGGAGGAAGATTGCACCTGCAGCACAGGCTGGGACCTCACACACAGCCATGACCACCTGCACGTCGAGGAAGAAACCTTTCTGCAACCAGGAACTGGACATTCTCGTGGGCTACATGTGGGGCCACAGCCGTGACATGCTAGTGGGTGCCAATAGTCAGACTACGGCTGCCCAACGTGATACCCACTGGAAGCATGTTGCGGAACATGTCAGTGCAATCGGCCATGAGGTGCGCACGGCGCAAGAGTGCACAAAGCATTGGAATGACATCAAAGGCAGCGCTAAAGCTAAGCGTGCCTCAAATTACAACTTGACTCTGGTGACTGGCGGTGGGCCTGCACCAGAGGAGGAAGTCCTCACTCCGCATGAGTCACTCGTTGCAGAGTTCATACCATGTGAATCGGTCGAAGGAGTGGGAGAGATGCCGGACTTTGATGCCCATCCAGTGAGTGTTGATGCGTGTTTGTTGAGGACGTGTGTGTTTTACTTGTGTGACGTGTTGTGCATGATTGCCACTACATGTGACGTGTACATGTTTCAGATGTGCAAGTAATGCAATGCTTCTGTGATGCATGTCTGCTCTGCTGGATGGTGGACATGTGGAGCAGACGGGGACTGCCGGCATCAACACTATTGCACTCTACTCACATGCTGGTTACCAGTATGCCCCTCCAGTCCATGTCCCAGCTCACTGGCCCTTCTGCATGTAGTGTGGGGTGACCTTACTCTCAGCCCAGGCATGATGTCATAGCATGACTGACGTGCATGTGTCCTCTGCCTGCATGCGGGTACTCCATGTAGGCATGCTCCCTTGGCCCTCCACCCCCTGCTCTGCACCCCAATTCCACCTTTGCACCGCTCTGCTTCAATATTGCCATTGGGTACTTCCCTGTTAATGTGTCCTGTGTACATACTAACTTCCCGCAACCAATCTGCCAGACATATGCTATGTGGTACAGCCTTAGTTCTTGATGCAGGGTATCTCACTTGTACTGTGCAGAGGTCAGATGCCCCGCAGGGACATGAGTGCCCATTCATGCTCCATGTGCATTGCACGCATGCCCCCATGTGTCCTTGACTGGATGATCACTGTAATACAAGTCCTGGGTGAAATACATTGCATGGCATTTCATCAGCCTTCCCATGTGTACTGCCGCTAAGTACTGCATTGCACACATGTTTAGGGTCTGACAATCTGGGTGGGTCACAGGCCTCAGCCTGTTTAATGGCCAATGACTCTGTCCAACTGGTGTAGTGTCCTCTTCACATGTGGGTGGCGTCCAGACGTTTCATCATGTATCCTGCTTACTGTCCCATCATCATTTGCAGTGTTGTCACTTGACTCACATGAAACTGTTGATACTAGTCAACACTGCCTGTCAATGCACAGGTCTGTGGTCAGCCTTTTGATAACATGCTAGGCATCCATGCTTTTGCACTTGGGTGGAGGGGTGCTTTGCTAGTAGATATGCTACCCATTGAATGCACATTGCACGTGATGCCTGAAGTTGATCTAGCACTGCCTTCACATTTTCTGACACACACCATGAAGTACTTCTACATGTAGGTAGTGAGTAACATACACATTGCTGCACTGCATTCACCCACTTCAATGAAAACTGCCACCTTTCAACAGGTCTGATCACAGAAGCAATTCCAAGTTGACCCAGCATGCATACCAGGTTCTATTTTGTGTTTCACATGTCTGCCTGATGTTGTCGGTGTGTGTGTGTGTTGTGTGCTTCTGACATAGTGACCTTTTTTCTCTCTATTTTTCAGATGATGACGCAATGGAGCCAGGGGATGGTGTTGTCATGCCAGGCACAGGGTTGGTATCACTACATCAACCCGGCACAAGTGGGGGTCGTGGGGTGGCAGGCCACGAAAACCCCCAAGTGCTACAGGCCATCTTGTCTCTGGCTGCCTATGAGTCCAGCCCTGATGATGAATCTGACGTCCATGTTGAGTTGGATGAGCATCAGGTCCATGTGTCAGGGGTGAGTGATTCTGATGTGGACACTCCTCTGTCCGCGACACCTGCACTGAGGGGTCAGACAGTCTTGGAATCTCCGCCCGTGGTGGATCGGGACATAGGGTCACCCTCCACACCAGCCACTGATGTGCCTGGGACATCACGTCGACGGGGGCATGTAGTCGTGCAGCAGCAGGCGATGCCAACACGACGAAGACAACCGGTCCTTGGGTCCCACGTGGGTCAAGCCCAGCAATGCGGTTGCCGTGCAACTGCTGTATACTGAGTGTATACTGAGTGGGAGCAAGACATGACTGCCAATTCAGAACGGCAGGGGGCAGCAATGGAGAACATCGCTGAGAGCATGGAGCGTGTGACCCGATCTGTGCTCCCCCCTGCTAGGAAGGTGCTTCTCCAGCAGCAGGCGGCACGGTCCACGGCCCGCTCGCTCAGGCTGGGCATGGCGGCCTCAGACAGGGCACGCCAGGCTGAAATGTCGTCACTGCATCAAGCAATTGCTTCTCACGCAGAGGCACACATGGAGGCCCTGAGGGAGGAGTATGCTTCCCTCAGATCCACTATGGGTGTCCTTCTGATGTTCCAGAGGGAGCAGTCCGAGGAGAGGTTTGCACAGCTTGAGCGTACCATCTCGGCTGAGCTACAGGCTTACCGGGAGGTGAAGCGGTTGTCCAGCCAGGCCTTGCAGGAGGAACTCCGTGTTACACGTGCTACCTTGCAAGAGGAAGCACGTGTATCACGGGCGGTTCTGCATGCAGACCTACAAGTCATCGCCACACAGAACCAGGCTCACCCGTCCGGCAGACTTGCTGCCAACGAGGGGCAAGCTGCGGCTAGGCGTGGCCAGGCTACTGTGCCATGTCCTCCTTTCCAGGATGAGCCAGACTCGGATGACCATCTATCTCCCACATAGGTCGAGCTGTGGAGGCGTTGAGCCCATGGAGGTTTTGTTTTTGGCTCAGCATCATTGCATGTGGGTGTTGAGCAGCACTCTGTACCTCCCCCCTCCTGGGTGCCCCCCACCGGGTCGTATGTGGCCATTTCTGATTTTTCTTTTAGTTTAATTAGTTCAGTTTCTGTTTGATAGTTAGTTTAATTAGGTAAAGTAGGTTTTTCGTAGTTAGTGTAATTAGTTAATATAGTTTAAAATTGCTTGTCTATTGTGCTTTCATGTGACAGTGTGGTGCTTTGTGGCTTTTTAAATCATCCACTGTCTCTTCCAGCTGGGCCCTTCAGGCTTTTCTTGTGTATGTGTTTGCTGCTTGGGGTCCTTGACTCAGATATGCCACTCCTGCTTCCCTTATCCATGGGCTCGCAAGGATGGTTCGGTGTAACAGCCTATTACACAAGGGCTTTGGACTGTCATATCTGTGGCATGTCTGCTGCTGCAGAACTTGTGTTAACACCCCTAGTGGGGATGATTGGGGTGTTATTGACCACTGTTCTGCTTTTGCTAGATGGGGTGTTTCATGATTCATGTGTACATTCATTGCTGTGCATTGTGTAGTATGTTTGTTATCTTTACTGTACATGTGCTTGTTGCAATTCATGCCGTAGATAGTGTGTTCCACACTTTGGCTGTGAAAGACGGACTGTGGTGTGATTTCTGATGTACGTCTCTGACATGGTCCAGTGATGTGATGCCTGAAGAGACACACACAGATGAATGTAATGCATTAATCATGTGTTTCATGCCCTTTCTGCAGGGGGATGAGCCTCCAGACCACCTTTGCCAGCAGACATTGGCCATTGGACGTCTGGAATCTGGACACGTTTGGTGGTGCCCACATGAACATGTGTGCGCAAGCAGAGGCACAGGGATTGCAATCATACATCCGAAAACTGCTGATGTGTTTCAAGGGACTCCAGGCAAGGTGAGCAGCACAGGGGGGCCACAACACAGCAAACCTTCCACCAGGCCAGTTGCACATGCATGCTTAGTAACAGCACTGAGGGTGAGCTTGGACGAATATTGGTGTTGAAAAGCACAATACAGCTCAGATGTGTTGGTGGACTCATGGCTAGTTGATTGTAAGGTTGTCTGGAGCACCTGCAGGGGCAGTGGCACATTCCCTCCTGTCCACCATGGTCCATTGAGGCACTTCTATCACCCATGTAGCGTTCCGAGACATGGAAAGAAGCAGCTCACAGGGACAGACGGCAAGGGACAGACTCGGGTGCAGTGCATTTCATTTCCATGTAGAATTTGAAACATGCACTGCCTACTTATTTGGGTCATGGTGGAACACGACTTGTTTGAAAGTCATACCTTGCTATATGTGTCTGTCTGCTTACCCAGGGAACATTGCATGTTGTGTGATTCATGACACATTGGTGTTCCATTTGCCACGCACCCAGCGGCGCCTGACTTACTGCATTGACTGTGTATGAACCATCACAGGGGTAATGTTACATATGGGTACAAAGCATCCACACCAGATTGTCTGTTTGTAGAGTAGTTTGTTACTTTGGGGAATAGTTGGTGGTGTGTTTGTGTGTTATGGGCATGCACAGATTTTTAACTGTGGCTATCTTTGCAGCATCGAAGTGCTCCTGTTACCAGCCCTGAGGTGCGCAGGCAGGAGGCCAGCACTCACCCCAGAGATAAGTTTCTCTTTGACTTCCATTTCAGTGAATTGCTGCTATGTTTATGATGAACAAGTTTGGTATGATTGTGTATGTGTTAATGTGAGTACTACATTCTTGGCCATTCCCTACTTTCCCGTGTCAATCCTACTCCCCTCTCCTGCCCCTCATTCCGGTTATCCAGTATGCCAACGCCTGTCCCGACTCCATATACCTGACCCTCCTTCCCCACCAGGGTCTCAGAGGCCTGTGTGAGTTTGACCTTGCAGCCACCCAGACCACGGTGGGGGTGGTTGGTTCGTGCCACTCCTGCACCTGTACACAGGAGCAGTGACCGTACACATCCGTTTGTGGTGCTTCATTCTATGTTATGTACCACACATGCTACACATCCTGTTGTGACATTGTTTTACTGTGCTACCTTGGTTGTTACGTCATTGTGGTAGTACTTGGCCTTTGTGAGGAACTGCTACTTCAATAAAGAAGAAAAGTAAGGTAATATTTCCTTACCAAAGACTAGAGCTCTCAGTTGACCCTTGGCAGGGTTGCAATATCCTATTGAGTATACAGTCCAGTATTCTATGTCGATTCCAAAATCTCAAATAATTGTAGTAAATTCTTCAGCAAGAAATGTTTTATTCACATTCCTTAATTAAGTATCACCAGTTAAATTTACTTATAGTGAGGCAACTTTGAAAAGCATAAGTTTGTTTTATCAATAAGCACATATGCCAATGCATTTCGGTCTACGACCTTCGTCAGGGCCATGCTTTAGTGGATATACCAACAACTAATCTTTCATAAAACCATATAGCATTTCAACACAAAACATATAGTGATTAAAGGATAATTCAAAAACAGATAAAGCACGTACCCCCAAATGGATCCGTGCGATTGAAAAAGGGAAGGAAACAAAAGGGAAGAAAACAAAACAAAAATACGCTTATTAGAATTTTTCGAATACATTAACAGCATAGACCCTCGGATACAGTTTACCTATGAATATTCACAGAAATCCATCCACTTTTTAGATGTAGAGATTAACATTACAGAAACTGAATATCAAACAACAATACACCGGAAGAGTACAGACAGTTTCCCTTTTGTTTCCTTCCCTTTTTCAATCGCACGGATCCATTTGGGGGTACGTGCTTTATCTGTTTTTGAATTATCCTTTAATCACTATATGTTTTGTGTTGAAATGCTATATGGTTTTATGAAAGATTAGTTGTTGGTATATCCACTAAAGCATGGCCCTGACGAAGGTCGTAGACCAAAATGCATTGGCATATGTGCTTATTGATAAAACAAACTTATGCTTTTCAAAGTTGCCTCACTATAAGAAAATTTAACTGGTGATACTTAATTAAGGAATGTGAATAAAACATTTCTTGCTGAAGAATTTACTACAATTATTTGAGATTTTGGAATCGACATAGAATACTGGACTGTATACTCAATAGGATATTGCAACCCTGCCAAGGGTCAACTGAGAGCTCTAGTCTTTGGTAAGGAAATATTACCTTACTTTTCTTCTTTATTGCCTATTAAGATCCGTATGCCACAGGATCTTTTTCGGACTGGAAGCTCCAGGTTAAAATATTTTCTTAAAAAAATATTTATAAATATTACAGAACAAGTAATATATCGACATTATGAGAGAAAAATTCCCAGTAGTGCCCGCCGAAACTCTGTATTTCTTGAACTGCTACTTCAAGTCATCTACTGGAGGCTGTTCTGGTTAGTTTTTCTGCCTGCAGGCTTTTTGATTGGCTTCTGTGTTGGCCTGCTTTGAGTTCTCTTGGATGTAGTGTTTTTGCAAATCAAGGTGGACTCTGAGGGTGCAGGCAACTTTTTACACACAAGGTGGGAGATGATGACAAAGGGGAAGGGTGATCCTGTGGCCAGGTGAAATTCAAGGATGAAGGCTCCATAACCCCGGTGCAGTTGTTCAGTGGGTCATGGTGATTTGTGAGGGAGGGGTGGTGCTTGGTTGGTGATAGTTGCCTTGCCCTGCAGTGTGATGGGCACCCTGACATTGTAATTGTGGTACCCTATGTATATGATGTGTTCTGCTGATCAATGCCTGTTCGTGTGTTGTGTTTACCTTTCAGGTGTGAGGGGATAGTTGTGGTTTGACATGCTGGGGTGTACACATGGTGAATGTTCACATGTGATGTGTATAGGACACTGATGGTCACTTGATTGCACATGCATATGTTGAGTGCATGTCCCTACTGACCCACAGACTCGCACTATAATGCACTACATGTACAACCACCCTTCCATGTCCATGTGTACACTCTGTTTTCCTTCTGGTGCCCACTGTGTCCCTGCAGCACATGACCTATAACCAATTGTGGATCCTGTACATGCCTAATTTGCTTTTTGATGTGGTTTGTCACTTAGATGTGATGCTCAGGGTGTGCATCACACGCAATGGCTGTTAACTGTGCTGTGCACTGAGCAGTGTGTTGCAGGAGGTGGACACGGCAAACAGAAGCTCCAGTGTTGATTTTTCAATGCACAATGTGCATGTAGACAGGCATTCATTGTTATGTTACAACTTCGACTTTTGGAATGCTTTTGGGTATGACTTATTTTGGGTGGGAGGTTGTTGGTCAGTCATTTCAGCTGATTCCATGTCAGGCATCATTGTCTGATGCCAATTTAAATTTTTCACATGGCAATGTGTACCTTATTGGTACTGTGTTGGTGTATGGCTATTGCTTACCATGTCATGTTGTGCTTTGGAAGGGTTTGAGTGACATACCAGTGATAGTCATGGCCTGTTTTGCAGGTGTGTGTGATTCACACCTTGCATGTGTGCCTTTTGATCACACAGGATTGCTTGTGTTTAAGTAGCTAGGGATGCACACAATGTGGCACTTCCATGGCAACAATCTCAGGGTGGTAAGGTTGTGACAGTTGGCTGTCTCTTTGTCATCATCGATTGTCACCTGGTATGTGCCAGGCATGTGTGCACTCCGCAGGGGTGGGTGTTTAGGTGAAAAATGTGTCCACAAGCTGGGTCCGGGCATCCTCGCCACATGCCCTATCCCCACCCATGGGCAGCGCCTGTGCCTGTGGTTGGGGATGTGGGGGCACCACCATGTCCACCGGTACGCCTTGCCGTGTTGCAACATTGTGCAGGACACCTGCTGCCACAATGATCCTGCACATTACTGGGGGTGCATAGAGTAGCTGCCCACCAGAGCGGTCAAGGGAGTGGAAGCTTGACTTGAGCACTCTGAATGTGCCCTCCACTATGGCCCTGGTTGCAATATGGGCCGCGTTGTATCTTACCTGGGGTGGTGTGGTGGGGTTCCGGATTGGCGTCATCATGTGGTTGCTCAGAGGGTAGGCACTGTCCCATGGAGAGGTGATAATGGTTGTGATGATTGGGGTTGGTGTATTTGTGTGTGTGTGTGTGACATGCATGCATGTGCAAGGGCATTTGTACTCACCTAGGAATCATGTGTCGCCATGCTGCCCAGCTTCCAGGGCCCGGCTCAGGGCAGACATTCTGTATATGAAACTGTCATGGGTGGAGCCAGGGTAGTTTGCATAGACAGAGATGATGATTCCTTTTGCATCGCATACCACCTGTACATTGATGGAATGCCAGTGCTTGCGGTTTCGGTAGATGTGCTCAGTGGCCCTAGGTGGACGTAGGGCCACATGGGTGCAATCTATGGCACCGAGCACTTTGGGGAAGTGTGCCACCCTGTAAAAGTCCAGGACAACGGTCTGCCTTTCTGCAGGTGTTCTGGGCATGTATATGTGCCTGTGGACTGCGGGGCGCGCTGTCATGATTGCCAAGACCTGGTGTAGGCAGCGTGACTGCGTGGCCTGTGAGACCCCCCCCCACTATAGCAGTAGTCTGCTGAAATGACCCAGTGGCCAAAAAATGCAGGACATTGAGTTCCTTCTCCAAGGGGCTCAATGCTTGGGAACAAAGGGTGGGGGATCTAAGGTCATATTCCCACTCCCTGACCAGGTCTAGGATGATACGGGGTGGAAACCTATACCTGCCGTAGACCTGGTCGTCAGGCATCCCAAAAAGGCTTGTCCGTGGTGAAAAAATGCGTGTCCTGGCTATTCTCCTCCTCCTGCGGTGTCCCACGATCAGTGCTGCGACAAATGGGGCATTCATCGTAGCTGTATATCCGTGTTTGTTGTTTGCGCGCACTTTTATACTGTGCGCGGGGACGCTTCTGCCTACCTTCGTGTGGCAGACGCATTCACGCCTGTGTGCGTCTTTTGCCGTGCGCGGGTTTCCTGTATTCGTATCCATGAATACGGGTTGTTCGTGTGCGTGTGGGCGTTCTGTGTAGTTCCCTGCAGTACTTCGCCAGTTACGCCTTCTTTTTCACACGTTATTCCCATTCCGCATGTTCCGCCCACTGTTCCGCCTACTTTTGTTGTGTGCGCTGCGCTATGTGTGCTTTTGCTGTGCACGTAGCGCATGCCGTTTCATGACGTGTGTGCCCGCATGCGACATGCACCGATTTGGTGCACAGCCAGTGGGAAACAAGCGCAGCGCCTTCTTTGAATCGCATGCGTGCGCGTGCGCTTGCTTTCTCAAGCTTGCGCCACCTTGCGTCTGCTTGCGCTGGGATTTTCGGCGCACGTTTGTTCCATGAATCGGCCCCAATGTCTCAGTGTACCTCACATTTGGAGATTTCAGGTCTGCATTTGACCAAGTGGACCATAACATCCTTTGGAAGAAAGTGGGGTTGTCCGGGCTGGTTTATGGAAGTAATCGTGGCTTTGTATACTAAAACCTTGGGCCAGAATCAGTTAGGAGATCAGGGCATATTATCAGAGCAGTTGAGAATTAGCAAGGACGTAAGGCAGGAGTGTATGCTCGCTCCCAATGAAAACCAGCCTTTGATAAATCTGAGTAAAACAAGATTAATGCTGGTAGCCACAACAACAAAAAAAGCAGATGTAAAATTACTATTAAAGTCGGTACACTTGAATATACTGACTCATGCAAATATCAGGACCTTGAGATGTCGTTTTTTTCAGGCTATGGGGACATAATTGAAGCCAACATTAGAAGGGCATGACAAATCACCCACTTGACTAGAAGGTTTTCTATTGAATATACTGTTTTTTTATTAAATGGAGTATTGGCTTTGTATAAACAGTGGTTTTGCCCTACAATTCTCTATGGGTTGGAGGCCCAGGAAATTAGAGATTTGAAGTGGTTAGATGTTTTGGAGGGGTGCTTTCGGAGAGCGGTTTTGGGGTTACCAAGGTCTGTCTCTATTGAATATGTGGAACTTGAACTTGGATTTCAGTGACAGCACAGGTGATGTCTTAAAGTGGCGCACCGAGTCTAAAGGCAAAGACTGCACCAAGTTGTCCTCTGCTGAGTAAATTGGCAGAGAGTTATGACCTCATCCATCCCAGGGATGACCGCGCCCCGTATGTCAAATGTTTTAGGGAGTTGTACAATAAAATTGATTAGACCCCTGCTTTTAGGCGATGTGCAGTTTTTGCTACGTTAATAAGTGTGGGTGGTCTCTGCTTTGCGAAGTGGGTTTGGCAGTGTAATTATGACCATCTTGCCAAATAAAAGGGATATAGGGCTGTGAAATAAGTCATTCATCAATTTATGATGCCAGAACTATATTTGTTGCTCTTTCCTGGTCCAGACACTCGACAAATTACGTACTAATCAGCTGCCAGTACGAGGAGTATGTGGCGCCAAAAGGAACTTCCTTAGAGATACCAGATTTTGTAGAGTCTGTAAAATAAAAGTAAACCAGGAGACTACCAAGCATGTGCTTACAGAGTGTCCGTGCTTGGGATCCTTATACATGGTCAACTTGGGACCTTTTCCCCATGATTACAACTCAATCAAATCTCCTGAGTTGTGGGTGTTCTGCTTAAATACAGCCTAAATTAGAGTCCACTTAGCACTTTACTGGGTCTGGAGAGGGGTTTTACCTTACCTCTATGTGTGATCGTATGAGGTTAACCTCTTAGATATTTGATTGAAACTATTGGGTAAACTATGTATATAAGATGAAATTCGTTTTTCAGTAAAATTTAATTGTTTTTAGTCTCGATATGTAAATTGAAATCGCTGCAATCAAGTTGATCAGTCTGAGTTATAAGTGTGATGGTTCTAATGTAAGTAATATGGATTCTAAAAAATATTGTTAGAACTATGTACAATTAAACAAATAAATAAATAACTACTTTAAAGTTTTTCTGGGTATCTTTACAAAAACTGCCAGAAATTGAGGAGAAAGTATGAAAAAGTATAATTATATATTATATATATTAATAAATATATATTGGGAAATATTATTTTCTTTTATTTGTATTACATAACTATAATAATTATGTACTTGCTAATATTTTCATAATACAATTATGTAGGCTTTCTTTTTTTTTTAAATATAGGTCGCTTTTTATGGTAATTTGTTAATTATTACATTGAAATGTTTTATCTAAAGGATCCGACTGTCTCCATATCGCCCCTTACAGCTGCCCCTTACCCTTGAAAAATAGCACAATTGAAAAACCAAAATGTACATTTTAAAAACTCCAATTATATTCCAAGTATGTATATATTTTTAAAAAAATACCATTGAAAGGTTCTTTTCACATACACCATATATCATGAATGCGTTTATGTACTTTTTTCTTGGTATCATCACGGAAAATCACCAGACATTTAGTAAAGTATGTAAACATATAAATGCATGTTATTATTAAAGATATTGGGGATATTTAATTTGTATTATTGTTTTTTTTTTATTCTGTACCTATCACATTTTTAATTTGTTGTTCTTCTTTTCAATACAATTATGTAGGCATCTTTTAAATTCCATGGTAGTCATTCTTTAATGGTAATTTGCTCATGATTACATCCTAACTATAATGAATCTTGCCGTACATAGGTTATATAATGACCTCTGTCCATGGTGTTCCCATGATGATATAGCATACTTTAAGTTTTATAATTGGTTCCACACATAGAAAATTGAGAATCTGTATAATTTGTTATGAATGCATTTAATCACAATGTCTGGCCCATAATACATGGTTATTTTTGGAACTGTGTACTGGAGTTATCAAAATCAATCCCCATTTAAGTGGTCCAGCACAAACTAGGCATAGAGTCCCTCTATTGGATGGTTCATTTGAAAAGCCTGTCACTCTATCACAAGTGCATTGAAGAAAATCAAGGAACATTATTACAAATGCAAATAAAAATGCCTTGAATTCAGGCAGGCATCCCAGGATTCCTGGGGATGCTTGTGTTCTTGTGCAGAAGGGATGTGACCTAGCAGTGTGGGATGCACTGCCCCTTTTGGGGTGGGACGAAGCCTGATGTGCATATTGCCTTTCCCGGTATGTATTGGCTTAGCAGGTGAAGAACAAGGGTCTGGAGTGTTGCCCAGAGCAATGCCATAGGTTAAGATTCATTGTAAACCTTCCAGCCATCACAGCTTTGTTTCTGCTTATAGATAGACATAATAAACAGGGTTACTATTGGAAAAATCATAATCATTGTTTTGATTCATCAATCCAATTGACGAAAAGAAATTTGAAATCTAAAATCAGACTACTAGCTTGTCATGATCTAAATAATATTTTCAGAGAATGTAGTATTTAAAGCAATCCTATAAAAATTGGTTAAAATCCCAGAGGTATCTTCTCTTACATGCACAGGATATGTTAAGAGCCCTAGCCAGTAAGGATGGTCGATCCTTCTGGTCATTAATTGATAAATCACCAATTACACAACGCTATCTTCAAGTACAACCAATTGCAGATGGGCAGAGGGTAGAAAACTCTGAGAGTCTTCATAGCAAAATGATCATGAACTTCAGTGAGTTGCAATTCAGCTATGATGGCTGTAGGCTTATGGTATGTTGGGTATTTTTGTGGAGATTCGGGGCCTGACGGTATTTTCTTACCGCCGAAAAATAATTTAGCAACAATCACTCCTTGTATTAAGATTGGGCCATGTACAACAATAATACAGTGGACATGCATTATTTCAGCACACAGACATGCGTGGTCGGTATGCGTGGTTGGTATGCGTGATTGGTGGTATTTTGGTGAGCATAATTCCTTTGTTTTATTTGTGGCCCCAATATCCAGAACCCCTTATTTTTGTTTAGATTTTTCGTGTAATCACTAGAGAGACCTCAGGCTTGCATTTCAGGAACACCACATTTTCATTTTTAGTGTGCCACCATGGGCAATTTCTCTCTGTCTTATCTACGGCAGCGAGCTATCATGTGGTATTTTTCACTATCTTATATACGGTAGTGAACTATGTCCCGGGCCTCTCTTTCTGACGACTCATAGACCTCTGTCAGACTACAACACACACAGTTAGTTATAATTGCTCATACTGAATTACATTGTGCACACAGCTGCAGCCAAATCTTATGTTTAGCTACCTTGAAAATGGCAATTGCACTGTCTAAACATCTCCCCACATCATCAGCACTGTATTGGTAAATATAAAACACACCACCCGTCTGCTTTCATATATTTTTGTGTATTATAAAAGTTGCATTTAAACACGATCTCACTCTTTACAGAAATAAATGAAATAGCACAGTAACAGCATTATCTGTGATACACTGAAAAGAGAGTGGCGGAGACAAGAACTCAATTTGCAACATTAAACACGTGAGTAAAGCACAGGAATCTCCTTTCCTACACTGACTGAATATTCTCGTACACACTCAGCCCCCACACCTCAGCGAGATAATTACCAGGCTTATTCAGCATGTAACTTCTTTGGCTGTTCGCCTTCTGGAGGGGTTCACCCAGCAAGGACAAGCATCTGCTGTCACTCGAACTGGGACTTGTTAACTGGAAAAGTCAGTCTCTGCAACCAAGTTGAATCTGCTTTAGGAATCAGGCATCCCCAGCTGTCAACCCTGTCCTTCTTCGAGCTGTGTCCAGATGTCTCTCCCTTTCTTCCCCCAGATTCTGCAGCAAAGCACTAGCCACAGCCTCTAACATGATGCTTGATGTGACGTGCTCCAATCTGAATCAATCATGTTCTATCCTCCTACTTTTAACAATGGTTCTTCTTGTACAGTTGCAACTGTCACAAGCTGATTTCCTGCTTATTCGAAGTCTTTGCTTCCTGCAGTTACTCTGGACAGAGCACAGAAAGGCAAAGAAAAAAAAAACTTGAATGTGTGTTTAAAACTGATTTTCAGAGTCTGTCTCTTTTTGCAGTGAAGACACATTCTTTTATTAATGAGTTATAATTATTAGTCTTGTTAGTGAGATTAGTTTGTTAATTACCAAATTGCAACATAGGCATTTCAGGTGAGAAATGGTGTGCATTTTGAAGGTACAGATGTGTGCTTTTAACTGTGAAAAATGTATTTGCATTTTATATGTAAAAATCGTTTTTGACTGAATAACCTGCCCTTACTTATATGTCCATGTTACACTGGCAACACATAGCTTGAAACAACTGCATCATAGCAATGCACCAAACCCATGCAGTGGCGCCGCATAAAAATGCTCAATAACACATGTCTTGCTGTACCACATTATATCAATGCACCGGACCCCATGCAGTGGCGCTGCACTTAAAAAAAAAAAAACATGCTATACATTGATCCTGTGCAGTGGTGCTGTACTCTGTGCTCCCAAAACACGCTAAACACTCCTACATATACCCTCCTTTTTTTTTTAATTTGGCTAATCCAAGCCACAATTGGAAAAAATCCAACTTGTTCCTTTCCTTCTTTCAAAAATGTAACAATCGAATACAATTAACATGTCGTGAGGATGAAAATTGAAAGTCGCTCTTCAATCAATATAATATTAAAATTCAACTGAATTTATCAATTCTTATAAAATGTTCTACATTTGCCTTCCCAATGTAAGTGTCCAGTCCAGTATTTCAATTGTATACTCGAAGTCAATTGAAAATAATAAAATAAAACAACTAACTAAAACAAATAATTAACATAACAGATTAAAACAATTAATTGAAATAATAAATACGTGGAACTCCATATGTCAGGACTCTTGTCTGCCTCTTTTGGTTCATTCGGGTACTCTTTCATCTTGGTACTCTTGGATCCTTCTCTATAGAAGTCATCTTTTCTTTGGCATTCCGGCTATTTTGTCTTCACCTCCACCCGGAGGCAGGCATCTTTTGGTCTTCATCCAGGGGACTCCATATTCCATCGTCTCCCGTGACCTCTGCTATAAATAGTTAATGTTCTAAACCAAAATAGAAAAGAAACAGATTAAGTATATAGCACAATACTAACCACCCTTTTGCCAAAAATAAAACATTTTTTTTTCTGAAATTAAACACATGTTAAAAAGAGAATAAGCATACATGAAACAACATTTTACATTCAATGCATTTTCATTCTGCACACCGACCATGAGCTTCCATTATATATTTTTTTTATTACTTTTTATATTATTTATTTATTTACATATATTACAGTGTTTATGTGCCATTATAATAATCAACTTTTTAACTTCTCTGTCACTGCCTCCTGACTGTACCCAATTATTTTATCTTTTTGTGTTCAAGGGACTTTCTGTTGTATTGCGTGCATCAGTGGGCAGTAGCCCCAGGGCTTTCTGTTTCTACATGCTCAAGCCGCCTGATCTCGTGTCTGGGATGGCATGGCTTGATCTGATTTACATGGACAAACTGCTCTATCGCTGTTTCACCTTCATTCTTCAAAATTTTATACACTACAGGAGAGATCTTATCTATAATTTGAAATGGTCCCTGCCAGGCTGCTAGAAATTTTGAATTTTTCTGTTTACTTTTTCCAAAATTAAACTTGTACACCTGATCCCCTACACTGTATTCTCTCACTGATGTTCTTTTATCATAGTATGTCCTAGCACTGTCAGCAGCCCTTCCCAGATTTCTCTGCACAAAAGCAAATGCATGTTGCAAATGCTTCCTCATTTCATCAATGTACTCATGAACTGTGGATGCACTCACAAGTGTCTGGTCAAGTGTTCTGTATAGTAGGTGTTGTGGTAACACCATTTTCCTACCTGTCAAGACCTAATGGGGGCTAACACCTGTTGCTTTGGCAGGAGTTGATCTGATTGCAATCAAAACCAACGGTAAACGTAAATCCCAGCTGGAACCTGCTTCTGCCACGAATTTCTTTAAAATATCCACAACAGACCTATTGCTCCAATCAACTCCACCTGAAGAGGCTGCCCGATATGCGATATGTAGTTTCCTTTTCACACCCAGTATTTGCCATACCTTACTCATTAGGGTACTTGTGAAATGACTTCCTCTGTCTGACTCAATTCTTTGTGGCAAACCAAACCTTGAGAACACATGGTTCACCAGCAACGTGGCGGCTGTTTGCGCACTACAATCTGGTGCAGGAATGCATTCAATCCACTTCGACATCAAACATACCACACTTAAAATATAACGGTTTCCCCTGCTCGACCTTTTTAAAGGGCCTACATAGTCTATTTGCAAATCTGACCATGGGAGAGTTAGGCCTCTTTTCATCAATGGTGCTCTATGCATTGGTAAAGCAGGTTTAAATTGGGCGCATACTAGACATCCTCTAGTATATAATTCCTCATCTTGGGACATATGTGGCCAGTAAGCATACTCTTTTAGTATCTCCAATGTTTTTTGTGAACCTCTGTGGCCTGCAGTTATGGCATCATGTGCATGGTGTAGCATCAGCCCTCTGAATGAAAGGGGTACCACCCACTGTATTTGTCCTGTTATGGACTCTCTAATCATGAGTCCATCCTGTAATCTAATTCGTTTTTTATTCTTTACTAGCACCCTCAACTCTTCTTTTACCATGCAATCATTTTCTGTTAAAGGGTTTTGTTCAGGATCTATTAAATGATTGTAATAGATTCCCAAAGTTCGATCATTCTTTTGTGCCGCAATCAAATCTTGGTCTGGCGTATCATGACTCCATTGTACCGCTGGTTGATCTACCTCCTTTGGTGCTTTAGAACGTGTTACTGCATCAATCTGTATTTCACCCAGTAAATCATCAATTGGTAGCAATTCTCCCATCACAGCCCCAATTTTAGCCAGGTGGTCTGCATTATCATTTCCCTCCTTATCCTCTCCTGGTGTTTTTAAATGCCCACACATTTTTCTCCAGTATATTGTTATATCATTCTCTGACACCAATTTGTCTATGGCTTGTATCATTTTTCCATGTTTAAGTGGCTTTTTGTTGTATGTAATCATTCCTCATGCTTTCCAGCCAGGTAAATACTCTACAAAACTATTCAGTGCATAGTCAGAATCAGTCACCAGGACATTTCACTGAACTTTCTATCAACTGCAGTAGTAATTGCTTTATAAATGGCTGCCAATTCCGCCACTTGACTTCTATTAGCTCCAGTCCTCATCCCTATACTGGGGACTCCTTCACATTTCAACCAGACATTTCTTATTCCTGACACTAATTGTTTATTACTGTCATTTTCAATGTCAAAAGCACAACCATCCACATATACAGTTGGCAAATCCTTGCATGTTTTTTCATCAAAAGCTTTGTGTGGTGATTGTTCAAATTCCTGCCAATTAGGTTCCACTTCCATTTCATTTGATATTTGTTCAGCTGCGCAGTCATGTAAGTCAGCTAACCCTTGAGCAATTGGGCTCTTTTTATTTTGTCCATATCTCACTTCTACCATAAAACCTTGTAATGCCAGAGTCCATGAAGTGATTCTGGACTGCGCTAGATTACCTGACCTAATTCTTTTACTCTCTAAAAACTGCAAAGGATGATGATTTGTTTCAATAATCACCTTTTCTCCCTGAACAATGGGGCGGAAATGTTGTAGCGCCCACACAGTGGTTAATAGGGTCTTTTCACATTCATTAAATTTAATTTCAACTTGGGAAAATGCCTTACTTGCATAGGCAATTGTTTTGTGATTCAAATCATGTTTTTGTGATAACACTGCTGACATACAATGTTCAGAAAAACCTATTTCTATAAAGAAATCCCTAACTTTTATGGGATATGCTAAACATGGTGCCTTTACCAGGCATTCCTTCAGTTTAGCCACTGCCTCAGACTGCTCTTTTTCCCATTTCCAGGGAGTATTCAGTTTAAGCAGTTTAGTCAATGGTTGAGTGATTTCAGCATAATTTTCAATTAATTTTCTGTTATACCCTGTCATTCCTAACAAACTTTTTACTCCTTTCACATTCTTAGGATCTTTTAATATTTGTATGGCCTCTATTTTCTTCTTTTTTGGATTTAGCCCATGTTCAGTCACTTCATGGCCTAGAAAGTTCACTTTTTTCTTGCACCATTGTACTTTTTGCAAAGATAATATGGCGCCTGCTTTCTGCAATTGGCCAAGCACATGTCTTATTTCATCAAAATGACTTTTCAGGCCTTCATTTTTTATCAAGACATCATCCAGGTAAACTATGGTTCCTCTTTCCGCTGCATCAGGCATGGCCTTCCTCAAAAATATGCCAAATTCACTCCCACTATTGATGTACCCGAACGGCGTTCTAAGCCAGGCGTTTTGAGTCCTGTCAAATGTAAAGGAAAATAAATTCTGTATCTCCTCTGCCAATGGCACGCACCAATATCCAGAGGTGAGATCTAATGTGGTAAACACTTTTGAACCATGTACCTGAGCTAAGCCCTGATCAATGAATGGCAATGGCCATCTGGCCACTGGTACTCTTTTATTTAACTCTCTCAAGTCTGCACATAGCCGCCATTGACCATTTGGCTTTAACACCCCAAAAATAGGTGTATTGGATGTGCTATGAATGGGCCTGATGATTCCCCGCGATTCCAAATTTTTAATAATCTCTGCCAATGATTCTAAACATGCCAGCGGTAGTCTATACTGGCGTACAAACACTGGACTTCTGCTACACCCTTCTGGTAGTGTGGCCACATGTAAATCAGTTAAGCCACAATCATAAGCATCTTTTGCAAATACATCCTTAAACTCCATAAATATCTCCCTCAGATTGTTCCTATCCTCATTGCCGTCATACACATCTGCTAAGGAGATCTGCTCTTGTTCCATTTTGGAAAATTCTGGAAAATCTTCTGGTAAGGGAATCTCGGCGCTTTCCTCTAACTGTGTGGCTGTGTCTTTTTGTAAAACTGCCACTTTTAAATATTTTGGCATATCAACTTCCACTTCAATGGGCTGATTTTCTGTTTCATTTTCATTTAAATTAAATATTATGCAATCCTCTTGATGGCAGCACACTGTCTCATTTGAATCATAAGGATACACAGAATGAATTTTAAATATTCCTTTGGGCTGAGAGTCCAGGTGTTCTGGCAACTCACCCTTGGCATCTACATACTTTTCAGGTATATTTCCAATCACCATGTTATTTAAATCTGCCGTATAATGTGATTTTTGTATGGCCATTCCTAATGGGGAGTTTTACTCTAAATGAATATCCTGACAACCTTTATTATTTACCATCATTTTTACAGACCCTTCACCAATATCTACCAATGGAATGTATTCATAATCCAGGCATTGCTGTTTTATGGATTCATTCACGCATACAAATGCATCAGAGCCTTTCATCTGCTGTCCATTGTTGCATTTCAGTGTTATTGCAAACTGTTTTGTAAATGCAGGAATAATAGTATCTTTCCTCATTTGTAATTCGATTGCATAAGGAACCAGTTGTGCACAATGATAAGCCCTTCATTTGTCTTCAAATTCAGGAGCCGGGCCACCTAGGCATGACCATATTTTTTGATTAAGGAAATCTAACACCATACACATTCTATGCATGATGTCATTGCCCATGTAAAAATGATTTTGTGCTCCACTCACGATCCATACATTATGGTAAATTGTTTTCTGCCCAA
This sequence comes from Ambystoma mexicanum, assembly GCF_040938575.1. Lineage (NCBI taxonomy): Eukaryota > Metazoa > Chordata > Amphibia > Caudata > Ambystomatidae > Ambystoma > Ambystoma mexicanum. The sequence goes on from NC_090927.1 coordinate 331,257,530, forward strand.
TGCTAATTTTAAGCATGCATCTGCCTGCAATTCAGTTTTCAAAGTCTGGACTGTCCAACCCATAAACACATTGGTTTTTAATCCTAAATTTCGGGATTTCCTCCCTCTCCATTATTTTTTGCAACAATTTCTCATTAATGAAGCTCCTCTCCTGTTCAAGCGCTAAAGTGGCTTTTATTGTTTTAAAACAGTCATTTATACTAACATGAACCCATGGTTGCTCATCTTCCATGTGTATTTCAGCAAGAGTGGTAATGTGTTTTTCTGAATCTGTTTTAGGAGCAATATTCTTTTTGATTGTTTTCTCTTTTAAATAAAAACGTAATGTGTGCTCATCTATGGCAGTCTGCCAATTTTTCCTTGGGTCCAAGTAGATTTGTACAGGTAGTCCTTCATTGTCGCTCTGCATTTTGTCTTGACACATTAATATAACAGTGACACTAGGTATGCAACTATTCTGGAGATATACCTCCACAGCATCATTTGTTTTGGCAACGGTGTGACATTCATTTATGTTGCTGTTTTGTGATTTTAGTTTCTTAGGCCTCAATGGTTTTTTGGTTAAGGACCACAGCACTCCATTCACCCCATCTATGAGAGGAGACAATCTTTTCAGGCAATCTGTCCCCATCAAAAATGAAAAATGAAATTTCACAAATAGATGTGATCAATACCTCCTGTTTCATTCTGTGCTTTCCTATTTTTATGTCAACCTCAGTTACACCTATGATGGGCACCTCCTCCCCATTAAATGTATGCACTGGACCTTCATTTTCCTTCACCGTGATCTGACTCTGTGGGGGTCTCCCTTCATTGATACTCTTTACCAGGTCCTAGGACATAATTGTGGCCTGTGCGCCAGTGTCAATCATAGCAAATGTGTGGCATTTTTCTTCTACAGTGATGGGTGCATAATATCTGTCCTCAACTTCCTCTAATACACATAAGAAGTGTGAATTCTTACTGATTTCAGGGCTCACCTTTCTCAGGCCTTTTTCACTTTTGGCTAAGCACACTGGTAAATGGAAAGACATTTTTCCCTCCTTTTTACCCATTTCCGCGCGAGAGACTTTATTCATTTCTCCATGATCAGAGGTTTTTTGGAGTGTGGCCACTGTTCGCCCATCCATCTGGGTAACATCAGAGACCACATTACAACCTTCCAACTGAACATGTGTAACAACATCATTCAGCAATTTATCATTGTTTAATTCTGTGCATTTGTGATCATTTAGTGTGATACCAGCCCTTTCAGCCTCTTCAAAAATATGTGGCTCAAAGAATTCTTCAGGTGATTGACCCGTACCCTCCTTTTGAGTGTTTCCTTTTTCTACCTGTGTTTGGTCATTGTTTTGCTTGCCCAGGGAAGGAGCTATAGCATCCCCACTTACTCCCTGTTCACTGGTATTCCTCATGCATGAGTCATTTTTCTTAAATATGTCTCTTTGTTCTTTTGGAATTCCAGGTGTTTCTTTTTTATTTGCACAAATCTTCAATGTTTGATTTAGTTCTAGGTTAAACCGTACCTCTTTTTTAGAAGTATTTGCATTTTCTGTTACATGTTCTTTTATTGGTGCCTTCACTTTTAAATCAGTAGGCATCTCAGAGTCATTATGCAAAATTACATCAGGGCAATCTGTCTTTTTGGCACTGCAGGTGTCATACGTACTTAGTCACTTCTCAGAAGCCCCCCGGTCATTGCTAGGGCCATCAGCCCCCTCTTTAGATGGTTGTTTTTGTGCTGTATAGAGCTTTCCTATTTGCTCAGCTAACATTTTCACTTGGGCCTCACGGCACTGGAACCTTTCCATCTCTCTAGAATCCGCTTTCTGTGGCCTAGGTCGATATTGGTTGTTTTCCCCCTGAATGGATCTATTCTGATACCTCTCAGGTGATTGATGTCTGTTGGTATGGTTTCTGAACTCTTGATTCATTTGTGGAAGGGAGCGGGGTGCACCCATCCTTTGATTATAGTCCGCTGGTGGGGAAACATTGTACTGACGTGGATTGTGGTTCATGTTTTGCCTCATGTCCTGTCTCTCAGATTGTGGGTACTGGCCCCTAAGTTGATTTCCATTATCAGTAAATCGATCCACATATCGTGGTCTATCCTGATTACCATATATCATGGTGTTGGGATCAAATCTGCTCTGTGTCCCCAATGACTGGTAGGGACCATCATTTCTTTGATCTTGATTTTGTCTCTGGTTATTTTTCATACCTGCCATATCAGGCCAATATCCTACCTGGGGTCTGTCCCCTAAATACCAAGGACTGATGTAGGTCTCCCTATTACTAGGATCAAGTGATTGGAACATTGGTACAGGAAAGGGCGATCTTTGTTGATTACCCCTTTGTTCAGGTGTCACATTATTTTTACCTTGGCTTAGAGCAGACTCAAGGGACATTTTGGCTGACCTGATTTCCATTACTGTGGCTGAGGGGTAGATTTAGGGCTAGTATCTTTCATTTTATCACTTTCTCTACCCTGACAATCGAGTACCTCATATATTTTTGTGCTTTGATGTACAATCCATTCAAGGGACTTGTCACGGTCAAATTCACGGACCAATTGGGATATGATGTCTTTCTGTAGCCCATAGAAGTATGCAGTTTTAAAGTCATTGGAATTTGGGTCAAAAGATACATCAAAGCTAGAAAATGCTCTTTTTAAGTCTTGCAAACATTGGCGAGGGGATGTATTAGGCCCAGCAGTGATTGTGTAAGCGACTTTCTTTGCCTCCTGCAATGACTGAAAAGGAGAAAAATGATGCCTGATGTCTTTTTCAAACTCCACCCAGTTTATATTCTGCTGTTCATTTAATCCCCTTATAATGCTGGCCGTCGGGGCATCTAAAGTTAAATGAAAATATTGTCTGTACTGTTCCTTAGGTATCTGGAGTGCTTTAAAAATGTCATGCACCGCTTCTAAGTGATCCTCAATGCAGCATTCACCTTCCTTTTTAAATGGTTTGATCAGGGCTTTAATGGATTTCATTATTTTTATGGGGCTACTTGTTGCAATGCATGGAATTGCACTACTTTGTGATTCAATCCTGTTTTCAGGTGTATGAGATTGGTGGCTGCCCCCAATGGGAGTATCAAATCCCCCAAGGGCGCTGCAACCAAGTTCAGTCACCGGCCCAGTCACTGGAGCACTAGCTCTTTGGGCAGAACTAGAATTCACCTCCACTCCATTGAATGTGGTACCCTGCCGCCTCTCCTGGGACCTGGGAATGCACATTTGCTGTTCTAAGTCCTTACACTTTTTAAGGAGTCTGTTTGCTTCATTTTGCAAATAGTTGTTTTCATCACTCATCTTATTAATCACCTCCTGCATGTAGCACATTTGCATTTGGCATTCATTGAACTATTTATTTCCCTTGTCTCTTTCTTGAGTAATTTTAATCATTTCTTGTTCTGCACTCTGGAGATCACATTCTTTTTCACAATGTTCTTTTTGCAAAATCTGCATTTCTGAAACAACCTCATCTTTATCCTGTCTAATGTGGTCCACTAAGGCTTTTAAGTGTATCAATTCTTGCTCACTATCCTCAAATTGTTTCTTGCTTTTGGATAACTGAGCATCAAAGTCTCTGCATTTTAATTGCATGTCTTTTTGGCATACATCCAATTCTGCTCTTAACATTTCCTGATTTTTACTTGCCCCATCTAATTCAGTCTTTAACCTGTTAATTAGCTGGGTATCATTTTCCTGCATTCGCAGGGACCTAATCAAAATAAACCATATTTTGCTGCATAGCCGTATTAAACAGTCTTTCTCTGCACTTTTATCGGCTGCATTCAATAATCTTGTAAGGCAGACCTGAATAATGCTGCCTTCTGCAAAAATATTGTCTAGTTTTTCTTTCTGCACCTCACCCTGAATGCGGTCACGCCATTCTAAGGTACTGTTCGACGACCACGTCCCATGTGCAAACAACTTTGCCTCTAAATATTGCACTAGGTCTGAAAATGTGGTTTCCCTTGTGACATTCTGAAATTTGTTTTTAGTAGCACACTGCTATTATGAAATGGGTTCCCCTTTAATGTACCGATGCAGTGTGAGACACACTTGCCACGCCCAGTATGTGCTCTGTGATCACTTTCCCGGCCAGCAACGCACCATAAATATGTTGGGTATTTTTGTGGAGATTCGGGGCCTGACGGTATTTTCTTACCGCCAAAAAATAATTTAGCAACAATCACTCCTTGTATTCAGATTGGGCCATGTACAACAATAATACAGTGGACATGCATTATTTCAGCACACAGACATGCGTGGTTGGTATGCGTGGTTGGTATGCGTGATTGGTGGTATTTTGGTGAGCATAATTCCTTTGTTTTATTTGTGGCCCCAATATCCAGAACCCCTTATTTTTGTTTAGATTTTTCGTGTAATCACTAGAGAGACCTCAGGCTTGCATTTCAGGAACACCACATTTTCATTTTTAGTTTGCCACCATGTGCAATTTCTCTCTGTCTTATCTACGGCAGCGAGCTATCATGTGGTATTTTTCACTATCTTATATACGGTAGTGAACTATGTCCCGGGCCTCCCTTTCTGCCGACTCATAGACCTCCGGCAGACTACAACACACACAGTTAGTTATAATTGCTCATACTGAATTACATTGTGCACACAGCTGCAGCCAAATCTTATGTTTAGCTACCTTGAAAATGACAATTGCACTGTCTAAACATTTCCCCACATCATCAGCACTGTATTGGTAAATATAAAACACACCACCCGTCTACTTTCAGATATTTTTGTGTATTATAAAAGTTGCATTTAAACACGATCTCACTCTTTACAGAAATAAATGAAATAGCACAGTAACAGCATTATCTGTGATACACTGAAAAGAGAGTGGCGGAGACAAGAACTCAATTTGCAACATTAAACACGTGAGTAAAGCACAGGAATCTCCTTTCCTACACTGACTGAATGTTCTCGTACACACTCAGCCCCCACACCTCAGCAAGATAATTACCAGGCTTATTCAGCATGTAACTTCTTTGGCTGTTCGCTTTCTGGAGGGGTTCACCCAGCAAGGACAAGCATCTGCTGTCACTCGAACTGGGACTTGTTAACTGGAAAAGTCAGTCTCTGCAACCAAGTTGAATCTGCTTTATGAATCAGGCATCCCCAGCTGTCAACCCCGTCCTTCTTCGAGCTGTGTCCAGATGTCTCTCCCTTTCTTCCCCCAGATTCTGCAGCAAAGCACTAGTCACAGCCTCTAACATGATGCTTGATGTGACGTGCTCCAATCAGAATCAATCATGTTCTATCCTCCTACTTTTAACAATGGTTCTTCTTGTACAGTTGCAACTGTAACAAGCTGATTTCCTGCTTATTCACAGTCTTTGCTTCCTGCAGTTACTGTCGACACAGCACAGAAAGGCAAAGAAAAAACAAACTTGAATGTGTGTTTAAAACTGATTTTCAGAGTCTGCCTCTTTTTGCAGTGAAGACACATTATTTTATTAATGAGTTATAATTATTAGTCTTGTTAGTGAGATTAGTTTGTTAATTACCAAATGTGTCTCTTGCAACATAGGCATTTCAGGTGAGAAATGGTGTGCATTTTGAAGGTACAGATGTGTGCTTTTAACTGTGAAAAATGTATTTGCAATTTATACGTAAAAATCGTTTTTGACTGAATAACCTGCCCTTACAAATATGTCCATGTTACACTGGCAACACACAGCTTGAAACAACTGCATCATAGCAATGCACCAAACCCATGCGGTGGCGCTGCATAAAAATGCTCAATAGCACATGTCTTGCTGTACCACATTATATCAATGCACCAAACCCATGCAGTGGCGCTGCACTTCAAAAAAAAAAAACATGCTATACATTGATCCTGTGCAGTGGTGCTGTACTCTGTGCTCCCAAAAACACGCTAAAACACTCCTACAGGTATTTAGGGCCTCAGTATGAGTTTGGCGGTGTGGCCAAAAATGGTGGTAAAGCAGTTGGAACATAGTTACCACTGCATTACCACACCGCTGAACTAAGGGTTTGGAAGTAAGGTGGAGGAAAAACGTCTAGTAAAATGCTGGAAGTAATTATGCCACCTTACTGACAAAATATTTCCATTTTGCTAGATTTACTGGTGGCAGAATTACCTCTGGTTGTATTTCCACCTAAATCCCCATGGAGTCCTGTTGCAAATAAGCCTTTTAACCCGAGACCCACAAAGTTGCTGGAAACGAGGTGCCATTCACCTTTTCGACCAAAGTCAGTGTACTGTTTCAAAATGTAGGCATTCCATGGCAGCTGTGTACAGAATTGCATGGCACCCTCCTGCCTACCTCTCTCACCCACTACCCATCCAATTGGAAATGTGTCAGTACATTGTGAACTCAAAAAATAGTCCATAGGCATCCCTCTGCGAGAATGAACACGGCCCATTGACCTGTTTTTTGGGAAGGTACCACCTCGAGAGTCCGCAGCCACACTTTAGCTCACTGTACCTTTCGCAGATGGGAAATATCCATTTTCATATCAGTCTTCACCTGCCCACCGGGGCAGTCCAGCACCAAAATGCTATGGCAATTCCCTTCTGAACAAGAGAACCAACAGCAACCCCATGCACGTGTTTCAGCCTTGTTGGGCCTCATCAGTGAAGTGGAACTGTGCCTCTCTGAGCACATTGAGCAAGGGGTCCAGGTCTGGATGACCCTGGGAAACTTAGGGTGACTGGACATAAGTCCCTTACACAATCAAAAAATAGTACATAAGCGCCCCTCTGCGAGAATGAACGCAGCCCATTGACCTGTTCTTTGGGAAGGTACCCACTTGAGAGTCCGCAGCCACACTTTAGCTCACTGTACCTTTCACGGATAGTAAAAAAAATTGCATATCAATCTTTGTCCCGTCCACCTGGGCAGTCCAGCACTGATATTCTATGGCAAATCCATTCTGAACATTGTTGGGCCTCATCAGTGAGTTGGAGATGTGCCTCTCTGAGCACAGTGAGCATGGGGTCCACAACTGGATGACCCTAGGATGACCCTAGGAAAGTTAGGGTGACTAATGTACTATTTTGTGTCTCGTCCACTTTTGCATGCAATACAAGATGAAGTGCACTCGATGTATCTACCTATTCATTGCCAGAAAATACCATGCCTGCAAGGTATACTTCCAGTAGCTGCATTACCTGAAGGGCACATCAGTGATGGAGTGAATACACTGCATCCATCAAAGAACTACACACCAGATATACATGTGTATGCTCATGTGTAACATGACTCGATCAGAAAGACAAGCCATACGAATGGGTGTATGTCAGAAATGAGTATATATGGTACAAGTTTGAATGCCATAGAATACATTGGCAATGACACACATACCTTGACCATGTGTGAAGTCAGGGTCCACATCGCCCCACCCATCCCAAGCTAAATAGGTACAATGTGCACTTCCATTTAAAAGTGCACACAAGTCGTGGATGGCAAATGATATTTTGTATTGAAAAATAGACCACAATGTTCAAAACAATGTGGAAAAACGTGCACATGAAGATGGCCAGGGACTGCATAAATCTAACAGTGAGTGAATGTAAATGAAACATAGTGAGAGGAAGTGGCTTTCACAGAGAGAATCAGCAGGTCAAGTAGGCAAAAGATACATGAAAAGATACAATGAAAAGATACAATGAAAAGTGCACAATTTGCAGGGAGATTGAAATGGGATGGACACACTAGGGTAAAGAAAATTAATCACATGCCACCTTCTAATGCCTGAGAATGACACTCCCCATGACTACCACTTCTACCTCCTCTTCCTTCACCTCACCATGCAGTGGCCACTAGCTTGGTGAGATGGTGGTTAAAGAGTATGTGGGGTCTGCTGTGTGTCCCCGCTGGCGACCCATCGGCATAGAATGAGTAAAAGTGGGCAAGAGCACAGGGGACCCGTAAGGTGAAGAAGCAGACTGTGTCAGCGACAGATATTGTTGGATGACCCACACAGCATCCTTAATCACCTGTCAATTCCCCTCTGTCCTGCTCAATTCTGCTCTCAGCCCTGACTCATCCTCCCTCAAAGCCCTCTGTTCCTGCAACGGTTTCTCTCCTGCTTCTCCCACCTCCCTGACTGCATCATGCAGGACCCACAGCAAATGTTGCTGAATGTCCACATTTGCACCTCCAGGTGGGGGACCTGAGCTATATTGACATCCTGTTGGTCACCTCCATAGGTGGCTGTGCTGCAGCCAGCACAGATGGTAGCCAGCACAGATGGTCTGGGAAGCACAATGGCCAGTGTGGGTACATCTCCTGCAGGTGTCGCTGGACATGGATGTGCCCAAAGGAGGGGCGGAAGGAGGGGTACACTCCGTGCACACTCATGCTTGCCCAAGCTCTGGAAGGAGGGCGCTTTTACAGGGGGACAAGGACATTAGACAGTCCAGTAGGGGGAGCTGGCCTCATTTAGCTGGCTGGAGGAAACACAAACGACTGGTGGGGGGACAGGCTGAGCAGGAGGAGGCACATGAGCTGCAGCAGACAGAGGTAGTGTAGTCCCTTGTGGGGTGCATGGCCCTGCTTACCATGTCTGCGGCCACACCAGTGCCTCCTCATGCCTCACCTGGGCCTCCACCTCTGACATCTCCACCACCACCATTCTCCTGCTTGTGTGTGTCCTGTGGATGGGCCAAAGGTCTGACATGCTGCCCTTGTCCTGGGCCATGGGGTCATGGATAACAGAGGCTGCAAGAGATGCAAAAGGGACACATGAGACTTTGGTGATGAATCCTTGGATGTTGTCATTTCTCCAGAGGAGGAACACTTTCCCATGAGGCCAGGGAGGTGATGCCACTATCCAATAGTCGCCTGGTGGTGGGAGGGACATCCCCATGGGACTAGGGAAGACTATCCAAGGAGAATGGGGTATACTTCCCCTCGACTCCCCTCACCTAACCCTCCCATACCTTCTCATCCCATGTACATGTGTCATGTACATAGTAGTAACAGTACTGGGACGATGAAGCACATAGTCGATACAAGAGAAATCTATGGTGAAAGTACTGGGACTAAGAAGAGTCAGTTCTACCCTAGAGAGAGCTCACAGGGAAATACTGGGACGAATGGGAGGTGCAGAGGAATGCAGATCGATCCTCAACACACTATGGAGCTATCCAGTGTTTCAGCAATTCTGATTGGCTAAAGTCAATACCAAATAGAAGAGGGAAAGCCAGACAGAGGGAGAAACCCACCCTGGAGGAACCGCAAGTGCAGGCACTGAACAGAGTGAAGAAGCAACACGGTTGCTAGCTGGAACCCAGTAGAAATTTTGGAGGGGTTCCATATCAGTACAGAAAGGAAGGACCAACCGGTGTGTGGGAATGCCCTGCTTGGCAAAAGCAGTAGCGAAAGTGTGCTGCCGAGGGAAGCCGCACAGACCCAGAGGAGTGGAATGCTGCAGAGTGACTGCAGCCCCCAGAGAGACATAGGAAGCCGCAGAGAGCATGTAGAAGCACACTGGAAAGGCCAAGACCAACCAGAGAAGACCGGCAAATACCCTAAAGGAACCTTGGTGACCGGACAGTTATTGGAGCTGTAAAAGAGAGAGAAGCATGGGTCTGGAACTCGCAAACAATTGGGAAGGGAATCACACATCCTCTTCTTCAGCACAGTACCTTGCAGAGGTGTGAGACAGGCCTGCCACAGCAGCCAGAGAAAGAATCATGCGCCTGGGACCCGCACCCAGTTGAGAAGAGCATCACACATTCTCTGCTTTGGCGTAGTACTTGGCAGGCAGTGAAACAGGTCTGCAAAAGGAAAGCAACAGAATACTATGGGTCTGGGACCCAAAGCTACAGATCAGTAAAACAAGGTGAAAGGGACACATGAGACTCGTCTCGGGAGGATAGCTCATCAGCAACGTGCTCGCCTTGGAAGCAAGATGACGTGGAGCAACACAGGTTCGATCCCTGGGTCTGTGTTTAGAAACCTCTGGGTATTAAGCACGTAATCAATAACCTATCATATCATACCATATCATAAAGGAAGACATGGGAAAGAGAACCATTAGCCCAGGCAGACTAGAACTGTGAGAAAACAGTACCAAGATAAGGGACACATTTTCTTGGTACACCAAAGCCAGCGGAAGGGAGCCATTCCCCAGCCTTCATGAACTGTGAGAAAGAGTCTGAGAAGGGCCCTGGGAAGGGATACATTCCACCAGCCTATGTGAACTGTGGTAAAGAGTCTGTGAAAAGCCAGGAGAAGGGAAACATTACCCCTACTATTGTGAAACTGAATACCAAGAGAGATCAGGGGAAGGAAGTCATACCTCCTGGTGTTGTGCACTGTGAAGCAAAGCCAAGGAAGGCCTGGGTAAGGGAGTCAGTCCACTGGCTTTGTGAAAATACTGGGAACAAGATACCTGGAAAAGGGAGGCATTCTTCAGTAACCTCATAGTGAAAAAAAAACTATGGGCAATAAGTAATGATGTTCGAATTGGAACTTTACCTTTTGAGTTTGAACTGAGAACATTTCAACACTACAAGCTGACACTTTGTTTTGTATCTCGGAAAGGAGCTGAGACCTCGAGAAGGTCAGCAAAGTTCCCACCGGCCAATTGCACTATGATCCATTGTCTAGAAGAAGGAAACCATTCTTCTTGACCAAGAAGATCGATTATGTCTTTAGTTAAGTTACAAGTGTGAGGGACAGAAGTAGGCATTTTGATACATGACAGTGGAATCTTTTCATATACCTGGACATTCTGGCAGAATACGTAGTTCCTTAATTCCTTATTTGAGTCAGGGAAACCCCTCTTAGAGTTACAGAGTGATAGGTTTCCTCTTTATCTTGATTAAACAAATGCTTAGGCCAACAATCATGCCACCTGTGTTTCAGTCTCCTCCTTCTGCACCTTTACACTATGCACACACCAAGGCGTGTACAGAATAAACATGTCTACAGTGGAAACAAACACCAAATGCATTAGCATTTGCCGATACAAAGCCATTGCAATCCTGTGTAGGGGGTGCAAAGAACATGCATGTGCCACAAACATCCGCGGAATGATACGGTAAAGTGTTGCGAGTCTGGCAGCAACCCACCGGTAGCACTGGCAGGTTACTGCCAGACTCGTAATTAGCCCCATAGAAGTCGATTGGGATCCAACTCCAACTCGGGTCTCTCGAATCCCACTTCGGACACTGCTTGTGGTAATTCAAGCATATGAGACTTACAAGAAGACACGGTTCAAAAAAATGTATTAAAGAAAAGAAGGCATCAAGTCTCTCTACAGTTACAATGATGGGTTTCTTTAACCTTAAAGAAAACAACAAACTGGTGCTTGTCAGGATGTCTCTCAAAAATCCCAATGTTCATCGAAACCTATTCTATCCTAGGCTCTATCCCTACCACTAATAAACTAATCAACATAATCTTAGCCTAGGAAAGTTTCATCCCACACTACTTGGTTTCTGGAGACTGGTTTTTTACCCCCCACTCAATTGTGTCTTTGGTTCTTTCTCTTCATCTCTCTCTGTCTCTCTCTCTCACCCTCACTCTGCAACTCACATCAGTAGCCTGCTGTTAAAGTTGAAAGTTGGGTTCTTTAAGTCTTTCCCTCCTTGTAAATAAGGTTGCTTGGGACTGCTTTGCAAACATTCTTATGAATTCAAAAAATTATCTCTATGTTGAGTAGTTGATAACATAAACCTGATCCTTGGTTGCAACAACAAAAGGGGTGAGCCCTGCCCATGCTGTTTTTGTGTTCAGTCTTTTGCTCCACCTTACTGGGTCATCTAACCTTCTCAGGCTTCTTATGTGTTCTACTTTGGTGTGGATTATGTAACAGTTCATGTTGTTTGGGTACAGTATGGTGTTCTCCTCCCCGTAAGGTATTCTGTGGTTCAGCCTCTCATGTGCTATCCAACTTCTAAGGTAATCTCTTTATCATATTGTATCCTGGGCTATTGTCTGGGTCAGCCGCTTGTGAGCTGTCTGGCCCCTGAGGCCATTGGATTCTCTGGTTTCATTCACCCCCTCATGGGGTAATCTCATGGTCAACCACTCATGGGCAGTCTGGCCTCTCAGCCCGTATAATTCTCTTCTTGCTTTGACACCGTTTTGGGATATTCTCACTGTCAGTCACGTATGGGCAGTCTGGCCCCTTAGGTCCTCCGATTGTCTGGTTGCATTCACCCACTCTTGGGATATTTTCAGGCTTAGCCCCTCATGATCTGTCTGGCCCTTGAGGCCATTGGATTATCTGGTTACATTCATCCTCTCATGGGGTGTTCTCTCTGTCAACCTCTTGTATCTGGCATGCCATGTTGGGCCTGCTTGTGTTAAATCCCCATGTGATCTACTTACCTGTGTTTTTTACCCAACACTATTGGCACGGCGACACCCCACTTGTTTTGCCATCATTTTTATCTTGTGTCCATACCCCACACACCCAGAGCCCCTCATTTCCATCATGTGGGCACCCCAGCCCCAATCTTGTCCCTTGGGTTCTTGGGCTGCATGTGTGCCCTAGACACCATTATTACAGCTGTCAATGATATCCTGTCCCATCTATGGGGTTCCCCACCTGTTTGAATTATTCCTGCAGCTGGTAGTTACATCCCCTGGACATCACTGTATCAGCACCTTCACTACACTCTTATGGGATGTCTGGCCTTTCAGGCTGTCTGATTTTGTGATTGCATTCACCACCGCGTGGGGTACTCTCATGGTCAGCCCATTGTAGATTGTCTGGGTGCCTCGCCACTATCCACCCACATCTTACAATCTGCTGCAAACCTGTTCTTCTGCTGTGGTGCTAAGTGGGTAAGGCAGCTTCTCCCTTGTTGCAGAACTGCAACTCCAGTGTCTTCACATGTGGGTGTCTTCTTTAGGTTCCCCCTGCCTGCGAATGGCAGGACATTAATGTCAGGATGACTGGACACTGGTCAGCCGCTCTGGTGGCAATTCACTTTTCCCGCGGTTTGAAGATGTTTTCTGAAATAGCTTCAGAATTAGCAGGGGGTCCCATGGAAGGATTGCAGAATTTGCAGGAAGTATGTTGAGCTAAATACATTCTAAAATGTGAATATCATAAAAAGTTATATTGGATTGATCACCCATTCGACCCTCAATGATGATACTGTTACCCCTAGTAAACAAATGTTAAAAAAGTCAAACGTGTATTGGAACACAATTCAGAACTTTTTCCCATGATTGATTGTAATAGAGTTGGGTACTTGGAGTTCTGAAGCGCAACCTCTAAATTGTGGTCAAACTCGTTCGTTGGAAGTCTAACTTCTGAACAAAAAGTCAGATGCACACTAATTCCTCCCACATTAGAGGAAAATCAGTTAATGCATAAGGATCAAGGGGGAGCATCCATTCTGTTTCTCTTGTCATTCTCCTTAAAAATGGGAATCAGGCCGTCTGGGTCAACAGGGGCAAAACCATGATTATATAATTCCCCTCTCCCAGACTCTCCACCAGAAATTCAACGTAATGTGGTACTGTGAAAAATGTATTAATTAATTAATTTATTTATGTATGTATTTATTTATTTATTTGTAATGTCTCTTTGTCAGTAAATTGATATGACATTAGCTAACCAAGAGGCCACATCGGAATGGACCCCAGAACAAAAGCATTTAGCATTCACATGGCATCTGGATTAGGATAAATTTAAATCTGGGCTCCTGAAATGCTGCATTATCTTGAAGAACATCTAAGGGTAAAGAGATGTAGAGAAGGACGAAGACACATCTTTCCCTGGGAATTCACTCTCTGATTCTAACTTTCTGCAATATTTAGGGGCTTCTAGTAAAAACAAGGTGTATTCAAACCACTTGCTCTGTCTCAAAGGCAGGGAAGTCAAGGAAGTGATGCTTGTGCTCCACCAGAGGTGTATCATGTATACGGCAACACTGCTGCTTGTATTCACTTTCACTGGTTGTCTATTGAGGAAGGCAACAAAGACAACTATAGAACTTAATGTTCCTACTAGCTCTTTGGATGACTTGAAATTCTCTTTTTATGTCTATCTGCCCTGAGCTGTGTAGGATCACAGTTTAGCACCCAATCCCTTGTTGATGATACCTGGAGTTACCACTAACAGGTGCAGGAGAAACAGAAGAACTCCCTTCCTGTAACTGGTGCTCCCCTGCCACCATTGCAGAGACTCCTGGATGAATAATATGAAGGGCAGCAGAGGAACAAGGAAGAAACTGTAGGTATCTCAGTGCTTTAAAATAGGAGAAACCACTGGCCATAGATGAAAACAGATTAAGTGTAAAACAAATATGCATGCCGCCATGCACCCTGCGATCTCAACAACAGCCATGCTGGAGCCATTGGATGATTAATAAGATAATAAAAATGATTCTTCCACTTGGTGATCCTGGGATCCGAGGAAGGAGGAAGGTGACTGCGCTGTCATGAACCTTAAACAGTAAACTGTAGGTCCCTTGCAGGATCATTTCTTCTAATTTTTTAGAACACCAAAATGCTGCAAAGTGCTCACCAATGTCTTGATGATTCTGGATGTCTCCATTAATGCGGGTGCATGGACCAAGGGATCAGTAACACATAGTGATCTTGTTGCCCACCAGCACTACCAACGGAACCAAGATCTTCATAATCACCTGTAGTCCAGAGTTAAGACCAATCAGAAGTAATTTGAACTGGCTCAGTGTCACTTCAATGGCAAAGTGAAGCAAGTGTCAATGAGCGCTGGAGCGTTGGATGGTTGGGCGGCTGGGGCATTATAACAATATGAGGCACAGAGCTGCCTACAAAATGGCGCGTTTGACTGCGGATGGTGCAGTGAGTCTGTGAAGGAAAATAGAGATGTTGCTTTTGTGGTGTGCCTGAAGCCCCTGGCCTGATATAGTGACTTGGTGCTTTGTAAAATCTCGGCCCAGTTTAGTTCCCCATTCTTTTAACTGAACATAATATCTGAGTGTGACACCCTCAAATTTCCTGAACTGCCTGGGTTTGTCCGTTATTTTGTGTTTGTTTACTCTGGCACCTTTTGATAGTGTCAGTAACACAGTGCAGCGTAAAATCTAATTGTGGCTGGACCAGATTCATCTGCACTCCAGTTGGACGTTTATTGTACATATAGTAGACTGCGACAAATTCCCTCCGCATTAAATAGCGCTGTTTTTAACTGAATCACATTCACAACTTGTATGTCCTCTCTCGGCCATATTTTTGATTAGATGGCATGCCGCACAGTGCTGAGGAGCCAACTAGAGGTGTCACATCTTTCCACCCATTGCCCCACTACAGACGTTGCGCCAGGTTGTCCGTCCGAGGAGGAGCTGCTAGAGGTTGTGATGAGTGTTCAGAAGATGAAATAGTTGCATAGCTACTGCATAATCTGGGTGACTCTAGGTCATGCAACGCAGGGAGTGATATGCTGAGGATGCTAAGGCGATACAGGGAAGGAAAATGAAACCACTGTTTGTCTCTTCTGCCAAATCATCCCGGGGCTCAGCCAACTTCTCCCATTGCTGGTCAGAAAATAAACGTTTTTCTGAAATCAGGTGCCAGTAATCAAATCAGGACAAATAACTCTATATGTGCAATGGCCACTGTTGACCAGTTCCATGTGAATCATCTTAGCCTGATTGATTTTGCATAAAGGGCTGCCCTTGAATTTTTGGACGTTGGCTCTTCCGCAAGCCTTGTTCAGCAGACTTGTGACGCTTTGGCTATTGTCTAAACCAGAGAGTTGACCAACTTGATGGATAATGATTTGTGTTCAGTGTAAGGGGGTGACGATTTTCGTGGAGACGTATCCTTGCGTCACTCTCCTTGTCGGTAGATTAGCATATACGACTCACCTCTCCAACCGTTTCTGCTTTCAATATGGTGCTCAGCTCATTGGTGGTGCTCTACCATAACATCAGAGATGTGGTCAAGGCTCACACTTTGCTTCCATGTGAGATCAACCTCAAGTTGGACATGTTTGGCGGAGCACCGTTGGAAGTCAACGCAGCTTCCCAGACATTTATCAACTCACCCCTTAGTGTAATAAAGGATAATAAGGATGAGGTGGTTGGGGCAAGGTCCTCTAACATTGCTGCTGAAATACATGAGGGTGGAGTAGAAGGATGCAGCAGTATGGGAGAGGAGGGTTTTTCTGTCTCTTCACCCACAAGGGGTACAGAGGCAAGTTAACTGTTGATATTGAGGATGGGGGCCCAATTGAAGAGGGGAATATGGTTGTTTCCATAAGGGGTTACAAGCGTGTAGGAATTAGGGGTGGGGGGGTCAAGAACAGAAAGAAATCAGAAATTCTAAAAACTACAAAATATAAGGGTGTATCATCACGTATGTTTCTGCAAAATGTAACTATTGTTGAATCCCTGAATTCCCCCCCCGCCCCCAAATGGGCAGGTGTAACCACTGACTCATCAGTTCAGACTGAGGGAGGTTTTGGTGGGCTACTGGGCCCGCCAGGGGGGGCGCAGCCTCAACGGGTACCACCGGGGGGTTCCTTGACCCCTTGGTGGCGCCAGTGCAAGTCAAGTCCTGTGTTCCACTTTTGAACTACAAAGGGTTTGAGCACACCTGTTTGCGAATGTGAGAAAGGTAACTCTGAAAAATGGTAACAACTGTGATGTAAATCAGCATTGGGGAAATTATGTTAGTCTGAGCGAAAGAAAATTCCAAGTGCAACAATTGCCTCACCAGTCCAGATGGAGGGGGGTCTTGGTGGGGCACTGGGACTGAGGGTAGGAGCATACCCACAGCTGCTACATCTTTGAGGAATGGGCCCCTTGCTCCATTGATGGAACTGGTGGAATTCAGGTCCTTTCTTCCCCCGTTAGTTTTGGGCGCTTTGAAACACAATTTACTTGATGTATAAGCACCCTAAATATGCACAATAATACAATACATAAATATAATGGGGTTCCGCACCCTCGTATAAGGAGATGAGAAAGGTAACCCTGAAGAATGGTAACAACGGTGATGTAAATTGATTGTTGAGGAAATTGTATTGGCCTGAGCAAGAGAAAAGCGAAAAATCCAGGGTGATGCCTTCTGCAGTTTTCTCCCCGCCAATTGTCCGCATTGGAGGGGGGCAATCACACCAGTCTGGGGTATGCACTTGGGAAAAGAGCCAGGTGGCTGTGATGCGTGTCTTAATACTGGGGACAAAGCAAAACTTCCTTTTAGCGTTTTAAAGAATGCAAAGAGCTTGGATCCCGTTTTTGGGGCAGGCAATAACGGGAATATAACCTTTGAACCTAACCCAGTGGACACCCTCAGGAAAGACACCCGCTGAGTGAAACAAGAGGATAATAAATTATGTTTTACTAGCTTAGGATAAAGACATCCCGGGGAAGTCTGAATAGAACCAGTCTCCTGTTGATCTCTTCTGAGATTGCTAGCTTGAGAGCACTGGCTCGAAATTGAGTGGGTAGAATTCATGGATAGAGTAAAAACACATTGTATTCTACATTTTGGGGCAAGAATTGTAAAGGACTTAGTCCTACCTGAAACACAAAGTCTGTCCCATTTGGGCTTTATGGTTGATTGTTGGGAATACCACAAAGTGGAGTTTGGGGGCAGAGAGCATTTAACGACCTTGTGGTTTCGGTGAATTTTAAAGAAGGACTGAATCGCGAGGTGGTTGGTTATGAAGAAAATAGGAGTGTGTCGCAACTTGATTGGCCACGGGTGATGCCAGCTCTCGGGTGAAAGGGATCCCTTTATGTTTGGCCGTTGCGACAGCCCTTTCGTTACTAATGAATGTATTGAGTTGGTTTCCTGGAATACTCGCGGGAGTGTGCACCTGCTTTCTAAGGTGGATGCCATGTGCCTCTTGAGACAATGTGGATGTGTTTTTGTTGCAGAAAAATAGCAAACTACTGCACCAGCAGTGGATGAATATCACGTATTTTCTCAGGCTGCTAAAACGAGCACTGGTGGACGCCTGGCTGGTGGTTTAATAATGGAAAATCATTCAGAGCAATATAATAATAATAAATACTTTATTGTGATATAATCCAAATTATTAGGATTTTACACAACTTAACAAATCGACACAACACAAACCATATAAGCCATACCAACATTTTAAAAGAAAATAATACATTTGCATAAGTAAGTAAGCAAATCATTTCTAAAAGTATTTCTAAAAGTATACATAAGCAATAATATATTGTTAACCACTGAGTACAGCAGAGAGAAAGTCCAATATATTACAGTCCTGATTCTGCTAGCAAAAGGGTCTTTACTTGGGACCGGGGGAGTTGCTAGGTCTGGAAAAGACTCGGGGCTAAGCTGATGTCAGAACTGTTGGGACTGGGGGCTAGCTAGTCTTTTGGCTGTAGCTCCTGAGATTCTATCCGGGGCTACAACC
The DNA here is from genome assembly GCF_040938575.1 of Ambystoma mexicanum. Taxonomy (NCBI): domain Eukaryota; kingdom Metazoa; phylum Chordata; class Amphibia; order Caudata; family Ambystomatidae; genus Ambystoma; species Ambystoma mexicanum. The sequence continues at coordinate 331,275,882 of NC_090927.1, forward strand.
AAAAGATCAGGGGCTATAGCCCCCTTAGCCCCCCCTAGCAACGCCCCTGCTTGGGACCATATCCTAAAGAGGGCCAATTGGAGTCCCAAGGCCTCAGAGTTTAAGCAACTAATCCAGAAGTCTTCCTCCGTTATGGTCTCATAGTTATGGACCCATTTTGCAAACATACACATATAAAGCGGGCCAAGTTTAGAGCAAAGAGTTAGGACATGTCTGGTAGTTTCCAGCACACCTGCGATCTAGCATATCCGGCAATTTCTCGCTTCAGTCAGGATCTTCAGACTGCCCCCAGTAATAGCTAATACCGGAAGCTGATTAGTCCTAAGCCTCGGTATGAAGTGTCTCACATCTGGCACCGGACACAAGAGCAAGTAAGGCTGAGGTTTTAGACATCTGTGTGTTACACGAGCTACTGCCTCATATCCACTTAGCTTAGCCAGATGGGTGGGGTTCATATTCCAATCCCACCTGTTCAGTTTTTCCTCCAACAATCTCTTTTGATGAATATAAGGCAGATGTATCTTATTCTCTCATATGACCAGTCAATCTCCTTGTAGAGGGCCTTTTTTAGTTCTTTAAAGTTTGGGCCCCTGGGATGTCTCTCAGCCTCATAGTTTTAACGGCCAACCTCAGGAGTCTACAAGAAGGCTCAGAGCGCGCTTTGAGGTAGAAGACTCCTCTTGAGCCTAATGCCATACCTCTCAGGGATATGAGGCCCAGCTCTAGGTGTAGGTACTGTATTGAGCAGGACGGACCCAGCCCCAGCACCGCACGCCAGTAGTGGCCCTCCAGTATATTCAGCCTCTTTAGGTCTTGCATGGCCAGAGCCTCCAGGTCATAGAGAATGGCAGGCACAAAACACTGTTGGTATAATTTTAATGCTCCTGCCATACTGAAGCATGCCGTTCCCCTACCAAATTTGCATACCTGGAGTGTGATCAACTTAGCTCTGCGTTTTTTGTGTGAAATTAGTTCTTCATAATTAGCAGGTGCTTTAAAATCCAACCCCAAATAGGGATAAGATAAGAGTCTACCACGCCGATGGTCCCCAGTTTAGTATCAATGCCAGTGCGGTTAGGGCCTTTACGGGCTATAACAATTACTTTAGTCTTGTCCAAATTAATAATCAGCCCCAGCTGGGAGGCATGCTCTGCCAGCTCATTTAGCATGCTCTTAATGCCAGATAAAGTCAGATCGAATAGGATTAAATCGTCGGCATAGAGCATGCCAATAATAGGGATGTCACCCAGCTTTGGGGGGCAATTTGATTTTGAGGCCATGCGATCTAAAAGATCTCCGATGTAAAGGTTGTAAGGCATAGGCGCCGTCACTCAGCCCAGCTTCACCCCCACATTAATAGGAATCGAAGTGGATAGTTTGCCATTATAGTTAAGGCATACTTTGGTGGAGGTATCGCTGTGGAGTGCAATTGGGATTTGTAGTATCCAAGGCAGGCAATTCATGTTTCTGAGTTTTGACCAAAGGGTATCACGAGCCACCAAGTCAAAAGCACTGCTGAAGTCTATAAAGACAATATATATGGTACACTCCCGGCTGCCGGAGGTGTTATTAATCAACTGATCGAGCACCCGGATGTTGTGGGTGGTGCTAGCCCCTGGTCTAAATCCTGTTTGTGCATAATGGAGAATCTGATTCTCAGTTACCCAGGCTTCTATTTCTTTCCAAACCAGTGTCAAAAAGATTGTGCATGTGACATCTAGCATAGACAATTGTCTATAATTAGCAGGAGTGCCCCTGTCGCCCTTTTTATATACAGGAATCAATATAGATTTTTTCCATGAAGATGGGACTAGGCGAGACCTGCAGATACGAGAATATAAGGTAAGCAGCACCTGGGCCCAATTGTTAGGATCTTTTTTCAGGACTGCATTTGCCAGCCCATTGGGGCCCGGAGCATTGGAAGACTTTAGTTTCAAAATGTTTTGTTTTATTATATTGTGGCTAAGTTGGAGGGGCCAAGGTTTTTCACTCACAGGCAGCCTAGTAATTGTCACCCCATTCTTGTGGAATTTATTGGCAGTGTAATTGGTCCATGCTTCCCCTGAAATAGGATTCAGTACTTTTAACTTCTGCTCACCCCTTGCCTTGGCTAAGAAGTGGCATATACTGTGGGTGTTTCTGCTACAGAGTACTTCAGTGAATTATTGCCACTGTGCTCTCCGTATGGCTAGGGAGTAAGTTCGTAGCCAGGAGCGGAATCTGTGTTTTATCACCTTGATTTGGTCCTTTAGCGGACCATAATCATCCACGGATGCCATTGGCCTTCTTAGTGCTCGAATAGAGCGGCGCATCTCCCGTTTCTTGTCGCGTATGTTAACATCAAAGGCAGCATTTCCTCCCGCCGTCCATCCTATCACTGGGGCAGAGGCTCCCTTAAACAGTGACTGGGTAATTTGGGATATCCACTTTTCAATCTCCTCTGGGTTTTTTCCCCAGAGCAACTGTTTAATTTCTATTTGAATCGGGAACGTGATGGTATTAATTTTTTCAATTTTGTGCTGGGTCCACCGAATCCTGGTTCCAGCATGATTTGGTGTTACCCCTTGGCAAGCCCCAGCGTAAGTGGTCTTCGTTCTTCCCTCCATGCTAGGTTTTAAGGTTGCATGGTCACTGTAATTATTCAGGGAGATACTTAATTGCAAAACGTGTCCCAGGAGGCACTCTGAAACTGCCATATAGTCTAGCACTGTGCGCTTTGCCCCAACAGCCCAAGTACAATTGCCCGGGGAGTCGCCCAGAGCGCGCCCATTGAGCAATGTCATGTTCCACTCCTTGCAAATATCCAGCCATACGTTCCCTTTTGGGTTGCACCTAGCCACAGGAAGGCCACACCGATCAGAGACATTGGCGTAATTTCCACACCCTTCCAGATCAAGGCATTTGGCACTTAAATCTACACAAAGTAATACAGGTGCTGGGGCTTTTCCCATGGACCATGGGTCAATATTGAGTCCAATGTGTCCCCAAGGGCTTCCGTGATTGATGCACCTGGGTGATCATACACATTGGCTACCAATATGTCATTGTGCCCTCCCCAACCCCCGGGAGGGGCTATCTGTATTACCAATAGATTTCCCCCGAGCAACCCCCAAAAATCAACCTAGGGTTATAGGAGGATTTTACACTAGTCACTAGGCCGCCCCTAGGTCTGCCCAAGTCACCCTTTGTTTCCAGAGACTGAAAAGTGACATAACCATCAAACTCCACATCAAATGTGACCCATGATTCCTGCAATAGAAAAAGCTCGGGTGAAAGTGGCCAATCACGGGAGCCCCCTGCATTTATCCAATAGCTAAAGCCCCTAGTGTTCCAACTTGTTACTGTGGAAATTCACCCGCCTTTCCTTTGCGCAAACATTTCCTGAAGCCACTACCAGCCTTGTTCATCTGTGAGTTTACTAGCAGCTCTTCCTTTACCTGAATGCAGGGCAGCTGTAGTGACGGCACAGTTACATTTCCGACATTTTTCTCTGGCTGGGGCTTTGGGAAGGGGTGGATCCAAAGTATATCCTAAGTAGCCGAAGGACGCCTCTTTCACCCTTATCGTTGCTGCAGTTTCCGGCAGGCAGTAATGAATTGTGGTGAATTTTGCTCCAGGTATCTGTAAGGGTTCCACAAAGTCAACGTCACTTGAATTGAGTATGCAAAGGGATGGAATTTTGGCGAACAGGGCAAACAAGGTGGGCTGGTTCAATTGGGCCCCTAGCTTATTACTGTCCACCGGCGAGATTGTCACTTTTCTTATGTCAACCTTGCTGTCTGGCACACCCTGCACCTCTCCCCCCTATGATGATTGAGATATGGTCGAGCATGACTGTTCCTCGGGGTGCAAGGGTTGCACCATAGCTGATTGTGGTGTGGAGGACACGGGGTATGGTCAGCTGGAGGTATATGATTAAATCTCTTGTCCCCCTGTGGCTGACCCATGGGAGCCAAACCTTCTTGATTCGGCTGCTTTTCTAGCAGCCAGCTCGTTAAAGTGCCAACAGTCTGCGCTGACCTTCTCTTTCTCCTGGCTGCCCGCTTACGTTGTTTTTTTGATATGTTATTGCCCATAGGGTGAGGGGTTGAATTTCGCAGCGGGGGACGAACCACCACCTGCACACTTTCTTCCAAGCTCGGCAGAGTCGATTTCGGTTGGTTGCGACCATTTGTCAGGCGTCTATTCACCAGTCGGGTCTGCCTCCTGGATGCGGGGGGCCACGGCAGATTTTTCTCTTTTTTCCCCAACAGCAGTTCTCCCCACACCCAGGTTAGGTTTGCACACTTTGTCCAAAGCTGGCGTAGTTTTCTCACCTCCATTAATACTCGTTGGTTTAGTAGGAAGTGTATCACCCCTCAAGTCAATAATAGGCGGGCATGTGCTCCTGTTTTCCCTTGCCAGATATGAATAGAGGGTGGCAATCACACTCCCCCGGTTTTTCAGACCTTAATGGATGGTGCCACTTAATTTCAATACAATTTTCACCGCAAAACTGAGCACCGCCTGGCTTGTATGTGAGGTGTCATGTGTGCTGAACTCTGTTTGCGTAGAATCGTGAGTTGGATTTGCTGAGTCAAATAGCATTTTTGGACCTGCAGAGAGCCTGGTTCCCCTAGCAGGAGACAATGACTGTGGTGGCCCATTGTGCAATTCCAATGGGGCCTTGATTGGCATATCTTGCGTTCCATTTGTCTCTGTAGGTTGCTCATCTCCTTGCACCTTGTCTCCGGGGCCTTGTGTGCTCTCCACCTCTCCTATTATCAAAGGGGGGCATTCAGTAGCTGGCATGTTGGTGAACTTTTTTGCACTATAACTCAGGGTTCCCCAATACACCTGATGGTGAATACAGCAACTAAAAGGATACGCTGGTCACCCAAAGACATTATGCTTTCAAATAGTAGTCTATTAGAGATTTTTGAAAATACAACGTTTGAATGGAAGTTATCCACTTTTAGTGTTGATAATATTGATAAAGCTCTGGTTGACTTTGTGGGTAATGTGCAGAGGAACAAGTCAACACAAGAATGGGAACACATCTCATATTCATGCTTTTGAAGAAGACTTAGCCGAAAAGAAAAGAGATATGCGAAGGGCGATCAGGGAAATTAGGTTCTCTCGTTGTTCCTCTGAAATCAAAGGGCGCCAGTGTCAGTAAGTAAACCAAGCTTACAAGAATTTTTCTAAATATTATAACCAAAGTTATTGAAGTAGGACGCCGAAGTAATGCTACATACACTGATTAAAAGGGATACAGAAGCATTCTGGGAAATAATACCCAGGAAGTCTCAGCACCCATCTTGTGGATTGGGCATTTTCCTTGGGTGAGATGAATAGATTACAAACTGGCAATCATAAGTGACACTCAATGAATATTAATGGGCTTGTGGTAAGAGCTATACAATAAAAAGCGTGGGCTGATAAGACTCACTGCACTTATGCTGCCTCAAGTGACCTCTCAAAGCGCTTGATAGGGTTGACCAGGGTAGACTTAGGTCAAAGTTGTCCAGATGGTTGTTGCCCGGTCGCTTACTTAAATTGATAAGCAGCCTACAGAATCAAAGTGAGACTAAATAATGAGGGATTCTTATCACAAACAATAAAACTGAATCAGGTTTGAGACAGGGTGGGATTTTGGCTGAGAGTCTTTTTAACTTATACGTATCTGATGTCAATGAATCTTTTAATACGTCTTTTATATATGACCTAAAATGGGTGCTCTTAAAATTCCCTGGATTGCCTACGCTGATAATTTTTTAATTTTTGATAATACACATATCGGTCTACAGCAACTTTTATCTGATTTTGCTAAATATTCTAAAGACAACAATCTCATAATCACTCCGGGGAAAACCAGATTTTTTGAGTTTTCTAAGGGGAAGAAACATAGTTTAAATAAATGGTATTTGGAAAACCCCATGCTTGCTCGAGCCCCTAATGAAACATACTTAGGTTTCCACATAACAGGGCAGCCGGCACACAAGAACATCTGTTCCATTTTAAGGCAGAAGGCGTCATCGCTGTCTAACCAACTGTTAAAGAAAGATAGGAAATGTGGTTGTTTTTCCATGAAACCGGCTATTGACTCTTACGAATCTAAGGTCATACCCACATTGATCTATTGGATGTAACTATGGATTAAGTCCACCTAGGTTTGGTTGGCAAGATTGCAGGCCCTGCTTTGTGGATGAGTTTTGAGTGAGCCTAACGCTGTTCTGCTCGCAGCAATGCTCTTTGAACTAGATATACAGTGCCATAAATCTCTTTATTGAAATGAAGCAGGACTAGGCCGACCACTCTCGTTTTATGAAAAGTTTAAGAGATGATTGTGTTTTATTGTTGAAGGTTGTTAATCGTGATGTTGGTGATTTGATAGCCAATCCTGACAATGTGGAAGTTGCTCTCTATGATGGGGTTGGGGTACCACAATTGAACAGTTTCACAACTACCCGTTGTTGTTCCACCTGGCTCATGGGCATACAAAAGAGGCACTGTGGCCCCCTATTTGCTTTTATTTCCAATCGTTTTTTTATAAAACTACGTTATAGCACCTACCTTAGAACTTGTTGCTGACCAGAGAGGTATTGTTAAAAAGGAAATTGATGTGCGCCGAGGAATCCACGTGCCGATTTTGCAATGACAAAATGGTAATAGAACCAACACGGCATTTACTTCTGGAGTGTAGTGCGTGCCCTCTGTGTACAAAGTATTGCGTATTTTAAGAAATTACAACTTGCAATAAATTGGGCGAAAACTTAGAATTTTTGGAAACGGTGTTTAAGGGCCAATTTAACGTCAGTTGGGATTGCCGTGGCGTGGTTTTTTAATTCTTTGAACCTGGGTGCTCCATTTGATAATAAGCAGAGCATATCTTGATGGAATGATGTCTTAAACTGGTTTTAAGTATTCTTTTCTTTCCTTTTCTTTTGGTTTTGAGATATTACATTTTTTATGTTTTTGTATTTTGAGATGGTTGAGTATTAATTGAAGGATAATTTTAATGATGGTTGTAATGTGATGTAATTTGGTAAGATCACTTTTATGCAACTGTTTTTGTGTAATCCTTAATGGAATGATGTGTATGTTAATTTATGTTTTTTTTTTCTTCTGATGAATTGTAAAGGTTTTTCTAAACCGTATACATTAAAATAAAAAATAAACACTTTTTTTGTTAGGATGAGTGTTGTGAGAAATAGAATTACCATGAAACCCTGGGTACATTATGTACTTAGTTATTCAAAAAGTAATACATAATGCACATGGTTTCAAATCAAAACTGTAAAATTGTTATACTTTAAAAAGAGCCAGTTTACAATATTAGTATCATTATAGAATGCCCTTTTTTAATAGTTTCTTTTGCAAAGAATAGACATCATTATTCTGAACATGGTCATGATTAAAACCAATTAGTATTTTTCTTGTTCGAGAGCAAATGCAATATTTATTTGTGTGTGCTGGCCGCTGATTGGTTGGTCTTGCTTCTGAACTTAAAAATGTGTTACAGTATGCACACAACCTACAAATGACCCAAAGAACAGAAATTGGGAAACAGTTTTAAACCATGCAGGCTAGTCCTACGATACCTTACAAGGTCTGTCAGAACCTCACACAAGGGGACAAGGCCCTGAAAATAACTCTGTCCCCATCACCTCAACTGTATGCGCAATGCACCTGCAGTAAAGTGAGAACATGGAAACACGGAAGGCGAATGAATTAGTCCAAATATCAAACTGGTCTCACCTTGCAAATTGACTTTGTCACTGCTGTTCTTCTTCTACTTTTAAAAACACTTATTGGACTCAAAGTGGGGGATATTCCTGTGAAGTTCCTCAATACGTATATCACACAACAGAAATCACAGGTTTTTAGCAATTTGGAGAGTTATTCAAAAATGTCTACCAAGCTATTTATTTGTCACACAGATTGTTAAGCTTGTGAAAAAAACTATTGATGAATAGCGTGCGATAGGGTCAATCTCTCTCCCTAACCCTAGATACGCGGCTCGTCAGCGCACTCTAGGGATAGTAACATCACAAGGGTTTAGGAAGTAATGTTGGAGGGTAAGTTGAGTTGTAGGTTACATGATTGGTAGACATTTTTGAATAACTCTCCAAATTGCTAAAAACCTGTGATTTCTGTTGTGTGATAAACTTCTTATACTTTTAACATAACAAACCCAGCACTTCCTTCCATCGCCTTCAAGATCTGTGTTGTTTTTTCTATGTCCTCGTTACTGCCATCAGTGGCTGGGGTGGCACAAGCAAACTCCCCCCTGAAAATGCCACTCCTCCACACAGAGAGACAAAGGCATAGAGGAAGGCAGAGAGAGGCAGAAATAGGGAGACACAGGAAGAGCTAAATTGGTATAGGTTACATTGGTTACCACTCTTCTATTTATACATAATTCTCTTAGGAAGACTAATCTGGACAGGTGCAAAACCCCTAATCAAATCCTTAATCTCAGCACATTATTTTCTAATATTCTGCAAGCGTCCCAGTTTGGGGAGGAACAACAATGGTGTACAGAAATGAGAAGCAGCCCTCTCCTCCTCACCTCACCTCCAAACCCTGAAGCTGCCAGAATGAGTACTTATGGTTCATGGTTAAAAACACTTTAATGATAGAGTGAATGTTGTAAAAAATTATAAAAGTGAGCATTAATAATAATAATTTAGAGTTTATATAGCGCTACGAACCCTCAGGCATTTGAGCACTGCTTATTATTACCCACAGTGTGTGGTGCACATTTATCGACCTCGGAAGGATGAAAGGCTGACTTTGATCCTGCCAGGATCTGCACCGATGTCAACGTCAGCACTCTACTCACTGTGCTATCGGAGTGGCCATGCTATATGAGCTTAGTGATTCAAGTACACAACCTCACATTACAGACATGTATGTCAAATGTAAAGATCGGTGGTCATTTGTTTGTTCTCAAAACACTTTTTGATTCTATTCACAGCATCCCTGAACCCTGATTATGGCTTTATTTCCTTGCCCCCTTTCCCATAGGGGTATTTAAAAGGAACACAATAGGTGTGCATCAAGCTCTTCATCTTGAAATGATAACCTTTTATCAGAAACGAGTGTGAGATACATTACAGCTTGTTGATATTTATTTTCAGTAAAAACAATTCCAATTTAGAGACATACTGTGGCAACGTTAATGTTATAACAAATATAAAATCATTTGTAATCATTGCAAACATTTAACCTGCTCTTAAAAGCATGCATTGGCAGCATGGCCTCTGTTGCAATGTTTGATTGAAACGGTAAACATGACTTTTGGACTGTGCAGTCCTTTTAACAGAAGCAGGGTCTCCACAACGTGTAACTTCACATGGATCAAGTTATCAAATGTGCATTCCACTTGAAAAAATAAATAATACTAAGTACCAAACTGTCACACTTTGGTATGTGTTTCATGATCATAAGGACATCACTGAAACCCAAGTATAGCCACGTGCCCTACAGCCAATGCTCGAGTATGAAATCCGCTTCGGACTCCCTTTCTGTGGGTTCTTCGTGACTCAGAGGAATACTGCCAGGCCAGTCCAGGTATATGCTGAAATACTACTTGAGCTTAAGTTAAGAAACATGTGGTTTGCTTTGAAAAGGCCTCCCTGAACGTTCCTTTTTGGTAGCAAGTTCTGAACTTGTAAGTTCTATTGACACGTCCACTTCTAATTTAGACCCAGTCGGCACAATTCCAGGCAGTCACAGATATTCCAGGGGTCCTGCCCACCTACCTGTTCCAGCACTTCCTCAAAAGCTTCCCTCTAAAATGAGATTGCATGGCAAGTCCACATGTGCATCCAAAACAATAGAGGCATAATCAAGATTGGTACCCGGCAGGGACGTGGGGTTTGCCTCCCAGCCAATTAGGAGACTCGGAATGGGGGCTTTACCATATGGTAAAACCACCTCTTAGCCACGTCAGAGCGGGAGGCCGCCAGCCTCCCCTGGCGGGTGCTCAGGTAAGTGCTGCCCTGTTCCCTGTATCACCATTCCCCCACTCCGTCTTATACATATGTTCACCCTCCCACCCCTGCCCGCTTACCTTGTGCTGCCTAGTCCCTTGCCTGCACCGGGAACAGCATTGTTTCCAGAGCGTCCCGCAGCTGTGCAAATGCCACCATGGAAAGGGAGAAGGGACTTGTTTATTTTTTTATTTTCTGTTGTGAAACACCAAAGACGTTTCACAATTTACCAAAAGACACTATTACTACCCCTGTCCAATGGGCCGGGATACTAATAGCAATACACCCCTCATTGGGACGGCATTACCATGTCAGGTAATGCCACTGGGTTAAGTTAAGGCCCTCACTTCACTTGGCCCTGTAGCTGGGGCCCCGGGGGGCATTACCTACCATGTAATAACCCCACCCACCTCCCAGCTCGGGGTTATCATGCCTTCGCCCAGCCTAGCAATCAATTGGGTGTTTCTAGGAACTCCCAGTACATCCCTAGTGACAGTGTCAGACTAGGCCAAGAAATCTGCCTGGGCATTGACAGTAAAATGGCCACACTTACTCATGGCTTTCTATTTAAGTAGTAAATGGGACCTTTTTTTATAAAGATTGAGGCAAAGGGTACATTCTAGAGCACACGGGCCATTAACATTGGCCACAAATTTCAACCACACACTGTGCTAATTCTTCAAGCTGGTCTACCTTAGTCCAAAGAATTGACCAGTCAGGATGGCCCTTTGAAAACTGCAATATAGTCGAGTTTGAGCCTACTCCTGGCACACAAAGAAAGTCCCCATGACAGTGAGTTTTCTTTCACGAGCTAGAGGATACTGTGCAAAGTTGTATTTCTTATATATCAAATGTTGCTCCACCTAACGAGGAACATTATGTAGCTCACCACACACATCTCATGATATGTATTTTTACCAGCAAAAAAATAAAAAAATAAATACAAGGCCTTTTCTCAGTGCAATCACCACTGCAATCCCAATGTGTTTACAAAATCCGCTATCATCGAACAAAAGCACTACATTATGAGTTAACAGAAGGAAAAGTGAAAACCATGGATGTGGGGATGGACATGTCAACTTGTCTGAGGGTCCAATGGGCGGGAAGCCACTGGAAGCACAGTAGCTGTCAATAATCGGTGTGGCATAGGCAGATTGCTTTCATGGCTGCCTGTGGCCGTAACTTCAAAGCTATATCACCAGTTGCCACTGATGACTTCATCAAAAGCTTTCAAAGAATGAACAGACACGAAGATGAGGACTGATATTAAGCTGCAGGGTGATCATGTTTAAAAAGGGACTGTTCAGTGTCAGCACAGTGCACAACTGCAAACGTATTAGGGAAGACACTCACAGACCCATGCATATCAATGAGCTAGGGCTCCCAAATATGTGGGCGTGCTTTCAAGTCGCATGATCACATTGGGGCTCAATTTCCAAGTTCCTGCGGCATAAATGATGGTGTGTAAGTCAGGCGTAAAGGTGTTGCACCTGTCTCACTGCATCCATTCATGCTCTGGGGCATTTTTGTGGTTTATGAAGGCGGCGGGGGTGGCGGAACAGGAGTTACATTTCGGCCTTACTTTTCCCCTCTGCCATCGGAAACCACTTGGTTGTATGCCAGCATGACATTTTCATGATGGTGTAAAACCAACAGATTCCTATGGATTCTGCCTGCCTTTTCCATAGGAATAGATTCTAAACTCTGCCTGGCATGTTATTATGGCCTCCATAATGGGCGAGGGGGCGTTGACCCACCAGCACTCTTTGCCCAATATGGAGAAGCTGAGTAGGCACAGTGTAGGAAGTACTCCTGGGCTGGCTTAAACTGTTAAAAATAAGCATGGTTTCCGTTTGACAGTTCAGTACTACCCCAGTATGCATGCCCAATGAGTGATGCAAGGTCTGAGGTGTTCTTGACCATTGGGGATGCAGGCTGTGGTACTGCAGGCCTGAATGTGTGGGAGGGTGCTCTTGCACCTCTCTGCCCATCCATAGGGAGATGGACTACAAGATTGCATCGCACTGGCCCCACCATACATATATAGGAGTCTTAAAGCACTCTCTGCTTCCTGTTTTATGATGGACCACAGCTGGATGGCTTCACGGAAGGCTGCACAAGGCAAAAAGGACTTGAATTTGTAGTGGGGTTGCAGGTAAGAGCATTCTTTAAAATATCTGTGTGTCCAAGTATGTAAGGATTTGTGTTTGTAAATGGGTGCGCGAATGAGAGAGTTCCAGAATGATGTTTTCGGTGCGCAGGGTGGTTGAATGTGAAAATGAATGAATGGGCAAAGCCAGGGCCATTTTAAGCATTTTTGGGGACCGGGGCAGGGACACCTGTGGGGCCCACCTCCACCAAACAAAAATGAATGAAGGGGTCTGAATATCTGGTAACACCCCCACTTCCATCGTGATCTTCACTCATAGCACGATATGATGCCACGCAAAATAAGCAAAGGTTCTCCCTTTCAGTCCCATTACCCTCTTTATTCTTGCTGTAATCAGAATGATAAATACATTTTAAGGACAATATTAGCAGCCCACGATAAGGGTACTTGTGTTGTAGCATAGGTACATGACACATTTCATCACTAGCAGCCACAAGGAAGGTATACTGGCCATAGTATGAGTGCAGGACACAGATCATATGAAAAAGGTGCACATAATCCAGAATAGACAACTCAGATTAGCCGCCTCACATAATGCAAAAGTGCGTAAGCATGGATACAGGAGACCAATTGGAAGCAAGAAGAAAGCTACCCATATCATAGCATAGATAGTGAATGAAGAAGGTGTCTGAGACTGAGATTAAAAGGGCATATTTTTCACATAGTGTTACCATTGGAGAGCAAAGAAACAAGTGGTTATGGTGTGCAATAAATACCATGAATTAAGACAATGCAATTTTATAGAAGTGACATGGAAAGTACACAAATCGCATTACCCAACATGACAAAGTTTAATAGAAGCGTATTATGCAAAATAGCAAAGATTCTAGCTTCATTGTCTCCATCATCAAGGGAACTATTAAAATACTGGTAGTCTAATTGATGTGATCTTAAAATATTTTATCTGGGTTTCTCTTTTGTATTTTAAAGCTTTAAATACGCTAAAAACACAGGCTTGTGAAATTGTTATTTATAAACATGTAGATAAACCATTGAATTGTACAAAAAAGCAAACCGTTTTTCTGTCAAATGAGCAGACCTTAAAATGTGCTTGCCAGAGGCCTGCAATATCTGGTCACTTTCTTCTGTGTAGAACCCATCCCACTCAAATGGCCTATTTAAAAGGAAAGATCAGCTAATGGGCAAACATTGCCATCAGCATGTGATAAGGCAAACCTTTTTTCACAGAAGACAGCACAGTACTGTCAGTGATATAAAATGATTTTTCCGGGATCACTGTATCATATGCTAACAAAGCTAGGACATGAGAATGAAGGCCATGGTTTCACCTTGAATATGGTTACCTAATCATCTCTCCAGACTAACACATGCTCATCATTAGTGGTGGCTGCTTAGGTTTTACAACCACCGATCTGAAGAAACCAATTTATGATTTCTAGACCGTCACCATACTGATGCTTTTTGTTTTCATGGCAACTGCTATCTGGTGCAGTTATATTGCCGATAATAGCATCTGTTGTGCTACAAAACAAAATACAAATGCATCCGGGTTTATTGGCTTCAGACATTGGAAAGGCTGAGTCGGCCTGGCTGGAATTGGTTTTGTAATCTTGCATATGAACACAGACACTTCTGCAATGAGTTCTTAACACACTAAGCTATCATCTGAACCATTGCATCTCTCAAATGTATCAATATGCATTTCATCTTTGGCTGTTGCACATGATCAAGAGGGTCCCCACAGAAAGGTGAGAATGATACAGGAGGTGTGCTATAGAGAATGCACAAACTATGTATACTACAGTAAACACAGAAAGCATTAGAGGATGAATTCATCACAGCAGCAAGTTCTCGTCAACAAAAGACAGGCAATAGGTTTAACCTCAGCAGCCTGCCATAAAATATAGCAATGTGTGCCATTTATGTTTGGTCAACAATGGAAACTGACTTCAAAAGATCATGTAGCCTTGTTGGGCCCATTCCAAGGTGGGGGCCCGGGGCCAGTGCCCCTTTTGCCCTCCCATAAAAATGTCTCTGGGCAAAGCAGGCCTCTGATTGAGCGAGTAGTGAGGGAGGCAGTGAGGTGGGGGTTGGCAACTCATATTCTTACTCTTATATTGAGGCCCAGTAACAAATCCCATGCAGTGGGAACGGCAGCATAATGAGTGCACACCACATGGAATTGTCCCACATTGGTGGGGTAGATCTGGACATTGCTTTTCTGTGATATGACATGTTTTACTGGGCATCAAAGGTGAAGACAGCACAACATTTGTTCCTTAGTGGTACTTGTCCACATCGATGCGTCCAGTCCATTGGGTACAGTCTGGACAAATCTTCACTGTGGCATTCAATTATTTACGGAACATCAAAGGTGAATGTTTACCGAGCAACATGATGGGTGTTCCTATGTGGTACTCGCCCACATTGGTTGATCCAGTCTTGTCCTATGTTTTAGTGTGGTATGGCATTTTTTACTGGACATCACAGTTGAAGGCAGCAAAAGGAGTGTTCCTATGTGGTATTGCCCAATGTTGGCCCATGTTGGTGGGTCCAGTCTGGACATGCTCCTTTGCTGTGGCATAGCATATTTTACTGGGCACAAAGGGTGAAGTCAACATTACACGTGTTCCTATGCAGAACTGGCCCACATTGGCGGCCCAGATTTCAAATATTTATTTACTCTGGCATGGCATTTTCTATTGTGCATATAGGAAACAAGGCAGCAGGGTAGTGGCCTCAATGTTGAGCCCAATCTGCTGCTCTTTTGTTACAGTGGCATGGTGTTTTATACTAGTAAAGCCAACAGGAGCAGGTTTGTACATAGTAATACTAGCAAATATTGGTGCAGACCACGTAGATATATGGACACAACCAGCATGAACATGTTTTCATACTGGCATATATATGTGTAGATGGCACGTGGTGTTTACTCATTTTGCACTGTGGAGTGCAAATGGCGATCTAAGGGTGCTGTGCTGTCATCGCCATTTTACACCTCGTTTGCACTCTTCAGTGCAAATGACAAAAATTGTCCAGAGGGGACCTGTTTGCACATAAGTGCAGATTGAAACAGTTCCCTCTGGACAATGTATGATTTAAGTTGATCTCTGATACCTGCTTGCTCAAATGACCTCATTTTAATCTGCACCGAAAATGAACCTACATACAGAAAAAGGGCCTACACACCTGACATATGACAACGCAGTGAAGATTGTAAAAAACAAAAAAAAAACTAAATTCGACCACATCAGTGACGACAGAAAACAGTTACACTTGACTCTGGTGCATAGATGCATCCACGGGAAAGCACTGAGGTACCTAAAAAACAAAAATCACCTGCATGCACCCAGCCGTAGCCTCAGATCCTCAGAACAAGGAAAGATCATAGTAGCCACACACAAGCGCAAATTTGCCTCAGGGAAGTCCTTCCCCATCTTAGCTGCAGGCCTATGGAATAACCTATCCGCAAATATAAAACTGGAAGCCAACTACCTTTGCTTCCGTACACTATTGAAGACCCATATCTTCAACTGAATCCCCTCTCCCAACTGACCCGGTATCTGTAATAGTTTGTTGAGTCCCATCACTTTGCCTAAATAATTGTTCTCTGTGTCCATGTATCTGCGCCGAGACTTGCTAGTTACCGGCGCAATGTAAATATATAAACAAATAAATAAATTATGAAGCATCCCCACTAACTGGCCTATCAGCTTCTGGCATTATCCAAATGCTACACGGGCCAGACCAAGCCTCACAGAGGGCAATATTCTCTGTCGTTACCACAGAGGGGACTCTTCATGCCAAGATCTATGCACCATGCCCAGCTAAGGAAATTGTTTTTGTCCTATAGATATCAATCTATTTACAATACTTTGGACCGCATTATAATTTGGCCAGTGCTCTAAAATGCAGTAGTAATGTGGTATACCACTGCATAGCTGCACCACCCAACTATGAGTTTGGCAGTTAGTTGGAGGATTCTCCTCTAGCTTACCCACCACCTTTCTGCCAAATTTAGGCACAATAACCTAACCGGTGGAATTACTGCTGGGGTAATTCTTCCGAAATCTCCAATAGAGTCCAATGAACTCCAATGAAATAGGGACTAACACTGCCACCATCACTTGTATACCGCAGTAATAATATCGGGCCAAATGCGGTAAGGGTATTACTGTTCAGTGGTACATCTGCAGATTTACCGCAGAGGTACCACAAACTCATATTGAGCTCTGCCACCAAATTTCTCGGAAAGACCCCTAACCTTCTGTGCTTTAAAACACTCATACCTCTCCCTCTGAGGTGTTTGGTGACACCAGATTTGAGCACAAGTATTCAGGGGCTGCACATCCAATCCACTCCCGTCTTTTTCTATCCATTCTAGCACATGTCATTTTTCTTTTTCCCATTAGAAATGCTGGACTATAAGGCCAAGAATTAAAATATCGGGAAGCTGACAAGTTGGCATGTTAAGGTGTTTTCAATACCCGTTGGGGCTCCCAAACCTGCAGGTATGTCGAGTCTACATAATACATGCCAACATTCACTATTCCATGTGACCCAGTGATGGCTTTAACTTTGTATTGGGGACTTGTAGTCCGGGATTTATAATTTAGAAATCTAAGACTACAACTCCCAGAACGCAAAGTTAAAAGCAGACCATGACTAGCAGTGTCGAATGGAATGGATAGTGTTGACATGTATGCTACATATATGTTATACATGAGTCATAGAGGTGCAGCCAAGTAAAAAAAACCAGCTGGCATTGTGAAAGCATCCAATCGTGTTTACTTTTATGCAAATAAGTATTAGACAAAGACCGAACCAGGTACCCTTAGCAATTTGAGAAAGCAACGAGCAAGCCTCTTCCTCATGAAAACGTAATCCTCACGCTTCAGAATGTAGTTGTTTCACCTGATAATCCGCATTCAATATCCACTTCAATTGCATTTATGTAGCCTTAAATGGCAAATGCGCCCCATCAACCTGTTCTATGACATCAGTATTTAAGCTACATGGTCATTAAAAATTAACTGGCCTCTGCTTGGAGACGTATTGTGATCAATAACTAAACCAATAGGAAGGCGTGTGTTATCTACTTTAGTACCTAATAATACACCGTATCGAATACAGGATCGCATGGTCTGTCTGGAAATACATTTTCGAAGGATAATACCCAGTTTCCCTTCTCGAGGGCACGTCTCCTCGAGCTGAACAAAAGTGCGACCTTTAAACTGACAATATATTTTTAAGAGCCTCAGTTGTGCTTTGCCCTCTGTCTCCTGGATTCATGATTCACTGATATGCTCTTCTTTGCGGAGCAAAATAGGTCATATTGTGTTCTTATTATCGTATTACCAGCAGGTTATTTTTGGAAACTGAAAATCAAATAAAGCTGTTCTTTATGACTTTGAAGTTGAAACACGGTAGTTTCATCTTTTCATGAAGTCGGCTTGGAGCGCCTGGAGACTGCTCCTGGGTGGAAGAAGTGTGCGGTATAAGTCAACGTAACATAACATGTCATAACATGTCACAACATGTAATTGAGACGGGATGTGTTCTCTGGAAAGATAGCCTGGGCTATAGTATCAGTAGCGCTGTTTATGACAGCTTTGCATTGGATTTGTAAAGTTAGTGACACAGAAGTACAGTGTAGCTGGAAAGTGAATAAAATACCTTCTACTTTGTTAATTGCTATTCTGGCTGATGGCAAATCCAGGACAGATGTCCATCAATATTGTGTAAGAAAGCGAAAACGTGAGTGTTCTTTTACCAAAAAGACAAGTTCATGAACATTCATGTACCGCCCCACATCACATAATGAAAACAGCAAATGCTAGTTACATGTGTTGCCTCTACACATGTATTTATGAATATACTTATGGGGATACATGCGTGTGTATCTGCGTGTTTGTTTGTTTGTTTGTTTATTCACTTTTTATGTGCACCAGACCCAGAGGTAACAGGGCGCAGCAACATGAAAATGCAAGGCTTACATGGTTACACAATATACACAATGTACAAAATGAAGGCATATATGCTTGCTACAGAATACAATATGCAAATATACAGGTTACAGCGTGTTACATTAAGTGTGGCAGTAAAACAGCTTGTTGCACTAAATGCAGTACAGGTCACAGAAATAGATTAGATTACAGATGAACTTGCGAGCAGTGAAGTTGAGTTATATGAGAGAGATTAGGTGAGTGTCTTAAAGTATTATACACGTACAGAACAATTACGGGGTCATTTTCAAATGAGGGGAGTGAAAAGTAAAGGCAGAAAGGGAACATGTATTGTGTTTATGCTTTCATGTTTGTTCCCTTACAATGTGTAGGAGGGGAACAAAGAGGAGTTTTACAGGCAGTGTTTATATTTTAATTGTGATCGCTGCTTGCCATGCAACGCACAGAATTAGAATTAAACCATGCCCGTCTTGCATCCTGCGAGGTCCGAGGTACCAGTGTAGCCTGAAGTAAGGTGGGTCCAGCAGAGCACAACAGCAATGAGTTGTGCCAGCAGAGAAAAATATATGTTAAAAAGCCAGGGCAAAATAATGGAGCCCTGGGGGACGCCACAGCTGGAGATGGAAGTAGGGGAGGAGAAAGTGCCCAGAATGATTTGGAGGAACGGTCAGCTAGGAAGGAGGTTAGCCTGTCCAGTGCCCGCTCCAAGATACCAAGGATATCATGGAGCCTTTTTATGAGGATGGAATGATACACTGTGTCAAATGCAGAACACAGAGCAAGGAGAATGAGGACAGCAGGGGAGTTGGAGGGATGTAAGCAGTTCTTCACAGGTGCAAAGAAGAGCATTTAGCAGTTTCCGTGCCTCTGGAAGGTCAGAATTCTGACTGGTGGTCATGTAGACCCCCTACAAGTATCAGAGTTGAGTTGGGGGAGGGCCAAATTCTCGAGCAGTTTCTTCAGGAAGGGGTTGATGGAAATGGGGCGATAGTTGACTGGACAAGAAGAGTCTCAGGGGGATTTTTAAGGAGGGGGCATACAAGGGACTGCTTGAGATGGGATAGAAAAGCATGAGTAGTAAAGGAGTGGTTGCAAAGGTCAGCAAGAGCAGAAACAAGAAAGGAGAGTTTGTCCTTGATGGTTCTGAACGAGCATGCAACAACCTGTTTGATAAGACCTTCAGGGAGTTGACAACTCTGGTGACTTCTTCAGGGGTGACAGGAGCGAAGGAGGAGAAGGAGGAAGGAGGAGGGTGAGAGTTATGGTGGGCAGAGAGGGGAGGGTTGGGTTTCAAGAATGTGTGACAATGCTATTCAGTATGTCATGGGTTTTGGAAATAAAGTAAGAGGTGAGCGCATTGCAAAGGGACTGGGAAAGAGTAGGGGCAGAAGATACTGTGGACTGGTTGGCATGTTCCCTGCATATTTTGAAGAGTTCAGCCATGTTGTTGGATGCATTGGACACTCGTGCCTGAATGCGGTTTCTTTTTTGGCATGGACAGAGAGTCTGTAATGTCTCTCGATCAGTTGGCAGGCCAGTTAGTCAGATGGTGAGCCTGAAGCATGCCAGGTGTTATGCTTGGAGGCAGGTTTCAGGTGGTTCCTCATGACTGAGTAAAGGATGTCAAGTGCGTTGGTAATGGACAGATAGAGGTTTCAGAGGGCAGACTTAAATGTTGGGTGAGCAAGGGGGAATGAAGGTGGAAGAGAAGGCAGCAAATGATACTCGTTTCATCGGCCAGATGTTCATGAACAAGGTTGGCAGTGCTTTATCTGAATTTGTCACAGGGACATAGGGACCCAGATGAGTGGTGAGGAGTGAGTGGTCAGACCAGTCGAGAGGGATGACCAGGGGAGTAGAAAAAGTGAGGTTGGAGTGTATGATGGTGTCAAGCATGTTTCCAGCAGAATATGTAGGGCCAGAATGACAGCGGGATAGTGAAGAGCAGAGGTCAGCAGATTGTTTGATGGCTGAGCGTGAGTTGACGGTCGCCAGGTGGAGACAATCGCTGCCTTTGAAGGTTGTTTGTGGCGAGGGGCATCAGTCAGAAGTGGTGGAGTAGACGGGGTAGAAGGGAGAGAGGCAGGGAATGTAGGAAATTGATGAGAGATGACAGGATCCAGTCAAGGAGAAGGAGATTTGCCTGAGGGCCTTGAACCAGGACTGTGCCCATAAAATAGACATTGATGCAGCAGCGGGATGAGTAGAAGTCTGCAAGGAGGACTTCCACTTAATGCTGCCATTAATGGATGTGGAAGAGTAAGGTGGGAGAGTGGCAGTGAGGTGAGAGGTCCATAGATCAGGAGAAGGGACAGAGAAGAGGATGTCAGTGAACATTTCTCTTGATGAACTGACGTTGGTGTCTGCAATTGGGAGGCCCTGGTTTGCAGCAAGGATCTCTTTTTTATATTTCTTCTGTCCAGATTTTGAGAGAGAGGGAGGATAGGTGATGTTGTAGCAGTGGCGTAGATTGGGAAGATAGAGAGTGCCATCTCGGAGTGAGGAGGAAGTGAGAGGAAGCAACAAAGCGAGAGGCGGTGGGGATGTGTGTGCTGAAATGCACATATCTGAACAAGATACAGTTTGCGAAGTGGGTGTTAAGAGTACAAGACAATACAATGCTGGATGAAGGCACACCTGAATTTGTTCTTTTTTACACCAACCCACTAAACAATACTGGATGAAGGCCCACCTAAATTCGAATTTTAGGTAAGATATTTGCATCCTGTTTGGCATCTTTGGGGGATGTTAGGCACGATTGTGTGTAGTACCCTTTGAGAGACTACAGCAACCTTGACCTCCTGGCAATAGGAACCCAACCTTTGGTATAAGTCTGTACTACACAGGCTGGTAGTGTGGCTGAGCAGCGAGGCTTATCTCAAGAGGGGTCAATGTAGCAGTAGGGTTTTTACACAGAGATTCACAGTGACACATATTCAAATACACTCTTACACTCAACTACACTTTAACAGTCAGTTGAATACGCCTTCTTCAGAAGGGAGCAATATATCAGCAACACACAAATACACTTCAAAATACACACTCTTAGTTTCTCTAAATCAGCAAATACCCCTTTGGGATTGCACACAGATTGCTCCTACACCCTGAGGTGACTTAAATAACTAGGACACTGTGGACATTAATATATCACTGGTACATTTAGAGCAATACTGATTTGGTGTCAAAGAAAAGGGGTTTAAGAATAATCCTAAGGTCACACAAATACTCTGAAGCAGGTAAGTACTTTTAACCCCCAATGCAAATTAAATTAACCCTTTTCTGGAGGAAGATAAAGCACAAAGTCAGAGGAAAGAAGTGTCTTTCAGGGAGTCAGGACAGCCAATGTTAGTTGGGCAAAAATCTAGGTGAGCCGAAGCACTTCTTGCAGGTAAGTAAATGTCTCGGACAATGTTTTAGAAGTATTTGTAAAACAATAGAAACACAGAAGGGTCACAAGCTGGGAGGCTTGTGAGGGGCAAGGCTGTAAGCAACTCTGCAAAAGCAACCAAGACAAGTCTCAACTGAGGACAAGAAAGGCTACACAACCAGAGGTAAGTTCCCTTAGTATTACAGTACCTTTGGTTAGAAGAAATGGTTCCAGCTGGCTTTTGTTCCTGTACAGCTCTGCAGATCCTGTTGTTCCTGGGCCTCAGTCATGGGGACAAGAGGAAGGACGTCTGGGGACTCCAGCACTGCAATCGGAAGATCGGAGGCAGCAACGGGAAAACTTCAATTCAGCTGCACTTTGTGGGTTCAGCTCTTCGCGTCTATAGCAAATAGCAGCATTGCAGTTCTTGGATAGCACTTCAGACTTTCCTCGCATCTGGAATCCAGCACTCTGTTGAGGTAGCTCAGGATTGGCCAGTCCTGCTTCCTAAGAGTCCAGAGGATCTTCCTGGAGCTTGGGTCTGCCTTAAAGACACTCACTCGATTCTGGTGTTTCTCTCCCTGGCACTTCGGTTCCTGCAGCAGCAATGGAAGTACATCCAGCTCCAAGAGGATTTCCAGATGAGCTCATCCTGGGGTCGATTGGTTCTACCAACCCAAGGGGAGGAGTTGTCCTTTGCAGGTCTTCTGTAGTCGAGGCAAATTCAGAGCTTCAGAACAGCAGCAGGGTTTCACTGGGCAAACCAATGGTCCAGGAGTTGCAGCAGGCATCTCTTCCAAGTTCTTCTTTCGATTCCTTCGTCCAATGGTCGACTTTGCATTCCACGCCAGAAAGACTCACCTTTTATGCAGGTTTCTCCCATTAATTTTTAGCCTAGCTGTCAATCACACAGCAGGGTCGCTGTCCTTCGAGGACAGCCCTCCAGCCAATCACCCTTGGATGCATTCCTGTAACCAAGGAGACTAACAGGGATTTTTGGGCACCCCCCTCACTTCCTGCCCCTTCACTCATGAATCCCGCCAAAGACAAAATGAACAAAGGGACCAATCCGCAGAGTAAATCTCAAGAAGGACCTTTCCAACAAGAAATGGCGAAAAAAGGTGACAGGGGCCATTTTGACAAAATTGGCACCCATGGGTGTCTTAGTGCAGCTGCAATTGCAGCCTGTTGTAAAAACACACAATGGTTGTAAAAAGTAAACCCCTGCCACCAGCCATTAATTGCAGAAAAGGTAACATAAAAATGGTACATGAGAAAGCAGACACAGGGATACTAAGGAACCCCCCAATCACCATATTGTAAGATAGTGTGTGGTGGGTCTAGAAAGTTACAAAATGTAGGTAAAGTCAATTTCACATCACTGCTCTCAGAAACAGTAGTTTTACCAGGAGACGTTATTTAAACCTTAGGGAAATCTAAAAGACTTCCCTGTGTCACTGCACTGAAGGTGCTTTGTGTCGCAATGTACAGATGATGACTATGGAGTTTGTCTCTAAAGTCAAAAGAAACACAGACTCCAAATCACAGAAAAATACATGAGTGGGAAAAATGTCTTACTCTCTCCAGGTTAGAAATTAAAAGTCCTAAAGTCTTGCAAAAATAGCTGGGGGTCTCTAAGGTAGAAGGTCATTAGCACATTTCTGAGAATTCTCCCTAACAGGGGAGGTATTATCTGTGTTTTAAGTGGAATTTACAAATCGTTTTTTTTCTGCTGGTGTGCATGTCTATTGTTAATAGTTTCCCTGGCTTGCAGTTAGTAATCCATAGGCATCCTACACAGCAAGCACCTGGTAATATGTTTCCAGCCTGTGTGGGTTCTTTTGAAGGGTTTTATCTGTGATATAAGTGGATTTTACAAATCATTTTTGTTCTGCTGGTTCAACTTCTAGAGAGGTCTGTCTTGGGGGCTGTAGTCCATTTGGTTGTTTCTATTCCTTTTTCCCCTCCTCTCCCATATTGACATCAATTGGCTGAGGGAGTCAGGGGTGCCTATCCATTTTCTGTAGTTTCCCCTTTTGCAGTTAGTAATCCATAGTCATCCTGTACAGCAAACATCTATGTTTCTATCCAGGTTGGGCTCTTTGACGAAGGTTCAATATGTGTTTTAAATGGAATTTACAAATCGTTTTTTTCTGCTGGTGTGCCTGTTGATTGTCAGTAGTTTCCCTAGCTTGCAGTTAAAAATCCATAGGCATCCTACACAGCAAGCACCTGGTAATACGTGTACAGCCTGTTTGGATTGTTTTTGAAGGGTTTTATGTGTCATTTAAGTGGATTTTACTAATAGTTTTTTTTCCTGCTGGTTCAACTTCTAGAGAGGTCTGCCTTTTGTTTCTGTTCCTTTTTCCCCTACCCTGCCACGTTGATAGCAATTGACTGGGGGAGTCAGGGGTACCTGTCCATTGTTTGTAGTTTGCCCTGTTGCAGTTAGTCATTTATAGGCATCCTGTACAGCAAGCACCTGCTAAGATGTTTCCATCCTGTTTTGGGTCTTTTGGGGAGGTTTTATCTGTGTTTTAAGTGGAATTTTCAAATCATTTTTTTTACTGGTGTGCCTATTGTCAGTATTTTCCCTGGCTTGCAATTAGTAATCCATAGGCTTCCTGCATAGCAAGCACCCGGCACTATGTTTTCAGCCTGTTTAGGTTTTTTATTTTAGGGTGTTATCTGTGATATAAGTGGATTTTACAAAAAAAATGTTCCTGCTGGATCTTCCTTCGGGGTCTAGTCCTTTGTTTCTGTTCCTTTTTCCTCCACCCTCCCACTTTGATAGCAATTGGCAGAGGGAGTCAAGGGGGCCTGTCCATTGTCTGCAGTTTTCCCTGTTGCAGTTATTAATCCATAGTCATCCTCTACAGCAAGCATCTAGTAAGAGGTTTCCATCCTGTTTGGGGTCTTTGGGGAGGTTTTATCTGTGTGTAAAATGGAATTTACAAATAGTTTTTTCTGCTGGTGTGCCTGCGTATTGTCAGTAGTTTCCCTGGCTTGCAGTTAGTAATCCATAGGCATCTTGCAGCCAAGTACCTTGTAATCAGTTTCCAGCCTGTTTGGGTTCTTTTTGAAGGGTTTTATCTGTGATTTAAGTGGATTTTACAAATCATATTTTTCATTTTCTCTTTTCTGCTGGTTCAAATTCTAGAGATGCCTGGCTCGGGAGGGTAGTCCTTTGTTTGTTTCTGTTCATTTTTTCCCTCCCCTCCCATGTTGATAGAAATTGGCTGAGGAACTCAGGGGTGCCTGTCCATTGTATGTAGTGTCCCCTATTGCAGTTCGTAATCCATAGTCCTCCTGTACATCAAGCACCTGGTATGATGTTTCCATCCAGTTTGGGGTTTTTAGGGGAGGTTTTATCTGTTTTTAAGTGGAATTTACAAATTGTTTTTTCTGCTGGTGTGCCTGTCTTTTGGCAGTAAGTTCCCTAGCTTGCAGTTAGTAATCCATAGGCATCCTGCACAGCAATACACCTGGCAATACATGAAGGGTTTATCAGTGATTTAAGTGTATTTTGCAACTCTTTTTTTTCTTCTGGTTCAACCTTTGGAGAGGTCTGCCGTAGGGGATGTAGTACTTTGTTTCATTTCTTTTATCCCATCCACTCTCATGTTGATAGCAATTGGCTGAGGGAGTCAAGGGTGCCTGTCCATTGTCTGTAGTTTTGCCTATTGCAGTTAGCAATCCATAGGCCGCAGGCTGCTTTCACTCGCTTAGATAGGCTTGTGTCCTTGGCCACATGACCAGGAAACACCATTCACACTAGCTCTCTCAGGACAGCCATGCCTGGGCAGCCCTCGGCTAAGGGCCAGGGAAAAGGGCAGTTCCTAAAGAAGCAACTCCACTCTGTGTTCGCCTGGGACACCTGATTCAGACAACCTACTGTGATGGGTAAATGGTAAGTTTGTTGTGGGTGAGGTGTACAGCCTTATTACCTGTTATTGAGCATAATTATGTAAGGTAGCCATTTGGCACTAAGTCTAAGTGTGTAAAATAACTATACTCTAGATGGAGCCTAAATTACGTACGGTAGCCATACTTCACGCCCAAAATGTTGGTATAGCTTTGTTATTTGCCCCTGATGCACGCTGATATATAACTGCACTGCGCTCCATAGTTATTCATTATGTTCGGCATCATAGCTAATTTGTTTTGAACGTTGCCACACCCTGTAACTAGCCATCGTAAGGCGATTTGGACGGCAAGCACAATCATTACTGTGCTCCAGAAAACCAACCACTCTTACACTATTACTACTCCGCAAACGGTGCTGACATAGTTGGCCTCTGAGTTGAATTGTGCTGTCCTCCGTAGTCAGCCATTGTGATAGACTGCATAGTTGCCCATTGTATTGAATTGTGGAAGGAAATGTGTTGCACCTACATGTATATTCAGGGACAGACGTTATGCAGGATTTAGATGTATTTTGCGCGAAATGAAATGTGCTGTGCCCAAATGTATTTTGGGGGCGGGAAATGTGTTACAAAAGACATATTAGGAAGATTAGCAATGCATTTCATTTGGATAGATCTGTAAAGAACAGCCATGCTTCACTTTTAGGTAGATTTGCAAAGAATAGTCATGTGTCACATTTAGGTAGAATTGGGAAGATTAGCCATGCGGGACATTGTGATAGCATTGTGAAGATTAGCAATGTATCACATTTACGTAGAATTGGGAAGATTATCCATGCAGCATATCTTGATAGAATTGTGAAGATGAGCCATGCATCACTTTTAGGTAGAATTGGGAAGATTAGCCATGTGTCACATTTAGGTAGAATTGCGAAGATTAGCCATGTGTCACATTTACATAGAATTGTGAAGATTAGCCATGTGTCACATTCAGTTAGAATTGTGAAGATTAGCAATGTGTTATATTTCGGTAGAATCGGGAAGATTAGCCATGCCACACATTCAGGTAGAATTGTGAAGATTAGCTATGCGTCACATTTACGTAGAATTGTGAAGATTAACCATGTGGCACACCTGGATAGAATAGTGAAGATTAGCCATGTGTCACATCTAGATAGAATTGTGAAGATTAGCCAGGCGACACATTTAGGTAGAATTGTGAAGATTAAGCATGTGTCACTTTTAGATAGAATTATGAAGATTAGCACAAGGTGGTCTCTGATCAATGCATGCTACCTCCTTCACCAGGGATCATATCAACTATCCTTGGGTAAGACTTGCTCTTTTTTCTCTTGCAGGTATGCACTACGCTCTCCAATCAGATGAGCTCCCTAGCACTCTTAGCTCTCGGAAGGAACCATAATATGATATAATTCAGCAATTCAAACCATAAACTACAACAGGCATACTCATCCACCCGCTATAAACAATTACCCGGGACCCCGAAAATGGGTCCACTGGCACTTATAAGCCATGCATCACATTTAGGTAGAATTGTGAAGATTAGCCAAAGTGGTCTCTGATCAAGGAGTGCTACCCTGGGGAATGATGCCATGAACCTCTTCACCAGGGGAGCAGTATCAAGTATGCTTTGGTTTGACTCACTCTTTTTTTCTCTCGCAGATAGGCACTACGCTCTCCAATCAGATGACCTTCCTAGCACTGTTAGCTCACGGAAGGGACAATGATACAATATTATTCAGCAATTCAAACCATAAACTACGACATGAATAACCATCCACCCGTTACCGCTATAAACAATTAGACATGACCCGGAAAATTGGCCCACTGGCACTTATAACTGAGCTTCATCAATGGACTGACTCTGTTCCATCTCATGGGAATGCGCTCTGAATCAGGGGAGGAAACTGCCGAGGTAAGCTCCTGCAAGTGACATCAAGGTGCTTCCGCCTGTCATCAATACTCTCAGCGCACACCAGATCAGGAACATTGCAACCCCTCTGCAAATAACGCTGACAGTTCAGACACACTACTTACATCACGGCTTGATCTGTTGCTTGACCTTCGGGCATACCGAGTACCAGTATTCATACCTAGGACGTATTTGTATGTCCGATAGAAAAGAACTCAAGTAAATGCACACTGAAAAGGTGTCATCCTATAAGCAATCTACATACCCAGGAAGACACAGGGATGACCATAGTGGCTGTTGCTGGTCCCTGAGTCGACTGAACACCAGTCATTGGATCTAGCTAGGACTCGTAAGTCTGATAGGACAGAACTGTATGTAACTGTACAATGAGAAGGTATCTTCCTAATAAACAATGGCAGACTCAACGTGACACAGGGACGACTGTAGACCTAAAATTTGCTTAACCCAATAAGATTAGAAATAGGGCCATTAAACACTGATGACACTGCCAAGCAGTGAAAGACAAACTCAAGCCCGGTAAGCAGAACAAACTCTGCGCTAAACTGAGAATCTCACTTGGTGAACCAATTCTCCAAACCTCTAGAATAGATACGGTCAGCTCAGTGGGCACTGGAAGGTAATCTGAAATAGGGTTATCGCACTAATCCGCACAGACTCTTACACATACTGATATGCTCACTCTCCTCTACACCAACAAACAATAGAATGCAGCTATACCCCTCAATCAATTTCGGCCTAGCTGCACACATACCTACAGACCTCCATGAACACCTCAACAGTCTTTAGAATGCTGCTATACCCCACGAAGAAATATCGGCCTTGCTGTACACTTAATCTCATACATAAACTCCACCACCGCCAGAATGAAAACTCAGAGCTCAACAGCCTTGCTGTACACATTCCACTGACCTCACACAACCACAGCACTACATCTAGCATTAGAATGCAACTACACACCACGTAAACCACACTGGCTTCACACATACAGAGTGCACGCAAGCATTATTTACTACTGTACTCTCTCCACTGACCTGGACTACGCTCCCCTAGGTCGTTCAACTCATAGTGCTTTGAGATCATACCAATGGTATACAAGGTGCTTGAGGGTTTGAGGGATTTGAGGGAGGGTGAGTACCACTTGGGGTTGTGGCCTGGTCTCTGAGAGGTGCGTCTCATTAGTGAGAGAGGGATGAGGACGCTGGACAGCCCATGATCGGACAAGTCAAAGGAGGGGGTACATCATGGAGTGCAAGTGCTAGGAGTGAGTATAGAAGGGAATTGGCCAGATCAGGGTTTATAATGACTTTATGACTTTATTCCAGAGTGGGACAGAGGAGTTAGAGGTAAAAGGGGAGGAGCTGCAGAGTGGGGGGGGGTAGGGAGAAGTGGTCAGGAGGGAGAAGATAGCGGAGTGATCAGTCCAAATCAGAGGGCGTGGAGGCAGGACAGAGATTAGTTCAGTTGAGCTGAATAAAGCATTGAGAGTGTGTCCTGCTATGTGAGTGGAGGGCGATATTAGTTGGGTTAAGTTGAGGGCTTCCATGTTGTTGGTGAAAGAACAGGTCATAGGGTTGGAGGGAGCACGAAACCAAAAGAAACATGCTCAAATTGTACCGCAGTGTGGTGCATTTGATTAAATGATGCAAATGGTATTTTATTTCAAATCAAAACAGAGGTTCTTGCATCATGCAAATCTTTTTTATGCTGTTAATGGAACAATTGTACAACATTTAGAATTAGACACTTAATTTAATGCGTTTGTGAGGTTCATCAAGTCTGAGAAGCATAGCCATTTTTGATAGCTTTTACATAAAGCAATCCCAATTCCTCTGTTTTTCTTTATTTCCACTCTGATACAGAATGGGCATTTGAGCTAAATAGGCACACCAACAATTCAAAGTGACAATGCACAGCGGGGCACCCGTCTGCTCTCATCTCAAAAAGTCAAAATGATATTAACTTGTTCATTTAAACTCCGTTGGCGAATGCATGCAATATTCATGCCTGCATTTCTGTTTGAAAATAAATGCTTCATAAATCTTGAGCAGAGCATGCTGTGTAGGCCATCAAAGTCATAGACAAACATTGTTTGCATTCTAATACAAAGGTAACATGGATTACTGCAATCAAGAAAGGTTCTTTTATAAATATGCGTACCTGGGCTGCCAATTGCTACATTGCATTATTCATGGAATATCAGAACATTTTCAAGAATACCGCAATTATGTGGAGTCAGAGTAGAAAACATGACAATCAAGTCGCCGAAAGGAAAAGGTCACAGTTACAACTCAGCTATTCCCTAGACTAGAGCAATATTATACGACGGGCTGCTCTGTGAAGTTATGTCACATTTCATTTTGTTGCGTTGTGTATTATCCTACCATTTTTCCTGCCAGCCTTGGCAGCTTCAGATTGTACGTCACACGTCTATCGTGCCACAAAAAAAGGTGTTGGAATGCGAGCGTTTCAGTGTTAAAGCTATCCGAGCTAATGTTCAAGGCGAAATAGCGCTAGGAGTGGTAACTGGAAGGTCTGCATTGGGTCTTGTGGGTCTTAAATGTTTTGAACTTTTGTAAGTTTGTAAATATGCTTGCCCCAGGGTGGGTATCTGTTGTAATGTAACTTTCCTCTCCTGTCTGCCCTGTGTGTGCACGTGAGCTCGGGGACCTTAGTGTGGAATGTTGAGTGAGTGTTGTCCTGTGAGTGTTCCTTGGATGTCAGTTGGAAGCCATCTGCCTGTGAAAGTGGGTGCCGTGGGTGTCCCTGTGTTTATATAACCTAATGTACTTCCCAGTTACCTGCAATCCTGATAACCTGTTAGTGGAGTTTGAACTAAAGAAGTTATAATTACTACCTGTGACAGCAGCCTCATCTGTGCAAGGAAGTACCATTTTAACATTGGCTACGAGCTTGAAGAAACCTGTGTGCAGCTACCCAACGGGGTGGGAGGGCAGAAGAAGAGACGCATGTAGAAGTGGCACCTGCAGAGAGGAGACATCCACTGGACCCTGCCCCAGGAGAGAACTTTTCTTCATTGAAGTAGTGGCTGTCAGGCAAGGAGTGGCTGAGACACGCTGGGGCTACCTGGTTTTGGAGTAGCCAAGGAGTGTCGTGTCCGCAAGAGGCAGCTATGCCTAGCAAGGCCAGTGAGACTGCAGGGTGCAGGGAGTGCCTGCAGAGCCCATCTGAAGTACCAGCCAAGCAGGCCGAGTGGGGCATGGTGGGCCGAGCGGCATCTGGGGACAGAAGTTAGCTGCATCTACAGGAGCCATACAGAAGAGAGAGGTGCCTCCGTGGACAGGCAAGTCGGACCTGCAAGGAGCAGGAAATCGGCACTGCAAAGGGCAGTCAAAATCAGAGGAGGCAATTCTGGCAGAGGCTGTGCAGAGACTGATGAGTTGGTGTCCTGCGGTGGTGGCCCACTGCGGTTCTGTGTGGCGTTTAGCAGCAGGAAGTGGAGCTCTGTGCCATGTAACTCCTGGTGTGAATATGATGATGTCACTGTCAGTTGCTACGGCAGCTGACCGTGCAGTTGGGAAGGTGTGCCCATCAGAGGTCCATTCCTCTGTTGTTTGTTCCAGGAAGAGAACGTTCAGTGATGGAGAGTGGCCAGCCTGGGGTAGGATCAAATGCCGGTGGATCATCCAAGTATGGCGTTGTACACGTCAGAGGCCTTTTCCTCTGCTGTTCGGTCAGTGGAGGGAATGTTCGCTGATTAAGAGTGGAGAACAGGGACAGACTCAGTCTACTGCAATGCATGTACTCTTGTGGAGGGGCGCAAGAATGGTGGACGCGCAGTGGCGGGTTGCCAGTGGTGAACGTGTTAAATGTGGTGGAGTAGTCGTGAGGAACCATCTGATGTATAGTGAATTTGTTGTGAACCAGAGAGTGTTATATTTAGATCAATGGAGGAGCTGAATGTTACAATCATTATGTAGTTAGCACCTCATTGCCGCACGGCGTAGTGGTTCGATTAGGAATGATTGTGTGATCTGTTGAATTAGTCACCTTTATGGTTTTATATCGATATCTGTTGTATTTGAATGTGCGGACATGTAATTTGTGCGATTTGTGTATGACATGGCCTCTGTATTAAGAGTGATAGGATTTGCAATTTTAAGTGCAAAGGAATGTGTTGTGTTCATGTTTACCTTCACAGTGAACTAACAGCAAATGCAGACTTTAAGCTAGGGCATGGTCTTGTCAAGGATAGGAAGTTCTTCAAATACTGTGTTCCTGTTTGCTTGATTACTGTGTGCTGTGTGGGTGGCGATGCGTGTTGGGTGTCTTGTATTGTAACTTAGCTTGTGGCCTAGCAAACCACCAGTTTAGATAAGGCAGCCAGTGTTTATTGTATTGTGATAGTGTAGTGACTGCCGTTTAGGGGCCATGGCCTACGTACATGCTGCTTTAGGGGTGTTGGACACCCGGCATGTTGTGGGGTTGGGCAGACCTGTGCTATTTGAGTTGGGGGAGTGTATGGAGTGTAAAACACTCTTGTGGTAGGCAGGTGTTGGACACCACAGTGTTGTCTCAGTTGTAGAGGTGTTGGTCACCCCAGAGTTATATAGTTGTGTTTCTGGTTGTTGTTAGTTTAGGGGTGTTGGATACCTGGGTCATTGATTTATTTGGCCCAAGGAGCTTGCCTATTGATGGTTGGTTTAGGTGTTGGACACCCCAGTGTTCAATGAGTTGTAGAGGTGTTGAACACCCTAGAGTTTGTGAATTTGTAGAGGTCTTGGACACCCCGCATCTATAAAGTTGTAGTCCTTGATGTGTGTGGTTTATGGATGTTGGAATCTTGGTTCACTGATTGTTGGCCGGGAAGTTGGATATTACCATTTGTGTGTTATAGTGTGCAGGGGGGGTGCCCGGTACCCATGGAGGGGATGTTTCACTTGCACCATGTTTTTTTTTTTTTCAACAGTTCTTATTGGAGTCTTTACTGCTCGTGTTCCAGGTGTTGGGGATGTTGGATGCATAGATCCTGATTCAGGGCTTGTGGTAAAAAGTGTCAGGAAAGCCGACATTCTCCCCTACAGTTTCCAGCACCATCATTTGAGATGGTCGGAAATATTGGAGGGACAATGTCGTGCTTTCCAGCAGCAAATGCTGCTAAAATCTCTCTTTGGGGGAAACATGTGCTCCAGTGGCATAGCGAGCATTTCCCAAATCACTGCCACATTTCAAATTTAAGAAACTTTAGATAAACTTTCATTAAACTAGAAAAGTGGTGCTGCAGTCTGAAAAATGCTATGTTTAAAATGGGAAAAAGTGTGCTGTGGTGTTTAACGACACCTACCAGGGTATCATTAATGAACGCTTCTTTTGGCTGGTGCCAGAAGGCTGTTCTGGCCTATGCATACAGTCCTCCCCAGTCCCTTAGATGTAAAGTGGCTGGCAAGGCTGTTGCCATTCCTTAAATCACGGCTTTGCCGGAGTGGCAGACTTTGTTTATTGCTACCACTCCCATATTACTTCAGAATGCATGTCTTCATGGAAAAGTGTCTGTCAACTCAGACACAGCACTTTTCCATGATAACACGCACCTCTGAATCAGGCCCTTGGTGAGCGATGTGCAGCATTAAGTTGTGTTGGCATGGTAGATGATGGTTCAGTGTGTTGCGTGACATTGAGCAGGAGTTTGTGGGGGGGCGATAGTGTAGTGGTGTGTCCTTATGTTCGTGTGAGGACGGTGAGGGTTGTTGGAGAGGGATTTTGTTGCTCTTTCGCTGGTTTGGGGTAGATGTGAAGACGGTTATTTGGTGTCTGTTTGGCAAAGTTTTATTTTGTCTAAAGCGAGGAGATATGTTGTCATGTAACTTTCCTCTTCTGTCTGCCCTGTGTGTGCATGTGAGCGCTGGAACCTTAGTGTAGAATGTTGAGTGAGTGTTTTACCTTGCATGTTCCATGGATGTCAGTTGAAAACGAGCTGCCTGTGAGAGTGGGTGGCAGTGGATTTCTCTGTGTCTATATGACCTAATGTACTTACCTGTAATCCTGATAACCTGTAACAGGAGCTTGACTTAAAGAAGTTATCATTCCTATCTGTGACTGCAGTCTCATCTGTGCAAGGAAGTACATTATTGACAATATCCCAGGCTTATAATATAGTAAATATAGAAAATGCTCAACGGCTTAACTTAGAGTATGCATGTGACATTGCCTCACAGTTTTGTTTTACAGGTACCTTGCACCCCATTCTAAATTGTTCTGATCTCTGGATCAAAGTTGAAATTCAATTTGACAATTCACCAAATACCTTTCCAAACCCATTTGGCCTCATTTTAAAAACTGCTAATTGCACAGCGAAGACCAGCAACATTTGCACGTGGGTTACCACCAACTCATTTTTAGTTTGGGCTATTACCTATTCGCTGAAACTATTGCGTTGGAGTGCATATGAGGAGGGACACAACTTGTGGGTGTTATTTGCTTATGTACCACCATTAACTGCCCATGCCCCTGCTAATCGTTATGACCGTGTTCCCACTCATTCCTTGGCCCTGCCCACCCAGAACGCAAATTCCTGAGATCTCTTTGAGCTCGCTCTATCAAGTAGAACAATCAAGCTTTGTACTGGCAGTACTTCATAAGCGGTCTGTTGAGAGTTAATGGCTTAATTGCAGCTGTAATGGGTGCTGGCATAGTTAAAACATCTTAACCAAGAGTGCCTTTAGCCACTCGATTTATATCTGTTCCTTTCACTGAAGTCCTGCTCAAAGCAAGCAATGACAAAGCCAACAGTTTTAGCTTGAGGTATTCGATAGGCATTTGTGAGCTACTTATTTCTTATGCTTACGTAATCAAGCTATGTTCCAGCTGTTGGGATCTTATTGCCAGGTAATGCATTTATTTCAAAGCCTGGCAAATGCCCATCATATACCTAAACACAAGCCCAAATGTTGGCTTTTCCATTGGTTGTTATTATTTTCAACACGTAGGGGAAAAAAGGTTCAAATAGACAAACTCCCTTTATCATTTATATCACTACATTTTGCAAAAAGTGTAAATACATGTAGCATTTACAACGGATTCCTAGAATATTGTCCGAGTTAGCAGGTGCAAGAACCAGGTGGATTCTAAAGAAATATATTGGTTGAATGCAAAAACAGAAATGTCATGCTAGCATAAAATCAAACATTTCAGTTCTTTGCAACTGATCGGCCTGCAAAACAATGTAATCCCCAACGAGCTATAAACAGACTTTTGTGCTTATCTTAAGACCCGATTGTAATGATCAGTGGGACTGGAAAACAAGGGCCACATAGTTTCCCTATACTGATCGACTTCTTCCACAAGGCTTCAGAAAAATACAGGATTTGTCATTTCAAATATCTTCGATCTTTGTCAAGTTACCCAGATATCTGCATCCAGCTCCTGACTATTATAACCTATGCATCAGTTCGGGGATCTGCAAGTTGTCTGGGCAGAGGTTGATGAGGCTTGATTTTCACAAAAAATGTGATGCCTCCTGTGCAAGGAAATTGATGTTCCTTGAGTTATAAACAATGAGTGCATCGGTTTTTACTGAATGTCTTATATACAGCCAATTTGGTGCCAGGCTATATCTGTGCTGTGGAGAACCTAGGGTGAACGTGTCATATTCTGATTGGGTCTTGTGGATCTGCATTGTTGATATGCAGGATAAAAGAGTTTTACTGTTCTGCTTATGACATAATTAACAGCGCTAAAGGCTGGTTGGATGGATGGAATGCCCAAACTAGCTCATTACCACCAAAACCATCGACTGCTCCAGTACTGGACACAGACTTTAGTTAAAGGAATTCAAAAAGATGATCCTACCCTCACAATGATTGCCAGGACCCTACAAAAGACAAATAGGAAAACTGGCAGCAGAACATGTATCCGGGTCACTGTATATGGTGTACCTCATGAGAGAATTTCTGCCATGAGCTCTCACGCCTCTGATGCACAGCCTCCTTCCTTTCCCAGCCGAAACCCTCCTGACACGGGAAGCCATGTCCAAAATTCAACACACAGATACACAGTTATAGAATGAGAGTCTTTTGAAGTGTGCTGAACCAAAACAATCCAGCAATTGCAATACTATCAGTGTTAGCTTTTGTGTAGGCATGGGCTATGCATTTTCCATTCCCTGACATAATCTTAATACCTGGCCAAAAGATGAAACACCTGGGAAATGTCATGAGTGCTTGAACATATTAAGCTGTGCCTGGAAATTGCCTATACACAAGCCAAAACGGATTGCTTTGCCAATGCTTGTTTATACTGGACTTCAAATGTATGAAGTGGCTAAATTTACACTTGGACAAAAAAATGTATTATAGCTGTGGCATCATTTGAAGCTCCAATTAAGCCCCTCAATCACAGAAGAATCCTTTAAGATACCACAAGTCCCCTTATGGAACACAGTTTGATGTTACTGCTTTATAGAGCTAGCTCAAAGAAATCCCAAGAGATGTGTATTGAGTATGGATTAGCAGGTGGTATTGTCTACCATGGCCAGGTGCAGTGAATGGATAAAGGGAAAAAACAAACTACACCCACATAAAGTTTGTCACTGCACGCATCACATCTCTCTCCTACTGTCACAGGACAATATTAATACTTTCAGCACCTCTTAAAAGCAAAAGATACATGTACATGTCGTAATGGGGCCACACACTTTGTACATCCCATTAAACATAATAAAATCACATGCTTGGTAGTAGAGGGAGCAGATACTGTTTGTCGTTGGTGATGGAAATTATTGTTAATGAATACTGCTATGTTAGTCCAGTGTTAGGAGGTGGAAAAGATGATGGCACTTGCTATGTGTTATAGACACTGTATGGTGTTGATAGCTGGTAATGATGCTTTACTGGTTATTTTTTAATGGCTGCATGTCTAAGTGTGTTAAAGGTGATGGGATTAAGTCAGATGTTTTAGACATAGAGGTGTGTTGGTATTTTTCATGCGGTTTTTAACGCGTATATATTTTTGGATTTGTCTCCTTGTTTATTATTTTATGTCTGTACAGATCTCTGAACCAGTGGCCTACCCTGTTAGCCCGTTTAAAAATATAAACTTGACTTAAGAAGTTTTGCTGCTATTTTGTGGACTTTTACACTGGTGTTACTCAAGTCCTACTTAGAGGTACTGTAGCCATCTCTTTCAACGACAGGCCTGGTTGAGACCCGTACCTTATTCCTTTAGACACCATTGTGGTGTGATCTATAAGGTTTTTTTGAGTTACTTCAAGATCTTGGCACACTATTCTCACGGTGGTGTTCGTTGTTGCCTTTTCTAGGTGGCCCCTTTTGCTGGATTGCCTCATCCTGACCCTGTATTGCATGGTGGTGAAAACTGTTGTGTAAAGTTTTCCCCTGAAGAAAGTTCAAGCATTAGAAGCTGAAAAGAACTGAAACATGTCGGGATATGTTTTTTTGTGAATTGACACTTTGTCTAAATGCATAGTGTGTTGTAATTATTTTGTGTCTGGTTAACCATTATATGTTGTGAATCGTTGATGTAATTTATCCCAATAGGTTGACGCTATACCCACCATGTGGGTCAAATCTTGGGTTAAAGTGTTTTAGAAAATAATTTTTAGTATTGTTTTTCTATTTATTTTGGGAATAAAAATTAAAATGGTCAAATTTACAAAAGGATGTTGTGTACCAAGTCCATTTTTTCAGGACCAATGTTAATAGGTTACTTATAAACACCACATTTTAGACAGATGAGCGAGTTATTATATTAGGTCTTATGTACCTTTTCTTCTTGTTGTATAAATAAATAGGAGGTGGATTCCCATCATCTTTTTTAGGATAATCATGATTTGTAAGCTCACCTGAGTCAGATGCTGGTCAAGCCTTGCCATAACAAATTGCCCCAGCTAATATTGCATATAGAGACTGAGAAGTGTAGTGAAGCTTATGTTGCGGCAGTAAATATGACAGAACCACACATTAAAACTACTGTGCCCGTCACCTTTATGGTCTTCCCAACTTTCACCTGTGCACACAATCATCAACTTTGCGGTCCGTACACTTTTCAAACTTTCTTGCTTTACTTCTACCCCCTCTGCCAGTCACCAGATTGCATGCTATCTATGAAACTACAGGCTATGAACTCTCCACCATATCTATTTGGTCATCCAACTCCCTTCTCTACTCCTTGTTTATTAAGATCACCCTCACCTCACCTCCTTGTCACTATTTGAGCCCAATGTGCTCCCTCTCATTTCCACTCTCTCTCTCCTGATATGATATGATATGATATGATATGATATGATATGATATGATATGGCATTTGTAACGTGCCTATACACAACTGTTTCAAGGCGCGACGAAGCAGGGAGGGGGGAACAAGGGGAAGACAGACAACGATCGTACTAGGCCAGGTGTCATTCAGATCGCGCAAGTGGTGGGGTAGGGGGAAGGGAAAAAGTGCAAGGGGAAGGGGAGGGGGGAAGTGCTGATCAGGGTAAGTAGAATAAAATAAATAAATAATAAATAAGTAGGGCCAGGTGGTGGCAAGTGCAAGGTAAGTGCAGACAAGTGCTAGGAGGGGGGAGCTGTAGGGATGCAGAGAAAGCCCCGCAGTGCAGGGGTTGCCAGGGAGGCAGTGCAAGTGGAGAGTGGCTGGGCCAAGGACCGAGGTTGGTGAGAGTGGCCCAGGTGCAGGTTCAGTGCAGTTTCAGTGAAGAATTTAGCTGGGGAGAGGGGGATAAAAAGCAGAAGCAAAGAGCAAGGTTTTGAGGTGCTTCCGGAACCGAAGATGGTTCTCCTCAAGTTTCAGGGAGGCAGGAAGGCTGTTCCCGAGAGAGGCCCCTGCTGCAGAGAGAGATATCACCCCCCAGCTCGTTGCTTCGAGAAGTGGCTCACCCTGAGGGAGTTGGAGACAGATGAGCGGAGGGCTCGGGAAGGAAGATATTTAGGAAGAAAGAGTTGAAGGTATTTAGGCCCCAGGCCCCAGAAGACCTTGTGGACAATGCAGAGGATTTTGAACTTAATCCTCGCAGCCACTGTGAGCCAGTGTAGAGATATCAATCCTGGAGAGATATGGTCCCTGGGCTTCAGGCCAAGGACAAGTCTCGCAGTCCTGTTCTGGATGAGTTGCAGAGGGCGGAGAGTGGAGGCAGGCAGATTAAGATAGAGGCTGTTACAGTAGTCCAGCTTCGAGAGAACCAGGGCTCTGGAGACCGTGAGCTTCTGGGGGAAGGAAAGGAAGGGAAGAATACCTCTGAGGAGGTGCAGCTGGTAGTGTGACTTCTTAGAGACATCAGATATATGAGGAGAGAAGGAGAGTGTTGAGTCGAAGATGACCCTGAGGTTTTTTGCCTTGCAAGTAGGAGCAGGAAGTGGGCCAAGAGAGGCTGGCCAGAGCACTGCAGGGAAGGAGGGAGTGGGTGTGCCGATGAGTAGAATCTCAGTCTTACTGGCATTAAGGCAGAGGTCATTGGCGGCACACCATTCCTGGATAGCAGACAGACAGTCAGAGATGAGGGAAGGAGAGAAGGAGGCCGAGGGTAGCCTGAAAATTAGCTGGGTATCGTCCGCATAGCACTGAAAGTAGGGACAGAGAGTGGCGATGCGATGGGCAAGGAGTGCCAGATACTGGTTGAACAGCCAGGGAGAGAGATTAGATCCCTGGGGAACACCACAGGTAGAGAAAAAGATGTCAGAGAGGAAGGACCCCAGTTGGACCTGGGAAGGTCGATTGGGTAGGAAAGAGGTCAGCCACGCCAGAGCCTGACCTGTGATACCCAGGTTATCACGGAGACGGTTGAGCAGGATGGCATGGTTGACAGTGTCAAATGCAGAAGAGAGATCGAGCAGAATGAGACACAAGGAGTGTTGGAGTCGAGGTTCGAGAAAAGGTCCTCACGGATGTTCAGGAGAGCAGTTTCCGTGCTCCTGGCAGCTCTGAAGCCAGATTGATGGTCATGAAGACTACCAACACTATCCTACTCTGGAATACTCTTCCTCTCTCTCTCTACTTACTACTCCAACTCCATCACTATATAAATCCAACCTCAAAGCTTTCCTTCTTTCTCAAGAACCTGTTTCCTAGCACACTACACTACAGCATCATCCTATTTTCCACTCTCCCTACCCGCCATGAACAACACTACAGCACTTTTGTCATGCCTCCATCCTTAATTTAGCACTTTCTCCTCCATCCCGTTCCAATGTGTTAAGGATTTTAAAGATGCGGCACACTCCAGACCAGGACTCTTTCTACGGGCCAGGGATGTGGTGCACAATAAAAAACGCTTTTAAGATTATGACATTCAGATTCAATTTTTGAGAAGACAGCCAACCCGTCTAAAATGTGCACCCCGTGTTGCAATGGACCATGAACCAGGCCGGTGTGTAATTATGAAATACTTAACCTATTTATGAAACATTTATATTAAAAATCAAACGCATTCAATATAGGGCAGCAATCACCAGTGTGGTGATATTACAAAGTAATATTATAGGATACACTTAGTTTACCCTTCTAACATAAGATACACAATGCACAAATAAATGAAAGCAAGATTACTTTTTGAGTAGTGCTTTTAAATAGCACCACAGTTAGGCATTCCCCCTGCAACACTCCCTCAAACCCATGTTAACCAAATTTTGTGTCGGTGGAGAGGAGTAGAAAGGCGTCAGGTATACTAGGCAAAAATGAGAATGAAAATCCAACCTAACATCCCTGAATGGGAGGCCAAAATTGGATTGAGCTCCCTTGAAAAATTAGCAAAATGGCATCGGAATTATTAAATGGTGATTTTACATGTGCAGTTGAACGGATAAGACATGAATGTGTGTGGCTGTATCAAAGAAGCAAGAAAACGTACAAGCTACAAGGCAATGTACTAACAACGGGCATACAGTTTAGAAAATCGACTCTTGAAGGAAACAAAACAGTGCAGCAAGAATCACACGTTCAAAATAACAATTGCTTCTTTTGACAGGTTTAAAATAGGCAAACAACCTCAGAAATGAGCTAAACAATCAAAATTGGAAGTAGGTTTTGCTGATGAAGGACAAAGGCACATAACAGGTATGATATTAAAGTGAAAGGGTGACTCTGGTTGGGACATTATGGGATTCTTTGTAGGAAAAGTAAATAGGATTTTATAATGAAAGTAGTTACACGGGCAAAATTGGTTTTAAGAGGAAAATGACAGGTTCTACAGAGGCTATTTTTTAGTGGCTAGATTATTAAAGAAGGACACTGCCCACAAGGAGGTTCATTTGCAATGTTAACCAATTCACCCTGTGTGCCTTTTTTATGGGAATTAATTAGCGTATTCCAAATAGTACTAAGGACGTATACAATGGACTGAAATGATTTGGAACGAATTGCGCTAACACATGGAGATTAACACAGATTTTCCTAAGGACAGGATACTGCCACACTCACCTGTGTCTCTGCAGAAGCGATGGATGAGCCTCCTTTGCCCCCGAGTTCTCGCTTCCCCTGTTTCACCCGGAGGAACACCTGTCAAATTCAAGATGCACACTCAGACCTGGGTTCAACTGATTCCCCTGGGCCCCTTCCCTTCTCTCTACTCTGTACTGTGATGTCCCCTAAGGGCTTACCTTGGTTTTTAGTGGGGTGTGCACTCCATCCTGCATTCACAGGGGTGTGATTCTATGGGAGGTTCACAGCCCTACACTTGTAGGGATGATGCCAATGTCTGTTTGCCGAGTTCTGATGCCACACACTGTTATATGTCTTCACAGCGAAGCAGAGTGTTCCATGTGCTAGTTCCTTCACTAGCAAGAAAGTCCTTTCCACAAGGCAAACATTGTGCTGTGGATTTTGAGAGTCCGGTATTGTCCGAATTGTCTTTATTTTGCCAAAGGTATCTTGGGTGAGTAGCGCTGCGTGTAGAACTCCGAACCGCCAGTAGATATGTGCAGCGTTATAGGTTCGAGCGCACCATGTAATGTCTCTCCTTTCCTTTGCAGGAGTGGATTATGGAGCGCCACGAGCCTGTGTTCAGCGCTACATGAGAGCCTCAGAGGTCTGGTAAGTATGCACAGATGCTTCGGTAAGTGTGCACAGCGTTACTGGAGCAAGCACAGTGAGTAATGATTCTTCTTTCTTTTGCAGGAATTTGGGCGCTCGGGCTATGAACCTGTATTCCCGCGTAGTGGGAAGATTCGGTGAGTATGCGCAGCATTACTGGATCAAGCGCACTAATGAAAGTTCTTCTTTGTGCTTACAGGTGCCGATGTAGGTTTCACCTCGAGTCCGGGGAAAGCTGCGGCGTGGGGAAAGCACGGAGGATGATCCGGAGCAGGTAAGCAGAAGCAGGATGATCCAAAGCAGGTAAGCAGAAGCAGGATGATCCAGAGCAGGTAAGCTGTAGCAGGATGATCCAGAGCAGGTAAGCAGGAGCACGGTGAGTGTATTGCTGATGCAGCTTACAGAAAGCAACACGAAGCACTGGAAGAATCTAGGCTGTGGCTTATATAGCCAGCCGTACCCGAACACTAGAGAGCTCATGGACTTTCTTGCACTTTCTGTTTGGCAAAAGGAAGTGGTAACCAGGAAGTTACTACAAACACTAGGAAAGAATTAAAAGAAGGTATCTGCTATGGGTTTTTTTGTGTGCCTATGCCAGGCTTGCCAAGCCTCCACCCAGCTTGCCCCAACTACACGCCTGGTACCCATGACAGATACACAGAGGATTCTGACAATTTAAGAATTTACTAGGGTATTTATAGGATTTCTATGGGATTGGACATAATACAAGGTAACAAAGCAATGGATGCAGCTTTTTTTTAAACTGGGGAATGGGGATACTCACAAAAGCACTTGAATGGGGTAGTTTGGTCAGCCAGCCGGGTCTCTGGACAGTGGGACAGGGGTCTGGTCACTGCCAAGCGGCGTCTCTCATCTAAGGACACAGCGAGGCAACCAGGGTCTGGTCTCAGTGGACAGCATGGTGCATCAACAGGGCAAAGCAGGTCTAGTCACTGGAGAATCCCAAAAGGGGTCAGCAGCCTCCCCCCATTTCCCCCAAATTTTTGGGATGTTTGTAGGGTTTAGTTCTGCATGGTGGTTCTGCCTGGATAGGAGGTACTGCATGGATATGGATCAGGTACCCCTGACATGGCACTGGAATTGGGAATCTTTCAGGGTGAATGTGGAATGTCTAGATCTCTGGATGTTGAATATCCTGATTCTTGAATGTCTGACTTTCCCTAAGCTTCCTATAAACCGGATGACCTCAGAGGATGTTTACTATGTGGGAGAAAATAATCAGGACATACCTATAAGATGGGATAGGTCAGGCTGTAAATTTCACCACCTACCTGTAAGCAGATTGTACTGAAGGAAGTGACTCAGTTTTAGTGTGGGTGTTTTTATGAGGTGCTTTGTAATTACACAGTTACTGTTGCCAAAATAGGTTATGAAACAAAATCCTTATATTTATAGACGTCACCCTTATAAAAATTAGATAGTCAAATACCATATTTCACATGGAGTATCCTGTTCCAAACCCCAAGTTTGTACAATG
Organism: Ambystoma mexicanum; assembly: GCF_040938575.1. Classification (NCBI taxonomy): domain Eukaryota; kingdom Metazoa; phylum Chordata; class Amphibia; order Caudata; family Ambystomatidae; genus Ambystoma; species Ambystoma mexicanum. The sequence continues at coordinate 331,318,645 of NC_090927.1, forward strand.
CTGTTTTTTCCTTTTGGCAATCTTTCGTAATTTCTATGGAAAATATTTCCCATAAAAATCTACAAATGGATACACCGAAGCTTATCAATGTCGATATACTTGCATTTAAGTTTCATAACTGTACTATCTACACTTTCCCCAGAAATATCCCTTTAATGCTGTTCGCATTCCCCACATGCTAGGAAGATCCACATCATCTTATTTTCATGGTGCAAAATTGACATTCAAGCTGTCAAAAAGTTACATTACTGCTTCTTTAGATTACTGAAATAAATCTCTTTATATGACAAGTTGTTTAAATCACATGGACAGGCTTTGTTCCCAAAAGTGGGCAGTCTTTGCAACCCCCCACCCAGCCAAATGTCTTGCTCTGGTCAACTTTGCCCAGAGGTTGCTATGACTCCCCTTTGATCCTAGGCAGTTGAAGCTGAGGAGAGGTGTCAAAGGAATTCACACTTCAGTGCTTGGGCTGTCCATTGCCCCATGCTGCAGCAATGCCACTCAGTCTGACGAAGACGCCACTTCCCACACCTCTGGGCCTTTAATGTGGTAAAGGAACTTCCTTTCCCATTGGGCTGGTAAAATAGAAGTGCCTGCCTTGCAAAAACTGGTTTGACATCAATTTCTGGGCACAGCCAGCATGTTGAAGTTCTTTTTGTGGGGAACATAAACTACACAGAGTAGAATTTACCTATATTTTGGCAGCTTTTCTTCCCAAAATATATAGTTTTGTTTCTGGGCATGTTACAGTATTATTTCCATTTAGCTTGCACAATGTCAATTTACTGCTTTGCAGAGCAATGCAACAAAGGTTCATTTTACTTTGCCTGGTCATTTACAAATGTGATTTTCCTCACATCTTCATTCTGAACATTTCCATAGCTTTGGTCAATTTCTAATACACAGGATTCTGTTCAAGAAAAGGCTTCTTTTAAACTGATGTACGCAAACAGAGGTAGAGAGGGCTTCTTCTGAAGAGTTTTTCCTGTGTTAATTTGTTGCAAAAGTAAACACTTGCCGTACAGCCTGGAACACATTTCTCTGCTCTTTCACAGATTTTACTTGACACACAATGCCTTTCAGGGAGAAATGGCCCTCCTTTGATGGTGTTAATCCTGAAGATAGATGGGCATGGATGTGTTTTACTGGACCCAAACTATGTAATGTTGAAAGATAGAAATAGCACCAGTGCAAAGTCATTTTAAACACAGAACATTCTTTCTTTCAGTTGGAAGTCTTGAGCTGGCAGCATAGCAGCACTGAGCCCGGTTGCCTTTGAATTGCATTTTTTGGTACACATGAAGAAAATTAAATGCAGCCATTCTCGGGGTGTTCTATGTTCCATCTCACCCATGTGTGCTTAGCAGAGCCATTGCAGCCATTATTTTTGCAAGTGCTAAAAGCAGTTTTGGTGATGCAGGTTAATATCTGCTCAGCAGACCCAGCACAGCCATTATTCTTGTAACTGCTGAAAATGCAGTTTGATGGTGCAGGGGAGTTCTGCTGGGCTGGTAAATGTACCCCACAGTATCCCACTGTTGTTTTCCCAGGACTTCTTGTTGAGGGTGAATAGGGCAAAGTGGGGTTCATCTGACAGAGTCCTTCTTTCATCATGAAGCGGTATGCCAATGTCTTCCTTCTGTCTTTCGTTGGAGAGTGTAGAGTGACACCCCCTTTCCTTCCTTCCGTTTCCAAGTCTCCGGGGAGGTCCTCATCTATCTAAGAGGCAATGGAATTAGTATTCCAAGAGGAGATAGATAAAAACAGGGTTTAGAATCTTTCACTGACTGTCTTCCTGGAGGGTTGACATCAGTGAAACAAAGCATACATGTATACTTATCAGGGGTGTTCGGGCAATATCAGAAAACAAATGACTTAACAATGCAAAGACATGATTGAACTTTTACACCATAGTTTCATTACATATGTTTGCAATAACACTGAAGAAAAGTAGCCCCTGTTAGATAGATGTTCCTATGGACCTACTTATTCCCTTCTACTTTTTCTTTTTCTTTTTTCTAATTCTCCATATGTCTCCTCTATTTGACGTTCCTTTTGCTCATCAATTAGCTGCAAAGTATGTCTGGAGTGACACATTTTTAACTGATTAATGTGGACCAATTTCTCTTCTAAAAGCTCTCCTTTGGGGATGCGTATTCTGTAAGCGACAAGTGAAATTTTGTTTACAATTTCAAAGGGACCGTGCCAGGATGGGAGAAATGTCTGCTCTTTACTCTGGTTACTCTTGAAAATTGTACAAGTAGACACTGTCTCCTACTTAGTATGCCTTTTTGGTTGCTTTTAAATCATATTGAGTTTTCATCCTCTCCGCCGATTTCTCCAGATTCCGTTGACCATACACAAAAGCATGCTGAAGGTGTTTTCTAAGATTCTCAACATATTCATGTGTTGTGAAGGCGTTTATCAGTGTCTACTCTTGTGTTCTATAGAGCAGATGCTGAGGTAGTACCATCCTTCATCCATTCATTAGCTCAAATGGTCGCAGACGATGGTGTAAATCTGCTGGCCATCAGCACAAGCAGTAATCGGATGTCCCAACTAGGCCCAGAATCTGCCACAGCCTTTTTTAGAATGCTGACAATGGTTTTCTTGTACCTCTCAACTACCTCACTAGAGGATGGCTGGTAGGCAATATGAGTTTTCTTTTTACCCCAAGTATCTCCCACATCTTTGTCATCACTTTGCTGGTGAGGTGACTTCCCTGGTCTGACTCATTCCTTTGGGGAAGGCCAAAACGCGAGAAGATGTGGTTGATCATCAGGGCAGCTGCTGTTTCTGCCTTGCAATTTGGGGCCGGAATACATTCCACCCATTTGGTAAACAAGCATGTTACTGTTAACATGTACTTGTTCCCCCTAGAGAAGTGAATCACAGGCCTGATGAAATCTACTTGTAAATCTGACCAAGACAGTGTCACCCCTTCTGGAGGGGAGCTTGGTGTGTGAGTGAACTTGGCTGAAATTGTACACACACAAGACACCCCTTCAAATAATGGTCGAGGTCCTGCCCCATGTGTGGCCAGTATGCAACCTCCCGCTAGATTTCTAGATTAGTATGAAACCCACGATGACTGGCTGTGGCTGCGTCATGGGCGTACCACCCACTGGTCACATCCAGAGATGGATCTCCTTACCAACAAACCGTCTTGGATTCAATACATTTTGGGACACTTCATCCATACCCTGAGGTCCTCTTTCCCAGTGTAATTGGTTTCCGTCAGAGGAAAGTTCTCAGGGTCCTCAATGTGTTTGTAAAATGTCCCAATCATTGGATCCCCTTTCTGTGCCATGAATACATTAGCATCTGGGATCTCCTTACTTCACTGGGAAGTTGAGATTTCATTGTGAGCATTTATTTCAGACCTGGTGACAGCAGTGACCTGGATTTCCCCCAACAGGGACTCGATCTCAAGGAGATCCCCCTGGATGGCTCTAGTTTTGGTCAACTGATCAGCCAGGTCATTTCCAGTTGTGTCTGGCCCCTCTATTCTGGAATGACCCTTAATCTTTTTCCAATAAATGGTCATCCCATTAGATGTGGCCAGAGCATCAATATTTATATGAGCTTGCCATGTTTAAGTGTTTTTTTATTAGCACACTGCATGCCGTTGGTTCTCCAATTGATCAGGTGCACCACAAACCTATTACGGACATAATCTGAATCAGTAATTATGACCAGTTTGTGGAGTCAGTGTTGCACGGCAGTGAGGATGGCCTGGTGAACTGCCATCAACTCTACCACTTGACTACTGCAGGGACCGATTTTGTACCCAGTGGAGGCTTCCGTGGTATCATGTCCCAAGAAGTTGACACAGGTCCAAGACCACTGTGCCTTCTGGATTTTCGCTATGTGTTCCTCCACAGTTGAGCTTTTAATCAAGACATCATCCACATAGGCAAGGTTACCCCTTTCACTCAAGTCGGGCATGGCCTTGTGTAGGAAGATGCTGAATTCATTGCCGGAGTGTATGTATCCGAAGGGTGTCCAGGTCCATGTTTACTGCTGCCCCGAAGGTAAAGGCCAGCTTGTATTGGTCCTCCCTATTGGCGGGCATGGTCCTGTATCTATTTGTCAGAAGGATAGCGGTGTACACCTTTGACCCCGGGATCTGGGCCAGACCCTGGTCAATGTAGGGAAGAGGCCATCTGGACATGTGGACCCGTATATTCAGAAACCTAAGGTCTGTGCAAAGTCTCCATTGGCCATTTGGTTATAAAATCCACAGCACCGGATTATTAAAGGTGCTGTGGACTGGACGAAGTATCACACGTAACTCTAGGTTTTTGATCATTTCTGCCAGTGACACAATAGATGTTAGAGGCACGCAATATTACTTCACAAACACTAGAGTCATTCCAGGGTCTGTGGGAATTAAGGTAATATGTATCTCGGAGTGACCACAGCTGTACTAGTCCACAGCAAAGATATCTTGAAAATCTAAGAACACCTGTTTCAACTTCTGCTTTTGTTCCTCAGTCTCATAGGCATAAGCGAGGTTGACCCGCTCTTCAACCATCTGCCTGAAGCCTGGAAAGACTTCCGGTTTTGTGATCTCAGCGGCCTTTTCCAGCTGGGTGTAGAGGTCTCTGGTTAAGGTGTTGACCTGGAAAGAGTGTTTCAGGTAGGAGAGACATGTCATTGTGAACCTGGAAGATCACCTCATCCTTCCTGATGTCACAGGTCACCTCTTCCCCCCCATAAGGGCAGGAAGAGTACACCAGGAAATTCCCCTCTTGACGGGTGAAGATGCTTTCCGGTGGTATGTCATCGTCATTGTCATTGTCATAACAGTCATTGGGCATTGGTCCTATGAGTTAATTTCCTATAGCCATGGAAAAATGCTGGTCATCAACCGCTATTCCAATAATGGTGCCTGCGCCCAGAGTGATAATCCTGAGGTCGCTGTTATCCACCACTATTGGAATGGTGTTGTGTTCTATATTGACTAAAAGTGTTGGGTTTAACCCCAACCCTTGCTGTTGAAGATGCGCAATGAGGTGTACATATGTGTCTGGATTTTGTAGTTTCTGTCCTCTTTCAAGTGGGAACTGTCGGCTCCATCCTGGGATGGTGATCTCCTCTCCAATTTGGACTTCAACTGAATACGGCAGTAAATGCGCTGATCGAAATGCCTTTTCAGAATCATCAAAACCCATGGGATTTCCCCCAAATCGGTACCAGGCTTTGTAATTTATAAGGTCCAAAATTAATTGCAAACCGATTGAGAATGTCACTGCCTACATGTATGCAGCAGGGGCATCTTGCACGACCCAACAGTTATGGTCTATACATTTATGACCTAAAGACATTTTTAGCATACACCTGGTAGGCAGGAGATGTTTGGAATTGGGAGTTTCCACAGCCATTTCCCACGTATCACTCAATTTAAATGTGGGAATGGTTGGATCTTTTGGGAGCTTCCTGAACATGGTCTTAGGGAGAATTCTCCAGAATGGCTAATTTGCCTTACCTACTGAGTCCCTCAGCAGCTTTGCTGGATTTCTAGGATTTTTTTTTCTCACTTGGTAAGAGTGTGAGCCTTTTTCCCACTCCTACATGTGTTTTGCTGTGTGTGTTTAACATTTTTGTGTTCATAGACTGTGGAGCCTCACCTACTCCATAGGCATCTTTTTACTATGTGTTACACAGCACCTTCAGTGCAGTAACAGAGGGTTGTTTTTTTCAGACTTCCCAACTCAGACTCCATTTTCTGGGACTTACTACTGTCTCCCAGAACATGTAAAGTTGCCATTGACTTGTTTAGTCTTTTTAAAACCACAGACCCAGTACAAACTATCTTACATAGACTACTGGAAAGGGTTAATAGTTATCCCTTTTTGTCTGTCTCTCATGGAACATTGTTTTGTTCCCCTTTCATTAAAACTTGGCTGGTGGCAGTGGTAACTACCCTATTTTCCAACCATGGTTATTTTACATAGCCTTGGTATTGTTTTAGGCTGTCTTGGTAGCCTCAAACTTAAACCCACTGAACCATATACGTTTTTATACAGTTCCAGCTGGGTTTATTCGCCATTTCTTTTTGCAAAGGTCTTTCTCGTGTTTGACTCTGAGCGCCAAACCAAATTTGGTCCCTTTGTTCGTTGACCTTTGGCAGGCTTCTGCACAGAAGCCCTCCTTAGGTGCCCAAAAATCTGGGTAGGCAGGATGTGAGGGAAGGGTTTTAGGACCCCTGCCATGGGTTCCCTTGGTAACCCAAGTTGCACTCCTGTTTGATTGGCTAGGTGACTGTCCTGCCAGGACAGCCCCACCGTTGTGTGATTGACAGCCAGGCTGTGTGAATGGGGGAAAACTGCATAAAAAGCAGGTCTCTGGGACTGATAAGGCAGAGTCGCCACTGGATCGATAGAACCGAAGAGAAGCTGGCAGAAAAGGACCTCTACCATGACTGTACCTCTCGGTGAAGCCCTGCTGTGGGTCTGAATCTCCCAACTTCAATGACAGGGAAGATCTGCAAGGAAGCTGGTGGGAACAACCAGTTCGCCAAAATGCAAGCCAGGCCTCCCTCCTCTGGTCGAATTTGCTGTGCACCGCTACAGTGAACCGGATAGCCAGGAGGAATGGACCCTGCTTGCGTTTTAAGGAGCGCACCTTTTATTTGTCGCTTTGCTCCACTGTGGGTTTCTTCCCTGGGCAGTGCAGGACCCTCCAATCTTCCTCATTCTTGTCAGTCCGACAGTCGCTTCAGGAACCATGAGCCTGCAAGACCTGCCAGGAACGTCTGCCGCAACGACAGCATTCTTCTGCTCTAAAGGTACTGTGCTAAGCCAGTTGTTTGTTTCGTCCAGCCGCTGTGAAAGTGTGTGAAATCTTTTGCCAATCCGAGGGCTTGTCCTTTTCTATTCTTCAAAGTATCTTTTCGTCCGACCAACTTCGTTCTGAATTCTTGGCAAAAACCTAACCGCAAACTACCCTGATTTGTGTGATCCTCTACAAAGACTTTGGTCCATTGACTTTGGCCCTAGCCTCTTGATTTGATCTCCTCACTGTAGTTCTTTTTTCTAGATTGCCCTGCTTACTTACTTGTTGGTACTTCTCAACTTCTGTCTAACTTTGTCTTTCCCTCTCGTTTTATTGCTGGAGTGCCATTTTGCTCACACTTCATTTTGAGCCTAACTTGTTCAGAATTTATTGGGTTTGGTGTAATGTATTAGAATCATGATTTTGCAGCTGCTTGATAAAAGTGAAATGTTTAATAACTGATGTGTAAATAAATGTATATTCTTTTACTCAGAAACCTTGAGTCAGTGTTTGTTTGAATCATAGTAATTGCTGTCCTTTATGTAACTATTGATACTGCTCACTTTATTCTTGAGATAAGTCTGGCTGCTCAGCCAATGCTACCACTTTAATTTGTAGTACAGGCTTGTACCAAAGGTGAATTTGTACTGTCACTGGTAGTCCTAATTGTGTGTGGTGTTCCCAAAGGGTACTGCATATAATTCTGCCTAACACATGGCTACACTGATTAAGCTCTTTCCGTTGTTCAGGCACACTCTGGCGAGAACAGACTGCTTCCCCTCATTTAACTGAATAGGGAGGAACAGCTGTTCTCCTATTTTCTGAATGTCAACTAAGCTTTGAGCTGGTTTTTCATCACTTTTGACTATAGGATTTGATTTTCAGATTGGAAATTGATGTACAATTCCAAAGTATTTCCTTCCAGTGTGGAATACCAGTTGAAACAGTAAGGAAGGTTGATTTTCAAGGATGGAGAGGAGTTCCCATCACCAGTTTGTTGTCCTACGGCAATTACTGTAATGTCATGTATTTGATTATTTTGGAGATGAAACGTAATTTGATCAGATTTTTGTTCAACCATGTGGCATGTGCCATTTAAACTAACATGGTTGACACTTTGTTTTAATTTTACTGGCCGGTTAATCTGAGTCCAGAGGTCCTTATTTACGCAGTTTATCAGGGGAGACAACCTGCGGAGGAGGTCATTTCCTAATAAACTTGGGTTCCCCTCTGGAGTCACAACTATAACCAGGTGCTTCACCTTATGTCACCCAATTTTAATTTCCAGTTATGCAGTCTCCTCAGCAGGAATTTCATTCCCATTGAAGTTCTGGAGTTGGCTAGGAAGAGGGGTGAGAGGGAGTTGGTGTCTTTCCCCCTTCCTGAATTTAGCTGCTCTAATTTAGCTGCCCTTTTGGACAGAGTGGATTGGAATCCAGTGTCCAGTGTCCACCAGTGCTGAAAATGCACATTGCCCTTGCACTCGGACGGTGCATAGAATCTACCTTCTTTCTTCTCCAATGGGCAAAGGTGATGGACATTTTGGGCAAGCTGGGTGTTCAATTTCTTTATTTTGGACTCCGACATTGTGGAGTTTTGGACAGTTTTCTGTGCCGGAGTCTGTAAATCTGTAACAAAAATTTGGCATCCTGAAATATGTGGGATTTCGAAATCCCCTTTTTCCCTTAGCTCTGTGCTGCCCCCCTTGACCTGGTGGCAGTCACTAGAACCAGTTTGTGGGGAGAATCCCTCCATCAATATTTTGTTCTCTGGATGACAATTATGGGGTTCAGAGATGGGCGATTCTGAATTAGCCCCCACACCTACCAATCTAAGTTCTGATATCTTGGGACCCATTTTTCTTTGTGAGGAATTCCCCCGACCCTGAAGGAGAAGATTTTCTTGCCAGAATCCTCCAAGGATTCTTACCCTTCAAACTGGAGGACACTGACTTCCTCCACAAAATGAGTCTTTTTAATTTCTTTGTTTCTGCTAACCACCCTCTGTTCGCTGGGTTGCAGATTTTCAGGGGCAAGAGATTTTTGTTCCGGTACTGGGGTGTCCAGGAGCTCTTCACAGGTGAGGAAGGAAGCTTCCTCTAGGACTTTGCACACCACTTCCTTCCGGGCCTCCTCCTCTGGAATTGGTGGGTTGTCGGGCTTCTCTTTCTGTCATTGTTCTGGGGTGCTGGGCGGCTCCAGTTGGGACACCCATTCCAGCTGGTACGGGGGTCTTTGCTTAAACCTAGGTTGTTCTTGTGAAGGGTAACTATCCCTTCTCCCGGAGTACCCTGGGTATTGGGGATTCCCGTGGTAACCCTTCACACTGGGCCTCCCCTCTCCCAGATTGGGTGGTCTGGACTCCTGAAAGCGGTGAGAGAAAGAAAGGTTGTCCTGCAGGTTGGGGTTTGGAAGGTACCAGGGGAAGAAACTTAGCCCAGGATTCGAAGGATTACTGCCCTCCTAAGGGAAGTTGGGAAGGAAGTTTCTTGGGGCAGTTCTCATCTGATTGGATCCACACCTTGAGCCAGGGGAGTCCATACGTACCCCAAGATAGGTCTGTTGCCCTTACACATGGGACTAATATAATTAACACAGTTAGAGGTCACATTGACTACCACCTGCTACTGATTGATCAGAAGGCCTTCTATGCCTCTGAATTGGCTGGTTTTGGGAAGGCCCCCTCCCTTTCTAGGTCCAAAAGGGGGCAATCTTCACCACTTGGTTTGGGGTTTTTTTTTGGCTTTTGCTTTTTGCAAGTTTTTGGACTTCATGGATCCGGGTATCCTGCTCTATTAGCCAGTTTAGGGTCCAGTTGTCATGAACATCCCTTATAAGCTGTGTCATTATATATTTTGGGAGTGCATGAAAATAGGTGGTTATATATTCTCTACTATTTGTGCGCACCCACCTTGTAGTTTGCGCAAAGGCGCATTTTAGCTCCTGCACACATTTCCTGGGGCCTGAAACTCCACTGCAGATTGTAGGCCACTTTGCAAGCCTCTTGGGGGTTTCTGTGGGCAGTAAAGTGCTTCAAGATGGCCACCTTATAGGTGGACCACCTTGAATGGTTCTGGTCTTCAAGCCCTGCAAAGAAGCTGGAGTACTGAGGAGAGAACGTCCATTTGGCTTAACCTATGAAATTCTCGCTATTTTTTTTATGTTAAAAGAGTCCATCATCTATTCATATAGCTCCAGATGCTCCGGGATGGAATGTTTTGCATTTTTGTGATATAGGGTTATGAAATTCCTAATAGTCTTAATCTGCCTAATGGGGTCTTTCGCCAGATCTCTCTTTCGTTTATTGGCTTCCTTTTGCGACTTCACCTGAGTCCATTCGCCCTCAGATTCAGATCTGCTACTGTTTGAGGTCCCCTCGTTATCTTCTAAGCCTTCCCTGATTCTTTGAGTTGAGCTTGTGTGTTGCTCTCAGAATGGTGGGGCCTAGTTCCTTCTCCCCTGTTGTACCTTGGGCTCTCTGGGTCACTGCCCTTGGTCTCCCTCTTTCATACAGGAGAGTGGTCTTCTGACTCCTCTCTGCTTCCAGGGTTGGTGGAGAATCCCCCCCACTGCCCTGATTGGGTCGGGATTTTTAGAATGCTCTTTTGGGACCTCAATTCACGCTCTTTTTGTTCTGCAAAGCGAACATAATGGTCCCTTTGTAGATGATGCTTATACAGGTCTAGCTTCCTGAGTTTCTCTTCATAGGAGTCTTCCTGACCAGATATATTGGCCATAACAGTTTGGAATCTGTACAGGAATGCCCGTCCATCAATCTCTGATGGGTGACGGCCTGTCTGTTCTATCATGCTGGACCTAGTAAAGTCTGGCTGCCCCATGATTCCCAGTTCTTGTGAACCGGTGAACATGAAGTTAGCGGTACCTGGTGCATCCAAGGCATTAAATAGCTTGGGGGCCCCTAGTACAGAGGGCATCACACTGTGATCAGGGGTGGCCCTGTCCCTCTCTACTTGTTCAGGGTCCTTCAAGTTTTGATTTTGCCTCGCATACTCTTGTTCTAACAGTCCAGTTTCAGTTCCAGTTTACAGCTCCAGTTTCTCCCTCTCAACCCCTATTTCCTGAAAATAGGATGAGGCCTGAGCCTTTTGCTCTGCTATCAGTGCTTGCCTGTATGGCCTGGGAAAACTGAGACAATTTCTGTTGCAGGAGCTGCATCTCCTGGTTTTATGCATTTTTAGCTTGGGTGTTCTCTTCTAGAGCACCTTCTATCCGTGTTGTGTGCCCCAATAATTTTTCATGTTCTACTTTTCGTTTGTTCAGTTCCTGGAGTTCAAACTCTCTTTTCTGTAAGTCTGTTTTTAAGTTGCACACTTCCTGACATAGGGCATCTTTTTCTTGATACAGGGCGCCCCTTTGTTCAGCCTGGTCATCCTGCTGTTGTTTGATTGTACATAATGTCTGGCGTTCTTTGTCAAATTCTGTTTGGAAGTTGCGTCCTTTAAGGATTAATGTATTATTCTCCTCTTCCAACTCTTTGATCTGATTTTGTAACATGGTTATTTGTTCTGAGCAAGCGCTGTTGTATTATATTTGTTGATTCAATTTCCGTTGAATCTCTTCCAGAGAGTCAACCTTTTCCTGACACTCCACTTTTCATGTATCTAATTTGGCCCCTTGCTTTGAATTATTTTGTTATTGTAGAGCCAAATCATCTTTTAGCTGCTTGATGTAGTTTTCCAATTCTACCTCAGTCTCTTGGCTCTTTTACAATTTATCTTCTACTGGTTTTAGCTCAGTCTGGATTTGAGTTAAGAGCTCAGATTGGTTTTGTGCAAGAGTTCTATTTTCTGCATATTTTTCCTCTAGAACCTTCATGTGTAGATATATGTAGGCTGTGGGTCGGACGATTTTAATATGTACCTCTTTAATACTTGGAGTCATATACAACTCGCTTAAGGCTTGATGTAACTGGCCACCATGCCGCCACACATCCATGTTCATGGAGGTGATCTGTTGCATCATGTTGGACAGTCAGGCTTCCTGTTCCTGCTCCGCCCATACCCCTCTAATGAATAGTTTATGTAGAAAGTGCTGCTGAGCCATATTAATCTCAATGGTGCTCATTATGAAGAGTTTTCTTCCTTTATGCAATTATTTATATAAGGTTAAACCTGTATTCTGTTGCTGTTTTGTCAAGTTCAGGGTTGATTTTAATTTATTCTTATACACAGGCCTGATACTTAAGGTCTATGTTTTGGAATGGCACTTTTGCGGTGTAACACAGCTTTCTAACCCCATAAAGTATCACTACCTTGAAGGTTAGCCTGCTGTGTTAAGCTGTCACTGGTGGAAACACTATCTCAAATCCGGCAAAGAGCCCCAATTGTGTTAAGGATTTCAAAGATGCAACACACTCCAGACCAGGACTCTTTCTACTGGCCAGGGATGTGGCGCACAATAAAAATGCTTTTAGGTTTATGACATTCAGATTACATTTTTTAGAAGGCAGCCAACCCATCTCACACACCCCTTATCGTACACCCCATGTTGCAATGGACCATGAACCAGGCCGGTGTGTAATAATGAAAAGTTTATTTATTTTTAAGTTTGAATAAAAATCAAATACATTCAATATAGGGAAGCAATCATCAGTGAGGTGATATTACACAGTAAAATGATAGTATACACTTAGTTTAACATTCTAACATAAGTTTCACAATGCACAATTGTATGAAAGCAAGATTACTTTTTGAATAGTGCTTTTTAATGGCACCACACTTAGGCATTCCCCCTGCAAACTCCCTTAACCCCGTTAACCAAATGTTATGTGGGTGGAGAGGATTAGCAAGGAGTCAGGTATAGTAGGCAAAAATCAAAATGAAAATCCGACCTAACATCCCGGAATGGGAGGCCAAAATCGGATTGAACTACCTTGAAAAATTAGCAAAATGGCACTCGGAATTACTAAATGGTGATTTTACATGTGCAGTTGAATGGATGATGCAAGAATGTGTGCGGCTGTATCAAAGAAGCAAGAAAACTTTCAAGCTACAAGGCAATGTACTAACAACGGGGCATACAGTTTAGAAAATCGACTTTGGAAGGGAAAAACAGTGAAGCAATAATCACACGTGGCAAAATTGCAAGTGCTTCATTTCACAGGTTTAAAATAGGCAAACAACTTCAGCAATGAGCAAAACAATCAAAATCGGAAGTCAGTTTTGCTGATGAAGGACAAAGGCACATAACAGGTATGATATTAAAGTGAAAGGGTGACTGCATAGGCATAGTATTGGATTCTTTATAGGAAAAGTAAATAGGATTTTATAATGAAAGCAGTTTTAAAAGAAAAATGACAAGTTCTACTGAGACTATTTTTTAATGGCTAGATTATTAGAGAAGGACACTGCCCACTAGAAGGTTAATTTGCAATGTTAACCCATTCACGCCATGTGCCTCTTTCTTTGGGAATTAATTCATTCCAAAGAGTACTAAGGACTGAAATGATTTGGAACAAATTGCGCTAACACATGGAGATTAACACAGATTTTCCTAAGGACATGATACACAGAGGATTTTGACAATTTAATAATTTACTAGGGTATTTATAGGATTTCTATGGGATTTGACATAATACAAGGTAACAAAGCAATGGATGCAGTTTTTTTGTTTACTGACGAATGGTGATACTCACAAAATCACTTGAATGGGGTAGTTTGGTCAGCCACCTGGGTCTCTGGAAAGCGGGACAGGGGTCTAGTCACTGTGCAGCGGCCGCTCTCATCTAGGGACACAGCGAGGCAACCGGGGTCTGGTCTCAGTGGACAGCAGGGTGCATCAGCTGGGCAAAGCAGGTCTGGTCACTGGAAAATCCCCAAAGGGGTCAGCAGCCTTCCCCCTTTTTCCCTAAATCATTGGGATTTTTGTAGGGTTTAGTTCTGGATGGTGGTTCTGCCTGGCACTGGAATCTGGAATCTTGCAGGGTGAATGTGGAATGTCTGGATCTCTGGATGTTGATTTATGAATGTTCTGATTCTTAAATGTCTGACTCTCCCTAAGCTTCCTCCTTTTATAAACCGGATGACCTCAGAGGATTTTCATAGATGTCACCTTATAAAAATTAGATAGGCAAATACCATATTTCACATGGAGTATCCTATTCCAAACCCCAAGTTTGTACGATGCTGTTTTGTACTTTTGGCCATCTTTCATAATTTCTATGGAAAATATTTGCCCTGAAAATCTACAAATGGATACACCAAAGCTTATCAATGTCGGACATACTTGCATTTAGGTTTCATAACTGTACAATGTACGCTTTCCCCAGAAATGTCACTTTAGTGTTGTTAGCGTCCCCCACATGCTAAGAAGATTCACTTTGTCGACTGGAGGGGGGTATATGTACTTCTGCCCCCTATATGCTAGGTAAAGGCACAGAACGCCCCAGCCAAGGTTCTCTAAATGGTAGCTATGGATGAGCAACCAAGGCTTAAGCCCTCAGGAGGTCATGCAGGCAGGTTCTTAAGTACAGTGAGTCCCAAAGGCCACACAAAGGAATGTCCACACACTATGTTAGGTGATAACACAGCTTCTGAATATAAAATAAGATTCAGGAATATAAATACATGTAAATAATATCACTTTGTACTTGGAAATACTTATTCAAAGAATGGCACATATATACACTCTATGTGGTACCACACAATACTTAAATTGAGTAATAGATGCACTAACTGCAGACAATGTTAAATGGGCATGTGAATTCTTAACTGAGGTGCATCAGCATATAATAGGGATGAAAGGCAGGTGTCTTGTGAACAGTGGCAGAATGCTTTCTTTAGACTAGATTTAACAATTCTGTGTGAATATCCACCACCTGGGCAACCTGTAATGGAAAGGTTAGGGGGTAACATATCTTGTCTTTTACAACCCAGTACAATAATGTTCAATAACCTTTTGCATTCTTTAAAATGTTCCACCTTCCCCAACGTACCTGAGAGGACACAGGAGAACAGGATCCAAGATGAATCTGGGACCACTGGATGACTCCTGAGGCTAACTGAAGTTGCTCTTCCTCATCACAGTACCTTTGGTGCCTTGGCAGGCGAAGTAACAGAGTTTCTCGGTTACACTCAGTGCTTCCCTATGAGGATGGACCCCCCTTGGAAGAAGGAACCACTGGGATGCTGAGCCAATGCGAAAAATGGGACCAAAATCTTTCTGAAGTGCAGCAGTTTTACTCTTCGTGCCGCTCTCCTTTCTCTGACTGTAGAAGTCCTGTCAAGATGAAACTTGCTGTGGGATCCTTAAAGGCTTGGCAGATGAGAGTAAGACCCCAGGGACCCTTTGATGACTTCTGGCGGTGACGGGTGCATAGGCCACTTTTGGTGTCCGGCTCGGAATATCATGGTATTCCACCTTTTGGTTCTTTGGTGCTGCAGCTGCAGCACTGACCTCTGGATGGCTTCTGGCAACCTGGACTCAATCACTGTAGAGGACCACATACCTTCACCAAGTCTGGACCCTCGGGATGCCTTTTTTGGCTTCTGGTGACAGGAAACCCACCAACGGACCTTACTCTGCACTCAGTGACTCTGGACCCTCTCCAGTATGAAGAAGTGGTCCATGATGACAGCAAGGATATCCCTTGAAATGTTCTTTTGCCCTTGGGAACTTTCGCAGCTGTGGATGTTCAACAGCTTCATGCCAGGGTACCCCCTCTTCTGGGCAGTAGACAGCAACTGCTTCATGCAGTCACAAAATGCACCTCTGGACCCTGGGTGACACCAATGGACTTCAACTCGAGTTTTCCAGGCACTGCTCTTCAGGACTCACAAGCACCCATTCTCTGGGCATCAGACACACAGGACTGGCTTCCAGGGTACTTCAGTTTGCACGATAATCCCTCATAGCTTTGCAAGAGGACTCCTTTGCAGGTCCTCTCTGGCTCAGTCCTTGGAAGAACACAGCAGCTTTTGAATTACACAAAGAAATTGCTGCAGCAGACTTTCCCTCCAGCCGGGCATCAAGGAACAGCCTCTTCTTGCTTCAGCTTTCGACTTCAGCTTCTGAACAAACTGTGAGAGTCCCCTGTTATACACATTGGTTCCTATTCACTCAGGCTAAGCCAGGCTTAGTCAACCAATATCGCAGAAGGGGATTCATGCAGACAGGCAGCCAGTCAGGCTCAAAGGCATTCAGGCCATTCTCTCCCCCCAGACACCCATAGCAAAGAATATGGATTGGGGAAAGCACTCAGCCTTTCAGCACATGATACTGCATTCTTGTCATTTTCAGTCAGGACTGTCTCTGTCATTGTGCCACACACAGAAATCAGACACCTATAACACTTAATGTGAATTAACTCCAGACTCCATTCACACAGGTCCCACCTCTAGGGTGTACCCACAACACACAGCAAATGGGAAGGCTTCAGTCAGTCTGACAGGAGGCAGCCCCAGAGGCATATATGGTATTTTCACCCAACAGCCTGTCGGGGGAAGGAACTGAGGCAGGGCTCCCCAGGACATTGGAGAAAAAAGGTAAAAGGCAATAGAAATCCAGAAGCCACAGGGGCCATCTTGCCTTCTTTCAGGAATACACTGATTCCAATAGCAGGGCCTGGATGTTCCAAAAATGGAGGATATAGCTGCCACCAGCCCATACCCTGCTCTGTGGGCAATACACAGGTGCGCAAAAACACACACAAGGGGCACAAGGGTGTACCCCCACCCATGGGTGCCATAACGATATCCCATGGGTGTTGTTCACCAAACAGAAAATATGAAGAGCTGCACTGCCAGAGGTCCAGGCTGGACCTCTGTGGCAGAAAACAGAGAGAAAACATACAGAGAGAAGTTGAAGGACAAGAACTAGGAGGTCCTGTCCCTCCATACAGCATTTCCAGCATCACATACCACATGAAAGATGACTCTTTTTACTGGTTAGACGCAACAAGTTGCCAGTGGCATAACATAGACATACGGAACATGTGCGATAACAATATGTGCAAAGGATGTTCTTTCGCCTCTGCAGTTCGCAGAGAGAGCATTCCTTCCTGACAGCTGTTTGGAAAATTAGATCTCAGTCGGCAAACACAAAGGGCAGCTAAACCAATGTAGCTTGATTAGCGTAGGTGCAGCCAAACAGACACATTTCTTTTTAAGCAGCGAGGCCAATTTCATTATGTTAAATGATCCCAGAAGGCTGGTGGGTGTGATCAAAGACCGTTTCTTTCTCCAGCGTTGTTATTTTTTCTAGGGCTAGAACTTCTAGAGTTGGACTTTGCTTTCAAATCTTGCGGTGCTTTTGTTGAATGTATTTTTATTAAAACTTGCAGTGCAGTGCTTTTAATGTTAATCTAACATGTCGTGCACAGATAACACTTAGTACCTTTACGTTTAGTTAAACTGTGCACTACTTTAGCATAATTTTAGTATTTTATGTCAATATATCTGACGCATCGCTTGCATTGTATTTCATGCATTTTATCATTCCTTTCTGTCATAAAAGCTCCTATGTATGACTACGTATATCTACGTATCTAAAATAAATATGTTAATCAAGATAAGGGCAAGGACTCATCCTTTTTAGGCCCTATCAAACTTGATGTTGTGCCAATTTCCCCTTTGTGTAACAAGTTTTGTCAGAATACAGGTAAATAATCAGGGCGGGCAAGTCCTCGCCAAATTGAAATTACACCCAGGCCCTCGGTTGATGGGGACAAAGGCTGCTGAATGGCCAGGTGCGGTCATTTTCCCTATGTTTGCCCAAAATAGGCCAATATGAAAATATTTATTGAACGTTAACTACCCTTGTTAGCTTTTTCATCCGTTCTCGATTTTTACCATCAGGCCTGGTAAACGTAGAATTATTTAAATGACTGCTACGATTTATTATTGGTGTCACTGGCAGAGCACTAATGGCCCAATGTTGTTGCACGAATCCAGTTCTGTCAATTGTGATTAAAAATGAGTATTGGAGTGCATCATTTTTCTTTTAAAACATTGAAGTAATCATCATCGGCCCCTGAGAACCCATAATAGTCTATATAAAATATGTGTGTCAGCACCTACGTGAGCACTCAAATTGACTTGTGTGGGCAGGCATTTTGCCGCTACAACAACCTTTCCTAAGTAGCAAGAATAGAATGACAATCGGAAATATCTTATTGTTCTTCTTAGCTCCCCATCCTGTGAAAGTAAATACAGGGTCACACTTTATCCCTGCATTACACAGTAGAAAATATAAATGCTTTCCCCGGTACTTGAAGTCCATATAAGAATGTTAATGACTGGCCAAGGGACAAACAAAAAACCATGTGGCACGGCCATGTTTGGATACTAGCCACAGTTGGTAGCCAAACTAAGTAAACGCGGTAAGGCTAGAGTGAATTACACCAAAAAATAGCAAAAAGTAACTGATATCACCAGCTTGTCCCTTAGGCACACCTAAAGTAACCAAAAATCCTCTGAGGGTTAGTCTAGGGCAGAGGTCTTCAAACTGTTGGGTGTGACCCCCCCACAGGGGACGTGGCCACAGAGACCAGATTGAAATGTAAAATCGGGGCGTCGGGTGCAGAGTCTTGTGGTGTGCAGACATGGAGATTTTGCTGCTGGCTGATACTTTCTGAGGAGTCCTCTTTTTTTTGTCATTGTGCCTTGACCCACCAATCCTTCAAAACCTGACCCCTGCCGTGAAGCGGCCGCAGAGCCAGGTGCAGAGTCTTGTGGTGCATGGACACAGAGATTTTGCTGCTGGCTGCTACTTTCTGAGGCGTCCTCTTTCTGTTGTTATTGCACCTCGACCCATCAATCCTTCAAAACCCAACCCCTGCCTTGGAGCGGCCGCAGAGTCAGGTGCAGAGTCTTGTGGTGCGTGGACACAGAGATTTTGAGGCTGCCTGCTACTTTCCAAGGAGTCCTCTTTCTGTTGTTATTGTGCCTTGACCCATCAATCCTTCAAAACCCGACCCCTGTCGCGGAGCGGGCGCAGAGTCGGGTGCAGAGTCTAGTAGAGCGCGGACACAGAGATTTTGCTGCTGGCTGCTACTTTCTGAGGAGTCCTCTTTCTGTTGTTATTGTGCCTCGACCCATCAATCTTTCAAAGCCTGACCCCTGCCGCGGAGCGGCCGCAGGGTCGGGTGAAGAGTCTTGTGGTCTTTGGGCTCTGTGGGCATGTGGATGCAAGGATGCCTGCTGAACGTCTACCTGAAAGACTGTTGAAAGTCACTCTGCTGTATGTCACGGCTGAATTTACACAACTTGGGTGAGTGATACTTTGTTCCCTGTTTCAGGCAGAACACGATTGTAGCACACGACTTTCTGTTTTTGTTTTGTGTTGCACATTTTTAACATAACAATCAACATCATGGTAGCTCCCGCCGGGCTCCTAACAAGGCATCAAACTAAAACACTTTCTGCTACAAACGTCCCCCTTCAACCACACTCTAAGACTGTGTTGTTAGATGAGACCATACATGACCCCGTCGCTTCGGGAATAGTTACGTTTGACAGAAGTACCTGTACAACAACATCGATACAACCCTCTCATCTCTCGCAGACTGATGAAAACTTACAGCAGGAACATTCGGATCAAAGATTGCAGGAAGCAGAAAGTAAAGAGATGTCCAGGAGAGACTCTGAACCAGCGGAAATATATCCTGCTGACACAAACCAAGAGATGAAGAATCTTCCCGCTGTTAGAGGCATGATTACAGCATGGAAAAAAGGTGAGGTGTGAGAGAATGTGAGAATGCCTCTGCCAGCGGATACAAGTGATCAGTGGAATAAGATACATGAAGCGGAACCCCTACAATGAGCAATTTTTGCCCCACGACAAGTTGGTGCGGACACGTTACCAAGGGAGCGCATCAAAGAAAGCCAAAGACTCAATAAGAGTAAGAACGGATTGGCTGTAAGTGACATAAAACCTATAATAGCTCAAAATACTGGTCACATGGCACGGATGAATGGAACTCTGCTTTCTCCATCATGTAGTATAACAGAACAAGCCAGTGAATATAGCCAACAATTGCCAACTATAAAGCTGGAAATGACTAAAACAAATAAAGGTATCCTGGCCAAACAGCATCGGTAACAAAACCAGGCTCAAAAACTAAAACCAGTAGAAAATACATCTCTAAATAATAAAAAACCAATCAGGTGACCCACGCGCCTGTCTCTTGATATTACAGAAATTGAAATGCTTATGAGCAGTCACGAGAAAAGGGAAGAAGTCATTGGCGAAATCTGCGACTCAAAGAAAATGAACATACACCCGACCTCAACACCCGGACCGGGACGTTCTCCATCACAACCACAGAGGTTCTTATATTCTCCCATACCGCTCAAGAAGATAAGTCAGTGATGCCAGAAGTAAGATATTCGGAGAGCCCGAAAATGCAACCGAAGCAGCTACCAGGAAATTATGAGAAATCAGATGACAAATGCCATTGTATTTCTCCAAGAGTTTCCCCAAGAGCATCTTGACCAACATCAATCGTTGATTTACATAATATGCTCCTAAATATCACAAGTAATGATTCCATTCCTGAAACTCTATAAAGCTAACATAGAGGCAACAAAGTATCAGGCAACTTTATTAGCACTGATCTGTTCCAAACAAATATATCTGGAGACATTCATAGCCAGAATTCAGGATCGGATCAATATAGAAGCTGAGGTAAGTGCGATGTGGCAAACTCGTCTATTTGAGGTAGCCAGAAACGACTGCGCAAAAAAGCGCACATGACCAGCGCAATACTGGCAACACTGAATGCTAAGACAATGAAGCAAGATCTATCGTCTAGGGTAATCAGTGAGAATCTCTTAGACACCCATCTGAGTAATGAAGTGACTGATCAACCCTTACAACTCTCGTACATCCAGCCAAGGACAAAATACATGAGACCATTAGTAATCAATCGAACCAAGAGGTCTTGATGAAAATGGTCGTGGAGCAATCTGAAGAAAGTAATTCCAACAAATTGGCTTTGATAAAGGTAGGGATAGAAATAACAAACAAGACAACTCAGGGTAAGGCGAATAGCAGAAAACAGAAAGAGACTTTTGATATTTTTGTCCCATAAAATACACATACCAAAACCAAACAAAAACAAGGAATGACAAAAAAACAAGAAAAATAATAAAGGCTCTAGAGCATTTTTGAGAAACCTATCCCTACAGCAGACAACTATAACTACACAACATATGAAAAATTACATCTTCCATGAACAAAAAAAGAAAGTTCATGTTAATCCTGTGATGAAGACGCTAGGCAGCTCAAAAGAACAACAAACTGAGATAAGCCAACTCAATGAACAGACTCAACATCAAATACTCCTCAATCCTTCTACATATACCGAGGTAGAACAGGAGTCTGCCAATGAGTCGCATACCAAGTGGAGTGAAGCCACCCTTATAATCATTGACCAATATGTTGAAGGAAACTCTGGAAACCTCCTTCATGCTGATCTCACATGCAAAGAAATCTCAGATACCGATCTAAGCACACTAAATAATGACCAATGTATAGTCATCGATCTTACAGCTGAGATTGAAGAAGAGACAATCGACAATTCCAGCTACTGCAGCTAGGATTTGCCTGCAGCAGTGTTGAATCTAAAAAGCCTAATAAGGCTTGCTCTAAAGAAATAGTGAACCGAGAACAAGAAGATCATGAGATTGAAATAAGACGGAATGTGGAACAGCACACATCAATAAATTCAACAGTAACGGAGAGGAGAACAAGATCATCTTCAAGAACCTTCAGAGATACAATAGCTCATAACATATCAAGGACAAACTACTCCAAACATTTAATTTGGAGAGATATGGAATACCAAGACGAAAGGGTCTCGCGACATAATGAAGCGTTGTAACAATCAAAGACCAAAAGAAAAGAATTGACATTGCTCTGTTCATGGAACACAAGAGGACATGAACATCTTTTTCATCAGAGCAAAGTGGTTTTCAGATAGTATGTCTACAAGAAACCTGGCTAACCGATCAGCCAGTTTGCAATGGATATATTACTTTTATGAAACCCGCCATTCAGCGTACTAAAAGAAGACCATCAACGGGTCTTCTTACGCTCATGAAGGTTGATGCCAATTTTGAAATTGTGTAAACCACCAACTTGAATCCATGGGCCCAAATGACTATTGTGCAATATCAGGCTTGGAAATCTAGGAAAAATAGAGTAATTAACTCTAATATCAGCACAAAAACCTTGGGAGTTCTAAATCTTTATTGGAACCCGATCACAATAAACGGCAAGATTTTCATCGATATCATATTTTCTGCCATCGACCAAATGTCTGCAAAATTTCCTGAAGTTGAGATCATTATATGCGGAGACCTGACCTTGCATCTTTTTGCACCCAATGGAGTTAGATTGGAAAGTTCCACTCGCCACAGAGAGTCTGACATTGGACCAAAGAAATTGATGACCGCAACCTGTTCCTGACAGGCAGTCCACAAAATGATACTGGTATCCTGATCCCTACTTGGTCAAGAGGTAATTCCGTTGCGATCATAGATTACATCTATACATCACAGGAAATCAGGGCAAACCTTTTAATACGCACTCTGATAATAGTGACCATCACATCCTGTCAATTTCTTGGTCTTCAATGGATATACTAAAACCCAAACTCAGCTTACCACCGATAGAGATCAATAGAAGACTGAACATACTGTGATTGTCTGAACTTCAAGTCAGAAATTTACCAGAGACATTCGGAAAGACGACTCGTCTAGGGAATGAAAAACTGAATTATGAGTGGCTACTCAGTCCATTTCAACAACTCTTCAACCATGAACAAAAAAAGAGAAATCAACACCAGCCACCATGCTTTCAACCCGCAAATTAAACAGAAAAAAATAGAACTACGCAAGAGGCTATGATGTGTAGCGAAAGGATCAGAAAAAGGTAAACATAGGCTTATAAAACTGGAGAAGCAACGTTATAGAACCTGGATGAAAACAACAACTCTTCTAGTTAATCAACAAGATGCATAAATCATGCTAGAACAACTAAATAATAAAAACTCCAGAGGTCTCTGGAACCTTCTCAATCAACACCCAACTCATCAACACGAAATGTTCCCAGATGTCGAGGAAGCATCATGGATCAAGCATTTCACTACTCTTTATAAAGAAAGATTCACTATAAATCATGCTTCCTGCGACAGCAAGACAAAGAAGTGGACACTGGAAGTCGACCAAGAAGACATTTTGATGTTCAGTAATCAACTGAACACATTCCGTGCACCCGGACCGGATGGGCTATCCAACGCCATCATCAAGCGCAACCCTAAGCACTGGGCAGATCTGTGTGTGCAAATATATAGCTTGATAACTGAAACAAATAAGATACCAAAGATGTGGCAACTCGCGATCCTTGTTCCTATATATAAGCAGGGCGACAGAAAGAATCCAGGAAAATCTTCTCATCTTTTCTGCTGAAAAAATTATCAATATTGGTAATCAGCGCCAACCGACAAGCAGTAAGACAAACAGGATTTACCAGAAACGTAGGCACAAATATCAACTTGTTCCTGTTGAACCAGCTAAAACATGAATTGCTAAGAACAAAAACGCAGACATATGTGGCATTTATTGATCTACAGTTCACATTCAATACGGTCAACAGTCAGGTGCTGTGGAACAAAATGACCCGATGGGGCTATCCCCATGATATCTTGGAGCCTATTAAACAGCTCTGTACCAGTACTCACATACTCAAACGTATGACAGCAGAAGGAGTTGTGACAGCGCCTATCAAAACCTGGAACAGGTTGAAACAGGGGTGCCCTTCGGCAGTCCCCCTTTTCAACCTGTTCACTTCCAACTTTGAAAAAGCTGTGAAAAACCCTTCAACCAATCCACTAAAACTGAATGCGGTGCATCCACCTTACATGATATATGCCAACAATATTGTCTTCTTTGATAAAATTCCTAGAGGTCGTCAAATTAGCCTCAATCAGGTAGAAAACTATACAAAACAAAATGAATTGAAGATTAATACATTGAAAACGAAAATCATGTCCCTAACTAAAGAGGTAACAAAAAGAATCAAAACACTGTCATGGTTCCTAAAAAAATTAAAAACGGAGCCAAGTTTCTACGATGAAATATCTGGGTATCTGGATCAACCAGTCGAGAACATAACTTGAGTGGGTTTGTACACCTGAAATCTAAGGCCCACTCACTTGGCAGGCAAGGTGCCTTTATTCACTGTAAATAAAGTGCATTTTCGATGAAGCCAGTAATATCGTTTTATATGCAAAATGTGACAGCAATTTTGTCATACAGAAGTGAGACTATGGTGAGTCTCGACCACGCTATTTGGCAACAGCTTGAAGCAGTATTTTGTAGGAAAGTGTTGATATGAACTCCCTCCTTTCCTATGCCACATATTCAACATTCAATTGCTGTGCAATTTTTACATTCTATCACGACCTGGAAACAATTCGATCTATACAAGAAAATAGCGAGTGAAGACATGATACCGTCAATCTTACGCCACAAAAACTTGTCTTATAACAGTATGGCTTTGAAAGAATGGAAAAGTGCCATGGAGGAAAAAGTTTGAGTGGCAGAGATTTCAATTGAAATGCTGATCAAGTGACTGCAACAAGCAAAAAAACAGATTTTATTAAATGACTCGATAACTACGTTGGAGCAGAAAGTCAGATACCAAATGGATTTAAAGTGTGAAGTTGAGTCAAGATCGATAAATCAACTTCCATACTATCTTATACTTTTTCCGGACCAACTGATCTGAGATACTTTCTTGAGATTACGATTACATCTTTTACCTACACGGGAACCATTAATGAAAACTAAACAAATTTCAAAAACTTCAGCCTTCTGTCATTTCTGTAAACACACAGGAATCATAGAGACACTATTCCATATAATTATGGAATGTACTGCACTGACTGAAAAGCATTAATTGTTCAGAGAGTAATTCTTGGCATTGACAATCCAGCTGGAACTAGAAGACCATTGGGCACAGATTCTGCTAGGCAATAAAAAGAATCTGGTATATACCATTATCCGATTTTGGAACAATATATTAGAAAGTGTACTGTAAGATTTGAATATGAAGGACTAATGAACTTTATGTTATGTAATAATTTGATCTGTACTAATGAAAAGTTTAGAAATAAACTAAATCATTTTAATAAAAAAAATAAGTTTTCTTTTTTTCGATTGGAGGAAATGGGCAAGGGCAGCTCACATGGTCCGACTGGAGCAGAAAACTGTCTCAGGCACCAATTAAAAAGTGGCCCGCGAGTTGCAAATGGATATTCATTCCTTTAGTCACAGACTGTTTGAATAATACTCAAGGGTTTAATATTTTGTTACAATGTAAGCAAATTGTGATATTTAAAAAATATTCAGCAACAATGGTCAAAACTACTAGTTGCATAGTGAATTAACTCATCAAACTGGCCCACATTGCGTAGCTCATTGGAAATGCTGGCAGGGGCCCTGCATGTCTGTATGTGTGAAGGGGAGATCCTGTGCCTCCTCGCACATACAGACAGAGCAGCCTGGAGTGGTGCATTTCAGCACCCACATGCAGGCCCCTGCAAAAGGTACGTTTATGTTCATTTATTTTTTATTTAAATATGTGTCTGGATGTGTGTATGCTTGTGTTACGAGTGAGTGCAGGGTGATGGGTGCTCGTGTGAATGATAGATTGATTACTTTGTGAATGTGTCTGTGTGTGTGTGTGTGCATTTGCTTTGGTCCATTGAGCTGATTTTGGCGAGTTGGGGGTAGAGGAGGGAAGCAGGGTTGTACAACAAATGCATTTTAAAATGCCTTTGTTGCACAATCCCCCTACCCACCTGTCAAAATCAGCTCTCCTTCTGAGGCGCTGTGGAGCTCAGGGGACAGTGTTAGTAGTTTTTTTGCTGGATATCTATCATAGATGTCCAGTCAAAAATACCATGCTTTCCCCCATTGACCCTCCAGCGCCTTGCATACACACACATTCATGTTGATTGCGTTAGGCACTGTGGGGCCCAGGCGACAGGGATGGTATCTTTCTACTGGACATCTATCATAGCTGTCAAGTAAAAAATATCATACCTTCCCCCTAGGCCCTCCATCGCCAATTGCAAAATACAACCCATTATTTAAAAATAATTCAAGGGGGGAAACTCCCCGAACCCCCCTTCATTGGCTTGGTCACTGTGGCATATCTGGTGGTAATAGGTATGTCCCTCCACTTAAAAAAAATCAATAGCCACCACTGGCCCTGGGACTCTGCTGGGAGCAGGGTGGGGAAGCCCAAGGAATGTGGTGGGAGCAGGATGGGCGGGAGCCATGGAATAGTGGTGGGAGCAGGGTTTAGAGAGCCCAGGGTCTGTGGTGGGGTGGGGAGAGCCCAGGGACTGGGCTAGGTGTTGGGTGAGGGACGACAGAGACTGTAATGGGAGCAGGCAGGGGAGCCCAGGGACTATACTGGGAGTAGGGTGCGGTGATGTTGCATGGTAGTTTATAGCCATTTGGACATACTGTTCATCTGGCATTTTTGGGGGGCCCAGACTGACCACATTTTGTTCAGGTTTGGCAGGACTAAAAAGTATGAAGACCACTGATCTAGAACAAAAACCAAAAATGTGTCCCATTCAACTGCATTGTAAGGTGCATTGTGCAATGATAAAACATTACTAAAGTGATAAGTTACCAAAAGTGGCAATAAAGTAAAAAGACTAAGGGAAACTATGTTTCCCAGTACTGACAGCCTGAAGGACATGTCAGTTCCCCCATGACAAATAATGCTGGTCAAGTGGCACAGCGAGTAGAGCGCTCGCTTTGACACCAGTGCAGAGCCTGTTAACGCAGGTTCGAATCCCGGCGGGGCCAAACTCAGCCTTTCATCCTTCCGAGATCGATAAATGAGCACCACACACCGTGGGTAATAATAAGCAGCGCTCGGATACCTGAGGGTTTGTAGCGCTATATAAAAGCCTAATTATTATTAATTATTATTATAAGCAAACACCAGTGTAGTGAATCTGAGGGCCTCACTGCACTGAAAAAAGAGCAGGTCAGAATCAAACATAAAAGAAAAAGGTTTGGAGGTCCAGAGAAATGGAAGGAAAGGTGCTATAAAGAGAAATGTTTCCCAAATCCATCTACATCTGAAGCATTGACAATTACCTTGCATTTAAAAAGCCCTCATAACCTGTCTCTTTCCATCCTTTACTTGAAATCTTCTCACACCCTATGCTGTGATTGACCCACACACAGAAGCACTGGGACAAACCCAACAACACACCTATCCCTCCAAACCACTGCAGATGCTGGCAGCGTTTGCAGCAGCACACCATGATAAACTCACCCCTCCAGACAATCGTACATCACCCCTGTGTCCCCCCGAACCCTCTACCACTGCCCATGCTCTCCAATCTAGGGAGTCCTCAGCTGGCGAGACCAGCCAATCGTTTTGGACCTAGGAAAATAGCATTGAAATGAACTCCATCAGAGTTTAAGGTATGTTCAACTTGCACCACGTCTGTGGACACAGGCAGCAAGCACGTCCACCCATTCATGCACTATAGAATGGAGCTATTTATTTATGTATATATGTATGTATTTATTTATTTATTTATTTATTTATTTATTTATTTATTTATTTATTCTCATTTGTTAAGCGAGCAACAGCCCGCAGGCATCGTGGCACTGGTTACAGACAGTTTACTTAGTTACAGTTATGGTGAACTATTGCATTCATTAATACAGGCATGAAGATATAGCAGAACATACAGCAGGTTAGATGAAGAGGTAGGTTTTGAGTTTTTTTTCGGAAGGTAAGGAGAGAGTTTTCTGCTCTGATGTCTGTGGGTAGGGCGTTCCACAGCTTAGTGGCTATGTAAGGGAAACCCAACCCGCCCACTTTTGACCTATTGATGTGGGGAGTGTGAAGTTGGTTATTGTAGTGTGTCCTGATAGGTCTGGTGTGAGAAGGTGCAGGGCCAAGGGTGTTTTTTTCATGTGGGTGTACCCACTCTTTTTGTAGGCTGTCTGGGATGATGCCAGTTCTGAAAGAGACATTAATGAAGGCTGTTATCAGCAGGGCCAGGAGGTTTGCACAGTCCTTGATGAGTTTGGGAGGACAGAAGTCTCCTTTGCACATAGAAGGTTTTAAGATTTTGAGGAGGTTGATGGCTTCCAATTCGGTGATATCTTTAAAAGTAAAGAGTGCTTTGGAGTTAGTTGATGGGGTAGAGGGGTCAGATTTTCTGGGCCCAGGAAGGTGAGTTAAGACTTTGTAGTGATGTTGAATGTTTTTTTGAAGGAGCTCGATTTTATTTAGCATGGCAGCTTGAATACGAGTACACCAGGCTTCATCTTTGATGATCTCATCTGGTGTATTGGGGGAGAGATAAGTTCATTGAAGATGGCAAAGATTTCCTTTGATTGTGAGTTGGCATTTGCCATTCGGACATTGAAAGAATTTGCTTTAGCGTTGGTGATGGCATCTTTGTATTGGCGGGGGATTAGGTTAAAACTATTTTTAGTATTATCGCTAGGGTTTGCTAGCCATTTTTTGTACCTCCCTTTTATGGGAGCGTAGGAACTGTAGTTCTTCAGTTAACCAGGAGTTGGTGGGTAAAGATTTTTCTTTACCTTTTTTGCTTTCAAGTGGCGCTATGGATTTGATGGCTTTAGATGGAGCATCTTTGTAAATGTCAGCTAAGATGTTTGGGTTGTTGGAGTAAGGGGGGGGCAGTGCTGGCATGTTAAGGTATGAACGGAGGCTGACCTATTTGAGTTTCTTGGAGCTTCTCACTTGTGCTGGTGGGGCTGGATGAGGATTTTGGTGCTCGAGGTGGTAGGTAGGGTGAATTTGATGCAATTGTGATTAGTCGATGGCAGAGCTGAGTTAGCGATGATGGATGTGTGGCAGTTATGGTCAGCAATCCAATCAAGGGTCCAGCCTTTGGAGTGTGTGGGGCAAGAGACTTTTTGTGTGAATCCTAAATTGTTCAGTTCCTTGATGAGGGTGGTGGCAGCTTTATCTTTAGGGTCATTAAATCTTAGGTTTAAGTCTCCAAGAAGTAGAGTCTTGGTAGAGCCTTTGATGTTATCGCTAAGTAGATGTAGGAGGTGTCCCTGGAAATCTGATGAGGCCAGGGGGTGATATAGTACGTGGATGGTGATGGTGCTATTCGGGGACAGTGCAAGCTTGACAGATAGTATGTCTGAGTTGCTAGCCCAGGGGTGAGTGATGGGTCTGAAGGAGAGTGCTTCTTTAGAAATCAGAGCTACTCCTCCTCCTAAGCATGCTGGTCTGTCTTGTCTAAAGATGGTATAACCTGGTGGGAGTGCAAGAGCCACTGTGGGACCAGATGCTTCATGTAGCCAGGTTTCTGTGATGGCCAGTAGGTCAAGGTTGAGACTGTCTAAGAGATCATATATTTCTAAGGCATGTGCGGGGAGTGAGCAAACATTTAAAAGGGCACCTTTCAGGTCGTTTGTAGGTCTAGTGTTAGTCCTAGTGATGGTGTGGATACTGGCTGTGTCTGTGGTAGTGGGTGTGGTAGAGATGAGGGGTGTGCGTGGCAGTGGCGTGTGTTAAGGGTTCGTTCAATGTGTGTGGTGCGATTGTGTGTCGAGCCGGAGCCTATGTGAAGATTATGGGATGCCGTGGCTGTGGCTTTGGCTATGCAAATCTGGTCTAGCAGCTCGTATAGCCATCACACTGTGACCCCTGACATGGCTCAACACCTCTACCATTAGTATACAGCGACAACCTATGAAACATTTTGGTCTATCTGGGTACACATTGAGTCTCCTGCACTAGCACTCTATCCTAAACTGTCAACAGCACCCACACACGTGCCTCACCTCGGAGATGCTTACTAGAGTTTAGCCAGCCCTCATAAGCCCTAACCTGGCAAAATGCACACATGCAACTTAAAGTTAACTCTTAGAATCTCCCAACACAAGGACTTCATGGGGAAATGGCACTATATAAATGACAATTACAATACAATACAATACAATAAAATGCAAAAGAAATGTCTATCTAGAGAGAGAGAGTGTGTGTGTGTGTGTGTGTGTGTGTGTGTGTGTGTGTGTGTGTGTGTGCGCGCACGTGTGTTTACAGAATCAATGTCAGGCCTAAAATGTCTGCAGAATGGCTGTGCATGGGAGTCAATGCGGGTGCTCATTGTATATATAGTCTATAATCATAGATCAAGGTGTGGCTGATGTTTACATTGTATTAAAAGCAAACAATATGTTCTATAAAACAACTTCTAGTGATTTCTTAAGTAACCCTACCAAACCTGACTAGTAAAGAGATGTGCCAAACCCTGTCCCTTTATTATTATGTCCATTATTGCTTGTAATTGCCTGCATGTTTGTCTAGCATTTTGGCTTATTGAGTATCCCGTCAAGCTTGTATTGTGCTTTTCTTTTCGTGAATTAATGTTGCTTTATGCATAGCATGTTATCCTTCCTGTATTTGAGAAACACATCATCGTCAGCATCATCATCAATGCAACAGTATCTCTTCTCTTTCTGTTAGGTCATGCATAGCACTATAACAGTTCTCACGAAACTAACCAGAATTTGATGTGAAAATATAGGTCTACATTATGTGAGAACTGTGGTACTTTTGTGTATGTGAGTTCCAGATCTCCCTTGCATGGAGGCTCTGGAATTCGTGGCGTCACCTGGACGGTTAGTGGTTGACGGGGGTGAGATGTTCATCTCGACACCTCCGCTGCAGTCCACTGAGAATCAACCCACCATAACTCACTCTTGTGTCCATGAGTTATTCCACAACAATTGGCGATGAGGATGGGGTCAGGGGACTGCTGCGGCAGCTTTTTCTGTGCACGTCAACGTATCGTGTATTTTGGAGTCCCCTACAGTGGGTGCATTACAGAGTGAACTCTGAAGAAAGAACGCCCAAGGTAGGAGAAGCCTACAGCTGTGTGCAGCTGCACCCACCCTTTATAGTGCCATCGCCCCCTCTACCGCTCCCAAAAGCAAGTTGATTTTGTTTCACGGTAGCATCCAGGCATATTTGACTATGCACACGTGCATATCACTCTGGCTAACCAGAAGATGAAGGACAGTTGCCCAGGCAACAAACCTACACTTGTTTTTGCAATTGCACAGTGCACAACGTTCTTGCACACATACAATAAGATCAATCCCTCGTGTTCAGTAGTGTTGGTTCCTTGTGTGGATACATGTGTTGCTAAGCATCATCTCTGGAACGGCCCAGCTGGCAGCAACTACGTGGCAAAGAATCCCCAAGGGAGGGCAGAGCAGCGCACATCGGTGTGAACATAGAGAGCACTGAAATCATCGGGAGTGAAGCGTGGAAGTTATTTAAGGTCTTGTGCTTAATCAAAATAAAACATACTAGCACGAAAGCAACAGGGACACAGCTTCGGCAAGCAGCTCCTCAAGGAGAACTTTTTCTACAAAATCCAGTTTGAAAAGAAAAGGAGGAATAATAAAAAGTTTGACAAGTAAAAGAAAATGTACTTAAAAATGCACGTATTATCTATTTGAAATAAATTATTTTACAAGCAACAAGAAGCAAGCAGATCAGCAGTTTATCAAACAAATACCTTGGAAGTTTATATGTTGAATGCAAGGTGCAACAAAAAAAAGAAAGATAATAACATCAAGCACCAAAAACAAACAACACCATGCAGACCATTGCCTCCCCGTGTGCCTTTCTTGCCATCTCCGGAGATCCCCCAGTACCTTGGGAACAATGGTTGCATTAATTCAAAGTGTATCTATGGGCCATAGGTGGGGCAAATTTCGGTGATGACCTCAAGGAAGCCTTCCTCTTAAACTACCTGGGGAGTGAAGGTGTATGCATCTTTCGTACTTTACCAGACACAACACCACAGGAAGGGCGAGGGGTGATGCAACCACCTCATCATCCAAGAGATATGATTAAGCCCTGGCGAAGCTGGAGTGACATTTCAGCAATAAGACTAATGTTCTCCTTGAGTGCTATTTTTTTTTAACGAGGAAACAAAACAAAGGGGACTCAGTAGACAATTTTATAGCAGCCTTGAGAGGTTTGATAGCGACTTGCACGTTAACTGGAGTGGCAGACAAATACATCAGGGATCAATTAGTGCTGCACACAGCAGACCCACACACTCAACAATGTTTATCGCAAGCAAAATATCCCACCCTCGAGCAAGCAATAGAGATTGCCAGAACAATAGAGTTGGGGAATAAGTGCATCAAAGCAATTCAACAACCATCTTTGTTCAACAGAGAAAGTGCAACTGGTGAAAGAAATGCAAGAAAATGAGACTCCTGAAGAAGCAATGGTCAGAAAGGGCCCAAATCCCACAAAGACAAAAGGGAATTGGCTTGAACGGTCCAACAGAGCAAATAATCACCCAAATTCCAGATGTTATTATTGTGGTCGTTTCAGACACACTGAGGGAGTGGACAGGAGAGCGTTGCAAATGTGGATTACTAGGAGATTATAGGAGAGTTTGTAGAAACTCACGTGGGGAAAATGCAAAGAAAAGCTATGTCAAAGCCCTGGAAGAAATTGGAGGACTGAGCAGACTTCTCACCATTGTGCAAGAGGGAGAAAGGCCTGCATTTATTTTGCCAATCAACAACAACACAAAGAAAGGCCCATGGGAGTGTTTGGCTGTAAACAGCCATACATTACAGATGATGATCGATACTAGTTGTCCCTACACCATGATAGATTGTGACTTATATACCAATACCCTGGGTAGAAATTTAAATAAACTAAGACCTACAAACATTAGAGCAGTCGGCTACAGCACAAGTCCCATCTGCATCATCGGCTACAAGTGGATTCACCTGAAATTCAGACATAGGTGCACATATTGTATGTTATATGTGGCAAAAAATTGATCCTCCGTTGTAGGGTGGGAAGAACAATCTACATTACGCATTAGGATACATCCAGGAGAGGCTTAACCTATCTTGAGCATCAATTAACATGATGTCCGCTCTCAAGATAGTTTGTTAAACATTTTTCCAGAAGTGTTTACTAATACAATTGGAGAGCTTAAGGGGTTTCAACATTGCATCATTTTGAAGAGAAACGCCAGACCCATTGTACACATAGTATGCAGCATATCGATTGGTACAAAAACTGCTCTTCAAGAAGCGCTTGGAAGATTGTGCAATTAACAAATCATTGAGCCCATTGAATCCTCTGAATGTTTGTCCCCTTTTGTCATTTGCTCGGAAGCCATACAAGAGCATCAGAATGTGTGTAGTTTTGAGAGATCTCAACTCAAATATATGGATCGACAGGCACCCTCTTCCCAACATTAATGAGATGCTGCTAACGATGAAACCAGCCAAGATATTCACACACCCTCTACTTATTGTCGGCCTATCATCAAATTGTGCTTGAAGAGGGAGCAAAACATCTCACCTCCTTCATAACACCTTTAGGGGCATACAGATTTAGGTCCATGCCGTTCGGTATGGCATCAGCGGCTGCCGTCTTCCAGAGATTGATGCAACAGTAATTCAGGGGTTTGGAGGGAGTTTACTACTTCCAAGATGATATATATTGATTGCGGCCATGACAGAGGAGGTACACGATGCAAAGTTGTTGGGCGTGCTGCAAAACATTCATAACAGAGGACTCACGCTAGAGTTAGAAAAGTGCAAGGTCAAAGTAACAGATGTGACATATTAGGACATGTCATTACCCACGCTGGGATCAAGCCTAAAGCCAAATTAGTGGAAACAATATCAAAGATACCTCCACAAACAAATAAAGATCAACTGTGCTCGTGTTTGGGCATGGCAGAATATTATTCGAAGTTTGTCCCTCATTTTGCCAAAAAAATTGAAAACATGAGAGCACTTATGAAGAAGAACACTTTGTTCGAATGGTCTGAGCGATGCCAAAATGAATTTACTGAAATTAAAGAAAGAGTGAGAGGAGATCCCACACTCAAACAGGCCGATTCATGGAATTAATGTGGGCATAAATTTTCACCACAAGCGTGCGAAAGCGTGCGAATCGCAGTGCAAGTGCGAAAATCGCAGTGAAACCCGCGCACAGCGATTCATGGAAGTCCGTGTGCGTGTAAATCCCTGGATGTGAACTACAATTCTGCATGGCGCACGCTGGCGCCCACGTCTCCAAACAGTGTGCGCTAAGTGCACAGCGAAAGCGCACATAGCGCAGGGCACACAACAAAAGTAGGCAGAACAGGGGGCGTAATTTGCGGAATGGGGAACAACGCATGAAAATGTGGGCGTCACGGGGGAAATACAGGAGGCAAATGCGCGGAACACCCACACGCGCGTCTACAACACGTATTCATGGAATCGAACGGGGCTAATGCGTGTGCCAAAAAAGACACACTAATCTGGAAACACGTACGCCAGCAGGAAGCAGGCGTACGTTGGCCCGCGCAGCATAAAAGTGCGCGCAAACAACAAACAAGCTCAGGCGCCAAGATGAATATACCATTCCTAGCAGCAGTGGTTGTGGGATACCGCAGGAGGAGGAGGAGGATAGTCAAGCCCAGAATTTTTTACACCCAGAACCATCCTTTTTGGGATGCCTGATGACCAGGTGTATGGGAGGTACAGGTTTCCGCCTCACATGATACTCGACCTGGTGAATGAGTGGGAGGATGACCTCACATCACCCACCCTGTGCTCCCAATCACTCAGCCCCCTGGAGAAGGTCCTCAATGTACTGCAC
The DNA here is from genome assembly GCF_040938575.1 of Ambystoma mexicanum. NCBI lineage: Eukaryota > Metazoa > Chordata > Amphibia > Caudata > Ambystomatidae > Ambystoma > Ambystoma mexicanum. The sequence continues at coordinate 331,353,126 of NC_090927.1, forward strand.
TTCTTGGCCACTGGATCATTTCAGCAGACAAGTTGTATAGTGGGTGGGGTGTCACAGGCCACGCAGTCACGCTGCCTACACCAGGTGTTGGCCATCATGACTGCACGGCCATCAGTCCACAGGCACATATACCTGCCCAGATCACCTGCAGAAAGGCAGGCTGCCGTCCAGGATTTCTATGGGGTGGCACAATTCCCCAAAGTGCTAGGTGCCATTGACTGCACCTGTGCGGCTCTACGTCCCCCCAGGGAATCTGAGCACATCTATAGGAACCGCAAGCACTGGCATTCCATCAACATGCAGGTAGTATGTGATGCCAAGGGAATCATCACCTCAGTATATGCCAACTATCCAGGGTCCACCCACGACAGTTTCATTTACAGAATGTCAACTCTAAACCGGGACCTAGAAGCTGGGCGGCATGGCAATACATGCCTGCTTGGTGAGTATAAATTCCACTGCACACATGTCAGATACTGAGTAATGTCATAACCCCACTAATGATACCCATCACCACCTCCCCAGGGGACAGTGCCTACCCTCTGAGCACCCAGATGATGACGCCAATTCGGAACCCCACCACGCCACCCGAGGTAAGTTACAACACAGCCCAAATTGCAACCCGGGGCGTAGTGGAGCGCACATTCGGAGTGCTCAAGTCACGCTTTCGCTCTGTTGACCACTATGGTGGGCAGCTGTTATACGCTCCCCCAGTAGTGTGCAGGATCATAGTATCAGCATGTGTCCTGCACAACGTTGCAACATGCTGGGGCCTGCCGGTGGACATGGTGGTTCCCCCACATCCCCAACCACATGCACGCCCGCTGCACATGGGAGGGGAAAGAGCACATGGTGAGGCAGCCCGTACGCAGCTGGTGGCTAATTACTTCACCTAAAATCACACCCCTGTGGAGTGCACACAGCCCTGGCACATACCAGCAGACAATCAATGATGATGACATAAGGGACACTCAACTGTCACAACCATACCATCCTGAGATTGGTCACCTGGAAGTGTTACATTGTGTGCATCCCTACCTACCCAAACACCACCAATGCTGTGTCACCAAAAGACATAAATCTATGCTGCGAAATTTATTACACCCTTGCTAAATACAACATGTCACCCAACCCCTCCCCATCTCCACCACCAAACACACCATGGCATGTCATGCAATGTGAAAGCAAACAAAGCAATGCACAAGACCTGACACAAGTCTCACAAACTACACTGTCCCTAATGGAAACTGCCCACACACAATATGCTCCCAGTAATGTATAACTAACAGCACACATTACCAAATACTTACCACCAACACAATGCTGCAACACACCATGGAAAAATGCAAAAACATGACAGTACTAAGTTCAAGTAGTGGTAGTCTTACAACCTGAATACGCCAGCACATTGACCCCTTACAACTGTAGAATGTTGCTGCCACGCAAATGTCTCAGTGTACTGCATATAATATCAACTGCATCTGCAAAGTAGACGGCCTTGTGAAGACATGAGGAAGGAACCTGCAGATTAGGAGGAAGACATGGATGCACAAGCACATATCAATACACCATGCAGTGTACAATACAACAATATCCACTAGGGATGTCTACACAGTATTGACTACAGACTGCCCACACAGCTCATGGGAGCCCAACATCACTGTGTAATTCACTGTCACTTGGTCACACCCTTTGCACGCCCATGGAAACGGGAAGCAGGAGGGGTGTGTGTCTCACGAACCCAAACATCTAACCCAAACTCAGGGCAAGCCTGCATGTGCCGAGCCGGAATACAGTGGATGCCCACGGGAGCCACACAAGGCAACACACTGTAAAAAAAATCAAAAATGGCCACGTGGGTGCCAGGGGTGGTGGGGGAGGCCACCCAGGAGGTTCGCGGACAGGGTGCACACCAACTCCCACCTGCGTGGATGCTGCAGAAAAAAAAATACCTCCTTGGGCTCATGGCCTGCACGGCTATGCCATTGTGGGAGAACTGTTGTCGCTCTGCTCATCCTATGCTGCTGCATCAGGAGGCTGTGGCACTATGGGAGGCAGCCCACGCAAAGCCCTGGTATGGTCCTCCATGGCAGCAAGCATGCGGGTCTGGAAGGTCTGATTCTGGAGGATTAAAGTGTGGAGATCCCCATGCAGCACATCACGGGTTGCCTGCATTTCTGCACGCATGGCCTCACGTGATGCCCGGATCTCCTCACGTGTTGTATGCAGCTCAGCTGAGAGGGAACGTGTGAGCTGCTCCAGCTGCTGTTCTGCCCTAACATTTCAGGTAGCCTCAAGTTCAAGCAGACTCTGCCTGAGGTAATGGAGTTCTACCCTCAGGGCTTCCCTGTGGCCCTGGCACTCTATTGATATTGATTCGTGCAGAGTCTCCAGTGCCGCCCGTCGGTCCCTGTTGGACGCCAACATGTCTTCCCTGTGTGATTGGCAAATGGATTCTGTTGCCTGCTGTTGTTGCTCCATCTGCCTTTCAGGGGGGATAATGGAAGTGGCCACCCTCTCCATTGCCTGAGCCATCATTTCTACTGATGGTGCCTGTTGGGTTGCCATACTGTACATGGAGTTTTCCCATACAGTATTGCCTGGTGGCGCACGGCTACCGCGTCGACGGGCACCACACCTGTTTGGGGCAAGGCGATCTGCACCTTGCTGTGCTGGAACTGCCTGAGGCTGCAGGACTGCATTCCCCCTCTGATCTGCTGGCCCAGGAACAGGATCAGATGCTGTGGAGTGTGACCCTGCATCAGTAACCGCCAAAGGCGGACCTACCAACACAGACATCCCCATAGAGGGTTCTACCCCTGGTCCAGGTGGGTTGGACAGAACAGAATTCCTGCCAGAAACACTTACCTGTGACTGCACAAAAGTCTCATCATCCGACTCAGCACCTGAATAGAGGTCTGGGGAGGTGCACCCAGAGGCACCCCTCGACAGTATGGTCTGCAGTAACATTGGGTTTTCACCCACCACCACACCACATCCCCCACTGGTGCCCGGTCGTGCCTGAGATTCCTCCTGGGTCTGCACCATCTCCTCAACCTCAACAGCACCAAGTGCGTCATCACCTGCAAAAACATGAAAGACAACAAATGGAAACAGGTATGAGCACCATAGCACACACATAGGCTGTGACAAGCCAGAGATCCAGTACATGAATTACACATGTCCCACATGACTATAACCCTGCCATGCATGGACTGTCAAAGAGTTGGAAGTGGAGTCAAAAAGGCAGACACTGGGGAGAGCAAGATGGATATGTAACACATTTGCAGCATGTTGGGTAGCACTGGCATCACACATCAGGCTGTGAGTGGCATGTCCAATACACATACATGACACATGCCACAACACAGATGTCATCTAGCATGGCCACGGTAAATTACAAAACTACAGCAATATGTCAGTGAATGAGTACTGTCACACATTCATGTCACATCCACATGATGCGAAGATTGATGCTGAATAGTGTTGCAAAATATGCATGTGCCACACACTGAAACACATCCAGTGTCCAATAACACAGTCATTGTGGGCTGATCAATGGTTGGTCACTTTAACATTACAGGAAACACCTGTCATCTTCCACATGCAAACAGGCCGTAATAAAACTTTCTGCAGCCCAATACTCCATCGGCCTGAATGGTGTAATCATTAACATAACCAGGTAAAAGTAGTGGCCCAGTGTGGGCTGTAAACAATGACCAAAGCATATCACATATGTTGCAATAGGGCAGAATAATGTTTACTAAAAATGGGAGAGTGGAAACAATCAGCCTGAATGAACACTTACAAAATCTGACCAATGTAGTTGCAAGATGACAGTTCAAGGTAAAGTGCACTAATCTGGGCGTAATTGGCAACTGCGGGAAGAAGGGATACAGTCATACCCAAATCCAAGGCACGTGAATGTATGGAAGGAAGGAAATGGGTGACCCATAACACTCAGGAGTACACACCTTCACCTGGCACTCAATCAGAACCCGTCACCCAACATACACATGGATTACACATACACGCATGGGCACTCACCGGACAATGCCTCATAATCACGTAGTTCTCCCACACCTTGGATCTGTTCCTCTGTGACGAAGGTCCCAGCAACAGACTCATGTTCAGTGAGTTTGTTGTCCTCTTGTGGAGACCCACCGCCAGTCACCAGAGTAGCGGCATGATTTGAGGCCAGCTTGTTCTTTTCTCTGTGTTTCAGGTCATTCCACCTCTTATAGCAATCATCAGCTGTGCGCCTCACAAATCCAAGGGCACTTATGCGGTCCGCGATGGTCTGCCAGTGTGCCCTACATTGACCAGGTGTGGTCTTGAACCCTGCAGTCACCAACATTTCGTGGCTATGTGCCGACACATAGGTCACACGTGCATCAAGTTCCGTGTCATTAAAGCTAGGCTTCCTTGACATGCCGGAGTGTGTAGCCATGTTGTGTCAGAGCACCCTTCTTCCTCTTTTTCAAAGATGGAGCAGAGCCTGAGTGGCTTATGTCGCTCTGGTCAGGTAGGGTGCTCTGGTCAGTAGGGGTAGAAGCACCGGTGGACTGGGTAGTAGGAGTGTGCAAATGCAAAATGACCATAGGCCTTGGTAAAGGCATTGGCAGAAGTGTGATGTTGGCAGGGGAATGTCAGTTTGATGGACCTGGACCGACACTGTCCTGGCTGGGAGACTCAGAGCTGGGGTGGATGGAGCTGCAGCTGCCCCTGCAGCCTCCCCACCCTGCCTACTTGTGGCAGCAGATGACATAGCTGCCCCAGATCCACATGGCTTGGTGACACCAACTTGCACCGCCACACGTGGCCTAGACTTGCTGACCTGGAAGTCAGCCTGGGAGTCATCCTGTGCCAGGTCAGGTGCCACAATGGGCTGGTCCAACAAGGGCTGAGCTGGGATGGTGGCAGCCACGTTTCCCTCAACCATGGGGGGGGAGCATGGGTGTCCCTGATTGGTCCTCCACACATGGGGGTTTAGGGGCACCCTGCAAATCCCGGCCATGTCCCCTACCGCGCCCACCACGCCCACCTTTTGAATGTCAGCCACCTTTGCCTCCCCTACCACTGGGTTGCCTCCCAACCATGGTACTGATGTTGTTGTGCGTATGGGAGTAGCAGTAAACTATTGTCCTGGGCAATTGGGGGTGAAAGGGGTAGGGTACTAGTTGGAATTCGTACCCTAGTGCTCTAACAAGGCTGTCTGTGACCCCTGGGGGAAGATGACGGGACACGCAATGCACAGGCAGCCCAAAATCAAAAAATAACGTGCACGCAACCCCTCGTAGACCACGTGCGTGAAAAAATGAACCCTCACTACGCTGTGGCACCCAGAAACACAAAAATAAGCGTACGCGTAATACACGCAGCCTACAATGACCACCGAAGGGGTACGCGACACACGGGGCAAGCACAGATGGTAAATAGGTGCGCGACTCACCGTCTGCCTGGAAAAAGAATGTGAAAAAGACACGCATGTGCACGTTGGCAACACCCCCGCCAAAAGAAGAATTGTACGCTGTCTGAGGAGACAGGACAAAAGAAGAAGTGAACGCTGTTTGAGGAAACAGGCCCAAAAAGAATAAAGAATGCTGTCAGAGGTAACAGGGAGTGCAAACTTGAAACGCTGTGAAGTAATCGTGTGTGAACCAACAAGAAGTACAGCATTCACCCACTCGCTCTTCGCTAAAAGCACGTACAAGGGAATGGGGTCATACATGTACCTTTTAAAGCGGCCCACACATACAGCGTCACTTACGTGTGTACGCGCTAAGGCCCTTTCCTCCAATTACACAAGCTGACACTCGGACGTGCAGTTTTTGGACGTTTACGATGAACATGCACCCGTGTTGATGGAAACGCCCAAGCGTGTCACGTCACTTATGCGCGTAGGCCCTTTCCTCGGATTACACACATCCACACGCGGACGTGCAGTTTTCCCATGCACGCTGCCACGTCACGAGGGAAATGCCAGCGTGAGTCATGTCACAGAAGCGCTTACGCGCTAAGGGCCTTTGGTCCAATGAAACGGCGTAACTGTGCTGACACACTTACGCACGAAGGGCCTTTCCTCGAATTACACGCTGACGTGCAAGATTTTCACATTCCAATTCACTCCGTATTAAGCTGGCCACGCAACAACACACGGAAGACCACGCTCCTGCCCAGAAGGCCGAATTACTGGCCCCCAGAGCCCCGAGCACGCTCCCACCTGCCATCTGCTGCAGCCTGACTGCCTGCTGCCCACGTGCCCTGCTATTTGCTGCCTGCACATCAGCCAGGGGTGCAGTTGCTGTGACCACCCCTGCTGGAACCGAAGACTCCCGACTGGGATACCATCGCTCCACAGCCCAGCCCCAGGACCCAGTTGCCCACACACTCCTGCCTCTAGGGTTTCCATGGCGGGCACTACACCATCTGGCACCACTGGCAGCCCCCAGCAGAGGGCCACCAGCTTCAGTGCCAGGGAAGTTGGTGTCCTGGTGAAGCAAGTCCTGGGGAAGCATGGTGCCCTCTTTGGAAATTTGCGCGCCGACAATGAAGGACGGACCAGGATCTGGATGGACATCGTGACTGCCATCAACGCGGAGGGGGTGGCAGTCTGAGACTTACACCATGTCAAGAAGTGCTGGGAGGACTTCAGGTCCAGGACCCTCAACAAGGCCTGGCGCCTCTTGAAGGCAGCAGTTGTCAAGAGGCGCCGGGGCCACCTGTCCGACCACCAGATGAGGGTCCTGGAACACATATGCCCAGAGCTCCACGTCCAGGTCCTTGAGAGGCAGACCCGTCTGGAGTCGAGCGGTAAGTGTACATGCATACTGATTGGACGCTGTGCGTGTGGTGGTGTGCCAGTAGTGTGCATGTTGCACATGTGTTTTCGTAGGGCCATGTAGGGATGTGTATGAACAGAGGCGTGAGGGTGCCACATGTGAGTCCTCTTAGGTGTGAGACACAACGATGGTGTATGTGTTGGTAAGCATGCTGTGCAAATGCAGGTGTGGTAGCACACATGTTTGAACTTCTGTGTATGTACGTTGGCATGGTTGTGGTGTAACCCATGGATGGCGGTTCCTGCTGCATGTATCGGCACTGTGTACATGTGCATGTGTGTGTATTTTACAAGTGTGCAACTGTGATGCAACATGGATGCACGTGACACTGATGTGTAGAAGGCTGAATGCCAGATGTGACATGTATGGCGATCGCATCACTGCGACAGTTGGAGGAGATGTAGACATGCCTGTAAGTGTGGTGGCGTGTGTGTGTGTCTAGTGCACTCCCTGTGTTTCATGTGATGTCAGGCTCACCTCCGGCTGTTCATGCTCTTGTATGTGTGTGGATGTTGCTGCCTGGTGCAATATTGCTGTGGAAATGCTCATGTGTGTGAGTTGAAATGACATTTGCGTCGTGGAGTGTGATGCCATGTCTGAAGTTTAACACTGCCACTCATGTGCAACTGTCATGTGTGTATCAGTCCATTGTACAGTGCCCTGGCGTCTGTGTTTTATCTCTCCCTGTCTGCAGCGTCAACTGATGAAGAGGGCGGAGAGGTTGCTGTGGAGCACAGCGGCAGGGATCGGACCACCAGCCGGAGACGCAAGGCCCGGCTCCCCTCCCAGATTGTCATCTCGTCGGGGAGTGAGGAGTCTGGTGCCGCGCCCAGGCCGCAGCTGGCGAGGGTAGGTCCAAGAGGCAGATTTTGGAGCTGGACTCCTCGGCAGCAGAAGGGGCAGCTGAGACCCCACAGGGTCCAACGGAGGAAGATGGCACAGAGTCATCCAGGTTGGTTGGGGGTTTGGTGGAGGAGGAGGCCGCAGAAGGGACACACACAGGGTCTGGAGGTGGGGATTCCACTGGTGCTAGTGGTGCAGTGCAGGGTCAGGGACAGGAGGCAGCTCAGGCCACCGCGGAGGTGCCTGTGTGTAATCCTGTCCCTTATCCTGTAACTGCATCATCTGGCACCAGCAGGGATGCCTAAATCCAGACCCGTTTTCAGGGAGGGGATGAGCACACAAGAACTGGCCTTCCTCTCCCTGCAGACGTGGCTATCCGGGACATGTTGAGCCTATCCTGAGTGGGATAGCGTTGCGTCAACGGAGCATGCGAGGTGACCTGCAGTCTTTTTGTGGAGAGACTGCACGTCGTCTTGCATGCCTCTTTGACCATGTTGACCTACTGGGACGGGTCACCGGTGCTGGATTCCTCTGTGTGCTGGACCTTCTTGTGACCCCCTCCTCACCTGAACCCCATACTCGCCAGTCGTCCTCCATGCCATCTTCCCAACCATGTGTCACCTGGGTACCCTGTAGAGCTGCCCCTGAACCAGCGGCCAGGCTGGTGGAGGACACATCCCTGCCAAAGTCGGGAGTCGGACGTCCAGCAAAGGTGGCCACCACGACAACTGCACCCCAGCCGGAGGAGGACGTGCAGGCAGGAAGAGCCAGGGAGCAGGCACATGCACAGCAGCAGCAATATGGTGGGAGCAATGATGGCTCGGGGCCTTCAACATCGGAGGGGCAGGCATCGGCCATAGGGCAGGAGGACCCCGGATTTCAAGTGTCTTCCGGGTGGCAGCGGTTGGGCCACGCCATATATGCGGAGCGGCAGCGGGCGGAAGAGGCACGGCTCACAATGGTCAGGGCGGAGAACTCCATGTGGAGGGCCCTGAGGCGGGCCGAGTGCCTCGAGGCAATTCGCAGGGAGTTGGAGGTGAACATCTCGTCGTACCTGCGAACCCTCGGGGCCATGGAAGAGGACCGCCTCCAGGACATTGAGCGAGAGTTCGATGATGCCCTGGCCCGGGACATCAATAAGTGAGCCGTCGGAGTAGCCCGCTGCCATTGTAAATAGTTGGATAGTGTTAGGTTTCCTTTCTGTTTTTGTTTATTTTGGGGCGATTTGACAATACACCACGTTTTTGTATAAAGTTCTTTATTAGGTAGTCTTTTTTGTAGGTATCATTTCATTTGTTGCGCTCATGGACCCTGGATTGGTGATTTGTGTATAGTTGAACAGTGGATGTTCTTTTTTTTCTTTTCATTTCACCATGGAGCTGTAGATTTCACTTATTTTTTTCCCTTGGATTTGCTTTGTTGGACTGACACTTTGGACACATTTTCATTTGGATTTCTTTGGATTCTGATTTCATATTTTTGATTATTTTCTGGACATGCTGCGTTTTATTTCATCTTCACATTATTGTGTGTTTTCTTTTCATTACATTAATTTTGGATTCAAAACATTTTTGTTTCATACTTCGGTGTGTGGTATTCTCTGATTGATTTTATGCATGTCATGATGTGGGTTTTCACATTCACTTGCACCCATTGTGTGTGTGTGACGGACATGTGTTCATTTACATACTTGCCATTCGGGTTGTATCATGTAATGGGCATTTCTATGTGGGTGGATGCAATACTTGGTTGGGTCTTTGGGCTGGGGTGGCATGGGGTGTGATGTGGCTGGCCATTAAGCCCATGATTGAGGATCGCCATGATGTGGGGGCAGGGGGACATGAGTGGGACATGAGTGGGGGCCTGCTGGCAGGTGACCCTGACTGCTGGGATTGGGGATGCTGGGGGACATGAGTGGGACATGAGTGGGGCCTGCTGGCAGGTGACCCTGACTGCTGGGGGGTGGGGGTGCTGGGGGACATGAGTGGGGGCCTGCTGGCAGGTGTCCCTGACTGCTGGGGGGTGGGGGTGCTGGGTGACATGAGTGGGGGCCTGATGGCAGGTGACCCTGACTGCTGGGGTGTGGGGGTGCTGGGGGACATGTGTGGGACATGAGTGGGGGCCTGTTGGCAGGTGCCCCTGACTGCTTTGGGGTGGAGGTGCTGGGGGACATGTGTGGGAGCCTGCTGGCAGGTGCCCCTGACTGCTGGGGGGTGGGGGTGCTGGGGGACATGAGTAGGACATGAGTGGGGGCCTGCTGGCAGGTGACCCTGACTGCTGGGGGGTTGGGGTGCTGGGGGACATGTGTGGGACATGAGTCGGGGCCTGCTGCCTGGGGGGTGGGGGTGCTGGGGGACATGAGTGGGGCATGAGTGGGGGCCTGCTGGCAGGTGACCCAGACTGCTGTGGGGTGGGGGTGCTGGGGGACATGAGTGGGACATGAGTGGGGGCCTGCTGGCAGGTGCCCCTGACTGCTGAGGGGGGGTGCTGGGGGACATGAGTGGGACATGAGTGGGGGCCTGCTGGTAGGTGACCCTAACTGCTGGGGGGTGGGGGTGCTGGGGGACATGAGTGGGGGCCTGCTGGAAGGTGCCCCAGACTGCTGGGGGGTGGGGGTGCTGGGGGACATGAGTGGGGGCCTGCTGGCAGGTGGCTCTGACTGCTGGGGGTGGGGGTGCTGGGGCACATGTGTGGGACATGAGTGGGGGCCTGCTGGCAGGTGCCCCTGACTGCTGGGGGTGGGGTGCTGGGGTACATGTGTGGGAGCCTGCTGGCAAGTGCCCCTGACTGCTGGGGGTGGGGGTTCTGGGGGACATGAGTGGGACATGAGTGGGGGCCTGCTGGCAGGTGGCCCTGACTGCTGGGGGGTGGGGGTGCTGGGGGACATGTGTGGGACATGAGTGGGGTCCTGCTGGCAGGGGCCCCTGACTGCTGGGGGGTGGGGGTGCTGGGGGACATGAGTGGGACATGAGTGGGGGCCTGCTGGCAGGTGTCCCTGACTGCTGGGGGGTGGGGGTGCTGGGGGACATGTGTGGGACATGAGTGGGGGCCTGCTGGCAGGTGACCCTGACTGCTGGGGGGTGGGGGGGATGCTGGGGGACATGAGTGGGGGCCTGCTGGCAGGTGCCCCTGACTGCTGGGGCGGGGGGGTGCTGGGGGACATCAGTGGGACATGAGTGGGGGCCTGCTGGCAGGTGACCCTGACTGCTGGGGGCTGGGGGTGCTGGGGACATGTGTGAGACATGAGTGGGGGCCTGCTGGCAGGTGACCCTGACCCTGACTGCTGGAGGGTGGGGGTGCTGGGGGACATGAGTTGGTTATCGGTAGTGCAAGGTGACATGTGGCTTGGCTGGGGGGCATGCCCATGGTGGATGGGCTGCCTGAGGCACATGACAAGGGGTGTAGGGTAGTCCCCTGTGGTGTGGGCTGCCTGCAGGGGCCGTGGAGGGTGTAGAGGGTGCCCCTGACTGCTGGGGGGTGGGGGTGCTGGGGGACATGAGTGGGACATGAGTGGGGGCCTGCTGGCAGGTGACCCTGACTGCTGGGGGGTTGGGGTGCTGGGGACATGTGTGGGACATGAGTGGGGGCCTGCTGGCAGGTGCCCCTGACTGCCTGGGGGGTGGGGGTGCTGGGGGACATGAGTGGGACATGAGTGGGGGCCTGCTGGCAGGTGACCCAGACTGCTGTGGGGTGGGGGTGCTGGGGGACATGAGTGGGACATGAGTGGGGGCCTGCTGGCAGGTGCCCCTGACTGCTGGGGGGGTGCTGGGGGACATGAGTGGGGGCCTGCTGGTAGGTGACCCTGACTGCTGGAGGGTGGGGGTGCTGGGGGACATGAGTGGGGGCCTGCTGGAAGGTTCCCCAGACTGCTGGAGGGGTGGGGGTGCTGGGGGACATGAGTGGGGGCCTGCTGGCAGGCGGCCCTGACTGCTGGGGGTGGGGGTGCTGGGGGACATGTGTGGGACATGAGTGGGGGCCTGCTGGCAGGTCCCCCTGACTGCTAGGGGTGGGCTGCTGGGGAACATGAGTGGGAGCCTGCTGGCAAGTGCCCCTGACTGCTGGGGGTGGGGGTTCTGGGGGACATGAGTGGGACATGAGTGGGGGCCTGCTGGCAGGTGGCCCTGACTGCTGGGGGGTGGGGGCGCCGGGGGAGATGTGTGGGACATGAGTGGGGTCCTGCTGGCAGATGCCCCTGACTGCTGGGGTGTGGGGGTGCTGGGGGACATGAGTGGGACATGAGTGGGGGCCTGCTGGCAGGTGTCCCTGACTGCTGGGGGGTGGTGGTGCTGGGGGACATGTGTGGGACATGAGTGGGGGCCTGCTGGCAGGAGACCCTGACTGCTGGGGGGTGGGGATGCTGGGGGACATGAGTGGGGGCCTGCTGGCAGGTGCCCCTGACTGCTGGGGGGTTGGGGTGCTGGGGGACATGAGTGGGACATGAGTGGGTCCTGCTGGCAGGTGACCCTGACTGCCGGGGGCTGGGGGTGCTGGGGACATGTGTGAGACATGAGTGGGGGCCTGCTGGCAGGTGACCCTGACTGCTATAGGGTGGGGGTGCTGGGGCACATGAGTTGGTTATCAGTAGTGCAAGGTGACATGTGGCTTGGCTGGGAGGCATGCCCATGGTGGATGGGCTGCCTGAGGGACATGACATGGGGTGCAGGGTAGTCCCCTGTGGTGTGGGCTGCCTGCAGGGGCCGTGGAGGGTGTAGAGGGTGTAGAGGGAACACCTTGGAGGACCCACACTGCCAATTCACGGGTAGGACTCCCCGCGCACCCCCGAAATTCACATACCCGCTCAGACAGCAAAATCGCGTGTGAAACTACCTGTGTACCCCTGAATTACACGTACCCCACTCGAACAGGGCCAATCGCGTGTGAAACTTCCCGTGCACACCCGAATTACACGTACCCCACTCACACAGGGTCAATCGCATGTGGAAATTCCTGCGCACCCCCGATTTACACGTACCCCGCTCCGATCGCGTGTGAAACCTCCCGCGCACCCTAGGAATACATGTACCCCACTCGCACAGGGCCAATCGCGTGTGGACTTCCCCTGCACCCCTGAATTACATGTACCCCGCTCCGATCGCGTGTGAAACTTCCTGCACACCCCAGGAATGCACGTACCCCACTCACGCAGGGCCTATTGCATGTGAAACTTCCCGCGCACCCCAGGAATACACGTACCCCACTCGCACAGGGCCTATTGCGTGTGAATCTTCCTGCGCACCCCAGGAATACATGTACCCCACTCGCACAGGGCCAATCACGTGTGGAACTTCCCGCGCATCCCTGATTTACACGTACCCTGCTCCGATCGCGTGTGAAACCTCCCGCGCACCCCAGGAATACACATACCCCACTTGCACAGGGCCAATCGCGTGTGGAACTTCCCATGCACCCCCGAATTACACGCACCCTGCTCTGATTGTGTGTGAAACTTCCCGCGCACCCCAGGAATACACGCAGCCCACTCGCACAGGGCCTATCGCGTGTGAAACTTCCCGCACACCCCAGGAATACATGTACCCCACTCGCACAGGGCCAATCGGGTGTGGACCTTCCCACGCACCCCCGATTTACACGTACCCCGCTCCAATCGCGTGTGAAGCCTCCCGCGTACCCCAGGAATACACGTACCCCACTCGCACAGGGCCAATCGCGTATGGAACTTCCCGCGCACTCCCGATTTATACGTACCCCGCTCCGATCGCATGTGAAACCTCCCGCGCACCCCAGGAATACACGTACCCCACTCACACAGGGCCAATCGCGTTTGGAACTTCCCGCGCACTCCCGATTTATATGTACCCCGCTCCGATCGCATGTGAGACTTCCTGCAAACCCCAGTAATACACATTTCCCGCTTGCCGTGTGCTGTGTGGCGGCCCTGTGTACTGGTACAGGGTTAGCGCAGCCCTTTGCGCTGGATTGGAGATTTTGATGGCTTTTCCTTGCATGAGTAGCATTCTTGGGGGCGTAACTGGCGCTGCTGCAGGGTCGCTGCCCCACTGTGCACCTCGGCAGGTTTTGGTAGCTAAAATCCATGAATACGCTGTGCGCGGAAATGGATTTTAGCGCACGTGGCTGGCGCAGAGATTCTCACGCGAACACTGTGCGCCAGCCGCGTGTGCCACTTGTGCGCTGAATTCTATGAAATACCCCAAAAAAGTTCTCCCGTTCTGCCACCAACATGCTACGGTTGATGCGAGGGGCATTAGTTTGGAGTGTGTATGTAAACAGATCCAAGAAGGAAATTACATAAATCATAGCATTTGCCTCTTGAGTCTTGAATCAAGGTGAAAGGAATTACTCTTCAATTGAAAGAGAGGCTCTTGCAATTCATTGGGCACTTCAACATTTTAAAACATTATTATGGGGTTTACCAGTGAGAATTAAAGCAGATCACAAACCCCTTGTCTACATTATATCTTCGAAGATGAAGAGATGATATGGCTGGAACGTATGGTTCAAGAAGGGTGGAAAGAGAAAGAGCACACATTTCAAGGATATGCCCATGTGAATAATGAGATATGTGTAGACTGGGGATGTCTACTTAGAGGTGAATGACTTATTCACCTACACAGCCTCCGTGGAACATTTTTACAACAGCACATGAAGGCCATTTAGGGAAAAATCTTACTAAGAGACAACTAAGAGAAAAATACTGGTGGGCAAGTATTATGAGGGAGACAGAAAATGTGTCAGAAAATGTCAATCCTGTGCCAATAATGAGAAATCCAAGAAACCATACACTGCACCATTAATTCTGATAAATATACCCAACAATATCTTGCGCAAACTAGCGATGGACATCACTGGCCCATTTGTGATGGTAGGACATTAGAGCATTTTCATCATTTGTCTAGTAGACTACACATCCAAATAGGTACAATGAGGCGTTGTGGAGGACTCTATTAACACTGGGGAAGTCATCAAGTTTCTGGAGGAAGTGTTCAATAGAGAAGGAGAATCAAAAGAAATAGTGACAGGTAATGGAGTACAGTTAATCTGTCAATGAAATGCAGGAGTTTCTGAGGAATAGGAGCATCAACCACAGACTCACATCACTTTAGAACGCTATGGAGCATGGTCTAGTCGAACGTATGAATGGTCTAATAAAAAATACCATACAACTAGCATTGGTGAATGTCTTGCCATGGAAGGAAACATTGAAAGAGACACTCAGTGCTTGCAGGATGACCCCTCATTCCTCCACTGGCGTTGAATCGGTCTCAATGATGAGAGGTAGATCATCGTGCAATAGATTGAATCCATTTCTGGTGGAAAGAAACCATACTAAAAGTATAGATATGAAAAGTATACTCAAGAGGGTCCAAGAAAATCAACACAAGTACAAGGAGTATTTTTACATAATGAAGGGTACCCGCAATTCATCATTTTAAGAAAGTGATTGGGTGTATGCCAAGAACCCACAAAGTATTAAAAGGATTGTAAACATATTGTGAATGCCAGCAAGTAAATGACGTTGGATGGAAAAGGGTTTGATTTGAGGATGGCAGGAAATGGTCAACTGATAATGTTGTTTTCGCTGCAACAAACATATTGAATACTCAGTCTCTACAGGGTGCTGAATCAACTGCTCCAAATGCTCATGGAAAGTGGTGGAAGAGAGGTTCAAGTGATGACACCTTTACTCCAAGCTCAAGTGATAACACCCGTACTGCATCCAGCAACGATAACAGTTCATCCAGAAGAGCGAGAAGAATAGTTCCTTGTCGAAGCAAAGACTTTATTTATTACTGAAATGTTTTAATTGGTTGCATTGTTTCCCATCTCCCTCCCCCTCTTCCCTCTCTTCCCCTCTCCTCATTTCCTATCTCTTCCACCACTTTCCATTGTCTTTTGTTTTTTTATGGGTTGGGGGTGTTGTGTATGTGTGTTCCAAAACTCCCTTGCGTGAATGCTGTGGAGCTCATGGCATCACCTGGACAGTTAGCAGTTGATGGTGTGAAACGTTCATCTCGACACCACTTCTGCGATCCACTGCCAATAAACCCAACATAACTCACACTTGTGTCCGTGAGTTATTCCACAACTGGTACGTCCTCGATTAATGTGTCCATCCTGAAAGCATATATTTCGTTCAACAAATAGCCAGGCACAGAGAAGACAAATAACATGGAAACTCCGAGTTTTTCCTGGAGGAGCAGTTTAGTAATCCATCATCGTATTCTAATTAATTTGTGATTTTGTGTAGCAATCATTGAGATGTCTGGTCCCTCCAGCCAGAGGATTATACAGTGCAGAAGTGGTAATTCTCATTGTTCACTTATACCTTATAATGTTAGTGAACTGGTGAAAGAAATGGAAATAAACGTAGACAGATTCTGTTTTCAAGCTTTATATTCCAGCTCGCAAAATTGAGTCTCTTTAAAATTAAGATCACCACGACATATCTTTGCATAAAAATAGTTTCTTGTACAAAGTCTTTTTGGAGGCAGAGTTGAGGAATGCCCCTCCATGTCTTTGGGGTGCGTTGATGCGTTCACTAGGTATCCATAATGCAGCATCATGGGTACCGCTATCTCATGTTGTCTTTTGGCACTCTGGGTCTTATTACATTTCTCTGAATGCATTGTCAGAGTTCTCTTTATCTCACAATGTCTTTTGATGCTTTGGGTTACATTTACCAGAAATCTGAATCAGTGCTTTCTTTACCTCACTGCTTCACTTTGTTGGCTCTTAAACATATTCTTGCAGTACACAACTCAGCGTTCAAGCATTACATACAGTCAGGGTGACACACTTTCCTGGACTCTCTGATGTCTTCACACCACTGCCTGCATGTTTCAGAACCGCTCCAACAGCATGGGCTCTCTGGGGTAGCCTGAGCCTGTGGCCAGAACCACCAAATTCAGAGGGCCTCCTTTTCATAGTACTTGGTGTGCCATCTCGCCTAGGGTCTCTGATACATCTTTTGCATGTCTAAAAAGCGTTTAACTCTCTGCTGTGTTACTTTCCCTTTGCATACCTAGCCTCATTTCTGCACATCATTGGATATTAATCATATGGTCTCACTGGTACTTGTATGTATCGCCTGATAATTCCCAGGCATTCTAATCCCTGACTCGTGGTCACATGTTCCAAGAGGGGGAGGTTATAAAAGGTCAATATGCCACCTCGGATTACATTACCACTGTGTTATAGAGCTGCCTGGTCGAAGGTGCCTGCTCTATACTTCACTGGCATTTCAATGTAACTGGTTGTACCTCCCAGCACCAGGGTTTGCAGGCATCTATTTCCGATTAATTGCTATCTTGCAATGGTGTGAAAGGACAGTCTTTTTTGATTTTTATTATATAATTAAATGGTGTGAGTAATTCCATCTCTGAAAGGGAAATCTGAGGAACAGATTTCCCTTTCATAAAGCTACATGCCAAAAACTTACTGTATACCTGTACAGTGGAACAGAGCAGGCTCAGGTCACTGGTGCACTCTTGACAGCTGCAGTGAGAGCCAAGACTCTACAGCACAGTGGGAGCATTTAAATTATGCACTCCTGCTCAAAAACAACATAACTCGGAGGATCATGTCCTGGCCATATGCTAAACTTTCAATATAAGCCATACCTGATGGTGGCCAGCATCTCACACAGTTATCCCAGCCACATTAAATTAATATCACACATATGTCACCCCTCTTGCCTTGTTCAGCTCTAGAAGGGTTATGTGAATGTGTTCCATACAAGGATCCCCCTGCCCACTGACAAGACTTTAGCCTTGGGGAATTGCCTCACTTTGCTCCTTTTGTAAGGGCAGATAATGCCTTTTTCACAGGGGCAACCACTCCCCAAGAAGCTGGTCTGAGAAGAGGCTCCTAATTGGACCCCATTGACAAAGGGCTAGGGCTCACACCAGGGTGCTGCATTTCTATAGGCCTTTGATTCAATTGAGAAGGGAAGGGGCATGGGAAGTGAAGCCAGGAAGAAATTGTTACAGGTGGTGGAATATTCTGCCATCTTCTTTCTCTCAGTGTCTCTCTCTTTCCTGTTGCCTCCACCTCCTGTAGCAAAAGGCACTTTGGATGTGATGTCAGAAGGGCAAAGTAATTTCATTCAAAGAGTAGGGATTGGACCCCTAAAGAAGGCTACTTTTAGTCCAATCACCTGTGGACTTTTACCTTTAAAGGATGGGGTCTCACGCCACGTCTTTGAATCATCTCTGGAATCCAACCCTGGAAGATGGTTCTGCTAGACACTGCTGAGGGAGCAATTCTTTCTGAAGTCCTCCAGTGGTGAGGTGACAGCAGGTGCTCCAAGGCAGATGCGAGCTCTGTCCCCTAACCATCCCGAGGGAAAATTGGGGTTTGATGTTTGACTCCATTAGCTGCAGAACAGTGCCAGCGGATGGGCGCCACTGCCTCAGCTCGAACAGATGACTTACAGCTGCCTTGCATTTATTGAATCACCATTCGAAGCACCAGCTTCTTCATTGCCACTTCTGTAAGTTGATCGACCCAACCCTTGTTCCTCGCGAACAGCAACCTCCAAGCATCTTGAGTGAGTTGATTTGCCTGCGCATCCTGGCTGCCGCTCGGCCACTATAGAACCTTGACCGCTGACCGCCTGATCCCCACTGTCCAAATTGGTGCTTTGCAACTGCATCTATCTTCCATTGGACCCCGACCTGACGCCAGTCTGTTGCTGGACAGTCACGACTGCTGCATCCTCAAACTGAAAATAACCCGCAAACGACAGCAAGAAGCCTGGTTTGAATTCAGTGAGCCACCAAGACATTTGCAAAGATATTATTGACTGGTATCTGCCCCCTGATTAATCTTAGGGCCCTAGCGATGGTATAGTTCATTTTAATCACTTTTGAAACTTCAAGAAATATCGTTTTTGAACATTGTGTTCTTTTAATTGCCTTTTCTCCCCTGGCTCCTTACCCAGAGTGCTGCATCTATTCTGTGTTCCTTCAACAAGGCCGGGTTTTGACAGTATTTTCCAATTCGTTATTGTTGTACATGGTGTGTTCGATTAAAGTATATTTGTATAGTACCCTGAATTGACATTCCTTTATTTTGGACATTTTATACTTCGCTTTTTGGGGTGCTGCTGAATCACATTCATACCCCTCTTGAGAGTATATCCTTCCCTTGGATCACATTACCACAAAAGAAAAAGGAGGTACAGCTCTTAACTGTGCGTGTTTAACATTCATGATAGTGTTGGCTCTTGATTTGTAGAAGTGTGAGGCCTGAGTGGGCACTTTAGCCTATACTCATCCTTGTACTCTTGCAGAGCAGAGGTCCATTTGTTGTATTGGTGGGCCGCGGTTGGGGTTTGGAACAAACTATGCCTGCAGTTTACACAGGAGAAATAAGAGTGCACATTTAAAGTTAGTTTCACTGGCAAGACATAATGTTTAAGTGCTTCCATAAATCTTGACATAAGCTCTGCAGCCATCTTATCAGTAGGTGAATGGTTGGAGAACTGTCAAGTAAGGGGATTCTTTTTTTGTTAAGTTTATATTGTATTTGGTTAAAAAAACAATTCATTAGAACCTTTACAATTCTTAATCAAACAACACAATCATTCGTAGAAGTGGAGAAAATAAACCAGAATAAAAAAAAAAGCTTTTTACACATAATAACTTCAATAAAATGAATCCATTCTCCCCACCTCTCAAAAATCACAGTGGAGCAGTTACTCCCATTTCATATGTCCAAGAGTAATGATTGGAGCATACAGCCCCATTCCCCCTCTTGCCGTGCTAATAACATGTCCCTTCAGATCTAATTTAGCAAGTTCAGTTTTTCCAATAATTCTACCACTGTTGCAGTTAGCTGTACTTCTTGGCCTGCAATCATTCTTTCCCAAAGATGTTCTGATACGAGACCCTCCTTCCTGAAGGTGAATCTTCTTAGCTTAGCTGACCTCAAGGCCCAGGTCCCTTCACACTCCATTAGAATGTGTCAGAGTGACTGAGATCTTGTGTTAGTGCAAATTTTGCATAATTTGATTGTGCCTTCCTTCTGTTTTCTTATAGTAAGGGGATTCTCCAAGTAGAAAGCCAAACTGTTGAAAAGCCTAGAGGCTTTTGAGGAAGCCTTGGAGGTGGAGGATTCCCAGGAGGTCAGTAGTGATACTGAGCCTCCATCTCAAGCACGTATTTCTCTCGGGGGTGGGGTGGTGGAAGTAGATGGCGAGATCGACAGCAGTAGTGCTTCACATCATTGCACACAGACATCAGCTAGTGAAATCTCTCAAAGGTCCCAATGCTCCCAGGCCTCATTCAGGTCCAACATTTCTGTAAGGTCACACACTTCTATTAGTTCCTGGGGGAATCACTTTGCAGAAAACCTAGAGGAAAGGACGTACCTCCTAGAGGAAAGTAAAGTGGACCTAGGGGAACAGCAGCAGTGGCATGAGATAAAGAAACAGAGATGTTGTGCTACTGTGCAAAATGGAACTAGATGCCCTAAAGAAGGCTTCCAGAGGGCACTAAAGGGAAGTCTATACTCCACATCCCAAAGGACTTAGCCCCTACTTATGAGGCAGGGGGGAAGGGCATAGTTGATTGGTTTCAGGGACTCTTGTTCTACATGCAAGATGTAGAAGAAGAGTTGTGAGGTGCAGCCCTTATAAGCTGTCTACCGAAGACTGATACTTATGTATCAATTCAGTTGGCTCCTGAGGAGAGGTCCATTTATCAGAAAATCAAGTCTACCTGTTTGAATCTCCGGACTAGATGCAGGAGACCTACTGCATCTCTGGGGCAACTGCCAACACTGGTGCCTACCCCTGTCAAGATCAATTGTTACCCCCTTTAGAATAATTAAACAAGATAGCAATGATTAAAACAGGCAGGGGCGACTTAATGGTTGCATCCCTTTTCTTATACCCATTCTGTATCACTAACACAGGAGCTATTTATGGTGACAGTAAGGAAGGAATTAGTAACCAAACTTAACATTTCTTCAGGCACTCAGGAATGGATAACTCTTATTCTAAGGGAATAGGAGGTGGGAATGCCTGTTTTCAGCATCTGTCTGTCTATGACCTTCCGGTGGGAAATGTCCTGTTAGTTATCACAGGAGGAGTTCTTCAACAGGAGTTGTTGCTAGGGGAAGCAAAGGGGGCTATAGCCCTAGGTTTTTTGGTTGTAGGGAGGCAAAAACAACTTTGTGTCATCTTTGACTCCTCTCTCTCTTTCTCTCCTCACATCGCGGTCCTTGCCAAGAAGGCCCACTACCAACTACACCTCATCAGAGGCATTCTCCCTTTCCTCACCTTCCCCATGAAACTCAATTTCTTTAGAGCTCTGGTCCCCTCCAAGTGTGACTGCTGCAACAGTATTGTTAGGCGGAAACCTGTGCAGTTCCCTCTGGGACCACTGCAAAAGATTTAGGACTACAGGTGTTTGGCAGTAAACCCACTTGGTAGCAGTCTGTACCACACAGATTCACTGTTGGTAGCTGTGGCTGAGCAGTCAGACTTCTCTCAAGAAGAGTTAAGCAGTATGTGGAGTATACAAGATAGGGCAATTCTTCACAGTAAGACAAGCAAACACGCAACGAGACTCAGTGTAAAGATATTAAGGTATTTATTTATAATGAACATCTATCAAAAACACTATGGCACTATAACGGCAAACAAATCAAACACAGTTACTCTTCGAAGAAGAAACGATCAATCCCCCTAGCAATATTTCGACAAGTCTAAGTTCTACCGGCACCACTTATTTACAGACAGAGGTGTATGCCTCAACCTAGATCGCACTCTAATATTAGTTAGGACGGGAGAGAAAAATCAGTAGGTTAAGAAATCAACACAGTTCAATACTTTACGGCTAAAAAATTCAAGGCAAGAAGGCAAGAACCACAATAGATCATAAAGTTCAGAGGCCAGGCCCACTCGGAGAGAGGCAAGGCGATATGTCCCAAAAATTCTCTTAGTGGAAATGCGTTCGAGTCTTTGTAGCAAATTGTTATCGGCAGATTGAACTAGTTCAGAACAATACGTGAGAAAGCTTTGAGGCGACCCAAAGGAAAGGAGAGGATTAAGACACCTCACTCGAACCGATCGAAAGGGAAGCCAGGCGGACACGGTACCTTGTTGTGGAGGGCAGCTCCGGTGGGGGCAGTTGTTCCTGGTGGTGGATGCACGTCGGGTCTTTGCCAAGAGTAGAGATGATCTCGTCGTCGAAGAAAAGTGAAGTCCGGTGCACCACCAGGGAAGAGACCAGCCGCGGAGTGCTCCGTCACAAGGCACCACCTTTTGGTTGCGGTACAAGGTTAGTGGCTATCCGGTTGCCGAGGTGCTCTGCACGGGCAATTCGACCACTGCGTCCTGAGGCGAATAAAAAGCAAATGGGACTGGTTGTTCCCACCAGCCAGGGGAAGAGACTCTCCGGCAGGGAGATCTCCTCTGTCGTCGGGAAGTGGTGAGTCGGTTCCGCAGGGCTCCACCGGAGGTGTCGTCGTGCAGGTCGGCTCAGCGTTACCCTCGTCGGATTCTTAGGTCCTGTGGCGACTTCTGAAGATCCAGTCCCAAAAGCCCTGCTTTTATGCAGAAAACCCCCATTCATTCAGCCTAGCTGTCAATCAACACATGCTAAGTGGTGAGCGGGGAGGCTCACCACTTGGGCCAATCACTCCAGAGTGCGACCGGAGTTGGCAAGGCAACTCGGTCCAGGGTGCCTAAAACCCTCCCACACCCCTGTGGTAACCCAGGCAGAATGGCACCACTTTGGAGGGTCTCTGTACAGAGCCCGCCAAAAGTTGAACAACGGGCTCGACCTTTGGTTTAGGAGTCACAGAGACGAACACAGACGCCATTTTACAAACCGAGTTCTGGCAGAAAATACTATCCGATAAACCTATTTAAGATAAGTAGATCGGTGGTACGTTAGAGATTAACGAGAAAAAGCATCAATCTCTAACAATGGGACGAATCCCATAGGGTTATGCTCGGGGTCGAACATAACAAGTAGTTTCCACTGCCACCAGCCAAAACTCGACGAGGGGGGACGGGACAGTGCCCCCTCGAATAACAGATCCAGGAGTACTCAAATTACCCCTACCAGTACGTCCACAATAAGATGGTTTGTACTAGTTCTGTTAGTAAATTTAGGTCTAGTAAAGCCAATGGTGACTTTACATGCCCGGGGAGACAGTAGTCAGTCCCCGGGTATGGAGTCTATGGTGGAGGTCTGCTAGGACGCCCCAGTGTTACGGCACGTAGGGTGCAGTGTAACACACATAGCAAAACATATGAGACCCTATGGAGTAAAAAACCCCATAGCCCATAAAACACATTGACATTCAAAGGAATTACACACATTCATGTCCAAGAGTGGGAGAAAAAGAGTCTCACTCTTGACAGGATGGAAAAAAAACAAACTCCAGAAATCCAGCAAAGCTGCTGGGGGACTCACTAGGTTAGGAAATTCAGCCTGAACAGAGAATTCTCCCTAACAAGTATCTTCCTCCATCTTCCTGTATCCTCCCTTTGCCCCCTTCAACTAATTCAGAATAGGACTGTGAGACTTATCCTTGGCCTCATGACCACATCTATCCAGCCCTAATGTCTCTCCACTAGTTCCTGGTAGCTCATCCGCAAGGCTTTCTGGGTCCTGGGACCCCGCTACATACAACTCTCTCACTCCCTAAATACCTCCCTTCTAGACCCCTTCTGTTTGATAGCTCCAACTCTCTGCAGATTATATCCTTCTCTAAGCAGAGAGTAGGGGGTAGATATCTTTTGTCTGCTGGAACCTCTCTCTTGGACAGTCTTGCTGTCCCTCTTAGGATCAAGCTGGATCTTTTTAAGGTCTGGAAGCTCCTCAAGACCCTCAATTTCTCCTCTTCCTTCCCTCGCTCCCTCCCCTGCTAACTCCTCCCTTTGCTGCAATGACTGGATGCCTGGATCCCTCTGAGTTCTACAGGGCTCTAGGCCCCTCCCCCTGTCCACTCCAAACCTTGCACTTAGCATTTAACCTGCACAACCCAAATTACTAGCACTTGCCTTCCTGACCTCTCGTGAGCACTTTCTCCTGCTCCGCCTTACCCTGCCTTCCCTTCCCACCCTTGCACTTTGCTTATTGCGCAGACCGACACCCCCCCCCCTTCTCCATCACACTTCTTGTTCTGCATTTGCAAGATCCGAATGTCACAAGGCCTAGTAGGACCGTTATTGTATTTTTCTCCCTTGTTCCCGCTCCCCTTTTTGTCTTGTGGCACCTAGAAACGCCATTTGTTGTATAGGTGCCTTACAAATATCCAATAAATAAGTAAATAAAGCACTGTACAGAGAACACAGTTACATGCAATAATCACCCAACCAAAGTTGGTACTCATTCATCAACCTCGGAAGGATGAAAGGCTGAATTGGCCATGACAGGATTTAAACCTGCGAATCACACATGATCGCTACAGCAAGTGCTCAACCTGCTGAACTATTTTACAGGCTAGCCAGCAACTACATGCTTTCTTACAGTGGCATTTATGGTTGGTGTTAAGGCCAAAGGTAACATAAGAGTTTTTACAATGGTATGGGGCATTTGTGCCGCCTACAAGGCAATGTTTTATTACTGTGGCATGACAATTTTTACTGCAGTTAGGGAGAAAAATACAACACAGTGAGAGTTCTTATGTGGGGGAGGGGTATTTGTGTAGTCAGCAAGGATATATTTTCTTGCTGTAGAACGTCTTCTCTTAATGGCATTAAGGCAAAGCCAACAGGAGTATGTTCTTACATGGGGATACTGGCATATATTGGCAGAGCCAGCATAAACATTTTTTTGTTATAGTATAATGGAAATATGAACAGAGCAAACAGTAATATTCTTATGTGGGAATAAAGGCATATATGGGTGTGCCAGAATGTACATGTGTGAACATACTTAGAATTAAAATGTTTTTAAACTTGCAGAGTGCTGGCATGTAGTGGTAAAAGGCATTATGAAAATGTGCTTGAAAATACTTCTGCACATTGTTGTGAATTGGCATCTAATGAATTTTCTTCATATTTTACCCCACAAAACGGTGTGGCTTTTTACCTAATTTATCACGTGAACCCTCCCAAACTCTCCTCTGATTAGTTTGCTCTCCCTCACTTAGCTCGGTCACTCATGCGCATTTGGCTGGGGGCAGTACAAGCCCCCTTCCTTCTACAGGCTCTTTTAGTGTGGGCACTACTTTGCTGGCTCCAGACCCACTTATCACACAATCCTGGTAATGCCAGTCACTAGTGTGATATCTTGAATGACATCAATCGGGGTTTTTCACCATTGACACCCCGGCCTAATGATTGTGGCGCAGCGTGTCGCTGCACAGGGAGAAAAACACGACTTCTTGGTAACAGTGCATAAACCCGGACTGGCGTTATGATACCAGATCCGGTGGTACCTTTATTCTTCCGCTTCCTGGTTTCCCTAGTAACGTGACCGGCCACTCTCCGGCATGTGACACCACATTCCTCCCCAACTTGGAATGTTTTCACAATACTTAGCAATAACAAACACAAACAGGTGTAGTCTATTCTAGTCTCTCAGGTTTATCTGGGCAGGCTCACCTGCTGGTAGAACCCATCCAACACATAGCCTTGCAGACGGGACAATGGTTTTGGTCTTTCCCTCAGGTGGTATTGGGGATTGCATCTCTCTGGGTTATCCGCCGGGGGGCTCTCAGGCTGGACTTCTTCTTCTTGCCGACTGGGAGTCTTCGGTTTTCTTAGTGTCTCATAGAGTCCAGGTGTCAATTGGCTTGGCGGTCGGTAGGGTGATTGACTTAGTGGCCGGTAGGGCGATCCGGATCCTTCTCTCGCGGCTTTCTGCTTTTTTCCCACAATTCAGGTGGTACTGTCCTGAAGTGTGAAATATTTCTTGTTACAGTCTCGCTTCTTCGAGTGGCCATGATCATACTGTGATTCACAGCACTGACTGTCCAGGGCTGGTATTCAAAATTGAGGGACATCTTCGTGCGGGTGGCTCGGTTCTTCACAATAACTGGGTCTCCGGTATTAGCTCCCGGTGGCTGGCTCGTCGAGAAATGCTCTCTTGTTCATTCTGTTTCAATCTTTTGGGGTCTATGGTTGTAAGATACCTTGGTGCCCGCTGTGGGCTAGTGTGAGAGCTCGCTCTTCTAACGAGGTGGGTAGTACAATGCGGTGGCCCTTTAGTTTTACCCCTTCGGGAGCTACAGTAAGTTTGTGATGGATTCCGAAGAGGGATTGAAGTTTGACCTGGGCCGCTGCGGTGCGCTGAGCCATAGAGGCAAGGAAGTTCTTCCAATTCCCTGATTGGATGGTGGTTATGGTGTGGGTTAGGATGGTGTCTGTCTCGGTTTTGTTAGCTATCTCTTGCAAGGTAAAGCCTGCGGTCGGGGGTAGGCTACCACGTGGCATACATGTTCCTCCGTTTCCCTCGCATGGTGTTCTTCTTCCTCTGTGGCAGGTCGTGGGTGACGAGACAGATAATCGGTTGGGTTGTCTGTCCCTGGTCGGTACTCCACCTCTATGTTGTAGAGCTGGAGTTGAAGCATCCACTTTTCAATACGTGCTGGTGGATGAGGTGCCTATCCTCTGAAAATTGGAATAAGTGGTTTGTGATCTGAGAATACTTTTGCCTACTTGCCCAGTAGGTAGACTTTAAAATGCCTGCATCCCCATAAAATAGCAAGGGCCTTTATGTGTGCGTAATTCTAATCCGTTTTGGTTAGCGCACGACTGGCAAGGGCGATTGGGTAGACGTTTCCATCATTGTCAGTGTGGGTAAGTACGGCTCCTAGGCCAACTGGACTAGCGTCGACTAAAAGTTATGTATACCTCTTGATATCGAAGAAAGCCATTGCTGTGGACGCAGATAGAGTGTCCTTGATCTGCTGGAACGCATGTTGTGGGCAGGCAACCATTCCCACTTTTGGTCCTTCTTGGTTAGTTCGCAGAGAGGACTTGCAATGGTGGCGAGATATGGAATGAATCTCCTGCAGTATGTCGCCATTCCCATAAAACTCCTTACTTCTGTGACTGATGTTGGAGGCCTGGTGTTGTTGATGTCGTTGACTTTGGCAGGATCTGGCGACACTCCTTGTGCATTGAAAATGTATCCGAAGAAGCTCAGTTCTTCTTTTCCGAACTCGCAATTTTCGGCGTTCAGGGTCAGTCCGGATTCTTCCAGCCTGCGTAAAACCGCTGCCAGGCGCTTGAGGTGTTCGCCTTCATTGGACGCGTATACGAAAATGTCATCGCTAATGTTCATCGTCCCTTCCAGGCCGGTGAGGACTTTTCGAATTTCGTGCTGGAATACCTCGGCAGCTGACGATATTCTGAAATTTAGCAGCTTGTAGCGTCACAGTCCGAGGTGAGAGGAGAACGTAGAAGCCCGCCGCTTCTAGTTTGTCTAGTTCTTTTCTTACAGCTTCCCTCATGTGGAATGGTACTCGGCGATGGTGTACTGCTTTTGGTTCAATGGTGGGGTCAATGTGGAGTTTGATAGATCTGCCTTTTAGGCACCCGATGCCTTGGAATACCCTGTGATGTTGTTTTAGCAAATCGTCAATCTTCCTGCACTGGATGTTGAAGGCAAAGTGGATTAATTTCAGTTTCTCGGTGGTTCTACAACTTAGCAGTGTTTCGCAGCCAGCATTGACAACATAGACTCGTTCTCGGCACATGGCGTTGTTGTGGGCGAAATCAGATTTAAATGATCCTTGTACCGGCAGAGGTTTCTTGCAGCCGTAGGCATATAGTGTGACCTTCCTTTCTTGAAGTTTGGGCTTTGTGTGGAGTTTGTTAAATGCTGATACTGGCATTACATTGACGGTTGCGCCTGTGTCTATGACCACGTGCAGTGGTTCTCCATCAGAAATGACAGTGCATGATGGCCTCTTCTGTTATCTAGACCGTTGCGGCTCTACGGCTGTGATGAGGTGTACGCGGTGCACTTGTTTGCTGGGTTTTCTCCATCTATCATGGTCCCTTCTATCGTGGGATGCACTGTCCTCACTGTCTTTGCTTTCACTTGTGTTCGGTGATCTCTGGGAGTGGTCCACTGTTCTCGCCCTTCCTTTCCTTCCTGGTTGACGAGGTGTTTCTCGGGGGTGAATTTCTTGCGGCGGTCATGAGTTTGCCGCTGTGTTTGTTCTCTTTCACTTCTGTTCGGTGGGTTCAGGCAGACAGCTGCATAGTGGTTGAGGTGGTTGCACTTGCGGCATGTCGATCCCCATGCAGGGCAGGACTCTCCCCTGTGCCATGGGCCTCTGCACCATTTGCATGTCTTGTCTCTCCCTTGTGACATTTGGGTTTTGGTAGTGTTTCCTCTTCGCTCACCCTGTTCTCGGGTGTTTTGGTGTTTCGATATAGCAGCAACGTCTTCCGTTGGTTTTGGGTTGTCGAGCAGGAGTCTTTGGATTGCCGCCTCGATTACTGCCACTTGGTCTTCTGTTTTTCTGCACAGGCGTGCCATTTCTTAGATTCGGGACAAGCTTATTTTCCTCTCCGAAAGAATGGCCCTCCTCAGTTTTTCGGACGAGATTCCATTTATGATTTGAAGACAGATAGCAAACACTTTGTTGGGGAATTCACAGCCGACCGTCATTTCACTTAGGCGTGCATGGAATTTGTCCACTGTCTCGTTTTCACGCTGTCTAGCCATGCAGAAATGAAAGTGTTCATAGTCTGGATTGAGTTCGGATTATGCCACACTGGTGGGGTTTTACTTTGTACCAACTACGAAAACGTTTCCATGCGCCTGGATAAGTATTACAATTCAAAAAGGTGTCGTAGTTGATGTGGGGCAACAAAGGGGCATTTGACCCCTACCCCTGGAGGAAAAAGTTGAAGAAAAAATGCTCCACACTCAAAGAACTGCGCCACAGCGTATATTTGTGGAAACTGAAATTTATTGATTATAATGCCCTTCTGGATAACACGTGTTTCGACACACCAGTGTCTTTTTCAAATCAGGGCTGGTGATAAAAACTAGTGAATGTGTAGCCAAATTCACAGTGAAAAACATATATCAGAGATCATAATGCATAATCAAACACATGTAGAAGTAAACCATGAAAATAAAAGATTAAATTAAATTACATTCAAAATAGTCACACAGAGAAAGGGAGGGGTGAAGGGGCAGGAGGTTCAAGGTAAGAAAACAGAAAGCAAAAAGGTAAAAAACAACAACAAAATATTAGTACATACTCATAGGTCATTATCTAGTAGTGTTTAGAAAAACACATCAATCTTACTTAAGATAATAGATATAGAGGCCTTACCTATTTTCCAAATCAAAAGTCTTCAATTCAGTAGAACAGAAAGTCATGGGTTAAATCCCACTGTTTTGATTCATGCCAAAATATCACATTTTAGACAGTAAATACGTGTGACTCGTCATTTAAAACGTCCAATATTGTCAAAGTCTCCTATATTACATATTATTGAAACTATATGTCTAAGTGGAAAAACCTACAATAGTGAATTACCCAAAATTAAAATAACCTCAATTATACAAATTAGTAATTATTTGTAAGAAAATATTAATGTAAATACTGGATAAAATCCTAGCATGATAGAATACTAAATACGATAAACAGCGTTTGGCTGGAGTGCAGCAAAA
Organism: Ambystoma mexicanum; assembly: GCF_040938575.1. Lineage (NCBI taxonomy): Eukaryota > Metazoa > Chordata > Amphibia > Caudata > Ambystomatidae > Ambystoma > Ambystoma mexicanum. The sequence goes on from NC_090927.1 coordinate 331,382,398, forward strand.
CAATTCAAATAATGTACTCATAGACCAAATAATGCTAAGTCCAAAGTAGCCGCGGCTAAATGTATAAAGTATGCGCTTACTCTGGTTCAAGCACGGCCAGCCCATTACTCGAGTTGCAGCCGTGCGACAGAATGCGCCAACAAAAAAGCGCTGAAAGCACAAAAGAAATGTGCTGCAGCTTACCTTCGGCTTGTACTCAATCTCCTTTCATCAGAGTCGGTCGGCAAAGCGATTTCTCCCAAGTTTACAAGGGTTGTCTAGGCAACCCTAGTCCTACTACTATTTCCATTAGGTCCTATTCGGAGAGTCAGGCAAAATAAATGAGGGCCATATTATGAGTTCAGATTATAGAAAAAGGAATACGAATTGTCGAAATAGACAAAGGGTCCCAATGGGGCTGTAGTTTTAGCATGCTAGGACAATGAAGAAGTTTTATTAAAAAGTTAAACCTAAAATCTACAGGTGATCAATTAAGTCAAGTCAAATACTATGGACGGTTGTTATCGTGCAGAGTGGTCGGAAAAGCAAAAAAGAATAGGCAAATAAATATCTCAGTATATTGCCAGATAGCAGAAAAAAGCTGCAGTAGTAGATGAAGTGACACAGTGACAAAGGTGATGGGGGCACGGCTGTATAAAATATCATTCACGCTAAACATGTGTTAACATCCCCGAGATTACATGAAAAAAAGTCATATAAACAAATTAACTGTAAAGCCAAAAAATTCCAAATACTTCAGTATTGTAAATGCTAGTCAAGAACACAGAGTAACATATAGTATTGTAGTACAGATAACATATCAGCAGAAACACATAAATACATTTTAGAAACTTTATGTGTTATTTCCCCCTTAGAGGAAGTACGCCATTTCATGGTCTTGGTTCAGGCCAAATTCTGTTGCTCTAAATTTACAAATTGTGCAAGCTTCCATCTGGCGAAGGAGGATCTCTCTGTTACCGCCCCTCTCACCTAGAGAGGCTTACCTCAATCCGATGAACCTCACATTCATTTTGCCATCCAATTGATTATTGGTTTGCCAATGTTGTGCAAGTGGTTGTGTGGAATCAGATTTACTCATAGTATAAATATGCTTGCATATTCTGCACCTGAGTTCTCTTATGGTGTTCCCAATGTATATGCGTGCACATGTGCATATTATGGCATATACTATGTATTTGCTACGACAGTTGATGGTATCTTTGATCCTGAGAGTAGTTCCTCTTGAATCCGAAAAAATCTCTGTGTTATGATGTGCTAATTTGCACATACTACACGATCCACATTTCCTGAATCATGTCGGTTTCTTCGGCAACCATAGTTCTTGGCTTGGTGTTGGCAAATCAGGGAGTAGGGATGGGCTGAGTATATTTTTCAAAGATTTTGCTTTTTTGAAAATTAGTTTAGGTTTTTCGTCGATATGACCTCTGAGATGATCATCCAGTTTAAGCAAATGCCAGTTTTTGTTTAGGATCTTTCTGATTTCAAAGTTGTCATGTGAAAAAGTTGTAATAAAGCTGACTTTGTTGAATTCCCCTGATCGTTTAGGAATCTTTTGTGTTAGGGTTACATCCCTATTCATGGTCTCAACTTTTGCATATGCCTTGTCTATATGTTCCTTTTTGTAACCTCTCTGATGAAATCTGTGTTTCAATAAATCACATTCCTCATTAAAGTCATTAGTATTACCACAGTTTCTACGGGCTCTCACAAATTCACCCTTCTGTATGTTTTTTATTACTGTTCGTTGGTGACAACTAGTTGCAAAAAGGTTGAATTTGCCTCAGTTGGTTTTCTGAAAGTCTTTGTCAGTAATTTGCCGTTCATCACATAAATGTTGAGATCTAGGAAATCCAAGGTGGAGTCACTGGATGGTCCTGAAAGAAAAATCCCCTCTGTATTGTTGTTAAGACGATCTCTAAATTCCAGTAGTTCTTGGTCATCACCTTTGCAGATAAGTAAAATATCGTCGATAAATCTCGTCCACATCACAATTTTGTCATGGGCATTTGGATCTGTGTAGACATATTTGTCCTCAAACTTGCTCATAAAAAGGTTTGCAAGGGCCGGTGCGTATTTGACATCCATGGCCACTCCCTGTTTCTGCTTTTAATATTTCTTGTCAAATATGAAAATAATGTTCTCCAAAGTTAATGTGAGCATTTCTTTCAGCATGGTCAAATAATGGTAATGTGAAGCAGATTCCCCATGAAAAATGTAGTCTACAGTTTCGATAGCTGCCTCGTGTTTAATCGAGGTATATAGAGCTCAGACATCCCAAGTGACAAGTTTGTAAGACTCATCCCATTTGATAAGCTGTAATTTCTTGATGACATCAGTAGAATCTTTACAAAAAGCTCTGATTTTAGGTACACGTGGGTTTAAGATATTGTCAATAAACTCATTAATCTTCTCTGTGACCCAACCAATACCGCTGACGATTGGTCTTCCCTCTGGTATTTTATTGAATGTTTTATGTACTTTGGGTAAAAAGGGTTTATGGTCAAAATCTGGAATAAATAAATCTCGAAAAAATAAATCTCGAAAAAAAAGGCCGAAAAAAATAAAACACATTTTTTTTCATGTTGTTTTTTATTCGAAATGGAGGGGTCCCCCCCAACCCCCCTTTTTTTATTTATTTTTTTTTTAACATTTTTTTTTTTAATCCCGGACCCCAAAATAAATATATAATTTAAAAAAAATCGACTTTTTTTTCGGTCTTTTTTTTCGACCTTATTGTTATTCGAGATTATTTTTTCGAGATTTTGACTGACCACCGGTAAAAAGTATATGGTCGGGACCACAGGATGTGAGACAGTTAGATAAGCTCTTTCACTGTCAGTGATGAGGCCTCTCCTTTCCCAATTTTGAATTTGCTCAGCTATTTGGTTTTTAATTTCCATAGTGGGGTTTGTTCGAAGTTCTTCATAACAAAGGGTGGTTATTAGATGATTCACAGCCATTTGTATATAGTCAGCACGGTCCATTAAGATTATTTTTCCCCCTTTGTCAGCTTCCTTAATAACTATGGATTTGTCCATTTGCACATTTTTCAAGGCTTTGGATTCTTCTTGGGTCAGGTTGTTCTTTTTGTTCTTGAATCTCATGTTTGACTTGTTCTTTCGCTCAAAGAGATTATTAATCTCCATTTGAACTACTTTATGGAAGGCGTCGATCATGTTATCTTGACCAAATTGCAGAGTAAATTTGGATCGAGTCTTCATTTCCTGGGTAGTGAAGCTAATGGGTTGGATTTTCAGATCATGCAGTCTTTCATGTAGTTCCAAATCATCTACTTGAAGGGGTCGCAATAGATGGATATTCTCTATATTTTGTATGGAGAATGGAGTTGGCAACAATTTTTCTTTTCTAGGTCGATATTGTTGAACTTTGGTAGCAAAACATTTCTTTAGTTTTAAATTTAAACAGGTCTATCTGTATTTGAATTTGATCATATCTGTACATAGGGGCAAAGGAAAGGCCTTTATTAAGTAGTTTCATTTCATCTGCTGTTAGTTCTTTGGATGAGATGTTCATTACGAGGTTGTTACTGGGTTCGTTCCTGTAGCTAGCTGAGCTCTGGCTCTTGTCAGACGTCTGTGATCCTCTAAAGCAGCTGGGTTTCCACTGTCTTGAACCCCCCCTCCTTCCTCTCCTCCGGTTGGTATTGGTTTCGGGTTTGATGGTGGAATTGTCTGAAAACGGACTTGTTTGGTATTGGCAAATCTATTTCCTTTTTTGTAACGTCTTATCTGGTTAAAAAAACCAGAGCCTTCAGTATTCCGATCTCCTTCCCTTGATTGCTCTTTATCAGTCTCGGAATCCACATCAGAACTACCAGGTGAGGTATTAGGTGTACTTTCCTTAGAAGATTGAGTTTGGGCTTGAACATGTTGGTGAGGGCATTCTTTGCAGCGTCGTAGTTGTTTGCGTCTCCACGGTCTGGGATTGCGTTGAACAGGCATAGTGCTGCCGCTCCAATGTTGAGTAGAAGAAATGTGCGTTTCTTCTTAGCTAAAGTTATCTCTCTTGCATCCAGGTGCATTTCAAATTGTTGTAAACAGATTTCCCACCGAATGGCTGCACCCGTGGGGAATGGGTCAAAAGGTGGCATGAGGGTGCTTAGTGCTGGGTCTGGGTGGTCTAAGTTGGCATTTCTCCCTGCTGATGAGCTCGCACCAGTCCTCGCAGGGCTGGTCTCAACGCTGGATATGGCTGGCGCTGTGGCTGTGGCGTTTCACAAATTGAGTCTTTACTTGGATGAAAAAACAAGAAGAAGAAAAAAAATCAATGTGGACCCAGGCTGGCTAGATTTCACTCACCAATATCCACGGTTAGTGCTTTTGGGTGTTCGCACTATTCTATTGACAGTTTCACCTCTGTCACTTTGGTCAGTGATATGTGGAAGCTTTGTTGACGGTTGTGTCTGTGTCTGTGCTTTCCAATCATATGTTGTGGGTTGAAAACATTGATTTGTGTTTTCCTCCGTTTCTGTTAATGGTTTCAGGCTGTCGGGGTTGCTGAAATGAAGCTCCACTTCTTTATATTCAACCTTGCGTGTAGCAGAACATTGGGGGTACGAAAGTGAGGCTCTGAATACACGCGCGTGTTAATACACGGCTCTGCCGTTAGTCATTTGGCCGGCTCTGCCGTTAGTCAGTAGGCCTCTCACCTCACACTTTCCTTGTTTGATGGATGTTGCGGTTCACGTTGATTGCGCGCGGGGCTCTAACAACGCTTGTTGCCAATGTGATATCCTGAATGACATTAATCAGGGTTTTTCACCATTGACACCCCGGGGCCTAATGATTGTGGCGCAGCGCGTCGCTGCACAGGAAGAAAAACACGACTGCTTGGTAACGGTGCATAAACCTGGACTGGCGTTATGATGCCAGATCCAGTGTTACCTTTATTTTTCCGCTTCCTGGTTTCCCTCAACACGTGACCGGCCACTCTCCGGCACGTGACACCACAACTAGTGGCTCTCCAGGTGCACCTTTTATCTGGGCAGCCGTCACTTTTATTTGACCTTCATTTTAGATACTTTTATCTGAGCCGGAAACATCGAAAAAAATGTGTTCTGCCCCTCCCCCTAGCTTTAGCCAGGCTGGGCCACAGTCCCATGCTATCCTGAGCCGATTCTAAAAAGGTATGCATGTCAACATAGATGTATACACAACTCGTTTACATAGTTATGCTTTTGCAATGTGATTTCAATTTAGACAGAAATAAATCATAGGAAATTCAGATTTACTCTAAGATAGTACAATTTTGATATGTAAATACTTGTATCTATGTTATAAATTGTTCCTATGGAATTTATGGTCAGTGAACATGGGATGTGATGGCAAATCAGAAATAAGCGGGATCTGGTTTAAACTCAGTTCCAGGCGTGCGCTCTCGTGGTTTTGCCATGGTGCCATCTCAGTTTTATTTTGTTTTATGAAAACGAAAATGATGACACTATTTCAATTTAGAACTCGCATGTCTGTGGCCCTCGCAAACATACTCTTCCACTTTTTTTGGTCAAAGAAGGAAAGTCCTAAAGACATATTGATTAATGTATTTATTTCAGGAGCTTTTTTAAGTGCCACATGCAACTAGTTACTGCCCCTTTGATGAGCTACCTGCTTGAGTGCATGAGGTAGGTGTGGGCCAGGGCCTGTTAGCCTCCACTACTAGCCCACTGTGCTGTTGTGATGATGCCCGTACCACTGCCCTACCAGGCAGCAGTAGTACATGGTGCTGCAGTGGTCTCAAGTTGCGACGTGTCACTTGGCTTGGGAGAGGGACAACAGGGCAGGTGGTGGCAGCCACATACCTGACACGACCCTTGCGTGTGGGCCATGTAAACTTGCAGTCAACAAGCAAAGGATGAATTTGTGCTTGGGACTGTATACTTTCACGATTCATTTTGTGTGTGTGTTTATCTAAACTGTGCTATAAAGAAAGTGGAATACCTCCAATTAGCTTTAAATTGAGGCACCTGGAGTGAGAAGAAGTTAATCTGAATGTGAAGTATGCAACTATTTTTGAGCATCAGGCTGATGCTCAAAGGAATTCTATATTTGTTTAATAGCATCCGGAATGATTCATCATATTTGTGAATCTGAATGAAGGGTTTACTGGACTGATCACTTACGCTTCATGCAAAAGACTGGCATTGACCTAACAAGGGTCTTACGTTAGGCCTTCTTTGCTTGTTTTAACAGGACACACTGGGCAGCTCCCTCTAACTCCTCCTATCTCCCTCTCTGTGACCAAAGGAGGTAAAATGAAGGCTTCCAAGCCTGCATATTTGTCATGGTGTTGGAATAAAAAGTATATTGTCCTCCTATTGTAATAAATATATTAATATTGGCCTACGCCAAACTGCTCGAAAGTCATTTGCGCGATCTGTGTTACAAGGTCCTGACCTTTAATCTATGTAGGCCGCCATTTTAGGTCAAACCGCCATTTTAGGATTTATGTGGAAAAGTCACCCTGTGAGCTAAAATGGTGGACGATGTCATTGCAAAATACAACATGGCCGTCTTGATCTCTGTACATCGCTAATGTGTAATCTGCCTGCAGGCTACTTGTTGAGGTCATGAACTGAGACCTCGTCCTACGTTGACCTATGTGTAAAAGGATTACTCGCGCAAGTAAACCAATCCACGAGTATGTATTATGATAATGTATTTACACATTGGACAAAGAACATCTGTTTTACTATACTGTATTAATGTTTAAGAAGACCTGCAATACGAAACTTAGAATACACAGTTAATGCATACGCTTATTGTTACATGTAATAAAGAACGAACCAGTTAGATGCGGTTATTTGAGACTCGGCAACGAACCCTAGAATTGGTGATGTATAAAGTAGAATATTAACCCGAAGAGGGGTTGGCCATAGTGCTCACAAAATGGTTAAAAAGCTAATGCATTCTAATGTACAGTCTCTCACTAAACACACTGAACCACGCTGGAGTTTGTTGTGTTGTACTGAGGGCTGATAGCTATCTGACTTTGCACTATTTTGTAATTGTATTCGATAGAGAATAAAGTACTTTGTATATTCCTTTGAAACCTTTGTTTGGTGTATTTCCTTTTGGGGTACTCAGCCTCAATATTTTGTTTCTGTTTTCACAATGGAGCTCAGGAGAGATAAACTAATGGGTAGCTCAACAGTTTCAGTAGCTGCTGTAGAGATCTGTGTCTAACGTGTAGCTTTCAGTATGTTTATACCAATTTCTGAGATTTTGATAATTACCATATGCTTTTTTCACAAAGACTTAAACATTCAGAATAATGTGTTTCAATTCCAAATACTGTGTGTTTAATATGGAATCGCCTAGAAACACTTGGGTAGAGGCGTGTTATAAATGCCACATCATATCATATTGTATCATATCCATGTTGCATGATCATCTTCACGTCAACACTTAAGTATTTTTGTATTGAATTTGTGATTCGGTGGGTATGTCCATAAGTTTGGGGCTGGTTGTGTATTTTGTTTAATAATGGGTATGTGAATCTATTTGTTGCTGGGAAATTTGGGGATTGTGATTTTTAGATGAGTGTACTCATTTTAGGGAGATGAGTCAATCAGCAACCTCTGCTTTTCCAGAAGCATTTCTATACTGAATGTCTTTGTCTAACACACAGCATAATTAAGGTGCGTAATCAAAATTATTCTTTGGGAGCTAGTTAACTGTGCATGAGTCCTGGTCACAGTGATCAATGGAGTGCAGCAGCATAGCATGATGGGGGACTTAAAACACAAGGCCCACTTGTTTATATGAACTGAGGCTCCAGTTAATTGAATACTTTCAGTACTCCTTTAAAGTGTTAAAAATGCCTTCAATGGTTATATGCCAAGTTGATAGTGGGCGCACACTGGCGTGTATTGATGAGGAAAGCCTCATGATGGTATTTGGACACATGTAGCATGAAAAACCTTTGCAGTTGCAATGCTGGCATATTATGTGGTGGGAGACTCACAAAATTGTCTTTGGGCAACGTGATAATGGGTGCAACACTGGGACATATTGATGAGGAAAGCCTCATGATGGTTATTGGGCACAGGTAGCAGGAACACCTTTCTAGTGGCAATGCTTGCAAATTAAGTGGTCGAGGAATCACAAAACTGGTTTTGGACACACCAAGGTAATAGTGGGTACAACAGTAGCATATTTTGGTAAGAAAAGCCCCAAGATGGTCTTTGGGCACAAATATGTTATGTTATATTGGGTATTTGTACCCTCCTGCTTGCCGCTGGACGCAGCTTTTTAGCGGTACAGTATTTGGTAGCCCTTTAGATCACTAAGACACATATGCACTTTTCTGGTTATTTTGGAAAAATCATGCTGAAATATGTGTGATTTAGACAGGGTTTTTTCAAAACATTTCTCACGGGAGAGAATCCACCGGGACCCCTTGGTCAAGATCAGGCTCGCTCACTGCACTCACTACATTGTATAATTAAATGATATCCCACCACTTTATAAGCCCAGTAGCTACCCCTTTTCAGTTTGTCAGCCCAATAGCCAGCAGTAAACAACGGTATGGCTAATGTGGCAAACAGGTAGCTCTGCAGCTGCTGCTTAAATACTATTTCTCAGTCCACAGTAAGTCTTTGGCTCTCCTTCCAAAGGCTTTTATTTGTATTATATAAGATCAAGTACTACCTATCACTACTGGATGAATGTTCATGCTTTAGAGTGGCAGTATAGCTACATGTCAGGAGTACTTCCATATGAGCATGAGCACGTGAGTCCATATGATATAGTTATGTGCTGTCTAAACTTGCCATGGGCTCTAGTACCAGAACTTTCACAAACCTAGCAATGCCCCTGTTCTTCAATACAGAGAACTGAAGCAATATGACATCAGCAGTTCAAGGATATACCTTTGCTAAGCACTCCTTATTTGCTTCACTGCTGTGTGTTTGTGGGAAAACAAAACATAGTTGGCAAGTGTATGAATACTGCCACTTTACTGGAAACGGACTGGAACTTGATTGAGTTTTAAATAATACTGATGCTCTTTACTGAACTGCAGAAAGCAGACTGAGCATGGAGAAGATTGCAGCACTGCAGAATGTTGACTGAGCGTGGAAGTCCAGGCCTGAAGCCTCCTGAAGCTCCTTGCTAGAGAGGACTGAAGTGACTATGGAGTTAGTACAGGATTTAGAGGAGATACATGAGATGGTGGCTGCAGATGTTACAGACCTGAATCCCATGGTTTGTTTAAAGACAAGGAATCAAAACATTCTGGGGAAGGGCGCAGTCAGGAGTTGGTTCACTCAGGTCCCAAATGTTTCCTACCAGACACGGTTCCTGACATACCTGCTGGTCAATTAAATGTGGCTTGGACAGCTAGGAGCATGCCATATTATTTCTGTAACCCCTGTGTGAATTCAGATATGGAAACTCTGCACTCAGTCCAGTCCTACCTAGGTGCTGACAGGACAGGAGAGGCACACCAGACCCCTTTAAATTCACTGCCTGTGGTTTGGTGGTCTTGTGAGAGTAAAAGTAACATTTCTCTGGTGGGATCCCACCACAATGTCATTTCTGATAAGTGGCCCCATGTCATCTCTGTGGCTGTGCAGATACCAAAGAAACCTCAGCAGGCCTCTGCCAGCCAAACCACTTTCCAGTGCTGGAAAACTGACTTAAGCAGGGCCCCAGTTCTAGGACACCCAGACTATAGTTAGGGAAATGAAAGTTAGACAGGCACCTGGAAAGCTGGAATTGGAGTGGACTCAGTACAGCTGAGCCTAGATGCTGATGATCAACTTATTACCTGTCTGTCTTCTCAGGGTCAGCAAATGGGGTGAGAGAGAAACTGGGCCATGGTTGAGGAGGGTAACACGCTTGGGCATTGGGACATCACTCTACAGAGTGGTAAAAGGGACATGCTGCCTGAGCCTGGACCTCAAAAAGCCGGTCCAGACGAGGGCAACATTTCATTCAGTTAGTTTCTATCCCTAAGGATAAGCCTGACAATTAGAATGATGGTTCTCAACCATTCTGGCAGGGGAAGGAGGCATGTGATGAATTGCCATCTGTCAAGGGTGTGAAAGCCCTGGCTATTTTGATTTGTATTAAATAAATCTGATGAGCCGATTTCCCTTTCAGAGATGGATTTACCTCTGAAAGGGAAATCGGCTGATCAGATTTCCCTTTCATGAAACTACACCAGTGCACTCTTCCCTCATTAATCTGGTAGCTGCACCTGCGCTACGGTGTCACAGAGCAGTTTCAGGTCACTTGACAGCTGCAGTGAACCTTAAGATATGCACCCATACTCCAAAAAAAGGCAGCACTCTGGGGATGATGTCCTGACGGCATGCTAAACCATACAAATAAACCATACCTGAATTAGGGTATGGTTGCCAGTATCTCTCATAGTTATTGTAAGGCTTACCTTGGACTCTACAGGAGCGTCTGGACTCTCTAATGCTAGCTCCATCCCACTCGCCACCCCACACAAAGATAAACACCAACCGGGTGTGGAATGGAAGGAGCGGGAGACTTGTGTAGGATGCTGTAACCCAGGGGTAACTGGCGTAGTGCAGTATATGGGTTCCTAAACACAAAAAACATGTGTCATATTTCTGTGTAATCAACCCTGTCTATCACCCCCTCCCGTGGAAGGCGTTACTCACCTGTTGAATGGCACAGGTGCACATGGTTCCTGGTTTCATCCTTGCCAGTTGCTTCACTGGCACTGTCCAGTCTGACTCTGGCTTGTCAAATGGGGTTACTTACTGTCTTTAATGTCCACTTCACTCCTTTCTGCTTTTTCAGTCTCTTGCCTTTGTGCTGCTTTGAGTCTTTGTCTTGTGTATCTCTGTGTTGTAGGAGCCTCTTAACTCTTGTAGCTGTGTGCTTTTCTTTCTCTGTGCTTTCTAGCTTTCTAGCTTGCATGCGCTTTTGCTTTCTGCTAATTCACACATGCATGCCCTTTGTTGCTGCTTTATGTGGTCTGCGGCTTATGCGCTTGCTTATGTGCTTTCGTTGCCCTCCTGTCTCTTCCGTTGTAGATGTCGGGCTGGAGTGTGCGGAGCTAAGGGAGCCTGGAGCTGCTGAGTGACAGATGCGGCAACGGGACACCTGTAAAGCTGAGGGATGAATGTGTGGCAAAGTAAGTAATGTATTTGCCTTTGATTTGTCTTTGCTTCTATTCTGCTTTAACTTGCCTTCCTCTTCTAGGACCACAGTTGCTAGATGCTGAAAGAGGGTACCGGGAGCCTACGGTAAGCGTTACACTGCTATGAGCAGAGAAACGCAAAGCGAAGAGACCTGCATGGGATGTAGCTTTTATCGTCACCCCACCCATGCACACTAGTCTGCTGTGCTGCAAGGTGGTTTGTGGGCTTGGTGTCAGCCTTATTGGTGGTGAACAGAATGGGCACAGAAGGCAGCCATATTTGAGGGACCAAGCCCATACTTTGTACAAGGCAATTTTATGGCAACTGTGAGCGCCAGGCGCGTAACAATGAGGCCCAGTGGTACCCTTTTCTTGGCAATGTAAGTCATGTGGGTATGCTGTTGTGTGGGATTGCTAGAGCGATGAGGGGATGCACTGGTGATCATGACGGTTAGACCAGCCACATTAAATTAATATCATGGTGACAAATTGGATTCTGCCTCACAGGAATACACGGATGAGTAGGTGTGAAATAGCCCTGTCAGCCCTCACACTTCCATAAACCAAAACATGACGCAAGCTTAAAGGTAAAACGGGGACAATCAAGATATATACCTTCTTCGTCTATTGTGGTAATGCGGGGAGAGGGAAGGATATACTCTTAAGCAGGGTTTGAATGTGAACCAGTATAGACCCAAACAACACAGAATCACAGTCCAACATAAAGGGAATGTTCAATCAAGGTTCTATACAAATATAAACACTTTAATAAGACACACCATCTGCAACTAGAATGAAAATAGATTACTATGCAAAACTCACCCCAAAGGAGAGAACAGAAGAGATATGACACAATGGAGAAAGTAGCACTCTGAGTGTAGTTCCAGAGGTGGTAGGTAAGGTACAACCATAAAAAGGACATTGGTTTGAAAACAGGAGCAATCAGGACCTAACCAGTCTCCGGGGCCCTAGCGGACCGTGGAGGCAGATCAGTGTCACAGGATGTGGATTCAGTTCTTGGTGGGATGACTCAACATACCCGGGTTCAGACAGTGATCCGAGCTGATCAAGGTCAGTGAGGCACATTGAATTGTGGAGTCCCTGGCAACAAGCAGGCATCGAATATGGTTGAATGTGGGTGCTCTGTACGGTTGAAGAGCAGTGGTTCCAGTAATGCAGGCTTGGGTGGTCCCAAGAACGCTTCGCAGTAGACCTGGCTGAGTCGGGTTTTAGCCACTGAAGAGTTTGTTTAGTGAGGCTGTAGCAGTTCAAGTCAACAGGCAACAGTCATCAAAGTGTTGAATGGGGGTGCGTCGATATTGCAGTCAATGTGGTAGCAGTTCTCGGGCAAGCTGGGCCGAGTTGTGGATGTGACCCCCGGTAAGAGTTGGTGAGTGACCCTCCAGAGATCTGGTTCGGTTTCCAGCATTGAGCGCACGCTTTGGGCCTAGAAGTTGATATGCTTGGCTAGGACACAATGAAAAGTTGAGCTGGTTTAGATACAAAGCAATAATTTGGCTGGTTGGAGGAACACAGACACAAGCACCAGCACCTTCGCTATTGTTCAGGATGCCGGGAACACAGAGTGATCAGTTTGGTGCAGAAGAATAGGGATCTTCAACTGGTCTGGCACTCTGGTTTCTGTGCAGCCCGTTTCAAAAGACTTGAAGAAAAGGTATTCCAGTTCAGGGTCTACTTTTCTGGCACAGAAGATCTGTTGCAGAATGTTTGGTTCTGGTCCAGAGCATTGGTCACTCGCGATGTTCCCTGGGAGTGGTCAGGGGACAGATCTTCCTCCTGACTTGGATGGCTTGTTCATGTAAGGCTTTTCTCCCTGAGTGTATGAAAGTTGGCGTGGGCAGCAACCTGTAGGAGTCCTGGTTACGGGATACTTACACCTCACAGCACACATGTGCGAACGGGGACACCAGGGGGAAGGGGGGATGAAGGACCCATAAGAAACTTCTGACAGACCTCGGGGTGTGTGGGCTGCCAAAGAGGCTGGCAGATGTCAGTGAATACCTGGATAAATAAGCAGTCACAGCCTTATTTTGGTTTATCCAGCATGACAGCTTTCTTTATAAAATAGAACAGGGGGAGATCCGCTCCTCGCTATTTATTCAATACATAACTTCAGTCCATCTCCTAGTGACTGCATACAACACCTAGTCCAATAAATAACTATGTAACATTAACACGAGGTCTCCTGGGACCAGTGTGTTCACAGCTGGAAAATAAATGAATAAATAACACCAGTGCAGACACATGGAAAATTTCTCCACAGTTTGTGAATAAATATTTAAATAACATTTACGAGATCACCTGCGACAAGTTCTTTCACAGTTGGTAAATAAATAATTACATGACACCAATGCGTTATTCTGGGACAAGTTCCTCCACAGTTGATAAATAAAAAGTTAAATAACATCAATGAGATCACTCTGTCCAAGTTCTGTCACTGTTGGTAGATGAATAATTAAAAAACACCAATGCTGTATCATGGGACACGCGCCTTCACAGTTGGTAAATAAATGGTTAAATAACATTCATGAGATCAATTTGTCAAAGCTCTTTCACAGTTGACAAATAAATAATTAAATAACACCAGTGCGGTCTTATGGGACAAGTACCTTCACAGTTGGTAAATAAATAGTTAAATAACATTCATGAGCTCACTTTGGCCAAGTTCTTTCACAGTTGGTAAATAAATAATTAAATAACAACCATGCAGTCTTATGGGACAAGTACCTTCACAGTTGGTAAATAAATAGTTAAATAACATTCATGAGCTCACTTTGGCCAAGTTCTTTCACAGTTGGTAAATAAATAATTAAATAACAACCATGCAGTCTTAAGGGACAAGTACCTTCACAGTTGGTAAATAAATAGTTAAATAACATTCATGAGCTCACTTTGGCCAAGTTCTTTCACAGTTGGTAAATAAATAATTAAATAACAACCATGCGGTCTTATGGGACAAGTACCTTCACAGTTGGTAAATAAATAGTTAAATAACATTCATGAGCTCACTTTGGCCAAGTTCTTTCACAGTTGGTAAATAAATAATTAAATAACAACCATGTGGTCTTATGGGACAGGTTCCTTCACAATTGGTAAATAAATAGATGAACAACATTCATGAGCTCACTTTAGCCAAGTTTGTTCACAGTTGCTAAATAAATAAATATATAACACCAATGTGGTCTTTTTTCGGTGTGATGGTGGCTAGAGGCAACCCATGAACCCCTAAATCAATGGGTAACTGCGACTCTAATCCTAGGCACTGTGGCCCTAGTGCTTTAGCCATCCAAATCCAGACGGATAAGCACAGTTTCCATAATAACCACTGACTCCAGGTTCAATGTCGTCTGATCTATCACCCACAGTACATGCCGGGATCCCCTATTGAAACTGCACAGCATTCACGCCCGCACAGACAGTAGCAGGATGACACCCAGCTTGCTCTGCTGCCCTAGAAACCCCAGGGCTCGGCACCTCCAGCCGATGGGGTTGCCTCAAGCCAGGTAGGTTCCCTCTAGTTTCCAGCCAACGCTCCCTTCCCCCAAAACTGGGGGGGCCGGACTACACAAGCCGGCTCAACCCCCACACAGATGAGGTGTGCACTTAATTCTTTAAGCACTAGCCCTGTGAAGGTCCAATGCCTAATCGGCCTCCCCTTCTACGGCCCTGGCGGGAAGGAGAGCCTGCCACGTTCTTTTTGGGATGACTGCACAACCCACCACTCCAGAACCAATCTGGCCCCTAGCAGGCACTAGGAAGAGGATTTGAGGGGGGGAACAATCGAGAGTGTGTATTTTATTGCACTCTTTAACAGATGAGAGGTGGGGGTTTTGTAATCTCTGTACCATCCGCGGTTGCAGTATTCACTATGTACATCGTCTCCAGCAAAAAAAACTGGATAAACAGAGATAACTAACCATAAACCAGCCCGCTTATCTGTGAAGGCCGGTTGGTTAAGTCACCTCACCCACGTGGTAGACACTCCCAGCTCCTTCCTATCGGCTCTTCCCATCCTACCGGGCAGCTGCTACCCTGCAGGGGAAAGAATGCACTGGGCCCTTGTTCACCATGAGGTACCAGCACGTAAGAGGGAGAACAAACCCTTGGAGCGGTGGCAGCGCCGAGTCGACGCCAACCAGCTTGGACCTCTTCAGATCTGTGACCCGACACACCCCTTTGACCCTGTGAAGAGGAGAGGACCAGAAGAAGGCCTCAGGTGAGATACCTCTGACACAGTGAACCTGACTGGCCCCGCCGGATTCCCTGGAGACTTTCCTTTCGTGCTCTCTCTTGCTCTGGGTTATTCCGAGCAGGAATCTTCGAACTCTCACCTCAGCAGGGGAGCCGTAGACTGTCCTGAGGATGAATCACCTCACAGACACCACCACTCCAGTCCAGGGGAAGCATACCATTTTCATCTGCACGTCCCTTGTGCAGAGTGTTCCTCCTCAGCAAGCGATTTGCCTGCCAAATAGAAGACTGCAACACACACACCCCTGGTCAACATGGCAAACCAAAAGAAATGTGGGTTTACACTCACCTCCGGCAGAGGGCTTTGGACAGTGCAACTGACCCAAAAAATGTCCATGTGAGAATCTTGAGAACGTCTCTTTGGCCTTAAAGGAACCTTGAGGAAATGTCAAAATACTCTTGAACTGATTGTGCAACTCCTTCTACAGGCACAAGTCCTCCCTTGATTGATCCAAAGCTAGCCTGCTTTAGGGGACCAATCCCTGATCCTGGTTGGAGTGGACTTTGCCCTGTTGATCTTGCACCCAAAGTGCTTTGCCTCAAAGTAAGTGGATGAAACAGGAAAGGGAAAGAAAGACAGTGACTAACACAAGGGTGGAAGGCTTCTTCCAGTGTCCAGTGCACTCCTGCCTACCCTACTACAGAGAGTTTTGGATATTCAGCACCCTGGTGTTAGTGTACTCCTCCTGAATCGGTGTGGCCCTTTGATACCTGGGCCCAGGACAGCTGCCTGCTTTGCAGTTGTCTCTGGGAGAGGGCTTACCGGCCCTCACAAAGTTAATCAAACAGAGGCTGGGTCCCCTGGGTTTCTGTCCTGCCATGTGGCAGTATCGGCCCATCTGACCTTAATACACTGTCGATTCTACAGCAAAGCTGACTCACAGTATCTGACACATGTGCAATATCAATTGGAACGTGCTGGCTATGATCATAAGTATTGCCATGCACAAACTCAGGCACAGCTTTTTCTTAAAGATGATCCTGCCATCAGTATGGGGTACTCATGAACATCATATTTTGGGTACAGGGGCATATCCTAAATGTTGCCTCTGGGGTGAAGTGATTTTGCTGTCACTGCAGCAGTCGAGTGGGCATATTGTGACCTTTGAACCTGCTCTCTGCCATGAGCAGAGCGGGTCCTGCGGATCAGGCTACTGATGCAGCAGGACAAAAGTGCACTATGCAAAGGGGGATCTGGTTAGCAGATTTCCCCTTTGGGGAAGGAATCACCTGCATCATTTTGTGTACTAAGTATCAAAAAAGCTAGGGATTTGCGCCCTTGTCAGATGGTGATTCCTCACATGCCCCCAGCCAAAATGTTTGAGCCTCACCCTTCTAAGGGACTGGCTCATCTTCCTGGTGAAAGAACCTACTGAGGCCATTTGCATGGTAGTGCTGCACCCCCGGTTTGCGTTGGATGTCAATGTACATTCCAGGTAGGGATATGGCCCAACACAGTAACTTGGGGTTCTCTCCATGACCAAGTAATTCCTCATTTAAAAAACCCATCCCCATTCCCATTTGAGGCCCCATAGGGCTCAATGGGAATGGGGAGGGAGATAATAACGGGCCCATTAATAATGGGCCCGTTATTAGCTCCCTGGTCCCCTTGCGGGACCCGCAAAGGATGTCTGGTCTGAACAGACGTTCTGAGTGGGTCCCGCAAGGGAACCTCGTAATAGGACGGAATGGGTTTACCGGCACCGGCACCATTACTGGCGCCATTAAACCCATTCCGCCCACCTCGTAATGAGGCCCTCTGGGCTCGGATGGGAATGGGGATGGGATTTTTGAATGAGAAATGACCGGGTCCTACAAGGTTGGAATGGCCTGGTAATTCCTCATTCAAACTCGTAATGAGGCCCCATGTCAACAGCCTTACTATAGTTGATGAAGCAACTATGGAGACTGCATTGTGGGCCTCTTCTGGCTTCTGCCATGAGGTGCTGTATAGTACATATATCATCTATAGTGCTGTGTGCTTTTCTAAAGCCCATCTGGAAAGGCTTCAGTAGATCTCTTTCCTGTGCCCAGGTGATAAGTTTTGATAGGAGGATCTTACAAAATATCATTTGGCTTGTGTCAATCATAGCCAAGAGTCTGTAATTAGAAGGATTGCACCTGTCACCTTTCTTATGGACTGGTATCTGTAAAGATTTGCACCAGCTTTCCGGAAGTTAGACACTTCTTATGAGCTGTCTGAATAATTAGAGTAAGGCCTTTGTCCAGAATCCTGGATTCAAATTCATGACGATGTTCACCAATCCATCTAGACACAGTGCACAGGAAGATTTAAGTTTCTTTTTAATGATGTTTGGATCCTCAATATGTTCACCAAATAATTCAAGGGAAGGAATATTATATCCCTTTCAAATATGGGGACAGAATCTGTGACATAGAGGCTGGAAATATATTCTAACCCGTGTGATTCACACATGCCCTGGAGTTCAACTGGACCACTTCCTTCCAGATATTCCCTACACTTTGCCCAGAATTTAAGGTTATCATTACTTTTCAAGATTTGATAGGGAGTTTTCATTGATTAAGGAATGTTTATGGTGAGTCAACCAATTTTTATTCCAAGCGGATAGAAGAATAAGCTGTGCCTCTTTCTCATAGGGAAACAGGTCTGCTTGCCTTGGGATCTTCACTCTGGCCCTGCGGTACAAGATCTTATTTTGTAAGATGAGTGGGTCAAATGAAGTCCTAATTGGCTTAGCGGTTTTATGAATCCTGTTGTAACTCCAAGGGTGAGTGGAATCAGCCACCTAGGCAGTCATTAGCACTTGATCCGAGTCGCGTCCTTTGAGACAGGTTTGAAGAAAATCATGGTTTGTTAAGATAATTTTACTTACATTATTGATGCTGTTTTTAGACCATAATATACGGCTTGCGGCACAATTTACTTAGACGACAGTGTTGAGACATGTTCTATTGTATGATGTTCAAGCTTCGAGGAGCTTGTAAGAGTTGCATGGCCACTTTCTTCAATATGGGTAATATTTAGCTGATCACAACTTCTGTGCATTTTAAGGTTTACCAGTACTTAGTCTAAAGGGGATTTAGAGTAGCCATTTGACCAATTGCATTTAAAATGTGGATGCTCAGGGTTTGCTCTAGGGAGACAATTTAAGTTGTGTGCCTCCATGAATCCCTTGAGCTAACTACCTGCACTAGGCCAGAGTCAAATATCTCTGTGACAAAGTAGCTATCAATGATAGAGTGTAGGTTATGGACATTAACGCCCCCCACAGTCAGGACTTTTCTCACAGTGTAGCCGTTATACCATTTGAATAACAGAGTTGGAATCAGCTGCTGGATTTTTGAAGTGGCCTGGTCATAGACATTGACAATAAGCACTCTTTCTTTAGTCTGTTGTACAAATAAAGATGCATAGATGACTTGCGGAAGGGAATAGTCAACATTGAATATTTGTAATGTAAATCTGTTATGTGCTCCAATGACCAGACCACCCGATGTGCAGCCTCTATTCGATCCCTGTGCATAGTTGCAAAGTACACTGTAGCTGTCAATATTAAAGGCAGCAGTGAGCCACATTTCCTGTAAAAGAAAGACCCAACGGTTTGATCAGAAAGGATCACTGTCCTTGTGTGTTCCAGGATAGCCAAGACAGCATTTTTGGCCTGAGGGTTACTGCCCATATAAGGAGGAAAGGACAATAGAGATTCACATTCGGAACAATGATTGAGGGGAATTGCAGATGATAATACTAAAGATTGTGGTTTTATTTTCACAAATGTGAATCTGAGTGAGGTAAAAAGTGCTTCCCACAAATGGTTAGTCAAAATCCCAAAGATTCCAATTCAGGAGCAAGGGATTTCATCAGTGCCATGATTAGTGGAGAGACAAATAAAAGGATTAACCAGTTGGTTGGGCTAACTTACTTTGGTAGTTCGATATATGTGATATCAGTCGAGCTCGTTAGGGACAAATATTCTACCTCACACACCTCAATTCTACAACTACTGTGATACACTGTCAGACCAGCCTCGCACAATTTCACCAACACACATCTCAAAACTTTATCATGTTGTTCCAAGCAATCAGCAAAAATAAGCATGTCATCTTGGAACACAATCACATTGTTGACCCCTTCTAACAACTTTTCCATCACCCACTGAAACAAATTGGCCAGCCGATTCCAAACCAAAAGGCATTCTAAGGTATTTGAAAGTTCCTTCCGGCGTGATGAAAGCAGTGACATCTTGACATTCTTGAGACAATGGTACTTGGTGATAAGCCGCTGACAAATCCATTACCATGAACCAACTAGATTCTCCCAGCACAAATGGAGCTTCTGATATGACTGATAACGGGCGCCTCTCTACCAAAATGTTCTTGTTGAGATCTCTCAAGTCAACACACAAACAAATCTTCCATTGTTCTTTGCCACCAGAACTATTGGAGATAACCATTCTGTACCATGCACCCGTTCCATTACACCCCTTTGTAGAAGGCCATCAAACTCCTCATGCAATTGTTGCTTCATATTGTGGGGAACTCGATGCACTTTATGCACCACATGCCGAGAGTTACTCTTCATTTTGATATAATGTTCAAAATCCTTTAACTTTCCCAAATTTTCCTAAAATAACCTATCTATCTCCGCTATTGTCACTGGAATGGGTGCATTAGCTTGAATGCAAACTCCTAATTTCTTTTGCTCTTCCCATCCTAGCAATGATGATCCTTTCTTTGCCACTAAAATGCTTGCTAGACATTCTCTGCCTTTATAAGCCATGCACCCTTGAAATATTCCCAGCAATTCTATTTCACTCTCGACGTAGCTTGAAGGTTGTACCTGACTGGGGACAGTTCTTGTACATATCTCGACAGAGTGTTTGTAAAGGTGTCCTCTGACACAATGGTCCAAGGAGAGGCAGAGTCCACCTTCATTGGTAACTTCGAGCCATCAATCTGAAATACATCCAAAGGGCCTTCTGCTCCCCCAGCCATTGCTGAGATTTCAAATATATGACAAAGCTTGATTCCTCCACTTTGGCCATGCAGTGTACTTTCTTGTACACCATGGTATTTGTTTTTGCCCCTCTGCACTAATAGTAGACTCCTTGCACATGAGTGCAACATGAGCTTTGTGTCTGCATTCGATGCATTCAGAATTTCTCACTGGACAAAACACGCTGGTTGTTGCATGCCTAGTGTTGCCACATCTGGAACACCTGTGTCTTATCCACTCCTTCCTTTACCCAAATGATTTCCTTTGGTTCACAGCGCACACTCCTTGACAATTCTTTTCTATTTTCATTTCTTTCATATATTGCATTGTTTGTTCAATACTCCTGGTCAGTTCTACTGCTTGTTCCAACATCATATCTTTTGCCAGCAGTTTCTCTGGCACCCTGGGATTATTGGTGCACCTCACCAGCTGATCACAAATCAATACATTTGTTAAAGCTCCAAACTCTCAAGTGTGACTCAATGTTCTTAGTGTAGCCGCATATCCTTCTACCGGTTCCGATGGTTCGTGAGTCCTTTGGAATAATGTGTGCCTTTTTCCAAAGACACATTTTTCTTTGGTTCAAAATGCTCCTCTATTTTCCTCACAGCCAAAGTGATCTCGGTCAAGTCCCCTGCTCCTTCACCTTGTGGTTCTGGGAGACTGTCAAAAGCGCTGCGCCCCTCTGTGCCTAGATTGTGCAGCAACAATGCTTGTTTCCTGCAGGGATTAAACCTATCCCCACCCATGACCACTATGTAGGTCTCAAACATCTTTTTCCACCTCTCCCATCGTACTGGTGGTGTTCCCGGTTCTGCCAGCAATGGGGGTCGAGCAGTTGTTGCTTACCTTTGTATCTTATTTATTTTGCAACTTGTATTTTAATTATTTTGCCTTGTTTTGTCTTTTGTTGATTTGCAACAGAAATAAAACAAAAAAATAAATGTCTAAGAATGTGCTTCCCTTTTCCTTTGTCTCTCAGGTTGCTCATTTTTCTTGGTGTTTATCTTTTATTCCACTCAGGGAACAATCACTTTGTTGACCTTCTGTTCGCTAGCCAGCGCGTCACAATGTCAGCTGGGAAACTCTTGTCTGTGATGCGTGACGTTGGTGGCAGACTGTCTCTCGCGACTTCCAGTGGAGGAGGACAGAAGAATTGAGGGGAAGATACAGGAAGAAGAGATGATTTTTGCCAATATTGAACAGGGGGCCTTGAGTGAAGAGGCTTGGAAATTAGCTGAGAGAGTTGACTCAATACTCAGTAAGGTGAAGGAGTGGACTCTGAAAGTTTGGCCTTGCAGATATGAAGTAGAGAAGAAATGTGATCGATTCTATGAGGTAAGGGATGAGTTAGGTTTGTCGATTGCTGGGGGAGGGTCAGCAAGGGGCAGAAGGTAATTCCCCCTGAGGGCATCAGATACAAACTAATTGAGATTGCTCATCAGGGACATCGTGGGATGAATAGTACTAAAAGGATGTTAAGAGGAAGTTACTGGTGGCCAGCTATGGATAGTAGAGTGGATAGGAAGATAAGAGAATGTGGTGTTTGTTTAGCAAGTGACAAAATTAAAGTGGTGCGGGAGACACCACTTTCTTGTTTACCATGGTTTTGCTTGTGTTCCATGACACTAATGTTAGATTCCTTGCACATGCCTGCACAATGCCCTTTGTGTCTGCATTTGATGAATTCTGCATTTCTCGCCTGGCAGAACACACTGGTTGCTGAATGTTTAGGGTAGCCACATCTAAAGCACTTGTGTCCTATCCACTCCTTCCTTGACCCATATGATTTTTTTTGGTTCACAGCGCACATCTCTTGAGCATTCCTTTCTATTTTCATTTATTTCATATATTGTGTTGTCTGTTCGATACTCATTGTCAGCTCTACTGTTTTTTTCAGAGTCATGTCCTTTGCTAGAAATTTCTCTTTCACCCTGGGGTTATTGGTGCATCTTACCATTGGTCACAAATTAACAAATTCATTTGTGCACCAAACTTACAAGTGTGGCTCAATGTTCTCAGTGCAGCCACCACCAAGCAAGCGTAATGAAAAGACTTTATTAAGTTAACACAGAGAGCAGCTGCCATCTCTGCCCCAAGCTCTCTTTCAAAACAAAAATACGATCCAGAACCACTAGTGGTTCTGGAACCCAACAGAACATAACAGTAGTTTGATATATGTGACATCAGTCGAGCTAATTAGGGACAAATCACCCATTTGGGAAAAAATCTCAGTGAAAATTTTCCGATTCAGAAAAGGACTACGGTTGGTTGGGTGTAATTCCTCCAACTTAGCCCATTTGCCCAGTTATTTGACATCTTCATCAGAAATAGCCCTCTTGTTTATCATAGTTTCTAATGATGGGTCCTCTTTCCATGGCAGAAGGCTGGAGGGTGGTGGCTGAGAATGTAAGTGTAACGGAGACTGAGCACATAGGGTTAGGTTGGAGGGACAACTAAGGTGGGAGGCTACATGTTGCACTGAGTTTGATTTGATGGAGCCTCCAGCCGCACACTTGAAGGTAGGAACTGATGTGATGACAGAAGTTATGCATTTCGTTTGTACAGGCGAGACATATAGCCAGTGATCCAATGGTCTGAAGACACCCACTCAAACACGTGTTCCAATAATAATGTGAGATAAGATAACACACCCCATCAGGAGATGAGACCAAGAGATAAGTTGCAAGGATAACCAAGTTTATATAATATAAAGAATGCTAGCAAAGAACTTTGCTGCCTGAGAGCACTCTACCAAAAATTACACGGGCATCACATTAAAAAGGCACCAAGCATCATAAGTGACGTAATACATAGGTAACACATTCAGCTTCGTGGATTAGCTGGAGATATATACTAAACCCAACTCCATATGGGATGCCTGGGCTCCATTGGCTGTGGCTTCCCAGTCAATCAATGTGTATGTTGTTAGCTGGGCTTATCTCCCCTGTGAAGGTCAGGGCGAATGTGATACATTTCTAACTAATCAAAGCTAAACAACAGGATCTGACAACTCAGAAATAATAACAAACATTAGATCAATGTATGAATGGGGGTACTTAGAGAAAATTGAATAATATATGGGCATGCCAACCTCTGCATTAAGGGCTTCCTTGATACCAGTTGTTTCCCTGTGGGGGTTTAATCTACTGCCTACCTTCCCTGGTGCCTCATGACATGGATGGATGGGTTTTTATTTTAGGAGAACATAATGCTGCTCGGGATTATGGCTGTGGTGGGTGCTCTGGGATGGTCAGTGCTCAGGGGTCAGATGTGTATCAGAATGAAAGAGATTGGGGGTCGGGACTGGTGGGCCCTGGCCAGGTGGGGTGTGGGTTGAGAGGGCATGGGCAGTTTAGTGGCGAAGGATGGGTAGCTGTGCTAGGGCCTGTTTTGGTCTCACATTCTGCGGAGAGCACATTCTGTGAAAATGATACTAAACATTTGCAAAAACAAATGCCTGGACTTCCGTGAGAACAAGGGTTGTGTGGAGCAGGTCTGGAGTGGTGATGGCTTGGGCTCTCTGTAAGACATACTGGGGAAGGGGAGGCCGCGAGCTGCAGAGGGATGATTTTCGGGCCTAGTAAAAAGATTGCATCTGATCTAAGACAAAATGGTGTCTCAGGGCAGGGACATATACTATGTTATTTGTGTAATTGTCTATGTTATCTCGTTAGGATCAGTGCTGTGGGGGTGTCGTTGGCTCCCCCCTTGGCTCACTCATGGTTTAGTTACCGATGGGGCAGTGGGTGAGGATCATCTCCTTCCCAACATTCCCCCCTTTCGTTACTCCTAAAGTAATAAATACCCTCCCCCATATTTTCTTCATTCCTCAGCCCTCCTTACTTACATCCCATGCAGGGCTACCTTTCATAGGCATCCATACTATACACACACTTCTTAAACACTCCCCACATTATGCATATTCTTCAGGGATACACATCATGTAAATACATCCCCCATCTCTTGTCAGATCTCTTGTCAGATCCACCATACCTCCTTGTAATTTTCAAGATCATGTGGTTGTGCAATTGTAGTATGATAGTAGTTGTCTACCTCATTTCCAGTGTGATAAATTGCCACGATGCAGTATTTGGGCTCATCGCTCTCACCAGTTTGTATCTGTATTTCCTTTGTATCATGAGGCACCTGGTTATTATTTCTATTACCAATAGTCACCATCATCATCGCACTATTAGGAACCGCGTTTGCGCAGCATCGAAGCCCTAACTGGCACACACAAAAGATCAGCAGAAAGAACACGATGATAGGTATCAGCATCTTCATGATTGTTCCAAGCCAAGAGGATACCCAGTTGAATTCCATGGTGAACCAGTCACTTTCTTTTACCCCCATTCCTTTTTCATTTTTATTCCAAGTTTGTGCACTGCTACAATGTGCAACATGAACTCCCGATCTTTTTGCAAACACCACCTGCCATAGCAGCGAGGAGGTCCAGCAGGTATCAATTTTACATTGTCATTAATCAAATTGCTTACAGTTCCACTTTGATGACGTTGAAGCCCTCCTCTGTGTCATTTGCCAGCTGGATGAGTTTGTACCATCGGGTATAATATGTGGACACATCTTAGTTTGTTCTCCTAAAGAAGAGGAAAACTTTGAAATAAGAATGTACAACTAAGGTGTGTCCACATATTATGCCCGATGGTACAAACATCACAGAGGGTATTTAGAAGCATATTGAATGGAATGGTGAAAATATGTATTGATGTGTGATCCATTAGGGTTCTTTTATATGCACTACTGTGTTTTACAGTTTTTTTATAATTGTGATAGACATTTAAATATGTGTTATTTTTTTAAAAACTGTGTATGTGTTTACCTAAATAGAAAATTGGTAGTTTGTATGTGTAGTGGGCAGGTGCTATAGACAAACCCATAGCCTGATTGGGTGGAAGCCGGTGTTGTGGGATTGTGTTTGTGTTGATAGAATTTAGTCCTCACCCACCCGTCCCCTAAAAAGAGGACCATATAGCTCTGTTTTTGCTAATGGGTTTACTGATTTACATCTTACCACATTTATATGAGGGCCCGAGAGGATGATCTCATAGGCTGACGCCCTTTGTGTGGTGAGACTGGATTTTGACCTTTTGCGTAAAACAAACAGGGAGTGTTCCATGTACAGGGCCTTACGTAGATCGCTGCATTGGTTGATGGTTGAAGACTGCATCAAATTCAAGGTGGCCTGTTTGACGTTCAGATGCATCAATGGACTTGCACCTGAGTATCTTGCAGCCAAATTGTGCGCTTATCATTCCATAAGAGACCTATGATCAGGGGACAAATTGTTGATGTGCATAACTCAGGCTAAACAGGTGTACAAGGGAGACAGGAGGTTTGCTGTGTATGGCCCCAAAACTTGGAACCAGCTGCCCTTGGGTATCCAAGCCTGCCCTTCCATGGAACTCTTCAGGAAGAGGCTAAAAACCTTCCTATTTAAATAACTTGGCTATATCACATCCCACTTGTAATATGCACACACTTTATGTTTGATATTTAGCGACCATATGTGCCCGAATGCAGTTAAATCTGTTTGGTGCACGTAAGAAATCCCAGAAATCAAAAATCAAAATCAAACAGGGTGCCAGAGCTCCCCATGACAATCGTCAAGCTCTTTTCGATAGCAAAGGTAGCAGCTGCCAGAACTTGTTTGCAAGCAAAGTGAACCTGCATTACTGAATTTAGTGTGCCACTGTAATATGCCAGAGGTTTGTGAACCATTGCGCTCTTTTGTGTCAGTACCGCTGTCAATAGGATGCCATTGGAGTGCGAAAAAAGATCAAATTCTCACTCATAATCAGGTGTGGCCATGTGGATCAATTCTTTTAAGTTGTTGAATGTTGTTTGCATTTCTGCTGTCCAAATTAGATGTGTCTTCTCTTTCTGTGCTTCTTTTATACCTTGAAACAGGAGTCTTGGATAGGCTGCGCAATTTAATATCCAGGCTCCTTCCCAACAGGTCTTCGAAGGTGTATCTGCCGGATAGTGCCGTCACCCAAAGTATGTGATACCACAGTCTTAAGAATCGATGCACAGGTGGGATTAGGATGGGTGCCATTAGCTTGGAGCATACCCGGCAGGGTCAGAACATTTCTCATTTTATTTGCTTTCTTGTTTTTGGCAAGTTTGAACTTGGCTCTCTTGACACCAATTGGGTATACAGATGGAGGGGTATCAATAACAGTGATCTCATTTGTGAATACAGACACAAAGAGAGTTCTTCATATTCCCAATCTTTCTCCTCTCTTGTACGTAGAGCAATAGTTTGAGCAGAGAATCATCAGAGCCTCAATGCTAGAAGTGATTAGATTGAGATTTGATTCTAGTTATAGAGTAGGGTTCACTGGCATTCTTCTCAGGGCCCAAAAAGAGTCCAGCTCATCATCACTATCCGAGGAACTGGAGACAGAGCCCGATGATGATGAGGGTGAAAACATTTTGGTCAAGTCTGTTTTGATGGAAAGATTTGTTCCTATAAGATTCTGAAGAGCATCAGAAATGTGGGAGGCTCTCTTTGAGTTTCCCAAGGAATGCCGCTGTAGGCCGATGCACACGTTCAAGAGAGAGTTATTGTTGTTGATTGTAGGTGATGTGGTAATAAAAGGGGGACGGCGAGGTGAAGACATGTCTTCTAACTTAATCGGGCCTAGTATTTGAGACACTTATTCAAGAAAGGCTGTTACCGCATGTTGAGTACCTGCCACTCTTTCGGATTTCTTCTGTTTCTGATCTTTAATTTAGGGTTCAGTGTTTGTTTAGCAGCTCCAACAGATTTGCCTTTGGCTGTCGTTTCATAGCAGAAGCTGAGTTTGGAAAATGTGCAGTTTCAGGTAAGGTATCTGCTCTCAAGGCAGAGCTCTGGTCTCTCTTAATTTTAAGTCAGTAATGAGTTTACACCAATTGAGAGTGGCAAACAAAAAAGATTCAGCAAAAATGTAAAATTAGTGATCAGCCATCAGCAAAAATGTAAAATTAGTTGCTGCACTTAAATCTCAGGCTAGATATAAAGTTACTGCTCAAAAGTTTACAGTTGCAAACAGAGCCATCCTGTGTGTTTCAAAGTTGTGGGTATCAACACTCCACCATGTAGCTGTGAAGACAGTTATAAAATGAGGGACATATTGCCAGCGTCCTCCAGGCGACATCCCCTCAGACTACAGGAGACCACTCCGTGCCACTCCTTGCGCTGCGCTTCGCGCTTGTGATGGGTCTTTAGAGGTGAACACTGCATGCGGGTTGATAGGATCCGTCTCCTAAATGCAAGGGAAAAATACTGCAAAGTCGTTGGTAGTTCACAGCAGACCACTCCTGTGCCACTCCCCATGCCACGCTTCACGATTGTAATGGGTCTTTGTTGGTTATCACTCAGTTCGGGTTGCTAGGATCCGCCTCCTCATTGCAGGGCAAATAATATGGCAAAGTCATTGGTAGCACACAGCAGACCACTCCTGTGCCAATCCTCGTGCTTTTCACAGCTTTAATTAAGTGCTGAATTTACAGCTAAAACTCTCTATGCTGGCTCAAGCAGGAGGCACTGTGAGATCACAATTGAAGAGTAATAAATGATTATAGAACTGTTGTGATGTCATGTTCTTTTTAAAGGTAATTTGCGATGTCACAACTAGCCTGTGATAAAAAAAATATATATATTTCAATGCTTTTATACAGATATTGCAGGCTGCCATGTATTATTGAACATTAAACAACACGTGAGTTTTGTGTCTCAAAGTCAGGCTCAGACCTGAACTGGATCAAGGAGTGGTCCTAAAAATTACTGCAAACCTCACTTTCTAGATAAAAGTTCAGACCATTGTGAAGCCTTGTACCTCGTGCAGACCGAAGCTTGGGGTTTTCATACTCTAACCTTATAATGGATAACCCTCCAAGAACTATAGACGGTGGGACCAGGTTAGAGAAACATAGCACCCATCAATTCCATGACCTCGCCACATACTGAGGAATACCACCTCCATGAAAACCAACTCCAACCAGTCCGTGTAAAAATCTAAGGTAGTGCATGTTTAGCCAAACACCTGCAACAAATGAAGGCAGTGCATGTTTAGCACAAAGAACACTTATGGGGTGCCAACATACCTTTCCTGCTGTAATGTGAACTCAGGAGTGAAGGCAGCTTGAGCTACCACATTACACATACGTGTCCAGCAGTTAAGAAGAAATCAGGCCAGGCAATACACATCTCTTATGTTTTATCTCCTGCTCCAGCTGCCCCCTTCATGCCCACTTCTGTTGATTCCCCCTATTTTAAATCAACTTTAGGTTTTACATCCTCCCTGCTTTCCTTCCATGTTGTTACCACCTCCTTCCAATCATCTCAAGGCTTTTCCTCATCCCCTTTATTTATGTTTTCTGTTGTTAAAACCTTGTTCAACACCACTCCATCTCCCTCACCTTCTTCTACTCCACTCAAGATTTCACAGGTTATCAACTTTCCTTCTATATTATCACCTCCTTCCAACTTTTTACAGCTTCAGCTCTCACCATCTTTTCTTTCTTTGCTTTGTTTCCACCTCTCAAGTCTGCTTCACTTCTGCAATTGCCTGGTCTTCTTCCTCCTACCAGCCTCTAGCTTTCAAAGAAGGTGTGTCTTCTGTTCCCTTGGACCACAGTGCTGGACTAGAATTCTTGGCTTACTTATGGAGCTCCCTCCTCCTTCCGGGTGGGGCTTTTCAGAGATGGTCTGCCCATGAGGGTCCCAAGTTGAAAGACTAAAGAATTATCGAGGCTTAGTACCACAAAAGAAATACACCAATCACGGGCTGAAACAATACAAGTATCTTTTATTACTGTACAGTTTACAAAGCAAAACATACAGCTATCTGGCTCCCAACACCTCGCAGTGTGTACCAGCAGACACAGTGAGGGGTGAGAGTGCTGTACATCTAAACACAGACATATTTATACTATTTTGGCAATATTGTCCAGCCTCTCTCCAAGTTAATAATTTGCTGGCTAGAGTTTGTGCCTAGTTCACATGACAGATGCTACAATATTATGCAAAGGATTAAACAAGTTTACATGTCCATGAAAATACAATGAGGCTGTAGGTTCTCGGATTCACAGTGAGCCTTATTCCATGAATCACTACAATGCAGTTCAGCTAAAGCACACGATCAAAGTTTACTCTTCATTGTGTCTGTGTTTATACAAGGATGAGGCTTGCTTGTGAGCACAGACAACACATTAATGGCAGTTTGTATGAAGCGCAAGGTTTCTTTGCATAGGTTAAACAATCGGCTCTCGGTCAACCTAAACATTAATGAAACTCAAAGGTCGTTCGGCTCGACTGCAAGTCGAAAACATAGTCCACCATTTTAGGACATGGAAAATGAGTTGAAATCAAAATGGTGGATGAGTCTTAATATGGCGGCGAAGTTAAACCCAAAATCAGAACTTTGCGAACACGGTTTTCTGCGTAACGCGAATGGGCTTAGGCCAATATTCATAATAAGGAGGCACTATATGATTACGGTTTAACAAAGTGTTGTAGAGCTCTCCTTGCTGTGGTTTAGAGTGAGGCTGAGGGGCTTACCCTTAGGGTCTAAGTGCCAAGTAACCATTTTTAAATGTGTTTGTGTAGTGGTTGGGTCTGAGAGAGTTGCCTGCACTATCAATATTTATTTATTTAAATTTTTGTTTAAAGCTGGCCCTACCATGGTTCAAAGTTTCAAAAGGTGGGAGTTATAAAAAAGAAGTTACAAAATGTTTTCAGGATAGGATAAGAAGATTAGGCTAGACAAGTGAAAGCAGCGAAGGAGGGCAGGGTTTTGTGTGGTGAAACATGTATGTTTTGAGGAGCTTTCTGAAAGTGGTGATGGCGGATGCAGTGCATATGTGAAGAGCTAGGGTGTTGCCTAGTGGGCAAATGCTTGTTTTTATGTCCAGGTGAGTTTGCAGTGTGGAATGTGTAGGATGTTTTTCCTGGCTTGGATAGGTCTAGTGTTGTTTGTGTGTCAGGTTTGGTGGGGGAATACTAGAGTTGGTTATTCCGCTACTTTCAAGTTTCTCACTGTTGTGACAATGGTGGTTTGTGTTTACAGGTTTGCAGCATTTGTTCATGGAAGTGTAAACCTTCCTTGATCTGAGAACCCCAAAAGCACGTGTGCTAATGCAGAGGAGGCTCTGAACCTCGCACAACCCATGAAAAGGGCCTATCAATGGTTCTAGGGTCAGGAGATTTTTTATCAGAATCTCTTGATAGATTTTCTGGCCACGAAGGGGGCTTTCAATGGATTGGTTTGGGATAGGGCAACCAGTACTTTCAAGGGGGGCTTGGAGTTGCATAGGTGAGTAATCACATGGAAATTACAAGGTCAGTGGAAGAGTGTTCCAACAATCTTTCACCATTCCGTCATGAGGGAGGTGCTTTTCAGAGAGCAGGGCAGGGGACCTTATTGTAGAACACTAAACATGGGTATTCATTGTCTGTGATTGTGTGTATGTGTGTCTGAATGTCTGTCAGTCTGATGCAGAGGATGGTTACATTTGGTGAATGTTAGACTTCGAGCATTTTGTTTAGTTGATGCTTCTTTTCATTGACCTGCTTGTGTTGTTTAATGCTGTGCAATTATTGAGCATTTGTTTCAGCAATAGTTAAGTCAACTGTATAATGCTGGCAACACATTTTGATCGCAGCTTTTTCACTAGGTTGCTTAAACCCCGCACCATAGTTGTGATTTTTGTTCAACGCCATATGCCATTGTGTTCTAATTTGTTTTGTATTAGAAACGGATTTACATTTTCATGCTAACCTCATATAATTGCTATTGTTTGATTTTACCAATAATGTGCTTGCTTTCTCAATTTATAGCTTCTGATTCCTTCTCGCATCCAATTGATTCTGCCTTTCATGTGCACAGGTTTGCGTGGAAGCATTTGTTCCTGTTGTACGTTTCTTGGGTGTGTGCTTTACGGTATTTTGAACCTTTATCTACATTTTCAAAGACATTTAAATGGGTTTGTTTTGTGATGATTGTACATGGCTCATTGATTACATGTGGCTGCGGGTTGTTTCTTTGTATGATGCCAAGGTGGAATACAGTTTAGACGCGCATGGTTTTCCCCACATACAGAGCTACCTACTTGCCTTTTTTCTTGTCAAATGTTGCAAACACTCCTTGCTGCATGGTTTTCCCAACTCAGGGTCAATTTCCTTCCACATCAATCCAGCCTCCTTTGAAGAAGAATGCTTCTCCGGATATGTCCTGTCTTTAATGACTGCTGTGGAATTGACTGTGGAAATGACCGTGTGTCCTCATTTCCCTTGCCAAATGCCAAGAGCCCAAATTGAATGAGAAACACTTTTAAACCTGGAACCTGAGCCTGAGTGGAATTTGTCAGATGTGATAATGCTAAATTGACTTTGAGAGGATCTTTTCTATTTCTATTTCCAGGGGTGCATCTGCCTGCCAGAGTGCATATTAACAGCTGCACTAGTTTCTCTAGCAGATTTGGAGTTCTACTAATTGTGTACTGTAGCTGACAGTTCTAATTTCCCTGCAAACGCCTCCCTAAGGTACAATGGCAATCAACGACTCCTATATGGAAATTAAACCTCCGAACGGTACGGCAGTGAATTGTTTATTTATTTTTTCTCCTAAATATCGAATCAAACTATAGTATATTTAGCGCGAGACAGTACCTTGACAATATGGTAACAGCTTTTCGGATCTTCTGCCAGCATTGCATCCTCATGCCATCAATACAATTGATCACAGTCTACTTTTTTACAAGGCTGTCATATATTTATTTAAGCAGTGTTTCATTTAAAGTGGTAGTATTTCTGACACTTACCGACTGCTGTATACAAATCGAACTGCAAAATACATATCTATCTGTGAAGTGTTGATTCATAGGTAAAGTGCACTTTTAAACATTGTGAGAATATTTGATGGAAATTTCACCTTTCAATTGCAAACACACTTAAGAGCTGTGGCACTGCATTTGCACAGTACAAAGTCAGTGCAATTAAATACAAACATAAGTAAGGAACTGAACACTTATATTAATTTTTGAGAAGGTGTAACACAATCATCCACGTTAGCAATGTTTGTGGAGAGCACCTTTGCATGCTTTTAGATAGATATTGTGATTCGCGTCTGTTGTAAATGTGGGCCGATTACATTCCATCACTCCTATCTTTGAATAAGGCTTCTCCCTGTCAAACATGTATTAGACAGTAATACTATCTTTAAACAAAAATGTGAGCTATGTGTTGTCACTGAGGCACGTCACCACCAGGGTGTGTGCAGTCACGGGTTGATGCTGCAGTGATCAAACCACGTCACCTCCAGGGACGGCTATGATCAAGTGTTAGTTGCTAATAAAGGCAGCAAGCTGCTTCCCGCTTGCCAGTTGGATTCACTCGCAAGCTGACTCCAGAGCATACTGTTAGGCAGAATTACATGCAGTACTCTTTGGGAACACTACACATAATTAAGACTAGAGATGTCAGCACAATCTCACCTTTGGTACACGCCTGTACTACACAGTTATGTGGTAGCAGTTGCTGAGCAGCCAGACTTCTCTCAAGAGGTATGTGAGCAGTACAAGATGTTATACAAAGGACTTGCAATCACAGTAGTTCAAACAAACACTTACTCAAGGTTTCTTGGTAAAAGAATATACATTTATTTACACATTAGATTGAAAACATTCCACTAGTAAGAAGCAGCTCAATATCACACTATAATACACTACAGTACACAACCAATATGTTTCTGAACAAGTTAGGCTCCCCTGAAGTGGGAGCAAAATGGCACTTCAGTAACTTTCAAAAGGGGTAGAAAGACAAAGGTTATAAGAATCAAAACACAATTACTTTCAGAGGCAGGGCAAATGGTTTCAGTTCGCTACAAGAGACAATGCAATTCAATAGGCCTGGGACAAAGCCAATAGTTTAGTGTTTTGGATAGGATAGTACAGTTCTGGGTGTAAACGGTTAAGTCTTTGCCAATGTTCTTAGAAGTATTTTGACAGAAAAAGAGTTATATGTTGGGTTAGGAGCTTTCACAGCGGCAGAAAGGATTTCCACACTGTTTGCACAGTACCTTATTGATGAAGAAAAGCTGTAACTGAGGCAGTTGTTCTTGGCAGTTCCTGCAGATCTTGCTGTTCCTGAGCTTCAGTTGTGGGAACAAGAAGGAGGACATCAGGAGGTTCCTGCACTGCCCAGGGAAGAAGCCACACGCTTGGCTAAACGTCGGTTTTAAGGTGTGAGTGCCTTAAAGTCCACAAACTTTTAATATGAATTGTCTGTTTTTAGCTGTTTAATGAATTGCTGGTTCGGTATTGTATTGGACAAATGTGTTTTAAAAAGTGAGTTGTATTGTATTTTTTTGTATGATGTATCTTTCTGTAAACTTTTTCTACTATTCGATTGTATTATGAAAGAATTTATTTTGTAAAGGTTTGTATAAACCAAAAACAATAAAGATAATAATAATAATAATAAAGTCCACAAACTGATATCCTTCTCACTGGCTATATGGTTTTCAACAGCACTCGGATGAAAATTCGACAAGTATGGAGTCGGTGTCCAGGTGGCTTGTGAGTTGGTTGCTCCCACAAGCTCAAGGGAAGAAGTCGTCCTTGAAGGGCTTCTCTGTTGAGGGAGTTTCAAGCAATTCAGACCTGCAGCAGGGCTTCACCGGGCAAACCAACGGTCCAGGAGTTGCAACAGTTGTCTTCCTTCAGCTCGTCTTCGGTTCTTTCGTTCCAGTGGTCAACTCTGCCTTCCAAGTCCCAGAGACTTGCTTTTAAACAGTTTTCTCCCATTCATTCCAGCCTACCTGTCACTCACCCAGCAGGATGGCTGCCCTTGCCAGGCAGTCAGCCAGCCAATCATGCCAGAGTGCATTCAGGTCTCCTAGGAGACTAAGCAAAGGGAGTTTCGGGCACCTTCCTCATATCCTGTCCACCCCAGACACTCGGGTGCCAGAGGAGGGCTTCAGCACTGAAGCCCATCAAAGGGGATCGAACAAAGTGACCAAACCTGGTTTGGCGCAAAGGATCTTTACTAAAAGAAACGGCAAAAAAAGATGACCGAAGTCTGTTTTTACGGAGGGGTCTTGCTTGCCATATTGAAAAACATGGCTGACCCGATTTCTAGCTACTGGTGTTCACGGTCGGGAAAAATCATGGTAGTTTGATCTAAAACCACTGCCACCAGCCATTTCAAGAGGAAAGGGTAACATTTGACTGATACATGAGTGTTTAGGCATAGGGGATGCTAGGCAACCCCTCCAACACTCTACAGGAATATAGTGTGTGCTGGGTCTATGAATTGAAAAAGACTAGCAGTCAATTTAACTTTACATGCACTGGGAGATGGTAATCAGTCCGAGAGAAGGTATTTAAACCTTGGGAAGTTTGAAAGGCATCCCTGTGCCACTGCACTGAAGGTGCTGCGTGACACATATGAAAAAGATGATGCTTATGGAGTCATCTAAAATCTTCATATCCAAAGAACACAAGAGTAAAACACACATCAAAATACATGAAAGAGTGGGAAAAAAGGCTCACCCTCTTCCCAGGTAAATATTTAAATCCTGTCCACCTCAGACACCCGGGTGCCAGAGGAGGGCTTCAGCACTGAAGCCCGCCAAAGGGCATCAAACAAAGGGACCAAACCTGGTTTGGCGCAAAGGATCTTTCCTAAAAGAAACGGCAAAAAAAAGATGACCGAAGTCTGTTTTTACAGAGCGGTCTTGCGTGCCATATTGAAAACCATGGCTGACCCGATTTTTAGCTACTGGTGTCCGCGGTCAGGAAAAATCATGGTAGTTTGTTCTAAAACCACTGCCACCAGCCATTTCAAGAGGAAAGGGTAACATTTGACTGTTACAGGAGTGTTTAGACCTAGGGGATGCTAGACAACCCCTCCAGCACTCTACAGGAATATAGTGTGTGCTGGGTCTATGAATTGAAAAAGACTAGCAGTCAATTTAACTTTACATGCACTGGGAGACGGTAGTCAGTCCCAGAGAAGGTATTTAAACCTTGGGAAGTCTGAAAGACATCCCTGTGCCACTGCACTGAAGGTGCTGTGTGACACATAAGAAAAAGATGATGCTTATGGAGTCATCTAAAATCTCCATATCCAAAGAACACAAAAGTAAAACACACATCAAAATACATGAAAGAGTGGGAAAAAAGGGCTCACCTTCTTCCCAGGTAAACATTTAAATACTAGAAATCCAGCAAAGTTGCTGGGGGTCTCAAAAGGTAATGGAAATTAGCCCATTCTTGAGAATTCTCCCTAACACTCGTCACCCCCACACTAAGGGACAGGAGGGTTTACTCCTTACTCCAGTGGATCAAACATCCTGGAGAAACCATCAGCATTTTGGTGGTGACACCCAGACCTGTGCTCAATGGGAAAATCAAACCCTTGCAGGCTGATTCACCATCTCAGTAGTTTAGGGTGTTCTCCTTTCATTTGCGTTAACCATCTCAAGGGTTGGTGGTCAGTCTGAATCACAAAAGTAGATCCATACAAGTATAGCCTAACCTTCTTCAGTGACCACACAATAGCAAAACATTATTTTTCACTGGCTGCCCACCTTGTTTCAGGTTCCTTCAGCTTCCTGCCGATGAAGCAAATGGGGTGCTCCCTACCTTTCTCATCCAGCTGACTCAGAACTGCACCTATACCTGTATTGGAAGCATCTCTTTGCACAATGAAGGTTTGGTTGTAGTCAGGAGCTCTTAAGACTGAAGCTTGACAAAGGGCTTTCTTAAGGCCTTCATAGGCATGAGTGCACTTCTCATTCCACCTGACCTTTTTGGAAAATGTGGGTGAGGCGAGCACATTCAAGGGAGAAGCTGTGGTCCCATAGTTCTCTATGAAATTCCTATAGTAACCAATGAGGCCTAGGAAGGCTCTCACTTGGATTTGAGTAGTAGGGGTGGCCCAGTTTTGTACAGCTTGTACCTTGCTAGGTAATGGCCTGATTTCACCTCCTCCTACCTTATGTCCAAGGTAGACTACTTTACTCTGACCAATTTGACCTTACTCAACTTAATGGTCAGATGGGCCTGCTCAAGAGCCTGCAAAGCATATCCTAAGTGTTCAACATGTCCTTTCCAAGTAGGGCTGAACACTGCAATGTCAGCTGAGTATGCCATGCAGAAGTCCTCCATCCCATTCAGAACTTGATCAACCATCCTTTGGAATGTTGCAGGTGCATTCTTTAGTCCAAAAGGCATCACCTGAAACTGGTAGGGGCCTGCTGGGGTTGAGAATGCAGTTTACTCCTTGGCATGGTCTGTCAGTGCTATTTGCCACATGCCTGAAGTGATATCAAATGTACTAAGGTACTTGGTTGAACCAAGTTTGTCCACCAGTTCATCTGTCCTTGGTAAAGGATGGACATCAGTCTTTGTGACTGCATTAAGAGCTCTACAGTCCAGAAGATAAGACTTGAGATAGAATTCAAAAGATTCCAAGCCCAAACTGAAAGTAAACACCAAGAACGCAACCTTAGACAAATGGAGTTGAATCATGCACTTTAAATGAAAAAGTTGTCTCTTGAGAAAGGTTCTCTCCCAGAGTCTTCTAGGTCTTCCAGTCCTAAGGGGCCTTGCATGTCCAAAGATGCAGTAAGTATGTATGAGGTTAAGCTTGATATTTTGGATTGGCTGGCAACTTTTGAATATAACCATGGGATTCAGAACAATACAGGGAATCGGCTGATTCCTTGGCTCCTTTCTAGGCTACCTCGAGTTGCATCTGATGTTGTAATGGAGATGAGAGAAGTGGACAGAATGGAGTATGATAGTGTGAAACTAGCTTTGATAGCTAGGTTTGGGAAAACTCCTTCCCAGCATCTTAAGAGGTTTAGAACCCTCAAAAAGCATAATGGTACCCCTTGGACTAACTGGGTGTGTGAATGTTTGAAGAACATAGATGGTTGGATTAAGGGTTACAGAGTTAACACTTATGAAGATATGAGAAATGTGATTATGTTGGAATCTATTTATGGAGGCCTGCTCTCCTGAGCTGAGACAGCACTTGGCTGACTCAAATGAGATTGATCCCAAAAAGTTAGCTAGAGCAGCTGACTCATGGGTAGCCAACAGGGCCACTCATAAGTATTCTGGGGCAACTCACAACAAGGATGAGGGGAAGCAGCAAAAAGGTGAGAACACAGATACATCTAATTCCTTCCAACCAGAAGAGGCCCCAAACAACAGAAGGGCAGAACCCTAGGGAAACCTGGTAGATCTAGTAAATCCTCTGGTGCCCAACCAGAGGGAGGTCAGCAGAAACCCCCATTCCAGAGAGCATTTGGTAAATGCTATGTCTGTGGGTCAACTGACCATGTGAAAGGCGATCCCAGATGCAAGGGAAAACCTGCAGAGGTCAGCACTGCCACCTTAGGCTTCTCCCCAGAGGAAGAAGTAAAAATGGCTACTGCCCACTTTCAACTATTTGCTGAAGAACGCTTGGGTATTCAGGCCACTGTATCCTTAGAGTCCATGGGTCTGGGTAAGAAACAGAATATGGGTGTGTATGACTCCATTCCAGAAATCTCCAAAGGGTATTATATGAACAGTGTTCTTGTAAATGGTCAGGATACCCCTGCCATGAGAGACACTGGGGCCAGAAGAACAATTTTGGATGAAAGATTTATCAAGACTGAGGATGTTGCTAAGGCACCCAAAGGTCCCACTAGATTTTCTGGAGGCCCTGTTCAGTTGGTTGCAATACTACCAGCCCTCATTCAGTGTAATAATATGACAGTGAGGATTCCTCTCAGAGAATATCCAGCACCCCCAGGCCTCCCAGTGAGTGGAAACAGAACCAAACCAAATTGGCTAGAGATGCAACCCTAAGAGACCCCTCTGAGCCTGTGGGAACCTCTACATAGACCTCCACTGTAAGCAATTGGTTTAGTAAAGTGACCTTTAAGCAAGGCAAAATGAGGATAGTATAGTAGGGAAATGGGAGCCTCAACCAAGCTCCATCATTGCCCATCCAGTTGTAAAGTCTTTGACCCCCGCCTGCTTCTGAGGAAGAGGTGGATATACAAATTGGACCCCTCTCTAGGCCTGTGAGAACTGGTAATTCTCAAAGCTGGTGGAAAATCAGGAAAAATAAGTCTAAGGCTAAATCCCTGAAGACTGTGGGATCTTCTACTGAAGGCTCCAGTGTAAATCCTAGTGTTAGGAGGGACACTTCTAAGCCAGGTAAAACCAGATCTCAGAGGAAGTGGAAGCATTTAACTTGCTTGACCACAGCCCCTCCAACCAAGATAACTGAGACCCAATCTGCTCTTGAGAGAGAGGTGGTGAGGAACCCTGGAGTCCCCTATAGATCTAAGGGATTCCATTCTAGGGACGCCTTGAAAAAGCCTATTGTAGGTTGTCACAACTTCTGAGGGACTGTTAGATCAGATCCCCTATACCTTAAACAAGAGAGATGTACCACAAAAGGTGTGTAGGTCATAAAGCTTGCAAATGAAAACACGTGATAAAAATTGTCATAGCAAGGGTTACAAAAGGTTGCTGGTGTATTCAGCAGGCCATTTAACCGACTTGCAACAGCAGATCCATCCTGGTGGGGATTAGATCCTCCTGTCCCTTAGTCTGGAGGGGACGAGTGTTAGGGAGAATTCTCACTCAGGTGCTAAATTCTCTCTACCTTAGAGCCCTTCAGCTCTTTTGGAATATTTTGGGACATTGAACTTTTCATTTTCAATGTGTTTTACTTTTGTGTTCTTTCGATATGGAGTTTTTAAACAAACTCCATAGGCATCATCTTTTTCTTGTGTGTCACACAGCACCTTCAGTGTACTGGCAGAGGGGTGTCTTTCAGACTCCCAAGGTTTAACTACCGTCTCTGGGACTGACTACCGTCTCCCAGAGCAGGTAAAGTTAAATTTACTTTACTAGTCCTTTTAAATTCATAGACCCAGCACACACTATCTTCCGATATAGTGCTGGAGGGGTTTCTTAGCATCCCCTTTGTCTAAACACTCATGTAACAGTCAAATGATACCCTTTCCTCTTGAAATGGCTGGTGGCAGTGGTTTTAGAACAAACTACCATGATTTTTCCTGACCGCGAGCACCAGTATCTAAAAATTGGGTCAGTCATGTTTTCCAATACGGCGTCCATGACCCCTCTGTAAAAAGCAGACTCTGGTCATCTTTTTTCGCCTTTTCTTTTAGGAAAAGTCCTTCTTGTGTTTAACTCTGTGTGCCAAACCAGGTTTGGTCCCTTTGTTCGATTTCCTTTGGCGGGCTTCAGTGCTGAAGCCCTCCTCTGGCGCCTGAGTGTCTGGGGTGGACAGGATGTGAGGGAGGTGCCCGAAACTCCCTGTACTTAGACTCCTAAGAGACCTGAATGCACTCTGGCGTGATTGGCTGGCTGACTGTACGGCAAGGACAGCCACCCTGCTGGATGAGTGGCAGATAGGCTGGAATGAATGGGAGAAAACTGTTTAAAGAGCGCTCTCTCGGGACTTGGAAGCCAGAGCCGACCACTGGAACGAAAGAACCGAAGATGAGCTGAAGGAAGATGACTGCTGCAATGCATGGACCATTGGTTTGCCCGGTGAAACCCTGATGCAGGTCCGAATTGCCTGAAACTCCATCGACAGAGAAGCTCCTTCAAGGACGGCTTCTTCCCTTGAGTTGGTGGGAACAACCAACTCGTAAGCCGCCTGGACACCGTCTACATACTGGTCGAATTTTCTTCACAATGCTGTTGAAAACTGGATAGCCAGTGAGAAGGATACCAGTTTGTGGGCTTTAAGGCACTCAAACCTTAAACCGACGCTTAGCCAAGCTTGTGGCCTCTTCCCTGGGCAGTTAGCCCATTGTATAGCCTTTTCACTATAGCTCACTTGGCTATCTTTCTTTGTGTATTTATATTTCCCTCCAGAAAACAACAGATTGGTCTGCAATTACACTGTCGGGCACGCCAGGATATTCTTGCTAGTCGAGTTACTATTGCTTTCACTTCCCCCTTTTCCTTCATCTTAAGAGGTAAGCCATTTCATGGTACATGGCTTCTTACCCTCTTCCACTATTTAACATATGATGTACACATCCATATGTGTATACAATCCTAGGTACACCCATTCTCTTTCAGTTTGCAAATACCGTGCAATTTAGTGAATGTTTGCTATTTCATTACGAATGTAGGGATTCAGCACTCGATGTCAGAGCCACATTTCCTACTTTCTTCTTTAGGTGCTAGGCACTCAGGAGTTTAGCATTCTCTTGCACCGGCTGGTGTGAAGATCTGGAACATACAAGCTCACCATTTTTTAGTGAAGACACACACTTCACCTACTCTACATTTAAGGTATGCTGCCTAAAAATTGTTTGTAATTATTAAATGGAGTGTGATATTATTTAAAGGCAGCCTCAGCTGGAATTTTTTTATCCTGGTACATGCATCGCACTGGCTACAGTAGAGCCCTCCATTCTCAGGGTGACCTGGGTTAGTATTTTAGAACATTTCTGAACTGTACTTAGCATGGTATATCATTGCATGGAAGATTCATTTTTGATTGTCATGTTAAGTTCAACACACCTATGCAGAGGCATTGTGTCTATTGAAACAGTCTTTATTTTTACTTATGTTTTTCAGTTTAACCTACTTGGCTCAAGAAGAAGGGATGTGTATCCCGAAACGCGTCAGACATTACTGAATTGTATACATGGATTACCATTGCTTATTTACTTCACTTTATTTTGTTGACAGCTAGTTTGGCTTTTTCACTTTAAAATCTCAATGGTGAACTAATTGTGCCTACAATTAAAACCTCCTTTGGGTTTTTTTTACAAAACAATTGAATGATTAGCTTCATTACTCATTTAGCATGTATATTTTTGCATAATCACAGCCAACATACCAAACTTTGATGAACCATCTTTTGATGGACTTATGACAGAGTGCAGGAGAGGGGAGGGCTCCTATCTTTGGATCCTCGTTTTTCTTTCTACATATATGTTGCAGTGATCCTGTGCCAGGGTCACGTTTCCTCCCCCGCACCTTAAAATAATATCTAGTATACCACACACTATTAAAGAAATTTACTTGTGAGTGTAGAAAATGAAGGAGTGCTTCTACTGATCCCCCCCTCTTCCGTGGGCAGTGCAGGAACCTCCCAATGTCCTCCTTCTTGTCCCCACGACTGAAGCCCAGGAACAGCGAGATCTGCAGTACTGCCAGGAACAATTGCCTCAGCTACAGCTTTTTTTTATACTCAAGGTACTGTGCAAACACAGTGTGGAAATCCTTTCTGCCGCAGTGAAAGTTTGTGGAACTTTCCCAACTTTGGGGCCTTGTTTGCTCCTAAACTGTCATATAACTCTTTTTCTGGCAAACTACTTCCTTCAACATTGGAAATGGCTTAACCATTTACTACAGGAACTGTGCTATCCTATCCAAGAC
Organism: Ambystoma mexicanum; assembly: GCF_040938575.1. Classification (NCBI taxonomy): domain Eukaryota; kingdom Metazoa; phylum Chordata; class Amphibia; order Caudata; family Ambystomatidae; genus Ambystoma; species Ambystoma mexicanum. The sequence goes on from NC_090927.1 coordinate 331,424,237, forward strand.
TCTGAACCATTGACGTTGTCCAAAGGCCTTTTGAATTGAATTGCTGGTTGTAGTGAACTGAAACTATTTGCCCTGCCTATAAAAGTAATGGTGCTTTACATTATTTTAACCTTATCTTTTTACCCCTTTTGAAAGTAACGGAAGTGCCATTTTGCTCCCACTTCAGTGGAGATGAACTTGTTCAGAAACATATTGGTTGTGTACTGTAGTATATTAGTGTGTAATATTGAGCTGCTTTCTTACTAGTGGAATGTTTTCCAAATGGCGGTGTAAATAAATGTATATTCTTTTACCAAGAAACCTTGAATAGTGTTTGTTTTAACTACTGCGATTGAGGGTCCTTTGTGTAACATCTTGTACTGCTCACATTACTCTTGAGATACGTCTGGCTAGTTAGCCACTGCTACCACATAGTTCTGTAATACAGGCTTGAGCCAAAGGTGAGATTGGGCTTACACCTGTAGTCTTAATTGTGTGTAGTGGTCCCAAAGGGTACTGCATGTAATTCTGCCTAACATGGATGGCCATTATGATTTTTTGCACAATCCCCATCCCATCCCAACAGAACCCCCCCACACATCCCCTCTCCCTCCCGCCCCCGGCCCCAAACCACAAAATCAGCTTCTCGGACCAGAATTACCTCCACGTCCCTTTTCCTTGTCCTAGTGCTTACATATGAGGCTCCTTGCCTCAAAGGTAAGTACTGGGATGAGGAAGAGTGGGACTAGGAGTAATGAAGATTACAGTTAACTAAGCCAGGCATTACCTCCATGTCCCTCTACTTCATCCCAGTACTTGTGTATGGGTCATGGTGTCTCATAAACAACTACTGGGACAAGGAAGAATAGGGCTATGAGTAATGAAGATTACCAATAAGTAACCAAGGGATTAAACACAAGTAGTGGCACAACACCATTGAGTAGACTGTGCTTCAGCCCTTCTTCCCCAACCCCCTTGTGACATTTTGGACTATGTTGACTCAGCCTGGCTGACCTACATAGCCGTTGCCAGACAGAACAGGACACAGATGTTAAACGGCACCTAGGTTTCACAGTTACAAAAGGCCCGGCAATTACTAACGTAAAGCCTTTCACTGTTAGTATCTGCATTAAATGCATAATTCTTTAGGTAATTGAAAGCTTGATGGGTGTTTAGTACTTGCATGCCAGGGAAGTGATTAGAAGGGTAGAGAGGGGACAGGAGACCGCTTATTCACACAGCATTGCATAAGGGGATGCTTTCAGGCTTAAATGAGAGAGTTAGCTGCTTTTAAAATTTAAGCCACACTAGAATAGTCTGATTAGAATGCATAACGAAGTTAGATGCACCCACACAAAGAAGTTTGCCCCTCCCCCACCACCCATGAAGTTAGCACCTCTCCCAACATTTGAAGGGTTAGTACCCCCCAACATGTAGGTTTTGTTGTGCCCCTGAACACAAGCACACACATCATTCATCATTCACCATGCACAACCAGCAACCCATACATTTAAGTGTGTACCCTTTCACCATACAGTCACACCTAGGTAGTCACCCATACATTTAAGTATGCTCCCTTTCACCATACAGGCACACCTAGGCAGCCACCCATACATTTAAGTATGCACCCTTTCACCATACAGGCACACACACACACCCAGGCAGCCATCCATACATGTAAGTGTGCACCCTTTCACCATACACTCACACAGGCACCCACCCATACATTTAAGTGTGCACCCTTTCACCATACACTCAACACGCACACCCAGCCACCCATAGATTTAATTGTGCACCCTTTCACCATACACTAACATACTAAGCCACCTATACATTTAAGTGTGCATGCTTTCACCATACAATCACACAGGCAGCCACCTTTACATTTAAGTGTGCACCATTTCACCATATACTCGACACGCTCACACAGCCACCCATGCATGCAATTGTGCACCCTTTCACCATACACTCACACAGACAGCCACCTATACATTTAAGTGTGCACCCTTTCACCATACAATCACACAGGCAGCCACCTTTACATTTAAGTGTGCACCATTTCACCATATACTCTACACGCTCACACAGCCACCCATACATGCAATTGTGCACCCTTTCACCATACACTCACACAGGCAGCCACCTATACATTTAAGTGTGCACCTTTTCACCACACACGCACACACAAACATGTCATGGGTTGAGGGAGCCCTATTACTTCAAAAATAAATGGTTTCTTTTTTAAGTCATTCCGACTTCATAAAGAAATTATTTCCGTTAAGGACCAGACCATAATGGATATCATTTCTTTAGGAAGGCAGAGTGACTTCAAAGAGAAAGTATTTCTTTTTGAAGTCATAGAGCTCCCTCCACCCCATGAGGCTTACATGTCATGGGGTGCGGGAGCCCTTGGACTTAAAAAATTAATAGTTTATTTTTGTAGTCACTCTGACTTCATAAATAAAATATTTCTTTTATGCTGTAACAGAAATAATTTCTTTGTGAAGGCACAGTGACTAAAAAAAATAAATAACACATAAAAGATTGTCTTAAAGACATTTTTTGTCAAAGTGGGCCCCCCTCCCAGGACATGTGGTGGCGGGGCCCCCTGCACTGCAGGGGCTGCAAGGGCTGTAGTTGCCCCAATTGTGCCAGTGACAAGCTCAGCCCTACACCACTGTCCTGGGACAGGCCCAGAAGGGAGAAAGCCCACCAAAGGGGCCCTGTGCTAGATGGGGCCTGGGGCAGGCCCTGAGAATGAAGGACACACCACTCTCCAGGGCAAATGCAGCAAGCATAACTGTACGGGGTGCATCGTCCCACCTGCCACGGCACACAGTTCTGAGGGGCTCATGCAGCGTGGTCCATTGGGGGACCTGGGGAGCACAGCTTCACCGGACCAAGGTGCAGCAGAAGTATATCATGCATCTGGACCACAGGTTCACTGGCAATGGCAGAGGCACCAATGCCAGAGGGGTTATAATCACCACCCCTAGTCCCCCTAATTTCCAACACAGAGCCTGAGCCCAAAGTGTGTTGTGCAGCCCGTGGGCAGGTCGTTCCATAACTACCTGGTGCCAGAGTTAGACGTGCAAGGGAATCCAGCAACCCTGGGACAAAGTAGGGCATACTTCCTGGAGAGGGTGGACCTGTTTTTCGAAGTGGCCAAAGTGACAGAGGATACCAAAATGAACACACTTCTGCAGTTTTATGCTGGGAGCGAGATTCACATGTTATGCAGGGTGCTGCCCCCAGAAAATGGGTCCTATTGAGATGGCGGAAGTGCACTGCCTAACTACTTATCACCAATGGTTAACATTAATTATTAAACGTTTCAGCTCCGGCAGCATGCCCCGGTGCCCAATGAGTCCTTTGACACATTCCACACCAGGCCGCAACAGTTAGCAGTGAGGTGCACATTTGTCGATGAAGAGGGAGACTTGAGAGGACATGTAGTTCAGAAGTGCTAATCCAACAAGCTGTGCACCCAGATCCTGAAAGATCCAGGAATTCTCCTGGCGAGGATCCTAGAACGAGGGAGAGATCAAGAGCTTAATGAGTTGCGATAAACCCAGATGGAGGTGGCCATGAAGGGGATGCAAGTGGAGGAGGTGCACGCTATCTGACCCCAGAGCAAGAAGGCTGTTTTAGTGAAAGGGGTCGGTAGTGGAGCCATGCTAAAGAGGGGCAAGGAAGAGGCACCCCAGAGAATGCAAGTTTTCTGGAGGCGCGTTGCTGCATATAGGGAGGGCTGTGTCCGGCAGTAGTACGGCAATGTGGCAGGTGCCACAAGGCAGGACACTATGCACATTTCTGCAAGGCCTCCTGGACGTCAATCACTGTGACCAATGCACCTGAGCCATGGAGAAACAGGCAGGCCGATGTAGCCATCCACATGGCAGTCATCATGGAGGTTGATGGCTGGCCTGGGGAGGACAGAGGAAGGGAGCTCAGGAATGAGGCCGAAGTTGTGGCCCTAGTCAAGTATGATGATGAGGAGGTGCTCTTCCTGATGGAGAATTTGCAAGAACCACTGCTAATTGATGTAGCTGCGGCCACACAGAAAAGGCCGAAGAAGAAGGTGAAGAAGGCCCTCAACCACCAGCGCAAGAATGCAAATTGACAAGGCTAGCAGCAAAAATGAACTATGGAGCTAGCTCTTGTTGTGTTGTTAAACATTGTGTCAAATGTTTTGTGTTCTTACACTTTATATGGGATGCTGTGACCAAGGCGCATCACCACCAGGATGCATGCAGTCACGGGTTGATGCTGCAGTGATCACAGAATTTAATCTCCAGGGACGGATGTGATCATGTGTAAATTGTTAATAAAGGCGACAAGCAGCTTTCCGCTCACCAGTTTGCTTCACTCACTGGTTGACTCCAGAGAGTAGTTATTGTGTGTGCATTAGAGTTGGGCGCAGCCTCCCCGGAGCCCTTAACACTATGCATGCAAAATAGTACTCAATATCCTCAAGTGATGCAATTAAGATTTTGGTAGAATAGTTTTTTATTTGTTTATTTGTATACAGTTTAAAAAAACTTTACAAAAGCAAAAACAATAACACATTTACAATGACAATTATCTGATATACATTTAAAACACTCATACAACTAGCAATGAGAAAAGAAAACCCAACCCGCAACAAATAAAATTCAAACATAATTAATTTCATACATTTAAGTCTCACAAGTAGACCAAGAAAAAGATATAAAAACCCTCAACAGCCACATTTAAAACTAATGCAAACATTTTTCAATACATTAAGTATTTATATATTCTCTTTCAAGTAAACCCAGTGTTTAAGTTAAAAAAACTTTAATCATAAAAACCATAATTGAAATGTAATGATTATATACATTTGTGTGTTTTTTACTCAAAAAGTGTCCACAACATATGCCTTTAGTTTACAAAAGTCCACAAATATTTATTTTAAATGCAGTTAGTCTTATTTTAGGGTCATTCTGTTCCCATGTATAATTTGATACCAAAGTAATACCAAAGTAAATCTCTATTCACAAAATGTATAGTTTCAACTAATTGAGAAAAATAAAGAATCCTTTGAGGCAGGAGAATCGGACACACGAGTAGCACGTGCTGAAGAGTTTCTTCTTGGTCGTCCAATGTACAGAATTTACACCAGTTATCCTTACAACTTTCTTTGTTTCTAAATTTAAGAATCTCATTAGTCAAAAGCACATTCATTCTGAAACTTGATTTTTCTATAATTTTACTCGGATATTTCTTTAAATATTCTTCCATTACTGGTTCAAACTTTCAGAAAGAAACCATCTGATTGTAAATTCTAGAATCATTAAAACTTGTTTTGTTCATGTTCCAATGAAAACTTTTAGCAATTTTTTTAAAAACTTTATTGGGGTTATTTAATGATGTAGATAATGTTAATCTTAACAAGGTTAACAACGATCCTACTTCAGTTTTTAGGATTTTCATAAAAATACCATCTTTATTGGCCCCTGCTATTGCATAGAAATCATTTTGATTGGAAGTTAAACATTTCCTCAATAATGAGGCTCTTTTCCATAAAACAAGAGACTTGAACGATTTCAATCCCAGTTCATATCTTATGTTTTCCATCTGGACACATTTGGGTAAAAAAATAAAACCCCTTTCCAAATAATACTTTCTGCGATTTTTAGATAGCCAATATATTCAAAGGCACTAAACTCAAGGCCATACATTAATCTAGGGATAACTTTAATTCTATAGAATTATATAACGGGGATCATGGAATATTTGCTGTACTTTCTTTCTACTATTCGCATCTGGTGTAGTGCAGATTCGGCTTTAGTTCTTAGAGATTCTTAGCCGTCAACTATGAGCATGAGCCGGTAGAGGAATAACCCGAAAAGCACGTGCTAGTCTTTAGTTTCACTCGTTCTTCTTCACAAAGCCATGTAAAGTGGTCTTGTGATTTGTTCCTTGTACCAAGACGTGGAATAACCATCTTGGAGGGGTTAATCTTAACTTTATGATATCTGATATATAAACAAAAGGCCTCAATCAATCTTTACATTAGTCCATTATTAAAATATCATCTGCATATGATATCCACCCCAAGAAAATGTCACCAAACTTAGGAGAAACCAGACCCTTTTCTTTGAGCACTAAGCCTGCCATTGTCGCGTAGAGATTAAAAAGGGTCAGAGCCAACATACATCCTTGTCTCAAGCCGTTAAGTTTATCAATGTGTTTGGATAGAAGACCCTCAGTATTTAAGCAAACTTGCATTTTCGTATTCGAAAACAGGGAAATAAGAATATCTAATAAATCCCTAGGCATACCCAGATTTCCCAAAATTCGCCACAGGGTACCTATTCACCAAATCAAACGCCATACTCAAATCAATTGATGCTACAAATACTGGACGCACATCTTTTTTCATAGCGTCCTTCTATAGGGCACTAATAATCAGTCCACCACAGTCTGCGCCTATTCCTTTTCTGAAGCTGATCTGGTTGACATTCAATATATTGTTGTCAGAAATCCACTTCTGCATATTTAACAGCACAAGAGACGCAAACATTTTTGAGTCAGCATCACTGATTGTGATAGGTCTATAGCTAGTAGGACAAATATGAAGACCCTTTTTGTAAATTGGGATAACAATAGATATTCCCCAAGAAACAGGAATGGTCATTGTTTTGATAATATCTCTGAATAAAATATACAAGATTCATGTCCAGAGTAGGATGTTCTTTTTAAACATAAAATTAGAGAGGTTATTAGGGCCTGCACATCGGGAGTTTATAGAAAGATTAATGAGACAAGCAATTGTCACCAAGCTATTATCCAATGACCATACTATGGGTTCATCCCTACTTATCGCTGAACCTTTCCCATGACCTTTGTAAATATTACCAAAATGTTCCAACCAAACTTGTTCAATAATAGGATTTATCATTCTAGCCTGTTGTGAAGCTTCAAGATTGTTCAAGTTCTCCCAAAAGGAAGAGGAGTTGTTATGTTTTATAGCATACAATAGTCTTTCACTATCCTTATGGTAGAGCACTTCCCTCTACCATGTGAGCCAATTTGTATAGGCGTGTTTAAGCACTTACATTTCCGATATTCTTTTCATAGGGTCCACCACATTCTCTTTGAGAAGTTTTATTTATTTTCTCAGCAGGACTTTTGGATTGTGAATCGTAATATCTTTACTATGCAGATGGTTATGCCTTGTGTTAGAGGGAAATACTTTCGTATCATTACATTTCAACATAGTCAATTTAAAATACAGGGAAAAATGAATGACAGAATATCGAATGATTTTGAATTTGAGTTTCATCGATTCAAAATCTGATGATACGATTAATGTAAAAGCATCAATTTTATTTTTAGTCCACTTGACCATATTACCACTGGCATTAACTATTAGATTCTCCCCACAAAAGTCATGATCATCTCAACCACGCTGCAATTGAAAATAAATTTGGAGCATGAAGTGGTCTCTGTGAGAGGTCTTTTTCAGGTTGAATTCAGACATTCTCTTACTTAGTTGGCAAGAAATAAACATATAATCAATGGTTGAAGAACTCCCTCTGGCCTTCCAAGCTGGATGTATATTTTCAATGAGTTCTAGACCCCAAAGATTTGTAAAGGACTGCCATAGGGCTCCACGTAATTTAGAATTCCTTTTCTTGGATGTGTGTGAGGCATACTCTGACCTCAGTTGGTTTATTGCCACATTCTCAATGTTACAATCAGTATTTAAATCACCTGCAATAACAATTTGACCTACATTGTGGATTCAAACAATGGTCGATAACATCCCCCAAAAGAGAAAGATCTTTATCTAACTGCATATCAGAGTATTCCATGGGGTTCCAATATACGTTAACAATAAGTAGATGGAGTGCATCCATCTGTTCGTTTATCTACAAAGTACCAATAAGCATACATCCCGCTATACTATTTATACTCTTTCTCAGTATTGATCGTCCAAGGCGATATGCTAACAAAAGTCCTCCTTTAGGTCTGCCCACCACACCTCTAGTAGCATGAATACTGATAGTATCAAAGCCCTCCCATATTAGGTCTTCACTTGCCCATGTCTCTTGTAAAAGAATAAAGTAAAATCTTGATAATTCTTCAATTAGGGTTGTACAATTTACTAGATGGGAATGCTTTGGGAATTCCAGCTACACACCTTGAGATTATCTGTCACCCTAAAGTGGTTTATACAAGGCTTTAAGCTGAGTAACTGAGTCCTCTAAGGAGAGAGCTAGCCATCTCTAGTCTTGAGTATCTAAAATACTTATAGAATCTACAGCAGTGATAGCAGATTGTTTTTTTTTATGATCACTTTGGACAGAATTGTTTTGATATCATTGTGGGTGTTGATGGTATGTAATTGGTCATATTAAAACCTCTTCGCTGCAGAATATCTACTTCTTTAAGAAGCAAAGCCCTAACCAAGGGAGATGGTATCACCAATTGTATGTAGTCGTATCCAAGATTCTGTATGAAATCAACCAGCAATATATCTGCAGATGTTATGAGGCTTAGTTCGGGAATCTCTGCTAGCAACGACAGAATGTATGGGCAGCTGAGAGACAGACGTCCACCTTCATCCAATATGTAACTAATTAGACTGGGGTATTCTGCAAGTGCCGGATTACACAAGTCCGATTCCCGATTGGACTTTGTTTGGTTATCAGATAGTTGCAAATTAGACATATTACATTTTGTATTGTTCTCGACAGTACTTACACTACTAAGGGTCTTACTAGTACCCGCATTGAATTCTTGTATTATATTCACTATTAATCGTTTCATTGCACCTTCATCCAGGATTATGCCATTTATAACATTGGTCCCGTTTGAATGGGTCTGTATGGGAGAGGTGTCCACCTATTTGATTGAGTTCCTTATTTGAAGGCGTCAATAATGCTGTTTGTCCCTTATGCACTTTGGATTGTAGCAGATTTGTGCATTCCGATTCCTTTGATGCTGGCCTCATTCCACCTTTAATAATAGAAGGTTCAATGCTGTAAGTGCTATGACTTCAGGTGTGCTGACTGTGGGCCTCAAAGAGTTAACATTATCCATGACCAGGTCAAAAGGCCTAGAATTAGTATTTGCAGAGAGTGGTGTAACCGTCCTAGAAAGTGCAGTAGGATTTTTAAAAATTTCGAAAATATCGTTGATCCCATATTCAAGTGTTTTACGCTGTTTCTCCAAACTTGGAGCATCTTTTTTATTTTTCAAAACGTCTGATAGATGGTTGCCCACTCTTGATAATCACTCTGATTATACTGATCCATACACATCAGTTTCGATTTGCTTGAATCCATGCACATTTCTTTTGTTGGCAAATCATTGGTCGAACACATGGTATACTGTTTGTGTGTAATTTCCTTGTGCGATTCTTCATCAATCATGTGTTTAAAACCCTTATCTCTAAGGAATTTGCGCAAGGACTTGCTCTGAGCTCTTTGCTCGCATGTTTAAAAAAAAATAAAAAAAATGTTCTTGTTTTTTTTTTAATATGACTTTAAATAGGGTATCATTCCTGGGAGGAGCAGTCTCTGACATCGATGTCTCCGAGTGACTCTCAAGAGTGGGCACAGATTCAATATCATTGGCAGAGCCAACAATTGGATGAATACTACTGATTTCACCAGCAGGCAACGAGCTGGTGAAGTCTATAACAGCACTCCTTGCCCTGGGATAACACAGCTTATAGTATCAGAATCTTTTGTTACGCTCATTGAATTGAGTTTACCAAGATCCTTTACCAATAGTGACATACAGCCTTCCATATCTTCGTTCAATTTGTTAGGTAAGAGACATATAATTCTAAAAATTCTATGTAGCACTCCAATCTGTTTGCAAATTTATTGAATCGTTAGGCCATTTTGCATACCCAACAGAGATGTTCAATCTGAGTAATAATTATTTGTACACAAATCAGCTTCTCCTCTATCAGTATGGGTGGATAAACCTAATAGAGGATCCTCTTCTTGGAAGATTACAGGAGTATCTATAAAAGATGTAGACACAGTGGTAGTAAAATCATTACTTGGGGCCTTATTCATACTATTACCAACAAGTTCACAATGAAGATTGCAAACATTCTTCATTGTCTGACTCTATCACTGACATGCTGTTTTAAAAAGAAAATGTATTTGAGCAGGCTAAGGCACAAACCAACAGTTCTTCTTCAGCACTACCCGTGACCGGTAGCGGAGTGGCCGCAGCTTTGGCCAAACTAGCTCTACGTGTGGTCATAGTTACAAATAGCTCAAGGGATGTGCCTATATAAAATTAAGCACCAATTATTTTCTTCAATAATACCCCTGGTTTCTGTCACACACTCACAAAATCAAACACTGCAAAATCCCGAAGAGAGAGCTCTTGTTCAACCAGATGCAAATTGTAAACCTGTCTTTTAGAGCCCAAGTGTGTTTATCTAAAACAGGTTACAATCTCCCCACTAAAAGACTACAATGGTAGTATACGTTGACCATTAATCTGTTTGCTGAAATACCCATGCATATGGATTAAGACCGGCACAAACAGTCAAAGATCACCAGTGCATTACAAATTCCAAGAAGCCAGTAATACACATTTACTTATTTTACTAGCCGGATCCTCGGAGCAAAATCTCTCTGGCACACTGATCCACTGCACACGCCAAGCATCCAAAGAGCACTTGCAGGCACTTAGTGGGTATGCGTGCGGGTGCGCATGCCCGTGCTGTAAAGTAGGCTGGCGTGTTTGGGGTGGGTGGGGGAGGGTGGGGGAGGGAGTCACAATCACGCTAAGAAGAAACAGGAAAAGAAATCAGGTACGATAACACTGCTATGGAAAAGAGCCCCAGCGTGAGTCCCAGTGCGTGTCCCAATACTTGTAAGAGAGTTCAAGTCCTTGAAAGGAATTACTTGTGGTAGGTGATGAAAAATGACTCAGAGTTGCGGCGCCGTAGGGAGGATTCTTCCTCTTGGCGACGCAGCTCCTTGCACATGATAATGGACAGTAGCACAGCGTAGACCTTCACAGCCAAACAGAACTTGCAGGCACTTCCGGGGTGCGGGTGCACGTGCCCATGCTATCATTCCGATAGAGTGCTGGAGGGGTTTCTTAGCATCCCCTTTGTCTAAACACTCATGTAACAGTCAAATGTTACCCTTTCCTCTTGAAATGGCTGGTGGCAGTGGTTTTAGAACAAACTACCATGATTTTTCCTGACCGCGAGCACCAGTATCTAAAAATTGGGTCAGTCATGTTTTCCAATATGGTGTCCATGACCCCTCTGTAAAAAGCAGACTCTGGTCATCTTTTTTTGCCGTTTCTTTTAGGAAAAGTCCTTCTTGTGTTTAACTCTGTGTGCCAAACCAGGTTTGGTCCCTTTGTTCGATTTCCTTTGGCGGGCTTCAGTGCTGAAGCCCTCCTCTGGCGCCTGAGTGTCTGGGGTGGACAGGATGTGAGGGAGGTGCCCGGAACTCCATGTACTTAGTCTCCTAAGAGACCTGAATGCACTCTGGCGTGATTGGCTGGCTGACTGTACGGCAAGGACAGCCACCCTGCTGGATGAGTGGCAGATAGGCTGGAATGAATGGGAGAAAACTGTTTAAAGAGCGCTCTCTCGGGACTTGGAAGCCAGAGTCGACCACTGGAACGAAAGAACCGAAGATGAGCTGAAGGAAGATGACTGCTGCAATGCATGGACCATTGGTTTGCCCGGTGAAGCCCTGATGCAGGTCCGAATTGCCTGAAACTCCATCGACAGAGAAGCTCCTTCAAGGACGGCTTCTTCCCTTGAGTTGGTGGGAACAACCAACTCGTAAGCCGCCTGGACACCGTCTACATACTGGTCGAATTTTCTTCAGAATGCTGTTGAAAACTGGATAGCCAGTGAGAAGGATACCAGTTTGTGGGCTTTAAGGCACTCAAACCTTAAACCGGCGCTTAGCCAAGCTTGTGGCCTCTTCCCTGGGCAGTTAGCCCATTGTATAGCCTTTTCACTATATCTCACTTGGCTATCTTTCTTTGTGTATTTATATTTCCATACAGAAAACAACAGATTGGTCTGCAATTACACTGTCGGGCACGCCAGGATATTCTTGCTAGTCGAGTTACTATTGCTTTCACTTCCCCCTTTTCCTTCATCTTAAGAGGTAAGCCATTTCATGGTACATGGCTTCTTACCCTCTTCCACTATTTAACATATGATGTACACATCCATATGTGTATACAATCCTAGGTACACCCATTCTCTTTCAGTTTGCAAATACCGTGCAATTTAGTGAATGTTTGCTATTTCATTACGAATGTAGGGATTCAGCACTCGGATGTCAGAGCCACATTTCCTACTTTCTTCTTTAGGAGTGAGGCACTCAGGAGTTTAGCATTCTCTTGCACCGGCTGGTGTGAAGATCTGGAACATACGAGCTCACCATTTTTTAGTGAAGACACACACTTCACCTACTCTACATTTAAGGTATGCTGCCTAAAAATTGTTTGTAATTATTAAATGGAGTGTGATATTATTTAAAGGCAGCCTCAGCTGGAATTTTTTCATCCTGGTACATGCATCGCACTGGCTACAGTAGAGCCCTCCATTCTCAGGGTGACCTGGATTACTATTTTAGAACATTTCTGAACTGTACTTAGCATGGTATATCATTGCATGGAAGATTCATTTTTGATTGTCATGTTAAGTTCAACACACCTATGCAGAGGCATTGTGTCTATTGAAACAGTCTTTATTTTTACTTATGTTTTTCAGTTTAACCTACTTGGCTCAAGAAGAAGGGATGTGTATCCCGAAACGCGTCAGACATTACTGAATTGTATACATGGATTACCATTGCTTATTTACTTCACTTTATTTTGTTGACAGCTAGTTTGGCTTTTTCACTTTAAAATCTCAATGGTGAACTAATTGTGCCTACAATTAAAACCTCCTTTGGGTTTTTTTTACAAAACAATTGAATGATTAGCTTCATTACTCATTTAGCATGTATATTTTTGCATAATCACAGCCAACATACCAAACTTTGATGAACCATCTTTTGATGGACTTATGACAGAGTGCAGGGGAGGGGAGGGCTCCTACCTTTGGATCCTCGTTTTTCTTTCTACATATATGTTGCAGTGATCCTGTGCCAGGGTCACGTTTCCTCCCCCACACCTTAAAATAATATCTAGTATACCACACACTATTAAAGAAATTTACTTGTGAGTGTAGAAAATGAAGGAGTGCTTCTACTGATCCGCCCCTCTTCCCTGGGCAGTGCAGGAACCTCCCAATGTCCTCCTTCTTGTCCCCACGACTGAAGCCCAGGAACAGCGAGATCTGCAGTACTGCCAGGAACAATTGCCTCAGCTACAGCTTTTTTTTATACTCAAGGTACTGTGCAAACACAGTGTGGAAATCCTTTCTGCCGCAGTGAAAGTTTGTGGAACTTTCCCAACTTTGGGGCCTTGTTCGCTCCTAAACTGTTATATAACTCTTTTTCTGGCAAACTACTTCCTCCAACATTGGAAATGACTTAACCATTTACTACAGGAACTGTGCTATTCTATCCAAAACTCTGAACCATTGACGTTGGCCAAAGGCCTTTTGAATTGAATTGCTGGTTGTAGTGAACTGAAACTATTTGCCCTGCCTATAAAAGTAATGGTGCTTTACATTATTTTAACCTTATCTTTTTACCCCTTTTGAAAGTAACGGAAGTGCCATTTTGCTCCCACTTCAGTGGAGATGAACTTGTTCAGAAACATATTGGTTGTGTACTGTAGTATATTAGTGTGTAATATTGAGCTGCTTTCTTACTAGTGGAATGTTTTCCAAATGGCGGTGTAAATAAATGTATATTCTTTTACCAAGAAACCTTGAATAGTGTTTGTTTGAACTACTGCGATTGAGGGTCCTTTGTGTAACATCTTGTACTGCTCACATTACTCTTGAGATACGTCTGGCTAGTTAGCCACTGCTACCACATAGTTCTGTAATACAGGCTTGAGCCAAAGGTGAGATTGGGCTTACACCTGTAGTCTTAATTGTGTGTAGTGGTCCCAAAGGGTACTGCATGTAATTCTGCCTAACATGGATGACCATTATGATTTTTCGCACAATCCCCATCCCATCCCAACAGAACCCCCCCACACATCCCCTCTCCCTCCCGCCCCCAGCCCCAAACCACAAAATCAGCTTCTCGGACCAGAATTACCTCCACGTCCCTTTTCCTTGTCCTAGTGCTTACATATGAGGCTCCTTGCCTCAAAGGTAAGTAGTGGGATGAGGAAGAGTGGGACTAGTAGTAATGAAGATTACAGTTAACTAAGCCAGGCATTACCTCCATGTCCCTCTACTTCATCCCAGTACTTGTGTATGGGTCATGGCGTCTCATAAACAACTACTGGGACAAGGAAGAATAGGAAGAATATGAGTAATGAAGATTACCAATAAGTAACCAAAGGATTAAAGTGGCACAACACCATTGAGTTGACTGTGCTTCAGCCCTTCTTCCCCAACCCCCTCCTGACATTTTGGACTATGTTGACTCAGCCTGGCTGACCTACATAGCCGTTGCCAGACAGAACAGGACGAAAAAGGCCCGGCAATTACTAACGTAAAGCCTTTCACTGTTAGTATCTGCATTAAATGCAAAATTCTTTAGGTAATTGAAAGCTTGATGGGTGTTTAGTACTTGCATGCCAGGGAAGTGATTAGAAGGGTAGAGAGGGGACATGAGACCGCTTATTCACACAGCATTGCATAAGTGGATGCTTTCAGGCTTAAATGAGAGAGCTAGCTGCTTTTAAAATTGAAGCCACACTAGAATAGTCTGATTAGAATGCATAACGAAGTTAGATGCACCCACACAAAGAAGTTTGCCCCTCCCCCACCACCCATGAAGTTAGCACCTCTCCCAACATTTGAAGGGTTAGTACCCCCCAACATGTAGGTTTTGTTGTGCCCCTGAACACAAGCACACACATCATTCATCATTCACCATGCACAACCAGCAACCCATACATTTAAGTGTGTACCCTTTCACCATACAGTCACACCTAGGTAGTCACCCATACATTTAAGTATGCTCCCTTTCACCATACAGGCACACCTAGGCAGCCACCCATACATTTAAGTATGCACCCTTTCACCATACACTCACACAGGCACCCACCCATACATTTAAGTGTGCACCCTTTCACCATACACTCAACACGCACACCCAGCCACCCATAGATTTAATTGTGCACCCTTTCACCATACACTAACATACTAAGCCACCTTTACATTTAAGTGTGCATGATTTCACCATACAATCACACAGGCAGCCACCTTTACATTTAAGTGTGCACCATTTCACCATATACTCGACACGCTCACACAGCCACCCATGCATGCAATTGTGCACCCTTTCACCATACACTCACACAGACAGCCACCTATACATTTAAGTGTGCACCCTTTCACCATACAATCACACAGGCAGTCACCTTTACATTTAAGTGTGCACCATTTCACCATATACTCTACACGCTCACACAGCCACCCATACATGCAATTGTGCACCCTTTCACCATACACTCACACAGGCAGCCACCTATACATTTAAGTGTGCACCCTTTCACCATACACGGACACACAAACATGTCATGGGTTGAGGGAGCCCTATTACTTCAAAAATAAATGGTTTCTTTTTTAAGTCATTCCGACTTCATAAAGAAATTATTTCCGTTAAGGACCAGACCATAATGGATATAATTTCTTTAGGAAGGCAGAGTGACTTCAAAGAGAAAGTATTTCTTTTTGAAGTCATAGAGCTCCCCCCACCCCATGAGATGGAGGCCTCCAGCCTAGAGGCTTACATGTCATGGGGTGCGGGAGCCCTTGGACTTAAAAAATTAATAGTTTATTTTTGTAGTCACTCTGACTTCATAAATAAAATATTTCTTTTATGCTGTAACAGAAATAATTTCTTTGTGAAGGCACAGTGACTAAAAAAAATAAATAATACATAAAAGATTGTCTTAAAGACATTTTTTGTCAAAGTGGGCCCCCCTCCCAGGACATGTGTTGGTGGGGCCCCCCGCACTGCCGGGGCTGCAAGGGCTCTGGTTGCCCCAATTGTGCCAGTGACAAGCTCAGCCCTACACCACTGTCCTGGGACAGGCCCAGAAGGGAGAAAGCCCACCAAAGGGGCCCTGTGCTAGATGGGGCCTGGTGCAGGCCCTGAGAATGAAGGACACACCACTCTCCATGGCAAATGCAGCAAGCATAACTGTATGGGGTGCATCGTCCCACCTGCCATGGCACACAGTTCTGAGGGGCTCATGCAGCGTCGTCCATTGGGGGCCCTGGAGAGCACAGCTTCACCGGACCAAGGTGCAGCAGAAGTATATCATGCATCTGGACCACAGGTTCACTGGCAATGGCAGAGGCACCAATGCCAGAGGGGTTATACTCACCACCCCTAGTCCCCCTAATTTCCAACACAGAGCCTGAGCCCAAAGTGTGTTGTGCAGCCCGTGGGCAGGTCGTTCCATAACTACCTGGTGCCAGAGTTAGACGTGCAAGGGAATCCAGCAACCATGGGACGAAGTAGGGCATACTGCCTGGAGAGGGTGGACCTGTTTTTCGAAGTGGCCAAAGTGACAGAGGATACCAAAATGAACACACTTCTGCAGTTTTATGCTGGGAGCTAGATTCACATGTTATGCAGGGTGCTGCCCCCAGGAAATGGGTCCTATTGAGATGGCGGAAGTGCACTGCCTAACTACTTATCACCAATGGTTAACATTAATTATGAAACGTTTCAGCTCCGGCAGCATGCCCCGGTGCCCAATGAGTCCTTTGACACATTCCACACCAGGCCGCAACAGTTAGCAGTGAGGTGCACATTTGTCGATGAAGAGGGAGACTTGAGAGGACATGTAGTTCAGAAGTGCTAATCCAACAAGCTGTGCACCCAGATCCTGAAAGATCCAGGAATTCTCCTGGCGAGGATCCTAGAACGAGGGAGAGATCAAGAGCTTAATGAGTTGCGATAAACCCAGATGGAGGTGGCCATGAAGGGGATGCAAGTGGAGGAGGTGCACGTTATCTGACCCCAGAGCAAGAAGGCTGTTTTAGTGAAAGGGGCCGGTAGTGGAGCCATGCTAAAGAGGGGCAAGGAAGAGGCACCCCAGAGAATGCAAGTTTTCTGGAGGCGCGTTGCTGCATGTAGGGAGGGCTGTGTCCGGCAGTAGTACGGCAATGTGGCAGGTGCCACAAGGCAGGACACTATGCACATTTCTGCAAGGCCTCCTGGACGTCAATCACTGTGACCAATGCACCTGAGCCATGGAGAAACAGGCAGGCAGATGTAGCCATCCACATGGCAGTCATCACAGAGGTTGATGGCTGGCCTGGGGAGGACAGAGGAAGGGAGCTCAGGAATGAGGCCGAAGTTGTGGCCCTAGTCAAGTATGATGATGAGGAGGTGCTCTTCCTGATGGAGAATTTGCAAGAACCACTGCTAATTGATGTAGCTGCGGCCACACGGAAAAGGCCAAAGAAGAAGGTGAAGAAGGCCCTCAACCACCAGCGCAAGAATGCAAATTGACAAGGCTAGCAGCAAAATGAACTATGGAGCTAGCTCTTGTTGTGGTGTTAAACGTTGTGTCAAATGTTTTGTGTTCTTACACTTTACATGGGATGCTGTTACCAAGGCGCATCACCACCAGGATGCATGCAGTCACGGGTTGATGCTGCAGTGATCACAGAATTTAATCTCCAGGGACGGAAGTGATCATGTGTAAATTGTTAATAAAGGCGACAAGCAGCTTTCCGCTCACCAGTTTGCTTCACTCACTGGTTGACTCCAGAGAGTAGTTTTTGTGTGTGCATTAGAGTTGGGCGCAGCCTCCCCGGAGCCCTTAACACTATGCATGCAAAATAGTACTCAATATCCTCAAGTGATGCAATTAAGATTTTGGTAGAATAGTTTTTTATTTGTTTATTTGTATACAGTTTAAAAAAAACTTTACAAAAGCAAAAACAATAACACATTTACAATGACAATTATCTGATATACATTTAAAACACTCATACAACTAGCAATGACAAAACAAAACCCAACCCGCAACAAATAAAATTCAAACATAATTAATTTCATACATTTAAGTCTTACAAGTAGACCAAGAAAAAGATATAAAAACCCTCAACAGCCACATTTAAAACGAATGCAAACATTTTTCAATACATTAAGTATTTATATATTCTCTTTCAAGTAAACCCAGTGTTTAAGTTAAAAAAACTTTAATCATAAAAACCATAATTGAAATGTAATGATTATATACATTTGTGTGTTTTTTACTCAAAAGGTGTCCACAACATATGCCTTTAGTTTACAAAAGTCCACAAATATTTTTTTTAAATACAGTTAGTCTTATTTTAGGGTCATTCTGTTCCCATGTAAAATTTGATACCAAAGTAAATCTCTATTCACAAAATGTATAGTTTCAACTAATTGAGAAAAATAAAGAATCCTTTGAGGCAGGAGAATCGGACACACGAGTAGCAAGTGCTGAAGAGTTTCTTCTTGGTCATCCAATTTACAGAATTTACACCAGTTATCCTTACAACTTTCTTTGTTTCTAAATTTAAGAATCTCATTAGCCAAAAGCACATTCATTCTGAATCTTATATCTTTATTTTTCTATAATTTTACTCGGATATTTCTTTAAATATTCTTCCATTACTGGTTCAAACTTTCAGAAAGAAACCATCTGATTGTAAATTCTAGAATCATTAAAACTTGTTTTGTTCATGTTCCAATGAAAACTTTTAGCAATTTTTTTAAAAACTTTATTGGGGTTATTTAATGATGTAGATAATGTTAATCCTAACAAGGTTAACAACGATCCTACTTCAGTTTTTAGGATTTTCATAAAAATACCATCTTTATTGGCCCTGCTATTGCATAGAAATCATTTTGATTGGAAGTTAAACATTTCCTCAATAATGAGGCTCTTTTCCATAAAACAAGAGACTTTAACGATTTCAATCCCAGTTCATATCTTATGTTTTCCATCTGGACACATTTGGGTAAAAAAATAAAACCCCTTTCCAAATAATACTTTCCGCGATTTTTAGATAGCCAATGAATTCAAAGGCACTAAACTCAAGGACATACATTAATCTAGGGATAACTTTAATTCTATAGAATTATATAACGGGGATCATGGAATATTTGCTGTACTTTCTTTCTACTATTCGAATCTGGCGTAGTGCAGATTCGGCTTTAGTTCTTAGAGAATTCTTAGCCGTCAACTATGAGCATGAGCCGGTAGAGGAATAACCCGAAAAGCACGTGCTAGTCTTTAGTTTCACTCGTTCTTCTTCACAAAGCCATGTAAAGTGGTCTTGTGATTTGTTCCTTGTACCAAGACGTGGAATGACCGTCTTGGAGGGGTTAATCTTAACTTTATGATATCTGATATATAAACAAAAGGCCTCAATCAATCTTTACATTAGTCCATTATTAAAATATCATCTGCATATGATATCCACCCCAAGACAATGTCACCAAACTTAGGAGAAACCAGACCCTTTTCTTTGAGCACTAAGCCTGCCATTGTCGCATAGAGATTAAAAAGGGTCAGAGCCAACATACATCCTTGTCTCAAGCCGTTAAGTTTATCAATGTGTTTGGATAGAAGACCCTCAGTATTTAAGCAAACTTGCATTTTCGTATTCGAAAACAGGGAAATAAGAATATCTAATAAATCACTAGGCATACCCAGATTTGCCAAAATTCGCCACAGGGTACCTATTCACCAAATCAAAGGCCATACTCAAATCAATTGATGCTACAAATACTGGAGGCACATCTTTTTTCATAGCGTCCTTCTGTAGGGCACTAATAATCAGTCCACCACAGTCTGCGCCTATTCCTTTTCTGAAGCTGATCTGGTTGACATTCAATATATTGTTGTCAGCAATCCACTTCTGCATATTCAACAGCACAAGAGACGCAAACATTTTTGAGTCAGCATCACTGATTGTGAAAGGTCTATAGCTAGTAGGACAAATATGAAGACCCTTTTTGTAAATTGGGATAACAATAGATATTCCCCAAGAAACAGGAATGGTCATTGTTTTGATAATATCTCTGAATAAAATATACAAGATTCATGTCCAGAGTAGGATGTTCTTTTTAAACATAAAATTAGAGAGGTTATTAGGGCCTGCACATCGGGAGTTTATAGAAAGATTAATGAGACAAGCAATTGTCACCAAGGTATAATCCAATGACCATACTATGGGTTCATCCCTACTTATCGCTGAACCTTTCCCATGACCTTTGTAAATATTACCAAAATGTTCCAACCAAACTTGTTCAATAATAGGATTTATCATTCTAGCCTGTTGTGAAGCTTCAAGATTGTTCAAGTTCTCCCAAAAGGAAGAGGAGTTGTTATGTTTTATAGCATACAATAGTCTTTCACTATCCTTATGGTAGAGCACTTCCCTCTACCATATGAGCCAATTTGTATAGGCGTGTTTAAGCACTTACATTTCCGATATTCTTTTCATAGGGTCCACCACATTCTCTTTGAGAAGTTTTATTTATTTTCTCAGCAGGACTTTTGGATTGTAAATCGTAATATCTTTACTATGCAGATGGTTATGCCTTGTGTTAGAGGGAAATACTTTCGTATCATTACATTTCAACATAGTCAATTTAAAATACAGGGAAAAATGAATGACAGAATACCGAATGATTTTGAATTTGAGTTTCATCGATTCAAAATCTGATGATACGATTAATGTAAAAGCATCAATTTTATTTTTAGTCCACTTAACCATATTACCACTGGCATTAACTATTAGATTCTCCCCACAAAAGTCATGATCATCTCAATCACGCTGCAATTGAAAATAAATTTGGAGCATGAAGTGGTCTCTGTGAGAGGTCTTTTTCAGGTTGAATTCAGACATTTTCTTACTTAGTTGGCAAGAAATAAACATATAATCGATGGTTGAAGAACTCCCTCTGGCCTTCCAAGTTGGATGTATATTTTCAATGAGTTCTAGACCCCAAAGATTTGTAAAGGACTGCCATAGGGCTCCACGTAATTTAGAATTCCTTTTCTTGGATGTGTGTGAGGCATACTCTGACCTCAGTTGGTTTATTGCCACATTCTCAATGTTACAATCAGTATTTAAATCACCTGCAATAACGATTTGACCTCCATTGTGGATTCAAACAATGGTCGATAACATCCCCCAAAAGAGAAAGATCTTTATCTAACTGCATATCAGAGTATTCCATGGGGTTCCAATATACGTTATAGTAGATGGAGTGCATCCATCTGTTCGTTTATCTACAAAGTACCAATAAGCATACATCCCGCTATACTATTTATACTCTTTCTCAGTATTGATCATCCAAGGCGATATGCTAACAAAAGTCCTCCTTTAGGTCTGCCCACCACACCTCTAGTAGCATGAATACTGATAGTATCAAAGCCCTCCCATATTAGGTCTTCACTTGCCCATGTCTCTTGTAAAAGAATAAAGTAAAATCTTGATAATTCTTCAATTAGGGTTGTACAATTTACTAGATGGGAATGCTTCGGGAATTCCAGCTACACAGCTTGAGACTATCTGTCACCCTAAAGTGGTTTATACAAGGCTTTAAACTGAGTAACTGAGTCCTCTAAGGAGAGAGCTAGCCATCTCTAGTCTTGAGTATCTAAAATACTTATAGAATCTACAGCAGTGATAGCAGATTGTTTTTTTTTATGATCACTTTGGACAGAATTGTTTTGATATCATTGTGGGTGTTGATGGTATGTAATTGGTCATATTAAAACATCTTCGCTGCAGAATATCTACTTCTTTAAGAAGCAAAGCCCTAACCAAGAGATACGAGATGGTATCACCAATTGTATGTAGTCGTATCTAAGATTCTGTATGAAATCAACCAGCAATATATCTGCAGATGTTATGAGGCTTAGTTCGGGAATCTCTGCTAGCAACGACAGAATGTATGGGCAGCTGAGAGACAGACGTCCACCTTCATCCAATATGTAACTAATTAGACTGGGGTATTCTGCAAGTGCCGGATTACACAAGTCCGATTCCCGATTGGACTTTGTTTGGTTATCAGATAGTTGCAAATTAGACATATTAGATTTTGTATTGTTCTCGACAGTACTTACACTACTAAGGGTCTTACTAGTACCCGCATTGAATTCTTGTATTATATTCACTATTAATCGTTTCATTGCACTTTCATCCAGGATTATGCCATTTATAACATTGGTCCCGTTTGAACGGGTCTGTATGGGAGAGGTGTCCACCTATTTGATCGAGTTCCTTATTTGAAGGCGTCAATAATGCTGTTTGTCCCTTATGTACTTTGGATTGTAGCAGATTTGTGCATTCCGATTCCTTTGATGCTGGCCTCATTCCACCTTTAATAATAGAAGGGTTCAATGCCGTAAGTGCTATGACTTCAGGTGTGCTGACTGTGTGCCTCAAAGAGTTACAAGTTTTGGAGTTAACATTATCCATGACCAGGTCAAAAGGCCTAGAATTAGTATTTGCAGAGAGTGGTGTAAGCGTCCTAGAAAGTGCAGTAGGATTTTTAAAAATTTCGAAAATATCGTTGATCCCATATTCAAGTGTTTTACGCTGTTTCTCCAAACTTGGAACATCTTTTTTATTTTTCAAAACGTCTGATAGATGGTTGCCCACTCTTGATAATCACTCTGATTATACTGATCCATACACATCAGTTTCGATTTGCTTGAATCCATGCACATTTCTTTTGTTGGCAAATCATTGGTCGAACACATGGTATACTGTTTGTGTGTAATTTCCTTGTGCGATTCTTCATCAATCATGTGTTTAAAACCCTTATCTCTAAGGAATTTGCGCAAGGACTTGCTCTGAGCTCTTTGCTCGCATGTTTAAAAAAAAATAAAAAAAATGTTCTTGTTTTTTTTTTAATATGACTTTAAATAGGGTATCATTCCTGGTAGGAGCAGTCTCTGACATCGATGTCTCCGAGTGACTCTCAAGAGTGGGCACAGATTCAATATCATTGGCAGAGCCAACAATTGGATGAATACTACTGATTTCACCAGCAGGCAACGAGCTGGTGAAGTCTATAACAGCACTCCTTGCCCTGGGATAACACAGCTTATAGTATCAGAATCTTTTGTTACGCTCATTGAATTGAGTTTACCAAGATCCTTTACCAATAGTGACATACAGCCTTCCATATCTTCGTTCAATTTGTTAGGTAAGAGACATATCATTCTAAAAATTCTATGTAGCACTCCAATCTGTTTGCAAATTTGTTGAATCGTTAGGCCATTTTGCATACCCAACAGAGATGTTCAATCTGAGTAATAATTATTTGTACACAAATCAGCTTCTCCTCTATCAGTATGGGTGGATAAACCTAATAGAGGATCCTCTTCTTGGAAGATTACAGGAGTATCTATAAAAGATGTAGACACAGTGGTAGTAAAATCATTACTTGGGGCCTTATTCATACTATTACCAACAAGTTCACAATAAAGATTGCAAACATTCTTCATTGTCTGACTCTATCACTGACATGCTGTTTTAAAAAGAAAATGTATTTGAGCAGGCTAAGGCACAAACCAACAGTTCTTCTTCATCAATACCCGTGACCGGTAGCGGAGTGGCCGCAGCTTTGGCCAAACTAGCTCTACGTGTGGTCATAGTTACAAATAGCTCAAGGGATGTGCCTATATAAAATTAAGCACCAATTATTTTCTTCAATAATACCCCTGGTTTCTGTCACACACACAAAATCAAACACTGCAAAATCCCGAAGAGAGAGCTCTTGTTCAACCAGATGCAAATTGTAAACCTGTCTTTTAGAGCCCAAGTGTGTTTATCTAAAACAGGTTACAATCTCCCCACTAAAAGACTACAATGGTAGTATACGTTGACCATTAATCTGTTTGCTGAAATACCCATGCATATGGATTAAGACCGGCACAAACAGTCAAAGATCACCAGTGCATTACAAATTCCAAGAAGCCAGTAATACACATTTACTTATTTTACTAGCCGGATCCTGGGAGCAAAATCTCTCTGGCACACTGACCCACTGCACACGCCAAGCATCCAAAGAGCACTTGCAGGCACTTAGAGGGTATGCGTGCGGGTGCGCATGCCCGTGCTGTAAAGTAGGCTGGCGTGTTTGGGGTGGGTGGGGGAGGGTGGGGGAGGGTGTCACAATCACGCTAAGAAGAAACAGGAAAAGAAATCAGGTACGATAACACCGCTATGGAAAAGAGCCCCAGCGTGAGTCCCAGTGCGTGTCCCAATACTTGTAAGAGAGTTCAAGTCCTTGAAAGGAATTACTTGTGGTAGGTGATGAAAAATGACTCAGAGTTGCGGCGCCGTAGGGAGGATTCTTCCTCTTGGCGACGCAGCTCCTTGCACATGATAATGGACAGTAGCACAGCGTAGACCTTCACAGCCAAACAGAACTTGCAGGCACTTACGGGGTGCGGGTGCACGTGCCCATGCTGTTAGGTAGGCTGGCGTGTGTGGGTTGGGCAGGGGGAGGGTGTCACAATCATGCTAAGGAGAAACAAGAAAAGGAAGCCGGTAAGATAACGCTGCTATGGAAAAGCGTCACGGCGCAAATCCCAGCACCTGTCCCAATACTTGTAAGAGAGTTCAAGACTTTGAAAGGAATTACTTGTGGGAGTTGATGAAAAATGACTCAGCGTTGCGGCGCCGTAGGGAGGATACTTCCTCTCGGCGATGCAGCTCCTTGCACACGATAATGGACAGTAGCACAGCCTAGACCTTCACAGCCAAACAGCACTTGCAGGCACTTCTTGGGTGGTAGAATAGTTTTCCTTTTCCCTCTCAGTCGGCCACAGCGAGGCAGCAGTGGTTTCCACAAGCTTTCCCTTGCTTATCTAGTGATATAGTGGCTGAGCAGGCAAATACAATTCTTAAAATGACATTGAAGCGGTTTTAATACAGTGTAACGCATAGAGTGATCAACAAGCGGATGTTCATACATGGTTTTACAAAAATTGGCTCTATTTTCTGGAGGACAAGTAACTTTATTGCAGCTGTTAAGTAACCGTTATTAGAAAGAGTCTTTTAATGCTCTTCGATTGTGATGCTACCGGTCAGCACTACTTTGAATGTTGACTGTGCAGAAGATCAGATCGGTTAGGCCTCTTGTGCTAAATGTACTCCAATTGTGTAGGCCGTTATTTGCAACATGCAATAACTGTACTAAAGATTGGGGTTTCCCAGTCCTGGTTCTGGTAGCAATGACATAATGCTGCAAATCAAAATGTGACTGGCCCACAAGGGAAGATGCAGAACCTGAAACTGGTTGAACTCTGCTTGCTAGGGTACAGTGTAGCTCTCTAGCTTTGCTGTGTGTGCCAGTCTGGCAGGGATTCAAGTGGGATAGGGTTCTCCAGGATCAGCCACACCAGGGTCAACAAATCAACACACAAATACTCTTGCCCTCTAGATGTCACCATCACCCCATGCTTAGCATCACATCATAAGCATCATACATGTTCAGTTTGATTGTTTGTTTTGTACATCTCAGAAGGAAAAACAGTATAGAGAGAATACATTATGTGATTTTTGCAATAGGTTATTATATTGGTGTCTTGCCATTAGGTTGATTAAATAAAATGTATTAATACAGTAGTATCGTTCACAAGGTCTGTGATTAGAACCTGCAATGACCTATTTTTATTTAAAGTTCGGGTTCAAATGTCATGTCCGTTTGCAGCCTGACTGCTGATTAGTAAACTTGTATGCTACAACTTCATTTCTACTCACTTTCATTCCAGGTGTGACATTTCCATAGCTTCTTTCACGCCAGAATCTTTTAAAGGTTCCCTTGCTACTTTCATTTCTAGTCCATGGAAGACTGGTTCTTGATAATGATTTGATAATTCTTTGGTTTCAATACGGATGGGCTTCTTCTCAATTCGTTACCAGCACTCCGATCTTTCTAGTAGTACTGCCTCTGCATGAAAGGTCTGCTCAGTAATTAGCAGCAGGGTGTCTTAATATTTGCAATAAGTGGGCCTCATTACGACTTTTGCGTAATGGGTTAACGGGCTCCGCTAATGGAGGCGGACCCGTTAAACCCATTATGCAAAATTACGACGTCCCCTCGTGGGACCCGGTAAGGACGCATGGTAAAACTAGGCGTCCTTACCGGGTCCCGCGAGGGGACCAGGGAGCTAACAACCGCCCGGTCGTAATCAGCCCGTTGTTAGCTCCCTCTCCCATTGAGCCCTATGGGGGCTCAGATGGGAATGGGGAAGGTCCGGGCCCTTGTTCCCAGAGAGAGGAATTACCAGGCCCTCCAAACTTGGAATGGCCCGGTAATTCCCCATTCTGGGAACCCGGACCCGGTTTTGGTGGCAGCCATGCCGCCAATAGCGGCATGGCTACTGCCAAAGCCGTAATGAGGTCCAGTGTCTTTTGAGACTTTCGATTCCGATGTGTCACAGGATCGGGAAAAGAGAACAGAGCAGTCAGTTGCCAAGGTACAATTACAAACAATGACTACCATATGGAAATTAAACCTCCTATCAGTTTGAATCAAATTGATTTTCTCCCTAAAAATTAAAATCAAATGACAATGAATTTACTATTCACAGCCACCTTCAGAGTTTTGCCGATTGTTCTTGTCAAGTTTATGCAGCAACGTTTCTTCACAATATGATTCAGTTATGCATTGTTCTTTAGTTTGGGAAATCACCTACATTTTAGAACAAATGCAACAAGTAATCTTATTGATTATAGAGGAATACTGAAAGCTAAGTGTAAACTCCACTTCCATGCAGGAGGTTACATCTGTGTGTATTACTCTCAGTCATTCCAAACACCATTCATACGATATTGTCCACTTTCTGCGCCTCCTCAGAAGTGGGATACCACCTTCTTCCCTCCACGAAAGGTAAGGCCTCATTATCTAAGCCACTTTGCCCCACGACTTAATCATGGAAATGGTGCCAATGGTGGCCATTTTGGTTTGTATGTTTTTTTTTTTTTATGTTGCGAAATGTCAACTGCACGGCTTCTCATCTTTAAAAAGTAACTATTAGCACCACAGAAAGTATGTGTTGGTACTAATAGCAATAACCCCCTCCATAGATGTTTTTTTCCAGAAAGGTAATGGACTGGAACCCACGTTATGGCTCTTGTTAAACTGGGGCCTTTAACTTGGGCCTTGGGCCATTCATTACCTGACTGATAATGCCCTTTCACGTCAGTGCGTATTGCTTAGATATTGTCACAAACCTATTCAGGTGAGTTCACTCAAACAGAGGACTGTCTTTGGGAAAGCCAACCCTTGAGAAGCCCAATGACTTACAGAGTCACATCAAAGAGTCACATTCTTGATATGGCCCCGAGATTAAGACTCGTCAGAGAAAAGGAATCACCAGGGAACAGTTGTCAGTTAATTTGTGTGAAAAAAAACAAAACTACAGGGATTGCCACCGGACATACACTCTAGGATTTTCATCACTTTTTCAGCTTATGTTATCAGATGGGATCATGTGGAGTAAATACTTCAGAATCATGTCCACTGGGAACTGGTACCCCCCCCCCCCCCCCCCCCGGTTGTATATATAGAGTAGTAAACAAAACAGCAATTATCAGACAACCTTTGGGGCAGATCATGTAAATACAAAATGTGCTGAGCATTTTTGCACTAGTTGAGATCAAATTTGCACAGATATATGTATTAAAAGACAACTGCAAACATTTCAAATGAACGTGTTTGTCAGTGCAAATATAAGCACAAAAAATACTGCCTGGTGTGAGTGAACGTTTGTGATCTGGTCCAATGTAAGCTTTTCTTCGATACGTCCACATTTCTGACATCCTCAACAACACATTTGCTCATATGCTCAATATCCAGTGATTACATTTTCTTTGATGGTAGCGATGTAAATGAGAATGTGCTTTATTCATGCATCTGGGCGGCAAAAGCACATTATTGTCTGTTATGTGCAACAAAAAATATTGTGTATGGGATAAATTCCAAATATTTTACTTCATAGTCTCATATTCCAGGACAAGCATCCTCATATTTTAGCGTATTCTACAATATACTCATACTTCAAATCTACACTCTCAATTCCAATATATTTGACTAGTGTTGATGGCTTGTCCCATAATGTGTAACCACGTCTCATTAGGGCAATGCAATTACATTACAAAAACACATAAAAACATTACAATTGTGTAAACTTTCTAAATGACAGAGTACACTAAAGAGAACACATCTTATTTTTAAAAAATCTAGTAATCCTGATTCTGAGCATAATCAGCTATATCATCTTCCAACAGATCTGAACAAATCAATCCCTGACAATAACATGATTAGAAATTCCGTACTCAAGGGGATGGCTGCCTGAAGGCTGAGCTCCTGCACCTATCTTTATTTCCCTGGAACAACTACAATGGCTGAGGAAGTATCAGGAACCCCACAACCATTTAAGAGGCAGAAAGGGGATGATACCAGTCCTGAAGGAAGGAAAGATAAACTGATGGATCTAATGATTAAAATAGCTGCTGACATTGCTGATATGAAAGCCACTCTCATGGCTTCTGAAGAAAGATATAAAGAACTGGCAGGAAAATTTAAGAGTATGGAAAGTCACTTAACAGTCATGAGTGATGACTCTCAGAAAATGAACAAACAGATACGGGAATTGCAAGCCCAGGTGGAAAAGCTGACCCTCAAGTGCTCTGAGCAAGAACACTTCTCTAGGAGGAACAACATCTGGGTGGCTAGTTTTCCTGAAGATATTGAACAAGGATCCCGTGCAGCTTTCCTGGAAACAGCCTTATGTAAACTGCTTGGACTTGATCCTAAAACACCTTTAGAGATTGAGAGGGCTCATAGATCCTTGGCCCCTAAGCCTGCACCAGGTCAGAGACCCCAACATTTTATCATAAGGTTTTTGAGGTTTCCAGTATGTGAATTGGTGATTAGGAAGGCAAGAGAGAACAGAGACCTGTTCTGGGGTCCACATAAAATTATGATATTTGGGGATCTAAGTCGTGATGTATTGGAGAAAAGGAGAGCCTTTGCAACTGCCAAAGAGAAAGCAAGAGGAAAGCACTTGAAGTACTACATGGTTTACCCTGCATTTTAAGAGTGGTGCATGATAGAACTGTACACTCTTTTATAGACCATAAGAGTGCTGAGGCTTTTCTCACAGATCTGGATCTTCAACCAATGGAGGAAGCACCTGTTGAATGCTCGGGATTGACTTCTACTTCAAAGAAGAAAAGATGATTACTTTGGTCATTTCTAATATGACTGGTTTATTTATTTTTTTAGTTTTGTTCTATTTTTTTTGTAATGATTATTTGGAGGGACTTGTTTTTTAAAAACCGTTAATCTTTTACTATTTAAATGATGCATGTGTTGCCGTTATGTTGCTTTACTTTGAATACTACGTGTTGATGCAGTGTTTTCAACTTTAGAGGAAAGCACTTGATACCGTGGCTTCTGCATGCATGTGTCACGTGTTTACTTCATCCTCTCATCTCTGCGTATTATGGAGCGTGTTGTATGGAGGAGCTGAAGTCGCAGTGATTGGAATTGGATTCCTTATCAGGTACGATCCAGACATATAATATCCTTTGCAACAATTGTACTTCATCTAGCTGAGGGCCTCAAAGATCGTAGCATAACTATAACATGACATTTTAAAACAATGGATAAACATGGAACACTTGCACACCCTGCTTGGAACAGGCGATGCTGGCTCGTGGAAATCTGAGAGGAGATGATGACACGCTGGCTCGGGGAAATCTGAGAGGAGATGATGACACGTGCAGGAGCCTGAACATCATTTCCATGCTGGGCGAGCGCCCAATTCCCAGAGAAAGTTGGATGCTGCAAAAGCAGCCAGGGGCAGGCCGAAGTGCGTGTTTTTGTATGGAAGGTGGCCGGCCGCTGCAAACTCTGGGCTGTTAGCGGGCTGTAGAGGAGGAATGAAAGGCATTCTCTTGTGTTGAAAGTCTTCGGGTGGCTGTGTGAAGAGGGCAGGGAATCCAGTCCTCTGTGAACTCCTGCGCCCGTGGCTAAGGCAACAGTGGGTAGTTTTCCAGTAATCTCTCAAGGTGCTGGCCATGGTGCTGAAAGACCAGAGCATTGGTGCCACTGTGTTCAAAGGAGTCATCCTCCCTGGTATGCGACTGTTAGTGGTGCTGAAACGTTGGGCTACAACCTCTAACTAAAGTGTTTTTAGTACATTGCTAAACCGTTTCAGGATTCCCAAAAAGTCGAATCTACTCCATGAATACTTAGCCAATGGACCCAACACAGCCATTCCCACTTTGAGCCCTTACTTTGATGTGGACCGATAGGACACCTTCCTCATTTTACTGTTTAGTGTGTATCTCCTCCTTTTAATCCAGCATAGTAGACTTGCGCAAAAATCGGATTAACAAATTAAGCAGTTATAATGACTATTAACCGAGTGAGCAGAATACTTGGATATGCACTGGACTACATTTGTGAGGAATTATAATTATAATTACCCTGCATATAATGCCCATCTGGATGTCTTCCTACGTCTTCTGGCTGCACTGAGGGGAAGATCATGCCACAGGTGGAGAGCAGGTTTTTTTTTAGCTCTGAGTATGACTTTTGTGATGGAGGTGGATCCCTGGAAGAGACCATGCGTCTTAACCTCGCCATCCACCTAAGGTTCTGATGGTGTAACTCAAGCCATTATTTTGCAGTGGGCCCTCGCTGCTAAGTGACTCGAGATACAATCCAGCCCACAGCGCAGGTCTTAACCACTCAGGCTTCATCTGTTGGGGGCACCATCACATAGGGGTCACGCTGCAGTTGGAATTGTGTTGGTTACACAGGGACAGGGAGACTAACTGAGGAAATGTTCACTAAGACTAGCCAACGGGAAAAGACACACAAACTTGTGCAGCCCATTGGAATGTGTGCTGATTCTGGATTCAAAATAAGACATGTTGACTATATCTATTTTATACATTTTTATTTGAATATGAGCCTAATGGAAGCTGGGTTTTGAATGGTTTTCTTGCATATTGCTTATGCAACTTCTTGCAAGTTGGGTTGAGACGTTCTATGGCAGATTGCAATTTGATTCTATGTGTTTGTGTTGCTCGGTGAATGCATATGTACCTTGACATTATTCTGAGTGTTGCCATGACCAGTTGTTCATTTGTTTGGTAAAGAACGTTATGGACTTATTAGGACAGGATGCACTATACAGCAGCTGCATTGCTTTCACTTATTTATTGATCTATGAGACAGGTCTGTTACTTCCTACTATGGTTGGAATATATACGTGATATACGTGCTAGCGTATCATTGTAAATGTTGCTAGACAATGTTATTGGTTTGGCCTCATATAGAATGTTGGAGTTCGATATAGTTATATATATTTTTTTTTGTTTTCTTTTTTTTTTAACTATGTGGTTAATACATGACATTGGGCCTCATAACGTCTTTGGCAGTAGCCATGCCGCTATTGGCGGCATGCCTGCCTTAAAAACCGGGTCTGGGTTCCCTGAATGGGGAATTACCGGGCCATTCCGAGTTAGGAGGGCCTGGTAATTCCTCCCTCAGGGAACCCGGGCCTGGACCTTCCCCATTCCCGTTCGGGCCCCCATAGGGCTCAATGGGAATGGGTGCAGGGAGCTAACAACGGGCCGATTACGACTGGCCCGTTGTTAGCTCCCTGGTCCCCTCGCGGGACCCGGTAAGGACGCTTGGTTCTACCAGGCGTCCTTACCGGGTCCCGCAAGGGGACCTCATATGCAGGCGGAATGGGAATAATGGGTCCACATCCATTACCGGACCCCGTTAACCCATTCCGTCTGACTCGTAATGAGGCCCACTGATTTTTACTGAGGAATTTGCTACGTTAGTGACAGTCTTGAGTGATTAGCGGAAGGTTGCATGTATAATATATGCACATACCATGTTCTTTCTAAATTTTACTAATGCTAGAGAGGGATAAGGGGAAGTTGAGAGGTGTTGGTAATTGTCAAATCTCAATGTCCCTGTTATATGTGATCACTAAAGTATGAGGGACATGCCACTCTATGCCATTCTATGGGGTTTATGTGGTTAGGGTATCATTTGAAAGTGCTCGGACAATTGTGGGAACTGTTGAAATGTATGACTTACTTCTTTTTTTAGTTAAGCTACTATGGTTGTTGTGTATCCATGGTGAGGATATGTATGACTTACTTTTTTTGTGTGGATAGCCTCCAAAGTGGACATAGTTTGATTATTACGTCCTTAAGTGCTATGTTTATGTTATATTTGTGATTGTTGATAGAATTATAGACTGATACATTGGTAACTCATTTGGGATGTGCACTGCCATAGGGAAAGGTGGAGTTTAACTCTGTTATGGTATCACCATGAGTGTTGACTATAGGTCACTAGTGGGGGGGGTTAGCTTACTCTTGATAATTAGAATATTTTTTTGGTTACATTTTAAATGTTGATGGTCATATATTACATTGAGTTGGATTCATTAGATACATGGGGTAGTATCGGGTTTAAATTACAAAGTTGTGAGAACTGGTTTGACTTTGAAAATTGTATGTAGTTTTATAGGTTTAGGTTAGCAATATTGTTGAGTACTAAGAGTAAGGTTATAGTTGGTTAGCTCTGAATAATGGGGAAACTAGGATACTTAGCATATTTTTCATACTTTGGCAGGTACAACTTGAGGGGACAGGGTTAGAATGCTGTTTGTTCAGGGAAGTTTCGGATTAAGTGTTACCTGGGGGGTTTCCCAGGAGTTTATTAGTTATTATTTGATCTTTGTTTCACTGTGGTGTCTTGTGATTATGTACTATGTATATTTGTTTTTGTGTTGGTTATATGTGTTGATCCCTTACTCAGTTTACAAATATTGGTGTAATGTGATTTTGATGATTCCTGATGCAATAGGACGTAGATGGGGATAAATAGTTTGACAATAGTAACGTGGAATGTGAGAGGTGTGAGATGCCATAGGAAAAGGAGGAAAGTTATGGCAAGACTATGGAGATCCAGGGCTGATATTGTTTTCTTACAAGAAACACATTTAATTGATGAAACTATGCAGTGGCTAAATACTTCTAAATTTAACAAGGACCTATCGAATTGTTATTCCGCAAATTCAAGGGGTGTGCGTATTTTATTCAGGAAGGGCATACAATATAAAGTTGAGAAAGTGGTAATGGATGGAGAAGGCCGCATGATTTGTGCTGATATAGCTTATGAAGGGAAAATGGTTACCCTGGGTTGTGTGTATGGTCCATGTATGCCTTATATAAGCTTCTTTGATGGTGTTCCACTCTTTTGAGTGAAATGTGTGGTGACATGATCATTTTAGGGGGAGATTTCAATTGTATTCGTGATTATAAACTTGATAGAGTCAGCTTGTGTAGATATACTAATTACATATGTAAGGAGTTCAATTTCTTCCTTGAAAAATTTGAGCTGATTGATGTTTGGAGAGAATTACATTTGTCTGACAATGAATTCACATTCTATTCCCCAGTGCATGATTCTTTCTCCAGGTTGGATTATTTTTTAGTCACTAAGACACTATTGGACAAAATGTTGTATGTTAAAATTAGAGAGAGAGAAATGTTTGATCATGCACAGAAGGATATCTGTTTGCAGATGGATGAAGTAACCTCGTCTTTTAGGAAGTGAAGATTAAAGGCGGGAATACTGGAAGAGAAAGAGGTAGCAAATGAGTTGTTGTCGAAAATGATGGTTCTGCTAGGAAAAGTGTTATATGGGATAGCTTTAAGGCAACTATTAGAGGATCCCTGATTAACTGGATTTCCCGTCTTTGGAAGTCATCCATGAAAGAAATAAATGATTTGGAATTGAAGTTGTCAGATGTCAGAGCTACAAAAAAAAATATGCCTAGTATGGGAGAGTAAAAGATAGATTTGAGAAAAGTTGACAAATGTGAATAATGTGATGGCAGAGCGGGCTCTTTTCTTTGCACTGTAAAAATATTGGGGAAACTGGTGAGAGAAGTGGTAGGTTGCTGGCGAATAGATTGAGGAGTATGCGGGGGGGACATTTGTACATGTTATTCGGGATGAGAATGAGCAGTTAGTATAGAAGAATTCTGACATTTTTTTGACATTTCGGGAATATTATAAGAAGTTATATACTGAGGAAGAATCAATAGCCAGGCAAGATTTGGAAAATTTATTTGAAAATATACCTATCAATGTGTTGGCATCAAGTGTTTCCAGTATGTTAGAAGCAGATATTGAAGTTGTTGAGGTCATGTTGGCCATTGGACATTTGCAATTTGGGAAATCTCCGGGTTTGGATGGGTTGCCTATTGAGTTTTATAGGAAATGTGATACTTTCTTGGCTAAGATTTTGTGTTTAATTCTTTTTTTACAAGGGTGAGATCTATGTCATTCAATGACTGAGCCCATTATTACTGTGATACTGAAAGAAGGTAGGGATAGTAAAGAATGTAAGAATGATATGCCTATTTCATTATTGAATGTGGATGTCATACTCTTTACAAAAATATTGGCAAACAGATTGAGCAGTTGTTTTGTGAGTATCATTCATGAGTCACAAGTGGGATTCATGAAAGGTAGGTCTGGCTATGATAACATTAGGACATTGATTGACATATTAAGCCTTTATAAAGATAAACGTGTTGATGCTGCCTTGGTCTTCATGGAGGCTGAGAAAGCGTTTGACAGAGTCAATTGGAACTTTCTGGATTTTGCTATGGAAAAAATGGGATTTGGAAATAGGTACAGAGGAGTGGTTCGCTGTCTTCAGAATTCTGCATTGGGGCGTGTTTGGGTTAATGACATGCTGTCTGAACCTTTTCAACTCAGCAAAGGTACGCGACAGGGGTGTCCTTTATCACCTTTTTTGTTTAACATTGCATTGGAACCCTTGGTAGCATTGTTACGGAATGAACAACGAATACATGGTCTGTATTTTGGGACACGGGAGGTGAAAGTACTTTCTTATGCAGATGATATGGTAGTGGTACTCTCTAATCCTGAGAAAAGTAGTGTGGTTCTTAAGGAGATTCTTGAAAGAGTGGGCAAATATTCAGGTTACAAAATTAACTGGGATAAAACGGAGGTGTTCCCACTCTTAACTGCAGTGAGTAGAGAGGATTTTAAAGGTTGGAACTGCAGATGGTCTGATGTGTATGTTAAATATTTGGGGGTCTTTTTGATCAAGGATATGCAGAAAATTGTTCAGTTTAATGGAACTATTTATTGGACGCCCTTAGGAGAGATATTAGGAAATTATCTAGATTAGATTTAGGGATTTGGGCAAAAATCAATATGATAAAAATGGCACTTCTACCAAAGATTTTATATGTCATGCAATCGATTCCTCTGAATTTTTCTAACAAATTGCTTAAAGACCTGGATAGGGTTTTTCTGGATTTTCTTTGGGGTGAGGAGAAGGCTGCTATGATTGTGAAATACATTTTGCTGTGGGATACAAAGAAAGGAGGTTTTGGTTATCCAGATTTTGGGAAGTATTATAGAGGTTTTATTTTGAAAAAAGCAGTCCTATAGGCAAGTGCTGAGTTGGAGGAGGAACCAATGTGGTTGACTATTGAAAGAGAAGCTTTGTTGCCATTCCATTTGGGGAATATCTTTTCGATGGGAAAATTGCCTAAATGATACACTAGGTTGCCGACTATTAAGGTGACTAAAAACTTAATGTTATGGTGGATACTTAATTTCAATGGAAATGTTTTTATGAAACTTAAGTCGTCTATTTGGTATAACCCTGCTTTACAATTGGGGAACAGATTTCTATGCTGGCAAAGCTGGATTTCAAAAGGTTTATTGTCACTGGGTGATTTACTACAGGATGGGCGCTTATTAACCTTTGAGGAGCCACCGGAAGCATTTCATTTAAGTGGAAGAGAGAGGACTAGATATAAGGAATTAGAGGGTCTACTGACTCATGTATTTAATATGTTGTCTATACCATTAGAGAGGGAGCCGGCAAGTTGGAATATGTTTAATTTATCGATACATAATGTATCTAAATATTGGAAACTTATGCGAGATAGTGATTTAGTGTTGCAGTCATGGAACAAATTGAAGGAAAATGGGAACTAGATTTAGATTGTGTGATTAATGATGATGCCTGGGCATATATGTAGAGGGTTGGATACAGCAGCAAAATGGATCTTAAATTGAGGCTCATTCATCAGAAGATTTTTGGAAGGTTGTATTGGACATCGGTAAGAATGTCTGCTTTGGTTTTAATAACTGAAGTTCTTTGTTGGGGGTTTGGAAAGGAGAGGGAGACATTGGTTCATATATTGTGGCATTGTCTGCAAGTGTTGACTTTTTGGCGTGAGGTGTTGGACAGGTTAGATATTACTTTATCAATCTTATTTCCAAGGAAGCCGTTACAAGTTTTGTTGTTGGCAAAAAGTGGGCGCTGCTTGAAGGCCCGGTTGTATGGAATTTGGATAGATAAGGTTTTAATGATAGCAGTGAAACAGATTTTGAAGTTGTGGAAATCCAAGAAAAAAACACTAGTAGAAGAATGGATTAATGATGTGATTGTATTATCTGATTTTGAATAGGTTATGTTTCGGAAGCAGGGTACGGAGGAGAAATATTGGTCATTATGGAAGTCTTTCTTTGATTTATTTGGTAGTGGAATCCGTAATGTTGGTCATGATGAATAAGTTGTTTAATAGGTTTGTTGGTGTGAACAGTAGGGTTTTTTTTGTTTTTTTTGTTTGTTGATGCATTGTTATGTCTTGTCCTTTCGTCTATGTGTGGAAGAATCTAGATTAATATTGTACAAATTATTTCTGAAGGTGGGATTGATGTATAATATTGTGATATTATAGCTGATAGATAGTGTTATTGCTTTGATTTCCTTGTATTCACACATTATCTGTATTTGTTAAAATCAATAATGATATTAAAAAAAAAAACAAATTCCGTACTTGTTGTAGACATTGGACACCCGATTCACATTTTGCCCTGATATGAGATTTATTGTTTTATTGAGTAACCTCTACTGCATCCCATCAATGATATCCCTGAAGAGGAACTAAGTGCATTATGACGTATGGGGATGTGTTGAAGGGCATCTATACTTATGCAGACTTCATTTTTCCTTCTATTCAAACAGACAGTTAAAATTTTGCGCTACGATTAAGTATAACATTCAAATATTTATTTCATGATTTGGCTACAACACTACTCCTCTTTCATCCTTCTTATATGAGCATTTCAATTTTGAGTTTAGTTTGTGGTGGGGCAAAGGTGTCCCCCTGATATGGAGTTCATAATATCATGCACAATTCTTGTTAGCATCTTTGAACTCTAGCAAGGTGTTTACATCTTATCTCCCTGACAATTTCTGTCTCTTTAGCCTGAAAATGCTAATGCTATTGCTGTTCATGTAAAAGCTGTCCATGCAATGTCTAAACACATCAGCCCAGAGAAGAGAACCAAGCTGAGAGAGCTTTTTTGGTGCTGAGTATTCTATTGCACAAATCCATCAATGGGCTGTTACTCTCAGGATTTAGCATACACATATGTCATTTATAACCCATCAGTCGAAACAGTGCATCCATAGAAGCGGATAATGAAGCATTAGGACAGGTATGTGTTCAGATTTGCTATTCCTAACTTGAGATGTGCAAATCAAACTGGGAATATTTTATATTCTCACATATATCTGCCGAAAGTTGGGATTGTGTGATATGAAAATACACTAACAATTAACTTTGAGAAATGTAAAATTAAGTGTATACAGTACAGATATTGGAGACAATAAGTAAGCTTAGACTGTGCAGAGAAGCACTGTAATAGGATATGTCAGACCTTTTTGTTGGGGGGAGATGATAACGGTTTATTGGGTGGGTGAGACCACTGTGTGTTGAGGTGTGTGGGAGGCTTGTTTGGTGGGTAGGAGTGTGAAAATATTAAAAAGGCAAGTGGCAATTTCCAAATGAGGGAGATTTGATAGACATGTAACTGTTAGTGTGTAGCTGTGAATGAGTGCTTGATTGAAGTTGTAATCACCACCATTAGTTATTAGATTCACCCTTTCATTTTCTTCAGCACACAGATTTTAATAAATCACTCAAGTGTACTAACCTAATGCAAGTGGCAGCACACTGCAATTGTCTGCAATTGTCAAGCAGCACACAGATACAGTACATATTGAACATATTGAATGCATCCTGTGGTTAGATGTATTTCCTTAGGTAACCATGAACCCATTGATAATGCATTGACTCCAGGTGCCCTGGTTATGCCTAATGAAAATGTGGTTACCTAATTCTAGAGTATATAACAATTCACATTTGATGCCCTTCACTTTAGGGATCTCTTTAACATAGTGATGTGGCAGGAGTGTTATGCAATGCTATGCTATGTATGCTACCTTAGGCTCTTCTATACAGGTAGACCTCAGAACCCCCATGCCACCTCCCTCTGCCTCCCTCGGCACACAGCACCTGGACTGGCCCAAACCCCTCCTGGGGTTTCGTAGGCTTTCTGCAAATGCTTATTATCCATAATACCACATGATGCCCCTGGAGGACTGGGTCACAAGTGAGATGTCAACAGTTCATGCAAAATGTCTGCAATATCGTGCCAAGTAACACCCCCATTGTAAAAGTGCTAGAACATGTTAGTGGTTGCCTATGATATGCTATAGAATTGGTACTCTAGGGGTTTAGAGGGGGTTTGAGAGTGCCCTGTGCCGACTGCTTAACACTTGCATGCTGTTTTCACTGCTGATAACTCTGTATGCTGTGTATTTGCGATATAATACATGAAGCTTGATTTACCAACCGTCTGTCTGATCTCCTTATTTGTTGCAATCTGAGTCTGGGCAAGGGGGCCTTATGTTGGCCACCACAGAAATGGTGCTGTGATCTCTGATCAGGACTGCGCAGGAGTTTTCTGAGGGCTCCCACTGACCACCACTGCAGGCCGACTACATTAGTTCCTGATCGTACTGAGGGCGCTGTTAAAAAGCGCAGCATGCATGGTAACTGCAAAGGTGCCAAACTCAGCGGTGTGATTAGGAAGTGGCTTCTGGGAAATCTCAGTCGCAGAGCACGACCGTGAACCTGTTTGATTTTCCTCAGATGGAGTGGTAAATATCAACCTTCCGCTTGTGGCAATGTAGTTTCTTGGTACAGCATGTTATTTTGACTAAAGTTGATTTGCAATGTCTTATAGGCTCTCTTTCTCTCTCTTTCCATTCACACTCTGATGTTTTGTGTTGGGTATCTGTATGTGATAGCTGCACAGCAGAGAGTTTCAGCTCTGCCGAGCGCATTCCTCATGTTTGTCTACAGTGTGTCTGTTTTGGGCCTCTAGGTGCTAATTGCTGACTTTGGTGTAGAGCTAAAATTGGTAACTAATAATTAGTGCAGCAAACTATCTTTGCGTGTAACGATTTGTAAAGCGTCTAAGACCTGGGGCATCAGGGCACTGTTGCGGAACCAGTTAAATGCAAGGGAAACATAGTCATGGTCATAATACAGATATGTCGTAAAGGACCAAATTTTGAGCGATACATAATGTTACAAGTTTATGGCAAGCAAATAGAGAAACATATACAGGGTAATTCATAGAATTTCGCAGAAAAGTGTCGCAAGCGGCTGGCGCAGAGTGTCCGCGTGCGATTGACTGCGCCAGGCACGTGCGATAAAACCGATTTCCGCGCACAGCGTATTCATGGATTTCAGGCTCCCAAACCAGCCGTGGCGCAGAGTATCGCAGCGACCCTGCAGCAGCGCCAGTAACGCCCCCAAGAACGCCCTCGCGCAAGGAAAAGCCATCAAAATCGCTAAATCATCGCAAAGGGCTGCGCTAACCCTGGACCAGTTTACAGGGCTGCCAAACAAGGAACGCAAAGCGGGTAACGTGCATATCAGGGGTACGCGTGAAGTTATACACGCGATTAGCCAGGGTACGTGTATTACAGGGGTACGCGGGAAGTTTAACACGCGATTGGCCAGGGTACGTGTATTACAGGGGTACGCGGGAAGTTCAACACGCGATTAGCCAGGGTACGTGTATTACAGGGGTACGCGGGAAGTTTAACACGCGATTGGCCAGGGTACGTGTATTACAGGGGTATGCGGGAAGTTTAACACGCGATTAGCCAGGGTACGTGTATTACAGGGGTACGCGGGAAGTTTAACACGCGATTGGCCAGGGTACGTGTATTACAGGGGTACGCGGGAAGTTTAACACGCGATTGGCCAGGGTACGTGTATTACAGGGGTACGCGGGAAGTTTAACACGCGATTAGCCAGGGTACGTGTATTACAGGGGTACGCGGGAAGTTTAACACGCGATTGGCCAGGGTACGTGTATTACAGGGGTACGCGGGAAGTTTAACACGCGATTGTCCAGGGTACGTGTATTACAGGGGTACGCGGGAAGTTTAACACGCGATTAGCCAGGGTACGTGTATTACAGGGGTACGCGGGAAGTTTAACACGCGATTGGCCAGGGTACGTGTATTACAGGGGTATGCGGGAAGTTTAACACACGATTCGGCTTGGTACGTGTATTACAGGGATGCGATTTGGCCAGGTACGTGTATTACAGGGGTGCGCAGGAATTATCACACGCGATTTGGCTGGGTAAGTGTATTACAGAGGTGCGTGGGAATCATCACACGCGATTTGCCTGGGTACGTGTATTACAGGGGTGCGTGGGAAGTCACACGCGATTAGGCTGGGTGGGTCCTCACAGGTGTTCCCTGTACACCCTCCACGGCCCCTGCAGGCAGCCTACAAAACAGGGGACTACCCTGCACACCTGCTCATGTCCCCCTGCACCCCCACCCCCCAGCAGTGCAGGGGCAGCCTCCACCAGGCCTCCACTCATGTCTCCCACCACCCCCACCCTCCCGCCACCAGGGGCAGCCTCCACCAGGCCCCCACTCATGTTGCCCTGCACCCCCACCCCCCAGCAGTGCATGGGCACCCTCCACCAGGCCCCCACCCATGTCTCCCACCACCCCCACCCCCCCGCCACCAGGGGCACTCTCCACCAAGCCCCCACCCATGTCTCCCACCACCCCCACCAGTGCAGGGGCACCCTCCACCAGGCCCCCACCCATGTCTCCCAACACCCCCACCCACCAGCACTGTGGGGCACGTGGCCAGCAGGCAGTCAGGCAGCAGCAGATGGCAGGTGGGAGCGTGCTCAGGGCTCTGGGGGGCAGTAATTTGGCCTCCTGGCCAGGAGCGTGGTCTCTCGTGTGTGAACGCGTGGACAGCCTGATAGGGAGTGAAATCCCACACGTCAGCAAAGGCCCTTAGCGCGTAAACCCGTCAACAGCATATGCGCGCCTATAGTCACCTGCACGTGCAGGATATTGTTGCGTGACACGTCCCAGTGTCAAAGCGTGTGATTGGTGAAAATGGATCTACACGCAGAAGTGACAAAGCGTGTGATTGGTGAAAATGGATCTACACGCAGAAGTGACAAAGCGTGTGATTGGTGAAAATGGATCTACACGCAGAAGTGACAAAGCGTGTGATTGGTGAAAATGGATCTACACGCAGGAGTGACAAAGCGTGTGATTGGTGAACGTACACGCCGCGTAAGTGACGCTGTACGTGTGGGCCTGTATATAAGGTACATGTAGAACACCATTTCCTTGTACGTGCTTTTCGTGGAGAGCGAGTGGGTGAATTCTGTACTTCTTGTCGTTTCACACGCGATTTACTTCACGGCGTTTCCAGTTCGTATTCCCTGTTACCTCTGACAGCTTTTTCTCTTTTTTCTCTTTTACTGGTTTACCTGGGCCTGTTCCCTCAAACAGTGTCCCCTTCTACTGTTGTCCTGTCTTCTCAGACAGCGTACACATCTTCTTTTGGCGGGGGTTTAGCCAGCCAAACGCACTCATTTTTCACGCTCTTTTACCTGGCAGACGGTGAGTCACGCACGTATCCAACTTCTGTGCTTGCCCCGTGTGTAGCCTACCCCTTCAGAGGTCATTCTAGGCTGCGTGTGACACGCATACGTTCATTCTTGTGTTACTGGGTGCCACAGCGTAGTGCAGGTTTTTCTTTCTGCACACGTGGTCTAGGAGGGGTTGCGTGCACGTCATCTCCCTTTTTTGGGCCTCCTGTGCGTTGCGTGACCCGTCATCTTTCCCCAGGGGTTACAATCAGCCGTGCTAGAGCACTAGGGTACAATTACCATCTGGTACCCAACCCCTTTGACCCCCAATTGCCCAGGACAATTGTCTACAGCCACTCCCATACGCACATTAACATCAGTGCCATGGCTGGGAGGCGAGGATTCCGTAAGGGTGGCAAAGGTGGAAGAGCCACAAGTGGTGGCCGTGGTGGATCCGGTAGGGGACGTGGTCGTAACTTGCAGGGTGAGCCTGTCCCCCCATGTGTGGAGGACCAGTCAAGGGCACCCATCATCCCCCCCCCTCCCCCCCCTCCCCCCCTCCCGTTGAGGCTGAAGTGGCTGACACCATCCATGCTCAGCCCTTGTTGGACCAGCCCATTGTGGCACCAGACCTGGCTGACTCCATGGCTGACTTCCAGGTCAGCAGGGCTACGACACGTGCGCTGGTGCACGTTGATGCCATCATGCCACGTGGATCTGGGGCAGCAAGGTCATCTGCTGCACCAAGGAGGCAGGGCGGAGTGGCTGCAGGGGCAGCTGCGGCTCCATCCACCCCAGCCCTCACACACCCAGCCAGGACAGTGTCAGTCCTAGTCCATGCTGCTGACATTCCCCCTGACACCATCACACTAGAGCCAATGCCTGCACCAACTCCCATGCTGAGTGTGCAATCCCACACTCCTGATACAGAGTCCACCAGGGCTCCTGCCCCTAGTGTCCAGAGCGGCGCAGGACACTCAGGATCACCACCACCTTCCAAGCGGAAGAGGAAGAGCGCTCGTCCGGCACAGGCTGATGCCCCAGACACGGCTACACAGTCCGGCCCGTCCAGGAAGCCCAGCTTCACGGATGACGAACTGAATGCACTTGTCGA
Organism: Ambystoma mexicanum; assembly: GCF_040938575.1. Lineage (NCBI taxonomy): Eukaryota > Metazoa > Chordata > Amphibia > Caudata > Ambystomatidae > Ambystoma > Ambystoma mexicanum. The sequence continues at coordinate 331,467,304 of NC_090927.1, forward strand.
GTATGTGTCCGGACATGACAACGAGATGGTCATTGTTGCAGGATCCAAGACCACACCTGCACAACGCCAGGCACACTGGCAGACCGTTGCGGACATCGTAAGTGCCCTTGGAATCGTGAGGCGCACAGCCAATGATTGCTATAAGCGCTGGAATGACCTAAAGCGCAGGGCAAAGAGTAAGCTGGCCTCAAGTCATGCCGCAACTCTAGTGACTGGAGGTGGGTCTCCAGTAGTAGACATGGAACTCACTCCACATGAGTCAGTCGCTGGGACCTACGCCACGGAGGAACAGATCCAAGGCGTGGGAGATCTGGCTGATTACGAGGCATTGTCCGGTGAGTGCACATGCATGTGTGTGTCATCCATGTGCATGGTGTGTGTGTGTGAGGGCTTCTGTTTGGGTGCCAGGTGAGAGTGTGTGCGCCTGAGTCGTATGGGTCAGCCATGTGCTTCATGCAATACTTCCTGCGCAGCTGCATTTGGCCATAGCAGTATCCCTTCTGCCAACAGTAGACATCTAGCACAACTGCACGCCAGTTGCCCTTGAAGTGTCACCTTGACACAACATATTTGCTTATTTTTCACTGTTCATTCAGTCAGTTTGTTTGCATTCCACCACTTTCACTAGGCATGTCGCTGTCCACTAGTCACATGTCTGACATGGGTATGGTAAAGTGGAGTGACTTTGTTACCTGGATATCATTTGTACACACATGTCCCTGTGCAATTTGACCATTTCAGACTGGCAGCTCCAGGTGAAAAATCTGACCTGTTAGAATTAGAAAAGCTATTACATGCGGGAACTGGACTGAATGAATAGGTGCTGCCCTCCTCTCCATCTTCACTCAATAGCAATGGTACATGCCATCTGTGTGATGGCATGTGTGTTTCACCTGCCAATCACAGGCCAATGTGTGATGCCACTGCCAGGCAGCATGCAGAAAATGTGTTCATCTTCCATCTTGGTGTCATCAGTGTGTGCCATTTGCCTGCACTTCATACGCAGTGAGGGTGCATGCATGGGAGGGTTTTAGTCATGTGGGACATGTGTCAATCAAGTACTGGTTCTCTTGCTTCTCAGCCCTCAATGTGTGCCATGGTGCTAATGCCTGTTTCCATTACTTTGTTTTCATGTCTTTGCAGGGGAAGACGCACCTGATACTGCTGGGGTTGTGGAGATGGTGCAGACCCAGGAGGTGTCCCAGGGCCGACCAACCACCAGTGAGGGACGTGGTGTGGTGGTGGGGGAGAACCCACAAGTGCTGCAGGTCGTGCTCTCAAGGGGTGTCTCTGGCTGCACCTCCCCCGAGCTGTACTCAGGTGTTGATTCGGATGAGACCTACGTGCCGTCGCAGGTGAGTGTTCCAGGGAGGGATTCTGTTCTGTCTCACCCACCTGCACCAGGGTCAGTACCCTCCATGGGGATGTCAGTGTTGGCAGCTACGCCTTCGGTGGTTACGGATGCAGGGTCACACTCCGCGACATCTGATCCTGTTCCTGGGCCAGCAGATCAGAGGGGGAATGCAGTCCTGCAGCCTCAGGCAGTGCCGGCACAGCAAGGCGCAGTTCGCCTTGCCCCAGACAGGTGTGGTGCCCGCCGACGTGGTGGGCGTACGCCACCCGGCAATACCGCATGGGAGCAATCCATTTACGGTATGGCTACCCAACAGGCTGCATCATCCGAGATGATGGCTCAGGCCATGGATAGGGTGGCCACTTCCATTGTCCCCCCAGAAAGGCTGATGGAGCGACTAGAGCAGGCAACCGACTCCATCTGCCAGTCACACAGGGAGGACATGTTGGGGTCCAACAGGGACAGGCGGGCGGCACTGGCGACTCTGCAGGAGGCCATCTCCATTGAGTCCCAGGGCCACAGGGAAGCCCTGAGGCAGGAGCTCCTACACCTCAGGACGACTCTTGTTGAGCTTGAGGCTTCAACACACCAAAGGACAGAACAGCAGCTGGAGCGTCTCACCAGTACGCTCTCAGCTGAGATGCAGGCAACGAGGGCGGAGGTCCGGGCATCCCGTGAGTTGTTGCATGGGGACCTCCGCACACTCATCCTCCAGAACCAGACCTACCACACCCGCATGCTTGCAGCCATGGAGGAGCAGACTAGGGCCTTGCGTGGGCTGCCTCCCATAGTGCAACCACCTCCGGATGCAGCTGCACAGGGTGATAATAGCGACAGCAGTGATACTCCCACAATAGGGTAGCCGTGTGGGCCATGAGCCCATGGAGGTGTTTTATCTTCCCAGGATCCACGCAGGTGGGTTCTGGTGTGCATCCTGTCCTCGGACCTCCTGGGTGGCCTCCCCAACCCCCCCGGGCCCATCAATGGCCATTTTTGATTGTTTCTTATTTTTATTTTTATTTTGATTTCTTTTATTCCCAATTTTTTTGGGACGATCTGTTGGCTTCGATGTGTTGGCTTCGATGTGTTGGCTTCGATCTGTTGGCTTCGATCTGTTGGCTTCGATGTGTTGGCTTCGATGTGTTGGCTTCGATCTGTTGGCTTCGATCTGTTGGCTTCCGTGGTTCCTGTGGGCATACGCTGCATTGTGGCTGGGCACATGCAGGCTTGTAATGTATTTGGTTCAGATGCTTGGGTTTGAGTCACACACACCCCTCCTGCTTCCCGTTTCCATGGGCTTGCAAAGGGTGTGCCCAAGTGACAGTGAATTACACAGTGACGTTGGACTCCCATGAGCTGTGTGGCCAGTCTGTAGTCAATACTGTGTATACATTAATAGTGCATATTGCTGTTGTGTTGTACACTGCATGTTGCATTGATGTGTAACTCTTCTTCTGTGTCTACCTCCCAATTTGCAGGTCCCTTCCTCAAGTCCACACAAGGACCTCTAGTCTGGAGATGGGGACCATGTTGGCAGCAGTGCACCTACAACTCTACATGGCGCCAACACTGCACAGTTGGTAGTGGTGGGAGTGCAGGCATTTCCAGGTGGTGAGACTACTAATATGTAACATTTGTGATGTCATGTTAATGGTACTACGTGCTCAAGTATGTTGTTGGTCCGGCATTGCTGTGAGCATTTCAGGTGTTGCAGGTTTCTAATAGTGCCACTGTACATAGTGAGAGTGATGTCATGTTGTGGGGATTACTTTGTTTACCTGCAATTAGCATGACATGGCACGGTGTGTCGTGTGGCAGTGCTGGGGTTGGGTTGGCTGACATGGCACTGTCCTCTTGTTGCATTTTGCAAGTGGGTATTCATTTTAGCTGCTTCAATGTGTAACTTCACAAAACTGCATTGGTGGTGTCTGTGTGGGTAGGGATGCACACATTGTGACACTTCCAGGTGAACAATCTCAGGCTGACATGGAATTCCCGGTTCATTCTCCAGACATTCAGGATCAGTGTCAGGTTGAGTCATCATTGATTGTCAGATGGAATGTGCCAGGGCAGTGTGCACTCCACAGGGGTGTGATTTCTATGTGAAGTAATTAGCCACTAGCTGTGTACGGGCTGCCTCCCCCCGTGCCCTTTCCCCTCCCATGCGTAGCGGCTGTGCATGTGGTTGGGGATGTGGGGCCACCACCATGTCCACGGCCAGGCCCCGGCGTGTTGCAACGTTGTGCAGGACACATGCTGCCACTATGATCCTGCACACTACTGGGGGAGCGTATAACAGCTGCCCGCCAGAACGGTCAAGGGAGCGAAAGCGTGACTTTAGCACTCCGAATGTGCGCTCCACTATGCCCCTGGTTGTAATGTGGGCTGTGTTAAATCTTACCTGGGGTGGCGTGGTGGGGTTCCGAATTGGCGTCATCATGTGGGGGCTGAGAGGGTAGGCACTGTCCCCTGTGGAGGTGGGGATTGGTATCATTGGTGAGGTTGTGACCTTGCTCAGTATCCAACATGCATGCATGTGCAGTGGCATACATACTCACCAAGCAGCCATGTATCGCCATGCCGCCCAGCTTCTAGGTCCCGGCTTAGGGTGGACATTCGGTAAATGAAGCTGTCGTGGGTGGAGCCGGGATAGTTGGCATATACTGAGGTGATGATTCCCTTGGCATTACATGTTACCTGCACGTTGATGGAATGCCAGTGCTTGCGGTTCCTATAGATGTGCTCAGATGCCCTGGGGGGACGTAGAGCCACATGGGTGCAGTCGATGGCACCTAGCACTTTGGGGAATCGTGCCACTGCGTAAAAATCCAGGGCGGCAGCATGCCTTTCTGCAGGTGTTCTGGGCAGGTATATGTGCCTGCGGACTGATGGGCGTGCAGTCATGATGTTCAAGACCTGGTGTAGGCAGCGTGACTGGGTGGCCTGTGACACCCCACCCACTATGGCACTTGTCCGCTGAAATGATCCAGTGGCTAAGAAGTGCAGTACATTGAGGACCTTCTCCAGGGGGCTGAGTGCTTGGGAGCACAGGGTGGGTGATGTGAGGTCATCCTCCCACTCACTCACCAGGTCCAGTATGATGTGTGGTGGAAACCTGTACCTCCCATACACCTGGTCATCAGGCATCCCGAAAAGGCTGGTTCTGGGTGTGAATATTCTGGCCCTGACTATCCTCCTCCTCCTCCTTTGGTAGCCCACTGCCACTGCTGCTAGGAACGGTATGTTCATCCTGGCGTCTGAGCTTGTTATTGTTAAAGTCCGCAATTTATGCTTAGCGCGTGTTCTAGGCGAGCGTGTGACCCGCGCACCCCTGGAATCCAGTTCCCAGTCCAATAGCGTGCAGAAATTCACACGCACCACGGGATACAGCGTGTGACCCACGCACCCCTGGAATCCAGTTCCCAGTCCAATAGCGTGCGGAAATTCACACGCACCACGGGATACAGCGTGTGACCCGCGCACCCCTGGAATCCAGTTCCCAGTCCAATAGCGTGCGGAAATTCACACGCACCACGGGATACAGCGTGTGACCCGCGCACCCCTGGAATCCAGTTCCCAGTCCAATAGCGTGCGGAAATTCACACGCACCACGGGATACAGGTTCGCTGACATACTTGCGTGTGTAAGTGGCCGCGCACCCATTAAATACACGTACATAGACCAATCGCGTGTACGCGCACTTTTGTCCAATTACACGCGATGACACTCTGACGTGCAGTATCTCCACGTGTGCCCCGTCATCACGTGCTGAGTGGGGAACACCCGTGCGGGTCACGTCACAGACGCGCTTACGCGCTGAGGGACTCTGGTCCAATAGAATCGCGTATGCGTGCTGACGCGCTTACGCGCTAAGGGCCTTTCCTCGGATTTCACGCTGACGTGCAGGATTTTCACGTGCCAAATCACTCCGTATCAAGCTGGCCACGCGAAAACACACGGAAGCCCACGCTCCTGCCCAGAAGGCCGAGTTACTGCCCCCCAGTGCCCCGAGCAGCCTCCCACGTGCCATCTGCTGCTGCCTGCCTGCCTGCCTGCCTGCTGCCACCGTGCCCTGCCATTTGGTGCCTGCACATCAGCCATCTGCAGGGGTCCAGTTGCTGTGTCCACCCCTGCTGGAACTGAAGACTCCCGACTGGGATTACATCGCTCCACAGCCCAGCCCCAGGACCCAGTTGCCCACCCACACCTGCCTCTGGGGTTGCCATGTCGGGCACTTCCACATCTGGCACCAGTGGCAACCCCAGGCCAGAGGGGCAGAGGGGCACCAGCTTCACTGTCACCGAAGTTGGTGTCCTGGTGGAGCATGTCCTGGGGCAGTATGATGCCCTCTTTGGATCGTCCCGCGCCAGCAAGGAAGGACGGCAGAGGATCTGGGCCGACTGTGTGGTTGCCATCAACGCGGAGGGGGTGGCAACCCGCGACGTCCTGAAGATCAAGAAGCGCTGGGAGGACTTGAGGTCCAGGACCCTTGTGAAGGCCCGGCGCCTCGTGGAGGGGGGCCGGGGCCGCATGAGTTCCATCCAGATGAGGGTCCTGGAACGCGTACGCCCAGTGCTCCACGCCCAGATCCTTGAGAGGGAGGCCCGTCTGGAGTTGAGCGGTAAGTGTCCATGCATTACTGTGTGAGACAGGGCATGTTGCGGTGTGCTGGTTCTATGATACTTGCCTGTATGTGTGCCATAGGCCATGTATGCATGTATGTGTGCAGGGACATCATGGTAATGCATGTGCGACCAGTGATGTGTGATGCACATGGTTGTTGCATGTGTTGATATGCCGCATGGGGAGCCCTATTCAGATTTTTAACATGATAGCATGCCAGTCTCTGTACCTGGACATGGGTGGGGGTGAGGGATGGGTGCTGATGCCAGGTACATATATGGTAGCCATGTCTGTGTGCCTGACCTGCGTGTCTGTGACTTGTGCATGCCATGGATGCATGACACATGTGTGTGACAATGCAGAGATTCAGTAAAGCAGCCAAATTACCCTTGTATCCGCTGTGTTTGGTGTGTTTGGGGCCAGATGGATGTGACTGAGGTGAAGTGTGTGCATGTGATGGGCATGAGCCATGATGCATGTGAGTTACATATCATTGAATGTTTCAAGAGTCCATTGGACATGCATGGAAATGTCCATGGCATGCACCATGCCTGTTACTGTGTGTGTTTTGCCTGGACTGACCCATGTGTTGTGGAGGGACATGATGGAAGTGTACTTTGACAGTGGTGCTCATCTGCTATTGCTTCCTGTCTAGGGGACCATTGTACAGTGCCCTGATGCTTGTGTTCTTTGTCTCCCTCTACGCAGCGGCTAGTGAAGAAGAGGGCGGAGATGGCGCTGTGGAGCAAGGCGGCGGGGATGCCCCCACGGCTGCAGCGGAAGGGGTGGGTGAGCCCCCACAGGGGCCTGCTACGGTGGGAGACGGTGAGGAGCCATCCAGGTTGGTGGTTTGCACAGAGGAGGAGGAGGCCGCCACTGGGGCACACATGGGGCCTGGTGGGGGCATCCCTGCTGGTGCAAGTGGTGCAGTCCAGGGCCAGGGGCAGGAGGCAGCACAGGTCACCGTGGAGGGGCCTGTGCATGTCGCTGTCCCTGACCCTGTGAGTGCACCACCATGCACCAGCAGGGATGCCCCGTCCCAGGCCTGTCCGCAGGTAGAGGGGATGTCCATGTCACCTGACTCACCTCCACCTGCGGACGTGGGAACCCCTGGCCGTGCGGAGAAGGTCCTGATTGGGGTCGCGATGCGCACGGCTGTGATTCGTGATGCCATGCGTGCTTCCCGGGAGGAGCACGCACGTCATCACGAAGTGCACCGTGCCGACGTGGCCCAATTGGGATCGGCCATGTTCGGGGGTTTCCTGCATGTGTTGGCCAATGTGGCGGCCCTCTCCTCCTCTGTGCAGGCTATCCACCAGTCGTTCTCCTTGCCGTCTTCCAGCCCAGATGCCACCAGGGCCCCCTGTGGACCTGCCCCGACCAATGCAGCCAGCTCGGTGGGGATCCCATCCCTGCCACAGTCGGGAGTCAGAGATCCAGCAGGGGTGGACACCACAGCAACTGGACCCCAGCAGATGGAGGATGTGACGGCATCATCGGGCAGGGCACGTGCACGACGGCGTCGGTGGTTTCCATCAGCCTGGATGCCGTCGTGCTGGCACAGGCAGTTGCGTCGGAGGCAGCAGCAGGCTCAACGTGGGAGGCATCATGGCTCGGGGCCATCAACATCAGGGGTGCAGGCATCGGCCGGAGGGCAGGAGAACCCTGGAATGGGAGTGGCTTCCGTGTGGGAGAGGTTGTGCCAGCGGATAGGTGCGGAGCGGCAGCGGGCAGAGGAGGAACGGCTCACGATGGTCAGGGCGGAGGACTCCATGCGGAGGGCGCTGAGGCGGGCTGAGTGCCTCGAGGGTCTTCGCAGGGAGTTTGAGCTTGACACTGCGTTATCCCTGCGGGACCTCGGGGCCCGGGAACATGCCCGCCTCCAAGCCATTGACCAGGAGTTCGATGATGCCCTGGCCCATGACAACAACCAGTGAGCCGTCCGAATAGCCCGCTGCCTTTGTATATAGTTGTATAGTTAGTGTTAGGTTTCCTTTGTTTTTTTGATTTTTTTTTGGTTGCGATTGGACAATGCACCACTTTTTTGTATATAGTTCACTTTTTAGTTAGTAGTCAGTTAGGTTTAATTTGGTAGGGCTCATGGACCCAGGATGATCTTCTTCATTGCCTTATTTTAATTTTTCAGATTATTTTCTTGGACATTCATCTTGTTTTGTTTGATTTGCTTTGTGTTTTTCCTTATTTCATTTCCATTCTACTTGCTGTTAAATACATATTTTTTTTTATCTTCAATGTGTCGTATCATCTCATTGCTTTCAGGCATGTCATGTTGGGTGTTTTGTCATTCACTTGCAGCCATTGTGTGTGACAGACATGTGTTAAATTGCATTATTTAATTTGGGGGTGTAACATGTAATTGCCTTTGATATGTGGGTGGGTGTGATAGTTGGTTGGGCCTTTTGGCAGGGGAGGATGGGCATTACGGACACGATTGGGGAATGTTGGGACCCAGGTGCAGGGGGGCATGGATTGGACATGGGTGGGGTCCTGCTGGCAGGTGCCCCACAGTGCTGGGGGGTGGGGGGGTGGGGGACATGAGTTGGACATGGGTGGGGGCCTGCTGGCAGGTGCCCCACAGTGCTGGGGGGTGGGGGGGTGGGGGACATGAGTTGGACATGGGTGGGGGCCTGCTGGCAGGTGCCCCACAGTGCTGGGGGGTGGGAGTGGTGGGAGACATGAGTGGGGGCCTGGTGGAGGGTGACCCTGGTGGCTGGGGTTTGGGGGTGGTGGGAGACATGAGTGGGGGCCTGGTGGAGGGTGACCCTGCACTGCTGGGGTGTGGGGGTGGTGGGTGACATGAGTGGGGGCCTGGTGGAGGGTGACCCTGCACTGCTGGGGTGTGGGGGTGGTGGGTGACATGAGTGGGGGCCTGGTGGAGGGTGCCCCTGGTGGCTGGGGTTTGGGGGTGGTGGGAGACATGAGTGGGGGCAGGGTGGAGGGTGACCCTGCACTGCTGGGGTGTGGGGGTGGTGGGTGACATGAGTGGGGGCCTGGTGGAGGGTGACCCTGCACTGCTGGGGTGTGGGGGTGGTGGGTGACATGAGTGGGGGCCTGGTGGAGGGTGCCCCTGGTGGCTGGGGTTTGGGGGTGGTGGGAGACATGAGTGGGGGCCTGGTGGAGGGTGACCCTGGTGGCTGGGGGGTGGGGGTGGTGGTAGACATGAGTGGGGGCCTGGTGGAGGGTGCCCCTGGTGGCTGGGGGGTGGGGGTGGTGGTAGACATGAGTGGGGGCCTGGTGGAGGGTGCCCCTGGTGGCTGGGGGGTGGGGGTGGTGGGAGACATGAGTGGGGGCCTGGTGGAGGGTGCCCCTGGTGGCTGGGGGGTGGGGGTGGTGGGAGACATGAGTTGGACATGGGTGGGGGCCTGCTGGCAGGTGCCCCACAGTGCTGGGGGGTGGGGGGGGGTGGGGGACATGAGTTGGACATGGGTGGGGGCCTGCTGGCAGGTGCCCCACAGTGCTGGGGGGTGGGGGTGGTGGGAGACATGAGTGGGGGCCTGGTGGAGGGTGACCCTGGTGGCTGGGGGGTGGGGGTGGTGGGAGACATGAGTGGGGGCCTGGTGGAGGCTGACCCTGGTGGCTGGGGGGTGGGGGTGGTGGTAGACATGAGTGGGGGCCTGGTGGAGGGTGCCCCTGGTGGCTGGGGGGTGGGGGTGGTGGGAGACATGAGTGGGGGCCTGGTGGAGGGTGCCCCTGGTGGCTGGGGGGTGGGGGTGGTGGGAGACATGAGTTGGACATGGGTGGGGGCCTGCTGGCAGGTGCCCCACAGTGCTGGGGGGTGGGGGGGGTGGGGGACATGAGTTGGACATGGGTGGGGGCCTGCTGGCAGGTGCCCCACAGTGCTGGGGGGTGGGGGTGGTGGGAGACATGAGTGGGGGCCTGGTGGAGGGTGACCCTGGTGGCTGGGGGGTGGGGGTGGTGGGAGACATGAGTGGGGGCCTGGTGGAGGCTGACCCTGGTGGCTGGGGGGTGGGGGTGGTGGTAGACATGAGTGGGGGCCTGGTGGAGGGTGCCCCTGGTGGCTGGGGGGTGGGGGTGGTGGGAGACATGAGTGGGGGCCTGGTGGAGGGTGACCCTGGTGGCTGGGGGGTGGGGGTGGTGGGAGACATGAGTTGGACATGGGTGGGGGCCTGCTGGCAGGTGCCCCACAGTGCTGGGGGGTGGGGGGGGTGGGGGACATGAGTTGGACATGGGTGGGGGCCTGCTGGCAGGTGCCCCACAGTGCTGGGGGGTGGGGGTGGTGGGAGACATGAGTGGGGGCCTGGTGGAGGGTGACCCTGCACTGCTGGGGTGTGGGGGTGGTGGGAGACATGAGTGGGGGCCTGGTGGAGGGTGCCCCTGGTGGCTGGGGGGTGGGGGTGGTGGGAGACATGAGTGGGGGCATGGTGGAGGGTGCCCCTGGTGGCTGGGGGGTGGGGGTGGTGGGAGACATGAGTTGGACATGGGTGGGGGCCTGCTGGCAGGTGCCCCACAGTGCTGGGGGGTGGGGGTGGTGGGGGACATGAGTTGGACATGGGTGGGGGCCTGCTGGCAGGTGCCCCACAGTGCTGGGGGGTGGGGGTGGTGGGGGACATGAGTTGGACATGGGTGGGGGCCTGCTGGCAGGTGCCCCACAGTGCTGGGGGGTGGGGGTGCAAGGGGACATGAGTTGGTGTTCATTAGTTCAAGGAGACATGTGCCTTTGCTGGGGGGCATGCCCATGGTGGGTGGGCTGCCTGCGGGACATGACCAGGGATGCAGGGTAGTCCCCTGTGGTGTGGGCTGCCTGCAGGGGCCGTGGAGGGTGTACAGGGTACACCTGGGAGGACCCACACTGTCAAATCACATGTGGAACTTCACGCGCACCCCTGATATACACGCGCCCAGGCTATTCGCGTGTGGAACTTCCCGCGCACCCCTGGAATACACGCGCCCAGGCTATTCGCGTGTGGAACTTCCCGCGCACCCCTGAAATACACGCGCGCCCAGGCTATTCGCGTGTGGAACTTCCCCCGCACCCCTGAAATACACGCGCCTAGGCTGTTCGCGTGTGGAACTTCCCGCGCACCCCTGAAATACACGCGCCCAGGCTGTTCGCGTGTGGAACTTCCCGCGCACCCCTGAAATACACGCGCCCAGGCTGTTCGCGTGTGGAACTTCCCGCGCACCCCTGAAATACACGCGCCCAGGCTGTTCGCGTGTGGAACTTCCCGCGCACCCCTGAAATACACGCGCCCAGGCTGTTCGCGTGTGGAACTTCCCCCGCACCCCTGAAATACACGCGCCCAGGCTGTTCGCGCGTGGAACTTCCCGCGCACCCCTGAAATACACGCGCCCAGGCTGTTCGCGCGTGGAACTTCCCGCGCACCCCTGAAATACACGCGCCCAGGCTGTTCGCGCGTGGAACTTCCCGCGCACCCCTGAAATACACGCGCCCAGGCTGTTCGCGCGTGGAACTTCCCGCGCACCCCTGAATCACGCGAACCCCTGATATACACGTAGCCCGCTCCCCCAGACCCGATCGCGTGTGAAACTTCACGCGAACCCCTGTGATGCACGTACCCTGCTGAAATCGCGTGTTAGACTTCCCGCGCACCCCGGTATACACGCACACGTATTTTTTGTCAGCGGGTGTCCGTGTTTGTGGGTACCCCTTTGCACGTCATTTTTCCTGGAGGGCCACAGTATGGGACATTCATCATGGCAGTATATAGGTGCGATTTGTTGGCGCACCTTTTGGCGCACATTTCTTACAGCCGCAGAGACGCTACCGCCTGCTTTCTTGTGGCGGTCGTGTTTGTGCCTGTGCGCTGGTTTGAGCGTGCGCTTTTTTCCCCTATTCTATTCCATGAATACGTGTTGTAGGCGAGCGTGTGGGCGTTCCGCGCACTTGTGCCCTGTACTTCCCCCGTGACGCCCACGTTTTGGCAAGTTGTTCCCCATTCCGAGTGTTACGCCCGTGTTCCGCCTACTTTTGTTGCGTGCGCCGCGCTATGTGCGATTTTCGCTGTGGCCTGTGCGATTTTCGCAGTGACCTGGCGCACGCTGTTAGATGGCCTGTGCGCCAACGTGCGCCGTGCACTTTTTATCGCACATCCGCTGGTTTTCTCGCGCACGGCCTTCCATGAATCGACGTGCGCTGCTTTTCGTGCGATTTTCGCAATTGCACTGCGATTTTCGCTATTCCACTGCGATTCGCACGTTTTTGCCCACTTGCGCCGCGCTAATTATTCCATGAATCGGCCTCTTAGTGTCCCATAGTATAGCACAGAGGGGTCCTGCACTCCTCCAAGACCCCCTCTTCGCTGCATTGGTGCAGCAAGGTCTAAATGTGGAAATCGCTGTCACAGCTCAACATCGAAGCACAATGTTTAATGTTCAGTGTTTAATGTTTTCGCAAATGTTTTTGACAAACATAAAACAATGAAAAGTCAAGCTCTGACCTACAGAATCCAGGAGAGGTGTAGTTATTTTTGAAAGGGCATTTCTGGCAAACAACTGATCTATCGTTAATGTAATTTCTGTCTATTTGTCATGTTCTGTCTAAGAATAAATAAAGTGCTTGTTTTTCTACTTCTGGTAAATTTGGTATCGATTGATGCATTAGCTGTTTGGATTATACATGTGTCAGGTTAGATTTAATGGTTTATGTTGCAGTTAATTTTGCTGATCACACTGTTTGAAGATGAGGTCCAGATACTCATTGCATTTTCTTGTGATTTAGGAAAGGGGATGTGTGCTGTCATGGTTCATTGCTGGTTTTGCAGCTAGTGAGACATAATGCTGTCTCCTAGTTAAGTGGGGTCAGAGTCATTGCACTTGTGCTTTATTTGTACAACCACATAAACACTGTTTGTGACTAGGTGTGGTGGGTCCAGGTGTGTTGTCACATGGCCCCCAGACGGTGATGCATTTGCTATTGGGTGGCTATTATGGGTACTTTCTCGGATTGATTGCTGTGCATTCCTGTGGTCTGCAGTTTCCAGGATTGCAGCTGACAGGATTGGCTTGTGTTTTTTCTTCTCAGCCGCTGAGTTATTGAGCTGTGATTTGCCTTGCCACGCAATCAGAGGATCGCTGTGGTATGCCATTACCACAAATCCTTGGCCTACGCCAGACAGCTTTACTTTTATGCCTGCAGGCCTGCCGTGTTTAGGGTATTCACTTATTCCCCTGGGCTCTTTGTGATTGTGATTTTATTTGGATTAATGAAAGTACTTTGTGTTTATTTTCTTGATTACTGTGGGCACTGTCAGAATTTAGTTTGCTATTTTTCACAGATGCCCTGTCCATGCTACAGACAACTTAGTGCCACAGAAATACGCTTTACTTTGAGGCACGGGGAGGCCTTGATTGACAAGAAAAATGTTCCTGCTTCACTAAATGTGCGTGATTGGCCTCCCACCTTCATTTTGTTACTTATCACCACACTCAGAGTGCTGCGGTCTATATCTATGTTCTTATTTTAACTAAAATGGCGATGTGGATGGACTTCAGTCATTTCATAGTTAAGTGTCAAATTCTATTGCTGAGACACCCTGAAATGGTTCCTTTGGTCCATCTTGTCTGACTTTATCTTTATATTCAGGCATGTCTATGAATCCTTGCTTGCTCCTGTCTCCCTTTGTGTACCACCTCTCTGTTTTTTCTTTTAAGCTGTCACCAACAGTAAATACCAATTGTAAGGAGGTTGTTTGCACTACCCCTCTTGATCTGCAGTACCTTCACTGACCTATTTCATATGGCACAGTAATTCCCCATGTTGCCTGACAACCCCACTGCTTTCATGGAACATTTGAACACAGCAATTGCATGTTATGATCCCACAATTGGAGACCTTAAACAACTCTTACGGGCGGTGCCCAAAGACACTCTATGCAAGCAAATTATGCACAAAGTGCAATGGCATGACACACTGGCGCGGTGGAGGTTATTACTGCAAATATTAGCGCACTTACCACCCTCATCAAAGAGAAATACCCGATCAAAGCTGACTGGTCAAACATTGCCACGTGCAAACAAAACCAGTCGGAATGTCCCTCTGACTAACTGGCCATATTAACAGATTGTTTCACTAAATACTCTGATATTGTGAATGCTGGGGAACAAGCAAAACCTGCATTAGTTTCCTATTTTGTGAATGGTCTGCTTCGTGAAATTTCAAACAAAATACAGAATGTGCAAATTGGGTGGCAGGCTGAATATATTGAAAAAGCACTGCAAACAACAAACATTTCTATGACAAACTCAAATGCCAGGAGCAAAATGGTGCCACATGCCTCATGGCTTTCCAAATACAGAATGCTTAACAAAAGACAGCCTCTGGGTCCGGCAATGCCTGGGAACCCCACGCCAGACCTATACCCAGCAGATCCCCCCACCACCTGCCACAAAATACTTTTGCAAACCCATTTATGCCTGCCCAACAACACCTGGCAGGCAACATTACTGCAGATATTTTAAGGAGATGGGTCATCTCATCCAGCAATGTCCTACCAAACCTTCCAAATGATGGCAATATGGTCCCACTAATGCTCCCAATGATTTAATTCCTCCTAAAAGTTCTAACGGCTACCCGGCACCCACGAAACCTGCCCCTCCACCTCCTCCTCCTAACAGGGGCTACCAGGACATTCAGATCTCCTATGGTCCACCATGACATTGACAAAGGGACCATGCCATGCTGTCTGCTGCTTTGCTACTACTGGACCGGTCTGGTCCCTATCTCATATGAGACATTCAGGGGAAGAGAGTGAACTGCTTCATTAATAGTGGGGCTAGCTGCTCCACACTGCGAGCGGCTGAATTTACAAATGTGGATGCCTCAAAGGAAATTGTCAATGCTGTTGGCATATCTGGTGCAACTATCCCCTACCCAGTATCAAAGGAAATGTCTGTGTCGATTGGTCCCATTACTGAACACCATGCCTTTCTGTTAAGCCCTTGTTGACTTGCTAATTTGTTAGGCATTGACATGCTATGTAAGATTTATTGTATTATTTATTGTTCTCCGGATGGTATTTATCTCCTCCAACAGCCCACTCACGTGGAGCCTCCTACAGGGCCGCCTTCATTACTGACACCTGCACAAGCTGCACAGGTAAGACACCTTATTGACTTTGTGCCAGTGGCACTCTGAGCAGCACATGCCAATGAGGTAGGACACATTGTCTCTGTTAAACCTGCCTTTACCTGATGACGGTCACCCGCACGACTGCCCTTCAGCAGTTCACGTTGTATCATCACTAAGAACTGACCTCAAGGTTATCCCCTTCCCCAATGCAGACTTCATTGTGTTTCTTGACGGGTCTTATCGTAGAGATTCTACAGGGAGCATACAGGCATGTTTTGCTGTGTGCACCTCCTCTGCAGTATTAGAAGCTTTTCAGCTCCCATCAGTATGATCAGCACAAGTTGCTGAGCTCATTGCCCTAAGATGGGCTTGCACAATCGTTTTACAATGAACAGTCACTATATACACGGATTCACGCTGCGCTTTTGATATATCACATGACTATGGGACCCTCTGGAAACTGAGAGGTTACCTAACTGCACAAGGTACCCCCATTCTCAATGCACCCTATGTTGAAGCCCTGCTTAATGCGATTCTGCTACCTACCGAGTTGGCAATTGTGAAGTGCAAAGCCCACTCTCGACATTCTGACAGCACCTTCCAGGGTAATGTACTGGCTGACGGCCATGTGAAAAATGCCCAACATGGCCCTATGGCTGCAGATTATGTGCTGCTGTTTCTCCTCTCAGTGGAGGACCCCATAGCATCTCTATCCTTCCTGGCGGGTCTCCAAGACGTGCACCCAAAGCCTAGAAACAGGGATGGGAAAAGCATGAATGTGTTTTTTGCTCCGATCGACTATGGTGTGATAATACGGGCTGGTGGGTGGCCCAGTAGCACTCCTCCCATATCTTGCACATGTTGCTCACTCTGTGTCCCATTCAAGCAAGGGGAAGATGGTCTCTGAGGTCCAGAAATATTGGTTCATCCCTAAGTTTCCCTCCATTGCTCAGAAATACTTTGCTCGCTGTCCAACTGGTGTCACGTTTAACCCTGGAAAGCCTGTGAAAACCACTCCTGCGGCACATGAAGTCCCTTATGGCCCCTTCATGAATATCCAAATAGATTTCATTAGCTTACCCAAGTTTGCCTCCTTTGAGTACACCCTAGTAATAACTAATACATTTTCGGGATAAAGTAAAAAAAGGTTTTTTTTCAGGCAGCAAAACTCTCCCTTTGCGACAGCTCAATTAGTTTTTGAAAAGATATTTATGCTACTCGTTTAAAAAGAAAATGTTATTAGTATGAGTGGTTCCCATAGGATTGTGTGGCTACTACACAAACAGATTGCAGAAGTATAGAATATGACAAAAAGTTACTCAAATGCACCAACTTCAATGATTTTTTTGAAGATATAAGTTGGTGAGTCAAATAAATATCTAATAATTAGTGTTTAGTTTGAGTCCTTATTTATAGTGTGAAAGAAAAAGTAAAACCAATCCAATGTGGTGGTAAGTGATAATTTAGAATACAATAATTTACACAGTCAAAATGTCGAAAACATTTTTTAGAAAAAAAAAATGTAGAAATACAATAATGTTGAATATTTTCTTTATTTTTTCGAAATGTAACAATATATAATTTTAAACGTGTAACAATATGTAATTTAAAAAGTGTTATGTTAAATATATATATATGTTTTAATTCAACTTTGAAATCTTTAATATATTAAATGTCCACTAGATAGTGATATTGCTTTAAACATATATTTAGTTAAGTACTAATACTTTGTTTTTGTACGTTTGTTACGTCCTGCTACGTAAACGTAACCGCCATTTTTAAAGTTCATTCTGCAAACGGTTCTCCCGCGGTGGACTGGCTGTTACTCCGCTCTTGGATTTTTGGAATTTTTTCTGCTTTTACCTTGGATGCATCCTGTTTCGTTCACTGGATTTACTGGGTCGTGTGGATTTGGATTTTTTTTTCCTCCTTTATGCACCGTGGATCGTGGATTTTTTTGTTTCTTCTGTGTTTCCTAGATTATGTTTTTTTCATGCCTTTTTTTCGTTGAATATTCTCATGGATTGCAGCTTCACAATTGGATTTTTGGAGTCCTTCTTCCTGGAGTAATGGATTTGTTTCTTACTAGTTTTTTTTTTCTTCCGGATTAATGGATTTCCCGGTTGGATTGGCTGGATTTACTGTACCTATCCCACAATGGAATCCAGAGTACTTCGAATCGTAAGTTTTATTAACATTTTAAGTTGAATGCCACAGTATTTAAGTAGTTTTCGTTGTTTTCCACGTTGAAATCTTGTACTATTTGTATTCGTTTACTTTCGTAATCTCTATATTTCCTATGTTTTGGTCCTTGGTTTGCCAATGACAGTGTTTGTGACAACCGAAATTCCTTGCGTTGTTCTATTTTTAAATTTTTCAGAAAATGCCATAGATTTGGATTGTGGATGCTGAAATTCTTATTTAAGCGGCTATGCCAGCCTTCCAGTGTGTTATTTGTTCTTGGTGTATTGTCCAAAGTTGCCTGGTAACAATTCCATAATTGTATTTGGTATTTTGGTCTGCGTCTATTTCCACTTCGAGTTAACTGCCCAATCCACGTGTTTTCAAAGTAGTCCAGTAAGTTTGTATTGTCCTCTTCATGATTTTTATAGTAATCACTGTCTATCAAATGTTCGTAAAAATCAATAACAACGCTATAGCAAAACGTTTTTTAATGTTAAACTGATAGCAACTGTCCTCTGTATATTTTACCCAATCCTAATTTCTGTATTTTTCACCAAACACTCTGCGTAAAATGAAAACAACATCCCTGAACCCTAGTCTCTCTGTACACTGTCGAAAATCCTCTAATCTGAGCTGATTCATAGTCCATGATTATTGTTTCTGGGTTTGATTCTGGTGCCGTTTGTTTAATTTTACTGTAAACGATTTTGTATTAGTGGTATTATTTTATCATTTATGGTTCCATGCACTGTGTAAAATTGGTAAAATGGTTGTGGGCATATCTTAAATGTCGCGTCACTTTGCCATTTTTTACTACAAGCTAGATGTTCAAAGTTTGCTGCTGTAGAGAATATTAATTTTTTCTCACTGTTCATCTCATTTATGGCATGGTAAAAATTTTCGCCTTTGGCAGTTACCTTGAAAACATCCGGGATTACTACATCCTTAAATAACATCGGTGCCGGTGGCAGATTTTCTTTCACTTGTTTTGTGCGGTTTATTGTGCGTTGCATTAGTTTCTCTGTTGGCAACTGTGCTGTTATATGGGTTGTTAAGTTGCCACAAACATCTCTAAGCACAGATCCACTACTTTCCCCTTGATCTTCAATGGCTTTTCTTTTTAGTTCTGTCAAGGTTTTTCTGATGATTACATTAGTTTGATCAGGCATATGGTTGTGTTCATGTTTGCCTTGTACTTCTGAGCCCACTGTTATCGCTCTTGCGTTGTATTTAGTTTTTGTATATTCTGTGCAGCGCCAGTAAATTCGGTCTTTTCTTTGGCTTTCTTTGTAGAATACGTAGCCATTCAAAATTAACCGCCTTCCTCCCTTTTGCGTGGTTATGAACTCCACTTTGTTCTCCATTTCCCAACCTAAAGTAACCGAGAAAATTATGTTTTATCTATATGTCTTTTTACTCTATTGTGTGTTATATGATTTAATGATGTTTACTTTCATGTTCGTTTGTCTTAGCTGGTTTGTATCTGAATGAACCTCAATCGATTGCCTGCAGCACTTTCTCAGGAGATGTTCTGTCAGGTAATGACGGTTTTCCACAGCCGTTACTAGTTTCCTGGTGAAAAAACAAGGTTCTTTACTCGTGGTTGTCACCTATTGTATTATCCATTTCGTAACCTAATTTTTTCGAGAATGTCAGATGAGTGGGTGATCGTGGTTGTTGGGGAGGTTTAGGGCTGGTGTGGTTCGGGATGTTGGGTGAGGGGGGTTGGTGAGGGGAGTTGGGGGGGACTCCCCCACTAAACAATACTCCTTATTTTTATTTATTTTGTGTTATTAAGTACGCTAATTAGTCCTTTTTTTCCGACATTTTTTTTCGAAATATTGACTCTTTTAATGATATGTATAGGTTTTCGACATTCTTTTTTTCGACATTTTTGTACGTCGACATTTTTTTTTCGACATTATCACTATAAACCATCCAATGTTGTTGATGCTCTCAAAAGATTCTTTAATTGAAAAAACAAAATGTTATTTTTCTTGGTGTTAATATCCCACTTTGTAGTATCCAAATTAGGTTTCACTCTCAAGTTATGAAAATAAACACAATTTTGTGTTCTTACAGAGCAATCTTAAATAATATATTCTATATTACATTTGGTTATATTCCCCATAGTTGTGTTCTCTCGACAAGTGTTTCCCCATTGTACATTTCAATGGTTCATCAGGAGAAAAAGGTGGTTTTTGAGAATAAAAAAGAAAATAGAGTTATTCTAAAAACAAGGGGGAAGGATAATTGTTTTAAGCAGAGAGGTCATGTTTTTCTCTTCATTCAAATAATAACTATACAGGAGAAATATCAATTTTTATGACTCAGCCTGTTTTAATTGTATTTCTGGTTCAGATTGTATCCAAATAGTAGTGTGTTCAGCAGGGCAATAGCTCTGTTAAACTTGCCTTTTTAACTTCAAATTCAGCAGATGTTTATTTATTACAAGTCCAAAATGGGACAGCTGCAGGGAAGAGAAAGATATATATACATACATTTAGGTATTGAAGCATTATCAAGGTTGGAGAAAAACATAAGTGTAATATATACTATAGGCTTACCTAAAGTTTCCTGGAAGAGGGTGCAGAAAGTAAGTCTCGCCGTGATAAGCAGAGAAGTAGCTTTGTGGGCTGGTTGCGCGGCATCTTTGAATATTTGCTGGCTTTTTATGTTGTCCGCGGTGCGCAGTGATGTCATCAGGCCACGTGCAACATTATCAAACGTGACGCGATGATGTCATCGCATCACCGCATCACTAACGCTCATGGCGGCCATTTTTAGAGCAAAAATGCTTGTATATAATGAGAGGTGTAAGACTTGTTGATATTTGTACTTGAGTTGAAGAGATGGGTACCAAAATAGAGGTGAGTTATTAAGAAAATTTGTATTTATATTTACCTTTTAGGCATTTTAGTCAATGTTTAGAGAGATGATAATGACTAGTTTTGACAAAATCCTCGGAGCCAAAGACAGATACATTATAGAAGCTAATACAGTGTGGCCTCCATCTCACCATACTATGGCACCATACTATGGCAGGTGATCCATAGCTCTCAAATGTTTTTTTACACTTGTCTCCCAGCAGGTGACCCATCACTCTCAAAGGTTTTTGCTACACTTGTCTCCGCAAGGTGACCCATCGCTCTCAAATGTTTTTGCTACATTTGTCTCCGGCAGGTGACACATCGCTCTCAAACGTTTTTGCTACACTTCAATTTCAATTTATGAATATACATACAGCTAATTGCTTTGTATATACCACATTAAAATAGATTTATCAGTGCAAGAAATGTATACATACATACATAAAACATGAACATTAAAAATGTCCAATCCATAGTATAAACTTAAAAATAATAATCAATGGAGTAAAATATCAATAAGAACCACAATAAATTCATGATTCACATATCTCAAATATCTCAAAACATTTCAGATAAAATGTAAAATGTAACCATAAAATAAATAAAATTCTTGTCATTACCTGACATGAACATTTGCCACATGTGCGAGGGATCATTACAGACAAAACAGTTGTTGTAAGATTTTAAAATGTTGTCTATAATTGGAGTAAGACTCTTGCATCTTGTCAAGATGTGCTCTATTCAATTGTTTTGTTTTCACATAACCAGCAATAGTGCTCTCCACGAGTTATACCTTTTCTCACACCCTCAACCTCTAGGGCCTTGCATTGATTATATTTTAGCTGGATGTTTTGCCTTAATACCCACGACTCTGGGAAGGTGACAATGTATTTTGAAGGACTATTGCAAAGGTGTATGTACTTGATAAAAGGTCCACTATTTGTCTTGGTGGATAATTGTACCATGTTATTGTCCTGGTCAAACAATATGATTTTCTTTTTGAGCCAACATTTTATATGCATATTATTAGCCAGAGTCATAGGTAAACCGCAGCCACCCTTCCATCGATTGAATCATTTGAAGATTTTTCGCTGAACTCCAATCCAAACATAGTTATCTAGACTTAGAAAGGCTCTCATCTACCATGATTGTACCGTTGTTCGGGGTCATTAGATTTACAGACACATAAAAGACCCAGTTACTAAAATCGAAGAAATGCAAATCAAATCCAATTCTAAATAAAAATACTCCACCGAAAGGGATTGTGGCACACGTAACCGTCTATGTAGCATTTTTGCCTCATATCTAACAAGCTCCGGTAAAATACCATGGCCCCAGACCTCAATTCCATAAGCAAGCACAGGTACTATTTTCATTGAGTATAGAAGTGCAGCTGTTTTGGCTGACTACCCTCCATTTCTTCCAATAAATGCACTTAAAACCCCAACTAAACGCCAGCATTTCAACTTTCAAAAGTGTTTCCTACATTTGTCTCCGGCAGGTGACCCATTGCTCTCATAAATGTTTGCTACACTTGTCTCTGGCAGGTGACCCTTCACTCTCAAAGGTTTTTGCTACACTTGTCTCCTGCAGGTGACCCATTGCTCTCAAATATTTATGCTACACTTGTCTTCGGCAGGTGACCCATTGCTCTCAAATATTGTTTCAACTAAACGCATCTGTTAGCATCATCCTGACAGGGATCCTGAACTTTTGCATGACCATCTCTCATGTCTACCGGGTCCGGTGATGATGGACACTCTTTGGAACATTTGGGCAAAAGGCCTCAATCTCCATAGGGTTGGATTGCTAAAGCTAGGAATATTACTGCTATTTCATTAGTTTATGTGGAGTATGTGCACCATGTTGTTGTTTCTTACCATGATATTTGTTCTACCTCACCACACATACCCCATTTTATACCCAGACACCAACACCTTCCTCAACTTGTTCTGAGGCTACGCTGACCTAATGAATGTTTCTGATTGGTATATATGCTCTAAAACTCTTTTGTACGCCAGTGGGGGTTTCCCTTCATTCCTGTTGCGTTCAGCATTGCTGAATGGTGTTATAACCTCTGGATAAACAACTCTTCTTTCCCCAATATGATGCAGTTACGCCAATACTTTACCACCCAGGATACCGACTGCCTCTGTTCCATATGCTCTGATGTCTTTCACCACGCTAGGCATGCTGCCTTCTCTGGGTATTATGCCAGCATCCCCATGTCCTTAACAGAAATGCTACTACAACTTACCATAACAACACAGCTGTTGGTAAAATAAGACAATATCACAGAGTGTCAACATAGCTCTCTACACCCACAGAGGGTTATATTTCCTTTGTGGGGCTAGCACATACCAATGGCTCCCAGCTATCTCGACTGGTCAGTGTAAGATTTGGTCCCTTTTTCTACAAGTTCACTATGCACCTCGCTTGGCCAAATGCGCTGTCTGGACATGGTTCAAAGGCGTCATAGGGTTTGTTATACCGAGCATTGGCACTACAACTAACAGGGCCGATCTTCATGCCCTATCACTGCTCCTCGAACAGGTAGCTAACAACACCACCAAAGGTATACAGATATTGAAGAGCGAACAAGTAACACTCAAAAAGATGGTCCTCCGGAGTCGAATGTGCTGGTTATTTACTGGCTGACCAAGGGGATACCTGTAAAATTATAGGACAAGAATGCTACACATGGGTACCTGATAATTCCTCCCAGGTTGAGGACGTCATAAACAAGTGGGTTGGTACCACCTCACACAGTATAGTATAAACAAGGGTTATGCCGGCTCATTGTTAACTTGGATTCAAATGACTTTTGGTTCACTAGGTTCTTCCATTCTACATGGTATTTTAATAATTGTTATAACTGGTGCTTTTGCAATGATATTTTTTCTTATTCGCTACCTTCTTTCATGCTGTGCTTAACAGGTGTCTCGCTTGCCCACCAAAGCCAGACTGCTGCCACTTGAAATAGAGAAGTTTCACATTATGGAGGACGTCTCAAAAGACGCCTCCAATGAACGGGAAATGGTAGATGTTTTAGGTCACATGTCCAACACGGAATGGGCTGAATTTTTGAATGAGCAATCCTGCTCCCTGTGGTCTAAACCCTGTCTCAGGGATTATCAAATGGGGGGGTTTGGTGTGCCAGTATTGTTATGCAATGCTATGCTATAGCATGCTACCTTAGGCTCGCCCATACAGGTAGGCCTCAGACCCTCTATGTCACTTCCCACTGTCTCTCTCTGCGCACAGCACCCCAGAAGGCCCAAACCCCTCCTCAGGATTCTTGGGGTTTCTACAAATGCTGCTTATCTATAATACAACATGATGTCCCCACAGGACTGAGTCAAAAGGTCACAAGTGGGATGTTGACATTCTTGCCAAATGTCTGCAATATCATGCCAAGTAACAACCCCATTGTGAAAGTGCTAGAACATATTAGTGGTTGGCTATGATATGCTATATAACCGGCACTCTAGGGGGGCCAGTAGAGAGCTCTTATGCCGACTGCCTAACTACTGGAATGCTGTTTTCCCTGTTGATAACTCTGTATGCTATGTATTTGCGATATAATATATTAAGCTCAATTTACCACTCATCTGTCTGATCTCTTTCTTTTCTGCAAACTGAGGCTGGCTGAGGGGGCCTTATCTTGGCCACCACAATAATATATGAATTATTTCTGCAACAAGACAGCAAAAGGACACTTAGCAGCTAAAGGCATTCTGCTTGCGTGGTTATGGGATCAAGGTCAGCATAAGTGAAACGTACAATGCTCATCAGGCTCTGAACTGGAACTGGGGAACTGAAAGGTCAGTTACTGTTCAGTACATTTGTGTGGTGAGCAGGACAGGGTCAGTTTCTGTCATTGCGACCATGTCCTTTTCTGAAATGTGTAATTCAGATCCAAGAAGCCATCTGCCTACACAAGTAATTATGTATTATGATGCTATATCTCTTTAAATTCCACTCTTTTTTTGGAAACAATGAAACTATTAGAGACCCTGTATTTGTATTTGTTTATTTATAACGCACAAACCATCAGGCCCGGGGGCAACAGGGCGCAATTTGTACAGGGTTGCAAGAAAAGAACATACATACAGGAGAATAGATTACATTCAGAGGTTTAACAATACTAGCATAATAACAATCTTACTAATTACATATATTGCACAATATATATATATTATACATATATATTACTGGTTACAGTGCCCCGCAGATCCGCATAGGATGTATCCCAGGGTGATCTAAAATAGTTGGCATAGGTAGCAGGCCGGAAATGGTGTCAGGGGACAAGTGGGCTGAGTAAGTAGGACAGATGTCGAACATGTCTATTGCAGGTCAAAGAGCCAAGATTTGGTTTTAGTATTGAAGGTGTTGAAGGAGTCTTCGGCTCTGATAGTAGCGGGGAGGGTGTTCCATAGTTTAGAGGTTAGTACAGGGAAGCTAGTGCCTCCAGCTTTTTGAAGCCTAAACCTAGGGATTGTTAGGCAATGAGTCTGTGCAGTTCTTAGTGGTCGGGCAGTGGAGTGGCGCGAAAGCCGACTGCAGAGATAGATCGGGGCCTTGTTGGCTAGGCATTTGTGCGTGAGGGCAAGGGTTTTAAGGGAAATTCTCTGCTTCACAGGTAACCACTTTAGGCTAGTTCTGGCTTCTGAGATGTGGTGGTTGCAAGGGATGTTCAGGGCCGCTCGAATTGCATTGTTCTGGTTGGTTTGGAGTTTGGATAGGTTCTCTTGGCTGGTGCCTAGGTATAGAGCACTGCAGTAATCAATTTTAGCCATGATAAGTGTTCTCGCAAGTGTGACGCTATTGTGGGTGGTGAGGAATGGTCTGCAAGCTGAGATGAGTTTGCACGTGTAGGCAGAGGCAGACCTGACTGCATTAGTTTGTCTCGACAAGGATAGGGTGGAGTTCAGGTAGAAGCCTAATGTTTTGGTGTCTTTCGAAACTCGTATGGAGTTGCTGTCTATGGTGAATGACTGATAAGATGGCCCGAGTATGCTCAGGCGTTGTGAGGTACCCAGGATAAGAAGCACCGTCTTATCGTCGTTCAGACATAGCTGGTGCTGGGCCATCCATGCTTGGATGACCAGGTAGACGTCATTGAGGGCCTTGGTGTCAGCAAGATAGTCACCTGAAATGGGAATGAGTATCTGGGTGTCGTCCGCATAGTTGGTGTAGGAGACACCCAGATAATCAAGCACATCAAAGAGTGGTTTCGTAAAGATATTGTAAAGTGTAGGTGACACGCAAGAACCCTGAGGTACGCCGCAATGAATAGGGGAGGGATCTGCGGCAGCGGAAGGTGCAAAGACCCTCATGGACCTGTTGCTCAAGAAGGATTTGATCCAGGCCGCTGCTGAGGGTGAGAATTTGGCATCAGAGTAGAGGTGCCTGCAAAGGATCTGATGGTTAACCAAATCAAATGCGGCGGAAAGGTCGAGGAGTAATAGCATTGCTAGATTGCCCTTGTCCTTTAGAACTTCGATCTGCGTTTTTAGGTCTAATAGAGCCGTTTCAGTCCCATGTCTGGGCCGAAATCCGGATTGTCGGAGACCTAACAGATTGTTTGATTCAAGGTAGTTTTGGATCTGCAGGTAAGCTGCACGGTCCAGTATCTTAAGCAGAAATGGTACTGTAGTAATAGGTCGGAAGTTCGTAGGTATGCTTGGGTCTAGAGATTTTTTTTTTAGTAGCGGGATCACCCAAGCGAGTTAATGAAGACTGTAATGAATGGGGCTAAGTCATGGGTGGAGTCCTTAATGATGGGAGCTGGACACGGGTCACCTTGGCAGTTGGATGGTTTCATCCTGAGGATGATGTTTTCTACCTCGGTGACAGAGAGCGGTGCGAAGGTGAAGGGTTTAATGTTGGCAGTGTTGGAAAGGGTGGGTCTGGTAGGGGAGAGTGAGCGGTTGTCGCGCTTCAGGCAGTCCTGCTTTTCTTTAATTTTAGATTGAAGCATAGAGATTTTGTTTAGGAGGGCTGCTTGAATGTTAGCACACCATTTGCTGTCTTTTGTGCAAGTGTCTGGCGGGGAGACTGGGGTTTCGAGCTCTTTTAGGACTCTAAAGAGTTCCTTGGAGTTAGAATTGGCTTGCATGATTCGATTGTTCAGCGATTCTTTTTTAGCAGTGATGATGGCGTCTTTATAAGTGAGGGAGGCGAGGAGGAAGCCATCTTTATGCTCAACAGACGGGTGGCTTTTCCAACGGTTTCCGCACAGCGTTTGGCTTTGCAGAGGATTCTTAGCTGTGGAGTGAACCAGGAGTTAAAATGTGCTCGTGGTTTGGCCTTCCTAGGTTTGATTGGTGCTATAGAGTCAATAGCCGTGATCATCGTTTGGTTGTAAGTGTCTGCTAGGCAGGTGGGATCATAGCAAGAGTTGGTCGCTGCATTAAGAGAGGGGAGTAACAGTGGGAGGAGTTGTTCTCTTGTTATATTTTTTGTTGCGGGTGGGGAGTGCTGGGGCTATTGGTGTTGGGGCTCGCGGGGTAGCTTCAATGTTAAATGTAATGATGTGATGGTCAGAGCATAAGCATGGGGAGTTATTGAGGACCTGGATGTTGCAGTTGGAGCCGGCTAACCAATCGATGGTCCTGCCTTTGATATGGGTCGGTTCTTGGATGTACAAGGTGAGGCCAAGGTCTATAAGAGCATTCTCCAGAAAAGTTGCTACAGGATCTTTTGGGTCACCACAACCTACATTAAGATCGCCTAAGATTATTGTCTGTGAGTTGTTTTTTGTTTTGTCAAGAAGGAGAGTGGAAATTTCACTGACAAAGGTGGGTGCCGGACCTGGGGGCCTGTAGATAAGGTGAAGGGTGGCCGTTTGGTTAGGTGTTAGTAGTAATTTGATTGTTAGCAGTTCAGCTGATTCGAGTTTGGAGTCGGATACCACTCTTAGGTCAAGGGAGTTTTTATGTATGAAGGCCACGCCGCCACCTCTAGTATGTGCAGAGGAGCGGTCACAGCATGTAATGCCATAGTCAGGCGGTAAGGCCAAGGATAGAGAAGGGCCAGAGGCGGCATGTAGCCAGGTTTCGGATATGGCAATGAAGTCAAGGTCGGCAGTGGTGATAAGGTCGGCTATTTCAAGAGCGTGTGCTGTAAGAGAGCTAGCATTGATAAGGGCGCCCTTGAACACAGGCAATTTGACCCCTGTGGTCTTAGTTTGCCAGTGGCGGTGGGCGAAGGTGGGCTAGGTAGTGTGTGTAGGGTATGCTTAGTGGTGTTGGTGCGGGAAGGACGAATGCAGAATCTAGTGCTTAGTCTCTTATTCCTGAGAATAAGGGGGCAGGGTTGGTTGGGCATTGGTTTCGTGGCAGAATATTTAAGCCAGAGAGCTGGGTCATTAAGGTATTGGTTGATCTGGTTGCTAGGGTGGTGAGCGCCACCGGCAGTTGCTGAGGGGCTCGTTAAAGGTGTCATAGTCGTGGTGGGTGACGCTGGGTCAAGTAGGTTTGGGCAGGCCAGGTTATTAACCTCAAGAGTAGGAGTGGTTGACTTGGGTGGTTGAATGAATAGGACAGTGTGTGTGGCTAGGATGTAGTGCAGTAGAAGGCGCATGCTGACGTGCATGATGGTGGTGCAAGCTGCCTGAATAGGTTCCCTAAGAGCTTGTTGACAGGGACAAGATATGGTCTCCTGAATGGGACTGGTATGACAATGGCAGTGAGTGAAAATGCTAAAGTATGGCTAGAAGCCTGGGCGCCTAGATGGGGTAACACAATAGCTGGAATGCACAGGTCAGGGCAGCCCTAGAATTGAGTAATCAAAGGCTGAAGCTCTAGGCGGTGGCACACTCCTAGATTTGATCTGACCCAAGTCAGGCACGGCACAATACAATTTGAAATGGTCTGTAAGCGACCTTAAGGCACAACACAATTAGAACTGGTCTGTAAGCGACTTTAAGGCACAACACAAATTGAGGTGGTCTGTAAGCGACCCTAAGGCACAACACAAATTGAAATGGTCAGTAAGCAACCTTAAGGCACAACACAATTTGAAGTGGTCTGTAAGCGACCTTAAGGCACAACGCAGTTGAAAATGGTCTGTAAGCGACCTTGAGGTACTACACAATTGAAAAGGTCTGTAAGCGACCTTAAGGCACAACACAATTGCAAAGGTCTGTACGCGACCTTAAGGCACAACACAAATTGAGATGGTCAGCAAGCGACTTTAAGGCACAATTGAGATGGTCTATAAGCGACCTTGAGGTATAACACAGTTGAAATGGTCTGTAAGCAACCTTAAAGCACAACACAATTGAAATGGTCTGTAAGCGACTTTAAGGCACAACACAATTGAGATGGTCTGTAAGCGACCTTAAGGCACAACACAATTGAAATGGTCTGTAAGCGACCTTAAGGCACAACGCAGTTGAAAATGGTCTGTAACCGACCTTAAAGCACAACACAATTGAAATGGTCTGTAAGCGACCTTAAGGCACAACGCAGTTGAAAATGGTCTCTAAGCGACCTTAAGGCACAACACAATTGAAATGGTCTGTAAGCGACCTTAAGGCACAACACAGTTGAAAATGGTCTGTAAGCGACCTTAAGGCACAACACAGTTAGAGTGTAGTACTCCCGCAGCCTGGACATGTGCTGATTTGGGTCGAGGACGTGAGCTTGCTAAGCATGGTAAGTGAGCAAATGTGCAGAGAGCGCAAGTTAGAGTGGTCAGTAGGCTAAATAGTGTGCAAAAGCGGTTACAGCACCAGGAGGCAGGACTGCAGTCAATGTATGGTGACCGTATAGAGTGCCGTAGCAATTGTAAGGAGTTCAATATGTGTAGCATGCTAAAACTACCAGAGAACAGGCACAATAGCAAGGTCCACAGATGGCGCTAGTCTAGAATCTATATTCTCGGGCAGCAGCACAGGGCATTAACCATGGAAGAACACAGCATGACGTGGTAGCAACTGATGCAGCCACCTAAGTTCGAGAGGCAGACATGGACATGGTTTCGAGAGTAAAACATTGGATGGAGTGCCCCATAGCGGGAGGTGCTAGGCGCAATCAAGTGATCAGGTGATCATAGGTATGAGCAATCAAGTACAAACAGGTCGACGAGCAGTATAAAGTCACGGTTAGCGAAATAGAATGTGGCAAGTCTAAAGTACAAATGATGGGTTTGATGTATGGGACGGCGATAGTCAGCGTAATGATAGTGGAATGTGGGAGGAATACTGAGGGCTGGCTTACCTGTTGAATTCAGGGCAAAGGTGCACGAGGAGTGCTGTGCTAGAGCTCGCATGTGAGGGCAGGAGGACCTGCAGACGGCAGCACCGGCAAGTAACAGGCAAGAAACAGGAAGTAGCCTTGTTTCTGTGGGCCTTAGTGCGGTGGGCCGGCTACGCCTGCCGGTGTCCAATCGGCGAGGACATGGGCACGGCAGCCAATCGGGGAGCAGTGCCTGGGCCTGGTTAGGCTCTGTAGGCACCCATCAAAACCGGGCGGCCATCTTGAAAAGATTTTGGTACCTCGTGTACCGTAGTGGCAATGCAGTCGGGCAGGTGGTGGATCTCGTGGATTTCGGGCAAAAAGGCAGCCTGATCTTCCGTCTGAGATCAAGCAGAGCGAGTGGTGATGTTGTAATGCCGAAAAATAAATTATTCTGGGGTAGCACTCCGATTCCAGCGCCTACCTCAATAAATCAGCCTGCATGCTGGGGAGTCATGGAGGGGCCTGTGGCTCTGGCTGGGCAGGTCCTGGTCCTGGAGCTCCTGCTCCCGGGCTAGGTGAACTAAGTATACGCAGAGTATACTGTACAGTGATAATTATCTAAAAACATGCCTAGACAAATTTAATACTGTAGTTACGCAGACTTCTAAAACAAATGAAATGTATCCTGATAGATGAAGTAAGCATGGTTTCCAGCCTCATGTTGGCTTTAATTCATCTCAGAATGCAAGCAATCTTAAAAACTAACTACAAAAAACTGTTTGGAGGAAAACATGTTATTGTTTTTTGGAGAACTCCTACAGTTAACACCAGTGAAAGGTCAACCTATTTTCAAAACATTAGGACACAAACAATGCCGCAATACTCTCAGCATCAGTGAAAATGTACATCTCTGGCAACATTTTCCCTAAAGAGAACTAACTCAAAACATGCATCAGTCTGCAGACCTCAACAATGATAACATTTTAAAAAGGATTATAACTGGTCTGCTTACTAAAGATGCAAAATCCATCTTAAATAGTAGACTAATCCATGAGCTATATGGATGATACACATCTGCTCCTGATGTCATGGAACAATTAACTCAACAAATTCTAAAATGTATGTCCTTAATGCCAACGCTTGCCAGCTGTAGTCAATTCAATGAGACAATGTTGAAAAAAGAAATGCAACCCATACTGCATATGAGCTCGACAGACAAACTAAAAGTAAATGGCATGACACTTCTTATGTGTCAACAAGCAGCACCATGGCTAAATAACTTAGAAAAATGTATCTCCAACACATCCGGATTGGAGAAAATATTGACATTGTGCCTCATTGGGAGTATGGCAGTAAAGCAACAACGGTGCTGGTATCGCTACCGGCACTGTTGCTACCATACCACCATTCTAGGACTTCTGTTCGCGGGTGCCCTTGCAGCCATCTGGTTTGACCAGGTGCCGTACCCACATCCGGCAGCAGAACATGATGGTACCAACAGTACCGTTATAAAGAGTACCGCTGCTACCATCCTCCCCATTCCCATAGAGCCCTATAATGGCTCAATGGGAATGGGGATCTACTGACTCTGGCACCCGCGCAAGGGGAATTACCAAGTCGTCCGAGGTCGGAATGGCCCATTGATTCCCCTTTCGCGGGTGCTTGAGCCGGATGTGAGTTTGGGGGTAGCCTTGCAGGTAAAACCGGCAAGGCTACCTCCAACCTCATAATGAGGCCCATTGTGTCTAAGCTGCAGAGTAATTCAAAAACATAACCTTGACGTAAAACAAGGTTTAGTCAATGGAGCAATTGGTGCAGTTGCTAGCTTCCAAACATATCCACATGACAAACAACATTCCGTGTGTCAACATCCACTTTGACAAACTTGCAGAATTTATAAAAATTGGCCAGACAATTGCACTTTCCTTCTTTTCAAAGACATGTACATACGCAGAGAGCAACCTTCTCTATCTCTTGCATATGCTGCCACTATTCACAAATCACAAGGTCTAACCTTAGATCAGGCAGTGATTGACATTGGCAGCACAGTCTTTAAAGAAGGTATGAGTTACATAGCACTTTCACGTCTGTGTACACTCAATGGTCTATTCCTTGTTAACTTTGATGCAAACAAGGTCAACGCTGACATTCCTTGCATCCTGGAATACAACAGGCTACGGGCACTATACACCCCCCATCTAGATATCTAGATATGTAACCATTACCTCAAAAATGCAACCTTTAAAACAACAATACAAACAGAAGCTTTAGTAGACTTCCCAACAAAACAGCTAAAAAACATAAACCAACTCCTTCTGCTTCAAACAATACAACCACAAAACTGTCTAGTACACAATCAAATGAATGTCCATAAGAAAAGAAACACACGCATATCTCTCCTCCAGAAAGATCTGCAGGCTCATCAAGCGATCCACAAACAGAACTCTCTTGTCCATTTAAATTCAGCAACACAACTGGATTAAATGTTTATGCTAATGTGACAATGGATCTTCTCTTTCAATTGCCACCTATTGTAAACAACATTTACTTAAACGGCAGGCACCAGTTGTTTTTGCAAATGCGTGACCTTCACGGAAATACAACAAATAATCCTGACAACATTTACAGTGTCTCAAGTATAAGGCACAAATTGAACTACTGTACAGGAATAGTAACATTTACCATAAACACACAGGAAGATTCACAAGAATTCCTAATGTACTTACTGCAAGTACTGGAAACCAAAAACATCTCTATAAATGAAATCTTCCAGATTTTATATATGTGGAAACATACATCCACTCTCTGCACCCATGTTTCACACGAACAGATCCCTATTGAATGATTTGCATTTAACAATAATAATTTAGCATTTATATAGCGCTATAAACCCTCAGCCATCTGAGTGCTGCTTATTATTACCCACAGTGTGTGGTGCTCATTTATTGTTCTCAGAAGGATGAAAGGCTGAGTGTGGCCCTGCCAGGATTCGAACCTGGATAGGCGGGTTCTGAACAAATGTCAAAGCAAGCACTCTACGTGTTGTGCTATCTGTCTAGCTTAATTTGGCTGTGTCCATACCAAAGTATGAATCCATTCCATTTCACCAGATTCTGCAGAACACAATTCATGGCACATTATGCCCTTTTTGCAATACAGACAATCGTTCCACCATGCAAAAAAACTCACATAGCCAATATGTCATACTAATACTTCTAAGGTACAATTGCAGATGGTTCCAAAAATAACTGTCAGCTTAAAGGCTTCACACACTGCCAAGTATCTATTGGAAAGAAAACCTTCACAACATTAGCTATAATATAGTGCCACAACCACTTCAGGGCACTACATTGCACATGTCAAAAAAAGAAGTAGTTGGTTTGAATGTAAGGATACCTCAGTTAATCCAACACATAGGTTACTAGCACATTTAACAAATGCCTAATTAATATTCCTTCAACCCAAATGTAATCACAGTAAGAATATGCAAACAGGTATCTAACTACATCCATAATACTACAATAGTATTTTTCAAAGTCAATTTAGTTAGAATATGCCAAGTGGCATTTAACTACTTGAAAAATACCCTTCATTCCAAAACAATTAAAATACGCAACTCAATTCAAATACGTAAAAAACATTGTCTAACCTCTAATGTAATTAGAATAGGCCAACAGGTATCTAACTAGTTTGAGTATTCCCTTAATCACAACATACTTCAAACAAACATACTATCACACTTACACTCACGCAACTATAGTCTGTTTTTTTTTTTAATCCAGTATGGGTATATCCAGTAGGTGTCTAACTACTTCAAGCATTCCCTTAATCACAACATACGTCAAACAAACATACTATCACCTTTACATTCAAATAACTGTAATCATTACTTAAAATCCTGTATGGATTTTTTACCAAATGACTCAATGATGATTCAATTTCAAGGCAACAGCAGTGTGTCATAGAAAAATGTTGTGCCAAACATAGTACTTAGAATGTACTGTTTATGAGCGTCTAAAATATGTAAAATTGTATACAACTACAGCTTTTAATCTATCCTGCTTAACAAATTGTACTGTTTTTTTCCACAGAAAATAAACCAGAGATTCCAACTTCATAATGCTATAATATTAAGGAACCATAGCAATTATAATGTAATACATATTCTATGAGCACTATCCTCAATTGTACTACAATCATATTGTACTTATATATCAATTACATAATTCATCCATATTACAAACACTTTGTACTCCCAATACATTACCTTTAATTACTACACACATATTACTTCTATGGTAATATTGTCCATACTCCTACTACATTACCTATAATTACTATACACATATTACTACTGTGGTGGTTGTGGCAGTGGATATATTCTTGGGGCCATGGCTTTCGGCCATGCCCCCAGATTATGGTCACTGACCTCAACCACCACAATAAAATTAACTATATAACAAGCATGTACCAAACACCATCAACTAATAAAACTCACCCTGACCCCTGCAATCGAAATTATGTACTCTTTTGAACAGCTCCACATTAACTTCATTCCACTTCCCTACCATTTCTACTCCCTCTTTCAGCTATCAAATAACCCCAAATGGCTTTTCCAAGCCGTCCATTCACGGTGCTGTTCGCAAACTACTGCAATGTCCGTGGATAGCTACGACACCTGCCGTCCCTTTTTTAACCTACGAAAATAGCCTCATACAATCTTTTTTCCACTCCCCCACCCTTCCAAGTCCCCCGTTCTACAACCAAATAACCCTAAAATGTGTTTTTCAGGCTATCCACGGAAACCAGTGTCTGTCCGCAGATCGAACATGGTGGGTGTTTCCAAAAATATGATGCACCTCATGTTTTTTACCATCTAATCAGCAGACCGAACCCAGATATCACACATGTATTTTACCTACTTACTGGTCATTTAAAAAAAAATTCTGGATGTATTTAAACCAAATTTACAAAAGCATGCTTTCGGGACCAATCCCTCGCTCCTGCTGCACATTTGGAGAAAATGGACTGTAGGCATGAACACATTTTGTTTTCTATTGCCTCTATAGGAAAACCACACATTGTATAACCCCCTCTATAATGTTGCCCCTGCACAAAACCTCACCTTTGCAGAATCAATCAATCTGACAGGCCATATACTTTTTTTGGCAAAGTTTTGTGAGGATTCGTCCTGGGGGGAAAAGTTATAAGTCGCCCAAAAAGTGCTATGGGTTGAGCAACTTAACCATAACTACAGGGCTGCTACTGCAGGCCTATGTATATATGTTACATGGCCTGCGGTAGGTTAAGTTGCTAAACCCATAGGAAGAACACTTTTTGGGTGGCTTATAACTTTGTTCCCCTTGGACGGATCTTCACCAAACTTTGCAAACAAAGTACATGCCCCACTCTGAAAAGTTTGGTGAGGTTTGGTACAGGGGGGGAAAGTTGCAGGGGGGGTACCAAAATGTTATTTTTTCCCATAGATTGAATGGAGAAAAAACTTTGCTCATGCCTACATCTCAAATCACTGGACGGATTTCCACCAAATTTGCGGTAGAAGCGGCGGCTTAGTCCCGAAAGCGTGCTTTTGTAAAGTTGGTGGAAATCCATCCATTTGTTCTTTTTAAAATGACCAAAAAGTAGGTCTAAAAAAATTAGTGATATCTATGTTCATGGACACACTTCCCTGTTCGCTCCTCAGAAAGGACACCGATTGGCTAATCGACTTTCGTCATGTCCACAGACACGCGACATGTTCTCTGATTGGCTGGGATGAGGCGTGAGATGCGTCACATTGTTTTGATGCGCCCGCCATATTGAATCTGTGGGCATCCACGGACAGCACAGCATCAAACTGAGCATAAATACAATTTTGGGAAGTGTGTTGGTGTGTAGAAGTGCTTGGGGAGGGTGGGGAGTAAGAGATGGGTCAAATGCTGTATTTGTTTAGGTGGCAGGAAGCCTTGATGTGGTTGCGGTGTCTGCGGTCACTGTGGCTGTACGCGGACATACTAAATACTGGGCGCACTATTAGCTATTTCACTGTAGTATGATGTTGGTTTTCAGTTGTTAGTAGAGCAATGATTGTAATTAAAATCCCCTATAAGCATCCGACATACCACAGTCAAAATGTTTTGTAGCATGGGTGTGTTATGCTGCAGTGGTTGTGGCCAGAGCCTAGAGTTTTTTTGCTACTTTTATAAAAATGTCTGCGGCAACACACACACATTTTGGTTTGGTACTTCAGCGGATGTACTTTTAAACTTTAGTATTTCTTTTTTGTATGTGTGTAATAGAAGGTTGCTATCTGTAGAATAGTTGCTAGTTTGTTGTAAAGCTATTGCATTTTGGAAGAGGCTTTCACTTCCAAAATATTTTCTCTGGATATGCTCTATTTCTTCGAGTAGTTGTTTGGCTGTACCATGTAGAAGATTTTTATTTAAATTGGCTAGTGCTAAAGCAGGACTTTTAGCATAGTAGAGTTTATGGACCAGATTTCTTATAGTTGAATGATGTGTTAATATTATTTTGATACGATGGAAGGTGCTTTTGCAAATAGGTCCTGAAATGCAGGCTAATGTATGTCCTTGTAGTCCTGTGTATTTGCGCACTGGACAGGCATCCATATTCTGTAGTAGTTTTGTCTGTGCTTTTTACATATTCATTGAGGAACTGGCGGAAAGATTTGAAAGATTTTTTGGAAATGTTACACATTGATGTGCACGGCCATTTGTAGACTGGACGTTTTGGTTCAGTGGAATGGAAAGGTGATACTGAGTTTTCTGGGGATATTATTGGGAGCAGCGTTTCTTGTTCCATAATGGTATTATTATGTTTTTCATACCCTCATCCACTGCTATGTATGGCAATTGTTTTTCTTTGCTTTTGTTTGTATACTTCTTCATTGAAATATGGTTCTGTGCTCGTGGTGTGACTCCATTGACCTCCAAAGATGTTTAAGAAGCAATTTTTGTTGATATTCCATTTATTGAGAAGTCTTTTTTGTAGTTTAGTAGTTAGTTTTGTTAGTGGTTTCATTCTGTTTAAAACTAAAATAAATAACTTCCTTTTGGGAAGGATTGCACTGCCTATGAGAGCTTCTAGGATTAATTTTCTACAGTAGGTTTTAAGGGTTGTGCATGATTTCTCTCCTGTTTTTATAAGGTTCTGAAGGACTCTGTGGCAGAACCTTTTTTGTAAAATAATTTTTGTTGGTGTGGTTACTTGCCACTACATCAAGATTTATAGGTGCAGTGTTAGCAGTAGTGGTAGCTGAAGTCTTGTTAATCACTTTCTGTTTCCTTTTACATTTTGAAAGAGGAGGCAAAGTTTCTGAACTGGAAGCTTGTTTTGTTTCACTTAAATACTATATTAGCTGTTTTGTTTGAACTTATTGTACAAATTCTGCAAGAGGTGGATGCTTATTTTGGACACTTTTATTTTGATTTGCTCTACGTCTGCATTGCTTTCCACAGAGTTGGTTTTTGGTAGGCATTCTTTGGGGTCTGTTGGAGAAAAAAAGAAAGTATGGGCTGGGTTGTTGTGCAGTGTATGTGAGCTTTGTGCATGAGTGTCTGAGTATGATGGTAAGGATGTATGTGGAGGTGTGTGATTGTGCAATGGGCAGCTACATCAAGTTGGGAAGGCTATTCTTGTATTTGTGTGTTACTATACAGTGTTTCAGATGACAATACAAAGTATGCAGCTGGTGAGGGGAAGCACTAATGCTAAATTGAATGGTATAGGGTTAATACAAGCGTATGTTCTACAATATTAGAATTCTAGTGTATTTGAGTAACAGTTGGAAAGAGTAGGTTTCTTCTAAATTCTTGTTCGTACTTCAGACGCTGCTGCTTTTCAGGAGAGTGCTCTTCACTGCAATTGTAAAAGAAAGAAGTTGGTAAATATGTGTGTTTATAGTACTGTTGTTAATGTAGACATTGATGTTTTTGTTTTTGCATTAGTAGTGTTTTCTGATAACTGAGCATAGTTTGTACATGCACTTTCCTTTGCCTATGTGCATCCTGTATATTTTACTTAGAATCTGTTAGTTGAACACGCTTTACAAATGAGTACAATAGTAAGCATACAGAGCACACTTGGCTTCTTAAGGCTGTGTTATTGGTTGTTAGAAGATAGAAGAAATAATCATATGATTTTTTGATATTTTTACAGGGCAAATGTTAATGTTAATGTTAATGTTAAAAGACATTTGTACCGCGCACTATCACCACTGTAGTGGTCCCTTGGCGCTCTGGCAGCTCTGAAAGAGGAGGGGAGATTGAGTTAGTGGGAGGAAGCAGGAAAATTGCAAGAGAGCAGTGATGTGCTGTTGGCGGCCTCAGCCCGGTGGCTCCGTTGGCTGCCCCTGGGGTGTTTGCGGCCGGTAGTCGTCGTGTACTGTTGTGCAAGGCTATGTGTGTTTTTGTTTTGTTGTTGCAATGTAGTGAAGTTTGTGCGGTTTCTTGTGCTGTAGGTTTTGGTTGTGTTTGGTTTGGAATTTGAGAGGTGTATGCAGAAAAGGAAATTGTTAGTAGTGTTGGTTAGTTTGTGTCTCTATCCTGAATAGAAGCCCTCGGCTTGCGTAGTCTCTCCTGTTGCGGCTCTGTTCTGATCTGGGTCTGACTGGCATACAGGTTCCATACTCCTCTAGTCCCCACGTTTAACATGCTCTCTCATGGCTCCCCTTATCCTCCATTTAGACTCTAGTGGCCAGTGCATCTGCTAATGACAACCTCTCCGGTAGTGGGTAGATTGCCAATGTCTCGATAATTCCACACCAACGTGGTACCTGGCGGTAGTTAAGTTACAGGGCGGGCGAGAGTCTTGCTGGGATTGTCTGGGTTAGTTGACTCATCTCTGTGCGTGCCGCCTGTGTTCCTGTCTATCCGATGTCACCCGTCCAGCTGCTGTGGGCTTTACTCTACCCGGTCAGGGATGTCCGTGTCTTTACGGTTTAGTTATCCTTTTTACCAGTTTCCTTTTTCCGGTTTAGTCTGCGGTGTTGTAGAGCCAGGTTTTTAGTGATTTCCTGACTTTTAGGTGATCTTCAGTGTTTCGTATTTCCTTTGGGACGTTGTTCCAGGTTTTTGCGGCTAAA
Organism: Ambystoma mexicanum; assembly: GCF_040938575.1. Taxonomy (NCBI): domain Eukaryota; kingdom Metazoa; phylum Chordata; class Amphibia; order Caudata; family Ambystomatidae; genus Ambystoma; species Ambystoma mexicanum. Next base: position 331,505,696 of record NC_090927.1, read on the forward strand.
TGGTACAAGGAGGTGCCTCCAAGTTTTTTCTTGAGGTATGGTTTGAGTTCCAGCCGGATTTCGTTGCTCGATTGGAGGGGTCTCGTTGGTTTGTAGACTGTTGTTTTCTTTTGTAGGAATTCTGCAAATAGCAGGAACTGTACAGAAAAGCATGCAATGTATGCATTTGTGAAGGTGTGGGAAATAAAGCAGAAGTGTCACAATCACACTTAGCAAGGGAAGAGAGTTCGACACTCCCTCCTGAACCACAGAAGCCGAATGAATCGACCCCTCCCACCGTGTTTGGCACAGGTACCTGATTAGAGTTATACAGGACACCACGTGGCAGCCAATGGGGGGGAGAGGGATTAGAGAGAGGTTGTGGATGGGGTGGGGGATTAGGAACACAGGAAAGAGGATAAGGAAAACACCTAAGGTGGATGGGACCGGGGAAGCACAGGATAAAACCTACACTACCTGAACTTATCATGCATACCCAAGAACTCAATACCTATGGTACTAAACACCTAACATACACATGCCTGGTTTTGAAATACACCCTACAAGAACCTGGCTCCTGCATTTTCCTGGATAGACCCACTTGATACTGGTCAAACTTTAACAAGAACAAATGGATAACATATCAGCATAAGCAGAATGAAACAAATAAAATGTGAGTTTTCCCAACATGATCAAACGTACACATGGCCTTTGAGGCAAGCAGAAGCAAGACATAACAAAACACAAAACATGTACTGTAGCGGCATCTAGTTAACAGCACTAGTTAACTAGCATGGTGCTATGGCATGGTGCCATGGCTACCCCCTTACCGCATTCCGGGTCCGTGTTCCCAGAATAGGGACTTACTGGGTCATTCCGACCTTGGAGGACCCGGTAAGTCCCCATTTCGGGAACCATTCTCCATTCCCATTTGAGCCCCCATAGGGCTCAATGGGGATGGAGCTAATAACGGGCCCGTTATTAGCTCTGTAGTCCCTTAACGGGTCCCTTCCTTAACGCCTGGTAAAACCAGGCATTAAGAAAGGGACCCACTAAGGGACCTTTTAGTAGGGCAGTAAGGGATTTTCTGGCACCGGTGCCCTTACCGGTGCCGGTAATCCCTTACTGCCTACCGTGTAATGAGGCCCATTTTCTATCTGTGTGCATGAATAAAGATGCATGTACTCATCCTGGCTGCATGTCATTTTTTAATACACTACAAAGCCTTTTTCCATAATTATACTGTTATTTCTCTCATCTTTTAATATGAAATGACACTTTTTTAAATAGCTGTGTGTGTAAACAGAAATTTAGAGAGCAGACAGGTTTGCAAGTGCCACTTGATCATAGCAGATGGGAGAAATGACAGTAAGTTTATTTTACAGGTCATACAGGGTAAGTGGCAGTTATTCTGTTTATATGCATTCATAGAAGAGCTGTACATGTATTTTAGTTTGTGTTCATGCATGTGGATGCGCATGAATCTGCAAGTAGAAATCTTGGGGAGTTTTATAGTAGTTGTTGCTGTAGATCCTTTGCAGTCACAGCCCTTGAGAGTGATCAATAGTGCATCTAAAGTGCTGATCTGTCATGATGGAGTTAGATGTAGAGTTCTTGCATGTGATTGGTGGATGGTTGTGTGACTGCTTAACAGTAGCCAATGAGGGAATGGTGCATAGAGTGAAGTGGAAAGGGTAGAAGGGCTGCCCCATTGTTACGCGCTCCGCAGACATAGCTGCTGTTCACGGACAGGGAGTGCTACATACGGGACTTCTCAACATATCTGGCATGGAAATAGAACTGTAAGGATCAGCCAATCAGGTGTTGAGTTTGTGGTTTGTATTGAAAGAGGCTGTGTGTAGTGAAGATGGCAGAGGTAGAGAAAGTCAGGGTGTTGGTGCTCGGAGATATGTTTGTTGATAGTTTGGAGCAGTATGCTAAATGTAAGAATGTGGCAAAGAATGTTGATGCAAAAGGCGTGGAGGTGGTGTGGAGTACGGTGCCTGGTTTCAATTTGCAGGCGATTGTACAAGTTTGTGAAGATATGGGCAAGGTGAACAGTCAAGATGTGGTTGTTCTGCACTGTGGTGCTTTGTATTTGTGCTATGTCAGTGCCCCTACTTAGTTGAAAGATGGATAAAACTTGGTACAGGTCGTAATGAATCTAGTCCCAAATGCCAAGGAATTTTTTTCTGTGGTGCTAGGGCAATATGGGGCAATAGTTCTGTTTTTTTGTCCTCAGCAAAATATTGCTAGGTTTTTGATCAACCGAGACATGTTTGCTTTTATGCTTAGAGCTGGCATGTTCTTTTGCAACAATGAGAACATTGACTCTGCTAATGTTGATTATTCTAAAGAAAATGGCATGTCTTTATCTTTTATGGGAAATGCCATGCTGTTTTGGACCATAAGGATTGCTTTAGAGAAGCTAATGTGAAGGATTTTTGGAGGAAACTAAGGAAAAACATAACCCAAAAAATACAAAATAAAAGGTGTTTCTGAAGCATCTTACAAAAAAAACAGGTTCTTTTCAGAGCCAACCTGAAAGGGAAAATGGGGAACACTATTAAAATTTTAATTCCCCACTCTCAGATTTTTCGATTTGTCTGCGGACACTGCGGCTGTCCGCGGACAGTGCACATTACATACAGTGATTTTCAGGGTGAGAGGTATGCAAATGAGACTTAGCAGAGTAAGGGATTGGTCAATAAAGTTTACTGATTGTGATGTCTAAGGAGAGAGTTTGTCAGAAAGTCTTTTTCCTGAGAGGAGAGCAGACAGCTATGGCTGTGTGTTTCAGAATGCAGATTGTTTGGTTTTTGGGAGATTTGTGGATAAATTGGTTGGAGGTGCATGCAGATCGCTGTGGAGTGGCTGCACATCTTGGATTCACTCATATGGAAGTGCACTGGCATGGAGTGCATGGAATGAAGTGGCTATGTTTGATACCTCTTTGTGCTACTTTGATAACACAGTGTCATAAAGACATCATTATTATTAATTGTGGAGGGAACAGTTTAGGACATGTGTCTGGAATCTCTTTGCAGTTTGCAATGAAAGAAGGACTTGCACATGTTTCCAAACTCCCGAGTAATTTTTTCTCATATTGCACAGAGACAAATGTGGGTGCGTTCTTACTTCATTTGGTCCACAAATGGAGAAGGCGAGGTGCAATGTCAACAAGGCTTTTTGTGCCTTTTTGAGAGATATTGGCATGTCCTCTTTTCACAATGAAAATATTATGTTCGGTAGCACACACATTTTTCGCAGAGATGGATTACATCTTACGTATGCTGGCAATCAGATTTTTCTGCGAAATATACAAAAAGCATTGGTACCTTTTTTGTAATCATAGCAATCCATTTTGAAATAGGTGTTAACCATTTGAAGTTTTCAAAACATAAACAATTCCACAAAAAAAGTCTCTTTTCTGAGCCACCACTTCCCTTCCAGAGAAAAGTGCAATGATTCTGATAGGGCAGCACACCATAATTTAAATGTCCGCTGACAGTCTGCGACTTCTAAAAATGCACAGGGCCCTACAGCATTTCATTAACACTTCTATTTTTGAACTGTGGAAGGCGGCTCTGAAAAGAGCCTTTTTTATTTTTGTTGTTTTATATTTGTTTTGGTTTTTTAAACATGACACACAAGGAAAGGAGAGGAAAGGAGGGTAAGGAAGGGACACCAACAACGGGGATAAGAAAGGGCAGGTGGGAAGAGGAATATGTAGGATGGGCCTTATTCAGGTAGCTAGCAGTCCTTCGCATGCTCCTTGACCACAGCCTCAAAAGCACTTCGAAGGGTCTCCCCCTGCAGAGTACTGCGTTGCAGTACATGCACAATACTGTGACCCTCGAAAGGTAAGGGTCAACAGCATCACGTATGGCCTGTGAGGCAGCTGGAAGGATGCGCTGTCCCACAGGAGTGTCCCTTGTGATGGCAGGAGCGGAAACGGAGGATGATTCATGGAAACTCAACCTACTACGTTTATCGCAAGGTACAACCTGACAAATAGCCCCACCGTGGAACAACCTTAGGTCTTGCTTCATTGATGTAATACCAAAGCTATAGCAACCAGGCTTGCCACGACTCAGCACCATGTGGCATTGAGTGCAGCACACCTTGTTTGCATGTGCTTTTGGTACTCCATCAAGAGTGGCAAATAACCTCCACACCCAAGATTCACGATGAGTGCTAGTAGTAGGGACTTCCACTACCTCATCCTTTTCATCCTCTTCATCACTCTCCTCTGCAACCTCATGCCTGTTCCTCTCTGCAGGTCCTTGGGGAGGTGGTGGTGGTGGAGGGGATGGGGTGGTGATGAAGCCGAAGCAGCTATGGGTGCCATCTGGAGCATAGCAGGCAGAAGTCACCAGCAATGCAGTCAATGCAGGTCAGGAGCAATGCTCTGTCAGCTAGCCAGAAGCACAATGAGGAGCAATTCTAGGGTGTGTTCTTTTATAGAGGTACTGGGGCGCGCTTTTTGCAGACATCTGCGCTGTTCGTGAACTCTTCGAACACCCAAAAAGGGCTCAAAAAGTTCCAAAAAGTATGTAGATCGCCAAAGCCATTGTCTGGGACATGTGCAATGGTGGACTTTTACTGGAAAATACCTTGGATTGCTCAAAAAAGCACTTTTTATATGTTTGTGAGCCCAGACAGTGTCCGTGAACAAGGACCCACGCCCAGCGTGTGTGCGGTCACATGATGATGTCGCGGACACATTCGTGAATGGGACGGCTGTCCGTAGAACACCAAATCTGTCGGTTGTGCACATGTGCACGGATGTTCTACGGACAGGATTCCATTCCCTGAACTAATTAAAGGTGCGACACACGTGTGGCAGACAGTTACGGACAGCCGCGCTGTTCGTAGGGCCAAAGAGTGTGGTACGCGTGCGCGCAGGTGTTCTACTGACAGTGTTGAATTCCCTGAATAAAATAAATGTGCGTCACAAATTTGCAGACAGGAAGTCAGGATATGTGTTCTACGGACATATTCATTCTGGTTGTGGACATTGCGAACAGGGGCAATGTTCTTAGTTACGGACATGCGGATGGATTTAGTGTCCTGCGGACACCCCCATTCTGACTACGAACAGTGCGAACAGATATAGTGTCCTTAGGACACCCCCTTTTTGGTTAGTTGCGGACAGGCGGACATCTTGTGTGTCCTACAGACACCTCCATTTTAATTACGAACAGTAGGAACAGGTATAGTGTGCTTAGGACACTCCCATTTTGATTAATTATGGACAGGTGGACATCTTGTATCTCCTAAGGACACCCCCATTTTGATTGCGAACAGTACGAACAGGTATAGTGTCCTTAGGCCACCCCCATTTTGGTTACTTGTGGACATCCCGGACACCCGCGGTGTCCGCGGACACCCTAAGTGCCTTTTTTTAAAAATAAGACACAGGAATATACTAAAAACACACTTAAAATGTTATTATTGTATAACAGTATAAAAATCACGAAAGAGAGGGAGAAGCAGAAACTGAAACAAATACAGGGGAATTAGGGGTTTGGAAATGATGGATGGGAGGGGAAAAAGGGATGGAAGTCTCATCGCAATGTTTTTCTTGCTGGGGAGGGTTTGGGGATAGTTGACTGGGACATGGAGAGGGGGAACAGGTACATGTGGGACAGCGATATTTAATGTTTTCTTTTATGTGGTCCTCTACAAAGTGTATTAAAAGAATGACATTTTTCATTAAGATATCAATTTTTAGCTCCATCCGCTGCAGAAGATTTCCTAACGTCTCTCTTGGTATATTATTTTTAGTGTCTGTATGGTCTGTTAAAAAAAAATTGTTAAGTACACATAAAATAACGGTTATTAATTGGCTTATATAGAGAAATGTTGTGTCTACCATTAGTATCACTGTCTTCACTCATTTCATCCCGTGGGAAATTTTCTTCCAGCCATTCCAAAGTACTGGACATTTCTGTCTAAAAAAATAAATATTAGTTTTAGTGTACCTAATACAGAAAGTTTATAAATATATAAAATAAATGTAGTGTACTAGTTTCTTGGTAAGTTTTGCTGTAACTGCTGTGTAGGTCTGCTGTTGCTTTTTGCTGTGCAGTTTCTGTGAGGTAATTATGTTGGAGGCATAATTTGTTATGTTTTGGTATATTTCATTCTGGTGCATATGCTATTTAAATGGACGGTTGATGTCTTACATATACAGTTTCCACTTCTTATTTATTATTAAATGTAATGGGTTTATGTGCTGCTTTTTGAACTTGTCAGTGTTTCTATTGCATGATACAACAATGTAAGATACCCCCTGAGTTTTTGGATAGTATTGATGTTGGCTGAGTCCATCTGCGGACATGAGCATAGTCCGCAGACATCAGAACCACTAGCACAGGTAGGAGTTCAATATGTTCTATGTTATATGTATATAAACTAAGGGAATCTTAGTAAACATTTGTCAAATTTATATTATTTATATCTATAGTCAGTGAACAAACTTTGTTAAAGGGGTGTTATGGTTAGGATGAGCTACTAAAAACCTATGAAATTCAGTGAAAAACCTTTGTTAAGGGGTGTTATGGTTAGGTTGCGCTACTAAAAACCTATGAAATTCAGTAAAAAAACTTTATTAAAGGGACATAATGGTTAAGTTGCGCTGCTAAAAACCTATGAAATTCAGAGAAAAAAAACTTTGTTATAGGGACGTATGGTTCAAGTAAAACTGAAAAACCCCTAAATTCACCAGTTATGGTAAGCTAAGCTACCATAACTCGCGCCACCACTGTGCACTGCTAAGACTCACACCCAGGACATCAAAGATGGCATCACAAATGTCATTGATGACATCACTGATGACATCACATGTCTGGCTCCCTCTTTTTTCCTTTACTGACATATGTAGGTCAGTAAAAGTCAGAAACTAAAAAATCAAAGAGTACTATATTTGTAGATTTATGGCCTCATTACACGGAAGTTGGTAAGGGGTAACGGTCACCGGTAAGGGTACCGGTGACCGTTAACCCTTACCACCTTACTACGAGGTCCCTTTCCGGGACCCGACCTTTACACCTGGTGTAGAACAGGCGTTAAAGTTGGGTCCCGCAAAGGGATCTTGGTGCTAACTACGGTACCGCAATTTGTGGTACCGTAATTAGCTCCTTCCCCATTCCCATTATGCCCTATGGGGCAAAAATGGGAATGGGGAAGGGCCATGGAAAAAGGGGGAATTTCTGCCCCGCCAATCTTGGAATGGGGTGGTAATTTCCCTTTTCTCCATGGTGGTGCCGGTATGGTACCAGCGGCAACCATGGTGCAAACAGCACCATGGTTTACCGCCTTCCGTGTAATGCGGCCCTTATACTTCAAATATGTTCTTACAGTAATTCACTTGGGGTGCACTCACAGCATATGAAACATATACAAAGGGGAAAACACAGACTTCAAAGACAGCAATGCTTTGTATGTATGAATATGTTCAGTAAGGTTATCATCACTTGTTTTATAGTTCTACTGTTTTTTTATTACTGTACTTTCCCTGGATATGCTCATATTTGTGTACATTGTATTCACACTACTTTCCTTACGTTCCAGTCACAATATGTGATACACGTACAAAGGCAAGTAGTAGCTTTAAAGCAGCGCAATCATTCTGCACCTGAAGATAATCAGTTAGTTTATGAAGATTGTCTGGTAATGCTTTTTTGTTTCATTTTACTTCATTTTCCCTGTATATGCTCATATTTCTATGTGTTGCTGTCTGTTTCTGTTTTGTTTGCAATATTGCAATTATGTAGTAACTGGGTTTTATAAGCTACTTATTACATTTTTCACAGTACGCAAAACTCTAACAAGAAAGCATTTATCATTTTACTATTCAACATGGCAAGATTATTAATATTGCCCCTCCATCATGTATGCTCCATGCAATGCCTATGTTTCTACATGAGCATCTTAGTATACTTAAGAACTTCACAATAGAATGCTATTTGTAACACTGCATTGCTTAATGCACTACAGACCTCATGATATTTATTCCAATGACCCTTGTCACTTTTATATCAACATTACAATGAGAACCCCTTGTACAGACTTTTCATGAAAAGTAAATACACATGTGATGTCATCAGTGATATCATCAATGACATTTGTGATGTCATCTTTGATGTCCTGGGTGTTAGTCTTAACAGTGCACAGTGGTGGCACGAGTTATGGTAGCTTAGCTTACCATAACTGTTGAATTTCAGGGGTTTTCCGGTTTTACTTGAACCATGACGTCCCTTTAAAAAAAAATAACTGTGAATTTCATAGGTTTTTAGTAGTGCAACTTAAATGTATTCCTAAATAGTATTTTGTGTGTGTGCTCTTAGGTTTATTCATACATTTCTGACAGTCATTAATTCCTTAATCAGTTTTACTCTGCTTGCAAGGATATCTTATGTAGTTCCTGTCTTAGTGATTGGATCTCTTTCAGAGAGGTTTTACCTTCAGGGGGCAGTGTTGTGCCTTGGTCTTCCTTTCTGAACATGTATGCTCACCCTTGCCTGATTATGACCTTTACTGTGATATGTTTCTATGTGCTGATTGGGAACATAAGTTATGATATATCTTTTGTACAAAGGATTGGGAACTCGGCTAGACTGAAATGTCTCAACCAATCCGTGTGCAGTTTTTGTACCTTAACCTTGGAGTCTGTTACTTCTTTGGTGCTTTTGCATGATCTCACTATGAATGAGAATGTGTTTGCCCACCGGCCTTGACAAATCACTGTACAGCACTCAGTATTGCTGTGGGAAGTTACAGCTGTGTGTATGTGTGCTTCTTTGTGAGAGCCTAGCTGATATTCTGTGCTGAAGGGAGGAGGGCTCATGCCCATGGAATGGCTTATTGTGTCAAGAGGCCTACTTGTGTTGTTGTTTAAGTTAGTAACGTACAGTGTCATTCCCTATCATTATGACTGCCCCTAATGGTTCCCTGACTAATGTTAAGTGTTACTTGTTAAGGATGTGCAGCTATACTCAGTTATGAGGTCTGCACTTTATGGCTTACTTGTCCCTCAGGGATACTACTTAATGAAGCATGGTTACTAGTGCATTTCTGGGCCTACACAGGGAATTCTATATGCATGAGACTGCTTTCTTTTTACTGTGTGGTTCTTCACAGGGATATTTGATGCTTGTATATTCATGCACATTGATGGTGTTGGACGTACTCCCCAACAGCGGGTATCTGAGAGTCCCAGACAAAGCCCAGGTGTGAGTATGGGGAAGAAAAGAAAGAATACTGTAACTTGAAAGAAACAGCAAGCCTAAGAAAGCCTAAAAATCTTAAATGAGCTCGCGATCTATAACGAGAAGAAGAGAAGGAATGCCTGTTTGTTGTTGTAACTTGGAAGAACCTCCAAGGTTAAGGGGGCTTGAGAAACAGAGTGACAAGTGCCCTGGTATATCTGAAAGACAACGGCATATCTCCGCCATATACCAGTTGCGGAAATCCACAAGGGTATGAGAATTGTAGACAGCTAATATGGCACAGGCCCTATGTTAATCAGGTGGCAGTAAATGGGAACATTTGTTTTATATGCAAGCTAATGAAATGGGACACATTGTGAAAACAGAAAAAAATCTGAGTCAGCCAGTGCCTACACCTGACCCTACATCTCAGAAGGAACTTGTTACAAGTGAAAGCATATGGAAGAATGATTTTAACTGTTTTCAACTGTTGAGAAAGCTACAATGCTGGGCCAGGTAGAAGCCTAACCTGGAGACTGTGTTTTGGTCTGCCCCATTTTGTTTTATTTTTCTAAGTGGTAGGCATAGTTTATTGTTTGGATTCAGGTGAAATACTTTTGGTTGGACTTCAACAAGTGCCATTTGGTTTTTAGTTTTTAGGTAGGGAATTTCCCTCTTGGGACTAGGGCAAGATAATCATTTTCTATTTATTTAAATAAAACCCATTAAATCACATCATTCTTCTGGCTCACCACACGCTATATTGTTGATGTTTTCTTGGGGCGCTGACATGCTGGGTGACACATGAGACATCACCAAAGAAGATGCAGCTTTCTTGCTTGAGAACCATAATGAGGTTCTTGTGGGTGCTAGTCTTGCAAACTTGGTGCCATTGCATATGTTGGAAATGACCATTTCAGATGGAAGTTGTGTGACACTAGTAGGCCAAGTGGAATTGTACAGGCTTAGCATGGTACTGCAAAGCCATACTCCTCAAGGTCAGCGGATGCTCTGTTGGGAAGCTAATTATTCAGGCAACTGGCTGAATGTATCTTGCTGATTTTCTCTATGAACCCCATTGTGTGAAACCCTATAAAGACCCTGAGGTGTATGTGTTTGAGGGTGTCTTGTTTGGTTGTTTGTTTATTTATTTTCTATAGCGCACCGGACCCTGAGGTACATGGGCACTCTTAGGCAGTTAAAAGTGGTTACAGGCATAGATAACATAAGCTATTACATCATAGAGTAGATACAGACCTAGATAACATGAATAATGCATCATAGGGTGGTTACAGACATAAAAAGCATGGAAATTACATCATAGTCATACATAAGAACATATAAGTCAGGTAAAAACATTGCTAGATGGGATTACAGACATCAGTATTGTAATATTACTGCTGAAATTCAGGACTAATTAGTGTTCCGTCTAGTGTCATTTTCACAATGGGACACTCTGTTGGTTTACTTGTCCATTTCTGCACAGCTGTATGGAAATGAACCAATCTTTTTTAGGTGCATTGGTTGCTTTTTGGATTCTCTAGTGGGGTTTCTAGTGGGGTTTCCACTGGCTTAAAATCAGCTGTGAATTCACTGATCTGCTCTAAGAAAAGTCAGAGGCAGTGCAATGTCTCACATAGATCTCAGGTGCAGGCAGCTCTGAACTGCACATGAAGGAGAGTTGAATTACAGGAAGGTACCTTGAGCTGAATACCACTTTTGAGCAAGGTGGTGGGTTGGGGCTTTATCAAGAATAGTAACCAACAATGATGTTATGGTATGTTGACTTGTATTGTGGGCCGCTGCAATTTGTCTCTGGTTGCTCTTGCAGATCTGAAAAGGAAAGTGGGGGTGGGTTGGTTAGGAGAGAAGAGGGAAAAGACAAAAGGCATATTGCTTAACTGGTGGTTTCTGTAAAACCAGGATTAACTAACGTCAGCACGTGTGTGCCTTCTGTCTGGGTGGTGTTGTTTATATCAAAGGTTTATTGTTTCTACCTGTGATACCTTTGGCATTTGGTATATTTTGAGTCAGTTGGTTAGATATGGACAGTGATTAGAGAGATCTAGGTTTGGGTGAGTGCATTCTGTCTTGGCATTTGGGTTGATGTGTGGGTCTGTATGTGGTGAGTAAGGGTGGTTGAATAGGAACATTATTTATAATGTATGTTATGTTTTTAGCTGTGAGACATTGCTTGATACTCCAAATAATGTAATCTTCTGTTGTTGTGGGATCTTTGTTCAGTCACGCCTTCATGTATTTCAGCGACAGTGAAAGGGTCCCATGCATGTGCATGTGCTTGTGTGAGATGATATTCAGAGGCAAATACGACATTATCTTCATGTTGTCCAGTGTCCAGTAAACAGTTTTTGAGATATTCAATTTGCAGTTACTTGCACATAAGTTCCATATACCTCAAGAACTCTGTAGTGCTCGAACCATGCACCAAGCTTATACGGGTACTTTGGACATATCATACATTTTGTGGGCAGTATGCAGACGTTGCTGGGTAGTTCTTTTAGGGGATGCCCAATTCGATAATCAGGAGCTGTAGCATGCCATGAGCAGATAAATGGAGTGTCCCTATAGAAGAATATTCTTCTGTAGGCCTAGATGTTGTTTTGTGTTATTTTGTGCCTTTGGGGTAAATACCATGCACCTTTGTCATTAGGGGTGGTTGTGGTGATAAGCTAGCAGGGGATGATTGATGCTGTCTTTTGTCATTGCTGTTAGTATGGTCCCGAGCAATTAGGATCTGAGGGTGGGAGCTGGTGATTTCGCTGAAATAATTCTCTCAAATGTTTGTGGTGATTTTCTGGAGGTACATAGTTTACCAACGTGGATGTGAGTGTCACGGGTGTTCATGTCTTCTGCTGTATTCTGTGTTGTGAAGTTAGGGGTTATTTGATCTCATTGGCTATCTTGGTATCACCTTTGGTCAGGTGACATCAGCCTATGTTCTGTGGTTTGTTGTTTGTAGTGGTGGTTTGTTCTTGTGTTTGTTTGTAGTAAGGTGAGAGTTGTGGTGGTATTTTTCTGGACATCTCTATTGTAGTCTGTATTCTGTCTACGTTTGATGGATCAGTCTCTTCCAGTGTGCTGAATTGCTAGGTATTTGGTTGTTTCTGAAATGTCAAGTGGTCTTCCTTTGGTGGATTTCTATTAGTAGTTTGACCCATTGTTTTGCAATCAGCATCGTGAAGGATGTTCCTCCCTTTTAATGTTTTTCATAGTTCCTGGTTTCTGTGAATATTAATGGCCTCCATCTCACGCTGTCTGCGCTCCATGTTAGCCAGCCTTTGCAGCACCACGTTGTGTGATGGACTAGGCAGTTTTGGAGAGGTTGGCTCTGCGCTGTGCTAGGGCTGTATGCGGGTAAACCATAGGATGGCATGTCCTCATCCGGCTCTGGTGTTGCTTGGCGCTGGTGGCATGGAGGGCTTCAATGTCGGTATGGGTTTGGTAGTTTCAATATACACTGGAAAACAGTAACACATGAGTTAAGTGAAAATCTAAGTAATAAACTAGTAACAATAATCACTGCACACATTTGCTGATGTGTATATCTAGTGTTTATTTCCCACACCCCAAAATCTGAGTATATATAAATGCAGTGGATACATCAAAATCAAATGAAAAGATGACAAAGGTTCAAATTGATGTGCTGAACAATTTAAAAATAACAGTGATGGAGAGGCTCAAAATCTGATCCCCAGATCTATCATGGGATCACTAGGCTAGCTTTAAGCCCTGCAGCCATGGCTGCTACAGGAAGCAGCTAGTGTCTGAAATCATATGGGATTGAAAGGATGTCTATGTCACTCCCACTCGCAGTATGTCTCAGGCCAAGATATGTAGGTGCGGGTGCTTGCACCTCCATTAAATGCTGGGGAGTCATCTGCCCTTTTCTAATTGGGTCAACACTCCTCGTGCTTCACATTGACAAGAAGCATCACTACAAAAATGCTATTTTAAACATGAATATGTTGTGCTATGAGTCACTTAAATCAAGAACATCCTGGCTGACATGTTGTCTGTTCCTTACAGGCTAAAGGCCTCATCACATGTTCAGCGGTAACCCTTAAAACTGTCTAATAGCCATGTCTCTCCCCATGAAGCTGACTCCAGATAGCCACCACTGCCTTGGCTTATGTCACCTCTGTGTGATCCCAAAACACTGCAAGAGAAGGTGTACAACCACTCAGACTACAGGACCTGCATTTGAATTGAGCCTATTATTGGCCCGCTGAAAGCATGTTTCTGCTGCCTTGATCGCACTGGGGGGGCGGGGGAGGGGGTCACTGATGTACACCCATGAAGAAGGTGGCCAGATTGTGCTCCTGTGTTGCTCCTGTGTTGCATGTTGCATGTTGCACAATATCTGCATGCAGCAAAATGTACCTCTACCCCCTGATGTAGGCATGCCACCCCAGAGGATGAGGATGCTGATCTTGATGCAGGGGTTGCAGTACACATCAACAGAGATGATATCAGGGAATGGACAGTTTTTTCTGACACATGACATTTACCACTGAGTGAGGCCACTATTGTGAATAAACACGGCTATGATACAATCAACAATGTCCTTGAATTGACACAGTTCAACTGATCTATTGCTACGTACTTCCCAGCACACTATTCTTATCCCACCATTAACGCCCCAGCACACTATCCCCTTACCCCCTCCCACCACCAACTCCCCAGTATGCGATCCACCCTCTGCCCTCCCACCACAAACTCCCTAGCACACTATCCCCCTCCTACCACCAACTCCTCAGCACACTATCCCCCTCACCCCTCCCACCACCAACTCCCCAGCATACTACCCCGTCGCACCACCAACTCCCTAGCACACTAAACCCCACTGCCCGCACCCAACACCTACTCCCCAGCATGGGCACTCATGGCGGCCAGTGTCCTAGAGTCATTCACAGTTGGGGCTGCTACCCCCCTGCCTGCCCCTGGTGACTTTGCGTGAAGAAGGCGTTGGGACTGTCTTAGCAGTATACCCTGCTGTGAACCCCTGTGGGTGTTGTGGAGGTGGATGGGGTGGAGTCTGTCACCAGGTTCTGCTGCCACTGCTGCACCTAATTCCCCTGTCGGATGGCTTCTGCTAGGGCAAAGACACCCTCTGTCATCTTTCGGATATGTTGTGCATAGAGTGTCAGGGTGGAGGTGTTGGCACTCGTCTCATCCCTGTTCCATACCATTTGATGCACAACCCTGTGGATGGCCCTCTGGATACTCTACCGGGTGACCTGCAGGTGGTTCGAGTGAGAATTCCCAATGACCTCTATCTCATGCTGTATGTGCTCCATGTCCTACAGCCTTTGCAGCACCATGTTGCATGATGGACTATGCGGTTTTGGGGAGGTTGGCTCAGCACTTGGGTGAGCCATAGGATGACGTATCCTCATCTGGCTCTGGTATTGCTTGGCGCTGGTGGCATGGAGGGCTTCCTGGAGAGTGTAGGCCTTGGCCAGACATAGACTCTGGACTGGAGTCCCTCTGTGGCTCCTCACTGGCACTGGCGGCAGCTGTCGGCTCTGTCTCTGTGCATACCGTTGCAGTTGTGGGTGCAGCTTGGCCTGCACTGCTCCGGGTGGCTGCTGGTGTTAACACATGGCCTGTGGTACCACCGGCAGTCTTGGCCTTGCTGGCTCCAGGGTTTGCACGGCGGTCCATGTGCCGAGGCAAGGATTGTGTGCAAATTGGTGAGGTGGTGGTGGCAGACCCTGAGGGTGTAGAGGCACTTCCTAATGGGCATGCAATGCCCTGCTCCTCCTCTGAGGCCTCTGGTGATGTGAGAGTGCCTGTAGGGTACATAGGAAGTGTCACCAGGTATGGTTCAACCATGTGTGTTGGGATGCAGGACACAATTGCAATGATATAGAGTGTGACCCCACACAGATGGGCATGGCTGGCCTTGGGAGGATGCATATGGGACCACCATCTTAGGGTGTCCTGTGGCGATGGGTGTGAGACCCATGGCCTGTTGATCATTGACCTGTTTTTAGTTTAGGGTACGTCCATGCTGGGCCGGCTTAATTATTTATTTTATTTTTAAATTTATAAAATGCACAAACCCGCACGGGGGCATCGTAGCGTAGTTACAGGAAGGCGACTTACTTACATAGAGAATAAATAGGTGTTACATACGAGGAGCATTACATACAGTTAGGTAATTGACAAATTGTGTTTTTACATGGCACAGTGTATGTAACTAAACAGATGTTGACTTAATCAAATAGCAATGTTTGCTTTACGGAAAACTTGATTGGAAGTTTCAGCTCTGAGGAGGAGTGGAAGGGCGTTCCATTGCATTGCAGCAATGAAAGGGAAGCTAGAGCCCCCGGCTCTGTCTCGATTGACTTTGGGCACTGTTAGTAGGTTGGCATAAGGTGTTCTGGTTGGTCTACCGGATGCTGATCTGTTTATTCTCTGTGTTAGGTTTTTAGGGGCTGAATGATTCATGCATTTATGGGTAATGGCCAAAGTTTTGAAGAGGACACGTTCTTTGATGGGAAGCCAGTGGGCCTGTCTCCTGGCAGCAAAGATGTGGTCTCTTCAGGGAATGCCAATGGGCGTACAGAGCGCACTGTTTTGGATGGATTGGAGTTTCTACACATTTTTTAGAGATGTGCCACCAAAGAGAATGTTGCACTATTCAAGGCAGAATCCAATCATGTCCCTAGCAATGGTGAGGCAGTTTTCCTTAGACTGGAAGGGTTTGGCTGCATTGAGATGCTTGGAGTGGTATGCTGCAGAGGATGCAATGACAGCAACCTGCCTGGACATGGAGATGTTGGGCTCTAAGTAGACTCCAAGGGTTTTTACTGCCTGGGATATTGTGATTAGTGTGCTGTCGATCGTAAAGTCAAGGTATCGGCTGTCCATTGTCTTTAAGGTTTTAGTGGAGCCAATCAAAAATAGTTTGGTCTTGTTACCATTTAGGCACAACCCATTTTCTGCCATGCAGGATTGGATGGTGGAGTAGGCTGCATTGAGAGACATGGTGTCAGACTCATAGTCACCCGATAAGTGGAGGAGGACTTGTGTGTCGTCCTTGTAGTTAGTGTATGTGATATCTAGCAAGTCCAGAATGTTGAAGAGTGGTCTCGTGAAGATATTATATAGTGTAGGAGATATGCATGAGCCCTGTGGAATTCTGCATTGCATGATGTCAGTTTTAGCAGAGGCTTGGTCAGAGAAAACTCTCATGGCTCTGCCCTGCATGAACAATGTGATCCAAGCTGTGGCAATGGGGGAGAAATGCCCTGTTGATGGTGGGGCAGAGGATTTTATGGTCTACGAAATAGAAAGCCACTGACAGGTCCAGGAGGAGAAGTAGACAAGTTTTACCAGAGTCACAAATGTAGTCCATTTGTTTTTTAAGTCAAGTAAGGCTGTTTCTGTTCCATGGCCAGGGCAAAAGCCATACTGACGCAGGCTGAGGAGGCTATTTGCTTCGAGGAACTGTTCGACTTGTAGTTAAGCTGCTTTGTCCAGAATTTTTCGCAAGAATGGCACAGTAGTTATGGGCCTGTAGTTGCTGTGGGTGGTGCGGTCATGTGATGGTTTATTTACGAGGGGGCAAACCCAGGCTTCTTTGAGGCAGGCTGACACAGACACTGCTGCAAAGGAGGAGTTTATGAAGGCTGTAAGGAAGGGTGCAAGTGTGCTGGCGCATGCTTCGATGAGAGGGGCTGGGCAGATGTCCCCTTTGCATTTGGATGGTTGGATAGTATTCATGATGTTGGTAATAATCTGCTCTTTGAGCTGCTTGAAGGAGAAGAGAGGGGGAGCCTCGATGGTTTCATGAGGTAGGTGGGGTGGCGTGAGACGGACCAACGACTGGCTGATTCTATGTTATTACACAAGGTTTCATCTTTGGTGATAGCCTGAGGAGGGGGGTAGGAGTTTCTAATTCCGTAAAAATGGAGAAGATTTCTTTGGTATCAGATTTAGCATTGGGAATTCTTGAGTTGAAGGAGGTGGCTTTGGCTTGGAGGATTGCTTTTTTGTATTCCATGGTCAGTTTACAAAACTGTAGTTGGGCTGAATCGAGCTGGTTAGTTTGCCAAGTGGATAGTGCTTTTTGGAGTAAAGTTCTTATAATTCAGGGGAGAAACAGGCGTTAGTGTGTTTTGTCAGTTTGGCTTTCTGAGACTTGAGGGGGGCAATGGCTTCCACTGCTTGTTTAAATAGAAGTGTTGTAAGATTGTGCCAGTATGTCAGAGTCATTGAGGAAGGGGGGTCTGAAGGACGGCATAAGTAGCTAAGGTAGTAGCCTATCTTTGGTGAGATGGCGAGAGCTCCTAGTGAGGGCAGGTGGGAGAGGCATAGCAGGCTGAGGCACTTTCTTAGGGGTGGCATATCTACTAGGATAATGTGGTGGTCCGTCTAAGGGCAGGAGGTTATTAACCTTGATAGTGAGTGAGCAGTTGTAGTGAGCTAGCCAATCTAGAGTGTGGCCCTTGATGTAGGTGGAGTCAGAGATGGTGTGTCTAAAGCCTAGGGTATCAAGCGCCTTGTCAAGTGATTTGGCAGAAGAGTCTTTGGGGTCATTGAGGCCAAGGTTGAGGTCACCTAGGAGGATGGCCTTAGTTGATTTCTTTAGGTTGTCTGAGAAGAGGTGTGCCAATGCTGCCTGGAAATCGGCTATGGGGCTCAAATGGGAATGGGGAAGGGCCCTGGTGATTGTATTTGTTTTATTTGTAACTCGCACCATCAGGCCCGGAGGCATCAGGGCGCAACTTAGAAATGGTTACATAAGCAAACAGTTACATGTATTCAATACATTTACAGTACAGAGTATACAAGCAATATATACATATATACAGACGTAGCTTGGGGCAAGCGTTTGCTGAAGTGGGTCTGGTTAAAGAGCCAGGATTTGGTTTTAGATTTGAAGGCGTTAAAGCTTTCTTCAGCACGGATGGTGAATTACCGGTCCCGCCAACCTTGGAATGGACCAGTAATTGCTCCATTCACCAGGGCGGGTTTGGAGGGTTTGTAGGCAGCCATGGCACTAAAAGCGCCATGGTTACCTCCAACCTCGTAATGAGGCCCAGTGTGTTCCAGTGGCTCAACAGTGCCTCCTCCTGTCACCAGGGACTCACAGTGTTGTTGTGATAGCAGTCCCTGCAGCGTTGCAGAAGTCCTCACCATCACGGGGTATACTCGCAACTGCTGACAACTTCTGGGCATTGGTGCTCCATATTGCTGTCCGCCGCTGGCCACTGGTCTTCTTCTGCCTGCTTCAATACAGCTCCTCACAGTCGACCACCACCTCAGCTGTGAGGCCCACAAGCTCCCCCTCCACTAAATTTCTGCTTTCTCAGCTGATGTTCAGCCCCCTTGCCTCGTAGCCTCTCCAGTGACATAATTGCAGGTTTACAGTACGGGATGGCTGCAGGTTGTGGAGCTATTCAATGGATCGTTTTTTTTCAAAAGGGCTGCTGCGATGCATCCATTTCTGGCGTGGATGTGATTTCCGCCGTTGCTTAAAGTGCAAGTTTTTCTGTCGGTAGCGCAATTAGGGCCGGTTTCTGGTGGTAGCCCTTATTTTGGTGCAATTATCACCTGCCGCTAATAGCGTTCTCGCCAGAGTCAGGGGGTATGTGCATATCAGGTTGTGATACAGTGCTAATTGCGCCACATGACCCTGCGGTAACACTATGTGCGCCCAGCGGTAATTGCGCCGATTTACTGACAAATTTGTGATGAGGCCCTAACTCTGCAGCCATATTGAAGGGAAAAAAAAGAGTCTAACAACTAGACCACATCAAGTTCACAATGGAAGTAAAAATGGTACTAAAAAATTATTGACCATTGCATTACATTAAAAGTGCCCAACTTACTTATCCAATATAAAAATTGTTCATATCTCAAGCCTTGTGTACAACAGAAATGGACTGAAAATTAATTCCATGTACGCTGCGGCCTTGCACATTTTTTATTAGGAATAACAATGTTCTTGCTACATCATATGTTTTACGTGAAGGAAGGTCAGCAAAGTTTGGTTCCGACTAATAGCCCATAACGTCTTTGATTCGGAAGTTGTCTGAAAATGTTTGTGTGTACTTTTAGTCAGCAGTGTGAGAGGCATGAGAAATCTACGAGATTGAGGGTAGAGGAAAGGTGGGCAGTAGTTATGTTAGGGATGAGCGAGCACTGTGTCCCTGACGCAGGGGCTGGTAAACCTGTACTGAGTAAGGATGCTGAGTTCATGCTTTTTCAACGTAAGAACTGATGCAGTTGAACACATACATCTGCCTTATGATGGCTGCATGCAGGCAGGAGATGATGCTGAGTGAAAGTCCTTTGAGTTCTCTATTTGTATACTAACTCGATATACTGTCTATCAGGAATCTGTCCTTAGTGATGGTATATGTTAGAATATGCTTGCATTAGATTTGATGCCACACTTATAAATATATTTACATCTAGATGTGAATGATTAGTGAATCTATGTCTGATGTGTGTCGTCTCATATTACACAATGTTGTTGACAAAAATGGATTTTCTGAAATGAGATGTCCTGAAAGATCTGGATGATTTACTTTTGATGTGCTTCTTTGCTCCATAACATATCTTGTCTTCATCCTGATTCATGTATCTCCTGATTGAAATAAACAAGATAAATATTGTTGAGAATAGCTAAAGCAGGATAGCAGGATTATCCAGTACTTACTCTAGAACTGTGTGAGTGTGGGTGGGTGGGTGTGTTGGGGTGTGTTTTGCGTCTGTGTGCCTCTGTGTGTGACGTTGAAATGTGATTTAAGCAAGTTCTCCACAAAAGGTTTGCTTATTTGGGGAGGTAAAGAGTGTGAGGAGGGGGTGAGTTGGAGCACAGTGAGAGGAATGGACACGAGAACTCAAAACACAGACATTCTACCCGCAAATAAAACCCAGGCTCTGAGCATCCTGGTTGACTGGTATGGCTGCTGAGGGTGCTAATAAATGAATATCCCTCCCTTGTCATTAGTGAATTAGGCTGCAATCAAATGCAAGCCCTTGGCTGAAGCAGAGGGGTGCTAACAGTTGTGGTGGGACAGAAGAATGACCCAGACGTTCCCTCTAATTCCTTTTCTCCAACTGCGGAACTGGTTGCATTTAGTGCACACTTTTCCATGTGTGCAACTGAGAGAGTTTGTAAAGAAAATTCCCCTTCCCAACCACTGCAATTCTTTACAAGTCTTTTTCCAAACACAAGGCTAGAAAACCAAATATTTTATATGTTATTATAAAGACAACTAATCAACCAGTTCAAGATCTCAAGATCTGCCACAGCAGCTAACACAAATTCTCCTGTGTAGAGAAAAATGTGTGCTTTATGCAACTGGAAAAACCCTCATGTATATTACAAAAAATAAATATCACTTTTTATAACAGATGTGGCTATCAAAAAAACAGACAGGATATAATATTTGCAGATGGAATAATGGCAACTAAACGTAATGTCAGAAAACATGGCAACAGTTCATGTGCCATTTTAATGAAGTAATTCAAGGTCCAGGAAAACATGGCTCTCTTAATTTGTGTAAGGATGATAATTGAATCAGAAAACCTGCACCAGATAATATGATGATGAACATTCCCTGGCTTCTGCTTATTATATGCATTACGTTGTCCTGTGAGTTGTGACAACACTTACTCAAAACCAGCCTCACAGCTAAGAGACAAATACACAATCAAGTTGTACACCTTAAAAACAGAAAAATGTGCCCAACAAAAACGGGAAACAATGAACACATATGAGTCGACGCCTGGCTGCTGCCACAGAGCTCCACTGATATTGTTTCAAATCAGTGACCAGCATAGCAGTGGCGTAGGAAGGAACTTTATTTCTGGCCAATCTCAAAGCACATTTTAAGGGGAAAGAATATGTTTAATAAGCATGAAGTATCCCTGTTGACAAAGCAAATAACTTTTTTACTTCTGAAAAACAATTTCACTCCAAGTAAGAAGCAAATTGTTATCGGAAGCTTTCTTGTAACACTGACATATGAAGTAAAATGAGAGGGCACATATTTCGGCCTATAGCATTGCCCACCCTTCCGCACCAGAGCATGGAGAAAATTAGACAAGAGCCTTACTGAGGTTTCTTATGGAGCCCCGTTGGAGAAAATCACATATATATTTAGGTTAAGAGCATCAATGCTTGAGTGCCTTCCTCTGTAACTGGGGACCTCTCTGTAATTCATTGTTATCAGTCAAACCAGATGCAGGGGGATGCTAGAGTCAATACGCGCTGAACACATGTTTATATTGAAATGTCCTCAGCAGTTGAGCATAGAAAGAAACAGAGGTACAGTTCCATAGACTGTTACTAGAGTGTCCTAACCTGTAGCAAACAAACAACTATGTTCATTCACTGCACTGTACAGCTGAAACAACTGACTTGGTTTCTGAAAGTTAAGGATTTGCTCATAACCCTCCCAGAGTGTTCTCCTATGCCCTTCCACTCGTACCTCTCCCCGGCTCCTGTGCTAGCCTCCAATACTAGTTGACAGGGCACTGTAAAAAGTGAGGGATTGGAGCAGTAGAACACTAATGGATATATTTCCATATCCATAATACTTTGCAATGAAAACATATTTCAGTCTCGGGAAAATAGCTCAGTGGCAACATGCTCGCCTTGGAAGAAAGATGACGTGAAGCAACACATGTCCCCGGGTCCACGCTTAGAAACCTGGGTATTAAGTGTGTTCTAAATAAAAAATTATAATTATAAAAACTATAAATATATTTAGAGTCTCACCATGATAAAAGGTGCATTTTAAGAAAATGTCATGAATCTGCATGTACACAATTATTTTGCAGTGCATACAAGATTGTTTGCAACTTATACCACCCTTATATTGTTGGGTAGGATTATACAACTGATAAGTGAATCTGTTTTTGTATCTCAGTGAGTTATAATATAATTTGTTGAGGTCTATGCCCAATGCAACTCTGAACACTTGCAAAGGATGCAGATTGTGCGAAAAGCATTTTGTCTCTATATCTGTTGCCCTTATACTATAGATGGGTAATACCAGGGTTAGCCCATACCCACTATCTCTTGCAGGCCAAGTAACTGATGTTGCAATGTTACTCTCCACTTTTAGGGTAATGTTAGCAATGCTAAAGTAGGAGACGTTGAACATGACATTTGTCTACTCAAAGTCTGTTAAGAGCAAATTCATATTTCAGTTTTATAATGCGTTAACTTGCATGGGATGAGGGTATGCATTCCAGTTGCCTGCTTACTTACAATCAGTATCAGATATTTGAGATGATAGTTGGATTACATAGTGTGGGTGACGCTTTTATTATAATTAATAGGGTACTTATTGAATGAGGACCTTGCTTCAGGAAGCAACAGAGCATGTTGCGATCACAGTGAGAGGAGCAGAGAAAAAGGGGGTGGCAGCTAACGGCAGGGCAAAGTGAGAAATTTGCAGCAATGGATCTACAAGCAACCAGGGGACAAGACAGTGGGAAGCAGAGTCTCAGTGCTGTGGGGAGTAGAGGTTGTGTGGACCTATGTGTTACAGAGGAGCCAATCCTTGAAGAGGAAGGTCTTGCTCTTATTCCTGAACTTTATCTGCAATGGGGTGAGTCTGATAGCTGGATCGTTCTTTCCTTCCTGTGCCATCGGAGTTCAAGTTTACACATTTCCCTACTTCTGGTGGATCGCAGGCCTCTGGAGAAGCTGAGTTTCTCAGTGAGGTACCTTGGGGGAGTAAGGGTGACAGCCTTGTAGATGATGCAGCAGGAGCCAGTGATGTTAGATGAGGGTCGGGTTGTATTTCCAGAGTCCTTTGATGAGTCTTGCTGGAGCAGGCAGAACACATCTCAGGGGCGTCAGGGTGGTCATTGGAAGGCCTTCTAAAAGGGCACTTTTGATAAGGCACTGTGATTAACAGAAGGTCTATTGCTTGAACGTTATTTAAATTACAACAAACAGAACAAGTGGATGTAGGTACAAGTCTGGTAACCTTTCGCAGAGCCAAGCGAGGAAGATTCCAGGTTGTGCGTTAATATCTAAAAAGGTTCTGGGGTAGAAGTTAGAGTAAATGCATGGTAGAATAAAGCATTGGAATCAAGGGTGGGGAGGGAACAGTATCTGGTTAATGTGTGCAGGCATATGTTAGCTAGATTTTACTGTTGATTGAGCCACTTTATCATATTCCTTTTTACCTCTTGTGGCTGTATTCGTTTTTTTAGGTTTTTAAGGTCATGCTTGCATAGTGGGGTAATATAAATAAGCTAGACCAGAATATCATGACTAGTGAATTATTTTAATTGAAAGCAAATGTCATGTGATTGCTATGACTTTCGCCTTATTGAATTTGTTTTCTTAGGTGTGAAATGTCTGTGTGCGCTTCTAAAAATCTTCTGAGCGGCAACCAGCAGTAAGCTGGGCAAGCGCACATGCACACAGCTTAGAGTGAACATTGCTTGTAAGACATTTTGAGTGTGTATTTATTAATGAAAAAGAGAAGGCCTATCTCTCACTACTTCTCTTCTATGGGGTGTTCCCTGCCTAACAGACTAGCTAAGGTGGTCATGAGTGAATGTCTTAAAAAACCTGTCAATCATTCAAGCTAGCTAAATAGCTATATGACTCTACCACTATCTTAATAGCTAAAGACAGGAATGTAGCCCCCTTCTCCTGGGTTTTTCTTCTTCTATGTTTTTATTACATAGCTGATTTTCAGATAGTATCTCGTGACTTCTTTGATCAGTTCATACAGTTCTCTGAGTAATTCCTTAAGCTTTGGCTTCTTCTCACAATGGGGTATCTTTGACTCTAGACTGACATCTTCTCCCTTGGGAATGATTTCCATTTGTTTATCACTCTTCTCTTTTGTTTTGCTTGAGATTCTCTTCCTTTCCAGATAGTTCACGCCCTTTTAACTCTGTATTGTATCTGTATTTCGACATATGATGTGATATGATATGATATGATATGGCATTTACAATGTGTCTATATACAGGTATTTCATCCTTCTCCTCCAGTTTTTCTATTGTAGCTTCACTCTCTTTCTTAATGATGCTTTCTTTTCTCTGACTGTGACGAGTATCAGTATTCCTATATCAATTATTCACTTCTCTTGGTTTCACAGTTATTGTCTCATTATCTTGACCGGGACACATATGAATACTCTTTTAATAATTCACATTAATTTCTCTTGATGTCACTGTTATCGTCTCTGTATCTTGACTGAGACGAGTTAGAATACTCATATAATGATTTTCATTCACTTCTTTGACTTTCACTATTGTTGTTTTGATATCTTAAGTTTGACGAGAATGAATAGTCTCATAGCGATTCTGCGTTTTCCTCCCGGGTCTACCATTTTCCTCGTTACTTGACATCTCACGTATAATGTCAAAGGGGTTTCTCTTCCTTCGGGCTTGGCTCTCCCCTTCACATGTCTGACTTATTTTCTCTCTTCGGTGCACCGTACTTCATGTCTTCCCCTTTGCGAGGTTCCACATAGTGGTTTCAGTGCAGTTGCAAGGACCGCTGATCAACCATGGGATCTGCGTGGTCAGACAACAACTTGTTGCTTCTCTCTCTCTCCAGTTTCTAGGATGCGGGTGCTCTTGGCTTTCGGCTCGGCAGCTGATTTGTAATTTGCGGGCTTCTCTGCGTTCACAGTCTCCTTGCATCTCTGTTGCGATGTATCCATTGGCTTTCCCTGGCATATCTGTGTGTGTCTCTCTCTCTGCATGTTGCAGACTCTCGTCTTCCAGCTTTCTCCTTCTCATCCCAGTTAAATGGTGTTTTCAATTTAAAGAGATAATCACATTTTCTGGTTTGCAATAACACATCTTTGTTCTTTTTTCAAATAAATCTTTGTACAGTATGCCTGAAGAGGTACTGTTGGAAGGATCTTTAGGGAGTTCCTCATAGGAACAGGAGTCCTTTTCTCTACAGAGGGAGTCTCTCCCGGCGAGGTCCCAATTGCCTCCAACCCTTGGGTGGGTGTTGTGGAGAGGGCTCACCTCCCTAGCCTGTGATTCACCACACAGTGTAAAATTAATGATGGATCTGTAGACCACAACATGGCTGGTAAGGTAATAGACAGAGTCATTCTTAAAAAGGTTATATTGAAGGACTTCACAGTAAAAAAGATGATTTCAAAGTGAAATGTGCTTCCTATACTGTGTCAGATGTTTTGTATATCTATACAATAAATAAAGTTATAGCATCAGTCCCTATTGTGTTTTCAAGATTCAAAATATTAGAGCTCAGTGTATCAGAAAAAAGGAGGTTTATTTATGCAGAAGGAAAGCCAGCATTGAGTTCTTAAATGCTGTTGGCAGATTGAACACACAACCTAAGTCAATGTGCAATGCAGAGGCAATAAGCAATTTAAAAACAATCATTTTTATAAAATGTAAAGCAGTTGTCTTGACAGCATCGGAGTGAGAGGTCAGGCAAATGAATGACTCCCCTCACCTTATATTCGCAATCAATGCCTCTAGGGGCATACAAGGTTCATAAAAATGTATTTATTTTCCAGGAGGCAATTCAATTTTAAAAGGAAAACGTATTGTCCATCAAACTTAGTGGTCAGATTTGCGGTGATGTATAATAATATAGAGCTGACTGACCTTATCCTGTTTATTTCTCCATGTATTAGACAGTATTTTACTCAAGTAAAATATAGTTTTCTTTGTGTGTGAGTATTATCAGTTTTTTGCACAGATGCTTTTAAATAATAAATGGGCTCTAGGGAGAATTCCTAGAGTAGAAGAGACCGGCGGATATCTAAATTTACATAACAAGATGTTTAGATAAATGTGAAATACAAATGATAATTAGATAATTATATTACTACTACTACCACTAATAATAATAATAATAATAATAATAATAATAATAATAATAATAATAATAATAATATATTTGACGGCAAAGTGCACTGTCAAGTGCAGTTGTTACAGGACCTACCAGCAGTACATGTTTCTGTCCTTTGCTCGGTAGGAGCCTGCTCTCTACTCCAACTACATTTCCAGTGTCATGGTAATGCGTCAAGGACAACCTTCAGTATATCCACTCTGTCAGCAGCTATCTACATGAGGAGGAAGAGGAGGATGCTTTAAAGAGCAAACTGATGGTGAAGCACCGGGGAAGTACATCATTAAGTGCAGTTGTTGCTGGATGAAAGCAAGCATTCAGTTCTTAAATGCTGTATGCAGATGGTACACACAACCAAAGCCAGTGTGCAATGCAGAGGCGATCTGACTGCATCAGTACATGTTTCTGTCGTATGCTCAGGTATGAGTCTTCTCTCCTCTCCACTCGCATCTCCAGTGTTGTGGTAGTGCTGTGAGAACTACCTGCAATCCTATGTCAGCAGCTATCTATGTGAGGCGGAAGAGGAAAATGCTTTAAAAAGCAAACCGCTGTGCAAAGCACCCTCAAAGTGCTCTGTCAAAAGCAGTTGTTTCACTTGGCATAGGTGTCATGTGCAAGGACTGCCTCTCATCACTGAGTTAGTGGAGAGTCAATCTTTGAGTTTTAAAACTGCTTCACTATTCGACTCATGTCTCAAGACTCATGTCTTAGAAGCAAGGTACCATCTATTCGATTTCATTCTGGTTCCATAGCTTTTACTTCCCCTTTAGGATCCACTATGGTCGCGGACCCTTGCTCTAGACATTCTTCCACTGCCAGTGAGGATCATATCAGGATTCCTTTAGATTTCATCTTGAAGAAAGATTAAGGGAAAATAACAAAATGTGATCTTTCAAAATCTGCATCGCCCTTCAATCTAGAGTGATTAGTTCACATTCAAAGGAGATCGTTGACACTCAAGAAGTAGTTCCTCAGCTCAGTTGATAAGTAGTATCTCTTAATCCAAAGCTGAGTATTCAACCTTAGTGGACCCATTTCTGGAGAATGTGTCTTTTGTTCCCTTAAGCGAATCAGTGCAGTTTCTCAATTCTCCTCCGAGACCTGTGTATAACGATGTTCACAAATCCCCAATTTTCTAACCCTCAGCTTTTTCATATAATCACATGCCTACTTTTCTGCATTCACATTAGTTAGTGGAAAATGGAGCAAACTCTCAAGAATTGATTGCTTCTTTGTTGTTCGCATTACATTTAGTTTTAAATTCCTTAGTTCAACTACATGAAAATATCAATAACTATTAGAAAAATAATTTGATAGCATTATTTTCCCAGAACTCTGTAGTCACATTTTTAGAGGTCTATATCTGTTTGCAAAGAAATCATTTCTTGGGAACAAATCTTTTAACAGAGTGTGGACAGTTGAGATTAAAAGGTTTTCCCTCTAAAGCTGCAATCATGGCTAAAAAGTTTTTGACAGACTTTGTCACGTCTCAGCGGAATGCTAACGTTTGAATCGATCAACGCTAAAATCCACCCTTTCTTCTCTAAATCAACTTAAACGAGGCAATTTCCTGAGAGAAATCTAAGAACATAAAAAAACCTTCAATTGCTTTAAAGCAGTGGTTCAAGGAAGTTCCTCAGTAAAAAGTAAAAAAAGGATAAACATATTAGCCTCAAGCCTCTCCTCTGTACTGCTCACAAACTCCATCCTTATGCTGATTAACAAGAGTGACCTATCAATGTATTCTGATGAGGTGGAAGCAGCCTTTGATATTCAATCTGTAATGCATTCTAACAGGATACAGACGGTGTCATGAGGAATGTCTAACGTAAGCGGAAAAGTGTGTACTTGCATTGCCAGAACTAAATGAGCCTTGATCTTCCACTTTGAAAGTGAAATTGCAAAATCACAATCAAAATGCCACATACTCAAATATGACCTGGCGGAAGTAACACCACCTGCCAGTGTTTCCATGGTCCCCATCGCCATGGGGTCCTATGGGACTCCATGGGACTGGGGTTTTACAGAATTCCGCCTCCAGAATTACCGGGTCACTGGGGTTGTAATGCCCCGGTAATTCCAGCAATCACGGAGGCGGAATGGTATTACTTTTTAATGATGGGTATTATGTTTTTAGTCTTTATATTAATTTGGTATGTGTGAAACAAATATGTATGGATAATCCACCTAAAGATAGAATTGGTGTCAAAGGCTCTATCTCCTCTAAAGGTCCACTACATCATGCAGATACAGGTCAGATACAGGTCCGGTGTGCAGAAAATATTGAAGTATCGTCATATTGGAAGTGAGACCTAGCATTTTCTATTCCCTGTTGTTGTAGGTGTAGCAGTGTGGCATAATGAAGAGTTTGAATAATGTCCCTTTCCCAAGTCCCAGGAGTGAAGCTGAGAATAGTGGCATTGTTTAATATTATCAAGCTGTAGGCCTATGGAACAAGATTGGAATGAGAATGGCAGAGCTAGGGTAGGGCTGCACCCTTCCAAAAGGACAAAACCATGGGAGTCATGTTAGAGGTCGTTGTGGTTAACCATGTCAAAGGCAGAGGACAGGTCAAGGAGAATGAGGACAGATGGAGTGCTAGTGTCAAGATTAGAGAGGAGGTCTTCATGGGTGTTTAGAAGAGCCATTTCCGTGCCTCTGGATGCTCTAAAGCCAGACTGATTATAACAGCGACTCCTCCTCCTTTCCCCTCTAGTCTATCTTGAAAGAGGATATTATAGCCCTGAGTTAAAGCCAGCGCAAGTGATGGGCCGGCTGCAGCATGACTCCATGTCTCTGTCAGTGCACACATACGTCAATATCATGGAGAGCTACATATGTAGCAACATCCATTGAGGGCGGTTTTAAACTGAGTACGTCCATCCTCTTTCAATGCTCCCAGGCCACTGTACACCGTGTTTGTACTCAGTAAGTCCTCACCACCGGCATGCCCATTTATTTGTCGTGCGGTATCAGCATTCTCACCCTTGGCTTTGATTACCGGCACTTGAGTATTAGGTCGTTCTCCCAATGCTTTTTGGTTAGAGGCTCTTGTTTCATCTCCGGACGTATTATCCCTATCTGAGTGGGCCGCCGGTTTTATTTCATCATTCTTGAGTAGGCTATCATGTACATTCTTGAGTAGGCCATCACAAAGCGAACACAAAGCTGAGCTACCTTTTTCTCCAATAGCAGAGTTATAGTCAGGGATTGTGCTTTCGCTTTCTCAATCATCTCCGAGATAGTGGCAGTGCTCCTATTGCTTACTTACATAAAGTAAAGACACACCTTACGCCCCAGAGTGCAACAGGCCACCACAGACCAGCTTGACTTATTCGCGCCAGCACATTCGCACCTATATTGCGAATTTGCAGTTCTGCGGACTAAAGTAACACTGGGAACTGCCGACTTCAGTGCGCGTGCAGAGAACTAGATCTGATTCAAGTCACCACAGAGTTTACAAGAGCAATTTAGCCCACACAAAAGCTATTAAGCATGGCCGAACATTAAATAATGCCCACAGCTAATACCTGGTGTAAATAGTTTACAGATTTATATGCTCCTGTTACCTTATTTTAGGAATAAGATTGAGTCCAACCTAAAAGTTATGAGGGACTAAAATTCTCTGGAAAGGCATTGCACTTATAATGAAATGGTCAAAGTCCTCTAAGGCTCTGGATTCTGTTATCTTGGAAGAAGATCCATTGTTATGGAGCTTAATTTTCAAAATACTATTTGATACAATCATTTTGCATTGGTTATTGCCTCCATCATGGAAACACTCACACCTAATTCCTTTGGATAAAAAGTGTGATAGACTTTCACCTGGAAATTACTGGCCCATTTCTCTTTTGGACTCATCCAGCAAAGTATCCAATGCCTTGATTTTAGCTGAACTAAACAATGGATGTCTGATAGGTCTCTCCTTAATAGGGCCCTGTCTGGTTTTAGGAATAGGCTGGGTACTTCTTTCAATGGCTTCATATTCGCTCTCTTACAGAATGAAGTAAATAGGTTAGGTCACCCTGTTTTGTTAGTGTTCAGCGATCTATCCTCAGCATGTGATTGTGTAAATAGAGAACAGCTATGGGGAAAATTATCAAACTGGCTTTATTCACCTCATTTAGTTGCCTTACTGAGAGTTATCTATACCAATTCAAAAGGACAAGTGCATCTCTCTCGAATGTGAGGTCGTGTAAGGGCTGCAATTTGGCTCTGGCATGGTTTAACATCTATACAGCTAACCTTGCACCAGCCATGTTTCCTTCTAATGTGTTTGCACTTCATCTGGCAGGCATCCATTTCAATACTTAGCCTTTGTAGACAATATAGATCACACAACTATAGGTCTATGGTGCAGCCTAAATCTCTAGAAGCACATATGTGAATAATCTAGATATAAATACTGAAAAGTCTAAGATTATGATTATGCAATCTCGTCGGAGGCAGCATTCCTTTCAGTGGTTCCTAAATGGGGTCTGCATGGGAAAGGTTGGCCAATGAAAATGCCTGGGTTATACCATCAATGGATCTATAAACTCAAAGGACAGCATTAGAAAAATCTACCTACATGCTGCGTCATTAGTGGCATAGATGAAATAAATTAACCGAACATTTGGAAGATTCTCAATAATTCCTACAATAAGATTCTACAACCAACAAGTGATACCTAAAATAACACATGGTGTAGACTTGCATCCTATGCAACTTAAAATGTACTATTTTTTGGAAAAGAGTACTGAATTTACCTAATGCTGGGCCCATGGTTTCTCTCAGGTAGAAAGTACACCATCATTAAGTGGAAGAAATTATCACTATTGAGGAATATTCTAGATACTCTTGGTTAATAATTTTTATATGGATATACACAATCTGATACACTGTAAACCTTCCACTGTGCTTAATACATGGGTACAGCAGGATTTAATCACTTTCGAATCCATAAGTCTATCCTCGCAAGATCTCCCCGAGAATCAATTCAGGGTTAAGATAAAGTTAGAGATATGGGATTGGTGCCAAACAAGGAATGCAGCCTGTAACTATAAACTATTCTCCAATATTGTGGGCAATGAAAACAACTGAAGATTCTACCCAAATTTTGAAATACAATTCCGAATAAAAAATGGATGCATTCTTTCTTGCGCCTTAAATTTAGCTTGTATCCAACAATGGAGATAATTGGTTGCTGTCAAAAGGTACCTAGCGAGTGCAGATAGCCTAGCTTCTGCTCTAACATGGAAACTTTTGAGCAATTGTTCATTGATTGCCCTTCTGTGCACTTACCTTGTTTAAGCTTTTTTGAACACTTTTAACACAATGACAATGAAACCACTTGAGTTATTGTCGCAATCGACTATTTGCACGAAATTTCAGTTGTTGGAGTTTAATCAAATAGTACATGGAGTTTAAATTAGTCTGTATAATCATTTTGTATAACTTTTTATATAACATTTAATACATGTGTATTGTTATATCATTGTTTTCTTATTCTTGATTGATAATTTGCAACAGAATTATAACAAACCAGACACAAAAAATAAAATAATAATAATAATAATAATAATAATAATAATAATAATAATAATAATAATAATAATAATAATAATATATGCAACATAATCGAACCTGAAAACTGCTTTGAATGGATCTGGCAAAAATACTGCCGTCAGCGTTCACATCCCACAAAATACCTGAGCCTCATGTTTTTACATGGTGGAAAAGGGGCAAAGTGATTTAGAAATGGCCAATTAAAGCATAACTTGGCAGCAGAATTCAAAAGCCAGCATTTTGATATGGAACCATGTAACCAATATATTACAGTATTTGATTAGTGGACCATAGCAGTGATTGGAGGGATATATCACTGTGCACCATTTCAGTAGTGTGCACAGAAAGCCAAAATGCCTGGATGGCAGTGCACATTGCTCAGGAAATGACAGGCAGTAGTATATCTCAAAAACACAATATGTGATGTAGGCAGGGTACTAACCATATAAGGTTACAAGACTGATGTACAAAAAGGAAAATAAGCACAACAAGAAGGAATAGCAGAAGTATGCTAAGAAGTAAGAGGCTGGAGAAAAGGGACTTCAGGGCATGCTGCGGGTGATCTGGGAGAGGAAAGGCACAGGAAGATATGTATGTGTGTTCAAAATGTATAGAATGATTGCACTGGGTGGGAAGGGCACACAGAAGTGTCCCTGTCAGGGCAAGTCTTTGGAAAGAAAGGTTGGAATCTCACTTCTTCATTATTTGTGAGGTGGATTTGGGGCATTAGAATACATATCTTTCCATAAGGGAGATCACTTAAGCCTGACATCTCTGGTCAATGGATTTGTAGATTAGCACAGGACATTACATTTCATTGTAGTCTGCATGTTCCTACTATGAGAATGATGTGGCTTTATATGTTGTTGCCCGCTACACAGCCTCTCAGTAACATTGAATGATTATTTCAATTTTGGAAGGTAGGCAAGTGGTTGAAGAGGGCACCCCATAGACTACCAAAGAGAGAACAGAATACTCTAATAGGTGGGGGTTTGTAACTTTGATTACTTTAGCTGGAT
Organism: Ambystoma mexicanum; assembly: GCF_040938575.1. Lineage (NCBI taxonomy): Eukaryota > Metazoa > Chordata > Amphibia > Caudata > Ambystomatidae > Ambystoma > Ambystoma mexicanum. The sequence continues at coordinate 331,538,320 of NC_090927.1, forward strand.
AATAAGGGTGGCTGCTCTTGGCATCTGGTTATTTAGCTAGCATCACAATGTGACACCTACTGTTTCTACCCATCAAATGTTTCCAAGGCTGTAGGTATCATCTGTGAGAAGGTATTTTGATGAATCCGATGGTGTCATCACTCCTTTCCTGGCGGTGACGTCTCCCCATGTGGCCAGGGGATGGCAGCCGCTACCCGATCCTGACCCTGGGGGCGGCTATATGAGGGAGAATTAAGTGGTGGGAGACAGCCTCCGGGGAGTATCACGGCTTCATCAGACAATGCCTGGTATCCCAGTGTTTCTTTAGCAGATACCCCATCCATGCCCAATGCCTTAATGGAATATTGTCATCCTTCCACTCATCCTCCTAGTAATTGTACTGAAACTCTTTTCACAAGATTTGAATGCAAATCGTCAAAATCTGACTTTACTTTTAAGGCTAATGAAAACCCCTTTGCTGACTCTACGTACAAGTCATCCAGAACTGACTTGCCCTTAAAGATAACTGAGAACACTTACCCTGACTCTACATGCAAGTTGTCAAGAATGCACTTCCATTCCCATAAATTGGACATGCTGACCTTTGACAGACCTTTAGTTTTGGTTTTAGGTAGGGAAACACCAGTTAGAGCATTTCCCAACATCCTTTTATTTTAATAAAAGTCTTTTACCAAAACCATGAATACCCTGTGTCTGCATCTCATTTCTGGCTCATTGCAATATGTAGCACATTTTCTAATTTTGATATTTCTGGTTGCAGTTTTGAGAAGTGTTGAGGGTTTGTATTGAGTTAATAGATGGATTTGTGGGTTTAGTTACAATACTATGTTTGCTTGGGGACCTGTAGGCAATGTTTAGAGTTCACAGTGGAAAGGAAATTGCTTCTATTTAGCACACTGCACATCCAACACTAACTAAACAGCAAAAAACAGAGGGTCTCGATTAGATAGGTGTGTGAAGTATGTTGAAAGCAATAAGATGGGACATGTGTAAAATATAAGTGATAAGTAATATCAGTCTTGATGCGAAACATAGAAAGCTGTTTTCCCTTTTGATACACATAAGATCAATTATTCAAGGTGGCTAAGGGGAGCTCAGCCATGGAGGCATTTGATTGTAATTGTGATCGCCAGACATAGGTTTAGTTCCTTGCTGCTTAGGACTACATCTCCCAGCAGCCGCAACATATTTATTTACATGCTGGTTTTGTGCTGGTTTGTGTGGTGGCCTTTGGTTGTGTTTGCTTGGAAACTAGCTGATTGTCTTTCATAAGATTGAATCAGTTAGTCAATTGTGAGTATTGTATCGGATAAACTTTGTATTTCATACTACGTCTCAGCGTGATTACCATGGGTCGGCCCATCAGTGTTGGTCTATTATTGGCCACACAGAAAGCAGCCTGGGAAGCCATCGGCAAATGTTCGTGGAGATGGCCCAGAGTTTTTGGAAACTACGGTGAAGAGTCTTTCTCCCATAGTTGAGGCAGACCTTAAGGACTTGAAAGCTCCTTGTTGTCTGGTCCTGCCAAACATCAATATCAACACTCTGTCTGCCATAATTGATCTTCTACCTAGTAGAATATACACTGCAGATGATACTATGCCGCTAGATCCGGATTCTGTTGTCCCCCCATTATGGTGATTGACAAAAGGGTCTGTGGGATTTAATGATGCAAACAAATATACAAACGCCATTGTGACCTAAAGTGACTCTTATCTTATTTCCTTCCACTGTCAGGGTAGCAACAACAGGCTAACCCTAAGCTTAGAAGCTTCAAAACTCTCTTCTGATTCATTCGTGCCCAGTTGTGCGACAGTAAAGACAGTGGGCTTACTTTAACATCTAATGACCCTACGCATGCCCGCAAATAACCATCTGTCCTAAATATAGAGTGATAACAAAAAGATATCCTTACTAAATACAAGGTCCATAAATAAACATGCTCTGGATATCCATGTTTACATGCAAGAAAACAACATTGGCATACTTTGCATTATGGAAAAATGGTTTAAGGATTTCAACTGGCCTATAATTGACCTTGTTAACCTTCCACACCATTTCCCCCCGCCCCCCAAAATCAACTCAAGGCAACAGAGTGGTAGTTGCAGTACTAGCTAAGAAGGAATTCTCTCTATTTGAGACACTATGCATAAGTAACGGTTGCAAAAGTATGCATCCCAAAATATACCCGGAATCACAATACGTTTATACATTTAATGTTACTCTATCACCCTCCTGAGGACATGCACACCTTCAACAATGACATTGCACAGATCTTAGGCCCAATAAATAGGCCTAAGATTTTATTGGGCGATTGAAATCGATGGCGTGGAGACACCACTGATGGGGAAGCCTTTCCATTAGAATCCAGTTTGAACAACCGTGAATATTTTGCCCACAATACAGATGCCACCCACTCAAAGCTAATATACTGGATTGGATTGCATCTCGTAATTTAGAAATCATCATTACTAACACCAGACCATGTCTATGGTCAGACAGCTTATTTGTGGAATTTGCTTTTCAGCTCTCAGGCAAAGTAGAGAAAAATGTTATTTCCACAAAAAGGATCCTTAGCAGTATTTAAAAATAAAATAAAACAACTGATCTCTTTAAAATGCATTAATGTGGTATTGGAAGCCATGAAGGATTCAGACCCCCAGATATTTTGGCTGCTTCTTATCAGACGACCTTGACAAACCAATGTGATCAATTTGATCCCTTGAGAAGGAAAATCGTCAGGAACGGCCTTTGTCAAAAAAATTGGTTTAGACCTGATCTAGGGGTTCTTAAAAAAGAGAAATGACAGCAGAACGGTCTAAAATGGAACCTTATTAATCACTGTGGATGGACCTATAAACTAGCCAACTATAAAGCAAATGAAAACTTCATTTATGCCAAAATAATGAATGTGAAGAATAATTCAAAGAAACTCTTTGTAATTATGAGATCTTTAGAGAAGCCCGCAGCACAGGTTCAGCCATTTATTCCATCTACTGTAGACTTTATTAGGGCCCAACTATCCTTCGCAGATAAAGTAAACAACGGTCGAGAAAAAGTTAAGAAGGACCAATTCTCCAGTTCAGTTTCATATATTAGTAGAGGGACGGGGTCAAGACACCCACACGGACGCCAGAGAGAGGCAGAGGGCCTCATTACAACTGAGGTGGTAAGGGGTTAATGCACCGGTAAAGGTGCCGGTGCCGTTAACCCCGACCCGCCTCATTACGAGGTTCCCTCGCGGGACCCGCTCTGGACGTCTGGTCAGACCAGACATCCTTTGTGGGTCCCGCGAGGGGAACATCATGCTAACAACGGGCCTGTCATTAACGGGCCCATTGTTAGCATTCACCCCATTTCCATTAAGCCTATGGGGGCTCAAATAGGAATAGGGATTGCCCGGGTCCGGGTTCCCTGAATGGGGAAATACCGGGCCGTCCAAAGTCGTTATGGCAGGTATTTCCCCATTCAGGGACCACGGAGGAGGTGCTCAACAAGGACTCTAAATATTAGCATTATGCAAGAAATACCCATGGAATTTATTTAGCATCCAGGATCACATCCATACTAAACCTCTTTGTTCTCGACCTAATTGAGCACATTTCCAGGAACTACTGGGACTGTTTCCCAATACAATTAATCACATACTGGTCATGCAACAAGGCAGCACCCCAATCGAGCTAAGGAGAAATATGTTGCCTTGAAAAAGACTGAAAAGGTTAAAACATATGTTGGCAAACTTGAGGGCAAAACCACAGAAATGGCCAATAAATCAAACTAATACCAGAAAGATCTCATGCTCATTGACTTATTCTATGTGGCAAGAACTCTAAATTTATTAATTAGGGCAAGCTCATGTGATGCCGGCACTATTCATGATTTATACAGTTTCTTATATTAATGAGATGACCAGGGACTCGGGTAAAAAACATGCACTTTATCTTGCCGCACTACATTTTTATTTCACTTAATTACAGTGCTCGAGAAGGAAAATGTGCTGAGAAAACAGCACAACACCTCATGTCACAGGGATGTTGTCCTTACAACATTTTTTCTGGACAACATTAAGATATTCTCCCCATTTCTTACACAATTTGTTAATTCATTACTTTCATTTGCCAGCATGCATGATGACATCAACAAAGTCACAGTGACCCCTTTGCCGAAGAAACCAATACTTAGTCCAAGAGATTCTGTAAACCTAAGACCCATTACAAATTCAAATGTTTTACTTAAAGTTATAGGGCCTCATTACGAGTATGGAGGTAGCCATGGTGCTATTAGCGCCATGGCTGCCTCCATACCGGGCTCCAATACCGGGTTCCTGCAATGAGGAATTACCGGGTCATTCCGATATTGGAGGACCCGGTATTTCCTCCTTACAGGAACCCTTTCCCATTCCCATTTGAGCCCATATAGGGCTCAATTGGAATGCGGAGGGAACTAATAACGGTGCTGTTAGTAACGGCCTGTTATTAGCTCCCTCTTCCCCTCGCGGGACCCTCGTACTCAGCGCTCCCACAATGAAGGGTGCAGGTCCCGTACCGGCACCCTTCATTACGGGAGCGCCACCCTTGTAATGAGGCCCATAGACAAGATCAGCTGTATACAACTTAAAAAAACACTTGGAAGAGGCTGCTCTTCTACATCTTAAGCAGGCCGGCTTCTGTCCACATCATGGTAGGGAGTGTGCACTGCTAGACCTACAATCCAACATGTTTAACATCATGGATAGATTGAGAGCAGGATTGTTGGTTTTACTGGACCTCTCAGCGGCCTTTTAGCTCCTGGATCATGAATGCCTCTTAACCACTTAGCTTTGCCCGGACATTGATCAGAGAATGCCATCTGCTGGGTTCCTTTGTTTCTGAGCAACAAGAAGTCTGCCATGCAATGAGGAAATGTTTCTTGACTCTCAGCTCCAATAGTTTACGGTGCTCCACAGGGTGCATGTTTGTCACCTGTATCATTTAACATCTACATCAAACCACTCTGTGACACTCTGGCTGACATGGGCGTGATTTCTACATACTATGCTGTTAAAATGGATTTCTGAACTCTGTCCTGGAGGGGCAGAGGTTCAGAAGGCCAGCCTAGTTTCTTGGAACAGGGTAACCTCTGGACAAGCCAGACCAATCAGGGTAGCGATAGCGGCGGTCAAGACTAGGTCTCAAGAGCGGTGAGGGTGACTGAAAGCCTGCAATGAGCACACAAAGCAAGGACGCTTACAAATTACTCCAGACAGGACCATAGTAAAGAATCACGGTAAAACTCCAATAAACCAACACATCACAAGCAATACAATACATATACAAGACCAAGGGGTCTAAAGAGTTAGAAGCACGAAATATGCCGACCACCTAGATGGGGAGGAAAACAGGCAGTGCAAGTAATCGTTAGACCCAGTTCGACATCAGAGGCCTCCTAACTAGAAGGAAGTCCGAGCCCTACGAAGAGTGGAGCCTTATGCTCAAAAGTACCTGCACATGCGGGTGCCAACGGGCAAAGGAGAGTCTCTTCAGGGAGATCAGGCAATTCAGAGAGGTGAACAAAACGATGATGAACAGTTCCCTGCTACTCAAGCACGGCCTCCACTTGTGGGCAGAAGCAGGGAGTGAGTGCTGAAAAGGGTTGCTATTTACGACAGCAGTGGAGAGCCACAGGCTCCTGCGGGAGGGCGACCGGTTAGGGTATTGACTACTCACCGGTCCCTGATGCAGGCAGACCCAGGCTTCTCCGGTTCCGTTTCGGTACTGGCAGGTTCAAATGCGATCAGCAGGATGTCTCGACGCCATGTAGATTCCGCGACAGCAGGAGTCAGGGTCGAGGGTGTCCCAAATGCAGCGAACACGCACAGGTTTGTTACCACCGCAGGGCAACTCGGCAACTGCATGTATTCCGGTCCCAAAGCACACGTCTCACTTCAGACCTGGGAATGCCAAGTGTACAAATCGTGTGACAGTGCCGAGGACACGGGATTAGCAGTAAACCAGACGGCGGTGACAGAGCAAGATTCCTGTGTAGGCTGGTCAGTCCACTGGATGGCCCAGGGACGCTTCCGAAGGCTTACGTAAAGGATTTGGTGAAGGTGCCGAGAATAGTTGTTCCCACTATTCTAAAGGGTCGAAGCACCAGTACAGGCCTTCTCGTTCGATCAGAGTCAGAGGGGTCTCACAGGACGACAGCAGTGCAGGGTGCCAAACCTTCAGCGGGTCACCAGCGATTCCTCGACTCAGCTTCTTAGTTGCAGGATACTTGGTTCCTTTATCCTTTGTTTGTGAGAACTCAGGAGATCGACATGGTAGTGGTGTTTCCAGCCTCCTCTTATCCAGAGTTCCCTTCACGCCAAAACAGAGAGGACCCAATGGGAGATCTGCTCACAAAACACTCACACCATACATGGACCTATCACGGACCATGGTGGTCCCAGGCATTCAAGACACTCTAGACTCTCTGGCACCCAGGATGTGTATTGGCAACAGACATCCCAGCCCACATCCTGAAGGCACACACAAGGCATGCAGAAGCCCGCAAAAGCGTTGTGTTTCGCGGGAAAGTGCATGACCAAATAAGGACTGCCCCGGGTCTGCTCAACCTGAGGGAAGGTGAAGGGGCAAGACGGTCAGCGGACAGGACAAAGAACCTCGCGGCATGGCCATTTTGGCGGCCAGGCCACCCATTTGGGCCAAACGCGGGAAGCGCGGTTAACATGGCAAAAAGGGGTTAAAAACACAAAGAAACGATAGCTGCCACCAGTCCCGTCTGTGACACACTGGCACATTTCATGATAAGTCCAGCGAGAATTTCTATGGCCATTGGAATGACTAGAGACCCAAGAGCGCGGTAATGTAAGTTACGGTGCACTCTTGTTTCATGTTGCTCAAAAGCTGCAACATGAGGAAAGGCCTAAGGGAAACGAGTCTCCCAGTACTGACTGTCTTAAGGGCATGTCAGTTTCACCGTAAGAATGGAGCAAAAGCCCAGAGGAGTGCGGCGGAAGGCTGCGCTTCTCCGGCAAAGACTAGATCAGGGTGTAAAACAACAGCAAAAAGTTTGGGGGTTGCCACATGGAAGGAAAATTACCTACAATTATGAAATCTTTCCTAACATATGCCAACGGCACACAACTACTGTTAAGAAACAGTCATGGACAACCTACAGTGCATTCACGGCACTGTCAAGCAGTGGATGTCAGTCAATTGGATGTGCCTCAACAGCAACAAAACAGACCTTTTAATATAAGGCTCATACCAATCCAGGTCAAAACTTCCTGTGAACTACTTGAGCTTCACGAATGAGGGTTGTGTGATCCCAGTCCTCAACAATGTAAACATTGTTGGCATTTGCCTAAAGGCATTGCTAGGTGCTGATGCTCAGGTGAACCACATCTCTAAAAGTTCATAATATCATCTTAAGTTGCTGAGACAAATAAGATATTTTCTCCCAGAAAGAAATTGTATCTCTCCTGCTCGAGCCACCATTCTTCCTTGAAACGATTTCTGTAACGCCTTGTTGGGGGGCGCGAGCAAGAGTAGCTTTTGGAAATTGCAAGTCATACAAAACAATGTCATTCGCTTTGCAAAGAACCTACTGTGCAATACTCATATCTCTGAAATACCGAAGGAACTGTACTGGCTGCCTATGGCATCTAGTGTACAATTTAGGATACTTACATTGGCTCATAAGTGTATTCATGGTACTGTGCACTTCTACCTCTCGGATAGACTGGCCAAGTATGAACCAAGTATAAGTTTAAGATCCTCAGGTACAATGCAGCTTGTGTGTCCCGAGGAAAAATGTACTGTGGGCAATGGAAGATCCTTTGTCACGCTGGCTTCGAAAGCATGAAACACAGTGCCCTTGAGTATTCAGCAGAAAGTCAACTCATTTTAATTTCACAAGTGTTTGAAGATTTTTCTGTTTACATAAACTGCACTTTCTATTTTCTCTTCTGCATTGTCTTCTGCTTTTCATTTTGTCGTCTGTCTCTTTGTGTGCCCTGATGCCTGCAGGCTTTTGGCACGGTACAAAATAAATAAAGAAATACATTGATATTAGGGCAATTACATAATGAACTGTGCTGATCTCATATCAACTTTAAATACAATGGACAGACAGATTTGCTGGGCTTTCCTGTGTACAACCATTGCTGGCCACAACATTGCCTGCCATAGTCAAGCAATTCACTTTGGAAGGATGAGATTTAGGAACAAAATTAAAGTTACTGGTAGGTTTTCAATTTAGATGACAGTGAGGCATATGTTTGAGCTTGCCCAGGCCCCTGTAAATATGTTCTTAAAAGATATTGAGCAGAGACTGAGAGTAGCATGAGCTGATGTCAACAAAATCCATATCCTAGTGCTCATATATGTGGATAAAATGATCCTGTTGGCCACAACAGAGAATGGGTAGAGGTAACTACTGGATTCCTTCAAGACATGTTGTGGAGCCAGGAGGGTCACCTTTAGTCCTAGCAATCTGAAGGGAGGCTGTTGAGCAGGTGTGTCTAATTAGACTCAAAGGATTCTGGTAGCTGTAGTGAAAAAGTTTTGTGCAACAGGTTTAATTGACCAGGACCGGGAGTGCGCGCCTCACCCACCTTCTTTTTTGTACTGAATGATATAGGAGTCCCGGGCTCCAGAGGCAGCGCCAAGGGGTGACTGTGCCCCACTTTGGAGAATCATAAAGATGGTTCTCTCCCCTCCCCAAAATTTGGGAAGGACTTGTGCTTTGGAGGGGTGTCGGTTGCTGGTCACCTGAACAGAAAAAAACGTTTTCACTACAGCTACCAGAATCCTTTGAGTCCAATTAGACACACCTGCTTAACAGCCTCCCTGATGATTATTTGAGATAATAAAGCGCTAGGAGGAGAACAACTACAGACCACAAAACTGCAGCCAAGGTATCTAACCCTGTTAATACTGAGTACCTGATTTGCAGCAGAAGGGATCTAACCCTGTGAATATTTGTCCATTTTGGGATGTGACCCAGCTATTTATTTTGTGCAACAGGTTTAATTGAACAGGACCGGGAGTGCGCGCCTCACCCACCTTCTTTTTTGTACTGAGTTCATAGAACAGCACAATCCTTCAGGGTTATACCGCACCCACTTTCCTTCATAGTAATTAGCATCAAATGGGTTGTCCAACTACATTTTTCCAAGTGGGATCAATTTGCATTGTGAAATTCTCTCCCTTATCTTGTTCCTTTCTGCCACAATCTCGTCCTTTGCTCCTCCTATATTCCCATCCTTCAGAACTTGCATTCTGATCGCTTCCTCCACTGTTTTCTTCCACCTTGCCATGCAGATTTAGATCCCACACATTGAAATTGCTGCTATTATTGATGCGCTCATTATCACTTTCAGTCCGTCTGACAACCAGGACGCTATCCACGACCAAATGTATGCTATACAGCTGTGGTTATTTCCAGTCCCCCTCGCTTCTTCTTCCATTTTTGCATGCATCTGCGATAGCAGTAGTATCGCTTCTGAAAGGGTACCATTGTCCTCGTTGTTGGCTGGTATGAATGTGCAACAGGAACTCCCAATTTTTGTGCAAACTCATCCTTCCATAGCTGTGAGCAGATCCAGAATGTATTTATTCTGGAGTGCCACCAACCTTACTGCTCTGAGCTCTTCTTTTATTGCGTTGAAACCATTCATTGAGGAGTTATTGTCACTATCAGCTCCCAACTGGTAATTTGTAACCATTTCACATTTGTGTACATCTGTACGGATGGTATCAATGACGCAAAGAACATCTGCATCCTGCCGAACAATCTATGTTCTGCTGGCACTTCATTTAATGCTGTTTCTGATGCTTCTGAGAAGTAATTTCCTCCTCTCTTTACTTTCTTAGTCCAGCTGTCTTCTCTGCCGTGGCTGTTGGTACCACTTCGATCAACCTTTTCTTCCTTTTGTTATTGTCCATCTTTGGGAACTCAATGAGCTTCACATCTTTCATTGGCACGACCAACGAAGGCATGTTGATGTGTACCAACAAGCAAACTCCTCCCCATTTGGGTGCAGCTTCTCGTATGCCTTCGAGCCGCAAGCCCAGTAGTGGTCCCATCAGTACTGCCATTCCCACCTTCATCACGGTATGCTTTTTGATGCTTCTGCATACAACATTCTCCCCGACTTCAATTTCACCATTGTTCTGATAGCACAGTACTGGTGTCTTCAGGGGTATTATTGCCATCGATACAGCTTCATTTTCCACCCATATCAGCAGCCTTGCACTTGCCTCCCATTCTTTTAGGCACTTGTCATTTTCTTCCTGTACCTTGTTCACTGGTGAATGTGCTAGTGTCAGTGCCTTGCTCCCTACTACTCCATCCTTCCATCCATCTTCTGTCTACACTTGGCCATACACAAGTATCTGCTGTCTTTCTCAGCAACCAGGCTCTCCTCCTGCCTCCTTCACTCTTGTCCATGGACATGGCAGGACCTTCAGTGTGATAGTCTTTGTTTCTCCTTTGTCAGGCCCATCAGTTATGCACTGTATAGCTTCATCTAGCTGCCAATAATTGTTCATCATGTCTAATGTCTTCATGTAATAGCCTTCGTACTGTAATGTTGCTCTGGCCATCCATCTTACTGTCGCTATCTTCCCCTGAAACCTTCCTTGGGTTGTCACCATCGAGATATACATTAAGCATTGTGCAGTTTCTGTGGGTATTTCAGTTGCTACAAATGTTCTGGAGGCACCCGTCGCATAGGGGATAAATGAGCAGTCATAACAGCTCTCCCCAGTTGTTTCCTTACCTACTTTTGTCATGTGATTGTACCATATGTTATTAAACACTTGAGCAGTGTAGGTGAGATACATGTCTACCACTTTCATGTCTGCACTTACCTCTCCTTACCTAGTAAGCAGTATGCTCTTGCCCACCTGACATGGTTGCTCCACCCGCATGGGTCGGGGGAATGTTAGTGGAGGGTACAGTGGTAGCACTAGCAACGCAGGTAATTTCCCAAAATACAAACAAAATAACACTGCTAGGAATAAGTAAGACCAACAGAACCATTAATATGTCATTCATTTTCACTTACACTGCTTGAACCTTGCAGCTTGAAGATATAGTTGCCCGCCTGAAATGCGCAAAGAAATGCAATATTTGGTTAGTATTGTAAATGCTCTTAAGCCCCGCGGTCCGAGTAATCACTGATAGCAAAGGCAACTACTTCTTCCCACCCTTTTCTGTTGCTTGGGTCTCTCAGTGTGGCGAGTTCAGGGGGATTTCCATGCTCATGTTTTGGGTATGTTTGGGCCAGATACTCTATAAAGGCAAGATAGTATACTGCAGGGGATTGTGCTTTGAATCCACTGAGTCTCCTCACAGTATGGACAAATTGATTTGAGAAAGTATCTGGGTGATGGGCAAAAGGCAACATGAATAATCATCAGAAATTACATCGGCTTTCTCGTTGATTGTGTGCAGAAAGAAAAATAACAAACAAACAGTGTGCCCTCACTCTAAGTCAATGAGCAGTCCTGTCCCTAACTCTGTGGCCCGCAAGCTCATGACCACTGGATGTCCTCCTCCTGGTCGTGTAAATTCAGAATGCGCTTGTAGTTCTTCTAGGTGCTGAACGGTTGGGCCTGTACATCAATGAGATATTGTTGCTATGTGAAGCTGCTGCTTTGTAGGGCTTGATATCTGCGAAGTGGTTCCAGACCTGCATCTCCTTGAGTTTGACAGCACGGTTGGCCACCTTCTCAATGACGTGAGGACCTGTGAACCATGGTGCATTCGAGCGCCTGACAAAGTTTCTCAGGAAGACGTCTGCCACATTCACAGGGTTTTTAAATCCAGAGTCTTATGGTATGCTGTCACAGTTGCTCTCTTTGCTGTCTTCTGGGCCTCCCTGGTGTCGTTGTATCTGGTGAGAGATACAAGAAGCGCTAGCAACCAAGGAAGTAATATACTCATGCATCACTTGTCCTAACACGTCTGCACTATTTTCACAGTCTTTCAGTGCTCTTGTGGGAGGGGCCAGGGGGAGATGCATGTGCCAGACAATTACCACCTCATGGGGTGTTAAATGTTGAACAGATCCAGGCGTATTGTGCAATGCAAACAAGGCGAGAGGTAAGCAGTGAAGCCAATTTTTATTTGTATAAAGTAGAGATGGGTAAAAGGTATTTGAATTGCGCTTCTGCCCAATATGATCGGTGATTATGAACTGCAGCTGCGGTGTATTAGTCAAGTAATAGGCGTACCCACTATCACCTATCAAATGTAGACTAATTGGTTTGGTTATGACTATAACTCCGCGCTAGTTCTATTAGAGATTAAGTGCATAGGTAAACTCAATGATGAAAGTTCAAGTAGAATAATGAATGCTGAATTTTCAACAGTGAATATTTATTTCGAAATCAGCCGACACGTGTTTCGACTCGAGCGTCGTTCTCAAGGCTGATTCAATTAATTGACAAATAAAATATATCATGTAATATAACATATACCAATATGCACATAAGGTTTCCAAATACATAATTCGGAGTAGTTGACAAGAGAAAAGAAAGAAAAAGAAAAAGAAAAATCCATGATAATTACACATACCCGAGTTGAGATCAACAGTACAGGTCATGTGGAGGTCGAACAGAACAGAAGAGAACAAATAAAATTTGGGAAATTATGACATTAAATTAGTACAAGCTAAATTAAGCAGTATTCACACATTTTGACAGCACTGGTGTAGTTAAGCAGCACCCTGTGTGACACCATGTTACATATCCACTTGTGTGTTGTTAGATAAAAGTGATTATATAGTCTAAAAATGACCATGGATTATGAGTTTGTCACTGATATAGATTACAAAAGTAAAGAAATATTGTATCCCTATCCAATCAGAATGATTATAAAGTGTACCAACTGTCACCTATCTTCATTTATGAACACCTCTATTTTTCATGGGCAAATTTGATTAATGGGGTTGAATTTCCTCACATAAGACTTTGGCAGTGATCTAGAAATTAATAAATAGCGCTAATTACAGCTCATTTGTAATACACTTAGAACATAGTGTTAGATAAATGAATTGTTATATACTGGCTTTAAGGCACGGACTCACCATTAGCAGTCACTCACATTACTTGATAATATCTGCAGAGGTAATTGAATTAATGTAAAGCTGAAGTTTAAATAGTGCCAAATCACTCAATATGCGTGAGCAATCAATGTTGAACCTGACAAGAGAAGTAAAACCCACTATTGGAAGGTGCTCTAAATAAATCCTCGTTGTGGCCAATAATAACAATTAACTGGTGTTGAGCTTACCAGATTAGAGTTATTAGATATTAGAGTTTACTTATGCATTTGATCTCTAATAGAACTAGCGCAGAGTTATAGTCATAACCAAACCAATTTTTACTTGTACTCAGCTGTGTTTTGGCTATGGACTCCTTGAGGAGGCCGTTCAGGTGTTCACACACCTCATTAACTTGCGGGTGGTATGCACAGGCAAATTTGTGTTGGATGCCCAACAATGCTGGGATGTACTGAAACATCTCATTGGCCTTTGCCATCACGCAGGCCCTCACACACGCCCCATCTTGGGAACACTTCTCTGACCAGGAATTTAGCCGCTCTAAGGTTGTCTGCATGTGAACAGGCACACGCCTCTATACATCTGAAAAATGGGCATACAACCACTATCATGTAGTGGTATTCTTGGCAAACTTAGATCAATTCTACATAATCCACATCTAAATGCTAGAATGGGCCTACTGGTCTAGGTATGGCTCCTTTCACAATTCTCAGGGTATGCCCTGATGTAAACTGCTGGTAAGTCAAATAGTTACTCACAAATTCAGCCAAGTGTTCCACCAAATTAGGAAAGAACCATGTTTCTCCAATGGGGGCAGAAATGACCTCCTTCCCCATGTGTGTTGGTTAGTGCAACTGCGCTAGTGCAGTGCCCAGTAACGCTAGTGGCATGACCACTTTCCCTGTGTTATTCTGCCACCATAGGGCATTTGTTGGAGACAGTGTACATCGTTTTTTCATCCACATCTCCTTCTCTTCCCTGGGTGCAGCTCCCTGCATTTCCATAATTTGTGCTTCTGGTAATAATAATAATAATAATAGTAATAATAATAATAATAATAATAATAATAATAATAATAATAATAATAATAATACAATACATTTTACCCTTCCCTAAGTACCATATTTCTGGTGCACTCTTGTGCATTTGGAGCTCCTTCTAGTTCCCATAGCTCCCCAAAATATGCTGCGTACTTTGCCTCAAAGTCTGCTACTTTGTTCCCCCTTGAGATGGGATCTTCCCCTTTAGTGTGTGCCTGGCACTTTACTATTGTTATCCGTGCTGAATAAGTAATTACTTCGATCAGTCTGCCCAATAGAAATGCGTGCTGTACTGGAGTCCCGTCTGCCCTCCTAAATTCTCTCCTAAGCCATTGTGACAATCCTAAGTGTACTGTGGATGTCAAATAGGCAGAGACAGAATTCACTGTCACCTCCTTGTCTATGCTCTGTTCCAGGGCTAGTATTAGTGCCACTTGTTCTGCTGCTTGTAGTGAGTAATGGGATGGTACTCCCGCACTGGCTACTACCTCACATATCCCATCTTCCTTCAGTCTTACTTCTGCAGTTCATGTATGTCTGACTCATCTGTCTGGTCAATTGTTAAAGACATGTCAATGTAGAGCACGTCTCCCCCTCAAGTGCACCCTCATCTACTTTGGGAGTGTCACTGAACATCTCTATGTTTGCTGTGCAGTTGTGTGCATAGTCTCCTACCTTTAGGACGTCTGCTAGGAATATTGCTGGGTTGAAAAGTCTGCATCTCACTTTCTTCAGCGCTACATTCAATAGTATCACCTCGCTCCCTGATGCTCTTCGTGTAGTTAGTATGCTCTTTGGCTTTGGCAGTATCGCAAAGAGGGCATGAACCACATAAAGAGTGGAAGCGCACCCCATGGTTATTGCTGCTGACTTCTCCTCTGCAAGCGCACCAGCTGCCAAAGCTTGTTCACACTGATAGTGTCCTCTCATTGCTGGTTCGAACTTCCCACTGTAATAGGCTATTGGCTTGTGTCCCATGCTTGTCTTTTGTGTCAGTACTGCCATCATCACTACACTGTCAGTGCGTGAGAACAGAAAAAGCTCAATTTTGTAGTCTGGGATCCCTAGCACTGGTTCAGTGCTTATTTCCTCTTTCAGCATGTCAAATGCCTCAGTCATTTCTGTGGTCCATGTCATTGTTTTGTTCCCTTTCTGTTCCTCATGTATGTCCTGTAGTCAAATGCCCATGTTCTGCAGTAGTTTCATAACCCAAAGAACTGTTGCATTTCTCTCACTGTCGCGGGCTTAGATATTTTGTGTATTGTCTTTGCTCTCTCTGGGGGATCTTTTGGGCAATTTGGGATATTGTCTGTCCAATGTATAGCACCTCCTTCTGAGAGTACTGTAACTTGTCCTTGTCCATCTTGTATCCCTTGTCAGCTAACACAGTCAGCATATGTACTGAGTCCTGCCTATACTGATATTCTGTCTTGCTGCAAATCAAAATGTCATCTACGCACTGCATCATTCTGATCTCCATCTGTATATTGCTCAAGTCCGTCTGTATCACTCTGTTAAAGATAGATGGTGACTTGTAGTACCCCTGAGGAAGTCTTTTATGTTTCCACTTCTGGTTTCTATACATAAAGCAGGCAGCTTCTGCCGGAATGCTGCACAACATTGTTGCTGGGTTTGCAATTAAGGGATACTCTGCTTCTAAAATGTGGTTAAGAGGCCTTAAATCCTGTATGAAATGCCATGAACCCTCCTTCACCTTCCTCACTGGGTACACTGCGGTGTTGCATGGGGACTCTGATGATACAAGAATGCCTCTCTCAATCAAAGCTCTGATTGTCTCATAAATGCCCTCATCTGCTTTCTTTGTTAAGGGGTACTATTTCCCTCTTGGTAATATTGCTCCTGGCTTCAGCTTGATCTTCACTCTCCCTATGCTCTTTATGTGACCCACATCATAGGAACTTGTTGTCCATAGGGTGCTGGGTACCTTTGCCATGTCCTCCTCCCAGAATGGCGGTGGCGCCTCCAGCACCATTGCCTTCCTCAGTGGTACTTCCCTGTGGTTTACCCTTATCCAGTAAGTCACACTCATCTCAAGCACCATCTCTATTTCTAGTCTCTCTTCCCTGAATGGCTCTTCATCTGTCACTGTGGTCAACCTGCACCTTTCTGCCACTGGGATCACTGCTCTCCAGGCTTGTCCTGTTTCATCCATCCCATGTACCGCTATCCAGTCCTCTCTCTCTCACAACCACTGCCTCTATTTCTATTGGAACTATTGTTCCCTCTTCCACGTCCAATGGTACTGAGGCCTGAATAAGTATTCGTTTGGAACCTGCCACACCGTCCCTGCAATGCTTGGAAGCCGTGCAATAGCAATGTCAGTTCATTACTGGAACATTTCTGCGTCCACTGACACCCCCCTCTCTACCGTGCGTCCACAATAGGCTTGAATAATTTGTCTTACATTGAGCATATTTATTCCTGGTATAGATCACACTATTCCCTTGTCTGTGAATGAAATTACCATGTTTCTATCAGCTCATAATGTCTTGTCCCAGTATGATTACAGGTGTATGTCAAGAGTAAAGTAAACACAGTGATAGATAGTGATAGTGAGATGTTGTCTGTGAAAGGAACCACTTCCCGAGCCCCAGAGTGTCCTTGAGCGTTCATGGCATCACCTGATAGTGTAAATCCTCCTTTCCTAGTGCAGGACCTAGTTGCCACTGTGTCAACAAGAAAGGAAATTGTGTTGTCACCTATAGCCACCCCTATGCGAAGTTTCTCCACAGGGTTGTGTGTGATCGACAGGATGGGACACATAAAGTTTGTTTGTGGTCTGTCCTATTGAGGGTATATGGACATTACATTCCATGTAAATAAGTTGATCCCCACCATGGTAACTCCTCCCAGTTGTCTGACAAGAACTACGTGAGACCACGTGTTGCTGTGTCATTGTTCTGTATTTGTGCTAATTGCTGTGTTCCCTCAAATCTGTTGTGCTTGTAAATATTGTGGTACCGTTACTGGCATCTGTGGTACTTGAATTTGTGTTTGTGATGCTTGTACTTGTGCTTGTGGCATCTGCTGATGTGTGCCGTGCACCTGTACTTGCTGTTGTTTGTCCTGTGTATAATAATCATCCTGGTCTCCTTGATAGGGCTGCTGGCCCTGTGCTCACCTATTCTTCTGCATCCCCCTGCTCCTACACACTCATAAAATGGGTCCTTATTGTCCACACATCCAACAGTGTGGTGGCTCCCTCCCTTGCCCTTGGAAAACCCCTGAGAAATTCCCTGCACCTTGCTGCATCTGCTGCCCATATCCCTGAAACCCTCCTGGAAAGCCCCCTTGGTTGTGATGCATCTGTGTTCTGAACCTGCACCCTTTCTGTTGGCCCCCTCTTCCTCTGAACACTTGCTGCACCTATCCCCACCCCATGAACCCTCCTCCTGTGGGTGGTGCGAACTGCTGTGGTTGCTGCTGCTGCTGTCTCTGTGATGTGGGGCTGGTTAGTACCGATCCTTCCATTGCATACTTCGATAGTTTTTTCTGCAACAATTTTGCTTCGTCTATCATTGTGTCCTTTGCCTTTTTCTTAATATTCTCCTGCCAAAGCCTACAATGGTGAACTATTTTGAGTTGTATCACTGACTACCCTTTCGCTTCAAACCCTAGCAATTTCCTTCAACTTTTCTGGACGGGCTCTGGCAGCCTCTGTACTACTATGTGATAGAAATTGCTACTGTTTTGTCCCACAGCTCTTGAGTTTCAAAGCACCAAAGCACTTGAATCTTCTGAATGTACTGCACAGGGTCTTCATCTTCCCTCATTTTCATGGACGGAATCGCCCCAATGTATGATGAGTCTGTGTAGTGTGTGCTTTGTGCTTGGCATATGGCCGCTCTGCAGTTCGCAAACAGCGACCCGTCCTGTGCTATGTTCTGTGTTGTCACTCCCGGGAACCTCGCCTCCTTCCATATGTTATCTTCCCCTAAGATCAGCACTAGGAGTCCCTTTACATTCCCCACTGCTAGTCTATTTCCCGCTGTCATCTTCTTCATTTCATAAATCCATTTCCCAGCACCTGCACTCAACGAGGGCAGCCTACTTTTTGCATTCTCCTTGTATGCATGTTTCCATGGTATATACAGGGGTTGTACTCCTCCTCTCTCTAATAAGGGCATTTGCTTGAACCCCCCCTCCTCCTCATGCATTCTTCTAGTCAGTCTAACCTGTCTGTCCCCTCTCTCGCTTTAAATGCCTGCACATACATCCAACGGTTCTAGTATGGGTACCGGATACTATCGTCATATCTCCTTGTTAACCTTCCCCTTGAACAGGCCATTGCTGCCTTCCCTTTCCTTTGTCCTGGTTGGTATGTAAGCCTATCAACATATATAGTGGTATCATGTAGGGTGTGTAAGTCATTTGTCAGTTGAGCCTGCTCATTCGAGCAGCCCCCTCCTTCTCCCTTTGTCTGCGTCCTAAACTCCCAGGACACCCGCTTGTCTGCTCCTGTCCAAATTGACTGGGGTCTATATTGCTCTCCCCTCTTTTCTCCACTGTTCCTGTCTTCATTTGCAGACCCTGTGTCCATGTTACTACAAAGATCATCTGCAAATCTCAGTCTCCTCGATGTCAAGCCTGTGTTAGGTTTCATGCTAAGGTCAATGTCCCTTAAATCGTAAATAATTCCTCCTCCCAGGCTTCTAGGCCTGCACCATCTCTCTCAGTTGTGCTCCTGCCCCATGTGCTTGTGCTATCTGGTTCTGGCTGTCCTCCTCCAGTCTATCATTTCCCCTACCTGTTTCTCCTTGTGTCTTTACTGCCCTTATTGATCGCTCATCCTCCTCTTTTCATGCTCGTTCTCTTGCCAGTCTATCCAACTGTAATTTCCTCTGTTCCCACTCAGCCAACTTTCTTTTTTCCAGCTCTGCTACTTCGCTTCACCTCTCGATCTCCTCTACTTCCCCTGTCTTCCTGTCCTGCTGCTCCTGTTCCTCTTTTTTTCTCTCTTTGAGATCCCTCATGATCCTCTCCTCCCTTTCCCTTTCCATGCGGTCCTTCTCCTCCTCCTTCCTTCATTCCCTATCATCCCTCACCAACTACTCTTCTCTTCTCCTTCCCCTATCTTCTTGCTCTAACCTCTCCTCCCATTCTGTCTCCTTCCTATCTGCCTCATCCATTATCTCAGACCAGTCTAATTCTTTGCTGCTCACCTTCAGACCCTCCATTGACTTAGTCCCCCCTTCTGCCTCTCCATCATTTTTCCTGTCCAGCTTCAGGAGTATATGCCCCCCTATCCACTCTTTCTTGGCTATGCTCCCAAACCCCTGCCTTTGCGCCAATCTGTGCTTCACCACCTGTCTCTTGCTCTGCAGCTTTATGCCCTGCACCTTTTGGCCTGTCTCTTTCACATATGGTGTCGGATTTGAGTACCCCTCTGCTGCCCTTAATTCTCATATTGGGTACATCCCTTGCTCATCGTCTGTGTCATTGGATGCTACACTCGGAGGGACATGGGGAGTTGCAGAGGGATGAGCCCTACGCTCCTTCACCTCCTGCTGGCTCAGCATCCACTACTTCCTCGCTGCATCCTAATCGCTCTCCTGAAACATGCGCCACAACTCGAATATGCCGATGGATTTTGTTAACTTCTTTCCCTTGTAAGCACTTGATATGTGTGTCAGTATTGGCTGTTGCACATTTTCGAGAAACTTCCACATGGTGGGTATGGTTTGGTTAACCTTCCCTCTGTACTTTTGTTCAATTCTATCCTGTATTTGCAAATGTTCTCCCTATGAGGTGGGATTGTCTTACACAGGTGCTGAAGGGGTGTGTTCCCCCTGCTTTTCCCTTGGTACATCTTTCGTACCTTTACCTGACCTCAAGTCAAGTGTTTCGACCAACCGCTGTTTAGGGAAAAAGGTACAATACAATGCCAATACTTATCAGTTTCTACAAGCCTCTCTGGCTCCACAACTTATCAGGCATGCTCCATGCACCACCCCTCCTTCACAATCACTGCCTCCTCAGGCACACCCACACTTTTGTGCATGTGCCTTCCACCCACTGCCACTTGTACACCTCATCTGTCAATCCCAAGTTCCCAATAATAGCTCCTCACTGTCTGATGCTCTCTGTGTCCTATGTCCAACCACATTGGTGATGCAACCTAGTTTACTAAACAAGATAGTGCTAAGGAATATCAAATACTGCACACACACTGTAATAGCCTGTTACTCCGAAACCACACAAAAAAATACTCTGAAGGCAGAGTATTGTTATACTATGCCTACAGACCGAGTATACCAATATTCTCTTGTGATCGTACTGTCCCCGCTCATCATCTAGTGTCCAAAACGTCTCACTCCAGGAGACTCAATAAACTCACCTTCGCAATCTAAGCAAGCTCCCTTGCTAATCCTTACAGGGATACTGTCATCTGTGACCCGAGCTAAAAACCACAGGAGAAACACTATTTACATATCTTCTGTCATTTGTATCCTCAAGTCAATAGGGTAGGTTATCCACCAGAACCATTTACATCTAAAACTGAATATGCCATAAACATAAAGAAAAGTCTTATACCTCAGCTCCTGTCCCTACTAACTTTGACAATGCTAAACAATACATTGACAATACTTGACGGTGCTAAACAATACTGCACAATATTCAATGTCCTCCCTCACACCCACAGTGCCATTAGACTGGGTCAATACTTACACTCCGTGGTCTGCTGGCGCATCTTGGCTGCTGGCTCCTCCAGAAGGTGCTCGCTTTCCCGTCCTTATCTGCTTGATCTCCTCGCTGACTTCGGACAGGATGATTTCCAACTGGCTCCTGATGGCCTTTCCATGGGCCTGCGTTTCCCGTCTTCTCGAAATATGCAAGGGTCCTGCAGCCGTTCACGTTCTGTGGCGGAGGAGATGACCTGGTGCCGGGCTGGTGCAGCCAACCATCCACTCTGCGAACAACTTGTTGAGGGAAACTCCCAGGTATGCCAGAGGGATACTGGAAGTTCACAGACTTGGAGGGTCCAACACCCTCCTCAGGATACATGAAGGACTCAGTCAACGGCAAGTTCAAACTGCAATTTTTTACAGACAAAACCAACCGGGATCAGCACAGGAACAGAGAATATTCATGCACATTTCGCTCTTCCTCTGTTTGCAGGCTAGTTTCTCTCCCAAATGGCATCAGCACTTCATCACAGGGCCAGGTGATTGGGTACTGAGCATTCTATAACCTATTCAAGACACTGTAGATGTTATTCTACTGGTCCTCGCATGTCACATGGCTGACCTGTTCCATCCCCAATTCACTAACTCTAACATTGTTGCAGTGCTGTGGACTTACCATTGGTTATTGCTCGTTGCTAGCCACCCCCATGGTACTAAACTGTGATTGGCTTGAGCTGACGTCCCCAAGCCTGGGTCACAAAATTCTTCTGTGTACCTTTTCAAGGTGATGAAAACAATTATGTGTCTGTATTGTAACTTGCGTGCACCATCTTTGCCGTATGAGAATGCTCTGACCATGGCCTGCGGCTCTTCTTCCACACAGGGATAGATCTGTACCAGACCTGGCTGAAGGCATACCTCTTAACGTACTCATCAATCATTTGCCTGTTAGGAATTCATCCGAAATAGAATGGATGATTGCAGTGTTTTCTGGCTTTTCGCCTTGTCATGAATTTAGTGCAAGAGGAGGGTGGTGGCAGGATCCCGACCCCCTCTTCAATTTAACCTGGTGGGCTGATTGGGATTATATTCATGGTCGACAACTACTATGTGCATTAAGTACGCTCATTTGGGATTAATGGCAGTTACACTGTTGATGCCATTCTTACCAAATACCAGGGAAATATAAATATTATTTGTATGGTGTTGAGGTATGGGGTCATACATTTGCCAATGAGTTAAAGATATTGGATGGTAAATCATTGAAAGAATTTTCTAGGCTAACCCAGTCGATGCCTTATGAATATATTATGCTTGAGTGTAGCTTGACTTGTGTTAGCAATATGATTTCTATAAAATGATTACTGTTGTCTAGGAGAATAAGTGAAATGGAAACAAATTATTTCATTCATATGATTTATATGTTTTATTCAAAGTGTGAAACTCCCACAAGCAATAACTGTTTAGAATTGGTCAATAAGACTGATGAATACTGGACCCATTTATTGGGCATAAGTATGCTGGGAATTGAATTCACTAAGTTTAAATACAGATTTAAGAAAATATTTATAAGTACTGAGACAGAGCAACTGCGGTTGGACGTGGCTACTAAGAAAAACACTAAAGAATGTTTCATCTGTATAGCACAAAGACGGAATAAACCTCAATATTTGAGGGCCTATCCTCATGCTGCTATTATCAGGCAATATGTGCTCATTACATTCAATTGGGTACACACTTTTGAAATCATGAATGCTTGCATTAGAATCCCCTGCCAGCAGCATTTCTGTAGATTATGTGGGGAAACCAGAATGGCGACTTTAAGGCATATCATTTCTGATTATATGAGTCTGAAATGTATCAGAGAACAATATTTAATTAAATATTGGAATGAGGTTTTTAGATTTTCCAATCAGGAATTGTGGAATTGTTTTATGAGGGGTGATGATCTGAATATAATATTTTATGGTGCTAAATACTGTGTTTATTTTTGGGAACTGTTGCGTGAACTTGTAAAATTAATTATTGTTTTTTAAGGTATTTACTGTATTGTGTTATTATGTCATTTGTATAAAGTCATCATTTGACTATATGTGCATAATAAATATATAAGTAAATAACACTTGTCATGCTAACTTTATCATTGATGCCCACGATAAAATGCCATGCCACAGTATGAAATTATAGCTAAAATGGTTGCACCAAACCTTGCCAGTTAAGCCAGATTACAACACATCATACTTGCTTTATCATAGATAACCAGTAAAAACGTTATGGCACAGTAATAAATAGCTAGACTGCCTGCAGCAAAATGACCATTTAGCCACCCGACTACACATACCATGCTTGATTTAGCATAGATGCTCAGTTTCATGCAATAATAACAAATAGTTAAACTGGCTGCTCCAAATTGCCAGGCTAGCCATGTAATAATACATATCATGCATACTTTATCATAAATACCCACATGGGCATGTGTGCTGTGGTACAGAAACTCTAAAAGGGAAACATGTGTTCCCTTGGACAGTTTAAGCCAAACCAGAAGCACTCCCTTAGCTAGAGCCAGAGGTTGAGGTTGCACTCAATATTTACACTGGGAAGGTGTGGCTCCCTCATAATGGGTGATGGTACTAGCACATCAGTGCACAATCACCCATTATGGATGG
The DNA here is from genome assembly GCF_040938575.1 of Ambystoma mexicanum. Taxonomy (NCBI): domain Eukaryota; kingdom Metazoa; phylum Chordata; class Amphibia; order Caudata; family Ambystomatidae; genus Ambystoma; species Ambystoma mexicanum. The sequence goes on from NC_090927.1 coordinate 331,561,730, forward strand.
GCCACCACTGACTCTTTCTTCTCCATGTAGTCAATCTTTAGCTATGGCTGAAGGTATGCAGTGGGGGCCAACAGATGTCCTCACTAGACACAGTATTACAAGTTAGGATTTAAACTCATCAGAGGGCGTACAGAATCAGAATGAGCAGAGGTCATGCCCGCAGGCACACCCTTAGTTGCTCTTGCTCACAGGACACAGTGTAAGGGGTAGCAAGAGGGACCTTTTTTTCAGTGACACCAGCTGCAGAAAATCAAAGTGTCATTGATACTTTTCATGCCAGAAGCATTGGCAGTCGGTGTGCCAACAAGAGAATCTGCTTCCAGCACCAATTTCTCTCTCTCTTTTACCACCTGTGGCACTATGTTTGCATATAAGTGATGCTAGCGCCACCAGAAGTGCCAAAACCACACACAAAATGCATGGAAAGATCAGAAACTACCCTGGCCCGCATATCACAGCACCCTGTGCAAAAAAGCACAGGGGAATGTGTTTGTTTTCTGGACATTTCAAAATGCATACCATGGATGAATAACAGTGGCGCTTTAAAATTAGCAGAAACATCACCTAATTTGCACACATTCAGATGTCCTTCATGAAAACCAGGCAAATTAAGGAAATGTTCTAGCACATCTCATCATTCATCCCTCCAGTGCTAGCTTTGAGAATCTGGACATGTGTACTTAGATCTGCATTCCAAATAGAAGGGAATGCATCCACTGCTAGGTGATATAATGCACACTGTCAAAACTGCCATAATACAACATGTGAACTTACGTAGAGTACTGTGTCAACACACCCACATCCACAGCACGTGGCCACTGCAACAAGATAAGAATCAGCAAGTTAGAACACCTATTGACATCATAATGCAACTCGTAGTGTTTAAAAATAGGGGTTCTCTACCTTCTAACTTGGAAATATTACTGCATTACCACATCGGAACAATATGTAGTATTTGAGCCAAAGCTTTTTTTTATTACCATAGGGAACTATCCTCTTCTCTTCTTCTTGAATTCAACTCAGAAAAGTTGTATAATACAATACGATCATGCATTCCAAACACATTTTAATTTATATCTATACTAGCAGAAGTATCCGTTTTCTGAACAGGTTCTGTAGACAGACATGATAGCACTGATCCTGTAGGTCGCTGTTCTAAGTCACTTATCATTTGATGTGCTTTGCACCCTAAAGTAAACAGCACTGATAATGGGTGCATTTGGCCGGCTGACATACCCCGGAGCAGACGCTGGGGGGAGGCGAGAGTTGGTGGGCTGCTGTATACTGGGACTTTCTGTGCTCTCTCTCCACCTGTCGCCTCACCATGGAATAGTGCAGTTCGCTTTGCGTCCTCTGCCCGGACCTAGAGTTTTTTTACTCGTGTCTTGACCTGTATTTGTGCAACCATATTGATGTTTTGCCGATGTATGCCAACAGTCTCATGTGTGAAGGTGCTGAAATCTGAGGAAATTAGTAGGATGTCCAAATGTCATATAGCCAGTAATGTCCAGAGGGTCCTTACAGGTAACTATGCAATTTGGTGCAGACTGGTGAAACAGTGTGGAATTGTATTAGAAACAACACTTCACCAAGCCACAAACCCGCAAATAAGTGAGGACTTGTGTTGAAATGAGGGGAACAGGTTGGGGTGTCCAAATGTCATGTGGCAGTAATGTCCAGAGGGTCCTAACAGGTAAATTTGCAAACCTTGGTACAGATTGGCTAAACAGTGTGGAATTGTATCAGGAACAATGATTCGTCACAAATCCTGCCACAAACAGACACATTTTGACTTTTATATATAGAAATTGAAGTGGAAAAAGTAGATCATTGGTGGATAGGTCAGAACCCAACCAATATTTTGGCCCTCCTTTTTAAAGTCTAACATCTGTGCCTCTGCGTTACCAATATGAATCTCATATGCCCTGGTTATAAAACACAAACACATATATTTTAACTTAAAAACACAGCACAGTGTGTATGTGTCTACCGCGCCCCATCATGGAGGTGCAGCAATGTTGTCTGGCAGTCGAAAAGGTGACAGGCTGGGTATGGCTAAACATTCACACAGCTGCAGTGAGATTTCTGTCTAGCACCACTCTGGGCAATGTCTTGTATGTCTCTTCAGGGTGCAAGGTATTTAACTGGTGCAAAGTGCACGTTACTTGTCATGCAATATTACATATGTCCCAGACATGTACCGTAGTGTCTGTTGGAATCTTGGTGTATACAGAAGGAAGAACCAATGATCAGACAATGCAAAAAATATTTAACTCCAAACAAACAAGAATATGTGAAACGCGTCTATATGCTGGCAAAGAAGTGGCAGCAGCTTGCAGACTATTACAATACAATTTTGCTTTATGGGCTCTACATATTAAAAACAAGAGGAAAAGCTGAATATGGATGGGTAATGTCATATCAATGTCAATGAGCGCGTCCTATGTTCATCACCATCCTCTATATAAATAACAAAACCACAACAATGCAATAAAGAGACTATTACATAAATGGAATTCAACATTAGGTGTTTTGATTAAACCTAAATAAATATGTTGGTCTTCAATCTTTCACCGTATTACATATTTGCAGTCAGCACACACACTGAACATTAACGTGATATAGCACTTAAAATGCATAGAAACATGGTGCAATGTAATCTAATTCAGCAGGAGCCGTGTACCATTCTAAACCATATCCTTTGTTTATTTCGTTTCGACTACATTTAGAGGAACATAGCATTTAGGCTCCGTTTTCACAGAAAACTAAACTGACAAACACTGCTATTTGCTTATGAGGAAGTATCTCTCTAACCGCAGACAGAAGCATGCATCCAGCCTTTACTCAATGGCTCACATTTTTCTTGCATCATTTATGTTTCGCTTTATTTGCCAAAGTTGGCAATGCACACTACCAACTCCCTTCCTTGACATGAGAAAATGCAAATGCATTGAACACGTGCACATATATTTTGTGCTGGCGCTTGAAAATTGGATATCACTTATTTCACATTATCTATCAATGCCTACAATAAACTCAAATTCTTTAACTATAGTTGTGCACGTGGCACTCATGTGCCCAGTCGCAATGCCCATCCTAAGATACACACATTGTATGTATCAACATTGGGCCTCATTACGAGTCAGGCGTTAAGGGTTTTACGGCGCCGTAAACGGCGCCGACCCTTAACGCCTGATTACAAGGTCCCTTTGCGGGATGGTGATTTTAACGCCTGCTTTTTGCAGGCATTAAAAACCATGCCGCAAAGGGACCTTGGTGCTAAGTACGGTGCCGCAGTTTGCGGCACCGTACTTAGCGCCTTCCCCATTCCCATTATGCCCTATGGGGCAAAAATGGGAATAGGGAAGGGCATTGGCGGAAGGGGGAATTACCACTCCGCCAACCTCGGAATGGGGTGGTAATTCCCCATTCGGCCATAGCGGAGTCGGAGAGTTACCGGCATGGACCATGGTGCTATTAGCACCATGGTCCATCCGCCAGGGTCGTAATGAGGCCCATTGAGTTGTACTGCTTTCAGAGAGACCCATCTATGTGCGATGACCGTGTGTCAGTGTGGGTATGTCTCATGGCATGGGACTATCTCAGTGTTGTGGCCTTATGAGCTTGCCCGTGTGGCTGCAGTTATCTTCATCCATGGCTGCCGGGTTTGCATGACTGATCAAGGTTCTAATGGCAGGAATACCATTCCAAGGAGTCAGCTTGTTTACCTAAACATTGTTTCCTTTACACACCCTGGCATGAGAGTTCCATAGCTAGTAAAAAAGTGCCATGCTTCCTTCTTGTCACATAGTGATTTATGGGAAGGCACTGCAGGGGGAAGATGTGTTGCATCACTACAGGACCTCTTGCTTGCTCCATGCTGAAACGAGTGCAACTTTTACCCCTAATCCTTGATTCACACTTTCTGGTAAAAGACGTTTGATCCTGAAGATAATCCAATTCTGCATAGAGCTTTATAACCCAGGAAGGGGTCTTCCCAGATGGGACTTCACCATTCCTTTGATTCCAATACAGAAAAAAAGGTATTGTGTTTTCAGAACTGGATACTGAATTTAGATTTGGGTCGAACGCATCCACTATGACACTGTGACAAGTATTGAGTGGTCTTGCAGTCCTGTTCTGATTGAGTTGCAGAGGGCAGAGAGTAGAAGCGGGCAGAGGTAGAAAGAGGCTGTTGCAATAGCTCAGCCTCGAGAGAACCAGAGCTCTAGAGACAGTGAGCTACTGGGGGAAGGAGAGGAAAGGAAGAATACCTCTGAGGAGGTGCAGCTGGTAATGTATCTTCTTAGAGATGTCAGAGACGTGAGGAGAGAAGGAGAGTGTGAAGTCGAAGATGACCCTGAGGTTTTTAGCCTCGCAGGTGGGAGCAGGAAGAGGGCCAAGCGGCAGTCCAGAGAGTGACAGGAAAGGAGAGAGCCAGTGTGCCGATTAGGAGAATCGCAGTCTTACTGGCATTAAGGCAGCGATCATTGGCGGCACACCACTCCTGGATAGCAGACAGACAGTCAGAGATAAGAGACGGAGAAGAGGTGGCTGAAGGTAGCCTGAAAATGAGCTGAGTCTCATCCGCATAGCACTGAAAGTTGGGCCAGAGAGTGTCAATGTGGTGGGCAAGAAGTGCCAGGTACTGATTGAAAAGCCACAGAGAGAGGTTAGACCCCTAGGGGACACCACAGGTAGAGATAGGATAGAGGAGAGGAAGGACCCAAGTTGGACCTGGGAGGGTCGATCAGAGAGGAAAGAGGTCAGCCATGCCAAGACCTGACTGGTGATACCCAGGTTATAACGGAGATGTTTGAGTAGGATGGCATGGTTGATCATGTCAAAGACAAAAGTTCAAGTAAGATGAGGACACAGGGGGTTTTGGATTCAAGGTTGGAAAGCAGGTCTTCACGGGTGTTCACGGGAGCAGTTTCCGTGCTTCTGGCAGCTCTGAAGCCAGACTGATGGTCATGAAGACAACCAAAAGTTTCCATGTGAAGATTAAGCTGGGAGATGGACAGCTTTTCCAGGAATTTGGCCAGGAAGGGAGTGATGGAGATTGGGTGATAGTTAGCAGGGCGGACGGGTCAGAAAAGGGTTTCTTAAGAAGAGGGTGCACAAGGGAGTACTGCAGGGGGGAATGTGAAGACTCCAGTGGCGAAGGAGTGGTTGCAAAAGTCAGCGAGAGCAGGAGCCAGGGAGTAAATGTGGTCCTTGATGGTATTGGAGGAACAAGGATGAACCTGTTTTGATGAGACTTTCATTGATCAGACTTGTCTAGAAACCTTGTCTGGGGAGAACAGGGGAAAGGCAGAGAAGGAGGGAGGAGAGGTGGCTGAAGAAGGGCCAGAGGAGGAGCAGAAATTAGAATGGGTGGGGGGAGAGGAAGAAAGAGACGACAGGATGTCCTGCGTTTTAGAGATGGAATGAGATGCCATAGCTGTGCAGAGGGCCTGGGAACGGACAGGAGATGTAGAGACTGCAGCAGAATTGGACAGTTTCTTGCAGATTTTAAGGAGTTTAGCTGAGTTGTTAGATGCTGCAGAAACACAGGCCTGGATGCAAGCTCTCTTTTTGGCATGGACAGAAGGGCGGTATTGAAGTTGGAACAGGCGGCAGGCCAGTTTGTCAGAGGATGTACCAGAAGCATGCCATTTCTGCTCAACCACCCTGCACTTGCATTTGAGGTTGATGAGGTCTGAGTCGTGCCAGGAATTACACTTGGCTTTGGGCTTCAAGCGGATCCTCATGACAGAGGCAAGAACATTGAGAGTATCAGATATAGCAGAATGGGGAATGCAAAGGGCTGTGTCAGGGTGTGAGTCATCTAAAGGGGCGGGGGTGAGAAAGTGGCGGCGAAAGCCTCAACTGATACATGCTTCATGGGTCGGATAACCGAGAAGCTGGGTGGTAGTGCTGGAATTGGCTCATCCTGGGGGGAAGAGGGGGTGAGCTGGGAGGAACGGAGAAAGAGATCACTCCAGGAGGAGTAGTGAGAAGGATAGAAAGGGCAAGGTCTGAGGAGATCAGATCATTGAGAGTGTGCCCTGTAGAATGAGTCAACCAGAGGGGAGAATAGGGAGTGAGAGACAGTCACAGAGGTCACAAAAGAGTCCAGAGGAAGGACAGGAAGCATCCAGGTGGAAGTTAAAGTCTCCAAGAAGGAGTAGTTGAGTGGTCGAGAACAGGAGGGAAGAGGAAAGGTCTGCCCATTCAGAGAGGAAGGAGGAGATCTGACCAGGTGGCCGATAGATAGTAGCCACAGTAAGGGAATGGCTGAAAGAGAGTGAAAGCCTGCAGACAAGGCATTTGAAAGAGGAGTAGGCCTCCATAGGAATGACAGAGGCAGGAATCCATTCAGGGAAGATCAGTGCTACACCCGCTCCGGAGCGGTTGGACATGGGCGCAGAGAGGATCTTGTAGCCGTCAGGGAGGAGAGTGTAAAAGCTTGTGTCAGAGCTGGCATTGAACCATGTCTCGGGGAGACCGAGGACATCGAGGTCAAGTTCCTCCAGGCGGCGGCGGATGTCGGAGGAGTGTTTGACAGCTGAGCGAGAGTAAAGAGTGGAAATATGGAGAAGCTTGCCATCCTTGAAAGACTACCGGGGAAGAGTTCACATGAAAGGTATGCCCTGCAGAGGTGGCGAAGTGGAACGAAGAGAGGGCCTGTTAGCCAAGGAGGAGACAGCAAGTGAAGGCAAGGAAGCTGTGGAGGGAAGAGAGGAGACAGCATGAGAAGGAAGGAAATTGATGAGGTGCGGAAAGTGTCTATCAAAGAGTAGAAGATTGGCCTGAGGGCCTTGGACCAAGATGATACCATTCAAGTAAACATTAATGATGACCTTAGAAGAGAGCAAGGAGGACAGGAGGGCATCCCACTGGGCACCACACCACCATTGATGGGAGAAGAATAGAAAGGAGAAAGCACAGAGACCATATGAAGAGTCCATAGGTCTGGCGAGGGAACGACAAAGAGGATGATGGTGAAGGTTTGCATAGAGGCAGCACTGGTATAGGTGTCAGCGATAGGGAGGCCTGGGTTAGAGACCAGTATATACTTTTTAAACTTCTTCCTACCAGATTTGGTGAGGAGAGTAGGATAGTCGATATAGAAGCAGTTAGAAAAGATAGGAGAGACAGAGAGCACCATAGAGTAGGTAGGGAGAGGAGAGAAGAGGAAGGGAATGGGTAGGGTAGAACACTAGGCTGCCAGCAGATGCGACAGAGAGAGACAAGACTGGTTCACTATTGGACAAGACAACAGGCACTCAGACAATGTTAGACAGTTGCTAGAGTAGTCCCAGTAATGTTTAGATTCTGGAGAAACACACCTATGCCTGAGAGTCCTGTATAAGGGGAAAAAAGGCCTAGGTTTCATAAATGCAATTTAAAAAAAATGTTTTTTAGAAGTGTTCATTTTTTTTTAACTATGCCACTCACGTCACACAACCTCCTAGTTGATTGCAATCATTCTTCTCGGTGCCACTTTAAACAATGTATCCATTATATGCACATAAGGCATGCATAGTACAGTTCAGGCACAACTCAAATCTGTACAATTTCCAAAGGTTCTCCAAGATCAACATTTACAGGTTTCATTTGATTTTTGTTAAGGTAGGGGTGTGAACTTGAGTCTTTATTATGCCAGGTGATTATCATAGGATGGCTTTTGAAGAGGGGTGTGTAGTGCATGTTAGCTTTGGTAGACAAGAATACAATTGATATTAGGGCCCTGGTAAAATTAGGATGACATTTATTTTCATAGGGTTGCAGCCACATGATTTGTTGGTGGATGGGGAGTGGGAATTGTGAATGGAGTAGCAATTCAACATATGTGCACTTAGTAGGGGAATGACAATTCACTAAGACACTCACGTGCATTTTAAGGCATAGAACAGGGGTCTGCAACCTTTGGCTCTCAAGATCGATTTGACTACAGATCCCATCAGGCCTAGCCAGCTTAATGAATGGTGATGGCCCATGGGAGTCATAGTGCAAATATCTGGAGACCAGCAGGTTGCAATGGCGTAGGAGAACGCCATTGCAATGAGAACTCCATGCACATTTAATAGGTGTTGGAGAAGGCCAAAGCACTAAGAGCTGCATGTGCAGCTACTGTGTGTTGTAAAAAAAGTCAAGGTACAAAGAACCCAAAGTGAATTTACAAGCTATAGGAGAAGACAAAACCAATTAACTAGGCATGGGAGAAAGTCACAAACTTAAGGAATACTACTTTTTTGTATTGTTTTATAGTTCATTAAAACTTTTCACAACAAACAGATAAACAAGAAATCTTTTAAAAATAAAACAAAAAAGAAATAATGAATAGCATTATACAACCATAAAATATAGTGAATTACATTAAAAAAGTCAATACATCCAAATTAAAATTAGATAAATACAATCTTTTCATAATATAACAAGAAGATTGCAACGCCTAGACATTGTGAAGTGTTTTTCAGTTCAAATTCATGCTAAAACGGTAGCCATACACACTACAAGGCAAAGCCTCTCACCATACTACATCCTTGCCAAAATAAATCACACTTGATATCCAGGAAGCCATCTGCAAAATGTCCATAATATCTCGTATAATATTTATACATCCCTTTGCAGGCAGTCAACACATGTCACAGTGTATCTGTCACACTAGGATCTGTACTTAAATGACAATAACATCCTTCCTTCGCCATTCCCACCCATGATCCCATAACTGCCAACACCGAATATTTACTTAGCCTGATCTTCATGAATATCCTTCTAATCTTGGGGCTAGGGAATTGCGAGACATATTTCTGTGGAGGTCAATATGGAAAGTACAAACCATCATAGTGTCGCTGGGAGGATAGATAATCCACATGCTCATGACTATGGGTCCACTCCCATAGTTGTGAGTGTTTATTAATTAGACCCAGAAATGCACCCAAGTTCTCTTCCCAGTTTTGAGTCCATGCAATCTTCTCAAAATGGTTTCAAATTTTGACAATATAGGACACACACCATTCAACATATTCAACATTTCATCCTGAATTGTGACAAGTATAGGATTTCCCTTGGCACATCTAATTTTTAAGTAGAGGTTGCCTCTGTTGATGCTAATTATAGTACTTTAGGAGGTTAAGCTGATTTCAATGTGTATGGCTTGTATGGGCGGTCACTTTGAATAACCCCTGAATGTTAAGCCAGATGTACCACTCCAATCGATGCGGCACGCTAGTGGAATCAGTGTATGAACATTCCAAAGCGTATACGATGCTCGATACAAGCTTTTGCTGATATACTGTAACTACACCAGGCAAAATTAAAACATGCCTCATTACACAACTTATCAAGAAAAGCATCATAGATACAGTTTTCAAATGTCAGTTTTTGAACAAACCCAATTCCTTACTTTCATTTGCCACGTCATATCCCAGTTATCGGTAGCTTGGAAATGTACAAATATACCACCATCCTGATATGATATGAAATGATATTTTATTTGTATCACGATCGTACACAAGTGTTTCAGAGAGTGACTAGGCAAGGGAGGGGAACAGGGGAGAACACAACACAACAATGATCTTACAAGGCCCAGTGACATTGAGAAGGCGCAAGTGCATGGGAAAGGGAAAAGGGAAAAGTGCATGGAAGGGGGAGAGTGGAAAGTGCGGGGCATAGGAGAGCAGATAAATAATAATAAATAAAAATAAATAGAAAATGGAGGCAATAAACAGTGGTAGTGCAGCCAGCAAGTGGCAAGTGCTGTGTTTAAGGCAGCAGACTAGGTAAGTCTGATAAGTGCAGAAGAAGAAGAAGAATGGGGGGGGGGGCTGTATGGGTACAGATACAGTCCCCAGTGCAAGGGGGACCAGGAGGCAGTGCAGGAGGGTGGCAGGGTGAGCAGGTACCTGGGCCCAGGGGACAGAGGGTGGCCAGGTGCACAGTGCAGAGAGAGCAGATCAACAGGGGAGAGGGGGAGCGAAGGCAGAAGCAAATGATGATTCCTATGTATGTTGAGTTGAACATTGCCAAATCATCGGTGTATTCCAGATATCCCTTACCCAATTTCTAGGGGAAATACGAACGCCCTTCAGATCATTGCCTACATCAGCCAGAAAGAGGTTGAACAGGACTAGGGCCCTGTTTAAACACTGGAATATTATGAGATTGGGTCTATGATGTGGGGATACGCCCTGTATAAACAATCCATTCAAAGGCCGTCTTTAAAATAACAGGCCCTAGTTGGGTGTTACCACGCATAACCATGTTATAAACCCTGTCTGGGCCGGGGGCTTTTGATTGTTTTAATTTCCCAATTATCATCACTTATTCCTCTCTACATACCTCCAGTTTTCTTGTTGCCTGGGAGATTATCTTCATACAAGAGCAAACAATGAATTTCTCTGCAATAAATAATTCCCACCTTTCAGCTGGTATTATATTGTTTAATGCTCTTCCGAGTGTTTTTTCATCTTAGAAAATGAATGCAATAAGTATTTACTATTATTCTTGTTTATTGTCTCACAGAGATTCTGCCATGCTGAATTAATATTGGACATATAGTGGCGTTTCATCCAATTTCAATATTTATTTTTTAGATTTCTTACTAAAAAGGATTTTAGGAGTTGGCTGGTTACCAATTGCAAGACCTTCTTTTTTCACCATGTATCATACTATTATATAGATGTAGATGATTGTTATTTTCTTTGAATCGTGGGGGTGTGTTCCTTATAAAAAAGAATAACTAGTTATAGAATGTATCTGGTACATAATTGTATTAGGGCAACTATATTTTTCAAATATATTTTGCAAACTGGACCTAAAAATCGTCACTGCTATAATATTATGGGCGTACCCGCTGACATGATTAAAACCTCTATCCACATTAATCTCAACAACCATTCATTATGACAAACATCACTCCTGCTTAGTGTAATAGTTAGTATAGCATGATCACTTTATTTTGTATGCATTTAGCAATCATACTAATCCTCTCACTCCCATAGAAGTGATATATTGGCCATCTTCCACGTCTGTACTGTAGGGACATCCCAAGGAATCACCCCATTCATAATAGTCACTTGGAGATCATGAAAAAACTCAACCCATTTGGCAGTAGTCATTGCAGATTTAGCTCACTTGTTTACATCAGTGCAAGTCATGAAAAAAACATTTCTCTGATATGTTATGGTTGATACATCTGGAGTTCAAATCTGCACCAATCACAACATGAACATCTGCTTTCCCAGGGCTATAGGATGATTAGCTCTTATAAATACCTATTTAGATATTATCATTAAATAGACCCCGCCGGTGGGGTCAGGAGGATATGAAATTCCTTGGATAGTTCAACCTGCAACAATAAAACATTTGGATTGAGATCAGACCCTGGTATCTCCCTTGCCTTAAATTTATTTGAGCACAGTGTTATTAACCCCTTGCAAGGACAGCCTTTTAGACCCCTACTGGCTGGGTTACTGAAACACATCAAACACTGTATTCTACATCAACCATGTCTCTTGAAGTAAAAACTATGTCAGCTTTGTGAGCTTTGGAGATGTCCAATAGATCCCTCATCTATATACAAATTAGCATGGCCTTGAGTGTTCCAGGAAGTTATTGTAATATTATTTTCAGGAGCATTTCGAGGGGGTTGGTAAAAAAGAGAGTAGCCATTCCCAATGGTTCTTCACTTCGACATTTCCTCACCAATGGTTATAAGAGGCGTATAGGTAGCCATTACTTGGTTATTCAATGTACTGGAGCCCTTTCTTTAATAGAATTAGATTCTATTTACTGGTCAATGTCGAAGCGCCAGCTAAATAGGGATTGCGCAAAGCTCTGCAACAGTGCAACAATCTCAGCATCCCAACAGTGAACCTTGGTATATGTAATGGCCCCATACTCCAGTTGCTCCACATATTGAAGATCTGTGATTTGTAAAACACGCCAGTTTTACATGGGGAGGATGGATAGCTCAGGGACAACCCGTTTGTCTTGGAAGCAAGACAACGCAACGCAGTGCAACACAGGTTCGAATCCTGATCCCGCACTTAGAAACCTTCCATCAGGGGGGAATGGCTAAGCGCCAACAGGAATGGCTGCTTAACTCTGTGCTCCCGCTCCTGCAAACTATATCATACATTTATAAGCTTCCACAAGCATTTATAATCACTGCGCTACCTGTGTTCTTTCTCTCTCACGAACCCACTGAGGGTGGCGCTTCATGGAGAAGCCGGTTCATCCTGTAAGAAAGCCTGAGGGAAAGTTAATGCAGCCACGGGCGTGGCCTGCAGCAGCAGAGTTGCATAACAAGGAAGCCGACATCTCCTGTCAGCTGTTCGGCTAACGCATTGGGTAAGCTGCTGCTTAATGTATGGAGGCTCAATTCCCTCACAACAAGGGCACGCTTCCTGCATTCAAGCCCAAACAACAACAAACAAGGTACTTTTGGTACACGGTTGCCTTCATTATTTTGTGAAAACAGAAAATATAAGCGGTCTAAGCTTATTTAATATACTACATGGCTGCAGGGTCATTTTAAGGGATGTTTCTCATTGGAAAGCTTTGAATTTATGGGGAGTCTAGGTTTATAACCTAACTATTGGTCATTAACAGTGTGTGAATATACCTCCACCATACTAACCCAGTATGGCATAAAAAAGGGCAACCCAAATTAGTGCCTTTACTTTCTATGAGCAATGCCCCTAAAAGAATAGCCCACCCCTGAAGATGACACACAGGACCCGGTCATGCAGAACATTTTGAAAAAAGGAATATGAGAAACAACCTACGGATTGTGGGCCTTCCGAAAAACATTGAAAAGGAAAACCCCATTAAATTCTTATGCTACATGCTTCCCATATTCCTGGAGCTTCCAGCGTCCTTACAGGTCAACATTCAAAGGGCTCACCGGTTGGTCCCATAATTTCAGTGCGAACTGTTCCCAGAACTCTAATCTTTGCCTTACTGGACTACGCTCATGTCCCACTCATCATGGACAAAGCAAAGCAAAAAGCAAGCTCACGTGGGAGGGCTCCAAAATCTTTATTTCTCAAGATGTCTCCAATGCAGCGAGAAGAACAGAACTATTGACCTTTAGACCTGCTGTAAGACAATTAAACAACATATATGGAATCATTCATTCAGCTACACTTAAGGTTACTCTTAATGGGCTCACTTTCACTTTCCAAAATCCAACGGACCTGCACAACTTCATCCAAACCCACAGAAGAGAGGAAATTGATATTTCCAAGCCACCTACTTGAACACAAATGTGGGGTATGAAACGTATGTCAACATGTAACTATCTCGCAGGAGAGGGTTGCTGAGCGAGCCCTTTCAGGTCTGGCTTTCTACAATGTCTCTATCGCAACATGGATCGGAGTAGCTGTTTCCTGTTAGCTACTACTCCTCCCAAAATGATCTGCTCTATGTGGAAGTTATTCAAATTCATGTTGTTTTTGTTTGTCTACCCCTTTTTCTTATGTATCTCTCCATTTAGTCTATTAATGCAACATCTGATCAATTTAGCATTATTCTCTGAATGGCTGTCACTTAGCTCTGCTATCCATTACAGGATATTACATTTTCCAGTACTGAATCTTTTGTCCTGGGAGGCCAAACTTTTGTGTACATCCACCAGTCTGTAATCTATGTTGTTTACTTAAACCTCATGGAAAGTTAAAGGACTGCATAACCCTATTAAAAGGCAGACAGAAAGTCCTGTCTCCTCTCAAACGAGCTAAACCATCTATTACACGTATACAAGAATATCAACTGTCACAAGCCGAAGCTGCTAAACTGAAACACTTAATGGTAGGTCAAGTTTTCTCTAGCACGTTGAACGGGAAAAAGAACAGATCCATCACGATTTTCAATAAACATTGAACATGCTGGGTTTTCTTTGGCCGGCATTCGACTGTTATATAAGCAATGTTTTGTTCCTGCAATGCTTTATGGTTTGGTTGCTCTGACAATGCAAGATTTTTCATGGTTGGATGTGCTAGAGGGACTGTTTTGGCGTTCATTACTGTGTAACCTTCTTGCTACTTGGAATATTTGAGATTAGAGCTTGGTCTCATATCATTAGGGGAGATGGTGAGGTGGGCAAGAGGGTGTTTCTACCTTAAAGCATGCTCTAAACCATCCTGTGCATTACTGGAAACAATGGGTCTCACTATGGCTAGTGAAAGGGTTTTTCTGGGTCGAAACTATCATGAGTTAAATGAAGAGCTTTTTAAAGACATTGGTTGGACCTATGAATCTACAATAGCCAAATCACCTAAACGGTATATCAATCTGAGGAAAGCCTTCAGAAATATATTTGATAGATGGAACTGGTGTAATAATTATAACCATCTAGCCAAATTGAAGGGTTATGAGGAAGTATCCCACGTGGTACATCGATATTGTAAAGTACAACCGTATCTACTGCTTAGTCCGGATCCGGCATTAAGGACATTTATACGGAAACTACGCACAAATCATCTCCCATTACGTACAATAATGGGCACTCACCTGGGTTTGGGAGCTGAGGAACGATATTGTTGTACTTGCACTCTTAAATCGCAAAGGGAAACAGATAGACAGGTTCTCATCCAGTGTATTAAAATGGGCGATATTTATATGAACAACTATGACCCATTTATGCACAATTATGAATCTATACTCAGTGAAGCATTCTGGGACACTTGTCTGAATCCGGAATCACTATTTTTACAAATTGCACCATGGCGAGTATGGAAACAAGTGTCAAACAGCTTCATATAGACCCCATTATATGGCTTTGAATTGTCTACAGATATAATGGCATTACACAAACCAGTTAAATATGCCTGACATTAATTAGAACCTATTGTGGGCTGTGTAAGAAGCTGATATGAGAAGTGATGGGAAAATTGTGTAATTGTGTTTTAGGACCCTATTATGTGACTCTGGTGTGAATGAATGAAAGGCAGTCGTATTTTAATTTGGAGTTTGGAGTTTTAGAGATTTTAGGTCATATACTGTTTAGCAATTGGGCAGCAATTGGGCAGCATTTCCCAACCATGATGGGATATAATAACTATCATGCTTATTATTGTCAACTCTTTTATCTTTTTATTTTATATGGATTAGTTGTAATACTTTCATGTGTAGAGACTGTTTGTACAATTAATTTTTATAAAGATGATAGATGATAGGTGTGATATATTTGATACATTTGATACATGAGAAGTGTGAAATGTCTGAAATGTGATATGATAATGAATTTTGAACTGTTAATTGTGTTTTTTGTGCAACTTTGTTAATTTATTTGTTAATTCTTTATTTTTGTAAAGTTCTTAACAATAATGTTTATATATATATATATATATATATATATATATATATATATATATATATATATATATATATATATATATATAAACATTTTCATTGCAAAGTCATTGCTACTGAATCGAACGATGCGGGTAGATAGTTGCTTGTCAAATTAATTATTGATTCCACAGATTAATATTTTTTAAATGTGTATGGTCCAACCAATGTTGACCCTTTATTCTGGTTTCAATTGAGACATTATATCCTTAACTCCAATCCTAATAACCTTATAGTCTGTGGTGATTGCAATGAGATTATAGAGCCCTATCTCAACAGTAAATCCACTGCATGGTACAAGATTTCTAAAACTCACAAGCAATTTGCCAACCTTGTTTCTGAATTAGGACTAACTGATACCTGACATATAACTCACCCCTCCAACATGGAATACACTTTTTCCTCCAATCCTCACAACTCCTTCTCAAGAAATGATTGTTTTCATTTCTAAATCCATGACTAATCACCAGTTAGAAGCCAAGATAGAATGTATCACCGTATCAGACCATGCACCTGTTCACATTCAACTCGCTGATCTATGACAGGAATATAAATCTTGTAGATGGAGATTTAATGCTGCTCTCTTGAAAGAGAAACAATTCACTCAGTACATCGAGCAGCAACATACCCATTTCTTCTCAGAAAATCCAAATGCTGACACCTCCATTACAAATACCTGGGATCGCTAGAAAGCCGTTTGTAGAGGTCATATAATCTCCTATGCCGCAAATAAGAAGATAAAATTTAGACAAGAAGTGGAGGACACTTAAAACTAATAAATCTCTAGAGTCGGAATATATACAGTCACAACCCAGCAAAACCTCACTCGCCACCACACATGAAAGCCAACCCTCCACAGACCTCTATCAAGGGAGCTCTCATCAACGCTCGCTCATTGGTAGCCCACGCTGCTGATGTCGCCGACATTATCTCCACTAACCACCTAGACTTTATCGTTATCACAGAGACATGGCTCCATCCAGCAGCCGGTCCCACAATAGCTCTAGCAACTCCGGACAACTACAACATCATCCGAGCTGACAGAAAAAATGGAATAGGACGAGGAATAGCAATTATTGCGAAATCCACCCTAAACATCAGAGAAGTAACCAGCACAACCCTACATTCAGCCAAACTTGTATCCGTCAAACTCCCATTATCTGACACACAAACCATCCTGTTCCATATTATATACAGACCCCCAGGACCCCCCTCCACCTTTGAAGAGGATATCTCTCTCCTACTCACTACCAATTTGAAACCGAAATCCCAAATCATCATTCTGGGAGATTTCAACTTGGGACTCAATGACCCCAATGACAACCAGGCCACTTCCCTTAATGACACGATTACTCATCTAGGCTTCACCCAACACATTAATCAATCTACACATACAAAAGGAAGATCTTTGGATTGGCTTGCAGATGCCAATTGCAACCTCTCACTGACTGACATCACTCCCTGTGCTTGGATTGACCATCACCTTATTACCTTCTCTTTACCTAGATCCTCACCATCTACCTCATGACCCACTAAGTTACCTCAAATAATCTCCAGAAATAACCACAACATCACTATAGAGAACCTTAAACCTCTTCTTGCGCCTATCAGTAAAGCTAACCTACCTACGCAAAATAACAACCCAGCAGCCATAGTAGACCTATATAACAATACCTTAGAACTAGCCCTCAACCAGATAGCTCCTCTCAAACAACGAAAAGCCAAACCTATTGCCCACTCCAACAAATGGTTCTCAGCAGAATTAAAAGCTCTCCGCAATATTAAAAGAACTGCAGAAACTAGCTGGAGAAAAGCCCCTTCTCTCTCCACTAAATAAACACTTGCAGCTACAGAGAACAGCTTCCTCGAATCTGCACGCCTCCCGGACAGAACGACCTGAAAGAGGAAGATAGAGGCAACATTAAAGAAAGCAGTAGAGACATTTACAAATTACGAACTGCTCAAAAGGCTTACCTGGCTGGTCGCCTCTCGGCTGGCATCACTCCGGACATTCCACTCGCGCTGAAGAACACCGTGACCTACAAGAAAGGAAAACACAGGTTAGCGAAGGCAAGACTTCGCAGCGCTGCGCATAGCGCTTACTTACCACATCATAGTGCTCTTAATGCGCCATCATTTACCAGCGGGGCTCAACCACGCCAGTTCGCCGCGCTGAAGCTCTGCATACCTAAGGGAGAAAAAAGAGACATTTTAAACAAAGAAAGGCATGCAGGATAGCAACAAAACTAAAGAACAGCAATACAACCTACCTGAACAATATCAAACGGCCATTGTCAGTGAAGTAACTGGACCACACTCGCCCATGAAAGACAACGCGCCCCTGCAAAGAAGGCAGGACGGAGAGCACGCCTAATTCTACCACAAGGTGAGGAGAGGGCGCCGGAGGGACTGTAATAATACGGGGGTGGAGGGATGATACTTAGCCTAGTCGGTCAGCCTTGAACACAGTCCTCCTGTATTTTCAGGCAGAACCTTCCCCGCAGACCACATCAGGGCAAAGCTGAGAAGCATAACAGCGAGTAACCCGGCTGGGTGGTGTCCCTTTGGATACCAGGTGAGGGTAACAGGTAAACCCTAATTGTTGGAGAGTTAGATTGTCCAAATTGTTCGTGGATTTTGACAACCCAACATTATACAAATGAGCTATTGCTCCTTTTAAACCATTTTCCTGATAGATTCTCTCTACTGTTGGATTCTCTATTAATTAATGACTCTTCATCCAAGTGAATTAAGCCATTTGTAACAATAGCTGCACATAACATGAAGGCTATCAGCATTAAGAGGTATACTGTGTTATTTACTGCAAAAGAGCCAAATGTGCACTTAATCTGGCCTTAAAAACGGATCAGTTTGATAATCCTGAGACTATAGTCTGCAGATCGGGAGCAGGTGCAAGTGAATCTAGGTCACCAGGCCTAAGCCCCACTCACCTGGTGCCTTCCGGCTTCCCGCTCTTTTTCACCACTTAGCAAGCCCCGCCCACCTGGTATCTTCCTGCCTGCTGCTCTTTTTCACCACTTAGCAAGCCCCGCCCACCTGGTGCCTTCCTTCACCATCACTGTCTTGTGGCCAATGCTGGATTTGACTTTTATGGACTTCATTCATTCACGGTGCGTCACTCTTTCTCAACTCTCACGCTGGACTTCCTTTGCATCTTGCACTCATGGTGACCCTGAATCATGCTGTTCCCATCTTCATCTTGTATCCTGGCTTGCAACATTATGTGTTACTACTGACTTCTGCAATTGTATTCGCTCTCCAAGCTTGCTTCTCCACTCTTGTTCCTCCACCCTCCCATTACTGTTTTTTTCTTCCCCACCACCCCTCCAGCAGAAATATCGTCAGGCCTAGTATGATAGTCGCTTGTTTTGTTCCTCCCCTCCCTTTCTGCACCCCTCTCCCTCACCTTGTGTTTTTCTCCGGCTCTACCAGAAATGTCATCAGACCTGGTACAGTAGTCGCCTGTCTGTTTCCATTTACTTCCCACACTTGCCCTCCCTTCCTTATCTTTGTCTTAGCTCTTGCACTATCTGAAATGTCATCAGGCCGAGTACGATAGTTAATTTCACTTCCTTACTGTTCATGACCTGTAAGAATGTGGTTGAATTTACCCTTGTACCCTCCCTTGCCTTGAAGCACTTTGAAACACATTGTGTATATGCGCTATATAAATAAACGATCATATCATATAGTAGCATCATGAATAGCTTGTAAGACTGTGGTTGCATACAAAAACAATGTATATGAAGAAGCAAGATGGGAAATCCTCAGGGAGCCATCAAAACACTTTGGAAGAGAGCAATTACAGGGCCCTGTCTTCTTCTAGTGTGCCCCGTTCAAATGTATCAGAGAGGGTCTGGTATGATCAGTATAGTTTTATATAAATTCAGAAAACCTTGGATTAGATACTGTGAAGCCGTAGCTAGTGACACTACAGTTCCTACTTTAGATTCTTCTGAGGAGATTGAGGTGATACTTGTGCCACATCAAAACAGTGAAAAGCACCAGCCCCCTGATTTTATACATATTGACATATATAAAGAAGTTTGAGTTGCTTTTTTATGTATATTTTTGAACTCGATCAACCAGACTGGGTCATTGTCGACTTCTTTTTAGAAAAGGCATGTGTGCAGATGCAATGAACTACTGTCCTATTTTTTTTTTATTAAAGCCAGGACAAAAGTAAATGCAATAGTTATAGCAAATCGACTAGACAAATGTTGCCATGAATAACAAATAATAATGAACTTACAAGCTTTAGCCGGGCGTTAGTACAGTGGATCCATTTTGTTGTCTACATATGATGATTCAGATGTGTGTGGTCTTAAATTGGCATTTTCTATAGCTTGTGTTTATGGGCATAAGAATGCCATTTCATAGTGTGCCTAGATACAAATTGTGGGAAACATTAGAGTCCTTACCTGTACCATTTTCCATGCTAACTCTTAAAAATAATTTATATTATGACAAATGTGCTAAGGTCAGATATGAACTAAGGGAAGCTTGTACAAATACAATACATTTAGACATCAATTGGAATTTGGGAGTGGATGTACCTGTAATTGCAGGCAAAAGGGGGTGTTTGCTTTTTCCACATGATGATATCCTTATTTTGAGAAACTCGCTCTGCTCTTCAAAAACAATATACTTCATTTGAAGAAAGACATGCAGCAAAAGGGCATGAAATATGTGTTAGCAAAACAAAAATGCATGGCACATAACAACACAAACTGAGTTTATACCTGCTTTTAATCAAGCAGGTTAGTGAAAAGCACAAATGGGAACAAGCACCCTTTCCTGCCAAGGTGGGGTTATTCAAAATGTCTCCAAAATATTCAGGGGCCACTGTATTAAATCTAGCATAAATGTCTATGCAGCCCAAGATGCAGTCTCGGCTATATGCAGCACAGAACTATTGCTATATTGGATTAATTATTATTATTATTTATTAATGTGATACAGTTTTAAACACATGTAAAAAACTTTACACATATTTACATCAAACACCTAAAATGTGAAAATAAGATAAAATTCCAAATCTTAATAAAATCCTTAATACAGTTAAGAGATAATTGACATTGTATATAAGTTCAGGACAGAGCAAAGTTATTGCATATATATACGTAAAAGGAGAGAGAGAGACACCCTCTTCATATTCATATTAAAATAGAACATTTCATACTTGCACAGCAAGAGTACCACTACTTATCAGGGAGAAACCCCCTTGAGTTTGAATTCATGAGAGCAGCTGCCTCTCGCCATACCTGATAGAGTGCAAGATGCAATTTAGAATTGTAGGTGTTAACACACTGCTTCCAGAAATCTGCCTGATCCATATAATCTATATTATGAACAAACTCACCGAGATGCTTTATATACTTTGTTCTCATCCTGCAGCATCTCGTCAGCACATGGCGAGCCGTCTCTGGCTCAGTGGGGAGATCACAAATTCTACAATATCTTTCTGCTAAACTCAGACCCAGCTCTGGGCCCTGAGTAATCAGGACCAGTAAGTGGTTGAGGGGCATTAATAGAATAAACCGCCTCAGATGTTCTGCTGGGCACAAATTTAGATAGAGTTGTGCCTTTCCATAGGTGTATAGTACAAATAGGATGAAGCTATAGCTTTTCAAGCTATTAAGATGGTTAAAATTATTCTGCCAGTCCCACAAATTGAGGCGATTGCGCATGCTGGTGATCAGGGCATCATTTTCCCTGCCCCATTCTGGTGACCAGCTGATTTCTTCAGTCAAAGACCGAATCTGGCTTTCAAATTTAGCCTGTCTGCCCACCACGCACTCTTCATTAATAGTCAGAAGTAGGTTATTAGTTGGTTTATTGTTGAGTCTGATGTAGAATTCCATCCTCTTCCTTAAGACCATGGCTTTAAGAGAGAAGATACCTAGCTCGAGTCTAATGATCGCCATGGGGATGCACTGGGGAAGGCCAAGAATTTTTCTCCAAAACTTACCCTCTACCAGTTGTAGCTATCCTAAATTCATATTTATCAAAGGGTCTAAACCGTACGTCACCATGGGGGCCAAACATTGAATATACAGCTGACGTGCTGCCCAGATTGAAAATCCACACTGTTCTCGTGTGAACTTATAAATTAAGGCTGTGAGTTGACCTGCTTTTGTTCTACGCTCCTGAATGCAAGTGAAATCATTTCCTTTACTGTCAAATTCCACCCCCAGATATCTATACATATGAGTGTATTCAATTTCGATCAGACCCATCATCATTCTCGGTCTAGCCACTCTACCAGCAGTATGTAGCAACAGCTTGGTTTTACTATTGTTAATGACTAATTCATTGTTTTCTGCATAGCGCCATAGCTGATTGGCTGATCTCAGGATACCACTGAAAGTGTGATCCATGATCACCAAGTCGTCCGCATAAGCTAGGAGTGGGCAGTGGCAAGAGCCTATCTTAGGGGGACAGTTATTAACCCCTGAGAGGCATTTGGGTACATCTGAAATAAACAAATTGTATAAGTTAGGGGCTGTCACACATCCTTGCTTTACCCCTCGACTCTGGGGGATGGGTTTGGTCACAGAACCCAGATTGTCCAGCCTAACTTGAACAGTATTATTAGAATGTAAGAGCTCCAGATAATATAATAAAGATTCAGGGCAGCCCAAGTTCCTCAATTTGTTCCATAGAAGGGAGCGGTTAACCGAGTCAAAGGCCGCCTTAAAATCTACATATAGAGCGTACAGTGGGGGATTTGAACGGGTCAAAGCCTTATTTCTCAAAGTATTCATAATAAATATATTGTTTGAAGTAGAATAGCCTGCTCTGAAGCCGCTTTGGAATTGGTCTAATATACCAGCGTTCTCTACCAGAGTTCTCTACCCATGTTAGCAATTCTTTCAAAATGAGGGCTGCGAACAATTTCCCAGAGCAATCCAGCATAGATAAGAGCCGGTAGTTCGTAGGATCAGACCTACTACCTTTTTTGAAAACGGGTATGATGATGGCTGCCTGCCAGGATGTCGGAATACTACCTTCATACAATACCTTATCAAACAATATTTTCAAAAGGTTTGCCCAGAAAGGGGGGTTGTTTCTCAGCACCATATTAGAGAGGCCATTTGGCCCTGGGGCTCGTGAAGTATTTAATGACTTAATTCTATTTTGTAGATCCTCCACAGAGACAGAGAAAGGGGGGGTAAGGGGTTTACTAGCCGTAGGAATAAAAATCCTACAGCTGCTCCCAATATTTCTCATTTCCAGAAAGGAGATCCATTCATCACACCCTATAGGATTAGCCATGCTTGATAAAGTTTTCCCTTTCACTTTCCCTAGTATGGACCAGATTTTACGAGTGTTCTTGCCAGATAATGTTCTAACTGTATGTTGCCATCTCTCCACTTTCCTGGTATTTTTATGTGTTTTTAGCCATACTTGGTAAGCAGTCTTCAGCTTTCTTGTTTTGAGAGCTATAACCTTTTTGGGGTCAGGGCCATTTCTAATATGTCTCATGTCTCCTCTTAGCTTGCGCTTCCTATCTCTAATTGCACGGTCATATTTTAATTCGTTTGAGGCCTTACCCACCATCATGCCCATTTTACGAGAACCGTGCAGATCAGAGAATTTACTTATCCAGCTTTCTGTTTGTTCGGGTGACATTTGCATAAACATATTTGATAGATCAGTCCCCCACTCACCAGATGCCCTTGTGGCCTTTAGAATATTATTCGCTGACCAAGAAATACGATTTAGGGAGTGATTGATTACTAGATCTCCCAGATTTGCAGTTTCAACATTAGGGTGGCTGTGTCCCAATGATAATATCAAGGGGTCGTGATCACTCCATTTGTATTCCTTCACCCTCATATCTTTAATGATTGACGCAATCTCTACACTAGTGTAGATATAATCTAAGGTGCTCTCACTACTCCCATTCCTCCAGGTAAATTTACCGGGACTATCATTTCTAGTTCGACCATTAATTATTTCAAGGTCCCAGCATTCAAAGAAACCCCTCCAACACATCTCTTCATTATCAGTAAAAGCCTGATTCCATATACTGTTATTCGCTAGGTGCTGATTATTGCTTATACCACCACCACTATTAATTCTGCAATTTAGATCCCCGGCCACAATTACAAAATATCTGTCATTGGTTAATTTCCAATTGCTTAAAAGATTGTGCAGAGTATCTTGTATACACTCTCTATGCTTTGCACCCGGGGGATTATGTACATTTATAAACAGTATTTCTTCCCATCTTTCTTTTATTCTGAGGGTCAGAGCAGCAGCACACAAATAGTTACTGCCCACTGGGATCATTCTGCTTTTAATCTTATTGGATATCCCTATAGCTAAGCCCCCATAAGGTCGTCCACGTAAGCCTTTCTTAGCAAGGGTGTAAAAGACATTGTTTATGGGATCGAATCAATTGAGCTGATGCAAGAACACAACAATGTAGAGCTGTAACATTGGGATTACATACAGTAAGTGGTTCCACAAATGAAAAATCTTCTGAGCGGATTACCCGCAATTGTGGAATCAGATGCAATTTATTCAGGACCTCCGATCTTGTCAACCACTTATCCCGCTTCTTTTGATTTAAGTTTTTAATAATGCATATTTTACTTGCATTGGGATCGTCGATTTCTGTTGTTTCCATTGGGTTATGTGGCCCCTTGGTATCCACATTATCATCCCCATATTGATTCGAACATTTCGGGTCCTCTTCAGCTAAGCTGGTAGAAATGTCAGAATCCGGATCCTCAAGGATCGTGCTGGTGATTTCCTGTGATATGTCCGGAATAATCCATCTTGTTAAGGTCCCTAATCCTTTATTAGCACTTTTCCTAGTTTTTCGCCTCCTGCATTTTGATTTTTTAGCACAAGTTGCTGGAACATTAGTGGCAGGTAGGGGGGAGGCTATTTCAACTACCAAGTTTTTGTTGTCGTCGCTGTTTTTTTTGTCAGGGGTATTTCCAAGTCATTCTCTGTAATTCTTTGTCTGATTTGTCGGGTGCCATCTGTGGAACCGGTCCCCCAGCTCCATTTGGGGGTGCTGATTTGATAGATCTTGCCCCCTAGATGTAACAGGATTAGGGAGCCCCAACTGTATTATCGAGTTTGTATGGATCCTCCCGCATAGTTTTAACAGTATTTTCATGGCAAATTGGAGAGATGCCACTGAGGCTTGCAATTCTACAATGGCTATGCTATTGCAGTCCTCAGCGCGTCTGCTATCTCCCCTATCCATGCGTTCCGGATCTTCAGATCCCATATAAAGGTTTGGGGAAGTTGATAGCCGCTCAACTGTTGGGACCACCGGGGAAATAGAGGTAGGGCGCATAGAATGGGTACCCGATAAATTAGATGTTGAGTTGCCAGGTTGTCTTGGGCTAGCAAATCCCCTAAGCCTTTGCTGCTCGCCCTGGGCTGCATTTAAGACCTGGGCCTCAACCACGAGTGGACAATCGTTTAATGCAGTGGAAGGTTTGTTTAAGGAGGCCATTGATTTTTGAATTGATAGGCATAGATCTAAGAGAGAGTTATTATCAATGCCATTATAATTAGTATTATCCAGAGTAATACTATTATTATGTTGGGATGGGGGTGGAAAATTGCAATCTTCAGCTACTGGATTATCCGCAGTGGTGGTTAACTTTATATTATTTTTCCCAAACATAGCTGGAATAGTCCCTTTAGTCAATCTACCCATCTCCTCCCTAGTGTTGGTATTCTTATTTTCTTTCTGCGGTGGATTATCCCTAGGCCCTTCGTCGCCTTTACGCAAGTTATATCGAGTTTTATTCTGCCTTGTTTTGGCCATAAGGTCAAGCAGATCTTGGCCTCCCTTCTTCTTATGTGGGGGTGGCGATGGAGTAAATAAGCACAAACGTGTTAGTACAGTCTCACTTGAATTATACCGACTTCCACAGTATGTATGAACAGAAGTGCACCAAGGCACAATGTGGTTGTGGTAATATGAGATGAATAGCTCACCACCTCGAATTTCAAGTTAGCGATATCACCTCAGCACCAAACAGTCACAAAACAGTCGGCCCCCTTCACCCCTGTTGGACTTAACGCCGCAAGGGTGGTAGCCTGTGTCTTTTGACTGCTCCCGAGGTCACGTGATCTGAGCATGCGTTGTGCGTCGCCCCGCCTCCTCCAGGAAGCGTGTGGCAGGGATAATAGCAGCAAGAGTCGAGGAGCGACTCGCAGTGCCGGTCCTTGGACGGAAGACTCCAGTCAATGTAAGTTCACCAGTTTCCAGAAGAGTAACAACGCACAGCACGGGAGGCAGCCTGGTCTTTTGACTGCTCCCGAGGTCATGTGATCTGAGCACGTGTTGTGCGTGGCCCCGCCTCCTCCAGGAAGCGTGTGGCAGGAATAATAGTGGCAAGAGTCGAGGAGCGACTCGCAGTGCTGGTCCTTGGATGGAAGACTCCAGTCAATGTAAGTTTACCAGTTTCCAGAAGAGTAACCTTAATATTGGATTACGGTTTGGATCTCCCTACCATGGCCTAAATTTAGAACAGTGTTGGGGGATATTAGATGAAAGATGTGGGCAAGCTCTTTAGGCTGTTTTAAGAACACCCAAAATGTGGCACATTCGCTAGACCTCCCTTTTTCGTGGGAAAATCCCTCCTCAATTGCACCTCAAGAGAAGTAAGTATAATTTACCTGGGTCTTAAAGGTTTAATTAGAGACGATTCCATTTAGTAGCTTGACACACCTTTATCTTGAAGCAAAATCAGATGGCAGATATATGGATTACATTGAAGGTTTAAAATTAATCTTAACCTCTGCCATTGCTCTGGGCAACCCTCCAGACCATTGTTCTTCGTCTGAGAAGCTATTACAAAAGGGGAAAGACCAACAGGGTAATTCATAGAATTTCGCACAAAAGTGGCGCACGCGGCTGGCGCACAGTGTGCGCGTGCGAATCTCTGGCCAGCCGCGTGCGCTAAAATCAATTTCCGCGCATAGCGTATTCATGGATTTTAGCCTCCAAAACCAGCCGTGGCGCAGAGTGGCGCAGCGACCCTTCAGCAGCGCCAGTTACGCCCCCAAGAACGCCCTCGTGCAAGGAAAAGCCATCAAAATCCCCAATTCAGCGCAAAGGGCTGAGCTAACCCTGGATCAGTTTACAGGGCTGCAAAACAGCAAAGCCAAGCAGGGAACGTGTATTACGGGGGTACGCGTGAAGTTTTACACACGAAAGGGCCCGCATGAAGTTTTACACGCGAAAGGGCCCTGTGCGAGTGGGGTACATGTATTCCTGGGGTTCACGTGAAGTTTTACATGCGAAAGGGCCCTGTGCGAGTGGGGTACGTGTATTCCTGGGGTTCGCGTGAAGTTTTACATGCGAAAGGGCCCTGTGTGAGTGGGGTACGTGTATTCCCGGGGTTCGCGTGAAGTTTTACACATGAAAGGTCCCTGTGTGAGTGGGGTACGTGTATTCCTGGGGTTCGCGTGAAGTTTGACACGTGAAAGGGCAACGCCCGTGCGCGACACGTCACAGACACGCTTCTGCGCTAAGGCCCTTTGGTCTAATGAAATCGCGTAAGTGTGCTGACCCGCTTATGCGCTAAGGGCCTTTCCTCGAATGAAACGCTGATGTGCACATTTTTCACGTGCCAAATCACTCCGTATCAAGCTGGCACACATACACACACGGAAGACCACGCTCCTGCCCTGAAGGCAATTTTCTTGCCCCCCCAGAGCCCTGAGCACGCTCCCACCTGCCATCTGCTGCTGCCTGACTGTCTGCTGCCCACGTGCCCTGCTATTTGGTGCCTGCACATCAGCCATCTGCAGGGGTCCAGTTGGTGTGTCCACCCCTGCCGGAACAGAAGACTCCCGACTGGGATACCATCGCTCCACAGCCCAACCCCAGGACCCAGTTGCCCACCCACTCGTGCCTCTGGGGTTGCCATGTCGGCACATCTCCATCTGGCACCACTGGCAACCCACAGCCAGAGAGGCAGAGGGCCACCAGCTTCACTGCCACTGAAATTGGTGTCCTGGTGGAGCATGTCCTGGGGCATTATGATGCCCTCTTCGGAACATCACGTGCCAACAAGGAAGGACAGGAGAGCATCTGGGACGACGTAGTGGTTGCCATCAATGTGGAGGGGGTGGCAACCCGCCACATCAAGCACGTCAAGAAGCGCTGGGAGGTCTTCAGGTCCAGGGCCCTCCAATAGGGCCGGCGCCTCATGGAGGGGGGCCGGGCACGCATTAGTAACATCCAGATGAGGGTCTGGAACGTGTAGGCCCAGCGCGCCACGCCCAGATCCTTCGGAGACAGACCCATCCGGAGTTGAGCGGTAAGTGGCCAAGCATTGCTGTGTGAGACAGGGCATGTCGCAGTGTCTTGCTAGTCTGATGCTTGCCTGTATGTGTGACATAGGCCATGTATGGATGTGTTTGTGCAGGGACATCATGGTCATGCATGTGAGACCAGTTATGTGTGAACCACATGGTTGGTGCATGTGTTTTAATAAAACATGGGGAGCTCTATGCGGAATGCACACATGAAAGCATGGCTGTCTCTGTTCCTGGACATGAAGGGGGGGTGAGGAACGGGTGCTGATGTCATGTACTTGTATGGTGCACGTGTGTGTGTGTGCCAGAGAAGTGTGTGTGTGACTTTGAAATGCCATGGTTGCATGTGACTTTGAAGGCAACATCTTGGTTTACAGGAACCCTTCTACATGGATGTTGATGTTGATTGCAGGCGCCGAGACTGTTTCTGCATGTGTGTTGTGTGCATTGACCCATGGGTTGTGGAATGACAGGATGGAAGTGACATTTGACAGTGCCACTCATGTGTTATTGCTTCCTGTCTAGGGTATTTTGAACTGTACCCTGATGCTTGTGTTCTATGTCTCCCTCTACTCAGCGTCAAGTGAAGAAGAGGGCGGAGACGGCGCTGTGGAGCCAAGCGAAGGGGATGACTCCACTTGGCGGCGACGCAAGGCCCAGCCACCCTCCCAGGAATTACCATCATCCGGGACCGAGGGGGCTGGTGCTGCGTCTGCCACAACGGCTGTGGCGGAAGGGCCGGGTGAGCCACCACAGGGGCTTCCAATGGCGGAAGACGGTGTTGAGACATCCAGGTTGGTGGTCTCCACAGAGGAGGAGGAGCCCGCTACTGAGCCGCACATGGTGCCTGGTGGGGATAGTACCACTGGTGCAAGTGGTGCAGTCCAGGGCCAGGGTCAGGAGGCAGCACAGGTCACCACGGAGGGGCCTGTGCATGTCGCTGTGCCTGACCCTGTGACTGCACCACCATGCAGCAGCAGGGATGCCCCGTCCCAGGCCCGTCCGCAGGTAGGGGAGAGTGCCATGTCCACTGCCTCTCCACTACCTGCGGACGAGGGGTTCCACAAATGTATGGGCTCTGTCCTGGTTGTTGGGTCCCTACATGTGTCGTGCACTCTGGCGGACGTCTCCTACTCTGTGGAGACTGTGCGGCAGTCGTTCTCCACACCGTCTTCCAGCCCAGATTCCACCAGGGCCCCCTGTGGACCTGGCCCGACCAACACAGCCAGCTTGGTGGAGCTCACATCCCTGCCACAGTCGGGAGTCGGCGGACCAGCAGGGGTGGACACCACAACTGGAGACCAGCTAATGGAGGATGTGCAGGCACCATCAGACACGGCGCATGGACAGCAGAAGCAGGAGCAGGCTCTAGGTGGGAGCAATGATGGCTCGGGGCCTTTGAAATCGGAGGGGCAGGCATCGGAGGGCACTGAGGCGGGCTGAGTGCCTCGAGGCAATTCGCAGGGAGTTGGAGGAGAACATGTCGTCGTCCCTGCGAACCCACGGGGCCATGGAAGAGGACTGCCTCCAGGACATTGAGCAGGAGTTCGATGATGCCCTGGGTCAGGACATCCAAAAGTGAGCCATTGGACTAGCCTGCTGCCCTTGTAAATATTTTTTAGATTTAGGTTTCCTTTATGTTTTCCATTTATTTGTGGTCAATGGACAATGCCACCCAAATTTGTATATAGTTATATTGTTAGGTAGTTAGGTAGGTAGGTTTCATTTGTTTGGTTGGGATCATGGACCCTTTACATCCTTGGACAATGGATTGTATATAGTTTCATCATGTATCCTTTTTTTTTTGTTTTGCATTATGGACATGGAGCAATGGATTTTTTTTCCCCGGACAATGGATTGTAAATAGTTGGACTATGGATTGATTTCTCTTTTATTTTTTTATGAACATGAAGCAATGGATTTTTTTTTTTTACATTTCCTTTGGATTTGCGTTGTTGGAGGGTGACTTTGGACTGTTTTTCTTTCAAATTTGTATGGATTGGTTATCATTTTCATTCAATCTTCTTTTTCACATGCTTTTCATTTCATGTTTCATATTTTGGTAATATTTCATTTCATTTTTGATTTCATGTACATAATACATTTTCATTTTTTAGTTCCATGTGTGGGATTCGCTCATTGGCTTGATGCATGTGAAAATGTGGGTTCACACAAGCAATGCCAACCAGTGTATGTGTGTGACGGACATGTGTTGATGTACATAGTTTTGAATGTTGGTTTGTGTCATGAGATCAGCATTTCATTGCTGGGGGGTGTTGGTGCTAGGGGACATGATTGGGTACCTGCTGGCAGGTGCCCTGCACTGCTGGGGCGTGAGGGTGCAGGGGGACATGAGTGGGACATGAGTGGGGGCCTGCTGGCAGGTGCCCTGCACTGCTGGGGGGTGGGGGTGCATGGGGACATGAGTGGGACATGAGTGGGGGCCTGCTGGCAGGTGCCCTGCACTGCTGGGGGGTGGGGGTGCAAGGGGACATGAGTAAAGGCCTGCTGGCAGGTGCCCTGCACTGCTGGGGGTGGGGGTGCAAGGGGACATGAGTGGGGGCCTGCTGGCAGGTGCCCTGCATTGCTGGGGGGTGGGGGTACAAGGGGAAATGAGTGGGACATGAGTGGGGGCCTGCTGGCAGGTGCCCTGCACTGCTGGGGGGTGGGGGTACAAGGTGACATGAGTGGGACATGAGTGGGGGCCTGCTGGCATGTGCCCTCCACTGCTGGGGGGTCGGGGTGCAGGGGGACATAAGTTGATGATCAGTAGTGCAAGGTGACATGTGGCTTGGCTGGGGTGCATGCCCATGGTGGATGGG
Organism: Ambystoma mexicanum; assembly: GCF_040938575.1. Lineage (NCBI taxonomy): Eukaryota > Metazoa > Chordata > Amphibia > Caudata > Ambystomatidae > Ambystoma > Ambystoma mexicanum. Next base: position 331,592,224 of record NC_090927.1, read on the forward strand.
CTGCCTTTGGGACATGATCAGAGGTGCAGGGTAGTCCCCTGTGGTGTGGGCTGCATGCAGAGGTCGTCGTGGAGGGTGTAGAGGGAACACCTGGGAGGACCCAGACTGCCAAATCACGTGTAGGACTCCCCTGCACCCCCGAAATACACGTACCCTGCTGAAATCGCGTGTGAGACTTCCCGCGAACCCCAGTTATACACGTACCCTGCTAAAATCGGGTGTGAGTTGTTGAGGTGGCCACCCCTGCTGGATGTCCGACTCCAGACTGTGGCACGGATGTGTCCTCCACCAGCCTGGCCGCAGGATCAGAGGCAGCTCCACAGGGTACCTAGGTGATACATGGGTGGGAAGATGGCATGAAGGACGACTGGGGCATAAGGGGTTCAATTGAGGAGGGGGTCGGAACAAGGTCCAGAAAACGGAGGAATCCGGCCCTGGTGAGCTGTCCCAGTAGGTCAATGCTGTCAACGAGCCATCCGAAAAGACTGCAGGTCAGCTCGCATGGCCTGTTGACACAACGCCACCCCACCCAGGACAGGCTCAACCCAGTCCCTGATAGCCACGTCCGCAGGGAGAGGAAGGCCAATTGTTGTAAGCGGATCCCATCCCTGAAAACAGGTCTGTACGTAGGCATCCCTGCTGGTGCGGGATGATGCAGTCACAGGATCGGGGACAGGATTATACACAGGCACCTCCACGGTGGCCTGTGCTGCCTCCTCTCCCTGCCCCTGCACTGCACCACTAGCACCAGTGGAATCCCCACCTCCAGACCCTGTGCCTGTCCCTTGCACGGCCTCCTCCTCCACCAAACCCCCCACCAACCTGGATGACTCCGTGCCATCTTCCTCCGTCGGACCCTGTGGGGTCTCAGCTGCCCCTTCTGCTACCGAGGAGTCCAACTCCAACCTCCGCCTCTTGGACCTACCCTCGGCAGCTGCGGCCTGGGACGCGGCACCGGACTCCTCACTCCCCGAAGAGATCACAACCTGGGAGGGGAGCCGGGCCTTGCGTCTCCGGCTGGCAGTGCAATCCCTGCCGCTGTGCTCCACAGCACACTCTCCGCCCTCTTCATCAGTTGACGCTGCAGACAGGGAGAGATAGGAGACAGGCTTCAGGGCACTGTACAATGGACTGATACACACATGACAGTTCCACATGAGTGGCAGTGTCAAACTTCAGACATGGCATCGCAATCCCCAACACACATGTCATTTCAACTCACACACATGAGCTATTCCACAGCCATATCACAACGGCGAGCAACATCCATACACATACAACAGCATGAGCAGCCAAAGGTGAGCCAGACATCACATGAAACACAGGGAGTGCACTAGACATGCACACACGCCACCACACTTACATGCATGTCTACATCTCCTGCAACTGTTTCAGTGAAGAGATCACCATACATGTCACATCTGCCATTCATCCTTGTCCATATATGTGTCACGTGCATCCATGATGCATCACATTTGCACACTTGTGAAATACACATACATGCACATGTACACAGTGTAGATACATGAATTATGAACCACCATCCGTGCCACAACCATGCCAATGTACATACGGAGAGATTGAAACCTCTGTGCTCCCACACCTGCATATGCCCAGCATGCTTACCAACACATACACCATCAATGTGTCTTACACCTGAGAGCACTCACATGTGGCAGCCACACGCCCATGTTCATACACATCCCTACATGGCCCTACATAAACACATTTGCAACCTGTACACTACTGGCACAACACGACACGCACAGCATACCATCAACATGCATGTATACTTACCGCACGACTCCAGATGGGTCTGCCTCTCAAGGATCTGGACGTAGAGCGCTGGGCATATGCGTTCCAGGACCCTCATTTGATGGTCTGACAGCTGGCCCCGGCGCCCCTTGGCATCCGCTGCCTTAGCGAGGCGCCGGGGCGTGTTGAGGGTCCTGGACCTGAAGTCCTCCCAGCGCTTCTTGACATGTTGTAAGTCGCGGACTGCCACCCCCTCCGCGTTGATGGCAGTCACGATTTCCATCCAGATCCTGGTCGGTCCTTCCTTGTCGATTTGTGAGGCGCACAGCTGATGATTGCTACGGTTCAGGTCATTCCAAGCGGTGGAATGACCTGAACCGCAGAGCAAAGAACAAGCTGGCTTCAAATCATGCCGCAACTCTGGTGACTGGCGGTGGGTCTCCACAAGAGGACAACAAACTCACTGTACATGAGTCTGTCGCTGGGGCCTTCATCACAGATGAAGAGATCCAAGGTGCGGGAGGACTACCTGATTATGATGCATTGTCCGGTGAGGGCCCATGCATGTGTGTATAATGCATGTGTATGTTGTTTGTGTGACGGGTTCTGATTGAGTGCCAGGTGAGGATATGTGTGCTTGAGTGGTATGGGTCACCCATGTGCTTCATCCAAAACATTCAGTGGCCTTGGATTTGGGTGTGACAGTATCCCTTCTGCCTACATTAGTAATTTGGCTGAACATTACGGCAGTTGCCCTTGAAGTGGCATCTTGCAACAACATTGTTTGTATTTTTCAGAGTTCGTTCAGGCTGATTGTTTCAATTCTCCCACTTTTGCTACGCATTCCTCAGCCCTATTGTCACATTTGTGACATGCTTCTGTCATTGATGAACCCCACATTGGCCCACACGTGTTACCTTGTTAGATGAATGATTTGACCATTCAGGCTAATTGAGTATTGGCCTGATCACAGGAATTGTTGGGGCCTGTTTGAATGTGGAACATGATAGTTCTTTCCTGTCATGTTGAAGTGCACAACCATTGATGTGTACATCAGCCTGCAATCACAGTATTTTTGTACACTGGATGTGTTGCAGTGTGTGGCACATGCCTATTTTGTCACACTATGTAGCATTTTTCATCTCATCATGTCCATCTCACATGGATGGCTGACAGTATTCATTCACTGACATATGGATGTACTTGTGGAATGTACCATGGCTATGGTACATGCCATCTGTGTGATGGCATGTGTCATGTATGTGTATTGGACATGCCACTCACAGGCCAATGTGTGATGGCAGTGCTACCAAGCATGCAGCAAATGTGTTGCTCTTCCATCTTGGTGTCATCAGTGTATGCCTTTTGCCTCCCCTTCCAACTCAGTGACAGTGCATGTATGGGAGGGTTATAGTCATGTGGGACATGTGTACATCATCTACTGGTTCTGTAGCTTGTCAGGCCTATTTGTGTGCTATGGTGCTAATGCTTGTTTCCATTTTTTGTCGTTCATGTTTTTGCAGGGGATGACGCACTTGATGCTGTTGAGGTTGAAGAGATGGTGCAGACCCAGGAGGAATCTCAGGCACGACCAGGCACCAGTGGAGGACGTGGTGTGGTGGTGGCTGAGAACCCAATCTTGCTGCAGACCATTCTGTCGAGGGGTGCCTCTGGGTGCACCTCCCCAGACCTCTATTCAGGTGCTGATTCGGATGATGAGACCTATGTGGCGTCGCAGGTAAGCGTTTCTAGCAGGGATTCTGTTCTGTCCAACCCACCTGTACCAGGGGTAAAACCCTCTATGGGGATGTCAGTGTTGGTAAGTCCGCCTTACGGTTACAGATGCAGGGTCACACTCCACAACATCTGATCCTGTTCCTGGGCCAGCAGATCAGAGGGGGAATGCAGTCCTGCAGCCTCAGGCAGTGCCGGCACAGGAAGGCGCAGATCACCTTGCCCCAAACAGGTGTGGTGCCTGCCGACGCGGTGGCTGTACACCACTAGGCAATACCGCATGGGAACAATCCATGTACGGTATGGCAATCCAACAGGCAGCATCAGTTGAAATGATGGCTCAAGCAATGGAGAGGGTGGCCACTTCCATTGTCCCCCCTGAAAGGCAGAAGGAGCAACTACAGCAAGCAACAGACTCCATTTGCCAATCACACAGGGAGGACGTGTTGGCGTCCAACAGGGACAGACGGGCGGCACTGGAGACTCTACGCCAATCAATATCAATAGAGTCCCAGGGCCACAGGGAAGCCCTGAGGGTAGACCTCCATCACCTCAGGGAGACTCTTGTTGACCTTGAGGCTTCCACTAACTTGAGGACAGAACAGCAGCTGGAGCGGCTCACACGTTCGCTCTCAGCTGAGATGCAGGCAACTCAGGAGGAGATCCGGGCATCACGTCAGGTGCTGCATGGGGATCTCAGCACTATAATTCTCCAGAACGAGACCTTCCACACCTGCATGCTTGCTGCCATGGAGGACCATACCAGGGCTTTGTGTGGGCTTGCCTCCCATAGCACCACCACCTCCTGTGGCACCAACACCTCCTGTGGCAGCAGCAGAGGGTGATGAGAGCGACAGAAGCAGTTCTCCCACATTGGCATAGCCGTGCAGGCCATGAGCCCATGGAGGTGTTTTTTTTCCCAACATCCACACAGGTGGGTGTTGGTGCGCACCCTGTCCTCGGACCTCCTGGGTGCCCCCCCCCAGCCCCTACATGGGCATTTTTGATTTTTGATTTTTGATCTTTGATCTTTGATTTTTGATTTTCTTTTACAGTGTGTTGCCTTGTGTGGCTCCTGTGCGCATCCACTGTATTCCGGCTGGGCACATGCAGGCCTGTCCTGAGTTTGGGTTAGATGCTTGGGTTCGTGAGACACACACCCCTCCTGCTTCCCATTTCCATGGGCTTGCAAAGGGTGTGCCCAAGTGACAGTGACTTACACAGTGACGTTGGACTCCCATGAGCTGTGTGGGCAGTCTGTAGTAAATACTGTGTATACATCCCTAGTGGATATTGTTGTTGAATTGTACACTGCATGGTGTATTGCTATGTGCTTGTGCATCCATGTCTTTCGCCTAATTTGCAGGTTAATTCCTCATGTCTTCACAAGGCCGTCTACTTTGGAGATGGAGTTCATGTTGTAAGCAGTGCACTTAGACATTTGCGTGGCAGCAGCACTGTACAGTTGGAAGTGGCCGATGTGCTGGTATGATCAGGTTGTGTGTCATGGTGTGTTGGGTGGCGGTGCTGGGGAGGGGTTGGGTGACATGGGACTGTTATCATGTTGTATTTTGCAAGGGGATAATGATTTTAGCAGCATAGAAGTGTGCCTTTTGATGACACAGCATTGGTGGTGTTTGTGTAGGTAGGGATGCACACAATGGAACACTTCCAGGTGACCGATCTCAGGCTGGTATGGTTGTGACAGTTGACTGTCCCTTATGTCATCATCATTGATTGTCAGATGGTATGTGCCAGGGCTGTGTGCACTCCACAGGGTTGTGATTTTAGGTGAAGTAATTAGTCACCAGCTGCGTAGGGGCTGCCTCACCCAGTGCCCTTTCCCCTCCCATGCGCAGCGGGTGTGCATGTGGTTGGGGATGTGGGGGCACCACCATGTCCACGGGCAGGCCCCGCCGTGTTGCAACATTGTGCAGGACACATGCTGCCACTATGATCCTGCACACTACTGGGGGAGCGTATAACAGCTGCCCGCCAGAACGTTCAAGGGAGCGAAAGCGTGCGCTCCACTTTGCCCTGGGTTGCAATGTGGGCTGTGTTGTATCTTAACTCGGGTGGCGTGGTGGGGTTCCGAATTGGCGTCATCATGTGGGTGCTCAGAGGGTAGGCACTGTCCCCTGGGAAGGTGGTGATGGGTATCATTAGTGGGGCTGTGACATTGCTCAGTATCTGACATGCATGCATGTGCTGTGGCATTTATACTCATATACTCACCGAGCAGCCATGTATCGCCATCCCGCCCAGCTTCTAGGTCCCAATTTAGGGTTCACATTCTCTAAATGAAACTGTCGTGGGTGGACCCTGGATAGTTGGCATATACTGAGGTGATGATTCCCTTGGCATCACATACTACCTGGACGTTGATGGAATGCCAGTGCTTGCGGTTTCTATAGATGTGCTCTGATGCCCTGGGGGGACGTAGAGCCACATGGGTGCAGTCAATTGCACCTAGCACTTTGGGGAAGTGTGCCACCCCATAAAAATCCTGGACGACAGCCTGCCTTTCTGCAGGTGTTCTGGGCAGGTATATGCGGACTGATGGGCGTGCAGTCAGACCTTATGCAGGGGGCTGAGTGCTTGGGAGCACAGGGTGGGTGATGTGAGGTCATCCTCTCACTCACTGACCAGGTTGAGTATTATGTGAGGTGGAAACCTGTACCTCCCATACACCTGGTCATTAGGCATCCCAAAAAGGCTGGTTCTGGGTGTAAAAATTCTGGGCCTGACTATCCTCCTCCTCCTCCTGCGGTATCCCACGACCACTGCTGCTAGGAACGGTAAATTCATCCTGGCGTCTGTGCTTGTTTGTTGTTTCTGCGCACTTTTATGCTGCGCCTGCTGGCATACGTGTTTCCTGATTAGCGCGTCTTTTTTGGCGCACGCCTTAGCCCCTTTCGATTTCATGAATACGTGTTTTGAACGTGCGTGTGGGTGTTCCGTGCACTTGCCTCCTGTACTTCCCCCGTGAAACCCACATTTTCACGAGTTGTTCCCCATTCCGTGTGTCACGCCCCCTGTTCCTCCTACTTTTGTTGTGTTGCCACGCTATGTGCGATTTCGCTGTGCGCTTAGCGCACGCTGTTTGGAGACGTGTGCGCCAGTGTGCGCCACGCAGAATTATGGCGCACATCCTGGGATTTACACGCGTACGGACTTCCATGAATCGCTGTGCGCGGGTTTCGCACTGGCACTGCGATTCGCACGCTTGCGCTGAAAATTTCAGCGCACATTAATTCCATGAAACGGCCTACAAGTAGTTTGGGCTGGACTGCCCTTTTTAGGGTGGGACCAAGCATGATATAGAGGTTAAGATTAATTATAAACCTTCCAGTCATGACCTCTTTTGTTTTGCCATGGATGAAATTGAGCCATTGTTAACATTATTTTTTTAAAGATATTAGTAGCCTAATTTGCATCTAGGTGGTCTGCCAATGCATCCCTCAACAGTTTGCAGTTTGCTCTATTGGCTCTATTTAAAGGAGATGTAATTGTTTGTGTATGTATATACCTTCATATTTTAGGCCATGCATAAATTGATTGAAACCTCTCTGTGAGCTGTGAAAAATTAAAAATTGAAGGGCAGCCTTGAATTTTTGCCATTTGTCCAGGGGAAGAAGCATAGTGTTTGCATTGTCCAACCTTTTAGTGAGAGCATGGAAAATAAGGAAGGGATTCATTCAACCTACAAGACATCCATCTGTTTAGATAACAACTTGGATATTATTGTTTTTGAATAGAGATACATGTACATGCTTATGAGGAATATATGAAGGCATACAACTACGTGTTTCGCTTATGAATGCATGGTATTATTTTAATGATTGTCAAAGAATTTGAGTCTGCCCATTACACTTGGCGGTTCATGGGCAATAAGCATATACAATTATGTTGTATGATATGGTGTTACTGATTATATTTGATATTTATAAGTCACTGCTTAAACCGAAGAGAATGATGACCATCTGGGTGCAGATGCTAATAAACCAAATAAGAAAAATAAAATAGAAAGAACTGCAAAATTACCGAAAAAGATAAGATTTTAGAGTTTACTGAAACAAAGGTAAAGAGGTAATTGTGCTTGACTGAGAGTGAATAGAGTTCCATAGACGAGGACGTAAGACAGAAAATGGTCTATCTCCTCTAGATGTGTACAGAGAAGTAGGCACAACTAACAGGAATTGGTTGGCAGAGAGAAAATGATGTGCCTGATAGACGTAAATCTTTTCTGATAGATAAGCTGGTGGCAAATCATAAACACATTTAAACACTTGACTGAATATTTAATCTCAGTTCTCTCACCCCAGACATATTTTGAGCAACTTGAAAACGAGTGGTTTTGCCTTTTACAATACCTGCTAGAAGAGCGTTGGCATAATCCAATTTTAAGTTAACCATAGCAACAACCACAGGAGGATGATCTGCTATGGAAATAAAAGGAAGACTGTGGTGAAGTAAAGATGAAGTCTGTATAATACATTTATTTAACTGTATCCCCAACTTGTTCATAACATAGATAGGGCTACCAAAAACAATTCATGTGTATAAACGGTCTGTACACAAGCACTTGGAAGCTTGAATAAAAAAAAGGAGGCTGTAGACTTTGTGATGGGATACCAAGCAAATTTTTGTGACCAAGGAGGACAATCCCAATATTTTGAAGGATTGAGTTGGAGTATATTTGCAACCGCCCAGTGTCCACTTCACACATGATAGAGAGTCTGTGGCTTTTCTGACATGAACATTGACCTGCATGTCATCTACAAGAGAAGATCAACATAAGAGGCTAAATATAAATATTGAAATGTAATGAGGAACCTTAAAACATCCCACTGGAGACTGGGTTGGAATTAGATGAACAATCTCCCACATTGACACCATGAACATTACTTTCCAAATAAGACCAAATCCAGGCCAAGGCATGTTCAGAGCACACAGCATCAGATAACCTAGTATTTTAAAATCAATTGTATCTATTGCTGCAGATAAGACCAGCATAATCAATACAGTAACTTTCCTTCAACAGCAAACTCAAGATGTCATCCCAGAGCCCAAACATGCATGCACCTGACTGAGCCCTTAGAGAAACGTATCTACAATGTTATATTTTTCCACATGATCCTGTAATTCGATGATAGCCTTCTCCTCCAGGACATTCCAGCAATCAGAAAGTAGTTTTTTAATGAAATGTGTGTTGCTAAAATTGATTGTTTTATGGGAATAATGTATAATGTGCTGATGATTCTTAATTGCTGATGATTGAATGGAGTAAAATTCCCAAATAAATCTGTTATGATAATGATCTTATATACTTACCCTGGTTTCCTTAATACACACCTATCCCAAATAAATTAATTGAGGTACAGATCATCTTTTCCAAGAATGCAGTTGTAGAGGAACAGCCAAGTGCCCCTGCAGGAATTCCCATCCCCCTCCCACCTTTATGCTGGAAACCTGAAATTGTGCCATGCTTGACACCAGCGATTATCACTATTCTGCATCAAATCTTCGGGAAAAGGTATCCATTAAGAAAACTCTAACACATGTATTCCCGAAGAGATGACAATCTCTTGGAGGAGATCACTGAGGAAATATGAAAAAGAGAGAAACAGAAGTTGCTGACATCACAAGAAACGAGCGTGGCACACAAAGAAGACTGGCTGAAGAAGAGAATATATAGATCTTATGGAAACTGATGACGAAGTAAAGGATTAGATACACTTTCATATGCAAGAAAAAGAAGCGCTGTGTGAAGAGCATTGCACAAAATGCAAATTGCTCAATAACTGTACAGATGCAGCAATGCAAGTAGACTTAATAATCTTAGAAGCCATCTATTCATAGTGAATAGACTGCAGGAGGCACCATCATTCTATAAAAGCTGAACACCTGTGTCACAACTTTAGTAAGTTCAAACACATGAAGAGAAGGGCTGAAACACAGCCGAGAATTAGCTGGGACCATGGAAGAATTGAGAAGGGATGTCTGTCCTGGTGTCAAGGCTGGAGCGGCCAAATAACTGGTTATCTGTCCTTGAAGAATAGTGAACGTGAGACACTGAATCATCCCTTGTTAAGGTGCAAAGACAATTAAATTCTGAAAAATAGGCCGAATTGAGGTCCCCTGTCATGTGAGCCAAGGATGGAAATAGAAATTGGGCATGCAGTTCCAGAACTATGATACCGCATGCCCATACTCCCTGATATTCTCATAGGCAAGCATACTTGCAAGTCCAAGTTCAAAGACAATCTTCATGGCAGAAGTTTTGGGTGATGAGAGATGATGGGCTAATTGGGTGGGGAGGCACAGTCCATCCCTCCTCCTGACACCTGGGGTATGAGCTTATGTGCTGCTAGTGATCCAGTTGTTCCAGAAGGGCACCAATTTTAGAGGGCCTTATAACAAAGGGCCTTATAGTTTGAGAGCCAGTGATATACTGTCCATCTAATAACTGATGAACATGACTTGCACTAGGGGTGGGCCTGAGTTGTCCACTTTACTGTAGAGACCCAATCATAAAACAACCCCTTATAGAAAGTATTATTAGACGTTCCCCTTAAGCCAACCACAACCCCTCATTGGTTTTTCTTATTTGCCACGTAGTATGACATCACATATGATGAATTGTTACTATAAATGTATTATTTTTTTATGAAATTCTTTGAGAGAATGCTGTGCGACATCCGTTGATGTCCGTTGTAACTCCCTGTTTTAGACAGTTGATAATAAAACAATAAAAAGACTTTGCCAACTTCCTGAGTTAGTTTGATTATTTGGTGTAAAGAGTTACTCTGCATCCCCTCTACTGCATTTTCAGACCCATCGATCAGTTAGCTCCAGAATTTCGGACGAGCGGACATCCTCTGCCGTCTAGCGCGATGATCACAGGGTTTCCTATGGAGAGCGGCTGATTAGAAATCTTGCAAGACGAACTGAGATGGTGAGCAGGGTCCCTCTTTGATGAAATCCCTGCTTGATTTCCATGGGCGATCTGTGGGTGGATGGCGAATATGGTCGGTTGGAGGAGGAGACGATACCAAAGGCCTTGAGTCAAATAATGACCGACTGGTAAGTAGACTGAAGGGAATGGCAAATTACGTGGACGGGTTGTGGTAATTTAAAAGTAATGGGAAATATTTTGTGGAGGTAGAGATGGAAGCGCCTAGAGGCCTGGCTCAAGAGAGCTCCAGGAGAAGTTTTCTCATACTCCAGCGGGAGTCAATCGGCCACGTGTCAACAGGTTCACATAAGGAGATGATTTAAGCCCTGTGACAGGATATTTGAATAGAGGCGAGGAGTAAAAAGGGTGATCACAGGGTATTTTTAATACATTTGTAAAGTTGACTTGTCTTTTTGTGTTATGTGCTGAGTTAAAGTGTTGAAGAGTGACACACGTTACAACGGAATTGAAACTAAGTTAAAAAGCTAAAGGGACTATCTAAGGAAGTGGCTGGTAACAATCCAGAGATAGACAGAGATAATTGAAAAGGTAGAGGCTTGTGTAGCGGTTGTTGGAGTGTGCTCATGTTTGTTGTTTTAAGAATATTGAAAAATTGGTGAAAGTATTTCCTAAAACCTGGTAAGTATTGACAGTCAATTAAGACTTGTCACAATGGGAGACACTCCTCTGATGCATGTATGTAAGACACTGCCAAAGCACATGCCCAAGCTCAAACAGTATAGTGCAGAATGGGTGAAAGGCACAGCAGATAAGATGTTCATGCTGTGGCCACAGGATGATCACTGTCAAATGCAGTATTGCAACACATGACCACATACTTGCACGCTGCATATACAGGGAAGAAATTGGAGAAACGATTAGTGATGCTAGAACTTTGGACGATGTACCAGGAAGAAAGGATAGATCCGCCACCTGGGGAGGCGATACTTAATCAGTGTAAGGAGGAAGGTGTTGAGCCCTCAGCTCCCCTTACCTCGCCTGAAGTGAAAGGCGCCAGTGTGGACGAAATAGGGTTGTATCCTTTAAAGGAACTGAAAGCGGTGACGGGCTATAGTAACCTGGTATACAAACTATCCGCTTACAGTAGTGACAACAGTCCAGAGGAAAGTAAGAAAAAAAGAGGATATCTTTAAGATCATACAAGATAAAGAAGAAAAGAGTGAGCGATCAAACGCATCGACAGAATTAGAAAGAGAGTTTAAGAGATGGAAAGGGTAAAAGGACAAAGATGACGAGGTAACGCTGGGGCAGAATGAATGGATGGGAGGACAGATATTACTCAAGCTAGATAGGAAAAGCATTGAGGAAGTAAGACAAAGAGAAGATAAGGTCGAACAGGATAGAAACGACAGGGAGCGATAAAAGAGCTTGAAGGAAGACGAGCACAGAAGAAAGAGTAAGGAGTGACGAGAACAGATGTATCTGGAGGAGCAAGAGAAGAAAGAGGAGCAGGCAGAGAAGCAAAGAAAGTACAACAATAGGCAGAGAGCAATAGAGGATAGGGATAGAAAAGAAAAGAAGAGAGAGGAGGAGGAAGCACTGAAATGAAGCGACAAAAGGATACAGAGATGAAGAGAAGAAGAAGAAAGGAGAGCACCGTGTGAGGAGAGAAGAGCGAAGAGAAGAGGAGGAGAGAATCAGAAAGAAAACACAGACAATTAGATGAAGAATTAGAATGAAGAAGGAGACAGCGGGATCTTAATATTAGCCTTGTTCGTAAGGAACCAGTAGAGCCAAGCCCAACAATACGATGGGACAGAATAGAAAAGTTTCTTTCATTAAAGGTAGCAATGTCAGGGGCATCGAGAGTAGCATTAGAAGAAGAAAACATTGATATAGGAAGTATCAGAGACATGATTGATAAAGCCTATCAAGAATTAAAGGAAGGAATCAAATCTGGAAGCCAAGGGAGACCAGTCCCTAGTATTCCAATCACGAAGCAAAGAAGACAATCCATCCAGTCTCGAGCATAGAGCCTTGTCCTTAAGCAGACTGAACTTAGATGTCCTTGGGCTGTTTGTGCGCTATATAAATGTAATACATAAATGAATAAATACATAAGGGTGAAGGGGATGAGAGTTACACTAGTTGGAGACTAAACATGTCAGATGAGGAAAGAGAATCCTTCCTTGGGGAAGAGGGAGGGAGCGTGTGTGCCCTCGAGGGAAGCCTGCAGATGGACAAAGAAGTAAGATGGTCCAATCTAGAGCAACCTAAGGATAGGATGTCAGATCCCATAGCATATCCAGGACATCCCAGAGGACGATCCTGTAGTGGGAAGTGAGAATCACCGCCATATGTGAGCAGGTTAAGATTGCTGCCAGAAAGGAGAAGGGCAGGGACAATTGTTCCTGCCATGAATAGACAGATGATGGGAGCTGACCGTGGGTTAGAGTTTACACAGATTCCCTTATTGGAAAAAGGGGGAGCGAGACCACAGTATATTCCATGGCCATGGATGGATAAGGATAATTTAAGGTGCAAGTTCCTGAGTTTGACTTCGGGCACTGGGAAATGGATATACGAGGTAGAAAAATGACAGGAGGAAACACACTGGCCATAGGGGACATTAAGGTTTTCTTGGCAGCTATTCTTGGGGAGAGAGCTGATGACATATGGAGGAGAGCAGGATATTCAAGTGTGACAGCACAAAATACAGCGCACAATGGAGCGCTGTTTAATAATTACAGAATAGATGTTTGGAGGGCTGTCATGGTGCAGTACCCTGACACATCAGATATGGGTGAAATTATGACACGTAAGATGAAGGAAGATGAAGACCCCAATAGCTTACATTCAGGATATGCAAGAGCATTGGCAACTTGAAACATGCAAGCCGTGTCAATAAACGGTGGCATTGTTTTACCCCATTTTATGTGAGGGGTTGCCTGAGCAAGTTCAGAGGCAAATGGAGGCAAAGCCGTGGGCTGAAATACTGTTGACAATAATGCATCAGTGTCGGCTATTACAGGAGAAAAAAAAGAAGAAAGATGAGGCAAAGAAAATTGAGGAAGCCAAGTTAGAAGAAGAAGAAATTGACAAAGGGGCGGTATTGACAAGAGGAGAAGGATTGGGACTGCAGCAAGCAGTGGGTGCATCGCAGGCGAATAATCAGAGCCCAATGGACCTAGGAGGGTATATGTTCATGTCACGAGGCAGAGGTATGGACTATAGAGGAAAGTGTGGATATAGAGGAAGGTGTGGATTCCAAAACAATCAAGGTGTATTTCAAAATGTGCAGAATGAGAATCAGAACACACAGGGAAGATTCAACCAAGGGGACTAGTCAGGTGGCCTCCCTTGTATGTTGGGCTTACAGGATGACAGGGCACATTGCACACATATGTGTGAGGCAAGGGAATGTACAACATGGCCAATTCTAAAGAGCGAGGACAGCTTATTCTCTGCCATATAACACACAAACTGGGAAAGGGTTTACCCAAGATCAGATATTGTATCAGACACAAGCATCACAAATGCAACAGACAAAGCAACCAGAGCAAGTACAACTTAATCCACTGCAAGGACAGTTGCAACACACCCCCATGCAGACACAAACATATGCAAACATGGGAGAATTACTGAAACCTAGAATAGGAGGTGCCACTGCGGTAGGAGCAAATCCTTTCACAGATATGGGGGTATGCATGTACCCACAAAAGGACAGCTCACAGGGTGACTTGATGTATTCAGTACTATCAGTGACACCAGACCCCCAAAATGAATCCAGGATTGATGTGACGATAGGAGGCACATCTTTTTATTTTCCAGTAGACAATGGGACTACTTGTTCATGTATATGAGAGGCACAATATTCAATGTTGGGAATTGCCATGAATACTCAAGGGTACTCTGTAGCTACGTGCCGAGTTCCTTTTTGTGATGAATTCACAGTCTCTATAGGAGAGTGTGACATGTCTGTTCCATTGTTGTATTCACGACAGACAACAGTTAACTGTTTAGGAAGAGATTTGATGACAAAACTTCACATGCCAATTTCATTTACTAACGAAGGAACTGTGTGTTCCACTCCTGGAATACACTACTGGAATGTGGGTGAATGTATACTGGCATTCACAGGGCAAATGGCTCTGCGAGGCCTTCCAGTAGAGCAAGAGAATGTTCTTCGTGCGGTAAGCATTCTACTAACATGGCTACCTGGTTTAGTGGGAAAATCTGTGAGGATACCCGACAAATTCTTGTTCAGACCACAGATACTTATGGATGAAGAGGGGGACAGACTATAACTCTAGAGTTAGAGGCAGCCATAATACAAAGGCAAATGGTGATGCTTGAAAAAACAGATGATGAGGATAGACCATGGAGGACAGTAATAGCTCTCGAAGAAGGGTACATGTTGATTGACATTACTGATGATTATATGTTTAGAGAAGATCGAACAGATGATGGAGTAGTATTCTTTATGAGCATCACATATTGGATGAGAATAGAGAAAAGAGAAATCCCGTGCCGTGAATGGCAATAATGCGGCATCATCCAGCATTTTTTTAGGAAGTCTTGGAGAAGGTGCCCAGCGTATTATGGACTAAAGGCCTTTATGACATAGGATTATTTAAGTGAATACGGAAAGTTAAAATAAAGCTGAAGCCAGAGGCAATTTTACCTCGAGAAAGACAGTACCCCATGTGTCTGATGAGGGTATGTTCAAGACCATTTCAGCACTGATGAAACAAGCTATTCTGGTGCAATCATCGTGCATTACCGTGGTGTATCCTATCAAAAAATCAAAGGTAGGGGTATGGAGATTCATACAAGACATGAGACTGATTAACCAAATTGTAGAGGTAGAGTTTCCTCTAGTTCCTAACCCACCGACAATACTATGCAGTATTCCAGTGGTAGCACAATTTTTCACAGTGATTGATTTAAAAAAATGTGTTTATCTCAATCCCGTTGCATAAAGACTCACAGGAGTTGACTTCATTTATGTTTTGCCAAACTTGTCTAAAACACACTCGTTTGCCCCAGGGTTACTGTGAGTCTCCATGAATCTTTAACAGGGTCCTCCAGATGGACTTAGGAAATGTTGATTTGAAAAGTGTGGTGATACAATACATAGATGATATTTTAATTTGTAGCACTACAGAAGATGAGTGCAGACAGGACTCGATTCAATTGATGACTATTTTAGCAGACAAAGGATACAAGGTAGACAAGGAGAAACTGCAGTATTGTCATGAAGAGGTGTTATACAAAGGACAGTTGATTTCCCATGAGGGAAAAAAGGTGACACCTGAAAGAGCTCAGGCAATTATGAAAATTGCAAAACCGCACACAGTAAAACAGATGCAACCATTTTTGGGATTGTGATATTATGTTGGAGCCTGCGTGTTTGACTACAGTTTGTACACAAGACCCCTTTTGCAGGCTTTAAAGAAAGCACAGGTGAATGAGGTTACAACAGAATGGACTTAGGAAATGGAGGAATGGTTTGAGGAGTTGAAAAGCAATTTGCATGGCTCCAGTTTTGTGAATCTGAATTATGCAGAGGAATTGTATATGTGTTTGCACAGGAATGGGACAACATGACAGCAGTACTGACACATAGGAATACATTGGGGTACAAGCCTCTAGCATATTCCAGTGGGATTTTAGACCCAGTTATGAAATGACACTTCCCTTGCAAGCAGTCCACTTCCCTTGCAAGCAGTCATTGGCAGCCGCTGTATTGGGCTGCTCTATGACGCTCTTCGTGGAACATGCACTGTTTGCCATTTTAGAGAAACCCAAAGGTACATTGACATCTATGGAGTAATGATTTCAAACCCAACAATCAAAATTGTCAGATGTAAAATAGTGAATCCTGCCACAATTGTAGCTGAGCCCATAACAGATGGTGATCATGTGCATGACTGTGCAAATGATGTTGAATTTTCTGATGATATACCTTGTGTGGAAGAAAATGCTTTGTCAGGAGGGGAAATCCTGTTAATTGATGGTTCTTTGAAAATAGATCAGACTAGTGGGCAAAGGCATTCTTGCGTTGCTGTAGTGAAGCATAGATTAAATGGAAAATATAAAGTTGTAGCAAGTGTCAGGCCCCCGTCTCATTTTTCAGTGCAAGACACAGAATTGGTAGCGCTCATTGTCACGCTCGAGAAACACGAATGGCAGGAAGTCACTGTGTACTGTGACTCCACCTACGTGTCAATAACCATACACGCAGGGCTAGCATGTTGGAAAAGGAGGGCCTACCTCTGAGCGGACGGCACTCCAGTACACTACGCAGCCTTATTGGACAGGCTTATTAAGGCACTACAACTCTCAGTAGACATAGCAGTGATTAAATGCGCCACTCAAACTAAGTGAACAGATTTTATTTCTTGAGGGAACAAAGCAGCAGACAAAGAAGCCAAAAGGGTTGCATATTCCCCAGAAATCTTAGGTTTTGACACTCCAAATATCAAAGACAAAGTAGTCACGATTATGGTAATGCAAGAAAGGTTTAATCATTTGCCAAAGACCCAATTGATGGAGATTCAAGGGAGTGCACCACAGGAAGAGCAGGAGTTATGGAAATGGGGGGGGTGTTCTTTATCTCCCACAGAAGCATTGTGGTGACAGGATAGCACTGGAAAGCCGGTGATGCCAGTAGCATTATTAAAGGTAGCGCTTGAACAGCTCTACTATCCCGCACATGTAACTAGGGAGAGTCTTGCTACAATGATAGCAGAAGACTGGTTTATTCCAAATCTGTTAGGACATGTTGCTTTCTTTGTAGTGAATTGCATCATGTGTCAAAAGTTTACTGCTGGGCATACACTGAGAAAGATTAGATGAGTAATACCTCAATCAAATGGTCATTTTGAGCATTTACATATTGATTATGTTGATATGCTGCAGGTGTATATGATCATATGATAAGGCATTTTTTTTTTAAAACTTTATTTTGTTTTTTTCACTTAAACAGTTACAAACATGACCACCCAACAGCGGGTGTGTTGACATTGTGCCTCGTTGTTTATCTCCCCCCCCGTCCATCGCCTTACAACAAGTTAGTATATTGTCTCTTCTTCTGGTCTCTTCTGTTCTAAGCTCCGTTCTCTGAATTTGGGTAAGCGTGGGCATTCTCCTGAGCTTCTGGCCATGTTGCGGTTGAGGAGGGGGAGTCATCTGATATAGAGAGTAGGTATGCCACGTATGGGCCCCAAATGTCCAGAGGGTATGCGTGCAGGGGCAATGTTTTAATGAACTCTGTTTCCACGTCTTGATAATAGAGCATGTCTTTTAGCCCCATGACATGACAATTCTCCTGCGTGCCAGTCCTAATAGCACGCCTGCTAATTTTCTCATTGTGGGCGGTAGATGTTTTGTCATCGCAAGTAATGCCACTGTGGGATTGGGTCATAGTTCTTCCCCGATTATTGCCGCCGTTGTTTGGAGGACTTGTGTCCAGAATGGGACTACAGCAGGGCAGTCGCAGGCTAGGTGAAGGAAGTCAGCTGTCGGGGCTCTGCATCTTTCGCACAATGCTGGAGTGTAGTATGTTTGATGAACATAATTAAAATGAATTTGTTTAAAGTGCGTATTCAATGCCACTTTTTGAGTTTGCCACAGGATGTTTGCCTACTCCTCATCTGGTATCGAGATTCGTAGGGATTCCTCCCATCTTGTTTTTGTGTGTGCGTTTACAGGTACGGTATCGGCTAGAAGGGATTTATATATTATCGAGACCAGCCTGCCTTCACCTTGCGCCTGAATTACATTGTGTAGTAGCTGCCACATCGGTGGCTGTTGTGGAAATGAGGGGAAGAATGCTTGGAGAGTGTGACGGAGTCTAAAGTATGTGAATCTGTGTAGGGAAGTATCCTCAGCCTCCCTAATTGGCCTGTTGAGGCGTTATGAAAGTTCCTTCATTGAACAGATCTCCTAGTGTGCTTATATGTAGTTTATCAGCCCATTGGTGGAAAACAATTTCTGCCATTAGGGGTATCCCTGGTATAAATGTAACTGGTAGAAGAGGGGACATTCTGGTCTGAACGTTATATTTCTGAGCAATTCTTTTCCAGATCGCATGAGTGGACAGGACTATATTCAGCGTGTTGTGGGGTACCGAAGGTCGACTAATGATAACTGATTTTAATATTTTGGGGGATGCCAGGGCTCTCTCTATTTGGACATGTGGCCTGATGAAGTGCGTGGAGTACCAACAGCTGAGGAATTGCGCCTGGGCAGCCCAGTAAAATCGTTCTAGGTCGGGGAGTCTAGGCCCCCTTTGGATACTATGAAGTATTAGTGTCGTGTAGGCCACCCTCGCCGGCCTGCCCGCCACAGCAGTTCAAGTATTAGGCTCTTAACTTTCCTCAGGAAATATGATAAGGCATTTATAATGTGCCTATACACAAATGTTTCAAGGTGCAACATGGCATTGGAGGGGGAACAGAGGGAAGACAGACAGCGATCCTAGTAGGCCAGGTGTCATTCAGATCACACAAGTGCATGGGAAGGGGGAGTGGGAAAGTGCAGGAGAGAGGGAGGGAACAGTGCAGTACAAGGGATAGTAGAATAAATAAGCAATAAATAAAAGTCAGCCAGCAGGTGGCAAGTGCAAGGGTAAATGAAAACATTGGGTGTGAGACTGTAAGGATACAGAAACAGACCCCAAGTGCTGGGGTTGCCAGGAAGGCAGTGCAGGTGTGTGACTGGCGAGGGAGGGGACCGGAGACCAGAAGCTGGCCAGGTAACCAGTGCAGTTTCAGCTTCAACCAGGAGGTCAGCAGGGGAGAGGAGGAGAAAAAGCAGAAGCAAAGAGAATGGTTTTGAGGTGCTTCCGGAACCAGAGATGATTCTCTTCAAGTTTCAGGTAGGCAGGGAGGCTGTTCCAAAGGGAGCCCCATGCTGAGGAAAGAGATCTACCACCAACTCGTTGCTTGGAGAAGCGACTGACTCTGAGGGAGTTGGAGTTGAAGGTATTGAGGACCCAGGCCTCAGAAGTCCTTGTGGACAATGCACAGGGTTTTGAACTTAATCCTCACAGCCACTGGGAGCCAATGGAGAGATTTCAGAACTGAAGAGATATGATCCCTGGGCTTGAGGCCAAGGACAAGTCTCGCAGTCCATTTCTGGATGAGTTGAAGAGGGCGGAGAATAGAAGCAGGCAGAATTAGAAAGAAGCTGTTGCAGTAGTCCAGCCTAGAGAGAACCAGAGCTCTGGAGACAGCGAGCTTCTTGGGGAAGGAGAGGAAAGGACAAATACCTCTACGGAGGTTCAGCCGGAAGTGTGACTTCTTAGAAACCTCAGAGATGTGAGCAGAGAAGGAGAGTGTGGAGTCAAAGATGACCCCGAGGTTTTTAGCCTCAAAGATGGGAGCAGGAAGAGGGCCAAGAGATGGCGGCCAGAGAAGACAGGAAAGGAGGGAGTGGGGGTGGCGATGAGGAGAATATCAGTCTTATTGGCATTAAGGCAGAGATTATTGGCGGCACATCATTCCTGGATGGCGGACAGACAGTCAGAGATGAGAGAGGGAGAAGAGGTGGCTGAGTGTAACCTGAAAATGAGCTGAGTGTCATCCGCATAGCACTAGAAGTTGAGGCAGAGCACAGCAATGCAGTGGGAAAGAAGTGCCAGGTATTGGTTGAACAGCCAGGGAGAGAGGTTAGACCCCTGGGGAACACCACAGGTAGAGATAGAGATAGAGGAGAGGAAGGACCCAAGTTGAACCTGGGATGTAATGTAATGGATATAGGTTTCTGATAGTGGTGGTGTGTCCCTTTTCTAGGTGTATCGAGGCAGGTCTGTGTACACACCCTGACCCTACTTGCGCAACACATTTTTTTGTACGTGAAATCTTTCATGTTAGTGTTTAAACAGATAGGACTATTATTGAGTATTAAGCACACATTTTCTTCTGCTTATCACCCACAAGCAAATGGAACATGTGAGAGACTCAAAGCCCTCCTTAAAGGAAGGTTGCCAATATCAAGCTGGCTTTGAAAAAGGGATTGCTGTATTGCCTGCCCTTAGCTTTATATGCCCTATGGAATCAGCCTGGTTCGGACCTCTACATCACCCCACATGAAATAGTGACAGGTAGGGGAATGAGAACGCCTTTTATACCTCCATTGAGGAGTAGAAGTGATGCCCAGACAACAGCAAAACTGTTAGGTGATGAACTAAACAATTATTTGATATGTATGACCACTGGCATCTCTCTCATTTTAGACCGACTCATACGTCAGAGGGGTCAGTCTTTGAACACAGATGAAGACAATCCAGCAACCGAATCTCCTGAACTTTTATCGGCACCTAAATTGTTGTTGGTGACACCGTTCTAATAAAAAACTGTCACCCGAAAGAGGCAAGAGCCATGTTTTAAGGGCCCCATTTGCATTGAAAATAGAACCCCCTCAGCAGTAAAAGTCCAAGGCAGGCAAGCTTTGCTTCACTTGAACACATGAAATTATACAGCAGCGAGATTGCCCCTCCCACTGTTGCTGATCCAGAACAAGACAAGAAGAAGAATTTCTGCGTGTGCACGTTTGATCGATGACGAAGAAGAAGGACGACAAATCAACCAGCTGTTAATGCAGAGTTTGCATTTGGGCTGTGACTCATTTGGACACTTCTTATAGATATTATAGCAGGATTGCAAACCTTTGCTGAGAGTCACAGGAATCTCTGAAAATGAACTTTAGAAAAATATTGATGTATCACAAATATTCCTGAATTTGATTTTGAGGTCAAAGATTATCACAAATATACCTGAATGTGATTTTGAGGTCAACGATTGGAAACAAGAGCAATATCAGATTCCTTTCTCACTGAGTATCTATTTGGTTAGCCCCATGGTCCTAACTGACAGGGATGTGAATAGGATCGTATTTGCTGTTTTTGTATTTGTCCTTCAAGCTTATCCTACTCTTGTCAGAAGAAACGTTAACATTCACACTTTTTTACAGGATCCCAAAAATGGCCCTGTCATTAGGAGGCTGTTAATTGCAATCATTGAGCATATATTGCAACTCCAGGAGTAAAGACATTTTCTTATGAGAATATTAGGAATGAGGAATGATGAGGCAAACACGATTTTAGGGAATGAACAAGCATGGACAGTACCAGGATGGCAGGAGAGGTGGATGTCAATGGTCTTGTGCATTTTGTATGCATGCACAACTTCTCTTTTTCTCTTTTTGTTTCTCCTGTTCCACACTCTTTATCACATTAGTCCTAATAAATCAGATGTTCCTTTATTAGTCCTAATAAAGCAGATGTCCCTTTGGTTGTCCCCACTATGAAAACTGCTTTTGATTCACCTTGTGGTCAGTACACAAAACTTACATATGGGAGAGTTAGGAGAAATGCAGAGGAAAATAATGAAGGGATAAACACTTTTCTAGATAATATAGCACACTTGGGTAATTAACATGTGGTATCAGCACATGAGAAAGGTGGGAGTGAGAACATCTAAGGAAAGTTGCTATGTCTGCGCTCTCATACTCTATGCCATGAATGCAGCACAAACTTTTATTTCTAGAGAGGTTTCAGAACACGATGCCAGGTGTCTCATTCACCTTGCAGCATGCATGATAAGAGTACAGTTTCAAGGAAGTTGGGCAACCTTGCGATGGCAATCTAAATGGTTATTTCCATTCCAGGATGAATATATCAAGACTACACAGATGGAAAAGGAACCTGATGGAAAAGTAAGATGCTTAAGTATCCGGCATCAGAACAGGAAGAGGTAGTAGTTACAAAGATGAAGAGACTGAACTGTCCTGACAAAGTAGAAGTAGCTGGATCGCCTGGATGCTGGGAACAAACAGAAGTCTTCTTCTATAGATAAGTGAAATCCAAGAACGGATAAGAAGAAGGACTTATGTCCTGTGCAGCTCACCTAATGAAGCCAGAAGTACAGAGAGTGAACAATGGGTGTTGGAAATCGTGGGCCAAGTATGCCAAGCTGTTGACATGGGTAGAAGATGAATCAGGTCCTGTGTTTGTGATCCCATTGGCAAAAGCGACATTGTGCTTCCAAAGGCATGGAAAGAAACATGTGGGAGATAATATAGGCTGCAAAACTAAAGTTGACGTTACTAGAATGAGAGCAACGACAGTCATCCTGATGGAATAATATTGGGCTTTGGGGCCAGGGCCTACATGAAGCTACCCAAGGACTGGGGAGGGACGTGTTCCTTGGTACTCACCCATGTTCCAGCGTTAGTGATTCCTCCGAGTGACCTGAACATTGGAGAATTTCTGAAAGCAGATGTCCATTTAAGAAGGAGAAGATTGCTCAAATTTCTCAATCAAACAAAGAGAGAATTATTTCTTGGCAAAATCAATAGAAGCCTTTGATTCCATTCCTTATGAACATAGGCTGTTCGGAAAAACTGCCTCAATATTTATTACTATATATTGATGGTGATGTTTGGATTATGTGTGATCAGGATAATAATTACACAGTGCAAGAAGACAGCAAATAAAGCTGTAGGAATGAAGATCGTGATCAATGTCGAATCAGGGTTTGGACCCAAGCAGTTGACAGATGAAGATATCAGAAAATATATAGAGGCCAGTATCATGGCACCTGAGGAAACAAAGTTCCTGTATCAAAGAAATCACAAGAAATACGTAGGATGATGGGTCTATTGTGATCCAAATGGACAGTGCAGCTACAGGACCTGGAGTGTGGATGAACATGTAAAATCAGCACAATCCCTGAAAGGAGTAATGAAGTTCTGGACCCCAATGAAGCACGTCTTCAAAAGAATATACGAAAATTTGGAGATTAGTGAAGGTGTGGTCGTTGAATCAACCAGAACGGGGAGTGTAGAGGAGTAGCCAAGTACCCCTGCAGGAAGTACCGCCCCTCTCCTACCTATATGCTGGTAACAGGTGATGCTGCTTGGGACTGCTCCTGCGTGGAGAATAGGGGGCGTGAGTATGCCAGCTTGTGTGCCTGATCCCCATCCAGACCCCTTCTCTCTAACCATGGTACCAGTGGAATGCGCTGTCCCTGGAAAGCTCACCTGTTGATTAGTTTTGGCGAGCACTCTGTCCTGCTGCTTCTGGCAGGGGCGCTTGTATGATCTGGACCGAGTTCCTTCACTGGTCCCTTGCATGTGGTAGTCCAGTCCTGCTGCGACTAAGCCACTATACTTCAGGTATTACTGTTTGCCTTTGGCTTTCCTCATCTGTTTTTGTTGTATTGTAAAGTTTGTTGTCTTGTATTGCTGTCCGTTCCACTTTTGATGTTTGCTCTTTTGCTTTCTTCCCTTGCAGGTGATGTTGCCAGCCCGGCAGAAGGTGCAGAGCTCGAGGCGACAGCCGGAGGGAAAAAGGAAGGAAGCCGCAGCAGTACAGTAACTCGTAACTTGTTAACTAAGGGGTGCACAGTGTTCAACTATGGCACGGCCCTAGGATGGATGTTCTACCTTGTCTTTCTTCTTCTTCACAGGGTCTGAGTTTGTGGATGCTCAGTGTGGTGCTGCGGAGTCTTGATCAAGATCACTGGATGTCTGCAGATGAAGCAATGAAGCACTGGTTTCCTGGAGGTGAGTATGCTGGAGAACGCCTGGTTTCAAAGGTAAGTAAATTGGTCCAATCGGTGGTAAGCGTCACGTTGCACGCAAGTGCACAGTAACGCGAAGCACCGGCCTTAAAGAAGGAACAGCTTATATAGCTGAGCTTCTGAAGCCACCCCCACCAGGTACAGCCTGCCTGACACACCCTGCCACACCTGATGAGTCAGCACATGAAGACCAGGCCTAGGGAGCCACACCCGATGAGTCAGCACATGAGGATGTTCTCTGGAATAAAGGCTTTCAGCTCCCGGGAAGTTCTTGTTAAATAAAAGCACTCCTGCACTGAAATAAAGTGTTCCTACTAACATCTCTATATGAGCCTGGCACCAAAGGCACCAGAACTGATTCCAGCCAGGGCCCTTGAGTTTATAGGTCCCAAAGGGACATAAATCAGTCAAGTGACCCATTGCCTCCAACACTAGATGGTGTGGTTTTTGTGTTCTGGGGCCTGTGGCCATGACAGCTCCCAAAGAGATTACAATCCCTTGTCGGAGATCCCAGAGTGAATATGAAAAAGAGAGAGAGAGAAGTTGGTGACGTCACAAGAAACAAACGTGATGCATGAAGAAGACTGGCTGAAGAAGAGAATGTATAGACCTTATAGAAACTGATGACGCTGTAAAGGATCGAGTAAACTTTCATGTGCGAGACAAAGATTGCACGTGTGAAGAGCACTGCAGAAAATGCAAATCGTTCATAACTGCACAGATGCAGCAACGCAAGTAGACTAAGTAATCATAGAAGCTATTGAACAGAATGCAGGCGGAGCCGCCATTATATTAAGGCTGGACACAGGAGTCATAACTTTTGTAAGTTCAAACCCAATAGTTACACATATTTAGCTGGATGCACAGTCCGGTAAAGCCTCAGCTCATGGTGCAGGGGCTATACATCGGGTGTACAAAAAGGCATAGTAAGAAGAAAACAATATTGTAGATGCACAATGCACAATCTGGCAATAAATTATATTGTGGTGCAAGGGCTGCTGCAGGAATCCAGGACAGGCATATCAACAGGCATATCAACAAAGAGGAACATAAGAGTAGTCATGTATGCGTATTTGATAATGCTTTATACAATAGTTCTTGGACAACGGTAGTATGACATTAGGGTAAGTGGAACAGACATGGGCGTGGGTTAACTGTGCTAGTGAGGTGATCAATAGCTAGGAGTCAAGCCGGCATGAATAGTCAGAAGGGCGCAGAATAGCAAGTTAAAGTGCAGTCACAAGCAGACGTCAGTGACTTTATTAGAAGCTCATAGAGATGATGCCCATCCACCCCAGGCAAGCTTGGAGAGTGGTAGAGGGCCATGGAGAAAGGCCTTTGGTAACAGTCAATATGTGCACAACTTTCTGTAATAAAGTTTCAGGTTCAACGAAGAGTGCTAGCTGTGCACGATAACAGGCAACTGCAAAACCAAGGTAGTAGCGAGAGAACAGGCTTTCAAGGCCTTACCTTGCAGAAGGGGGTATTTGGTACTGCTGGTTCTGTTCTGCAGGGTGAACATTGAGGGTATGATGACTTGATCAGATCGAATACGTTAATAGTGTTACAAGGGATAGCGGGCACGGGCGCCCTTCACGCCCGGGCAGGACAAGACAGGGGAGGCCTTGAGGACCAGGCTGAGTAAATCCTACCGACAGCCAATGTGCCACAGCAGAGGCAGAAAATGGGCTGAGGAAAGCCCTTTCATATGAAGCAAAGTCGCAGCCGCCATTTTTATATGGAGGCATTGCGCCAAGTTGAATACATGGCTCGATGCAAGGTCCTCCTTGCAGCTGTCCCCTGTCAAGAGCATTCTGTAGGTGATTTTCCAGCATGGACGATGGGGTGGGATGTACATTCAGTGCAAGCTTGCTTCTTGCAGGATGCGAAGTGGGGGTGCCCAGACAGGGAAGGACATCCTTTGTCGGAATCCTTCGTCGGGGCCCGACATTGCCCGCCAGCTCCTCTCCAGAGGCTGGGTAAATCCTGCTGACAGCCAATGTGCCACCAGCAGAGGCAGAAATCGGGCTGAGCCCATTCATACAAAGCATAGTCACGGCTGCCATTTTTAAATGGAGCCAGCACGCTGAGTTAAAAACAAGCCTTGATGCAAGGTCCTCCTTGCAGCTGTCCCCTACCATGTGCATTCTGCAGGTGATTTTCAAGCAAGGAGAATGGGGAGGAATTCGCATTAGGTGCGTAGCTTCTTATTGCAGGATTGCAAGTGTTTCGGAATGTGAAGCCTGTTTCTCGAGATTAGATTTCCCCATAAGGAGTTAAAGATCTGTTTAAACTTACTGCATGTGTAGCCTGCTCTTGAGTAAATCATTTGTATAATTCAATGAGTTCAGTGGGAAAGCTTCCATGTTATTCACATTAAATTGTTGCGCTCTGAGTGACACCTAACCTCTAGCCTCTATAGTTATTTTTTCAAGACCTGGGAATGCACATAGATCAAAGTATCATCCCCTAGGCTAGCAGTTCTACCTTCTGCACCTGCACCCCAAAATCCACAATCACAGGATTAGACCGAATATGCTCTAACAAGGACTCCAGAATGAGAACAGAGAAAAGGAGCAAAAGTGTACACCGTTAGTAAAGCAGAGAATTCCCACCACTCAAAAAGACTGAGACACGGAGTGTGGGAGGAGAATGTCTACATACATATTGTTGTGAGAGCATGGAGGAGCGGTCATGCTGGGGTTAGTTCGAAGCACACCCGAGAACAACAGGACTAGAGTGGCAGGCCGGTGTGCCCTATATGATAAATGGAACCAAGTGGAGGAAAAGGTCAGCAACTTGAGACCCAATAAAGGAGCATGAGCTATCTGAGATGGAGCCTAAGACCACCTGGTGAGAAGGTCATGGAAGTCCTTAATCATCTGGGGAGGCAGACACCACAGCTGTGGTGAGATCTGAAGCAGCGTCCAGGAACTCTATCCACTAGGTCACCTGAATGGTGGAGCACAACATGCCTCTGAAACGAGCACCATATCTTTTATTGTGAGTAATAAGGACACCAGCTCAATTACTGACAGTGAGAATGGAAACATATGCCTTACTGAGAGAGTGGGGAAGGCGCCCTACCTTACTAAGTGGATTAGGGAACCATAACCCAATTTATGAAGAAGTGAGCCAGGCACTACCTTTAAGATTAGATTGCAAATCTTGAACTAGGTGTGTTTTCGCTTTGAAGAGGAAACGTGGCAAAGTAGCAGCTGGATGCTACTACCCTGTGCTACATCCCTGTGTTTGTTACCAGAGTGCAGAAGCAGTTGGGTGCTATACTGCTGTGCATGTCAGTTCATCAAGAGAAGCGGCTAGGTACTATATATGTGAGACTGTCACATTTAGAAACTGATAATTATGTTCAGAGAATCTCAGGATCACCAGTATCCCAGCATGGATAACTCATTGACACGTTATAGTTTAAATGGATTAACAAACACAGACACATGTATACTTGGGACAATCCCACAGAAAAGCTCTTGGTTGAGTTGAAGAACAGCAAATGACCTCTTTCTTTTTCGCTATTGAGAGCAAGCTGAATATTAATGCTGAAGGTAACCCTAAAGAATAGAGAAGTGCTACTTCACTTTTAAAATGCCTTCCTACTCTTCCTAGTGTTTTATTTTATAGGTTTCCTGGAGAGGGGTTAACTGTTGTATTGTGGATGAACCTGTGCTGAGTTACCTTTTGTAAATGTGTCCCGCAAGGATCTTGTGTCACCCTACCCTTTACAACATTTACAACAAACCTCTCTTTGACCATTTTGACTCCATGGGAATCTCCTACACCAACTACGCCGATGACACCCAGATCTTTATCCCCCTCTCTGGTACCTATACAGACAATACCGCCAATCTCAACTCCATCTATGAGACCATTCATGCCTGGATGGCATCCCACAGTCTCTGCTTGAATGATGATAAAACAGAATTCCTGATCATTGCCACTCATGCCACACTCTCCAAACTCGACCCAGCCTACCACTCATTCCTGATTGACGGGAACGCTATCCCTGTATCCCCAGTCATTGAAACACAGTGTTTACCTCACTGCTACCCTCACTATGGCACAAAATGTACATGCTATAGCCTTTTCTGCCCACAGCTCAAAACACTTGAACGCCTGCAAACCCTTTCTCACATCTGACAACCACATTGCTATTGTACTGACCTTTGAGATTTCAATGATACCTGGTACCTTCATGCTGTTATAATGTACCTCATTTAACCAATGCCAGGTTGCCTGCCTATTTGCATGCACTTTACAAATGCAAAAATAAAATAAAAAAGTAAATTACATGCAAACACAAACAGGGTAATTCATAGAATCCAGCGCACAAGTAGCGCACGTGGCTGGCGCACAGCGTGCGCCTGCGATAGTCTGCGCCAGGCACGTGCGCTAAAACAGATTTCCGCGCACAGCGTATTCATGGATTTCAAGCTCCCAAAACAGCCGTGGCGCAGAGAATCGCAGCGAGCCTGCAGCAGCGCCAGTAACGCCCCCAAGAACGCCCTCGCGCACGGAAAAGCCATCAAAAGCGCTAAATCATCGCTAAGGGCTGCGCTAACCCCGGACCACTTCACAGGGCAGGCAAACAAGGAAAGCAAAGCGGGCAATCTCCAAATCAGGAGTACGCGGGAAGTACTACACGCGACTAGGCAGGGAACGTGAATCACAGGGGTACGCGGGAATCATCACACGCGAACAGCCAGGGTGCGTGTATTACAGGGGTAGCGGGAAGTTCAACACGCGATTGGCCAGGGAACGTGAATTACAGGGGGACGCGTGAAGTAGAACACGCGATAGGCCAGGGAACGTGTATTACAGGGGTACGCGGGAATCATCACACGCGAACAGCCAGGGTGCGTGTATTACAGGGGTAGCGGGAAGTTCAACACGCGATGGGCCAGGGAACGTGTATTACAGGGGGACGCGTGAAGTAGAACACGCGATAGGCCAGGGAACGTGCATCACAGGGGTACGCGGGAATTATCACACGCGAACAGCCAGGGTGCGTGTATTACAGGGGTAGCGGGAAGTTCAACATGCGATGGGCCAGGGAACGTGTATTACAGGGGGACGCGTGAAGTAGAACACGCGATAGGCCAGGGAACGTGTATTACAGGGGTACGCGGGAATCATCACACGCGAACAGGCAGGGTGCGTGTATTACAGGGGTAGCGGGAAGTTCAACACGCGATTGGCCAGGGTACGTGTATCACAGGGGTGCGTGGGAATTATCACATGCGAATAGGCTGGGTGGGCCCCCACAGGTGTACCCTGTACACCCTCCCCGGCCCCTGCAGGCAGCCCACAAAACAGTGGACTACCCTGCACACCTGATCATGTCCCCCTGCACCCCCATCCACCAGGGGCACCCTCCACCAGGCCCCCACCCATGTCTCCCACCACCCCCACCCCCCAGCAGTGCAGGGGCACCTGCCATCAGGCCCCCATCCATGTCTCCCACCACCCCCAACCCCCATCCACCAGGGGCACCCTCCACCAGGCCCCCACCCATGTCTCCCACCACCCCCACCCACCAGCACTGTGGGGCACGTGGCCAGCAGGCAGTCAGGCAGCAGCCGATGGCAGGTGGGAGCGTGCTCAGGCTTCTTGGGGACTTAAATTTGGCCTCCTGGCCAGGAGCGTGGTCTTTCGTGTTAGAACGCGTGGACAGCCTGATAGGGAGTGATTTTGCACCTGAAAACCCCACACTCATCGCGCGAAAACCCGTCACCAGCATATGTGCGTCAATAGTTACCTGCACGTGCAGTGTCAAAGCGTGTGATTGGTGAAAAGTGAGCGACACGCAGGAGTGTCGAAGCGCGTGATTGGCGAAAAAGGATCCACATGCAGGAGTGACAAAGCGTGTGATTGGTGAAAAGTGAGCGACACGCAGGAGTGTCGAAGCGCGTGATTGGTGAAAAAGGATCCACATGCAGGAGTGACAAAGCGTGTGATTGGTGAAAAGTGAGCTACACGCAGGAGTGTCGAAGCGCGTGATTGGTGAAAAAGGATCCACATGCAGGAGTGACAAAGCGTGTGATTGGTGAAAAGAGAGCTACACGCAGGAGTGCCAAAGCGTGTGATTGGTGAAAATGGGCCAAGCACGTACACGCCGTAAGTGACGATGTACGTGTGGGCCTGTATAAAAGGTAGTGTTGAACACAATTTCCTTGTACGTGCTTTTCGTGGAGAGCGAGTGGGTGAATTCGGTACTTCTTGTCGTTTCACACGCGATTTACTTCACGGCGTTTCCAGTTCGTACTCCCTGTTACCTCTGACAGCTCTTTTCTCTTTTTCCTCTTGTACTGGTTTTCCTGGGCCTGTTCCCTCAAACAGTGTCCCCTTCTACAGTTGTCCTGTCTCCTCAGACAGCGTACACCTCTTCTTTTGGCGGGGGTGTTGCCAACCAAAAGTGCTATTTTTTCACGCTCTTTTACCTGGCAGACGGTGAGTCACGCACGTATCTAACATCTGTGCTTGCCCCGTGTGTAGCCTACCCCTTCAGAGGTCAATCTAGGCCGCGTGTGACACGCATACGTTCATTGTGTTACTGGATGCCACAGCGTAGTGCAGGGTTTTCCATCAGCACACGTGGTCTAGGAGGGGTATTGTGCACGTTCCTTAACTTTTTTGGGGTGCCTGTGCGTTGCGTGACCCGTCATCTTTCCCCAGGGGTGTCATATAGCCTTGCCACTGCACTAGGGTACGAATACCATCTGGTACCCAACCCCTTTGACACCCAATTGCCCAGGACAATTGTGCACACCCACTCCCATACGCACAATACCATCAGTGCCATGGTTGGGAGGCGTGCAAGCCGTAAGGGTGGCAAAGGTGGCCGAGCCACACGTGGTGGCCGTGGAGGATCCAACAGGGGACGTGGTTGTGACTTGCAGGGCGCCCCTGTTCCCCCCAGTCTGGAGGAACAGTCAGGGACACCCATGCCCCCCCCCCCCCCCCCAGTTGAGAGTCATGTGGCTGATACCAACCCTGATCAGCCCATGTCGGACCAGGCCATTGTGGCACCAGACCTGTCCGAGGGTGATTCCATCGCTGACATCCAGGTCAGCAGGTCCACTGCACGTGCACCGGTGCACATTGGTGTCATCAGGGCACGCGCATCTATGCCAGATAGGTCATCTGCTGGCCCCCGTAGCCAGGGTGTGGCTCAATCCACCCCACCTCTCATACACCCTGCCAAGACTGTGTCGGTCCTAGTTCATGCACCTCAGATCAGGCCTGACCCCATCCCACTACCCCCAATGCCTGCACCTACTCCCATGCTGAGTGGGCAATCACACACACCCAGTACAGAGTCCACCACGGCTCCTGCCCCTAGTGTCCACAGCGGCGTAGGACACTCTGGATCCCCACCCCCTTCCAAGCGCAAGAGGAAGAGTGCACGTCCGGCACAGGCTGATGCCCCAGACACGGCTGCACAGTCCGGCCCATCAAGGAAGCCAAGCTTCACAGACGCCGAACTTAATGCACTTGTTCAGTATGTGTCAGATCATGATAGGGAAATGGTCATCGTTGCAGGGTCCAAGACCACACATGCCAGACGCCAGGCACACTGGCAGACCATTGCTGACAGAATAAGTGCCCTTGGAGTAGTGAGGCGCACAGCTAGTGATTGCCAGAAGCGCTGGAATGACCTTAAGCGCAGGGCAAAGGATAAGCTGGCCTCAAGTCATGCCGCAACCTTGGTGACTGGAGGTGGGTCCCCAGCACAGGAAATAGAACTCACACCACACGAGTCCGTAGCTGGATCCTACGTCACCGAGGGACAACTCCAAGGTGTGGGAGACCTCCCTGATTACGAGGCATCATCCGGTGAGTGCACATGCATGTGTGTATTATCCATGTGCATGGTGTGTGTGTGAAGCATTCATGTTGGGTGCCTGTCAAGGGGGTGTGTGGCAGAGTTGATAGTGGCACCCATGTGCCTCATCCAGTATGTTCAGTGCAACACCATCTGGCCACAGCACTATCCCTACTGGCAACAGTGCACATATGGGCCAACACCATGGAAGTTGCCCTTGATTAGTAATTTTGTCACTACATTGTTGCTCATACTCCCCTGTCTATTCATCTGATGTCTTACATACCATTCCTCTCCTTTCCCCCAGCCATTCAAGTTTCATCTTCACATGCCTGACATGCAATGATACCACATGCTAATGCGTCCTCTGTATATAAATGCCTACCAACATGCAGTCATACTGTGGATGTAGCCTTGACATCCACCTCCTTCCTGGGTCCTTTGGTACCGTCTGGTTTCGAGCCCCATTCCCTCACACTCCATGCTGCTCTTCATGGTCTATCTTCCATGACTTCTACAGTTCAGACCATCGTGCCCTACGCACGACACCTGCTTGCCAAAAGTCAAATGAGGGCAGCCTGCCCTCCAATGCGACCCACCCTATTGCTGACCAGTGCATCTGAGCCTACTCTAAGCTAACTCTCACTGACATCTGCTCATACATGCCTTTGCCTGTCCCATAGACCCTTCACATGGTCCCTGTCCTCTCTCCTTGCTCCTCTTCCACCATCATAGGTGGGACCCGTTGGGGTGTACTCCTGGCCTCCTTCCAATCCTCAGATACCACTATTGATGTGCATGGTAATGGGAGCGTCTCAGTCCAAGGCCCTTAGGCCAACCTCAATCTCCTTGAGAAATGCTACCCACATCTCATCAACTTCCTTACCTCTCCTGCTGTCCCCCCTCCTCTCTCCTCATCAATCCTGCACTGCCTCCCTGCACCCTCCCATGAACCTTCTCCGCCTCCCACTCCAACTCCTACACATGCGGCACCTCTGATCTCTAGCACTCCCCGTAAGTCCTACAAGGCTGTCAACCTCCTCCACAATTACACTCCTTTCACTGCGGCTGCATCAGGCATTCCTCCGATAACTGTCACTTACATGAGGTTATGCACCTTGACATCCTTGGTCTCATGGAAACATGTCTGACGGCCAGCTCTGTCTGCATCCTTGACCCTCTCCTTGGCCCGCCACTACTGTGCAGGGGGGGTGTGCCCTTGGCTTCCCTGAGGGTATTCCTGCCACTGTCACACCTACTTAGACCTACTCCACTCTGGAATGGCTTGTGTGAGGTTTCTGTCCACCACACCTTGACATTCTCAAACAGTGCGTACTGTGTCTGGGAAAACTGGTCAAATGTACTACTTCCTTTCTGAGTGTCCTCACCTCTCCTCCTCACTCATGTCCCCAGACACAGAATTCCTCATCCTTGGTGCGGGACGCATCCACCTGCATGCCTGTTGACGCCCCCACGTGACCTTTCTGTGACCTCAGCAACTCCCTCTCACCCTCTAGACTCCCGTCTGTCCCTACTCATTCTGCAGGGCACACTCTTGATGCTCTGATCTCATCTGACTTTCCCCTCTCCGTCCATCTCTGCACTCCTCTCTCCTGGAGTGATCACATTCTCCTCTCCTCCCAGCTCACCCTCAACACCCCACAGGCAAAGCCACCCTCACCACTGTCACACACCTTCTTGGTATTCCGACCCATGAAGTGTGTGTCAGTCGAGGCTCGTGCTGCCAAAATCTCCCCCCCATCCAGCTCCCCCTTAGGCTCACTCCCATCCTGACAGGGCCCACTCCATGCTCCACTCCATGTCAGGTACACTGGATGTCTTTGCCACGGTCATGACCACCTGTCTGAAGCCCCATGCCAATGCAGAGTCCTGGCATGACTCGGATCTTGGGAACCCAAACCACAGGTGCCGGGTGGCAGAGAGGGAATGTCCTGCATCATGGCCATCCTCTGGCAAACTGGCCTGCCACATGCTCCAAAGGCAATAGCGCCTCACCCTTCTCACCAAGATGAGATCCCCAATCCAAGGGCACATATCTGCGGCATGTGACAACTCTGCAGGACACATAGAAATCTGAAAGGACCTTGCCGAGCCAGAAGCAGTGTGTACCTCCCCTGTCCCCTCCGAGCCCACAGCACAGCATGATTGTCTCTGTACCCCTATAGGCCACCCCCCCAGCACTTGTCTGCGCCTAACACCATCTGCCCTTGACGTCAAGTCCTACTTACCTTGTACAGCACTTCCAGCCGCCACTCCCCCTTGCACTTCATTGTGCCACCCACCCCTGCACTTGCGTGACATGAATGACACCAGCACCAGTAGTATTGTTGACTGGCATCCCCTTCTGCCCCACCACCCCTCAGTGCTCCGCTGCACCTACAAACATTACTTGACCGGTGCTTCACGAATGCAAAATTATTCCGTTACAGGTGTTGGGGAGGTGGAATCACAATGTTTACTGCATTATGTTGATGTAGACAAGGCACTGTGCATCGTTGCCAATTTGGACTAGCAGATCCATGTACAACATGTATACTAATTGATGTGACGATGCAATGTCAGGACCAGAGTGGTTGAAATCCAAAAAAGTAGCCCTCCTCTCCCTCTTCACTTGGTGGCTATGTCACATGCCATGTGTGTGATGGCATGTGCCTTTGACATGGCAATCACCGCCCAATGTGTGATGGCAGTGCTAGGCATCAAGGTGAGCAGGCGTTGCTCTCCAATCAGTACATAGTACGCCCTGAGCCTCCCCTACAGACCCAGTGATGGTGAATGCATAGGAGGACTCCCAGTCATGTAGGACATGTGTCGTAGGACTACTGCCTATGTTGTTCATCAGCCCTTGTTGCATGCCATGGTGCTAATGCCTGTTTCCATTTTTCTCTTTCATGTCTTTGCAGGGGACGAAGCACTTGTTGATGCTGGGGATGTGGTGGTGGAGCCGTCCCAGGAGGGCAACCCGGGCCGACCTACCACAAGTGAGGGACGTGGTGTGTTTGCGGGTGAAAACCCACAAGTGCTGCAGGCCGTGCTGTCGAGGGGTGTCTCTGGGGGTTCCTCCCCCGAGCAGTATTCAGGTGTAGACTCGGAGGATGACACCTATGTGCAGTCGCAGGTGAGTGTTCTTGGGAGAGAATCTCCTCTGTCCGACCCACCTGCAGCCAGGCCATTGGCCTCAATGGGGATGTCAGTGTCGGCAGATCAGCCTCCGGTGGTTACGGATGCAGGGCTACACCACCCAATCTCTGATCCTGTTCCTGGGGCTGCAGATCAGAGAGGGAATGCAGTCCTGCAGCCTGAGGCCTTGCCGGCACAGCAAGGCGCAGTCCGCCTTGCCCCAGGCAGGTGTGGTGCCCGTCAACGTGGTGGCCGTATGCCACCTGGCAATACCGTATGGGAGCAATCCATCTACGGTATGGCCACCCAACAGGCAGCATCATCCGAGATGATTGCACAGGCCATGGATAGGGTGGCCACTTCCATTGTCCCCCCAGAAAGGCTGATGGAGCGACTGGAGCAGGCTACAGAGTCCATCTGCCAGGCACACAGGGAGGATATGTTGGCGTCCAACATGGACAGGCGGGCGGCACTGGCGACTCTGCGGGAATCACTTTCCATGGAGTCCCAGCGCCACAGGGAAGCCCTGAGGGAAGAACTCCGTCACCTCAGGTCGACCCTGTTAGAGCTTGAGGCTTCATCCCATAGAAGGACAGAGGAGCAGCTGGAGCGTCTGACACGGACGCTCTCGGCCGAGATGCAGGCAACTCGTGCGGAGGTCAGGTCATCCCGGGAGTTACTGCATGGGGACCTCCGCATGATTATAACCCAGAACCAGAACTACCAGACCCGCCTGCTTGCAGCCATGGAGGAGCAAACTCGTGCTTTGCGTGGGCTGCCTCCCATTGTCACACCATCTTCTGAGGCAGCTCCCCCACCTCCAGAGTCAGCTGCAGGGTCTGGGCAGAGCCATAGCGACTCATCTCCCACAACAGAGTAGCCGTGTGGGCCACGAGCCTATGGGGTGTTTTCCTTTCCCATGATCCACACAGGTGGATTGTGGCGTGCATCCTGTCCTCGGACCTCATAGGTGGCCCCCCCCCCCCCGCCGGCCCTTTCATGGCCATTTTTTCTCTTTTTCATTTTTATTTTGCAAGAGTGTTGCCTTGTGTGGGTACCTGGGCATACACTGTATTGTGGCTGGGCACATGCAGGCTTGTCCTGAGTTTGGTTTCGATGCTTGGGTAGCAGACATCCACACCCCTCCTGCTTCCGTTTCCATGGGCTTGCAAAGGGTGTGCCCAAGTGACAGCAAATTACACGGTGACATTGGACTCCCATGAGCTGTTGGCCAGTCCATAGTCAATACTGTGTAGACATTCATAGTGTTCATTGTTGTTGCACCTAACTATGCATGATGGTATGATATGTGCCTCTACTTACATATGTTGCTCATGTTTTGCAGGTATTTCACACAGATCTTCACAAGGGCATACTCTCTGGAGTCACACTACATGTCGGTAGATGTGCACTGACACTTTTGCATGGCGCCATCACTGTACATCTGGACGGTGAGGACATACCAGCTGAATCAGGTAATGAGACTACCATTGATTACATGCAATGTGTCTTGTTTGGGTGGGCTTCAGGGTGGGTTGGTGTGTAATTTGATAGAAATTACTCTTACACAGGTGTGTAGTAGTGGCTCCAGGGCGGTTAGCTGCTCAAGTGCGGCTATGTTCCATTTTGGGCACTGCTATTTGTGACACTGGTGTCATGTTGTGATGGCCAGTTTGTTTGCTGTCACATACCATGACATGGTGTCCTCAGTGGCGGGACTGTGAAGGGAGTGGGTGACATGGCAATGTTGTCATGTAGTGAATCGCCTGTGGCAATGCATTTTAGATTGATGGAGTTGTGTCTTTGCGTTGTGATGCATAGCTGGTGTATGTGTAGCTAGGGGTGCACACATATTGACACTTCCATGTTAACAATCTCAGGCTGATGTGTATCTGACAGTTCATTGTCAAGTAATTTTCAGACATTGTCAGGTAGAGTCATCATTGATTGTCAGATGGTATGTGCCAGAGCAGTGTGCACTAGCCAGCACTGTGATTCCTAGGTGAAGAAGTTGGCCACCAGTTGCGTACGGGCTGCCTCCCCCCGTGCCCTTTCCCCTCCCATGCGCAGCGGGCGTGCATGTGGTTGTGGATGTGGGGGCACCACCATGTCCACGGGCAGGCCCCGGCGTGTTGCAACGTTGTGCAGGACACATGCTGCCACTATGATCCTGCACACTATTCGGGGAGCATATAACAGCTGCCCGCCAGAACGGTCAAGGGAGCGAAAGCGTGACTTGAGCACTCCGAATGTGCGCTCCACTATGCCCCGTGTAGCAATGTGGGCTGTGTTGTACCTTACCTGGGGTGGCGTGGTGGGGTTCCGGATTGGGGTCATCATGTGGGGGCTGATAGGGTAGGCACTGTCCCCTGCGGAGGTGGTGATGGGTATCATTAGTGGTGTTGTGTCATGACCCAGTATCTGACATGCATGCATGTGGAGTGGCATTCATGCTCACCAAGCAGCCATGTATCTCCATGCTGGCCAGCCTCTAGGTCCCGGCATAGGGTAGACATTCTGTAGATGAAGCTGTCGTGGGTGGACCCTGGATAGTTGGCATATACTGATGTGATGATTCCCTTGGCATTGCATACAACTTGGACGTTGATGGAATGCCAGTGCTTGCGGTTTCTATAGATGTGCTCTGTTGCCCTGGGTGGACGTAGAGCCACATGTGTGCAGTCAATTGCACCAAGCACTTTGGGGAATTGAGCCACACCATAGAATTCCTGGATGCACGTCCGCCTTTCTGCATGAGTCCTGGGGAGATATATGTGCCTGCGGACTGATGGCCGTGCAGTGATGATGTTCAAGACCTGGTGTAGGCAGCGTGACTGCGTGGCCTGTGACACACCACCCACTATGGCACTTGTCCGCTGAAAGGATCCAGTGGCCAAGAAGTGCAGTACATTCAGGACCTTCTGCAGGGGGCTGAGTGCTTGGGAGCACAGGGTGGGTGATGTGAGGTCATCCTCCCACTCACTGACCAGGGCCAGTATGATGTGTGCTGGAAACCTGTACCTCCCATACACCTGGTCATCAGGCATCCCGAATAGGCTGGTTCTGGGTGTGAATATTCTGGCCCTGACTCTCCTCCTCATCCTCCTTTGGTAGCCCACTGCCACTGCTGCTAGGAACGGTATGTTCATCCTGGCATCTGGCTTGTTTATTGAAAAGTGCGCAAATTAATGCCTTGCGCGTGTAGTAGGCAGCGTGTGAGCCTCGCACCCCTGGAATCGAGTTCCCACTCCAATCGCGTGTGGAAATTCCCACGCTGCAGGCATACAGGTGCGCTGACGTACTTGCCTGTGTAAGTGGCCGCGCGCCCCTGAAATACACGTACATAGGCCAATGGCGTGTAAGCGCACTTTTGGGCAATTACACGCGATGAAATACACGTACATAGGCCAATGGCGTGTACGCGCACTTTTGGCCAATTACACGCGATGAAATACACGTACATAGGCCAATGGCGTGTACGCGCACTTTTGGCCAATTACAC
Source organism: Ambystoma mexicanum (assembly GCF_040938575.1). Lineage (NCBI taxonomy): Eukaryota > Metazoa > Chordata > Amphibia > Caudata > Ambystomatidae > Ambystoma > Ambystoma mexicanum. Next base: position 331,630,707 of record NC_090927.1, read on the forward strand.
GCGATGACACTCTGACGTGCAGGATTTCCACGTGTGCTCCGTCTTCACGTGCTGAGTGGGGAACGCCCGTGCGGATCACGTCAGACGCGCTTACGCGATGAGGGACTCTGGTCCAATAGAATCGCGTATGCGTGCTGACGCACTTACGCGCTAAGGGCCTTTCCTCGGATTTCACGCTGACGTGCAGGAATTTCACGTGCCAAATCACTCCGTATCAAGCTGGCCACCCGAAAACACACGGAACACCACGCTCCTGCCCCGAAGGCCGAGTTACTGCCCCCCAAGTGCCCTGAGCAGCCTCCCACGTGCTATCTGCTGCTGCCTGCCTGCCTGCCTGCCTGCTGCCACCGTGCCCTGCCATTTGGTGCCTGCACATCAGCCATCTGCAGGGGTCCAGTTGCTGTGTCCACCCCTGCTGGAACTGAAGACTCCCAACTGGGATTACATCGCTCCACAGCCCAGCCCCAGGACCCAGTTGCCCACCCACACCTGCCTCTGGGGTTGCCATGTCGGGCACTTCTACATCTGGCACCAGTGGCAACCCCAGGCCAGAGGGGCAGAGGGGCACCAGCTTCACTGCCACCGAAGTTGGTGTCCTGGTGGAGCATGTCCTGGGGCAGTATGATGCCCTCTTTGGATCGTCCCGCGCCAGCAAGGAAGGACGGGAGAGGATCTGGGCCGACTGTGTGGTTGCCATCAACGCGGAGGGGGTGGCAACCCGCAACGTCTTGAAGATCAAGAAGCGCTGGGAGGACTTGAGGTCCAGGACCCTTGTGAAGGCCCGGCGCCTCGTGGAGGGGGGCCGGGGCCACATGAGTTCCATCCAGAAGAGGGTCCTGGAACGCGTACGCCCAGCGCTCCACGCCCAGATCCTTGAGAGGGAGACCCGTCTGGAGTTGAGCGGTAAGTGTCCAAGCATCACTGTGTGAGACAGGGCATGTTGCGGTGTGCTGGTTCTATGATACTTGCCTGTATGTGTGCCATGTGCCATGTATGCATGTATGTGTGCTGGGACATCATGGTAATGCATGTGCGACCAGTGATGTGTGACCCACATGGTTGTTGCATGTGTAGAAATGCGGCATGGGGAGCACTATGCAGATTTGGGACATGAGAGCATGCCAGTCTCTGTACCTGGACATGGATGGGGGTGAGGATGGGTGCTGATGCCAGGTACATATATGGTAGCCATGTCTGTGTGCCTGACCTGCATGTCTGTGACTTGTGCATGCCATGGATGCATGACTCATGTGTGTGACAATGCACAGATTCAGTGACGCACCCACCTTACCCTTGTTTTGCCTGTGTTTGGTGTGATTGTGGCCAGATGGATGTGACTGAGGTGTAGTGTGTGCATGTGATATGCATGAGCCATGATGCATGTGAGTTACATTTCATTGAATGTTTCAAGAGTCAATTGGACATGCATGGAAATGTGCATGGCATGCACCATGCCTGTTACTGTGTGTGTTTTGCCTGGACTGACCCATGTGTTGTGGAGGGACATGATGGAAGTGTACTTTGACAGGGGTGCTCATCTGCTATTGCTTCCTGTCTAGGGGACCATTGTACAGTAGCCTGATGCTTGTGTTCTTTGTCTCCCTCTACGCAGCGGCTAGTGAAGAAGAGGGCGGAGACGGCGCTGTGGAGCAAGGCGGCGGGGATGCCCCCACGGCTGCAGTGGAAGGGGTGGGTGAGCCCCCACAGGGGCCTGCTACGGCGGGAGACGGTGAGGAGCCATCCAGGTTGGTGGTTTGCACAGAGGAGGAGGAGGCCGACACTGGTGCACACATGGGCCCTGGTGGGAGCATCCCTGCTGGTGCAAGTGGTGCAGTCCAGGGCCAGGGGCAGGAGGCAGCACAGGTCACCGTGGAGGGGCCTGTGCATGTCGCTGTCCCTGACCCTGTGAGTGCACCACCATGCACCAGCAGGGATGCCCCGTCCCAGGCCCGTCCGCAGGTAGAGGGGATGTCCATGTCAACTGACTCCCCTCCACCTGCGGCCGTGGGAACCCCTGGCCGCGTGGAGCAGGTCCTGATTGGGGTCGCGATGCGCACGGCTGTGATTCGTGATGCCGTGCGTGCTTCCCGGGAGGAGCACGCACGTCATCACGAAGTGCACCGTGCCGACGTGGCCCAATTGGGATCGGCCATGTTCGGGGGGTTCCTGCATGTGTTGGCCAATCTGACGGCCCTCTCCTCCTCTGTGCAGGCTATCCACCAGTCGTTCTCCTTGCCGTCTTCCGGCCCAGATGCCACCATGGCCCCCTGTGGACCTGCCCCGACCAATGCAGCCAGCTCGGTGGGGATCCCATCCCTGCCGCAGTTGGGAGTCGGAGGTCCAGCAGGGGTGGACGACACAGCAAGTGGACCCCAGCAGATGGAAGATGTGCCGGCATCATCGGGCAGGGCACGTGCACGACGGCGTCGGTGGTTACCATCAGCCTGGATGCCGTCGTGCTGGCAGAGGCAGTGGCGTCGCAGGCAGCAGCGGGCTCGACGTGGGAGGCATCATGGCTCAGGGCCATCAAGATCGGAGGGGCAGGCATCGGCCGGAGGGCAGGGCAACCCTGGCATGGCGGTGTGTTCCGTGTGGGAGGAGTTTGGCCAGCGGATAGGTGCGGAGCGGCAGCGGGCGGAAGAGGAGCGGCTCGCCATGGCCAGGGCGGAGATCTCCATGCATCAGGCATTGAGGCGGGCTGAGTGCCTCGAGGAGGCTCGCAGGGAATTTGGAGAGCACATGGGGTTGTCCCTGCGAGACCTCGGGGCCAGGACTGAGTCCCGCCTCCAGGACATTGACATGGAGTTCGAGGATGCCCTGGCCAGCATCACCAAGTGAGCCGCAGGACTAGCCCGCTGCCTTTGTATATAGTTTTTTAGTTAGTTAGTGCTAGGTTTCCTTTATTTAATTTTTTTTTTTTGGACCGCTTGGACAATGGCCACTTCTTTGTACATATTTTTTTAAATAGTTAGTATTAGGTTTAATTTGTGGTGTTGGGCTCATGGACCCTTGAACAATCCTGTAAATATAGTTATTTTTTGTGAGATAAATTTTTTTACTTTCATATTGGTCACACCATGTCGTAATGGTTTATCTTTCATTTCATTCTACATGTGTTTACTTTGGACAAAATCTATTCATTTTTCTATCCTTTGTTTTTTGGTTTCTCATTTTTGTTCCCGGACATGGACCTTTTATTTGCTTTACCAGATAGTTGTCAGAGTTTACTTTATTTTTATTTTTTAATACATTTTAATATTATCTTACACTTGTGTCATTTTTTCTTTGGTTTCTTACATGCCATGATATGGGTTTTGACATTGACTTGCACCCATTGTGTATGTGTGTGTGGCGGACATGTGTTCTTTTGCTTACTTGCCTTTGGGGTTGTGTCATGTGATTGCATTCACTATGTGGGTGCATGCAATCCTTGCCTGGGTGTTTGTGCTGGGTATGCTGGTCATTACTGCCATTATTGTGTATCGTCAGGACCAGGGGCCAGGGGGACATGGGTGGGGGCCTGGTGGAGGGTGCCCCAGGTGGATGGGGGGTTGGGGGTGGTGGGAGACATGGGTTGGCCATGGGTGGGGGCCTGCTGGCAGGTTGCCCACAGTGCTGGGGGTGGGGGTGGTGGGAGACATGGGTTGGCCATGGGTGGGGGCCTGCTGGCAGGTTGCCCACAGTGCTGGGGGTGGGGGTGGTGGGAGACATGAGCAGGTGTGCAGGGTAGTTCCCTGTGGTGTGTGCTGCCTGCAGGGGCCGTGGAGGGTGTACAGGTAATGCCTGGGAGCACACAGCCAAATCGCGTGTGCAACTTCCCGCTCACCCCTCAAATCCACGTTCCCTGCCATATCGCGTGTGGAACTTCCCGCGCGCCCCAGAAATCCACGTACCCGGCCATATCGCGTGTGCAACTTCCCGCGCACTCCTGCAATCCACGTACCCGGCCATTTCGCGTGTGCAACTTGCCGCGCACCCCTCGAATCCACATTCTCTGCCATATCGCGTGTGGAACTTCCTGCGCGCCCCAGAAATCCACGTACCCGGCCATATCGCGTGTGCAACTTCCCGCGCACTCCTGCAATCCACGTACACGGCCATTTCGCGTGTGCAACTTCCCGCGCACCCCTCGAATCCACGTTCCCTGCCATATCGCGTGTGCAACTTCCCGCGCGCCCCAGAAATCCACGTACCCGGCCATATCGCGTGTGCAACTTCCCGCGCACTCCTGCAATCCACGTACCCGGCCATTTCGCGTGTGCAACTTCCCGCGCACCCCTCGAATCCACGTTCCCTGCCATATCGCGTGTGGGACTTCCCGCGCGCCCCAGAAATCCACGTACCCGGCCATTTCGCGTGTGCAACTTCCCGCGCACCCCTCGAATCCACGTTCCCTGCCATATCGCGTGTGGAACTTCCCGCGCGCCCCAGAAATCCACGTACCCGGCCATATCGCGTGTGCAACTTCCCGCGCACTCCTGCAATCCACGTACCCGGCCATTTCGCGTGTGCAACTTCCCGCGCACTCCTGCAATCCACGTACCCGGCCATTTCGCGTGTGCAACTTCCAGCGCACTCCTGCAATCCACGTACCCGGCCATTTCGCGTGTGCAACTTCCAGCGCACTCCTGCAATCCACGTACCCGGCCATTTCGCGTGTGCAACTTCCAGCGCACTCCTGCAATCCACGTACCCGGCCATTTCGCGTGTGCAACTTCCCGCGCACTCCTGCAATCCACGTACCCGGCCATTTCGCGTGTGCAACTTCCCGCGCACCCCTCGAATCCACGTTCCCTGCCATTTCGCGTGTGCAACTTCCCGCGCACTCCTGCAATCCACGTACCCTGCCATATCGCGTGTGGGACTTCCCGCGCGCCCCTGAAATCCACGTACCCGGCGATTTCGCGTGTGCAACTTCCCGCGCACCCCTCGAATCCACGTTCCCTGCCATTTCGCGTGTGCAACTTCCCGCGCACTCCTGCAATCCACGTACCCGGCCATTTCGCGTGTGCAACTTCCCGCGCACTCCTGCAATCCACGTACCCGGCCATTTCGCGTGTGCAACTTCCCGCGCACCCCTCGAATCCACGTTCCCTGCCATATCGCGTGTGGGACTTCCCGCGCGCCCCTGAAATCCACGTACCCGGCCATTTTGCGTGTGCAACTTCCCGCGCACCCCTCGAATCCACGTTCCCTGCCATATCGCGTGTGGGACTTCCCGCGCGCCCCTGAAATCCACGTACCCGGCGATTTCGCGTGTGCAACTTCCCGCGCACCCCTCGAATCCACGTTCCCTGCCATAACGCGTGTGGGACTTCCCGCGCGCCCCTGAAATCCACGTACCCGGCCATTTCGCGTGTGCAACTTCCCGCGCACCCCTCGAATCCACGTTCCCTGCCATATCGCGTGTGGAACTTCCCGCGCACCCCTGCAATCCACGTACCCGCCCATATCGCGTGTGGAACTTACCGCGCACCCCGGTATGCACGCACACGTTTATTTTTTCTCTCTGCGCGTGTCTGTGTTTGTGGGTACCCCTTTGTACGTCATTTGTCCAGGAGGGCAACAGTATTGTACATTGGTCATGTCTGTATATAGGTGCTATTTGTTGGCGCGCCTTTTAGCGCACATTTCTTGCAGGCGCAGACACGCTACCGCCTGCTTTCTTGTGGCGGTCGTGTTTGTGCCTGTTTGTGCCTGTGCGCTGCTTTGAGCGTGCGCTTTTTTGCCCTATTCTATTCCATGAATACGTGTTGTATGCGAGCGTGTGGGCGTTCCGCGCACTTGCCTCCTGAACTTTCCCCGTGCCGCCCACATTCTTCCCCATTCCGAGTGTTGTGCCCCATTTTATTCCCCATTCCGAGTGTCCCGCCCTGTGTTCCGCCTACTTTAGAGCTGTGCGCTGCGCTCGGAGTGATGGCGCAGTGGCCGTGGCGCACGACGTTGGTTGACCTGTGCGCCGGCCTGCGCCGCGCGTTTTTTCCGCGCACGTCCTCTGCTTTTCTTGCGCAGGGACTTCCATGAATCGACGTGCGCTGGTTTCCCTGCGCTTTGCGCTGATTTTCGGCGCAGCGCACGCATTGGCCCCTCTGCGCCGGGATTTTCGGCGCACATTTATTCCATGAATCGGCTTTAAAATTTGGTTAAAAAAATGAAAATAAACCCCTTAACCCTTTAGGCATGTATTGAAACCAACCCTTCTGTGTGAATAACAACTATTTATTGTGTCTAATGGTATGTTGGGCTGCCACTGAAAGTGGAACAATAAACCTGTTGAAAGTATTTAGGTGTTGTGATGTGAGGCCTTAGGGAACATGTGTGGAGAAATGGGGTGTTATGGAGGGACATGGAGAGAGTCTGTTCACACCCATAAACATGACTCATACATATTTGACGGTCGATGTTCCATTAGTTGGGGGACTCGTCAATGTTCACAGGTCGAGTTTGTGGGTATTCGACTGACCTTAGTACTGGTCTGTCATGCTCTATGTGGCGCTCTATGTAACGCTGCGACCGTGTCAAAGTGCAATGCTTGTCTACAGTCGCTTCTTACCAAAGTGGCTGCGCATCACGATAGAATAGTGCACTGGCATCCTGGTTAAAAGTGCATGGTTGTTCAAAGGATTGAATTTTATTCTGAAAGAAAATATTGAATTTAAATGCAGCTAGGTTTCTTTTTCACAACGAACAAAACAGGTCTAAATTGCCGACATCTGGTTTGGAGCACTCAGCAGAGTGTTCATTTCATTTCGGTTTTGTACATGAAACTTTATTGTGCCGGGCATATTATATTCCTACTAAATGAACGCCATTTCCGTTATCTCTAACATGCAGTTAAAAATACAATCTGCAATTTTCCTAGAAAACACTCTTGTTTTAATGCTTATAACACCATCTGTTGAGAACAGATATCTTCCCTTATTTATGTTTGGAGAAAACTTCCCGCCTTTAGAAAGTGTGCCTTAACATTCCACGGCCTATGAAACACTATTTTCTCTTAACACATTCATTTTGTTGGTCTATTTACGCTGCAGTGAGTATGAGAGAAATTGTCCCAATTTACTCATCCCGCTGTGAAGTTTGACAATGTTAGGATTTCATTTCTGTTTGTCAACTCGTTTTATGACCTAGAATTGGAAGAACATGCCATCGCTTGCCTAAACTGCTTTTGTAAAATCTCCCTTTCGAGCATAATGCCAGAGCTTAAAACCCAGTGCTGTGTGGAGAATAATATCCATCTACAGCTCCCACATCATAAAATACCAGTCAACAGACTGGACTTGACAGGAAAATGCTTATCATTCATGCATTCAAGCGCACTAAAACACTGGTTTAGACACTATGAAAAGAACATGTTTCTTTTATTACACAAAGTCATGCTGTGATAGCTGAAATATAAAATGCTTTCAGCCTTTCAATGCATGAGGAATTGCAAAAATGTCCATACAATAGAGGAAGGGGACTTAATTTAAGTTTGGTAACAGCAAATAAAAAAAGGCTTCTCAAATTGCTGATGTTAGTGTTTTAACTGGATGTGGGTTGACTTAGGAAAATAACGTTTTTGGGATATGAAAGGATGGAGTTTAAATGTATGTACCAAATCCCTCTTTGACCACCTTGACTCCATGGGCATCTCCTACACCAACTACGCCGTTGACACCCAGATCTTTATCACCCTCTTTGGTACCTATACATAAGATACCACCATTCTCAACTCCATCCACGAGGGCATACAGGCCTGGATGGCATCCCAGAGGCTCTGCTCGAATGACAACAAAACAGAAATCCTGATTGTTGGCACTCATGCCACTCTCTGCAAACTTGATCCAGCCTACCACTCATTCCTGATTGACAGTCGGTGTCTACCTCGACGCTTACCTCAGCATGACACAACATGTAAATACTAAAGCCTCTCCTGCTGCCCAAAGCTCAAAACCCTTGAATGCCCCACCTCTGACAACCATTTTGCTATTGTAAGAGCCATCATCATTGTGAAACTGGATTACTGCAACGTTCTTGTCTCCGGCACCACTGCACGAAAGCTGACCAAATCACAAGTTATCCAGAACAATGCCCTACTCAACCTCTGAAAATTCAATAACATCACCACCCACAGAAAAAACGTCCACTGGCTTCCAATTCAAGACCGTATTAAATGTAAAACCCTGGCAATCACCCATCAATGCCTCTCCAAAGCTGCACCATCTTACCTCTTACAAAGTCTGTCCCTGACTAAACATGGCAGACCCACTAGCTCCTCCATCAATGACGAGCTAGTCGTTCCTAGATTCATTAGAGCAAGATCTGGAGGATCAAACTTCCCTGTCACTGCCTCTCTCCTCTGGAACTCCTTACAACTTGCCCTAAGAACAGAACAGTATTACAAATCCTTCAGGAAACAATTAAGACATGGCTCTTCAACTGACTATTCCTCCAACTGCCATGACACTTTGCTGACTCCTTTTATGCCACCAGAGTGCCCTGACTTTTTGACAAAAGTTATTGATACCTGGTACCTTCCGGTTCTTCTATGTACCTCATGTAACCAGCACCCAGTAGCCTGCATGTTCGCTTGGGTATCCATTATTTTGCGGCACCCGCGAATGGGCAATTATCGTGTCATGCTGAATTTGGCGGACCCGGTAATTGCCCATTTGCGGGTGCCGGTAATGAGGGACTCCCCATCCCCATTCGGCCCCATAGGGCTGAATGGGAATGGGACGTCGGATGCACCGGCACCATTCAGAGTGGTGCTGGTGCATCTGACGTGCTGTGCTCGCAGGTGCCGCTCTGCAGACCTGGCGGGCTGACAGGCACCCGTGAGCACAGCTCGTAGTATGGCGGCCCAGGAACTACGGTACCGGCATGCTTACCGGTACCGTAGTTCCCGTACCGCCATGCTTGTAATGAGGCCCAAAATAAATTACATGCAAAAACGAAAATTGATTAAATAATAAAAAATAAACCTCTTAACTCTTTAGGCATTTATTGAAACCAACCCTTCTGTGTGGATAAAAACTATTTATTGTGTCAAATGATGCGTTGAGCTGCCACATCTTGCACTGAAAGTGCAACAATAAACATGTTGAACGCATTTAGGTGTTGTGATGGGAGGCCATAGAATGGCAGGCCAAATCAATACATAAATAGGGAACATGTGTGGAGAAATGGGGTGTTATGGGGGGACCTGTGGAGTTGCAGTTCACATTGATAAACGTGACTACATACATATTTGAGGGTCGATGTTACTTTAGTTGGGGGACTCGTCAATATTCTCAGGTCGATTTTGGTGGTTTTCGACTGACCTTAGTACTGGTCCGTCATTCTCTTTGTAGCGCTCTATGTAGCGCTCTATGTAACGCTGTGACTATGTCAAAGAACAATGCTTGGCTTCAGTCGCTTCTTACCAAAGTGACTGGGCTTCACGGTCGAATACTGCACTGGCATCCTGGTTAAAAGTGCATGGTTGTTCAAAGGATTTAATTATATTCTGAAAGACAACATTGGCCCTCATTACGACCCTGGCGGAAAGTGACTGACCGGACCGCCACAGCGTAAATAGCGTTTCCGCCATTGCACGATGGAGCAAAGTGCGGCCCATTCCGACCCATCGGGCACGAGCACCACGCCATGGCGGAAGTGCAAAGTCCGCGATGGCGGAAATGACCCCAAAACGGCCCACACCGCCGCCGTACGGCGCCCTAGGTGCAATACCGCCACCCATCATAGCGGACACCGCAGTGAGCGCCAACCGTAAAGTACGGCGACCGTAAATATACGGAAACGGAAGTAAAAACATGGGCCCGGAACGGGAAACAACACCCCGTACACCTATAAAACCACAAAATACACACAACCACTAAAAACACCACCCTGAGACACATCCCAACCCGTCATCCACCCTAGTGAAACCAAGAAAAATGGGAAAAGTAGCGAAGAAAGCGTGCGACCGCAAGCGGCAGGTCCACTTCTCCCGTGAGGAACTCACCGTGCTAACAGAGACCCTCCAGGAGAATGCCGCCGCCGTCTTCTCCACGCAAATGACCAGGACGGCACTTGCGAACAAGAAGGCCATATGGGCCCTGGTGGCACAGCGGGTAAGTGCGGTGGGGACCGCACCCCGCAACCCACAGCAATGCAGGAAGCGGTGGGACGACCTGCGGATACGCGTCCGTAGCATACTTTCTGCCAACCGCAACATTGCCACAGCCACCGGGGGAGGGTCGGAATCACCCATCAAGCTGACCCCCTGGGAAGAAATCTGTGCCTCCACCATTGGAATGGAGAGCATAGAGGGAGTCGGAGGGATGGAGAAAGGAGTGCAGACATCCGGAGAATCAGGTAGGTGGCCCAAATAAAACAATGCCAAAACCACAATGTACAATCATGTGAAGTACCACGTGCCCACATAGTGCAACAGAAACACATGGCCAGGAGAACGTCCACACACATTGGCCTGATAGCGCACTTTAAAACCACAATAAATACATAAATAATTAAAAACCCCAATAACACCCACTACACGTGCAGCAGGCACACCCTAACTGCAGGCTGCCAAACAACTGCACCCTCACTCCACACACAAATGAAAGCACCTCCAAGGCCCCGACCCAAATCACCCTCAGGTACCACCCCAATGCATGTGATACATTGCCATTCCAATTCCCACAGACCCATTAATAACGCTCGCCCTCCTTTACTCCACCACAGGGTCCGATCCAAACGACGAGCTCCAGGACACCCCTACCAGCACACCTGCAAAGAGGGCCAAGACCGACGGCCAAAGACCCTCCACCTCAGCTGCACGCATCAAGACACGGCAGCAGCACATATCAAGTGGCAGCACACAGGAGGGAACATCAACAGGCACCCCAGCAGCCTGCATGCCCACAACAGCACCACCACAGGTCCCCCCAATGGATGCCACAGAAGGTACTGCCTCTGGTGGCAGCAGCACCATAGGTGACACCCCATTAATGGCAGCATGCTCCGACACAGAAGACGGGGATGTCGAAGTCAGATCCATCCATGACCTGTCCCAATCCCCCTGTCTGTTCCATCCCGTACACCATGAGGATACCACGCAGGGGCGCCCACAAGACGACGACTGGCCATCCCCCACAAGCCCTGTGGCAGGGCAACATGAGGCGAACAGCCCCTCTGTGACACCACCGCAAATGGCCATGGCCCAGCAGAGGCAACAGTCCCTCGACCAGTTAATCGTGCAACAGCAGCAACTGGCCACGCTCCTCAAGGACCATGCCGATGGATGTGGGGGCACTAAGGCAGACATAGAAACATCAACTGAGACACTTAGGGCACAAATCGAGAGTAGCACCGAGAGCCTGAGAGTCCAAATGGAGAGAAGCACCGAGAGCCTGAGGGGGGAACTGCATGCGACGTCCAAAGACGTATGTGCCGAACTTGCCGCAGTGCGCCGTGTGCTCACTGAGCTCTCACAAACCCTTAGGGACATGCATGGACGTGAGCAGGCAGAGACATCATCCGTTGCAAGTTCCGTCCAGGGCAGCCCCCAACGTAGATCTGGGAGGAACCTGCGCTCCACAGGCAGGGTGCCCGTGATACCCGCAGAGGGGGCTTGCAATAGCGACTGCCCACTGACAATGAGCATCTTTGGACACTGGTGTTCGGGGGGGAGGTAGGAGGGTGGAGGGGGTGTGTTGGGCTCACTTGGGTGGCGGGTCGATAGGGTGTTCCACATGATATCACATCTGCCATAAACAATGCACGATCAAACAATGAGATGTGTGGACAATGATCTTTGTGTACTAGGCCATCATAGGCGTACAGTCCATATTGTGCATGTACCAGACACACACAGTGCCACGAGTCCCGTGTCCATGTATCAGCCACCAGGCGTGAGTGCTAGAAGCATGCATCTATGAGATGCTGACGAATTTCACGGCCCTCCTGTGCCTCGCAGACTCCTTGAGGTGCTGCCACATCCCCACCCTCATCATGACCATCTTCAGGTGCTTGCAGTTCTGCGTCAGGGGGCATGGGCACATTTCTACGTACGCACATGTTGTGGAGCATGACACATGCCATCACCATCTTTGCAACCTTCTCATGGCGGTACAGGAGTGCCCCGCCAGACCTGCTGAGGCACCGGAAACGGGTCTTCAGTAGGCCGAATGCCTGTTCAATGACTACACGGGTACGTGAGTGGGCATGGTTGTAGTCCTCCTCATGCTGGTCCCGTGGGTTCCGGACTGGTGTGAGGAGCCATCTCTTCAGTGGATATCCGGCATCACCTGTATGTGGACGATAAACGAATTATGTGGAATGCCATTGCTACGTACGCACCCCCACCCCTTCCTGCCAGGTCATTGCCGCATCACATACCCCACATCATCATGCATGAAATGAGACTCACCGAGTAGCCAGGATCTGTTCCCTGCGTGTCGCTCCATGTAGCGTGGTATTGTAGAGTTCCTCAAGACCATAGAATCATGGGTTGATCCAGGGAATCGGGCACAACAATGTGTAATGATCCTGTTGGAGTCACACACCATTTGTACATTCAGTGAATGAAATTGTTTTCGGTTGCGGTACTGGCCCTCCATGGCATGTGGGACGACCAATTCCACATGGGTGCAGTCGATGGCACCAATGCAACCCGGTATGCTGCCAAGTGCATGGAATCCCACTTTTGTGTTGGTAATTTCCTGCTCCGAGCATGGTAGAGAGATGTAGTCGTCTGCGTGCTGCAGGAGGGCATCGAGCACTTGCAATAGTGTCCGTGAGAACAGTGGCTGAGAAATGCCATGCAACTGTCCGACTGTGTGCTGGTAGGTGCCTGTGGCCAGGAAGTGGAGTACAGACACCACCTTCAGTAGGGGTGGGATGGCGGTTGGGCTATCTATCATGCTGACAAGGTCAGCCTGTGTCATGTCCACAATGGCGGCTATGGTGTCCCGGTCCAAACGGTAGAGGGTGTGGATCTGCTCCTCAGTGAGGTTGAACGGATGTGCTCGGAGGCGTGGGATTGCGGGCTGCCTGCGTGGTGGTAGTGGCTGTGCTGGCGGCCCTTGCTGGCCCTGCCTTGCCCTCCTCCTCCTCCTGCGTCTCCTCCGTGCGGCCGGTTGTAGTTGGTGTTCGTCTTCTTCTTGGAGTTGGAGTACTTGCAGTGCTATCAGGTCCCCCAGGGCCAACATCGCGAGTCCGGCCGGTAGCATTTCGGAGTGGTTGTGGGAGGAGACTGGGCGTGCAATTTATGTGTTTTCAGGCTGTATGGCCTCCACCTGTGGTGATTCATTCCACCTGTGCAAGCTGCTCTCCCCTTTGGGCGAGCACGTCCCGCACACAACGCTGCAATTCGAGGAATGGCATCTTGCTATTACAATCATGTATTAGTACCCGATGGCCGTGTAACATTGGTTGATATGTTCATTCGGCTATGGTCCCATTGTTTCACATGCATTCTTTGCAGTCGTGAACAGACTTGTGAAGGGTCAGTGGAACGTAGTACTCGAGTAACGGTGGGCCCTCATGCATCAGTGTACCGAGTTGCACCGACGGGCGGGGCGTCCCATTTGTGGGTGAAGGCAGTTGCCATTTTCACACACAGCCGCACTAGATGGATTAATTTGTGATTTCAAGCGGCCACAGATGCCTTTTCGACGTGATGTTGCAAATGAGGAATTCGAAGGGCGGCGCTTTCGGTCTTCAGCTAGCGGCGAGGAGATGCCCACAGGTCTGACTGCAAATATAACGTTCTATTGTTCAGTGTCCTTGGGACAGGGCCCATGGCGAGGATGCAATGATTGATATGAATAGGTTGGGATGCGCAATAGCGAAGTGGATGATGAGGCCGGACGTTCCCAAATACATGTTACTTCACAACACTGGAATTACGGGCTGGGGCACAGTGGATTTTGCAGGCTGCATAACGCACAGACTCAATGGAATTCTCACATGTTATGTGAGTATGGAAACAGGCGTTATCATTACGGGATGAGGGAATGATGAATGGATGCATGGGCAGATGATTTGATACGGTGTTTGCCATGTACAGGGCTTCTTGGAATCTGTCCGCCTCCCCTGCGCTATGTGATGCAGGGCTGCCATAGTGGGACCATCGTCTATCTGGCCTTGTTGAGCCCTCCCTGTCTCGACGCGCCTTCAGACACTTGTGTCCATGCACGTTACCAATCCCATCTGATGGATTCTGTTTTCACAGACGCATGCACAGGTACACTCGTTTGTGATGGTGTTTTCACCTCGATATGGATAGTTATGAGTCGCAAGTGGTTTTGGGGTGGTGATGATCCTTTGGAGTGGGCTAGCATGCATATGGCTGTGGATCTAGTGTGATCATTGAAGTGAGTTGTTCGAATGTAGTTCTGATGGCCATTCTTTTCTTTTTCTTTTCTTTTGGTTGACAGGTATCTCCTCCCCTTTTGCCACTGCCATCTGTATGCCACTCCTGCAGATGGGTTTTACTCCCGACACCTGCTGCTTCGTGTTAATCAGTGGAGCAGCATTACGATCTTATGGGACGATCGCCAATGGGCCACATGCCCTTACGCAGTACTAGTGGCTCGGAGCAACATTTCGGCCTTTCAGCTGGACTAGTGCCTCCCTATTGGGACGGCCCTGCGGTTCTAGGCGCTTCCATGTTGCCTTTTCGTACGGAATGTAGCCCCTGTGTACCATGAGGGAACAGGGCGTCACAAAGGAAGTAGCTGGTCATTTCTTGCGGATGCAGCCCACAATGGTGAAATGTGTTTTGGAGTTCATGGCCTAATGGCTGTATGGGCTTGGTGAATCTGTTGTGCATTAAATTTCTATTCTGATATGGGCCGTGTAGCGTTCTTCTTTGCAAGTGATGTGGCATATTCCTATTTGGGGAGCGATGTATTGTGAGGAGATCTGCATTGGGTTCCAGCTTCGGAGTATAGTTGCGTGGTACTGTGCTGGGCGCGTTTGCCTACGTAGCCCAGTGAGGTCAGGGATGAGGGCTGCCAATATGACTGTTTGAATGATGTCATGCTCAGGGGCGGGGGATTAGGTTTTGTGTAACAGATGCCGGTCAGCCAGGTGGACTGGTGGAATGATGTGATTTTCGGAATATTGCTGGTCACAGGTGCCTGTGTTTGCGTGCGTTTCTTGGTGGGAGACTGAGGTCATGTCCATTGGAATGGCTTCTGTATTCGTGCCATCTGTGCCCTGCAGCTCCCATTGGCCCCTCTTGAGATTCTTTTGTTCGTTGGCATGCATGGGTGACTTGTACATTTCACTGGTTGCATTGTGACTTCGTTGCACCTACGGGGAGTTGTACTATGTGGCCAGGGAGCGGTGTACAGGCACTCAGTGGGGCCGTTTACGGTTGATTCGCGATGCCGTACTTCTCACCATGGCGGAATGGTACTTTCCGCCGTGCTTGATGGCGTTAGGTACATGTCCGCTAGGGTCGGAATTCGCGTACCCTTGCGCCATAGTGGTAATTACGGTTTGGCATGGCGCGCGCGCGCGCGCGTACTTGGTGCAGTTAGCGTTGGCGTTCACTGCGGTGTCGCTAATGGCATCGTACTTTACGGTGACGGGTCATAGTCGCACCGAGCGCTATTCGATGGCGGTATTGCATTTCCGCCATCGTTTTTCGCTTTCCGCCAGGGTCGTAATGAGGGCCATTGACTATTAAATGCGGCTAAGTTTCTTTTTCACAGCGAACAAAACAGGTTCTGAATTGCAAACATCTGGTTTAGAAAACTCGGCACAGTGTTTATTTCATTTCGGTTTCGTACATGAAACTTTATTGTGCCGGGCATATCATTTTCCTACCACCTGAAAACCATTGCCTTTATCTCTAACATGCAGTTAAAAATACAATCTGCAATTTCCTAGAACACACTCTTGTTTTAATGCTTATAGCACCATCTGTTGAGAACAGATATGGTTCCATATTTATGTTTGGAGCAAACTTCCTGCCTTTAGAAAGTGTGCCTGAACATTTAGCAGCCTATGAAACACTTTATTTTTCTCTTTGCGCATTCATTTTGTGAGTCTATCTGCGCTGCAGTAAGCAGGGGAGAAATTGTTATTATTTAATCATCCCGCTGTGAAGTTTGACAATGTTACCATTTCATTTGTATTTTCCAAACCTCCTTATGGCCTAGAATTGGAAGAACATGCCATCGCTTGCCTAAACTGTTTTTTGTGAAATCTCCATTTTGAGCATAATGCCAGGGCTTAAAACCTATAGCTTTGTGGAGAATAATATCCATCTACAGCTCCCATATCAGAAGATGCCAGGGTGTCGAGTAAGGGGCTCGACAGGAAAATGCTTATCATTCATGCATTCAAGCGCACTAAAACACTGGTTTAGACCCTACGAAAAGAACATGTTTCTTTCAGTACACATATAATGATAGCTGAAACACACACATATGCACTGCTTGGAGTCTTTCAATGCATGAGAAATTGCAAAAAAGTCCAGGAAATAAAGGAAGGGGGCCACATTTAAGTTTGGCAACAGCAGATAAAAGAAAGGGCTTTTCAAAATATCGATTTTTGTGTTTTGACTGAATGTAGTTTATCAAGGATGGATTTTAAATGTATGTAAAAGCTTGTTTTCCCTTTGAATATGAACCCTTTCTTTCAAATAACACTTTTAAATAGATATTAGTTATTTCTCATTCTTCAGTATCAGAAGTAATTGCGATTATATGGCAGCCTTTTAAAATCAATGGGCGTCATTCCGAGTTCGTAGGTAACCACGCTGATATTTCGGCATGGCTGCCTCCGAACTCATCCAAACTCCGGCCTGGTGAACGGAGTAATTACCGGTCCATTCCGAGGTCAGAGGGACCGGTAATTCCCCATTCACCAGGGCCATTCCCATTTGAGCCCCCATAGGGCTCAATGGGAAGGGGGAAAATGGAAATGGGGAAGGCGGCAATAACGGTATCGCAAATTGACCCTGGAGTCCTTTTGCGGGTCCCGTCCTTAACACCTGCTAAAGGAAGGACCCGCAAACGGAACTCGTAGTAGGGCGCAAAGGGATTACCGGCACCGGTGCCATTACCGGTGCCCGGTACCACTTTGCGCCCTACTTGTAATGAGGCCCAATATGTTTTGTAAGCATCAATTCCTTCATCAGAAATCCTTGTTTTTGATTTTGACTTCCAGCAGAAAAATATTTTAACAGCTGGATGCTGCATTGTACTACTTCCTTAAAATAAACTTTGAAGTATGTTCATTCCCAAATTAAGGTAGCTTTATTCACAGTGATGACACCTAATTGTGCTCAAAACCTTTTAATCGATCGTGCACATTATGAAGAACACGCAGGAACTCTTGAGTTGCTTAAATTCTGAATGGGTTTCGACTTAAAATACAATATGAAGAGCATTTTAGTGCAAGAAGGAAACAATAGCTATCTATCTCCTCGCTCTTGCAACCTCTTACTCTCTCCCGCACACATGCAGCCTGATACACTCTACTGAACATGAATCTGTTGTCATGTGAGGTCACTTTGCACAGTCAGCTCCAGCCCACTCTGTGAATGCAGCCAGATCCCTCTCCTTCTATCCAATTCCCCATTCTTGCTGCTGTACACTGTCCCTCCTGACACAAATTAGGAGGCACAGTGTTAGTTGAGGACAGCAGTAACACAAGGTAAGGGAGTGCACAGTGACACATTTGCATGTGTGTTGGCCTGTGCATTCCAGTAGTGTCCTGATGTGGCACAATTAGGGTTGTGCATTAAAGTGTCATTATGGTGATATGTGGGTGATTGCACAGTGTATGGGCATGGGACTAGTCCCATTTTCATGACTGTGGACAGTGTTTTGACCTCTACAGCATGGTGGTTGTAGTATGTCCACTGAAGGGGCTTATGTGCATGTGTTCCTGGTGCTGGGACATACACTGACTTCTTTGTGTGCGGCTAGGATATTGGGTGGCATGTCCTGTGAGCCTTGCATGCCATATCCTGCCCTAATTGTTATCAGGTAGCCACTCCATCATCATGCATGTGCATCCTACACACCTGAGTCTCACCTTCCATGTAAGTGGAGGTTTCCTGTGACATGCATCAGCAGTATTTTGACATTTAACATATTTGCATGTTCATGATGTGTGAATTATGCTGTATTTTGATCAAGAAGTGCTGATTTAAGTGGACAAAGTGTGAGTGTCTGTTGCAATGTGCATTGTGGCAGTTGGGTCATTTTTTTGACAGCTTACTTCATTTCTCAAGGTTTGTGTACTTGCATCAGGTTCATACATTGCTTACCAGGGAGCTATGGAGTACATTGTGATCAGAGGGAGTTGTACATGTTTAGGGTACCATACAAACACATGAAGGGTGTGTTAAGGATTTCAATCAGGCACACCCCCGAGTCTCGCCTAGCGTGTAATGCACAGATGAAATACTTATTTATTATGTCTATAGGTTCAATTCTCTGAGTGATATATCACACCCGTCTCAAAATCAGGCTGGTTGATAAAGGTAACTATTTATTTATTTATTAAAAATTCAAATCAAACACAATTATATATATATATATATATATATATATATATATATATATATATATATATATATATGTGTATATATATATTTTCAGTGAAAAAACTTTGTTAAAGGGACGTTAGGGTTCAAAGTAAAACCGAAAAACCCCTGAAATTCGGCAGTTATGGTAAGATAAGCAACCATAACTCGCGCCACTGTGCACTGCTAACACTAACACCCAGGACATCAAAGATGACATCCCAAATGTCATTGATGACATCACTGATGACATCACATGCCTTGCTCTCCCTTTTTTCCCTTTACTGACATATCTAGGCCACATAGTTTTCTTCAGTAACAATCAGGAAGTAAAAATTGTAAAGGTACTATATTTGTAGACTTAGGGTCAAGTCATATCATATGAAACATATACATAGCGGAAGACACAGGCCTGAAAGAGAGCAATCCTTTCTGTGCATGAAGATAATCATTAGGGTTATCAGCACTTTCTCATAGTTTTATTTTTATTACTCTACCTTCCTTGTATATGCTCATATTTGTATACATTGTACTCACTCTCCTTTCCTTTGGGTGCAGTCACATCAGGTGATACACATACATATGGTAAGTAGCAGGTTTGAAACAGAGCAATAGTTTCTCTTCATAAAGACAATCAGTTAGGTTATGAACACTTTCTGCTACGACTTCGGCTTTTTTGTTTACTTCACTGTCCCTGTTTATACTCATATTTGTATGTGTTGTTGTCTCTTTGTGTTTTGTTTGTAATAATTATGTATTAAGTGGGTTTTATTATCTACCTATTACATGTTTCACAGTGCGCAAAACTCTAATAAGAAAGCAGTTATCATTTCACTATTCAACATGGCAAGATTATGAATATGGCACCATCACCATGTATGCTGCACACACTGCCTATGTTTCTGTATGAGTAGCATAGTATACTGGATAGAACTTCATAATAGAATGCTATTTATATCAATACATTGCTTAATGCACTAATTAGCTCATGATATTTATCCAAATTATCCTTGACAGTTTTTGGTCAGCATTATAAGAATCCCTTGTACAGAGTTTTCATGAAAAGTAAATGCACATGTGATGTCATCAGTGATGTCATCAATGACATTTGTGATGTCATCTTTGATGTCCTGGGTGTTAGTGTTAGCAGTGCATAGTGGCGCGAGTTATGGTTGCTTATCTTACCATAACTGACGAATTTCAGGGGTTTTGCGGTTTTACTTTGAACCATAACGTCCCTTTAACCCCCCTATAACTTTGTCCCCCCTGGACCAAACCTCTCCAAACTTTGCAAAGAAATTCAGAGTGGGCCATATACGTTTTTTGCAAAGTTTGGTGAGGATTCGTCCCTATGGAAACACCAACTTAACCATAACTACATGTAATATATATATATATATATATATATATATACTCAGTGAAAAAACTTTGTTAAAGGGACGTTATGGTTAAGTTGCGCTACTAAAAAGCTATGAAATTCAGTAAAAAAAAAACTTTGTTAAAGGGACGTAACCATAACTCGTGCCGCCACTGTGCACTGCTAACACTAACAGCCAGGACAACAAAGATGACATCACAAATGTCATTGATGGCATCACTGATGACATCACATGGCTGGCTCTCCCTTTTTTTCCTTTCCTAACATATCTAGGCCACATGATTTTCTTCAGTAACATTCAGGAACTAAAAATTGTAAATTACTATTTTCGTAGACTTATCCTTCAAGTATGTTCTTAGAATAATTCCCTTATGGTCCAGTCATATCATATGAAACATATACATAGGAGAAGTCACAACCTTGAAAGACAGCAACCCTTTTTGTGCATTAAAATTATCAGTAGATTTATCAGCACTTTCTGATACTTTTGATGTGTTTTTTATTACTGTACTTTCCCTGTATATGCTCATATTTTTATATGTTGTAGTCACACTATTTTCCTTAGGGTCCAGACACATCATGTGATATGTATAGATAGGGTAAGTAACAGCTTTGAAACAGAGCAATCATTACTCTCCATAAAGGTAATCAGTTAGGTTATGAACACTTTCTGCTACTATTGCTGTTTCTTTTTCCTACTTCAATTCCCTTGTATATATTCATATTTGTATGTGGTGTTGTCTCTTTGTGATTTGTTTATAATAATGTAATTATGTAGTAAGTCGGTTTTATTACCTACTTATCACAAGTTTCACTGTACACAAAACTCTAATATGAAAACAGTTATCATTTAAATATTCAACATGGCAAGCCTATGAATATTGCACCTCCATCATGTATGCTGGACACAATGCCTATGTTTCTACATGATTACCTTAGTATACTGGATTGAAGTTAATAATAGAATGCTATTTATATCAATGCATAGCTTAATGCACTGATTAGCACTTGATATTTATTCCAATAATCTTTGACACTTTTTTTATTAACATTACACTAAGAATCCCTTGTACAGACTTTTCATGAAAGGAAAATGCACATGTGATGTCATCAGTGATGTCATCAATGACATTTGTGATGTCATCTTTTATGTCCTGGGTGTTAGTGTTAGCAGTGCACGGTGGTGGCGCGAGTTAAGGTTGCTTATCTTACCACAACTGCCGAATTTCAGGGGTTTTTCGGTTTTACTTTGAACCATAACGTCCCTTTAACAAAGTTTTTTCACTGAATTTCATAGGTTTTTAGTAGCGCAACTTAACCACAACGTCCCTTTAACAAAGTTTTTTTTACTGAATTTCATAGCTTTTTAGTAGCGCAACTTAACCATAACGTCCCTTTAACAAAGTTTTTTCACTGAATTTCATAGGTTTTTAATAGCACAACTTAACCATAATGTCCCTTTAACAAAGGTTTTTCACTGAATTTCATAGGTTTTTAGTAGCATAACATAAGCATAATATCCCTGACTTCATATACATGTAACATAGAACATACTAACCCCCTCATAGTGATTTTCATGTCAGCGGACTACTGCCATGTCCGCGGACATATCGAAAATCTGAGCGTGGTGAATGTAAATTTAAATATTGTGCCCCATTTCCCCTTTGAAGTTGGCTCTGAAAAGAGCCGTTTTTTTTTTACAGATGATTGACAGACACCTGTTATTTTGTATTTTTTTTCTTGTTTTTTTTCTTACTTTACTCCTAAAATCTTTACATAACCTTCTCCAAAGCAACCCGTACATTCCAAAATAGAAAGGCATTTCCCCTAAAAGATAAAGAAATGCCATCTTCTTTAAAATTAACAGCATTTTTGGCATCAATATTCTCACTGTTACAGAAGAACATACCAGCTCTAAGCATGAAGGCACACATGCCTCGGTTGATGACACACCTAGAAATGTTTTGCTGAGGACACAAAACTGAACTATTGTCCCATATTGCCCTAGGTAGTAATCCAGAAAAAATTACTTTCGCATTTGGAAGGATCTTCATTACGGCTTGAACCAAGCGTTCCAAATCAGCCAACAAAGTAGGGGCACTGACGTTGCCCAAATCGAAAGCACCATAGTGCAAAACTACCACATGCAGACTGTTCATCGTGGCCATATCCTCACAAACTTGTACAATTCCCTGTACATTGCAATCAGGCACAGTGCTCGACACCACCTCCACTCCTTTCACATCAAAGTTCTTTGCAACATGCCTGCATTCAGCGTACTGCGGTAAACCATGCACAAACATATCTCCGAGCAGCAACACCATGACCTTCTCCACTTCTGCCATCTTCACCACACACAGTCTCTTTCAACACAAATCCACCACCTCGACATCTGATTGGCTGATCCGTACAGTCTTCTTTCCATGTTGGATTTCCTGGAAAAACCCGGATGTAGCACGCCCTGTCCACGAACAGCCACGGTGTCCGCGGACAGCGTCCACTTTACTCTCTGTGCCATTCCCTCATTGCATACAGCTAAGCAATCACACAATACGAATAACGTCATCAGAACACCCCCATTTTGTGAATTTTCCAACATTTCAGGACAATTATCATTTCATTATTCAACATATTAACATTACAAATATTATAATTTCATCTTGTCCTCTGCATACAATGCTATGTTTCTCCATTAGTAGCTCAGTATACTAGATAGAATCCCATAATACAATGCTATTTATATCAATGCATCGTTCAAAGCACTAATAACGGATATTTATTGCAATATCCTTGACACTTTTTTCACAACATTATAATAAAAATCCCTATTACACAAATTCCATGAAAAGTACATACACATGTGATGTCATCAGTGATTTCATCAATGACATTTGCGATGTCATCTTTGATGTCCTGGGTGTTAGTCTTAGCAGTGCACGGTGGTGGCGCGAGTTATTTTTCATAGCTTACCATAACTTGCGATTTTCAGGGGTCTTTCAGCTGTACTTAAAACCATAACGTCCTTTAAACAAACTTTTTTTAATATCACGCAAAAAATATACAAACATGGTGTGCAAAAACCAACTTCTCACAGATGGCTTTACACAGAATGTTGCAAAGTAAGAATTTATGCTCGTTCACAGTGAAGGTCAGCTGCTTCCATTTTTTTCTCGGGCCCCGGAGAGGGTCACGAAGCGGACTATAAGGTTGTATTGTGTTTTGACCTTGACAGACAGAGATTGTGATGAAAGACTTCTCTTGAAGGAGTGTTGCTAAAACGTATGAGAAGATAAGGATGAAATGTATTAAACAAAACCACTTTTATATATTATATCACTATGTGAAAGATCGTTGGCACACGCAGAGTCATATTTTGGGACTGCACCACTCGTAGACAATGGTAATTGCAATTTTACTGTAAGTAACCCTTTAGATTATTCAATACCAAATATAATTACAATAGCGTAGCATTAAAGACCGTTGAAAGTGGTTTTCTACCGCGCACTATCACCGCTGAATTGATCCCCTGTTGTTTAGAGGGCTCTGAAAAAGGCAGACGACACAGGGTGGGTTAATAGAAATAATGTAACCGGTCTGTAGGCGGTCAAGTGCTCTACTCGCTGTGCCACTTCACTGTAGCCTGTCAAATTGCACAGCGAGTACAACGCTCGCTTTGACATCCATGCACAGCTTTCTAACGCAAGTTCGAATCCCGGCAAGGTCAAACTCAGCCTTTCATCCTTCCGTGGTCGATAAATGAGCACCACACACCGTGGTTAATAATAAGCACCGCTTAGATACCTCACAGTTCTTAGTGCTATATGAATGGGAAAATATTATTATTTTATTAATAACATACTCCGTTGCACTATCTTCGATAGCAAATAGTTTCACGCCCTAATAAATAAAATGATGATTTTTTTAATGAAGATCGGCTGGTGAGACTAATTTATGTTTTTTAAAACAGGTATGTGGCCCCATTTTGCCTATGTCACGATTTACAGACTCCAGCGGATGGGGTCTTCAACTTCCAGGTGCAGGTCCAAATATGCAACTTCATGACCCTCACCATTTTTTGGGACAATCGCCAAGGACCAATGTGCCCTTACGCAGTACTAGCGGCTACAAACAACATACCAACCAATAGGGTGGTCTAATGGCTCGTTTTTGGAGAAACCTTCTGATTATCAGAGCGACCATTTACTGCTTTTATTATAAACCAACAGCCTATCTACTGCAAAGGAACAACGTGTGGCTCCAAATAAACTTTTGCTGATCGACAGCAGAGGCAATAGCAAATCGCTGAATATTCACTAAACATTTCATGTGAAATAAATGTACTTTACCAAATGTACAATCCTGCTGTTTACTTTTAAAGTACAGTTTCATATTCCGAATTGTGGTGCACTGAGTTGTAAGCTGATCTAACACCCTCTGTACCGCAAAGGAACATCGCGTGCCTCAGCATGAACTTTTGCGGATCGACAACAAAGACAAATGCAAATTGCTGAATATTCTCTAAACATTTGATGTCAAATAAATGTACTTTACAAAATTTACAATCTTGCTGTTTGCTTTTAAATCACTGTTTCATATTCCGAATTGTGGCGCGCTGTGTTGTGACATAATATGTGTTGTCTTCCGGGTTCTGTGTAAAGTCACTTAGGACTGGAGAGGACTGGGCGCGTTTGATGACGCACCCAGTAACGTCACGGAGAGAGGCGGGGAATATGAATGCTTTGATAATATCAGGCTTGGGGGCGGGAGATATGATTTAGTGTTGCAAAAGCAAGTCAGCCAGGTCAATAGCGCCAGTCATAGGATTATCACATAATGTCGGCGCACACCAGCCGGCTTTATCGTTTCTTTAGTGGACAAAAAGTCGGTTGATGCCCATAGAAAATTGTACTATTAGCGGACAAAAGGAGTAGTCTTAAAACACTTTCACCCTGACAACGAACAATACAAACTACGTTCTCAGAACACCCCCATTTTGTGTAATTGCAACCATTTCGGAACACAGCGAGTGTTCTTAGAACACATTCAACTAGACAGATTACAATATGGACAGCGTCCTGAGGACACCCCCAGTTTGTGTATTTACGAGCAATTAAGTACACCTCGAGTTTTCATAGCTCATTTTTACCTTCCTTGCGAACAAAAATGACACATACTCTGTCCTCTAAACACCCCACCATTTAGTTTATTTACAAAATGTCAGAACAGCCGTGTTCTCCGCGGACAAATCGAACGCAACAAAAACGTCTAGCACATAAAAAAAAAAAACATTGAACCTATCTCATACTCCCCCACCCTCCCCAAACACTCTTACACACCAACACAGGGCACTAAATACAATTTTTTATCCACGTTTCACCGCGCTGTATGGGGTCGACGGCGAATACAAGATGGCGGCGCCACAGAAAATCTTACGCGCTCCACGCCCCTCGCCATCCAATCAGCAAACACGTCACATGTCCGCAGACATGACGCAAGGCCAAGGGCCAATCGGGGTGCTGTCCACGGAGCGAACAGGAAGTCCGTCCGCGAAGCGAGCACAGATATCACTCATTTTTTTGCCTTACATTTTGGTCATTTTAAAAATAACTACTGGACGGATTTACACCAAATTTGCAAAAGAACACTTTCGGGACCAGGCCACCGCTCCTGCCACAAATTTGGTGTAAATCCGTCTAGCGGTTCGGGCTGTAGCCGTGCGCAAAGTTTTTTCCCATTCAGTCTATGGGAAAAAAAAAAGTTTTGGGACCCCCCCTATAACTTTTCCCCCCCTGGACGAATCCTCTCCAAACTTTGCTAAAAAATTCAGAATGGGCCATATGCTGTTTTTTGCAAAGTTTGGTGAGGATTCGTCCAGGCGGAGCGTAGTTATAAGCCGCCCAAAAAGTGCTCTTCCTATGGAAACACCAACTTAACCATAACTACATGGCCACTACCGTGGCCATGTAATATATATATATACATATATATATATATATGGGGCGCAATCAGCAATTTGGTGACAAAACAATTCAGAAAGTAAGCAAAGCAATTGAATTCATTTATAGTAATGCAGAATAGAAAACACAGGAAAAAAGAACAGTTTGGGCTTGTGAAAAGATAGTGCTTAGGTTAAAGTTTCCCCCTGCAAAGTTCTTAATTCACAAATGAGCAATTCCACACAGATGTAAGTAACCAGCAGGTATTCAGGAATAAGAAGAGTACAGTGTTTGAATATAATCTTCCCTCCGCAAACAAGAGAAAAAGGTTTTTGGAACTTTGACACTTTTAAAATGACAGTTGAAAATGGCTTTGTGAAACAATAAAAAGTGTGCAAAAATGCTTAAATTGATAAAAAATTCCTATGAGAGCAGCACTAAATATTTCCTAACAAACATGAGCTACAAGATTAACAACAGTACACACTTTAGATCGGAATGGAAGGTAAGAAACACTTTGAATGGGAAAAGACATGTGTACAACTTTTGCAAAATTCAAATTCGCGACAACATTTCACTATTCGATTTTTAATAAAAAACGGGTCAAATATATTGTTCTGCAATGCGATTTTTAGTTGTGGATGTTGCTAAGGGTCTTAGGTTTAACTGAGAGTTGAAATTAAGTCTCTAGCTTAAAATTGAAGAAGTTATGGGAGTTTTAGTGAAAGGCGGTTTTGAAAAAAATAGAACAGAGAAGAGCAGAAATTCAGTTTTGAAAATGACAGATTGGGTTTATTTAAACTATGTTAATGACTAAGAAAAAGAGAATGCCACCCGTGAATCTCCACAGTTACGCACGGCCAATTGTAACTCTTCACGTGTGATACTCTGTTTTCCATTTTGTATGGGAATTACTTTATTTAATCCAAATCACTAATGGGTTATGATATGATGAAACAAATGAGAAAAATCAGCACAAGAATGGTTCTAACAATATTAGTGTTCTGAAGTTTAAGAGGGGATGGATTAAGATTGGGATAGGACAAGGCAATATATACTATGGGTTACTATGATTCCTGTTTATACTTACAGTCCACTGTAATTTAAGATTGGACCGTCAGGGTTCTGTTCAGCCCGGATCGAGCCTACCGGCAGCAGGTCACCTCTGGCAGGATGGTCAGCTGGGTGGTTCTGGTCAATTTGGACTGTACCTCAGACTGGATTTGGATTGGCCCTTCTGGTCACTGGACACAGTAGATTAGCGGGATGGCAAGTTCAGTAGGCAAGCATGAATGGTAGCAAGCCAGACTGGATCAGAATTCATTTCTGAAGTTCTTTTGGGATGGTTCTGGGTTTGAGCCTAGCTGAAAAGAGTTCGGCAAATGCTGGGCCTTGGTTTTGCAAAGTAGTCTGGAATCAGGACAAGATGAAAAGTTCTGGACAGGATGAAGAAGTCAGGAACAAAGTGCTGCGCGGAAATCAGGATGGAGTCAGGAATCAGTGTGTGTCTGTGGGAGGTGAAGTTCCTATATTTATCCTGCCAAGTGACATCACAAATGTATGGTAGGGGTAGAATTACAAACCACACCCACACGGCTGTGAGTGGTCAAAGGCACTTGCCTTGTTCTGGTTGGAAGTCAGAAAAGAGCTGTCATCTTTATGATGTGATTTGTGAACTCTCACATTGATTTGAACCACAATTTATCTTTCCCAAAAATGCACATTTCTATAATTATGCCTCCTAATAAAATCAGACACATACATTCCATATTTTGTGGGTTTTCCTAACTCCCATCTCAGTAAGAGCTGTCTTTGTCGTTCTGTGGAGTTTTGTCAATTTTAATCATAACGATTTGACCTAATAATTTCTAATAAAGTACATAGCTGGGCGATTGCCCCTAGAACACGGGTATACCATATTATATTTCCAGCATCAATAGTTTTGCCACAATTATTCTTTTCATGCAACTTTGGTTCCTTATGTAGTACAGAGTTCACTAACGTCTCCACAGAAAGAGCATAAAATGTGATTTACATATCTTTCAGCCATTTTTTTCTCTCCTTTCAACAAACAACAGCTGTCAAATCCCTTTGATCAGGGTGGGGTGTAGAGGGAAGTTTCATTCCCCTCCCCAGAAGAGATCAGTGCCCAGCCTTCCATTGGCCAAAGACGAATGTCTAATGAGGTCTTTGTTCTAAATATGCGAGAACCTCCAGCATCAATTAAGCCTTCCTGGTACAGCAGAGTGTCAACATGAAGTGTCATCTTTCCTAGGCTGGGCACTGTCCAATCAGAATTAACCAGTTAACTCCAAACTGGGTTATTTTAAGATTCACCTAAAATCTTTCATTTAAAAGATGTAGAATGAACAGAGTTTATAGGAGATTTTGACAATTACAGGAATGAAGCCCTTCACAAAAACATGCTTTTAAACAGGCAAATGTTGCACTTCTTCAGAGAAAAAGCACTTTTAAACTGGGTCTTTTACATCAGAGTTCCTTTTGCAGCATACACATCTACTCAGCACCATTTCTGTCCTTGAGTGATGGAAATTGTTTGCAGTCTGGAAATTAGTATTCAGCCATTGCTTGGAGTTTTTTCTGCACAGCTGCTATTGTTATTTGTATTTGTATTTTATTTATTTATATAACGCACCAGGCCAAGGGCATCCAGGTGCATATTCTGGCAAGTAAGTACATCACAGCAAACGTTGCAGTAAAGATAAACGGAGACAACAATGCACAGGAGATACAAAATAGTAAAATAACAATGTGTGCAATATATACAGTAACATTATACATAGTATACAATATGATGTTCATCAATATTTACAGTTAGCATAATCTTAAATACATATGCTAGGCAGGAGGTGACCAAAAAGTTATATGTTGCCACTTTTATCCGCATTTTTCCTGTGGAACTGAATGAAATGTTGCTGGGTTGCCTTTTTCATGAAATACATTTCTTAGCTGCTGTCAGTCAGTGAGGGCAAGTTTCTTCTGAGCCACCTGGAGGATCTTTGATTTCAGTACACTTTTAATTTCAATGGTTCACTTGGAAAATGACTGAAGTTAGCGCCAAAACAGCACTTTGAAGGTTGCAATTGGTCAGGGAAGCTGCATTTTTAAAGGCAGTTTCAGTGTTTAGCCAAATTCTGTGACCTTGCTTCATGTTACATGTAACAGCACCCACTGGCATTCTCCTGCAGTGAGTTCTGTTTTTAGCCCAACTTTGTGTGTGGCAGGGGTGTGCAGCCTTTGTGAATATGAACCATGTGCAGTTTTGGCAGAATTTTGCACGCACAGGGGTTAGCTCATCCATTTTTGGCTGTTTCTTTCCCCATTGGCAAAGGGGTGCAGTGGGGCGCATCGGCATGGGTAAAAATATCCCACAGGTGGTGGTGCAGGGGAGGGGTGGCCAGTGTATTCTGATCAAGGTGCGTACAGGCAACCAGGGGAAGTTACTCAGGGAAACAGCTCACACTGTCTCAGGTAGGGTTGTGAGTGGACGGTGTATGGAGCCTGGGACACAGGTGTGGATCAGTTGCTGTAGTACAGACTGTGACCATGACTGTACAGGGTCTTGTTGGGGGTATGACAGACACAGACAATGTGAAATAGCCAGTCATGGTCTGTCTGCTTCCTTCCACATTGCTGTTCTAGCATAGTTGTGTTCTGCTATTATTGTACAATTCTTGTCTGTGATGTGCCTACTGACATACAGTGTGTGTAGTAGATCCATCAGTATGACTGCAGACTCACTTACTTGTGGGAAATGCTGCTGCATTGGAAATAGTGTGCAGGCTTGCAATGGGTGAGGGTGCAGGGCCATGAGGGTGATGTTCAGGAACCCTATTTTGGTGAATCCAAAATCATCTCAATTCCTCATTCACCCCCAACCTCCACTCCATCAAAGCTTCTAAGCAGGCAGCGGAAGCCGCTTGGTGCAAAAAGCCCATCTTGACCAACAAAGCTCGCCTTTCCACCTCCTCACTTCACTGCAAACAATCCATCTTAGCATTCAAAGCTTCAACAAACAACGAGAGAATATCCAAAGTCACCTCCAGCTCCTGCAAACTCTTCTCCATCTTCAAGGAACTAGAAGCCCCCATCTCCCTCCATCTCCATCCTCAAAGACAATGCATGGTGCAACAGCATCCAAGACACTCTCATGGGAAAAATCACGCAACTACAAGAAAAAATAAATGGAAGGCCCACCCAGCTCATGTCCACTAGCCCTCACCCACCCATTACTCACCCAGCATCCCTCCCTTTCACTTCCAACCTGTTGACACAGCCAACCTGGCCAATATCATCAAAAGCCTCAAGCCCACCCAACGTAAGGGGGATGATTGCCCAGCCTCTCCCATTAAGGAATGTGCAGAACATTTAATCATGCTCATCACTGCCATTATCAATACCTCCTTTGCCTCCTGCATCGTCCCTGTTTGCCTCAAAGAATCCTGGGTCTTGTTGCGGTTAAAAAAGCCAACCCTTTACCCAGCTACCCCCAACAACTGCCCTATCACTACAGTCCCCTTCATCCTCAAAATCATAGACAGAGTCGTCTACTTCTAGTTCCAATCTTTCCTGGAACTTCACCAATTTCTACGAACCCGACAATCAGGTTTCTGCCCCAAACATGATACAGAAACAGCTATCCTGGACCTCAAAAACCAGCTGATTACAGCCAATGACCAGGGCTCCCTCTCACTCCTCCTATTGCTCGACCTCTCTGCCACATTTGACTGTGTGGCTCATGAGATCCAATGCCAAGCACTATCCACCTCCGCCCACTTCTCGCCAAATGCCGCCAAATAAAAGGCACTCATTTCTGGCGAACAGATCTTCCCGTGTATTTGCAGCAGAGGCTACTGCCACCCCCATACCCACCTCTTGTGGTATCCCTCAAGGGTCTTGTGTATAGCCCACACTTTACAAGGTGTACACAAAACCCCTGTTCGGCCTCCTAGATGCTCTTGGTATCTCATATACAAATAATGCTGACGACACACAAATCCTCATACCCCTCTCTGGTGATTACCCCACAAACTACAGCTGCATTGACAACATTTACAAAACCATCTAATCCTGGATGGCCGTACACAGCCTATGCCTCAACAACGACAAAAATTAGCCTCTCATCACCGGCCCACCAGCATGCGTATCCAAACTACACAATGCCTACAAAATGTTCACTATAAATGGTCACAACTGGTAGCATCGTCCGTCAAAACTATCAGAGTTTACCTGGACTCCACAGTCACCATGACCCGCAGGTCAATCACATTGCTTCCTCCTCAGGGTATGAAACCAAAATCAACAATGCCAGCAAACCTTCCCTCTCCTCCTAGAATCACCTTGAAATTGCCTGAGCGCTTATACGATCCAAACTGGACTATTGCAACGCCCTACTCTGCGGAACAGCAGAAAAAAACCTACACAAACTCCAAACTATCCAAAGGAATGCTCGCAGAGATTCACTCAACATCAAAAGACATGCCCACATACCGGAGGCCTGAAAGGTGGTCCATTGTCTCCCAGTTAAGGACTGAATTAAATTCAAGGCGCTCTCAATTACCTACAACTGCATTACCAATGAGGCACCCCAATACCTCACTAACACTATCAAAAATCACTCTTCATGCAGTCCGACTAGACTTCCCTGCAAACACCATCTGATCACACCACGCTACACCAGGAAAAGAGCAGAAGGGGCATGCTTTTCAGCCTGTGCACCATTGGAACAAGATCCCACCACACCTGCAAAATGAACCTTCTTATCACGCCTTCAGGAAACACCTCAAAACCTTACTCTGAACATTTCCATTGTACCCCTTTCCCGCTTTCCTTCTAAGCAACTAGTGCCTATATGCCTGTGGGTTTTGTGCGCTTCAACAAATGTACAAAATAAATAAATAAACAAACGATGGCCTGCACGTTCAGCGAATACCAATTTTTTTGTTTCCAATATATATGTTCTGTGGCTCGTGGGGGTTGAAGTGCAACATGTATGCAATCAATTGCCCCAAGTACCTGTGGGTACTTGGCTACTGTATAGAATTTGTTTGTCACTCTTTGCCTTACCTGCATGTTGCATGGCATGTCTATGTGGCCGTGCACACATGTTATGATGCTGCTTTGCACCTGTTTGAGGTAGCGTGATTGTGTAGGCTGTGAAATACCCTGACAATGGCTGTGGCCTGTTGGAATGTGCCAGTCCACAGGAAGTGAAGGGCAGTTAGGACTTTCATGAAGGGTGGTATTGGCTTTGAGCACATGGTTGGGGACACCAGGTCATTTTCCCCCTCCCTGACCAGTTCATGGATGACATGTAAGTGGTATGTGCTATATACTTCCTTATCAGGTATGCTGAATATTGTTGTGCATGTATGGTAGATTCTGACCCTCCTCCTACTTCCACAAAGCAGTAGGTATACGAGCAACGTAGTAACGGGCATGGTTGTGGCGTTGCTCTATGATTGAATGGTGGTTTTTCAACCTGGTATTGCATGTCGCAGTCCCACTTTACAGCTGGTCATGGGCGGTGGTAAAATTGATATCCTTTTTAGTTTGCGCAAGTGCATGAGTGATTCTGTAAATCTGAGTTTGTTTGCACTTCATGGGGAGTGTTTGTGCATTTGCATGGTGCCTCCTTCCCCACTCCCATGTTATCACTCATTTCTCTACTTTAATGAGGACATTTGCATATTCCGCCCCCTTTTTGGTCTTTGCACTGGCCATTCTCTCAAGCGTCGCGCAGGGCATGCAGACATGGTGCATAGAGCTAGGAACCTGCGCAGAGGCCGATATGTAAATCAGTGGATATAGTTTTGCACAGCATAGTGCCATTTGCTTATGCGACATGCAACACTTTCTGTAAATCAGGCCCATTGTGTCTTGACGATAATGTATTGATCACCTCACTGTTCGGGATATTGTTTATAGTTTCTTGCAAAGCACAGCGACTTTGGCAGAACTGAGCATTCTGCTTGGCCGAAGCTACCAAAAGGAGAATTAATGGTAAATGAACAGTTTCCCCTGTGGCTTGGACATGCATTAGTGGGAGTGTTGGCACTGTCTTATGCACCTACATTGCTTTCTACCTCCTTTCCACTACTCTCAAGCAGACACTTTGGTTGGCTCAATTGCTTTTTCAGGGACCCTGCCTTTGCTCTTATGGGACTATTGACTCTAAGCTTTCATCTCACTACCAGCCTCTAACCTCGTTTAATCTACACTACAACCTTTCTGCCAAGCACTGTGTCTATCAGTCACAACCATATACTACTTCACACTTTTAGTGAACAATGATTTTATTGGAAAACAAGGATCAACAGCACAGTCATCCTATATCTGTCACTGAACATTACAACACCATGTTGATTATGTTATCAATTCGATGGTGTAAGTTCCACTTTCCTCCCCACTTATCCTATTGCTATAACCGCATCCCACTAAGTGTACTACGTCCTTTTCTGCATTGCCTGGAAAAGAAGGTTATTAAGCCCAAACACAAATAGAGCAAGAACATAGGACGTCTAGAGTACAGAAACCAAACAGTGAGTATGTTTTGAGTTTTATTTTCCAGGATATAGAGGGGTTGCTTTTAGGAAGTTGTATCACCATAGGTCTGCTGTTATAACAGTTGTATGTTGCACCAGTTATGTTTTCAGAGTTGTTTGTTTGTTCTTTCTCTCATTTTTTGTATTTCGTTTTTCTTATTTTTACCTCTCAGAGAAGGCTGCACTATGAGTGGAACTGCAGCATTTAGAGATAGATTATCGGCTGGCTCATGGAATGTGAAAGGTGTGAACAGACTCATAAAAAGGAAAATAATTCTGTCTCACTTGAGACATCTTTGAGCTGATTGCTCTATTGCAGGAAACCCATTTGACTGACAGTCAGGCCCAAAAAATGTGTAAGGAATGGGAGGGTCAGGTGATACATTCCTTGTATTCTTCCAACTCAAGGGGCGTGATCATTTTATTAAAGGAAAATGTCCCATGGGTGGTTGTTTTGTCACATAAAGATTCAGGTGGGAGAATCGCATCTCTTGTGTTACAATTACAGGGGTCCACCATTGCAGTGTGCAACATATATGCCCCCACGTGCAGGAACATGGTGTTCTTCGAGGAGATCAGTATGCATTTACAAGATTTAGGTGTTGGGTAGGGACTTCAAAGAGATCTTAGACCCATATTTAGACTATAGCAATAATGGGCTGACAGAGAGAAGAAGAGGAACAGGGAAGCTCGGAGGTTTTTGATGTCAGAGTGTATTCTGTTGTTTGGAGGCTGAATCACCCTGATGGGAGAGAGTACATACATTTATTCGCATATTGACAATATTTTGACGGCTCGGTACATTACTTTGACATTTTCCTGAAATGGAGAGCAAATTTATTTTGGTCCACACCCCAATTAAGTTGAAGTTGTCTTTAGATTACACAGCAAATGTTTTAATTCTTGGAAAATGAATACGTCAATTTTGGATGATTTTAAATGATTTGATTTGAACATTTATAATGCACACACCCAAAAATAAAGGGTCCACGCAAAGCTGTATCTAGGTGCAGATGTTAATTAATAACTAGTCATTGACATCATCAGGCTATCACTCAAAGCTTGAAACTTATGTTGGTTGATGAAAGACACATTACGCAAAAAGGTTTCATAATTTCTTCCAAAACATGGGTAGGGACTCGATCTGTCAGAGGTCCCTGGGTAGAGAGTTCCAGGAGGGGGGACCAATGGAGGAGAAACACCTATCATGTTGTTGTTTTGGCAAAGGGACCACCAGAAGGCTCTGTCCCGCAGATCGAAGTGATCGAGTTGGGTGATGCTGTTGAATTTTTGACATTAAATATGTCAGAGCCAGGTCATGGATACATTTAAAGACCAGGCATAATACTTTGAACAAAATTTGCTGCTGAACCAGAAGCCAATTAAGGCTTTCCCGATATGATGAAGGTGTAGCAGACGCTGAAAGTTTTATCATGATCAACAGGAATAGTGAGGTTGGAGATGACACTGGGAGGAAATCAAATTTGTGATGAAAGCGGGTGTAATGGGTGTCTCTAGTAAACAGAGGAAGTCTCAATCACTAGAGCTGCAATCGTTGGTACATCTGATTAAAAATCTGGAAAAGACTTGATGGCTCCGAGTGAGACTGAGAATATAAATTTTACTTTAATAATCATTTCAGTGACATTTCAGCGATAGTTCTGAGCAAACATAATTTAAGACCGGTGTGCTTATTGTTAAAAAGGTGGGAAGTACAGTTGCCGGCTCGCTCACTGACTGAGGTCTATGGAACGAAGCAGAGCTATATGCACTATAGAGAGGCAATCGGGGTGTGTGACATATGATCCTACTCGAACAATGAACAGTTTAGAAGCTACTATGGGAAGCTTTACACCAAAAACCTCACAGATGTACATTACTTCTTGGATAGTTTTCAAATAACAAGGTTATTGTGGGAAGGTAGGGTTGCTGTGGACTCTGATTTCTCAATAGATTAACTCAACAAGGCGACATACCATATAAATCTGGGGAAGTGTCCCGGTCCAGATGTGCTCCCAGCAGAAATGTATAGGAAAATGCTGGATAGCATGTTTTGCCTTCTTGGGGATATGTTCAGAGTGGGTAGAAGCAAAGGCATGCTTCCTAATTCTGTTGAACATGCAACAATTTTGACTTTGCTTAAAAATAATAGATCGCTGGTGTCCTTGGGAAGTTATCGACCTATTAGTCTCATTAACTCTGATAGTAAAGTTAGGCAAAGGTCTTGGCATGTAGGTTGGAGAGTTTTGCCTGTTCATGTTAACAGGAATCAAACAGGCTTAGTTAAAGGGAGACATTCTGTAACAAATGTGAGGAAGATAATACTAACTCTAACAGAGGCGGGCAAACTCGGGACTGGCGCAGCTGCTCTTGCGTTGGATGCAGAGAAGGCATTTGATTGATTGAACTGGTGTAGAAAAGGAGCTAAGTCCCCTCACCTCAACCACTTTACCCAGAATACCTATATGTTGTTAACCAGAGTATGTAACATATGCAGAACAATTGAAACGACAGATGCCAAAGGAAATCCTGGAGACAAGGTTCGCGTTGAGAAAACCATACCTGCATTCAAGACAGTATGATGGCTGTTTAAACGAAATCCCAGAAGAAGCAAGATGCCTGACTGACGAAGCAGATTGTTGATGTCATGCGAGAGTCAAGCTGATGTAAATAGAAGAGATGCAGAGATGAGAGAATGCAGATATTCTATAAGGCATCAAGAAAGTATCAAAGATAAGCAACATCTTTTGCTCAAGATGAAGAGGCTTATGCTGAAGAAACAATGAAGATATTAATCCATTCACACGTTTACAAATCCAAAGTAACGCAAGCAGACAAAGTTTTCATGAGACTATCTTTATAGTAAATAGATTGCGGCGAGAGACAATGTATGGATACATAGGAATGAGTAAAGAATGGTTGGTCCCTTTATGAACTATAAGCAGAGCTGAGCTAAATGAGAAAGGCCACTTTTTTCAGCATGGCAGAGTTAGAAAACAAATGGATAACAATCAAATTTCAGAAAGGCGGGGTTCAATGAGCCAAGATGCCAAGGTCGTATTCGGATGAGAAGAACAGAAGGAATGAACCTCCTGTTGAGAAGCTTGGAGAGAACAAAGAAGACATCAGAGGCTCATTGGAAAATAGTCTTTTTAATACACTGAAAGCTGAATTACGTGGTCTTCAGTCCTGTTCCGGAGAAGGAGTTGGACGAGCAGGATGGTCACACCCACGCATGAGAGCAGAGTGCGCCTCTACTCCCATGTATCCTCAAGGGCAAAAGAACACTCCCAAGGACAAGTTCAAAGGCCTTAATTGACAACCGACCACTGAAGTGATGATGGATGATGTTCTAACTGGTGGGAAGTGTGTGTTTAAGACTAACTAACCAGCACCTGGACACTTGGCCTGTGTGTGGCTAGCGTGAGCTGAAGTATGCTGATGGAGGTTAGAAGCCAACCATCGATAGAGTATCGCATGATTAGGGGTCCTATAATTTTGTAGCTAATAGGATGTCGTGTATTTAGTGACGTTCATAGTGACCTGTTTTAAGGGAAGGGCTCAGTTGCTGCACCTGATGTTAAGAAACCTCTCACCTTTCCCACGCCCATTAGATGAGTATGGATTATATACTTAGATGTTCCCTAAGACCCAATCACTCTCTTTAGTAGGTTTTTGTAGTTTGCCACGTAGGATGACGTTAGTAATACACAGATTGTGCATCACCTATGACGAGATTTTAGTATATTGATGTGCTTTTTTGTAAAGTTCTTTGAGAGACCTTGCTATGATACCTCCGATGATGTTCGTTGTACTCCCTGTTTTAGATAATTGATATCAAAACAGTTATCTTTTTGCCAGCTTCCTGAGTCGTTTTGTTTATTGATGTTTGAATAACCTCTTCATCCCCATTCTTTTCAAATGTGTTGTTGACCCGACTTAAAGGGCTTTAAGTT
The DNA here is from genome assembly GCF_040938575.1 of Ambystoma mexicanum. Taxonomy (NCBI): domain Eukaryota; kingdom Metazoa; phylum Chordata; class Amphibia; order Caudata; family Ambystomatidae; genus Ambystoma; species Ambystoma mexicanum. Next base: position 331,668,062 of record NC_090927.1, read on the forward strand.
CTCCAGTTCATGTTCTAAACTCTTGTATTGCTGAATTTTGGTTCAGGGTTACTGGGGTTATATTCTGTTCCAACAGCAGCATTGATGACTAAAGACATTTGTTCAAAGAGTTTGAGGTTAGACCGGGGTACATTTGTCAAAGATGCCCTCTGTAGGCCGTCTTGTTTGTTCTGGCTTTGGAGGAGCTTGCTATTGTTGTTAGGGAAGATGAAAGGAATGTGGTTGTTCTGTTCCATGGGGCATCACCGAACTTCTGGTTGTATGCTGATGACCTGTTGCTGGTTTTAGAGGATCTGTTAACCTAAGTGCTGGCACTTATGCAACAAATGGTTTGGGGACCTTTAATGGTTATAAAATAAATTGGCTCAAATCTGAGGCAATGCCTTGTTCCATGGTGTGGTATGCCTTAAATCTGATTAGGATCCCCATGGATTTCGATGGTTCCCTTGCATAATGATGTATCTGGGTATTTGGTTGATGTAAGAGGTGAGCATGTTGATGAAGGAAAACTTAGATTCTGTTGTAGATAGATTGGCAGTGGATTTGATGAGATGGGAATCATTGAATCTCTTGCTCTGAGGCAAAGTGAATGCATTGAAACTGATGACTGACCCGCACATTAATTATATTCTTAGCATAGTCCCTCTTCTTGCTGCTAAGTTTTCTCTGAAGGGTATAGACAGGTTGATTCAAGGTTTTTTGTGGGTTCATAAATCACTGAAAATGAAGTTATGAAAGTTGCAGCTTGCATGTGACAGTTGTGGTATGGTTGTCTCTAATTCTTCACAATACCATCTTGTGCTCTATTCACTGCATATGTTGCCCGTTCTGGAGAGCTGTTTGGCTGATTGGACATTGGCTGTGACTAGTTTCAGTAGTCCGTTGGAACCTGCCCCATTGTTAATGACTAGGAATGGCAGAGGTTGTGATACAGTTGCACTGATGGAATTCTTGAGGAATTGTTGGCTTGACATTTCTAAACAATTGAATGGAGTTTCTTATTCATGGAAGGATGCTTCTTTGTGGTTAACCTTTCCACCAGTCTTAATTACAAATCTATAATCCATATGTTGGCCCAATTGTTATCTGGAATGTGTGCAATGAGTTGGGGACATGCTTGCAAATGTGGGGTTGATTTCTTTCATGAGCCTCAGGGATGTCAGTGTCGGAGTCAGGATGGTGACACTGCATTTGTAAAGGCTGTTTTGTACATGCAGGTAAACAAGAGCATATGGCCTCTTTGGTTTACAAACCTTGAGCACACAGTTGGGAAATGCCAAGCTGCTGGAAACATGGTCTAATTGCCTCATGACTTAGTTGAGAGAGGAGAGATGTATTTCCCAAAATGTATTTTAACTTGGGCAAAAGGATGAGGCAGATCAAGCTGTTGGATCGGGTATATTGGACCCGAGATTCAATGTACAAGATTGGGATGATTGAAAAATACGTTGTGGGATGCAGGCATAAAACCAGTACTTTGGAGCATATGTTTTAGAATTGTCAAATGTACGGAATATTTGGTATGACATTGCAGTTGTGTTGAACACAGTGTTAAGGGTGGATTTAGACTATGATTTCATACACAGATTTTAGGAGAAGCTTCTTTGCTGGAGTATTTATATATCCGCAAAACTGTTTGCCCTTTAGGGCTTTGTTGGTTCTGAATAAAATTATTCTACGAGAATGGAAATCTGACATTTATCCAGATAGTTAGGTAGGGTTTCACGAAATATATGCTCTGTCCCTTATTGGAGGGTTCTACTGAAACAGTAGATAAAGTTGCTTAGGTGGCACTGTTAGGGAGAATTTTCCAAAATGGCTAATTTCCCTTACCTACTGAGACCCTCAGCAGCTTTGCTGGATTTCTAGGATGTATTTCTTTCACCTGGTAAGGGTGTGAGCCTTTTTTCCAACTCTTAAATGTGTTTTGCTGTGTGTGTTTAACATGTTTGTGTTCATAGGCTGTGGAGCTTCACCTACTCCACAGGTATCATCTTTTTACTGTGTGTTACACAGCACCTTTAGTACAATGACACAGGGTTATCTTTTTTAGACTTCCCAACTCCGACCCCATTTTCTAGGACTGACTACTGTCTCCCAGAACATGTAAAGTTGCCTTTGACTTTATTAGTCTTTTTAAATTCACAGACCCACTACAAACTATCTTAAATAGAGTTCTGGAAAGGGTTAATTGCTATCCCTTTTTGTCTGTTTCTCATGGAACATTATTTCGTTCCCTTTTCACTAGGATAGTGGCAGTGGTAACTACCGTATTTTTTCTACCGTGGTTATTTTAAATAGCCTTGGTATTGTTTTAGGTTATCTTAGTAGCCTAAAACTTAAACCCGCTGGACCATATTTACTTTTATACGGTACCGGCTCGATTTATTCGCCATTTCTTTTTGTAAAAGTCTTTCTCGTGATTTACTCAGCACGCCAAACCAGGTTTTGTTCCTTTGCCGTCTTTTCACGGGCTTCTGCACAGAAGCCCTCCTTAGGCACCTGAATGCCTGAGGGGGACAGGATGTGACGGAGGGGTTTGAGACTCCCTGCACGGGGTCTCCTTGGAGACCCATGTCGCACTCTGGTATGATTGGCTGTGGTGACAGTTCCAGCGGGACAGCCACCCTGTTGTGTGATTGACAGCCAGGCTGTGTGAATGGGGGAAAACTGAATAAAACGCAGGTCTCTGGGACTGAGAAGGCAGAGTCGCCACTGGATCGAGAGAGCTGAAGAGAATCTGACAGAAGAGGACCTCCACCCCGACTGAACCTCCCGGTGAAGCCCTGCTGCGGGTTTGAATCTTCAAACTTTGACGACAGGGAAGATCTGCAAGTTATCTTCTCCCATTGAGCTGGTGGGAACAACCAGTTTTCCAAACTGCAAGCCAGGCCTCCCTCCTCTGGTCGAATTTGCTGTGCACAGCTACAGTGAACCGGATAGCTTGGGTTTTAAGGAGTGCACCTTTTATTTGTTGCTTTGCTCTGCTGCTGGTTTCTTCCCTGGGCAGTGCAGGACCCTCCAGTCTTCCTACTTTGTGTCAGTCCGACAGTCTCTTCAGGAACCGTGAGCCTGCAGGACCTGCCAGGAACGTCCGCCTCAGCTACAGCCTTCTCCTTCATTTAAGGTACTGTTCAAGTCTGGTCGTTCGTTCCGTCCGACCGCGGTAAAAGTGCATGAAAGCTTTTGCTAATCTAAGGGCTTGTCCTTCTCTATTCTCTAAAGTAACTTTTCATCCAACCAACTTCGTTCTGAACTCTTGGCAAAGACTTAACCACAAACTACTCTGAACTGTGTGTTCCTCTGCATAGACTCTGGTCCATTGACTTTGGCCCAGGCCTCTTGATTTGATTTCCTCACTGTAGTTACTTTTTCTAGATTGCCCTGCAGACTTACTTGTTGGTGCTGCTCAACTTTTGTCTAACTTTGTCTTTCCCTCCCTTTTAAATTACTGGAGTGCCATTTTGCTCACACTTCATTTTGAGCTTAATTTGTCCAGTATCTATTGGGTGTGGTGTATTAAGATTGTGATTTTTTAACTGCTTGATAATAGTGAAATGTTCTATAACTGATGTGTACATAAATGTATATTTTTTACTCAAAAACCTTGAGTCTGTGTTTGTTTGAACCATAGTAATTGCTGTCCTTTATGTAACTATTGGTACTGCTCATTTGACTCTTGAGATAAGTCTGGCTGCTCAGCCATCACTACCACTTTACTGTGTAGTACAGGCTTGTACCAAAGGTGAATTTGTACTGTCACTTGTAGTCTTAATTGTGTGTGGTGTTCCCAGAGGGTACTGCATATGATTCTGCCTAACAGGCACCACAATCCCAGACAGACCCAGAAGAAATAGAGTCAATGCACACCAGACTTAATGATAGAGTAAACAAAGTGCATGTCAAAAAACAACTTTATTGATATCTAAACAAAGCCAGTACATAATATAAACATTTAAATCTCATTGCTCACAACATGATTTTTAAAAACAATCGCTTAACTACTACAAACTCGTCCTCTCTGATGTCATAACATAATATCAGTTTACAAAACCTACGGGGAACAGGGATAGGGTAGTGTGTTTGGCTACATATATATTCCATCATGGTTAAACATTTGATTGGTTGACAAGTACCTGATGGCTCCACCTGGAACCACACCTACATTGATAAAGGTTAAACTACATCATCTTCACAGCAAGGGGTTGGTTGGCATACTACTTGATCAGAGGCATGACTCTAAGGAATTTGATAGGTTGGCACATTGCTAACCAGCCTTGGACACTTGACAGGTCATTAGAATATGAGCCAGATATAGAGTAGGCGGAGAGAGGTCCATGGGACATTCTTCCTTCAATTACATGTTACCATCCCTCATTATCAGGCCATGAGATCAGGCAACCCCGTTGTACTTTGCCTTGTAGGACACCTCATGCCTACATGTGTGTTTAGGGAGCAGGTGTCCTATACGTGTTTGCTTTTAATGAATGGCCAGTGTTCTCCAATTATGGGTCATGTGTGAAGGGACTGTGTTTGGAATAGATTTACCTCATATTTATTAATATTTCAGCTAATATTAATGGGTGTGTCATGTTTTCTATTGCCACTGGAGAAACTCTTGAGTTATTGTTCATGGAGTCTGTTGGCTTACTGTTTTGTTACACCTGGCTAACAAAGGTTGGTTGTGCTCTTATAAAACTTGAATTCATCTGGGAGTATGCTGCTCCTGTCTTGGGAATTCTGGGAGTATACTGCTTCTGTCTTGGGAATTGCTAAGCCATGCCTTGGCTAGATCGTCCTAATCCTCCCTAATTTCACTTTAACCTTGGCAATAGTTGCCAGCCACTGTCTGAGCTCTGCATGGATAGGTATTTCTGTGGATTGAGTTTTCCCGAGGTTTTGGTCATGTTAGTGTTCTTCATGTCTGTGGATGCTTTTTTTAATTAACTTCATGTCTAAATGCATAGATTACCTATTGTGCATGTTCTTCACGTTGAATGCATGTTTGCTTTGTGCCTAATGCATGTGCCTTTACTGTTATAACGTTAGTTTGAATGCTTTTGCTATCTTCAGCTTACATTATCCTGAAACCCTACTGTACCTGGGGGGATAAGGCCAAAAATGGTGTCTCAGTGAGTTATGTTTCTCATCTTTACGGTATTGGTGTGGGGGTGGGGCAGACACTATGGATGATGCATTCATCTACCTCCCAACAAAGTGTAAAGTTTTTGAGGCTATTTGGTAAGACTTTTAGACCTGGATCTGGATTAACTGTCCAGGGGTTTTGGGTTGGGAGTTCCGGAATCTATATTCTTATTCTTGTGTCTTATCTTTTGGGCTGGATATGCGTGGGGTTTGGGTGAGGTTTTTTTTTTCTTTTTCTTTCTCTGTATTTTCTGTATTTCAACTGCTGCTGTCCCTGATCATTTCCAATTTACTGTATATTTTTATGAATTGTTAATAAAAAAGTAAACCAAAAAAGTAAACCAAACAGCAAATCGTTCTTCATGCGCTTACCACAAAGATAAATAACTATGGTTGCTGTACTTCTCAAGTTGGAATCTCATAAGGTTCCTAACAGTATTGAAGCTCCTGACCCTGATATATTGAGATAATATGTTAGCTGATTAAATATGAAGAGTTCAAACTGAATACATTTCAACATGTTGTGCTCTACTCTGGAGTTTAAGAATTCATTTTGAATGTTTTATGAAACTATTTTTTGTTACTTTTGATCTAAAGTAACTTTCTCTATATTGCTTCTTCATATGCAAGCTACATTTCTAATTAAGTTAAAACTGGCTCATCCCAGTTTAAGGATGTGCCTGGGACCGGGGTTTCTCTATCTTGAGATCCCATCTTTTGCTTAATTTGCATTTTTAGGCAATTGAAGTCCAGATTCAGTACTACCATTCATGATGACCATTTAGATACCTATTTCTATGAACTCTAGCTGAAACACGTAGCAAATAACCAATTATCGGGTCAGGCACAAGTAGGCTTCAGACCCATATGAGGGATGCAGATGGCACTTCTCTCTACATGGGATGATCTAAAGACAAACGCAGACGCCAACACAAACTCAGCACTGATACTACTCGACATCTATGCTGCATTCGATACAATCAACCATAACATCCTCATCAAGAGACTGGAAGAGCTAGTGAAGAGTTAGAGATCACTGAAACAGTGCTGCTCTGGATTACATTTTTATTGTTTGAAAGAACAGAAACAGTATGGAAAAAAACATTCAAATCTGCAACACAGGAGCCATCTGTGGAGTACCACAAGGATCCTCGTTATCCTCGCTTCTCTTTAACATCTATATGATGACACTAATCAACCTCATCAAAAGACATGGCTTCAACTGCTACAACTATGAAGATGATTCCCAAATCATCTACAAAATCGGTGATAGACAAGAGGAGAACACAAGGCTAATAGACTCAAACAGTTTTACCAATGGATGAACACTAACATCCTCAAAATCAAAGCGAAATCATGATTACATCCAACAACCAAGGAAGCAACCAATACATCCCATGGCACACAGAACTGGCACACCACCCGCACCATACAAAGTTGTCAAAAACCATGGAACTCTAATGGACAATGAGTTAACCCTAGAACCTCAAGTAAACATGATAATTACGAAATATTTCTTCCATTTATTTTATTTATGTATATATAAAGGAGGAACAATGTTCTTTTAAACACAACAGAACATACAATAGATAGGAAATCAGATTTCACGGGAAGCAGTGAGCTTCATACAATGGGGTGAGTTTGAGGGACACTCTGACCAGGTTGTGTAGGGAAGTAAATGGAACAGTCACTGGGGAAAATTAGGGACAACCAACATTGGACATTTTTAACTTCAGGTAGGTGGTACGGCCAGCTATGCTTGGGAAGTGACCATGATGGGTGAAGGGCTAGAATGGAGGCACAGGAAGTGAGAGACAGAGGCAGGTTAGAGGTGAAAAATGTTAGCTAGCAGTGAGTTAAGAGGTAGGTTAAGAGGGTAACTGAGAGACGAGGAGGTAGGCTTTTAGTTCGGTTTTGAACAAATCCGTGTGGACTGTTTCTCAGATGTCTGTGAGAAGAACATTCAATGCAAGTAGAGCAAGAAAAGAGAAAGAGCAGAAGTGTGAGGAAGCACATGGAGGGAGTGAAGCCACAAGGGTAGTCGGCGAGGCAGATCCGAGATTACAAGAAGGCTTATAGAGTTGGATAGCGGATAGATACAGTGGTGCCTTACCTTGGATAGATTTGTGAACCTTAAGAAGGCCCTGTTTTGCATCATCAGCCATCCAGCATGGTGATGGTAGAAGGGAGTAGGTGTGAAGTGAGGGAGTTCAAGAGAATCCTGGTAGCAAAGTTCATGAACTTTTCGAGAGGACTAAGAGCATAGTTGGGAAGACAAAGAGGATGCTGTGACACATGATCAAAAAGCTTCTACCATTCCTCTCCTGAATGCACAAAACAATGGCCATCATCTCCCTCATCATATCCAGGATAGAATACACCAACAGCTTATACCTTGGAATGCCAGACTATTTGCTGAGCAAACTATAACGAATACAGAATGCAGCCGCCAGACTTTTTCCCAAACTCTCATGAAGGGACCACATCACACCAGCGCTGAGGATGCTACTTGGCTCCCAGTCACAAAACTATCACCTTCAAACAATGTGCATCATAACACACAGAGCAATCCATGGCCTAGGAGCGGAATTCATACAATAGAAAATCACTATCTACCCTCCGACTAGAACACTCAAATCTAGTTACGACATCCGCTTAGAACCTAAACCTTACACAAGGAAAAGACTTGGTGGATCAGCATTCTCCTGCCTAGCTGTAAAACTATGGAACCCCCTCCGCAGGCAAATATGAACTATGAAACACCACATAACTTCTAACAACCTCTCACTTCACTTCTGAATGGGTTGTAAACGATTGAACAACATCCATGCACCATGAAGTAAACACACAACTGACAACGAGTGGTGAGTAGACTAGACCTGAGTGGAGGGCAGTGGAGAATAGAGGCACCTGAATAGAAGGGGTGGTTTTGAGACCTGGGATGTGGCCATCCCGATATAGGGCTAAAGAGGAAAGAGGGGAGGGAGATGAGGTCTGACTTAATTGGACCACTGATAGAGGGCCTAAAATGGAAACAGGTGAGAGTGAGGGGTCCTGCTCTCGTATGGACTGACCAGGGGGTACATGGAACACATTGCCCTGGAGGAACCTCTGGGAGTAGTAACTATGGCACACCACAATGTACTAAAGGGAAGAGGTATGGGAGGCCCTTAGTTGGTACAGCGGGGGTAGAAAAGGTAGTGTCATTATACAACCGTTCTAAAAATGCATCCTTTTTCATACGCCTCTCACACTCTGAACTAAACACAACCATACCTCTACAGCACAACAAACTGCACGCTCTTCACAACACCACCACAACAACGATACAAGCAACACATAGTCTCGCACAACACCACATGGCGGCTACCAACCAGAAAACACACCAACACTCAGTGAACAATGTCAGTGAACTGAAGCTGCCAGCAGCACAGCTCTCTTGCTCGTGTTTTCCCGCTCAGTCCTATTAACATAGCCTCCTCCCTCCTTGCCTTGCAGATATGCCAGAGTGCCAAGAAACCACACAGGTGGCAGCCGTGTGCAGTATAAGAACCTTTAACATAACATACCATGCCTGCTTAATCAGACAGCTTTGCAGTTGGACAGTTATTGACACCAGTATTATGCTTTGCTCTTCACATGCCATCTCCAAATCATGAGGCTTTCACATTTTTCTTTTCAATGTTTAAATTAATAGTAGGCTTGTGCTTGTGACTGAGGTGATATTTTAGGTCAGAGTGATTCAGAAATACCTGACCTTGGATATCATTGAACATCTCCAATTCCCCCTCCACCCTATCTAAAATAGAGACGATTCCCCAATTGTAACCACCCTATCCTTCGGCATTGTGATGAAGAACGTAGCATGTGGCATTGAACTTACCTGAAATGCTCAATGACAAAGATAAGTGATAGTGAAATAGGACATGGGATACTCGCACATGGTTCGCCAGTAACCGTGGAGGTGGAGAATTGTCAAGTTATGAATTACTTACAAACACTTCACAATGTTCTCATTTAATGTTCATATTCAACCCTGAAAAAACTGTTGGTAGCATCTGGTATGAAGGGTTTCATTGGATACAGGGAACTGTGATCTTCGAACTTCACGCAAGTTTGTAATATGGTTTCTGGATGCCCACCTCTCCCCCATGAATGAAATGCTATTAATTCAGGTTTCAAATTTGTCCATACTACTCCTTCCTCATGTATTCCTTTTAATGCACCTCCACGCTTTTGTCTGCCCTGACAGACGCCTTCACTTAGCAATGAGTAATGTAACTGTGTATCCATATGCTCCACCCTCTTCTGTGCAGAAATCTATTTTGCGATATGTGGCCTGGAGCTTGCAGATGTTCACGCAACAGTGTTACACAATTTGCATTTCAATTTCTGAGTTCACTCTGTTCTGATTTTATCTTGCCTGTGATGGTCCTCATCTGTATTCTGTGTCTGAGGATCTCACTATGCATGTTTGGGTTATTCTAGGAAATTCTGCCATTGTGCTTGGTTTACAGTCTTTCTCAGTTATTCAGGTTCTTGAAATAGAATTGGGATTTGCACTCTTTTCTTGCTTTCTCTTTTTTTTTTAGTTCACAATTTTTATTTTCACATTAACAAATACGAACATAAAATAGTGTTAATCAATTAAATATACACTTAGCCATTCAAAGGCAAAACATATTAAATAATTCATCACTAACTAAATCTAAATAACAAATACAAGAAAAAGAATAAAAGTGTATGAAGGAAGAAAGAGAGGAAGAAAAAGAAGAAAGGAAACAGAGAGATAGTATTGAAGCTAAGAACCAAAATATTACATTTGAAATTAATTTTTTTAGCAAACACAACAATATCACACAACCATTGTATACAATAATAAATAATCATACCCAACAGTAATATTCAAAGCTAGAGACATATTATTTCGAATTAAAGTCCTGTTTCATCCACAGACATCAAGAACACTGCTCCATATGTCCCAAAATGTGTCAATTTCATCTGTGTTTTTGTAAATGACTTTTTCATATGTTGAAACAGTAAGAAGTTCATCCACCCAGTCATCAATATTAAAAGAATTACTTGATTTCCAGGACGACAACATCAATTTTTTAGCAAACATGAATGCGCATAGCAACCATAATTTGCTGCCAAAGGCGATTTCATCCAGCAAAGATAAATCGCCTAGAACCAACAAGGAACCATTTATGGTGATCACAATGTTCAAGACTAAACTTAATCATTCACATACTCTTTCCCAGAACTACATTGTTTTTGGACAAGACCAAATCAAGTGATTGAGGGAACCTCTTGAGCATTTACACTTCCAGCAGAGATCGCTGTCCAAAAGCTGCCTTCTGAACAACGTTTCTGGTGTAAAATAGTCTCCAAATAGTAATTTTGTTTGAGAGGATCTAAGGCCCCAATCCAAACTCACCAGGCGAGTGTTTTCATAGCACCTCTGCCAACATCTCAAGTCAATGTCTTCCCCCATCTCCTCTGGCCAAATTGCTGGCAACCACGGATCTCCTTTTCAATTAGCTTTTATGATTCCGTACATGGTAGATGCAGGGTGTGACACACTCGTGCATATCTCTAAAGCTGTACAGGCGACACTCTGAATAGCAAACTGCGGCACATCAACACAGGCAGAAATAATAATCTTCAGTTTCCTGTATTCAGCAAACGAGCATTCTGCCATCTCCTATATCGGGCCTAGTTGTGTGTACGGTATCCAACTGCCTCCCTCAAACAAATCTTTAATGTATTTTATACCAGCCATAAAACCTTCTGTCCAAAAGAGGGTCCTTCCTTGATATTTCAAAGCTGGGTTATGCCATATGGAGGCATCTTGGTGCAAATAGGGATCAGTACTCATATAATTTGAGAGTTCACACCAGCAGTCTTGCAAGAATGAAGTTAGTGGGCTGGTCCCTTTTGATTTACTTTTCTTAATAGTCAGCAGGGCTTTGGGGTCCAGTTGGGAGACCACACCACTCTCCCATGATAACAATTCAGAATGTTCATTGTTTGAGTCAGGAATCCTGCACGGGTGGCGAGTGGAGAACGATAAATGGTAGTCTGAGAAGTTAAGCAAGTTCATTCCACCCAGTTTTAATGGGAGTTGAAGTTTCCAAATTGCAAGCCTTGGAGGTTTCCCATACCAAATAAAGTGGAGGATTTCAGATTTACTCCAGTTAATCTTATAGCCTGAGATCATGGAGAAAAACTGAATATCTCACATCAAGTGAGGAATACCAACAGCAGGGTCCTGAAGGGCAATCAGTAAATCATCTGTGCATAGCCAAATCATGTTATTTCGGCCATTTCCAATTATAGGTTGAAGGTTCATATCTGCTCATAAGCATACTGCTGGTGGTTCCATAGACAGAATCAACAAGGGAGGCCAAAGCGGGCAGCCCTGTCTTGTACCTCGATGAAGTTCAAATGCATCAGAAATAAGGCCATTTGTTAGCACACTTGCAGAAGAGCATTTGTATAATAGCTTAACCCAACATTGAAAATCTTGCCCAAAGTTAATTTTTTCTAGGCACATAAACAAAAATTTCCCACTCCACACATGAAATGCTTTTTCACCGTCTAGCGAAATAACTGCATTGGCAACGGGCTGATGTCTCATGTTGTCCGCCACCGCTCTGCCAGAGACAAAACCTACTTGATTTTCATGTATCAGAGTTGAAATGACTCTTTCCAATCGAATAGCCAGGAAGTTTTCCATAGAAGCCACAGAATAAATTGTTGATTCCCTTCTGCTGCATCTCTATTGTGTTATTTAGACCCCTGACTGCCATAATAAAGTGATCGCTTTCAGCTATCTTTAGCCTATGTGCTAGCAATTTTCCTGCTTTCTCACCATTCTCAAAATAATAATTTTTTGCCTGAATAGGGCATGGTCTACCTGGCTGGAAATAAGTTTGTTTAGTTCATATTTAGCTTTTCTCAGTTCAGACTTTGTTATGTCATCTTTCCTTATCGCAAATAGATTATCTAGGCACTTTGCTTCAGAAGAGAGTCTTTGTATTTCTTTGGCTCTCAGTTTTCTCTCTTTTCCAGTTTTTTAAATTAGCACTCCATGAACAAAGCATTTCAGTGCTTCCCAAACTGTCGAGATTTTGACGTCAGAAGTTTTATTCATTTGGATGAAGCTTTCAATTTTCTCCATCACCTCTTTCCTGATTTGGTCATTTTTTAGAATATTAGAGTTCATTCTCCACCTTGAGGACTTAACCAAAGAGTGTTGTAATGATAAGCTTATTGACACATGTGTGTGATCTGACAGAGCAATGAGCCCAATGGCTGTATCATAGCAACTTGAAGTCACCCGTCCAGAGGTCAAGAAGAAATAAATCTGAGAATATGTATCATGACACTGAGAATGAAAACTATAATCCCTGTCTGACGGGTGTTCCAGTCGCCAGATGTCTGGCAGGTTAAATTCCCTTATTAAGCTCTCCAACGATCGTTTGCATTTCTTTGGAGTTCTGGTATAATCCCCAGTTGATCGGTCCAAAGCTGAGTCCATCACCTGATTGAAATCACCTCCTATCACAATTGAGTCCACGTTGAAAGTTTGAAGTAACTGCGCCACCTCGTGAAAGAATATAGGATCATCCAAATTTGGTGCATAAATACTGCACAGAAGAATATACACATCTTGAATTTTTACCAATACTCAAATAATTCTTCCTTCTTTATCTCCTTTGCTTGTGATGATTGATATAGGCAGATTTGTTTTAAAAAGTATCGAAAAGCCTCCTTTGCTGCATGAATGAGTTGAGAAGAAAGTATCCGCTACCCATCCCTGTTTAAGTTTTTCAGCCTCAAGATTTTCCAAATGCATCTCTTGGAGGAAAGCAATGTCGCATGAGTTTGATCGTAGATGATGCAATATTTGGTCCTTTTCACCACATTATTGAGTCCGTTAACATTCCATGAGATGATATTTAGATGGTTCACAATTTTAGTGTTCATGCTACAGATCTAATTTTGGTTCATTATATAATGTAGGCAATTACAGTTAAAGAATAGGATAGGAAGAACGAACAGAAGGAAAAAAAGATAAAAGATAGAGCACATGACCCAATAGGGCATTAGACCACTAGGTTATACTAGTTTCGGTTACAAGTATATGGCTCACTGCACAGACATAACAGCAAGGCAACAAGTAAATATAAGATCACAATAAACACTTAACATTTAGTAAACACCAACCCCAAGCCTCCTGTCCCCACCCTAAATTTTCTTACAATGTCTACCCTAAGACACAACTCTATATCATCCGTATGCAATAAGGCCAACCTATTCACTTTTATGAACAATAGTCCAGGATCAATAATCCATATATTGGACACTACTTCCTCCTAAAATAATATTGTCCTAGTCATTTATACCAAAGTTCCTGAAGTAAAAATCCAACTGTTAGATTTGCCCAGAGACATTTAAATCTCACAAGATCCTAGTCATTTAAACTCAGTAGCACATACATGTCAGCTTCAACATGCATATGAGAGTATACAGGGTCTGCCTCACGTGTATAAAGTTCCATAAACAAATGCCTATGACCATCATATCCTATGCCTATGACCATATCTCAGAATCTGTAAATCTAACCTGCTAAGCTACAGCTCATTGACGTGTGAGCTGCAAGATAATATCCACCTATTATGTAATAGAAAGGAATATCAGCCATACCATACCTTGCCCTTGATGATCTCTGAGATGTAACTCTTTAAGAATATAGATCCCCTATAAAGGCCATCCACCTTCCATCAGTGAACATTTATTACAATACAGCACCATAACCCATGCCTGCTGCAGAATCATTTCTTCCCAGCACTAATTTTGTACCCAACAAACCCCCATATGCTGGGTCCTGCAGACACACCTGTTTCCCTTCTCATTTTTTAAATATAGGCCTTAAATTTCCAGTACACAAAGTAACACTGATCAAAAACCAGAACTGGATTGGTGCTCCTAGTGACCTGTTCTGTCGCCTATTGTAACCTAGTGAAATTTGCTGTGGACTAAATGCATATTTACAGTAGAACATATCTAAACAAAAGATTTTCTTTTCAGTCTTGTATCATCAATAATTTCATTATGGCTGGAAGTACGCCTCTAACCTGAGATTCATGTCAGCCCAGACCGACGGGCCTTTTGGACCCTGGAATTTATACAGAGCTGAATTATGACGTTAATGATGAGTAGCAGGGCAGTTTCTAGGCAATACGGTGTCCAGGGCAAACAACAAAAAACGTCTGTCCCCCAGGAGCTTTCGGCACACTCCCATGACGCAAACTTTGACTCTGTGCAAGCACTACCTAACATAATGCTCAAGATCAGTGTGCACAGGCTCAGCCCAGCAGATCCCCGAAAATGCTGTAAGAGGCTGCAGTGCAGCTGACCAAACATGAGCTGCTGCATTAACTAACTTCTTGGTGCCATTTTCAAAGCTTCCTGCTCATCAAAAGTGCAAAGCTCAGTTTCCCATTGCCATGTATGAGAAGTACAGCAGTCTTGTTTTTGCTTTGAATTCTGGGACTTGTAGTTTTCCCTGATTTCTAATGTAAAATCCTACACTTCCCAGGGTGTCCTCGTTGGCTGTTTTCACTCTATTTTGCTCTCGAGGGCTTCTAGTGCCAGGAGCTACTACATAGCATCGAAATGCCTGGTGATGTAGATTGCCAATAATAAGGAACCTGGAAGCCACAGGCAATACAGCACCCCAGGGCACCTTCCATTGACTGGGAAGGCCCTGGAAGCGGGCTCCTCCCCACTATGAATGTTTGTTTCACTTGTGCACTATCAGCTTTTGACGCCATTCAACAGATTCAGGGACTGCTCTGCGATTTACACCACATACTTTTAAGCCGTTTCCAGATCTTCTGACCTGCCCACCCACAGCACCAGCTCTTCTGCCCTCATTGCTGATAGGACTGTACGCTACACCCGATGTGTAACTGCCCCTACAGGTAGCCTGTAAAATAGCTCAGCAAGTATAGTGCTCGCAGATGTGATCTTTGTAACACACCTGCACACAAGTGATTCTAGGCACGACAAGACAAGGAGGGGGAAACAAAGGTAGGACAAAATAACAATCTTATTATTGTGTCATTCAGAACATGCAAGTGCAGGGAAGAGGGAATGGGAGAAGTGCCATGGGGGAGGGGAGGGAGAGGTGCAGTTAACTCACAAGTGTAGCCAGCAGGTGGTTCATAAGTGCAGAGAATACGGACTGTAGGTTTGTATATACAGACGCTTAAGGGATGGGGAGCCTGGAGGCAGTGCAAGGGCAACTGGACATGCAGGAACCTGGGCTTGAGTTCAGAGGGTGACCAGGTGAGCAGTGAACGGAGCAGTCAGGTGCATCAGCAGGGGCGAGGAAGAGAGAACGCAGAAGTGAAAAGGAAGGTCTTGAGTTGCATCCGGAACCAGAGTTTGAGATAGGCAGGGATGCTGTTGCAGAGGGAGGCCCCAGCCGAGGAGATAGATTTGCCCCGAACACTCTGCTTGGAGAAGCGTCTGACCCTGAGAGAGTTGGTGGTGGATGAGCGGAGAGCTAGAGAAGGAAGATGTTTTGGAAGAGAAAGTTGGATGGAGAGCAGTCTCAGGCCGCAGAAAGCATTGTGGATGATGCAGAGGGTCTTTAAGTTAATCTTTGCAGACACAGGGAGCCAGTGAAGAGATTTCAGAGCTGGAGAGATACGATCCCTGGGCTTGAGGCCAAAGAAAAGTCTTGCAGTACTGTTCTGGATAAGTTGTAAAAGTTGAAGAGTAGAGGCTGGAAGATTTAGAAAGAGGCTGTTACAATAGTCCAGCCTAGTGAGGACAAGAGCTCTGGAGACAGTGAACTTCTGGGGGAAAGTGAGAAAAGGAAGAATACCTCTAAAGAGGTGTAGCTAATAGTTTGACTTCTTAGTGATGTCAGAGATGTGAGGAGAGAAGGAGAGGGTGGAGTTGAAGATGACACCAAGGTTCCTAGTGTGTGGGAGTGAGGGGTCGTTTAGACCCCCCTCACGCATTCAGCACAGTGTGGACCACTTGCTCGCATAATAGTGGAGGACGCTTCCATTGCCTGCGCCTTAAGCAGGGCTGTTGTGGGGGGACACTTGGCGTCCATTTTGTGTGCCCTCGGCTCCATCTTTGGACTAGGCCTCACTGCGATAATACGAAAAGGCTTCTCTCCCCTCTTGCAGCACCGTGCACTCCATGCTCATGGCCTCCACCTTTTTCTCAGTCTGTCTGAAAGCCTCACAGCTCCATTTCTCACGGATGCACCGGAAACAATTGAAACAAATATACCAATGTAACATCTCACTCTTCCTCTGAGATCACTGTCCTGTGTGCCAACCGGCCCGAACCATTACTTGTAGCTCATCCATCTCCACAAACCTGCCTGTGCCCTCATACCCCCACTGTTGGAAAGTTACTGCCACTATAACCCTGTGCCCCTTAAGGTATTCCCTTGATGTACCAGAGGTGTGACCCCGCTGTAAAGCCCATCCCAGTGTGCCCCCTACTAAAACCAGATCTCTGTCACAGTATATTGCACCTTAGAATTAACAAATGTCAGCGTGCCCCGTGATTGCTTTTATATGCTCAGACCCACCCCATGATCAATGTTATCACTCTAACCAAGACCCCTAAGCCTGGTAACTCCACATGAGTCACAATGAATGATGCCCTGATTCCATGCATGCAATGTATAGGTTCAAAGAAAATTTACTTAAGCTTATACTGATGGTCATTGTTTATAATATGTCTAGTGGTAGTGTTTTATTCCAGCTTAGTTAGTGTCTGCCCTGCCTCACCGAGACCTGACCCTCACCCCTCCTGGACACTGGCAGCCAGACCACGTGACACTCACCCTACCGCCAATGGAGCAACCAATCCGGATGAAACAGCACCCATAGCCACATATGTGGCAATGTTATTTCCCCAATCCCAAGCATTTGTAATCCCATATAGTGTGATGTCAGTGATGATGCTTTTTCCCTTCATAAGCCAATATCTTTGTAATGTTTGCCAGAGCGCTCTCGGGGCTGCAGAGTTCTCTGGATGCCAATTCTTTATAAAGAAAAACGTAACTCTTGCAACCTGTTCTCTTAGTCTCATTCCCCATTGGATTGTGTCATATTAATTTGTATTTGCACGTGTAAGACTGAGAGTGAGCCTTCCCTAGACTCACAGGAAGAAGCAGGAAGAGGGCCCAGAGTGGGTGGCCATAGAGAGAGAGGAAAGGAGGGAACGGGAATCCCAATGAGGAGGATCTCATTCTTATTGGTATAAGGCAGAGATCATTGGCGGCACACCATTACTGAATTGTGTCCGGACAGTCTTGAATGAGAGAAGAAGCAGAGGTGGCTGAGAGGGTGCCTGAAAGAGAGCTGAGTGTGATCCGCATAACATTGAAAATTGGAGCAGAAGTAGCGATGCAGTGGGCAAAAGGTGCCATGTAGTGGTTGAAGAGCCAGGGAGTGGTTGGTCGGTAAGAAAGGAGGTTAACCAGGCCAGGACCTGATCAATAATACCAAGGTTGTCATGAAGATGATTGAGCAGGATGGCATGGTTGACCTTGTAAAAAGGAGAGGACACATCGAGGAGAATGAAGGCAACAAGTGCCTATTGTTGCTGGGTTGCCCTAGGGGCTCCACTTTTAACTTTATCTGGCTCACCTTGTGAGAACTACAGTTCCCTAAGGTAGAAAGGATCTTTGGATCCATTTTACTTTTAATTAGGTGAGACCAGCACCCCCCACATTATGTGAAGTGCTTGTGAGATACTGAGTATCCCCTTTCTCATTTTAAATGTAACATCTGTGTTACAAGGACAAACTCACCTTTAATGGCTGGTGGCAGTGAACCTTTTTATTAATCTGGTGCACCTTTACCGCACAGCCCCGGTAAAGGCACCCATGGGTGCCCATTTTACCAAAAAGGCCACTGTCTTGTTTTTTCTGCATTTTAGAGTTCCTTGTCCTTTCTTATTCCTTCTCCTGACATCCAGGATAAGAAATTCCTTTGTGTGATTTTTATCTTTGGCGGGAGTCCTGTGGACTCCCCGCTAATGCTGCAGAGTGAGTGTGAAGGCAGGACTTGAGGGAGTCTAAAATTCTGCAGCTCTTTATCTTCCAGCCTGACCATAAGATTCTAGTTCAAACCGGGAGGCTGGATGACCTAAAAGGATTGCTAACCTCCCAAATTTGAATGTTGCAAGGCTGTTTGAATGGCTAGGTTACTACATAAAAGTCTGATACTGGAAGCCGAAGAGGTAGTCGACCACTGGAACCAAAACCGAAGAAGATGATGAAAGAAACTCAGTTCAGATGATTTTCAGCAACCGGAGAGCCTGCTGTGTAACCAGAGCCTGCTGTAGTCCTTCCTTCCAATTGACCTGGGGACTCTGAAAATGACGACGCCGACCCAGAGCCTAATGAGACCCACTAGAATCAAGAAGACCTGACTTTTTATCCATCCCACGCTGTGCTGCTACCTTGCTGGGCTTCAATATTCCAATACCCTGGGAGCTCAAGCTATTGTATGGTGAATGGTCTTCTGAATTCTGAATCTCATTGAAACTTTGTGGGCATCCTGCTGTATCTCCACAGGTATTATTTCAGGCTGAAAAGTCCCTTCACCAGAGTGCAGGACCTTGCAAATGACAAGAATCCGACATGTGACATTCTGTCTTCTTCTTTGCTCCTGAAAAAGGCGCCAACTTCACAGAGCTGCATCCAGCCATGAGGAAAACCTTTTTCATGCTAGAGATGTCCACGTGATCCTTGCTGCAATATTCCTTCCATTGTCCTGTCTTCTGTCTTCTTGATGAAGAAATTCAATGACCGGGTTTTGGATGCAGAGCCTGAAGTCCTCCTGCTGCAAAATCTTTTTCTGTGTTGAGGTACTGTGCCGGCATGGGTATTTACCTCCCTTAAGTCTCGTGTGATTCCTGTATAGTTGTGGGGTGTTTCCTTTGATTGGTAGTACTCTCGCCTAGCGCACCCAGGCCCCTGTTGGAATCCTCCTGGGGTGTCTTCTGTGAAACCCCTAGACCGTCAGCTAACTCTAAAGTAAAGTACTTACTTGTTATAATAGTCTTCCTTAGGAACTCTGACTTGTGTTACTTAAGAACCTATCTTGACCTGCCAATTGGACACTAGACCTCAGTGACCCCCCTTTTGCCACCGACAACACTAATGCTCCAATAATAGGGTACACACTTCTAAGGATTGGGCCTTTTGCCTAGAACAGAGAATAAATGTTCAAAAGTTACTTGCTTGCGAAAAAAGTTGGTTGGTAACTGTAACTCTGAGAGTGAATAGTTACAAAAGTTATTACTTACCTTAGTAATGTTCTGCCATTCTGATAAGTATATGTCACATCTTTCTTTCCTTAGAAACTGTTTTGCCATTTTAGCAGAAAGTAGGTGTAAGGTTATTTTACTCACCTGTAAATTGGCTGGACCTTTTTCCCAAAAGTAATGTTGTTGACTTCACTCAGAGAATAGTTGTATACATTTCCCAAATGGGTCTTGCTTCCCCTGACTTGCTGTTAGTCTGTCCAGAATTAGTCTGCATTAGGTTTTGTCTACCTAGAATAACCTTGAGTCATTCATAATGTGTAACACTGAGTTTTGCTTTCCCTGGTCTGTTTTAGACAGACACAAACACAGTCTTCAGTTTATACCTGCCTTTAAGATGCTGATAGCTCCTGTAAAAAGTGTATAGGTTATACTTACCTTGAGTATAACCGTGTTATCCTACAATAAGTTAGAGCTATTGCTTCCCTTAGTCGGTGAACTGAAAAGCAACTGTAATTAAATATTACACCCTAAGGTCCAACTCCCCTAGAGTAACTGTCATGTCCTGAATCAGATCTATAGCTTTTTACTTTTCCTAGAATCTGTGTTACACTTGATCAGAAAAGTATATTGTCCAGTTGATTTACTATGGGATTTCTTGTTGAGTGTCACAGTACAACTGACAGGGTCTGCTACCCTTGAATACTGTAAAATAATTTGAAAGTAGCTTGTGGTTTTTACTCACCAAGAATAGGTAGGACCTATACTGAATGTGTATGAAAAGGTTTGACTTACCTAGACTGCTGTTAGTGCTCTAAATATGGTATATGCTTTAGTTTGTGAACTTTAAAGCATAGTGGCCCTCATTCCGAGTTTGGAGGTAATCATGGCGCTATTTGCGCCATGACTACCTCCAATACCGGTACCGAGTCTGCCCTGGTTCAATGGGGACTTACCGGTCTATTCTGACCTTTGCTGGACCGGTAAATCCCCATTGAAAAAGCTATTCCCCATTCCCATTTCAGCCGCCATAGGGCTCAATGGGAAGGGGAAAGGCGCTAATAATGGTACCACAAATTGCGGTACCATTATTAGCTCTGAAGTCCCTTAACGGGCCCTGTCCATAACGCCTGGTAAAACAAGGCGTTACGGAAGGGACCAGCTAAGGGACATCGGAATATGGCGCCAATGGATTACCGGCACCGATGTCCATAACGGTGCCCAGTATACCTTTGTGCCCAACTCGGAATGAGGGTAGTGTCATGTTTTTATACTTGTGGTTATATATAATGTGATAGTACTTATTTCCCCCAAGATTTATCTGGTCCTACTTGTATTTAAATAAAACATGTAGTTTTCCAAAACATAGGGCCTCATTACACGGTAGGCGGTAAACCATGGTGCTATTAGCACCATGGTTGGCACCGGTACCATACCGGTACCACCATGGAGGAAAGGGGAATTGCCACCCCATTCCAAGGTTGGCAGGGCGATAATTCCCCCTTTCTCCATGACCCTTCCCCATTCCCATTTTAGCCCCATAGGGCATAATGGGAATGGGGAAGGAGCTAATTACGGCACCGCAAATTGCGGTACCGTAATTAGCACCAAGGTCCCTTTGCAGGTCCCAACTTTAACGGCTGGTCTACACCTGCCGTTAAGGTCGATTCGCGCAAAGGGACCTCGTAGTAAGGCGGTAAGGGTTAACGGTCACCGGTACCCTTACCGGTGACTGTTAACCCTTACCGCCTTCCGTGTAATGAGGCCCATAGTGTTTCTATGTTTCTATGGACCATTTGTATTACAAATTCTTTGTACCGATTCTACAGCCCTCTCTTCCTCCTAAGATAATCCTGGCTGCTATGTCTACACTACCCTGAACTCAGGTGGTAAATACTTACACTAAGAGTGCAGTCTTGTACAGCCTCCGTTGAATAGTTTTACTAAGCCCATATTTGGACTTGAGGAAAACTGTCCTAACAGTAGACACCTGGCCTAACTTTAAATTTAGAAGGGATTATACGCGGCTCAAATTCAACAACCTCCCAACAATGGAGGTTATTGGTGTTTGGCATAATAAACCTGTGACTCTGAGGATTTGTAAAAATGGCTGTTCTGAGGTAACAGAGTCAGCTAAATATTTAATTCTATACTGTTAACAGACTAATTCTTAACAAATGCATCTTTTTGGAGAATACTATTCACATCATCTTGCCGACATAACTAAGGAATCCATATGCTCTAGTTCAATGAAAGGCAATAATTGATTCCTTATTTACCCATCTGTCCGTGTTGGGTATGCCACTGAAAGCCATCTTCAAAGTTTGTGTGCATGTTAACTCTTTGAAAAATGCAATGTAATTAATTTGAAAGTGTTCTTAATATTGTTTCATAAAATGGTTGTATCTTGTGTATTTTATATTGATTATTGATATGCACATATGCTCAAAATGACATGTGTTCATGGCTATATTATATGAAATAAAAAAAACTGATTAAAAGAGTTATGTCTGACCAAGGGGGAGAGTAGGAGAATATGATTTCAGATTTCTTTCACAAAAGTCAGTTTTGAGAAACACACAGTTTGGTCATTGAAGAGTGGCCTGGATGGAGGTGTTTTCAGTGCTCCTGGGACGAGCAAATTATAAATGGAACAGCACAATGGTCTGCACTATTAAGATGCATACAGTTGCTAACAAGGGAGTCTCCATGTAGTAGAAAGTGAAGCCAATGTTGGTAAACTATGCAGGGGTTTAACCCAGGGAAAGAAAAGTTCAGAAAAAGAGTGAAAAACCAAGGAATGGGTAGTGTAAGGCATGTTTGTTTTACAATTTAAACATGTTTCTCAGACTGGAGTCTAAGAGGAGGTTGCAGATGTTCGAAGGGGGAAAATATGTTGGAGCAGTATTGATAATGTTTTGGAGTCGTGCCGTTGCTGTGTAACTAATTGAAATAGCAAAGGGGGCCATAGGTACGTGCTATGGTAATTAGGTCATTATGTTAACACACGTCTTTGATAACTTCAACTTGCCCATCATACAAGTAGAGGAAGGTTTGTTTGATTGTACATTATGCAGCAACATTAGTCTATGTGTTGGCTTATAGCATGGACTGGTAGTTTTCATAGGGAGACTAGGTTTTATGCAAGGAGAAGCCAACTTTCTAGGACTTTTTTGGCAATATCGGAAAGTCGTGCAGTGTGAAGAAGAGGTTATATTGGACTCAATTTGCGGTCATGTGTGAACGTCGCTAATCAGTTTGTTGAGCAGACTATTGCTCTGTATAATTTACCAAAAGAGCTGAACGTTTGGGAGAAGTGGAGAAAAAGGGTTATGATGCTAGTGGATCTTAGTAGTTACGTCATACTTGATGGTTTTTAGATTGGAAGTTGACAGAGAAGTCCCTAGTGACCTCGTTTGAAGTGACAATTTAGGGCAGCAGGGACTGGTGACAGGAGGCGGGTGGACGACTAAGTTACTAGTCCATATATATGTTGCATTTTGACAATTTCTTCTCATGTTGACACTTAAAAAGAATACACTGTAATTCACAATTCAAAAATCAGTTTTGACTCAATTATCCTGCACAGCCCACAAGCATGTAGTGTGTTGTTCGTGAGTCAGAACAGAGTTCAATTTCAATATTCTTCTTCTAAAAATATGGAATTGTTTTGAAAAGCAGTGCATTTAGCCACTTTATCTGAAAATGATAATATGATGGCAGTGAAGGCTCATCTTGCAAGACCCTGACAGTGAAATGACATTGTTGTGCGAGAGTTAAATGTTGCTTTTCCAATACTCAAGTTCAGCACTACATATT
This sequence comes from Ambystoma mexicanum, assembly GCF_040938575.1. Taxonomy (NCBI): domain Eukaryota; kingdom Metazoa; phylum Chordata; class Amphibia; order Caudata; family Ambystomatidae; genus Ambystoma; species Ambystoma mexicanum. The sequence continues at coordinate 331,691,345 of NC_090927.1, forward strand.
CATTGACATTCTATTGTTGTAAACTTACCTGTATTAATTGTGTGTTCACCATTAGTTTGTGGTAACTGATTTGATTATAATATATAATGGGAAATATTGGTAGATGTATTATGGATGCTAATTTAAAACACAGAATTACTCCCGATGCCCGAAGGATTGAAAGACGAACGAGGCTGCTACTTCAGGCTAGAATTAATCATGTAAAAAAGAATGATGAGTGGTTTACATTATCAGTGTAGCTTCATTCTCTGAAGCAGATGCAGTATTTCCATAAATGGCCACATAATCCTTCTTTGCTCTTGTTAAATATTCAGCTCACTGCTAGCCGTGGACACTACTTGTGCAAGCTCTGCTGTGCTGACATATCTTCTACGCATCACTGCACAGTGCTTGTACCTCAACCTCCAGTTTCCCAGTAGTTCTCATTTTCTACAAGTTACTGCTCACAAAAAGTATACCCTTCTACTCATTTCTATAGGATCCAAATATACAATTAACACAAGCATACCACTTAGGCATTTCTCATTATTGGTCATCATATCTACCCACTGTCATGTACCAGGGCCCGATTGGAGGATAAACTCAGATGACTACTCCTCTGTCACTCCCTGAAGCTCCCAGAGTGAACCCGAATCTCAAGAGGCATGCTATATTCCAGGAACCCCCAGAACACATGGAGACAAAACAAGGGATGGCAGTAAATGCAGATTCATTACCGTACCCCTGCAAAAAGGAGAAGTTCTGTTGTACAATCATGAGTCTTTTTAGTGATACCCCAGTGTTTATGTCCCAAAGATGGTTACTCAAGAGTATGAATGTCTGCCCAAGCTGCACTGGCAACTACATACGACCCCCCCCACACCGCCTCCCTGCATCCCTCGTAATGTATTGCTAAGAGAAACAACAAGAAAAACCTCACCTCCAATGAAGAAAAATCTGTCACACTCACATGTAAAGTAAAGGCAGTTGGAGAAGGATCCTGAAATCTTTGGCTGTGCATTCTCATAGTGGATTAATGGATAAGGGCAACCCTGAACATTGATGTGTGGAAAGCAACACCATTCCTCGTAGCTGCACAATGCAGGCACCTTTTATAACAAATTAAGTGGTACAACCTGTTTACATCATTGCTGTTTGTGCAATTGGTCTTAATACCCAACACTCCAATAGAAAATGTAAGCAATGGATTGGGCGCTCAAACATACTATTACCTTTGTGGGTGTGGTTTAGGCTATGGGTCTTGCCAGCTTGTGTTTAAGGTCATTTAAAATATTTGGTAACTCTGTAGAGTCGGTTAAACTTTACAATACATAGGAACATTTTGAGATGTGTGGTTATAGATATTTATTTGTATTTAGTTATGTTTTGCATTTGTATTGTGCACTAAACCTGTGGGCATCAAGACGCAGATATGTATGTCCTCCTGTTGTTTGTAGTATTGTTTCATAGTAAAAGTCCTACCTTGTATTTACAATATAACAAATGTAAAGATTACTTGTAAGCTTCACAGTTATGCATTGTGTGAGATATGTTTCAGTTGGTTCTCCTGTTAGTGCTGAGGTGCAGCAGAATGTAATGAATGACACAAAAAAGCGCAGCAGGGGTGCCATTTGTCTGCTTAGCACTGAGCAGTTTCTGACAAGATGGCTAAATGGATATCTTTACGGGACACCTTTGCAGCTGTGAAACAATATACCTTTGGCACACTGTTTTTGTTCTCACCCTTCTATGACTTTGGGTATCCTTCCACAGGTTTCTTGATGCACTTGAGCATTCAGATTTACGCTCCACCACTTTAACTTCTCTATGATCTTTTTCATGATTGCACCCTTTGGGCGGCCACAGGTTTCTGAAATGTGAGGCAGAGAGGGAAATCAGTGCTTGCTTCTGAACATCAGTTACGTGCCACCTGTGGGAACTCTGTGTTTGACTTAAGCATAGACATGTGTTTAATATTGTAAAATGATGCATAATGTGTAACCTTTTCTTTTCTGAAAGGAAACCCCTAATGTGTGCAATTGTATGCAAAATGCACATCATGTATTTGAATATAAAACTGACTGCTTAACACAGTGTGTATCTGTGTATTGATTAGAAAGTACTCCAAATATAATAGAAAGTGGCACCAATAAAATCAATGAGGTTGTAGCATTTTTGCATTCCAAGGAGCGTTTTTGGAAGATATGAAATGACCAACGAGCTTTATATCTGTCATATTTGCCTGTGAGAGTTGTATGAATCACTAAACACCTACAGCAGGCTGGGATTGGTATCTGTTTCCTTAAAAAAAAAAGTCACTGTAACAATAACCTTTTTGCCAATATCAAGCATTTATACAAGTGTGGCCATCAAAGACTCTAGCTGTCAGAGTGGACTGACTGCTAATAGGTCATCTTTACTCAGTGTTGTGGGTCAGCCAGACTCAGAGAAACACAATATGCACTATATTTAAACAATGACAAGTAAATTGAAATTAAAATGCTGCTTCGACAGCAATCTGCTGCCCTAGCCTGGGCCTATTCAGCCTTTTTGTAAATATGTCTATGTATCCTAATTGTAACTTCTGGCAGCCCTCTTTCAGTGGACTATATTCCATAGGGCCTGTTTTGCAATTTTTTTCCATCAGTGCCATATCTTCTAGGCTACCCTTGGTCAAATCTTCTGAAAGACATTCCCCCGCCCTTCCACTGGCCTCAAACCTTTTCCTATTCCCAGATCATATGTAGCATCGAAAATATTTTTCATCAGACATACTCTTTTCCAGATTCTGGAGCCAGATTATCAAAGCTTTGCACTGGTACAAAAAAGCAGACCAAATACATTTGGCACTGATCTTACTGCTTAGATAATTGTGAATAAAGTAAACTGATTTAACCCTGATTTGCATTATCTAAACATGTTTTCACAAGGGCAAAAAGGAAACAGACTGTTTTATTTGCTATGTTTGATGAGTAACATGAAAAGAAATGCAGCAAACCAATTTCTTTGCATGTCATGCGGCACACACAGAACAAAAAACCAGCATGATTTATTTTTGCCCCACTGCAAATGTGTTTAGGTAATACAGATTGTGATAAAACCTGTTTGCTCCATTCTATATTATCAATGGATTTGCTCACGTTTTATAACTCGTGCAAATGTTTGATAATCTGGCCCTTGATAGGAGTCCAGAATAACATAAACATGCTATGGTGATGCACCCAGTGCATATGCATATTTCTGGAGATCCTACTCATAGTTGCTTGAATACTTTACTTCCCCTACTATGGCTCTATTGATTGCTTCTTCTGAATTTCCTTCAAAGCCCGAAATCTCAGGATAGAGAGCATTTTCTACTTTTCATAGTAGCCATCTAAATGTTTGATACTGAGTATTGCTCAGCCTGATAAGATAAACTGCCTCAAAGAGGAATCCTATCCCTCTAGACCTTTTTGCATATCTGTATTTTTAAATCATTGATTTCAGCAGTACAATTAAATGTTCTCCATTGACTTCAATCCACTTTTTGATATTGGTCCTTTGCGATTCAAATTCTGACGACCATTTGTTATGAACAGCTGCAAAATCCCCGAATAAGATGCAATGTAAACTAATTTAAATTTCATTCACAATTCCCACCTACAAAAAAACAGAATCAAGGTGTGAAAAATGCTACAGACCATGGTTACTTATCTAAAAACGTGTATTGAACAAACTCAGGGAGATTAGTTTGCAAACTGTTTTTTTCTCTCGTGAAAATTATGAGGGATTGATTTTCACAATCTAGGGGTAGTCATTGTAAATCTTTAGTCTCCTCTATACTCACTATTTTATGCCGGGATGGCTAATAAAAACATCCCCTTAGATCATAAACTTCTCAAAAGAATATATCTTTGAATTTTCTTTTGAAGATAGAATGGCAACAATCCATTTAAGCATTTGAATGTTATGCAGAGAATTTTAAAATCATATTTTTTATGCAACGGCAGCCACTGAGGATCGAAAACGAAATGGGGACATGGGAACACTGCATTCAAGGTAAAAAATGAAGCGGATTGCTGCATTCTGTATTTTCTTTAGTGGCTGCATTTGATATTCTGTGATGCCTACAGCGATACAGTAATCCAATTTACAATTTTTCAAAGAGGTGACAATGCCTGCCAGGTAGTCAAGGTTAATTAATAGAGCAGGTCTTTGAAGCAGCTGCAATTTATAAAAAGATTTTACTAGTTGATGTATTTGCTCATCTAAATTCAAATCATGCCACCAAAAGACACCAATATTCTTTACTTTACAGGCACATTTTATGGGAATGTCAAAAAGGTGTGCACAATTTATCAGGGTTGCTAAATGTTTTATTTTGGCCTCTAGAGGATAACCTCAATTTAATTGGGATTAAGCTGCAATACATTATCCAACACCCATGTTTTAATTTCCTCCAAGCAATGTATTAAAATACTTTTTCCATCACTGATGTTGTTAATGTTCATGTAAACTTGCATGTCATCAGCCTAAGCTACACCATGTTTTATAAAGATGTTAAAACAGGGCCTCATATGCATGTAAACCAGTTGCCATGACAGGGGAGAGCACTAAGGTACTCTGCCAGATAGGACACTTTTGTGGGACACATAAGGTTAGAGTCTGACCTGCTGAGTCCTGTCTATTAGGAAGGGGGGATATGAACCACTTGGAGACTGATTTTGAGATCATAGCCACCTTTTCCAAGCGGTGGATAAGAATGTTATGCTCCACCGTATCTAAGGCACCCGATAAATCTAACATCACCAACAAGGGCCCAGATGATCAAAGATTTGTACTTGTGCACAAAAGCAGAGCAAATGAATGTAATACCAATTTTGCTGCTTTGTTAATAGAGAATAGAGAATTTTTTTAGCCCCAATCAGTACTATCTAAAATGTTTTCACCAGTGGAAAATTGGAGCAGACTGTTTTATTTATGATGTTTGCTACCTAACATAAACATAAATGTGGTAGATACCATTTGTTGTATGTTATGGAACAAACAGTGTAAAAGAAAACAGCCGGTTGTCAACCCGCCGTTGTCCGCCTGTCCTAAAATGTCATCCCACATGGTGAGCAGGGCCATCTCAGTGCCATGACTTCGGTAAAAACCCAATTATAGTGGCTTTAAAAGAGAATTGACTGCAATAAAAGTTTGAAGTGGAATTACCACCAACTTGATCCAGGATCTTAGCTTTCCAAGGCAGTCATGCCACTGGCTGATAAGGATCAAAAGGTGAATTTTTTAGCAAGGGTAAAATAATAGCTGCTTTTACCTGCAAAGAAACCACGCCTTTTGCTAATTATTTATTGTTACATATCGTAATCAATTCGGCAATGGGTATCACCTGACTATAATTGTTGGCAAAGGATCTCCACATACAGTGGATTTCAACATTTTTAGTATAGCATTATTTCCTCAGATTTTACTGGGAAGAATTAAAAGGTTTTAGATGTCTGGACTTAATGACATTGATTATCCAGAGTCGCTTCGCTCGAGACCAATACCTATGGGCCCCGGGGCATTACCTGAGTTGGTAATGCCCTCGCCGCTCGGGTCATATTGCTTAATTAAAGCATGGATAAAGATATAGGTGGGCCACATCTTCTTTGAAGGAGAGGACTGCACCATGGGGCCTGTATATGAGGTGGAGGGTCAAGGTGCTAAAATGGGTGAGGGACAATATGATAGAGAGTAATTCCCCTGAGTGGAATGATTGGTTAGGGATTTCCCTTATGTGGAGTTGCTTTTTGGCAATGATTGCTACTCCTCCTTCTTTGGCACCCTGTCTATCTGTTCGGAAGATACTATAGCTTTCAGGGATGGCTAGGGATAGTGAGGCACCAGCTGCTACATGGAGCCATGTTTCAGTAATGGCTAAGAAGTCTAGGTTGTTAGTGGTGATTAGGTCAGCGATATCTAAGGCATGTGCTAAGAGTGACCTTGCATTGATGAGTGCGCTTTTGAGTATGGATGTTTCTGTGTTGGTTATGTCATGGGAGGCTATGTTGAGCTCATTGCTAGGCAGAGGCATCGATATATGTGAATCTGGGGTGCTCTTAGTGGTGGTGGATGCACAGGTATTAGTATAGTTCCGGGGATTGAGTGTAGAATCTATCTGGTTCAGTTTGATGGAGATTAAGTCCACAGTGGGGACCTACAAGGTAGTTAGGAGAGGTGGAGGGTGAGATCTCCTGGTGGTAGTTAGGAGAGGCTGTTGGTGAGATCTCCTGGTAGTGTGGTGAGGGGTTCTTGAGTTGAGATGTGCTTTCTCCATGTGAGTGAGGGGGTCGTTGTTTGCAGTGGAGGTAAGGCTATAGTTATCCGAGACAAGGGTCTGAAGTTGGTTGGTGGGCATGGTTGGCTAGGGCAATTAGGCAAAGGATTGAGTGTGGTACTGATTTGACTGAAGCAGGACTTGCACTTTAGTTCGCTAGATGCCGTTGGTGCGGAGTGGTTGGTGGGGTGAGTGGGTGGTAAAAAGCATGTGGAAGGGATAGTGTAGGTTTCCAGAAGCCCTGGTTGCCCGTGTTAAATATCAGTCTGATAAAGCAATAGTGCTTGGAAGCAGAGGCTAGGGGTGCCATATTGATGGTGGCTATAGGGCGTCTATGCTGCGTGCTAGGTGGCAGGTAAAAGTCATGGTTTAGAAACTCTGCGGGTAATCGTGAAGTCCCTACTATGTGTGGTGCCTTTTAATTGGCAGTCTAATGTAATGGTCTGGTGCGTAATAATGACAAATGGGCCTCAACGCCAGTGCAAATCATACATAAAACAGTATGGAATAGTTGGCTTGGATACATTAACAGCAAACAGGAATGTGAAGGTGCAAATTGCTAGCATACAACATGCAGTAGTGGGTAATGATTTTGTGTGCATTTAGCAACATACAGGCACATCGAATTGAAGAATGCTAACACACCAGCATGAAGTGATGGGCGTAGGTGCAATAGGCATCATACAGGTGCATCTAGTTGCAAATCATTGGCAATCGAAATACAGATTGCTGATATGGCTGCATGAATTAACAGACTTAGGTACATTAGGCATCATACAGGCACATTGAGTTGCAGGTCCTTAGCAGGCTGCATGCGGTAATGGTCCTGGGTACATTTAACAGTGTGCAAGCACTTCTAGTACAGGTTGATGTCAATGCAGCATAAGCCACGGTTTGGTCGCTTCAGCAAATTATATGGATTGTTGGAGTGAGTCTTTCATTAAAGCAACAGCAGATGGCCAGCGGGTCGGGATGTGTTACAGTTTGAGGAAAAGTGTGGGTCAAAGGTGCCGCTGCAGCCCAATTGCTTGGGCTGGTTAAATGCAAGTATGCAGGTTAGCAGCCCAGGAGAGCTCATGTTGAGTTGGATGGATAATTCAGTTAAGAGATATGGGTCTTTGGAGCAGAAAAGTACATTTTTTGATTAAGTTGAGGAGAGGGGTCTTACTGCTTGCATCAGACGCGTGACGCTAAGATGGCAGGCAGTCTCTCCAGTCACAGACAGGCACAGAGAGGGCCTTTGAAAATCAGGGGCTATTGACACTTAGTAGGAGTTGGAGGCCAATCACAAGGGAGCAACAACAGAAATGGGTAACTATCATGGAGACACAAAGGATGCAGTCATTTTGTAGGTCAGATTAGCTTCTTTCCACAATATTAGAAGCAAACAGAGCACAAGAGAAATAAATGCTTTTCGGGGATTCATATCCTCGCTTTGCACATGGAGGCAAAGCTGCTGTAATATAAATGTGCATTACAGTGCTGGCGCTCAATTTGTGCTTTACAACAAAGTTTACATTTTTTGAAGCTCAAAATTAATAGAAATCTCCACGGTGCCCACGGGACTTACTGGATGGGCGAATGGGGCCTCACTGCTCCTACAGCAGGTGAAGCTGTTCGGATGGTGAGGGCTCCTGCCCACACAGCGTGGCTGGTGTGCTGAGTGCAGTAGAATTAAGGCACAGACAGGGCCTTTGAAAACGAGCCTTCCAAAATCAGGGGCCGGTTTCTGCCTATCGGCCAATGCTATTGTCTCTTAGTAGGAGTTGGAGGCCACTCACAAGTGAGCAATGACAGAAATGGGTGCCTCTCATGGAGACACGAAGTATGCAGCCATGTTGTAGGTCGGATTAGCTTCTTTCCACAGTATTAGGAGCAAATGGAGCACAAGAGAAATAAATGCTTTTCGGGGATTTAGATCTTCACTCACATGGAGGCAAAGCCGCTGTAATGTAGATGCACATTACAGTGCTGGTGCTCGAATTGCGATTTACAGCAAAGTTTACATTTTCATACTTCAAAATGAATAGAAATCTCCACGGTACCGACTGGACTTACTGGATTGGTGATGGGGCCTTGCTGCTCCGGCAGCAGGTGAAGCAGTTCAGATGGTGAGGGCTCCTGCCCACACATCGTGGCTGGTGTGGATGATGTTGAAGAAAGAATACCGCCAGAATGAAAGTAGTTTGCTCAAGTCCTGAGATCCTAACGATTGCCAGGCTGCTAAAACAGCACTTGATAAAAAAAAAGGAATCCTTTCAGCCAAAGCTGGGTTTCTTCAAAAACCAGACTGCTCTTGCCAATAATAGACCGGAAGAACTCTTCACAGCTATAAATAATTCTGTTGCTCCAGCACGTATCTCATTCAGCTTAGTCCCTTCACATAAATTGTCAAACTAATGTAACCAATTTTGTATGAATAAAGTTAATTCCATTCAGCAGAATATTGATCTTCAGCTTACAAACTCACAAACATCCACGCTTGTTACTGATGTGGCCACACTCTTTCCACCAACATTGCTCTCCTTCCCGTTTAAAACAGTCATTTTAGAGGAAATTGAGGCATTGATCTCAACATTTTACTCCATTAAATATAAATATGATCCAATTCCAATTCCATCATGCCTTGCTAATGAGCATGCTCCCTTTTTAAGTGGTTTTATCACTACCTTTGTTAATGCATTTTTTGGCCCAAGGTTTTGTGCCCTTTGATTTAAAAAAAAATACCTAACCCTCTGACTTAAAAAAAACATATTTTGACCACAACCTACTTTCTAATTATCCACCCATTGCGGGTCTGGTTTGGACATCTAAGATTCTTGAGAAGGTAGTGACGGTATAGCTTCAGACATTTTTGGAAGACCATGGCATCCTTGACAGCTACCAATCAGGCTTCTGGGCAGCTCATGGCACTGAAACCGCTCTAGTGGCCATCTGGGATGATTTTCTTAGGGCTGGCAATGAGGATGCAGTGGATATTTCTCTTCTGTGAAAGGATGGTGAGCTAAAGACTCTGGTTGAGACTCTAACTCGAGATATAGGCCGGTAGTACAGAAGCTCAGAGAACCCCTCCCCTTGTTTGTGCATATAAAATAGCTTTGGGTTTTTACCCTAAGTTACAAGGGTAATCCAGACGTGGAGCCCTTGCTCACTGTTCTTAGAGAGGCACGGCTCCATCTCATTGACAAGGCCCAACCAGGTCGAAACACGTGTCTCATTGCTGTTGGTACTCTTGTTCAGAAGAGAATTGCAAGGCAATTTGGTGCTGGACTGCACTTGGGTAGGACAAAGACTGATATGCGGTGGATATTTCTCTTCTGTGAAAGGATGGTGAGCTAAAGACTCTGGTTGAGACTCTAACCCAGGATATAGGCTAGTAGAAGAGAAACACCCAGAACCCCCCTTGTTTGTGCATATAAAGTAGCTTTGGGTTTTCACACTAAGTTACAAGGGTAATCCAGACGTGGAGCCCTTGCTCACTGTTCTTAGAGAGGAACAGCTCCATCTCACTGACAAGGCCCAACCAGGCCGAAACACGTGTCTGGGGTTGCTGTTGGTACTCTTGTTCAGAAGGGAACTGCCAGGCAATTCAGTGCTGGACTGCACTTGGGTAGGACAAAGACTGATATGCAGTGGATATTTCTCTTCTGTGAAAGGATGGTGTGCTAAAGACTCTGGTTGAGACTCTAACCCGGGATACAGGCCAGTAGAAGAGAACCTCTCAGAACCCCCCTTGTTTATGCATTTAAAGTAGCTTTGAGATTTCATCTTAAGTTACAAGGGTAATCCAGACGTGGAGCCCTTGCTCACTGTTCTTAGAGAGGCACAGCTCCACCTCACTGACGAGGCCCAACCAGGCCGAAACACGTGTCTGGGGTTGCTGTTGGTACTCTTGTTCAGAAGAGAATTGCCAGGCAATTCGGTGCTAGACTGCCCTTGGGTAGGACAAAGACTGATATGCAGTGGAGATTTCTCTTCTGTGAAAGGATGGTGAGCTAAAGACTATGGTTGAGACTCTAACCCGGGATATAGGCCGGTAGTAGAGAAAATCCCAGAACCCCCATTGTTTCTGCCGATGAGGAGAACATGATTATGCTAGTCATGCTTAATCTATCAGCAGCATTTGATACTGTTGATTCTGACATCCTTATCGCAAGATTGGCCAAAGAGGCCCGTGAACCCATGGGATCTCTGAAGTGGTTCTCTTCTTTTCTGTCAAACCAGACTCAACAAGTTAAATTAGGATGCCATTACTCTGATTACCTACCGGTTCTCTGTGGAGTGCCACAAGGGTCCTCTCTCTCCCCAGCATAGTACAACTTCTAACTATCTTTTCTGAGTTTAACTTAAGCGATCATTCCTATGCGGATGATATGCACATTTGGAAACAAAGAACCAAGTGCTAGTTTGTGGTCAAAAAATAAATAATTTGGATGATTGAGAATCGACTGCAACTCAACCTATTTAAGACTGAGGTTATTGTATTCAGGCCAGAACATTGGCTGATTGAGTTTCACTCCTTTGCACCCCAGAGTGCCAGCCACCTTCTCTACTAAAATAAAATATCTAGGTTGCATCTGGCAGGCAAATCTAAGCTGTAATCTGCATGTCAGTGAAGTTTTCAAATCAAGTATCAACTAAAACTTTTGAAACCAGCTCAGATTGCAGAATCAGACCTCTCAGCTGTTGTTGGGACCACAGTAAACTCCCGATTGGACTACTCTAATGCCTTCTAACTATACTTCCCGTCTGGCCAGATTCATCACCTCTGGGTCAGCCAGAATGCGTCAGTTAGACTCATCCATAGTCTTCCCAAATCTGCCTCGATTTTACTGCTCTGCAGGAATCTTCATTGAATCCCGGTTCAGCAGAGGATTTGTTTTAAAATCCTCTGTCTAATTTCTAATTGCATTAATTGGATTGCACCCAGTTATCTTGCCTCAAATATTTCCTTTTATTATCCACCACGTTCACTTCCATACATTGGCCACGATCTTCTGACTATTCCCTCCTCTTGTTTTGTACACATTGGAGATAGAGGTTTCCCCATTGGCAGTCCTCGAGCATGGAACTCGTTGCTGTTGATGTTGCAAAACTATGTGTTTTCTCTCAATTCAGGAAAAAGTTGAAAAGGATATTCCAACAATTACTTTGCTTCACTGACTGTTCGCCCATTCTTACTGTTTCTATTTAGAATATTTGCGCCTAGATGCAGTCTGGATATGCTCATTACAAATCATAAAATCAAATCAAATCATATTGTAATCTAACGTACACCATCATCTTGGTGCACCATCATACAAGCCCTGCACTTGCACGATCTTAATGTCACTTGGCATAGTAAAATTGTTGTCTCTGTCCTCCCTCTGTTCCCCGTTCCTTGCCTCATCCCGCCTTGAAACACTTATGTATAGGCACCTTACAAATGCCATATCATATCATAACATATTTTGAGGCTGTTTACTTTCTATAAAGTAATACTTAGCACTGTTCCAAGTTTGATTGTAATTTTCTCTTAACCTATCTAGGAAAGATGTTCCCCAGGTATGTGAAAGCTGATTATTCCAGTACATCTGCCATTTTAGATTTAGGAAGTAGCTAAAGACTCTATTGTTTAGAGCGTAATATTCCTTATTCCATACTTGGCCTTTACTAGCGCCCAGATGTCCTCAGGCCTTGGTTCACGCTTTAAAAATGTAAATACATACATACATACAAACATTTGGAAATATCATTCCTTCCAAAAACATTTCATTATAGTAGAACCTCACATTTTCCCAGTTAAATTGATGCCCAAACTCACCTAGTATTTCCAATCTCTTTGGAACGGAAACATTTGGGCTACTCACAAACAGTAATTCATCATCAGCAAACAGTAAGTCCTTGAACCACATACCCTGGAAGGGAAGCCATTTGGCTCTCTCATGCATACTGTCAAGGGTTTTGGCCCATGTTGAATCAATAGACTGGGTAGATGTGGGGATGAGTCGTCGACGCCCATTATTCTATCCCAGAACAAACTAAATGAATAGACTGGGTAGATGTGGGGATGAGCTGTCGCCGCCCACATTCACGCCAGAATCCAGGAGAACTGCGCAGTTTGCGCACACCAAAATGGTCACCTAATCTGCCACCCACCAGTGCAAAGAAAGGTGGTTCTGTTCAAAATCCGTTTTTATTGATGTCAAAAAGTTGCTAAAATCATGGGCACAAGACCACTCTAAAGATACAACCTTCTAGCGGGGGGTTCCACATCACCACTCTACTTTAAGGATGCCATCAAAACAATGTTAAGCAAGGATCCTATACTATCAAGCAAAAGACCACTCTATTGAAATGCATTAATTCAAGACAGATCCCAAAAATGGGTGCAGTACCAGCTTTGTCCACAAACCGGCGATAGCGGTCTAAACTCTGACAGTAGGACTGTATCTCAGGAGTGCAAGAGGATCCAGCCTAACTGGGACTTCAAAGCCTGTTGGTTAATTAAAATTCTTAACCACCTGCTGTTCCCAGAGACAATCTGATTCAATTAACAGGCCAAGAGGCTGGGAAACCTTCTCACCCCAGAGACCCACACAACAGCCCAGGATATCACATGACCCTGGTGATTGGGAAGGGGGGTTTTTCCCTTCAGCCTGCCGGACACCACACAATAGACTCTTTCCCTTGAATGGAGTATGTTAATTTTGGATGTGGACGGTAAACAGAGCTTTGCCTGGGAGCAGGGACATGTGAGCTGACCCACCCAGTTTGAGGGGCGGGCCAGACTTGAGTGTGGATTCCTATTGCAGCAAATATATGTTTAAGTTAAATGCTTCTAAAATATTGTATTAAGCTCACACAAATGTGCAATTTGGAGAACCTTAATCCAAGAAATGTCCCCACAATTCAAAACTTGATTCAACTTTGTACCATGTTCTGAGGCGAAACCCCGCTATTTATTGATATTACAGACACCGGGTTTATGCTAGAAACCTAGTAAATTACTGGAATGTGTGTAGAAGGAGGGTGTACATTGGTGTAATTTCTGATACAGATTTAACATTGGTAAAACAATTAAAAACAAAATTAAGTTGTAATTTTTTAATGCAAGCCCCCAGGAAGATCAGAGTCGGACAAGCATGGACCATTAGGAATCTGTAATATGTACATGTAATTTCAACAAATTGTGTATCTGGGAAATATGTATTTGGATCAGCAATAGATTTGTGTGCACATTGACAAGGGGAGTGTCTTTCCGTAAGCCATAAAGATGACACACAACCCAGCTCACCAATCAAGGAAGAGAGGAGGAACTGGCCAATGATAAGTTGAGAGGGTTGGCCATGCAGAATTAGCCGACCCACCCACTTTCTAAACACATAAAAAGAGACTGCTGGGACAGGTAGACACTCAATTCCCATTTTCTGCGGAGCACGCTAACGGACGAATTCACATCCAGAACTCCAGAGACCTAGACTGACTCCAGCAAGACCGAGACCAGAACTTAGAACTCTGACTACAGAACTCAAAGCAAAGGCCTAACCCACAAGCTGAGTTCTCTTCAGCAGGCCTCAAAACCAACCAAACTATTAAACAGCCGGGTGAGCTGTTTGAATCTTTGCCAAGAACTTTTGCAAGAACCTGTAGCAGTATCCAGAAAGCAGTGCTGTATCCGGAACCAGGAAGAACCGCTAGCCGAACCGATAACAGAACCGGAGGCCCAGAGACCAGATCGCTGTGAAGAACCGCTAGCAGAAGTCCAGCCAATCCTGACCCGATCGGTGACGAAGTCGCATTCCTGTCCAAAATCTAGTGTGAGTACCCAGCTAGCACTGTGACCAAACCAATCTCTTAGTTTAAAATAATCTAATCCAAACTATTTTAGCCTATTAGAACTGCCTACTAGAATTGTGCCATTCTGTCATCTTTAAAACTGAAAACTGTCATCTGTCATTCTGAGCTTTAAAATTTCAAATCCAAAAAACTACCTTTACTAAATCGGCTGTATCTCTGGAACCGTTTGTGCTAGGAATGAGATTTCCATCTTAAAGCTAAGAATCTAAGCTTTCCAACGAGCCTAGAACCGACTTATAGTGCCTCCGTAATTGCGCTCGACGCACGCAACTAAATTTGCCGTGATTTGACATTTTGCTTAATTTCAGCCACGTGTAAAAATATTTGTCCTTGCTTTCCTTGCTGAAATTCGTGTGGAACCTGACAATCTTTCATGGAGCATTGCTAAAGTGATCCTGAATTAATTTAAGTATCTCTCACTCACCCTGAACCTCCTATAGGGAAATAAAAGCAATTTGAGTATATTTTTCACTTCATTGCCACCACATTTAAAAGGATTTGGCCTGTGTTTAAAACTCCTACCTGTTTTCGTCTAAGCTTGCTAGGGGGGAACTGAATTATATTAGATTGCATTCCTGAGAACTGTGTGCTTTCCTCCCATCTATTTACCTTGCATACAGGGGGGGTGAATTGTCAAAGAAAAGTGATTACATTGTCTTTTGTTGAAGTCATATCAAGTTTATTTTCTGTACTGTATTTTCATTCATCATTGCATTGTCCATGAAGCCATAAAAGCATTCTCATCTACTTTATCCTCTCTATATCACTTCTAAGCCATCAAAAAGCGTGTACCACTGTAACATTATCCCTTGTTGATCACCATCATCGTCACAAGTGTGCTATCAAACATTAATTTATTATAAAAGTGTGATATATATATATATATAGTTTAATTTTCAAATAAACCTTTTAAATTTGCAAAACAAACCTACTTATTGGCTCAGCGAGGTCAGGGGAATTCTGAGAGAGGGGTGTTATATAAGGGTTGTCATCCAGAGTAAATGAACTGGGAATGAAAATACATCAATAAGGGCTTCCATCGGCATCCCAGAGTAGGCATTGACTTAGCTGTAGTGTTGAATTGAAGTCGCTTACAATACAGATTCTCAACATCAAACTTTCAATCACTAGGTTTGAAAACAGATGCTCTATAGGTGTAGCCTTCAAAATGTTAAACCTCTCCGATAGTGCCTCATCCGCTAGCATCTGAGCATCTGGCTTTTAATATAGTTGTTTAGCCTTGCTTATACAGTAATGCTTCAAACCATATGTCTAAAATCACTTGATCATGAAGGGCAGATTGACATTGTCTGCCAAAGACTCTCAAGTAAATAAATATACATGTACTAGCGGTTATTGCTTACACACATCTGTCTTAGGATGAAGTCTACAATACATAACCATAGTATAGTCTGTAAATTGAGGATGTCCTTTGTGAGTCTATTTTAATGTACACCATTAGGATATAATGCAATCATGAGAAAGTATTATAGGGGGTCAAATAAAAGGAGGTGTTTATTTCACTCTGACTCTTTCTTTTTCAGATATTCACAAAACCACAGCCTGCCATCATTGTCCCTTTGCCTCTCTTGTTTGGGATCACCTGGCACTCATGCTACACTCTTATCAATTATGGGCATCCATGCACACATTAACATCTGCTTCAATCACCACATTTGCACATTGCAAGTGCAAGGAAGTCTCTTAATATATTTTTTTTAACTCCTCACAGGATGGGGCACATATACAGCCATGCACAAGACATGCAGACATAATAGCATTGGTACAATTTTTTGAACTAGTTATCCCAAACAAGTTAATGCATGTAAAGTAATAGATTGAGAAAAGAACATCCTAATCTCCTTTCAGATAACTAGTTGAACAAGAAATATGTTGTTATTCAAGTGCTCAATTCTTCTTTTGCAACGAGAAATATGTTGTTATTTAAGTGTTCAATTCTTCTTCTTTTGCTGTTGTCCTTTTATTTTATTTGCACATTGTATTATGTTGTTGTCAACATTGTCTTAATTGTAAGAATGGAAATGTGTATTTTAATGTATTTGAAAGGTTGATACTTTCAGCCAACCAAATAAAACAAAAACAAAAATAATATATGCCACCTTTCCACCGCATCCATGGAAACATATGCTATTAGGAATACTCTGTTTACATTTTGGTACATATCCAGTATTGTGCAGAGGGGGTGCTTGCAGAATGGGATGTCAGAACTGCTGCAGCTGCTGTATGCTGATTGTTTATCACTATCCCTACCAAACATTATCATAGCTTCTGGTTCCTCTTCGTCATCACATAACCCACTTCAATAAAAACAACATAAAGTCTTCACTTTCCCATGTACCCCATCAACAACTTCTCCCAATTCTAGTATTAAAAGCATTCAAATATCTGATTCCCAGCCTCATTAACAGTTTATGACCAACCACCATTTCTTGACCCACACTGTTTTCCACCACATCTTTTCATACACTGAATGGAACTCTCTGATTAAGAACCACATGTCACTCTCTAAGGTAGGGAAAAAAAGAGCAAAGGTTATGGAAACAGAAAAAAGAGTATTGATGTTTATTATCAACTTTATACCACATTTCTAAGCTCTGAAGGAGATTGAAGCTTAGAGTTAAAGCTCTGGCACATCACAACATCACTAAGCCTTCAACATGTGTTTTGCATTGGAATATTTCCATTAAACATCAATACTCACCTACATGAGATTCAGCGAATAAAGAAGGGGATGATCACCAACATCAAGTGCATTTCATGGACACTTCCTTGCAAGAGTAACACAAATCAGAGTCATTTGGAAAGGAAGACATCCCCATGGACTTAAGGGTAAAGAACATGGGGTTGAAGTTACTACTAGAAAGAAACAGCTAGCTATGGCAGTGACACTGATCTCAGTGATTGAACATTACAGCAGGGTGAACATCTGACTGAATGTTTCTCTAAAACATTGCAACGTTGGCAGTGCCACCCTCTTCAAGCAGACTGAACTACCAAAGCTGTTTGGCACAGAAAACTGCTCTGCAGAGCTTGAATGTTCCGATAGAGTGTCTTGCCCAAGAACTTATTTGAAAGATGCTTCAGACTAGTATAGAGTATGCTATGGTACAGTGTACAAGTACTGTGTGCCCACTCAAATCCAACACCCCTACCACTTGTATGTTTTCTTGCCAAGCTTATTGGTGCATGCTGTGGATGTAAGTTTATCTACTGAGATGAGATAGTATTATCTACAGCTCCACTGTAATCTTTAAGTCTGTTCTCCATGTCTCTCGGCCTTTGTCATTATATAATGACTGGTCATTCCAGGCTACATGGTTGGTTGCACCCAGCTGAAAATAAATGTGTCCATTGAGCCCTCTTACATTCATCCAACGAGGGGGTTCAGTTAAAGATGATACAATTTCGACACTCTTCAATCTAGAGATAGCAATGAGAGAATATGAATGCATATTCATGTGGGACAAAAATGCTGTTGGATGAAACAAGGAGTCAAATGAATGCAAGTAGCAATGTATTTACAAGTGAATTTTGATGAAATGAAAAGAAAAGACACACATAAGAAACCTAGATCTTCTAATCCTTGCACAGACATATTATGGTTAAAAAAAGGCTCAATTATAAAATTCATATATGGTTGATACCATGATGGAGCTCTGCTTTGGCACACACAAGTGACATTCATCCACAGATTAACAAATTGCAGGACCAGCTTTCGGTAAGGCAACTCTGCACACTCAGCTAATTTCCAGGAAATGCAAGCTGCCTCAACTTCAAACAGAACGCTGATAAGGGCTTTCAAGTTTATTTGGAATGCAAGCGCCCATCACTTCTGGTATCTTTACATGGTACAGGGAGTAGCATGGGAGAGTCTGTAGCTCCATATCTTTTACTTCAGGGAAAGTTCTGTGTTAATTGGAAGGTCTTAAAACCTACTTTTTGAGGTCAGACATGTTTTAATGTATCCAAAATATAAAGCTGTTGTACTGTGGGCATGGCTACCTAAAATCTTGCGGGCAAGGTAACATGTGTGTGCGCGTTCCTGTGTCCACTTCGCAGCTGCTCATATTAAATATATATCAAACTAAATTCACTTAAATTTGAGTCCCGAGTCTAATTCTTCTTTGAGATGATTGTTACCTGCACCTCAGATACCATTGGCACTGGACATCACAGAGGTCCTATGGTAAAGCCTCTCAGTGACACTCCTGGGTCCACTGAAGTAGGTAAGGCACCTCTCTTAATGGGGATCACACTGAGGGGAACACCTGCCAGTCAGTGAGCCTTTTGACGAAGAGTGCTGATAGTTTTGAAAATAGTTAAGCTCTAATTGTTTTTTGTTTGATCTGTTTATTGTGTTTGCCTCTGCTTGGTGGCATTCTGTATCTGTGAAAAAGAGCACTCCCAAAAAACCCTGTCTGTCAGAAAAAGTTTACATTTACAAGTTAAAGCATTTGCATCCATGCTCAACATTTGTAGGAGTAGGGAGTGTTCTGGGAGAGTGTACTGTATTAATTGGAAGGAATGAAAACCGCCTTAATGAGGTCATACATTATTTATCTAAGTTAATTTATTGCAATATATATCCTAACGCCAGTATAAAGAGAATGCACTGAAGCCATGGAACGCAGGACCAGGAGGGTGAAGTGCTGTATGTGTGTGCGTGTGTGTGGATTTTTGTTTCCACCTCATTGCTGTTGCTATTCAATGTTTATCAAACTAATCTCACATAAGCAGGAGTCCTGCATCTGATTTTCCTTTGACAACAGTGATATCCCTCTGACTGACTGTAGTACTCCCTTTTCTCCTGGCTCCACTGTATAGCACCCAATGCCCTTTACCTCTCCATATTTTCTGCAAGTTCCCCTTCCGCCTACAATCCTCTGATTTTGTGGTTCTATTTTTACCTGAACAGTCTTCTTTATTACTTTCTCCACATCACCGGGAACCCACCAGGACAATGACTAAGTATCCAAAAGGTATGTTCTTGAAGGATGAGCTGAAGGGCAAAGTGTATGGCATTGTGAAAGGGTGCCATGCCACATAGGGCTAACTATGCTAGTACATAACTATCTTGAAGGCCATACTAATATTGTAAAATCCCCTGGTGACAATCGCCCTTGGCATTGGCATTGGATGACATCCAAAAGCTGTGGCAGGAACTCAGACGGTGGGTGTGCAAGCTGGTCTAAACCCATCAAAGGGAGAAAATTGTCACAGGTAGTGATTCACCCACACAACGTCTGGTGATATGGCCATGGGAGGAGCAGGCAATGATGATGATCGCTTGAAAGAGGTACAGGGGTAGAGAATTGAGCTGAAGTGGAGACCACAAAATACATGTTTATAAATGAAGAATGATTTGAATCGCAACATGTGCAAGTGGGCACCACTATTACTCTGTGCATTAAATCCATTCATACACAGAAATCATTCAACAAGGGTATCTGCAAACTCCAAATAAAATGTGATGACACAACTCTGTAGCCGGTAAGCCATTTACCTGTTTTCACACTGCACCTCATTATGGGTCCGGCAGTAAACCTGCCTGTGCTACCAGTGGGTTGCCGCCGGACCCGTAATATTTTACCGGCGCCTGACATCCCAGTGCCACTGGCTTATTACAAGTCCGGCGGCCTTGGAAGTCAGGTGCTAGTAAATTGTAAGTCTTCATTCCCATAGAGTGCATTAGGACTCTATGGGAGTGTGGAGACAGAAGCACTGGCACCGTTGTTAACGGTGCTGGTGCTTCGGTGTCGGGTCTGCCTACCATGGCCGCTGTGCCCTGCAGGCTCAGGCCTGTTGGGCACAGCAGCTCCGGCAGGCAGACACAGAGTTTGCAGATCAGGAAACAAGGGTGCCGGTGAGCTTACTGGCAACCTTGTTTCTGGAACGGCAAATTCCTAATGAGGCCCACTGTGTAATTAGAATTGTGAATATGTCCAACTCATAGAACCATGTCAATCCAGACCGGAGACCCACTCCTACAACAAACCACAAATACTAATTTTGCTTAACAGCATTTGTAGTGTTTTTTTTGCGACTTCCAAGATTTCTGTTAGCCATGGATCACTTTGAAACTTGGACTTCTAGTGCTGCAGTGCCAATCTTTTTGATGCCAAACATGTCTTAATACATAGCTTGATATGTTTGTCTATTTCTAAGAGAGTTGCAAGGTTGTTTGTTATGTCTTCAGTAAGCACCACCTATGGATTTGTATTCTAGAGAGTTTTTCAAATCATTGCTATGTTTCAATCTGTTAGCAAATTGGCCAGGTTTGCCCCTGGCTCCCTGCAACTACACCACGTGATATTGTGGCTTAAGCCCAGGGAATGCTTTAATTTGTGTTGTAGCGAGTGCATTCCTCACCATCATCGGATATAGATGGTTTGCATGTTAGAGCTGATCTTGAAGGCTAGACTTTCTAACCTCTGGCATTCTTTAGCGCCTAATGTTGCCTTCACCACCTTGTTTTCATGGCATAATCTGCATCTCAGTCTCTTTTCTGTTCGTAATAGGTAGGCTGGTGCAAATGAATCCAGGTCATTTAAACACTGCTTCACCCACCTACTATTAATGCTAATAATTACCGATCTTTGACACTTATTTTGTCTTCCCCATCCCTTTCTTTCATACATAAACTGCCTCCCAGCTACTTTGTATGTGGCAAGCTGGTGCAGGTTGATCTAGGGCGTTTGCCCTCTGCCTCTGACAGCTGTTGATTAATGATCATCGTTTGGCATTCCTTTTGTCTGTCACGCTGATGCACGTGGATCTAGGCCATCCAATCTCTGCCCCACCCACATGTTAATCACTGCTAATGAGTTGACACTTTTTGTCTGTGTCCCACACCTTTCTTGCCCTACTTAACTATTTGATCCCATCTCCCACCTGAACATTTAAGGGACTCTGCTATGATCAATGTGTTCTCACACATTCTGAATTCATTATGTTTCGCTGTGTTATATTATGTTATGTTATGTTGTATGCCATTTTAATGAAATTTACTTTTTAACATGCTCCACTGCCACATTTTAATGTTCTCAGTCTCCTCTCTTTCTATACGTCTCTCACACACACTCCCCATCTATTTCTCTGCATCTGTCTCTCTGTTCCTCTCTCTCCCTCTCTATGTGGTCTTTGTCTCTCTGTGCGCCGCACCCTTTTGTTTTCTCCTGTAGTGTAGCTTACTTTGAAGTATTTTTCATTAAATTCAGCATTGCCCACTGTCTGTCTGCAAAAGGAAGACATTAACAGCACCATTCGTTCCAGTGGCTATGCATACGGTACTTACCTCACTGCATTTCTGTTCATCTGTTATCCCTTTCTCTGTCTCTCTCTCTTTGTCTTTCTCTTTCTCTCAGTCTTGTTATCTTTGCCACTCTCTTTAGTCCCCTCTCTCCCTCACTCCCTCTTGTCTTCTCTCTCTCTCTGTCTCTCTCTTTCTCCGTCCGTCTCTTTGTTTCTCTCTCCCTATGCCTCCCTCTCTCTCTCATTATGTCTTATTCTCACACTCACTTTCGCCATCTTTCTCACTTTGTCTCTGTCTCTCGCGCTATGCCTCACTATCTTTCTCTCTCCATCTGCCTCTCCCCTCTCTCTTTATGTGTCTTTCTCCTTCTTTTTGCCTGTGTCTCTCTCATTCTCTACATCTCACTCTTGCTTTCTTTCTCTCTTTCTTGCTCCCTCCATCCTGCTATCCATGTATCTATATGTCTAGCTCTCTCGTTACACACTCCCCTCTCCCCTTGATTCTCTCTTGCTCTCTTCCTCTCTGCATCACTTTCTCTGTGTCTCTCCCTCCCTTGATGTTCCTAGATTCCTCTGCCGATCTTCAGTTGCCCTCTCTCTCTTGAAATCCCTTAGTCCAACCCTATGTTGCTAGCCCTCACTCTGTCTTATGTGCAGAGAAATGTTAATGTTTTTTTTTACCACAGCCCTACTGTTTCGTGGCCTGAAAGTAGAACAGCATGCACTAGACTGCACCACAGATTGGGAAGGCCCCTGCCTTAGCATGGCCAAGAAGTTCCTGACTAACCAGAGTGGCTGAACTCACTAACAATGTTCCTCTGCCGTTCCTGACTTGACATTAAGCTTTTGGTCTGTGCTGAATGTTCCCTGAACTTTTAAATCACAGGGGGATTTAGCTGCCTCTCATCTAGAGGGTTTACTGACTCGAGCCTCTTTGGAGATTGTGTGGAGAGCAGCAATTCGGACCCTGCCTTCTCCTCATCTATGCCCATCTATATTGTCTCCTGCTCTGCCCCATTGTCAGCCTTCTTTCACCACTGGAATACACCCCTCTTTTTCTGTTTGATGCCCAAAATGACCGCCTCCACCTTTAAACATGTATTCCCTGATGAGCATCAGGAGGTTGAAGGCAGTGGTTTAGGTATAGCACGTTCAGATTTGAAAGAAGAGATTCTGCAGGTCATTTGGCTAGTGCATCACACAATACATGTTTCTAAACCCTTAAGTTAGAGAGGGTGTGTATGTTCACCCATTGTAGTATGTTCACCCATTGTAGGTGTTGCCCACTCCCACAGTTTAAAGCCAGTTGATCTGTAAATTAAACTTAAATGAAAACCATCATCATTTGAAGGGGACATTCTAGAAGCAACGATTCTGACGTGTGAAAAAGGTCACAATGTCACTTTTGCCACCCTCAACACCAATCCAGCCAACTCCAGCAGCACCTTCATGTCCGTAAGAACATAGGAGGACACATATTCTTGTTCTAGAAAGAAAAGCTGGAATTGTGAAATATCTTAATACTATAGGACAATGGATGAGAGCATTACACCAGCCACAGTCAGTGCTTTGTGCAATAAAACTGTATGTCAGGGAAAGTCTGGGACCAAGTTGGATACCACGTCCTACAGTGCCATGTAATGCAACAACATGCACAGTACTGGGTCAACCCCATAAGACCTCTTCTGCAGCACCAGTTGCCAGTCACCATGCCACTCCCACTCTGTACTATTGCACCAGAAAATGTTGCTGCTCTTGTGCTATAGCTATATAGACTGACAGCAGTGTGGCTGAATAACAAGTTGTCTATACCATTAGCATTTGAGCAACTAATATTTTGTTTTTGAGTCCTGATTCTTCTATTTCACAGTCACGGTAGTCCACAGAGAGCCATCTTTCATGAGGGTGCAGAGTAGTAGCAAAGGCCTTTTTTCCAAAGCTCATAAACGTAGCGCTTCAAAGATGTGTATATCTGGCCTACTTCAAAGGGTGAAGCAGAAGCCATTGATTTGGACCGTCTCAACATTTATTGTCGGGATCCCAGCAATTCATGTTTGCAGATTGTATACATGGGGGACAACATTTGGTTGTTTCATTTCATTCCAGGTTGTAACAGCTATTTTTACCTGAAGTTACTCCATAATGCCTTCTTTGATGTAGGTTTTCACTTCATTTTATACTCTGAAGACACAGGAGCAAATACACAGCTTCTGCCAGTCACCGTGATCCTCTCTGAACTCAAAGAGCAACTCCCAGCAAATGTTGGATCATCCTTCTGGCAGGGTGGAGCCAGAACAAGTGCTCATCTTTGGCATCAATCACATCATTGTAGGGCCGCCCTACTACACTGAGGGTCATCTAACAATACAGGTGGTGTGTGCCATCATGACTCATCATTCTGTACCTATGTGCACGATCAAATATTGACACACCCACAGAGCTACCAAGTGCAAGCTGCAGTAACAGTGCAATCTTGCTAGTGGTAGGAACAAGTCTTTGTTTGTGAATAGTGCCACTGGTGCACTATACAGGAATGGTAGAGATGCATGCGCAGTTTGATAGTGTGGGGGCGTAGAGATGAGCAGGTGTGTCCTTGTGCGGAATTTCCATATGGCAGAAGCCAAGGCTTTTTATCATTTTTAATAAGTAACGAAATGATGCAGGTAATTCCATCTCAGAAGCTGGTGTTCTTTATTTGTATTAATTAATGAAATTACATGTTTAATTTCATCTTAGAAACAGTGGTCTGTTAATCAGACCCCCCTTTCATAAGCTTCAAGGCAACAGCATAACATACACCTGTGCCCTGATGCATCAATCTCTTGATCTGCAGCTCCTGCTCTCCAGTGGCACAGAGCAAGATCAGAGGACACAAGTGCCCTTTTTGACAGCTGCTGTGACAGTCAAGTCACTGCAGTTCAAATGTTTCATTTAGGTGTACACCTCTGTTTCCCAATTGTTATATGTTTATGATAAACTCCCCAGATAGTGGGGTATTCTGACAATATGAGGTGGGGTATTCTGACAATATGAGCCTTACTGTGAGGAATCACCATCTGTCAAGGGGGTAGAATCCCTGTTTTTTATTTATATTAATGAATAAAATGATATGGGTAATTTAATCTCTGAACAGGAAATCTGCTGATCAGATTCCTTGTATAAACTCATAACCTCCACGCCAAAAGCATAGTGTATAACAGTGACTTGCTGCATCAGTATCCTGATCTGTAGACCTGCTTTACCAGTAGCACAGAGAAGTTTAAGAGGTTACAGATGTCCATTGCACAGCTGCATTGACAGCCAAGTCTCTGCAACTAAGGGGCTGCATTTAAGACATGCATCTCTGTACCCAACACCCTATAGTTATGAGGATGCTATTCTGGTGGCAGATAATCTTTACATGTAACCCATACCTGAGCTATGGTATGGTGAGTGGAACTTCTCATGATTATTACAGCCATAGCAATTTGTATCACACGTGTGTTAATCCTGTGAGCAAGGCTCAGCTGTGAAGAGATGATGTGTATTCTTCCCAGACAAGGCCACCTCTGCCACTGCTTGCAGGACTGTGGCCTTATGGTTTGCCTCTCTGTGTTGTTTTGTGAGGACACACTTCCCAAAGAGACAACCATTCCACAGGTAGCTGTCCTGGGATAAGGAATTAAAAGACACACCTATTCACATGAGGCTTGGCCTTAAATTAAGGTGCTGCATATCTAAAGGCCTTTGATTCGAGAGGGAGTTCCTTATAGGTGGAGGAAGTTTCCATCATCTTGTTTATTTCTGAATATATCGTACCTTCCTATCCTCACCACTGTAGCACAAAGCACTTTGGGTGTGATGTCAGAAGGGAAAGTCCACTTGTTCCAAGACTCAGAACTGGGCTCCTAACAGCCAGCTTTATTCCAATCACCTGGGGGTGTTTGCCTTTAAAAGAAGAGTCTCCCACTACTTCTTTCATTCAATCTGCACAAACACCTGCGAATGATTGATTTGGATCTCGTTTGGGATACTTGTACTTTCCAAAGCCCTCCCAAGGCTGGGAGAGCAGACCCTGAAATTACTCATCCTGTTCTAGACCCACTGTAGTGGGTTCCAAAACATTTGGTGGAAAAGATCAGCTAAGACTTCCTGTTCTGCCACAGCAAACTGACCAAACTGCTTTCTAAGCACAGTCACCATATTAAACCAGAGATATCCCTCTGATGCTCCCTCTGCCACTCCTCTTAACATTCACACTACAGTTATACCATCTAGAAACTGCTCAATGCTGCACCTTGCTGGGCTGGAATCAACTTCTCACCACCGGAACCCGACTCAAACCACTGGAGACCACTCACCGACTTTAACCAGGGGATACACCATGACGACCTGATTCACTTTTGAACTGCTGCTTCACCAACTGGAGCAACAGGATCACTACTTCGAACCATCAGCGTCCGCAGACTAGAACAACTGTACTATCACTCATCGACCTGTTTTCAGCAGTTCTAACCTGACTTGCCTGCTAGTGTTTATCAATTCCCCCCCCCCCTTGTTGTACCTGAGTTCCTTGATCGGGATTCACAGCATCCCTAGAGGAATAACACCCAGGATGGATCCCTGTTTTTTGTTGTTGAACTGCTTCAAGACATCTTCAAACCAACTGAGACCTGGCAGTGCTGCTTTCAGCACCCTCTCAACTTTGAAACACTGTTTGCATCTCTACACCAGCTCGACACTGCATTGTCCCAAGCCAAGCACATCACCTGTTCAGCTCGAACCGCACACTCATCTCAAACTACTCGAAGGATTGCAGCATGCATCAACCTGAAACTGTGGTTACTGCAAATCAGATCATAGGACTACCAGCTTTGAACCATCAATGGACCACATCACTCGTTGACCCTAACTAGCAGTTACCACGTCTCAAACCGGACTGATCTTCACTCCGACCCCGTGAGCCCTATGAACTGCATCACCTGGACACCACACTCAAAATATTCTTAGCCACTGCTTACAAACCGACTGATGTCCACTCGCTGCTTTGATCCACATGACTCGTTGCACCCAATTTTGGTTCGATCACAAAGACAGGACACCTAGTTTGATGCTGTTGAATTGCACTAGAACAGGAAACATATAGGAATGACTCCTAACTGCACCCCTGGTCCATCCGTGGACTCTAGAGACTGGTTACGTCACTTTCAATCAATGTTACACATAAGACAAATACTTGTAAAAACATTGTGGTGCTTTATTGCATTTTTCCTCCCTGTCGAATATCCAAAGTGTTTGCATTTATTACATTCTGTATTTATTTGTCTTCTTTTGCAGTGGTGGGATTTTGTTAGAGTTGTTAATAGTTCATTGTACATTGTTGTATTTACGTAAAGTATATATGGTTTTTATAGACCCTTGTTTAGACACTCCTTTATAAGATAGCCTTCTCTTGCCCATGTTATCACAAAATATATATATTATTTTAATTTTACGGGAAAACGAGAGTTCATCAAGTTCGCTGGATCTGGGAAGGTTGCATTTATTCATACAAACTGTTTATAAACGCAGTGGTCAAAGTGTTGCATATTCGTAAGCAACACACATCTGCAATAGTGTGATCATGATCATCTTCCATCTGTATTCTGGCAAAAATGTTCTCCTCAAATAGTTGTTCCACCCTGTCCCTGCTCTTTCCATGTCTTGCCACCTCACACTCAAAATTGGTACATGCGCTCCCTCTCCTCATGTATACCTACCCAGCAGCCACACTGGTTTCCGATTGAAATGCAATTTTCCGTTTCAATGGAGTTGTGCTCTTTTTTTCTTTGCACAGTTTTTATTTTATTTATTTTTTCCGAAAAATAGAATAACACTCCAATTAAACGACTCGGTCAAACAATGCTTCACATTTTGTAAAATATTGATAGTTTGGTGATATTCCCCCTAATTCTGTTAATGTCTGCAGTATACACTGTTGATAATATTTTTTTCCAAGCAGCGTATTCTACATCTCTTCTGTGAGAAATCACTGTTCTAGAACCTAATTCATTTCTTTTCAAGGAGACATTATGATGCACGGTGTACTGTAATCTCCTGTTACCCACACGACAGCATTCGTAACCTAATTCCTGGAAGGGTAAGAGGTTAATGCTGTAAATAAGTGAGTTAAAAGACTCGTCTTCCTCCAACAGCTCCTACATCTCAAGTGGAATAGAAACCTGGTCACTTTCCAGTTAAAGAACAGCTGAGACCCTTCAAACAACCGGAAACAATTTGTTTAGAGTTGGCGCTGTCAGACTCTATTACTGCGGAAAACATAAAAAAAACCTTGCTTTCGCCTTCACTTCTCCAGTGTATGGAGGCGCCCTCCCATTTCCATTGACAGGTGTGGGCATTGCAATAATACAAGGCATAACCCAATCAACAGACTGTGAAGAATCTGAAAAGCAAAGACAGCTGTTCAAAAGCTATCGTCACCTTTCAGATTTAATTAAACTGACATGGAACAAACAAGTGATAAATCAAGTACTTCATGGAGTAGTAAAGTTTATCTGCCTGTTAACCTAATGTCTGCTTGGATGTTTTTCAGAATGAAACCTACGCGAGAAAATAACGCGCAGTGTTAAAGTTGCTTAACAGGGATTGGTACCAAATGGACAGCACTCGTTTCTGAGGAGGATGTCATCGTTCTGCATAGTGCATTGTTGGGACATGGCATGAGGGAGTTCTTCATCACTGTCCATCACTCATCGTGGTAATGACTCGTTATCATGTTCAAGTAAAGGCGTTTTAGCTGTGTATTTGATCGGTACAAACTTCATGTGATGACCAATGTGTATGTTGCACACGATTAGATACACGTTGGTGTTATTTTTCGATGGGGTGCTGCATTATTGGAGGTGTAAAAGTGAGGCGTAATGCTTTTATGAATGCTTTTAAGGCCTGTCCCATTTTCTTGCCTTTCTAAGCTGTACGAGAGGTGAACAGCAGAGTTTGCATCTCAGCGTTGCTACTTCTTGCAAGAGGATTCCGGTTTCTCTCTTCCGCTCCGCTGCTGAATTCCTGTCTGATGCTTCACTGGTCACCTGGCTACCCTCTGATTTTGGGCACAGGTCCCTGCCCACCCAGTTGCACACCCACACTGGCTCCCGGCAACCGCTGCACTTGGGTCTGTATCTGTAACCCTACAGTGTCCCTACTTTGGGACGCCTGCCGTCTGCACTTACCCTTGCACCTGCCACCTGCTGGCCACACTTCTTGTTATTGTTTTGATCCCATGTACAGCACTGCTATCTCCTCTTTCTCCTGGCACTTTTCCCCTCCGCCCTGCACTTGTGTAATCTCAATGTCACTTGCCCTAGTAAGAATGTTGTCTCTGTTCTCCCTTCCTTGCCTCGTTGCGCCTTGAAACACTTGTTTATAGGCACGTTACAAATGCCATATCATATCATGAGATTTCTTTACTGGTGTAAATCCAAAGGATTCCTATAGAGTATGTTTTGCACTAGCAGGTGGATTCGATAGGAATCCATTATACAACACTTTTATTTCTCACAAAGCGGCGAATACAAGTCTATAGTAAAGCCAATTTTGCCTGGATTTACTCTTCACGTTTACACTCCACTTTGACAGTGATGAAAGTTGCATGCAGGGGAACCAATAACACCTCAGTGCACATTTTAATGGTCCCCTGCATGCAATTATCATTGTGGTCAGAAATAGTACCCTTGCAGTACTTGCCACGGAGATGTGCAATATCACAGCCGCCGTGGCATTTACTGTTTCCCTTGAACAAGGCAAGCTGTCTCATCGCTTGTCCACTGATGTATCTATGTGTTTACTCGTACTGTCGATTTGCAAAGAGAGAAGCTAATTGGAGCTCTCCACTCTCTCCGTGGTGCGGCTCTCGATAGAAACTGCCCTGCCATGCACAAGGATGTGCCTGGACCATGCACATGGTGATGTATAGGGGGGGTGGTAATGCTTATCTTTCATGGACTTCACACTTAAGGCTTTGGAACGTTTGTGAGATCTGGGCTTAAGTACCAACAAGAACATTTGCAATTGACCGTGTGTGTTTTATTTTATTGCAATGTATTGTGTTGCTTTTGTGTACCCAATGATAAATGAACAAACATAATGTAGGGGATCAAGGCCTGCGTTTTCTTGGGGCAGAAACCCTTATTACTTGCCACTCCACAATACATTCTAGCAGCAAGGCCAAGGTGGTGTCCCCTTTGCAAGTAACCTGGACATGCAGAGCTCTGGAGCACCTTGACATGCAATGGCACTTTTTAGTTCCCACTTCAGAGTCTGAAATGATTTCTATGCTGGGATATGTGTATCTTTTTCCCATGGCAATTCATCTGTGGACACTTTATTTTGTTTATTTGTATTTGTTTGCTTTGTAGGAGCAAAGCTTAATGCACAAACAAACACAGAAATAGGAAATCGTTGTCTTTGCTTCTGCTTTCTCTCTCCCTCTCCCCTGCTGAACTCCCTACTGTAACTGCACTGGTTACCTGGCCACCCTTTCTGATCTCTGGCCCAGGCCACATCAATTGCCCACCTGGACTGCCCCCCTGGTGACCCCTGCACCAGGGGACTGTTTTCTGTACCCCTTAAGTCCCCCTACCAGCACTTACGCCTGCACTTCCTTGCACTTGCCACTAGCTGGCCGTTATTTATCTTATTTATTCCACTTTCCCATGTACTGCACTTTTCCCTCTCACTTTTCCTTTCCCCCCTTCCCATGCACTTGCGCGATCTGAATGACACCTGGCCTAGTAGGATCGTTGTCTGTCTCCCTTTGTTCCCCCCTTGCCTCATCGTGCCTTGAAACACTTGTGTATAGGCGCGTTATAAATGCCTTATCATATCATATCAAGTCTTGTGTAATACAGTGCAATGGGAGTATATTATGCCAAGCCTCGGTGTGTGGGAAAAACAAGGCAATGTTTTTGTCTTGCAGAGTGCTGGTACAACATTTGGATTCATGCAAGCAGTTACCACTTTTTCACATCATCATTTACTGTCATTCCAGTTTGAAACTGTCAATATGTCCTGATTAAGCGTTCAAGCGTTGAAAGCTGGACTTAAAATGGTACTCCAAGAAACTATCAGCTTTAGACTTTTACACTCTTTCTCTACTCCTCCTCCTACCATTGTACCCCATTTAAATGACACTGTTCTGAAGACTGCCATACCGTAATTTGCTGTGTACTGCAAATCCGCTACTTCACCAGCTGCACCTACTATAAAACCATACAGTAAGTGATGCACCTGCAATTCCTAGCTAAACATCATACAGTGATGAATGTTAAGATGAGG
The DNA here is from genome assembly GCF_040938575.1 of Ambystoma mexicanum. Classification (NCBI taxonomy): domain Eukaryota; kingdom Metazoa; phylum Chordata; class Amphibia; order Caudata; family Ambystomatidae; genus Ambystoma; species Ambystoma mexicanum. The sequence goes on from NC_090927.1 coordinate 331,722,048, forward strand.
GAGCTTTTTGGCACTGGATGTTCAATATGGATGAGCTACTTACTGCAACAAGTCAATAAGGTCAATATGTGGTAGCTAAAGGCTCTCCTGCTGCAAGGTCCAGGGATGAAGGTCAGCATAAGTATATACCCTGAGCTCGCTGGGCTGGAAGTGAAGGACTGAAAGGTCAGTTAATTTGGGGCTGGGACCAGAACAGTGAGAACACACGTCTCGGGAGGATAGCTCAGGGGCAACATGCTCGCCTTGGAAGCAAGACGACAGGGAGCACCAGAGGTTCGATCCCCGGGTCTACGCTTAAAAACCTCTGGGTATTAAGTGTGTTAGAAATAACTAATTACAATTATATCCTCGATTATAAACCTGCCTCATTCCGACTCTTTGGCCTTCCACGCTAAGCGTTATTCCTGGGTGGTCAGCAGTATTAATTTCAGATAGGTCCAAATACCTATGATGTCAATAGAGAAACCTGGATGGCCCACTTGAAGGTCTAGATGGAGACAAAGAAGACTTTGAGGATGTCCTGTTCACACATAAGACTTCTGTTCACCTAAAAACGTTCAGCATAAAGGCCGTTTTTAGCAAGCTTCCCTGAAGCATAAAGCCAAATAACACATGGGTTGAAATCTCCAAGAATGGCCGAGAAACCCTGATTTATTTTTAGGGCATAATGGATACAAACTTCTTCAAAAGCCACGTAATTGGCAACGGCTACTGCTGTATGCTAGATGGCATTACCCAGAAGACACACACACTAAAATTATTTTTCATGAAGCACAATGATCCCCAAATACTCGTGTGCAGCAGCAGTTAAGGGAAAGGAGGGAGTCAAAACATCTCCAGAATCGCATGACCTAAAACTATACAGGATGATGTATGTGCACAGCTCAGGGGGTATAGCAAGCGTGCTCACAAGCCAACCAACCATGACACATTACCGCTCCTCGAATCCTAGAGGAAATGGGTCTCTTCATGTTACTTTCAGTTCCTACACACCTATCTGTACATGTCCTTGATTAATGTTTCTCCTCTTTTTCCTGTAATCAACATATTATGCCATTTAATCTCCCTCTGGTCTGAGCACTGTCGATTGGCATTCTCTAACAATTTAACAATTTTGGATCTAATGCAGTGTTCAGAAAGCTTGCCTATAACCTCTAGTGAAAAGTAGTCACAAAGAAAAGAGGGAACAATTGTAGGTTGACTGCCCTCCTATTGGTGTCGAATCATCAGATCCAAACACTAGACTCTAGCAATGAAGATCTGGGTGATGGTGCTCTTGAAAATCTGAGGCCCCTCAAATCATTCAGCAAGAATACTATCAAAACCGGGTACTTTGTACACGTAAGAAGTTAACGCCACATGGCACATTCCTCGAAATCCCAAGAGTGAATAGTGAACTGGAGGCTTCCAGCCCTTTAAGACGAGTAGCGATGCCCTTGAGATAGATGGGGATGCAGATTTTAATCAAACATCAATAATCAAGATGACACAAATAGTTTGGCAAATGTTTGTTTTAATGCAAGTCTTTAAAACAGCGAGTACAACGAACATCAGCAATCGCTCAATACTCTGACTCTCTCTACTTCATAAAAAAGATGGGTTCTTATACCCATAATTGGTCGTAGCTGACGTGTTGACCTGCGTCATTACCAACGTCATCCTACGTGGCAAACTACAGAAACTTATTGGGATCGTGATTGGCTCTAAGTGAATAACTAAGCATAGGTTCTATATCTGTATGGAGTAACGGACAGAAGTAATAGGATAGTTAACATCAGGTGGGGCAACTAAGCCCTCCCTTCAAAATGGCCACTATGAACATCACTAAATGTACAACGTCCCATTGGCTACACAAACTATAGGAACCCAAACTACATTGTCCCTTACAATTGGTTGGCTACTAACTCCCGTCAATAATGTTCCACCTACGTGAGCAGCACGCAGACCGAACAACCAGGTGCGGGTGAGCTTGTCTTGATACCAGCTTCCCACCAATTAAAAATGTGACCCATCATCACCTCGATGGTCTAGTGTCAATTAGTACTTTGAAGTTGGCCTTGAGTTTGTACTGTTCTCTGAGAATTTTTAAGGAGTATGTGTACTATCCAGCTTCCGTGCATCGGTGTGATCTTCTCAGCCATCCAGCTTTAGCTTCCTTCACGTGACTGGACACCATGAAATTAAGCCTTTCTGTGTATTTGATTCTATTTTCGAGAGTCTTCTGAAATCCTTTGACCTCTCTGAATAGGAGCTTCTGTTCTTTCACGTTAATTGTATCTAATGTCAGCCAACTCCTTGTTTGATAAAACCTTGGCTTTCTTGGCTCAGTGAACTCCTTAGCTGAAATATATTCTATCTAATTCAATTGTTTTTTGTAACTGCGACACTGAAATGAGGCCTTCTTGCGTTTTTCAGTACTGCTTTATACATAAGGTAAACATTCATTCTTTACTTAATCCATATGTATCTATGAGGTATACAGGTACATGTTGGTGCTTGCGGCGCTCTAATCTATTTAAGCAAGTGGCTGGCTTCATGATTGCTTTGCTGCTTGCGTTTTATTGCATCTGTACACGTTTAGACTGACTAAGCATCTTCATCATGTTTGTGGCATAAGTCTCTTCATCTTGATCCCAAGATGTCACTTATCCTTGGTATTTCTCTGTTCTTTATAAATTGTCTGCCTCTCTGGTCTGGTTATCTTTCTATATGGGTGTCGATTCAGCTTTGTATGACATCACCATTCATCCTGGTCATTCAATTTCTTTGTTTCTTCAGGAATCTCATTTAAATGGCCATCATATTGTCTTGGATGCAAGTATGGTTTCCTCAATGGGTACCTTACCTCCCAAACTCCCTTAGGTATAGGTATTCTTATGGGTACTGCACATAGCCTGCTCTCTTCTCTATGCTGGTTCACCTGTTCAGGATACGTCACATATTGTGGTTGATGCGTCTCAGGGAATGTAGGCGGGGCAGGTGGAGTGGGGGCACTTGGCTCCTCCTCTACAATGTGAACAACATTGGGCCAAGTTTGGTTAAGGGACATATTTGCCTTTCCAATTCCACAATTCTTAAAGGCAAAAAGAAGCTGTGTCACTAAAGATGAAATCTGCATTTAATACATCTAAGCATATATTCTCAGTCATCAAAGAGTTGGCATCCCTCATGTCCAAACGCTTTTTACACACTTTAGTTGACACATTAGTATGCTTCTACAAAAATACAATAAGTATGTATCTGGGCTCTTCCAAAATCATCCCAGATTAAGATAAATTCTCACCATTAAAATGTGAAAATGTGAAGAAACTCATCACATCCTCTGAATGCTCCATTTCCCTTCATGATTTCTCCAGCCAAAATTGATTAAAGCAATATTTCCTTTTTCAGTAAGGATATTCAACTTCTCTTTGACTCTTTCCTTAACTGAGGTCTGTTCCCCAATAACTGAAAAAAACACTGATGTCAACCACACCTAAAAACATCCTTGAATCGTGGTGTTACAAGTAACTTCAGACACATTTCTCATCTTCCTTTGCTTAGCAAATAGGGTGGAAAAGGGGCCTGGCTAGAGGTGATCAAGATGGTTGCTTGAGGAATGAGCTCCTACTTTGCCCATGCTCCTGGGGTACTTGCAGAGAAGAATTTGAAATGTTACTAGTTGCTGGACTCAGGCGGAGGCTGAGATGAATGATCAAAACTAGAGATGCACCAGAAACAGAGCCAGTCTAACCATTACACATGTGGCCACAGGATTCATTCCAGTGAATGCATGTGAGCATTCTTGACACATCAGACCCTATACTGTGGCCTTATGGGTGGTAACACAAGGATGATAAAGATGAGTCTCTTCCCTGAGGAAGGCAGCAATACAGTGTGAAGGTAAAGCCTATGTTGGGCTTGAAGAAGAGGGTGGTGGCTTATGGTTGCTCTTTTTGAAGAATAGAGGGTGAAGCAGCTAGATATTGGGAGACCTTCTCCCTGGATTCTACAAGTGGATCACCTGGGGCCAGGGGTTGTTCAGCTCAGCTCGATGAAGGTGAAAAATCTGATTAGATCTCCTTGGGCAGGAGAGTTGAGTTCTATGTGTCAAATCTAATAGCACCAGTGGGTGATGAAGTTGGCTAGATTTTCTGAAGTAGGCACTTTATGTGAGGAGCACCTGATATGATCCTGTATGCTGGGCTTCAAATGAAAATTAAATGCATTCTGCCTGAGAGCCTTTTCAATTATTTGATGCCATTGTTTCAATGCAGCAAATCCCCTCAGAGAATGAATGTAATCTGGCCCTATGGGTGGCACTGTCTTGTTCAGCGTCTGTATATACTGGGTTGACCTGCTTATCTAAGCTAGCCACTGTGGAAGTGGAGAAGAAGCGGTGTCAATAAGGGTAACACCATACCATACAACACCTGTTGAGCCATAATAGCTCCAAGCCCAAAGTGGAAGGCAAAAGCTCTGAAGAACCCATATGGGGAAAGGCTGTCCATGGACCACAAGGGCAGAGTACTGGAAAAACCAAGGTTATGTTCTCAATGCCCAACAATAAACCATATCTGCTTGCTTGCATGGCAACTCTGAATGAAGATGTTGACCAAAGGACTGTCAAAATGGGCACAGAAATTATTATTGCTAGCATGGGAAAGCTAAAGCAGGAAATTGCAGCTACTGTTTACAGGGGTCTATAAACATCGAAACACAATAACAAAGCTGCAAGTAGGCTTAGAAGAAGTGAACTCCAAACTGCCGGCTCAAATTGAAGCTTGGGATATGACCATAAATAGGAGGCAAGACCTAGAAAATCAATGCAGGTGGGAAAACCTATACCTTACAATCTTAATTAAAGACAAAGAAGGGGAAGATGTAATGGTGCTTGGTAGAAAAACTTGTGGATAACAAGGACTATGATGCACAAAAAGCTGAATTCATCTTGGATTGTGTTTATAGAATATGCCCTGTGAGAGGTTCTGCAAGCACTCCACCCTAGGATATAATAATGACATTTCATGCATTCACATTCAATAGAGAATGTTGGATACAACCTGAGCCAAGCAAACAATTTCATTCCAGGAACAATCACTGTTAGTCTTTCAGATCATCTCTCCAGATACTTTTCAAAAGTGAACAGATTTCGGTCACATAACAGAGAACCTTAAATCGGCAGAATAAGATATTGATAAACGTGTTCGTTTGTACTGGGGTTTTCCTTGGAGAAGAAGGCAACCAGTGTCACTACAGTGAGGAGGATTGAACAAATGCTAGGGATATCAGCTACAGCAGCATTAACAGCTGTGTGAGCAGTGGTACTTCTAGGGAAATATGCATAGGCCCCTTTATTTTCGTTTGCTCACTATTATAACATTTTATATGGGACTCTTATCTAGGGCAATGCCAGACCTAGTGCTAAGCCAGTGACGAAACTTTTCACATCAGTTACATTGAATTTCCAAATAAATAAGCAGATCATACTCAACACAACATATGAAAGATTTTTTTTATAAAAGTGTACCTTTATACTTGTTTGAAAACTCCAGCACACAATGAGACATTTATATGCATAAGGTATGAGAAAACATTAGTAAGACGTCAATCTGGATGTGCCTTTTGTGATATTAAGAGCGCAAACAGTTTCTACGGCTATGCTCTGAAGCACTTTGTAATATTTCTGCAGACTGGAGCAAAACAAACATCACACGGTATGCTTATTTGATACATGTAAAACACAGGAAAGAAAAATTGATAAAGTATAGCTTTCACCACCTGTCAGTGCAATGTGTTTATATATGCAGTTAATATAATAGCCCATGAGCAATTCCCACCCCGGAACTGATTTCTCTCTTCTTCAAGCAAACTATGTATACAAGACTTGGCAGAAGACCCACGTTTGTTTTAACTGTAACCTTGGAAGTAAAGCTGACAAGCACTATTGCAGAATAACCCTTCTTCATGAATATGTATTTTCACAGAGAAGAACACAGGAGCTTGTTATAAATCATGAACAATTCTATTCTTGCATTGTATTTATTTTGTCCCAATTTGTCACTTCCCAGATCAGGTTCAAATTATCCTAATTAACTGTTTCATTCATATTTATTGTTTGAACTAATACTCACCAATACCCCTGTGAGACGAAGCAGGCTGTCTCTCTCCCAATGTCGGGTGCTTGCCAGAGCTCAGCCATCATCTCACCTCCCTCCTTCTGAACTGCACAGATCAGTTCAGGTCCCAGCAGAATTCCACCGGTTTTCTTCCATCTGTGTTCCTCTCCTCCACTCCTGCTCACTCTTGCTTGTCTCCTGGTCCACCCTTTTCTTACATCCTTCTCTCGCTTAGAAGACTTTCTCTCTGCCTCCTCCCTTTTCCCTATATTTTCACAAAGAAAGCATATTGTTTCACTACCCACTTTCGTGCATCACGCTGTGAGGTCATCTAGCAACCAAACACCTCCCCTTCTAGCCAACACCCCAGTTATTTCCCAAAACCCTTTCTGCTTCCCCACAATGACCTGTATACAGCACTCTTTCTCCTGTGCTGGGATGAATATGCTACATAGCATCCTGACATCCTCTGTGGGTTTTTTTTCTTTTTAAACAAAGGAGCTGGTTTTGCTAGTGACCATTCGGCTGTTGCATGGTGCTCTGCCACCTACACTGCAGTGAGTTGCAGCTTTTAATGTGGCTGAATTTATTTTGTAAATCCACATTGTGGTGTGGTGCCTTTTCAACCATTGCCTGCAGTGTGGACTATGGCCTATGCAAACCCAATGTAATCACTAATAATTACTAGTATTAGTCTTGCTAAGGTTAGTTATTAGTCAGACTAGTATTTAGTCATATTAATTATTAACAGCCCTACACTACACTGTGCTAAGCTAAATCCCAAATCATGCCTCACATCAGCACTAAGTTACACCTAGCACAACATTAGAACCATTTGTGCATGGTGCACATTACTCCTATTGAATTCAAAGGTGCTGTTAAATTAGTGCACAGTTGAAATGTGTGCACTAATTATCCCTACATCATCCCCCCTTGTTTCTGTAAGGACCTGAATAAATGAGGGCACCTACAGAAACATGAAAAAAGAAATGATAAAGCATAATGGATTTGATTTTTTCTGCAGATCTGAACTAACATGGGCCTTAAAAAGCATGTACTCTACTTTACTGAATTTTCCCTCCCTTAGCAGCCAACAATGTGAACATCATCATGTGTAATCTGACCGTAAGCAAGTGCTATACATTTAGATGTACAACATAATATAATAAGGAATACAAAATTATTACAACATAAGACAAAACCATTGTACGTCCCTGACAGTGGTTTCAATGGTGTAATATCTATACACCAAGAAAGGAGAGGGGATAGGGAGGAGGGTAGAGGCGAACAGAACAATAAGGCTATTTTACGCGCCTAACAGCAAACCTGATAGTGAAGTGTGTAAGGCATGTAGTAGGAGGGAGGAGGGAGGCGGAGGAGGGAAGGGAGAAGCATCCAGGTTGCTAGAGGCAGGATGGAGAGCACAATGGAAATTCAAGAATGGAGACATCAAACAGGTTGCTTAGATGTAACAAGCACCTCATTTCGATTTTATGCACAGGCACACTAAATGTATACAAGCAAAAGTAGGCTGAGATGTAATGAGCACCTAAATTAGATTTTATGCACAGGCACACTAAACATATGAAAACGAAAGCAGCTCAGATGGAATAAGCACATACATTCATTTTTATGCACAGGCACACTAAACGTATGCAAACGAAAAGTGGCTCAATTGTAATAAACACCTACATTTGATTGTATGCGCAGGCACACTAAACATATGAAAAACGAAGGCGGCTCATATGCAACAAGCACCTAATTTCGATTGTATGCACAGGCACACGAAACGTATGCAAACGAAAAGCAACACAAATGGAATAAGCTCCTAAATTCGATGTTATGCACAGGCACACCAAACATATGAAAACAACAGCGGCTGAGATGTAGCAAATACATAATATCAATTTAATGCACAGGCACACTTAACGTATGCAAACGGAAAGCGACTCAGATTGAATAAGCATCTAAATTCTATTTTATGCACAGGCACACTAAACATATGAAAACGAAAGCAGCTCAGATTTAATAAACACCTAAAATCGATGTTATGCACAGGCACACTAAACATATGAAAACGAAAGCAGCTCAGATTTAATAAGCACCTAAAATCGATGTTATGCACAGGCACACTAAACGTATGCAAAAGAAAGGTGGCGAGTAGTGACAAGTTGAAAAGTATTAGGTGAGCTGCAAGCTAAAATTAAATCTGCCGGATGCCATGAGTCCTGGTGTGCCTTGCATGAGAGGTAACAGATCACAGAGTCACAGAAGTGACTCAAGTGCAGGTGACTTCAAAGGATGCGCCGTAATGTAGAAAGGAGGACAAACAATCCTGCCAGGCTCGAACTGGCTCAGACAGGAGCTGCTATGGATTCAGTTATAATCATCAGTGCCTTTTCTGTCCAAGTACCCCATGTGTAAGCGACTCCCTCTGTCAAACCCATATCACTCAAAGTGATGTTAATTTTGTCTATATTCATTTTAATCATGTGCACATTTTTATGCTCAACAAATACTCAATTTTGGGATCTATGGGAAATGTATCTTTCTTGAAAATGTCTATATTTTCTATCTTACCTTCCCACAGGTCCCCATCCATCATGTGAAATACTGTTAGTCCCCCGACTATCATCACTGTATCTTTAGGAACATACATATAAAACACATTATGGGGGTCATTACAAGGTTGGCGGTATGGAGTTAATGGCCCCAGTAATGGTGCCGGAGCGGTCAACCCCTTACCATTCCATTACGAGTCTGCTCGCGGGACCCGCAAAGGGCGCCTGGTGAAACCAGGCGCCCTTTGCGGGTCCCGCTAGCAGATCAGGAAGCTAACAACAGGCCCGTTGTTAACTCCCTCCCCATTCCCATTGAGCCCTATGGAGGCTCGAATGGGAATGGGGATGTACCGGGTCCGGGTTCCTCGAATGAGGAATTACCGGGTCCTCCAAGGTTGGAATGGGCTGGTAATTCCTCATTGAAGGAACCTGGACCCGGTACCCGCCAATTGCGGCATGGTTACCTCCAAGGTCGTAATGACCCCCATTGTTTTATAATGGCTTGACAAAAAAATGAACCATCATTGAGGTGGATCACCATGAAACTTGGTGAGCACTTACTGACCGCCACCTGGGCTTAATTAACTTGGCATACGCAAACTCATCATTTTGGGTTACTAACAGACTCTTCAAACCCTTCAACCACTTCAAACCCTTCAGCAATACCATGATACACCCGCAAACCACAAATTGTACTTATTGCATCAGGTACAAATAGCTTTGCAGGACATATTTAGTTTTGCTCCTTAAATGTCACACAATTATCTAATTTTGGGACTATATACAAGTCAGGATCCCAAGTTTGAAAAGCCACCATTTCAGGAGTCAGAATTTTGATGTATTGGCCCCCTGCTAGATACCCACATTATGCACCAATTTAGTTGGATAAATCAACTCTAGGGTGATATATGGAATACACAACAGAAAGCCTATCTCCATTGTTTCTACATCTATATAGCACAGAATTGCACTCCCCATTTCAAATGCAATTTTCTCTAAGATTATTTCCACCTCTCTTTGCATGATCCTTGGCATAATTTGACGGATGATATCAGATGACACAAAATATTAAGGAATGTAACCCTGTATCATTTGAGATGCCCCATTTTGAACTGTGGGTTTCAAACTGTGTCAATAGACTTTCAACCAGATTTACTGCATTCAAAATATCTTCTTGCAGTTTGTCATGTTTCAAAACGACACTGATGCTATGTTCCAGTACCGTTGATTGTCCATTAACAGACAGGATAGATTGATTTATGTATTGAACCGCCTCTTTCTGCTCTAACTTAAAATCATCCAACCTTTATGGAATAATTTTCAAATGCTCCCCCAATTCTTGTGCCTTACCACCCAAAGTATTTACAAACACAGCATTAGCTGTAGAGACAGTTGTCCCCACAACAACACCAATTATAGTCATGACAATTGCTGCAACAAGAAAACCAGCCATTTGTTGCCCCCTATGTTTCTTCGAGTGGTATGAGTTCATGAAAGTCTTCTCTAGCTGCAATAGGATCTCTCTTACTGCTCTTTGAGCTCCTTCCTTATGCATTTGCACCAATTATATTACTTGGGCAGACTTAACCTGATTTAATACATTTCTCCAAGACCAGCTCTGGATTCACGCTAGTGTATATATTCTGATAGAGTAGCCGTCTAGTCCCTAAATTGAAACTAGGGTCTTCTTCAACTACAACCACAGATGCACGCTCCAGTTCTACCAGCACTTGACAGTTCACTGGCTCATCATATATTGAGGATAAGAATAACACCAAAGTCAAAATGTGTTTGAATAACATGACACAGTGTCTCCCCCACGCTGCATGGGATGTTGTGTCATCATAAGGTCTCCTCTTTTTCTTCTGCGATTCTCCTTCCTCTCACCTCCATTCCAGGGTACTTCAGTCCAGGGTCCTCCTCCATCGACACCCGGCTCCAGGGGCGCTGATGAGGGAAACGAGTAAACAATCTAAACCAGTAGAGAAACAGATAGGTTAAGTATTAAGCAAAATGACGTTCTCCTTTTTTTAACTCCTGGAAAGCAACATTAGTGATCAAACATTTCTATCAACAACAACTGTGTACATTTCTCTCTTTTTTTTCCCTTAAACTGGAACAAAAATCGGTGTCATATATATTTCTAATAAACATGTGCATTTCCTACATTTTCTCGCTCTTTTTTTAATATGTACAACTTTTATTCACCCTTTTATACACACCCTTCCCTATACACCTACTAGCCTCCTCTAATGAATTATTTTCATCTCTGGTGTGAGCTACTTACTTTACTGCCATCCCTGATCTTTTCGCCTTAATCTTTATGGAACCGTTATACCTCTCATTCCCTACTGGTTTCTCCAGTCTGTTCCAGCCTCCTGATCTCATGTTTCACGTAAATGGCTTCATTGGATTAACATGGACAAATTATTCCACAGACAGATCTCCTTCCTTCATCCTAATCCTATAGGTAATTGGCAAAACCTTCTCCGAAATTGTGTATGGGCCATGCCAAGATGCCAAAAATTTAGCATTTTTATTTTTGCCTTTTGCAAAATTGAATTTAAACATCTGGTCACCTATTTCGTACTCCCTTACAAATGTCTTTCTATCATAGTATGATTTGGCTCCCTCAGCTGCCTTTTCCAGATTTTTCTTTGTAATTGCAAACGCACGCTTTCTTAACTTTTCTACATATTCATGAAATCTGGATGTAAATACCAAAACTTGTTTATTGGTTCTGTACAACAAATGTTGAGGCAGAACCCTTTTCCTACCTGTCATGATTTCATGTGGACTGAGGTTTATGGACCTTGATGGTGTAGACCGAATGGTAATTAGGACCAAAGGGAATCACAAATCCCAACTGGATCCTGCTTCAGCAACACCTTTCTTTAGAATGTCAATAATTGATCTATTGCAACATTGCACACCCTCAGAATAAGATGGCCTATAGTAAATACGCAGCTTTACTAGCTTTACAGCTTTCACTCCCAGAATCTGCCACTTCTTGGTCATCACTGCACTAGTAAAATGACTTGCACCGTCTGATTCTCTTCTTTGATGCAAACCAAACCTAGAGAAGATATGATTCACTAGCAATGTGGCCGCTGTTTGCGCACTGCAGTCAGATGCTGGACTACACTCCAACCATTTGGACAATACACAGGTCACTGTCAGCATATATCTGTTTCCACGTGCTGATCTTTGGACTGAGCCAATGAAATATGTTTACAAATCAGACACTGCTAGTGTCAGATGTATTTTCATTAATGGCACTCTGCGTGTTGGGGAGGCAGGTTGAAATTGCACACACACCAGACATCCTAACATATACAACTCCACATCTTGAGACATATGCGGCAAATAGGCATATTCAATAAATATTCCAATGTTTTCTGTGAACCCCTGTGTCCTGCTGTTATAGCATCCTAAGCATGATGTAGCATGAAACCCCTAAATGACAAGGGAACCACCTATTGGAATTGGCCTGACATGTATTCTTCAACTAAAAGTCCATCTTTCAATTGATCTCTTTTCATTCTTTAATAACACCCTAAATTCTTCTCTCCCTATGCAGTCCTCCTCTGTTAAATGATGTTGCTCTGCATCTGACAAATGATTATAGAGCAGACCTAAGATGGGGTTTTCTTTTTGTGCCTTGATCAAGTCCTGGTCAGGCGCATCAAAACTCCTTTGCACAACAGGATGATCAACTGTTCCCTGAGATTTGGAACGTGTTATCACATCCACCTGGATTTCACCAATCAAATGCTCAATGCGAAACAACTTCCCCATCAATGCCCTGATTTTAGCCAACTGATCTACTTTCTCATTCCCTTCTTTGTCTTCCCCCAGTATTTTCAAATGACCTTGTATCTTTCTTCAGTGAATACGCATATCATTCTCTGAAACCAGATTATTAATGGCCTGAATCAGTTTTCCATGTTTGAGTGGCTTTTTGTTGCATGTTACAATTCCTCTCAATTTTCACCCCTATAAATATTCCACAAAACTTTGTCCGGCATAATCAGAATCGGTATGAAAACTTGTTCTTTACATTCATGTTCTACTGCTGTGGATATTGCTTTATAAATGGCAGCCAATTCTCTAACGTTATTGCTTTTGTAACCTAGCCTCATGCTTACTCTTGGGATGTCATTAGATTTGACCGACATATAACCCTATTCCTACCATTTATTCTTTTTCAGAATCATCCCTGACGTGATATGCACATCCACATACACGGTTGGGCTGCACACGTCTTCATCTTAGGCTTTGTGTGAGGATTGTTCAAATTCAGCCAAATGTGTTTCTAACTCTGCATCATCTGTGGCACCCACAGCTGCACAGTCATGTACGTCTGCCAGCCCTTGAACAACTGGGTTCTTTTTATTATGTCCATGTTTAATTTCCACTTGGAATCCATACAATGTCAATGTCCATGAAGTAATTCTTGACTGGGCTAAGTTCTCTGATCTGATACTTTTACTATCCAAGTACTGCAGAGGCTAATGATTAGTTTCAACATACACTTGCTCCCCCTGAATAATGGGGAAGATGTGCTGCAAAGTCCACACAGTGTCAGGCATGACCTCCTTTCATGTGTACGTCATCAATTGTTGAAATATATTTGTTCTGATCTGGCTCTGAAAACTCACTTTGTTCACAGTCTTCATCACTTAGATAAAACCGGAATGTTTTTTCTTAAATGACTGCTCTTCTTTTTCTTTTTATTTCACCCTTCACATGAGAATGGCAGTGACACTATGTACACAGCCATTCTGAAGATACACTTCCTCGGCTTTCTCTGATCTAGCAATGGTGTGCCATTCTTTTTTTACATTACTACTTTAGCTCATCACTTTTTATTCCTTTTAAGTGCTTTTTGGACAAGGACCACAACACCCTGTTTACCCCATCGATGAGGGGTGACAGTCTTTTAAGGCAACTTGACCACCACTTCTTGTCTCAGTCTATGCTTCCCTACCTTGATGCCAACTTCAGTGGCACCTTCTACTGGTATTTCTTCCCCATTTAAATTATGCAGAGGTCCTTGGATCCGTCTCTATTTCAGCATGTCTTATAGGGTTCTCCCTTCATTCATGCAGTCCAATAGTTTTCTTGACATCACGGTTTTACTGTGCGCCTGTGTCCACCATTGCAACAAAATTGTATTTCTCTTCAATGGTAACAGGGGAATAATACATGTCTTCAGATTCTTCAATTATGCAGCATTGAAGGGAAATACAATGTTCTTCTATATTGGGAACACATGTGTTCTCACACCATTCCTTTTCTGCTTTTTCTCCCATCAATTGGATCTCTTTCACCTACCTCCAATCTAGAGTACAATTGTTTTGTATTTCCAATAGGATCATGTGGCAGAATATCAGCATCTTGTGTGTGAAGCTTGCCTGTTTCTTGTACCGTACCTGTCAGTTCTGCCTCATGGAACATCTGTGACTCGGAATACTCCCCAGGGAACTCATCCATACCTTCCTTTTGCAATATTTAAATTTCTGTGAAGATAGGATCACTGTTAGAATTGTCAGGCAATGAGACCCTTTTGTTTGTTTTTCTATTTTCACCTACTATTTCATTAATTTCATGTTGCATATTCTTTTTAAATTGTCTTCTAACCCTTTGTTCTTTGGGTTCATCCTGTGTATTTCTCTTTTCCCCTTTCTCATCTTCACACGTATGAATGGTTTGGTTCAACTCTAAATTGAACCACACTCCTTTCTTGTGTGTGTTTTTTACTTCCTCTGTCCTCATTATGTTACAGCTTTCTTGGTTTTGAATCTCTAGACAATTCAGTTTATTTATTTACTGTTAGATCATTGTCATTTGTACTTTCATTATGGGAAGCCTGGCAGAGTAGTCATTTGTCGCCGTTCTGTGCAATATCACTCTGTGACACTCTGCACTCTCACTCAGCTGCTGTTTCTGCATTGCATACAGTGTTCCTATCTGTTCAGCCAACATTTTCATTTGTGCCTCTAAGCGCTGGAATTTGTCCATATTCATACACTCATCCCACTGTGCTCTAGGCTGGTACTGGTTGAATTCAGATTGATCAGGTCTGTTTTTGCTCCTATCATGAGACTGATTGCTGTTTGTGTTTCCTGAATTCCTGGAACAGAGTAGGGGGGAATGTGGGGTGACCGTCCTCTGTCTACCTGTGAAGAGGACAGACCATAAGGTCGAGGCCCATAGGTTACATTATGTCTCTCATTTGCCTGATACTGTTCCCTTTGTTGATTTCCATTTTACATGAAGCCATCTATATACCTTGGCCTTCCTTGATTGCCACATACCATTGTGGCATGGTCAAACCTACTCTGGGCCCCTCATGCCTGGTATGGCTAGTTATACATCTGACTTGGGGTGTTATTGGGCCCTAGCATAAAATATCAAAATCCCACCTCTGGTGAACTACCAGGATACCTAGGTCTAATGAACAAGCTTATGTTGTTGGGGTGGGGGTTCTGCGGATTGAAACACAGTAGCCTGGGATGGTGCTGCCTTCCCTTGCATGAACACACCCCTCTTGTTATGTGGTGTGTCATTCTTTATTTGAGCAGTCTCCAAGGACATTTTCCCAGACTGTATCTCTAACAATGAAGGGGTAGATTCTTTAATTCTTTGCTTGCATCCTTATTCTTACCCTCATTCTTCTCATGAGAAAAGACCCCATAGATCTTAGTAGCCTGGTAGCGAGCTGGGAGGCAAGCTGTAAAGAAAAGTGGTCTTGAAATCTACTGAGTCTGTGTCACAGCTAGTGTAAAATGTGAAAAAGCTCTTTTTATGTGTTGCATGTAATCGCATGGTGATTCATCTAAATGCATAGTCATAGTGCGTGCACATTTTTTGGCATATTGAGTGGAGGTATATGGTGATAAATGTTTTCTAATTTCCCCTTTAAAATCACTCCATGGTAAATTCCCCTCTTCATTAAAACAGTGTATGGAGCTAGCCGAACTGGCGTCCATGGTGAGGTGGAAAAATCAGGCATTTTGAGACTTGGGGTTGTCCAATGACTAAAATAGTTCAATACCAGCTTCCAAGTGTTTTTCAATACTTATACCTGACCCCCCTTTTCCTATTCTGTATAAGCAGGCCCATTCTCGAGCAATGGAGAGTGTCCAGCTCTTGCCTAGTAAACAGTAGCTGGTAAATCTCCCAGAAATGTGGCTGTGCTCAGCCTCAGTGAGAATTATGCCCTCATGCCCGTGAGAATTCAAGAACAAGCCTATGCTTCTTACACCTACATTTTGTTGTTTTTATCTCTCTGTGCATGCAATTCTTGTGTTTCCTCATAAATTGCAAATTCTCTTTTCTCAGTTTAACAACTAACTCATTCATATCTGTGAATTTCATTTTATAATTTTATATGGAGAGCTTTCACATTGTTATCACCTCCAAACATCAACTGGAAAATCTCATTTTCCAATGACTGTATGGGCCTCATTACAACCCAGGCGTTAAGGGGATAACGGCGCCGTATAAGGTGTTGGCGCCGTTAAACCCTTAATGCCTGATTACGAGGTCCCTTCGTGGGTTGCACTTTAACGCCTGCTTTTAGCAGGCGTTATAAAACCAACCCGCAAAGGGACCTAGGAGCTAATTATGGCACCGTAATTTACGGTGCCGTAATTAGCGCCTTCCCCATTCCCATTGAGCCCTATGGGGCAAAAATGGGAATGGGGAAGGGCCATGGCGGCATGGGGAATTACTGCCCCGCCAACCTCGGAATAGGGTGGTAACTCCCCATTCCGCTATTGCGGAGTCGGTAAATTACCGACATGGACCATGTTGCTATTAGCACCATGGTCCAACGCCTGGGTCGTAATGAGGCCCAATGTCTTTAAAGTATTGAGAACTATGTTTGCGTAGTAGCTGTACCTGTACCTCTGGTAAGGCAAGAACTCTATCTTTTCGAATACCTTCCAATATATTCTTTAGATTATAAATTTCCCCTTCACATTCCACTGACTCTCATTCTGTGCAAATTGCACATTTAAATATTATTTCTGGTTGGTAACTGTACACTGAGTTCCCCCTGTTTTGAGCTCTCTTCTAATTGTAACATTTCCTCACACATAGTTGCCAATTACCTCATAATCCTGCAATAATCTCATCATCCTGCATCTTCAGTTCAATTAACCTATGTAAAGCAAACCACATCTTTGCTCCGAGGCGGACCAAACTATCAATCTGTGTCTTACGATCCTCTCAATTAAACAGTCTTAATGGACACGGAAGTAAAACAGTTCCTCCTGAAAACAGTTTCTCAGGGAATTCCTCCAGTATCTCGGCGACTATTAGTTCTCGCCAACTTGAAATATTTTCAGATGTTCAGGTTGCCAAGGCAAACCATCCGGTCTCTGCATATGTGCAACAATCATCTATTTCCATTTCTGTCATATCTGCAATGTATCTATGTCACTTTTCACACAATATCACTGAAGTAATAAAAAGAAAATTCACCCAGCACAACACAGTATGACCAAACTACAAAGGGCAAGAGAATGAGAAAACAAATTAAAATGGAACCCAACACAACACAATTTGACCACGTTACAAAGGGGCCAAGACCAACAACTGTACCTAGCCAAAATATGCTCCACCAAATGTAAGGAAATATGTATAGGCTCCTTTATTTTCATTTGCTAAAGCACTGAAAATCATCTCACTATTATACCCTTTTCCCCTCAGTTATATTGATAGCCTAATAAATAAGCAGATCAGACTCGACACAACATATGAAAGATATACTAGGCCACTCTAAAAATAAACCAGCAGACTGGCTTTTATGAAAGTGCACCTGTATACTTGATTGAAAACTCCAACACAGAATTAGATATTTATATGCGTAAGGTACGAGAAAACATCAGAAAAGATATCTCACAAATTATTTCTATAGGCCTTGGAGCATTCTATTGATCGGCTTATCATGAGAACGGCCTGGGTCACAAGAACAACTCCATGATGGATGGGTATGCACTAGGCCCTTCAGCAGGAAACCTCCTCCATAGGGAAATGGGGAGCCTATTTTTCATTGCACTTGATATAAGCAGGCAATCAGGCCACGTGGACCCCGTTATTTGGCCTGATACAGGGTTCCTTCCCATTCCAACTATACAGATACAACAGAGCTCCTCAGGAGCAGTTTGGCATCACCGTTATGACAAGCCATCAAAGAAAGATTGCCACTGTATTCCCCTCAAATTCTATTGGGGAAAAGGGTGAGGCAGAGTGTGATCCCCCAAGCATAGGAGGACACACAGACAGGGCAACCTGCAGTCTCTCACGGCCTAAGGTTAGTTCTCCAACGTGGGAGGATACTTCAGGAAATTATTCCTTAATGGAAGTGGGCAGTATGGCTGAACTCCATTTTTTTACGTGGTTTCTACCATTAGAGCTGTTGATGAATGACCTAAAGCATAACTGGAATCCAGAGTTGTCATGGTTTATTACACAGCACACACCAGCCAGGGAACTCATTCTCCTACGGTGAGTGGGGTGCACAATAAAACGCTTTTTATTTTAGTATACTATGGATTCCTTTTGGGTAGGCCTCCAACCCGTCACACACCAAACCTCCACCAGCACCTCGTGTCACAATGGACTAGGAATCAGGCCGGTGTGTATTAACAAGATGTTTTATTAAATTATTATTCAATATAAATGAGGATAATCAAGACACAACACCCACAAAAATTGTTGTAACACAAAGCAATATCCTATCTAGAGTGTCCAATTAGAAATAGACTGTTACACTCATTTTGTTTTAATGACAAAACAGGAAAATAAAAAATTCCACACAAAGTGATAGGACCAACAGTTAAGAACTCCCCCCTGCAACACTCACCCCCCAACATCAATTGGACTTGGTTCCTTTGAATGGAAGGCAGTGGCAAGGACAAGGAATGTAGGGGGGAAATCCATTTTGGGGTGAAGCCACCACCACGATATGGGAAGCCAGCAAAGAAAGGGATAATCAGTTTTTGGAGTAAATTGGAAGAATGTTTTTTTTTAATTATTCCTCACAACTGCTAGGGGACAGAATAGAAGACAATTCGTACTTCTAACACTTAGGAGACCGGTAAAGTTTTAGAGCATATTAATCAGCACACCAGTGAACATAGAAATAAAGTAGGAAAATTGTGTTTTGGGAGAAAGCAAATGCAAATGGAAAATACAGTAGCAAAAGGAAATGTGTTTACACTGAGGCTTATAATGACAGGTACGTTCTTGGAAAGGGGTTTAGCTCACAAAACGAAAATCCTTTTTGGCTCTGGCTGACAGATGCAAAGAAGAATGACATTGGCAAATGAAAATTTGCTTAACAGGGCATACATTCAACACAGGGGCAACACTTTAATGACTAACAATTAAAAAAAACACTGTTAAAAGGATTTTTGGTTTCTAACACCACCAATCGTGATCATGTGAAATTCATTGGGGGAATTAATTGATTTACTTACAAAAATACTAAGGATTTGCACAAACAAATGAGAGGTTTTTCAATGTGGATATGCTAACATACACAGGCCAGCAAGATAGCCTTGTATGGGGAGATGACTGAACTATACTGGCAATTGGGGTTTTCAATGGGGGAATTTTTGATGCACTGTACAAAAGTGAAGGGTTTATGCAATTTAGGGCTGGGGTTATTGCAACTTACATAGCAAGCCTTTGTTTAAGTTTCAGGAAAGCCAGCTGCATCTCAGGACACTCTGGAAAGATAGGGCAGAAGGTCTAGTCACTCCACTCTCAAAGATGGTAAGTCTCAACAACCTTCTCTCCATCCTCCTTTTTCTGTCTTCCCCGGTTGTTGTGTGTCCCTGAGTCCTAGTACAGTCCATTTTATATAGCAGAAATGACATCACTAATTTTACAATCTCGAGGGAGTACTCTGCAATAATCCCTGCTACAAGGATTGGATATTTACCCTCTCTCTCTCTCTCTCTGCCCCCAGTAAGAATTGGTTTAGGGATTGGGAGCACCATCTGTCTTTTTCCATTTGTCACTATCCTTTGTTCTCTTTTCAACTTTTTGGCAAAAGCTAGTTATGTATCACAGCTTTATAATTGTACTAGCAACTGCCATACAAACCAGATATTCTGTTTTAGCTGATCATGGGGAATTAGACAAGCCAACTGCCAAATCTGTACGATGAAGCATGGCCATGTGTCACATTTCTGTTGTTTTCATAAAATGTACAACAGTTATGAATAGGTGAGTTATCAAGCATATTCCTAATTTCATTTTCCACCTTTTTACCCATTCTCACATTTGTAACAAGTTCAGATCAGCCAGAAACCTAGTCTAACTGGCCATAACAGTTCCCAGAGTCACAGATATTCCCCCAAAACCGTCTGGAAATTACATGAAAAAGGGCATAAAAATGAAATTAATCCTCAGTCTGATTGCTGCGCAAAATGCCTAAAAATGAAATAGGGCCTCATTACGACCCGGGCGGTAAGTGCAAAATGATGGCGGTAAAGGATTACCAGCACCGCTTACCGCTCCGCACAATTAGGACACGCCAACCTGCTATTAGCGGCACTGTAATTAATGGTGCAACTAATAGCGACATGAGAGCGGGCATGCGACCCATCATGGCGGCAATACCGGCGTGGCGCAAACAGGGGAACATCACAAGTCAGGCGGACATGCAAATAACGCCCTAGTGAAGGCTGAAAAGTACCTTACCGGCATGGTGCAAATACCGGCATTGCGGACCACCCGTAAACGGCCAAGTGCAGTGTTCCCAACTGCCACAGGTGCACACAATCAGCACAGGTGGAGGCAATACAGATTGGGCCAGCACAAAAGGAGCATACCACACCCCTTCCAACACCCAGTCACACACCAAAATGGATCCAATACTACTAGCAATGCTGGGGCTGGAGGACATGATTGCACTGGAACTGCTGCAACAACAACAACAACAACAACAACTACAACTACAGGCAGCACAGAGGAGACGCAGGAGGAGAAGGAGGGTGAGGCAGGCCCAGCATTCTCCACCTGTGCAGCCAGTGGCACCACGCAGGCAGCCCCCAATCCCTTGCATCGAGCCAGTCCATTCGACCTAACCCCTGAGCAGATCCACACCCTGTACCGTCTGGACCGGGACACTATCACCACCATTGTCGCCATGATACATGACGACATTGTCAGCTTGATTGAAACACGCACCGCCATCCAACCCCTACTAAAGCCCTACTAAAGGTAGAGTCTGTGCTCCACTTCCTGGCCACAGGCACCTACCAGCACACAGTGGGGCACATGCATGGCATATCTCAACCATTATTCTCATGTACGCTGAACAAAGTGCTTGATGCCCTCCTGAAGCACACAGGCGACCACATTTACTTACCACGGACTGGCCAATAGATTTCAAACACCAAAGTTGGTTTCCATTCACTGGCCAGCATCCCTGGTTGCATTGGCACCATCGATTGCACCCATGTGGAATTGGTGGTCCCACATGCCATGGAGGTAGTGTACCGCATACCATAAGCTATACCACTCCATCAACATGCAAATGGGATGTGACTCAAACAAGATCATCACACATTGTTGTGCCCGATACCCCGGATCAACCCATGATTCAATGGTCCTGCGGAACTCCACAATACCACACTACATGGAGCGACATGCAGGGCACAGATCCTGGCTTCTTGGTGAGTTGCATGTAAGGGTTATGGAAATGCGATGTGGGTAGGTGATTTGGGGAGAGATGCACACTTCACCTGGCTGAGTTTGGGGAGGGAGAGATGAATACTTCACCTGGCTGCGAGTGCCAGAGAGAATGGACCATGCTCCTACCCCAAAGCAGCCCAGACTGGACCTGACACCTGACCACATAATTGTCAACAGCCCTACCATGTGAATGATGCAGTGTCACAACCATTCCATAGCCATCTACATGTGCACTGTACAAAATAAGACCATACCCCCCCCCAACACAATGCAGCTACAAGCAATTACAATGGCCAATACACAGTCCAAATACCATCAACTGAGAGGACAGTGGGCCTCATTACGACCCAGGCGGTAAGTTACCGCCTGGGCCGTGACTTTACCACCATGGCGTAAACTACGTTTACGCCATGGTGGTAGGCGGACTTACCGCCCTATTCCGAGGTCGGCAGGGCGGTAAGCCCCCAATCCCCATTTACCCTTCCCCATTCCTATTTTGCCCCATAGGGCATAATGGGAGTGGGGAAGGCATTAATTACGCCACCGTAAATTACGGTGGCGTAATTAACTCCATGGTCCCTTAGCGCCATGGATTTTAACACCTGCTAAAAGCTAAAAGCAGGTGTTAAAAGCTCCATGGCGCTAAGGGACCTCGTACTCAGGCGGTAAGGGTCGGCGCTGTTTACGCTGCCGTAAACCCCTTACCGCCTGGGTCGTAATTAGGCCCAGTCCCTCATTACTACGTACTAAGGAGTCACATGAGGGTCAAATACATTAATACACCACTACACTGACACAGAGGTCCAACTAAATTGCATGTCACCATTTGTTGTGCATAGTGAGATCATCATGAGGCTGACATCAACGGTGCCAGGAAGAAAGCATACAAATTACTGGACATCAGCCAGATCATGGAAACAACTGCCGTGGAATAACACAGTGCATGAGCACTCACAAGGAACTGGACCCCCCTGCGCCCACTAGTTGATGGCATGCATACCAGTCCATAAGAGGAATACACACATAGCAGTCACATCGTGTGTCTCTATTCATGCATGGGAATGTGGTTGCAATCAGGAAATGAATGCATGCTGTGGTGTCATTGATCGAGGTCCCATATGATGTGATGACTTACACATATACTTTGTTGCCCACATGCAGGTGATGCAGGCTATCCCTTGAAGAGGTGGCTCCTTACCCCAGTCCGGAACCCACAGAACAGGCACGAGGAGGACTACAATCGTGCACATACACGCACCCGTGTGGTGATTGAGCAGACATTTGGCCTCTTGAAGGCACTGTTTTGCTGCCTCAGCAGGTCTGGTGGGGCACTCCTGTACCGCCATGAGAAGGTGGCCAAGATTGTCATGGCATGTGTCATGCTACACAATATGTGCATCAGACGGAATGTGCTTCTGCCCCCTGACGCTGAACTGCAACCACCTGACGATGAGGAGGAGGAAGGTGGAGATGGGGCAGCAACTCAGGGAGGCAGCGATGCACAGGAGGGACGTGACATGCGTCAGACTCTGATAAACCAATGTTTCTAGCACACATGGACAGAGAGTGTGACATGGAGGTGGCATTCGTGTCACTGGGTGTGTCAGGGACATGGACACTGTAGACCAAAAACACACACGTACGCAATAAGCAATGTCCACACATGTGAATCATGAGTTACCAAAATGTGTATTAAAGAATTATGGAAAAGTGAACAAGCCCTCCACCCCACATACCCTCTCCCCCTCCCCCTCAACTCCCAAGCACACACCTTCTCCTCCCTCAACTCCCAAGCACACACCATCTCCCCCCTCCCCCCTCAACTCCCACGCACACACCCTCTCTCCCCTCCCCCTCAACTCCCACGCACACACCCCCTTCCCCCTCAACTCCCCCAAACAACCTCTCCCCCTCCCCCCTCAACTCCCCCAAACAACCTCTCCCCCCTCCACCCTTGACTTCCCAGTGTGCAGTAGCGTGCACCAGTGGTCCACATGGCACCAGCATGCATGGCTGTGCCTACTGCCCTCCCCCTCTTCCAGCACCAGGTGCCTCCCTGTCCAATCTGCACAGGTTCCTGCTAGACCAATGCACAGGGCTGGTCCTAGTAGAGCTGGCAGATGATGATGGCTCAGATTGTCCTGGGAACTGCAGTGGATGCATGTCCCGCATTGCTGCCACCATTTGCGAGAGGACGTGGCGCACTGCTGCAAGTTCCGCACATATGTCCTTGGAGGTGGACCCGATGACTCTTTTTATCGATGCAGCACTGTCCCTGATGTCATCCCGTGCATGGGTACATTTAATAATATGCTGCATCAGCAGCCCTGTGAGTTCCTCCTGGCGCCTCTGTATAGCCAGGATCCCCTCTTGTGTGGTTGTCACTGTGGCGGAAGTGTGAGGCATTTCAACCATGATCTGGTCATCAGGCACAGTTGGTGTGGGGCTGAAACCTGCTGGCCATGAATCTGCAGGTGACAGCCCGTGCATGCTGCCGTCCACCATGCCACATGGGGATAGGTGTGGTGAGTGATGAGGGCCTGTGGCGGGTGGTGGGCCATGCAGCTGTACGTCGCCCTCGTCATCAGATATGGCTGCTGTGGCAGCTGTCTCACCAACTGTGCTGCTGCCAGCCGATGGTGTGCCTTCTGCCAATGCCTCCTGGGTGATGGTGGCTGGTGTGGGTGTTGTTGTGGAGGCCGTGGTGCACATTGGTGCTGTGACCTCTGTGTTTCTCTTGTCCTTCACAGGTGGTCTAGGTTGGCCTCTGCCCCTTGAGGTTGAGGGGCGGTGTTCACCCTCCTCGGCCCTGGCCGTCTTCCGTGGTGTGGCATTGGTGTCCTCATCACCGCTGTCAGAATGTGTGCCTGTGGGGGACAAAAGGAGGGAGAGGGTTAGTGATGGGTCTACGGGCATCGGGCATGCATTGGGGTGGCTGCATTGATATGGATTGTTAGATGAGTGACATTGGGGGGAGTGACATACAGGTTGCCTCTCTCTTGGGTGGGTGATGCATGGAGGGATTTGGGTTGCAACACAAATGGGGTGCATCATGCATCTGGACAAGGTGATGCTCTGCACTGCCTGTAGGCAGTCTTGTGCTTATGTGTCTGGTGGACCCTGCTATACATCATTGCACTGTCAGTTCAGGTGGACATCATCGTGGTGGTATTGGCATTGTTTGATTAGAGACATCTACCTGCATCGGCTGATGACGGCGCTCCTCTCTCCATTTCCCTTACTCCCTCTATTGCCTCGGTGCCTATGGTGGTACCATATATCTCCTCCCATGGTTTGAGTTTTATGGGCGACTCCACACCTCCACCTGTCGCCATCCCAAGGTTTCGGTTGGCAGAGAGTATACTGTGCACACATAGACGTAGGTCATCCCAGCGTTTATGGCATTGTTTGGGTGTGCGGGGTGTTGTGCCAATGGCACTGACTCTCTGGGCGACCATTGCCCAAATCTGCTTTTTACGCTGCAGTGCTGGACAGGACATGTCATTTGCAAACACCACATCTGCATGCTCCTGAGTGTCTCTGCTAACATGGTGAGCTCCTCTCTGGAGAAGTGCTCCTGGTGCAGCCGATCTCCTGTTTTGTTAACCGCTTTTGGTATCCTAAATTGAAACAGGTAGTGGTAGAGGTGTGTGGGAGTTCTGCGGGTCAGATAGCTCCTGGTTGTGGTGGATGGCAATGGATTGTGTTTTTAAAGATGGCTGCCGTGCTCTTTCCCGTTCCTGTGCGATGACGCTACTTCGGGTTCCGCGTATTTACGGTCACCGCTAATAGCGGTTACGGCTATTTGAGGTGACTGCTATTAGAGGTGACCGCTAATGCCGATGGCTAGGATGCCGGAGGTGCTATTTCCACTACAGACGATGGCGGAAAGGAGGATTTTTCTGGCTTTTGCGGCATGGCGGTGAGTTCAGCACAGACACGGAAATTGCGCCATGCCGGTAATGACCGGTACTTACCGCCCGGGTCGTAATGAGGCCCATAGTCTTTTATATTAACAATGAGTGTTTCTGTCAGCAAATGGGATGGCTGCTTGTAATGTCTAACGAAGGCCATGACTTTCAAACTCATCACGTGCACATCCTCAGTCGGACATGCACGCCCATTTGGATGGTGTGTGTTTGTGAGTGTGTATCTTTTGCTGGTAGATGTTGTTATTATTAAGGAGGAGATATGTAGTGACTAAGCTTCCCCTGGACCCTGCTTGGAATGTTGGAGTGACAGAGAATGCAGCCTGAGAGAATGTTGATGTATGAATGTGTTCTGTGAGACTCAGTTGGAGATGTAGACCCTGAGTGAGAGGATGCCGGTGCATGTTGCCCTAAGCTTAAGTGTACCTGACTTGATGTACTTGATATTCAGCAGAACAGAATCTTTACACTGCTACATCTCCCACAGCCATCTGATCCCCCGGCTCAGCCTGCGACCAGAGCTTTTCATGAGTCTCTTTGAATTTAGTGTGTGCTCTTTGAAGTGGCTGCAGCAAGGATTCACACCGTTTAGTCATGCTTCAGCCAAGGATGGCCTTCTCTTGAAGAACCTGCTTTCCTGCCAGCAAGTCTGCAGACTAGGGAATTTTGACGCCTTCAGCAGCATCACATTTTATTGCGGGGTTATTGGATAGGAGCTGTGATATCCAGCTGGAGTGGGGCTTTTCATTGTGAAGTTTTACACCCAGCTAGAACAGAGTTTTCCTGAAGTAAGTGTCTCTTCAACTGTCACTGGAGGTTTGTGGGGGAACCATAATATACATTGCTTTGGTCAACCCATACATCCTGTTCTGCTTTCCGGATATTATTCTGTGTGCAGTGATATCTTTTTCCATTGTGGCTTTTTAAAGCCGTATTTATTTGCAAACATATGTGCAGTCCGAATTTGCATCCAATGGTTAAAAATCCTGTTTTCCATGTCACAGGATTCTTTGATTCCTCCTTCTTGTGTGAATTAAACTGCTGCTTGTTCATTGATAATGCTAGGTAGGCCCCTTTCTCCAGGGTCCTTGAATTTCCCAGGCCGTTTTTGGTTGCAGTGTTTAAATGGCTGCTATTCCTGTGAAAGGGACTTTTGTTTGGAGCTGTTAAATGCACCCCACAGAGTCTCTGTGATGAAATTACTTCTGCTCTTCAAGAGTACAAGAATGAGTAATAGCTAGACCACCTACTCAGCTGTACTCCCTCTCTGTGCCCCTCTGTATCCTATGCCCCACTGTATATCTGTTCTCTTGTTACCTCTAAAAAGTACTCTGTTGCTTCTCAAAGGTAGGTCTGCACTCCATACATATAATAATAATAATAATAATAATAATAATAATAATAATAATAATAATAATAATAATAATAATAATAATAATAATAATAATCCCATCCATAAAGGTAGAATAGGAACAGCTTAGAGATTTACATGCTTTGCGTTTTGTAGTCATGTGGGCAGAGGGAAGGCTGTACTCTCAGAAGGTGTGTAGAAGTGAACTAGTAGCAACCCAAACAGCAAAGAACAACAGTCCAAAGTGAAGGATTCTCCAATAATAATACATATAAAATAATATATATAATTTAATCAAACACATAATATGCACTCAACTATACTGAAAAACTCTACAAAAGACACACCTGTGGAGAAAACATAGAATATGCAAAGATAGAAAGATACAGCACTATGGGTAGTGAAACAGGGGTGATAGGCAAAAGAAAATGACAATGTTCTTATAAAGGATATGTTCTTGTGTGGACAGGGATTAAAGGTGACCTAAGCAGTCTTTAAGGCCCAAAAATGGACAAGTGGTTGTTGCCTCCTGACATCACACCCAAAAGACTTTGTGCTAAATGAAGTGAAGAGGACAGGAAAGAGAGTGAGATATCGAAGAACAATATGGTAGAATCTTTCTCCAACTGTGCTGTGCAACCTCTGTCGACATGATATATGCCCCTTCCCTTGTCAATAGCATCAAAGGCCCGTTTAGTATGTAGCACCCCGATGTGAGGCAAGTCCTTTGTGAGTTGGAGGTCCTATTTCCTATGACAGATCCTCCTGGGAGGCTGTCCAGCGGGAGAGATGTGTTACCAGACCTCACAAAGGATCAAAGGATAGGCCCACCCATTCAGTCCCCTGCCCTGCACAGTGGTGCTGTTTGACTAGAATGCACACACTCCTTCCATAGATGGCCTGGGCTCACAGTGCTGACACATACATAATATCAATTTGAAGTTTCTTTTTATAGTTATGTGAATTATTCCCCACTGACACATACATAATATCAATCTGAAGTTTCTTTTTATAGTTATGTGAATTATTCCCCACCATACCCTTAACTCAGGTGCAGACTTCAAATGCAGCCTCAGTTCTGAAATGACTTGGTTGTCACAGTGAGTGTCTCATAGGAAACTGTGACCCCTGGATTTGCTCTGTGCCACCAATGAGCAGGTGCTGCAGGTCAGGATACTAATTCAGCAGGGCACAGATGTACACTATGCTGTTGGCATAGTGCATATGTAGGTGAGATCTGGTTAGAAGATCACCCTTTCTGAGGTTATATAATAAAAAATAAAATGCCATGGCATGTACACCCTTGCCAGATGTCAATTCCTCACAGCCACCTAGATAGGCAATGCTTAATTAAATATCTGGGGATAGCTGACAGTCTACTGACTCATTCTGCTGTCAACCCAAGGAGAGGCACAGAGACCCAGATGGAAGTGGAACAATCAAATACATTATTCCAATGAAGGCTGTAATTAATGTAGGGTTTCCTGTATCCAGAATCCACTCCAGGGGGACTTCTGACTCACCAAGGTAATCCTACTTCGGGGTAAAAACACCCTGAAGTTGCCTTTTCGGGGTTCACTCTCCTGGCCTGGCGACAAGAAGACCTCAGAGGGGTTGGCAGGGACCACAAGCATGTTTCCAGGCTCGCTTCTCAACCAGATGATTTGATGTGTTTTGCTGTGAACTTTCTGATGTTCCTTTGTATAACCTCAATGTGTGACTAAGGAATCACTTGAGTTAGTGGTTTTGTAGCCACAATCCATACATTAAAGATGAACTATGAGGCAATCACCTGAGGAACATCCTCTCAAAGAGTGGGGACATTCTAATTTTATTTGAACATGTAAAGTAGGAACATGTGATAATAAGAACACCTACAGGCCATACATTAATCTCAGCAGTACGGGAGGTTTTAGGTATTATTGATATGTCTTTGAAAAGGTTTACTTCTATCAAAATTGTATCAGATTATATGTATTATGGAGAATATAATGGTTTCCACAATGCCAATTTTCGTTCATGCCTCAAAAAAGGTATCAAGCTATTTTTAGACCTTAAAGGAAAATATTGTCATTTGCACAACTCATGGTTTGATTTGTTGAATCCTGTATTGGGAATGGACTGAGAAGCAAGGAAACATTCCAAGATTCAAAAGTCCCAGCTAAAAACAATTGACTCAAAGCCTCCCCTTGGTGACCTATCCAACTAGACATAAATACATAAATACTTAATCTTCAACAGTAAAATGGGCATGATATGGAAACTAATTCACGACAGGCTGTTGACAAGGTGTATGGAAATATGCATTTCCAAAAGTTAAACTATCTTTAGTATGCCTGGATCACTGGGAGCAATGTGCACACTGCTGTTCCCCATGGTAGCAGATTGAACATGCCCTCTTGGAATATGGCTAGAATTAGATATAAGCGTATCAATGTGGACTGGTAGGTGTATATCAGAAGCTTTGATATAGTCAATTTACAGGAAAATGGCTTGGGATGAGTCTTCATAAGGGAGCTTGTCAATGATATTTGCACAAAGCAGAACAAGGTTCAAGACAAGGGATGTTTGGTCACAATGGCTAAATACTGTACCCCTTTTAAAGTTGAGAGATTTGCGCTAGAGTGTAATTCTTTGTTATTTGTCTTTCGATCCTCCTTTGACAATTCTCAAAAACTGTTGATTTCCAATATTTATAATCCAACAAAATCAGAGTGTCAGTTTCTGAGTACATGAGAAACAATGATGGCATTGAATATTGTAATTATGGGTGATGCATGGTATACAAACCCTAAAAGAGTGACCCAAGATAAGGAAGGATCTAACAAAAGGAAAGATGAATCTGAGTTAAACTCTATTAGTAAAGATGACAAGGGGAGAAGAAAACACTTCACTCTGTGTTCAGAGAGGCAGAAAAAACTATGGAAATGGAGATAGAGAAAAAAGATGAAAGAAACAGGAAAGACAGGTGACAAACGGGGATGGACAGCAGGGTGCATTAAATTTAAAATTGATAAATGGAGACAGGATGCAGATGACAGCGAGCTAGATACGACCGAGGCTGACTTCACAGTATTAGATTGGGAAGACAGCAGCATCAGTGACCATAAGGATAACAAACTCAATGTACGCAATATGACAGATACAAGCAGGGGAAAGAGAAGACATGCAAGGGAGGAGAACAAAGAGAGGAATCAGCAGGGGACTAGGGAAATAGACTTCAGAATAGGAAGGCTAGGATGACAGTAGTTACAAAACAAAAATGATGTAATAAACATAGAGTATGACCACAAATGCCCCTTTTACAGAAAGCACAAGGCGAGGTGCATTACGTACCCTGGCAGACAATGGATAGGGATAATTTGGTTTACAGTTTATCTTCATTAATGGCATGTGAGAGTAAATGGATTTATGTGTTGAGAAGGAGGCAGCAGGGATCCCTCTGGCCATAGGAGACATTAAGAGTGTGTTGGCAGTATTGGTGGGGGAGCGAAGAGACAACATGTGGCTGAAAGCAGGATACCAAGGTGTAAAAATAAGTTATAACATGCATGACGGAGCACCCTTTAACTATTATAGAGCATATGTTTGGAAAGCAGTAAGAGAATTGTATTCAGATACATCTGATATGGGCTCAATATTAGCATGAAAAATAAAGCCAGATGAGGTCCCTGCAGAATATATACGATCGATAAAAGAGATGTGGACACAGGAAAATAAACAGTCAAGACATGACAAAATACCATTGTTCTATAACATCTTGGTGAAGGGCCTCCACACGGACGTGAAGGTTTCCTTAGAGGAAATAGTGAGGATTGAAGCGAAAGGATGGTCTACGACACCAGCAACAATTGTGCACTTTTGAAAAAGAAAGCAGGAAAAAGATAAAGAGATAGCAGACAATGCAGTAAAAACAGAACATAAAAGAGTGCAGAATTAAACTGGCTCAAATAAGCATGGAAGGAACAGTGCTCACAGGACCAGTTTTTGTATTGCTCCCCACGCATTTTGGCCGAAAATGCCTGTTACTTCCACAAGTAGAGCAGCAACAGCGAGCATATATACAGGCACAGGCACCTCAACAAATGCAAATGATCACGCAGCAGCAACAATTTCAATTGCTGCTTGCACAGACGCAGAGTGTACCAGCACAGAGGCAAGTAAAAATGCAAGGTGGGGAAATGACGGGGACACAAAGTAATGTGAGCGTACTCCAGGCACCACAATTATGAGACAAGGTAATGATACTGGGACAGAACACAGTGCCTCAATACACGGGTGCCAACGGGAAGTGCAAGTGTGTCCTGCCCTAGCAGTAACTGAAGACCCTAAGGAGGAGCATGAGGCAGCAGTTCAAATAGTGCAAAGGGGATTTTCCTTTCTCATAGATACTGGGGCAACCAGATCCTGCACCACAGAAGAGGGATTTCCATTATCCAACAATAGTTTGGACATACAAGCGTTTTGGGACAATTTTGAAGGTTCCTCTGACTAAAGATTTACCCTTAACAATAGAGACACAGCATATTCTAGGACCATTTATTACTCAAAAGACACATCCATCAAAATGTTGGGAAGAGACTTACTTAGCAAACTGAACACCATAATTTCATTTTCAGAGAAAGGGATGGTGTGCACAACACCTCGGATGAACACAGATAGAGTGGCAGTACTGATACTGGCCTACTATGCCCACATCATGATGAGTGGGATGCTCACAAACATGGAGGTGTTTGTGTATGGGGTACATGAGATGTGGTGTTGGGATGGATAACAGGAATTAAGGAAAGGTGTTTCAATTGGCCAATGAAAATGTGTTCAGATCACGGTGCCCCCTCCCACTGTTGCTTCCGGCACACACACACTCCTGTACCTAGTGGAAGTAGTGGTAAGGGAAGACATGATCATATTGGTTGCCACTGATTACGACAATATGACGTGGCGATCAATATAATGCATCAATCCCATACTCACAGACAGGAGTAACAGATGCAGAACTGTTCGCTAGAAAAGACAATGACCCTCATTACAAGTCAGGCAGTGGACCATGGTGCTGTTAGCACCATGGTCCATGCCGGATTCCGCCATGGTGGATGGCGGAATTACCGCCCCATTCCAAGGTGAGTGGGGCAGTAATTCCCCATTCACCATTTGCCCTTCCCCATTCCTATTTTTGCCCCATAGAGCATAATGGGGACGGAGAAGGTGCTAATTACGGCACCGTTAATTACGGTGCCGTAATTAGCACCAAGGTCGCTTAGCGCCTTGGACTTTAATGCCTGCAAAAAGCAGGCGTTCAAGTGTGAATCAGGCGTTAAGGGTTAACGGCGCCGACGGCGCCGTTAAACCCTTAACGCCTGACTTGTAATGAGGGCCAATGAAGAGGGAGAAGTAGTGTTCAAATTAAGCATACAATGTCCTGTACACTTAAAAGAAAGAGCGGTACATCAGATGACAAAATAACTGAAAAAGGAACCAAAACATATGCAGGATGAATTGGAGAAAGTTCCAACGGATAAATGGACAAATGCACCCCGTGATGTAGGAATACTAAACGGGGTGGAGGCAGTACACATTAAATTAAAAGGTGGAGCACTGCATCCACGAGTGAAGCAGTACTCCCTTTTCCTGAATAGCAGATGAAGGCATATATGAGACATTGCATGACCTTTGACAGCAGGGTATTATACAGGAATCCACTTCACCTTGTAGCACAGCAATTTATCTGATCGAGAAATCAAAGGGAGGTGTGTGGTGTTTCATACAAGATTTGCGCCCCTTTAACAATTTTGTTGTGACAGAATATCCATTGGTTCCAAACCCTAAATCAATTTATTGTAACATTCCAGCAGAGGCACACTACTTCACAGTGGTAGATTTAAAGAACACCTTTTTCTCCATTGCCTTACACCCAGACTCCATGTATCCCACAGCATTTACATATCACTGGACCAGAATCAAATACACAAGCATTCCCCAAGGATACTGTGAGTTACCTACCATATTCAATAGAGTGATACAAATGGGTTTGAGCAATTTACAAGTTGCAAGCACAGTGATTCAATACGTTGATGACGGTTTTGTGTGTGGAATGACAGAAGAGGAGTGTAGAGAGGACACAGTGACACTACTGACATTGTTAGTTGACTAAGGGTACAAAGTGGACAAAGTGAAATTGCATTATTGTCAAAAAGAAGTAGTGCATTTGGGTCAGATTGTGTCAGCAGATGGGAGAAGGATAACACCATAAAGAGTTGATGCAATACATAAAGCCCCCAGGTCAAAGACAATAAAAGAAAGGCAGCAGTTACTAGGGTTGTGCAACTACTGCAGGCCATGGGTTTTTGATTACTCTACTTGCACCAGGCCATTACTCTAAAAGAGGCAAAGAAAAAACAAAGCAAGCATACATTGGACAGCTGAAATTAATGAGAATTTTGCTGAGCTCAAAAACGAGTTAGCACATGGACCAGTATTGGCTATGCCCAACTACAAAGATTTTACTTGTATTCCCATTCAGATGGCAAGGTAATGACCACTGTGCTGTCAAAAAAGAAGGGGCAGGGACACAAACCCTTACCATACTACAGTGGATTTTCAGATCCTGTGGTGCAAGGATATTTTGCTTGTAAGAAGGGTCTTGCTGCATTCGCGATTGAGAAGGCAACCATAATTACAATTACAATGGGGTGCCCCGAAGTTGTATATGTGGAGTACACACTGTTTGTGATATTAGAAGGGACAAAATCAACATTGACAACTCAGGGGTTTTCAGGGTAAGAAATAATATTGGCAAACCCTGCAATAGAGGTGGTGAGGTGCAAAACAATAAACCCAGCTGAGTTCATAGCAGAAAAAAGAATTGAAGAAGGAGATTATATGCATGATTGCCCTGATGAAGGCGGAGTATTTTCAGATACGAAGATCATTATTCTTTGGAGTCTGTACCGCCGAAACGCAGTGCTAACCAGAGGGGACACAAGGTTCATCACCTCACAGTGCAACATTTAGGATCCCTTCCTTTCTGAAACAATTAATCAAAGGACAAGGACACCTTACCAATTAGCTTTCTCCCCTTTTTTTGCATTGTCTCCTTTACTTTGTCCCCCTGATGCGTAGGCAGACCCAATCCCAATACATAATAATTTTCGATTTTGGGATACGAAAAATAATTAACTTATTTGTTTCTTCACAATTGCCCCACAACAAGGGGCACGTGTTTTCCTCAATAAGGTTACAGCTTACGATGAATATTACTGTTTCTTTATTTCATTTTCTTCAATTTCATACTTTCACTTGTTAAGAGTTCATTTGTCAACCAACTGTGACTGTTAACTAACTTATGTTAAAAAAGTTTTTTTCATTACGTATTCTCAATTTTTTTAATGATTCTACACCTAATTCGTGTATGTACCATTTAAACCATTGTTTTTACATGCTGTTACATGTTAGACCTTACTTTTGTATATCATTTTCTGTTTCTTTGATATAAAGCTTTTAATTTGCAATTTCCATAATGTTTATGTCTCATTTTGAAGGAATGACTTTAATTTCTGACTGCATGCAATATCTATGAATTATACTAGATATAAAGGTTTTGGGACCGGATGAATAACTTTAATTTATTCACACCCCATACGGGCCAACCTTAGATACACCAGGACTTTGCTTTGTTGTAAACACATATGTCTTTTGACCCCCCTGGTGTGTCACTCCTGGGTCAAACCACTGCTGCTAGATGGTGGCACGCTTTTTTGTATATGCATGGCATGCATAGACAGAAATGAAGTTAACCCCCTGGTGAAAGAGGAAGTGATTGAAGGGGGTAAATGATTTTCATTGATGGAGTTCAGCTATCAAGCAATATAGGTATAGGTCTACTTGGTCAAAAATATTTAACCTTTTCACATTTGACCAAATTTATTTTGGTCATTTATTGGTCAAAAATGCACGGGGAGACCCCCACATCCCCTTCCATATTCCCTTACCCTACCCCATATATATATTTAATTAAATTTGACTGTATTTCCACAAAGAAAACAATATCAAAAATTGGGTCAGATGAAAAAGGTCAAGTGTTTTTTGAACAAGTAGGCAAATAGCACGGCATACACAAAAGAGAAGAGTTGTAAGTGTATTCACAAACACGATTGTCAGTTCACTACTCTGTACAAGCAGCAGAATTAGTGACACTTATTGAGGCGCTAAATATTTCAGAGGGTCAGGCAGCTAATATATTCTCTGACTCAGGATATGTAACATTCACAGTGCATTCAGGAGTGGCAAGGTGGAAAAGGAGAGGGTTCAAAAGAAGTGATCTTACACTAGTACACCATGCAGCTTTATTGAGTAAACTACTAGAAGTGTTACCACTCCCCATAGATTTGGCCTTAATAAAGTGTAAAGTGAACATGGGAGGACAAGATTTCATCTCATTGGGAAATGAAAGAGCGGATAGAGCAGCAAAAGAAGCAGCATATCTGCCAGAAGGGATACATGTGCTGTTCCTTGATGAAGAAGAAAAACACCACTTGTGGCATTATTAAAAACAAGCAAGGAAATGATGCATTGCCTGAAAATGTTAATGCAACTTAAATTGTAGAGATAATAGAGTTTCAGGGAGATGCATAAGATGATGAAAAAGAACTATGGAAAAAGAGAGGGTGTTCTTTTTTGCCACAGACTTAATTTGACATCATAATAGCACAGGAAAAGTGGTAATCCAAAATAAATTATTGAAAGTGGCATTAGAATAGCTCCACTACCCTGCCCATGTATCAAAAGAGCATATTGCTGCAGGGATTAGTGAAGACTGGTTTGTGCCAAATGTGTATGAAAATGTTTCAGAATTTGTAAATACTTGTATGATATGTCAGAAATGTTTGCCAGGTCACACTTCGGGGCCCTTCCGGCACTTGCATATTGTCTATGTAGATATGAAAGAGAGATGTACATCTTACAGGTACATGCTAGTAGTAGTGTGTCCATTTTCACATTGCCTTGAGGCTGGTCCCTGTGATCCCCGTTCAGCTGCCAAATTATTGGTTAGGGAGGTGTCTCCAAGATGGCAGGATCCCAGATGAAATTTGTTCAGACGATGGTTAGCTTTTCACAAATGATTTAATGAAATAGATAACACCCCTTTTAGGGAAAAATCATGAACTCTGCATGATTTACAACCCATGAGACAACTGTTTGGTAGAAAAGATGAATGTCCTGCTTAAAGTACACTTGGCTAAGCTTATGCAAACTCTTGCAAAATCCTGGCTACACTGCTTGCCCCTTGCACTTTTTGCAATGTGCAACTCGCCTGGAGGAAACCATCACCTCACTCCTCACGAGATTGTTACAGGGCAGAGAATGCATGCGCCTATACCTCTGTCACATTCAATCTCTGATGCGCAATCTTCTTCTAGAATTCTGGGAGGTAATTTGATAAGTATCTCATAGAACTCACAAAATCCCTTTGCCATATAATCCCTGCAGACGAGGCCAAGAGCTCACACAGATCAGACAAGTGAACAAAGAGTACAATTTCCACAGGCAGAGCTTCTCTATCCTGGCGAGAAAGTGTACATCAGAAACCGCATAAGGAAGTGGAAGGAGATACGTTTAACAGGACCGCACACCCACCGTCATCTACTCAACACCGACCTATATAAAAATGGAGGGATGACAACCATGGATACATATCACTGACGTGTGCAAAGACAAGAGGACCGCCTCCCTTGATGGGAGGTGCAAAGACCAACATAATGGCAAGTATAATTGAAGTTTCACTAACTTTCTTTTCCGTACTCAGACTTTACAGAAATCCAGCAAAGGACGAAGGAGACATTTTTTTTAAAACAATGGGCCTCATTACAACCATGCCGTCTGGTAACAATGGTGCCTGTAGGCTTATAGGCACCATTGTTACCGGACCGGCAGAGTACACGTTTCCAGGCCAGGTGTCTTTCCACCTGCCAGGTCTACCCTAACGGGCGGAAAGGCACCCACTCGCAGACTTTGACTGTAGCACGGGCACCATTATAAATGGTGCCGGTGCTACTGTGTTACCCATTCCCATTTGAGTCCTATAGGACTCACATGGGTTCCATATGTTAAAATCGCTGCAAAAATGGTCGTGGACACAAAATATTGTGGCAGAAAGGCAGTGGTTTTGCCACTACAATCCATATAAAGGATGCAGGGGAAACCCACGCATCCCATAGACCCATTATACCATTTAATGGGAGGCGGGGGGACACCCCTGCAACACCTGCTCCCCTTAAATGATGGGGTCCACCTGTAACGAGTCAAACCAAAGCATTTTTGCTGCTGTTTTTTGTATAATTGACATTTTAACCACAATTCTATCACTACATACCCTCAAATGGGAATGGGGATTATCTTTTTTCTGGCTTCAGGGACCATAGGGGCTGTAATGCCCCAGTGATTTTTTATTGCCAGGTGCCAGAAAAAATACACAACTCTGGCGGCAGCCTGCCATTTTTACTGGCATGGCTACCACCGGATTTGTAATGAGGCCCAATGTTCCTATGAGGAAAAGGCAAAAATGTTGCTTTCTTGGAGTGTGATAATATCAACATGTCTTGGTATAGGAGTACTGTTTCTGTTAAGAGAAAACAATGATACACAATTAAATGACAATGTGAACAGAGGAAAGAGGAGTTTAATGAATGAGGAGGGTTTTCACCATGACACTGAAAATGGGCAAAGTACATTATCCAGAAACGTTTGATATGAGAAAATGTTGCATGTGGGAAGAGAGCAGGCAAGCGGCGCATGCTTTGTCTGTTCAGTCATCCCACCCGTAACTGGAATGTCCAAGCTCTTCCTACTCCAGGGTGTGTCGTATGAGGAAGCAGGATGCCTAATGCACCTATGCCTCTGCGATACATAGGGTTTATTCCAAGGGGCAAAGGTGGCCATACAGTGGGTAGATTAAGGTGAACATGGCTATGCAGATAACTATGTGATGCTAACTAGAATGACTGAAAATAAATAAACATAAAATATGGTAGTGGAGCATCTCACGGAAGGGTCTAAAAAGGGGAGCTGAAAATAGGCGAACACAAAAAATTAAAGTGCAGAAATTAAGAGGGACAAAGCATTCCCTGGTGTCACACAAGACCATTAATGAGAATAAAAGTGTTGATGTGGTATGGTGGCAAATGGGATGGTGGAATAATGCAACGTAATGCTGAAGGGTTGGTGGGATATGAGCAAAGAGTAGCAGTCCAGGCGAATGACAGCAGTAGTGCAATCTGCGGAAAATATGTACATGCTTTAACTTGACTACATGAAAGACAACAACCAGTTGACATAAAGAACTTTACACATTTTCCTCCTTGTTTCAGGACGAGTGGGTCCATTCATCTGGGGACTAACACGAGAAGGTGCTGAAAAGTGCGGCACTGATGCCGGGGGCGGCTGTCATCGTGCTCGTGTGGTGGGCCTGTGGAACTAAGGCCTATGCCCAGCTGCCACCTGATTGTGGTAGACTTTGTGCAATTGTCACCTTGCACAGCCCTGCCTTAGTGGTGCCACGAAACAGCACGTCTATGCAAATTACACTACAGGAGAGAGTGGTGCAGCAAACTGAAAAACAGAAATCACTGAGGAGAAGAAAAAGGCTTTTCCGAAAAGAGTGCTGAGAACTTGGCCACCATCTGCAGTGAGATCCGCTTGTTCTCCAAAGCTGCAAAAACAATGTACTTCTATGTTGCTTCCAGGTGTGCAGGCTGCAGCCAATTTGAAGTGGCTTCAGCTCACACGGTACAACCTGTTGCAGCTGGCTAATTTAACAGCAGCAGGGTTAAATGCAATAACGAAGGAATTGAGGGCACTACGTGTGGTGGCCCTCCAGAACTGGTATGTTCTGGACCTTATAACTGCTATTGAAGGTGGTGTCTGTGCACAACTTCAAAGCAGCTGTTGCACCATGATACCCGATCAACAGGCTTTGAATGGAACACTGAAAACAGCTATAAAGGAAATAAAGACACTCTGCAAACAAAATGCAAGGATAATGGAGTGCAATCAAGTAATTGGCTGGATTGCATTTTCAAATGGGTGTCCAGCTGGCTTTCTGGAATATTTTGAGTGACTGTCTGCCTGTTATTGCTAATTCTCATCAGCTTCTGCATCGGCAAGCATCTTTGTAGACTTTATACTAACAAACAAAGATGAACTGTTATGTTACCCATGTGCATAGATAAGGACAATACAAATAATCTATGGACTAATTAGTGAAAATGGGGAAGATGATATTGATGGGTGGGTAACAACAGAGCCTGAGGATTTTGAAAATTATGAGCAATTCTGGAGATTGTGTCTTAAGGATGGAACAGGCTGTATATGGTTTGGGGACTCGTGGGCTGCGTGGGAAGAAGCTTGGGGTGATATGACAAGGTTGGAAAAAATTAAGATCCACAAAGACAAGGTAGCAGAAAGAGAGCAGGAGTGGGATAAATAGTTTGTTATTGATAAATCAGTGAAACAGGGGAGTAATGTGGTACAAATGCAATTTCAGGGCAACAAAGAGGTGCAAGTTTACCAGCTGCAGGAGTAGTGATCTTAGGGGGCAAGGGTCTTCTGTGATAACTACACTGCAAATTCAATGTCGGATGGAGATTGCCCAAAATAATAATGGTCGTTGATTGTCCTGTGTGTTATGCACATGGTTTTGAACGTGATAAATTGTTTGATTGAAAGCCAATGTAGCATGTTTAGCACTGGTGTGATGTGATCTCATCTGGATAGTTTAAGGAGGAGTCTAGCCACAACATTTTGGATGTGTTGTAGTTTCTTCAGCGGGTGTTCCTGCATTCCGAGGTAGAGGCTGTTGGCTTAGTCGATTCTTCAAATGATGAGGGAAAAGATTGTCAGTGTTTTGTGAGTGAAGGACAGAAATGGTAGGATTCTTTTTTTCTGTGAAGAAGGAAGAAGCATTTCTTAATTATTGTGTTTGATTGTGGTTCTAATGTTAGTGCGTTGTCCATTAGGACCCCCAGGTTTTTGACTATGTTTGATGGTGTGGGCACGGTTCCCAATTCTTTTGGCCATGGTATGTAGGTCTTCTCTTGATTTTTGGATATAATCATGATTTGTGTCTTTCCTGGTTTGATTTTAAAGTTGTTGGTGTTCATCCAGACATAGATTTATTTGAGGCATTCTCCTAGAGTTGAGTGTTCTTCTTGTTCATCTTCAATTTTGTAGATGATTTGAGTGTTGTCTGCATAGTTGTAGCACATAAGATTGTATTTTTTGAAAACTCACGGAGCAGATTTGAAGGGTTTTATCCAGACAGTTTCTGTTCTGTTTGCTAGGAATGATTTTATCCAGAGTAGTGCTAAATCGGTTGTACCTATCTCTTCTAGTCTCTTGATGAGGGTACCGTGGTTTACTTTGTCGAATTCTGCCGAGTGGTCGAGCAGAATAAGGGCTGAGGTAGTGTTGGAGTTAGCATTTGTCTTTAAGTCATCCCAGATGAATAGGGGTGCCAATTCAGTTCCTTTTGCAGGCCTGAAACCAACTTGTGCTTGGTCCAACAGTTGGTATTTTTCTACGTGCTCTTGTGTTCGTTTATATACGTAGTTCTCTAGAGGTTTCGCCCGGTACGGGATGTTTGAAATAGGTCTGTAGTTGGGGAGGTCTTCCATGTCGCCACTTGTGTTCTTAAGTAGTAGTTTAATATACGCGGATTTGAAGGATTGTGGTACGGTCCCTGTCATGAGCGATAGATTCAAGAGCTATCTGTAATATTCTGATGGTGTTCTTTGTGTGAGGATTAATTTGTAGATGTCTGGAGGGCAGGGGTCCATGGGCGAGCCTGCTTTCTTGCTATGTTTTACCAGCTTGACGAATGTCTCCACTGATATTTGCGGTGGGTTTTAGAGTTTGTGCTCTGGATTCTCGTTGGATCTGATTGGATATGTGTTAGGATTGGTAAGTCTGTTTTTTATGATTTGGTGGATATTTTTTATTTTTTAAATGGTCTGCTAGGTGATAGTTTCTGTGAAGGTATTGGAGTGTTGTTCCCAACCCGATGTGTTTCTCATTTCGTTTATGATGTTAAACATTTCTTTTTGTGTGGTGGTGGCTTTGGTGATTCTGTCATAATGTATTTTTGTTGCCTTTTGAATTTCCTTCCTGTATGAACAGATTTGTCTCTGGAACTAAGTTTTCTTACCATGGGCATATTCTTTCCTCCATTCTAGTTTCAGCTTCTTGTTCTTGTTCATGGTGCTTAGTAGTGGTTTGAACCATTTTGTCAGTGCTCTTTTTTCTTGAGGGGGTAAATGGTTTATGTAATTGGTCTGTTTTTCCATTAAGGTCTGTCGTCTCCAGTTCGGTTGCAGGTGGTTTTGTAAACTCTAGTTACAGGTTGCTTGTTTTGACAGTTTTCCAGTTTCTTTTTGTGGTGGCTGGGAGCTTGAGGGGTAGATTGATAGCTTTAGTTGGTAGCGTGATCACAAAAGGGATGATGAGATGGTCACTCTTAAGTATCTGTATTGGCGGTGCGGTGTTGATAAGTTTTGTTTCGCAAAAATTGCATCAAGTGTGTGCTCTGCTGAGTGTGTTGCTGGTTTGACCAGTTGTCTTAGTTTTATGGTTGCTAGTTGCCTGATTACTTAGCTTTGTGAGTTGGTGTGTTTTTCATCGAACCATATGTTGAAGTCCTCCAGGGATTACCAGATGCTCATGTTGGATGGCTATGTTGGTGATGGCTTCTGTGAAGTTGTCGACAGAGGTTGCATAGTATGTCGGTGGTCTGTAAACCAGTATACATGTAATATTTATTTTTGGATTCACTGATAAGTATATTAGCATGTATTTGCAATTCTCGATGTTTAGACGTTCATCTGTTTTTATTTTTAAGTGTTCTTTGAATGCTATTGCGAGGCCTCCTCCTTTCTTTCCTTTCCTGTTTAACTGGAGGCATTTGAAGTTGATGGGGAGGCAGCTGTGGGGTGTAATTTTGTAGGTGTCATCCAGTCATGTTTCTGTGATGAATAGGATGTTAATACCGTTGTCGGAGAGCAGGTCAAAGATCTCTGTTGAGTGTTTAGACATTGACCTTGCGTTGGTTAGGTTGCAGTATGATTTGGTTTGTGCTTTATTATCGGTGTTGTCTTCTGATTGGTGTTTTGGTTTTCTTCTATTTGGATCCCCTGTTGTGGTGGTGGTACGGTTGTGTTTGTGTCGTCGTCAAATAGCTCTTCTAGGTTAAGTCTTGAGTTTTTGTTTTCTTGAGATTCCTCTTCTAAATTTTGTGGTTGTTGAAGGATGGGTCCTCTTGTTTTGGTGATAGATGGGGGTAGGGTGTTGCTCGTGTTCTTGTTCCCTCTGGCTTTAACCATTCTTCTCCTGTGTGGTTGTGTTCTGTTGTCTGTCTTTCTTGATTAGTTAATTGGGTTGGTTTGTTCTGGTGAATGGTTGTTTGGGAGGTATGTTGTTAGCTATAGGGACTTTTCTCTTCTGTCTGCGGTTGTGTTTTCGATTTAGTTGATCGGGGTGCATTCCGTTGTGCATCTGTGTTGGCGCTCAGTTTGGTTTGTTCTCTCTTCCATTTGTCTTTCTCATGGTCCTATTTGTTTTCATGGCATTTTGTGTTATTCGGCGGTAAGGTGTGGGGTTGATGTCTGAATGTATCTCCTTTTTTTGTTCCGGTTATCAGGTTTGGCTTCCTTGTAAATTAGTTGGATTATCTCTTCGTTGCGTTTCCTTCGGGCTTGAGGTTGTGGTTGCAGAGGTGGTAGCCCACATGCAGTGTCTTGCTGTTAGGTCAGTTTTGTTTATCTTTGTATGATTGTATGTGCTTTTCCTGATTGGTTTGGTTCTTTGCTTTATTACATTTATGATTGTGAGTGTGGTGCTGTTGTCTTGCACAGTCTGTCTTTTGTGCTTAGTTTGGCTGTCTCACGGGGTCAGTTTGAGGTGAGACAGGTTTGTCTGATATGAGCTTGCAGGTTTTCTGGTGGTGTGTCTTGCTAGCTAGTGTGTGTCTGGTTCGATAAGTGGCTAAGGTGAAAAAAATGTGTGTAGTTGGTTGCTGTGGGGTGACCTAATCAGCGTTATATAGCATGGGCAACTCTCTAGCTATCGATTAGGTTCTAACAGACTTCTATCTAAGTATGGTGCATGTTAGCATTCACAGTTCTGCCTATATGTACCCAATGCCAATGGTCACAGTTCTCTCTAGATGTGACTCATGGCAGCATTCGCAATTTTATTCTTAATGTGGCTGAGGCCAGTGGTCACTGTGCTCACTTGATGTGACTCGAGGCGACATTCACAGTTCTCTCTTAACTATTATGCTGGTCAATAATTCACGGTTCTAGCCTAGTTAGGTGCCGGCTACTCTTTACAGTTCTATCTCAATGTGGTTCAAGCCAGTGTTCACAGTACTATCTTAATGTAGCTGCAGCAGATGGTCGCAGTCCCCTCAAAACATGACTCTTGCTAACATTAACAAAATTCTAAGAGTGTGTCAGAGGCTAATGTTCACAGTTATATCCCTGTGTAGCACAGGCTTATATTCACAGTTCTCTCCTAGTGCGGCACAAGCTAATATTCACAGTTCTATTTCAGTGTGGCAAGGC
This sequence comes from Ambystoma mexicanum, assembly GCF_040938575.1. Taxonomy (NCBI): domain Eukaryota; kingdom Metazoa; phylum Chordata; class Amphibia; order Caudata; family Ambystomatidae; genus Ambystoma; species Ambystoma mexicanum. Next base: position 331,765,317 of record NC_090927.1, read on the forward strand.
TAATGTTCACAGTTGCCTCGGAGTGCAGCATTAGCTAATTTTCACAGCCCTATTTCAGTGTGGGAAGGCTGATATTCACAGTTCTTTCTGAGTTTGGCAAAGGCTAATATTCATAGTTCGCTCCAAGTGCCGTGCAAGCTAATATTCACAGTTCCATTTCAGTGTGACAAAGGCTAATATTCACAGTTCTATTTCAGTGTGGCAAGGGCTAATGTTCACAGTTATATCTGAGTTTAGCAAAGGCTAATATTCACAGTTCTATTTCAGTGTGGCAAAGGCTCATATTCACAATTCTATTTCAGTGTGGCACACGCTAATATTTACAGTTCTATCTGGGTTTGTCAAAGGCTAATGTTCACAGTTCTATCTGGGTTTGGCAAAGGCTAATATTCACAATTCTATCTGGGTTTGTCAAATGCTAATGTTCACAATTCTATTTAGTTGTTAAGCTGATTGGGTAACAACAGCATACAGTCGTGTTGTTAGAGAGGCAGGGCTTCCTGGAGTACAGTGATTGCTGTGCTCACCACCCAGTCCACACCTACCTTGACTGTCACTGCTGGTTGACAGCTGGCTACTGGCCTCCTCTGCTGACACCTGCAGACGCTGTCTGGTGCTGTTGTTGCCCTTTTCCTTAGGGCCCTTAGCCACAGGGGCTGCCTGGCAGAGGGCTACCCTTGTAAGGTGTGTATAAGAGCGGCGATGTAGCCAATCAGGGCAGAGGGGCAGGAGGGAAGAGGGGACAGGCTAGGAAGATGGAAGCAGCAAAGGAAGGGAAACTCGCTGTGCACAGGACACTTAGGACTGCAAATAGGCCCAAAACAAGATGTTACAAAAAAGGCAGTGCATCTAGCTGGGACATCCTCACCTCTGGATCACTGGCAAATGCTGGATTCACTGCCATTCAGGTGCTACAGCCCCACTCGATTCGGCTCACCGATGAGCCAATCAGGGCAGGGGGCGGGAGAGAGAAGGGGACAGGCTGGGAAGATGGAAGTGGCAAAGGTAGGGAAACCCACTGGCCATTGGGCGCTTAGGGCTGCAAATAGGCCCAAAACAAGATGTTACAAAAAAGGCAGCACCTCTAGCTGGGACACCCTCACCTCTTGATCACCAGCAAATGCTGGATTCACTGTTGTGCAGGCCCTACAGCCTTGCTCGACTCTGCTCGCCGATGAGTCAATCAGGGCAGGGGGTAGGAGGGAGGAGGGGACAGGCTGGGAAAATGGAAGTGGCAAAGGCAGGGGACCTTGCTGCACACAGGGCGCTTGGGGCTGCAAATAGGCCCAAAACAAGATGTTACAAAAAAGCTAGCGAATCTAGTTGGGACACCCTCACCTCTGGATCACCGTCAAATGCTGGATTCACTGCCGTGCAGGCCCACAGCCTCGCTCGACTCGGCTTGTTGATGAGCCAATCAGGGCATGGGGCGGGCGGGAGGTGGCAACAGGCCGGGAAGACGGAAGCGGCAAAGGCACGGAAACTTGCAGTGCATGAGGCACTTGGGGGTGCAAATAGGCTAAAAACAAAATGTTACAAAAAAGCCAGCGCCTCTAGATGATTGATTTGTTTGGTGTGTGAAGTGGGAAAGGTGTATGATGACTGAAAGGTGAGGTCTGAATGGTGCTGTGATAAGAATATTCGGCTGAAAATTTGAGGTTTTCATAAGTTTTTTTGGTAGTTGGGGAACTGTAATATGATTGAAGTGTTTCCAAATTGAATTGGATTATTACAGTGTCATAGAGGTACGTGGATAGGCAAACCTGTTGGAACAGTGTTGGTGGACTCACAGCGGGGAAAGAGGGGGTTAATTAGTGTTACAGAAACTCTGTTAGAGCACTTGTGCAGTAAATTGCCACAGTATATTTATAAACTAAGTATCACATAGAGTGGGTGCAGGACACGGCAGAAAATATTTTCTAATCATGGCCCAGAGAGGGTAGCTTTTAAAGGGATATTGTAGAGAACATGTACACATATTTATTGGCCACTCAGAAAGAGGGAAAAACTGAGAGTAGACAAAGCATATTAGAGTGGTGGAAAATGTTTGAGGAGGATGAGGATGCTCCCACCAAAACAGCAGTTAACAGTAATGACCCAGTCACCGTACCATCAGCGCCGCCATTTATGTGTTCTTTCCGGCATAGCAACCCACGGCGGGCAACACCAACCCCTTCCATGTACCTCCAGCCAAGGACCAAAAAGGGGTGACCAAGAAGAAAACAGGGATTAGTACGACTACCTCAGCAGGTAACTGTGGTAACATAACTACTCTTCACCACAGCAGGAGACAATGTTAGGTGCACACTACATTCAGAGCTAGGGAAGAGCGTGCAAAGGCAGATAGAGCAAATATTGAAAGAAGTAGAGGGGGAGATTGTGAGGGCTGCACGGTAACAGGAGGACGGGGGTGCGGAATGATCACACCAGACACCTGGACAACCGGAACAGTAATATTTTAAATTGGAGAGTAAGGGATTCCGGAATGCAGGATGCAGAGGCAGCAGCTTAATCCTGCAGCTCCTGGCGATCTCCTTATATTGATATCATTGGTGACTATGAACTCAAAGAAAAAGTTTGATATAGCTGAAAATCCAATTCCTAACAATCCCAAGCAAGCCTCATAGATGGGTGAAACTCCTAGCCCTCAAGATATCTACTCCCTGCTGATGAAAGTGGCTCAGGATGTGGGGGAAGTAAAGTCTTCTACTATAGCAGATCTTATTCTGAAGGTCTCTCAGTTGGACAGCCGTGTTTCTGATTTGGAGAATAGTTCTACATATGTGGGTACAGAAATTGCTGGCAGCTTCAGGGTTTACAACAATTTGAAGGAGGAGTTGCAGAAAGGAATGGAGAAAAGTTTGGAGATGGACTTTAAAATGAGAAGTAAGAATTTAGGATTGGTGGGGATTGCGGAGATCACAGAGAAATCCAATGAGAACTTGATCCATTTGGTGATTGATATATTGAAGGATTGCTTCAGTTATGATCATATCACTTTGGAGGACATAGATCAAGTATGCAGAGTGGGTAGGAAAGCTGGCCCAAGAGCTAGACAGATTTTAATCTCTCTTATGAATACCAGAGCTAAGGAGAATATTCTGAGAGCTGCAAGAGACAAAGGAAATGCCTGTTTTAAATGGAACTTGATTTTCATATATCCTGACTGTCCTAAAGAAACACTGTTGGTCAGGAGATCATCTAAGGAAGTTAAAGACTAGGCAAGACTTCTGGGTGTAAAGGCTTTGCTGAACTGAGTTAACTTGCTGACATTAATTCTTGCTGATGGCGAGAGAAGTGCATTTTACCTAAAAGAACTCAGGGCTGACTGCATCCTCTGAAAAATAGCTCCAAATTGAGGCCATAATTGTGTCCGATTCAACATTCTCCCCATCGGTCATGTATTTATGCCACACAGTTTATATTTTAATTTTTCTGATTGTTTTTCTGATGGTTTGACATGAAATTCGCTATGAAAATGGCGCCAATGTTTGAAAACAGTTAAACAATTTCAAGTTTAAACAATGTTCACTGTGTGTATTTTCATCATATTCGTGACTGTATTGATAAGGAGATTAGAGGAGAGGGCCCTGTTACGTGCCAGCAGCATGCGACAGCTAATCTAAATAGAAAGGGCTCTTTGCAGGGATGCCTACTGATGTCCAGCTACTCAATAGACCAGGATGCATCACCGTAATGTTGTAAGCAGGTCCGCTTCGTCGATGGTGCTCCGGTTGTAAATGAGGTGCGTTATATGCAGATGGTCACGTAATAGGGACGGTAAAGGATATCACCAACTGTTGGGCTCCTCTCTTATATGAAGGTGGTCACGGGCCCCACCATTGTTTTCCCTGGACATCATGTGCCCTCTTCGGCATTGGAAACCTTCGGATAAGACCGTTGGGCACACGCTCACATGCAGCCTTGCTGGTCCTCCACCCACAGTCCTTCCCCCCTCCCGACTCTTTACACGACACATGTATATTGTATTATATACTTGTCTGGTTGGGCCTGATAAATACACATACGTTGGTATTAATATGCGGTCTCAGATGTCTCAGGTTTCGTTTTTGTGGCTCTGTCCATACGCCCTCCCCTTTGTTTTACATCAATAGAATTCATCTACAGGGAGACTAGGTGGTGATATGAGCTGTATCCACTGTTACCTTTATAATGCTTGTGTTGTTGGAATATGGAATTACGATCAAACGTTTGGAACTCCTCATTAAATTGCCTGATTTATGCATATAATTTGGTGCAAATCCAAGGTCACAATCGCTGGTTATTCACATGCATGAGGATGGTGCTTTAAAAACATTATCATACGCCAGTAAACCTGAGGTGTTCACTCTCCTCACAGTTACCGAGGGGGAGGAGGAGTGACTTCAGCCAGGTCTCGCGGTCTGGCCCAAAAACTGGACAGTCCTTCACTTCCTGGTTGTATGTTCATCGTGTAATAAATGTTTAAATGTTGCAGGTATTTGCCGATTGATATGTGTGCTCTACAGGATGTAATCCTATAGTGTATTACTGTATTGATGTTTTTAGTACTAAGCCTATGGTGGCTTGGGGTTGACGATGGGGTTTGGTTTGTTAGCCATCAAAATTGAAGCGTAATTGTTTTTACTGTATTCTAATTTGGTCGCTATACTAGAGTTCTATGTTATGTTTATTGAATGGGAGGAGTTTTGGTAAGGGGTATTTAGAAATAAAACAAGGTGATTGTAAATTTGGACACCTTGAAGGATTTTAGTAGGGCTTTGCATAGTTATCTACTGGGGCCCCAAAATAAAGCTTTTACAGTCTTCAAGGTGTCTGTAGTATGGGGGGATTTGAAGCAGCTCCTGGACAATCCAAGATGGAGGCTCAGAAAATCTACATGTGATTGAGGGAATAATGTGTAAAGGTGTGTTTGTAGAAACTAGATCAAGAAGGATGTAATCTCAGAGGGTTTCTTGGATTTAAGGAAGGTTTGGCGTGCTAATCTGCTGGGGGGCTTGAATAGAGCTGTTTTTGGGGTGATTGCCGTGGGGGCAAGGGAGGTAGAGCACTTCCATTGTGGAATGTTATACTTGAGAGTTCATTGGGTGTGTGCAGATTTTTACAAAATTATATTCTGTGCTGGACTATGTTTATTGATTTCAAATCTTTGGCATGCAATGTATTGAATTTTGCTGATTTACATTCATGCCTAATGCTTTATCTTCTTTTCAAGTGGTTGCTTGGGTTGCGGTTTGTAGGAGGTGTATGACTGGCTTCAGGAAATGTTTATGAATGATTTCTCGGTTGGGAAGGGAGATTGCTTTGTTATGATGATTTCAAAAGTGGGATCTCAGCACCTTCAGGAATATGATATTTGGTCATGGTCTTTGAATGTTTTTTGTATGCCGGTTATTGGGTGGGGAGGATTGTTGGGGTTAAGACATTTAAAATTAGACTGTGGCTCGATTTTACGGTGGGGATAATGGTTGGGTCAGTTGGGTTTTTAAACTTGTTTTCAGATTTAAGTGTGAGTTTATGCAGATTTAGGAGAGGTGCCTAGGGCACTGGACTGTTTGGAATGTATTCCACATTACAGTTGTTGTTGGTGTCTTGCTTCTGTTTCAGAGGGGTTAGGGTTGGGTTCATTTTTATAAATTTATTTTTTTGGGGAGCTGCATAGTATGAGCAGAGTGATGCAGATGGGTGATGGACTGCGTGTGGTCACATGGAGTGTGAATGGTTTATATAATATAAATAAGAGGAAGAGGATTATGACTTATTTGAATGACCTGAAAAGCGATATCTGCTTTATTCAAGAGACGCATCTTTTACATGGTGTACTAAACAAATTGAAGAAAGGATGGATAGGGAAAGTCTACGGCTCATCTTTTAATTCTAGATGAAGAGGGCTAGCAATTCTAGTTAGGAAAAATGCTCCTATAAAGGTTTTGAGAGACATTTCGGATCGCGAGGGGCGGATAGTCGCCTTGTTGATCAACATTCAGGGGTCCAATGCGATTTTATGCAATATATATGCTCCGTCAGTGGATGATATTACTTACTTTAGGAAAGTCGCCGCACAAACCATGAAGGATTTGGGTTCTGAAAACATCATTCTAGGAGGTGATTTTAATGTAGTACTGGATCCGGGTTTGTACAGGAGTAAATGTAAACTGAATAAACATAAACATAAGGATAACCATTATTTGGCTCTGATAGATCTACTTTCTGAACACAACTTGAAAGATAGCTGGAGGTTGGAACGCCCCTCAGCCAGGGAATATAGTTTCTTTTCTGGGGCGCATGCGGTTTACTCCAGGCTAGACATGCTATTGAAGGTAGGGAAATAACTGAGAACTATAGGACAAGCAAAATTTATTTGAAATTAGACTGCACCATGCACAAACAATATACCTGGTGGATGAATACTTCACTCCTACACAATGACAAGGTGGTGGAGAAAATAGTTTTAGAAATGGAGTTCTTCATCGAAGAAATTTATAATGGGGAACTTAAACCAGAGACTGTGTGGGAGGCGTTCAAGTGTACCACGAGGGGGTCCTCATTGGTTTAGCATGCGGACAGAGAAGATGAAATTAGAACTTGAGTCGAAGATTTGGGAATTATCAAGAAAGGTTATGGTTGATCCCTTGCTATCGGATTTGGTTCCGGAGCTTCTGACATTGAAAAGAGAACTAAAGACACTAATCACAGATCGGGTAAACCGACATTTCTTTTACCAGAAATATTTCGAAAAAGGAGAGAAGTGTGACCGCTGGCTGGCGTATAGACTGAGAAGAAGGGATTCCGAACGATCCATTACATCAATTTGAGGTCAGAATGGGCTGATAACATTTAATCCGAAAGAAATGAATGATGTCTTTCGAAAATTTACAAAGAGTTGTACCAAAATGAATCAGACATCACTGAAAAAGGTGAACAATTCCTTGATGGATTAAATATTTGAAGGCTCACACAGAGTGCATCACAAGTGCTTGAGAAGGATATAAATGTTGAGGAAATTAAAAGATCTATCAGTAGATTGAACGTGGGTAAGTAGCCGGGACCGGATGGTCTACCGGTGGAATTCTATAGATTGCTGCCAAATTCAGTGCTGACTCTGTTGAAAGACATGTTTACAACATTTTTAGCGAATGGCTCTTTACTGCCAACACGCTATGATCTCAGTCTTTCTAAAGAAGGAGAAAAATGATACCCTACCTACGAGCTACAGACCTATTAGTCTGATTAATACAGATAATATGATTCTGTCTAAAATGTTGGTCTTAAGGTTTAATGAAACTGCTTCTGGAAATAATTCATGAGCATCAATCAGGTTTTGTGAAGGGGAGAAGAACTTCGAGCAACATTAGGAAGTTGATCCACACAATATCGATGGCAGCTGACTCTCAAGATGATACCGCGGTCCTATCCCTTGATGCCGAGAAGGCATTGGGCCTGGTAAACTCGGATCTCCTTTTTTCGGTTCTTCAGGGGATGGGGTTTGGTGGGAACTTCGTGTCATGGATTAAGCTAGGATACACTGATCCAACATCTGATGTTAATAGCAATGGTTTACGATCAGACTCTTTCGCTTTGGCGAGGGGAACGAGGCAAGGGTGCCCTCTGTCCCCCTTGTTGTTTGTTATTGCGATTGAGCCTTTGGCTGCTGTGCTTAGACTGGAATCTAGATTGCTCGGATTGAGCTGTTGCGGGGGAACAACAAAAATTGTGGATGTATGCCAATGATTTGCTTTTGGTCCTCAGGAATTTAAAACAATCTCTACCAGTGCTTATGGACATCTTGTCATTATTTCATCTGTCTTATGGCTACAAAATAAATTGGACTAAGTTGGAAGTGCTGCCTCTGGTCCCATATTGTGACAGGTAGTTCATAACAAACTTGGGATTCAAGTGGTGTGCCGAGAAACTATTGTACTTAGGGGTCTGGATTACTCCTAACATTACAGACTATGCACAAGAAAATTTGAAAACGATATGTACTGATGTCAGACTTGATCTGGAATGCTGGGAATTACTACACATTTCACTCTGGGGGAAGGTGAATGCTCTCAAGATGGTCTCAACTCCTGGGATCAATTATGTTTTAATTATGATTCCGCTTAAATATCGACTCAAAATATTGGAAAGAACTAGATAGGCTACTACAGAATTTCCCTTGGGACCAAAAACCACCCAGATTAAAGCTGTGGAAATTGCAATTGCCATTAACAAAACGTGGGTTGCGCGGCCCTAATTTTAGGGCCTACCATCTCGCGTTTGTTTCACACTCATAATTGGTTGGAGCTGGGAATGGAAGGTGTTATAGTTAGTATTAATAATGTTGTACATAGTTCTTATAGTATAGTTTGTTTGATTGGTTTTGGTATTTCATTATGGTTTGTTATGCTTCGATCTGTATGTAGTTTGAAAATCTGAAAATAAATAATACAATCAAAAATAAAAAAAATTATACAGTAAGCCCAGTTCAGTAGCAGAACTCCCCACTTTAGAACAAATGCATAGTATTTCCACAGATGACGATTGTCTAGTAGAGGAGGATGCAGTTGAGGAGGCAGCAGGAGGAGAAATTATATTTTGGGGCATTCATAGTGATAAAAAAGGACAAGAGAGAGAGACGGAAAGAGAGAGAGAGAGAGAGAGAGAGAGAGAGAGGGAGAGAGAGAGAGAGAGAGAGGGATTGGGACATAGATTGGTCCACATTGCTTAGGAAACAGCAACCCAGTGAAGCAGGAGCAAATAGCACAAAGGGGAACAGCACATGACAGCCTCAGAACCAGTTCCCCATATTACAGGAAGGTTGAGGGGACCACTGTATGTGCCATGGCCAAATATGGATAAGGAAAATATAATAAAACAGCTTGATTTGCCTCACAGCAGGTCCAGGCAAATAGATGTATGCCCTCAAGAAAGAGATAGCAGGGATAACCTGGATTATAGGTGATATGAAAAGCTTATTCACCTCTTTAATGGGCAAGCAGTCATATGGAATTTGGAAATGGCCAGGATATGATGGGGTAACATTGAGCAGAAATGTCCATGATGGTATGTCATTCAATAACTGTCAAGCACACATTTAGAAAGTGGTAAGGAATATGTACCGAGCCACCTAAGAAATGCAGTCTATTTTAGAACACAATATGAGACAAGATGATGACCTTGCACTATACATACAGCAGATACAGGAGATGCGGAGGTTAGAAACACAACAGCCATGGGATAGGAACATTTCCATGCTCTATCACATATTATCCAGGGGTCTCCCTGCAGACATATAAGCAGAGTTGGGGAAGGTGGTAGGTAGTGAGACAAAAGGATGGGCAAAAATATAAGCACACATTGTACACCATTGTAAAGTGAAGCAGGAAAAAAAGAAAAGGACTGCAGAACATGCACTAAAGGCAGAAACAAAACGGTAATTACAAACACTGCTGCAGGGCAACCAATGATCAGTGCTGTGCAAGGAGGGGGGCACAACCAGGGTTCATACAGCAGGAGGGGTATTATCCAGAGGTGGAGGGTATGTCCAGCAGGGAGGGAATTACCCACAAAGGTATTATTAGCAAGTGGGGTACGGCCCACAAGGTGGAGATTTCCCACAAGGAGGGTATTTTCCACAAGGAAAGGGAAACCTTCAGAGAGGGATGGGTTTTTGATATGGAGGGGCAAGACACAGGTTTGGAGGTCTGTGTATTATTTGTGGGAAGATGGGACACTTTGCACGTAAATGTATGAGCAGACCCCAAGCACTGTATGGCCAGGGTGGTCCACTGGCATATTAGAAACGTACCTATGCCCCATGGCCACATATACAGCCATCTCTGATGTAATACAGCCACAGATGCAGCAGATGCAACCCCCACAGCCACAGATACAGCCCCAGCTGATACAGGTACAATTTCCCGCAAATGTTCAACACACAATGCAGCAGCTGCAACCAGAAGCACAAGTTCTGCAAGCACTATTCAGCAAAAATCTGTTGCCTCAACATCCACAACCCCAGAATGCAGTGCCACACTACAATGGGAAGCCCTTTCTCATTGCCAGGGACATCCACAACCTCCCAATAAGACAGCCCACAGAGAGCTGTGACGTGCCGAGTCCTTTCAGTAACTGCAGTCCCAGAAGATGAACCAGAGGTTGCAGTAAAGATAGACAACAAGACATTTGCATTTTTGGTCAACATGGGAGCTACCAAGTCCTGTGTAAGGAAGACAAAATAATGTACAAACAGGGTTTTTCTGGGGATGTTGTAATGGTTCCTATCACTGAAGATTTACCTCTTACCTTAGGGGCACAAGAAACGGTAGCGCCCTTAGTGTTAGGGAGAATTCTCCAGAATGGCTAATTTCCCTTACCTTTTGAGTCCCTCAGCAGCCTTGCTGGATTTCTAGGGTTTCATTTTTTAACCTGGTAAGAATGTGAGCCTTTTCTTCCGACTCTTACATGTGTTTTGCTGTGTTTTGTACATTGATATGCTCATGGACTATGGAGTCCCACCCACCCCATAGGCATCATCTTTTTTACTGTGTGTCACCCAGCACCTTTAGTGCAGTGACGCTGGGTTGTCTTTTCAGACTTCCCACTGTAAACTCCATTTTCCAGAACATGTAAAGTTACCATTGACATTACTACTCTTTTTAAATTTACAGACCCAGTACACAATTTCTTCCAATAGAGTACTGGAGGGCTGAATTGTTATACCCTTTTGTCTGATTCTCATGGAACATTAGAATGTTCCCCTTTCTCTAAGATTTGGCTGGTGGCAGTGGTATCGAACCTTAGACCTCACAGAAGAAAGCAGATAGAACCCCTCTGCTACCAACCAGGACATCCCCTTGATTGTCCAAAGTCACACCTGTGACTCCTCCACCAGCTGGGGCTGGGTGTGAGGTACAGCCCTGTGTGGTTGACCCAGCTACTGAACAATCAGAACTGGAAGAGGACCTACTCTAGTTGGAGATCTGGATCCTGCTGACCATCCTTAGCTGCAGACTTTACTGGCAGAAGTTGGACCCAACAGGGCAGACTTCAGCAGAGAACAAAGAGAGTGCCCTACACTTGAAGGTCTTCGCCTACAGGCAGCTTCTCAGCTTGATGGGGAAGAGCCTGGGAAGCACAGGTTGCATTGGGAAGATGGCCTCTTCAGTGAATCGACTGAGTCTATCCCTGGGGACTGCAAAAGACTTGTAGTGCCCCTATAAAACAGACTCCAGTTCCTACAGTTGGCCCATGAGTTACCTTTGGCTGGTCACTTGAGTTTCAAAAAGACCAAGGAAAGGCTCTCTTTATACTTCTACTGGCCTAAGATGGGTTCAGAAGTTGATACATTCTGTAGGAGCATGTCATGACCACTGTGAGGGGGCACACGTTCTGCTACAAGCAGGCTCCCACCAGAACCCTGAGGGCCTTACAACCACTTCAAAAGGGCTCCTGGAGCCAGTCCTGGTGCCTCTGGCACCAGGCTCATATGTAGGAAAGAAGGGCTGTTCAAACTAGGTCCCATGTATGTACATGGGCCTTTAAATTCAACATTGAAGCACCCACACAGTCTAGTTCTAAGAACTAAGCCATGTGGTCTAGTGTTTTGGGTGTGGCAGGCCTGGAACTACTTTCCCTGATACTACTTTACCTGGGCTATATAAACCACACCTGACTGCAGAACACGCTTCGTGTTATTCTGAAACCAGCAGCGTGACACTCACTGTGTCCAGCTCTTGGTCTTCAGCATCTTCCTGTAACAAAGAAAGAACAAGAACAAGAACAAGATTATTCTGTTTTACCTGAGAAAACACCATCCAGCACTCATCATCTCAACTGGACTGCAATCTGTGGAAACCGAGAGAAGAAGAAACATCACTCACCTGTGAGTACTAGCTTAAGGACTTCCGGCAAACCGCTACGACAGCTGCCATTCGAACATTGCGACCTACAATAAAGAGAAAGGGAAAACAATATTATAACACGCGCTTCCAAAACATCGAATTCCATCAATCTTACCTGAATTCCATTACGCTACACCACGCTTCTATCTGGAGCACCACAGCAACATCTGCAAAGGAAAAGAGACATATTCAGGTTTGCTTTTAATATTAAACAACCGCACAGCGCTGTATGTACCTTAACAGATTCCGGCGCCTGTTTTTCATCACACTCTCAACCACTCACAGCACCACAGCGGCTTGTGAGGAGAAGAAGAAGAAAACACAGGTTAGCTTTAAAAGATAATAAAGGTGTTGTGCTTCGTGCTTTCTCTTACCTAGAAAATGTGCCTTTCCAACCGGCATGCCAGCATCAAGACCTTTGCACATGAAAAGAAGGAGATAAAGACATTAACAAATTCTCACCATAAACAGAACAAAGACTTACAATTAGCAAACCTAGCTGCCTACAAGCAGATTCGGGGTCACAGCAGGCCTGGGCCCAAGGAAGGCATACTGCACCAGTGAAGCAACTCGGGCAGCTCACCAACAAACGTGAAGCGCCCCTGCACAATAAACGCAGGACGGATAGCTCACCCTACAAATAACTAAGGTGAGAAAAGAACCCAGGGGAAGGGAATCAGTCAGAGGGAGGTGGGAGATTCACCCATTAGAGACAGTTATCACAAATCCTCCCTTCTGTAATTGCAGATTCATTATTCAGCACTGGGCACCTACGCTTCCAGGGTTCCAGATATCAGAGCCTTCCAGGTGCCCGCAGAATATCAGGTGAGCGTAACAGAGCTGTCACACTTGCCAAACCTCTGGCAAGAGTGGAGCCAAGAATATGGCACCATTGGTGCCTCTCCCAGTGGCAGGAGTTCCTTTTGAGAGGGTGGGAATCAACATTGTTGGTCCCATTAACCCTCCCACATCTTAAGGAAACCGGTTTATCCTGGTTGTAGTAGACTATGTTACTAAATATCCTGAGGCAATACCTATGAGAACTGTTACGGCTCACGCTGTGGCTAAGGCTCTACTTGGTATTTTTACCAGAGTAGGGTTTCCTAAGGAAGTGATATCCAACAGGGGGTCCAGTTTTATGTCCCACTACATGCAAGCCATGTGGAAAAACTGTGGTGTCACTTACAAGTTCTCTACAGCCTACATCCACAAACTAATGGACTGGTTGAAAGGTTTAATTGTACTATAAAGAGCATGATAGGTGCATTAGAAGAACCCCTTAAAAGAAAGTGGGACCTTCTACTGCCATGCCTTCTCTTTGCCTATAGAGAAGTCCCTCAGGAGGGAGTTGGATAAAGTCCCTTTGAACTTCTTTATGGCCATCCAGTCAGAGGTCCTTTGGCACTGATTAAAGAGTGGTGGGAGAGTGCTCCTTCCCCAAGCCAGTCAGAGTGACTGACTATTTGGTAGGTCTCTGAAGGAGAATGTCACACATGATGGCAGAAGCTAGTGATAACTTGAAAGCAGGTCAGGCTCTGGTCAAATATCGGCAAGACCAGAAGGCCAACATGGTTGAGTTTGCTCAAGACCAGCTTGTGCTAGTTATGGTGCCAACAAGGCAGAGGGCCTTGCAGGACAAGTGTATAGGACCCTTCAAGGATGTGGGAAGACTTGGAGAGGTGAACTATCTGGCAGACTTAGGCAATCCTAAGGAGGCTCCCAGAGTCTTTCACACCAACCGTTTGAAGGCCTATGTCTCGAGACCAGAAGAGGGAGCTTTGCTTCTAGTTTCAGCTCAAGGGGAGGAGGAGAGTGAACCTGAGTACAGAGGAGGCTGTCCTCTGAGTACAGAGGACAGCCTTTAGATGAGAAAATAGAAGGAGTTAATCTCTCTTCTAATCTGACAGCTGAACAACAGGAGGAGTGCAAGTTTCTGTTAAATCAGTTTGCCTCCCTGTTTTCACTATCACCAGGCTTGACCCATTGGGGCCAGCATGATATTCTAACTGGTGAGTGTTTACCAGTGAATAGCAGATTTTACAGAATGTCAGACCATGTAAGGACCCACATAAAGGAGGAAGTCAACAAGATGCTTGATCTCGGTGTCCTATCTGCAATAGCGCCATCTACACGTCCATGGTGTAGTCCAGTTGTTCTAGTACCAAAGACAGGATCCAAGGAGTTAAGATTCTGTGTGGACTATAGAGCTCTAAATGCAGTCACAAAGACTGATTCCCATCCTTTACCAAGGACATATGAACTGGTGGATAGACTTGGTGCAGCCAAATACCGCAGTACATTTGATCTTACTTCAGGCTATTGGCAAATAGCCCTGACAGACCATGCCAAGGAGAAAACTGCATTCCCGACCCCAGCAGGCCTCTACCAGTTTAGGGTTATGCCTTTTGGATTAAAGAATGCACTTGCTACATTTCAAAGGATGGTTAATCAAGTTCTGAATGGGATGGAGGACTTCTGCATGGCATACTTGGATGACATTGCAGTGTTCAGCCCTACTTGGAAAGAACATGTTGACCACTAATGATATGTATTGCAGGCTCTTGAGCAGGCCCATCTGACCATAAATGCCAAATTGGTCAGAGCAATGTGGTCTACCTTGGTCATGAGGTAGGAGGAGGTGAAATAAAGCCATTGATTCATTCACAAAGTACAGGCTGCATAAAACTGGTCCACACCTACTACTCAAACCCGGGTGAGAGCCTTCCTAGTTGTCACTGGGTACTACAGGAACTTCATAGAGAACTATGGGACCATAGCTTCTCCCTTGAATGTGGTCTCCTCTCCAAAATTCCCTAAGAAGTTCAGATGGAATGAGGAGTGCACTCAAGCCTTTGAAAACTTGAAGACAAGCTCCAGACCTTAGAGCTCCTGATTATCACCAACCCGTCATTGTGCAGACGGATGCCTCCGCTACAGGTATAGGTGCAGTCCTTAGTCAACTGGATGAGAAAGGTAGGGAGCACCTCATTTGCTTCATCAGCAAGAAGCTGAATGAACCAGAAACAAGGTGGACAACCATTGAGGGTGAGTGCTTTGCTATTGTGTGGTCTCTGAAGAAGCTTAGACCATACTTGTATGGATATACTCTTGTGATTCAGACAGACCACCAACCCTTGAGATGAGATGGTTGATGCAAATGAAAGGGCAAAACCCAAAACTACTAAGATGGTCAATCTGTCTGCAAGGGTTTGATTTCACCATTGAGCACAGGTCAGAATGTCAACATGAAAATACTGATGGTCTCTCTAGGATGTTTGACCAACTAGAGTGTAGAGATTCATCCAGGATTGGATTAAATCCTCCTGTCCCTTAGACTGGGGGGGGGGCAAGTGTTAGGGAGAATTCTCCAGAATGGCTAATTTCCTTACCTTTTGAGTCCCTCAGCAGCTTTGCTGGATTTCTAGGGTTTAATTATTTGACCTGGTAAGAGTGTGGGCTTTTTTTTCCCACTCTTACATGTGTTTTGCTGTGTGTTGTAAATATTTATGCTCAAGGACTATGGAGTCTCACCCACTCCATAGGCATAATATTTTTACTCTGTGTCACCCAGCACCTTTAGTGCAGTGACACAGGGTTGTCTTTTCAGACTTCCCACTTTAAACTCCATTTTATGGGACTAAATACTGTCTCCCAGAACATGTAAAGTTACCATTGACTTTACTATTCTTTTTATATTTACAGCCCCAGTACAACCTATATTCCAATAGAGTACTGGAGGGGTTACTAGTTATCCCCTTTTTTCTGATTCTCATGAAACATTAGTATGCTCCCCTTTCTTTAAGATTTGGCTGGTGGCAGTGATATCTACCATTTTATTCTAGCGCAGACTATGAAAATAGCCTTTGTACCATTTGACGCTATGGTGGTAGCCTCAAACTCAAACCTTGTAATCCACTTTTATTTTAACTTGGTTCTGGTCGAGTTCTTTTGCCATATCTTTTTGTAAAGGTCTTTCTAATGTTTTACTCTGCTCGCCAAACCAGGTTTAGTTCCTTTGTTCGCTGTCCTTTGGCGGGCTTCTGCACAGAAGCCATCCTTAGGCACCTGAGTGTCTGGGTGGACAGGATGTGAGGGAGGGGTTTGAGGTGCCCAGCACAGGGTCTCCTTGGAGACGCAAGTCACACTCCTGTTTGATTGGCTAGGTGGCTGCCCTGCCAGGACAGCCACCCTACTGTGTTATTGACAGCCAGGCTGTGTGAATGGGGGATTTGGTGCATAAAAAGACGGTCTCTGGGACTGGAGTCGCCACTGGAATGAGAGAACCAAAGAGAAGCTGAAAGAAGAAGACTGCTGCAACTACTGGACACCCGGTGAAGCCCTGCTGCAAGCCCGAATCACCTGAGGAAAGAGGAGATCTGCAAGGAATCTTCTTCCCTTGAACTTGGTGGGAACAACCAGCTCGCCAAACACCAGAGACCATTCCTCATCCTGGTCGAATTTACTGTGCATCACTGCAGTAGATCGGATAACCAGTGGAAAGAGAACCAGTTTGGGTTTTAAGGAGTGCACCTTTTATTCATCGTTTTTCTCCGCTGCTGGCTTCTTCCCGGGGCAGTGCAGGACCCTCCAGCTGTCCTCCTTCTTGTCCCCACGACAGAAGCTTCAGGAACCGCAAGCCTGCAGGAACAACTGCCTCAGCTACAGCATTCTTCTTCTTTAAAGGTACTGTGTAAATGTGGTTGTTCGTTCCAGCCAACAGCTGTGAAAGCACAGGAAATCTTTCACCTCTCTGAAGGCTCGTCCTTCTCTTTTCTTTTAAATAACCTTTCCCCTGACCAACTTGGACTACTTTGAACTGTTTGATCCTCTGCAAAGACTCTGAACCATTAACATTGGCCCAATCCTATTTACTTGAATCCTAGTTGTAGTAGCCTTGTCTAGATTGCCCTGCCTCTAACTTGTTGGTGCTATTGATTTTGAATAATCTTGTCTTTTCTCCCTTTTAAATTGCTGGAGTGCCATTTTGCTCACACTTAATTTTGAGCTTAACTTGTCCAGAATTGATTGGGTGTTGTTGTAGTATATTAAGACTGTGATTTTCTGCTGTGTTATGATAGTGAACGGGTTCATAAATGATGGTGTAAATAAATGTATATTCTTTTACTCAGAAACCTTGAATCAGTGTTTGTTTGAACCATAGTAATTTTTTTTATTTTTTATTATTACTTGTATTTAATCAAAAAAGAAAAGATTTTTACAAGAGTGAATTTCATTCTGATCGATTTCATATTCGCCTTGCGTCTTAAGATCACTGCCAGCCTTACAGTTGTTAGGTCGTTATAAGCCCAATCTCCGCTGTCAGTTTTGTTCTTTCCAAGTTTAGCAGCTGCCGTAAGCCATTGAGTCTTTTCTCCTGTAATAAGGTGATTCCACTAGATGTATTTGTTTCCCTCAAAGGAGGTTGCTGTCAAAGGGGTGAAGTAGGCAATTCTGGCTTGATGGAGAGTGGGGCAGCACATCAATAGATGTTTTATCGATTCAATCTCTTCGGGGTTTGCACAGAGTCTACAGGTTTTTTCCTCTGAACCTGTTCTGATTGCTAGAATTTCTTTGGTTGGTAAGACATTTAGGCGGGCTTTTAAGAAAATTCTCATCAGTGATTTGTCGGGGTATCTTTTGCAATAATCCATAGGTTCTTTCAGTTTATTAATATTCATAGGAAGGTGGGCTAGAAGTTTGTTTGCTGATGCTTTTTCAATCGTGTTAATCCAGTCCCAACATTCCAGTTTCATTTTGATTCTAATTGGATTATCCTTCAGTTCTTCTTCGGTGCACGCTATTGTCTGTAGTTTTTGTTTTTGGTCCATAGCCCACAGATTCATAGTGTGATTGGAGCCTTTTTCAATTTCTTCTGCTATCATTTGATAGATTTCGAGACTCTCCGGGTGAATGATTTTCCTATATAACTGAAGGGAACTGTGGTCCACCACTGCTTTCCGGGACAGAAGGCCAAGTTCTCGCCTTATAGGAGCAATCGGAGTAGAGTTTGGTAGACCCAGGACCGCTCTCCATATGCGGCCTTCGGGTTTTTGCCAGAGTAGTGAAGGGATTGAAGGTGTGGCGTCCATGCCATAGGTCAATGAAGGAACAATCTTTGCCTTGTAGTAGTTTATTGCCGGTTGAAGTGAGAACTTGCCATATTTCTGGTCTTCTAATCTTAGTTGCGCTGTTAGATTTTTTGTTTTCGACCATAAGCTAGCTTGCATGCTGCAAGATTTCTTCGAACTGTCAAGTTGTACTCCCAGGTATTTGAATGAGTCGACCACTTCAATTTGTGTCTCGTTAAGATGCCATTGAAACCGCTCCTTTTTTTACTAGCAGGTTTTTGTAGGATCATTATTTTTGTTTTAGATTTATTGATCTCCAAGTTATTTTCCTGTATATAGGTTCCAAGATTATCCAGTTGACGTTGGAGCCCAACCTGAGTAAGATCAAGTAGAATTAGGTCATCTGCATACAGCAATCTTGAAATTCTTGCCAACCCTATTTTTGGTGGAAATTACCTGATCTTACTTTAGCTATCTTTGAAATCCCCCAGAAAAGATATAAACAGCGCCGGAGCCAGAGGGCAGCCTTGCTTTACTCCGCGACACGTCAGGATGGAATTTGATAGTAAGTCTTGATTGTTTAGGTGGACTTTTATGCTGGTGTCGCTATATAGAGTGATTATGGGCTCCAAGATCGAGTCCGGACAGTCCCATGTCCTCAGTTTTGCCCACAGTTTCTGCCTGTCCACTCTGTCGAAAGCTTGAGATAAGTCGACAAATGCATTTTTCTGAAAACCTGTTTGCATAGGATCAAAACATGTGGAGGTAAGTGCCCATTTCTGAAAATGTGTCAAGAGGATGGAGGTGAAGATCTTTCCAATAACGTCAAGAAGGGCTATTGGCCGATACTTCAAAGGGTCTTCTCTGGAACCTTTTTTAAAGATAGGGACAATCAATGCTTTTGACCATGATTCTGGAACAGTTCTTTTTTCTCCTCACATTTTGCAAAATTGAGCTGATAAGATTAGACCACTCGTTTGGATGTTGTTTTAAATCGCAGTTCGCCAAGCCATGAGGCCCTGCTGCTCTTGATGAGTTTAGTTTCACTATTGTGGGTTTGATGTCACTTATGTCTTTCATATCCACCCACGGTGAGTCAGTTGCTTGTATAATCTCCTCCTTGTTGCCTTCTGGTGGTTGAAACAAATTTGAAAAGTGCACACTCCAGTTTTCTTCCGGGACTGGGTTAATCATGTGTGAATTTGGGAGCTTACTGGGTTTGTTTATCAGTGTCCAAAAGTCTTGGGATTTTTTGTTGGCAAGTGCCTTCAACATCTGTTCCGCGTCCGCTTGATATAGGAGGCTTCTTGAATTTTTCAGCCATTGCTTGTAATATCTTTTTTCCACTTTAAGAATTTCCCAATCTGATGGTAGGTTCCAAATGACTGCTTCTCTTCTTAATTTTCTTATAGCTCTGCGTTTGGCAACCAAAGTTGCATTGTATTCATGAGTGTGCTGGTTCGACTGTGTGTTGACATTTTTTCTTGGCTTTTTGAAAGCCAAAAGAAGTGGAATGTAACCCGATCTAGCCACACCATCTTGCAATGCAGGGTCAGACATTAAAGTTGTAAACTAGTCTGTAAGTTTACCAACGTCTGATGCGATCATACGTAAACAAGTTTGTTGCGGATTAGTCTCGATTTTCGGATCGTAGAACTGCGACTTGGTCCCCTTGTTTTTGCATGTGAGATTCAGTAAGTTGTGATCGCTATGGCTTGTTTTAATAACGCTGAAGGAGGTCATATTGAGATATAGAAACAAAAATGTAGTCAAGAGTGGCCGATGACGTATCACGTTCCCAAGTTGGAATCAGGGCATCTGAGTAAGGAGATTACGAGATTTCATAATTGCAGTCCATGCCAAACCCCTATTTGAAGCAGTTGAATTTGTGGATTGTTTTCTTGGAGTCGTGCAAGATGTTGTGCAATTGGCGTTGAAGTCACAGCAGATCAGAATATTAGACGATTTATAACTAATTGCGATTTCGTCGATTGTGTTGGTCACTTCCTCACACATGTTCACAGTTGAGGTCTTTTGAGGGTTCCAGTACACATTTATTATTGCTACAGCATCCTGTGTTCCAAACTTTGTCAGAACATTTTCCGGATTCCATGTGGTTAGAACTGCCAAGATTTCATAGGTCCGCTTTATGACCTTTATGATGGATACACCGGAACCAATCTGGATAGCTGTGAGTAGACCTGACGAAGGACGGCCAAAGGTCCCTTGTGGGCTGGAGATATTTCGATGCAGTAGCCGTCAAGTGCCGGTTTTTCGTGCAGCCATGTTTCTTGCAGACATATAATGTCGTAGGGGCTTAGGTCGTGACTCTCAGGTTCTGTGAGATAAACATCTCCCCTAGTATTCCATATTGCTATGCTTAGGATTTCCCTCACAGATATTTTCGAAGGTGGATGGGATGTAAGTTGCATCGACTTAGCATCCCCAGGTGATTGCTATCTTTTCGCCCCCGGAGTTAGAACACTGCGAAACCAGCTCCATTTGTCATTCTTTACTGATTTTTCTGGCTCAGTCGGGGTTTGCTTTGAGGCTCTTCTTACAGACCTGTCATTGAACGGCGAGGTTCTTCGTTCATGGTCTCGAAGACGTGGGGTTGTATCAGGTTTTAGACGCCGATAAGACTTGTGTTTTGTCTCTGATCTTCATTGTGTTCAAATTTTTCGTTGCTGCTTGTCTTATGTGTCCGGTGCCAGTTCCAGAAACTCCTTCCGATCAAGTGCCATCGGATCTCAGGATCTTGTTCGATACTGATATTGGGCTTCTTCCCCTTCTTACTGATCGGTATAAATCTTTGGTTCTGGATTTGAATCTATAGTTCTTTTTTGGGGAAGTTCTGTAGACAAGTCTTGGGGATTCTTTGGGGATCGCAGCAGGAATCTCGCATAAGTTGAACCCCAAGTATGCTAATTCCCCGTATACATCTTGGGAAAGTTCCTCCAAGGCACTTTTTTTGATGTGCAAGTACGCCTTTGCTAACTTCTTTCTGTGATATGGCTCAATCAGGACAAAATCATCCGATTTTAGGTTTTGTAGAGTTTTTACCTTCTTAAGTGTCTTGAGAACCGTATTGCGATTTAAGACCATGTAATGGTCGATTGAGGTTTTTTGTTCGATTTTGAAAAGACGTGTCTCTGTTAGAGACGGACCTCTTTGTCTGGCATGTTCGTCTCTGGAGCGTCTCGATGGACTATTTTTGCGGTTTGTATGAGTGCCTGGCACTGGAAGTTGTTTTTGATACTTCTGGGCCGCCGAGTCCGGTACTAATTTAAGATCTTTCGATTCTGATTCAATTGTTAGCGCCAAGGGAGTAGTTACCTTGATAGCATCGATGATTTGGTCACGGTTTCCTTTTGTATTCACTGGGCTCGTTATTCCACCTTCTGCTCCATCCAAATGTTGAGTTAGGTCCATAATTGAACTCTGGACTATAAATTCTTCGATCGACCTGGGAGAGGTGCAAATGCAAATTACTGAGTTATTGACGCTTTGAATTGACTGAGGTAGCTTTGTGGATTCTTTTGATGGTTCCTTTTGTTTATTTCTCTTTGTCATCAGGGAATCCAAAGCTGACACTGTTTGCTCTCCGCTTCCTCATGATTTGCTGATTGTAGCAATTTTCAGCCTTGGTTTACTTTTAGTCGTCAATATTGTCGTTTGTTGATTTTCTGTAGTCTTCTGATGTTTAGCCACTATTTGATTGGCTTATGGGCACTTTTCTGTTTGTTTTTTAAAGACTGGTGCCAGATCTCGCGGCTTAGCCGGCACTTCGGTCTGGGAATCTTTTTCCACAGTAGCCGGGGAAGCTGGTTTAAGACGGGACAGGAGGTCTTCTAGTCGGCTCAGTTTTGCATCCCCTGTATCTCTCTGATGTTTATTTTTTTGGTCCAGCGCTGTAATGAAACCTTCTACAAATATTAATTTGCTATGCATCATTGCGGCTAGTACCAAACTGTCTTTCAAAGAATCATTGACGGCTTCATACAGCTGTCCGAAAGGTGCTGGGGGTATTGTAATTGCTGACATGATTATTGGGAGATCTGTTTTTTTTAAGGCAAATCTTTGTTGCCTAAGACTGTAATTTCACTGAGTCTTCGATTTTTTGGGGGGGATCTGGGACGTGGTGTTTGTTCAGGCACTGGATTTGAAGCTTGCAAGTGGTCGTCAGATTGAAAAGACCCCACATCTGGGACCCGATGGTCAGGGAGAGGCCGTTTTTCTGGTGGCGTCGAGAAGGGGCCAGCTTGTAGTTCCGGACTATGTTTAAGCGTGGACGAGATTTGTTTGCCCCGTGTTTGGGCAGAGTCTTTAGGGCTAGACAGCTTGGTTAACTCATGTTGATTGTCCTCTGCCACACAAGAGTTGTCGATGCCAGATCGGTTTGCACCGATTGTGTTGCGGGTCACTCCCTCTGGTTCTGGATCTTTGTTAGTTTCTTTGTCCGATGGAACCTTGTTGTTAGGGTTTGGTATACTCCTTTTGGGTAACTCTTCTTGTCTGAGCGCCTCAAAGGCTTCTTTCGATCCCATTAATTGGTTTTTGAAGGCCGTTTAAATCTGAGCCTGGTTGGGCAGCCCAGAGGTTAGTTTTCTTGATTTGCTTACGGGTGGTAGGTCCTGAATGACCTCCAAAATTTCTGCATCTGATATTTCTTTGGTTTGGTCCAATTTTCTTTTGAATTGCTTATTTATAAAGTCTTTCAGTGCACTGGAAAGAAGGGGCGCCGGTAGGGTTGCCTTTCCTGTTTCTTTACTCTATTTAATTTTGTTTTTGCATTTGTTGTAACCTTTTTTATTCTTTTTTCTCTTTTGACTTTGATTAATGGCTTCTTGAGAGTCTTTAACTTCTGATTCCGGCACAGTAGCTAATTCCAGATGGGAACTAGGCAAATCTGGAAGCAGATCCGTATGGAGAAGTGCGTCTGGATTCCTTGGATGGACGGGCAAAACCTTTCGGGTCGCACGTGGCACTTCCACTTCCACTGCTGTTTCAGCATTTCCCTGAGCAGAAAAATCCGCCCGATCTGTTAATGGGGGAGCCCGCGGGGCTAGAAGACAGTCTTTATTGCTTGACACTTCTTGAGAGGCATGGTATTGGGCCTCCACCGTTATTGTCATTGAGTTTGCAATGGGACTTTTGTCCATCGTGGAGCCCTTTATGGGGCCCTCCGATTCCGAGAGCAGAGCAACAACGTTCTGGGCGGGCTTTGCGCTAAAGTCTTGCACCCTGCTGGAAATCGCCAGGCTCGACTTGTCCGCAGTTTCCACAGTTAGTGTCGAAGAGGAGTCCCGTTCCCTGCCGTCATCCGCCTTTACCTTTGCCTGAAGCGACCCGCTTCCGAAGAGGCACATCCCCCACCCATCGCCCAGGACCAGCTGCACAGGGGTCCGGGCCAGCCATCCTTCGATCGGTAAGCCCAGAGCACCCCTCGTCTCGTTTTCGAGACGGGAAGGCAAAGCCTGTCAGGCGGGGGGAGCGGTTGCCAGAAGAAGAAATGTAGCGAGCTGGCTGTACCACAACAGGACGCACGGTGCCGGAGGACCCCAAGCCCTGAATCCGAACCACTGGAGAAACAGGTATGGCAGGTAGTGTGTGCATGTTAGGCTCAGCGATTTCAATGGGCGTTACTGTTTTTGCCGTTTCTGAATCAGAAATGTCCGACACATTAAGGGTCGTATTAGCCGATAAACTTGATGATTCAGAAAGAGTTGTCGAGGTACTTAAGGGTTCCGCCTCGACCCTATGGGCAACTTCCAGATTCTGGTCCTTACTGCCAGTAGGCGCCGTTGTTTGTGTCGGAAAAAAGATAGTGTTCGCCGTGTTCGTTAAACTCGTACTGGTCGTGGGTACGACTATTGTTGTCTTCGGTGGTAGTCTTTGTTCTTTTAGCTTTTTAAAGCTCTGCGCTGGTTTAAATTTGATTTTCTTGATGTCAGCTGTTTTCAGGGAGCTCCGTAGTATTCGTAGGGAGGCCTCCGAAGAGGAATCCATTGTGGCAGTGTTTACAAGCTGTCGAGGCCGAGTCTCAGGCATACCAGTCGTAGCAGTCGGCTTTGACGGCTCCAACGGCTCCATCGACTGCAGCAGACTGCAGACGACTGCTCACCCTCTGCTCATGCTCCGCTCATCGCTTTGCAGTGTATGCCTGAATTAAAGCATTCTCCAGCAAAGGACAGTGTAGAAAGACCAGCGTGTGACTGCAGACGACTGCTCACCTTCTGCTCACGCTCCGCTCACCGCTCCGTGGTGTATGACTGAATTAAAGCGTTCTCCAGCAAACATCAGTGTAGAAAGACCAGCGTGTGACTGCAGACGACTGCTCACCCTCTGCTCACGCTCCGCTCATCGCTGCACGGTGTATGACTGAATTAAAGCATTCTCCAGCAAAGGACAGTGTAGAAAGACCAACGTGTGACTGCAGACGACTGCTCACCCTCTGCTCATGCTCCGCTCACCGCTCCGCGGTGTATGACTGAATCAAAGCGTTCTCCAGCAAAGGTCAGTGTAGAAAGACCAGCGTGTGACTGCAGACGACTGCTCACCCTCTGTTCACGCTCCGCTCACCGCTGCATGCTGTATGACTGAATTAAAGCGTTCTCCAGCAAAGGACAGTGTAGAAAGACCAGCGTGTGACTGCAGACAACTGCTCACCCTCTGCTCACGCTCTGCTCACTGCTCTGCGGTGTATGACTGAATTAAAGCGTTCTCCAGCAAAGGATAGTGTAGAAAGACCAGCAAGTGACTGAACCATAGTAATTGTTGTCCTTTGTGTAATCTATTGTGCTGCTCACTTTACTCTTGACATAAGTCTGGCTGCTCAGCCATCACTACCACTTTACTGTGTAGTACAGGCTTGTACCAAATGTGAAATTGTACTTACACTTGTAGTCTTAATTGTGTGTAGTGTTCCCAAAGGGTACTGCATATGATTCTGCCTAATACTTGCTGTACTCAATCAACATATTGAGCTGAGATATTATGAGCATACTAAACATGACCATTTCATTTTCACAAAACAGTATTGTGGGCTCCACTCCAGGCATCTATTACACACAAGCCACAGCACTGATACAAGCATTCTGGGCACAAAGCACTTGGAGAGGTACACCACGCTACCCAGAGTTATTCCTTTACGGAGTACCAGTGTTGTTAGGATGCATGCCCAGGATTAAGGACCAATTGTTTCAATTACAAACCAAATTCTTATTCAGATCTACAGTGTACAAGGAAGTAGCACAAAGCACCACTATCATTATTCACTTACAATCAACACTCACAAAGAATGAAATGGTGTTTTTGCAGGGCACAGATGACAAAGGCACTGTCTTATGCTTTGACCCAACACAACGATTGACAGAATTGATGGATGAACTCCTCTTTACTGATGACGACAGAGGGGAAATAGTGTTTTAAACATGCATAGTATGTAAGTTGGTTGTAAAACAGAGAGGTTCCCAGAAATTACTTTAAAGGCTTTAAAGGCTTTATCAGTAAATTTACAGGAAGATTAAATGAGGTGCCCAAAGAAATATGGATTAGCAGCCCCATGATGTGGGCCTGTCGTAGGGAATAGGGGCAGTCTGCATCAAGCTGAATCAAGGGGCAATTTTAACTCCAGTTAAACAGTATCCCCTGTCATGTGAAGCAGAGAAGGGAATTTAATAAACGATTTTGGGTCAAGGCATTATTAAGATATGAGAATCCTCATGTAACACACTGCATATCCTGTAAAGAAAGCAAAAGGACGATCTTGGAAGATGACCCACAACCTCACTCTTTAAATAATATTGTAGAGGCAGAGTTTTGTGTAACAGTCCCACAGTAGCACAGTATTTCACAGTAATATTTAAATAATGCTTTTTTCTCAAGTCCATTGCACCCAGATCACACAATGGCCCTCATTACAACCTTGGCGGAGGACCATGGTGCTTTTAGCACCATGGTCCATGTCGCTAAGGTTACGATTCCGCCATGGTGGATGGCATAATTACCGCCCCATTACAAGGTGAGTGGGGCGGTAATTCCCCATTCACCAATGGCCCCTTCCCCATTCCCATTTTTGCCTCATAGGGCATAATGGGAATGGGGAAGGCGATAATTACGGCACCGTAAAGTACGGTTGCCGTAATTATCGCCAAGGTCCCTTAGCGGGTTGGTTTTTAATGCCTGCAAAAAGCAGGCGTTAAAGTCACCATCCCGCTAAGGGACCTTGTAATCAGGCGGTAAGTGTTTAACGGCGCTGACACTCTTTACGGCACTTTTCTTATCAGAAACAGACTACCATTGCCCTAAAAACAAAAATACTGTGACTAAGAAGATGTGCCGAGTAATGAAGATTACTGGAAGCCAGGAGCACACTCTGAGCTCTAGTTGCTGCAGGATCCGATCTCGGGAGATTTAATCCAGCAGAGCAGCTTACAGGAAGACGCTGGCTGGAGAATGCTACTTCTCTTGGTGCTGACCAAGGGACCGTGGGCCTGGTGTAGCGTCCGTGGAACCAACGGGCTCACCGACAAGGAAGAAGGAGCAGACTACAAGAGGGAGTATGCTGCAAGAATGACAGAAGCAAACAAAAGGCAGTTTCTGTTTTGTATGTACTAGAAGGCATCTCCACAGCACCGAAACCCAGAAAGAAATGAAACAGATGAGCGGGAGACGCAAGAAGCAGAGAAACAGAGGCGGCGAGAGTGAGCAGAATGCCACAAGACCACCACTGGCTTGACACAGGAGTACCAACATATGCCAGAAAAACCCAGAGAGTCCACCCAAGGAAAGAGGGGACACTCAGGCATATTGGCAGCCCTAATATTAACACAAGGTACTAGTACGTATGTAGGTTGGCCTATAGGAAGGTGTGAATGAGTTAAGGTCCTGCCCCTGGTCCAAACCTAAGTACCCCATTTGGGGTAATAGCATCTGCATATAATTAGTATCCATCAAAATAAAACACATCAAGGATAGTCATGTAAATTATTGTAGGTTAAAGACAAGACTTTATGTGCAAACATCCGTGCAAATACAATCAATAAAACATTTACGAGGTTACATACATATAAAAAACATTCCTTCTTAACATTAAATCAGAATGCAAAATTGCTAAACAGAAATCATGAATATTAGTTAAAAAGGAAAGAAGAAAAAATGGAAGAATCAATGAGACATAAACAAAAGTAAAGGAAATATTTCTCCCAATGTAGGGACATCAACACTGGAAAAAGGTAACAAATACTTTTTTCAATATTATATGGTCATGATAAGTATCAGTAACACCCCAGTGGGAATATTTGTTCATACACCAATGGGGTGGGGTCTGCCAACGCATGAGGGGGAAAAAAAGGAAATAAGAACAATGCTGATATGACAAAAAATGAATAAGGCTAATTCAATAGACAGTGATCTCTGAAAACCAACTGGGATAATGAACAAATGATTCTGTAGATCCTGGCTAAATGAAGGAACAACAAAACATGTATTGTTGTAGACAAGAGGTCCAATATAGATCAGATGTTATTCTGGGGGACCTTCAATCCCCTCTAGACAATATTGCGTTTTGGCGGTACCAGCTCTGCCTTCATCAGAGCAGTACAAGCAAGACCTTGTGGGAAACAACAGAGAAAAAAGGAGAGAAAGGAATGTTTTAGTAAAAAGAAAAGAACTGAATGAATGAGAGAAACATGCTCAAAAGATAATGAATAAAATGATTTATGTGGAACAAAATTATGTAGATGAATCGCTCAAGTCAAAAAATTGCAAAGTGCATGATCATAGTCATGTTTGCAACACGTTTGCACCTAGTCTTGCCATTCTTTTCATGGCCTCTTTTGAGGAAAAATACATCTTCAGTCAAACCATTCAAAAAATAATGCAAAAAAGATAGCTATGTTTCTTCATCTACTGGGTTACTTTGGCTATTTATTATCTATTATCTGGAAACTATGCTTAGATAACTTCTGGTTATCTTTATGACCCATTGCTTGTATTACAAGCTGCCACTTTGTATTCAGTATAGACATTTGATGCCTCTTTTGCCAATTTCTATAGTTGGTTTTCAATTGCTCTATTTTACATACCATATTTTGCAATGTCTAATTGTTGTTTTTGGTTATGCATTCATTTTCTCGTTTCATAATGCGTTTTTTGAGGCAATTAGAGCATCATATATACCCTTTAGCCCAAAGGTGTCTTGTCAATGCATATATCCAATCATAGATACCCTCAAGAGTGCAATCTTTAAATGATATGTTATCATGTTTACTTTGAAGATTATCCCTGCACGAAAGAGTGACCGTCAGATGCTCGCTTTGACCTGGAAGGGAACTCAAGAAGGTCTCACTCTGAACAAACTCTCCATCTTAAATGTGTCTGATGGGAAAAACAGGCCGAAAATAAATCTGGAGGAAGTTTCAGTAATGACGGCAAATTACCTAAACAGCTCTAAGGTTGGCACAGAGAGAATGGATTATGACTGGATGTTGATTTCGTATAGAGTTGCTGACTCTACAGGACCAAATATCTCCTCTACCAATGATCATGCCTACAGCCTAGAGCTGGTTGAATAGAGAAAAATCTATCAAGCAGAATTAACAAAACTGAAATGTTGTCCCTTTAAAGACCGCCCAATGCGAACTAAAAAACTCAAGCAAAAGTATAAGAATTGGCTACACATGTCAAAAGCTCAACGGTTACAATGGGACTCAGAGTGTATGCTCAAAACATTGGCCAAACAGAAAACACAAGACTTATGGTCCCTACTGAATGGTCAATATAAACAAACTGCGCTATTAATTTCCGCTGTTTCAGAATCAGCATGGGTGGCTAATTTTTCACCCCTTTAAGCAAAGATAACTACGCGATGGATCTGCCTGATGATCTCAGAAAAAGAAATGGAAAATAGATTGGGGCAGAGATGAAATTCTGAGCCTAATTAAATAACTGAAAACTTCACAAGCTCCTGGCCCAGACAGATTAACAAATACTATTCTAAAATCTAATCTGACTGTTTGGGTCAATTTCTGCCAATCCATGTTTGAGGGGATCATGGAAACGAATCAGATCCTGCTGACCTGGAAAAATGCTATTTTAATTCCAATATTTAAACAAGTGGACAGGCCGACCCTGGCAAACTACCGACCAATTGCACTATTGGATCCATTGGGGAAATGCTTTGCATCCATTCTTCTTCAGTGATGAACTACGTGGTCGATACAGAATAACAGGAGGTATCCCAGACAAACTGGCTTTGTCAAAGGTGTTGGAACCAACGTTAATCTCATGATATTAAATTTACTAAAGCTCAAAGTGCTTAGAACATAAACTAAAATCTATGTTGTTTTTATTGACCTAAATGAAATGCATGCCAAGAAAAGCTTAGTGCTGCCTGGCCAAATGTTGAAGTGCACCATATTATTTTTGGATACCTTATGCATGGAGACTATATTAAGTTATAACTGACTAACGTAATATCATTGCTAAAAAAAGAAAAAATCTAATTTCCCTAACATTATAATGCCGTCTCATGTGCAAAATGAGGTGAAAACATAGGAAAGGATCTGATTCATAGATTACTGGATGTAAATAAACCAGTGATACTTTATGACACATAGATTACTGGATGTAAATAAGACAGTGATACTTTATGACACATAGATTACTGATTGTATGTAAGCCAGGGATACCAGCCACAAACTATAGGTGGTGCTCTAAATAAAATCATTGGGTTCCTATGAAATGTATAGGTCTGGAGCTCTCTACATGCCAACATAGTCTTAGAAATGCACAAACAGCCTTATTGACATTGCGCCTCGCTTTCTCCATATGTGGACCAAATGAAGAAGAACGCAGCCACATTTGTCTTTGCACAATACAAGAAAAAATTACTTCGGAATTTGGAAACATGTTCATGACCTTCCCAAGTCCTTCTTTCATTGCAAATTGCAAAGAAATTCCAGACACATGTCCTAAACTGTTCCCTCCACAATGAATTATAATTATGTCTGTTTGATGCTCTGTCTCTAAAGTAGCACAGAGTCCAAGTCCAGCCACATCATTCCACGCACTCCATGCCAGTGCACTTCCACATGAGGGAATCCAAGATCTACAGCTACTCCACAGCGTTCTGCAGGCACCTCCAACCAATGTATCCATGAGCCTCCCAAAATCCAGATAATCTGTTTTCGGAAACACACAGCCATATGTATCTGTTCTTCTCTCAGGAAAAAGACGTTCTGAAAAACTCTCTCCTTACACAACACACCCAGTAAACTTTACTGACCAATCCCTAGCTCTGCTCATTCTCATTTGCATGCCTCTCCACCCCAGAACCTCTGTATGTGATATGCGCTCTCCGCGGACTACCGGCATGTCCGCGGACATATCGAAAACCTGAGCGTGGTGAATGTAAAATTAAATAGTGTGCCCCGTTTCCCCATTGAGGTTGACTCTGAAAAGAGACATTTTTTGGGGTTTTTTTTTTACAGATGCTTGACAGACACCTGTTATTTTGTATTTTTTGGGGATTTGTTTCTTCTTACTTTACTATTAAAATCTTCACATAACCTTCTCCAAAGCAACCCTTATATTCCAAAACAGCATACCATTTCCCAGAAAAGATAAGGTAATGCCATCTTGTTTAAAATAAACAGCATTACTGGAATCAATATTCTCATTATTACAGAAAAACATACCAGCTATAAGAATGAAAGCACACATGTCTTGGTTGATTGCACACCTACCAATGTGTTGCTGAGGACAAAAAACAGTACTATTGTCCCATATTGCCCTAGGTAGTAATCGAGAAAAAAATACTTTGGCATTTGGAAGGATGTTCATTACTGCTTGAACCAAGTGTTCCAAATCTGCCAACAAAGTAGGGGCACTGACGTAGACCAAATGGAAAGCACCATAGTGCAAACCTACCAGATGCGGACTGTTCACCCTGCCCATATCTTCACAAACTTGTACAATTGCCTGTTTATTGCAATCAGGCACAGTGCTCCACACCACCTCCACTCCTTTAACATCGAAATTGTTTGCCACATGCCTGCATTGAGCATACTGTTGTAAAGCATGCACAAACATATCTCCAGGCACCAACACCCTGACTTTCTCCACCTCTGCCTTCTTCACTACACACAGTCTCTTTCAACACAAATCCACAACCTCAACATCTGATTGGCTGATCCCTACAGTCCCCTTTCTATGCTGGATTTGATGGAAAACCATGGATGTGGCACGCCCTGCCCACGGATAGCCGTGGTGTCTGTGAAGCGCGTAACTCTTAGCCAGCCCTTCTACCCTTTCCACATCACTCTCAGGGCCATTCCATCATTGGATACAACTAAGCAGTCACACAACCATCCACCAATCACATGCAAGACCTCTACAACTAACTCCATCATCAGAGTTCCGCACTTCAAATGTACTGTTGATCACTCTGAGTACAAGTCTCATATCATTGGAAAGCACCTACTACAAAAACTACTCTAAGTCTCCAAGATTTCTAGTTAAAGATGCATGCATATCCACATACATGAATACAAACTACAGGTATTCACATTTTATTCACAGTACATGTACAACTCTTAATAAAGCATATAAACAGAGCAATTCCACTAAACCTGCATAACCTATAAAATGAACGTATTGCAATTTTTCCGATCTACTATAATCAACTGTCCCTTCCAAACCTGGCTGCTATCTACAACACAGCTTAAAAAATCAAATAAATTTCATACACTTTAAATTCTACTCATTTGCAAACCATTTTGAACTAACGTATTGTAAATAAAATATAAAGGCTCACACAGCCCGTGGGCATCGAGGCGCTGTTACAGGATTTTTTTTGTTTTATTTAGTTGCGTAATTGTTTTTGTCTTAGTTGCGTATTTATAACGCGCTTAAACAACCAGAGGTTTCTAAGCGCGGACCCGGGGGTCGAACCTGTGCAGCTTTGTTTCGTCTTGCTTCTAAGGCATGCACATTGCCGCTGAGCTATCCTCCCGGGACAGTCAAATGAAATGCATGCATACACTATGTTCAGATATCAAACACGAATACTACTACAAAAACATAAAAATCAACGTCTAAATTAACATCAGTGCTATAAACACACAAAATTACTAACTTCTTTCTTTTACAATTGCAGTGAAGACCACGCTCCTGAAAATCAGCAGCATCTGCACTACAAACAAAATATCTGAAGAAATTTGCTCATTCCACAAAAAAAGAGTAAGTACAATACTACCTTAATATTCTTACTGTTACTCAAACACACTGTGTAGTTCATTCATGTAATTTGTGCACCAAAGAAACGGAGATTTCTGAACCATTCTTCCCACAAATCCCCATATATTAAACAGGGATTAGCAGGCAGAATGGCACACAAATCCCTGTTTTTTGTAACACAAATAACATAACTCAACCCCTAGAATGTTAGTATTACAAAACAAAGAACTGTTTTAATTTTATACCATTAGATTTACTATTAGTACTTATCGTCACCACTAGCTCAGTTTCTACTGTCATCTGAACCACTGTATAATAACACACAAATAGAAGAATAGCCTTCCCAACTAATTGTAGCTGCACAATGCACAATCACACACCACCACATACATTTTTACCATCATACTCAGACACTCATGCACACAGCACACATACATTGCAGAACGGCCCAACCCATACCTTCTTTTTTTTTCAACAGACCCCAAAGAATGCCTACCAAAAATCAAGTCCATAGAAAGCAACGCAGAAATAGAGCAAATGAAGTGTCCAAAATAAGCATACATCTCTAGCAGAGTTTGTACAAAAAGTTCAAACAAAACAGATAATACAGTCATTTAGCAAAACAAAACAAGCTTCCAGTACAGAAAAGTTGCCTCCTCTATCAAAATGTAAAACAAAACAGAAAATTATTAACAAGAATTCAGCTACCACTACTGCTAAAACTGCTCCTATAAATCTTGATATACTAGCAAGTAACCATACCAAAAAAAGTATTTTAGCAGAAATGTTTTCCGCCACAGAGTTCTTCAGAATCTTATAAAAACAGGAGACAAATCATGCACAACCCTTAAAACCTACCGTATAAAATTAATCTTAGAAGCTTGGATAGACAGTGCAATCCTTTTCAAAAGAAAATTATTTATTTTAGTGTTAAACAGAATGAAACCATTAAAAAAACAAACTACTAAATTACAAAAAAGACTTCTCAATAAACGGAATGTCAACAAAAATAACTTCTTAAACATCTGTGGAGGTGAATGGAGTCACACCACGAGCACAGAACCATATCTTAATGAAGAAGCATACAAACAAAACCAATTAAACACAATTGCCATAAATAGCAGTGGACGAGGTTATAAAAAACGTAATAATACCATAATGCAACAAGAAATACTGCTTACAAAAATATCCCCAGAAAACTCAGAATTACCTCTCCATTCGACTGAACCAGAACGTCCAGTATACAAATGGCCATGCACGTCAATGTGTATCAATTTATATGAGAGTATCATCATTCAAACAGTGCACCCATTTCAAGCAATAATCTGCCTTCAACCAAAAACAGCAAAATTACCTCCCTCTGAATTGGTGAAAGGCATTTGTGGCAAAGTAGTTTATTTACCATTAGATCTAAAAGAAAATGTGCACACTCTGGGAGTGCAACGTCCAATAGAGCAATCTTTAATTGTCTTAGTAAATGGTGTACTTACAAAAGACAAAATATTTGGCAACAACTCGTAGACTTACATAAAGTTAAACAAGCCTTGTAATATCTAAAAGACAATAAATAATGAATACTACAAAGAAATAAATATTGAAGAAAACTTAAGGGAAACAACTGAAATAATTCAAGAGTCACCAGAAACTGGTCAATTTGAACTTCTAGATCCTGCTACAGTATCCAATATTTTAGACCATTATACAATTCATCCATTACACTCTAATGACACCATAGATGATGCACTAGAAACGTACCAAATGCGGAAAATCAAAGGATAACCAATCAGCATATGGGAAAAAAGTATAGAAGCACATGCTTTTCCTCTACTCTTTCCTACTGGCAAAGGAGGAAAGTACGATGATAGATCTATTCAGATAACAGCATCAGAATACCGCTCGTTATGAATGTATTCTGAAGGTCCCAGATTTAGACAAAATGTGGAATACATATTCCACCTACTCTTTGAAAGTGAACCAGCAACTCTATGTTACGGAGTTGCACACACATTGAAATCAGGAACCCACTTTCAAAATATGTCTGCTATGCAATTAATACAAAAAGTACAAGAAAAAGATGAGGTTTTACAATCAAACAATACAAATCTGTTAGCAAACATTTGTGGTACGAAAGAGTACTGGTTCCGACATCGCAGAGATGTACGTTCTATGATAAGAAACCTTGTCCCACCCACTTGGTTTGTTACATTAAGTTGTGCAGAATATGCATGGGAAGATTTACATGATTTCCTATGCATATCAAACAAAAACAAAACAAACGTAGATATACTAACACCTGGAGAACTTCGGCCATGCACCCAAGTCTCTAGGCCCTGGCCACAACCACCGCAGCATTTCACACCCATAGATCACACCCATAGAATCAAACATTGTAACTATGCCATATGGGCATTTTTATGTCCGCGGACAGCGCACGTGTCCTTAGAACAGTTTCAACTTGCCTGCGGACAGCACAGACGGGAATAGTGTCCTTAGGACACCCCTCATTTTGATGAATTACGGACATCCCGGACAGCGCTGGCATGACGAACACATCAGGGGCACCTGCCACCTAAACAAATACAGTATTTGACCCATCTATTACTCCCCAAACCTCCCCAAGCACTCTTGCACACCAAAACACTCCCCAAAATTGCATTTTGTCTCTGTTCGCCACCTCGCAGTCGGCAGATCCAAGATAGCGGGCACATCAGAGCAATCTGACGCACTTCACGCTCTTCACCATCCAATCAGCGAACACGTCACATGTCCGCAGACATGACGCGAGCCGATCCGCCAAACGGTTTCCTGTCCGCGGAGCGAACAGGGAAGTGTTTCCGCGGAGCGGACATAGATATCACTAATTTGTTTAGACCTACTTTTGGATCATTTTAAAAAAACGACTGGACAGATTGTCACCAAATTTACAAAACTACGCTTTCGGGACCAAGCCACTACTCCTGCCGCAAATTTGGTGAAAATCCGTACAGCGGTTTGGGCAGTAGGCATCTGCAAAGTTTTTCCCCCATTCAGTCTATGGGAAAAAAAGAAATTTTGGGACCCCCCTGTAACTTTGCCCCCCCTGGACCAAACCTCACCAAACTTTGCATTCAGAGTGGGCCATATACTGTTTTTGCAAAGTTTGGTTAGGATTCATCCAGGGAGAGCGAAGTTATAAGCCACCCAAAAAGTGCTCTTCCTATGGGATTAGCAATTTAACCATAACTACACAGCCACTACCGTGGCTGTGTAATGCCATGTTACTGCTGGCAACAAAAATGCCACTATATTTTGCAATACAAAATGCCATTACATTTTGGTAAAATATATATGTCCTTACAAGCCCCTTCATGCTATTTCATAATATGATGATGTATACCATGCAGCGCTACCACCCAGGGGCAGTCTCCAGGCATTTGCATGGCTCTGCAATAGAGTGGGGTGGGGAGGTTAGTGGGGAAAGGGTGAGAGGATAGGTTCAGAACCATGAGAAACTGGCATCTGTGAGAGTTGTTTTTCTTGTGGTAGTTTGTGTTAGAGGCCTTGTGCATTGTAACCATAGGGGTAAGATTCAGTGTCTTGTGTGCGTGGTTGTGTTTGTGTTTGAGTTGGTCTAAGTATGTTGTGTGGGTTAAAGTTGGTTTAGTTATGCGCACTGGTTAGATAGTATTCATAAGGGATCCAGAGTCACAGGTGACTGTAGTTGTAAGATAAGATAAGATATGATATGAAATGGCATTTATAACGTGCCTATACACAAGTGTTTCAAGGTGCGACAAGGCAAGGGAGGTGAGCAACAGGGAGGATGGACAATGATCCTACTAGGCCAGGTGTCATTCAGATCATGCAAGTGATTGGGAAGGGGGTCAGGGACAATGCAGTACATGGGAAAAGATGATAACAATAAATAAGCAAACAGCCAGCATGAGGCAAGTGCATGGGTAAGTGCGGGTATCAGGAGTCAAGGGCTGATGGGGCACTGTAGGGATACAGAAATTCACCAAGTGCAGAGGCTGCCAGGTAGGCAGTGCAGGTGTGTGATGCTGGCGGGGAAGGAGTTGTTCTCCTCAAGTTTGAGGGAGGCAGGGAGGCTGTTCCAGTGGGAGGTGCCAGCCGAAGTAAGAGATCTACCACCAACTCATTGCTTGGAGAAGCGACAGACCCTGAGGGAGTTGGAGGTGGATGGTAACCTGGTAACTTGGATGAAGTTGCTTTGTTGATAGTTTTATGTAATATGTGGTTGGTTCACTCTAGGTGTGCACCTAGAGATGCTGTGTGAACATAGTATTGAATCTATTTTTGTTTATGTGGCTAGTTCTGGTGAAGTGGGATCCTTTATGTTGGAGGAGCAGAGAGGGGAATATGGGTTAGTAAGTTAGTCAGTTTGTTGGAGTCTCTGGTGCAACTCTTTGGTTTCCACTTGATGGGTATCTAGCCAGGTTCTTGTTTGTGGTTCTTTGGCCAATTTGTTCTCCTCTCTAGTTGTTTTTCTGTGGTGTTATTGTTGCTGATGTCCCTTTGAGTTTGTCATTGTCTGCTGAACAGCCATGTTTTGATTTTCCTGAAAGTGGTGTGGTCTTCTGTGGTTCTAATTTCTTTGGGCAAGTTATTCCATTTATTAGCAATTAAATGTGAGAACGCTGGACCACCAAATTCCCTTTTTTAGTTGTGTTTTGCCTCTATTGGTATGGTGGATCTTAGTTCCCTTCCAGGGCGATACTGGCTAATCTTGTTTTGGAGGAATTCTGCTACTTGTTTGTGCAAGGCTTTGTGGGCATTGCAGAGTGTTTTTTTACTGCTAAACAGTGTAGGGGTTTCAGTGCTGGAGTGATGTGGTCTCTTCTGTTTAGTCTTAATAGGCTCCTGACTGCTGCATTTTCACCCTTTGGAGTTTCTTGGTTAGTCTTTCTGACATTCCTAGGTAGAGGCTTTTTGTGTAGTCAATTCTTGTGAGTATTAGGGATATAAATGTAAGGGTTCTGTGGGGAAAGGTGAGGTAGGGGAGTAATCCTCTGAGCAGTCGTAGGAGGAAGAAACTTTTTTTGCGAGTGCCTTGACTTGCAGTTCCGTTGATATTCCGCTGTCCATGAGTTTAAGTGATTTACTGCCTTGGTAGTCTCTGGTCGCATTCCGATGCTGATCGGCCAGAGCAGTTGTGGGTTCCCTCCGTTGGATCCTTCAGACGAGAGCATTATTTCCTTTTTTGCCAGGTTCAATTTTAGATTGTTGATTGCCATCCAGTTGTAGATATGTATGAGGCAGTTGTTCCTGGGTTCTGTTTGTTTTCACAATCAGTTGTGTGTCTTCTGCATAGTTGTAGGCGGTACAACCATCTGTTCCAATGATTTTCATCAGTGGGCACATGTAGTTGTTGAAAATCAGAGGCTGAATCCTTGTGGTACTCTGCAAGCATATATTTCTGGTGTTTGAGGTGAACGGTGGTAGGTAGGAACTTACGGTTTGCTAGGAAAGAGGTAAGCCACTTTAGTGTAGATTCTTATATACCACATTTCATACATTTTTTTATTATTGTTACATTGCTGAATTTGTCAAAAGCCACTGACATGTCCAATAGTGGGAGGGTCAATTGGTCATCATCCTCTGCATTTAATTTCAGGTCATCCCATATTGATATAAGTGCTGATTCTGTTCCTCTCATTGGTTTGAAGACAACTTGTGATTGGTCAAGTATTCCATTTGTTTCAATGTGTTTAAGAAGGATTTTGTAGACATGGTTCTCCAGGGTCTTTGCTGGGTAGGGCAGGTTGGATATCCATCTGCAGTTGCTTGGGTCTTCTGCGCTTTCTGATTCCTTTTTTATCAGGGGTTTAATGTATGCTGTTTGAAGGAGGAGGGTACTATTCCTCTTATTAGCGATAGATTCATTAGGTTCTGGAAGTGTGTTGCCAGGGTTCTGTGGTTGAGGATTCCTTTCGAATATGTCAGGTGGGCAGGGTTCCCTTGGGGATCCTGCAATATTGGTGCCCTTGGTCAGTGTGGTGAAGGTTTCTTCTGTGATTGGTTCTAGGCAGGTGCGTTTTGTTGAAATCTGTGTTTCGCCCAGTGTCTGCGGTCTGGCCATCGTGGTTGTGTTTGCCTGGGCTAGGTTGATGGTCTTCTGATTGTGTCTATTTTTGCTCTTAGGTGGTTGGTGATGTTGTCATGAAGTGCTTGTGTTGGAGTGATGGACTTCTTGCAGGACAAGGTTTTTTTTATCTCTTTTGATGATTTTGAAGAGTTCTTTCTGTGGATTGTTTGCCGATTCTATTCTTGTGGCGTAATAGAACTTTTTCCTTTGAGCACTGTTGATTTGTATAGTTTCAGTTTCCTTTGGTATTTTAGTTTGTCTCATCAGGTGTATTGTTCACTCCATTTTATTTTCATTTTGCTTTTTTTTTTAGTTCTTTCAGTTCTTCTGTGAACAATTTTGCTGCTGTTTCTTTTGGTGTTGCTTTGAATATTTTAGCAGGTGCCAGTTGGTCAAAGGTCTTGGTGATCCAATCGTTGACTGTTTCTTCTGTTGTATTTATGGTTGTTTTGAGGGTTTTGTTTCACTTGGGATGGTTGAGTCTAGAAGGTTTGTTAGGATCTTAGGGTCTAGGTTCTTCCAGTTTATTTTCTTGCTGGTATGGAATATTTCCTTTCTGGATGCTTGGCGGGTTTTGGGAAGTGATGTAGAGTAGTATTAAGTAGTGGTCGCTCCATACCATTGGTGTAGGTGGCGCAGATGCACATAGTCCTTCCCTGCAGAGAATTGCATCCAGGGTGTGTCCGGCGTCGTGGGTGGATTCATTTACCATTTGCTTGAAAGGCAAAGTTTCCGGGAGCGCGCTGAGTGAGTTTGCTGTGGATTCATTTTCTTTCTTGAGCCATATTTTGAAGTCTCCAAATATGACTAGATTGATGTGGTGGTTGATAGCATGGCAGCCGCGCCTGCTAGTTCTGTTGCAAAGTGTGTGTTGTAAGAAAATGGTCTGTAGATCAGGAGGAATAATATTTGGTTTAGTCTTTGAGCTCTATTTTGATGCAGAGAGATTTATAGTCTTCTGCATGGTTGTTATGAGTTGAGATGCTTGGATATGTTCTTTGTGTATTTTGTGATTCTGCCTCCTCTTCGGTTTTCTCTGTTGGTG
This sequence comes from Ambystoma mexicanum, assembly GCF_040938575.1. Taxonomy (NCBI): domain Eukaryota; kingdom Metazoa; phylum Chordata; class Amphibia; order Caudata; family Ambystomatidae; genus Ambystoma; species Ambystoma mexicanum. The sequence continues at coordinate 331,804,644 of NC_090927.1, forward strand.
TGTATTGATTTATAATTTTTCGGTATTGCTTTGTTTCTGATAGATTTGTAGTGGTTTGATAACCAGCTTTCTGTGAGAAAGAGCATGTCTGTGCCTCTTTCGCTTAGAAGGTCATGGATTCCTACTGAGTGTTTTGTCATGGATCTAACATTGAGGAGGTTGCAGTGTAGTTTGTTTGATTTTCCTTTGGGGTTGTTGTTTGTTTTGTCTGTTCTGCCCGGTGTGTTGTTGGTTGGGTTTATGTCTCTGTAGGATTTTTTTCCTGGTTGAACCGGTTTGGCGGTGGGGTTCTTTGGTGATCAGTCTCTTTGTTGAGTAGACTGATAGGGGGTAATTCATAGAATTCAGAACACAAGTGGCGCACGCGGCTGGCGCACAGTGTGCGCGTGCGAATCCCTGCGCCAGCCGCATGCGCTAAAATCCATTTCCGCGTACAGCGTATTCATGGATTCCAGCCACCAAAACCAGCCGTGGCGCACAGTGGCGCAGCGACCCTGCAGCAGCGCCAGTTACGCCCCCAAGAACGCCTCTCGTGCAGGGAAAAGCCATCAATATACCCAATCCAGCACAAAGGGTTGCGCTAACCCTGTACCAGCACGGCAAGCGGGCTACGTGTATCACTGGGGTGCGCGGGAAGTACCTCACGTGATTGGCCCAGTGTGAGCAGGGTACGCGTATTTCAGGGGTGCGCGGGAAGTTCCACACGTGATTTCCGCAGGGTACGCGTATCTCAGGGGTGCACGGGAAGTGCCACATGCGATTTCAGCAGGGTACGTGTATTTCAGGGGTGCGCGGGAAATTCCACACGCGATTGGGCCCGTGCGAGCAGGGTACGCGTATCTCAGGCGTGCGCGGGAAGTGCCACATGCGATTTCAGCAGGGTACGTGTATTTCAGGGGTGCGCAGGAATTTCCACACGCGATTGGGGGTACGCGTATCTCAGGGGTGTGCGGGAAGTGCAACACGCAATTTCAGCAGGGTACGTGTATTTCAGGGGTGCGCGGGAAATTCCACATGCAATTTCATCATGGTACGTGTATTTTGGGGTGCAAGGGAAGTTTCACATGCGACATTAGCAGGGCACGTGTATTTCAGGGGTGCGCTGGAAGTTCCACACGCAATCTCATCAGGGTACGTGTATTCCGTGGTGCGGGGGAAGTTTCACACGCGACATCAGCATGGTACTTGTATTCTAGGGGTGCGCGGGAAGTTCCACACGCGATTCCATCAGGGTACGTGTATTCCAGGGGTGCGCGGGAAGTTCCACACGCGATTCCATCAGGGTACGTGTATTACAGGGGTGCGCGGGGAGCACCACATGTGAATTGCACGTGTGGGTCCTCCCAGGTGTTCCCTCTACACCCTCCACGGCCCCTGCAGGTGGCTCACACCACAGGGGCCTACCCTGCACATGTCCTGCAGGCACACCATCCACCATGGCCATGACCCCCAGCCAAACCACATGTCAACTTGCACTACTGCCCACCAACGCATGTCCCCCTGCACCCCCAGTCACCAGGGGCACCCTCCACCTGGCCCCCACCCATGTCTCCCTGCACCCCCACCCCCCAGCAGTGCAGGGGCACCCACCACCAGGCCCCCACCCATGTCTCCCAGCACCCCCACCCCCCAGCAGTGCAGGGGCAGCCTCCACCAGGCCCCCACCCATGTCTAACTCATGTCTTCCACCACCCCCACCCCCCAGCACTGTGGGGCACCTGCCAGCAGGCCCCCACCCATGTCCAACTCATGTTCCCCACCACCCCCACCCCCCAGCACTGTGGGGCACCTGCCAGCAGGCCCCCACCCATGTCCAACTCATGTTCCCCAGCACCCCCGCCCCCCAGCACTGTGGGGCACCTGCCAGCAGGCCCCCACCCATGTCCAACTCATGTTCCCCACCACCCCCACCCCCCAGCACTGTGGGGAACACACCACCAGGCCCCCACTCATGTCTCCCAGCACCCCCACCCCCCAGCACTGTGGGGCAGCCTCCACCAGGCCCCCACCCATGTCTCCCACAACCCCCACCCCCCAGCCACCAGGGGCAGCCTCCACCAGGCCCCCACCCATGTCTCCCACCAACCCACACACCCAGCACTGTGGGGCACCCACCACCAGGCCCCCACCCATGTCTCCCAGCACCCCCACCCCCCAGCAGTGCAGGGGCACCCACCACCAGGCCCCCACCCATGTCTCCCAGCACCCCCACCCCCCAGCCACCAGGGACACCCATCACCAGGCCCCCACCCATGTCTCCCACCACCCCCACCCCCCCAGTCACCAGGGGCAGCCTCCACCAGGCCCCCACCCATGTCTCCCTGCACCCCCACCCCCCAGCCACCAGGGGCAGCCTCCAACAGGCCCCCACCCATGTCTCCCAGCACCCACACCCCCAGCCACCAGGGGCAGCCTCCATCAGGCCCCCACCCATGTCTCCCACCACCCCCACCCCCAGTCACCAGGGGCAGCCTCCACCAGGCCCCCACCCATGTCTCCCAGCACCCCCACACCCCAGCAGTGCAGGGGCAGCCTCCGAAAGGCACCCACCCATGTCTCCCACCACCCCCACCCCCCAGCACTGTGGGGCACCCACCACCAGGCCCCCAGCAGTGCAGGAGCAGCCTCCACCAGGCCCCCACCCATGTCTCCCACCACCCCCACCCCCCCAGTCACCAGGGGCAGCCTCCACCAGGCCCCCACCCATGTCTCCCAGCACCCCCACCCCACAGCCACCAGGGGCAGCCTCCACCAGGCCCCCACACATGTCTCCCAGCACCCACACCCCCCAGCCACCAGGGGCGCCTCCACCAGGCCCCCACCCATGTCTCCCACTACCACCACCCCCCCAGTCACCAGGGGCAGCCTCCACCAGGCCCCCACCCATGTCTCCCAGCACCCCCACCCCCCAGCAGTGCAGGGGCAGCCTCCACCAGGCCCCCACCCATGTCTCCCACCACCCCCAACCACTAGCACAGTGGGGCACCCACCACCAGGCCCCCACCCATGCCTCCCAGCACCCCCACCCCCCAGCAGTGCAGGGGCAGCCTCCACCAGGCCCCCACCCATGTCTCCCACCACCCCCACCCCACCAGTCACCAGGGGCAGCCTCCACCAGGCCCCCACCCATGTCTCCCAGCACCCCCACCCCCCAGCCACCAGGGGCAGCCTCCAACAGGCCCCCACCCATGTCTCCCAGCACCCACACCCCCCAGCCACCAGGGGCAGCCTCCACCAGGCCCCCACCCATGTCTCCCACCACCCCCACCCCCCAGTCACCAGGGGCAGCCTTCACCAGGCCCCCACCCATGTCTCCCAGCACCCCCACCCCCCAGCAGTCCAGGGGCAGCCTCCACCAGGCCCCCACCCATGTCTCCCACCACCCCCACCCCCCCAGCACTGTGGGACACCCACCACCAGGCCCCACCCATGTCTCCCAGCACCCCCACCCCCCAGCCACCAGGGGCACCCACCACCAGGACCCCACCCATGTCTCCCACCACCCCCACCCCCCAGCACTGTGGGGCACCTGCCAGCAGGCCCCCGCCCATGTCCAACTCATGTTCCCCAGCACCCCCACCCTCCAGCACTGTGGGGCACCTGCCAGCAGGACCCCACCCATGTCCAACTCATGCTCCCCACCACCCCCACCCCCCAGCACTGTGGGGCACCTGCCAGCAGGCCCCCACCCATGTCCAACTCATGTTCCCCAGCACCCCCACCCCCTAGCACTGTGGTGCACCTGCCAGCAGGCCCCCACCCATGTCCAACTCATGTTCCCCACCACCCCCACCCGCCAGCACTGTGGGGCACCCACCACCAGGCCCCCACCCATGTCTCCCAGCACCCCGACCCCCCAGCACTGTGGGGCAGCCTCCACCAGGCCCCCACCCATGTCTCCCAGCACCCCCACCCCCCAGCCGCCAGGGGCAGCCTCCACCAGGCCCCCACCCATGTCTCCCACCACCCCCACCCCCCCAGCACTGTGGGGCACCCACCACCAGGCCCCCACCCATGTCTCCGAGCACCCCCACCCCCCAGCAGTGCAGGGGCACCCAAGACCAGGCCCCCACCCATGTCTCCCAGCACCCCCATCTCCCAGCCACCAGGGGCACCCACCACCAGGCCCCCACCCATGTCTCCCAGCACCCACACCCCCCAGCCACCAGGGGCAGCCTCCACCAGGCCCCCACCCATGTCTCCCACCACCCCCACCCCCCCAGTCACCAGCGGCAGCCTCTACCAGGCCCCCACCCATGTCTCCCAGCACCCCCACCCCCCAGCACTGTGGGGCACCCACCACCAGGCCCCCACCCATGTCTCCCAGTACCCCCACCCCCCAGCAGTGCAGGCGCACCCACCACCAGGCCCCCACCCATGTCTCCCAGCACCCCCACCCCCCAGCCACCAGGGGCACCCACCACCAGGCCCCAACCCATGTCTCCCACCACCCCCACCCACCCAGTCACCAGGGGCAGCCTCCACCAGGCTCCCACCCATGTCTCCCAGCACCCCCACCCCCCAGCCACCAGGGGCAGCCTCCACCAGGCCCCCACCCATGTCTCCCAACAACCACCCCCCCAGTCACCAGGGGCAGCCTCCACCAGGCCCCCACCCATGTCTCCCAGCACCCCCACCCCCAGCCACCAGGGGCAACCTCCACCAGGCCCCCACCCATGTCTCCCAGCACCCACACCCCCCAGCCACCAGGGGCAGCCTCCACTAGGCCCCCACCCATGTCTCCCACCACCCCCACCCCCCCAGTCACCAGGGGCAGCCTCCACCAGGCCCCCACCCATGCCTCCCAGCACCCCCACCACCCAGCAGTGCAGGGGCAGCCTCCACCAGGACCCCACCCATGTCTCCCACCACCCCCACCCCCCCAGCACTGTGGGGCACCCATCACCAGGCCCCCACCCATGTCTCCTAGCACCCATACCCCCCAGCAGTGCAGGGGCAGCCTCCACCAGGCCCCACCCATGTCTCCCACCACCCCCAACCCCCAGTCACCAGGGGCAGCCTCCAACAGGCCCCCACCCATGTCTCCCAGCACCCCCATCCCCCGGCCACCAGGGGCAGCCTCCACAAGGCCCCAACCCATGTCTCCCAGCACCCACACCCCCCAGCCACCAGGGGCAGCCTCCATCAGGCCCCCACCCATGTCTCCCACCACCCCCACCCCCCAGTCACCAGGGGCAGCCTCCACCAGGCCCCCACCCATGTCTCCCACCACCCCCACCCCCCGAGCACTGTGGGGCACCCACCACCAGGCCCCCACCCATGTCTCCCAGCACCCCCACCCCCCAGCAGTGCAGGGGCAGCCTCCACCAGGCCCCACCCATGTCTCCCACCACCCCACCCCCCGAGCAGTGCAGAGGCACCTGCCAGCAGGCCCCCAACCATGTCCAACTCATGTTCCCCACCACTCCCACCCCCCAGCACTGTGGGGCACCTGCCAGCAGGCCCCCACCCATGTCCAACTCATGTTCCCCACCACCCCCACCCCCCCAGCACTGTGAGGCACCTGCCAGCACGCCCCCACCCATGTCCAACTCATGTTCCCCACCACCGCCACCCCCCAGCACTGTGGGGCACCTGCCAGCAGGCCCCCACCCATGTCCAATTCATGTTCCCCAGCACCCCCACCCCCCAGCACTGTGGGGCACCTGCCAGCAAGCCCCCACCCATGTCCAACTCATGTTCCCCAGCACCCCCACCCCCCAGCACTGTGGGGCACCTGCCAGCAGGCCCCCACCCATGTCCAGCTCATGTTCCCCACCACCCCCACCCCCCAGCACTGTGGGGCACCTGCCAGCAGGCCCCCACCCATGTCTCCACCACCCCCAACCCCCAGCAGTGCAGGTGCACCCACCATCAGGCCCCCACCCATGTCTCCCACCACCCCCACCCCCAGCAGTGCAGGGGCAGCCTCCACCAGGCCCCCACCCATGTGCAACTCATGTTCCCCAGCCAACATGTCATCACAATCTAGATCCCTGGTCCCTTTGGTCAGCCTCCAAATGCAAAACACCCACCCGAGTATTGCATCCACCCACTCATAATTTGCAATTACATCATAGAACTCCAATTGCAAGTTCCGAAACAAACACATTTCCCTCACATGCACCCAATGGGTGTCAGTGAATCTCAAAACACATATGATGAAATGCATGAAACCAATGAGATACCACACATTGAAGTTCACCAAAAAAAATATGTATTAAAGGAAACATAAATAGAATAAATGAAGAAACAGAAATGTGAATGTACAAAAATTAAAAGAAGCATGTCCGTGAAAAAAAGCAAAACCAAAAATAAAATTCCAAAGTAATGTTGTCCAAAGTCAATGTCCACAAAACAAAATCCAATGGGAAATAAAAAAGAAAGCCATTGCTCCATGGTTAAAAAGTGAAAAAAAATACAATCCAACAGTGAACTATGTACATGGGAACAAGCCAGGGTCCATTATCCCAACAAAAGAAAGGAAACCTATCTAAATACACTAACTAATAAAATAAACTATATACAAAAATGTGGCCAATGTCCGAAAGGTCCAAATAAAATCAAAACAAAAATGAAACCTAACACTACCTACATAACTATGTAGAAGGGCAGCGGGCTAGTTTCACGGCTCACTTGTGGATGTCCCTGGCCAGGGCATCATCGAACTCCTCCTCAATATCCCGGAGGTGGTCCTCCTCCATGGCCCCGAGGGTCCGCAGGGCCGTCAACGTCTCCACCTCCAAACCCCAGCGGATTGCTTCGAGGCACTCCGCCCGCCTCAGGGCCCTCCGCATGGGGTTCTCAGCCTTGACCATTGTGAGCCGTGCCTCCTCCGCCCGCTGCCGCTCAGCATCTATGGCGTGGCCCAACCGCTGCCACACGGAAGACACTCTCTGTCCTGGGTCCTCCTGCCCTCCGGCCGATGCCTGCCCCTCCGATGTTGAAGGCCCCGAGCCTTCATGGCTCCCACCACGTTGCTGCTGCTGCTGTGCCTCTGCCAGTGCACTGCCTCCTGCTGCCTGCACATCCTCCGCTGGCTGGGGTGCAGTCGTAGATGTGGCCACCTGTAGTGATACACGAAATTGCAACCTTGCCAATCAGGGCTTTAGATGACAGCATTGGCCGCTGAAAGCCAATAGTGTATTCAAAGTATGTGCTAAAAATGCTGACAGTAGTCTGTTGTAGCACTTCCATTATGCAGTAGTGAGCTACAAGGAATATGCAGGCCTAGTATGAGATAGGTCAAATTAAACATTGTTGATAGACAGGCAGGGAGGGCCCCTAGCCATGTAGCTAATAGGTTTTTGGAGTGTTTGGAACATCATGGCACCTATATAGCGCTTAGATAGCCAGTCTTAAGCGCTATAAACACTAAGCTATGAGTGCATGCCTTTTAGAGCTTGCAGATGGGGTTAATACATCCCTGCTTCCCTTAGAATATTCAGCCTCACTAACGTTAGCCCTGGCCCCAAGCTAATCTTCCTTTTCTCTGGGAAGGTACTGATAAGACATTCCTCAGCCAGCGCAGATGGGAACAAGGGAGGGGGTAGGAGCGAGCAGGGAGCATCTCAGAGAGAGCTGGGTTTTTTCCATGAGCCAGTTGCACAGGGAAAGTTCTGGAACTGTGCGTCATGGTGACTGACAGCAAGAAGTTATAAAATATCCATGCACACATGGATCAGGGGGAGATCGCCTGTGGACTTGATTCGTGCAGAAACAGGTGCCCGGAATTGGCTCTCACGGTGTCCTCCAGCCTTGTTTTTCTATGAGCGTGGCTTGTTTTACAGCTAGCTTATGAGAAACCCAGGTCTCCCAGGGCTGATTAAGGGACGTAAGACTGTGTTTCTCTATGTTTCTCTATGTTTCTCTATATTTCTCTATGTTTCTCTATGTTTATCTAAGTTCCATGTTTCACTATATTTTGCATTGCTCTAAGTGTTATGCTTTGTAATATTCTGTAACTTGAATCCCAAATGTATATGAAATTCACTGCTTAGAATAAATATGCTAATAACACTTTGAGGGTGTCATTTGTCACTTGCATGAGATCACTGCTCAGCACAATAGAACCTGTATTTTGGGCTGAATTGGGTATTTTTGCTCTCAAAGGGCTGGCCCCGAGGAAGATTTTGCCCAATATCAAGACATTTGGTGGCAGCTTTGTGGGATTGTGAAGAGCAGTGCCATGCTGACATGACAAATGGTGTGAGAGAACACAGTGTAGAGTGGGGAGCAGGCTGTCGCATTTCCTTGATGGTCTCACTGCAGCTCTGAGACTTCAAAAGGCAGCAATGTTGTGTCGGCTTGCCGTGGCCGATAGCTTGTGTGGTTAAGACTCCCTTCATGGGATTGGTGCCAGGGAGTACAAGGCAATAAACGAGCGGGAAATGGCTTTGTTTAAAGCACTCCGATGAATGGTTAGGAAAGATGTATGCTCAATTAGAAAAGAATTTTATCATGTGGTTTCCCAAGTTTAAAGTTGTAATTTGGAATGCATAGTGAGACGGAGTTCTCATCTCTATTCTGTCATGAGGGCAGGAAAAAAAAATAATAATTGCAGGGATTTGACATGCAAATTGTGAATAGTGATTTAACCATTGACTCAGCCCCAGTGTGCTAGCGAGTGGGGGCTGTAATGTTCGGAGGCGAAGGTTCGTTTTTTTTTTTTGATGTATGCTTTTGAAGGGTTGGCATTCCTGAATAATGAGGAAGGGGAATGAGCCATGCTTAGGAGAATGAGTAACATCTGTGCTGAGAGCCTAAAGAGTTTTTTTTCTTTCTTTTGGCAACTGTAAAATTCCATGTGCTAATGGTGGCAAATTCTGTTTAAAGGAAACACACTAAAATGGTTATATTGCATTTTAGGCTGTGCCATGCTTATATTGGGTGAGAGACTCACTTAAAAGGAAAGTGAGTGAATGTTATTTGGATTTTCGATTTTTGTGTACTGATTTGAAATTGCAGAATCAGTTTGCAATGGTTGGGGGGAAAATCAATTTATATTTTTCTAAATTGCCCCTGGAGTATTTTTTGATCCCATGCTATGCCATGGATTTGTGCTGTTGCCTTATAAAAGTGATGTATGCTTTGGAAATAGTGACCTGTTGACTGTGATACATGGGGAAAAATGTTGTTGACACATTAAACAGCCCACAAGCAATAGAGTGTGGGTTGTTCTTGCAGAAAAAAAAACGTGCAGGGAGCTGCACTAAATATGGCATTTTTATTTTTTAAATGCACTGAACTGAGTGGTTATAGTTTGGCAATGGTACAACAGAATGAAACATCTGTGTGTGATAAGATAGCACAAAGATTTAATGGGTTGTGAGTTCTCTTGAAAGATCGCACATTACAAGAAAAAAAAGACGCTTTGACATTTTGCAAAATTACATGGAGTAGAAAAATGACAAGAAAAGTGCCGCTTTTGAAAACAAGAGTCTTGCTGTGTGTGCAGAGCTTGTGCCTTGAAGCTGTCTTGGGCGAGGTGCGTGAAGGCAAACAAAAGCAGAAACAGTACAAGAAAGAGTTAATCTGGATGAATTGTCTGAAACGAGTGAAGCCGCCACAGTATAAGAGTTATAGGCAAAAGAGATAAGCTGCGTGCTAATGGCGCTGCCAGGTGCACACGAAAGATAAACATGCCTGCATTCCTGAGGAAGGGGGAGCAAAAACAGAGAGCTGTTCAAAAAGTAAAGAATTTGCCCAGTAAACTGTGGTACGGAGCAAAGGCTTCATGCAGGATGGCAGACGGGCACATCACATCTGAACATTTACCTATGCATCTGTGAATGGGCCAAGAAAAGACAGCTGCCCATTCCAACAGACATTACTGTGCAAACCGCATTCCCATGTGATGTGAAGTGAAGTAAAGCGCTATTGCTGTGCAAGCTGCATTCCAATGCTCCATGTGATGTGAACTGAAGTAAAGCGCTGTGCACTGGAGAAGAAACCTCTAGGCGCTTTGAGAAGAGAAAATACACATCTGGCAAACTGCAAGCTACATTGCCAGGGATGGAGTAACTGACAAAGACATTATGGCCTTCCAGATGGAAGCAAAACTGACAAAAGTGCTTAGCCGTTTTGCAAGAGACAACATGCAGAGCGGGGCTTTGAAGTACAACATGAACACTGCACATTAGCCATGATCCAGAAGCCACACGGCTTAGTGCAAGAATGAATGATTTGTTGAAGCAACAAAAAAAACTGACTCAGACTATCGCACTCAAAGGAGTGGTTCAAAAACAGCAAACGCCCTTTGAAAAAAAAAAAATGACAAGTGAAAAAACCAGAGGCTTGAAAAGACACTGCTAAGAAAAGAAAGATAAATACTGAAAGACTTTACCTTTGAAAAATGGAGTGATGCCAGCAGGGCAACCTAAACCAAGATCATGGGACACTGGAAGCAAGTTGGCGCCTGGCATTGGTGATCGCTTTGGTGAAAAAGAAAAGCATTGTGCGACCTGGGTACTTACTATATGGCTTTGTAAAAGCACAGATCAGTCTGAGGTACCATTGACCAGCTATGATTGCATTGCACAAATGAGTTTGTGATTAGGCAGTTACACCCCGTATGGTTGAGTGTAAATAAGCCCCCAGAAACATGCAGAAAGGTGATAAATAATTGCAGTAGCAATGACAAAGTGTGTAGTTACCTGATGAGACTTTTTGAAGATGGGGGTGGTATTATGGGAAGGGGTGGATAACGCTGATATTGAAGTTTTGATGACATCCTAACATTTCTGTTTGTATTTTGCCTAGGCAAAGCACGACAAGACATTTCATAATATAGGAAGATAATGTGCAGTTTGTGGGTGACACTGATCAAAGAAGGGTCAGACGCATTCTCAGAGAAAGCGAGCCACTGCGAACTGAACTGGCACGGTGCAGACTTGGCTAATTATCAAGTATTTGATGCTACACATTTAAATGACATGTTTTGCCCTTTCTTGTTTAAAGGACTATGGACAATGAATTGTGGACTGTAACATCAGGCACCACATACAGCTGTGTGACACAGCAATTGAATGCTAACACATTGAAAAAATGGTTTTTAAATGCACTGTTGAGATGAATCTGAAAAAACCAAATGGTTTTACTCTTCCAACTGAATGGCTTTAACCAGAGATGTTTTGTTTTTTGAAAAAAAAAAAATATTCTACATTGCACGTAGGCAGGAGAATGATTTATGAACTGTTGGGGCAGCAGAATTATGCAAGCAGGAGCGTAATTAATTTTGAGATAAGATGAGTGCGCACATCAAAGTCACCTGTGCGTAGGTTAAGATTCTTAATTGAAGTAATGCTGCCAAGTGTATGAGCTATAATTTGAAATGGTAATCTTTGAAACACTGGATACTTTTACAGCCAGCTTAAGGCAGGTAAATGAAACCATGACTGACTTGATGTTATATTTTATGACACAGAGTGTGACACGGTTTTTTGTTAAACCAACCAGTTTCATGTTTTTGTGGGGACAGCTGTCTCCAGCACACTAATGCAAAGAGTCACCTTTTGATTGTAAACATTTGGAATAATTCTTTGGAAAAGCGCTGCAAATGAGTATCCACATGGAATTGCTAGAGTACTGGCCTGGCACATTGTCAGGCATCTTTTGTCACTGAATGGATACCATTTGTTTAATTTGTCTAATGTGATGTTTTTCTGACCAAGAACTGCAGCGAGTGTTCTCGCCAAGATTTAATGAACTATAACTTGACTAAATGAATTTTTTCCATGGTGTGATGAAACAGCCACTGCCGGATAGTAGTATGGTGTTTGTGGCTAAAGTTAATATTGTATATGGTAGATATCCCACTTGAAGAAGGGTATTCTCCAAGTCACAGAAGGTAGACACTGTGAACCTGTTAGATTTTCCAGTAGTAAGACAACATGTAAATTGTAGACTGGTAATGCACACCTTCATTATTACAGTGCTACACTTAGACATAGATTTATCATGAGGCAATGTTTCCTTAGTACTACCAAGCTGCTACAAATGGAGTCCATTTCTATGGCCCATCACTAGAGTGCGCGTAGCTAGGGAGCTAGATTCATTAATTGCAGGTGCTTTATATGCTTGTGACATAGAAACTGTGCACAATAAGCTAGCCACTATGGGTTCTGATGCCAGCTCTGCTATAGAACTTCTGGCCTAGTGGGGCCCATTGATATGCCCAGCACTGCTACAAGTATTGACAGCCAATTGAAGATGACAGAATTTTAGACATGTAGACATTTTTGTCTGCCATAGGGCAGGTCAACAAGACTGCTAAATACACACAATGCATTGTATGGCAAACATTGTTAAATCAGCAGGTGTTGGCTTTTTACTGGGTGGGGGCAACCATCCTCCACACACTGGCACGCAGAGCTACAGTTACCAGCATACATATGGATTGAATTGCTTGCTTTTTGATTGCATGAATAACACATGCCATGCTTTGATGTAAATTAGTAGAATTGTTTTTATTTAGACAACCTGGTGCCCATGGGTTCACCTTGTTCACGAAATTAGATGGTTTCTGGTTGGGTTCCACCTACCTGGGGGAAGTGTCTAGTCACACAGCCCATAGTCACGCTTGAATGCCCTGGGATCAGGGGGAGGGTAGGCCCTTAGGGTGAAAGGCTGCCAGGTTTTAGAATTGGTAACCATACATAAATGCAATAGTGCATTGTAGATTAGACTACACTGGATTGCCTTGACATTTTAACTGCATGCTGCTTTTTAACTGACAATCAGTTATACAAAATTGATTTAGGTATTTTTGTGTAGGCCAGGTTTTGGCTAGAGTAAATGTCCATGTTCACTTTGTGTAGGTATTTTCACTTTGTGTAGGTATTTTTGTGTAGGCCAGGTTTTGGCAAGGGTATATGTCACTGTTCACTTTGTGTACATTTTTGTTTAGGTAGTGTTTTACCTTGCATGCCACGCTAACTAACCGCTAGAAGATAGTTTGCTTAAACCTCTTGCAAAGCCCCTAGGTCTTTATCACTGCACTAAATACTATGTTGATAGGTATTAGTCAGCATTTGTCGCACAAACGTTGAATAGGGGTGGAATGTAGTGATACACGAAATTGCAACCTTGCCAATCAGGGCTTTAGATGACAGCATTGGCCGCTGAAAGCCAATAGTGTATTCAAAGTATGTGCTAAAAATGCTGACAGTAGTCTGTTGTAGCACTTCCATTATGCAGTAGTGAGCTACAAGGAATATGCAGGCCTAGTATGAGATAGGTCAAATTAAACATTGTTGATAGACAGGCAGGGAGGGCCCCTAGCCATGTAGCTAATAGGTTTTTGGAGTGTTTGGAACATCATGGCACCTATATAGCGCTTAGATAGCCAGTCTTAAGCGCTATAAACACTAAGCTATGAGTGCATGCCTTTTAGAGCTTGCAGATGGGGTTAATACATCCCTGCTTCCCTTAGAATATTCAGCCTCACTAACGTTAGCCCTGGCCCCAAGCTAATCTTCCTTTTCTCTGGGAAGGTACTGATAAGACATTCCTCAGCCAGCGCAGATGGGAACAAGGGAGGGGGTAGGAGCGAGCAGGGAGCATCTCAGAGAGAGCTGGGTTTTTTCCATGAGCCAGTTGCACAGGGAAAGTTCTGGAACTGTGCGTCATGGTGACTGACAGCAAGAAGTTATAAAATATCCATGCACACATGGATCAGGGGGAGATCGCCTGTGGACTTGATTCGTGCAGAAACAGGTGCCCGGAATTGGCTCTCACGGTGTCCTCCAGCCTTGTTTTTCTATGAGCGTGGCTTGTTTTACAGCTAGCTTATGAGAAACCCAGGTCTCCCAGGGCTGATTAAGGGACGTAAGACTGTGTTTCTCTATGTTTCTCTATGTTTCTCTATATTTCTCTATGTTTCTCTATGTTTATCTAAGTTCCATGTTTCACTATATTTTGCATTGCTCTAAGTGTTATGCTTTGTAATATTCTGTAACTTGAATCCCAAATGTATATGAAATTCACTGCTTAGAATAAATATGCTAATAACACTTTGAGGGTGTCATTTGTCACTTGCATGAGATCACTGCTCAGCACAATAGAACCTGTATTTTGGGCTGAATTGGGTATTTTTGCTCTCAAAGGGCTGGCCCCGAGGAAGATTTTGCCCAATATCAAGACACCACCCCTGCTGGACGTCCGCCTCCCGACTGTGGCAGGGATGCCTCCTCCACCAGCTTGGCCGCACCGTCAGAGGCAGCTCCACAGGGCACCCAGGTGACTGATGGGTGGGAAGATGGCACAGAGGACGACTGGCGCGTAGAGGGTCCAGTTGAGGAGGGGGTCGTAGCAAGCCCCATCAGACGGAGGAATCCGGCCTGGGTGACCTGTCCCAGCAGGCTGACGTGGTCAACGAGCCATTCGAGATGACGTGCAGTCTCTTCATGAAAAGACTGCAGGTCACCTCGCATGGCCCGTTGACGCAACGCCACACCAGCCAGGACAGGCTCAACCCGGACCTGGATAGCCACGTCCGCAGGCAGAGGAAGGCCAGTTGACGTGAGCTCATCCCCTGCCTGAAAACGGGTCTGGACGTAGGCATCCCTGCTGGTGCAAGATGATGCAGGGACAGGATCAGGGACAGGATTGCACACAGGCACCTCCGCGGTGGCCTGTGTTGCCTCCTGTCCCTGGTCCTGCACTGCACCACTAGCACCAGTGGGATCCCCACCTCCAGACCCCGTCTCTGGTGCTTGCACGGCCTCCTCCTCCACCAAACCCCCCACCAACCTGGATGACTCCGTGCCATCTTCCCCTGTTGGGCCCTGTGGGGTCCCAGCTGCCCCTTCTGCTGCTGAGGAGTCCAACTCCAACCTCCGCCTCTTGGACCTCCCCCCGGCAGCTGCAGCCTGGGACGCGGCACCAGACTCCTCACTCCCCGACGAGATCACAGCATGGGAGGGGAGCCGGGCCTTGCGTCTCCGTCTGGCGGTGGGATCCCCGCCGCTGTGCTCCACAGCACCTTCTCCGCCCTCTTCATCAGTTGACGCTGCAGACAGGGAGAAACAAAACACAGGCATCAGGGCACTGTACAATGGACACATACACACATGACAGTTGTACATGAGTGGCATTGGCAAACCTCAGACATGTCATAACATTCCCCAACACACATGTCATTGCAACTCGCACACATGAGTCATACCACAGCCATATCGCAACTGCCACCACCATCCATAAACATACAACAGCATGAAAAGCCAAAGGTGAGCCAGACATCACATGCAACACAGGAAGTGCACCACACATGTACACACACCACCACACTTGCATGCATGTGTACACCTCTGCCAAGTGTTGCAGTGTTCAGACGGGCATCCATGTCACATCTGCCAATCAGGCTTCCACATACCGCTGTCACATGCATCCATGTTGCATCACTGTTGCACCCTTGTCAAATACACACATATGCACATGTACACAGTGCTGATACATGCAGCCAAAAACAACATACATGTGTGACATCACGGACATGTCTACTTACATACACATTCATCCAAACATGTGTGCCCACACAACTGCATTTGGCATGCAAGCCTACACACACAAGCACCATCCATGTCTCACACATTCCAGCCTTCGCATGTGTCAGCCCCACAGCCCTGTACACCCCCACCCATACTCGACCCCATACAAACAGATGTGCAACCTGCACACTACTAAATAATCACCACACGCACTGCTCACAATCAGGATGCATGTACACTCACTGCTCGACTCCAGACGGGTCTGCCTCTCAAGGACCTGGACGTGGAGCGCTGGGGATATGCGTTCCGGCACCCTCATCTGTTCTTCCGACAAGTGGCCCCGGCGCCCCTTGGCATCCGCTGCCTTCAAGAGGCGCCGGGCCTTGTTCAGGGTCCTGGACCTGAAGTCCTCCCAGCGCTTCTTGACATGTTGTAAGTCGTGGACTGCCACCCCCTCCGCGTTGATGGCAGTCACGATGTCAGTCCAGATCCGAGTCCGTCCTTCCTTGTCGGCGCGGGAACTTCCAAAGAGGGCATCATACTGCCCCAGGACTTGCTCCACCAGGACACCAACTTCGGTGGCACTGAAGCTGGTGCCCCTCTGCCTCTCTGGCTAGGGGTTGTCAGTGGTCCCATATGGTGTTTGCCCCGACATGACAACCCCAGAGGCAGGAGTGGGTGGGCAACTGGGTCCTGGGGCTGGGCTGTGGAGCGATGGAATCCCAGTCGGGAGTCTTCGGTTCCAGCAGGGGTGGTCACAGCAACAGCACCCCTGGCTGATGTGCAGGCAGCAAATGGCAGGGCACGTGGGCAGCAGGCAGTCAGGCAGCAGCAGATGGCAGGTGGGAGCGTGCTCGGGGCTCTGGGGGGCAGTAGTTCGGCCTTCTGGGCAGGAGCGTGGTCTTCCATGTGCTTACGCGTGGCCAGCTTGATACGGAGTGATTTGGCACGTGAAAAATCTGCACGTCAGCGTGTAATTCGAGGAAAGGCCCTTAGCCCGTAAGCGCGTCTGCACGCATACGCATTTTCAATGGACAGAAGGCCCCTCAAGCACAAGCGCCCCTGTGACGTGACGCGTACAGACGTGCATGGGCATTTCAGCGCACGTGAAAAACTGCACGTCTGCGTGTCATACGAGGAAAGGGCCCATGCGCGTAAGCGCGCGTGGAAAACTGCACGTCCGCGTACAATACGAGGAAAGGGCCCATGTGCGTAAGCGCGCGTGAAAAACTGCACGTCCGCATGTAATACGAGGAAAGGGCCCATGCGCGTAAGTGACGTGATGCGTGCATGCGTTTCCCTCAGCACGGGTTAACGGTGAGCGGGCCCAGCAGTTTGCTGTACGTGCCTTTCGTGGAGACCGACGTGTGTTGCTGCTTCCTGTTGTTTCGCGCGCCATCACAACTTCACAGCTATCAAGGACGTATCTCTTCTTTTGGCGGGGGTATTGGCTACGCGTGTTTTTCTGCATCGTGCTAGTCTTTTTCCCACTGCGGGTGCCCCTGTGTATCGCACCCATTTTCGATGTCACAGTAGCCTGCGTGTCCCACGCCTACGCGTTATTCATGTTAATGGGTGCCACCGTGTACTGCAGGAGGTTGAATCCACGCACGTAGGCTGCTGGGTTGCGTGCACGGTCTTACTGCAGTTTTGGGGTGCCTGAGCGTTGCGTGACCGGTCACCACATCACCGGGGTTACAAACAGCCTTGCAGGTGCAGGGGGGCTGTTAACATTTTGCTTCCCACCCCCTTCACCCCAATTGCCCAGGTCAATTGTTGTGTACACCTCCCATTGGCACCACTCCATCTGTGCCAGCACTACTACATCTGTGCCATGGTTGGGAGGCCACCAAAGGTGAGGGGCGCCTCAGCTGGGCGTACTCCTCATGGCAGGCGTGGTCGGGGACGTGGCCGTGGTGACCAGGGAGTAGGGGGACTCCAGGGTGTCCAGAGCAGCCACAGAGGGGGAAGAGGCAGGGGTGTGCCACTTGAGCACAATGTTGTGCCATGTGTCGGTGCAGCCATGCCACCACCCCCTGTGGTTCTGGGGGATGCAGCTCCTGCATCTGGCACTGGCACCCATATGACCCGGCAGTCCGTTCCATCGACTGCCACGGGCCCAAGGGTAGTGGTAGCTGCAGGTGCAGCTGTGGACACCGCCACCCAGGCTCAGGGTCTGCCAGCGCAGGCTGCGTTGGCACTTGAAGAGCCCTTGGTAGATCTCCAACAGGCCAGGGGGGAAACCATAGGTGCAGGCCGGGCTGCTCAGACCAAGACACATGTCCCTGGGGCAGTCATGTCATCTGCTGCCCCGAACAGCCGGGTGTTGGCAAGTGCAGGGGCAGATGCACCCAACAGAACCCTGGTTGTGAGTCTGCCAACCAGGACCGTTGCGGTCAATGACCCTGCCACAGTTGATGTTGCTGCGCAGGGTCCATTAGTGGGCACCCAGCTGCCACTGACACAAGTCAGGCCTTTGGTCATCCCTCCACCTGCCACTCCCTTGGCTCAATCCACCGAACCCACTGGCCATACTGGTCAGGGCGGCATTAGCCAGCCAGGGTCTGCGCCACAGTCCAAGAGGAGGAAGGTTGCACCTGCAGTACAGGCTGGGACCCCACACACAGCCACGACCTCCTGCACGTCGAGGAAGAAGCCTTTCTGTAAGCAGGAACTGGACTTCCTCGTGGACTACGTGCGGGGCCACAGCCGTGACATGCTGGTGGGTGTCAATAGTCAGACTACGGCTGCCCAACGTGACACCCACTGGAAGCATGTTGCGGAACATGTCAGTTCATTCGGCCATGAGGTGCGCACGGCGCAGGAGTGCAAAAAGCGTTGGAATGACATCAAGCGCAGCACTGAGGCCAAGCGTGCCTCAAATTACAACTTGACTCTGGTGACTGGCGGTGGGCCTGCACCAGAGGAGGAAGAACTCATTCCGCATGAGGCTCTCGTTGCGGAGTTCATACCACCTGAATTGGTCGAAGGAGTGGGAGAGATGCTGGACTTTGATGCCCAGTCCAGTGAGTGTTGATGCGTGTTTGTTGAGGATGTGTGTGTTTCACTTGTGGGATGTGTTGTGCATGATTGCAGCTACATGTGACATGTACATGGTTCTGATGTGTAAGTAATGCAATGCTACCGTCATGCACGTCTCCTCTGCCTGCATGCGGGACTCCATGTGGGCATGCTCCCTTGCCCCTCCTCCGCCACTCTGCACTCCAGTTCCACCTTTGCACTGGTCTGCTCCAATCTTGCCAATGTGTAGTTTCTTGTTCATGGCTCCTGTGTAGATGCTAACTTCCAGCGTAGAAACTGCCAGACATATGCCGTGTGGTACAGCCTTAGTACTCGATGCAGGGTATCTCACTTGTACTGTGCATGGGTCAGATTTCCCGCAGGGACATGAGTGCCCATTCATGCTCCATGTGCATTTCACGCATGCCCCTATGTGTCCTTGACTTAATGATCACTGTAATATGAGTCCTTGGTTACATACATTGCCTGCCATCTCATCGGCCTCCCCATGTCAACTGTGGCTCAGTCCTGCATTGCACACATGTTTAGGCCCTGACAATCTGTGTGGCTCACAGGCCTCAGCCTGTTCAATGGCCAATGACTCTGTCCAACTCTTGTGTCTTCTTCACACGTGGGTGGCCTCCGGAGTTTTCATCATGTGTCCTGCCCACTGTCTAGCATCATTTGCAGTGTTGTAATTTGAATCACATTAAGCTGTTGTTGCCAGTCAACACTGCCTGTCAATACACAGGTGTATGGTCAGCCTTTTGATACCTTGCTAGGCATCCCTGCTTTGGTACTGGGGTGGAGGGGTGCTTGGCTTCTATACATGGTACACATTGAATGCACAATGCACGTGATGTCTGAATTTGACATTGCACTGCCTTCACATTTCCTGGCACACACCATGTAGTGCTTGTACATGTAGGTAGTGAGTGGCGTACACATTTTCTGCACTGCATAGACCCACTTCCATGGAAACTGCCACCTTTCAACAGGTCTGATCACAGAAGCTATTCAAAGTAGACCCAGCATGCATGCCAGGTCATATGTTGTGTGTCACATGTCTGCCGGATGCCTTTGCTGTCGGTGTGTGTGTGTGTCGTGTGCTTCTGACATGTGTAGTGACCTTTTTCTCTCTATTTTTCAGGTGATGACGCAATGGAGGCAGAGGATGGTGTTGTCATGCCAGTCACAGGGTTGGTAACACCACATCAACCCGGCACTAGTGGGGGTCGTGGGGTGGTAGGCCACGAAAACCCCCAAGTGCTGCAGTCCATCTTGTCTCTGGCTGCCTATGAGTCCAGCCTTGATGACAACTCTGACGTCCATGTTGAGTTGGATGAGCATCAAGTCCATGTGTCAGGGGTGAGTGATTCTGATGTGGTCACTCCTCTGTCTGCGACACCTGCACTGAGGGATCAGACAGTCTTGGTTCCTCCGCCCGTGGTGGATCGGGACGCAGGGTCACCCTCCACACCAGTCACTGATGTGCCTGGGACATCACGTCGACGGGGGCATGTAGTCGTGCAGCCGCAGGCGGTGCCAACACAGCGAGGACCCCCGGTCCTTGGGTCCCGCAGGGGTCAAGCCCGGCAACGCGGTCGCCGCGCGCAACCGCTGTATACTGAGTGGGAGCAGGACATGACTGCCAATTCCGAATGGCAGGGGGCAGCAATGGAGAACATCGCTGAGAGCATGGAGCGTGTGGCCCGATCTGTGCTCTCCCCTGCTAGGCAGGTGCTTCTCCAGCAGCAGGCGGCACGGTCCACGGCCCGCTCGCTCAGGCTGGGCATGGCGGCCTCAGACAGGGCACGCCAGGCTGAAATGTCGTCTCTGCGTCAAGCAATTGCTGCTCACGCAGAGGCGCACATGGATGCCCTGAGGGAGGAGTATGCTTCCCTCAGATCCACTCTGGGTGTCCTTATGATGTCCCAGAGGCAGCAGGCAGAGGAGAGGTTTGCACAGCTTGAGCGTACCATCTCGGCTGAGCTACAGGCTTGCCGGGAGGTGCAGCGGTTGTCCAGCCAGGCCTTGCAGGAGGAACTCCGTGTTACACGTGCTACCTTGCAAGAGGAAGCACGTGTATCACGTGAGGTTCTGCATGCAGACCTACGTCACATCGCCACACAGAACCAGGCTCACCCGTCCGGCAGACTTGCTGCCGACAAGGGGCAAGCTGCGGCTAGGCGTGGCCAGGCTACTGTGCCACGTCCTCCTTTCCAGGATGAGCCAGACTCGGACGACCATCTATCTCCCACATAGGTCGTGCTGTGCAGGCGTTGAGCCCATGGAGGATTTTTTTTTTGGCTCAGCATCATCGCATGTGGATGTTGAGCAGCACCCTGTACCTTCCCCCTCCTGGGTGCCTCCCTTCCCCCCCGGGTCGTATGTGGCCATTTTTGATTTTTCTTTTAGTTTAGTTAGTTAAGTTTCTGTTTGATAGTTAGTTTAAATAGGTAATGTAGGTTTTCCATAGTTAGTGTAATTAGTTAATAGTTGAGTTAGTTTAAAATTGCTAGTCTATTGTGCTTTCATGTGACGGTGCGGTGCTTTGTGGCTTTTGAAGGCATCCACTGTCTGTTCCAGCTGGGCCCTTCATGGTTGTCTTGTGTATGTGTTTGCTGCTTGGGGTCCTTGACTCACACATGCCACTCCTGCCTCCCTTATCCATGGGCTTGCAAGGATGGTTCGGTGTTACAGAATTTTACACAAGCGCTTTGGACTGTCATATCTGTGGCATGTCTGGTGCTGTGTGACTTGTGTTGACACCCCTAGTGGGGATGATTTAGGTGTCATTGTCCACTGTTCAGCTTTTGCTAGATTGGGTGTGCCATGATTAATGTGGACATTGATTGCTATGCATTGTGTAGTATGTTTCATATCTTTCCTGTACACGTGCTTGTTGCAATTCATGCTGTAGATAGTGTTCCACACTTTGGAGGTGAAAGACGGACTGATGGTGTGATTCGTGATGTGACTCTCTGACATGGTCAAGTAATGAGATGCCTGATGAAACACACACAGATGACTTTGAAGCATTAATCATGTGTTTCATGCCCTTTCTGCAGGGAGATGAGCCTCCAGAGCACCTTTGCCAGCAGACATGGCCCATTGGACGACGGAATTCTGGACCCGTTTGTTGGTGCCCACATGCACATGTGTGCACAAGCAGAGGCACAGTGATTACAGACCCACATCCTAGAACTGCTGACATGTTGCAAGGAACTCCAGGCAAGGTGAGCATCACAGGGGGGCCACGACACAGCAAAGCTTGCACCAGGTGAGTTGCACATGCAGGCTTAGTCACAGCACTGAGGGTGAGCTTAGACGAATATTGGTGTTGAAGCACACAATGCAGCTCAGATGTGTTTGTGGACTGATGGCTGTTGATAGTAGGGTTGTCTGGGACACATGCAGGGGCAGTGGCACATACCCTCTGGTACACCAAGGTCCATTGAGGCACTTGTATCAACCATGTAGCCTTCCGAGACATGGAAAGGGGCAGCTCACAGGGACATACAGCAAGGGACATACTCGGGTGCAGTGCATGTCTTTTCCACGTACTTCATGATAAATGCACTGCCAACTTTGTTTCGGTCATGGTGGTATGCAACTTGCTCTGTAGTCATGGCTTGCTATATGGGTCTGTCTGCTTACCCAGGGAACATTGCATGTTGTGTGAATTGTGACACATTGGTGTTCCATTTGCCACGCACCCACCAGCGGCTGACTTACTGCATTGACTGTGTATGACCCGTCACAGGGGTGATGTTATATATGGGTACGAAGCATCGAGCACAGATTGTCTGTTTGTAGAGTAGTTTGTTGCTATGGGGCATGTTTGGTGTTGTGTTTTTGTCTAATTGGCACGTACAGGTTGTTGACTGTGGCTCTCTTTGCAGCATTGCAGTGCTCCTGTAACCAGACCTGAGAGTGCGCAGGCAGGAGGCCAGCACTCAAAACCAGAGCTAAGTGTCTTGTTGTTTTTCTTACGAACTGCTCTGCATAGGCTTGCTGGGGAGTGTACTGATGCATGGATGTATGTGTGGTTCAATTTGGTATGTTTTTTCTCTCTAATCACCCGTGATCCTATGCAATTTTGAAACCTGTACCCTCTACCCGGTGTTCCTGCTTCCCGTGCCTATCCAAGCAACGTTCCCTGACCCTCTTTCCCCACTGGGGTTGCGGATGCCTGTGTAAGCCCCGAACTTGCAGGCGCCAAAACCCTAGAGGGGGTGGTTGGTTCGTACCACTCCTGAGCCTGGACTACAGAAGGCCATGACACTGATGTCCAAGTTTGTTTGGATTGTGTATGTGTTCATGCAGGTTGTACATTTTCGTGCATTTCCTAGTTTCATGTGTCATTCCTCCTCCCCTCTCCTGCCCCTCATTCCAGTCATCCAGTGTGTCAACACCTGTCCCGACTGCATATCCCTGAACCTCATTCCCCACCAGGGTTTCAGGGCCCTGTGTGAGTTTGACCTTGCAGGCACCCGGGACATGGTGGGGGTGGTTGTTTCGTGACACTCCCGCGCCTGTAAAGGGGACCTGTGACAGTACACATCCATTCATGGTGCATCATCCTATGTCATGTACCACACATGTCTCACATCCTGTCGTGACATTGTTTTGCTGTGCTACCTTGGTTGTTGCATCATTGTGGTAGTACTTGGCCTTTGTGAGGTACTGCTACGTCAAGTCATCTACTGGAGGGTGTTCGGGTTCGTTTTTATGCCTTGGATTTTGTGATTTTGGAAATGAGTGTGGATTCTGAGGGTTCAGGCATCTTTTTACACACAAGGTGGGAGATGGTGACGAAGGATAAAGGTGATCCTGTGGCCAGGTGGAATTGAGGTTTGGAGGCTCCATGACCCAGGTGCAGTTGTTCAGTGGGTCTTGGTCATTTGTGAGGGAGGGGGGATTGCTGTTGATAGTTGCCTTGCCCTGCAGTGTGATGGGAACTCTGACATAGTAATGGTGGTATTCTATGTACATGTTGTGTTCTGCTGATCAATGCCTGTTCATGTGTTGTGTTTTCCTTTCAGGTGCGAGGGGATAGTTGTGGTTTGACATGCTGGGGTGTACACATGGTGGATGTTCACATGTGATGTGTAGGGAACACTGATGGTCACTTGAGTGCACATGCATATGTGGAGTGCATGTCCTTGCAGAACCACACACTTGCACTCTGATGCACTACATGTACTCCCACCTTTGCATATCCACGTGTACACTGTTTGCCTTCTGGTGCCCACTGTGTCCCGGCAGCACATGTTCTGTGACCGATTATGGATCCAGTACATGCCTAATTTGATGTTTGACGTGGTCTGTCACTTAGATGTAATGCTCAGGGTGTGCATCACACACAATGGCTGTTCACTGTGCTGTGCGCTGAGCAGTGTGATGCAGGAGTAGGACACTGCACACATGAGCTGCAGTGTTGATTTTGCAATGCATAATGTGCATGTAGACAGGCATGCATTGTGATGTTACGTCTACGACTGTTTTAATGCATTTGGAAATGACTTATTTTGGGTGGGAGATTTTGTTGGTCTGTCATTTCATCTGATTCCGGGTCAGGCAGCAGTGTCCGATGCCACTGTACATTTAGGACATGGCAATGTGTACCTTATCGTTACTGCGTTGGTGTATGGGTATTGCTTGCCATGTCATGTTGATGTTTGGGAGGGTTTGAGTGACATGACAGTGATGGCCATGGCCTGTTTTGCAGGTATGTGTGATGCACACCTTGCATGTCCGGGTCATCCGCTTCTCAGAGCAACTAGCTGGGGTAGATTTCTCTCCGCAGCAGGGCCCTCCCCCTGGAACAGACTTCCGGCCTGACTTGAACTTGAGGGGAACCATCTCCAGTTCTGGAAGCACCTCAAGACCTTCCTCTTTGCTTCTGCTTACTCTCTGCCTCTCCCTTGCAGAATTCTTCACTGGAACTCCACAGGAGCTGCAACTGGGCCACTCTCACCAACCTCAGTCCCTGGCCCAGCCACTCTCCACTTGCACTGCCTCCCTGGCAACCCCTGCACTGCAGTACTGTCTCTCTATCCTTACAGCCCTCCCTTCCCAGCACTTGTCTGCACTTACCTTTGTAGTTGCCACCAGGCAACCTATGTATTATTTTTTTGGGCTACTTCCCCTGTACTGGACTCCCCCCACCCTTCCCCTTGCACTTTTCCCATTCCCCCTACCCCTGCACTTGCACGATCTCAATGACACCTGGCCTAGTAGTACCGTTCTCTGTGTTCCCTTGTTCCCCCCTCCCTGCCTCATTGTGCCTTGGAATACTTGTGTATGGCCCATATCATGCCATATGTCATATGTGTGCCGTTTGGTCACACAGGATAGCTTGTGTTTAAGTAGCTAGGGATGCAGACGATGTGGCACTTCCATGGCAACTATCTCAGGGTGGTAGGGTTGTGACAGTTGACTGTCTCTTTGTCATCATCGATTGTCACCTGGTATGTGCCAGTCCTGTGTGCACTCCGCAGGGGTGGGAGTTTAGGTGAAAAATGTGGCCACAAGCTGGGTCCGGGCTTCCTCGCCACGTGCCCTGTCCCCTCCCATGGGCAGCGCCTGTGCCTGTGGTTGGGGATGTGGGGGCACCACCATGTCCACCGGGACGCCCTGCCGTGTTGCAACATTGTGCAGGACACATGCTGCCACAATGATCCTGCACACTACTGGTGGTGCATAGAGTAGTTGCCCACCAGAGCGGTCAAGGGAGCGGAAACGTGACTTGAGCACTCCGAATGTGCGCTCCACTATGCCCCTGGTTGCAATATGGGCGGCGTTGTATCTTACCTGGGTTGGTGTGGTGGGGTTCCGGATTAGCGTCATCATGTGGTTGCTCAGAGGGTAGGCACTGTCCCCTGGGGAGGTGATAATAGTTGAGATTATTAGGGTTTGGATATTTGTCTGTGTGTGACTTGCATGCATGTGCAAGGGCATTTGTACTGACCTAGGAGCCATGTGTCGCCATGCTGCCCAGCTTCCAGGGCCCGTCTCAGGGCGGACATTCTGTATATGAAACTGTCATGGGTGGAGCCAGGGTAGTTTGCATAGACAGAGGTGATGATTCCCTTTGCATCACATACCACCTGTACATTGATGGAATGCCAGTGCTTGCTGTTTCGATAGATGTGCTCAATGGCCCTAGGTGGACGTAGGGCCACATGGGTGCAATCTATGGCACCGAGCACTTTGAGGAAGTGTGCCACCCTGAAAAAATCCAGGACAACGGCCTGCCTTTCTGCGGGTGTTCTGGGCATGTATATGTGCCTGCGGACTGAGGGGCGCGCTGTGATGATTGCCAGTACCTGGTGTAGGCAGCGTGACTGCGTGGCCTGTGAGACCCCCCCACTAGGGCAGTGGTCCGCTGAAATGACCCAGTGGCCAAAAAATGCAGGACATTGAGCAGCTTCTCCAAGGGGCTCAATGCTTGGGAGCAAAGGGTGGGGGATGTGAGGTCATCTTCCCACTCCCTGACCAGGTCTAGGATGATATGGGGTGGAAACCTATACCTGCCGTAGACCTGGTCGTCAGGCATCCCAAAAAGGCTTGTCCGTGGTGCGAAAATGCGTGCCCTGGCTATTCTCCTCCTCCTACGGTGTCCCACGATCAGTGCAGCGACAAATGGGGCATTCATCGTAGCTGTATATACGCGTTTGTTGTTTGCGCGCACTTTTATGCTGTGCGCGGGGACGCCTCCGCCTGCCTTCGTGTGGGCGGACGCGTTGACGCCTGTGCACGTCTTTTGCCGTGCGCGGGTTTCCCGTATTCGGAAACGTGGTAAGACTGTAGGTCTGAGTGTCATCGCGTGTGATCGGAGGGGAGTGAGCGTACACGCGATTGGCCTGGATACATGTGTTTCGGGGTGCGCGGGAAGTTCCACACGCGATTAGCATGGGTACGTGTGTTCCGGGTGCCAGGAACTTTCACACGCGATTGGTGGAAATCCACGTGTGTTCTGTCATCACGTGCAATGAGGGAAACACCCGAGCGCGTCACGTCACAGACGCGCTCACGTGCTAAGGGCCTTTGGTCCAATGAAATCGCATATGCGTGCTACTGTGCATACGCGCTAAGGGCCTTTCCTCGTATTACACGTGGATGTGCAGTTTTCCACTCGCGCTTGCGCGCATGGACCCTTTCCTCATATTACACGCGGACGTGCAGTTTTTCATGGCGCTGAAATGCTCATGCACGTCTGTACGTTTCACGTCACAGGGGCGCTTGCGCTTGAGGGGCCTTCTGTCCAATGAAAATGCGTATGCGTGCAGACGCGCTTATGCGCTAAGGGCCTTTCCTCGAATTACACGCTGACGTGCAGATTTTTCACGTGCCAAATCACTCCGTAACAAGCTGGCCACGCGTAAGCACACGGAAGACCACGCTCCTGCCCAGAAGGCTGAACTACTTCCCCCCAGAGGCCCGAGCACGCTCCCACCTGCCATCTGCTGCTGCCTGACTGCCTGCTGCCCACGTGCCCTGCCATTTGCTGCCTGCACATCAGCCAGGGGTGCTGTTGCTGTGACCACCCCTGCTGGAACCGAAGACTCCCGACTGGGATTCCATCGCTCCACAGCCCAGCCCCAGGACCCAGTTGCCCACCCACTCCTGCCTCTGGGGTTGTCATTTCGGGGCAAACACCATCTGGGACCATTGACAACCCCCGGCCAGAGAGGCAGAGGGGCACCAGCTTCAGTGCCACTGAAGTTGGTGTCCTGGTGGAGCAAGTCCTGGGGCAGTATGATGCCCTCTTCGGAAGTTCCTGCGCCGACAAGGAAGGACGGACTCGGATCTGGACTGACATCGTGACTGCCATTAACGCGGAAGGGGTGGCAGTCCGCGACTTACAACATGTCAAGAAGCGCTGGGAGAACTTCAGGTCCAGGACCCTGAACAAGGCCCGGCGCCTCTTGAAGGCAGCGGATGCCAAGGGGCGCCGGGGCCACTTGTCGGAAGAACAGATGAGGGTCCTGGAACGCATATCCCCAGCGCTCCACGTCCAGGTCCTTGAGAGGCAGACCCGTCTGGAGTCGAGCGGTGAATGTACATGCATCCTGATTGTGAGCAGTGCGTGTGGTGATTATTCAGTAGTGTGCAGGTTGCACATCTGTTTGTATGGGGTCGAGTATGGGTGGGGGTGTACAGGGCCGTGGGGCTGACACATGCGAGGGCTGTAATGTGTGAGACATGGATGGTGCTTGTGTGTGTAGGCTTGCATGCCAAATGCAGTTGTGTGGGCACACATGTTTGGATGAATGTGTATGTAAGTAGACATGTCCGTGATGTCACGCATGTATGTTGTTTTTGGCTGCATGTATCAGCACTGTGTACATGTGCATGTGTGTGTATTTGACAAGGGTGCAACAGTGATGCAACATGGATGCATGTGACAGCGGTATGTGGAAGCCTGATTGGCAGATGTGAAATGGATGCCCGTCTGAACACTGCGACACTTGGCAGAGGTGTACACATGCATGCAAGTGTGGTGGTGTGTGTACATGTGTGGTGCACTTCCTGTGTTGCATGTGATGTCTGGCTCACCTTTGGCTGCTCATGCTGTTGTATGTGTATGGATGGTAGTGGCAGTTGCGATATGGCTGTGGTATGGCTCATGTGTGCGAGTTGTAATGACATGTGTGTTGGGGATTGTGATGACATGTCTGAGGTTTGCCAATGCCACTCATGTACAACTGGCATGTGTGTATGTGTCCATTGTACAGTGCCCTGATGCCTGTGTTTTGTTTCTCCCTGTCTGCAGCGTCAACTGATGAAGAGGGCGGAGAAGGTGCTGTGGAGCACAGCGGCGGGGATCCCACCGCCAGCCGGAGACGCAAGGCCCGGCTCCCCTCCCATGTTGTGATCTCGTCGGGGAGTGAGGAGTCTGGTGCCGCGTCCCAGGCCGCAGCTGCCGGGGGGAGATCCAAGAGGCGGAGGTTGGAGTTGGACTCCTCGGCAGCAGAAGGGGCAGCTGGGACCCCACAGGGCCCAACAGGGGAAGATGGCACGGAGTCATCCAGGTTGGTGGGGGGTTTGGTGGAGGAGGAGGCCGTGCAAGCACCAGAGACGGGGTCTGGAGGTGGGGATCCCAACTGGTGCTAGTGGTGCAGTGCAGGACCAGGGACAGGAGGCAGCACAGGCCGCCGCGGAGGTGCCTTTGTGCAATCCTGTCCCTGATCCTGTCCCTGCATCATCTTGCACCAGCAGGGATGCCTACGTCCAGACCCGTTTTCAGGCAGGGGATGAGCTCATGTCAACTGGCCTTCCTCTGCCTGCGGACGTGGCTATCCAGGTCCGGGTTGAGCCTGTCCTGGCTGGTGTGGCGTTGCGTCAACGGGCCGTGCGAGGTGACCTGCAGTCTTTTCATGAAGAGACTGCACGTCATCTCGAATGGCTCGTTGACCACGTCAGCCTGCTGGGAAAGGTCACCCAGGCCGGATTCCTCCATCTGATGGGGCTTGCTACGACCCCCTCCTCAACTGGACCCCCTACGCGCCAGTCGTCCTCTGTGCCATCTTCCCACCCATCAGTCACCTGGGTGCCCTGTGGAGCTGCCTCTGATGGTGCGGCCAGGCTGGTGGGGGGGGCATCCCTGCCACAGTCGGGAGTCAGACGTCCAGCAGGGGTGGCCACATCTACGACTGCACCCCAGCCAGCGGAGGATGTGCAGGCAGCAGGAGGCAGTGCACGGGCAGAGGCACAGCAGCAGCAGCAACGTGGTGGGAGCCATGAATGCTCGGGGCCTTCAACATCGGAGGGGCAGGCATTGGCCAGAGGGCAGGAGGACACAGGACAGAGAGTGTCTTCCGTGTGGCAGCGGTTGGGCCACGCCATAGATGCGGAGCGGCAGCGGGCAGAAGAGGCACGGCTCACAATGGTCAGGGCGGAGAACTCCATGCGGAGGGCCCTGAAGCAGGACGAGTGCCTCGAGGCAATCCGCAGGGGTTTGGAGGTGGAGACGTCGACGGCCCTGCGGACCCTCGGGGCCATGGAGGAGGACCGCCTCTGGGACATTGAGGAGGAGTTTGATGATGCCCTGGCCGGGGACATCCACAAGTGAGCCGTGAAACTAGCCGCTGCCCTTGTACATATTTAAGTAGGTAGTGTTAGGTTTCATTTTTGTTTTGATTTTATTTGGACCTTTCGGACATTGGCCACATTTTTGTATATAGTTTATTTTATTAGTTAGTGTATTTCCTTTCTTTTGTTGGGGTAATGGACCCTGGCTTGTTCCCATGTACATAGTTCACTGTTGGATTGTATTTTTTTTCACTTTTTAACCATGGAGCAATGGCTTTCTTTTTTATTTCCCATTGGATTTTGTTTTGTGGACATTGACTTTGGACAACATTAATTTGGAATTTTATTTTTGGTTTTGCTTTTTTTCACGGACATGCTTATTTTAATTTTTGTACATTCACATTTCTGTTTCTTCATTTTTTATTCTATTTATGTTTCCTTTAATACATATTTTTTTTGGTGAACTCCAATGTGTGGTATCTCATTGGTTTCATGCATTTCATGATATGTATTTTGAGATTCACTGACACCCATTGGGTGTATGTGAGGAAAATGTGTTTGTTTCGGAACTTGCAATTGGTGTTCTGTGATGTAATTGCAAATTATGAGTGGGTGGATGCAATACTCGGGTGGGTGTTTTGCATTTGGAGGCTGACCATAGGGACTGCTGGGGGGTGGGGGTGGTGGTAGACATGGGTGGGGGCCTGGTGGAGGCTGCCCCTGGTGGCTGTGGGGTGGGGGTGGTGTTATAACATGGGTGGGTGCCTGGTGGAGGCTGCCCCTGGTGGCTGGGGGGTGGGGGTGCTGGGAGACATGCGTGGGGGCCTGGTGGAGGCTGCCCCTGGTGGCTGGGGGGTGGGGGTGCTGGGAGACATGGGTGGGGGCCTGGTGGAGGCTGCCCCTGGTGGCTGGGGGGTGGGGGTGCTGGGAGACATGGGTGGGGGCCTGGTGGAGGCTGCCCCTGGTGGCTGGGGGGTGGGGGTGCTGGGAGACATGGGTGGGGGCCTGGTGGAGGCTGCCCCTGCACTGCTGGGGGGTGGGGGTGGTGGGAGACATGTGTGGGGGCCTGGTGGAGGCTGCCCCTGGTTGCTGGGGGGTGGGGGTGCTGGGAGACATGGGTGGGGGCCTGGTGGAGGCTGCCCCTGGTGGCTGGGGGGTGGGGGGGCTGGGAGACATGTGTGGGGGTTTGGTGGAGGCTGCCCCTGCACTGCTGGGGGGTGGGAGTGGTGGGAGACATGGGTAGGGGGCCTGGTGGAGGCTGCCCCTGGTGGCTGGGGGGTGGGGGTGGTGGGAGACATGGGTTGGGCCTGGTGGAGGCTGCCCCTGGTGGCTGGGGGGTGGGGGTGCTGGGAGACATGGGTGGGGGCCTGGAGGAGGCTGCCCCTGGTGACTGGGGGGGTGGTGGTGGTGGGAGACATGGGTGGGGGCCTGGTGGAGGCTGCCCCTGGTGGCTGGGGGGTGGGGGTGCTGGGAGACATAGGTGGGGGCCTGTCGGAGGCTGCCCCTGGTGGCTGGGGGGTGGGGTGCTGGGAGACATGGGTGGGGGCCTGGTGGAGGCTGCCCCTGCACTGCTGGGAGGTGGGGGTGCTGGGAGACATGGGTGGGGGCCTGGTGGAGGCTGCCCCTGCACTGCTGGGTGGTGGGGGTTCTGGGAGACATGGGTGGGGGCCTGCTGGCAGGTGCCCCACAGTGCTGGGGGGTGGGGGTGGTGGGAGTCATGGGTGGGGGCCTGTTGGAGGGTGCCCCTGGTGGCTGGGGGTGCAGGGGGACATGCGTTGGTGGGCAGTAGTGCAAGTTGACATGTGGGTTGGCTGGTGGGCATGGCCATGGTGGATGGGGTGCCTGCAGGACATGTGCTGGGTAGGCCCCTGTGGTGTGAGCCACCTGCAGGGGCCGTGGAGGCTGTAGAGGGAACACCTGGGAGGACCCACACGTGCAATTCACGTGTGCTGCTCCCGGCGCACCCCTGTAATACACGTACCCTGATGAGATTGCGTGTTGAACTTCCCGAGCACCCCTGGAATACACGTACCCTGCTGATGTTGCATGGGAAACTTCCCCCGCACCCTGAAATACACGTACCCTGATGAGATCGCGTGTGTGACTTCCCACAAACTCCCGAAATACATGTTGCCTGCTCAATCGCGTGTGTAACTTCCCGCGCACCCCCGAACTACACGTACCCCCCTCAATCGCGTGTGTAACTTCCTGCGCGCCCCAGAAATACACGTACCCCGCTCAATCGCGTGTGTAACTTCCCGCGCACCCCCGAAATACACGTACCCCACTCAATCGCGTGTGTAACTTCCTGCGCGCCCCAGAAATACACGTACCCCACTCAATCGCGTGTGTAACTTCCCACGCACCCCCGAAATACACGTACCCCGCTCAATCGCGTGTGTAACTTCCCACGCACCCCCGAAATACACGGACCCCGCTCGCACAGGCCCAATTGCTGTATGTTGCCACTTTTGTGATGCGCTGGGACTCTACCGCCTGCCTTCGTGTGGCGGACGTGTTTCAGCTTGTGCGTGTCTTTGGCTGTGCGTGGCTTTGCCCTATTCGATTCCATGAATACGTGTGGTTCGAGTGCATGTGGGCGTTCCGTCTGCTTCCCTGCAGTACATCCCCAGTTACGCCCTTATTTTCGCGCGTTGTTCCCCATTCCGCGCGTTATGCCCCGTGTCCCGCCCACTTTCTGGTGTATGTGCCGAGGTTGTGCCCTTTCACTGTGCGCATCGCGCACGCCTTTCGGGATGTTGCAGTGACTTGTGCGCCATGCACGGGTTTGGCGCACATCCAGAGGTGTACACGCGCAGGGACTTCCATGAATCGCACGCGTGCGCGTGCACCTGTTTTTTTCCGCTTGCGCCTGCTTGCGCCTGCTTGCGCAAAGATTTTCGGCGCACGTTTGTTCCATGAATCGGCCCCATAATGTTTATGGCGGGGTTGGTTGGCTCGAACCTACTATGCCTTTTGAGTGCACGTTTTGAATACTCACAAGGCAAAGTAGGTTCGTCCTCCTCCTCCCCCCCCCTCTGCTCTTAAATATTGTTTTGTAATGTATTTCCCACCTTTGCTTCCTCCCTGCCCTGTGGACACTTTGAAACAGTATTTTCTTATTGTATAAGCTCCAAACAAGCAAACAATAAACACATAATAAATACATAAATAGATATGTGGAGAGGTAGTAAGCGATGCAGTCTGTCTTTGCTCTGTTGTTTGTATGTCTCCTCGGGCCGTCTGGGATGTTTATTGTCCAGTTTTACAGAGTTGTGGGATCATGCCGGTTGGTACCTTCCCGAGTGGTTTGGGTTTTCTTATTGTTTCTTTTGTCTTTTCTGGCTTCTTTGGGCCTCCTCATGGTTTGGGTGGTATCCCGGCGGTACCGCCCAACCGTCCCTTGGACCCAATGGGGCATTTTTGGTGCAAATACTGCACACTAATACAACCAGCGGTAATTGCGCGAGAAAACGGGGCACTAAATGGAATTTTCACCTCCAGCAAAAAGCTGGATGTAACAGAGCCCATTTAGTGCCCAACTCGTGACCGGCCGGCCCTTAAATGTGGTGGTAAAACCATTACCGCTGCAATTAAGGGCTACCACTCAACTCGCAATGAGGCCCTTTATTTTTCTTGTGGTGAGACATGATCATTGGGTTGTAGGTTTTATTCCTTTGAGTGGGCGTCCTCTTTGGATTGGTGTTATTGCTGGTCCTTGGGTTTAGTTTTTGCTGTTTGTGGTTAGTTGTTTCCTGTAGTCGGTGAGGTTGTGGGTAGTTGAGGCCTTGGTTGAGGGACCTTCGTGGTTTGGTTTGTTTATTGCTCTTTCCTTTCTGACTCCTATGTGGTTTTGTTTTTATAGTGGTCCTTTGGTTATGGTTGTTGAACCAGGCGTAATAAACCCTCACAGTTCTTTCATTATAGTTGTCTTTTCTTTCTGTCTGGCTCTGATGTATGCGCCTGCGGTGGGTGGGAATGTCTGGGTGGGGTCTCATTGATTGCTCACAGGGAACCTGTACCTTAGCTGCTGGGGATTGTGGGTGCCTGAAACATAGGTACCAGAGATTGTGTGGGGTTTAAACAGCCAGTGCTTTAACATCTAGACTCTGACACCTGAATAGAGAGAGGGGGACATAAGGGTGAGCAACAGACAATGCAGTGACACCTAGGCTTGGGACACCTGGACAGAGGGAGAGGGCTTAAAGAGTAGTAGAAAAATCAATGAAGAAACACCAGGACTTGGGGCAACTGTCTAGATGGAGAGGGGCTTAAAGAGGGCACAACAGTCAATGCAATCACATTTAGGCTTGGGACACCTGGACAGAGGGAGAGGGCCTAAAGAGGGGCACAACAGTTAATGCAGTCACCCCTAGAATTGGGGCACCTGGACAGAGGGAGAGTGCCTAAGTAAGGACACAGCAGTCAGTGCGGTCACACCTAGAGTTTGGATACCTGGGCAGGGGGAGAAGGGCGAGGAGGGTACCACAGTCAATGCAGCAGCACTTCGAACTGTGAAACCTGGATAGAGGGGTAAAGGCCTAGAGAGGGCACAATAGTCAATGCAATTACACTTCGATTTGGGACACAGCAGTAATTGCAGCAACCCTAGTTCTGAGACATCTGGGTGGGGGAGAAGGGCTCAAGTAGGGGCATAACAGTCAATGCATTAACTCTTTGATTTGGATAGGGTTACAAAAGTGGATTCAGCAAGCAATAACTCAATGAAATAACACTTTCATTCGGGACACATGGGTAGTGGATTACAACAGTGAATGCATCAACCTAAAACCTGGGCACCTGGATAGAGGAAAGGCCTAACGACGGGGCACAGCAGTCAATGGGATAATATTGCCAAGCCAGTCTGTTTAAATGGAAGATATGACTGGCTACCACAGGTCAAAATGCAGTGAGTGCCTGGCTAGCACAATATGTGCAAATGTAAGGTGTGGCAGACTTACACAATCAGGCTACATGTGAATATGGCTAATGTACACAATCAGGATAAATGTGAGGTATGGAAAAATGTACACAATCAGGCTAAATGTTAAATATGACTAACGTAGACAATCAGGCTAAATGTGAGATATAGCAAACTTACACAATCAGGCTAAATGTGAGATATACCTAACATACCCAATCAGGTTTAATGTGAGATATGACTAACATACCCAATCAGGCTTCATGTGAGATATGGCTAACATACCCAATCAGGCTGAATGTGAGATACGGCTAACTTACAGTCATTCCTGGCAGGTCATCCATAACCCTACCATTTAGCATTATCAAATTGTGGGAAGCCATAAAGTGAAGCCATGTATGTCCTTTCATAGTACCATGTGGCTTATTCAGAATCATACCTGGAATTCCCAGATTGTCAATGTAAGTATTAGCTGAGCAATCATCATCGACTCTGTAATGGGTATTATAAATCCCTCCAATGTCAATTGTTACATGGTTGTGCCTTTTTTGGCACTTAATATCACTTCATCAATACTCGTCATGATCTTGAATGTGCACCCAATACCTGTCGGATCGTACACGTTTATTATTAATAGTGGTTTGTGATAAATACTCAGGCAAACTGCTAATATATTCTGACATTTATATGAAGGAATCTCTGTGGCTGAATAAAAATTGTGAACCCCCAAAATGAGACCACACATAGGACTGCCTCTAGATCCTCTTATAGCATCTTTGAAAAAAGGTAGAAGCCGTTTGCATACATAGGCCATTTGTGTTTATTCAAACAGTCAAAGCTGAACAATTTTCCTAAAGGAAGTTTGACCCCCTATAAAGCCCACATCACGTACTGGTCCATTGATGGGGTTTCTAGACTGTGAGAGAAGGGGTACAAAGGACAGCCTCACACTTGGATAGTGTTTGCAGTATTTAGAGCAGGGCTTTGAGGAGGTTTGAGCGATTTCAGCTTTTTGATTTCGGTCGTTTGTAGTCTTGGTCATTGTATTTCTGTAGGACATTTTTGTGCGCCTCTGTTTTAATGATTGTTCAGTGTGTTGATAGTGTGTTGTTAGTGTCCCATATACAAAAAAGAAAAACAGTGTGCTTTCATTTTCGTTTTTTTCCTGTTTGTGTCATCTTTTAAAATGTAAAAAAGTCAAAACATATTTCCTCCCCCTATTCATTTCTCCCATAAAAATACCAACGAACTACAAGAGTATTCCACTTATTGAGTTTCCCCTTAAATGCTTGTTGTTGTCGTCTCATCTCTCAAATCTCTGTTCTGTTGGTTTGTGGTGTAGTGTTATTTGTATTAGTCTAGGATAGTTGTTATGATTTGTTTACTTGTGATTCTGTCTGCAGGGCTAGTTTTGTGTTCCACAAGTTGGGTATTTAGGGTGTGCGCATACACGGTTCTAAGCTTTGCTAATTGCCAGTTGTGGTTCTTGCAGTGCTTATGAAATGCTGGGAGGGACAAGAATAGGAGAAGCTGCATTTCATCTCACAGCACGGAGAAGAATGTCCTTCTGATTGATGAGAAGGGGTAACTTCATGCTGGTCAATGCAGCTTTGCTGATCCTGTGAGTTGGTGGGGGAGACTGAGTCAAATGGGGAGTTTCAGAAGAAGGAATGTGGAAGATACAAGGACATCGGAGGACGACTTGAATAGTAGCACCCAGGCAGGGATGTCAGAGACACCCCAGAGAAGCTGTGGAGGCAGGTTCTTTTGCGTGTTGTCATACAGAGGTTGGACAGGGAGGACCTCTAGTGAATGTCCCTATGAAGGCAGTACAAGTGGAGGAGCGGAAGGGCCTGTACCTTGTGTGGGAGGAGGGGGTGGCCACTGCAAGCACCCTGAACAGGGGCTATGGGGAGGATCCTGTCTTTGCGGAGAATTATATTTCCACACAGCAGGGTAAGAGAGCTTCTGAGGATGACATGGCAGACTGTCAGGTAGGAGCTCAAGCGGAGCACCAGCATGTGAAAGTGTTGAGCATATGGTGTATCTACCTGAGTGGGAATGGTAGCAAGTAGTGGTCAGGTTTAATGAAAGTGGCAGAAACAAATATTCCAGTGTCTGCCATGGTGGAGAGGCAGGAAAGGGGCTAGAGGAGTCCTGAGAATTGGAGACCTTGACCCCACCCCTTGACAGCACATGTGATCCTGAGAGTTAGATAATTTTGCCCTGCTACCAGGGACGGCTACCATGGGGCAGCAGCCGATGGTCATCAGCATGATGGAGGCTGTGGGAAAAAGAGTGAAGAGGGACACAAGTAAAGAGGCAAGGGCCATTCCCTAAGGATAATAGCCAGGGGGAACATGTTTTCTGGTGGCACAGGAAAGTATACCAGGTGAACAAGTTTTCTGCCTCTGTAGCTCTCATTAGCTGCCAATGATGGTGAGAAGGAAGAGGATACTAGCACTTCCCCTAGCGACTGTGCATTGCGGTGGTGACATTGAAACACCCACTGCAGTCCAGCCTGCAAAACTGGTGCCAGTGGCACCTGCAAATGTGGCAAGCAGCAGGTCCCAGTTGCTATGCTGACCAAAGTAGTTGTAATGTGGTGTCCCACTAGCAGTGCCCATCTTCGGACCGGACCCCAGCAAGTACATGAAGAAACGTGGAGGCACATCCTTTATTGTGTGCTGTTGGTTAGCTGGGGGAGGTCGGTCTCGTAGTTGTGAAAGGCATCCTGAAGCAGCAGATGGAGCTCCAACCACAGTTCCTTCTGTATGCTGTAGTGCAGGGCGTGACCTTATTGTGTGGCTGCGCCCTGTGGGAGCACCCAAGTACTTTATGAAATATCTGTGTCCTGTGGGAGAATCCAATACTGTAGTGGCTGGATGTGCCCTATTAGAGAACATGATAGCATTTGACAAAGGGTGTAATCATTGCGAGATAAAACAAGGATTCAAATATTTTACATGCACAATAGGGAATGGCATGTGTAAGACAACAACTGTTCAGTGCCTCTACCATCAGTACTACAGTTATCGACTTCTCAACCACATTCATAGAAAATAACTACTTGATCTTTCAGTGTCTGACATCTACGAGGTAGCAAGTCATAATCATCATCCAAGTTGGTCTGTTGGCTGTGGGTTGATGTTATTTCATAATCTTCTGCAATGGAAACTGCTCTTCTGAACACCCGCAAAGACCTGCTCTCAGATCTTAATACTAACACCCCATCTATCCTCATTCTCCTTGACCTCTCCTCGGCCTTCGACATGGTTAACCACAACACCCTGATCGCATGTCTCTGTGACACCCTGGGTAACGCAGGCCAGGCTCTCGCGTGGTTAACCTCCTTCCTCTCCGACCGCCCATTCCAGGTGGAACTCAGAGCTTTTCACTCGACTGTCACTCTCTCAACCTGTGGTGTTCCCGCAGGGATTTAACATATTCCGCTGGTTCTTCAGAGTCTATATGACTGCCCTGGCCCAGGTGATTGCCACCTTCACCTCTAACTTCCAGTGCTATGCGGATGACATGCAACTATCTTTCAGACTACCCTCAGCTGCCTCCTCCCCCGTGCACATATCTGACTGTCTGTCCACTATTCAGTCATGGTGTGCAGCAAACAACCTCTGCCTCAACGCCACTAAAACTGAGATTGTTAGCATTGAGACCCCTGCTCCCGCGTTCCCACTTTCAGTCTGGCTGGCCTCCCTTGGGCCTGCACCTGCAACCACCTGCGAAGCAAGAAACCTTGGGGTCATCTCAGATTCCAGTGTGCAGGAGGGCGAGATGACCACCAACGGGCCCATAGGTTGGTGCTCACCCTCTAGTACTTGTAAGACAAGATAGCTGCACCACGTGAGGGATGGGGGTGCAGGATTCACTTATTCCAACACGACTCAATAATGATGACTGTAGTTTGGCAAAGGGAAGTCCGTTTAAAGACAAGTACATCAAACAGGGAAGCAGTTAGGAATCAGCATTCTTGCGACCACCCGTCTCGCTCCGACTTCCTCGAACTTCAGTTGAACAGCAACCTTTATGCATAAAACACGTCATCATTAACGTCTAATTCTACAAAAAACTCGACATGGAATATAATTGGTTAGGAAAGGTAATTTAAGTATAGGTGCTATATCTGTATATGATAATAGAGCATGCGGATTGGATGATTCTTATCGGGTGGGCGTCTACGCCCCTCCCTCTACATCACACATGATAGACGTCACTAAAAGTACGACGTCTCATTGGTTCTACGCTATATAGAACCCTAGATAACTTGGTCCATTGTGATTGGGCAGGTTACACCCCTAGACATAAATTTCACGTTTAATTAGTAGCATGCAGAATGGACACCCAGGTGCCTGGTGTCCCAAGTTTCACCCTGCCTCCCTTCCATCAATGAGTATATTGGGGCTATGTGTCAATTAGTTGGCTGGGCATGGTCTCAAAACTGCAGCCTCTTATCTGGAGAAGTTATGACACACTTGGATCTGGGTGACATCATACGTTAGTAATTCTTTGAGCCTGCCTTGATCACATTTCCGTTCACCATGAATCTGCTTCAGTTTCCAGCTTTTAGTGTATTTAATTCTGTTTTTGGCCTCGCCACCTGCATGGGCCTCCCTTATCTTGCCCTTCATGGGGCAGGCTGGTATGCTCTGAAGTTTGAGTCTTGTTAGCTAACACTCTCCTCCCTTTCTCTGGATGACCTCAATTTCCTATGCATGAGCCGCTCTTTGTTGAGTTTCGATTCCGCTCCTTCTCTTGACTCTGGCTGGGTTTATGAAACTTGGCCTGTTAGGCCTCTGGCAGCCTGGGTACATTTCTGCTTTACAAAATGGAGTCGCACTTGTATAGCGTGCCTTATTGAGGTAGATATAGTTGGCGCTTGCTGCTCTATTCTTCTACTAAGCATTGCAAGCAGTATCGTTTTCTTTAGTTTGTAGCGTTCCAAGCCTATTTACACACGTTTAACTGGTTAGTTGCTTCCATCTTGACTCGTAGCAACGTTCCTCACGTTTTAACATCGTCTCTTCTCTGTGTCCATTACATTTATTTCCGTATCTACTCGCACTGGCGTGCTATCTTTGATGGCTGTTGTCGTTCATTCGCGAGTCTGTCCAGGCCCTTGTGTCCTTTCCACTGGCCTTCCATTAAGGCTCTTTGGGTCTCTTCATGGACCGTCTGTAGGTACTCTTTGTTTCATATCAGCAGTTGGTACGGTTGTCTGATAGGGTACCGTGCTGCCCAGGGTTGTCTGGTTTTGGGCGCTTCAACAGGTATGGATTTTCTGATGTACACTGGGCAGAGCCCCAGTGCAGCTCTTCGTTGGTTCATTTGTTCCTCATACGTCACATACCTTGGTGAGTACTCTCCTGGTACCTCAAAATGAGGGGCAGGGGTGCAGGCCATGTCTGGGACCTCCTCTACACTCCCCCCTCTGGCCGGTTCATCGACCACTTCTGCGATCTCCTTTGCATTTGTTTCCTTTGATTCTTCAGTGTTATGTTCATTGTCTTCAGGGTTTGTACATGATGGTGTGAATGTGTGAGTCTTTGGAGTCCATATTTTTATCACCGCTTTCAAACTCCCTGCTGCTTTCACATGCTCATCTTTGTTCCAGGTCATTAGCTGACATTGTCCATTTGGGCTGCAGTAGATCCATTTTCCTTCATACCTTCTTCGTTTCTTAGGATATGTGAACTTCGTTCCTTCTGGCGCAAATTTGCTGGCCTTCACAAAGTCTCTTATTTCTTCATCAGTCAGGTCTCTGGGTTTCCAACCTGGTTCGAAATCAACCATTGTTCTCATCCCTATGGCTTAATTCACAGTTTTCTGGCACTATGTAATGATTATCTTGATAACACAGAATACTAGCAGTACCATTGCTAGTAAAGCTCCCAGAACCTTGAATATATCTACCATCCATTGTGGGACCCATGAGAACAGGGCTCCAAACCAGCTGCCATCGTCCACTTCATCACTTTCATCGATCTTCTGGTTTTTCACGTTTGTCAACATACTTATGGCCTCTGTTAGGGTTCCGTTTTCTTCATCGTGTGATGGCACAAATGTGCAACATGATTCTCCGATTTTTGCACAAACACATCCATCCATTGCTGTGATCTGGTCAAGCACATATCTGTTCTGGAGGGTCATCAGTCTGATTGCTCTCAGCTCTTCTTTGATCCCGTTAAATCCTTTTATAGTTGTATTGATGGTCTGCAATAACTCCCATCTGGTTATCTGCAACCATTTAGCATTCACTCCAATTTGAATGTGTGGCAAGAGCATCGTGGTGAATACTGTTGAGGTGAGGCTGAACAGCATGTGTTCATATGGGATTGCATGGAATGCCTCTTCTGATTTGGTAGAAAACCAATTTTCTCTCTTCATTCTGGATACCAATTCCATAGATCTCCTTCTTTTTAGATGAGCATCTGCTTTCGGGAAACTGTCGAACTTCAGGTCATTCTTAGGGATCACTAGCGCAGGAACGTGGATGTTCACCAGTGTGCATATGCCTCCCCAGTTTTTCGGCAGCCTTATGTATGCCTTGGATCCACACGCCCAGTAATGGTCCATAATAACTGTGGTTCCTTGTGTCATTCCTGGGGCTTCAAAGACTTGTCTGCAGTTTACATTCTCTCCCATCTTCCTCGTGCCATTATTTCGGAAGCATAGGTTTGGGCATTCCAGTGGTACTATCTGCAGGGGTCCTCCTCTGTCTTCAACCCATGTTAGCAGCTTTACCAGTTTTGGCCATAGAGGTTTGCACAACCTCTGCGAATTCTCTATTGCTTCTCGGCAGGCTCCAAAGACCATCCAAGCTCAGCAGATTACTACTCCTTCTTCCCATCCATCTGGGGAGACCACTGTTCCCCAAATCTGCATTTGACCTCTGTTCTTCCAGGTCCGCGCCTCTTCTGCAGTTTTTCCTTGAGCGTTCAATCTTGGGTTTATTACCCAATGTGTTCCTGATCCTTTGACGCCTGGATTCTCGTATCTGATCATGTGATTCCTTGTGTGCGCCCTGTTTCCTCTCTATATGTCCTGGACGGAGCCATCTTCATCCGGGTAATCCTT
Source organism: Ambystoma mexicanum (assembly GCF_040938575.1). Taxonomy (NCBI): domain Eukaryota; kingdom Metazoa; phylum Chordata; class Amphibia; order Caudata; family Ambystomatidae; genus Ambystoma; species Ambystoma mexicanum. Next base: position 331,846,209 of record NC_090927.1, read on the forward strand.
TTCGTTGGCCCATACCAACGAGGTATCTCTTCCCATAAATTGTCCTCTGGTGTTGCACATTGCTACATGTGATATACAGTGTGCTGTGGGTACATCATTTCTACAGCCACGAAGATCTTGGATTTTCCCATGCTATATGTTAGGAGTGCATTCTCCTCTGACTGTCTTCGTCCTACTTCCTTCATCTGTTGGTACCACATGTTGTTACGAGGTGGGCTGTGCTGTCCAGGTAATCATTGAGTTAATTGTTGTCTTCATGTGGGTTTCTCTTAATCCTCGATGTCTTTTTGTAGTTAGCTATAACCACGTCTCTAAATGCGTCTATATGACTCTTTCTTGTTGGAGGATTCTTGGGCATGCTTGTTAGCAGAGCAGGTTTCATTACCTGTATCGCTGTGGTAGGAGTAGGTTTTGCGTTTCTTTTCCTTTCCTTTTGTAATTTTTGTCGATGTTCTCTAACCGCCGATGGCTCACCAACTCCCCAATGCTTGGCTGTGTCGTACGTCTGGTGCTTGTTCTTTGCGTCTGAGCTGGCATGCTTACTGTTCTCATCTCTGTAGTTCTATTTTTCAGCTCCTCGTGCAGTTTCCTTGCTTTGACTATGAATCAGAACAAATAGTCTATCAGTGTTTGTGTTTTCTCTGTGAGTTCCTCTGTGGCTACTTCTGTTCTTTTGAGGGCTTTGCTATGCCCTCTTTCATTGGTTTCACACTTGGTTCCACTCAGTCATTTCCGCTATTTTCTGGAAACGATTGTTCGGCAGGCAGTTTCCCATTCTCTACTGCCTTTGTTGGAGGCCCTGTAGCCATAGACACTTGCCCTTGTCTGTGTGCATTCTGTGTGTGGGTGCGTGCAGTGGTCAGTGCTGCATTTTCATTTATTCCGTGCTGTCCCTGTACCCAGCTTTTCTCGTCATTCGTTACCTCGAGTGTGTCTGAATCACTGCTAATTATATTTAATTTTAGTTTGTTAACTTTACCATCAGGTTTTCTTGGGACTGGGATGACTATATATGGTCTGGGAGCTTTCGTAGGCCCCAGATGTTCATAATCTGGTGGGTGCACTGAGATTGGGACACTTCACGCACCAATAAAGAAAGCAGTTCTGATAGTCAACGATAGAAAGACAATGATAATTACTACGCATATACACATAATAGACTTGTAGGACATCTGGAAGCATTTCCTTCAAGGGAAGCGGGGGCACTCCTGTGCTGGTGGTAAAACCAGGTTACTGTTCTGTGCCCCCATTTCAAACAAGTCCATAGTCAGTTATGTATTCTTCTTTTTGCTCTGATCCCGTAGCTCAAGTGTTTATTACTACTAAAGTGACGAGTGCTTTTCGTGTGTTCCCCCCTCTTGTGGGTGCTGTCGGTAATCTCTGGGTATGTAGTACAGTTCCTGTGCTAGACTATGGAAAAGGGTTAGACTAGCAACTTTGATACATCACATTCATAATGCATATTTACTGTAGGTAAAGATCCAGTGCATTCCTCGAATTTGCCTTGGTCCTGAGGACATGCTGGAACCTGTTCAATGCGAAGGAATGAAAAGATGGAACTGCTAAAAAATCACACAAAAATAAAACATAGTAAAAATAAAAATAAAAAAATAAATAAATAAAAGTGAACATGAAAAAATAAAAAATAAAAATAAGGAAAAATAGAGGAAAAAGCAAAACGAAAATATAGGATGGTGTAGTTCTTGTCTCTGCTCTCCTCGATCTGTCTTGTGGCGGAAAATTGAAGAACTGTGTCTCTGTCTTCGATTTGTTCCACGACGAAAAGATAAAGCACTGTCTCTCTGTCTCCATGATCTGTCCCACGGCGGAATGTCTCACTGAAACCTCCTAAGGTATTCTCGCTGGAAGTTAGATAGCTCCACCTGGAGCATTATGCTGTGGAGGAGTGTGCACATGTGTGGGGTGTTGGCTGGATCTCTAAGGAAGGTGATGACATCAACATCTGCAGGCCTCCCTACCATTTCCGGATAGTCTGTGAGCAGGACGTTGTGTGCCAGCCGGGTGTCCTCGGGTGATAGGGACATCTGTCCTGTTTGGCAGGGTGCTTGTCATGAGCTTTTCTTTTGATTTGCACAGTCTCTGCACCTTCCTGGTGCGTGGACTACCATGAGGTGATTTAGCCTAGTCCACAGTTGGTTCAACTGAGTTAGGTTTCTTGGGTCTCTGATGAAAGTACGCGTGTCAGTTGTTCTCCGGATGAGTCCTGGGCATTTCTCGATTATTTGAAAGAACACAGTAAATGTGAGTTTGTCAATCTCTACTGGTGGTGGAAGCATTTGTGTCTCTTTCACTGTGCTCAGGCAGCTCGGCGAAGGCTTCCGCGATGACAGTTAGTAGTTGCCAGATTATTTTCTTGTTCGCAGGGTCTTGAATAAAGTCTGTGACACTGGTTTCTCTCCCTCTGGTTGACGGGTATGATATTCCCACCAGTTGAAAGTAGGTTAACACATCCCACTAGAGGTGTCTGCTGGGAGATACTATAAATTCTGTGAACAAAGTCTCGACACTGGTTGCTTTCAGGACGCTGTGTTATGCTCTCAAGAAATGTCTATCCTTTTCTTCCAGTCTATCAGAGTCTTGATTCTTTACATTACTTGAGCATGACGTTATTTCAAAAGTTCGTTTTGGCAGCGTTGGTGTGGCTTTGTGTATGCAGTTCTCTTCTTTGTCCTGCAACTGTGGTGCACAGAGTGTCCGTATTATTGTTCCTTATCACCTTTCTCTGGTTTGGGGAAATGTTCTTATTTAAAAAGTCACAAATTGAAACAGAGTTCTTTTGTCATTGTTTTGCTGCTCATGCGTCCTTCTTCCTCACCATGGATCTTGTCTGCACATGCTGAGGTTCTTCCCCGTTGTCTGTGGTTTCTTTGTGGTTGGATGCAGCAGGAGGGCTTTCTCCTATATAAGGTTTAATGTCATTCAGGAAGAGCCATGCCCTTCTGCCCTGGACTTTGACGGCTGAAGGAGTGCAGGATGAAAGGACCATTGAATCGTGGCTCATCCCAGTTCTTCCTTATAAAGTTCCTTATGAGGACAACATCACCAGGGAAGACGGGTGGCGTACATAGACTTTGTGATGAGCCTGGACCTCACTGGTTGGCTGGGCATCACATCTAGCTCTCGGGGGTAAGAGGGGTCCTCATCCTTCCGCCTGTGACTTGTGCGCCGAGTTGATGGTCGGAGCCTGGTTGGTTCCGAAGTGCATACAATGCCAGTGGTAGACAGTGCAACCATCCCTTTTTTAATGTGAGCTTCAACTTGGCTATCCTCTCCTTTAACAGGACGTTGAGCCGTTCACATATACCATTTCCCTGCGGATGATATGCCGATGAGAACTTGTGCTTTATACCAAGCAACACACTGATCTGTTCGAAAACTGCATTAACAAAGTGAGCCCCGTTGTCTGATTTCATTATCTTGTACACCCCCCATCTAGGGAACACTTCCCTCACTAGAAATTTGGCAGCACAGGTAGAGTCTGGGTGTGCACAGGGACCTGCTTCTATCCATCTAGAGAATGGACACACCACCACAATTAAATACCTGTGCCCATTGAACACTTGAATCATGTCGATGTAGTCGATATGCAAGTGCTGGAATGGCCCATTTGGCCAGGGGGGTAACTCCTCTTACTACTTTTAGTGTGTGCCCATCGGTGAATTGCTGGCAGATTATGCAGTTCACCATGAAGAATGCAACATGCTCTGATACATTTGGTGTAAAGCAGTCTTCTGCGAGCGTTGCAGCGAGATTTTCTTTTGACATGTGTATAGGGTAGTGTAATTGCTCAAATGCTACTTTCAGTAGGGTGACAGGCATTACTGGTTTACCAGTGCTGTCTTGCCTCCACAACCCGTCAGAGGGGTTTAAGAAACACCCTTGACGCTTCCACAAATGTTTCTCCTCCTGAGATACCTTCCCTTGTATTTCTATTAGCTGAGTCTGCCCCATGTTGCTATAGGCTTTGGGTGTGGCTCGCGCTACCATCACATGCTCATGGGTACGTGTCACCTCCACGTCCATGATTGTTTCATTCTTGGATGCCGTGGATGCCGTGCGCTTGGCTTCCGTGTCCACTTCATGATTTCCATGTGACATGAAATCTGTCCCTTTGGTGTGGGCGACGCATTTCACGACCGCTATGCCCACTGAGAGGTGTAGTGGTTTTATCAGCCTGTCCAATAAGGCTGCATGTTGCACTGGCGTGCCATCCGCTCGGCGGTATCCCCTCCTTTTCCAGCGTGCTAAGCCTGCATGCACGGTAGATGTCACATAGGCAGAGTCACTGTACACCGTTACTTTCTCGTCTCCATGATTCTCAATGGAAAGTATCAGCGTCAATAGTTCTGCAGCTTGCGCAGAATAGTGAGATGGTATTTGTGCACTGACGAGTACCTGGAACTCTCCATTCGCTAGGTGTTTTATCATGGCCATGCCTGTGTATCTTTGTCCATCTTCTTGGTCGATTCTTGATGAGCCGCCAATAAACACAATCCCACCACCTGCCAGGGCGTTTTCCTTTACCCTGGGGATTTCATCATAGAATTCCTCATAATTCGCACAGTCATGTGCGGGTTCTCCCTCTGTGATCGGCTCAGCTATGAATGTAGCTGGATTCACAGTTTTATATCGCAGTATTTTGATCGATGGGTTAGAAATAATCACTTCACATGCGGATGCTCTCTGAGATGTCAGCGTGCCCTTTGGCTTCTCTAGTATGGCGAACAACGAGTGCTCGACATACAATGTCATGGAGCACCCCATCCCAATGGATGACGCCTTTTCAATGGCAAATGCGGCACCAGCTAGATTTTGTTCGCATGGGAAGTGGCCCTTCATGACCGGGTCCAGACTCCGGCTGTAATATGCTAGGGGCTTGTACCCCAGTGAGGTTCTCTGCACAAGCACTGCTGTCATAAAATTACCATCGGTGTGTGAGAACAGGTAGGATTCCTCTGCATAATTAGGAATCCTGAGAACTGGGGCCTTACAGATCTCCCCCTTGAGTTCTGCAAACCCCTTTTCCTTTGCCTCAGCCCATTCAATGTTTTCCCTTGTCGCCTGGGCCTTCTTTAGGGCCTGAAGCAAGGGCTTGGTATACGAGCTGTAGTCGAAGACCCATGCTCTGACATAATTGCACAGGCCTATGAAGCTTTGCATTTGTTTTATCGTGAGTGGTTTAGTCATGTTCATGATAGCTTCAGCCCTTTCTGCGGTTACCTTTTTCCCTTCGTGTGAGATTAGCTGTCTTATGTACAGCACCTCTCGCTGACAGTATTGTAGATTTTCCTTGTCAACTTTATATCCTTTCTCAGCCAGGATAGTCAATAGCTAGACAGAGTCGCGCCTGCATTGTTCCTCAGTGGCGCTGTAGATCAGAATGTCATCCACATACTGCAAAACAACCCTGTCTGCTGCAATATTGCTTAGGTCCATCTGCAGGACTCTGTTGAAAATGGATGGAGACTCACAGTGTCCCTGTGGCAGTCTCGTGCTTTTCAGGCGCATTTGCCTGAAATTGAATGACGTCAGGTCTTGTGAGTCACGGTGCAACAGGATTGAGAAAAACGCATTTTTCAAGTCAAACACTGTGAAATATTTTGCCTCCACGGGTATGTTGCATAGAATTGTGGATAGATTCGGGACTAGAGGGGACTTAGCTTCAACTATATCGTTTAATGCTCTTAAATCTTGGATTAAATGCCACAACCCTCCTTTTGATTTCATGACACGGTAAATCACCATGTTGCAAGGTGATACTGACGTCACCAGGATGCCCTGCTCCATCATGGCGGAAATTGTCTTCGCGATCCCTTCATCTGCCTCTCTGGACATAGGATATTGTCGTGCTCTTGGTAAAATTGCTCCTGGTTTCAGTTTAATCTTCACTTCACCTTCCTCCTTCAGGAGGCCTACGTCATAGGGCCCTATAGTCCATACTGTGACAGGCACTTGGGCCATGTCATCTTTTCAAAGTATTCTGGACGTATCAGTGCCAGCATCATTCTCTGTGGCACCACCCGTTTGATCATGTTGACCGAAAATATGAGACTCACTTCCACCCTTGTCTCTTCTAGGACAGGGTGTTCTTCAAACAGGTCGTCATCGGTGACGTCAGTCACTCGATACCCTTCTTCGATGGCGATAATCGCACACCATTGTTTGCCTTCGTCGTCATATCCTTCGACCAACACTACTTTCCCTCGCACTGTGGTAGATTGTATCATTAAGGGAAATACTTGTCCCTCTTCTTCATGCAGAGGTATTCTTGGTCTGAATAGGAACTCATCAGGTGTCCTCATAGTTCTATCAGCGAGGCCTGGCAATCCCGCCATGGGCACCCGCACGCCATATGCAAAGACTTCTGGCTCTAATGGTATAGCTCTCATGGCTATACGTCCGGAGTATGCTCTGATCATTTCGCACACATTCGAATAATGCATTCCTGGAGTGGAGCACACTATAAGATTCTCGGTAAACAAGATTGTCATATTCACCTTAGTGATTAAGTCCCGAGCCAGGATGTTTACTGGGGTCTGACGTGAATATAATAAGGGTACATTCATCTCACGCTCTCCCACAGAGACTGGGAGCTCGTCTGTAAAGGGAACTCTACTTTGACCTCCCGTGAAACTCTGAGTATCTATGGCCTCACCGGACAAGTAAAACTTGCCTTCTCGTATGCACGAGCGCATCGCACCGGTGTCAACTAAGAAGGAATATTCTTTACCCCCTATGACGACATTCACCCTTGGTTCCCTATTAGGGTCTGGTGTCACTGATAGGATAGAACACATCAGAGTCCCCCGTGAGCTGTCCTATGGGATTGTCCTTGTGGTACGTTCCCCATGTGCGAGGGTTGAACCACTTGCTGCACACCTTGCTGCGAGCCTGACACCTCCTGCTGCACTGTGTGATTTTGGGCACTGCCCTGGGGTGGGACAGCAGGCTGATTCACCATGCCTGTTCACATCCTTTGGCCATTTTGCCACATGCCTTGGCTTCCGCACATGCGTGCCACATGTCCTGTCATTCCACACAGCCAACACACTGGCGGTGGTCGGGCCATCTGTCCATCTGGCGTAGCTGGACTGCCCATCTGTGCATTCTGAAAGCCACCTTGACTATTATGAAAGCCTCCTTGGTTGCCTCGAAACCCACCCCAATTACTCTGCCATCCTCTTCCTCCAAAACCCTTTCTGCTCGGGTAAAATACTGCGCTACGCTGATTATTCAGCGATGGGTTAGTCGCTTGCTATGCGTGTGGTTCAGCTGGGCTTGTCAGCATGGCTCCCTCGAGAGCATACTTTGAGAGTTTCTTTTGCACCGGCTTCGCCTCCTCAACCTTACGAGTTGCCTCCTTTTTCCGATTCTTTTCTTGCAACAATATACAGTAATGTGCAATTGTCAACTGTATTTCAGCCCATGGTTTGGCTTCTATTCCTACTAATTTCTTAAGTTGTTTTTGCACTGGCTCGGGCAACCCCTGGCATGATATATGGTAGAATACAGGGATAGATTTCGTCCGAGACTCATGCGTTTCGAGCACCCACGCGTCTTGAAAATTCTGGATATAAATCAACGGATCCTCTGACTCTTTCATTTTCCGAGTCATTATAGCCCCCATATCAGAAGTGTCTGGATATAGCGTTTGCAGCGCTTTCCACACTGCTGCTCTACAATTATTAAATGGTGCTCCGTGAGGTGTTAAGGTAGCCTGCCCGTTTCCATACATTGTCTGCTCTTTCACCAAGTATGGCATTTAGGAGGCCCTTAATGTTCCCTTTAGCTAAGGTGACACCCCCCGTTATTTTCTCTAACTCATATATCCACTTCCCTGCTCCCGATGTCAGCATTGGGAGCTTATTTTTTAGGTTCTCTCGGTCCCTGTGTGGCCATGGAATATATTGTGGTCTTGCTCCCCCTTTTTCTAGCAGGGGGAATTGGAATGCGCAGTCTTCCTTTTCTTTCCCCATATCTCTCCTGTCTACCGCTGGGGTGGCATTTCCACCTTGCCGTCTCCCCGGCAATGCCCTTAATCTATCTGAATAGATGCCCCCCTCTGACCTTGGGGTGTTCCTTCATGTCGGCCGGACTGGGCGGCAGACTTCGGTGTCCTACTTGTGGACTCGCTAGCTTCTGACCATCGTATCCCTCGGTCCCCTCTGAGCCGTTTTTCGCACCGTCTCCATTCCTCACGTGCCTCATACTCCGTTTCCCCACCGGGGTCAGATTCTGAATACTCCCAGTTTACACAACTCCTTGCATCTTATTCGTCCTGCCCAATCTCTATTCTGTCTAGAGACAGTCCCCTGTTCCCACTACTTCGGGTGACATCCTCTGTGTCATATAGTTGAGTGCTCTCCAGGCGCTCGTCTTCCCTTCCCCCATGGGATCTCTGTTATAGCCCCATCTCATCGTATATCTTATCAATTGTTTCCTCGATGCTTCTGGTGTCGAAGTCATCCTCAATATTTGTCCCACTCGTACCTGGTACCGAATCACGTGCAAGAAAGAATTCTTCTATTTCTTCCCACTCTACAACAGGATTGGGTTTTTAATTTCCTCCTCCAAATATTCAAGATCTTGTGCCCTCTGTCTGTGCTTACATTCTGCTTCCTCATCTATTCCCTTGTGCTTCCTCGCTTCTTCTCTAGCCTTGTCTACTTCCCCCAGCCTTTCATTTCTACGTTTCTTTGCCCTTCTTATTTCCTCATCTTCTCTTCTCTTCACTCTCCTCTCTCGTACCCTTTGCTCTTCTTCAAACCTTTGCTTATCCTGTTTGTACTGATCGTAGGCTGCCTTCTGTTTGCGATCGAGCTGTTTCTCTAGCTCTTTGCGATATAGTTGTTCTTGCTTTAGCCTATCCTTCCTTCCTGTCCTTTCATCCCTTATTTCCTTTTCCTTTTCTCTCTCTCTCCTTGGTGTTTCATCAGACCTCTCTCTTTGTCTTTCATCATCACTTCCTTTTCCATCTAGTTTTAGTAATATCTGCCCTGCCATCCATTCGTCTTTTGCGAATGTTATCTCATCAGTTCTACCTTTGTTTCCCTTTCATTCCTTTCCTTCGCCATTGCGTCTCTCCTTTTCCCTCAGGACTGTGGAGGCAAGATTAATTTCCTGGTCTTTTTCCTTATTGTCGTCTTTACTATATGTAGGCGACTCATATGCGGGGTTGCTATACCCCGTGGTTGTCTTTAGTTCTGTTAGCGGGTAGAGCCCCTCTGTCTTACTTCCCTCGATGGCTAGCTCAGGAAGGGCCAGTGGCGCGGTAGGCGTTCTACCCCCCTCCGTGCATACGTTTAATATCCAATCTGCAGGAGGCTCTTCCTCCTTCGTCTGCTCAAACATCTGCCATAGTTCTAGAACAGCAAGACGTTTCTCTAACTTCTTGCCAGTATATGTGGCATGTAGATAAGTCGGCATGTGTTGTAAGACGGCTTTTGATAGGGACCCATTCTGTGGCCAAGGCATAAACATCTTGTGGGCTGTACCCTTAACCCACTCTGTGCTATACTGTTTTAATGTAGGTGCATGCTTAGGTAGTTGCTTGCATAGATGCGTAAGTGGGATGACCTCCTCCATTTCAATTCTGTTACCAACAATATTTATACAGTTTGCCATCCTTCTACTGGTATGAGCGAGCACCAAATACCCAAGCTCCAATCCAATCTTTTCCCGCCACAATGTATACTATCAATTAACTCAAAACCATCAATTCATTGGCGGTTCCCTCTTCTTCACAGAATCGCATAAAATCAAATTTAATCTAACACAATCAACTATACAGTTCTCTTACTTTCGGCATGCAACAGAACACATAGCACAGACAATTGATAGACTAGACGGACACCAGCTGGTCACACATATACCTGCCTTCTAATCAATACTCCGTCATGGTGTTTAAACAAACTCCTTTAATGCATCTTTAAACGCCATCGTAGTCTAATTGTCCCTTATTATATGGGTTGTGAGTTCACGTTTCTTCTGACCGCTGTATAAAAGCGCAGGAACAAGGTGAATCCTTACGTTTTTCTCTCGGGTGCCCCCCCCGGTAACCTTACGTTTTTCTCTCGGGTGCCCCCCGGTAACCTTACGTTTTTCTCTCGGGTGCCCCCCGGTAACCTTACATTTTTCTCTCGGGTGCCCCCCCGGTAACCTTATGTTTTTCTCTCGGGTGCCCCCGGTAACCTTACATTTTTCTCTCGGGTGCCCTCCCGGTAACCTTACGTTTTTCTCTATTATACTTGAGTCACTAACCCCTTATATATATATACAGTCTTCTCTACTTTTGACTATTTTATTTTTCTACGCCATCCTCCGTTACCTTTCCCTTGCTTGTTCTAATGCCTACAAGACATTTGCCAAAGTAACGAGTTTGTTGTTTCACTCACCGATCGCATCTTTTTCCTGTCTGGAGCTTTGGGATCACTGCACCTTCCTCTTCAGCCTCTTGCGGTTTTTCGTCCGATTGGCTGCCCGTGGGAATGAGAAGGGTTATGCTTGGAAAGGTGGGTTCTTGCAGATCCACTGCAGATTTTTATTGACTTACTCTAATATTGTCCACGGGAAGCTTCTCAGCCTACTCAGCCGGAATGGCAAAAGGACTCGTGATATTGCCGAAGGCCTAGAGTTACTACGTGCCGTCGGTCTATAGGTTTCTTATAAGTATATTAATCAATAATCCATAATCGATGGCCGAAACCATCCTCACGCTACCAAGTGTACAAGAGGGCGAGATCACCACCAATCATAGGTCAGTGCTCACCCTCTAGTACTTGTAAAACAAGATAGCTGCACCACATGAGGGATGGGGGTGCAGGATTCACTTACTCCAACACGACTCAATAATGAGGACTCAGTAGTTTGGCAAAGGGAAGTCCGTTTATAATGATAAGTACATCAAACAGGGAAGCAGTTAGGAATCAGCATTGTTGCGACCAACCGTCTCGCTCCGACTTCCTCGAACTTCAGTTGAACAGCAACCTTTATGCATAAAACATGTCATCATTGACGTCTAATTCTACAAAAAACTTGACATGCAATATAATTGGTTAGGAAAGGTAACTTAAGTATAGGTGCTATATCTGTATGTGATAAAAGAGCATGCGGATTGGGTAAATCTTATCAGGTGGGCGTCGACGCCCCTCCCTCTACATCACACATGATAGACGTTACTACAAGTGCGATGTCTCATTGGTTCTACAATATATAGGACCCTAGATAACTTGGTCCATTGTGATTGGGCAGGTTACACCCCTAGACAATTGTCCACTTTTAATTAGTAGCATGCAGAATGGACACCCAGGTGCCTGGTGTCCCAAGTTTCACCCTGCCTCCCTTCCATCAATCAGTATCTTGGGCTATGTGTCAATTAGTTGGCTGGGCATGGTCTCGAAACTGCAGCCTCTTATTTGGAGAAGTTATGGCACCCTTGGATCTGGATGACATCAGAAGATGGTAATTCTTTGCGCCTGTCCTGGTCACATGTCCGTTCACCGTGAATCTGCTTCAGTTTCCAGCTTTTAGTGTATTAAATTCTGTTTTCGGCCTCGCCACCTGCATGGGCCTCCCTTATCTTGACCTTCACGGGGCAGGCTGGTATGCTCTGAAGTTTGAGTCTTGTTAGCTGACGCACTCCTCCCTTTCTCTGGATGACCTCGATTTCCTAGGCATGAGCTGCTCTTTGTTGAGTTTCGATTCCGCTCCTTCTCTTGACTCTGGCTGGGTTTCTGAAACTTGGCCTGTTAGGCCACTGGCAGCCTGGGTACATTTCTGCTTTACAAAATGGAGTCGCACTTGTATAGCGTGCCTTATTGAGGTAGATATAGTTGGCGCTTGCCGTCCTATTCTTCTACTAAGTATTGCAAGCAGTATCATTTTCATTAGCATCTTGCATTCCAAGCCTATTTACACATGTTTAACTGATCGGTTGCTTCCATCTTGTCTCATAGCAACGTTTCCTCATTTTTTAACATTGTCTCTTCTCTGTGTCCAATACATTTATTTTCGTAGCTACTCGCACTGGCGTGCTATCTTCGATGGCTGTTTTTGTTCATTTGCGAGTCTGTCCAGGCCCTTGTGTCATTTCCACTGGCCTTCCATTAAGGCTCTTTGGGTCTCTTCATGGACCGTCTGTAGGTACACTTTGTTTCGTATCAGCGGCTGGTACGGCTGTCTGATAGGGTAGCGTGCTGTCCAGGGTTGTCTGGTTATGGGCGCTTCAACAGGTATGGATCTTCTGATATACACTGGGCAGAGCACCAGTGCAGCTCTTTGTTGGTTAATTTGTTCCTCATACGTCACATACCTTGGTGAGTACTCTCCTGGTACCTCAAAATGAGGGGCAGGGGTGCAGGCCATGTCTGGGACCTCCCCTACACCACTCTCTCCTCCTCCTCTCATATTTCAGACATCTCTGAAAAGTCTATCAGCTACACCTCCTCAGAGGTACTCTACCCTTTCTCACTTTCCCCCAGAGGTTCACTGTCTCCAGAGCCCTGGTTCTCTCCACCCTGGACTATTGCAACAGCCTCTCCCTCGACCTCCCTTCTTCTGCCCTGTGCCCTCTGCAACTCATCCAGAACAGAACCTCAAGATTTACTCTTGGCCTCAATCCCAGGGACCGTACATCTCCGGTGCTGAAATCTCTCCAATGGCTACCTGTGTCTGCAAGGATCAAATTCAAAACCCTTTGCATTGTTCACAAGGCTTCCTTGGGCACGGGAACCACCTACCTTCAATGCTGCCTACCTAAATGCTGTCCCTCAGGATCCCTCTGCTCATCTACCTCTAATTTTATGCAAGTGAGCCAGTTCTCCAAGCAGAGATTTGGTGGGAAATTCTTATCCTAAGCATGTGCCACTCTCTGGAATAACCTCCCTGCTGCCCTACGTCTTGAGCCAGATCTCCTGAAATTCCAGAAACTCCTCAAGCCCTTCCTCTTCTCCTCTTCCTTCTATCTACCTCTAGCCTGCTAACCTAGTCCTCTGTACATTCCCCCTCTCCCTCATATTCCTTACAGCATGCTGACTGGCTGCCTGGTCAACCTCAGAGTCTCACTGGACCCCTGCACCCCCGCCAGTCCTCTAATGCACTTGCCTCAGGGCCCTACACCAGGGACGTCATTTGGGGGTCACCAGAGGTCGCAACTGCGACCTCTGAGGTCTCCCTTGCGACCTCTGTTTAAAAAAAACGTTTTTTTTAACAACATTTTTTTTTCTTCGTTTTTTGTAATGCAAGCTCCTGGCGTAGCGGGCTTTCATGTTCAGACCCTCCCCCTCCTGTGACCCTGTGACCCTCTGTGCACTTGCTCGATCCTTATGCACCATGCCTGAAGATCATCTGTCTGTTTCTCCCCTGTCTTCATCCCTAATTGTACTGTTAATATTGCAGAATCGCTGTCAGGCCTATTTGCTATATGCCACACTGTTAAATGTATTTTATGCACTTACTCTGCGTGTGCAGACTATTATCGTCTCCGATTTTCAAGGGCTCTGAGTGACTGTTGTTTTTTCCCCATTTTCCCACCCTCCTTGAAGGCTTTGAAACACTTGCCTGTGTATAGTTGTTATATAAATAAAAAAATACCATACCAATACCATACCAATAAAGTGACTGGTCATGTTTATATAGTACAATAGTTCAAGATGTAGCACTATGAATCTTCTGCTGTGGTAAGGGACAATAACCCAGTCACATGAACAACTGTTGCAGACTACACAGTGGCAGTGGGCATCTTAGCAATTCAACAGCAATTTTCACAATTGCTATTAGTCAGATGAACAGTTTACTGTATGTATTCAGTCATCATTCCTTTTTTGACAGGCTCAATAGTCTGACTCTTTCAAGTGGTAATGAAGGCCTCTTAGTTAACTACCTATAAAAGCCATGGACGTTTATCAGAGTTGTTAACCCTTTCCAAAAAACTGGTTATCCAGATGTTGTTCTCAATAGCCTCACTTGTCACTTGGCTTGACAATCCACAGCAACACAATTGTGAGCAGGATTTTGTGTTTTACTGGGTCACAATGGCTACATATACAGTTGTGACTGGTAGCATTTGCAATTGGAATTTTTAATAATTTATAGAGCATTTTTGTCAAAGTATTGGACAAACAGAGCCAACAGACAACACAAAATCAAGTTTGAACAACAAACAATAAGTAGTGGGAGAAATTAGAAGAGAGAGCCCTAGTCAGAGCTAAGAGGGGGAATCAAGAAAAAAAAAAATAGTTGAAAAAAGACGTAACAAGCAGGAAGATCTGATATTGTCATGATGCCTACCCCCGGAGCACCAGGCCCAGCACCCCCGGGAGCAGGCATCACGCCCCCGGGTAAAAGCCCAGCGACCCTTTATAGGGGCTCTTTGGAATCTGTCCTGGCGCCGTTGGCGCCAGGCTCATGTTGGCCATCAGTCCTGGCGCCATAGGCGCCAGGCTCATAATGGGAAGTATTTGGTGCACTTACCTGAAGCAGACCATGCTGCACACTCACCTGATGCAGACCATGCTGCATGAAGAACCAAGCCAAATGAGGCTTAGGAGGGACTATTTTTCTGAAGGAACTATTTTGTTACTTGGGTGGGGCTGTGGAAGAATACTCACCTGGAACTTCTTCCAAGGCTATTTAAGCCACGCCCGGACAGCCACACGTGCTTCGCGTTGTTCTGCATCCCAGCAGCTGAACGCTCACCGTGTCTGCTCCTGCACCTGGACTCCAGCCACACCCGCCTCGAACCTGGAACCCCTGTAAGGAAAGAAGAGAAGAGAAAGGTGAAAACCAAGAACTTATTCAACCTTCTTACCTGCATCCGGAATCTTCACGCCAGCATTCCTGAAGGAAGACTTCCATTTAAAAGTACCGCGTTGCTCGCTGCAGTGCCGCGCTTCACTCACCTTTTCCCGAGACGCCGCCCGGCTCCATCGTGGCTCTCAGCACCGGTCGCCACATCTCTGCACCTAGGGGAGAGAAGAAGAGACAAAAGGTGAGCAAGGGAACACAAGAGGAAAGCCGAATTTTCAGCCATATTACTTACTGGCTTTTCTTGGTGAACCATTCCACATCTCGGGTTGGTGCCGCATCTATGGCTGGTACCGCACCCCGGCCCCTATGGGGAAAGGACAAAAGACATTACTGGGGAATTATAAAGACATTTAGAGGGGTCGCCCTCATCACTAACTCACCTGATTTTACCACCGGCAATTTAACCCCTCAACGCATCGCCTTTGCTCTGCACCTGAAATAAAGGACAGATCACAGGTTAGGAAAAAACAACATAAAGAAGGCTCACACTTGAACTTTGCATCTTCATACTTACAGCGTATCGCTCAGAAAAGTCACATGGATTTGCCAGCGCCATTCCGAAAACCAGTGAAGTAACTGGACGAACGCGCACCCCTGCACCAGAAGCAGGATGGAGAGTTCATCCTTCCAAACCATAAGGTGAGTTTAAACCGGGGGTTTTGGAGGAAGTCAGAGAAGAACGAAAGGGGAAAGGGGGGGAGCAAGCACACTATTCAGCAGACAGTTAATCCCCTTTCTCATCTGCAGAAGGATATTCCTACGGGCCAGACAAGCAAGATTTGGGGGTCCTGTTCAATCGGTGGTCTGAATTCTGCGCATCACGCTTGAAGAGGCCACAGCAACCCAGACCAGAACAGCACCTCTGTGGGAGCCAGGTGAGCGTTACAGATATCGAGCGGGAGAGCATTTCAAAAGTTTAGAAGCCAATAGAAAAAAGGAGAAAATGTGAGATTGTGCACAGGGGGCTTAGGAGAAGTGAGAAAGAACTGATTAGCAGAGCAAAGGGCCATAAAAGGAACATAGAAAGAAAGTAGAGAAGAAACATATGGAGGGACAAGATCATCAGTATATTTATAGACAATGGTGAGAAGTGCAATAAAATCCAATTGGCAAATGTAACCCATGAAAAAGAGTGGAGAGAGGAGGAGATCTAAGCTTGGGGGAGAGGAAGCAGAGTGTGCACACAGCAGACTTGAAAATGGAGCATGAAGGAGCACGACGTTAATATGGTGGACCAATGAGTAGGACAGATCAATAGTCAAGCTGGGAGAACACCAGTATAGAGATAAGAAGCTGAGTAGTGTGGAAAGAGGGGAAGCACCAAGCCTTATGGATATTAAAAAGGTGATACTGCGATGATTTTGCAATGGCGACAACATGCGCCGAAAATAGAAAGAGCAGGGTCAAAAATCACCCCAGATTGCGAGCTGCAGGACTGAACAAGAGAGAAGAAGGAGGAAAGAAAATGCAAGGGGGCAGTTTCAGGTGAGAACAAAATGATGTACGTTTTAGAGACCTTTAGTGAAAGAAAGTCGATGGCAAGAAGGCAAGTGAAGATTTTAGAGTGAAAGGAATCAGAAAATGAGGGAAAGGGAACACAGATTTGTGAATTGTCTGCGTAGAAATAGCTGGATAGCCCAAAAGAAGAAATGAGAGAAGAAAGGGGCACAGTATATAGTGAGAAGAGAAGGGGACCAGTACAGAGCCTGGGGAACACTGTGCAGAAGAGGGGAGGAGGAGAAAGTACTGACAGACCAAGAGTCCGAGAAGGAGCGATCATGGAAATAAGCAGATTACCAGCATAGTACAGAGCCACAGAGTCCAAGTGAGGAAAGCATAGAAAGAAGAGTATGGTGATCCACAGTACCAAAAGCAGCAGATAAGTAAAAAAGGATAAGAATGGATGAGAGTTTAGAATGGCGTGCAGAGGGAAGTGAGTTGGAAATGCATTAATAAGCTGTTTTGGTAGCAGAAACCAGCTTGGAGAGGAGAAAGTAGGGATTTGGAGTCAAGATAGAAGGAAAGTTGGGAATACACTACCCGTTCAAGTAGCTTGGAGAGAAAGGGGGAAGAGAAATAGGGCGGAAATTAGAAAGGGAAGTAGCATCCATGAAAGGTTTCTTTAGAATAGGGATGATAGTGGTGTTCTTGAACGAGGAAGGAAAAAAAGCAGAAGAAAGGGAACAGTTGATCAGAGTGTTAAGCAGCGGTAAGAGCAGAGGGTACATTTTAGAAATCAGAAGGGAGGGGGTAGGATCCAAAGAGGTAGCAGTAGGCTGGGCAACAGTGAGAAACCGAGCAATGTCTGAATTAGAGAGAAGGGAGGGAGAAAGATCAGCTGAATTGTAGAGGGAGAGAGGAGGTCGAGTGATGGGAGGGGAGAGAGGAGCAAAGTTTATTAACTTTTCCTGAAAAGAAGCTAGCAAAGTCAAAGGGAGACCAGTTGCAAAGTAGAAACGGTTAGGGTAGAGAGGGAGAACAAATCTGATTAAGAAAATGGGAGAGGCGACACAGGTGAGTGGAGTAAGAGAGAATAAGATTTGAATAGTAAGTCTTTTTAGCTTAGAATAGTGAGGAGGTAGTAGGCACATTTAACATTTTAGAAGCGTAGGATGCTGGGTATCTACTCCACTACTTTAGTGCTAATATTTGGACCTGCCCATTGCTTGAGTAGTGTATTTCTAATGCGTGTATATTATGTCTACAGGAGAATAAATATACATAAATGCTCATCAAGAGAGTGAGAGAAGAATTACTATGTTTCTATTTATGAGCATAAAAGACACTATTTTGCAAATGAAAACACTTGTTGGTTTAATGATAAAACTTTGTAGAGAAGATACCATCTAAGGTTTTATCATGTAATGGTAATGGGCATTGATACATAGATTAGTCCAGAAGGTGGACCTGTGAGAGTATCACTGCCCAATGGTAAGCGTGTCAGGTGCTATGGGGTAGTAGTAAAGCAATGAGACCAAATGTTTCCAGAACCTTACTTCAGGTACAACACTATCCTCTGCTGCAAAAACCACACATGGACGCTACAGGACCTCATTGCAGATACCCCTATGCGAATCACCATCTTTACTTGTGTTTTGTAGACTACACTGGCATTTGATTGCGTGCTGCGTCCTAGGCTGTGGGGGAAACTGGCACATTCAGGCTTAAACCCCTTGCTCCTGCACTTCATAAGACAATTAATACTATGATACTTCATTGATAATTAGGTTATCAGAAGAAAGTGGTACATCTAAACTGTTCACCACTAACTCTGGGTTAAAGCATGGATGTGTGTTGGCCCCATCACTTTTCAATATAAATGTGGCCGATATGGATGAGACGCTTCATACCTGTCATAACTTTCCACTTAAACTAAGCAGTGAGAGCATTGTCTGGCTCTATAATGCAGATGAGAGTAAACTAAGCAGTGAGAGCATTGTCTGGCTCTAATATGCAGATGAGAGTAAACTAAGCAGTGAGAGCATTGTCTGGCTCTAATATGCAGATGAGAGTAAACTAAGCATTGAGAGCATTGTCTGGCTCTAATATGCAGATGAGAGTAAACTAAGCATTGAGAGCATTGTCTGGCTCTAATATGCAGATGAGAGTAAACTAAGCAGTGAGAGCATTGTCTGGCTCTAATATGCAGATGAGAGTAAACTAAGCAGTGAGAGCATTGTCTGGCTCTAATATGCAGATGAGAGTAAACTAAGCAGTGAGAGCATTGTCTGGCTCTAATATGCAGATGAGAGTAAACTAAGCAGTGAGAGCATTGTCTGGCTCTAATATGCAGATGAGAGTAAACTAAGCAGTGAGAGCATTGGCTGGCTCTAATATGCAGATGAGAGTAAACTAAGCAGTGAGAGCATTGTCTGGCTCTAATATGCAGATGAGAGTAAACTAAGCAGTGAGAGCATTGGCTGGCTCTAATATGCAGATGAGAGTAAACTAAGCAGTGAGAGCATTGTCTGGCTCTAATATGCAGATGAGAGTAAACTAAGCAGTGAGAGCATTGTCTGGCTCTAATATGCAGATGAGAGTAAACTAAGCAGTGAGAGCATTGTCTGGCTCTAATATGCAGATGAGAGTAAACTAAGCATTGAGAGCATTGTCTGGCTCTAATATGCAGATGAGAGTACGTTAATAGATCAAACACCTCTGGGCTTGCAGCGATCCATGGATGCTCTTTTAGTGTATGCGACTGCTAATAATCTAAAGATAAATCAGAGGAAAAAAACATGATTATTGGCAAAAAAAGCATGTTGCGAAAAGCAATATTCCTGGCAAATGGGGGTGGGGTCCCAATCTTGAAGTTGTTAACTCCCATACATAGCTGGGAATGCCTATCAAGAATCTTCCACAGTTTCTGTTTAAGCAGAGGCTTTACCCCCACAAAAGCGGCAAGTTATTAACACATTTATGCCCAGGAAAGGTGTTATTCGGTGGAAGGCCTGTTAGCGGTCTACAAGAAAGGTATAATCCCAGGGGTATTGTATGACCAGAGGTCTTGCCAGATTGGCAAGTAGAATGGCTCGAACAAGTGGAAAGGAAACCTCTGTGTTTTCTGCTAGGCTTACCCTGTGAGGTTCCATTTGAGGCACTGAGGCTTGAGTTAGGGCTCCCTTCCCTCGTTTCTCTCTAGAATATTGCATGATATAAATTATTTGCCAAAATTACATGGGGTGAAGGTAGTTTTGGTCTCTTGGCCAAGCACAAACGACTTAAACCGGGGGATTAGTGTATAGTGAGTTGGTGGTTACAGCAAGTGGCTGCTCAGGGGCTATTGGAATGACTTCACCAGATGAGGAAGAAGCCTGTGTATTTTACTTTAAGCTGAAGGTCAAAATACTTGTATGGGCTTGTACACAATAGATCATGAAATTGTCTTTAAAGAAGAGGTATGTGTAATACGCAACACAGTTTTTCTCCGGGCCTCCCACGTAGCTATTTTACCATAGTGGTGTAGCCTGGCCCTTAGACGATACGTTTTATATCTATGGCTTAATTTCCTACCATCCTTGGAATACAGTGGAGTATGGACGGGAATCCCCTTGGGTTCCAGACTTTGTCGAGTTTGTCATGAAGACACACTGTTCTAGTCTAATTGAACATTACCTAAACAGATAAAGGGTATTTGTAAGTTCACAAGATAGCATTGGATCTGATCAGTTCTGGGCCACCATCTTTACAGCCAAATCTATGGTGATTAGTGCTGCGTCATTTTATATCTGGGAATGGGCCTTTAAACCTCTTATCAAAATCTGACTATGCCGAATATGTAGGCCTTGACAATTGCTGTGTGAAACCTCTGATTGGGCACAGATAGATTACCTGAAGCACTTAAGGGAATCTTAATATTGTGAGACTGTAATTTTTAAGATAATTAATGTATTATGCAATGGCTATTTCTATTGGTAATGTATTATAATGTCCATTAATCACCTGACGGTCGTTATGTGACAGTGCAAAAGGCCTATTGTGTTAGCCAAAAGCACTTAAATAAAATAAATGAAACTTACTGTTACATTTAAAAATGTCAAAACAAAAAAACTTGGCCTATTGCCCTATTATAGAGAGACTAACTATATAAAGTATGAACAGCATTCCAAAACGTCAAATATAAAAATAAATTATCCAATAGAGCCCAATCCATTCTGTTTTTTGTAAGACCTGTTTTTATTAAAGATTAGCTTAATTTGAAATCTTTTAATAGGTGACCTGCCACAAGAGAATTGGTATGCTATGAAAAAGTTCCAAATTCGGAAACAAGTAGGGCCTAAGTATTCTGAAATATTTTTGTAAAAAAGACATAAAGTCTCTAAGCAAAAAATCAAAGATTAAGTCAAATAACAATGAGGGATTCTGGGACACAGAAAATGATAAAAGATTTGATTCCGCAATGATGCAGCATAAACAGCAAGGTTATATATATACGAGCTTTCCTTGATGAGCTTTCTGTGAAACAAGCAGTATGTATCTCTAAAGGTGAATTTGAATTCGCCTGGAGTTTTTGAAGGGGCACAGCATGACAATTTTGGTTGTCTGCCATTTTGACAAATTGCATGTGAACATATGGAAAGGTTCTAACAATACATACACAATGCAGAACGGGAAAAAAACATTCAATAAGGATAAAGGGCCTCATTACGAGTAGCCCGGTAAAAACGGGTTAATTACCGGCATGCTGGTAAGAGCGGGTCCGTGCTCGTATGAACCTGCTAATAGCGGGTGATTACTTGTGCGCGAGCACACACAAACCCCCATGCCGGTAATGGTAATACCGGCATGCTGCTAAAGGCCTTTCAACCCCCCGATAGCGGCATCACGGGACCTGCCGATACCGGCACCGCCTCACAGCAACCCCTAAATACCAGCCCAGTAATACCACCATGCTAATACCGGGTTCGCAAAACGGGACCCGGAAATGACGTCATCGCGCAGGAACGGGAAATGGGCCGGCGGCCATCTTTAAAAACACAATCCATTGCCATTCCCTAACCACCAGTCTTTTCGTGTCGTGCTGTGTTGGAAAACCCTGAGGATGTCCAAGGCCACCCGGAAGACGACCACCCGGCAGCGGAAGAAGCATTTTTCAGACGCTGAGCTCAATATGCTTGCTGACACTCTGGCTGCACATGCAGCCATAATGTAAAGCAATGATATGAAGCGAGAAGCCCAGATGAGGAGAAAGGAAATCTGGCAGGAGGTTTCCCGGAATGTGTGTCGGCCGTGGGGACCACCCCACACACCGTGCGTGTCTGCCGCAGGAGGTGGGATGACCTCCGCTTGATGGTGCAAAACATCCTATCGAGCAACAGGAGGGCAGACATGGAGACAGGTGGGGGTCCACATTCACCTGCTAAGCTGATGCCCTGGGAGGAGACTGCCAGCACTTTTATTGATCCTGAGTCAATAGAGGGATTCAGAGAGATGGAGATGGGTGCGGCATCATCCACAGAAAGAGGTGAGTGACCCTGCACATCCCTGCAGGGGAAAACATGATTTAGCACTAGTGACGTGGATGTGAGACTAGGCAAGGCAACGCATGTCCCTACACCCACATCAACATATCCAAGTCAAGATTGCGGCCCAAACCCTGCCACACAGAAATGCATGCGGAGTGCCAATCCCATAACCTACACACGGGCAACATACCAGGACCGTGCCCATGTAACCCAACACACAAACCCCATATAAACGGCATGCCACCTGCCATGCAGTGAATGCTAACATGCCCCCTCTGAATACCCTGTGTGACACACATGTAAGACATGAATGCATGATCAAATTAATAATGAACAGCACCATTGTATGCCTCTGCCTTGTCACACCATCACTGATGCCCTGCATCTCTTCTACCCCCCAGCCAGGCACCGATGAGGAAGAAGCAACCCAGGAAACCACTGCGAGGGCATCCACCTTACAGCCTAAGAAGAGGGCTACCACCACCACCTCCGCTGGAGGCAAGCAGGCCACAGCCACTGCCAGTGTGCCTGTGTGAGCTGGGACACAGCCAGCAACACCTGCTGCCAGTGTGCCTGACACACTATTGGCCCAGCAGGCCACATCCACACTTGTCGAAGGGGAGTCCCTGGAAGCACCCATCTCCACTGGGGAAGAACTTGATGCCAGTGTGGAGCCTGAGGGAGACACCGAAGTGACATGCCCGGCCACTCCGAGCCCCGTGCCCACCCCCTCGCCCCAACACCTGCAGTCACCCGCCTGCAGTGAAGCTAATCCCTGCCTCCGTGACTGTGACCTACCCACCTCTGATGAGTACAGTCCTGAGAATGCCGTCCATGTGACTGCACAACCCACCACTCCAGCCCCTTCCAAAACCCTGGAGACACGATTGTCGACGGTGGAGGCCCGTCAGGAGGCCATGTTAGACCTACTCTGCCAGTACATAGCGGACGGGGAGGAAACCAGGCGGGGTATTGACACAGCAATTGCGGGGACCACAGCAGCCATCGCAGCCAACACAGCCGCTGTTAATGCATCGGCTCGGCTAATGAGGGACTGCCTGGGGGCGGTGACACAGGTGCTGACTTCAATGCTGCTCCATATGCAGCGGCCACGGCTTGCAGGAGGTGTGGAACCTGCCAGAAACTCACCTACTACCTCCACACCAGCTTCATCTGTCCCAACCAGCCCAGTGTGCCAGACACGTAGGAGTGTAAGGCACACTGAAATGCTGCCTCCGAACAGGAAGAAGTCACAGAAGTAGTGTGGACGGACAATGGAGTGGGACACAAGGTTGGGGGTGAAGGGGTGCATCTTGTGGAGTCTATTGGGGTTATTGGTGTTGGTTGGGGGGGTTTTGGAGTTTGTCGGGGGGGGTTTGGAGTTTGTTGGGGGGGTTAGGGAGGGGGAGTGGCACATTTTTGCTGTTGTAAATAATACACACGTTGTGATAAGAAAAATCCATGGCTGGACATTGTTATTTTCGTGTGCATCCATTTAATGTGTTACGGTGTTCAGTGCCCAGCTCCCAACATTCCCTGTGTGCATGTCCACATTGGCCCAGTGTCTGACTGACACATGTCTTTCATAGTACCTGTGGGTCAGGAGTATTCGTGAATCTGTGCTTGGTGTACTGCATGGCCATCCCATGCATCATGTACTAGCAGGGGGGCTACTTCACCTCCGTCTCCATCCTCATCATCCTCACCCGGGGCATGCATGTCAATGTCAGGTGGCAGTGGTACATTTTTCCAGATGCACATGTTGTGCAGCATGACCCAGGCCATGGTGATCTTTGCAACCTTCTCAGGCCTATATAGGAGTGCCCCACCAGACCTGCTTAGGCAGCGGAAACGCGCCTTCAACAGGCCAAAGGTCTGCTCTATCACAACACGGGTGCGGGTGTGCACATGAATGTACTCCTCTTCATGGCTGTTCTGTGGGTTCCGCACAGGGGTAAGTTGCCACGGCCTCAAGGGATATCCTCTGTCACCTGCAAGCAAATACAAATAGGTGTGTGTCACTCTGAGCTGGCACCTTCAGGAAGCACAGTCATGGTGGCATCAATTTGGTGTGGACATGCACATGTCCCTGTACGTATGCAAAATTGTCACCTAGATGCATTCTAAACTGTTATGAGGTGTGGTAGTCTGAATGGCATTCAATAGATGATGCAGGGTGTAATCATGCATGCTGAGAGGTTTGTACTGTGGTAGTACGACAATGATTAGCCTCCCATTCAAGCAGGTAGTTCTATGCATGGTCACACTAGCCACATTGGCCCAGTTGCCATCCTGTACAGTCATGCATTGCTTGCCATCACCATGGTGGCCTGGTTGTGCCTCTTACTTGTTGTCATCGATATGCATTATTTGTTTAATTTGTGCCAGTGATGTGTCATGTTCCGTTTGTGAGGTTCAGGTCTGGAGTGTTTAGCTCTGCATGCATTCTCCAAACACAGACAATTGCCACCCTGGTGGGGTATGCACCCCCCTACCCCTTTCCCAACCAGGTGGAGTATGCATCCCTACACATCAGTACCCCAGAGCACTGCCATGGGCCAGTTGTGCAACTCACCAAGCAGCTAGGTACGTGGTCCAGCATGTAGCTCCATGTGACGGGGTAGGGTGGAGTTGCGCAGTACCATGGCATCATGTGTTGATCCGGGATATCGGGGGCAGCAATATGTGATGATCTTGCTGGAGTCACATGCCATCTGCACATTGATGGATTGGGGTATTGCTTGTGATTGTGGTGCACCGCCTCTATGGCATGGGGGACTGCCAATTCAACATGGGTGCAGTTCAGGGCACCAACACAATTGGGCATGCCTGCCAGTGCATGGAAGCCTACTTTGGTTTCGGCTATCTCCTGGCCAGTCCGTGGTATGGATATGTGGGTGCTTGCGTGCTTCAGGAAGGCATCCAGCACTTGGTTCAACATGCGTGAAAAAAGTGGTTGGGAAATGCCATGCAGCTGCCCCTCTGTGTGTTGATAGGTACAAGGTGTGGATCTGCTCAGGGGTTAGGTTGAATGGGCTGGGTCTGGTGCGAGGGATTAGAGGCTGCCTATGAGGCACTGCTGGCTGCGCTGGTGGTATTTGCTGGGCCTGTTTCTCCCTCCTTATCCTCCTGCGTCTCCTCTGTGCTTCCTGTTGTTGCTGCTGTAGTTGTTGTTGTAGTTGGTGTTGCTTTAGCAGTATTGGCATGTCCTCCAGCGCCATGATTGCAACAGCTAGTAGTGGCATTTTGGTGTTGGAAGGGGTGTGGTGTGTGGGTGTGCTTATTTTATACTGGCCCAGCCTCCATTGCCTCCACCTGTGGGGATTGTGTGTAAAAGTGGCAGTTGGCTTGTTTCTATGATTGCTGTTTGTGGGTTGTCCGTGATGCCTGTGTGGCCGGCATCATGCAGCCCGTGATTACCGGCTTCGCGATGCCGGTATTTGCATGTCCGTGTGGGTTGGGATGTCCCCCTATTACCGGCATGCTGGTATTTGCACCCTGAACAATTTTCTCCCCATAACGTATTTCAAATGTGGTTTCACCATGATTCTGTAGGAGAACCTTTATGCCTTCCCAGAAGTCAGGATCTATGACACCTACATCCAGACCAAACTTCCAGGATACCGCATCTCACCATCCAGTGTCCTATTCCCACTCCCTGAGGACTCCTCACCCAGATGATCCTCTCACACTGGTCCACCCCCAGGGTCTGGATCCAAAGGCAATGGCTGTGCCCTGGCCACCTGAGAGAGAGATCTACGGGGACTACCAGGTGAGACACTTTCTGGTTTCTCACACTACACACACCGGGGGTAATTCTTTGGATCTCTTATTTATCTCCACCTCTCTCTGTCACTAATACTACTATCACACCATCCCTATCTAAACACTCAACCACAATCTCCTTTTCAACTCCTCACCTCGCCTCACCACTTACCTCGCCCACTACTAAAAGGTAATTGAAACCTTCGGCCATTCGTCCCTTTCTCTCAGACCTACAGTTCTCACTCTCCTACTTCACACCTGATGCCTATTCCAGTAACACTGCCTTCTCCAGCTTCCAAACCCTACTATATGGCTCATTCTCCTCTCACTTCCCACTGTTAACTTTCACCGCTAAGTCTCTGCATTCTCAACCATGTGTCAACCCATTCATACATGTACAGAGATCTGTCGGCTGCTGCATACTGAGGAGTACCCAGTCACATTAGGACCTGCACTCTACCTCTCTTCCTTGAACTCTCTCGAGTCATCCCTTGATATAGCAAAAACAGAATTCTACCTCACCCTGATTGACTCTCACTCCAACCATTCTCATCAGCTACAGGGTACCTTAAACTTACTCCTCACACCTCCTTAACCTATGACTATCAATTCTTTTCTCTCAGCTGACCAAGTGGAATACTTTGCTGCAACAATTTCCAAAATGAGATACTCTCTCTTGACCATTCCTCACACTCCCTCTTCCTACAATCTGCACTCTGCATACTCTACCATTATCCTCTGCCTCTATCTCACACTTTAGTCACACTTATACCGAAGAGATCCTATCTCTAACGAGGAAGGCTAACTACTCTTGTCCCCCTCAAATGCTCTTGCTCCTCAGCTAGTCAAGGCAATTTCCCCTTTATTGTCTTCTCACCTTGGTGAACTCTTCAACCTGTCCTTCAACTCCACTTGCTTTCGTTCTATTTTCAAAACAGCTCAAGTCATCCCTCTCCTAAAACAGTAAGGGGCTGAAACTAAGGGCTAACTGTCACTCTGTGTCTCTCTGCACTACTCTAAAGACATTCAAAAACTTTAAGACCCCTAAAAGCAGGTTTCCACTTGTTAGGCAGAATTACATGCAGTACCCTTTGGGAACACTACATACAATTAAGACTACAGGTGTAAGCACAATCTCACCTTTGGTACAATCCTGTACTACACAGTTATGTGGTAGCAGTGGCTGAGCAGCCAGACTTATCTCAAGAGGGATGTGAGAAGTACAAGATGTTACACAAAGGACTTGCAATCACAATAGTTCAAACAAACACTATTCAAGGTTTCTTGGTAAAAGAATATACATTTATTTACACAGTCAATTGGAAAACATTCCACTAGTAATAATCAGCTCAATATCACACTATAATGCACTACAGCACACAACCAATACATTTCTGAACAAGTTAGTCTCCCCTGAAGTGGGAGCAAAATGGCACTTCTGTAACTTTCAAAAGGGGTAGAAAGACAAAGGTTAAACTGAAAGACCAAAAAAATATTGAGGCTTAGTACCACAAATGAAACATGCCAATCACGGGTTGAAAAGATACAAGTATTGTTTATTTCTGTACAGTCAAAGCAAAACAGATAGCTATCTGGCTCCCAACACCTCGCAGTGTGTACAGGCTGACACAGTGAGGGGTGAGAGTGCTGTACATCTAAACACAGCCGCATTTATACATTTCTCAAAACATTGCTCACATGTCAAATATTACAATATTGTACAAGGGATTAAACACGTTTGCATGTCCGTGAAGTTAAAATGATGCTGTTGATTCTCCAATCCACAGTAAGCCTTGTTTCAAGAATTCCTACAATGTAGTCCAGCAAAAACACACAATCTGACTTTGTTCTACATTGTCTCATTGCTTACTCGAGGATGAGGCTTGTGAGCGCAGACAACACTTGGATTGCAGTTCATTCGAATCGCAAGGTTTATTTGCATATGACAAACAGTCTGCTCTCCGTCAGCCTAAACATTAACAGAACTCAAAGGTCGTTCGGCTTGGCTGCAAGTCAAAAACACAGTCCACCATTTTAGAACACAGAAACAAGACTTAAAATCAAAATTGAGGATGATTCCTAAAATGGTGGCTAAGCCTATCGAAAAGCAGAACATTTCAGATGCGGTTTTCTGTGCAACGCGAATGGGCTTTGGCCAACATTCATAATAAGGCAGTATTATACAAATACGGTTTAACAAAACTAACTAAAGCAAAATTACTTTCATAGGCAGGGCAAATAGTTACAGTTCACTAAAATTTGTAATTCAATTCAATAGGCCTGGAGCAAAGTCCATAGTTCAGTGTCTTGGATAGGATAGCACAGTTCTGGTAGTAAATGGTTAAGCCTTTGCCAATGTTCGAAGAAGTAGTTTGGAAAAATCATGTAGTTCATTCTAAAACCACTGCCACCAGCCATTTCAAGAGGAAATGGTAACATTTGAATGTTACATGAGTTTTTAGACACAGGGGATGCTAGGCAACCAGTCCAGCATAGGAAGATAGTGTGTGCTGGGTCTATGAATTTAAAACGACTAGCAAAGTCAATTTAACTTTGCATGCTCTAGGAGATGGTAGTCAGTCCCAGAGAAGGTATTTAAACCTTGGGTAGTCTCACAGACACCCCTGTGTCACTGCATTGATGGTGTTGTGTGACACACAAGAAAAAAGATGATGCCTATGGTGTTGTTTAAAACTCCATATCCAAAGAACACAAAAGTAAAACACGCAGCAAAATACATGAAAGAGTGGGAAAAAAAGGCTGACACTCTTTCCAGGTACACATTTAAATCCTCGAAATCCAGCAAAGTTGCTGGGGTCTCAAAAGGTAAGGGAAATTGGCACATTCTTCAGAATTCCCCCTAACACCACTCCTGTCACTCCTCAGATATTGGTCTCATGAATGTCTCCAAATTCATCACCTCTGCTAAGCACTCTAACCTATCTGCTTTCTTAATTCTCCTTCACCAGTCTGCTGCATTTGACAATGTCGATCCATGTGATTTTCTTAATCATTTTCTAGTTGAGATTCATGATCAAGCACTTGTCTGGATTGAATCCTACCTGCACCTCACCTTCTCAACTCACTCCTATTAGTGATAGTGTTCCACAAGGCTGTATTGTGTCCTCTCCTCTTCACACTCCAAATCTCGGCTGTTGGGGCACTAATCTCCACCATTGGCGCCGCGTGGAAACTCTTCATGGGTGACACCCAAATCTTCTCCTCTCTGTCTCTTTGCAATTAAATATTGGATTGGTTCGCACTCTCTGATGATAAACTGTACCAAAACAGAGGCACTCTTCTTACTTGCCAACTACCCCCTCTCGTGTATGCCTCTGCCTATCCAGTTCCCACCTGACACACCCCCCACACCACTTCTGTGAGAATCCTCGTCATCATCTATGACCCTTCTCACACTTTCTCTCCTTTCCTCTCCATAACTGTTGGTTTGTTTGTTTATTAATGTGTATGGCGCACCGAACCCAAGGGTAACTATGCGCAACAGAGAACAAAATACATGGATACTTTAAGCTTAGTTACAGAGTAGGCACAAGGGTACATGAGAATCATTGAAAATAAGTAATAAAACAAATCTAGAAAAAGAATATACATATGTACAAACGGAGAAGGTTAGGGTCAGGATGGAGTTCAGTAACTGAGGGAGTTTGTGGTTAGTCCTGGAGGTCGTTGGAATGTAGCCATTTAAGACTACTACGTCAGAAACTGTAGTAGGATTGATCTATTCTGATGTCAAGTGGGAGAGGGTTCCATTACTGGGCCGCCTTAACTGGGAAACTACTACCGCCTGTTTTTATTAGCATGAATCTAGGTATCTGTAAGCAGTAGGAGTTGGCAATTCTGGTAGGGCGGGTAGATGTTCTTCTCATTATTCTCTCTGCAAGGTAAGGGGGAGCTGCATTATTGAGGCATTTGTAGGTTAGTGAGGTGGTTTTCAGAGAGATCCTATCGATAATTTTTAGCCACTGTTGTTCTCTTCTAGTATTAGAGATATGTTCTCTAGTAGGTAGGTTGAGGGATAGTTCTAAGGGCATTATTTTGCGTGATTTGCATTTTGTCAATGATGTATTTGTTAGCTCCCAAAGACAGGGCATTGCAGTAGTGGGGTTTGGAGAGTACTAAAGTGTTGGCGAGGATGATACATCTTGCTTGTGTTAGGAAAGCTGGGCATGCCCTAATGAGCTTGCAAGTATAGGAGGTGGAAGATATTAGGGCATTTACCTGTTTCTTCAATGTCAGGGTGGAGTCAAGGTGAAAGCCTAATGTTTTCACTGCTTTGGCTACTGTAATCATGTTTCCATCAATGTTGAATGCAGAGCCGGGGAGCAGGATTTCAGTTTTGTCATCATTCAGGCAGAGGCCATGAGTGGCCATCCATGTCTGAATGATGAGGTATATTTCATTTACTATGGCCGTATCGGTGACAAAATTGCCAGAAAGGGGAATGAGGATCTGGGTGTCATCTACATAATTAATGTAGGTAACACCCAGTTTGTCCAATTTGTCAAATAGGTGCTTGGTAAATATATTGTACATAGTCGGCGAGACGCAAGAACCTTGGGGTACAAGGCAGGTTATTTTGATGGGGTCTGCTGATGCTGATGTGGAGAACACTCTAATAGTTTGGTTGTCCAGAAATTATTGGACCCAGGCTATGGCCTCAATTGAGAAGTGGGCCGCCAATGCCAAGTGTTCACACAAGACTATGTGATCCAGCAGGTCAAAGGCCGCTGACAGGTCAAGGAGGAGTAGTATGGCAGTTTTTCCCTTGTCATTGAGCTCATCAATTTGGGTTTTGAGTTCAAGTAAGGCTGTCTATGTACCATGTTGTGGTTTAAACCCAGATTGGCGGACAGCTAAGAGCTGCTTAGATTCAAGATAACGCTGAATTTTTAAATAGGCTACTCTGTCTATTATCTTGAGAAGGAAGGTTACTGTGGTAATGGGCCTATAGTTTTATTTATTTATTTATTTTATTTATTACATTTGTTATACACCCAGACCCGGAGGTATCACAGCGTAGTTACAGACAATAGTAAATGCAATCTTAATAATATCAGAGAAACAGTGAACACATACAGGATAATACATACATTTTATATACAAGAATATGAATTGGATCTGGTCTAAGTGGTGTGGGTCTTGGATCCCCTTAGTATTGGTTGAATAACCAAGTTTTCAGTGATTTTTTAAATTTTGGGTAGGATATTTCATTCTTGATATTGGTGGGTAGGGCATTCCAATGTCTGGGAGCGAGAACGTTGACGCTACTGCCTCCTGCTTTTTCTAGTGTGTTTTTTCTTAATAACTGTGTTGAGGATGTTTGTAGGTGTTGGGGATAGAGGGATCTAGGGTTTGCTTCTTGAGGAGAGGTAAAACTCATGACTATTTTAAGTTGCTTATTGTGGTGTTAGTGGAGAAGGAGACATTAATCAGTTTAGTTATAAAGGGGGCTAGGTCTCTTGCTGTATCCTTAAATAGTTGGTCTGGGCAGTTGCCAACCTTGCAGTTGGAGGGCTTGAGGGATGCAATAATCTGTTCAGTGTCCTGGATGGAAACTTTGGTGAATTTGAAAGGAGCAGGGCTGGGTGTGTCTGTGGTGGGGCTGGTAAGTGGTATCTCAGTAGGAGATAGTCAGGCTTTTTTTTGGAAATTTTATTTTGAAGTGTTATAATTTTGTTAGCTAGGGCATGTTGAATGCTGGTGCACCATTGTTTATCATTGGGTGTATTGTCAGGTGTGGCTACCGGTGATTCCAGTTCCCTTAAGATAGCAAATAGTTCCTTGGTGTTGGAACTTGCGTTGGAAATCCTGTCGTTGAAACATTTTTTTTTTAATGAGTAGGATTTCTTTTTTGTAGTTGTTAGCGAAATGTTTAAGTTGCAATTTGTTTTCTTTAGAAGAGGTGCATCACCATTGCAATTCTAATTTCCTTTTTTGCATTCTTATTTCTTTTAGGGGAGGGGTCAACCAGGCATTGAGATGAGCTTGCTATTTTACTTTTGCATGACTTCAAAGGTGCAATGGTATCTAGGGCTTTATTCATAGCATTATTGTAGCTCTCCACAAGGAGTTCGTGATCTGAGTTATTAGGGAGAGCATTGATGGTAGCGAGTAGGAGTGGCAGGAGGTTGTCTGGTGTGATGTTTTTTTTTAGATCTGGTGGGTAAGGGAGGTGCCATGCCTTTATCCATGGTGATCTGTTTGTCTAAAGTTAAGGAAAAGTCGATTAGGTAGTGGTCTGTCCATTGTTGAGGGCAAATTTTGTTGATAGTGGTATCGCAGTTCAAAGTGGAAACCCAGTCAAGGGTCCTTTCTTTGTCGTGCGTTGGGATGAGGACTTTTTGGGTTAGGCCATGTTCAGCTAGCATAGTAGCTATAGATTGGGCTGGTTTGTCTTCAGGGTCATTGAATCCCAAATTCAGATCTCCTAGTAATAGGAGTTGTGATGAGTCTTTAGTATTATTAGCTATGAGGCTAGATAGGTCCTCCTGAAAGGTGCTGGTGGGGCCAGGTGGCGTATAAATTAAATAAATAATTAAAGTGCAACAATTGGAGATGGGCAATTTGGCTATGAGCAGTTCACATGATTTAAGGGGGTTGAGTAAGTAGTATTAATGCAAAGTTCATTTTTGCTATAATGGCAAGACCCCCTCCTCTACTGTTAAGTCTGTCCATTCTAATTAGTTGGTAGTTTTCTGGAATGGCTAGAGAGAGCACTGGGCCTGCTCCTTCGTGCAGCCAGGATTCGGTGACTGCCAGACGGTCTAGGTCATCCGATGATAAGATGTCTGCTATTTCTGTTGCATGGGCCACTAGGGATCTGGCGTTGATCAGGGCTCCAGATACTGTAGTTGGAATTGACATATCCTGGAGTTTTATAGGAATAGGTTTAGGACTGGGGAATGGCTCAGGGTGTGGTGAGGTAGATTTATGCTGGGCATTATAGACCCTGTTGCTACTGGCTCATAAAGGCGGGGTAATCTAGCTCGAAGTCTAGTATTTATGTCCAAGGTGGGGCATGGTACCTGCTTAGAGAGGGACATGATTAAGTCAATTAGTAGTAAAGTACAACAGAAGGGTTGCCTGGGTCTTTCTGGGGCTCATAGTATGACTGGGTGAGAAGCGGTAGAAGAACAGGCTGGGTCAGCATGGGCAAGGCATGTGGAGGGAAGATCCAAAAAAAGTCAGTGGCCATGATACTAGGCAGAATTGGTGGATTCAGAAGGAGGTATGGTATGCACAGTAGGCTATTTGAGTCAGTACAGTTGGTACAATAAGCAAGTCTAAGTCAGAGCAATGGGCACAAATAGGCAAGTTCACATCAGGGCACTGGGGTGTGATGTCTATCCGTGAGGCTGGCAAGGCAGATGCTACACAAAGAGGCTAGTCCCACAATAGACATTTAAACATGAATAGGCTATTCACACAATAATTAGTTGAATCAGAGTAGTCAAGCCTCAGATTAAATCAATATAGGCTAGTCCCACTATAGGTATTTAAGCAAAAGAAGGCAAGTGGTTAATCGGAATAAGCTTGTTCCACAATGGACATGTATGCAAAAAGGGACATGATTAATCGGAATAGGCTAGTCCCGCAGTGGGCATGTATGCAAAAAGGCACATGGTTAATCAGAATAGGCTTGTCCCACAATAAACATTATTTGGTACTGGAATCAGGAGGGAAAAGTTCACTTAGGCGGGCCATACATCGTAGTTCTTACAGATCACTCAAACTAGTCTCATATTAACATAGAGATATTTGAGTCATGTGGGTTAGATCTATAAAATTGGCGTGAGTACTGTGGGGTGAAGCAGGCGAGTTGCACAGTAATCAGATGATTATATTGGTCTGCCAGGTGCTAGTTCGTTGTGGCAGCTAGGTATGCTTGTCTTAGAGCTGTTTGTTTGCTTAGCGACGCATATTTGGGCATAGCGGTGCAGGAGGTAGTGGATAACTGTAATGTGGACAAGTGGCCTATTATATAGAGTACGGTTATCATCAGTAGCAGGTATGGCAGGGGGAGGGCTGGGTAATTCTGCCCAATGCAAATAGTGTACACAACGCGATATGCGATAAGGCAGTGCAACTTTGCAAGTAGTGACTTACCAGATTTAGTCTGGTTAGGGTGCAGATAATGATTGGCTTACTCGCTCACATGGCAAACAGTGTAAACAAGAAGGCCTTTATCGGCCTTCGTCGGGCCGCCGGCTTTCTGCCTCCTGGCGGAAGCTCGTATTCAAATATTTACAGGTTCCTAGGCAATGCAACAGCATTCAAGCTTCGTTCTGAGGCCGAGTAGCACCCGCCATTTTTCTTTGGACAAATTAAGAAGAATTGGTCATTTGACATGAAAAATAAACTTCTTGATGCTCCGGCAGATGAGCGGAGTGCTTGGGTCACGCTGGAGATTTACAGCAGCGGCGATGGCGAGGTGAAGTGATCCTCAACAACAGCTGATGCGGCCGGTCCTCCTCGAGCAGCTGCTACGGCAGTGATCCATAACTGCAATGGCTGCTTGCTTAAATCGCCAAAATATTAGGAAAATCAGGCATCCTCTCCCTTACAAAATGGCCTAGCACCCCCTAACCACTTGTTTTCTCTAAACTGGACTACTGTGCCAGCATCCTAGTTTGTCTCCCCAACTATGCCTTCTGTCCTCACGACACAATCATCAACTTCGCTACCAGGACTCTCTTTGAACTCCTTCACTTTAGAAAACCTTTCTCGTACTGTTACTAGGCTAGATTGCTTGCAATGCAAAGCAGGACCATATTTTAATGTCTTCACTTGGTTCACAAATCTGTCCATGGTAAGGCACCACTGTTTCTTTCCTCCTCAATCCAACACTACAAGCCTTCTTGTAATCTGTGCCCTGCCTCCTCAACTACCCTTGTGGTGCCTCAACCTCCCAATGCTTCCTCTCTTTCGCTCTTCTTAGTCTACTTGCTTGCAATTCTCTTACCCCAGACATGTGAGAAACAGTCTACATCATTTTCTTTAAAACCAAACTAAAAGCCCACCTCCACACCTCTGAGTTACTGTCTTAACCTAGGTCTCATCTGCCTTCTACCTAACATTTATCCCTTGCCTCTAACATGCCTCTCCCCGTCACTATCTCTGTGTCCACCTTAGCACTTCATCCATCACGGTTGGATCCTTAACACAGCTGGCTGTACTGCTGACCTGCACTTAAAAATGTCTAATATTAGTTGTCCTTAATTTATGTAAATCCACCCATGTATTGTCCCCATTGACTATTCTATTCACTCCCCTCCACAACCCGGTCAGAATGTCATTAGAACTTAACCAGTTGTAAGAAGCGTACTGCTTCCAGTCAAATTTGAGTTCTTATCTAATGTATGTTCTTCTGTGATTAAAAGAGCATTGTTTATCCCTGTATATAAATAAATAAATAACTAAATAAATATATACATAAATAAAAGTGCAAAGTGAAAGTCAGAAAGTCAGAAAAAGCATGATCAATAGAAGAGGCATGCATATGGGAAAGAGACAGGAGAGGTCCTCACTTCATCAAGGTAAGGGAAATAAGTCCTGCCTGAATTTCCTCTTATTCATGTAAGTTGGGAGACGAGTAGTAGAAGGTGGAGGGAGCAAGATGTTTAAGTAAACAATGGAGTGAACATAGAGGGGAGAGTCAATGATCAGGTCAGAGGAGGAGAGTGAATTCAAGAGAAAGACATCGTACGAGAGTTCGCGTCAGAGGGTGTAAGCTGGTCATGGAGGGAGTGGTCAGATAGGAGAGATTTAAGTTCAAGGTAGGTGGCTCAAGAGGGACTGGGAAGGTTAAAATCCCCCAGCATAACAATTGGGATGCCAATACGAAGTGACTCAAAAGAATGGTCAGATTAGGGAAGAAGGAATTGAGAAAACCACAGGGTCAATAGAGAGCTAGAACGGTAAGAAGAGTCATTCGTGTTCTTGTTGCAAACAATATCTCTATACTTTTCTTCATTAATTACTCTTGACAAAAACATTATGATGCTCACGTTGCAAGAGCTGCTACTTGATTATTGGAGCACTGCAGCATAGTCCTCTGACTGTGAATGGTAGAATATGCATGTGTCAGTATGCAAAGAGGAGCAAGAGCAAAAGAGCTGTGATTACATGTTTATCCAAGCAGCTTAAATCTTCCTAACCTCAGGAATGACTTCGACATTGGTCTAGCATGATGTACAGGCATCCAGGTGCATAAATGGTTACAGAGTTCGGTTGCACAACAGCAGTTCATAATGGCACACACTGACACAACAGCAACCCCCTAATTTCTATGTGTTAGCAGATGGGAATAGTGAGGGATTTGTTATCTCTTATTACGACACCCCAAATAGTCATAGCCATACAGGAAACCCACTCCACCTACTTCCAGCTAAGCCATACATTGGATATCAAGCTTCATACCACAGTCCAGCATCGAAGCGTGGCCGGGAACAGGTTTCACACTCCTGCTGCTTGGTGGTGTTTTACTTCAAGGACAAACACGTTTCCCCTATGCTATGCTCTTAGCCACTGTATATACTTACAATACCAGTGGGTGATCTTAGAATCAACACAATTTTAGCTGTGTAATATTTATGTAAATGACATATTGCACTCTCGTCCAAGTCATTCACTCCACTCCCTTTTAATAAGCTCTCGAGAAATATATTAACAAGAAATGCACCACTTATAGCAGCTGACACACTTGGTCAGCCAGTGATTTTATGTGTGTATGTGCCACCATATGCACCAGTCCTTTATTTTGCAATAGGGACTTGTCATATGGATCTGATGAAATCTAGTGTCATAAAGGGAACGATACAGAGAGAAGAATCTGGAGAAAACAGACTTCTGATAATGTCAGTCTCCTTCCAGAATAACTTATAAACACATGTGCCACTCTGAGAAGAAGGAATCTATTTTCAGAAGAGAAATGAGACACATTATCCAACCTGAAAATTAGCAGCTGTGGGAACCGTGTGTTGGATTTCGAATTTGTAAAAGTACCGTGCACAGCTCTTTAACAGTATGGAATTAAGTCTTAAAAATAGAACTTTTTTGTACCAGAGCAAACTTGAATACATTAACTGTTCTATGTTAAGTGTTCACATAGACCTTCTTTCCTTTAAAAAAAAAAGGGATTTTAAAGAGAAAACGGTTTTGTCGTTTACAATATCAGGATACATGTGTTTCATTCAGCAGGTGTGCATATGAGGCTCTCACAGACATTAAAGTGGTATCCAAAATGATTATGCCCGCCAAGACTAATATATACAATTAGTATGGCCGCCCTCTGCACGAAATTGGACAGAAATACAGCTGAAGCTTAATCTGGTGAAAAACATTTCTCTTCTATCTTTAATTTCGAAAGAAATTACTTTGGTTCTCCTATTCAAAATTTTCAAGCAACATTTTTACTCGATCAAATTACGTATTTCCATGAGTTTGTAGACATGGAATAACTACATTACAGTGGTGCATACAATTAAACCAATGTAACTGTTCTTTAAAAAAAAAGAGGTAGAGTTACATATTGTTATGAGATGTGATAAGAATGAGACTTATTACGAGTTAGTCAGTAATTCAGTGGTAAATCCTCCACATACACGTGAAACTCGTTTACCTTCACTGCCACTCAGTTCTCTGGGCTTACCACAGGATTATGAGTGGTGAAAGGCCAGTACAGATCTGCATTTTGGCAGTCCGTAGGACTCTCTGGGGATTTTGCAACATTACCACAGGTGGTGATTCTCATGCAGTCAATTTGCTGGTTTTTGACCTTCAGTAAAGGATTTACCTCCTTTATCATGTCCGAGGGAAATCCTCCACTTCAAGGTCAAAGTTGGAATCCAGGGGTGTGATAAAATGACTTCTGCCCAACAGGAGTACAAGGGCGAGTAGTGGCTAAAGTGACTTCTCAGAAACAAACCAGAAAAGATGCCTCACTGGATAGCTAATTAGACTCAATTTAATTCAAAAACATTCTTTGGGAAACCAAAGGACCATTACCTATTGACAGAGACAGGGGTCAGGGGGTCAGGTAAGGTAAACCATGTATTCACATTAATTACAAATTCGTTTATTATTTATTATATTGTTATATATAATACCATGATTAGACAAATATATATAATATCCACACTATATATTTATTTGAAATCTCAAGATGTAACCTCCTTTGCTTACTCAAATTTCATAAAACACATAGTACATATATCAAAAAGGAGGGCATCATCAAGCATAACACATACATAGAACCAGACTCCTGTCCTGTGCAAAAAACACTTGTGCAAAGAACGCTACTAACGAGAATGACATGATGGATGTCATCACCTACAAGTTGTTATCAATTAA
This sequence comes from Ambystoma mexicanum, assembly GCF_040938575.1. Taxonomy (NCBI): domain Eukaryota; kingdom Metazoa; phylum Chordata; class Amphibia; order Caudata; family Ambystomatidae; genus Ambystoma; species Ambystoma mexicanum. The sequence continues at coordinate 331,884,137 of NC_090927.1, forward strand.
TGTCAAGCCTTCTGTTAGCAGTCATCCCCATGAAGAGAGCAACAATGTTCAGGTAATAGCTGAGTAAGCAAAGGAGATTACATCAATGTATATAACAATTTAAAAAATAATAAAAGATGTTGTAATTAATGCGAATACATGGTTTACCTTACCTTAAATATATATTTTTTTTATTAAATTGATTCTATTTAGCTATCCAGCAAGGCATCTTTTCTGGTTTGCTTCTGTTAGGTAGAATCATATGCAGTACCCTTTGGGAACACCACACACAATTAAGACTACAAGTGTAAGTACAAATTCACCTTTGGTACAAGCCCGTACTACACAGTAAAGTGGTAGCGATGGCTGAGCAGCCAGACTTATCTCAAGAGTAAAGTGAGCAGCATCAGAAGTTACACAAAGGACAGCAATTGCTATGGTTCAAACACACACTGACTCAAGTTTTCTGAGTAAAAGAATATACATTTATTTACACCATCAATTATGAAACAATTCACTAATGTGAAGCAGCAGAAAATCACAATCTTAATATAATACACAACACCCATTGAATTCTGGAAAAGTTAAGCTCAAAATGAAGTGTGAGCAAAATGGCACTCCAGTAATTAAAAAAAGGGAGGGAAAGACAAGGTTATTCGAAATTAAGCAGCACCAACAAGTAAGTAGGCAAGGCAATCTAGAAAAGGCATACTACAACTAGGATCCAAATCAATAGGCCTGGGCCAATTTTAATGTTTCAGAGTCTTTGCAGAGGATCACACAGTTCAGAGTAGTTTGGAGTTAAGTCTTTGATAAGAGTGCAAAACAAAGTCAGTCGGCAGAAAAGTTACTTAAAAAAGTAGAGAAGGAAAAGCCCTCAGATTAGCGAAAGATTTAAAACACTTTCACCGTGGTCGGACGGAACAAACAACCGTATTTGAACAGTACCTTAGTAGAAGAAGAATGCTGCAGCTGAGGCAGAAGTTCCTGGCAGGTCCTGCACGCTCACGGTTCCTGAAGCGACTGTCGGATTGACGAGAAGGAGGAAGACTGGAGGGTCCTGCACTGCCCAGGGAAGAAACCAGCAGCAGAGCACAGCGATGAATAAAAGGTGCGCTCCTTAAAACCCAAACAGGGTTCGGTCCTCCTGGCTATCCGGTTCACTGCAGTGAGGTAAAGCAAATTCAACCAGGGGAGAGAGGTCTTGCTTGGCGTTTGGCTAACTGGTTGGTCCCACCAGCTCAAGGGGAGAAGATTCCTTGCAGATCTTCCCTGTTGAAGTTTCAAGCGATTCGGACCCACAGCATGGCTTCACCGGGAGGTTCAGTAGTTGCAGTAGTCCTCTTCCTTCAGCTTCTCTTTGGTTCTCTCGATCCAGTGGCGACTCTGCTTTCCAAGTCATAGAGACCTGCTTTTTATGCAGTTTTCCACCATTCACACAGCCTGGCTGCCAATCACACAACAGGGTGGCTGTCCTGGCAGGAGAGTCACCTACCCAATCAAACAAGAGTGTGACTTGGGTCTCCAAGGAGACCCTGTGCAGGGGGCCTCAAACCCCTCCCTCACATCCTGTCCACCCAGACTCTCAGGTGCCTAAGGTGGGCTTCTGTGCAGAAGCCCGCCAAAGGATGGTGAACAAAGGAACCAAACCTGGTTTGGCATGCAGAGTAAAACACGAGAAAGACCTTTACAAAAGGAAATGGTGAATAAACCCAGCTAGAAGCAAATAAAATTAAAGGGGGTCCAGCGGATTAAAGTTTGAGGCTACTTACATAGCCTAAAACATTACCAAGGCTATTGTCATAGTCCACGGTAGGGAAAAAATGGTAGATACCACTGCCACCAGCCAAATCTTAAAGAAAGGGGAACAAAATATTGTTCCATGAGAAAACAGACAAAACGAGATAACTATTAACCCTTTCCAGTACTCTATGGAAGTTAATTTGTACTGGGTCTGTGGATTTAAAAAGTCTAATAAAGTCAATGGCAACTTTACATGTTCTGGGAGACAGTAGTCAGTCCCAGAATATGGAGTTTATAGTGGGAAGTCTGAAAAAGACAACCCTGTGTCACTGCACTAAAGGTGATGTGTGACACACAGTAACAATATGATGCCTTTGGAGTAGGTGAGACTCCACAGTCTATGAACACAAAAAAGTAAAACACATAGCCAAAAACACATGTAAGGGGGGGAAAAAAAGGCTTACACTCTTACCAGGTGAAAAAAACAAAACAAGAGCAATTCTAATCATAAAGGTAAAACAGGCAGAATCTAGAAATGTGCAGTTCAGAAGTTCTGATACAGTAGTATTGTTGTTCTAAACAGGGAGACGTGTTGAGCAGGTGTCAAACAGTAGCATGTGCGGTTCAAAGACATTGCTTGAAGAAGTGCAGTTCATAAGAGCAGCCAGGGTTGGCTAAACATTCAGTGCAATAGTGAAGCATCTGGACACTGGATGCACAGTTCAGTTAGAGCGTTTCAAGGCAACAAAGAGCTGTAGTTTGGGGTATTGGTGAACAGGTTTGAAAGAGAAGTTCATCAGTTCATCTGATTGAAGAGCAGGTGAGTGCCAAAGGCAACTCCGGGTGGTGCTGATGGTTCAATTTGGTTGAACAGCCCGAATCACTGTTTGAATTGGTTCAAAGGCAGGAACACAGGGATCCTGAGTGCCTTGCCTCCCAGGCTGCTGTGATCTCCAATCCAAGGAATCAATGGTAATTTGTATTCCTTGTTCACTTGCTCCCAAACACAGGGGATGCTGGCCCACAACTGCCGGTATCCCTCGACACAGTGAGGTCCTGGGTACCGTTGTGGTTGGCAGAGAGGCAGGTCTTGTCCCAGCAGCAGTTCACCCCCAATGTGACCTGGAAATGCTTAGGACACACAGTCTTCACCTCATTGGCGGAAGACATTCGAGAGATTAGCTCTTCCAATAGAGGTCCAATCAATTCCTGGTCAGATTTTTGTTCAAGAGTGAATCAAGGACTTGCTGGGAGACACCTTCCTTTAAAGGCACATGTCTACAGGTGACTGGTCAAAAGCAAGCATGCTCTAAGGGTCCAATCCCTATCCTTGGAACAAGTACACTTTGCCTTCTGAGATTACACTGTACATTGTGCTAAGGAAGTGGAGGGGACAAGAAGGAAAGATAGGGGTCAAGAGAAAGAAGACACTGGAACTTTCCTACAGTTGTAAAGATCTCCCTCTGGCTACACTAATCCGGGCCTCTTCAATTTCCAATAGAATCAAAGGCCTTTATGTATGAAGCATCCTTGTGTGAGGCTACACCTTTAATCAACGATGGTGTCCTTTGAAGTTTGATCTTGTTTCCAGAACAGGTTCCTGTGGAGCGGCTGTCTCTCCAGGTGGGTGTTATATTCCCTGCCAAAAGAAAAAGAAAAAAAAGAGGCAATCCAAAGGGCCACAGTCCAGCAGCTGCAGGAAGGATAACTTGGCTGGGGGAATACACATAATCCTTTTACAGCTGAGCTGGGCTCAGAGGGCTGGCGCAAGTATGATAACACATTGTTGTAGCTTGAATAATTATTAATGATGCCGGCCACCCTAGCTTAAACTCAGGTATGACTTATAATTACAGTTTTGTGAGACACAGGACAGCATCATCATAGTAATGTAGTATTTGGAACAGAGGTGTACATCTTAAATGCACCCCTGGGCCACAGAGATATTGCTGTCCCTGCAACTCTCATATGAGAACCTGATCTGTGCCACTTTAGAGCAGGAGCTGCATATTACCCTTTCAGAGATGGTATAGTAAAAATTAAAAAATCCAGGGCCTCTACTCCCTCGCCAGATGGCAATCTGTCACAGGTGGTTCTGTAAACACAACTGTAATTCCATTACCTCCATAAAAGTAATGGGAATAGAACGATTGTCACTTGTTTACCCCACTGCCAAACTTTTAATGAGGCACATAATGCCTTTTTGTCATAAGATGAATTTATGGAACTATATTTGTGTGTTTGATTTTGCAAAGGAACAACAAATAAAAAGAATCTATAGTATTATACCAATGCAAAAGCCTTCAATGCAGTCACACATTGTAGTGACTGAGCCTTCTCACTGTCTATGGCACTGCCACTCGATGTTACTCCAATTGGAATAACACAATACAAAATATCTTCATTCATGGCACTTCCCTACAGATAACATGCTTCCCAATTTCTCTCCCAAACCGATAGAAATTAGATCAACACCCAGGAACCGGGCCCTCTGACTTGAACCCATCAACACTACATGTTTCACATCTGCCACTCCCCTTGTCCCACTAATTGTCCCCCTCCTTTTTTTTATTACAGAGTCCATTAAAAGTGTCAGAAGAGAAATAAACAAGAACACACATTACTTACAATATGCTTACATTATAGAAATAAAATTGATGATGTTTTACCTTGCGAGTATTCCGGGTTCATAAGGGAAATTATGTAACTATCAGATGTCCCTAGTGATGCCTTAAGAAGTTAAAGGGGCATGTGGCAATTCCCTGATCTCTCCAGGTGAAAACGTACATATTTATATCTAAAGACTGATCAGGGCGAGCCCAGATGTGGTGTGACCCACCTTTTTATTACATTTACTGTATTGAAAAACAACAATTTAAATATATTGAATCAATAAATGGCACAGCAAAGTAAAGAGCATACATTCCATACATACAAACAATCAATGATAAATATGAGACTAATATACATACAAACTTTAAGATTAAAAGATTAAGTGCAAGCTTAACAGCCCCTAAACATTTTTTGGAGCAGTGTTATGTATGCTCAATCCATCAGCTTGATGAACAGTGTCATAAAATGGACTCTGTGTTATGATAGGATTGTCAACACAACTGTGTTTCGGAGTGCTGTAAGTACAACAGCCTTCATCAGGATGGGGAATTTTAAGGCAATCTCATCCAAGAGGCATCCTTTGGTAATGATCGTGCCCGTAAAACTCTGGCAAATTCACAAGCAGTGTCTTTCAGAATTGTGATTTTGGTCACCCATTGTTAGGGAGAATTCTCCAAAATTGCTAATTTCCCTTACCTACTGAGTCCCTCAGCAGCTTTGCTGGATTTCTAAGATTTATTTTTTTCTCCTGGTAAGAGTGTGATCCTTTTTCCCCACTGTTATATGTGTTTTGCTGCGTGTGTTTAACATTTTTTTGTTCATAGACTGTGGAGCCTCACCTACTCCATAGGCATCTTCTTTTTACTGTGTGTTACGTGGCACCTTCAGCGCAGTGACACAGGGTTGTCTCTTCGACTTCCCAACTCAGACTCCATTTTCTAGGACTGACTACTGTCTCCCGGAACATAGTTCCCATTGACTTCATTAGTCTTTTTAAACTCACAGACCGAGTACAAACTATCTTTCATAGAGTACTGGAAAGGGTTACTAGTTATCCATTTTTATCTGTTTCTCATGGAACATTGTTTTGTTCCCTTTTTATTAAGATTTGGCTGGTGGCAGTAGTAACTACCCTATTTTTCCTACCACAGTTATTTTAAATAGCCTTGGTATTGTTTAGGCTATCTTGGTAGCCTGAAACTTAAACCCGCTGGACCATATTTACTTTTATACTGTTCGGCCGGGTTTAGTTGCCATTTCTTTCTGTATAAGCCTTTATCATGTTTTACTCTGCACGCCAAACCAGGTTTGGTTCCTTTGTTCACCGGCCTTTCATGGGCTTCTGCACAGAAGTCCTCCTTAGGCGCCTGTATGTCTGAGGGGGACAGGATGTGAGGGAGGGGTTTGAGACTCCCTGTACAGTTGCACTCTGGTATGATTGGCTGTGATGACTGTCCTGGCGGGACAGTCACCCTGCTGTGTGATTGACAGCCAGGCTGGGTGAATGGGGGAAAACTGCATAAAAAGCAGGTCTCTGGGACTAAGAAGGCAGAGTCGCCACTAGATCGAGAAAACCGAGGAGAAGCTGACAGAAGAGGACCTCTACCACGACTGAACCTCCTCTTGAAGCCCTGCTGTGGGTCCGAATCTCCAAACTTCGACGACAGGGAAGATCTGCAAGGAATCTTCTCCCCTTGAGCTGGTTGGAACAACCAGTAAGCCAAACTGCAAGCCAAGCCTCCCGCCTCTTGTCGAATTTGATGAACAGAGTTACATTGAACCGGATAGCCAGGAAGGTCGGACCCTGCTTGGGTTTTAAGGAGCGCTCTTTTAATCATAGTTTTGCCCTGCTGCTAGTTTCTTCCTTGGACAGTGCAGGACCCTCCAGTCTTCCTCCGTCTTGTCAGTCCGACAGTCACTTCAGGAACAGTGAGCCTGCAGGACCTGCCAGGAACGTCTGCCTCAGCTACAGCATTCTTCTACTTTAAAGGTACTGTGCTAACCTGGTTGTTCGTTTCGTCCAGCCGCAGTGAAAGTGTGTGAAATCTTTCGCCAATCCGAGAGCTTGTCCTTCTCTATTCTTTAAAGTAACTTTTCATCCGACCAACTTCGTTCTGAACTCTTGGAAAAGACTTAACTGCGAACTACTATGAACTGTGTGATCCTCTGCAAAGACTTTGGTCCATTGACTTTGGCTCTGGCCTCTTGATTTGATTTCCTCACTGTAGTTCCTTTTTCTAGATTGCACTGCTTACTTACTTGTTGGTGCTGCTCAACTTCTGTCTAACTTTGTCTTTCCCTCCCTTTTGAAATTACTGGAGTCCCATTTTGCTCACACTTCATTTTGAGCCTAACCTGTCCGGAATCTATTGGGTGCGGTGTAGTGTATTAGCAACGCGATTTTTCAACTGCTTGATAGTAGTGAAATGTTTAAAAACTGATGTGGAAATAAATGTATATTCTTTTACTTAGAAAACTTTAGTCAGTATTTGTTTGAATCATAATAATTGCTGTCCTTTGTGTAACTATTGATACTGCTCACTTTACTCTTGAGATGAATCTGGCTGCTCAGCTATCGCTACCACTTTACTGTGTAGTACAGGCTTTTACCAAATGTGCATTTGTACTGTCACTTGTAGTCCTAATTGTGTGTGTTATTCCCAAAGGGTACTGCATATAATTCTGCCTAACACCCATGGGTAATGGAGTCCACTTGAGTTGGACTCTGGGAAGCCCGATACATAGGGGTGAAGGATAGCTGGGCAGCAAGTGGGCACAACCCATCTCACGAGTGGGGAAAACGTCCCTTTGCTGGCAATGAGTGTCAGTGGCCAAGCTTGATTAATAGGCATGCATATTCAACCCAAAAGGGAGATGAAAACAAATATGTTTATTTATTATTTATGTATGTATTTATTTCTTTAAATAACTGGGGAAAAATGCCAGGGACATCTGGGACTCCTTCTATTAAAATAATACAAAAGGTGGACATAATGACAACCTGGCTCTCTAGTAGCCTCACAGACTGCCTCTTTCCTGTGACCTTTCAATCTTACAACTGCCAGTCAATAGAGAATGTGCCACAAAAATGCTGCAATAAGTCACATTTTGTGCTGGAAACTGCTTTTTTATGCCATGAAATATTCAATTTCACACCTTCATATCCTAGAGAGTCCGACTGAATTTAAACTCATTGGGGGTCATTACGAGGTTGCTGCTCTGGAAACAATGGTACCGGTAAGCTTGCTGGTACTGTTGTTTCCATACCGGCAAACTATGAATTCTGCAAGTAGATTCCTTTCCGCCCGCTTTGTCTGACCTGGTGGGAGGAAAGGCACCCGCTCGCAGACCTTGACGGATGCACCGGCACCATTCATGAATAGTGGCGGTGCATCCTACTTCCCCATTCACATTGAGTCCAATGGGACTCGAATGGGAATCGGGAGCAATATTTTCCAGCGCCCGGCAATGAGGAATTACTGGGACTGCCAGGGCTGTAATGCCCCGATAAGTCCCGATTGCCAGGCACCGGAAAAAAAATGACTGCAGCGGCAGCCATACTGTTTTTACCAGCATGGCTACCGCTGGACTCATAATGAGGCCTATTGTGCTTGGGGATATAGATATTGTGTTAATATAAGGTATATTCAATTTTTTCTTCTCAATGGCAAAGATTGTATGCATCAAGGACCTTACAACATATTCTATCATGTTCCTTTCACTCTTGCACTTTACGGTTCTGTGCTATATACTAACAAGCCAAGAATGCTAAAAACTGCCATACAATGCACCCCAGTCTTTACATAATTTTTAATCAATTTTCATGATTAAGTCATGTATAATTTGTCAGAATAAATCACTATGATTTCTAGACTGCTAAGAAAGGGTGTGCAGTTTGTATTTAACAATAGACTGACTATGGATTTAACACATTAAAATGTAAAAGACACACTTACCTCCACAAATTTTTTGGAACATCCTTGCATTCATGATGCATATTGTGTGTGACTATATTTCCTAACTTGGGCTACCTTATGAAGGATCACAGCTGTATGTGCCAACCTCACATTTTCAACTTAGGCAACTCAATGGTGGCATGCCTCTCCTTTCATGGGACATCCCACAACAAGTAAAACCAGTGAAATGTAAGTTGCCAATGTGGTGGCCTCAGATGAGTTGTGAGGTATAATAACTCATCCCAGATGAACATGAAAAACATGACACATCTTGAAAGAGCAGCAGGGTTACTGCACCTCCATCAAACCCCCTTTTTTAATCAAAATGGGACATTTTCCATGGATTGTATCAATTATCTGCACAAAAGGCTATGATGTGCTACTGTCTTTGAGGTTATAGATTACTTAACCAAACCTGAACACTCAATTCCGACTCAGGGAATACCAACAGCTGATCGATTTGGTATTTTTTTTTACAGGTCATACTTTTTCACATGGGCGACCAGTCAGTATAAGGATAGATAGTAGACCCCAGTGGAAGTCCCTGTTTGGGAAAGCAAGATCCTTGGAATGACTAGTAAATGTCTACATCTTTTATACTGAAACAGAGGAAAAAAAGGGGAAAATGGAAAGGAGCTCATGTTAATGCTCATTGAGGATCATCGTACATTTCCTGCGTAAAAATCTAGACTACGATGTTTATTCATGTAATTTACCTTATGACTCATTTTCATTCCTTGTATGGCCGAGAGGGGGTGAGGATCATACGATAGGATTCTGCCTCACCCTTAGTTTCCAACATGCAAATACTCCTGCATTTGCACTAGCATGTATTTTCATGCTGACACAAATGCTCTGAATTCCTATGGAATTCACCTACAAGTTACACCAGCAAAAAGCAGGCTGATACCATGGGAATCCATTGTAATTGCTGCCTGACATGCATACTTTGCAGGTGTCCTTTACTAATTGTGCATGGTGGAGTGGAAAAGGGTGACACAAATGTGAATATGCCACCTTTTTTTTTTTTTATAATCCACTTTTGCCCTCCACCAGATACAAGTTAAAAATTACACGGAGGGTCCCTGCCTTTGCAAAAGTGTAAATGTAACAGATCCACTCAGCGTAATCTACAAAGAACCGAAAGAAGGAGCTGCAAAGAATTAACCAAATGACACAAAACATATTTGCACTGTTTACCATCCCAATGATTAGACATGAGATGGACTGCAGAATATTGGACTAATATCACAGATTCCCATATTTATTTATCTTTACCCCCTAATGCTGCCACTGTGCTAATTGCTGTAGGAAAGCATTACACCATACTCACAGCCTTGCAAAATGCTTAAGAGAACATGGAAAAACAAAATACATGCGTTTGAAAATGATTGATGCTAACCAGAGTTGAAATATACTCATTGGCCCTCATTATGACCTAGGCGGTAGCCATGCCGCTATTGGCGGCATGGCTGCTGGCGAAATCGCGTCCGGGTCCACAGAATGAGGAATTACCGGGCCATTCCGAGTTCGGAAGCCCCGGTAATTCCTCCCTCCAAGGACCCGGACCCGGTACTTCCCCATTCCCATTCAGCCCACGTAGGGCTGAATGGGAATGGGAGAGGGAGCAAACAACGGGCCATTACGCGTTGGCTTGTTGTTTGCTCCCTCTTCCCCTCACGGGACCCGGTAAGCATGCCTGGTTTGACCAGGCGTTGCTTCCTGTGTCCCGCGAGGGGACCTCGTAATGAGGCGGTCTCGTAATGAGGCGGTACGGGGTAAACGGCGCCGGCACCTTTTACGGCGCTGTTTACCCTGTACCGCCAGGGTCGTAATAAGGCCCATTGTGTTGGTGCAAAACATATTAAGCATACAAGGGACAAAGATATTTCTCATTATGTTTCTAGGTCCCTGTTCCACTGAAAAGTATATTACAACATCTGTGCTAAAGTTGAGTGACTAGATGAAGATATTTTACTGTTCCTTATTTTGTAACTAACTCATTCACGCATCTCTCCTAGAAACAGCCAATAATCCAGTGATCGATACTGCATTAGGGAACACACATGAGGGAATTTGGCAAATAACACATGTTCAGAGACAACTGGCAATTTGAATGCTCCGATGTGGTACATGGTAAGCTATTCTATTGTATGGCCCCGAACTATAAAGCATCTTCTTCTGAATCTTATCAATTTTAAAAGTGTGGGAGTGGGCATTTTTTAAAGGCACCACTTTTCTTTGTTGAGATCCAATTAAGTGCTTTTGAAAAAGCCGAAAATATGGTGTTTCCAAATGTCAATCATGTATGCCCTCCTTTAGTGTTTGCCACGCCACACATTTGCTCCATACATGTGCATATGATGCCGAGCAGAGTGGTCGGTTTGGGCAGTGGTAGAACAGAGTGAAAAATCAACTGATTCGTGATCGAACCTTGCGTGTGCAGAGAAGTGCAGAAGAGCTCCATAGAAGCTAGTCGGGATTCTGGGCATACCAGCTCCTGTCCTGATCAGCATGCAGATGTAATAATATCCTTAGACCCGAGCATTCACTTATAACACATTAATTCAGGGTTTTAGGAGATCCACATAAGTGAACACAGAGCCAATGTGTGGTAATGGGGGAATTATTCTTATTCCATAGTAGTTTTAAGGTACTGACTGTAGTAACAGCAGTTACATAGACCTAACATTTGGTACAAAGGCCCTGACTTTAGTGTAGTAATAGTATATATATTTAAAAACAGTTTACATGTATAAAAAAAGAAACATCAGCAAGTGGTCTATACTGATCCTCTGCTATAGTTTCCCACGATCGGCCAGGCTCTTTCTTGAAGCGCTCTGCCACTCAAAGCTACTAATCTTAGTTAACCTGAACATTTGGTGCAATGATTCTATTGATGCTGATCTAACACCCTTAGAAGATATTTTGGATACACATGGTCTTAATATTCTTTCCAGGCTACCCACTTAGATATTGGGACACTGTCTGGATCCTATTTTTTCCAGAGGCCTTATACTTCAAAACCTAAATAATGAACATGTCAGTTGGACAGATCAGCATATGGTGACTTTTAATATGATCATTGCCACTACTTCCAGAAAAAATGCACAATCTTCCATCAGTAGAAAACAACCCTGTGGCACATTTCTTTACATAAACTTGATGCACTAGCTACTATTGAATTGTTATAGTATAGTCCCCTATAGGCCTTTATCGGCCTTCGTCGGGCCGCCGGCTTTCTGCCTGCTGGCAGAAGCTCGTATTCAAATATTTACAGGTTCCTAGGCAACGTAACAGCATTCAAGCTTCGTTCTGAGGCCGAGTAGCACCCGCAATTTTTCTTTGGACAAATTAAGAAGAATTGGGCATTTGACATGAAAAATAAACTTCTTGATGCTCCGGCAGATGAGCGGAGTGCTTGGGTCACGCTGGAGATTTACAGCAGCGGCGATGGTGAGGTGAAGTGATCCTCAACAACAGCTGATGCGGCCGGTCCTCCTCGAGCAGCTGCTACGGCAGTGATCCATAACTGCAATGGCAGCTTGCTTAAATCGCCAAAATATTAGGAAAATCAGGCATCCTCTCCCTTACAAAATGGCCAAGCACCCCCTAACCACTTGTTTTCTCTAAACTGGACTACTATGCCAGCATCCTCGTTTGTCTCCCCAACTATGCCTTCTGTCCTCCCGACACAATCATCAACTTCGCTACCAGGACTCTCAGGACCATATTTTAATTTCTTCACTTGGTTCACAAATCTGTCCATGATAAGGCACCACTGTTTCTTTCCTCCTCAATCCAACACTACAAGCCTTCTTGTAATCTGTGCCCTGCCTCCTCAACTACCCTTGTGGTGCCTCAACCTCCTTCCTCTCGCTTCCACTCTTTCGCTCTTCTTAGTCCACTTGCTTGCAATTCTCTTACCCCAGACATGTGAGAAACAGTCTACATCAATTTCTTTAAAACCAAACTAAAAGCCCACCTCCACACCTCTGAGTTACTGTCTTAACCTAGGTCTCATCTGCCTTCTACCTAACATGTATCCCTTGCCTCTAACATGCCTCTGCCCGTCACTATCTCTGTCACTATCTCGGTGTCCACTTTAGCACTTCATCCATTACGGTTGCATCCTTAACACAGCTGGCCGTACTGCTGACCTGCACTTAAAAATGTCTAATATTAGTTGTCCTTAATTTATGTAAATCCACCCATGTATTGTCCCCATTGACTGTTCCATTCACTCCCCTCCACAACCTGGTCAGAATGTCATTAGAACTTAACCAGTTGTAAGAAGCGTACTGCTTCCAGTCAAATTTGAGTTCTTATCTAATGTATGTTCTTCTGTGATTAAAAGAGCATTGTTTATCCCCGTATATAAATAAATATATACGTAAATAAAAGTGCAAAGTGAAAGTCAGAAAGTCAGAGAAAGCATGATCAATAGAAGAGGCATGCATATGGGAAAGAGACAGGAGAGGTCCTCACTTCATCAAGGTAAGGGAAATAAGTCCTGCCTGAATTTCCTCTTATTCATGTAAGTTGGGAGACGAGTAGTAGAAGGTGGAGGGCGCAAGATGTTTAAGTAAACAATGGAGTGAACAGAGGGGGGAGGGTCAATAATCAGGTCAGAGGAGGAGAGTGAATTCGAGAGAAAGACATCGTACGAGAGTTCGCGTCAGAGGGTGTAAGCTGGTCATGGAGGGAGTGGTCAGATAGGAGAGATTTAAGTTCAAGGTAGGTGGCTCAAGAAGGACTGGGAAGGTTAACTTCCCCAAGCATAACAATTGGGATGCCAATACGAAGTGACTCAAAAGAATGGTCAGATTAGGGAAGAAGGAATTGAGAAAACCACAGGGTCAATAGAGAGCTAGAACGGTAAGAAGAGTCATTTGTGTTCTTGTTGCAAACAATATCTCTATACTTTTCTTCATTAATTACTCTTGACAAAAACATTATGATGCTCACGTTGCAAGAGCTGCTACTTGATTATTGGAGCACTGCAGCATAGTCCTCTGACTGTGAATGGTAGAATATGCATGTGTCAGTATGCAAAGAGGAGCAAGAGCAAAAGAGCTGTGATTACATGTTTATCCAAGCAGCTTAAATCTTCCTAACCTCAGGAATGACTTCGACATTGGTCTAGCATGATGTACAGGCATCCAGGTGCATAAATGGTTACAGAGTTCGGTTGCACAACAGCAGTTCATAATGGCACACACAGACACAACAGCAACCCCCTAATGTCTATGTGTTTAGCAGATGGGAATAGTGAGGGATTTGTTATCCCTTATTACGACACCCCAAATAGTCATAGCCATACAGGAAACCCACTCCACCTACTTCCAGCTAAGCCATACATTGGATATCAAGCTTAATACCACAGTCCAGCATCGAAGCGTGGCCGGGAACAGGTTTCACACTCGTGCTGCTTGGTGGTGTTTTACTTCAAGGACAAACACGTTTCCCCTATGCTATGCTCTTAGCCACTGTATATACTTACAATACCAGTGGGTGATCTTAGAATCAACACAATTTTAGCTGTGTAATATTTATGTAAATGACATATTGCACTCTCGTCCAAGTCATTCACTCCACTCCCTTTTAATAAGCTCTCGAGAAATATATTAACAAGAAATGCACCACTTATAGCAGCTGACACACTTGGTCAGCCAGTGATTTTATGTGTGTATGTGCCACCATATGCACCAGTCCTTTATTTTGCAATAGGGACTTGTCATATGGATCTGATGAAATCTAGTGTCATAAAGGGAACGATACAGAGAGAAGAATCTGGAGAAAACAGACTTCTGATAATGTCAGTCTCCTTCCAGAATAACTTATAAACAAATGTGCCACTCTGAGAAGAAGGAATCTATGTTCAGAAGAGAAATGAGACACATTATCCAACCTGAAAATTAGCAGCTGTGGGAACCGTGTGTTGGATTTCGAATTTGTAAAAGTACCGTGCACAGCTCTTTAACAGTATGGAATTAAGTCTTAAAAATAGCGCTTTTTTGTACCAGAGCAAACTTGAATACATTAACTGTTCTATGTTAAGTGTTCCCATAGACCTTCTTTTCTTTAAAAAAAAAAAGGGATTTTAAAGAGAAAAAGGTTTTGTCGTTTACAATATCAGGATACATGTGTTTCATTCAGCAGGTGTGCATATGAGGCTCTCACAGACATTAAAGTGGTATCCAAAATGATTATGCCCGCCGAGACTAATATATACAATTAGTATGGCCGCCCTCTGCACGAAATTGGACAGAAATACAGCTGAAGCTTAATCTGGTGAATAACATTTCTCTTCTATCTTTAATTTCGAAAGAAATTACTTTGGTTCTCCTATTCAAAATTTTCAAGCAACATTTTTACTCGATCAAATTACGTATTTCCATGAGTTTGTAGACATGGAATAACTACATTACAGTGGTGCATACAATTATACCAATGTAACTGTTCTTTTAAAAAAAAAAGAGGTAGAGTTACATATTGTTATGAGCTGACCAGCCAGACTTATCTCAAGAGTAAAGTGAGCAGTATCAGAAGTTACACAAAGGACAGCAATTGCTATGGTTCAAACACACACTGACTCAAGGTTTCTGAGTAAAAGAATATACATTTATTTACAACATCAATTATAAAACAATTCACTAATGTGAAGCAGCAGAAAATCACAATCTTAATATAATTTTTTTTTTTTTATTTTTTTTTTATTGTAAGACTTCAACTTGATAAAATATATCATGTTTTTGTTACAATTCAGTAAGTCGGGGAGACGGATGACGAGCTCATCTCAATCGCACCTTTCATCTTTTCATTAGATGTTACCAAAGTTCTGGTGAATGATTCCACTTTATAGTCATACAGTTATCCGATTGACTAAACCATCCGATGAGTGGGCGCTGAGCTTAGAATTTCATCGAAGAAATTGATTAAATTACAAGACAACTTGATATTATGTCCTGCCACTGCATAGTCCCACCAATCGTCTTCCTCGTTAGTTAGTGATTTAAAGTCCTTTAGATGTGTTTCGTGTAAGTTGGTTAACGAAGGACATACTGCTGCTAGGTGTTTTAAGGACTCGATTGCTGATGTGCTACAAAAGCGGCATTTGTTGTCGGTTGCGTCTTTGTTCCTACGCATCCAGAGCATCTCGTTGGTGTTTAGAGCATTTAGGCGTAGCTTCAGGAATTGTGCCCTATGATGTCGCGAAGGACAGTGTGTGAGGAATTTCGGTTGGCAATGAAGCTTGACTATGCTTCTTGAGGGTAGCGTGGATTTAAGAGCTGAGCGGTTGTTATAAGTTGTAATCCAATCCCAAGAGGCTAATTTTTTTTTAGCATGTTGGGGACGTTGGATTAGCTCTTCCTCGGATATGCCTGCTTCAATTGTAATCCTATTTAGCTTACTCCTCCATAAATTGATCAACACATTTGACGTCACGTCCTTGCTTGGTTGAAGGATGTGATAAGCAGAAGTAGGAGAGCCAAGTTGTATCTTACGCAGCAGTGATAGAGATTTCCAAACTACTGACATATAGATTGAGTTTAAGGCTAACTCATATCTTAATGCTGATATTGAAATGTAGTTTGGAAGATTCAGAGCCCGTCTCCAGAACTTTCCTTCCAGTCGACTCCAGACATCATAGTTAATATTCAGGGCAGCTTCACTCCCGAAAGTGATTGTTGGGACAACTTTTTGTAGATAAAACATTATGACGGGGGTGATGGAGAATTTCCCGTAATCAGAGTTAATTTTAGCCGCTTGAAGGCTTAAGATCTTTGTTTTAGCTGTCAGATCTTTAATCCAAGCAGTTTCTGAAAGTGAGTCATTGATCATGACGCCTAAGTAGCGGATCGACTGGACGACCTCAAGTGCTTGTTCGTCTATGTGCCATCTAAATGCTTTGTCTTTTCTTGACATAGATCGACCGATACACAAGATCTTTGTTTTCTCAGTGTTTATGGTCAACTCGTTTGCAGATAAGAACTCTTTCAAACGAGAAAGAAGGTGCTGAAGGCCAATTTGGGTTTGATCTACCAGCACTATGTCATCAGCGTAGATTAGATGGTTAATGACCCGGCCGTTGAGTTTCGGTGGAAAGCAGTGAGTGGATTTCAGCCAATCTGGTAGATCAGCAATAAAGAGTTTGAAGAGGTCTGCTGCGAGCGGGCATCCTTGTTTAACGCCTCTGCACGTTCTTATTGGTTCTGTGAGGTCTCCTTGTGAGTTAATTCTGATTTGAATTGAAGTATTCGAATGCAGGGCAATGATTGGTTCTAGCAGATGGTTCGGGCAATCCCACAGATGTAATTTTGCCCACAGTTTGGACCGATTGATGACATCGAAGGCTTGACGAAGGTCAATAAAAGCAAAGAAGATTTTTTTCTTTGCCTCCATTGCTGACAGTTTCAGGAGCGATAGAAGTGTGAGGTTTGCGTCAGTTCCCACATTCTTCGTGAAACCTGTTTGTCGAGGATCGAGTTTACCAGATGAAAAAGCCCAATATACCAATTGTTGACGCAAAAAGGTTCCGAAGATCTTGCTGATTGTATCCAGAAGGGCGATTGGGCGATAGTTCACAGGATCGGCCCGACAGCCCTTCTTGTAGATTGGAACCACTATGGCTTTGGACCACGAAGATGGGGTCATCTTGCGGAGTGCAATCTGAGAAAAGAGTTCCTGAATGAATACGGCCCAGAGTACTCTATGCTTTTTCAGCGTCAAATTTGAAACTTGGTCAGGACCAGCAGCTCTGGAGTTGTTGAGTTTAGAAATTGCAAGCTCAATCTCATCGCATGAAGGTGTAATGCTCCAACTAGAGCTTGATAAGGTGGAAGGCATAATTACTTCGGACACAGAGTCTCCATATATTGATGTGAAGTGGTCATGCCATTTTTCGCCAGATATTTCATTGAAAATTGATGGATTAGATTTCGTGCGACCTTTATTTAAGATAGCCCAAATGTCGCGAATATTTCTATGTGCCAGTAGTTTTAACATAGCTTCTGCGCGTCCTTGATCAATTATTACAAGATGTGATCTTAACCAATTGCGATAGACTTGCCTGCGCCTCTTTATCTCCATAACCTTGGAATTTTGGTCACGATGTGTTCTTTTGATCAACTTAATATCTCTTCTCAGTTTTTTTTTTGCTTCTGCAATTTCCAGACTGTATAGATGTTTCGGAGTTGTTCCAACAACTCTTGAGTTAAGATTTATCTGGGTGAAATCTGACAAGAGTGGAGTGTATTCGACGGTCTGCAATATGTGCAGGGTCCGGCTTATGTGGTTGATCTTTGGACCATTTACTCTCAGTCTATTTCCTGCAGCAGTTGATTGGAGTGGAACTGGATGTTTTTCTGGCGAGTTACCAAGGTCCTCCCACCAGACTAGTCGCAACAAGTCATGGTCACTCGATGTCGTTGGCAGCACGTTTAGAGAGGTTGCTTTTTCGAGCACATCAGACGAGGCCCAGATATAGTCCAACGTGTTTTTCCGATTCATACTGTGCCATGTGGGATTTGCAGGAGAATCGCCTCGGATTGTTCCATTTAACATGTAGCAATTTCGATCTAGAAGATCTTTCGCCCAGAGTTGTCCTCTCGAGATAACACCAGAATCTGGGAGCCGAACATTTGATTTCGAAGAGGGCTCAAATTTGAACCAGCTGCAGTTTAGATCCCCGCATATTATTACTGAAACATTTTCGTGCTTCAAAAAAGTATGATCAATTTCAGTCATAACAGATTCGATGAAAACTGTAGATGAGATCATGGCGGGATTCCAATAACCATTTACGATCAAAATATTAGAAACCACGGTTTTTGATGAAGATTTGATTAAGGTGCTTTGCACGAACGGGTTAGGGTTCGTGGATTTAACCAATGACCACTGATTCCCAATTTTTAGAAGAGTTATTAGACCTGCAAATGGTCTTCCTTTAGAGTTCTTTTCAGCAGGATTAATTAGGATGGCAAATCCATCGCAAATAGGTGGATCGCGTAGCCACGTTTCTTGTAAGCATATGATAAAGACTTTTTCTAGGGATTCCTGGAATGTGTTGAATAGATGTTTGAATCCTCTGGTATTCCATGATAATAAGATTAACTCCTGCTTGGTAGTTTGTTGTTGTTGTTATTTGCATGGGCCTTGTAGATATCTTTTGAAGTTGTTGGCTCTTCTTTCAAAAGATTGGTGCATGGCAGCGTCTAAGATGTCAGGAGAGGAGACTAAAGACTGACGTAGGGCTGCACGCACAGCAGCTCCGCGGTTTGCCTCAAGGGCCATCTTAGATGCAGATGACGATGTTATTCCCAGAGCAGATGGTTCAAGAGTGAGATCGAAGCCGTACACCAAGAGATCTTCGTTTGCTTGGAGTAGCATGTTTTTTACTGCTGCAGAGGAAATATGCAGTAGCACATGATCAGAGGCTGATTCAGATACGTATTCCACAATTTTGATATTGTCAGATGATATGGCTCGCAGCGGTGGAATACAAGCGAGCAATTTCAAGATGTTTCTTCGGTTTAGATTGACTTCATTTCCGTCTGAGTGAACATTTTGGAGACAAAGTTTCCACTTGCAATTTCTGACTTCAGGATTTCCAAGGTCTGACATTCTTTTAGTTGGAGGTACATGCGATTTTAATTGATTTGATGTTTGTTTGGGATTTAACCTAGCACTTAGCGATTTTTGCTGTGCCTTATTTGGAGCAGAGGTAAGCTGATTAACAGCTGAGTTTACTTGTGGTAGCTTTGTGCGTTTGCCTGCCTCTTCAGTTCTCCTTAAGAGATCATCAGGTGGTTTGACAGTTTGAGGTTCTTCAGAAGTAGGAGTGGAATTTCCAAGGTCATCCGAATAGGTTGATAGATTACATAAGTCAATTGCAGAAGCTGAAGAGCCATGAGCAGAGGATGACAGACTCGAATCAATCCGCCTGCGTTTTGCCGCTAACTTTGGCTGGTTCAATTTGGTACGCAGTAGGGATTGTTGCTTATTGCCATCAGTGCTTTTGGTAGATACAGTAAGAGATGGTCTTGAGAATAGGCTTGACTTCTTTGGAGTAGTAAGATTTCTTACAAACTTGTTCGTAATTTGTTGTGATTGTTTCGTTAGAGTACTTTTTACTGGCTCTGATGTATATACTTGTTTTCTGCGTGGCTTTTTCAGTTTGCTTTTTGTCGTGGTAGTAGTAGATTTTGCTGAGCCCTTAAAGATGTTAAATGAATTTATTGCCATAGCGGTTGGATTTACTTCTATTTTGCCAATGAAAGATGCTTGGGATTCGAGATTGTTCACATGTATGCCTGTGTCCTGAATAATTGGCACTGTTTTTAAAGCATCATGAGTTGAAAATGGCAAGCTCGGCGCAGAGCCAGATTGTACAGGTTCAAGTGAGGCTGTCACTGAAGCTCTGATTGGAATAGAGTCAACAGTTTCTGGTGACGTGTCTCGAGTCGAGTGATCAGGAGCTCGGGTGGGAGCATTCTTCCGCATCCACTTCACTGAGTCTAAGAGACCCTCCATTAAAGCATCATTTTGACAATGATGCCTTGCAGCAAGATCGCTCAGCCTGTCCTGCCATCTCGTGGCGGTCTCGGCATTGATTGTCATTTGGTCTTGAAGAAAACTCGAGAAGTGTTCTAGCTTGTCAATTTTAGACATTAGGTTGCTTATTGCAGTGCCTTGATCGCTGATTGTTCCAATAAGTGATTCAAGAATTTTTGTAAATGGAGCCAAGGCAATCGCCGAAGCAGCCAGTACATTATTATGAATTTGAGTAAGGGCTTCAGTTGCGATCCCAGAAGCTTGTGGTTCGAATTCTTGAAAAGACGAAGTACAGTTTGAGTTGTCTAGATTATATTGTGGTTTAGTTGATCCATATATCTTTGCAGGATTTGTAGATTGAGCTTCTTCGCCAGAATGGATGTTTATGGCATGCGGAGTACTTGCGTTCTGAGTGGCGAGTCCCAGTAGAGGAAGTTTGATGTGATTGCTTTTCCTCTTGAGCTCAGCTACTCTTTGCAGGCGGCTAGCACGCGCAGCTGCACTCCGCTCCAAGTGTGTAGACAGTGGGTTAAGAGACGGTACTGACGGATGGGTGGTATGTTCAATATTGTTACCATGTTGTTGATCGCTAGTGATTCGCGTGGAGGAGAGTCCTACCTCCGGTGCTTGACATGCTAGACCACTGTTGTTCTCATGGTCTGAAAGGTCAGGAATGATTCCTGAGGACTGAGGACAGTTTGAGTTGACTTTCAAACTGCTGCGGATATTTTCCTGATGTAAGGGAATTGCAGCAAATGCTTTCGAAGTTTGTGCCTTCAGAGGTGTTGGTGATGGTTTGGTAGTCACAGCATTGTTAAAAGACAAAATCTTTGTCACTGGATGATCCAAGCCTGGATTGGAAATTTTCAGCAATTCCTCATCGGATACAAGATTTGAGGGGGGTCCTTTATCTTTCCAAGGGTCAGCCTCATTGGTTGCTTTGCCTGGGTTGAGAGATGAGAGAGTCGCCGGAATCCTTGTCGTTGGTTGGAAAGAATGTGTAAAACTTGTATCTGACAATGAAACCGAGATAACAGATACAATGTGTGCCGAATGTGGCTGATCGACTTTTGTTATTTTAGGTACAGAAGAAGCGATGGTACTGACATGCTCATAGTCACATGAAGCGTCAGTAAGAGGTGGATTGTTGATAGGTGTGAAAGTGCAGGAACTGGATGACACTGAATTGACTTGTGGGGTTAGGAGGGCACCTGATTGAATATTAGACTGTTCTGAGAGACTCGGTGCTTCTTCAGGTATAAATGGCTCATCAGAGCACGTAGGTGTCAAAAGTGACAATGGTTGACTGGCCCCAGTCATTATTGGACTTGATAATATTTGTGATTTGTTAGCAGCCAGTAACACACGTCCTGTTGATTTGCTTACCTTGATTCCAGCCGTACCTTTCATCATCGACCAAGGATTTGTCGAACGACGTTGTTGTGTAGTTTTCTTTCTTGTTTGCGGGCCTTCTGCTCATAGAGTCATTGTTAATGTCACTCGCACAGAAGCAGCAGTGAAGCAGCAAACAGCCAATCAGTAAGATCCTTGCAGTCTCCCTTAACGCACAAGTTTTAACCTTATTTCTTCTTGTCGGGATCAAAGAGGTCACACCTCCGCAGTCTCCCGTATATGATTTCCGCCGCCAAACAGCCGCACAACAGCCTTCGCCCTCTACTCCTTCCGGGCTCAACGCCGCGAGGGTGAACGCGGGTGCGTTTTCAGCTAGGTTTCCCTCACGTGACCTATCACGTGATCGCGAGTGATCTCCGCCCCCTCCAGGGAACGAAAAATCTCCACGCTTTGAAGTGGTTGGCCCTGTAGCCTCGTTGTCTCCAGTAGGTCAGTTAGTGCAGCAGCAGCAGCATCAGGTCTTGTTTGTATTAAACAAACGCAGCGCTCGCCTGAACGCGGGTGCGTTTTCAGCTAGGTTTCCCTCACGTGACCTATCACGTGATCGCGAGTGGTCTCCGCCCCCTCCAGGGAACGAAAAATCTCCACGCTTTGAAGTGGTTGGCCCTGTAGCCTCGTTGTCTCCAGTAGGTCAGTTAGTGCAGCAGCAGCAGCATCAGGTCTTGTTTGTATTAAACAATCTTAATATAATACACAACACCCATTGAATTCTGGACAAGTTAAGCTCAAAATGAAGTGTGAGCAAAATGGCACTCCAGTAATTAAAAAAGGGAGGGAAAGACAAGGTTATTTGAAATTAAGCAGCACCAACAAGTAAGTAGGCAAGGCAATCAAGAAAAGGCATACTACAACTAGGATCCAAATCAATAGGCCTGGGCCAATTTTAATGGTTCAGAGTCTTTGTAGAGGATCACACAGTTCAGAGTAGTTTGGAGTTAAGTCTTTACCAAGAGTTCGAAACGAAGTCAGTCGGCAGAAAAGTTACTTAAAAAAGTAGAGAAGGAAAAGCCCTCAGATTAGTGAAAGATTTAAAACACTTTCACCGTGGTCGGACGGAACAAACAACCGGATTTGAACAGTACCTTAGTAGAAGAAGAATGCTGCAGCTGAGGCAGAAGTTCCTGGCAGGTCCTGCACACTCACGGTTCCTGAAGCGACTGTCAGATTGACAAGAAGGAGGAAGACTGGAGGGTCCTGCACTACCCAGGGAAGAAACCAGCAGCAGAGCACAACGATGAATAAAAGGTGCACTCCTTAAAACCCAAACATGGTTCGGTCCTCCTGGCTATCCGGTTCACTGCAGTGAGGGACAGCAAATTCAACCAGGGTAGAGAGGTCCTGCTTGGCGTTTGGCTAATTGGTTGGTCCCACCAGCTCAAGGGGAGAAGATTCCTTGCAGATCTTCCCTGTCGTTGAAGTTTCAAGCGATTCAGACCCACAGCATGGCTTCACCGGGAGGTTCAGTAGTTGCAGTAGTCCTCTTCCTTCAGCTTCTCTTTGGTTCTCTCGATCCAGTTGCGACTCTGCTTTCCAAGTCATAGAGACCTGCTTATTATGCAGTTTTCCCCCATTCACACAGCCCGGTTGCCAATCACACAGCAGGGTGGCTGTCCTGGCAGGAGAGTCACCTAGCCAATCAAACAAGAGTGCGACTTGGGTCTCCAAGGAGACCCTGTGCAGGGGGCCTAAAACCTCTCCCTCACATCCTGTCCACCCAGACTCTCAGGTGCCTAAGGAGGGCTTCTGTGCAGAAGCCCGCCAAAGGATGGTGAACAAAGGAACCAAACCTGGTTTGGCATGCAGAGTAAAACACGAGAAAGACCTTTACAAAAAGAAATGGTGAATAAACCCAGCCAGAAGCAAGTCAAATTAAAGGGGGTCCAGCGTATTAAAGTTCGAGGCTACTTACATAGCCTAAAACATTACCAAGGCTATTTTCATAGTCCACGGTAGGGAAAAAATGGTAGATACCACTGCCACCAGCCAAATCTTAAAGAAAGGGGAACAAAATATTGTTCCATGAGAAAACAGACAAAACGAGATAACTATTATCCCTTTCCAGTACTCTATGGAAGATAATTTGTACTGGGTCTGTGGATTTAAAAAGACTAATAAACTCAATGGCAACTTTACATGTTCTGGGAGACAGTAGTCAGTCCCAGAATATAGAGTTTATAGTGGGAAGTCTGAAAAAGACAACCCTGTGTCACTGCACTAAAGGTGCTGTGTGACACACAGTAAAAATATGATGCCTTTGGAGTAGGTGAGACTCCACAGTCTATGAACACAAAAAAGTAAAAGACATAGCCAAAAACACATGTAAGAGTGGGAAAAAAAGGCTTGCACTCTTACCAGGTGAAAAAAATAATCCTAGAAATCCAGCAAAGCTTCTGAGGGACTCAGTAGGTAAGGTAATTTAGCCATTCTGGAGAATTCTCCCTAACAGTTTCTGACAAGTTTATCCCCAAATGCCCATGCTAGAAGGGGATTCCCGCCTTTTGTTAGTGGTACAGCGCCTTCTCAGCCATGAAACTGTTACAAAACAAGAGCAATTCTAATCATAAAGGTAAAACAGGCAGAATCTAGAAATGTGCAGTTCAGAAGTTCTGATACAGTAGTATTGTTGTTCTGTGCGGTTCAAAGACATTGCTTGAAGAAGTGCAGTTTATAAGAGCAGCCAGGGTTGGCTAAATATTCAGTGCAATAGTGAAGCATCTGGACACTGGATGCACAGTTCAGTTAGAGCGTTTCAAGGCAACAAAGAGCTGTAGTTTGGGGTGTTGGTGAACAGGTTTGAAAGAGAAGTTCATCAGTTCATCTGATTGAAGAGCAGGTGAGTGCCAAAGGCAACTCCGGGTGGTGCTGATGGTTCAATTTGATTGAACAGCCCAAATCACTGTTTGAATTGGTTCAAAGGCAGAAACACAGGGATCCTGAGTGCCTTGACTCCCAGGCTGCTGTGATCCCCAATCCAAGGAATCAATGGTAATTTGTATTCCTTGTTCACTTGCTCCCAAACACAGGGGATGCTGGCCAACAACTGCCGGTATCCCTCGACACAGTGAGGTCCTGGGTACCAATGTGGTTGGCAGAGAGGCAGGTCTTGTCCCAGCAGCAGTTCACCCCCAATGTGACCGGGAAATGCTTGGGACACACAGTCTTCACCTCATTGGCGGAAGACATTTGAGAGATTAGCTCTTCCAATAGAGGTCCAATCAATTCCTGCTCAGATTTTTGTTCAAGAGTGAATCAAGGACTTGCTGGGAGACACCTTCCTTTAAAGGCACATGTCTACAGGTGACTGGTCAAAAGCAAGCATGCTCTAAGGGTCCAATCCCTATCCTTGGAACAAGTACACTTTGCCTTCTGAGATTACACTGTACATTGTGCTAAGGAAGTGGGGGGGACAAGAATGAAAGATAGGGGTCAAGAGAAAGAAGACACTGGAACTTTCCTACAGTTGTAAAGATCTCCCTCTGGCTACACTAATCCGGGCCTCTTCAATTTCCAATAGAATCAAAGGCCTTTAGGTATGAAGCATCCTTGTGTGAGGCTACACCTTTAATCAACGATGGTGTCCTTTGATGTTTGATCTTGTTTCCAGAACAGGTTCCTGTGGAGCAACTGTCTCTCAAGGTGGGTGTTATATTCCCTGCCAAAAGAAAAAGAAAAAAAAGAGGCAATCCCAAGGGCCACAGTCCAGCAGCTGTAGGAAGGATAACTTGGCTGGGGGAATACACATAATCCTTTTACAGCTGAGATGGGCTCAGAGGGCTGGCGCAAGTATGATAACACATTGTTGTAGCTTGAATAATTATTAATGATGCCGGCCACCCTAGCTTAAACTCAGGTATGACTTATAATTACAGTTTTGTGAGACACAGGACAGCATCCTCATAGTAATGTAGTATTTGGAACAGAGGTGTAAATCTTAAATGCACCCCTGGGCCACAGAGATGTTGCTGTCCCTGCAACTCTCATATGAGAACATGATCTGTGCCACTTTAGAGCAGGAGCTGCATATTACCCTTTCAGAGATGGTATAGTAAAAATTAAAAAATCCAGGGCCTCTACTCCCTCGCCAGATGGCAATCTGTCACAGGTGGTGCTGTAAACACAACTGTAATTTCATTACCTCCATAAAAGTAATGGAAATAGAACAATTGTCACTTGTTTACCCCACTGCCAAACTCTTAATGAGGCACATAATGCCTTTTTGTCATAAGATGAATTGATGGAACTATATTTGTGTGTTTGATTTTGCAAAGGAACAACAAATAAAAAGAATCTATAATATTATACTATTGCAAAAGCCTTCAATGCAGTCACACATTGTAGTGACTGAGCCTTCTCACTGTCTATGGCACTGCCACTCGATGTTACTCCAATTGGAATAACACAATACAAAATATCTTCATTCATGGCACTTCCCTACAGATAACATGCTTCCCAATTTCTCTCCCAAACCGATAGAAATTAGATCAACACCCAGGAACCGGGCCCTCTGACTTGAACCCATCAACACCACATGTTTCACATCTGCCACTCCCATTGTCCCACTAATTGTCCCCCTCCTTTTTTTTATTACAGAGTCCATCAAAAGTGTCAGAAGGGAAATAAGCAAGAACACACATTACTTAGAATATGCTTACATTATAGAAATAAAATTGATGATGTTTTACCTTGCGAGTATTCCGGGTTCATAAGGGAAATTATGTAACTATCCCTAGTGATGCCTTAAGAAGTTAAAGGGGCATGTGGCAATTCCCTGATCTCTCCAAGTGAAAACGTACATATTTATATCTAAAGACTGATCAGGGCGAGCCCGGATGTGGTATGACCCACCTTTTTATTACATTTACTGTATTGAAAAACAACAATTTAAATATATTGAATCAATAAATGGCACAGCAAAGTAAAGAGCATACATTCCATACATACAAACAATCAATGATAAATATGAGACTAATATACATACAAACTTTAAGATTAAAAGATTAAGTGCAAGCTTAACAGCCCCTAAACATTTTTTGGAGCAGTGTTATGTATGCTCAATCCATCAGCTTGATGAACAGTGTTATAAAATGGACTCTGTGTTATGATAGGATTGTCAACACAACTGTTTCGGAGCGCTGTAAGTACAACAGCCTTCATCAGGATGGGGAATTTTAAGGCAATCTCATCCAAGAGGCATCCTTTGGTAATGATCGTGCCCGTAAGACTCTGGCAAATTCACAAGCAGTGTCTTTCAGAATTGTGATTTTGGTGACCCATTGTTAGGGAGAATTCTCCAGAATTGCTAATTTCCCTTACCTACTGAGTCCCTCAGCAGCTTTGCTGGATCTCTAAGATTTATTTTTTTTCTCCTGGTAAGAGTGTGAGCCTTTTTCCCCACTGTTATATGTGTTTTGCTGCGTGCGTTTAACATTTTTTTGTTCATAGACTGTGGAGCCTCACCTACTCCATAGGCATCTTCTTTTTACTGTGTGTTACGTGGCACCTTCAGCGCAGTGACACAGGGTTGTCTCTTCGACTTCCCAACTCAGACTCCATTTTCTAGGACTGACTACTGTCTCCCAGAACATAGTTCCCATTGACTTCATTAGTCTTTTTAAACTCACAGACCGAGTACAAACTATCTTTCATAGAGTACTGGAAAGGGTTACTAGTTATCCATTTTTATCTGTTTCTCATGGAACATTGTTTTGTTCCCTTTTTATTAAGATTTGGCTGGTGGCAGTAGTAACTACCCTATTTTTCTTACCACAGTTATTTTAAATAGCCTTGGTATTGTTTAGGCTATCTTGGTAGCCTGAAACTTAAACCCGCTGGACCATATTTACTTTTATACTGTTTGGCCGGGTTTAGTTGCCATTTCTTTTTGTATAAGCCTTCATCATGTTTTACTCTGCACGCCAAACCAGGTTTGGTTCCTTTGTTCACCGGCCTTTCATGGGCTTCTGCACAGAAGTCCTCCTTAGGCGCCTGTATGTCTGAGGGGGACAGGATGTGAGGGAGGGGTTTGAGACTCCCTGTACAGTTGCACTCTGGTATGATTGGCTGTGATGACTGTCCTGGTGGGACAGTCACCCTGCTGTGTGATTGACAGCCAGGCTGGGTGAATGGGGGAAAACTGCATAAAAAGCAGGTCTCTGGGACTAAGAAGGCAGAGTCGCCACTAGATCGAGAAAACCGAGGAGAAGCTGACAGAAGAGGACCTCTACCACGACAGAACCTCCTCTTGAAGCCCTGCTGTGGGTCCGAATCTCCAAACTTCGACGACGGGGAAGATCTGCAAGGAATCTTCTCCCCTTGAGCTGGTTGGAACAACCAGTAAGCCAAACTGCAAGCCAAGCCTCCCTCCTCTCGTCGAATTTGATGAACAGAGTTACATTGAACCGGATAGCCAGGAAGGTCGGACCCTGCTTGGGTTTTAAGGAGCGCTCTTTTATTCATAGTTTTGCCCTGCTGCTGGTTTCTTCCCTGGACAGTGCAGGACCCTCCAGTCTTCCTCCGTCTTATCAGTCCGACAGTCACTTCAGGAACAGTGAGCCTGCAGGACCTGCCAGGAACGTCTGCCTCAGCTACAGCATTCTTCTACTTTAAAGGTACTGTGCTAACCCGGTTGTTCGTTTCGTCCAGCCGCAGTGAAAGTGTGTGAAATCTTTCGCCAATCCGAGAGCTTGTCCTTCTCTATTCTTTAAAGTAACTTTTCATCCGACCAACTTCATTCTGAACTCTTGGAAAAGACTTAACTGCGAACTACTATGAACTGTGTGATCCTCTGCAAAGACTTTGGTCCATTGACTTTGGCTCTGGCCTCTTGATTTGATTTCCTCACTATAGTTCCTTTTTCTAGATTGTCCTGCTTATTTACTTGTTGGTGCTGCTCAATTTCTGTCTAACTTTGTCTTTCCCTCCCTTTTGAAATTACTGGAGTCCCATTTTGCTCACACTTCATTTTGAGCCTAACCTGTCCAGAATCTATTGGGTGCGGTGTAGTGTATTAGCAACGCGATTTTTCAACTGCTTGATAGTAGTGAAATGTTTATTAACTGATGTGTAAATAAATGTATATTCTTTTACTTAGAAAACTTGAGTCAGTATTTGTTTGAATCATAATAATTGCTGTCCTTTGTGTAACTATTGATACTGCTCACTTTACTCTTGAGATGAATCTGGCTGCTCAGCTATCGCTACCACTTTACTGTGTAGTACAGGCTTGTACCAAAGGTGCATTTGTACTGTCACTTGTAGTCATAATTGTGTGTGTTATTCCCAAAGGGTACTGCATATAATTCTGCCTAACACCCATGGGTAATGGAGTCCACTTGAGTTGTACTCTGGGAAGCCCGATACATAGGGGTGAAGGATAGCTGGGCAGCAAGTGGGCACAACCCATCTCACGAGTGGGGCAAACGTCCCTTTGCTGGCAATGAGTGTCAGTGGCCAAGCTTGATTAATAGGCATCCAAATTCAACCCAAAAAGGAGATGAAAACAAATATGTTTATTTATTATTTATGTATTTATTTATTTCTTTAGATAACTGGGGAAAAATGCCAGGGACATCTGGGACTCCTTCTATTAAAATAATACAAAAGGTGGACATAATGACAACCTGGCTCTCTAGTAGCCTCACAGACTGCCTCTTTCCTGTGACCTTTCAATCTTACAACTGCCAGTCAATAGAGAATGTTCCACAAAAATGCTGCAATAAGTCACATTTTGTGCTGGAAACTGCTTTTTTATGCCATGAAATATTCAATTTCACACCTTCATATCCTAGAGAGTCCGACTGAATTTTAACTCATTGGGGGTCATTACGAGGTTGCTGCTCTGGAAACAATGGTACCGGTAAGCTTGCTGGTACTGTTGTTTCCATACCGGCAAACTATGAATTCTGCAAGTAGGTGCCTTTCCGCCCGCTTGGTCTGACCTGGTGGGAGGAAAGGCACCCGCTCGCAGACCTTGACAGATGCACCGGCACCATTTATGAATAGTGGCGGTGCATCCTACTTCCCCATTCACATTGAGTCCAATGGGACTCGAATGGGAATCGGGAGAAATATTTTCCAGCGCCCGGCAATGAGGAATTACTGGGACTGCCAGGGCTGTAATGCCCCGATAAGTCCTGATTGACAGGCACCGAAAAAAAAATGACTGCAGCTGCAGCCGTACCGTTTTTACCAGCATGGCTACCGCTGGACTCATAATGAGGCCTATTGTGCTTGGGGATATAGATATTGTGTTAATATAAGGTATATTCAATCTTTTCTTCTCAATGGCAAAGATTGTATGCATCAAGGACCTTACAACATATTCTATCATGTTCCTTTTACTCTTGCACTTTACGGTTCTGTGCTATATACTAACAAGCCAAGAATGCTAAAAACTGCCATACAATGCACCCCAGTCTTTACATAATTTTTAATCAATTTTCATGATTAAGTCATGTATAATTTGTCAGAATAAATCACTATGATTTCTAGACTGCTAAGAAAGGGTGTGCAGTTTGTATTTAACAATAGACTGACTATGGATTTAACACATTAAAATGTAAAAGACACACTTACCTCCACACATTTTTTGGAACATCCTTGCATCCATGATGCATATTGTGTGTGACTATATTTCCTAACTTGGGCTACCTTATGAAGGATCACAGCTGTATTTGCCAACCTCACATTTTCAACTTAGGCAACTCAATGGTGGCATGCCTCTCCTTTCATGGGACATCCCACAACAAGTAAAACCAGTGAAATGTAAGTTGCCAATGTGGTGGCCTCAGATGAGTTGTGAGGTATAATAACTCATCTGAGATGAACATGAAAAACATGACACATCTTGAAAGAGCAGCAGGTTTACTGCACCTCCATCAAACCCCCTTTTTTAATCAAAATGGGACATTTTCCATGGATTGTATCAATTATCTGCACAAAAGGATATGATGTGCTACTGTCTTTGAGGTTATAGATTACTTAACCAAACCTGAACACTCAATTCCGACTCAGGGAATACCAACAGCTGATCGATTTGGTATTTTTTTTTACAGGTCATACTTTTTCACATGGGCGACCAGTCAGTATAAGGATAGATAGTAGTCCCAAGTGGAAGTTCCTGTTTGGGAAAGCAAGATCCTTGGAATGACTAGTAAATGTCTACATCTTTTATGCTGAAACAGAGGAAAAAAAGGGGAAAATGGAAAGGAGCTCATGTTAATGCTCATTGAGGATCATCGTACATTTCCTGCGTAAAAATCTAAACTACGATGTTTATTCGTGTAATTTACATTATGACTCATTTTCATTCCTTGTATGGCCGAGAGGGGGTGAGGATCATACGATAGGAGTCCGCCTCACCCTTAGTTTCCAACATGCAAATACTCCTGCATTTGCACTAGCATGTATTTTCATGCTAACACAAATGCTCTGGATTCCTATGGAATTCACCTACATGTTACACCAGCAAAAAGCAGGCTGATACCATGGGAATCCATTGTAATTGCTGCCTGACTGTTAAGACGGATTTCTGAACTCTGTCCTGGTGGCGCAGAAGTTCAGAAGGCCAACCTAATTACTTGGAACAGGGTAACCTCTGGACGAGCCAGGCCAATCAAGGTAGCAATCGCGGCGGTCAAGACTAGGTCTCAAGAGGGGTGAGGGTGACTGAAAGCCCGCAATGAGCACACAAAGCAAGAGCGCTTACAAACTACTCCAAACAGTTGTTATATCAAAAATATATACACATTTATTTTAAGGCCTTTAAAACAATGACCGTAGCGAGAAAATCACAATATCACAATATTAAGCCAACACATACCATACCAATACAATATATATACAAATACGACAGTCGCAAGCGTTATATGCATGAAATGTGTAGTCCACCTGCAAGGGAAGGAAAACAGGCAGTGCGATACGATGCTTTAGACTCAGTTCGCCTTCAGAGGCACCTAACTAGATGGAAGTCCGAGCCCTGCGAAGAGTGGAGCCTTGTGCTCAAAGTACCTGCACACGCTGGTGCCAACGGGCAAAAGGAGAAGCTCTTCGGAGGAAGTCAGGCAGTTCGGGTTAGTGCACAACAGAAGAAGAACAGGTTCCGCGACTCAAGCGCAGCCTCCACAGTGAGCAGAAGCAGAGCGCGAGTACGGACAAAAGGGTGCTGTTTTTACACAGCGGGGAAAAGCAATGGGCTACTGCAGGAGGGTGACCAGATCCTAGCTATACTACTCACCGGTCCCCGATGCAAGCAGACCCAGGCTTCTCCACGTTAGTTTCAGCAGCTGGCAGGTTCAGAAGAGCCGGGAATGCCTCGTCATCGTGTAGAGAAAAAAGACGTCCCAATCGAAGAAACCTGCACAGTTTTGTCACCACAGCAGGGCAACGGAGCGGCCGTGTGTATCTGAGCCAAATGTACACTACTCACTTCAGACTTGGGAACGCCAAGTGTACGAAGCGTGTGAGAGTGACAAGGACTCGAAATACAACACAACCTGGCGGCGGTTACAGAGCAGGACTCCCGTGTAAGCTGGTCAGTCAACTGGATGGCCCAGAGACGCTTCCGAAGGCTTACTGGCAGGAGATGATGAAGTCGCCGAGAATAGCTGTTCCTGCTATTCCAAAGGTCGAAGCACCAGTACAGGCCTTCTGGTTCGATCAAAGGAGGAAAGGGTTTCACAGGACGACAGCAGTGCAAAGGAGGAGTCCTTCAGCGGGTCACCAGCGATTCCTCGGTCCAGCCTCTTGGTTGCAGGATACTTGGCTCCTGTATTCCTTCGTTCGTGAGAACTCAGGAGATCGACATGGTAGTGGCGTTTCCAGCCTCCTCTTATCCACGGTTCCCTTCGCGCCAAAACGGAGGGGAGCCAATGGGAGATCCGCTCATCAACACACACACCATTCTTGGACCAATCACGGACCACGGTGGTCCCAGGCATTCACACTACCCTAGACTCTCTGGCACCCAGGATGTGTATTGGGACCAGACATCCCAGCCCACACCCTGGAGGCACACAAAAGACATGTAGAAGCCCGCGAAAGCATCCGTGTTTCGCGGGAAAGTACATGCCCAAATAAGGAAGGCCCCGGGTGGCTCGACCTGGGGAAGGGGAAGGGAGCAAGGCGGTCAGTGGACAGGACAAAGGAGCCTCGTGTTCTGGCCATTTTGGGAGCCAGGCCACCATTTTGGGTTCAGCGCGAAAAATGCGCTCAGAACGCCAAAAGGAGCTCAAAATACACAAAACAATCGCTGCCACCATTCCAATCCCTGAATGACTTGCACCGATCAAATACAATCCTAAACGAGTATCTAGGGCCTGTAGAAGGCCAGAGACCCAAGAGAGCTGTAACTTAGCTTACAGTGCCCTCTTGTGTCATGTTGCACTAAAGCCGCAACATGATAAAAGAAACTACGGGAAACAGCGTTCCCCGGTACTGACTGTCTTAAGGGCATGTCAGTTTCCCCGTAAGAAAAGGAGCGAAAGCCCAGAGGAGTGCAGCAGAAGGCTGCACTTCTCTGGCAAAGTCAAGAACAAGGTGAAAAACAACAGCAAAAAGTTTAGGGGTTGCCACATGGAAGGAAAATTACCTACAATTACGAAATCTTTCCTAACACTCGCCCCTCCCAGACTATGGACAGGGGGAACTAATCCACCCCTGGATGAGTCTCTTGTTCAGGTCGGTTAAACATTCTGGACAACCCATCAGCATTGCTATGTTGGACACCTGGCCTATGCTCAATAGTGAAGTCGAAGCCTTGTAGACTTATGGACCACCTAAGCAACTTTGGATTCTCCCCCTTCATGTTCATTAGCCACTTTAACGGCTTATGGTCTGTCTGCACAGTGAAGTGGGTCCCATAGAGGTAGGGCCTCAGCTTCCTTAGGGCCCACACAACAGAGAAACATTCTTTCTCTACCGTGGACCATCTGAGCTCTCTGTCCTTAAGCTGGCGATTAATAAAACCGATAGGGTGTTCCTTACCCTTCTCATCTACTTGTGATAGTACAGCTCCTATCCCAGTGTCAGAGGCATCCGTCTGCACGATAAAAGGTCTTTGATAATCAGGGGCCCTGAGGACAGGGGCCTGGCACAAGGAGTCTTTTAAGCCATTGAAGGCCTTCTCACACTCGTCGGTCCAAGTTACCTTCTTGGGTTTCTTCGGAGTTGTGAGGGCAGTCAGAGGAGCAGCTATGGTGCCATAGTCTGCCACAAAATTGCGGTAATACCCCGTGAGTCCTAAGAAGGCTCTCACTTGGGTTTGCGTAATGGGGGTAGGCCAGTCTTGTACTGCTTGTACTTTACTGGGTAGAGGCTGTATCCTCCCTCCACCTACTTCATGTCCAAGGTAAGCCACTGAGCCTTGTCCAATCTGGCATTTACTAGCCTTTATGGTCAGGTGTGCTTTCTGAAGAGCCTGGAGCACAATCCCGAGGTGTTTCACATGGTCTTCCCAGGTGGCACTGAAAACTGCTATATCGTCCAGATATGCAAGACAGAATTCGTCCAACCCATTCAACACATGATTCACAAGCCTCTGGAAAGTGGCAGGTGCATTCTTCAACCCGAACGGCATTACCCGGAATTGGTAAAGGCCGTCTGGAGTAGAAAATGCTGTCTTCTCCTTGGCATGCTCTGCTAAAGCTATTTGCCAATATCCAGCAGTGAGGTCAAATGTGCTGAGGTACTTGGAGGCACCCAAAGTATCCACCAGCTCATCTGTTCGAGGCAAGGGGTGTGCATCTGTCTTGGTGACAGCATTCAGAGCCCTGTAATCCACGCAGAACCTCAATTCAGAAGTGCCTGCCTTTGGAACCAACACCACGGGGCTGGACCAAGGACTACTAGAGGGTTCAATCACCCCCAAGTCTAACATCTTGTTGACCTCGGTCTTAATATAAGACCGTACTTTGTCTGACATACTGTATCCCCTACTTTTGGTAGGTACACTGTCTCCTGTGTCAATGTTATGTTTGCACCAAGGTGTCAAACCAGGCGACTGTGAAAACAGGGGGGAAAACTGCCTAAGCAAACTTTTCACCTCAGCCTGCTGATCAGAAGTCAGGTGAGGGGCCACTCGGACACCCTCAAAGGAGCTATCTGAAGGACCGCTTTGGAACAGGTCGGGGAGAGGTTCAGACTCCTCTTCCTCAACGTCTGACGGCAGTAGCAGTGCTGCGATTTCGACTCTTGGGACGAAAGCCTTCAGCCTATTCACGTGAAACGCTTTTGGAGCCTGTCCAGGCCTTCCAAGGTCCACTAAATAGTTAACCTCACCCAGGGGCTCCACCACTGTGTAAGGGCCTGACCATTTGTCCTGTAAAGCTCGAGGCCTTATGGGATTCATGATCAGGACTTGCTGACCAGGTGTAAAGTTGATGAGGGAAGCTTTCTGGTCGTACCAATGTTTTACCAGCGCTTGCCCTGCCTTCAATTTATCACTAGCCAAGCCCATCAGAAGCACCATCCGTTTTCTGAGCCCTAGCACATAATCAACTACGTTGGTAGTAACAGGGGGAGTGGGCATCTCCCATCCCTCTTTGACGATGGCTAAGGGTCCCCGTACGGGATGACCGAACAGAAGTTCGAAGGGGCTGAAGCCAACACCCTCCTGTGGTACCTCTCGGTAGGCAAACAGTAAGCATGGTAAAAGAAGATCCCATTTTCTTCTCTGAGGCTCCTCCAGAGCCCCAATCATGCTCTTTAACGTTCTGTTGAAATGTTCCACCAGACCATTGGTCTGGGGGTGGTATGCAGAAGAGAACTTGTAGGTGACCCCACATTCTTTCCACATAGCCTGCATATACTTTGACATAAAGTTGCTGCCACGATCTGACACAACTTCTTTAGGGAAGCCAACCCTAGTAAATATGCCGAGTAAAGCCTTTGCAACTGACTTGGCAGTTACAGTTTTCAATGGGATGGCCTCAGGATACCTGGTTGCATGGTCGACCAGCACCAGGATAAACCTATTGCCTGAGGATGTTTGCGGGTCAAGGGGACCAACGATGTCGATCCCTACCCTTTCAAATGGTACCCCCACAACTGGGAGCGGTACCAACGGAGCTTGGATTGTCGCGCCAACCTTACCAGACAACTGGCAGGAGGTACAACTCCTGCAGTGACTTTCTACTTGCACCCCCATCTTGGGCCAGTAGAAGTGCATGGATAACCTTTGCTTGGTCCTCTTCATACCAAGGTGACCAGCAAGGGGAACTTCATGCGCCAACTGCAGGAGGAAGGGCCTAACAGCAAGGGGAACCACCAACCTCCTATGGTCTCCTTCTGTAGACTCTGTGGGCTCACTATACAGGAGTCCACCTTCCCAATAAATCCTATGCGTCCCAGGAGGTTCACCCTCAAGCTGGGCGCAGGCCTGTCTCCTTAGGCCTTCCAGAGATGGGCACTCACGTTATGAGTTATTACCTAACAAGACCTTTCCCGGGACGTTTCTCTGAATGCTCACTGGAATCCTGACTGCTGTACCATTTAAAGTAAGATTTACAGGTATTACTGGAAACATACGGAGGGGGCCGTCAGCCAACTTAGTGGGCATCAGAGTAGCTCTGGCAACTTCCTCTGAGTCTACCAAGGTAGAATCCACTACAGTGTGACTGCACCCACTATCCCTAAGAGCTGGAGTATCCACTCCATTGATCAGCACACTGTCTTTAAAGTAGTGCTTGGTATTATCCGGAATCCTAGCATAAGCCTCTGCGACTTTAGGCTCCCAGGAACCCAGGGACACTAAAACTACCTCAGCCTCTATCCCGCTGGGAAATGAGTCTGAGGAGAAGGATGCTCCTGTAATCTCTTCTTCCTCGTAGGAGGAGAAGGCCAGATTAGCGGAGTGGACCCCCAAAGGTCTAACCTTACAACGGGGATCCCCCTTCACGTGGTCAGTTGCTCCACAAGCAAAACAAGATCCATTGGGTCTGCTTACATAGGGAGGCTTATTGTAACCAGAGTTTTGTTTCGGAGGCTGACCTCCACTACCCTGTGAGTTCTCTTGTGTCCTACCCTTATTTTTCTTTTTGTGGCCCTTATGGGAAGAAGATTTAGCAGATTCTCCACCCTCCATATCTTTGGACTTTTTCCCTTCCTCCTGCTTACCAGGATGAGTTTTGTCCTTATGGGACACTCGATGTGACACCCATAAGTCTGCTGCAATGGCCAGCTTCTTAGGATCTATCTCCTTCGAATCGGCCAAATGCTGCTTAAGCTCCGGGGAAGAAGAAGCAAAAATGTGTTCCAGCATGACAAGATTTATCATGCCTTCGAAGGTAGAAACCTTATAACCTTCGACCCAGCCAGTTTAGTTTTTCAAGGATTCAGTGACATAAGATACCCAAGTACCACCTTCCTTTTTCTTATACTCTCTGAAACGTTTCAAATATTGGGCCGGAGTCTTCCCAAACTTTAAAATGAGAGTTTGCTTTAACATTGCGAAATCAGCTTGCTCAGCCTTCGACATTTCCATAATGGCACTACAGCCAGAATGGGGCAGTCTGCTGAGTAACTATGCAATCTTATCAGCATTGTCAACTTGTTGAACTTCGCATGCATACTCAAACGCATTCAGCCAGTCCATAATGTCATTCCTTTCTTCATACACACTGAGCAGATCTTTCGGAAACCGTGGATGAGAGGAAGCCCCAGACCCATGTCCAGGACCCTTGGACCCATTTGCAAACTGAAGCTTGGCCAGTTCCAACTGGTGATCCCTGTCTTTTTGTTTTTCTGCATGTTCGATTTTTAGTTTGGCTATGCTGAATTCAAGCTCCTGCTGCCTAAACCGCAGCTCTTGCTTCTTGAATTCAAGCATAGCCTCCCCATCAGCACTGGCAGAGGAAACATTAGACATCTCGTCCTCCCTGTCCTCGTGGTCGCGATGGATCAGTGCAGCGGCAGAACCGTCGGTTCTACCAGTGAGAGCAGCCCCACCACCTTCTGCACTGTCCTCAGAAGTTATAGCGTCAAGCTGCGCTTCTTGCCACGCCACGATTCTTTGGATCATTTCCAATTTCATGCCTTGAGAGGAAACACCTCTCTCCGCACACATCTTCTTCAATGTTTCTGATTTGGAAGCATTTAAAGTTAACAAGGTATTTGTTTCCATACTGTTAGATAGGACTATGGCCTTTTTAAAGTTATACTACAACAATTCACTACGTGTCCTGGTTGGAATAACCTGAAATGCCCTAGTTCGTGCGCAACACTGGATACCATCAGTCGTATCCCACCGCTGTACACCAATTTGTTAAGATGGATTTCTGAACTCTGTTCTGGTGGCGCAGAAGTTCAGAAGGCCAACCTAATTACTTGGAACAGGGTAACCTCTGGACGAGCCAGGCCAATCAAGGTAGCGATCGCGGCGGTCAAGACTAGGTCTCAAGAGGGGTGAGGGTGACTGAAAGCCCGCAATGAGCACACAAAGCAAGAGCACTTACAACTACTCCAAACAGTTGTTATATCAAAAATATATACACATTTATTTTAAGGCCTTCAAAACAATGACCGTAGCAAGAAAATCACAATATCACAATATTAAGCCAACACATACCATACCAATACAATATATATACAAATACGACAGTCGCAAGCGTTATATGCACGAAATGTGTAGTCCACCTGCAAGGGAAGGAAAACAGGCAGTGCGATACAATGCTTTAGACTCAGTTCGCCTTCAGAGGCACCTAACTAGATGGAAGTCCGAGCCCTGCGAAGAGTGGAGCCTTGTGCTCAAAGTACCTGCACACGCTGGTGCCAACGGGCAAAAGGAGAAGCTCTTCGGAGGAAGTCAGGCAGTTCGGGTTAGTGCACAACAGAAGAAGAACAGGTTCCGCGACTCAAGCGCAGCCTCCACAGTGAGCAGAAGCAGAGCGCGAGTACGGACAAAAGGGTGCTGTTTTTACACAGCGGGGAAAAGCAATGGGCTACTGCAGGAGGGTGACCAGATCCTAGCTATACTACTCACCGGTCCCCGATGCAAGCAGACCCAGGCTTCTCCACGTTAGTTTCAGCAGCTGGCAGGTTCAGAAGAGCCGGGAATGCCTCGTCATCGTGTAGAGAAAAAAGACGTCCCAATCGAAGAAACCTGCACAGTTTTGTCACCACAGCAGGGCAACGGAGCGGCCGTGTGTATCTGAGCCAAATGTACACTACTCACTTCAGACTTGGGAACGCCAAGTGTACGAAGCGTGTGAGAGTGACAAGGACTCGAAATACAACACAACCTGGCGGCGGTTACAGAGCAGGACTCCCGTGTAAGCTGGTCAGTCAACTGGATGGCCCAGAGACGCTTCCGAAGGCTTACTGGCAGGAGATGATGAAGTCGCTGAGAATAGCTGTTCCTGCTATTCCAAAGGTCGAAGCACCAGTACAGGCCTTCTGGTTCGATCAAAGGAGGAAAGGGTTTCACAGGATGACAGCAGTGCAAAGGAGGAGTCCTTCAGCGGGTCACCAGCGATTCCTCGGTGCAGCCTCTTGGTTGCAGGATACTTGGCTCCTGTATTCCTTCGTTCGTGAGAACTCAGGAGATCGACATGGTAGTGGCGTTTCCAGCCCCCTCTTATCCACGGTTCCCTTCGCGCCAAAACGGAGGGGAGCCAATGGGAGATCCGCTCATCAACACACACACCATTCGTGGACCAATCACGGACCACAGTGGTCCCAGGCATTCACACTACCCTAGACTCTCTGGCACCCAGGATGTGTATTGGGACCAGACATCCCAGCCCACACCCTGGAGGCACACAAAAGACATGTAGAAGCCCGCGAAAGCATCCGTGTTTCGCGGGAAAGTACATGCCCAAATAAGGAAGGCCCCGGGTGGCTCGACCTGGGGAAGGTGAAGGGAGCAAGACGGTCAGTGGACAGGACAAAGGAGCCTCGTGGTCTGGCCATTTTGGGAGCCAGGCCACCATTTTGGGTTCAGCGCGAAAAATGCGCTCAGAACGCCAAAAGGAGCTCAAAATACACAAAAAGATCGCTGCCACCATTCCAATCCCTGAATGACTTGCACCGATCAAATACAATCCTAAACGAGTATCTAGGGCCTGTAGAAGGCTAGAGGCACAAGAGAGCTGTAACTTAGCTTATAGTGCCCTCTTGTGTCATGTTGCACTAAAGCCGCAACATGATAAAAGAAACTACGGGAAACAGCGTTCCCCGGTACTGACTGTTTTAAGGGCATGTCAGTTTCCCCGTAATAAAAGGAGCGAAAGCCCAGAGGAGTGCAGCAGAAGGCTGCACTTCTCTGGCAAAGTCAAGAACAAGGTGAAAAACAACAGCAAAAAGTTTAGGGGTTGCCACATGGAAGGAAAATTACCTACAATTACGAAATCTTTTCTAACACTGACATGCATACTTTGCAGGTGTCCTTTACTAATTGTGCATGGTGGAGTGGAAAAGGGTGACACAAATGTGAATATGCCACCTTTTTTTTTTTTTATAATCCACTTTTGCACTCCACCAGATACAAGTTCAAAATTACACGGAGGGTCCCTCCCTTTGCAAAAGTGTAAATGTAACAGATCCCCTCAGCGTAATCTACAAAGAACTGAAAGAAGGAGCTGCAAAGAATTAACCAAATGACACAAAACATATTTGCACTGTTTACCATCCCAATGATTAGACATGTGATGGACTGCAGAATATTGGAATAATATCACAGATTCCCATATTTATTTATCTTTACCCCCTAATGCTGCCACTGTGCTAATTGCTGTAGGAAAGCATTACACCATACTCACAGCCTTGCAAAATGCTTAAGAGAACATGGAAAAACAAAATACATGCGTTTGAAAATGATTGATGCTAACCAGAGTTGAAATATACTCATTGGCCCTCATTATGACCTAGGCGGTAGCCATGCCGCTATTGGCGGCATGGCTGCTGGCGAAATCGCGTCCGGGTCCACAGAATGAGGAATTACCGGGCCATTCCGAGTTCGGAAGGCCCGGTAATTCCTCCCTCCAAGGACCCGGACCCGGTACTTCCCCATTCCCATTCAGCCCACGTAGTGCTGAATGGGAATGGGAGAGGGAGCAAACAACGGGCCATTACGAGTTGGCTCGTTGTTTGCTCCCTTTTCCCCTCACGGGACCCGGTAAGCATGCCTGGTTTGACCAGGCTTGCTTCCTGGGTCCCGTGAGGGGATCTCGTAATGAGGCGGTCTCGTAATGAGGCGGTACGGGGTAAACGGCACAGGCACCTTTTACGGCGCTGTTTACCCCGTACCGCCAGGGTCGTAATGAGGCCCATTGTGTTGGTGCAAAACATATTAAGCATACAAGGGACAAAGATATTTCTCATTATGTTTCTAGGTCCCTGTTCCACTGAAAAGTATATTACAACATCTGTGCTAAAGTTGAGTGACTACTTGAAGATATTTTACTGTTCCTTATTTTGTAACTAACTCATTCACGCATCTCTCCTAGAAACAGCTAATAATCCAGTGATCGATACTGCATTAGGGAACACACATGAGGGAATTTGGCAAATAACACATGTTCAGAGACAACTGCGCAATTTGAGTGCTCCGATATGGTACATGGTAAGCTATTCTATTGTATGGCCCCGAACTATAAAGCATCTTCTTCTGAATCTTATCAATTTTAAAAGTGTGGGAGTGGGCATATTTTAAAGGCACCACTTTTCTTTGTTGAGATCCAATTAAGTGCTTTTCAAAAAGCCGAAAATATGGTGTTTCCAAATGTCAATCATGTATGCCCTCCTTTAGTATTAGCCACGCCACACATTTGCTCCATACATGTGCATATGATGCCGAGCAGAGTGGTCGGATTGGGCAGTGGTAGAACAGAGTGAAAAATCAACTGATTCGTGATCGAACCTTGCGTGTGCAGAGAAGTGCAGAAGAGCTCCATAGAAGCTAGTCGGGATTCTGGGCATACCAGCTCCTGTCCTGATCAGCCTGCAGATGTAATATCCTTAGACGCGAACATTCACTTATAACACATTAATTCAGGGTTTTAGGAGATCCACATAAGTGAACACAGAGCCAATGTGTGGTAATGGAGGAATTATTCATATTCCATAGTAGTTTTAAGGTACTGACTGTAGTAACAGCAGTTACATAGACCTAACATTTGGTACAAAGGTCCTGACTTTAGTGTAGTAATAGTCTATATATTTAAAAACAGTTTACATGTATAAAAAAAGAAACATCAGCAAGTGGTCTATACTGATCCTCTGCTATAGTTTCCCACGATCGGCCAGGCTCTTTCTTGAAGCGCTCTGCCACTCAAAGCTACTAATCTTAGTTAACCTGAACATTTGGTGCAATGATTCTATTGATGCTGATCTAACACACTTAGAAGATATTTTGGATACACATGGTCTTAATATTCTTTCCAGGCTACCCACTTAGATATTGGGACACTGTCTGGATCCTATTTTTTCCAGAGGCCTTATACTTCAAAACCTAAATAATGAACATGTCAGTTGGACAGATCAGCATATGGTGACTTTTAATATGATCATTGCCACTACTTCCAGAAAAAATGCACAATCTTCCATGGGTAGAAAACAACCCTGTGGCACATTTCTTTACACAAACTTGATGCACTAGCTACTATTGAATTGTTATAGTATAGCCCCCTATAGGCCTTTATCAGCCTTCGTCGGGCCGCCGGCTTTCTGCCTGCTGGCAGAAGCTCGTATTCAAATATTTACAGGTTCCTAGGCAACGCAAAAGCATTCAAGCTTCGTTCTAAGGCCGAGTAGCACCCGCCATTTTTCTTTGGACAAATTAAGAGGAATTGGGCATTTGACATGAAAAATAAACTTCTTGATGCTACGGCAGATGAGCGGAGTGCTTGGGTCACGCTGGAGATTTACAGCAGCGGCGATGGCGAGGTGAAGTGATCCTCAACAAAAGCTGATGCGGCCGGTCCTCCTCGAGCAGCTGCTACGGCAGTGATCCATAACTGCAATGGCAGCTTGCTTAAATCGCCAAAATATTAGGAAAATCAGGCATCCTCTCCCTTACAAAATGGCCAAGCACCCCCTAACCACTTGTTTTCTCTAAACTGGACTACTATGCCAGCATCCTCGTTTGTCTCCCCAACTATGCCTTCTGTCCTCCCGACACAATCATCAACTTCGCTACCAGGACTCTCAGGACCATATTTTAATTTCTTCACTTGGTTCACAAATCTCTCCATGGTAAGGCACCACTGTTTCTTTCCTCCTCAATCCAACACTACAAGCCTTCTTGTAATCTGTGCCCTGCCTCCTCAACTACCCTTGTGGTGCCTCAACCTCCCAATGCTTCCTCTCGCTTCCGCTCTTTCGCTCTTCTTAGTCCACTTGCTTGCAATTCTCTTACCCCAGACATGTGAGAAACAGTCTACATCAATTTCTTTAAAACCAAACTAAAAGCCCACCTCCACACCTCTGAGTTACTGTCTTAACCTAGGTCTCATCTGCCTTCTACCTAACATTTATCCCTTGCCTCTAACATGCCTCTCCCCGTCACTATCTCTGTGTCCACTTTAGCACTTCATCCATTACGGTTGCATCCTTAACACAGCTGGCCGTACTGCTGACCTGCACTTAAAAATGTCTGATATTAGTTGTCCTTAATTTAT
Organism: Ambystoma mexicanum; assembly: GCF_040938575.1. Taxonomy (NCBI): domain Eukaryota; kingdom Metazoa; phylum Chordata; class Amphibia; order Caudata; family Ambystomatidae; genus Ambystoma; species Ambystoma mexicanum. The sequence goes on from NC_090927.1 coordinate 331,927,008, forward strand.
GTAAATCCACCCATGTATTGTTACCATTGACTGTTCCATTCACTCCCCTCCACAACCTGGTCAGAATGTCATTAGAACTTAACCAGTTGTAAGAAGCGTACTGCTTCCAGTCAAATTTGAGTTCTTATCTAATGTATGTTCTTCTGTGATTAAAAGAGCATTGTTTATCCCCGTATATAAATAAATAAATATATAGTAAAAGTGCAAAGTGAAAGTCAGAAAGTCAAAGAAAGCATGATCAATAGAAGAGGCATGCATATGGGAAAGAGACAGGAGAGAGGTCCTCACTTCATCAAGGTAAGGGAAATAAGTCGTGCCTGCATTTCCTCTTATTCATGTAAGTTGGGAGACGAGTAGTAGAAGGTGGAGGGAGCAAGATGTTTAAGTAAACAATGGAGTGAACAGAGGGGGGAGGGTCAATGATCAGGTCAGAGGAGGAGAGTGAATTCGAGAGAAAGACATCGTACGAGAGTTCCCATCAGAGGGTGTAAGCTGGTCATGGAGGGAGTGGTCAGATAGGAGAGATTTAAGTTCAAGGTAGGTGGCTCAAGAGGGACTGGGAAGGTTAAATTCCCCAAGCAGAACAATTGGGATGCCAATACGAAGTGACTCAAAAGAATGGTCAGATTAGGGAAGAAGGAATTGAGAAATCCACAGGGTCAATAGAGAGCTAGAACGATAAGAAGAGTCATTCGTGTTCTTGTTGCAAACAATATCTCTATACTTTTCTTCATTAATTACTCTTGACAAAAACATTATGATGCTCACGTTGCAAGAGCTGCTACTTGATTATTGGAGCACTGCAGCATAGTCCTCTGACTGTGAATGGTAGAATATGCATGTGTCAGTATGCAAAGAGGAGCAAGAGCAAAACAGCTGTGATTACATGTTTATCCAAGCAGCTTAAATCTTCCTAACCTCAGGAATGACTTCGACATTGGTCTAGCATGATGTACAGGCATCCAGGTGCATAAATGGTTACAGAGTTCGGTTGCACAACAGCAGTTCATAATGGCACACACAGACACAACAGCAACCCCCTAATTTCTATGTGTTAGCCGATGGGAATAGTGAGGGATTTGTTATCCCTTATTACGACACCCCAAATAGTCATAGCCATACAGGAAACCCACTCCACCTACTTCCAGCTAAGCAATACATTGGATATCAAGCTTCATACCACAGTCCAGCATCGAAGCGTGGCCGGGAACAGGTTTCACACTCGTGCTGCTTGGTGGTGTTTTACTTCAAGGACAAACACGTTTCCCCTATGCTATGCTCTTAGCCACTATATATACTTACAATACCAGTGGGTGATCTTAGAATCAACACAATTTTAGCTGTGTAATATTTATGTAAATGACATATTGCACTCTCGTCCAAGTCATTCACTCCACTCCCTTTTAATAAGCTCTCGAGAAATATATTAACAAGAAATGCACCACTTATAGCAGCTGACACACTTGGTCAGCCAGTGATTGTATGTGTGTATGTGCCACCACATCCACCAGTCCTTTATTTTGCAATAGGGACTTGTCATATGGATCTGATGAAATCTAGTGTCATAAAGGGAACGATACAGCGAGAAGAATCTGGAGAAAACAGACTTCTGATAATGTCAGTCTCCTTCCAGAACAACTTATAAACAAATGTGCCACTCTGAGAAGAAGGAATCTATTTTCAGAAGAGAAATGAGACACATTATCCAACCTGAAAATTAGCAGCTGTGGGAACCGTGTGTTGGATTTCCAATTTGTAAAAGTACCGTGCACAGCTCTTTAACAGTATGGAATTAAGTCTTAAAAATAGAGCTTGTTTGTACCAGAGCAAACTTGAATACATTAACTGTTTTATGTTAAGTGTTCCCATAGACCTTCTATCCTTTAAAAAAAAAAAAAGGGATTTTAAAGAGAAAAAGGTTTTGTCGTTTACAATATCAGGATACATGTGTTTCATTCAGCAGGTGTGCATATGAGGCTCTCACAGACATTAAAGTGGTATCCAAAATGATTATGCCCGCCAAGACTAATATGTACAATTAGTATGGCCGCCCTTTGCACGACATTGGACAGAAATACAGCTGAAGCTTAATCTGGTGAAAAACATTTCTCTTCTATCTTTAATTTCGAAAGAAATTACTTTGGTTCTCCTATTCAAAATTTTCAAGCAACATTTTTACTCGATCAAATTACGTATTTCCATGAGTTTGTAGACATGGAATCACTACATTACAGTGGTGCATACAATTAAACCAATGTAACTGTTCTTTAAAAAAAAAAGAGGTAGAGTTACATATTGTTATGAGATGTAATAAGAATGAGACTTATTACGAGTTAGTCAGTAATTCAGTGGTAAATCCTCCACATACACGTGAAACTCGTTTACCTTCACTGCCACTCAGTTCTCTGGGCTTACCACAATTATGACTGGTGAAAGGCCAGTACAGATCTGCATTTTGGCAGTCCGTAGGACTCTCTGGGGATTTTGCAACATTACCACAGGTGGTGATTCTCATGCAGTCATTTTGCTGGTTTTTGACCTTCAGTAAAGGCTTTACCTCCTTTATCATGTCTGAGGGAAATCCTCCACTTCAAGGTCAAAGTTGGAATCCAGGGGTGTGATGAAATGACTTCTGCCCAATAGGAGTACAAGGGCGAGTAGTGGGTAAAGTGACTTCTCAGAAACAAACCAGAAAAGATGCCTCGCTGGATAGCTAATTAGACTCAATTTAATTCAAAAACATTCTTTGGGAAACCAAAGGACCATTACCTATGGACAGAGACAGGGGTCAGGGGGTCAGGTAAGGTAAACCATGTATTCACATTGATTAAAAATTCGTTTATTATTTATTATATTGTTATATATAATACCATGATTAGACAAATATATATAAAATCCACACAATATATTTATTTGAAATCACAAGATGTAACCTCCTTTGCTTACTCAAATTTCATAAAACACATAGTACATATATCAAAAAGGAGGGCATCATCAAGCATAACACATACATAGAACCAGACTCCTGTCCTGTGCAAAAAACACTTGTGCAAAGAACGTTACTAACGAGAATGACATGATGGATGTCTTCACCTACAAGTTGTTATCAATCAATGCCAAGCCTTCTGTTAGCAGTCATCCCCATGAAGAGAGCAACAATGTTCAGGTAATAGCTGAGCAAGCAAAGGAGATTACATCAATGTATATAACAATTTAAAAAATAATAAAAAATGTTGTAATTAATGCGAATACATGGTTTACCTTACCTTAAATATATATTTTTATTATTAAATTGATTCTATTTAGCTATCCAGCAAGGCATCTTTTCTGGTTTGTTTATGTTAGGTAGAATCATATGCAGTACACTTTGGGAACACCACACACAATTAAGACTACAAGTGTAAGTACATATTCACCTTTGGTACAAGCCCGTACTACACAGTAAAGTGGTAGCGATGGCTGACCAGCCAGACTTACCTCAAGAGTAAAGTGAGCAGTATCAGAAGTTACACAAAGGACAGCAATTGCTATGGTTCAAACACACACTGACTTAAGGTTTCTGAGTAAAAGAATATACATTTATTTACACCATCAATTATAAAACAATTCACTAATGTGAAGCAGCAGAAAATCACAATCTTAATATAATACACAACACCCATTGAATTCTGGACAAGTTAAGCTCAAAATGAAGTGTGAGCAAAATGGCACTCCAATAATTAAAAAAGGGAGGGAAAGACAAGGTTATTCGAAATTAAGCAGCACCAACAAGTAAGTAGGCAAGGCAATCTAGAAAAGGCATACTACAACTAGGATCCAAATCAATAGGCCTGGGCCAATTCTAATGGTTCAGAGTCTTTGCAGAGGATCACACAGTTCAGAGTAGTTTGGAGTTAAGTCTTTACCAAGAGTTCGAAACGAAGTCAGTTGGCAGAAAAGTTACTTAAAAAAGTAGAGAAGGAAAAGCCCTCAGATTAGTGAAAGATTTAAAACACTTTCACCGTGGTCGGACGGAACAAACAACCGGATTTGAACAGTACCTTAGTATAAGAAGAATGCTGCAGCTGAGGCAGAAGTTCCTGGCAGGTCCTCCACGCTCACGGTTCCTGAAGCGACTGTCGGATTGACAAGAAGGAGGAAGACTGGAGGGTCCTGCACTGCCCAGGGAAGAAACCAGCAGCAGAGCACAACGATGAATAAAAGGTGCACTCCTTAAAACCCAAACAGGGTTCGGTCCTCCTGGCTATCCGGTTCACTGCAGTGAGGTACAGCAAATTCAACCAGGGAAGAGAGGTCCTGCTTGGCGTTTGGCTAACTGGTTGGTCCCACCAGCTCAAGGGGAGAAGATTCCTTGCAGATCTTCCCTGTCGTTGAAGTTTCAAGCGATTCAGACCCACAGCATGGCTTCACCAGGAGGTTCAGTAGTTGCAGTAGTCCTCTTCCTTCAGCTTCTCTTTGGTTCTCTCGATCCAGTTGCGACTCCGCTTTCCAAGTCATAGAGACCTGCTTATTATGCAGCTTTCCCCCATTCACACAGCCTGGTTGCCAATCACACAGCAGGGTGGCTGTCCTGGCAGGAGAGTCACCTAGCCAATCAAACAAGAGTGCGACTTGGGTCTCCAAGGAGACCCTGTGCAGGGGGCCTAAAACCCCTCCCTCACATCCTGTCCACCCAGACTCTCAGGTGCCTAAGGAGGGCTTCTGTGAAGAAGCCCGCCAAAGGATGGTGAACAAAGGAACCAAACCTGGTTTGGCATGCAGAGTAAAACACGAGAAAGACCTTTACAAAAAGAAATGGTGAATAAACCCAGCCAGAAGCAAGTCATATTAAAGGGGGTCCAGCGGATTAAAGTTCGAGGCTACTTACATAGCCTAAAACATTACCAAGACTATTTTCATAGTCCACGGTAGGGAAAAAATGGTAGATACCACTGCCACCAGCCAAATCTTAAAGAAAGGGGAACAAAATATTGTTCCATGAGAAAACAGACAAAACGAGATAACTATTATCCCTTTCCAGTACTCTATGGAAGATAATTTGTACTGGGTCTGTGGATTTAAAAAGACTAATAAGGTCAATGGCAACTTTACATGTTCTGGGAGACAGTAGTCAGTCCCAGAATATGGAGTTTATAGTGGGAAGTCTGAAAAAGACAACCCTGTGTCACTGCACTAAAGGTGCTGTGTGACACACAGTAAAAATATGATGCCTTTGGAGTAGGTGAGACTCCACAGTCTATGAACACAAAAAAGTAAAACACATAGCCAAAAACACATGTAAGAGTGGGAAAAAAAAGGCTTACACTCTTACCAGGTGAAAAAAATAATCCTAGAAATCCAGCAAAGCTTCTGAGGGACTCAGTAGGTAAGGTAATTTAGCCATTCTGGAGAATGATCCCTAACAGTTTCTGACAAGTTTATCCCCAAATGCCCATGCTAGAAGGGGATTCCCGCCTTTTGTTAGTGGTACAGCACCTTCTCAGCCATGAAACTGTTACAAAACAAGAGCAATTCTAATCATAAAGGTAAAACAGGCAGAATCTAGAAATGTGCAGTTCAGAAGTTCTGATACAGTAGTATTGTTGTTCTAAACAGGGAGCCGTGTTGATCAGGTGCAAACAGTAGCATGTGCGGTTCAAAGACATTGCTTGAAGAAGTGCAGTTCATAAGAGCAGCCAGGGTTGGCTAAACATTCAGTGCAATAGTGAAGCATCTGGATACTGGATGCACAGTTCAGTTAGAGCGTTTCAAGGCAACAAAGAGCTGTAGTTTGGGGTGTTGGTGAACAGGTTTGAAAGAGAAGTTCATCAGTTCATCTGATTGAAGAGCAAGTGAGTGCCAAAGGCAACTCCCAGTGGTGCTGATGGTTCAATTTGGTTGAACAGCCCGAATCACTGTTTGAATTGGTTCAAAGGCAGGAACACAGGGATCCTGAGTGCCTTGACTCCCAGGCTGCTGTGATCCCCAATCCAAGGAATCAATGGTAATTTGTATTCCTTGTTCACTTGCTCCCAAACACAGGGGATGCTGGCCAACAACTGCCGGTATCCCTCGACACAGTGAGGTCCTGGGTACCGTTGTGGTTGGCAGAGAGGCAGGTCTTGTCCCAGCAGCAGTTCACCCCCAATGTGACCTGGAAATGCTTGGGACACAAAGTCTTCACCTTATTGGCGGAAGACATTCGAGAGATTAGCTCTTCCAATAGAGGTCCAATCAATTCCTGCTCAGATTTTTGTTCAAGAGTGAATCAAGGACTTGCTGGGAGACACCTTCCTTTAAAGGCACATGTCTACAGGTGACTGGTCAAAAGCAAGCATGCTCTAAGGGTCCAATCCCTATCCTTGGAACAAGTACACTTTGCCTTCTGAGATTACACTGGACATTGTGCTAAGGAAGTGGAGGGGACAAGAATGAAAGATAGGGGTCAAGAGAAAGAAGACACTGGAACTTTCCTACAGTTGTAAAGATCTCCCTCTGGCTACACTAATCCGGGCCTCTTCAATTTCCAATAGAATCAAAGGCCTTTAGGTATGAAGCATCCTTGTGTGAGGCTACACCTTTAATCAACAATGGTGTCCTTTGATGTTTGATCTTGTTTCCAGAACAGGTTCTGTGGAGCGGCTGTCTCTCCAGGTGGGTGTTATATGCCCTCTCAAAAGAAAAAGAAAAAAAAGAGGCAATCCCAAGGGCCACAGTCCAGCAGCTGCAGGAAGGATAACTTGGCTGGGGGAATACACATAATCCTTTTACAGCTGAGCTGGGCTCAGAGGGCTGGCGCAAGTATGATAACACATTGTTGTAGCTTGAATAATAATTAATGATGCCGGCCACCCTAGCTTAAACTCAGGTATGACTTACAATTTCAGTTTTGTGAGACACAGGACAGCATCCTCATAGTAATGTAGTATTTGGAACAGAGGTGTAGATCTTAAATGCACCCCTGGGCCACAGAGATGTTGCTGTCCCTGCAACTCTCATATGAGAACCTGATCTGTGCCACTTTAGAGCAGGAGCTGCATATTACCCTTTCAGAGATGGTATAGTAAAAATAAAAAAATCCAGGGCCTCTACACCCTCGCCAGATGGCAATCTGTCACAGGTGGTTCTGTAAACACAACTGTAATTCCATTACCTCCATAAAAGTAATGGAAATAGAACAATTGTCACTTGTTTACCCCACTGCCAAACTCCTAATGAGGCACATAATGCCTTTTTGTCATAAAATGAATTGATGGAACTATATTTGTGTGTTTGATTTTGCAAAGGAACAACAAATAAAAAGAATCTATAATATTATACCAATGCAAAAGCCTTCAATGCAGTCATAAATTGTAGTGACTGAGCCTTCTCACTGTCTATGGTACTGCCACTCGATGTTACTCCAATTGGAGTAACACAATACAAAATATCTTCATTCATGGCACTTCCCTACAGATAACATGCTTCCCAATTTCTCTCCCAAACCGATAGAAATTAGATCAACACCCAGGAACCGGGCCCTCTGACTTGAACCCATCAACACTACATGTTTCACATCTGCCACTCCCCTTGTCCCACTAATTGTCCCCCTCCTTTTTTTTATTACAGAGTCCATCAAAAGTGTCAGAAGAGAAATAAACAAGAACACACATTACTTACAATATGCTTACATTATAGAAATAAAATTGATGATGTTTTACCTTGCGAGTATTCCGGGTTCATAAGGGAAATTATGTAACTATCAGATGTCCCTAGTGATGCCTTAAGAAGTTAAAGGGGCATGTGGCAATTCCCTGATCTCTCCAGGTGAAAACGTACATATTTATATCTAAAGACTGATCAGGGCGAGCCCGGATATGGTGTGACCCACCTTTTTATTACATTAATGTATTGAAAAACAACAATTTAAATATATTGAATCAATAAATGGCACAGCAAAGTAAAGAACATACATTCCATACATACAAACAATCAATGATAAATATGAGACTAATATACATACAAAAGATTAAGTGCAAGCTTAACAGCCCCTAAACATTATTTGGAGCAGTGTACTATTATGTATGCTCAATCCATCAGCTTGATGAACAGTGTTATAAAATGGACTCTGTGTTATGATAGGATTGTCAACACAACTGTGTTTCCGAGTGCTGTAAGTACAACAGCCTTCATCAGGATGGGGAATTTTAAGGCAATCTCATCCAAGAGGCATCCTTTGGTAATGATTGTGCCCGTAAGACTCTGGCAAATTCACAAGCAGTGTCTTTCAAAATTGTGATTTTGGTGACCCATTGTTAGGGAGAATTCTCCAAAATTGCTAATTTCCCTTACCTACTGAGTCCGCCAGCAGCTTTGCTGGATTTCTAAGATTTATTTTTTTCTCCTGGTAAGAGTGTGAGCCTTTTTTCCCACTGTTATATGTGTTTTGCTGTGTGTGTTTAACATTTTTTTGTTCATAGACTGTGGAGCCTCACCTACTCCAGAGGCATCTTCTTTTTACTGTGTGTTACGCGGCACCTTCAGCGCAGTGACACAGGGTTGTCTCTTCGACTTCCCAACTCAGACTCCATTTTCTAGGACTGACTACTGTCTCCCAGAACATAGTTGCCATTGACTTCATTAATCTTTTTAAACTCACAGTGCGAGTACAAACTATCTTTCATAGAGTACTGGAAAGGGTTACTAGTTATCCATTTTTATCTGTTTCTCATGGAACATTGTTTTGTTCCCTTTTATTAAGATTTGGCTGGTGGCAGTAGTAACTACCCTATTTTTCCTACCGTAGTTATTTTAAATAGCCTTGGTATTGTTTTAGGCTATCTTGGTAGCCTGAAACTTAAACCCGCTGGACCATATTTACTTTTATACTGTTCGGCTGGGCTAGTTGCCATTTCTTTTTGTATAAGCCTTTATCATGTTTTACTCTGCGTGCCAAACCAGGTTTGATTCCTTTGTTCACCGGCCTTTCATGGGCTTCTGCACAGAAGTCCTCCTTAGGCGCCTGTATGTCTGAGGGGGACAGGATGTGAGGGAGGGGTTTGAGACTCCCTGTACAGTTGCACTCTTGTATGATTGGCTGTGATGACTGTCCTTGCGGGACAGTCACCCTGCTCTGTGATTGACAGCCAGGATGGGTGAATGGGGGAAAACTGCATAAAAAGCAGGTCTCTGGGACTAAGAAAGCAGAGTTGCCACTGGATCGAGAGAACCAAGGAGAAGCTGACAGAAGAGGACCTCTACCACGACTGAACCTCCTGGTGAAGCCCTGCTGTGGGTCCGAATCTCCAAACTTTGACGACAGGGAAGATCTGCAAGGAATCTTCTCCCCTTGAGCTGGTTGGAACAACCAGTAAGGCAAACTGCAAGCCAAGCCTCCCTCCTCTGGTCGAATTTGCTGAACAGAGTTACAGTGAACCTGATAGCCAGGAAGGTCGGACCCTGCTTGGGTTTTAAGGAGCGCTCTTTTATTCATAGTTTTGCCCTGCTGCTGGTTTCTTCCCTGGGCAGTGCAGGACCCTCCAGTCTTCCTCCGTCTTGTCAGTCCGACAGTCACTTCAGGAACTGTGAGCCTGCAGTACCTGCCAGGAACGTCTGCCTCAGCTACAGCATTCTTCTACTTTAAACGTACTGTGCTAACCCGGTTGTTCGTTTCGTGCAGCCGCAGTGAAAGTGTGTGAAATATTTTGCCAATCCGAGGGCTTGTCCTTCTCTATTCTTTAAAGTAACTTTTCATCCGACCAACTTCGTTCAGAACTCTTGGAAAAGACTTAACTGCGAACTACTATGAACTGTGTGATCCTCTGCAAAGACCTTGGTCCATTGACTTTGGCTCTGGCCTCTTGATTTGATTTCCTCACTGTAGTTCCTTTTTCTAGATTGCCCTGCTTACTTACTTGTTGGTGCTGCTCAACTTCTGTCTAACTTTGTCTTTCCCTCCCTTTTAAATTACTGGAGTCCCATTTTGCTCACACTTCATTTTGAGCATAACCTGTCCAGAATCTATTGGGTGCGGTGTAGTGTATTAGCAACACTATTTTTCAACTGCTTTATAGTAGTGAAATGTTTAATAACTGATGTGTAAATAAATGTATATTCTTTTACTTAGAAAACTTGAGTCAGTATTTGTTTGAATCATAATAATTGCTGTCCTTTGTGTAACTATTGATACTGCTCACTTTACTCTTGAGATAAGTCTGGCTGCTCAGCCATCGCTACCACTTACTGTGTAGTACAGGCTTGTACCAAAGGTGCATTTGGACTGTCACTTGTAGTCCTAATTGTGTGTGGTATTCCCAAAGGGTACTGCATATAATTCTGCCTAACACCCATGGGTAATGGAGTCCACTTGAGTTGGACTCTGGGAAGCCCGATACATAGGGGTGAAGGATAGCTGGGCAGCAAGTGGGCACAACCCATCTCACGAGTGGGGAAAACGTCCCTTTGCTGGCAATGAGTGTCAGTGGCCAAGCTTGATTAATAGGCATGCATATTCAACCCAAAAAGGAGATGAAAACAAATATGTTTATTTATTATTTATGTATGTATTTAGTTCTATAAATAACTGGGGAAAAATTCCAGGGACATCTGGGACTCCTTCTATTAAAATAATACAAACGGTGGACATAATGACAACCTGGCTCTCTAGTAGCCTCACAGACTGCCTCTTTCCTGTGACCTTTCAATCTTACAACTGCCAGTCAATAGAGAATGTGCCACAAAAATGCTGCAATAAGTCACATTTGTTGCTGGAAACTGCTTTTTTATGCCATGAAATATTCAATTTCACACCTTCATATCCTAAAGAGTCCGACTGAATTTAAACTCATTGGGGGTCATTACGAGGTTGCTGCTCTGGAAACAATGGTACCGGTAAGCTTGCTGGTACTGTTGTTTCCATACCGGCAAACTATGAGTTCTGCAAGTAGGTGCCTTTCCGCCCGCTTGGTCTGACCTGGTGGGAGGAAAGGCACCCGCTCGCAGATCTTGACGGATGCACCGGCACCATTCATGAATGGAGGTGGTGCATCCGACTTCCCCATTCACATTGAGTCCAATGGGACTCGAATGGGAATCGGGAGCAATATTTTCCAGCGCCCGGCAATGAGGAATTACTGGGACTGCCAGGGCTGTAATGCCCCGATAAGTCCCGATTGCCAGGCACCGGAAAAAAAAATGACTGCAGCGGCAGCCGTACCGTTTTTACAAGCATGGATACCGCTGGACTCATAATGAGGCCTATTGTGCGTGGGGATATAGATATTGTGTTAATATAAGGTATATTCAATCTTTTCTTCTCAATGTCGTTGCCATTGTATGCATCAAGGACCTTACAACATATTCCATCATTTTCCTTTCACTCTTGCACTTTACGGTTCTGTGCTATATACTGACAAGCCAAGAATGCTAACAACTGCCATAGAATGCACCCCAGTCTTTACATCATTTTTAATCAATGTTCATGATTAAGTCATGTATAATTTGTCAGAATAAATCACTATGATTTCTAGACTGCTAAGAAAGGGTATGCAGTTTGTATTTAACACGAGACTAACTATGGATTTAACACATTAACATGTAAAAGACGCACTTACCTCCACACATTTTTTGGAACATCCTTGCATCCATGATGCATATTTTGCGTGACTATATTTCCTAACTTGGGCTACCTTATGAAGGATCACAGCTGTATTTGCCAACCTCACATTTTCAACTTAGGCAACTCAATGGTGGCATGCCTCTCCTTTCATGGGACATCCCACAACAAGTAAAACCAGTGAAATGTAAGTTGCCATTGTGGTGGCCTCAGATGTGTTGTGAGGTATAATAACTCATCTGAGATGAACATGAAAAAATGACACATCTTGAAAGAGCAGCAGGGTTACTGCACCTCCATCAAACACCCTTTTTAAATCAAAATGGGACATTTTCCATGGATTGTATCAATTATCTGCACAAAAGGCTATGATGTGCTACTGTCTTTGAGGTTATAGATTACTTAACCAAACCTGAACACTCAATTCCGAGTCAGGGAATACCAACAGCTGATCAATTTGGTATTTTTATTTTACAGGTCATACTTTTTCACATGGGCGACCAGTCAGTATAGGGATAAATAGTAGACCCCAGTGGAAGTCCATGTTAATGCTCATTGAGGATCATCGTACATTTCCTGCGTAAAAATCTAGAATACGATTTTTATTCATGTAATTTACATTATGACTCATTTTCATTCCTTGTATGGCCGAGAGGGGGTGAGGATCATAAGATAGGATTCTGCCTCACCCTTAGTTTCCAACATGCAAATACTCCTGCATTTGCACTAGCATGTATTTTCATGCTAACACAAATGCTCTGGATTCCTATGGAATTCACCTACATGTTACACCAGCAAAAAGCAGGCTGATACCATGGGAATCCATTGTAATTGCTGCCTGATATGCATACTTTGCAGGTGTCCTTTACTAATTGTGCATGGTGGAGTGGAAAACGGTGACACAAATGTGAATATGCCACCTTTTTTTTATTTTGTAATCCACTTTTGCACTCCACCAGATACAAGTTAAAAATTACACGGAGGGTCCCTGCCTTTGCAAAAGTGTAAATGTAACAGATCCCCTCAGCGTAATCTACAAAGAACTGAAAGAAGGAGCTGCAAAGAATTAACCAAATGACACAAAACATATTTGCACTGTTTACCATCCAAATGATTAGACATGTGATGGACTGCAGAATATTGGACTAATATCACAGATTCCCATATTTATTTATTTTTACCCCCTAATGCTGCCACTGTGCTAATTGCTGTAGGAAAGCATTACACCATACTCACAGCCTTGCAAAATGCTTAAGAGAACATGGAAAAACAAAATACATGCGTTTGAAAATTATTGATGCTAACCAGAGGTGAAATATACTCATTGGCCCTCATTACGACCTCGGAGGTAGCCGCCACTGTGCTAATTGCTGTATGAAAGCATTTCACCATACTCACAGCCTTGCAAAATGCTTAAGAGAACATGGAAAATCAAAATACATGCGTTGAAAAATTATTGATGCTAACCAGAGTTGAAATATACTCATTGCACTTCATTACGACCTCGGAGGTAGCCATGCCGCTATTGGCGGCATGGCTGCCGGCAAAATCGCGTCCGGGTCCACAGAATGAGGAATTACCGGTCCATTCCGAGTTCGGAAGGACGGTAATTCCTACCCTCCAAGGACCCGGACCCGGTCCTTCCCCATTCAGCCCCCATAGGGCTGAATGGGAATGGGAGAGGGAGCAAACAACGGGCCATTACGAGTTGGCTCGTTGTTTGCTCCCTCTTCCCCTCACGGGACCCGGTAAGCATGCCTGTTTTGACCAGGCGTTGCTTCCTGTGTCCCGCGAGGGGACCTCGTAATGAGGCGGTACGGGGTAAACAGCGCCGGCACCTTTTACGGCGCTGTTTACCCCGTACCGCCAGGGTCGTAATGAGGCCCATTGTGTTGGTGCAAAGCATATTAAGCATACAAGGGACAAAGACGTTTCTCATTATGTTTCTAGGTCCCTGTTCCACTGAAAAGTATATTAAAACATCTGTGCTAAAGTTGAGTGACTAGATGAAGATATTTTAGGGTTCCTTATTTTGTAACTAACTCATTCACGCACCTCTCCTAGAAACAACCAACAATCCAGTGATCGAAACTGCATTAGGGAACACACATGAGGGAATTTGGCAAATAACACATGTTCAGAGACAACTGCGCAATTTGAGTGCTCCGATATGGTACATGGTAAGCTATTCTATTGTATGGCCCCGAACTATAAAGCATCTTCTTCTGAATCTTATCAATTTTAAAAGTGTGGGAGTGGGCATATTTTAAAGGCACCACTTTTCTTTGTTGAGATCCAATAAAGTGCTTTTGAAAAAGCCGAAAATATGGTGTTTCCAAATGTCAATCATGTATGCCCTCCTTTAGTATTTGCCACGCCACACATTTGCTCCATACATGTGCATATGATGCCGAGCAGAGTGGTCGGTTTGGGCAGTCGTAGAACAGAGTGAAAAATCAACTTATTCGTGATCGAACCTTGCGTGTGCAGAGAAGTGCAGAAGAGCTCCATAGAAGCTAGTCGGGATTCTGGGCATACCAGCTCCTGTCCTGATCAGCATGCAGATGTAATAATATCCTTAGACCCGAGCATTCACTTATCACACATTAATTCAGGGTTTCAGGAGAACCACATAAGTGAACACAGAGCCAATGTGTGGTAATGGAGGAATTATTCATATCCCATAGTAGTTTTAAGGTAGTGACTGTAGTAACACCAGTTACATAGATAGACCTAACATTTGGTGCAAAGGCCCTGACTTTAGTGTAGTAATAGTCTATATATTTAAAAACAGTTTACATGTATAAAAAAAAACATCAGCAAGTGGTCTATACTGATGCTCTGCTATAGTTTCCCACGATCGGCCAGGCTCTTTCTTGAAGCGCTCTGCCACTCAAAGCTACTAATCTTAGTTAACCTGAACATTTGGTGCAATGATTCTATTGATGCTGATCTAACACACTTAGAAGATATTTTGGATACACATGGTCTTAATATTCTTTCCAGGCTACCCACTTAGATATTGGGACACTGTCTGGATCCTATTTTTTCTAGAGGCATTATACTTCAAAACCTAAATAATGAACATGTCAGTTGGACAGATCAGCATATGGTGACTTTTAATATGATCATTGCCACTACTTCCAGAAAAAATGCACAATCTTCCATCGGTAGGAAACAACCCTGTGTGCAAATTTTTTTACACAAACTTGATGCACTAGCTACTAATGAATTGTGATAGTATAGCCCCCTAAACAAGGTGAAAACCACACAGAAAACGAATAATCAATGGCTCAGTGAATAATTAAGATCCCTTAAAGGCCAGTTTTGGAAAATGGAGAAAAAGTAGCTTAGGTGAAGGACAGAAGACGAACATGTCAAAGCCAAACTTGCTTTAAAGACCTATAAGACTGAAAAGTTATTGGCTGAATCTCAATGTCTTCATAGATGGATAGATCATGCAGATAATAGACCTAAAGCCCTGTATACGGTTATCTGGAACTGTTCTAACTCTGGTTGTGTAAATGTTAGCCTGCCGGCTTCTCAATTCTTGGCAAATTATTTTAATCTTTTCTTTACAGAAAACGTTGATCAGATTAGATCAGATATTGAGTCTCTGGCTGCATCCTTGTAAACTGGAGCTTATAATGATCATGAGGTCGATTATCCTGAAAATAAACCAGAATTCTTCTTCTAATCAGTGACCGAAGTAACCGTTGAGAAACTGATGAAACATCTTATGCCAAAAAATCATCCCTATGACGCTGTTCTGGTTTATTTGGCCAATTAACATGCACAGGTGCTTAGTAAGACTTTACTGTGGTTTGTGAATGCCTCTTTAACTCAAGGGTGTATACCATCAGCCCTAAAGAAATCATATTTTACCCCACTGTTAAAGAAGCCAACCTTGGAGCACAAAACCCTTTCAAATTATCGCCCAATTCCTGGCCTACTTTGGCCAGCAAATATATTGGAGAAGGTTGTCAACTCTCAGTTGCAAGCTTTGCTGGAAGACAACAATATCCTGGATGTTATTAAATCTGGATTCCCTAGTGGGAGTCTGGGATGACCTCCTAGAAGCTGCAGACAAGGGCGGGTTGACTTGTCTCCAGAATTCAACACTTTTGATTTTGACATACTTAAAACCAGATTTCTATCACTGGCACATATATCAAAGGAAGCCATGAAGTGGTTTGAATCATGTTTAACTGATCGCTGGCAACAAGTTGTTTGGTCCTTATTAGTCCACAGGCGTCGTCCCTGTCACTCCTGCTTTTTAATATCCATGTTTGTCCCCTGCTTAATACATTTAAGCAATTTAACATACATTATAACTCATATGCAGATGATACCCATATTTATGTTTGCTTAAATCAACCAGCAGAAGAAGTGGAGTTACTGGTAAAGTGTGCTGAAAAAAAATCCACTTTTGGATGCTATAAAACAAACTTCAACTGAATCCCTCAAAATCTGAGGTTATCATTTTAGGCCCCAAAAAGAAATTACCTGATGTTACATCTGGATCTCCTGTCCATTCTGTTTGTGCTGCCTACCGGGTACACCCAGGCTGTAATACATCTCTGCTGTATATGGGAGGCATCTTAGGTTGTCATCTAAATGTGAATCAAATAATAAAGTCCATATATTTCCAACGTAAGCTTCTAAAACCCTTACTGTCCCTCATTTCTATAAAAGATTGTCACACAGTGGTAGGCATCCTTACTAACTCAAAGTTGGACTATTGTAATGCCTTACTATCTGACATCCCAGAATTTCAAGTTCAACGTCTACAGGTGGCCCAGAACTCGGCTGTACGTATGATTTTTTCTTAACCACAGAAAGTCTCTATCTCAGAGTTCTGAAGAAGTCTACAATGGCTGCCGGTACAGCAGCGGATAGAGTTTAAGGTTCTGTGTCTTGTTTTTAAATGTATTCATGGGTTGTCCCCCGTGCACTTTACCTCAAAGATTGTACCCTATCATCGTACCTGTACTTTATGATCTAAAGGACAGGGACTATTAGTAATTCCTTCCTCCAGAACATCAACGTGTTGCGATCGAAGGTTCTCTTTTTTGGAGCCCCCGTATTTGGAACTCTCTCCCGCAATGTTTGCATGAAACTGAATCTCTATCCAGCTTTCAAAAACTGTTAAAAACCTATTTGTTAACCTGAACAATTCCTGGTTATATTAAAGAAAGCTGTTTAAGTCCTTGCTAAATTACATATACGCCCAGATGCAATTTTGCCAGCTTCCTTCATTATTATTATAAATACGCAAATCAAATCAAATCTATTGGCATAGCACCATAGTTTAAATAAATGTATCATTGGCATTCAGGCAGATGCTTTTGCTCTTTTTGTGTTTCTTTTCATAATAATGTTTGAAATCAACCACCAACAATTCACTTAGTTTTCTCTGAGACCATTGACAAATATTGGGCTGGGAGGATAGCTCAGGGGAAACTAGTTTGTCTTGGTAGCAATGCATAGCGACACAGGTAAGAATCTGGGTGTGTGCTTAGAAACTGGTCCCTGGTACTAACAGCATAATAAAAGAACAATTATAGTCAGAGAAATATATTTGCTCTAACATCTGTTTCTCTGATTATGTTGGTTTCGAGGTTGGGCATATATACTGTTGCAGATCTTTGGAGTGTTGAAATGTTTGGGTTCAAGAAATCTATTTAATTTTGTAATTACGGAACAGAAGCGCCTAACTCTCTCCCAATTTACAGGGAATCGGGTTCACCCTCTAAACACAGACCAGTCGTAGGCACAAAGCCGTCTGTGTAGATTGCACACCCTGTAATAACCTGGTCAAATAATTCGTATGTGGTTAATTCCCATAATCAATCGTTAATATTGTGCTGTAAGAACTCAAATAACACATCTCAATTAATGTAAACAAAATGTCAATTTTAATGAGCATTGGTTGCAGATGGGAATGGTCAATGCATTTCGGAACAGTGGGGTCCTTCATCAGAAAAAGATCTATTACAATGATATAAAAAGGAAGTAGATGTATTTTACAGCAACAAAATAAAAAGAAAAACACAATAACATATAATCACAATGAACAGTTCAGCAACTGTGACAAAAAACATAAAACATCAGCCTCATTACGAGTATGAAGGTAATTGGTAAAATTGGAGGTAACAGAGTTACCTCCAATTTTACCACTACACCAAATTATGAGTTTAGGTGATGAGTGGAGGATTTGCCTCCAGTAAACCCCTGGAGGTAAATCGTCCCACTCAATGCCAAAGAATTAGCAGAATTACCACATGTAATTCCACCGGTGGTAATTCTGCCAAGAATCCCCAATGGGGTCCTATGGACTCCAAAAAATGGGGATATAGACCACCGACCACCACTTGTAATCCCATGGTAAATCCACAGGACCAAATGTTAACGGTAACTCCATTTGGTGGTATTTCATAGGATTTAGCTCTGAAATACCTCCAAACTCGCAATGAGGATGCATGTCTTAATAAACAAATACTCATCAAAATAAAGGAAAACAAAACACACAAAATTGAACATAACATTAAATATAGACCCACAGCAATGATGAACAGTTGAACAAAACGAAAAATACACATTAACACCGGGTGCCACTATTAATGGGAGAAGAAGAGAAAGGAGAGAGCACAGAGACCATATGTTGAGTCCATAGGTCTGGCGAGGGAACAACAAAGGGGGTGTCGGTGAACGTTTGCGTGGAGGAGGCACTGGTATAGGTGTCAGCGATAGGGAGGCCTGGGTTGGAGACCAGGATGTCCTTTTTAAACTTCTTCCTATGAGATTTAGTGAGGAGAGCAGGATAGTCGATAGAGACGCAGTTAGAGAAGATAGGAGAGACAGAGAGCACTATCGAGTAGGTAGGAAGAGGAGAGAAGAGGAAGGTAGAGGGAAGGGGAGAAAACTAGGGAAGGACCCTGGGCAGGGTGCAAGCAGACGAGACAGAGAGATGTGGCACAAGTTGAAATTGGACAGGACACTCACATTTTAAGAAAATCACATGTAATTATAAAATAAGGAGAAAAAAACATACCTACGTTTGAGAATCCAGAATGGAGGGAAACAGGCATAGGTTTCGCAATGCAATTTTAAATACTTTCACAGTGCACAGGAGAAAACACACCTAAGTTTGAGAGTCAGCTAGGTGGGCAGTAATATGCAAAGTAGCGTGCGGATCAACCCTGGTAGGAGGCTGGCAACTGGCTACCCCTGCGGACACCTACAGACATTAGCTGGAGCCGCCACTGAAGGAGCTGCCCTTTGCCCTTTGGCCTTAGCCACAGAGGCCGCTGGGCAGGGGGCTCCCCAGGGAAGGTTAGAGATGAGACAGCATGCCACCAATCAGGGGAGGGGGCGGGCATGGAGGCAGGAGGGAAGCAGGGGAGGGGGAGGAGGCAGAGATGATGCCACTGGGAGCACTGAGTACAATTACAAAATATTTAGCCAAATGAGCCCAGGAGGGGCTCTGATGGTTCGTGCAGCTCTCACCTCCTCAGCCAGGAAATGTCGAGCGGTGGGCACGGTGAAGGAGTAGGCTGCAAGCCTAAACAGAAACTGCCAATCAGGAGAGGGGGTGGGCAGGGACGCAGGAGGAAAGGCAATACGGCTAGGGAAGCAGGTGAGGGGGAGGATAGAGAGACAACAATGGCGTTGGGAGCGCTGAGTAGAATTACAAAATATTAAGCCAAATGGGCACAGGAAGGGCTCTATTGGTCCGTGCAGCACTCAACTGCTCAAGCCAGGAAATGGTGAGTGGTGGGCTAAGTGAAGGGGTAGGCTGCAAGCCTAAACAGAAACCACCAATCACGGGAGGGGGACGGGCAGGGAGGCGGGAGGGAAGGCAATATGGCAAGGGAAGCGGGGGAGGAGGGAGAGACAACGAAGGCACTGTGAGCACTGAGTATAATTACAAAATATTTATCCAAAGGGGCCCAGGAGGGGATCTGATGGTCCGTGCAGCACTCAACTGCTCAAGCCATGAAATGATAAGCAGTGGGCACGGTGAAGGGGTAGGGGCAGGATGTTCCACCTTCATCTGCATTAACCATCTCAAGGGTTGGTGGTCTGTTTGAATCAGAAAAGTAGATCCATATATGTATGGTCTAAACTTCTTCAAAGACCACACAATGGCAAAACATTCACGTTCTCTGGTTGCCAACCTTGTCTCAGGTTCCTTCAGTTTCCTAGTGATGAAGCAGATTGGGTGTTCCCTGCCTTTCTCATTCAGCTGATTCAGAACTGCACCAATACCTGTTAGCATCTGTCTGTACAATAAAGGATTGGATGTAGTCAGGACTGCTTAAAACTGGAGCATGACAAAGGGCTTTCTTAAGTTAGTGCACTCCTCATTCCACATGACCTTCTTGGGGAACTTGGGCGAGGAGATCACATTCAAGGGAGAAGTTATTGTCCCATAGTTCTCAATGAAGTTCCTATAGTAACCTGTGAGACCTAAAAAGGCTCTCACTTGGTTTTGAGTAGTAGGGGTGGCCCAGTCCTGTACAGCTTGAACCTTGCTAGGCAAGGGCCTTATTTCACCTCCCACTACATCATGTCCAAGGTAGACCACTTTACTTGATATTTACTTGCCTTTATGGTCAGATTGGCCTGCTCAAGAGCCTGCAATACATGTCCTAAGTGGTCAATATGTTCCTTCCAAGTAGGGCTGAACACTGCAATGTCATCCAAGTTTGCCATGCGGAAGTCCTCCATCCCATTCAGAAAATGATTTTCCGTCCTTTGGACTGTAGAAGCATTCTTTAGTCCAAAAGGCATAACCGTAAACTGCTATAGGCCTCCTGGGGTTGAAAATGCAGTTTTATCCTTGGCGTGGTCTGTCAGAGCTATTTGCCAATAGCCTGATGTTAGGTCAAATGTACTTAGGTACCTGGCTGAACCAAGTTTGTCCACCAGCTCATATGTCCTAGGTAAATGATGGGCATTAGTGGTGGTGACTATAGTCCACACATAATCTCAACTCTGTGGATCCTGCCTTTGGCACTAGTACAACTGGACTAGACCATGGACTTGTAGATGGCTCTATTACCCGGAGATCAAGCGTCTTAGTCTGACATATGCAACATCTGCTTTTATCGGGTAAACAGTCACCAGTGAGAATCCCATGCTGGCCCCAAGGAGTCAAGATTGGTGATAGTAAAAACCGGGGGGCAAACTGATTTAACAGAATTTAGCACTTCTCCTGTTGTTACAGTGTCAGATCAGAAGACAGATTAACTCCTATCTTTCCATCTAAAGGTTGTCCTCTGAGGAGGTGGTTGGTGTGAAAGACCCTGGGGGCCTCCTTAGGATTGCCTAAATCCACCAAATAATTGACCTCTCCAAGTTTTCCCACAACCTTGAAGGGTCCAATACATTCATCCTGTAAGTCCCTCTGCCTTGTAGGTACCATAACTAGAACCAGCAGGTTTTGAGTAAACTCAACCATGTTGGCCTTCTGGTCATGCCAGTGCTTCACCAGAGCCTGACCTGCCTTCAAGTTATCTGAAGCTGCTGTCATCATGTGTGAAATTCTCGTTCGGAAACCTAACACATTGGGCATCATTACGAGTTTGGCGATAGTAGTGCAGGTAAAAACTTGTGAAATTACTGGCACCCAGCAATGAGGACCTATGGCACATTCTGACCCCTGCAGAACGGGTCCGTCCTCATTGCCGGATGCCGGTATTCGTTACTCCCCATTCCCATTTTAGCCCCATAGGGCTCAATGGGAATGGGGAGTTTGGATGCTACGGCACCATTCATGAATGGTGTCGGTGCATCCGTCAAGTTGTGCTCGCGGGTGCCGCTCTGCCCGCCATGTCAGACCTGGCAGCCAGAAAGGCACCCACAAACACAACTCGAAGTTTGCCGTTCCGGTAGTAACAGCGCCGGTAGCCTACCGGCACCATTACTACTGGTTCGGCAAACTTATAATGAGGCCCATGGTCAGTGACTCTCACTGGCTTGTGGGAAGGAGCCCTCTCCAACCGTCCTTGATTAGGGCCAATGGACATCTAACCGGATGACCATATAGAATCTCAAAGGGGCTGAAGCCAACCCGTTCTTGAGGGACTTCTCTATAAGCAAAGGGAAGGCATGGCAGTAGAAGGTCCCACTTTCTTCTAAGGGGTTCTTCTAAAGCACCTATCATGCTCTTCATAGTTCTTTTAAGACTCTTCACCAACCCATTGGTTTGGGGATGGCAGGCCGTTGAGAACTTGTAGGACACTCCACAGTATTTCCACATGGCTTGCATGTAGTGGAACATAAAGTTGGATCCCCTGTCAGAGATAACCTCCTTTAGAAAATCTGCTCTGGTAAAAATACTTAGTAGGCCATTAGCCACTGCTTGAGCAGTAACGGTCCTCATAGATATGGCGTCAGGGAACCTGGTAGCATGGTCTACCACAACCAATATAAATCAGTTGTCTGAAGATGTGGCAGGGTCTAAGGCACCAACAATATCGATTCCTACCCTCTGAAAAGGTACTCCCAACACTTGGAGAGGTACCAACGATGCCACATTCTTGGTTACACTCTTGACAGAGTTCTGACAAGTGTGACAGCTTCTACTGAAGTTATCAACATCAGACCCCATCTTAGGCTAGTAGAAATAAAGAGAAATCTGTCCCTTGGTCTTCTTAAAGCTTAAGTGACCAGCCAAAGGAATCTCATGGACTAACAGTAGAAACTGAGGTCTCACCTCTTGAGGCACTATAAGTCTTCTGTAGTCCCCTGGGGTAGACTCAATAGGTTGACTGTAGAGGAGGCCATCCTCCCAGTACAACCTCTGCTTCCCGGGCTCTTGCCCATCAAGCTGGGAAGCTGGTTGTCGAAGTCCTTCAAGAGAAGGACACTTTATTTAACCTCTGCTGAAGTCTGCCCTACAGGGCCACCTTCTGCAAGCAAAGTCTGCAACTCAGGATGGTCTTTAGGATCCAGATCTCCAACAGGGGGAAAGTCTTCTTTCAGCTCTGTGTCATCAGTTGCTGATTCACCATCTTCTGGTTGAACCTCACATTCATCCTCAGCTGGTGGAGGAGTCACAGGTGTGACTTTGGACTGTCAACTCTCATGCTGGACTTCCTTTGCATCTTGTACTCATGATGGTCCTGAATCATGCTGTTCCCATCTTAATCTTGTATCCTGGCTTGCTACATTATGTGTTACTATTGACTTCTGCAAATGTATTTGCTCTCCCTTCTTGCTTCTCCACTCTTTTTGACTGCTTATTCTACTCCTCTCCCTTTCCCTATCTCCTCCCCTTACTTTCTTCTAGGCACTTACTCTATCAGAATTGTCCCTGTTCCTAGTATGATAGCAACCTCATCTGTCTTCTCCCCCATCCCCTTACTTGTGTTTTCCTCCCCCCGCCCTCCAGCACTATCTGAAATGTTGTCAGGCCTAGGACGATAGTTGCTTGTTTTATTCCTCCCCTCCCTTTCTGCACCCCTCTCCCTCACCTTTTGTTTTTCTCTGACTCTACCCGAATTGTCGTCAGCCCTATTAAGGTAGTCGCCTATCTGTTTTCATTTCCTTTCCACTCTCCCCTCCATTCCTTATCTATGTCTTAGCTCTTTCACTATCTGAAATGTTGTCAGGCCGAGTACGATAGTTAATTTCACATCCTTATTAGATTAGAACAATTAGGTTATTAGAACAAACAAGAGATCACCCATATTCTTAAGCAGGCACATTATTTTGGATCCCTAAGCAGAGTCACTCAGTGCAACAGTTTAAGCCAAAGTCAATGGGCAAAAGTCTATTTGAGCTCAAGAACTTCTGGTAGGTAAGTAGAAAAAGTACACAATGTGCACAATGTTTTAGAAGTCTTTGAAGAAAAGAAGAATCAACATAGGGACACAGGCTGTTTAGGCTTGTGAGTAGTAGAAGATGCAAGCAACCCTATAACAGGAGGTAAGTTCTCTCAGAATTTACAGTAACTTTGTATTGAAGAAAAAGTGCAGCAGAGGCTCCTGTTCCTGTGCAGCTCTCCAGATCTCACTGTTCCTGGGCCTCAGTCGTGGGGACAAGAGGGAGGACTTCTGGGGACTCATGCACTGCAATGGGACGTTCACATCTCGCAACCAGCAATCTTCAAACTTCAGTGTTTCAGCTCCTCGCAACTACTGCAAATAACATCACTGCAGTTCCTGGCTCTCAAGATGGACTGTCCTCGTTTCTGGGGTGCCACACTCTGTTGAGGGGGCTCAGGCTCGGTCAGTCCAGCTTCCTGGGAGTCTGGAGGATCTTCCTGGAGCTATTGGCCAACTTAAAAGCAATACACACAATCTGGTGTTCCTCTCCTTGGCTATTCGGTTTCCAGCAGCAACTCTGTGGAAATTCAACTAGCTCCGAGAAGATGTCCAGGTGACTTACTTTGGAGTTGATTGGTCCAACCAACTCAAGGGAAGAAGTCGTCTTCCAAGCCAAAAGCCTCAACTTTTATTCAGTTCTCTCCACTCATTCCAGCCTAGCTGAAAGTCACCCAGCAGGGCAGCTGTACTTGCCAGACAGTCAGCTGGCCAATCACTTCAGAGTGCATTTGGGTCTCCTAGGAGACAAAGCACAGGGAGTTTTGGGCACCTCCCTTAGTCCCTCCCCCCGCCAAACACCCCAGAGGCAGAGGTGGGATTCACTTGTGAATCCTGCCAAAGGCAAAGTGATCAAAGGGACCAAACCTGGTTTGGCGCATAGAGTAAATATCAAGAAGGACCTTTCCACAAAGAAATGGTGAAAAAGGAAGACCGGACCATTTTGCCAAAAATGGCATCCTTGGGTGCTTTACTGCAGCTTTGAACGCAGCCAGTGGTAAAAGCATACCACAATAGTTCAAAGTAAACCACTGCCATCTGCCATTCATCGAGGAAAAGTTAACATAAAAATGTTACATGATAAGCTAGACAAAGGGGATACTAAGTAACCCCTCTAGTACCCTAGTGTAAGATAGTGTGTGCTGGGTCTAGAAAGTTACAAATGAAAGTAAAGTCAATTTCACGTTACTGCTCTGGGAAACAGTAGTTTATCTCAGAGAAGGTATTTAAGCCTTGGGGAAATCCGGAAGACGTCCCTGTGCCACTGCACTGAAGGTGCTGTATGATACAATGTAAAGGATGATGCCTATGTCGGGCTCCATAACCAAAAGAAATACAAAGTTCAGAAATCACAGTAAAATACATAAGAGAGTGGGAAAAAGGGTTTCACTCTCTCCAGGTTAAGAGAATCAAGTCCTCAAAATCCAGCAAAGTTGCTGGTGGTCTCTAAGGTGGAGGGAATTAGCACATTTATGAGAATTCTCCCTAACAGAGCGCAGAAATCTAAACATGGGCACTGTATCTGGGCATAGTGTGTAGAAATCTAAACATGGGCACAGTATCTGTGCATAGAGCGCAGAAATCTAAACATGGGCATAGTATCTGGGCATAGAGTGCAGAGTTCTAAACATAGGCACAATATCTGGGTATAAAGCACAGAAATCTAAAATGGGGACAGTATCTGGACATAGAGTGCAGAAATCTAATTTTGGCCATAGTATCTGGGCATAGTGCACAGAAGTCAGATGCATAAGGCACTTGGAGTGTGATCATAGTAATGGGTAGGTGTGCCAGTTATGAAACATCAGTGATAGAGCATTTTATATAGGCGTAGTGTTTCTGCATTTAGCACGCAGTCGCTAGGCATGGCAATGTCCTAGTATAACAGTATAGAATGGCAGGTGTGACTGGACAGTAAATATGGAACTGCTAATCAAGGTTAGTGCAGCGAATGAACAAATCTAACGCTGTGGTGCCATGTAGCGGGTTCAGCAGCAGCCGTGTTTTCTGAGGCACATAAAGGTGGTTTGCCGGACAGATTTGTTGAGGCGCACAGAGTTCGTAGTGTGGGGAAGTGCATAGATGTCAGTTCCATTAAAGAAGATGCACTTCGGTAGGCGGCCAGAGGGGCAGGTGTCCAGTGGGGGCTGGTTCATGGGCTCTGGATATGTATTCACCGTAGTGTAGCGGCGAAGTGGGAAATGTTCGAGTAGGGTTTGGATATTGAAAAGTGTCAAAGGTACGAGGTTAGCATAGGCTTCTCTAAGGACAGCATAGTGCAAGACGTGATAGAACAGTGATGTTCTTACTTGTGTTTTAATCGTGCCTCGGCGGTGCCCAGATTGTCACGGACAGACACAGATAGGGGTGTTGAGTGTGGGCCTTTGGTGGAGGCTGGTGTTCGCCTGCCGGCTCCATGATTGTCCTCTTAGCTCAAGGGGACAGCCAATCAGTGCAGCTTCATGCTTCTGTGTGGAGGTGATTTCGGAGTGGGAGGTGCGGCGGTCATTTTCAACTGGTTTTCAGTGCTCGGTTTGAGAATGCAGCGGGTAGCGGCTGATGCGCTATTAGCCCAGGAGGGCTTACCTCACATATAAAACAGGGGCAGAGGCCATGGTGACTTTCCAGTAGTAGCAGCATAAATACAGCATAAAGTACATACATACATGCGTAGCAATTCTCAGTGATATATAACGTTATAGGTTTTATATCTTACTAACCCATAAAACAAGTGAATACAAGATTCCTTATCACTAACCATGATGCTATTTATGATGCATTTTTCATTTAAAAGCTTGTGTTTTGAATTATAACAACTGGGAATGATTTTATTTGTTTTACCAGCCATTTATGTTTCAATAAAACTGGGTTTTCTTGTGCACTTGTAGTTACTCAGTTTTCTTGAATTTGTCTTTTTATGGATTATCAATTATCGATTGGGACCACCTTAACACTTTGAGGCACTGTTGAGGTACCCAGTGTCTGGTGAGGGGTCAAGGACTCCTTGCTGCATCTCCCTTGGAAACCAGAGTCCACCTGCGTGGAGTGGTTTGAGTGCACACTTAAGAAGAGGTTGTCAGGAGGCTGTCCTCCTGCCAAGTCCTGCCCGGTCTCTCAGAGGGTAGAGCAGCCAGATAGAGGGTCTTTGATGCCGAAGAACCTCAGGGATCCTAAGATTGTGAGTATAGCGGTGCATAAAAATACCTGTGGGGAAGAGAGAGTTGATGTTTAAAATAAAAAAACGGAATATTGGAGAGTGAAAGAGAAAACTTCTGACAATAGTTGGGAAAGATCACACTTTAGGGCATAAAGCCCAGCCTCCTTGAGGGGACAGTGAGAAAAGAGATAAAGAGTAGATACCCTGTATAAAGGAAAGACAGCTGTGTGTGAATAGGGTCGTTGTCTTACGTTGATTATTTGCCAACATTGTTTTTCTATATGATAGGATGGTAGAGGTGGTTATTGTGTGTTTGGTAGTTTAGCAGTTAGTGTTGAATGGAGGTAAGTATGGAGGAGATTGATATTGTGTGTTGTTGGCATGGTATAAAAGGATCTTGTTGTCTTGTGACATGGTTCAGAAGGGACACGTCATTGTGTTAGTATTGTAAGGAACTAAAAGGAAGGGATGTGAACAAGGGAAGGAGGCAAGAGTGTATTTGAGTGGTGATTGATGATTTTTATGGTAAGCTGAGTTGTTTATATTGTTATAATGCCGGACACAACCATTGCTCAACTGTGTAAATCGCTCCCTCAATATAAGGAGAAAATTATCAAATACCACGTGCAATGATTAAAAGAGACTGCAGGCAAAATGTTTCAGCCTTGGCCTCAAGAAGGGACACATTCAAAAAGCTTGGTGCAACACATGCATACGTACATACATATTATATACAACGGGAAATAATTGCAAAACAGATTAAGCATACTTGAAATATGGAAAATGTTTGAGTAAGAGGAGCAGGTTAAAAAAAAGTACACTGGTTATTCAAACGATGAAGGGTGTGTGAAACCAACTGCACCTCCATTCAATGTACAAGGCATTTTGTTTTCGACATGCAGGGTTATACTCATTACAAGTAGCAGCAGACTATACAAATCATAAATATTTGTCGCCAGAAGTACAATATGATATTGACACACAAAGCCTGCAGGGCAATACAAGAAGCATGTTAATATTACATGCAAAAGATATCCGCAGAGCAGTATAGAAGCGAAATTAAAAGAAGCAAAGGAAGAATTAGAGAGGATAAAAAAATGCAAGGAGCGGAGGGCAAATGCAAGTTATTACACCAGACAACTTGATGGGAGGGCAAATAGTATTTAAAAGAGATGTGGAAAACACTGAAAATGACAATGTAAAGGCATTAGAAAGAGAAGACGAGCAAGAGAGAAGGAGAGGAGAGTACAGGAGGGAGGTTAATGCTAACATTAGTAGAAGGGTGACAGAGGAAAGGAATAGAGAAGAGAACACAAGGGAGGTTTATGACAGCATTAGCAGAGACATGACGAGGGAGAAAGAAAGAGGAGTGTATGTAAAGGAAGTTTTAGGAATTGTCAGTAATAAGGTGATAGAAGAAAGTGAGAGAGAGGAAGAAGATTGGGAAAAGGAGGAATATGGAGGTGAAGAGGTGACACAAGCGCCTCAAGTAGGTGTGCCCGGAACACCAGCAGATTATCCACTAATAGATCTGCAGAATAGTGAGTCACAACACAATGGGGGACCATCACTTCTGGAGCTTCTCTCATAAATGTTCAGGAAACTTAACGCCATATGTAAACATAAGGATCTTGCCAGGCCGCCAAACAAATCACATAGAAATAACATTAAAAGGAAAGAAGGGTGCAGTTGCGCCCCGATACGAACAAACATTTAAAAAACCTAGACCCCCAGTACAAATGCTTCTTAGTTAATGGCAATGCCATTACAGTCTCAGTTAAAACATAAGGTGTCTTTTTTGACTCTCAACTGTTCTTCAAGTAACACGCCTCATATCTTAAGTCGTCCTGCTCTTACTATACTAACTTATTATGGCAGATTTGCCTGTATCTATCAGAGGCCAGTAGAGCTCTATTTGCTGCAGCTATTGTAAACATGTAGCTGGACAACTGCAACAGTCTTTTTGTGGGCACGTCTAAGGCCAAAATAAAAGGCTCCATGTGGCATAGAACAGAGCTGTCCGCGCTGTATGTTGTGTGACTAAATTACTATCTCTCACAGCAGGAGCAGTGATGTGGATTTATGAGCTGGAAAAGCAATAAGGGATATGAAGAGGTTTTTTTTGCTTCTATATTGGGGGAATAATCAGAAGACATATGGAAAGGGGCAGTTTACCCCAGGATCACAGCGCAAAATACCACACATGATGGTTCACCCTTTAACAATTGCTGAGCAGACATTTGGAGGGCATTGATGGATTAATTCCAAGACATATCAGGCATGAGGGTGATTATGACAGCAAAATGGGGATAAATGAGGACCATGCCGCATACATGCAGGAGCTAAAGGAAAAGTGGGAATTGGAAACATAAGCAGGTTTTTAAGTCATCCCCCAGATAACAGGTTTTTAAGTCATCCCCCAATGGAATTGATGAGACAACCTCTCAAAGTTAACAATAAACATTCCTGAGGTCTCTCTCCTCCTTATAAGGCTGCAACACTCGATGGGGTAATACAGGTCTCCGTTGAGAGGCAATAATTCGATCCATCCTGGTTTGAACCTGATCTTCGACTTGGGTGTGTTGCAGTGGTGGCTGGTGAGTTTGAAACCTGGGGGGGGGCGTAGATTTCCATGGGACAATTTGTGAGCGAGCACGTGCTGCACGCAAGCCTACACCACCCAAGGGAAAAATGGCCTCCAAAATGTGCAATTTACTGTCCAAAAAAACCACCAAAATATGACAAAAGGCATTAGGTTTTACATAGGTGGTGCATTATTGTTACGTGTGCAAGTGTGACAGTGTATTTTACAGCAGCTTGTATTGAGAATAGCTGGTACTATGGTGTATGCATAAAGAAATTCATTATATAGTCAGTAATGATGGAAACATAAATGTTTGTCATGATGTTACTGGCATTCATATGTCTTCATCCTCTTACTAAGGTGGGATTTTAGGCATTTTCTGAAAGGGGAGAAACTAAGCTAAAATATAACTTTTTTGGTTTTAACCTCTAATGGATGTCTGCCTCGCTGATTTGCCATTGCTTCAGTTGCTCAAAGTTAAAACACGTGGAATGCACAGGTCACACAAACAGCAAATATATATTGCATGGAGAAAAATGCATCAGAAATAGTTTACCATTTTCAGTGCTTTATTATCAACCAACAACCATAACATCATAATCTGATCAAGAATTACAGAAACTTCACATTTCTCACTGTTATGTCAAATATATCACTGCGTCCTTACAACAAATGTTAACATGTTAGGACATTGAAACAAAGAATTCAAGGTAACCCACAAAATAACTGCAAATAGCTTGTAACAGAACATTCACACAAGGTCAATAATTTTGAAAGTGTGTACACTAATTGGACACCTCTATTTTTCAGAGAGGCAAATTTATCAATAGTCCATGTAATGAAGTCAGGGATCTCTTGAATGAGTTCTTTTTCCAGGCAGAGCATGGCCAAAGCATTAAGACGATCCTCAGTCATTGTGATTCTCAAGAATGTGTTACTCACTTTAGGGCGGAGAAATAGCGCTCAGACTCATCTGTTGTTATGGGTGTAGTAATCAGAATCTTTAATAACTGCATTGTCTCACAAAAAGATTCTTTGTGATTGTTTTCAATGAGCAATTTTAATAAAGAAGTTGTCCCACTCACACTAGAGAATTCTGGTCTCTCATAAACAATTGAAAGCTCAGTGCGTAGTCTTTCCTTGTTTAACATGGAGTACGGGTGGACAGTTGCAGTCAGTGCATCATTGGAAAAAGACTGTCCTTGCGTTCGAAATAGGTCACTCTGCAACAATTTGGCCCCCACCAAGTGTTCAGTAAATGCAAAGCGTTCTTGGGCTTGTGTAACTATGATATCACATACTTCTTTTGCCAAACGATTCTAAGGGATCATATTTATATTGCAACTTGCAAAAGTTGCCTCTGATGGAAATTTAGCTTCCAAATTGCCAGTGCTTTCATATACTCTGCCAATGCACTTGATAGAAGTAGCAGTAGCTTTCTGCAGATACACAGAGTCAATGTCTCACTTCTGAAGCTGGTTATCTAGAATGTCAACATGGGGCATTATGTCATTGAACAAAAAAAGGAAGAAAAGGAACTCCTTCTCTTTCAGAGTTCGAATGAATCCCTGGCCCTCATGTACAGTAACCCCCTCAAAATCATTCAGTTTTTCAATGATCTCAAAGCATCTACGGAGTGCTTCCCGATGCTGATAAATGGCTTCTACTACCCGAATATGGTAGCTTCAGCGAG
The DNA here is from genome assembly GCF_040938575.1 of Ambystoma mexicanum. Lineage (NCBI taxonomy): Eukaryota > Metazoa > Chordata > Amphibia > Caudata > Ambystomatidae > Ambystoma > Ambystoma mexicanum. The sequence continues at coordinate 331,957,848 of NC_090927.1, forward strand.
TGTGAGATGGACTTGGAAGTCTTTTATCTGATACTTCATCTAGAACTTCGGTTCTTTTTGGAGATCGAGAAAAACATGTACAGAAGCCAGAGATATCAGTAAAGAAAATTTGAGCTTCTGGGATTTTGGAAACAGCTTGTTCAATGATGAGGTTAAGCTGGTGTGCATAGCAATGCATATAATGGGCATTTGGATACACTTCAGCAACTTTCTTTTGGACTCCACCGGACACCCCCCACATTACACTTCAGGGAATACTTTGTCCAATTTATCCATTATGGCAGTAGCAATGGTCTACACACTAGAGTCTTTCAGATGAGTAAATCCATAAAACCTTTCAACAATTCTGTATCATTCATAAATGTAGCAATAGACTAGCACAGACTGAGTCTTAGTGGGAACATCAGTTGTATCGTCTGCCTGAATAGCCACATAATCTGTGTATTTAACTGCTCTACAATGATCTCTCTGGTGACCGTGAGCATGCAGTCCAGCAGCTCATTCTGAATTGTTTTTGAAGTGCCCTTGAATACTGTTGCATTCTTTAAATGCAGTTCCATTGCACTGTCCATGCTCGATACAAAATCCACCAGGCCTCTAAATACACCAGTATTCAAAGAATCATCACTTTAATCATGGCCACGTGAAGCTAATTCAAACACACCACAAAAACGCACACAATCGATTAACTTGCAATGTTTATACTTCCCAACATGCGCAGCTGTAATATATTCTCAATATGAGATTTGCACGATTCATGTCTCTTGCTTTTTTCTGACAAATGCTTTAAGTCAGTGGGCCTCATTACACGGTAGGCGGTGAGCCCTGGTGCTATTAGCGCCATGGCTCATGCCGGTAAAATACCGGCACCGCCTTGGCAGAAAGGGGATTTACCGCCCCATTCCAAGGTTGGAGGGGCGGTAAATCCCCTTACCGCCATTGCCCTTCCCCATTCCCATTTCTGCCCCATAGGGCTCTATGGAAATGGGGAAGGCGCTAATTACGCCACCGCAATTTTGCGGTGCCGTAATTAGCTCCGAGGTCCCTTAGCGGGTTGGATTTTAACACCTGCAAGAAGCAGGCGTTAAATCCTCCAACCCGCAAAGGGACCTCGTAGTACGGCGGTAAGGGTTAACGGTCACCGTTGCCATTAACAGTGACCGTTAACCCTCACCGCCGTCCGTGTAATGAGGCCCAGTGACTCCTGTTTTCATCCAGGCCGTTTCACCTCCAAACAGCAGGCAGGGGAAGCAGAACAAAGACTTCTTAGCAACACTACCAGTGAGCCATTTCTTCTTTGAATACCAAACCATGGAAAATGTGCGTGTGTAGGCCTTTCCCCTATCTTTAGCGGACTGTTCAATTTTTATATCTGACCGATCAGGTCCTAGTCGTTTCACCTCTAGTTTTTCACTGTGTGTGAGTCCGGAAAATGGGTTTGTGAGCAATTGATCCACCAAATTCATCTTCAGCAAGAGTAATACCTGTTAATAAGCAAAATATTATGTACATATTAATATGGGATCATGCAGTAATTGTTCAAATGTATGCTCTTTCATAACACAGATATAATTGTATCAATGTCAGTACAGGTAGAAGGAGCAGCGAGCACCCAGCAAGTTGTGAGTGCTGATATTGCAGCACTTTGGGCCGAAGGAGGACAAGGACAGTGTGGCAGGGGAAAACCATAGCCTGGCCCACAGTGGCAGCAAGGGGGGCCACAGTGAAGAAGAGGGGTATTTCGAGGAGGAAGAAGAGGGGGGTTTGGACCCAGGGATTGTGATTTCAGACAGTCTCAATGTTGGAATTGTTTAAGGTGGGGGCATTTTACAAGGGAATGCAGGAGCAGGTCTGCAGTGGGGTGTAATACACAGCAACAGGGCGAAGGGCGACAAGGGCCCCAAGGACTCCAAGGACAAGGGAACCGGCAACAGGGTCTCATAATCAAGGATATTCACAGGTGAAATATCAATCCAACACTCAGCAGCTCAAAGCACCGGACACACAAGTGTGGCACCTGCCACAACAACAGCAGGGCGGTGCGGCCCTGGTAAGCAGGAGGCAAGGTGGGGCTGCCGCTCCCTTTGGGGAGCAGCAGTAGTAGGAGGCAGCTCTTTCTCGTTCCATGAATGAGCATTTATCCTGATTAGGACCGCCCACAGAGAACACTTACGTGTCCAGTCTTGTTGACGACTATCCACCCTGAAGAGGAACATTTGGTGGGGTCGAGATAAGAAAGAAGCAATTTATATTCATGGTGGACTCTGGTGCAACTAAATCATGTATCATGGAAAGAAACTTCAGGAAAATATCTTGACATCCAGGGATTCTATGGGGCTATTTCCAAAGTTCCATACATTGAAGATTTGGATGTAAGGGTTGGAGGGAAAGTAGAACAGGCAACTGCTCAGTCAGTTAAACATGACTATATCCTTTACAGATCACGGAGTGGTCTGTTCCACGCCTGGGATGTGTGATGTAAAGGCGGTGTTGATAATACACACAATGACAAGGGAGGTGGTAGTATGCGGGATTCCCGTAGACCCATACATGTTTATCTATGGTATTACAGTGCTTGTGAAGGCAGTGACTCAGATTGCTGCCGAGTGCCCACTGATTTTATTTTTTTCCTAGCTGTGTCATCCAAGGTGGTGGCAGGAACAATATTATCATTGGATCAACAGGGGTTGTTGGTTTGAGACAAGAGGATTGTCCTATTGGAATGGATAGGGGCGGGTGTGAGTGGCGCACAGTGCTCTGTGTAAAACCAACAGGGCAGCTAAAGAAGATGATAGATGAAGAACTGTTTGGGAATGACAACAAAGAGACGGAAATAATAGTAGAGATGTGCATCCCATGTAACATAATGATACAGTACTGAAGAGTGCAGTGTCCCTTAATAGCAGCATTAACTCCATCTCCATTTTTCGCTGAAGATTCGCAGCATGTGCTTTCACAGTTGTGGCACACAAATCCACATGATATATAATTAGTGAAAGTTGTAACACCTGTGCATCTATCATTGAAGCCAGGTGAGGTACTGACCAGGGTGATACAATATCCACTATCAAGAGAAGTGGAGGAGGGCATTAGAAAGACAATACAGGCCCTACTGGACCATGGGATTATCGTGCCATCTACGTCCCTGTGCAAGATGGCAATATATCCTGTTAAAAAATCAACTGGGGAAATTGGAGAGTAATCCTGGATTTGCACCCCCTAAATGATGTAGTGCAGAAAGAGTTTCCAGTAGTTCCGAATCCTGAGACAATTTTATGCAGCATCACCAAAGAGGACGCATATTTTACTGTAGTGGATTTGAAAAATGCATTCTTTTCATTTCCAGTCCATCCAGGGGCGGAGGTACCTCACAACATTCACACAGGACCAGATGCGGTTTGACAAGATTACCCTAGTGATACTGTGAGAGCTTGAGCATAGTTAACAGAATACAGCATACCGATCTAGGGAATATTCAGGTGCCTAGAACGATTAACCAGTACATGGACGATCTGCTAGGGTGAAGTGACAGTGAACAGCACTGCAGAAAGCACTCTATTGCACTCCTACAATTGTTGGCCTGTAGGGGGTACAAGGTCGACAAGGCCAAATTACAATATTGCCAGCAGGAAGTGATCTATTTGGGGCAGTTTATATCGGCAAATGGGAAGAGGATACTACCCGAAAGGGCAGCGCCAGTACATGCCACTCCTAGACCCCCCTCAGTTAAAGAGATGCAGAGTTTTCTGGTCCTTTGTAATTATTGTAGGGCCTGGATTCTAGACTATGCAGCATACATGAGACCACTTCTACAGACCCTTAGGGAAACACAAAAGACAAAGGACCACAAGGTACAGTGAATGGCGGAAATGATCAGACAATTTTACAAATTAAAGGAGGTGATTAGTTCAGCACCAGTACTAGCCACCCCGGTTTATGCACAGGAATTGTATTTGTTTTCACATTCTGATGGTCCCCATATGACAGGAGTGTTGACACAAAAAAGCACTATGGGCCACAAGCCCATGGCCTATTATAGTGGCACTCTGGATGCAGTGATGCAAGGGCAGTTTGAGTGCGAACAAGCTTTAGCAGATGCTGCCTTTTCAATAGAGAAAAATTCTACCATTGTAATGGGGTGTTCAGTAACGTATGTGGAACATTCTTTGTTTGCTTTTCTAGAAAGGTGAAAATCTACCCTGACTATGCAGAGGTTGCTGACATGTGAGATCATCATCTCTAAACCCCATATTCATGTGGTGAGGGTAAGACAGTGAATCCTGCCATCTTTTTAACAGACATGCCTACTACAGATCACTTGATGGCACATAACTGTGCAACATATGTGGCAGAGGAGGATGACATTCCCAAAGCAAGGGACTGTGAATTGACAGAAGTTGAGGTACTTTTTTCTGATGGGTCATCAACAATTGATCAGGAGGATGGGCAGAGACAGACAGGGGCAGCAGTGGTACGAGGAAGTGGAGTACAAGACGGTGGTCATGAAAAGGTACCTGATGCAATATTCTGCACAAGTGGAAGAACTTGTGACACTCATCGAAGCACTAAGAGCATGGTACATGCCGGTCTCTCCCTCTGGAAGAGGTCGAATGGATCACTAGTGCAGCATGTGGCACTGTTAGAAATACTGTTAGCAGCGTATCACAGCCATCTGTTGTGGCGGTCATTAAGTGACCCGCCTATACTCATGGGACAGATGAAATATCGAGGGGGAATGCAGCCGCCGATGTGGCAGCCAAAATGGGAGCGTATCTGCCAAATGAAATACCAACTGAGTATGTGGTGACTGCCCCACCGACAAACAAGCATCCGGTGCCCTACACAGCATTGTCCATCTCCCAGATTATCAAACTAAAAGTAAGGGCACCTGAGAGGAAGAAGGAGTTCTGGTTAAAGAGAGGGTGCAAGCAATCACTGACTGATCTGTTATGGAGAGATCCACTCAACTAAAATAGTTTTACCAGACGGTTACATGTGAAACTTAGTTTAGACCCCACTACTACCATATCTCTTCTGATTCTGTTTCGGCCTCCTCAAAGAATGCCACTCTTTGAAGAACAATTTCTTGCACTTTTGATCTCACCAGCGCTCTTGAGGCCAAGGGTATCAAACAGGTAGTACAGGGTGCTACACATCAAGAAGGCTACACTTTGGACTGGGTCTTGACACCTAATGTTGATGCCACCCTTACCGAGGTTTCTCCATGTCCATGGTCTGACCATTACCATAGTATGTTTAATTTCACTCTTCCTTTGAATAATGCTAGGATGGTTTCTTACCCCACTAAAACAAAAACGATGAGGAATGTAGAACATATCACCCCCTAGCTTTAGAATGTTTTGATTTGCCTGCCTAAATGAACCTGCCTTTATCTATGATGGTCGACTATCTTGTGGCCAATTTCCAACAAATAATTTCTAAGGCAGTAGACTCTCTTGCTTCTGAAAGAATAAATGTATAAAAAGGACAGCAACAAAAAAGAAAATAGTTTAATTACAACTTGATTTCTCTTAGGAAGGAGAAAAAGGAAGAAAGAGCAAGCTTGGAAGTAAAGCTTCTAACCAAATACCTTGATGAATTATAAAAAGCCAGTGTCGGCATATAAACATGTGATTTTTGTTGCAAAACTGCTTAATCAAAATTCTAGAATTCTCGGGGCCAAATCTAGTTCATGAGAGATATTTAATATTCTCTGTGAATTGGAAGGGAAGAACGTTAGGCTGGAAATTGAGAAAAAAGCAATGCCTGGTGAAAGCCTATTCAGGAAGAATTTTCCAGAAAATCTTTGACACACCAACAAAACATCCTTTATGCTTAGAGAAACCAAAACCTCCTAATGGACAATTAGCCAATAAACAGGCAGTCCCAGGTAACCTGAGATTAGCGGATATATCCCTTGAGGAGAAAAAAGCAATGCCTGGTGAAAGCCTATTCAGGAAGAATTTTCCAAAAAAGCTTTGACACACCAACAAAACATCCCTTTATGCTTAGAGAAACCAAAAACCTCCTAATGGACAATTAGCCAATAAACAGGCAGTCCCAGGTAACCTGAGATTAGCGGATATATCTCTTGAGGATCCCACTTGGCTCACTTTTAATCAAGTGACTGAGTCAGAAATACTTATTATTTTGAAGGGTATGAAAGCTACCTCCTGTTTGGGGGATGTATATCTTTCTAACATTATTCAGAACTCAGAGGTTCTCATTCCCTGGATTATCAGGATTATCAATACTTTGTTTTCGGAATCGTTGGTCCCTCTTGTTTTAAAGGAGTCATGCATCACTTCACTCTTAAAAATTGACAGCCTTGATCTAGCAATAGTGGATTCTAGACAAGGTGGCATTTTCTCAAATTCAAGATTTTTGTGAAATTAATAGGATTTTAGAAAGTCGTCAATCTCGCTTCCTGCCCACCTTTGGTACTCTCATCTTGTGCCTACTTTAATAATCTTCTTGGGCAAACTCCCCCTTACTTGTCCATCGAAATCACAGCTGTCATTGCCTCTGACCTGACATCCTCGAAACTGGATTACTGTAATAGTTTATTGGATGGTATCTTGACCACTAATTTGTACAGGCTCCAGAATATTCAAAATGGAGCTGTTAGAGCTGTCCACGGGCTGAAGAAGCAAAAACATATGAGCCAGGCTAGGCACAATCTACATTGGGTACAGGTATCACAAAGAATCCATCATAAAACTTCTACTTTTACCTTTACATTTTTAAATGGATTGATGGAACACCTGAAACTGGCCCCTATTAGGAGGCTCTTCCATTCCAATGAACTTCAACTTCAACTCCTTACTGTTCATAAATAAAGTCTAAAGAAATATGGTGGAATCAACGTTTGCCTAGTTTGCTGCTCAAACTTTAAATGAGCTTCCACTGGCAGTAAAACCCATTCTGTGTTTGACCAGTTTTAGGCAGAATATCAAGACCCTCCTTTTCCTGAGAGGAGTAGACTGGATTCTGTGACCATCGCTGATGGTGGTCTCTCTTTTTCTGACCTTATGTGTTGTCCATTTGTTCTTTGTTTTTTATGTGAGCTCTGTGCGCTCTGTGGCGTACAGATGTGTTGGTGCACTATAAGCAACAAAGTAAAGCAAAGTAATGTTTCATGTACACTTGGTTTGTCAATCTGTCCTCTGGATATACCATCCAGTTTGGGTTTTCCCATTATGTGCATAACATACATCATTTTGCTTGAAAGGGTTTTCTTTGTTGCTTACTCACCCTTTTTAATCAAGTTCATTCGGTTATTTGGGCTTCAAACATATTCACTCGACGTTGACCTGACATGCCACGGGGTCCTCCCTGCCTCTCGGTGGACTCACCGGCTCTTGTTGGCATTTTTGTTTCACACACTTTCAACCAGAAGAGCATTTCCATCTACTTTTTTCTTGAAACCACTTCTTCTTGATTCCTTCATCTCTCGCGTCTTCCACTTCACACCTATGCTTCTCTCTGGGCTCCGGTAAGTAAAGTGATGCTCTCTGTCACCACGAACATCCAGGAATCTCATCAGCTCCTGGCAGTCCGGAAGTGTGTCCTACTCGCACAGCCTCTTCCTTCATTGGTGAGCTGCCTGGCTCCAACACACCAGTAACTGCCTTTTGTTTTTTTCACCTTTATAGAGAAACATTTTTGGATACCATGTTTTACCAGATGAAGCCATGACATCTCCCTGGAGGTTGTCTCCCCTCATATAGCCACATTTAGGGTCAGGATCAGGTAGAAGCTGCCATCCCCTGGGAGGAGGTCACCGCTAGGGAATCAGTGATGACTCCATGGCAACCAAATCCTGCTGCTGTCCATGAAAAGCCCTGCTTGGCGACTGATCCCTGAAGCCCTTCATTGGTGCTTCAACCCTTTGAAGTGGTAGGACAAACCATTCCCGACTTCTCCTGATAACTCTGCAAGTGAGTCTTTTCAGACGTGTCCCTGGGCTATCCAGTGGGCTGTCCAGGTAGACTTTGGGCTACCGCTATAGGAGCGTTGTCACCCTGCATTTCAATCTGGTACTTTGGGGATAACTCTTATCCAACGAGACACCTTTCTGCCAAATGTCATCTTCCCAGCACCTTTGGGTAATGAGATAGAGGGCTGCATCACACCATGACAGCTGAATCCCATTGCATAGATGTGCAACAGTGACAGTTGCAGAAGAGTAGTTTCCTGCATCAATTCCAGTGCCTTGAGACATGCTGCAGTGGTGTTTTTTGCATTCTTCCTCCTGAACTGAACTGAGTGCAGCAGCTACTGTGAGCAGCTGGACCTGTCTATGCACCCGCAGGGTCTGGACATCTGATCACTTCCAGATCTGCCAAGTCTGGACCAAAACATCAATAAGTGCATGGGTAATGAGGATACTTACCAGTGTCCTTATTTCAATCAAAAGAGTTTTCTAGCTTTGGGCTAAGTTTTAACAATATTTGGCTTGCATTGTACTTGCTGTCTAAAGCCATCCGAAAGCTGGGAACAGTTTTGCTATCCGATCTATCCGATCTATCCTCTCCATCCGATCCATCCACTCCATCCGATCCATCCACTCCATCTGACCCATCCAGTCCATCTGACCCATCCACTCCATCCGATCCATCCACTCCCTCAGATCCATCCTCTTGATCTGTTCCATCCACTCTATTCATTCCATCTGCTGTATCTGTTCCATCTACTCCTTCTGCTCCATCCATTCATTCTGTTCTATCCGCTCGATCTGTTCCATCCGCTCTATTCATTCAATCTGTTCCATCCACTCTATTCATTCAATCTGCTCTATCCGTTCCATCCACTCCATCTGTTTTATCCACTACACCTGATCCATCTACTTCATCTACTACATTTGTTCCATCCACTCCAAACTGCTCCATTTGTTCCATCTGCTCTATCCGTTCTATCCATTCCAACTTTTCGTTTAACTCCATCAGTTCCATCCACTCCATCTGTTCCAGCCACTCCTTCTGTTCCATCCACTTCTTCTGTTCCATCCACTTCTTCTGTTCCATCCACTCCTCCTGTTCCATCCACCCCATCTGTTCATCGACTCCATCTGTTCATCGACTCCATCTGTTCATCGACTCCATCTGTTCATCTACTCTATCTGTTCCATCCACTCCTTCTGTTTCATCCATTCTACCTGTTTTATCCACTCTACCTGTTCTTCATTCAACTACTCCATTAGATCGATCCATTCTATCTGTTACCTCTGTCCCATTTGTTTCATCAACTCCATCTGTACTGTCTACTGCATCCGTTCGATCCGTTCGATCCGTTTGATCCATTCCATACGTTCCATCCACTCCATCTACTCCATTTGTTCCATCCACTTCGTTCGTTCCATCCGCTTCATCCGTTCCATGTACTTCCTCTGTTCCATCCACTTCTTCCGTTCCATTCACTTTCTCCGTTCCATCCACTTCATCCGTTCCATCCACTACCTGCGTTCCATCCACTAACTCCGTTCCATCCACTTCAACCGTTCCATCCACTTCATCTGTTCCATCCACTTCCTCTGTTACATCCACTTAATCCGTTCCATCCACTTCATCCATTGCATCCACTTCCTCCATTCCATCCAATTCCTCGGTTCCATCCACTTCATCCGTTCCATCCACTACCTCCGTTCCATCTACTATCTCTGTTCCATCCACTTCAACCGTTCCATCCACTTCATCCGTTCCATCCATTTCATCCGTTCCATCCACTTCATCCGTTCCATCCACTTAATCTGTTCCACCCATTTAATCTTTTCCATCCACCTCGTTCGTTCTGTCCGCTTCATCCGTCCCATCCGTTCCATGTACTTCCTCTGTTCCATCCACTTCCTCCATTTCATTCACTTTCTCTGTTCCATCCACTTCATCCGTTCCATCCACTACCTGCGTTCCATCCACTACCTCCGTTCCATTCACTTCAACCGTTCCATCCACTTCATCCGTTCCATTCACTTTCTCTGTTCCATCCACTTAATCCGTTCCATCCACTTCATCCATTCCATCCACTTGCTCCATTCCATCCACTTCCTCGGTTCCATCCACTTCATCCATTCCATCCACTACTTCCGTTCCATCCACTATCTCTGTTCTATCCACTTTATCCATTCCATTCACTTCATCGGTTCCATCCACTTCATCCATTTCATCGACTTCATCCGTTTCATCCACTTCATCCGTTCCACCCCTTTAATCAGTTTCATCCACTTCGTCCATTCCATCCACTTCAACCGTTCCATCCACTTCATCTGTTCCTCCACTTCATCCATTCCATCCACTTGATCTGTTCCATCCACTTCATCCGTTCCTTCCTCTTCATCCATTCCATCCACTTCATCTGGTCAATCCACTTCATCTGTTCCATCCGTTCCATCCGCTTCATCCGTTCCATCCACTTCATCTGTTCCATCAACTTCATCCATTCTATCCACTTTATCCATTCCATTCACTTCATCAGCTCCATCCACTTCATTTGTTTCAGCCACTCCATCCGTTCCATCCACTTCATCCGTTCCACTCATTTCATCAACTTCATCCATTCCATCCACTTCATCCGTTGCATCCACTTCATCCGTTCCTTCCACTTCATCCATTCCATCCACTTCATCCGTTCCTCCACTTCATCCGTTCCATCCACTTCATCCATTCCATCCACTTAATCAGTTCCATTCACTTCATCCGTTCCATCCATTTCATCCATTCCATCCCTTTCATCCGTTACACTTACTGCATCCGATTGATTCGCTTCATCCATTTCATCCACTGCATCCATTTCATCCATTTCATCCACTGCATCTGTTTCACCCATTGTATCCATTTTATTTGTTTCATCCACTTCATTCCTTTCATACACTTAATTTGTTCTGTTCAGTTTATCCATTTTAATTTACACTGGCAATTTTAGTTTTCCATTTTTCTCGATTGGGTCTCGATGCTGGATTGTTATTTTTGATTCAGCAATCTTGGGCTATTGTTTATTGTCGCTGTTTATACTGTTTGTGGTAAGAGTCGATTTTAAGGGGAAGAGCCATGTTTTCAGTAATATGTGGAAAGACATGAGGTCTTCGGTGAGTCGGATGTGGGGTGGAAGTGAGTTCCACAGAGTGGGGGCCAGAGCTCAGAAAGATGATCCACCTAACCTAACTGAGTTGGTTTTTGGTATCACTAGGAGGTGGGCAGAGCTTGATCTTAGAGTGCGTGGAGGATGGTAGGGTCTTAGTTTGTCCTGAAGATATTGAGGTCTGGTTTTGTGCATTGCTCTGTGCGAGATGCATAAGGTTTTAAAAGTCACACTTTGGCCTACCGGGAGCCAGTGCAGGGTTTTGAGAGCTGGGGAGGTGTGATCTCTTGGGCCAAGTGCTAGTAGCAGTTTGGCTGCGGCATTGTGCGCTCTTCATAGTTTAGTCAGGTGGTACGCATGGACTCCGAGGTAGAGGGAGTTAGCATAGTCTAGTCTTGATATTACAGTTGATTGGACCACGGTGAGTCTGTTGGGAAAGGAGAGGTATGGAAAAATGCACCTAAGAATTGTCAGTTGGTAGTGGCAGGACTTAGAAATGTTGTTGACTTGGAGCGAGAGGGTTAGGTCAGAGTCGAGAGTGCATCCAAGGTTTTTTACTGAGGTTGAGGTTGTCGGGGATTTGTCCATGGAAGAAGTTCTGTATTGCCACACACCATGATTTCAGTTTTGGAGGCATTTAAAAGGAGGTAGTTTGTGGTCATCCAGCGATCAATGTCAAGGAGGAAGGCAGCGAGGTCGGGTTGGCAGCTGGGTTTTGAGTTAGGGAGTTTTAGTATTAGTTGGGTGTCATCAGTGTAGTTGTAGCACAGGATATTGTGCGAGCGGATTATTCATGGGAAGGTGGACATATAGAGGTTGAACAGGAGGGCTGAGGTCGGGCGGTGGAAGTGAAGGAGGAGAGTAGGGTTATTTGGTTCCTATTGTTGAGTAAGGATGCTATCCACTTGAGAGAGTTTCCATGGATTCCTAGGGAGTGGAGGTGGTCGAGGAGGATTGAGTGGTTGATTGTGTCAAAGGCTGCGGATAGGTCAAGAAGGATTAGTGCAGTGCATCCCACAGAGTCTGCAGTGTTTTTAAGGTCATCCCAGATTGAGGTTAGGGTGGTTTTGGTTCTGTGTCGGGGTCTGAATCCTGATTGGACTGGGTCTAGGAGATTGTTGGCTTCGACAAAGACATTTAGTTGGGAGTAAGCCGTTTGGTCGATGAGTTTAGCAAGGAACCTGGTGTTTGAGTTGGGGCTGTAGTTTTTTGGTTCGAGAGGGCCGAGGGAAGGTTTTTTTAGAAGAGGCTTGACATGAGCAGGTTTGAACACGTCTGGAGAAATTCCTGAGGATAGGGAGTTGTGTATGATGGTTCTTGCGTGTTCTCCTGCGCAGGTAGATGCAAATATTTCTTTGAGGGTTGAGGCTGGGCAGGGTTCTAGCAGGGAGCCAGATGGTTTGTGGGCGGAGAGAAGTTTGAGAGATTGGTCAGTTGATATTGGTGTGAAGGAGTCGAAAATCAGGTGGGTTGCAGTTGCAGGTGGTGGATTGGCAGGTGGGGTGGGTGGATTGTGTGGTGGGCCAGTTTGTTGATTAGAGAATTTGTTCTTTCGAGAGCAGTGGTGTAGAAGTGGAAAGAGATTGAGTCGCACAGTGTTTGAGAGGGGCTCGATTGGGTGGTGGTACATGATTGTTTGGTGAATTCAGAGATGATTTTGTGGAGTTCTTTGCTGGGGTTTTCACAGTTGAGGAGTCGGGAGTTGTGATGGGCTTTTTTTGCTTTCCGGAGTTCAGCTCTGTAGTGGGGATGGTGCCGGGCCAAGGTGGATCTGCTCAGAGTGGTTTTGTCTTTCCACCATTTGCGTTCGAGGGATTTATACAGTTGTTTTGTGGTCTTCAGTTCTGATGTAAACCATCTTAGAAAGGGGCCATGGCGAGCGGATGATTTGCAAGTGGGGGTGAGTGGGATTAATGAGGTATTGAGCCATGAGTCAAAGGCATCGGAGGTTAAGTGTTCGTTGCTTGGCAGGTAGGGGGAGGAGACTGAAGAAGCGCATCAGCTAGGTCGGGAAGGATTTCTAGTTTCTTCCAGCATTTGCATAGATTTGGAGGTTCTGGTTGGGGTACGGGGAGGGGTACGGGTGAGCGAATGGTGAAAGAGACAATGAAGTGATCGGACCAGATGATGGGAGCGGGGGGTTTTAGATGTATCTGGTTGTGGGAGCTGCAGATGGCATCAAGGGTGTGTCCTTTATAGTGAGTTGGCCTGTTTATGTGGGTCTGGAGGTTAATCGCATCTAGCCATTCGACCAGAGGGTTGGTGGGGATGTCAAGCCAGATATTGAAATCTCCTAGAAGGGAGAGGGTGGAATGGTTTAATTGGATGGTGGCTGTCAAGTTGCAGAGGATGTTTGAGAAGTGTCTGTCATAGCCAGGAGGTCTGTAGATGATTAGGAAGCTGTGGGAGAATGAAGGGGGGAGGGATAGTTTTACGAAAAGCGATTTGCAGGAAGGGATGGTTGGCTGGCTGTGGTAGATTGAGGCGGAGAAGTGTTATTTGAAGGTGATTGCTACTTCTCTTCCTCTAGAGGGTCGGTTTACTGGGATGAGGGAGTAGTCTGAGGCAAGGCTTCATTGGCGATAGGGGAAAAGTCATCGGAGAACCAGGTTTCTGTGATAAAGACTAGGTCGGGTTTGTCAGAGGCAAGGAGGTCAAAGATGCTGTGTCTGTTTTTTGCTACAGATCCGGCATTGAAAAGGATGCATCTTACTTCAGTACTGGAGGCTGTGGGGGATGCAGAGGTGGAGAATGGGCGCTAAGGAGCAGTGGGTCTGGGGGTGGTGGTTGGTGGCGGGTGAGGGGAGAGAGTGGAAATGGGTGGGAGAGAGGGGGGTGGTTGATGGGAAGAGTAGGCGGGCAGTTGAGGTGGTGGGTGTGGGGGGAGGTGGTGGACGGGTGTGTGGGGTTGGTTGGCTTTGGGTCGGCGGACTTGAAGGTGGGGTGTAGGGGGTTAAGAGTTTCAGTTGTGGTGGTGAGAAAATTCAAGGGAGAGGGGTTTCAGGTATGGTGAGGCAGTGGGGGAGGGTGGTGATGATCAAGAGTGGGATATTGAGGTGGTCGGTCGTGACAGGAGTGTTGAGGAGTACTGAGCGATCGAGGAAGACCAGGTACATTTTCTCTTCATTGCTTTTGTTGTGGTTGGTGTGTGTGTAAGGGTAGAGGGGTCGGAGGTTGAGAGGGATTTGTCTACTGTTCTTGCAAGGGCAAGACGTGCAGTTTTTAGGGAGGGGAAAGCTTGGGGTCAGAGGAGGATGTTGGTGGGGGTTGATGAGGGGAAGGGCGTGGTGGTGGTTGTGGGGCTGGGTGTGCCTGGGAGGCTGGGCGGGCCGATGGTTGGCAGGGCCGGGTGTGCGGGCATGATGATAGTGGGCAGAGGGGATGGGAGGAACAGGGATCTTAGTTTGGTTGGCTCGCCATCGGGCACCTCTGGCTTGGTGTTTGGATAGGGGATGGGGAGGGCGTGAGCTGGATTGGGATGGGATGGGTCTTCTGGCTTGAGGGTTGGGCGGTGAGTGGGCTGAGAATGTGGTGGTGGGTGGGCTGGTTTGGGATGGGTTGGTTCTTCTGTCTTGGGAGTTGGATAGGGAGTGGGCTGAGGATGTGGTGGGGAGGGATGGTTTGGGGAGGGAGGATGGGAAGTAGGGCGAGAGGGAAAGGAGGTGGGTGCGAGTGGGTCTCTTTTGGCAGACCCCAGTGGGTTGGGTGCACTCATGGCGTGCTTAAGTTTGAACTGTGTTACAGTTGGCATAGGATGATTTTGTTCACACATTCCAAGTTTAACTATACCACCGGATGTTAATTGTTAACACTTTATATGTTTACCTGTACCACAGTTAGGATTAGTTTCTAGGTTCAACGTAAACCACTGCAAGATATTATTCACTCTTTCTAAGTTTACCTATACCACAGTTATGTACAGTTTCTAAGTTCAACTGAGCCACCAGAAGATATTATCCACACTCTCTAAGTTTATCTATACCAAAGTTAGGGACAGTTTCTAAGTTCAACTGACTAAACCACAGGAAGATATTATTCACACTTTCTGAGTTTACCTATACCGCAGATAGGTACTCATTCTAATTTGACAGTAGTACAGGAAGATATTATTCACACTTTAAAGGTCAACTATACCACAGGATGATATTCTTCACACTTTCTAAGTTTAACTATACTATAGGGTTAGATTATTCACATTTTATTCACAAATTCTAAATCGAAGTGGACCACAGTTATGCTATTAGGTACTAAGGTATTAAGTTTAACTATACCATAGGGTTGGATTATTCACATTTTATTCACACATTCTAAAACGAATTGGACCACAGTTATGCTTTTAGGTACAGTCTTGAAATTGAACTAGACCACAGTTACGCTATTGGGCACACTGCTAAAATTCAATTTTGGCACAATGTGGTTATTAGGCACACTTTCTAAATTGAACTAGACTCCAGTTACACTATTAGGCACAATTCTAAATCCAATTTTTGCACAATGTGGTTATTATGCACACTTTCTAAATTGAACTAGATCACAGTTATGCTATTAGGTACACTCTCTGAATTGAACTAGACCACAGTTACGCTACTGGCATACTTCTAAATTCAACTTTGACACAATGAGGTTATTAGGCACACTCTCTAAATTGAATGAACATGTGTTATCCTGGGCCTTTAATACATAGTATACTTTTTTTTTAACTAACTGTCTAAGTATAATTCTTGGTGTTTTGTTGTGTAGACTCACTGTTGACCCCTAGCTCAATTTACACTTACCTGTGACTAAGCTTTGACCACTCTGCATGTTGCCTTGATTGGCATGGCTTCAGCTCCCAGAAGTAATCCCTGTATCCAACAAGGGTGGCCTCCAAAACATCCGTTCACCAGGCTAGAGTTTAGAAATCCATTCTAACACATGTCAGCACACGATGAGCAGAATGTGAGCTTGACAGAAGCTATAACTTCCCTGCAAGCCTTGTATACAAAAAATGGTGCAGGAGACTGATACAACAAAAGTTGAGGACTGGTCTGATTACCTGTTCTCATGGTTCCCTACCTGGCTGGGCAATGCGTTTAAAATACTGATAGCAGTACTAGTATTAGTATTGTCTGGCCTTTCTGTCCTGCAAATTATACTGAAACAATGTAAAAGAATAGGGAAGTGGACCAGGGACCTTCACCAAGACTAGACCTTCAGGACATCTTTGTTAGTTTCTGGGAGTGGGAAACTCACCAGCAGACCTTCTTCTGCACTCAGCGACCCTAGACCCTCTGCAGTGGGAAAACATGGTCAGTGATGATGGCAAGGATGTCCCTTGATGTATTCTTCAGCAGTTTGGAACTTTTGCAGCTTTTGCAGCTCCAGGTGTCAAGCAGCACTGCGCCAGGGTATCCCTTCTTCTGGGCGCTACACTGCAACAGGCTTCCAGCAATCACAAATGCTCTTCCACACCATGGGTGTCACCCATGGACTTCTTCAACTCGAGATGTCAAAGCACTCCTCTTCTGGATTCACAAAGACCCCTTCTCTGGACGGCAGACACACAGGACTGACTTCCAGAGTACTTTTGATGAAGAAGAGCAGGTTACACAATGGTCCCTCATAGCTCAGGGGGAGGTTTCCTAGCCAGGTCCTCTCTTGGATCAGTCCTTGTAGTGGCACGGCAGCCTTTGGATTTCGATGAAGAGTAGTAGTAGTAATCTTCCTCCTCCAGATTGAATCCAGGGATCAGCTTTGGTATTGACTTCAGTTTCTGAACAAATTGGTGAGCATGGGGACTCTAGTTATGCACATTTCTTCCCCATTCCCTATGGCTGAGCTAGAATCTGCTAACCAAACACTCAAAAGGGTGTACCCACAACACACAGTTCCTGGGAAGTGTCCCGTCAGTCTGACAAGAGGCAGCCCCAGAGCCATATATGGTATGTCCACCCAGTCATGGGGAAGGAACAGAGCCAGGGATTCCCAAGACCTTTGAAAACAAGGTGCAAAGTCAATAGAAACCAAGACTCTACAGTGAGCATCTTGCATTCCTTCAGAAACCCATATTTTCCTATTGCAGGGTCTGGGTGTCCCAAAAATGGAGGACTCTCAGAACCACTGCCAAGTCAGCATGTAGCTTCCACCTGCCTATACCCTGCTCCATGGGCAACACACAGGTGCCAAAAAACACACAAGGTTTACCAGGGTCTCCCCCCATGGGTTCCATAAGGGTATCCCATGGGTGTTGCTCACCAACAGGAAAACAGGAAGAGTTGCACTGCCAGAGTTCCAGGCTGGACCTCAGAGGAAGAAAACATAATGAAAACACACAAAGTGAAGTGGTAGGACAAGGACTAGGAGGCCATGTCCCACAAAAAGACATTTCCAGCATCACAGTCTTATTATTGGTTATTGATTGGCACTTTCTGTATTCACCAGCAGGTCACATACATTCTGACTTTGTATGGAAAAACTGGAGGATCAGGTAAAACATCTTTAGTTCTGTCATCATTCGTAAGAATCACCCACATTCTAAGAATTCTTTTTTTAATGCTCCTGTTTTGTAACAAAAGCTTAGAGACAAAGTGTAAAGATGGAGATGCTCCAACTGTGTTGTCTTGTAAAAGAGATGGTGGATACTCTCTTAACTGCTAAAGAGAGGCCTTTTTCTGGATACCCCCTTTCCTGAACGTATCGCACCGTCTTTCAAACTCATCTCTCCACTGATCCGGGTCGCTAACAATAATTATTTTTATCCTTAATAACTGATTGTACAGTATGTTTTTAAGTTTGTTTGTGGATGAAGGTCATGTGATGGAGGAGAGTTTTCTATCGGTCGCTTTGACATAGAGAGATGTTGAGGTGGTGTTATTATTGACCAAAACTTGTACATCTAAAAAGTGGACATTTGAAGTCCCAATATAAGCACTGAACTGAATATGTGAGTCTATGGCATTGATGTACTGTAAGAAATCATGTACTATACACCATTCTGAACTGCAAAAATGTCATCAATGTAAATAACCCAAACTTTCAGATATTTGTGCCAAACAGGGTGGTGTAATATATGTGTAGTTTAAAATCTGTACATAAAATAATGGGCATACAGTGGGGCCATGATGGCTCCCATGGATGTCCCTAATGTCTGTAATCAATGCTGGCTTTTGTACCTAACAAAGTAGTGCCTAGATATAAAATCTAAAAGATTAATTATGAATTCCTTTGCTCCTCCTTTAGGATCTGCTTGTAGCAGCATCCATTCAACCACTTCTTGGCCTAGGCCGAGTTGTATGCTTGCATACAGGTTATTGTAAGAAAGGCATGGTTTCAAACAGTGAAGACAGACACAAGTGATCACAGTTCAAGGGTGTTTGTTGAACTTCAATGGGGTGTTTAAACGCCTATCCAACCTAAATCTAAGGATGGCAGCAAGCTACGACCATCAAATAATAATAACACAGTCCTAGTCAAATTTCTGTCAAAATAAAAGTGCCTATACTAATGAACCTATTGCCAATCCTTACTTCTAAATGCAAAAGGGTGTGGGACAATTGTGTATGCAAAAAGAAAAGTGTTCAAGAAACAATATGTCAAGCTGGTTGAACAGTTGGCTTCCTTTCCCCGCATTTTTAGCACAGGGTATGGTGGCACACTCGAGCTTTGCACACACTCTGGCTTTTCTGCCACGAGGATACAGTTCAGAGCAAAGGTATCAAGGCCTTCTGCCAAAGCCCCTTTTCCAATAACAGTCTCTGACCACAGAAGGCCTGTCATAACAAACAAATATCAAAGTTCCATTCTTATCAGGATCTTCACATGTACAAGTTATCGCTTTCAGTATTCATTATGGTTGTAAAGATTGGAGGGGGCATCTGTACTAACACCCTCTATATGGCAGAATAGAGGCACGGATCGCCCCAGCCAAGGTTCTCTATATGGTAGCTATGGATGAGCAACTGCGGCTTAAGCTCTCAGGAGGTGATGCAGGCTGGTTCTTAAGTACAGTGAGCCCTCAAGCCCCCACAAAGGAATGTCCACACACTATGTTATGTCCTAACACTGTTCCATATATAAAAATTAAGCTTCAGATATATATACACAATTTCATAACACACATTATACTCTAGTAATACTATTATGACAAATGAATACAATTCTATTTGGTGCCACACTTACACTTTAGATTCCTTTATTTAATTGGTTTTGTATAACGTGCTTAATACCTGAGTTCAGTTTTTAAGCGCAGATCCGGGATTCAAACCTCTGTTGCTGTGCATGTTCTTGCTTCTAAGCACAGCACGTTGCCCCTGTGCTATCCTCCATTGCATACAAATCATTCAGTAGGGTGTATGAACATAGACAATAAGGAAGGCAGGTTAAGGTTAAGCAATGGCAGAATGCCTTCTTTGGAGATAGATGCACAATTCTGAATGAGGAATCCCCCCCCCCCCTGGACAACGTGTAATAAAAAGAGTTAACAAAATCAGTCCATAAATGCACAATAAGCCTTGCTTCTTGGTTTAAAAGTTCAGCCACCCCAATGTACCTGAAGTGGAAGAGTTTCTTCGACAGTTCTTCGATGGTATACTTCGAGGATAGACCCCCTTTGAAGAAGGAGTCACTGGGCATGAATATCCTTAAAGAAAAGTGGAACACTTGCTGTGATACAGCAGCTTCGACTTTCGTGGTAGTCTTTGATGATGGATCGTTTCCTCGATAGTGGAATCCTGGGAAGTGAGGCATGTGGTATGCCTCAATGCAAAATGTTCAATGCCGCAAATAAGACTCTGTGGACTTGAAAGGCCTTTGGCGGTGATGGATGCAGGTCCAGCAGAGCATCCGGTGTCACAATCAATGGTCCTCTGGCCTGTCAGTGCTGCAGCCGCAGCACATACCTCTGCATAGCTTCGTGATCGGGACTCAACCACAGGCCCTGTCCCTCCAATGCATTTCCAGCATCATAATTGGTGTAAATACTCAGGCTTGGACCCCCTTTTTACAACAATGTTTACACTTGGTCTCCCTCGTTCAGGCTCGGATCATTGATCTCCCTCATTCGGACTCAGATCATGGATCTCCCTCGTTCGGGCTCGGATCGCTTTTCCACAATATTCACATTTGGTCTCCCACGTTCGGCTCAGATCATGCAGTTTCACTTTATACGGTTTCCTCTTGATATCAAAATCGAATACTTTTAAATGTGTGATGGGTTTTGTTTAAACCGATGCAGGACCACTTTGATTCACTTTGTACAATGTTCTGATCAATCTTCTGCTTTTGTTTCTACCACTTCTTGGCAATATACCTTACAGAGACCTTTGATTTACCACATTCACTGTGTTGGATCACTCTGTCAACAGTACTGGATCTTAACTTCTCAAGTTCAAACATCCATCAGTAATTTAGCTTTACTCACGTCTTTCATCACACATGTTCAACAATGTTCATTTCAGCGCTCACTATACAATGTTGTCGATTGCAACCTTGACTTCAACACAAGCCGGTCTTGCATCGGTCTCAGCAACTCACTGGCTCGTTTGGTTTGATCTTTCTAGCGCTTCTTTGTTCATGAAGCCAAGGACAATACCATGGTGGCTGCTGCTCCTCCCCGCCTTGGTCAGTTACATGGGAGTGCCTTCGGCATCTCTGACACACAATGCAGGATTCTTCGGCCTGGTTTCCTGGCCGTATGCTTTCTGATTCAAAGGTTTCTTGAAAGTAATGGTTTCTTGCCAAAAAGGTCAAGGGTATTTCCTTCCTTGTGAACCTTTCTTGGTTTGCCGTCTTTCTCCCCTCATTCAGCTGCTCACTTGAAACAGCTGTTCCTTCGTGTGCTTTGCCTCACTCAGAATGGGTCTTGTGCTCCGTCTTTTATCCGCGTGGGGATGTTTAATGGAAGTCAGGTGTGAGTGATTGCCAGTAATTGCCTGGCTTCACCTGACCATAGTCGCGGGACATGTCAGGTACACTGCTCTGGTGTGAGTCTGTTTTCTCTCAGAGTGGGATGTACACGTGGAAGTGTTTGTGAAGGAAACAGAGGTGTACATTTACCACATATACTATCTGGTAGGTTGGGGTAAAAGAGTTACAGGGGGAGGGATACTGCATCTCCCCATCTGTTGTTCCACTCCCACTCCCCGCAGACCCCTCTCCCAGGTGATCCTCCCACACTGGTCCAACCCCAGGAACTGGATCCAAAAGCGATGGCGTGTCCTGGCCACCTGAATGACAGATCCCTTGGGACTAGCGGGTGAGATACCTTCTGGTTTCTCACACTATTCATATCAATTGTGAATAATACATTTTCTTTTGTCAATTTGATCAATTGTAAAAGCTACAAGAAATGGGTGGAGTCCTTCACATGAGTGGGGGTATTCTGTATTAATGGTTGCAGAAAGTAATCATTGTATGTCGCTAAGGGTTGCAACATCTCTTCTGTAGCACCAACAATCGGTCTGCCAGGAGGCGTATTCAAATTGTTATGTATTTTAGGGAGTAAATAAAAAGTGGGAACCCTTAGATGTATTGTGATAAGATAGTTTTTAGTTTTGTGAGAGATCCACTCCATCTCTAAAGCGATTTCAAGAATGTCATTCAGATTCTCTGTATTTCAAATGTGGTATCACTATCTAGCAGAGAATAGGCATGTGTGTACTGAAGTTCTCTCAAGCATTCCATCTAATAATCTGCAGTGTTAAGTTTAACAAGAGTGCCACCCTTACCGGCTGGCTGAATAGTGATACTATTGTCCAGATACAGTGATTTAATTTGGGATAATTCACATCCACTAAGATTAGAGTATTTGGGCTTTTCAAAATGATTCAAATCATGAGAACAATTTTCTGAAAGATATCTATAGCTGAAGAGATATGGGAAGTACGAAAGTACTCTTAGTTTTAAACTTAGTATAAGCCTCCTCTTGCTCCGATGATACACCATGGGTATGGAGAAAAAAATGGGATCAGAAAAAAATATTTTCAGCTTCAGTTTCCATATGTGCTTAAATTGGTCAACCTTGATATCAAAGATGTTGGCACTGAATGTCAGAACATTGAGACCGTTTTGTACGGTCAGGATTTAGTAGTCAAAGCCCTATTGGAGAGGTTTACTACTAGGTTTTTTGGTTTTGAAATCTTGTTTGCATTATCTGATTTCGTCCTCTTTCCCCTCCTCATTCTCTGCCTCCTTGGCCTCAGTCTAAAAAAGGTCTGGGATTGGTGGGAACAGTAGGTATGTTGAAAAATCTTGCAGCCTCGGATGTGCTTGCCCCCTGTTCCTCAGTGACTGTAGCCTGGGATGTGAAAATAGTCTCAGACTCTGAGCTGCTTGGATCTGAAGAGATGTTCTCTTTTGCTTTAGAGCTAGGCGTCTGATATTTGTTGGTCCATGTGTAAACATCATCATTTAAGTAGTCGAAAGTGTCACATTTGAATTTGCATACTTTGCTTCTAATACAGACGGATATGATTCAAGTTTGCTAATCATATCTGCTAACATGTCTGTGAAGCTCTCTGTGGTAATAATCTCAGCCTTCAACTCAGCAATTTCTTTTTTCGAGATTTTTCGAGATTGTTAATGCAAACTTACAATTCTTGTATGGTCAACAATTTATGATCTAATGAGTACCTACACAAAATGTGCTCCCATTTCTTTCACAAACTGGTTATTCTTCTTGCAGGGTATCAGTTTCAAAGGGATAAGGAGACTATGTGGGATACACTGTCCATGAAGGTATCTGCCCAACGTCACTGTTTGTAATTTGTGATTTATTTCTTTGGCTATCACGTATTCAAGCTTCCTTATATTTCTTTGTGGATCCATATTTCTTCAATTAAACGGAGAATGACATCTGCGTCTTCGGCTGAGAAGCCATGTGTGGAGGCTCTCTTTTCAGTAATATGTTCAATGTTTTCAAAGGATATACTCTGCGTGCCTCAGTCCAAGAACAAAGATAGGGTTTGATCAATAGCTAGAGTGTGGGCGGGCAATGCTATATTCACAATCATTATAATAATTGGTGTGAATATCCTCAAAGTATGCCCTGCAAAAGACAAACACTGAGCAATCAAAGACCGAATTTAGGCACCAAGCCATCGGTGAGGATTACACACCCTGGCATAACCTAGTCATAAAATGTGTTTTTGTGTTAAATCCCAAAATCAATCATTAATATTGTTCTGTAATAACTCAAATTACACATCTCAATTAATGTAACAATGTCAATTTTAATTAACACTGGAGCAGATGACAATGCATTTCGGACCAGTGGGCTCCTTCATCAGGAAAATATCTGATATACAAAGGAAGTAGATGTATTGTTTAGCAAAAAAAAGCAAAACATAACAGAAACATGTACATGCAATAAACAGTGCAGCAAGTGTGACAAAGCCCAAAAAATGCAATGTCATGATAAACAAATACTCATCAACAAAAAGGAAAACAAAACAAAATAAACATAATTTTACATTACATTAAATATAGAGCCACAGTCATGTTATTATGTACACCCTCACAACACCCCATTCACATGTGTTAATTAAGGATTAGATTTCAATCATTGTTTTGGCTATGGCAGAAACCAGTCAAAAGGACTTGTCATTGCACATTTCAATTGCAGATGTCTAACGGCCTACAGAGATCCCATATTGTGTGAAAACACCTGATGATAAAGAGGCTACTTAGGGTTTCAATTTTAATTATCAATCACAGAGCACATACACATTGTGCATTATTCCCCCATTCAGTGACATAACTGTAAATAAGGTTCCCATAAAGTAGGTTTAATTGCTATCTATGATTTGATTACTTATTGGGACATTTGTCTAAATCATTTGGGATCATGGTACTGACTTTGGGTTTATCTTTTAAAGGTCCAGGACAGGCAGAGACATCAGAAAGCTTCAAGCAGCACCACCGGGAAATGTTTTCCTTTCAGTCTGATCACCTACTACCAACATCCAGTGTAGACAATCTATTACTGTCTTGGGCAAGGCCTCTGCATTCAGTCCCATTTTGAAAATGCCATTTTAAGGAGATTTATGAACAAGTACATCAAATTGAAAACAAAATATGCTCATTTTCCATTCAAGGGGCTCTCTTGCTGTTCTGTTTTTCAAAAACATGTTCTTCTTCTTATATGCTTGAGTTTAAATACCTGCTAAACCTTACCACTCAGCATCATTTGATGCAGCAATTATGGATTGTGAAGGGCCAGTGAAATTTTCCCTTCACTTTCTATTGCCCAAATGTATGTTCATTTATTTATTTTTGAAATTCCAAAGACCACTAAGCCCTGGGGCATCACAGTGCTGTTACATGACCAGTTACTCAAGTCAACAATATATAGAAATGTTTACAAAACCAATGTGCCAGTTACTCAAATGAAAAGTATACACACTTTATTACAAAACAAAGGTGAACAACTATTTGTGATTGAGATTCATATTGCACTTATCAGAGCAGATTAAGTGCACATCAGTGTGTTTAGTTCTTTTCTGAAAGTCCAATAGGAGGCCTCAGCTCTCAAAGTAGGTGGGAGAAGGTTCCATTGTGTAGCGGCAATGTCCAGGAAACTAGAGCCTCCAGCTTTGTGCCATTTAAATTTGGGCTGGATGATGCAGCGATCAGAGGCTGCTCTGGTAGGTCTGGAGGAGGAGGCTTTTGTGATTTTTTGTGCTACGTTGGGAGGCGCATCCTTGGAAAGGCACCTGATGTTGATGTCAAAAAGGGACATGTCAGCTATGAGAAACAGGAAGTTACAACTTAAAATGTATTTCCTAAGGTCACTTTAAATGCTTCTTTTTCAGTGCACATTTCACTATACAATTTAGCTTGAATTACAGAGGTGTGAGACTTTGACAATTTTATCAACAGATTCTATCTGCTGAGAAAGATATTCTGTTAAACAAACAGGCATTTTCTTTGTGAATTCTAATACTCTGCCAGATCAGGGGTTGATGACCTCGCCAAGGCTTCTTATATTACCATTAAAAATGCAGGCTTGTGGATTTTGCCTGAATCGCCAAAACAAAGCTTGCATTTAGTTGTGTGTTTTGTAATTTGGAAACAGGGAGCTGTCTTAAGTACACCCAAATGGTCCCATTACATCTTCCAAGCCTGGATCAAAGTGATGGATAATGGAGCTGGCATTCCTGGTTTACAGAAATCCTGGCGCTCTCTTCTACACAGACAGACCTCAAGAGTTTAAACTAAGTTGACAAGTTCTGTGTTGCATGAAAAAAGAAAATATTTTCTGTGCGCTCATTTCACTTGCATAGGACATGTAATAAAGTGCAGGACTATCAAAAGATTGAGCTGCATCTATCAGGTGATTTGTAATACACATTATGTACATCAATGTTTTATAACATACTAAAATTCAAGTTACATATTTCACCATGTTCCCCTTTCACGTGAAACATGCAAATATGCAGAAACCCCTGTCCATTATGTGATATTGTTTTTCATGGAGGCCTACACCATATAATGCTTTATTTTTAAATGATTTAGTCTGTTTAACAATATCAGACCCTACAGCTTTTTCGCGTTTTCACCATCGCACATAATGCAGCGAGAAAACAGAAAATTGTCCATGACACCACATAGGGCCAGGTTCTCAAAACCTTTTAGGCGCAAGTCAAGATATGCAATAGCCATTTTAATACTCATAATATAAGGGGTAAAGCAGAGAGAGGCGGCGTGATCGGCCAGAATGGGGAGGGGGTGAAAGAAAGCAGAGCAAGAGCAGCGGCCCAGAGGAGGAAACAGTGGGCAAGGGAGCCGAGTGGGAGAAGGGGGGCAAATGCTGGGTGGTGGGCCAGAAAGCAGAATGCGAGTGGAGGGCCAGAAATCAGAGGGAGCGGCGGGCTAGAGGGTGAGTGGTAGAACAGAAATCACACAGGTAGTAGTTGCCCGGAAAGAGGCCGTCAGTTGCAGATTAGGAGAAAGGATGTTGCAGAGTGTGAAAGTCTGAGAGAAAGGATGCAAGATGCGGACGAAGTGAGAATGAATGCAGGACTACAACCAGCAAAAGGGATTTGGGAGCATAAGGTGTGAGTTGCAAGCATGGCTATGAGTGTGGCATGGACCTGGGAGTGTGAGGTGTGACTTGGCAGTGTGACAGAGCATGTTAGTATGCTCATGACTGGCAGTGTGAGAGGTTTGGGAATGAAGGTTGTGATGGGACTTGCCGAAAGTGAGGGGTGTTGGTGAGTGGGACGTGGGATGTTTGGGGAATTGGAGAACATAGAAGGTGAATATTTTCACAATTAAAACTGATTATGATCAATACAGTTAATAATAATATTTAGGCATGCACGTTAAACCAAAGACGTAAATCAAAACAGACACTGTTTTGTCAAGCCTGGGACATCTGGGACTAATCTTATTAAATTGATACAAAAATACAAAAACTACAAATAATAACAACCGGGCTCTATAGTAGCCTCACACCCTGCAGTCGATAAACATATGCTGCAAAAATTGCACAATGAATACCATTTTGTGCTTTAACATTTGCTTATGCATGCTGCAAAAGGTCAAATTTCATGCCGCAGTATCCTGAAAGGTGTGATTAATTACTTGATATTTCAGTGTAAAATAGATTTGTATCATACATTATTTTAGAAAGAGCAGTATATTGGCTCAAATAATAAACAACATCCCTAACCTAGCAATATGCACCGTCGCATTGGGCAATGCATTATTAACCATGGAATCCTCCAGCCTTTCCAGGAGTGTATCCCTGACTGTCTTTCCGGTTTACCATGTCTCCCTGAAAATGTTCACTACTTCCTAACCCTCCTCTCTACTGCAGCTGCCTCATTGATATTCTGTTATTCTGCTCAGGTGCCACTGACAACCAGCATGTGAGTGTCATGTCCATGCACCCCTTGTGGTTTCGTTCAGGGTGTGGCACCAGTTATGACACATCCACTGTTCTTTGAAAGTACTAATTAACTTTGTAAGGCTATGAATTAGTGTCCCAATCACTGCTTTGAATCCAAATATATTCTCGTCTCGCTATGTAATTTTATGTTTGAATTAATTTACAACCGATACAGGCAGAAAGGTTTTAAGACAAATATATATGGTATCTGGCTAGGTGTTTGGCTTGCAAGAGAATGCCATTGTACAGCATTTGTAGATTATGAACCCTTCTTTCAAAGTCACATGATTACTCGGTCAATAACTTGAAGACTCATGTTTCCCTCTCCAAGAGTACAATAGTAGAGCAAGAAAGTATTATTTAATTAAACTACTGTTCAATTTTAAAAAGCACATTTTAATGTTTTTTTCTTCATTATCATGTTTGATGTAAAAAAGCACACAACTCACTTTTAACGGGTTAAATGACAGATTGCGTACACATTACATGTATGTATATGTAAATGGGTCACAGGATTTCCTGTAGGCTGATGGATCCTTGATATATCAGTGCCTGTTATTTTTGTGCTAATTCATGGAAATGTCTGCGTTTGCAATAGTGTCTGCCAGGGATTCCATGTAGAGATTACAAGGGATTGGCTGAATAATGGTTACTTCCTGGATTGTGAATTAAATAGAGTGAGTTTTGCAAAGTCACTCCACACGGAGTGAGTTGTGTTAGTGAATTGCTAAAGGTAATGAAGCAGACTAGGATTTTGGAACACAATTGTTTTGAGTGGAGAGGAGTATGTTTTAGGTTAAGGTATTAGAGGTTGCTGATAGGCCAAGGAGACTTAAACGGAGATCACTATATCCCTGTATGCCAAGCTGTATGCACCTTCCAGAAGCAAGAATTTGAATAACACATTCTGTCAATGCGATGTAAGTGCTCGCTGAGGAATGATTAAGGGTCAGGGTCTGATCACCCAATGTCTTTGCAGTTGTATCAAGCCCACAGTTTACCTTTCATAGCACTTGTGAAGGCTAATACATAACACTGCTCACCATGGCAACAGGAGGGGACGATTATATGGGCACTGCAGTAAATGGGTAGGTACAAGGAGGGACACTGTGGCGCATGTTACATTATTGTATTGGCATTTATTTTACTGGCATTTGCAAAAATGGAAACCATATTTTTCGGCTCCTTTGTTTTGAAAGTTACACTCACCTCATTGGCCCTCATTACGACCCTGGCGGAAATCAACCGACCGGACCGCCATAGCGTAAATAGCGTTTCCGCCATTGCACGATGGAGCAAAGTGCGGCTCATTCCGACCCATCGGGCACGAGCACCACGCCATGGCGGAAGTGCAAAGTCCGCGATGGCGGAAATGACCCCAAAACGGCCCACACCGCCGCCGTACGGCGCCCTGGG
Source organism: Ambystoma mexicanum (assembly GCF_040938575.1). Lineage (NCBI taxonomy): Eukaryota > Metazoa > Chordata > Amphibia > Caudata > Ambystomatidae > Ambystoma > Ambystoma mexicanum. The sequence goes on from NC_090927.1 coordinate 331,986,205, forward strand.
TGCAATACCGCCACCCATCTCAGCGGACACCGCAGTGAGCGCCAACCGGAAAGTACGGTGACCGTAAATATACGGAAACGGAAGTAAAAGCATGGTCCCGGAACGGGAAACATCACGCCGTACACCTATAAAACCACAAATTCCACACAACCATTAAAAATACTACCCTGAGACACATCCCAACCCGTCATCCACCCTAGTGAAACCAAGAAAAATGGGAAAAGTAGCGAAGAAAGTGTGCGACCGCAAGCGGCAGGTCCACTTCTCCCGTGAGGAACTCACCGTGCTCACAGAGACCCTCCAGGAGAATGCTGCCGCCGTCTTCTCCACGCAAATGACCAGGACGGCACTTGCGAACAAGAAGGCCATATGGGCCCTGGTGGCACAGCGGGTAAGTGCGGTGGGGACCGCACCCCGCAACCCACAGCAATGCAGAAAGCGATGGGACGACCTGCGGATACGCGTCCGTAGCATACTTTCTGCCAACCGCAACATTGCCACAGCCACCGGGGGAGGATCGGAATCACCCATCAAGTTGACCCCCTGGGAAGAAATCTGTGCCTCCACCATTGGAATGGAGAGCATAGATGGAGTCGGAGGGATGGAGAAAGGAGTGCAGACATCCGAAGAATCAGGTAGGTGTCCCAAATAAAACAATGCCAAACCACAATGTCCAATCATGTGAAGTACCACGTGCCCACATTATGCAACAGTAACACATGTCCAGGAGAACGTCCACATACATAGGCCTGATAGCACACTTTAAAACTCACATCAAATACATAAATAATTAAAAATCCTAAAAACACCCTCTACACGTGCAGCAGGCACACCCTAACTGCAGGCTGCCAAACAACTGCACCCTCACTCCACACACAAATGAAACCACCTCCAAGGCCCCGACCCAAATCACCCTCAGGTACCACCCCAATGCATGTGATACATTGCCATTCCAATTCCCACAGACCCATTAATAACGCTCGCCCTCCTTTACTCCACCACAGGGTCCGATCCAAACGACGAGCTCCAGGACACCCCTACCAGCACACCTGCAAAGAGGGCCAAGACCAACGGCCAAAGACCCTCCACCTCAGCTGCACGCATCAAGACACGGAAGCAGCACAAATCAAGTGGCAGCACAGAGGAGGGAACTCCAACAGGCACCCCAGCAGCCAGCATGCCCACAACACCACCACCACAGGTCCCCCCAATGGATGCCACAGTAGGCACTGCTTCTGGTGGCAGCAGCACCATAGGTGACACTGCATTAATGGCAGCATGCTCCGACACAGAAAACGGGGATGTCGAAGTCAGATCCATCCATGACCTGTCCCAATCCCCCTGTCTGTTCCATCCCGTACACCATGAGGATACCACGCAGGGGCACCCACAAGACGACGACTGGCCATCCCCCACAAGCCCTGTGGCAAGGCAACATGAGGTGATCAGCCACTCTGTGACACCACCGCAAATGGCCATGGCCCAGCAGAGGCAACAGTCCCTCGACCAGTTAATCGTGCAACAGCAGCAACTGGCCACGCTCCTCAAGGACCATGCCGATGAATGTGGGGGCACTAAGGCAGACATAGAAACATCAACTGAGACACTTAGGGCAGAAATGGAGAGAAGTACAGAGACACTAAGGGCACAAATGGAGAGTAGCACCGAGAGCCTGAGAGTACAAATGGAGAGAAGCACCGAGAGCCTGAGGGGGGAACTGCATGCGACGTCCAAAGACGTATGTGCCGAACTTGCCGCAGTGCGCCGTGTGCTCACTGAGCTCTCACAAACCCTTAGGGACATGCATGGACGTGAGCAGGCAGAGACATCATCCGTTGCAAGTTCCGTCCAGGGCAGCCCCCAACGTAGATCTGGGAGGAACCTGCGCTCCACAGGCAGGGGTGCCCCTGATACCCGCAGAGGGGCTTGCAATAGCGACTGCCCACTGACAATGAGCATCTTTGGACACTGGTGTTCGGGGGGGAGGTAGGAGGGTGGAGGGGGTGTGTTGGGCTCACTTGGGTGCCGGGTCGATAGGGTGTTTAACATGATATCACATATGCCATAAACAATGCACGATCATCCAATGAGATGTGTGGACATTGATCTTTGTGTACGAGGCCATTATAGGCGTACAGTCCATATTGTGCATGTTCCAGACACACACAGTGCCACGAGTCCCGTGTCCATGTATCAGCCACCAGGCGTGAGTGCTAGAAGCATGCATCTATGAGATGCTGACGAATGTCACGGCCCTCCTGTGCCTCGCAGACTCCTTGAGGTGCTGCCACATCCCCACCCTCATCATGACCATCTTCAGGTGCTTGCAGTTCTGCGTCAGGGGGCATGGGCACATTTCTACGTACGCACATGTTGTGTAGCATGACACATGCCATCACCATCTTTGCAACCTTCACATGGCGGTACAGGAGGGCCCCGCCAGACCTGCTGAGGCAGCGGAAACGAGTCTTCAGTAGGCCGAATGCCTGTTCTATGACTACACGGGTACGTGAGTGGGCATGGTTGTAGTCCTCCTCATGCTGGTCCCGTGGGTTCCGGACTGGTGTGAGGAGCCATCTCTTCAGTGGATACCCGGCATCACCTGTATGTGGACAATAAACGAATTATGTGGAATGCCATTGCTACGTACGCACCCCCCTCCCCCCCTTCCTGCCAGGTCATTGCCGCATCACATACCCCACATCATCATGCATGAAATGAGACTCACCGAGTAGCCAGGATCTGTTCCCTGCGTGTCGCTCCATGTAGCGTGGTATTGTAGAGTTCCTCAAGACCATAGAATCATGGGTAGATCCAGGGAATCGGGCACAACAATGTGTAATGATCCTGTTGGAGTCACACACCATTTGTACATTCAGAGAATGAAATTGTTTTCGGTTGCGGTACTGGGCCTCCATGGCATGTGGGACGACCAATTCCACATGGGTGCAGTCGATGGCACCAATGCAACCCGGTATGCCGGCAAGTGCATGGAATCCCACTTTTGTGTTGGTAATTTCCTGCTCCAAGCGTGGTAGAGAGATGTAGTCGTCTGCGTGCTGCAGGAGGGCATCGAGCACTTGCAATAGTGTCCGTGAGAACAGTGGCTGTGATATGCCATGCAACTGTCCGACTGTGTGCTGGTAGGTGCCTGTGGCCAGGAAGTGGAGTACAGACACCACCTTCAGTAGGGGTGGGATGGCGGTTGGGCTATCTATCATGCTGACAAGGTCAGTCTGTGTCATGTCCACAATGGCGGTTATGGTGTCCCGGTCCAAACGGTAGAGGGTGTGGATCTGCTCATCAGTGAGGTTGAACGGATGTGCTCGGAGGCGTGGGATTGCGGGCTGCCTGCGTGGTGGTAGTGGCTGTGCTGGCGGCCCTTGCTGGCCCTGCCTTGCCCTCCTCCTCCTCCTGCGTCTCCTCCGTGCGGCCGGTTGTAGTTGGTGTTCGTCTTCTTCTTGAAGTTGGAGTACTTGCAGTGCTATCAGGTCCCCCAGGGCCAACATAGCTAGTCCTGCCGGTAGCATTTCGGAGTGGGTGTGGTTGTGGGAGGAGACTGGGTGTGCAATTTATGTGTTTTCAGGCTGTATGGCCTCCACCTGTGGTGATTCATTCCACCTGTGCAAGCTGCTCTCCCCTTTGGGCGAGCACGTCCCGCACACAACGCTGCAATTCGACGAATGGCATCTTGCTATTACAATCATGTATTTGTACCCGATGGCAGTGTAACATTGGTTGATATGTTCATTCGGCTATGGTCCCATTGTTTCACATACTATCTTTGCAGTCGCGAACAGACTTGTGAAGGGTCAGTGGAACGTAGTACTCGAGTAACGGTGGACCCTCATGCAACACTGTACCGAGGTTCACCGACGGGCGGGGCGTCCCATTTGTGAGTGAAGGCAGTTGCCATTTTCACACACAGCCGCACTAGATGGATTAATTTGTGATTTCAAGCGGCCACAGATGCCTTTTCGACGTGATGTTGCAAATGAGGAATTCGAAGGGCGGCGCTTTCGGTTTTCAGCTAGCGGCGAGGAGATGCCCACAGGTCTGACTGCAAATATAACGTTCTATTGTTCAATGTCCTTGGGACAGGGGCCATGGCGAGGATGCAATGATTGATATGAATAGTTTGGGATGCGCAATAGCGAAGTGGGCGATGAGGCCAGACGTTCCCAAATACATGTTACTTCACAACACTGGAATTACGGGCTGGGGCACAGTGGATTTTGCAGGCTGCATAACGCACAGACTCAATGGAAATTTCACATGTTATGTGAGTATGGAAACAGGCGTTTTCATTACGGGATGAGGGAATGATGTATGGATGCATGGACAGATGATTTGATACAGAGTTTGCCATGTACAGGGCTTCTTGGAATCTATCCGCCTCCCCTGCGCTATGTGATGCAGGGCTGCCATAGTGGGACCATCGTCTATCTGGCCTTGTTGAGCCCTCCCTGTCTCGACGCGCCTTCAGACACTTGTGTCTATGCACGTTACCAATCCCATCTGATGGATTCTGTTTTAACAGACGCATGCACAGGTACACTCGTTTGTGATGGTGTTTTCACCTCGATATAGATAGTTATGATTCGCAAGTGGTTTTTGGGTGGTGATGATCCTTTGGAGTGGGCTAGCATGCATATGGCTGTGGATTTGGTGTGATCATTGAAGTGAGTAATTCAAATGTAGTTCTGATGGCCATACTATTCTTTTTCATTTCATTTGGTTGACAGGTATCTCCTCCCCTTTTGCCGCTGCCATCTGTATGCCACTCCTGCAGATGGATTTTACTCCCGACACCTGCTGCTTCGTGTTAATCAGTGGAGCAGCATTACGATCTTATGGGACGATCGCCAATGGGCCACATGCCCTTACGCAGTACTAGTGGCTAGGAGCAACATTTCGGCCTTTCAGCTGGACTAGTGCCTCCCTATTGGGACGGCCCTGCGGTTCTAGGCGCTTCCATGTTGCCTTTTCGTACGAGAATGTAGCCCCTGTGTACCATGAAGGAACAGGGCGTCACACAAGAAGTAGCTGGTCATTTATTGCGGATGCAGCCCACAATGGTGAAATGTGTTTTGGAGTTCATGGCCTAATGGCTGTATGGGCTTGGTGAATTTGTTGTGCATTAAATTTCTATTCTGATATGAACCGTGTAGCGTTCTTCTTTGCAAGTGATGTGGCATATTCCTATTTGGGGAGCGATGTATTGTGAGGAGATCTGCATTGGGTTCCAGCTTCGGAGTATATTTGCGTGGTACTGTGCTGGGCGCGTTTGCCTACGAAGCCCAGTGAGGTCAGGGATAAGGGCTGCCAATATGACTGTAAAATGATGTCATGCTCAGGGGCGGGGGATTAGCTTTTGTGTAACAGATGCCGGTCAGCCAGTTGGATTTGTGGAATGATGTGATTATCGGAATATTGCTGGTCACAGGTGCCTGTGTTTGCGTGCGTTTCTTGGTGGGAGACTGAGGTCATGTCCATTTGTATGGCTTCTGTATTCGTGCCATCTGTGCCCTGCAGCTCCCATTGGCCCCTCTTGAGATTCATTTGTTCGTTGGCAGGCATGGATGACTAGTACATTTCACTGGTTGCATTGTGTGACTTCATTGCACCTACGGGGAGTTGTACAATGTGGCCAGGGAGCGGTGTACAGGCACTCAGTAGGGCCGTTTACGGTTGGTTCGCGATGCCGTACTTCTCACCATGGCGGAATGGTACTTTCCGCCGTGCTTGATGGCGTTAGGTGCATGTCCGCTAGGGTCAGAATTCGCGTACCGTTGCGCCATGGTGGTAATTACGGTTTGGCATGGCGCGCGCGCGCGTACTTGGTGCAGTTAGCGTTGGCGTTCACTACGGTGTCGCTAATGGCATCGTACTTTGCGGTGACGGGTCATAATCGCACCGAGCGCTATTCGATGGCGGTATTGCATTTCCGCCATCGTTTTTCGATTTCCACCAGGGTCGTAATGAGGCCCATTGTCTTTCTGCAGGTATAGAAAACATGTGGCGTGCTTCAGACATCAGCACACATATCTCTGTGTGAACGAATACAGGTGTCTCTACTCACATTCTCTGCACTCCTCCATGCCAAATCCACTCTACTACAGCTGGCTTATTTCAGAGTACTTCACATTTTACACGATGGTTTAATTGATTTTACACTATTTGCTTTACTGTGCACACTGCTTGTGCATGTATAAAAAAAAAACCTTACTACGTCACTGTGTTCAGTGCTGAAAAATGCAGGCCATGTATAAGGTTGCTGTTATGTGCAATCTTCATTGCTGTGCATCTAGTGTACACATGCATGTGTCTTTAAATATCCTCAGTCTATATGATCTGACTCTTTTGACATAGCATATCAGTTCCAAAGAGGCATTGTTATTGTTTATCTATAGGCAAGCGTAGGCTGCAGCATATTTCTTTGTCGGCCTGGGTCTGAAAATCTTGTGCTTTCCAGAGTAGTATGTTTCTTCAGCTTGCTTTGCTGCCTCTTCCGGTCCCTGGGCTGGGTTTGCAGTACAGATCTCTGTGCCAGTTGCATATACGCCCATTTACAAAGGAGTGAGTGTTTTTGTATGAAATACTCATTTGCCACGCAAAATGGACACTCCCAAGCATTAAAGACAATGTAGTTCCAAGGTGTCTTTAAGGGTGGCAAGCATGGCTCTGAGGCTGGCTTATAACCACATGCCATGTGATTGCAAATGCTCATGGCACAGGGAGTAGATTAATGGAGGCAAGGTATCCCAGGAGGATAGCTCAGCAGCAACATGCTCACCTTGGAAAGAAGACAACATGAAGCAACACAGGGTCCGCGCTTAGAAACCTCTGGGTATAAAGCGCGTTATAATTATGCAACTAAGACATATTCCTGTAACAGCGCCTCGATGCCCCTGGGCTGTGGGAGCGCTTTAAAAATACAAATAAATAAAAAAATCTATGGATGGATTGCCTTAGAGGTGTATGCTGCAGGGTGAGGGTGGAGAATGCAGTCATCAAGCATATCAAAACTTTGCAGCTCAAACATATTTATCCCATGAAGGTCCCTTAGGCATTGTTTGAGAACAAAGAATGGAAGAATCATTGAACACAACCCAACAAAATGTTTCATGCTATCAGCTAATGGTGCATTCAAAAATCCTTTCATTAATGGTGTCAATCTGTTCAGTGTTTTCTGAGAAATGGCACAAAAATCAGGAATCATTTACATGGGCATACCATTGATTGCGTATGAGAGGTGTTAAATTATGCTCGTGTTATGTTTCAATGGAAGACACCATACAATCCGCATCTGACCCATTGTTAGTAGAGTGATTGCAGACAGTCACTCTCAAGAAAGACGTTTTCAAAATGGAGGACACATTGAATGAGTGTGCAGACATTTCTGGTCCATATTTCTATGGATGAATTGTCATGACCATGATGCAGTTGCTAACACTTATTTGGTGCCCTTTTGATATTCCTGAATTATGTGATTTAATTTTGATGATTTGGAATTGTGGAGTACAGTTCATCTGTTGACAAATAGCAATGTCTGAGACATTTTTAATATGTTCACCTTTTCCAGACTCTTGAGCCAGTGTGCCACAAACCTATGTCCAAGACTCTGTTGATATGATAAATGTTCAATTCTCTTGGGTCACTGTGCATTCTTTCTGCAGAACGATGGAACCCTGCACACTGGAAGACGTTTAGTACAACAACTCTGAATATTCATTGAATGTTGTCTTGTTAATTATAATATCATTCCATTTGGATTTAATTTCCTTGGTGTTACTCTGTCCTTTAAACTTAGAACTCTTACAGACATTTTAAAAACAAACAACGATTGAATTTCACCGTCCTACCACAAATTGTGTCTGCACCTCCCATAATATGTTTAATGCAAATTGTAATATGATACACGTAAACGACATTTCCGGTCCTCTGAGGATCATACCATAATTCTCTCTGCTATCAGTTGGTTGATAGGGGTGCTGGGACAGCTGTCATACCCAGTGTTAGGTGTTGGCACCTTCCCCCTCACTTCCTGTTCCAGTTTTTCTCTTGTATTGCTCCAGCAATTGTATCTGGACCTCTGACAGCAGAGATGAAAACTTCTTTGTAAAGTAGAAATGTACTCCCCATTAAACATGCCTGGTCTGCTCGTCTACATATCTGAACCACAATACCCGCCAATGCTGCACATCGGAAGTGCAGGGCGCAGACTCTGACATCACCAAAGGTGCACCAGTCTCAGTATATCTGGCGAGAAGGGGAGGTATGGAGGATTGGGGAGGGAAAGGGACGGTGGATGATGTCTGCCTGTTTGCTCCCTTCAGTGCCACCCTTGGACTCTTCATCTCTAATCTTATCTCTGCATTATAGCTTTTCCTCAACTTAAACCCCATGGCTTTGCCTCATGCAATAACATGGCGGCGAGCTATTATCCCACGATAATGTCCCTCCCTCAGCCTAGAAGGCCTACATATAATGATAAAGTTATTTAGTAGTTTTGCTCTCATTTCCTGATTGTGTATCCACTACCCACAAGGCTATTGTACCAGGTCACCTCTATGGCTGAGTGGAGATGGCAGGGGACTTCCTATCCCGGATGAGCTCCTTGTAATATTGATGCCAGATGATGCTTATGACATCTAGTTCTGGCAGACTTGAGAGCTTTGTATCTTTGGTCGTACATTTTATTTCTGTACTGCACCATAGAAACAGGAATAATGAGTATGTGGGCGAAGCAAGAATTATTTACAATCATCTACTCTGCTCTTGTCTGTGGCACCAGTTAAGACACAGCTGGGAGGGGCGTGGCTAACTGGCCATGGAATAGGACGTACTGCGTGAGGAGCTCCTGATGATCCGACTCTATTTTTGCAAAATTTACCTGCTGAAACTGCAACGAACACCTAGAACTTTGAGGATCAGGTGTCGGAAGCCGCACGCTAAATGAAGTTCGCTGGAGAAGCTCATAGTCCCAGAGAATCGTGAGATATACATGATTTTGTCGGTGCGATTGTGTGGCTGCTTCGACACTAAGATGGCGGCTAACAAAGGAAAGGCCTCCGAGGAGAAACGAAACTGATTCCCCGGACCTGCGGGACACGGCTGCGGTAAATTGCCTGGAGAAGTAACACAATTGGGTGATATGGCAGAGTGGTCGAATCCATGAGAGCGCCCGGCCTGACATACGCGAATGGAGCCTCAGCGATCTGACCGCAGGAGGAGATGACATTGGTGACGAGGCCTACGGAAGTTGGATGGGGAGTGTGAGGCCATAGCCCATCCGCAAGACAATTCGAAGTGCCAGCTCGAATGTGCGTTAGGTGACCTGGAAGCCAGACCATTGTCGGACCGAAGACGGTGCGACAGCAGCACTAAAGCGGAGGCGTACAGGAGCGGCGGGAAGCGCCATGTCGGCGAAAGGGTTGAGAGTCAAGACCAAGCAACCCACGATGGAGACTTTCACGAGAACGCAACGGACCCCCTCAACATCAGTACAGAGCGCAATCGAGACCCCTGCGGAGGATGCCCCCGAAGGGGATAAGCACCAGATCCTAGAAGCTATAACGGGGCTAAGCGCTAAATGGGACTTGACAATGGCGGATCTACGCACAGCTCTGGAGAATAAGATTGATGCTGTGGGTACAGAACTCACCCTGCTACATCAAGATGTTAGGGCACTTGCAGAAAGGACCAGCGGTTTGGAAAGTGGGGTGAAGATTAATACCGATGTTAGCACAAGCAATGCGAAGGAGATTCATGTCTTAAAACAACAGGTCGCTAACTTGGAAAATCATGTGGAAGAGGTGGAAGGAAGGGCGAGGAGAAACAACATTCGCGTGGTTGGCCTTCCGGAGGGAGAAGAAGGCCAAGATCCCACAAACTATGTTGAAAACATGATCCTGCAAGGGATCGGAGCTGGTAATCTTTCACAGGGATTTACGGTGGAGAGGGTGCACCGCGCCCTGATGAGGAAACCCCGGCCGGGGGCCCCGCCAAGACCGCTCATCGCGAGGATCCTGAATTACAGAGATAGAGAAAAGATCCTCAAATACTTTCGTAAGGGCGGCACGATAGAGAGAGCATCCACCAACATCACAGCATATCCGGACTACACGATGCTGGTACAGAGGCAGAGGTACAGCTACGCAGCCGTCAAAAGGAGGCTGAGGGCAGCAGGAATCAGATATATGTTTCTGTACCCGGCACGATTGAAAGTGCTACATAAGAACAAAGCGCTATTCTTCGATACCCTTGAGGATGTTGTCGCATGGCTGGACCTGCAGGGCTGCCCGGAACAAGAAGCGGATCGGGATCGGCAGGATCATACCAAATGAAGATTCAGTAAGGAGAAGGACCCTGATTGTATGGAGAAGCTGAGACTAACTGAACTTTGTACACAATCGGAGCCTGGTGCTCGATTCGGACTGGAATATAGTGAGTGTAACTGTAATCGGTAACGGTTTGGCAATTGAATGTGTAATGTTTTTTTTTTAAAGGAGCAACAGAACGCGGACAACCTACCCCAATAGACTATTAGTTTCAGCGGCCATTAGGGCGGCTTTATCCTACTGAGCCCTGAGTAGAAGCTTGCGCTCGGCAGGGCTAGATGTGGGGGTGCCTGAGATCCAGGAATGGAGCTGGGCAACGGTTGGGGAGGGTATTGTTGGGGGAGGGGTGGGTGGGCAGAAAGTTGGGGGATGGGGAGTTGAGTGTGTGTGTGGTTATGGGGAGTTTAAGTTTTGTCTCGAGCCTATTTGGGAGAATCAGTTTGTGGTACTTGCGGTGCATGAAGGGACGTAATCGATGGAGGATCGGGAGGGTGCTAATTAACGACCTATGGGGGACCTCAGGATAATAACGTGGAACGTCAGGGGCCTTAATAGCTACCTGAAAAGAAACAAGATCATGATGTATCTGAAAAGGCAGAAAATAGACATTGCATTACTACAAGAAACGTACTTGACGCGGGAGAAGTTGGACCTAGTTAAGAGAAAGTGGAAAGGGACCGTAGTGGGCTCGCCATACTCTGCATATGCCCGGGGGGTGCTAATCTGGGTGGCACCGCATGTCCCGTTCAAATTGACACAAGAGGTGGTTGAAATGGATGGAAGGGTGGCTATACTGCGGGGGCTGGTGGAGAGCAGGGGGGTATGTATAGTAAACACGTATGCCCCCAACCAAAACACAGCAGCATATTTCAGAGCCCTGTGTACCAATCTTAGTGTGTGTATGGGGAGCGCGGTGATCTGGGGTGGGGACTTCAATTGTGTGTTGGATCCGGTGGTGGACAGGTCAGATGACAGGGTGGGTAAGCCTAGCCCAGCGGCGAGAGCGCTGCGGATGCTGCTAACTGATTTTGGTTTTACAGATGCGTGGAGGATGAAACATCCCACTGAGAGGCAATACTCACACTATTCAGCCCCGCACCAACTGCACACTAGGCTCGATTACGTCTTTGTCACGGCAGATGTGATGTCCGAGATTACTCAAACCGAATACAAGGCCAGGGTCCTCTCGGATCATTCGCCCCTGATCCTCGGATGGCAATATTACCCCCCTAGAGCAAAAATCCCTACATGGCGTATCCGATCGGAGGCGCTCAAAGATCCAATCTTTAGAGAAGATATAAGAGAGGAGATTACTAACTTTTTTGTGGAAAGTACTGGAAGTGTTGACTCTGCGGGCACACTATGGGAAGCTTTTAAGGTGGTGATGCGGGGGGCGGCCATTGCTAAGTCAAGAGGGTTACAGGGTGGGGTCTTGGCTGACCTACAGAGGGCGGAAACTGAGCTAGAAACAACGTTGAAGAGCGTAGATGTAGACACGGAGCTGGTACTCCAACTACAGCAACAATGTGCAGGGCACTGGGAAAGACTCTGCAATCTTAATTATAAGAAATATGTTGAGAGGCAGCACGCGGGGGGAGACAAGACAGGCCGCCTTTTGGCCTGGCTATACAAAAGCGAGACCCCTAAGCCTCCGATTAGGACTATTATTAGGGAGGACGGAGAAGAGGTGGCCACGCAAGAAGGGGTTAACAAAGAATTTGTGGAATATTACAGAGTGATGTATGGAGATGATGAGATAGGCGACCAGCGCACGATAACCAAAACGTTAGAAGACATAGGGCTGCCCAAGATAAGCGACGAAGAGAGGGAGGAGTTAGATGAGCCAATCACGTTGGAGGAATTAGAAGAGGTAATAAAGCAGCTGCCCACTTGTAAGGACCCAGGGGCAGATGGGTTCCCCAGGGAATTTTATAAAGTATACAAGGAGGAAATCCTCCCTCCAATGCTGGACATGTTGAATGAAGCGTTTGAGATAGGACGGTTGCCTGAGTCACTTAGAGAGGCGATTATAATACCGCTGCCCAAGCCCAATAAACCGGAGCACAGATGTGGTTCCTACAGGCCCCTGTCGATGCTCAATCAAGACAGCAAGATTCTCACAGCTGTCCTTGCAAATTGATTGCGGAAAGTGATTGGCAGACTCATACATCCTGATCAGATGAGTTATGTCCCGAGCAGGAACATTACACACAACCATAGGCGACTTCATCGGGTGGTCGAATGGGGTAATAAGAACGAGGGTGAGATGGCAATAGTGTCTCTAGATGCAGTCAAGGCTTTTGATTCGGTCAAGTGGTCATGGCTATTGGCGGCTTTGGAAGGGTATGGAATGGGGCCGTGCTATATCAGGTGGGCCAAGATGCTGTATAGTGAGCCGCTTGCCAGGGTCCGAACTGGAGCGGTGATATCCGAAAGATGGCAACTTGGCAGAGGCACCAGACAAGGGTGCCCCTGGTCTCCGATGCTTTACATCTTGGCCCTGGAGCCTTTGGCAATATGCCTCAGGGCACAGTATGACACGATTGGCATTGAGGTGGGAGGGGAACGACACTTGATATCCTTGTACGCGGACGATCTGTTGCTGTACTTGCAATACCCAGAAGAAAATCTCTTATACATACTTGAAGTGATGGAAAGGTATGCAGAGTTGTCGGGCATCTTGGTGAACCCCCCAAAAGTCTGTCATATTCCCATTAGGTAGCTATAAGCGGATCCCTGCAGAAGGACTACCGGTGCTTCAGGTACCGTGGGCAGCAAGCTCTTTTCGCTATTTGGGCATAGATATATATCACACGGCGCAAGATGAACACAGACACAATACGGAAGTAGCCGTCGAGAAAATCAGAAACAGCATGCAGTTCTGGGCAAGACTGCCCTTGGCGATGATGGGGCGGGGGGCTATGCTCAAGATGGTAGTTCTGCCCAGGCTTTTGCATTACTTTAGTAATATCCCATACATAATACCCAAGAAGTTTTTTAGTAAATTAAACAGCATGTGTAGGGATTTCTTGTGGCACGGTACCCAAAATAGGGTGGCATTCTGGAAACTGCAGAACTTTTATGAAAAAGGAGGTATTAGACTGCCCCATTTTGAGGTTTATTATTTGGCGGGACAGTTGCAATATGTGGCTAAGTGGCTTTCCGATGAAGTGACCCCTGAGCACAGGGTGCTTGGGCAGGACTGTGCCTCGTTTTATTTGAAAGAAATGATCTGGCTGTCCGAAACTGAAATGAGGGGGCGCCCTGCGATGTTGAAGCTTGGGCGGAAAATTTGGCATAGGGCTTGTCGCCTAATGGAGGCCCCATACCCGTGCCTCCTGCAGATACCGTTGGTTGCTTTGACAGGAGGGGATGATCAGCTAAGGGCGATTGTTAGGTCCTACTGGGAATCGGTGGGGCTGGCAACGCTAGGCGATGTTTGGCAGGAGGGATCCATTAAGGAGTTTACAGAACTCAACGAAGAGGCGGGGCTACACACGGGGCAATATGTCACATACATTAGATTGGTGCGAATGATTAAGAGCACCTGGCCAGAAACAGTTTTGATAGAAGAACCAGATGCAGTTTTGGAAGCAATGTATGATATGTCTGAAGGGGGTCATGAGATCTCGAGACTGTATGAGATGGTGATGGCTAAGGTGGGTAAAGATTTGATGCATCTGAGACTGGACTGGGAGATGGAAGTGGGGGCCCCGATGGAGGACGGGATGTGGGAGCGTGCCCTGGGTTACCACAAAAAAGTATCTAGAAATGCCAGATTAAAACAAATTCAGCTGTATGTAACGCATAGGGCATACATGACCCCGTTGAGGACATCTAAGTTCGGAAACGCTGGCATACAAGTGTGTCCTAAATGTAACCTGGAAAACGCTGACATGACACATATGTTTTGGTCGTGCCCGATTATTAGGTGCTACTGGAGTGATGTGGTGCAGAAATTGGCCGATAAAGGGGTTACTCTTGTCATAGACACGGCTTGGGCCTCCTTACTGGGCGGGTTCCCTAGGCCACGGAAACTCAAACATATTGAGAAACTAAGAAATCTGGCGTATGTGCTTGCGAAACGTAGGATCGCCATGGGGTGGAAGAAATGCCACAAACCTAAGTTGGATGTATGGTGGAAGGATTTACAGAAATGGGCGGAGGCTGAAACGGTGGCATGGCAAGATGCGAGTAGCCGGACTGATGAGGGGGAGGTGGGCACCCTATTGGCCTGGAAAACGCTAATAACAGAATCGTTTGGAGTAATATCAAACCCAAAAGACTCAGAAGAGGACGAAACTTGGCTGCATGTGCCAAACACTGAAAGAGATGGACAAATAGGCTCATGGGGGGAGGGAGAGATAATGGGAGCAGTGACTACGTTAACTTGATGTGTAATTGAACCATTATGATTATGCTGCTTGTTTGGTTTTCATTGTTCTGTTTGTATAAAATCAATAAAATAAATTTAAAAAAAAATAAAACACTTATGTGATACTATGTTGTATTTCAAACTTGTGTGTTTAATCAGGTGCAACCTTGCTTGATTATATGTTTGAAATTTTGTTCATTTTCAAATACAAAGAATATGTACTACTCCTAAAAATAAGACACAGCACGTTCACAGTTTCCATGGGCAGGAAGAGGCAGACCTCGAGTATGGCTTGTAAAAAGCTTGTAAAAAGCACTTCCAGGTGCCAGGTATTCCCTGAGGCAATACTCCAGGCTCATATGTAAGGCGCCTGGTGGTGTGGGCCTTCCCTCTTACCTTTGGCATCATCCGTATGACACTGTGCCACACCTTCTTCTAAAAGTCACTTTTATCTCATGCTCACTAGTCAGTCTGCCACTCCTGGGGCAGCCGGCATTTTAGAACCATTGTCTATCCCACTGAAGATGCCTACGACCCCCTAAATTGTCACCCCCACTAGAAATGTCATGGAGTTAAAGGAGTCTTGGTCATGCACACCCAATCTCATTCTATTGATCTGCGGGTCTCACATTCGCCCGTGGCACTTGTCCTGCTTTTAGTCTGTTTTGTCCATCACACCTAGTACTGTCATTCGTTCCATGTGGATGTGTCATTCACACACCAACAACTGAGAGGCTGCATCCCCTGATGCCGTCACCCTTCCTTCTATAAGAATGCAATCTTACTCTTCTCTAAGTTATCTGCTTAGCCCATTCATGAGATTGGGTACTATGCCCTTCCCTGAGCATTTACACTATCCCACCCTAAGACAGAGTCCTCTCTCGTTTCCTGATCTTTTAGGCTGGTCCCCTTCCTGAGGGGTTTCCCTTTTCCCTTTACTGGATAGATGTGGTATTCACTTTCAGGGGCCATTATCTGTCTTTCCACCTGTCTTCCCTTTTTGACCTTTGCGGAGCTCGCGTTTTATTCCCTCCTGAGCTTGTGTACTGTTCCCTTTTTGAGTGAGTAGGATGTTCCTCTGTAAAGCCCACTTGCTGATCAATCTTTGGCCACGTGATTATGCTGAAATTGCAGTACAGGGTGAAGCATGCATGTATATCCCCATTGTATGTATTTTTCAGTAGTACTAAATGCCTGGTGTCTGAAATGTATTTACGTCCAACGTGAAACTATACAGTAAGTGTGTTGTACTTTAAATAAAGAAAAAAAGTTAATTTACAGCAAAGGACACCATAATGTATAGCTGTTCATTTTCTTTAATATTTCCCTCCTGGGGCTCTTTGAAAATCACAGTCAGAGATAATGATCAACCTTACATGATAATATTCGACATGGATAGAGGAGAGCAGTCTTGCCACCCTGAGTCAGACAAACCCCAACAAGTGGTAAGGGTAAGTATAGCTGAGAAAGCCAGAAAGATGTCAGCAAATAAGTTTAAAAGCTTAAAAGTACATCTGCAGACATTTAGGGGTGTACGTACCCGCTTGGTGTGGTACGAAGTTATAAATGCTACAAGTGTGCATGATCGCTTGCTTATAATCACACAACACTACTGAGTAATGGACAGGAAGCTTGAATGACAACCATTGTCAGTTGCTTTGGAAGTATCAGAAGTCATCATTTTATGTTCAAACTCCCACTCCTTCCATTTTGTAAGGTTCATGTCCACTCTTTTGATGGGTTTGTCTGTTTGAACAATGCAGGGCTTGATAAAGTATGGTGCCTAGCAGGCTGGAGCTTCACAGTGAATGTTGATCAGCCTCTGGAAAACCCACTGACACCTATTGGTCTTTGCAACCACATTGCGTAGCTTGGATGATGTCAAGGTGGTGAAGGATCACTCACACACCACAAGTGTATATATCACAACAACACAAATAATCACATATTTGTCTAAAAGATCAGTATTAGAAAGGTCCAAGACATTTGCCCCCCATTTTTATGTTTTAGGTTTTCTCAAATACTATTTCCCTTGGGTCGTGGATTGGAAGGGCTAATCATCTGACCACAACAATACAGCATTGCTCCACGTGCCATTTGTATTATTTAATGGTCAATAAGAACAACAGCAGGAATTACAACACTTTCTTAAAGTAGTTAAGATTATTTTCCCAGTTGTTACGGATGTTTCTAAAGTTGATAAAGACTGTAATGATACAAAAACTGTTGAAATTACTGGGAACCTGGTTTACCATGATCTGGAGTTTGGCAGAAGCATTTTTAAATCCTATGGGCTCATCCTTCACACTCTGGGGTGGGGCATCTGGATTACACTTTTGCACAGGTTTAGGTTTAGGGGATATGCCAGTAGCCCCAGCTCAAGTGATCAGTACTAACTAATTCAGTGGCCACTAACGTATCCACTATACCTTCAGCTCATGCAATGGTGTGTCATTCTGACAGAGCTAAGAATTTAGAACCATGAACATGGTTCCAGCAAAAATGGCATTTTTATATCGTGGTGAAAGTCTGGGAGTCAAGGAGAAACATCAAAAGACATGGTAGAACACAGATTAGCAGTTCTCTTATGGCATTGATATAAGCATGGAGGAAAATGTAAGATCTTTCAATAAGCCAACTGTGAGGGCTCTTCCAAAAGGTTCCTTTAGGGCGTTGACAGCCCACATGATTTTGGCATATAAGGAACAGTAGGAATTGTTGATCCGTGTTGTGCCCTTTGGCCAAAATGTTAACATCTATGTTAAGCAATATTAGGTCTATAACTATTATATTTCATTTTGTCTCTGGCAGATTTTAGGAAAAGACATATAAAGGCACAGTTGAATTCTGATAAGAGGCCACTATTTGGTCTTCACATTTTGACATCAATCAGCCAATAAGTCCAGAGCCGGTGTGCCATTACTGCATAAGGTCCTGGGGCATTAACGCATTCAGTAATGGCCCACCAGTGAAGGGCTCATTGCCATTAGTACCCCAGCCCATTAGACTGGGTTACTAATGATTTATTTTTTTATTTTCACTTAAAAGTCTACACACCTGTAGACTTTTAAGTCTGTATTGTTCACAGGCAAGTTGAAACCGTTCTAAGAACACACGCAGTGTCCGGGATGTCCGCAAATAAATGAAAATGGATGTGTCCTGAGGACACCATACCTGTCCGTATTGTTCGTAGGCAAGTAGAAACTGTTCTAAGAACACACGCAGTGTCCGGGATGTCCGCAAATACATGAAAATGGAGGTGTCCTGAGGACACTATACCTGTCCGTATTGTTCGCAGGCAAGTAGAAAGTGTTCTGCGGACACCTAAGTTGTCTGCAGACATAAAAAATGCCACGAGGCCCAGTTAAAAATGTTTGATTCTATGGGTGTGATCATAGTTAAAAATGTTTGATTCTATGGGTGTGATCTATGGGTGTGATATGCTGTGGTGGTTGCGGCCAGTAGGCCCTGGCCGCAACCACCGCAGCATATCACACCCATAGATCACACCCATAGAATCAAACATGGGTGTGATATGTTTCGGAGTTGTGGACAGAGTGTTCCCAAGACCGAAGTTATAAGTACTCAAGTTATAAGCTACTATGGGTGTGATATGTTCTGGTGGTTGTGGCAGGGTGCATGGGTGAAGACCATAGGCTGTAGGCTATACGCCCAAGACTTTAGGTCCTGACCACAAGCACTGCACCATATCACAGCCATAGATCACACCTATAGATTCAAATATCTATCAAAAGGTTTCAATTATACTTACTGCTTGATTTGTTGAGATTCAATACATTTTTTATATGAGTTTGGTACCTGGAGGAAGTATTCTTTTCCAATTTCTGTGATAAAAGAAAAGAGCATGTTAGTGTATGTATTTTATAAAGATGTATTACATTGCATAATAGATATTTCAGCTTTTTTTGACCCTCATATTTGGTTTACAAACCAGTGTACTGTGCATTTTGCTCAGTTTCTGTGTTTGTTTTTAAAATCATTGGGTCTGTGGAAAAAAAAAATCCTTATCGGATTAAAAAACCCTTATTTTGTTATGCTACAGTCTATTTGTTTCTTTTCAGTGTTTACTTCTTGTTTCTAGTTAATGTTCTATCTGTTGGATTGTTACAGATTTCTGAATGAGTTAGATACCTGTTAGCATATTCTAACTGTCTATTTTATGTTACAATTTAGTGGTATTCATTTATCTCTTTGGTTGTTATAGAATCTTGGGCTAGTTAGATACCTGTTGGCATATTCTAACTGTTTATAGTTTTTTCATTGAAATTTTGTTAATGTTGAAGTACAGATTAGTTATTAAATTTTAAGAAGATTAAGTGAGTGTTTGTAAAATTTACTGCTAATCTCTGCTTTAGAGTAATGGTACTATCATTACATTCGAACCATCCACATTTTTGTTACAGATTTCTGAAACAGTTAGATACCTGTTGGCGTATTTTAACTGTAATTATTTTTTTTTAATTTAGTGATATTCATTTATCTGTTTGGTTGTTATAGGCCATGCACCAAAGACTCTAGGCCCTGGTTGCAACCACCACAGCATATCACACCCATAGATCTTGTTGCAGATTTTTGAAGCAGTTGGCGTATTCTAACTGTTTATAGTTTTTTCATTGAATTTTTGTTAATGCAGAAGTACAGATTAATTATTAAATTTTGGTTTTAAAAAGATTAAATAGGCATTTGTAAGATGTGCTGGTAATCTCTGCTTAAGAGTAATGGTACTATCATTACATTCAAACCATCCACATTTGTTTTTTATATATGCAGTGTAGTGACCTGCATTGGTTGTGGCTGCTGCATGGTAGATTATACCTATTGTGAAGGGTTTTTTTACCAAGTGATACATGACCATGTGTGAATCCAGTCAGCTTAAAGTTGTTTTTGGTACCATCTGCATTGTAACGTAGAAGCATTAGTATTAATTATTTACTATGTGTTTGTATTAGTAAGGTGGAGCGATTATCTGAATTGCAGGTAGTACATAATCTGCCATGGTTTGCATGTTGTACAAGTTGCTGAAACGGAATGGATTCACAATTTGGTATGGATACATACACGAAGCGCTCATTAGGGATTTCTTCTTGTGTAACATTGTTGCAGAGAGTGCAAGTATGTTTCCACATGTATGAAATCTGGAAGATTTAATTTATAGGTATGTTTTTGTTTTCCAATACGTGTAGTAAGTACATTAGAAATTCTTGTGGATCTTCTTGTGAGTTTATAGTGAATTTCACCATTCCAGCACAGTAGCCCAATTCTTGTCTTATTGCACGAACACTATACGTGTTGTCAGGATTGTTTGTTGCATTTCTATGAAGGACTAACATTTGCAAGCACAATTGGTCTGTACTGTGTAAGTAAATGTTGTCAACAATTGGTGGCAATTGAAATAGAATATTCATTGCTACATTTGCGTAACAACTTACACCAGTTACATTTGAAAATTTGAATGGACCAGATAGTTCTGTGTCCAAGTCATGTTTTCGGAGTATGTGTTGCTTCTTTGAAGAAGTACCTGAGTTACTTTGACTAATAGGTTCTTATTTACTCATGGTAAATTATTAAGTATTAGCTTATTTTACTCTCTTTGGAGGATTTGCAGTCGGATTCTGTTGCATTTCAGTTTGAATTAGTTTTCTTTTACAACGTTTTCCTTTTTGTGGAACAGGATATGCTTTTAGATGGGGGTCTATAGTGTACGTAGTCTATTGTATTCTAGAATGCAAAGAATATCACCGTTGACCTTACTTGCATCAAAGTTGATTAGAAATACACCGTCAAGTGTACGTAAGCGTGATAGTGCTACGTAGCATATGCCTTCTTTAAAGACTGTGTTACCAATATCTATCAATGCTTTGTCTAGGGTAAGACCTTGGGATTTATGAATGGTGACTGCATATGCAAGAGTTAGAGAAAATTATTCTCTGCGTACATACATGTCTTTGAAGAGAAGGAATCGAGCTGCTGAGCGCGCTATCCTTTTTACTTCTGAACGTTTGTCAAAGAGAATATTGACAAACTGAAAGTTATTTTCACGTGGGTATGTTTGAAAGCCAACAACTGTACCCAGCGCCCCATTAACTAGTCCTTGTTCCACGTCAAGGTTACGTTTAAGCATTACTCTACAGTTTAAGGATAATTTTTATATTTTCTCCAAGCCAGCTGTGTTGGAGATAGAATGTTCTGAGGTATTTAGTCTTGTTGTGGCTTGTTGACACATTGGTAGTGTAATACCATGTACGTCCAGTTTGTCTGTGGAGCAAATTTCAATTATTGGTTGCATTTCTTTTTTTAACATTGTTTGATTGAATTTGGAGCAGCTTGCAAGAGTTGGCATTAAGGCCATACAATTGACATTTTTCTGCGCTAATTGTTCCATTACATCAGTAGCACAGGAGTTATCGCCATAAAGTGCATGGATGTGCCAGGTTTTTAATATTGTTTGTGCTTCTTGAGATAGTACACCAACTCTAATACTTTTTAAAATGTTGGCGTAGGTGAGGTCTGCAGATTGGCGTATGTTTTCTGTTAATTCTTTGTATTGGAAATGTTGCCAAAAGTTGACATTTCCTATGCTGCTAATAGTTTTATGGCAGAGTTGGTGTCCTAAGGTTTTAAAAATAGGTTCACCTTTCACTGGAGTCAATTGAAGAAGATCTCCGAAAACAATAATGTGTTTTCCTCCAAAGAGTTCTTCATAGTTTGTTTTAAGTACTTCTTGCAATCTGAGATGAATCAAAGCCAACATTAGGTTGGAGACCATGCTCACTTCATCTATTAGTAGCATTTTCATATGTTTCAAAACTCTGCGTAGTTCCATTGCAGCTTCTGTAGAAAGTTTGTAATAATCTAATTTGTTTTGGTGTTCTACTGGAAGGAGTAATAATCAGTGTAAAGTGACACCGCCTATGTTGTAGGCAGCTAAACCTGTGGGGGCAGTTACAACAGCTGACATTTGTTGTTTGTTAATTGTTGAAGGAACTTGCTGATGATTTTGATTAAGAATGTTTTGCCTGAACCAGCTTCACCACTGACGTATAGTAGTATAGGTTTGTAATTTTGACAGCTACATTCTTTATTTTCATGCTATACACCATGTGAAATTTTTTTTGTTACTGCTTCAAAAATGGTGTGCTGCTCTTTGTTTTGATTGTAGTGCAATTAAGTCTTCTGTATCTTCTTCATAGTGACACATGGTGTTTTCTACTTCCGTCATAGCTAATTCTGCCTCATTTGCTATTTGTGGCTTTCCCAGTGGTTCTTTGCTTCCTGTTACAGAAGGTTGACTACTGTCGGGAGTGTCCTTATCTAGTTGGGCCTGCAGTTATTCTTCATGTTGCTGTTCATTTTGCAACATTGTTTTGTACTGCATAAAGTTCACATTGGTGATAGTGCTTTCACTTGCTTTGAAAGCGTCTTCAAAGCAGTCATAGTTATCTAGTAACTTTTCTTCTTTTCTCCATGGTTTAAAAAGTTGTGGCAGGGACATGTAATATAATTCTTTCTGTTGAGGAGTTTTTAAGTTTTTAATGACAATTTGATATGATTAATTAAGCTTTGTTTGGTAAGTTTCACTAAGCTGGCTTCACAATCTGTCACTCTATATCTACATTTTTTTTTCATCGGGTTTTATATTATATTTGTATGCAAGGTTTTGGGCTATGTGGTACAGACACATGTTTTCCAAAGTGGTACTCCTGTTCAGGTAGTATGTGTCTAGTAAATTGTTTTTCAAAATGTCTTGGCTTCTTGGATCATTTTTGGCTATTGTTTCTATGTCGTCATGATTTGAGAACTCTTTTTAAAGATTTAGCAGGACCAAGACTTATCTTGAAACATTAACAGGATCTAGAGAGCAAAGTTCTCCAGGTGTTAGTATATCTACGTTTGTTTTGGTTTTGTTTGATACGCGTAGGAAATCATGTAAATCTTCCCATGCATATTCTGCACAACTTAATGTAACAAACAAAGTGGGTGGTCCAAGGTTTCTGATCATACAACGTACATCTCCGTGACGTCCGAACCAGTATTCTTTTGTACCACGCATGTTTGCAAACAGATTTGTAAAACTTGATTGTAAAACCTCATCTTTTTCTTGCACTTTTTGTATTAATTGCATAGCTGACATATTTTGAAAGTGTGTTCCCGATTTCATTATGTGTGCAACTCCATAACATAGAGTTGCTAGTTCACTTTCAAAGAGTAGGTGGAATGTGTATTCCACATTTTGTCTAAATCTGGGATCTTCAGAATACATCCGTAATGAGCGGTATTCTGAAGCTGATATTTGAATAGGTCTATCATCAGACCTTGCTCCTTTGCCAGTAGGAAAGAGTAGAGGAAAAGCACGTGCTTCTATACTTTTTTCCCATATGCTCATTGGTGATCCTTTGGTTTGTCGCATTTGGTACGTTTCTAGTGCATCATCTATGCTGTCTTTAGAGTGCAATGGATGAATTGTATAATGTTCTAAAATATTGGATTCTGCAGCTGGATCCAGAAGTTCAAATTGACCAGTTTCTCGTGACTCTTGAATTATTTCAGTTTTTCCCCTTAAGTTTTCTTCAATGTTAATTTCTTTGTAGTACTCATTATTGTCTTTTAGATATTGCAAGGCTTGTCTAACTTTATGTAAGTCGACGAGTTGTTGCCAAATTAGTTTGTCTTTTGTTGGTACACCATTTACTAAGATAATTAAAGATTGTTCTATTGGACGTTGCACTCCTAGAGTGTGCACATTTTCTGTCAGATCTAATGGTAAATAAACTACTTTGCCATGAATACCTGTCACCAATTCAGAGGCAGGTAATTTTGCTGTTTTTGGTTGAAGGCGTATTATTGCTTGAAATGGGTGTACTGTTTGAATTATGATGCTCTCATATAAATTGAGTTGTTGTTGGGGTTTTGGTAGTGGGAATAATTCTCAGTTATTTGTGATAGCGTGTGAAGGAGTTTGGTTGTTTTCAAGTTTTGTAGTGCAGTAACTGCAAAATATTAAGGGGTCAGTTATTTCGTATTTATTTTCGGCTATAAGGCAGAGAGCTAATTCAAACCATTTAGAATCTTCATTGTCCTCTATTTTGTATGTTATGTCTATAGTTTTTGTGTTAGTTTTATAAAAAAGTTCTGCAGCAACACACACACACACATGGTTTGGTATTTCAGCAGATGTACTTTGAAATTTTAGTATTTCTTTTTTGTATGTGTGTAGTAGAAGAATGCCATGTGTACAATTGTTGCTAGTCTATTGTAAAGCTATTGCATTTTGTAAGTGGCTTTCACTTCCAAAATATTTTTCTGGATATGGTCAATTTCTTCAAGTAGTTCTTTGGCTGTACCATGTAGAAGATTGTTATTTAAATTGGCTAGTGCAGGACTTGTAGTATAGTACAGTTTATAGACTAGATTTCTTATAGTTGGATGATGTGTTGATATGATGGAAGGTGCTTTTGCAAATAAGTCCTGAAATGCAGGCTAATGAATGTCCTTGTAGCCCTGTTTATTTTCTCACTAGACAGGTATCCATATTTTGCAGAAGTTTCATTTTGATTTTGTCTTTGCCTTTCAACTACTGATTGAGGAATTGGCGTAAAGATTTAAAAGATTTTTTGGGAATGTTACACATTGACGTGCATGGCCATTTGTATACTGGATGTTTTGGTCCAGTCGAATGGAGAGGTAATTCTGAGTTTTCTGGGGATAATTTTTTTAAGGAGTATTTTTTCCATTATGGTATTATTAATTTTTTCATACCCTCATCCACTGCTATGTATAGCAATTGTATTTGTTTGCTTTTGTTTGCATCCTTCTTCATTAAAATATGGTTCTCTGTTCGTGGTGTGACTCCATTCACCTCCACAGATATTTCAGAAGTTATTTTTGTTGATATTTCGTTTATTGAGAAGTCTTTTTTCTAATTTAGTAATTAGTTTTGTTAGTGGTTCCATTCTGTTTAACACTAAAATAAATAATTTTCTTTTGAGAAGGATTGCACTGTCTATCAAAGCTTCTAAGATTACTTTTCTAAAGTAGGTTTTAAGGGTTGTGCATGATTTCTCTCCTGTTTTTATAAGATTCTGAAGGACTCTGTGGCACAACATTTTTGCAAAAATATTTTTTTTGGTATGCTTACTTGCCATTATATCAAAATGTATACGAGCAGTTTTAGCAGTAGTGGTAGCTGAATTCTTGATAATCGTTTTCTGTTTCATTTTACATTTTGATAGAGGAGGCAACTTTTCTGTACTTGAAGCATGTTTTGTTTTGCTAAATTACTGTATTAGCTGTTTTGTTTGAACTTTTTGTACTCATTCTGCTAGAGATGGATGCTTATTTTGGATACTTCTTTTTTTAATTTGCTCTACTTCTACGTTGTTTTCTATGGACTTGCTTTTTTGTAGGCATCATTTGGGGTCTGCTGAAAAAAATAAAGAAGGTATTGGTTGGGTTGTTCTGCGATGCATGTGTGCTTTGTGCATGAGTGTCTGAATATGATGGTAGAGATGTATGTGATGGTGTGTGATTATGCATTGGGCAGCTACAACTAGTTGGGAAGGCTATTCTTGCATGTGTGTGTTACTATACTGGGTTTCAGAAGACAGTAGAAAGTAAGCTAGTGGTGAGGAGAAGCACAAATACTAAATCTAATGGTATATAATTAAAAGAGATCTTTATTCTGCAATAATAACATTCTAGAGGTTGAGTTATGTCCTTTGTGCACTGGAAAACGGAGATTTGTGTGGCATTCTGCCTGCAAATCCCTGTTTAACAAATGGGGATTTGTGGGCAGAATGGTGCACTAATCTTTTTTTTTTGGTGCACAAATACCATGAATCAACCGCACAGTGTGTTTGAGTAACAGTAAGAATATTATGGTAGTATTGTACTTACTTTTTTTGCGTGGAATGATCAGGTTTCTTCTGAGTTGTTGTTTGTACTTCGGATTCTGCTGCTTTTAAGGAGAGTGGTCTTCACTGTAATTTTAAAGGAAAGAAGTTAGTAATTTTGTCTGTATATAGTATGCAGTTTCCTTTGACTATGTGCAGTCTTTATATTTTATTTTAAATATGTTAGTTAGTTAGTTCAACATACTTTGCAAAGGAGTAGAATAGACAGTGTGTGAAACTCGCTTGGTTTCTTAAGGCTGTGTTATTGAATGTTAGGAGATAGAAGAAATAATGATATACTTATTTTGCAATTTTTAAAAGGTAAATGGCAGTGTATAGAAAAGCATGGAATGTATGCATTTGTGAAGGTGTGGGTAATAAATCAGAAGGATGTGATTTACAGGTAGTGGTGTTATTGCAGTTGGGAGTTTTTCAATGATAGTGTCTATCTGTGTGAGTGTATGAAGGTGCATGGCCTTATCCTGTCTGTGTGTAATTTTATAATACACTACTTAGTGTTTTTCTACAATTATACTGTTGTTTATAAAAAAAAATGTTTAGAAAGTAGATAGGTTTGGAAGTGACAGTTATTATAGTAGATGGAAAAAATGACAATAAGTTCATTTTATAGGCTATACAGGTTAAGTGGTACTTACTCTGTTTATATTCTTTTACAAGAGTTGTACATGTATACTGTGCAGAAAATATGCATACATGTAGTTTGTATTCATGCTTGTGGATATGCATGAAGCTGCAACTAGAAATCTTGGAGACTTGTACAGTAGTTGTTGTAGTAGGTGCCTTCCAATGATATGAGACTTGTACTCAGAGTAATCTACAGTACATTTGAAGTGCTGAACTCTGATGATGCAGTTAGATGTAGAGGTATTGGATGTAATTGGTGGATGGTTGTGTGACTGTTTAGCTGTATCCAATGAGGGAATGGCACAGTGAGTGAAGTGGAAATGGTAGAAGGGCTGTCTAGGTTACGATATGTCCGTGGACATAACGGAAGTCCACAAACATCACGTATTACATACAGGGATTTTGGGGTGGAGAGGCATGCAAATGAGAATGAGCAGAGGAATTCATTGGTCAGTAAAGTTTGGTGGGTGTGTTGTGTAAGGAGACAGTTTGTCAGAAGTTCTTTTTCCTGAGAGAAGAAGAGTTAGCTATGGCTGTGTGTTTCAGAAAACAGATTGTGTGGATTTTGAGAGACTCATGGATACATTGGTTGGAGGTGCATGCACAACGCTGTGGAGTAGCTGCAGATCTTGGATTCCCTCATGTGGAAGTGCACTGGCATGGAGTACGCAAAATGAAGTGCCTAGACTTGCTACCTCTCTGTGCAAGTTTGCAGACAGAGCATCATCCAGACATAATTATAATTCATTGTGGAGGGAACAGTTTGGGACATGTGTCAGGAATTTCTTTGCAATTTGTGATGAAAGAAGGTCAGGGACATGTTTCCAAATTCCCAAGTAATATTTTCTCGTATTGCGCAGAGACAAATGTGGCTGCGTTCTTCCTCATTTGGTCCATAAATGGAGAAAGCGAGGCGCAATGTCAATAAGGCTGTTTCTGCCTTTCTAAGAGATGTTGGCATGTCCTCTTTTCACAATGAAAATATTATGTTTTGTAGCACATACATTTTTTGTAGAGATCGAGTCCATCTTACTTATGCTGGTAATCAGATTTTTCTGAGAAATGTACAAAATGCATTGCGTCCTTTCATGGAATTACAGCTACCCATTTTTCAGTAGGTGTTCACTATTTCAAGTTTTTCAAATACAAAAAAACATCACCAAAAGGCTCTTTTCAGAGCCACCTCTTCCTCCCAGATAAAAGTGCAATGATTTTAACAGGGCAGCACCCCAAAATTTTAGATGTTCGTGAACTGTCCATGGACTTCTAAAAAAAAAAGCACAGGGCCCTGCACCATTTATTTGTCACTTCTATTTTTAGACTGTGAAAGGTGGCTCTAAAAAGAGCCTTTTTTTTGGATTTTTGTTTTGTATTTTTTTTGTTTTTTTACACACGACACACTAGGAGAGGAGGGGAAAGGAGGGTAAGGGAGGGACACCAAGCAAGGGGATAAGAAAGGGTGGCTGGAGCGAGGAAGATGTATGGTGGGACTTACTTGTGGGCAGGTCTTCTCGTGCTCTGCGACCAGAGTCCCAAAAGCACTTTGAAGTCTCTCCCCCATTCAGAGTACTGCATCGCAGTACATACACAAAACCTCAAAAAGTAAGGGTCATCAGCATTATGAATGACCTCTGAGGCAGCTGGAGGGATGCTCTCTCCCACAGGAGTGTCTCTTGGGTTGAGAGGAGCGGAAACAGAGGTTGAAGTAGAGGAACTCAACCTACTACGCTCCTCGCAAGATACAACCTTGCGAACAGCCCCACCATGGAACGACTTTAGATGCCGCTTCATAGTAGTCGTACCAAAGCTGTACGAACCAAGCTGCCCACAACTCAGCACCATTTTGCACTGGTTGCAGGTAACTTTGTTCGCACACGCCTTGGATTCATTACCATGAATGGTAAATAACCGCCACACCCAAGACTCACGGCGAGTGCTGGTAGTAGGGACTTCAACTACCGAAACCTCGCCATCCTCTTAATCCTCCTCTACATCCTCATGCCTGTTCCCCTCTTCAGGCCCTTGGGGAGGTGGTGGAGGGGGTGGAGGTGGTGCTGAGGCAGATGTAGCACCAGGTGGCAGTAGAGGAGCCATGGATGCCATCAGTCTGGATCATGACCTTATTCCATGACCCGGACCATCTGGCCACTGCCCATGGCCACAGGCTACCCCTCAGTCACTAAAGGCATACCTCTATTTTCTGTAGCTACATTATGACACTTGTCAAATAATAAAACACTGGCACATTTGCAAAACCATGCTTGTAGGTCCTTGCCAATGTCCTTACGCAAGTTTGCTGGAAATCCACCCATATTTTATTTTTTCAAAAGTGTAAAATGTATGCACATACAATCGTCATATAACCTATCCCCCACTTGACAAAATCCATTCAGACTTTACGAAAACATCTTAATCTAGATCTATGATCTTTTTGCAAAACTTTGTGTAGGTTTGTCAAATGGCGCTACATTTATAAGCCTTTCAATATTCGGGGACCCCCACTCTAATTTTGCTCCCTCTTGACAGAATCCCACCAAACTTCGCAAAAACATGTATATGTTGATCTATTATCAGTTTGCCAATTGAAGTGTAGATTCGTCAAATGGCACCTCATTTATAAGCCTTTACATTATTTTGGGACCCCCCCTCTATTTTTGTCCTTCTTCACAAAATCCTAATAAACTTCGGAAAAACATTCCTATCTAAATATATTATCAGTTTCCCAAATTAAGTGAGGATTGTAAGGATATTTGGCGTGTTACAGCACAGAGTACAGCACTACTGCACAGGTAGCATTTTTTATGCAGCACCACTACATGGGTGAGGTGCATTGCTATATTTGTTGCCAGAGTAACATGGACATATAAGTAAAGACAGGCTATTCAGTCAAAAACGATTTTTACATATAAGATGCAAATCCGTTTTTACAGTTAAAAGCACACATCTGCACATTCAAAATGCACACTATTTTTCACCTGAAATGCCTATGTTGCAAGAGACACATTTGAAAATTAATAACTAACCTTATTAACAACTAACCTGACTAATAAAACTTCATTTAACATAACCCACTAATAACAATGTGTCTCCACTGCAGAATTAGGCCTACTCTGAAAGTGAACTTTTAAACGCACATTCATTTTTTTTCTCTGCTGCTCTGTCCACATAACTACAGGAAGCAAAGAGCTCGAAGGAGCAGGAAATCAGTTTGTTACAATTGCCACTGTAGAAGTGAGCCATTGTGTAGTGAGGGAGGAGATGACATGATTGATTCTGATTGGAGCAGCGTCATAGCAAGTATCATGCTGGAGGCTGTGATTGGAACTTTGCTGGAGAAGCTTGAGAAGAGGGGGAAGACAGTCGACATCTTGCAGAGCTGGGAGAAGGATCTCTTTCCTGGCTGGGGCATTCCTGCTGCAAAAGCTGAGAGCGCCAGGCAATAACCCCGGTTTGAGAACGGCAGATGCTTGTTCTCACTGGGGTTGATCTTCAAGGGTGCCAAATTCAGAAAGAGAATAGCCGGAGAAAACTCATGCTGAACAGATAAGGTAATTACAGAAGCGAGTGGGAGCTGCGCGAAAGTGTGCAAAGCTGTTCAGTCAGTGTATTAGAGGGAGTCTCAGTCTCTTATCAGCATATTTAATGTTACCAATTGAATATATTCTCGCAGCTCTCTGTTCATTTTATCACAAATAATGTTGTATCAATTTATTTATTTCTGTAAAAAAGGTTAAACTGTGTTTAAATGTAATCTCTATAATACAAAAATATTTGAAAACAGATAGCTAGTGTGTATTATTTTTCTCTTTCATTTTGCATGGGGAAAGGTTTAAACGTGGGTAGATTTTTAAACAGTGCAATTGTCATTTCAAAGCAGATGTGTGCATGATTCTATTCAGTATGGACAGTTGTGAGTGACTGTTTGTAGCATAGCCTGTTGGAGGAACATGAGTCAACGGGAAGAGAGATTCTCTGAACATAGTTCCCTACCGTATATGAGGTAGTGGAAATTACCACAAAAATACCACAATGGCCCATGGTGGCACACAACACTAACACTGAAAATGTGGTATCCCTAAAATGTAGGCCTGAGGTCTCTCTAGTGATCAAGAACAATCTAGATAAAAAACATGGGATGTTGGATATTGGGGCCACAAATAAACCAACCACTATACCAACCAACCACGCAAACTACCGCGCATACCATCTAAATAGGTCTGAATTCTGAAATAATGCAATGTATTATTGTCATGTGTGACCCAATATGAATACAGAGAGTGATTATTGCTAAAGGTATTTTGGCGGTAAGAAAATACCGCAAAGCCCCAAATATCCACAAAATACCCAACAGGATTCGTCAAATGGCACCTCAATTATAAGCCTTTACATTATTTTGGGACCCCCCCTCTAATTTTGCCCCCTCATGACAGTATCCCACCAAACTTTGCATACTCACTCAGAATCAGCCCAGGAATGCAAAATTTCATGCAGTTCCATTAAGTGGCACCAAAGTTATAAGCCATCCAAGAACTGCATTTCACCAACCCTCTAATGCTGAGGTGTTTGCGAACTTTTCAGGACTGTTCGTGAACATCCAAACTGTTCGCGGACTTTCGCGGTAAAAACCACCCGTTTATATGCTTCTTGCAGCCATATTCCATCCCATCCTCATCACCCCTCACCTCCTCAGGGATTATTTGATAAGTTTGACAAGTGCAATGTTGTGTTTTTTAATATGTTTTTACTGCGATGTCCGCGGACACCGGCCGATGTCCCAAGATGGCGGGCGTTTCCAAAAATATGACACACCTCACGCTTCATGCCAGCCAATCAGTGAACATGTTGGGTGTTCGCGGACATGTCGCAAGTCAAATAGCCAATCGGTGTCCTGTCCGCGGAGCGTACAAGGAAGTGTGTCCGCGGAGCGGACATAGATATCACTAATTTTTTTGCTTTATGTTTTGGTCATTTTTTTAAAAAACTACTGGACAGATTTACCCCAAATTAACTAAAGCTCGCTATCGAGACCAAGCCGCCGCTCCTGCCGCAAAATCTGGTGAACATCTATCGAGTGGTTTGGGCTGTAGGCATGAGCAAAGTTTTTTCCCATTATGTCTATGAGAAAAAAGATGTTTTGGGACCCCCCCTATAACTTTTCCCCTCCTAGACCAAACCTCACTAAACTTTGCAAAACAATTCAGAGTGGGACACATACTTTTTTTGCAAAGTTTGGTGATGATCCGTCCAGGGGGAGCGAAGTTATAAGCCACCCAAAAAATGCTCTTCCTATGGAAACAGCACCTTAAGCATACCTACACAGCCCCTACCGTGGCTGTGTAATGATTAGGCAGGCATGGACACTCAACTGTGCTACTTCAACTGACAATGAGTTATATAGCCAGAGGGATGATGAGCTATATGCATAATCTAATCTCGAAGTGAAACTACCTCTAATCCCATGTCTGATTACTGGGAATATCACCCTGTATACTACCATTGTTCTCCAGCATATCCCAGGAAAGCATGAACTCAGCCCAGCAAATTCCATTCTACAGTAGGGTACTGGCATTCAAAAATCATTGTGTTACTATCCTCATTATCAAATATGTCCAGGCAGTATCAGTGTAACCCTCTTACAATTAAAATACAATCATCGCTCATATGACTGTGCCATGAGTCTACTATATCCCCCAAAGAATCGAAAAACAATGTTTAATCAATACGTAATGGAATCCAATAAACAGTGGCTAACACCATATTGAAAGCCTGACAATGCTTTCCATTCTCCCAACTCAATCCAACAGCAAGAATACTGTCAGAGGCTGACTCCTATTCCCATGCATTTGGACATAAGGTATTTTTCATACCAATTAAGAGCCTGCAAAAAAGGGCAGACTAGCAAACCCCGTTTTGCTTTTGTAAAAAGATGTAATAACCGTCTAAAAATGGTGGGTTTATGAGCCATACTTCTTGAAGCATACAAATGTGGTATTGGGGTGAATTAGAAAATGACCCATCCAAATTTAAAAAGCTGGAATGCTCTCTAGCATTTTAGGAGATTACATTTAAGTGTGTTGTACTAAAGACAAGCTGACTTTACACACAATGGCCCTCATTACAAGTAAGGCGTTAAGGGTTTAACGGCGCCGTCGGCGCCGTTAACCCTTAACGCCTGATTCACACTTTAACGCCTGCTTTTTGCAGGCGTTAAAGTCCAAGGCGCTAAGCGACTTTGGTGCTAATTACGGCACCGTAATTTACGGTGCCGTAATTAGTGCCTTCCCCATCCCCATTATGCCCTATCGGGCAAAAATGGGAATGGGGAAGGGCAAATGGCGAATGGGGAATTACCGCCCCACTCACCTTGGAATGGGGCGGTAATTCCGCCATCCACCATGGCGGAATCCGGCATGGACCATGGTGCTAATAGCACCATGGTCCACCGCCTGACTTGTAATGAGGGCCAATGTTTGTTATACCAAGAGGGAGGGGGTAACCAGGACCAATCACTGCTGTGTTTTCATGACTTTAAAAGCTGGTCCTGGAAATGAACTCTCCTTAAAGGTCAGCAGGACCCTTAGAGATGATATATCTGTGCTCCTTGATGATTCTTCTCAAGATTTACTAAACATAATGGAAACATGTTTTTTGCTTTCTTCTGAGCCTGACATTGTGCAAATGCTGCTGCCTGGATATACTATCCTTCACCATGAAAGAACCCTGCCCTGGGAGTGGCAGGGGCTTGGCTATGATTCATGTAGAGTCTTTGAACTGTGCAATCATCCCATTGCCCCATTCTCTTCTGTACTATCTTCTGCACCTCTACTACTAGCTGCATGCCCAATATTGTGTCAGTGATGACACTGGGGAAATGTGTCCCCCTCGGCCGTCGCTAAACTTCTTGTGCAGGCTAGAAATTGTACTATCAACGAGCTGCAGGACACTTGTATGGACCTGCTGAGAGCCATGAGGGAAGTTGCTGATGTTATTGCACCACTTAAGGACAGTAGAATTTGTGCTAGGCTGTATGCTATTTGGTTTAATGAAAAGCTAAGAAGTATGAAGCACATAGCCATCAAGTACAGCATGAATGGAGACTGGAATATGACCCAGTCTCCAAACTGAATTATAAGCAGTTAGTGTTCTGCTACCAGGAATCTATTTGCACTGCAAAGTCACATCATTATGCAGATCAGATTATATCAGCTCCCTGTTCAGCAAATTACTTTTTAAAGTTGCAAAGGAGCTCTAATCTGTGAACCCTTTTAATATTCGGGACTCTATTGCTGCTAATGAAGATTGCACATGTTTACAAGGCTGGCCAGTGTTGATTCTATTAAAGATACAGAGGCAAGCATTATGCTTTGCTTTCTTTGTTGCTTCCAGTACAGCACTTCAAAACAGCAAACATTTAACCTGGTATTTTCTGTTTTGAACTGTGAGAAAAAGGGTAAATGCAAAGTTTAAAAGTTAAAATCAAGTATTACCTTTCAAGTACTATCAGTCCCATATGTTTCCTAGCCCGTGGCAGTTCCTCCTCCATCTATCAGGTGCTTGGCCGGGGTATAAGATCCTACAGCCCCAGGTCCCATCCTCTTTCTTTTTGCTGCCTGACAGAGATAAGTGGATTTTAGTTTGCGTTATTGAATGAAGCCAATGTGTAGAGTAGAGCTGCTTAACAGAGTAGATATACAGTGGTATGCCTGAATGAGTTAGCTGTGCCGCGTGCGTTGTTATGGAACATTTCAAATAGGAGGTGGAACAGCAGAGGCTGCGTACGGTATGGCGAACGTTTCTTTCGTTTAGTACAATCGTGTGCATTAGTAAGTACCTCGTTTTCCCCAGATTGCAACTCCAGTGTTGACGGTACAGCGGAGGCAGGGCCAGAGCCACAAGCGATCACGCTGGTGTGAGGCAAACGGCCTGATCCGTACATTCTCACATGCACATTGCTGGAAAAGCTGCACATTGGGACCCAGGTGAGCGGGAGGCTTCTAAGCTTCCCAGCATCCCAACACGACATTACGATCGCTCACACTCTTTCTTATCAACAGAGATACACGCAGCACGCAGAGCGACCTGCTTGAGTTTCATTTCACGAAAAAATTAAAGGAAAAATATAAATGACAAGCATTTGTTTGACCGCTCGCTTCAATAAGAAGGCCCAGAGCAGTGTTATTTTGCTATTGCTCTCCTGAGAGCCAGTATGCGCTAGTTTCACCACTTCTAAAATAAACGCAGTTGGATCTGGCTTTGGCTAGTAATTATCGGCCAATCTCACTGTTACCCTGTGTCATGAAAGTTATGGAGGCCATTGTGACTTTGCAACCTTTTTGGAAGTCTAGTGACTTGTTACATCCTTTTCAATCTGTCTTCTGTCCCATAGGAGGTACAGAGTTGTTTGTGATATCAGTTCTGGATGATATGGCGCATCTACAAGACCATGGGGAGGACAGTGTTTTGATTTGGCACTTCCTCTCTGCAGCCTTTGATACCATTGACCATGGTATCCTCCTGTAGGGTATGAAGAGGGCAGGAATCTCTGGGGCTCCCTTTACTTGGTTTACAACTTTCCGGTCAGAACGCACACAGACAGTATCACTATTCCCTTTCCAACTTTCTGCTAGGGTCCTGTCCTGTGGGGTTCACAAGGCATTCATTGACAAGGGCAGCAACATCAGAATCAACATCTAAACCATACCTGAACCTAGGATCTGAACCCTCTGGAGCCCCACTCTTAACCTTCCTTTTGCTTATCTAACCTAAGTAAACAAGACATTATCAAAGCAAAACATGACCGTAAACATTCCCTGTCTCCTTTAGACATCTAATATTCTGGCCCTGATTAACTCATTGCTAACCATCAGATCCATATCACTCTCATACAAGAAGTGTCTTAATCACCCCCTACTATAAAAGTGGGTGCAATACCAGAAATCCTGCCAACAATCTCCCTATTAAGAAAATCCCTGCACTCGCCAAAATATTCAAGAAATGTACCTCTACACAACTTCATCTGCACCTAGAATCTCATAATATCCTTGATGACAGACCATCAGGCATCAAGCCTACAAGTGCCATTGAAGCAATTCCACCTGTGTTTTGGATGCCATTTCTAAGAATTAAGGACTTGGCAAAACGTATGGCCCTTATCCTGCTGGCCCTTTCAGCTGCAGTAAACACAATTGATCCACTTTTCCTTCTTGAGACACTTTCATCTATGACTAGAATTTAAAATAAAGTTCCGCTCTGGTTTAAATCTGTTCTCTTTCACCCCTGATATTCCATGAGATTAGGCTTTTCTCCTCCTTCATCATTACCCTTAACCCTGGGAAGCCCCAAGCATCCTCCCTGTCACTTCTCCTCCTTGACATCTATGTCAGACCTCCTGCTTACCTGATCAAGGTTTCAACTCGGACTTACATTGCCATGCGGAAGACACCCAGATCTACTTTAAGCTAAATCAAGAGACTTTTGTACTAGCAATCAAGTCTCATAATTCCCCTGTGCCATCCACTCCTAGATGAAAAGTAACTGGATCTGCCATAATGGCATAAAATCTGAATTTCCCATCTTTGCCAATTCATCAACTCACCCTACTCCATGTCCCTTGAATATTGTGGGATGTCTTGACCCACTTTCGCTCTGCCATGTGGCATCCCTGTGTTCTGATGGTGCCAAAAATCCTAAAATGGCCGGAAAAACCTTGTGTTTGCCAAAACCTATGGAAATCGCTCTTAGCAACATGTAAAAAAAGATGGCTGCCCAATCTGCCATGCATATTGTCAGTTGTGGTACAGAGATCTCACTCCTGAAACATGCCACTGGGCTTCACAACAAGTAAAAATGGAGCAGAGGGAAAAGCGGTGCTTTACTAAAAGAAATCCAAAATCTTGCTTTTAAATCCTTTTTCTTGGTTGCTGAAACTGCAGAATGCCGGTACAAAACACCCTAAAAAATCCAATATTCTTGCTGGGTGCTACAATTCACTTAGTTCAAGAAATCATTGTGAACATACAATATCCTGAAAAGCTGAATTTGTCATAAAAACATCCGCAGCAAAAGTTTCCGCCCTGTGGAATATGTCAAAATCTGGGCACAGTACCCTCGGCCGCCTGAATGACAGCTATTAGAAGCCTTAACCTTGTACAAACTGAAATCAAATGGTTGAAAACTAAGTGGCCTGTTACTGAGAGTAGCCTATGTTGTAACTGTCTAATCCC
Organism: Ambystoma mexicanum; assembly: GCF_040938575.1. NCBI lineage: Eukaryota > Metazoa > Chordata > Amphibia > Caudata > Ambystomatidae > Ambystoma > Ambystoma mexicanum. The sequence continues at coordinate 332,022,701 of NC_090927.1, forward strand.
ATGGTTTAGAATCTGTAATATGTGTTCCAGCTGCTTGTTTTGAAATTACAAGTTTGTTTTAAGCAAAGAAAAAATGCAACAGAAATGACATTGAATTTAAGCCTGACTAAAAGCAACCAAACCAGTATAACAGCTTCCCCCACAGAGGCCAGGCCTTTGTCTTCTGCTTCCCTCCACCAGGAAATCACACCTAAGTGATGATTACAGGGTGGGAGGAGAATTTGGGCTGCAGTGGGAAGGAGACAATGGACATCCTCCACCTACAGGAACTGCCAAGTGTGAAGGGTCGTAAAATGGCCTGGGCCCAGGAGGAACTGGGAGGAGACTACTTCTGAACTGCACAGAGACAGAAGGAGGCGGAGACAAACAACCATTTGTTGCTTAGCCAGGACCAAAGGGACATTATAAAAAGACTGATAACTTACTGTGTAAAATTGTTAAAAACACAAAAATAACAGCATGTTTAATGCAAATATTGGCTGCACATTTTAAAAGGCACCGGAACTCTGTGACATGTTCTAGGAAGAAATGGCGGAAAATGTGATATTACACAAAATGTATTTTTGTTAGAAGCATGAAACTTCATACACTAATGCCCATGTTCAATACGCACATTTGTAGAAATTTGCTCTGAAATTGGACATTGTGTTCTGGATAAAAAGGGCAAAATTCTGTAAAAAGCAGACACGAGATCTTACAACAACGGGGTTTGGAGGAGTATTTGCTACACACAATATGTAATCTGTATATATGATTGTTATAGAGGTTGCACACATGGAAATATGTATTGTACCAAAAGTAGATTTTGTGTTCAAGAGACTAGGGGTGGACTCTAGGCCTCGTAAACCGACATCATCATGGTGACACCCTGTCTTTCTCCTCCTATCAAGGAAGAGAGGAGACCCTGACCAATCCCTGGCAAAGGGGCACGCTTAGGATAAACAAGCACATACACCCCTTAATTATAAGCATAAATAGAGACAGTTGAGCACTCAGAAGGACACACAGATTCACCCACTAACCAATTGCTGGCAGAGCACCCTGGAGCTGAACCATCCATCTTACTTGCTCCAGACTCCAGAAACCTGGCAAAGCAGAGAAAGGCCCATTGGATAGCTGAACCATTCTCAGCTAGGCCTTAAATTCCAGAACCAGAATCCCACCAGCAAAGGGGAGCATCAAAATATATACAGCAGGGCTGTGCTGTACTGCTTGCCTGCTAGAAGAATTAACATCAGAACCAAAAGATACAATCCAGTTGTGCTGTGCTGTGACCAGCGTCATTGCAGACCCAGTCCAGTCCGGTGTTAAGATGGATTTCTGAACTCTAACCTGGAGGGGCAGACGTTCAGAAGGCCAGCCTAGTTTCTTGGAACAGGGTAACCTCTGGACAAGCCAGACCAATCAGGGTAACGATGGCAGCGGTCAAGACTAAGTCTCAAGAGGGGTGAGGGTGACTGAAAGACCTCAATGAGCACACCAAGCAAGGACACTTACAAATTCCTCCAAATAGGTGTTATATTAAAAATATAGACACATTTATTACAAGGCCTTTGTAACATCGAGCATAGCAAAGAATCACAATAATACCAACGTAAACCAACACATCTCAATCATTACAATATATATACAAGACCAAAAGGTCTAAGGAGTTAAAAGCACGAAATATGTAGACCACCTAGATGGGGAGGAAAACAGGCAGTGCAAGTAATCGTTAGAGGCACTTCGACATCAGACATACACCTAACTAGGAGGCAGTCCAAGCCCTACGAAGAGAGGAGACTTATGCTCAATAGTACATGCATGCGCTTGTGCCAATGGACAAACTAGGGTCTCTTCAAGGGTCTCTAACAGTTCAGGATGGTGGATGAAGGGATGAAGAACAAGTACCGCTACTCAAGCAAGACCTCCACTTGCGGGCAGAGGCAGGGTGAGAGTGCGGGAAGGATTCGCTATTTCGCAACAGAGGTAGAAAAGAAATGGGTTCCTGCGCTAGGGGCCACCGGTTGGGGTATGGACTACTCACCGGTCCTCGGCCCAGGCAGACCCAGACTTCGCCAGTTCAGTTCACGTTGCTGGCAGATTCGGATGCTACAAGCAGGACGTCTCGACACCGCATAGATTCCACGGTAGCAGGATTCAGGGTCGAGGGGGTCACAAATGCAGCAAACGTGCACAGGTCATTACCACAGCAGGGTAACACGGCAACCGTGTTTACTCTGGTCCGGGCGCACTCGTCTCACTTCAGACCTGGGAATGCCAAGTGTGCAAAATTCGGTGTGAGGGTGCTGTGGACATAGAGCTAGCATTAGGCCCAGTTTTGAGGGCTTCCCCGAAATGGCAGCAGTGACAGAGCAAACGTCATGTGTAAGCTGGTCAGCCCACTAGTTGGCCCAGGGACACTTCCAAAGAGGCTTACTTGCAGGGTTTGATGAAGGTGCTGAGAATAGTTGGTCCCACTATTCCAATGGGTCGAAGCGCCTTCGCAGACCTTCTAGGACGATCAGATGCAGAGGGGTCTTGCAGGACGACAGCGGGTTCAGGGTACCAAAACTTACAGCGGGTCACCAGCGGTTCCTCGACTCAGCTTCTTGTTGCAGGATACTCAGCTCCTTATCCCTGGTTCGGCCTCCTCTTAACCAAAGTTTCCTTCACGCCGAAACGGAGAGGACCCAATGAGAGATCTGCTCATAAACACTGCCTCCATATGTCGACCAATCACGGACCACGGTGGTCCCAGGCATTCAGGACACTTGAGGCTCTCTGGCACCCAGGATGTGTATTGGGAACAGACATCCCAGCCCACATCCTGGAGGCACACATACAAGGCATGCAGAAGCCCGCAAAAGCGTTGGGTTTCGCGGGAAAGTGCATGACCAAATAAGGACTGACCCGGGTCGGCTCGACCTGGGGAAGGTGAAGGGGCAAGACGGCCAAAGGACAGGACAAAGAACCTCGTGGCATGGCCATTTTGAGAGCCAGGCCACCTATTTGTGCCAAATGCGGTATGCACGGATAACATGGCAAAAAGGGTTCAAAACATAAGAATAATGATAGCTGCCACCAGTCCTGTCCGTGACACACCTGCACAGTTCATGATAAGTCCAGCGAGAGTTTCGAGGGCCTTTGGAATGACTAGAGACCCAAGATTGCGGTAAAGTAAATTACATGGCACTCTTGTAACATGTTGCACAAAAGCTGCAACATGAGGAAAGGACGAAGGGAAACAAAGTCTCCCAGTACTGACTGTTTTAAGGGCATGTCAGTTTCCCCATAAGAATTGAGCGATAGCCCAGAGGAGTGCGGCGGAGGGCTGCACTTCTCTGGCAAAGTTTAGATCAGGTTGTAAAACAGCAAAGGTTGGGGGTTGCCACATGGAGGGAAAATTACATTCAAATATGAAATCTTTCCTAACATCCGGTATGCCCCGCTGTCTGTCCTGAACAGAATCCCTGACCAGAATCCCTGACCAGAATCCATGACCAGAATCCCTGACCAGAATCCTGACGGTTCCATTTGAAACACATCTAGTGAGTATCTATAGATGGAACTGTGTCACTAGCATATGTACTTTGCATAGTCTCATCCCAATCTCAATTCATCCTATCCGCAAATTCAGAATCATAGTATTGTCAGAACTTTCCTTGCGCTGAGTTTCTCTCATTCGTTTTCTAAAATCATAAGTCATTAGCGTTGTGAGTAACTAAAGTGAATCCCAGAAAGAAATTGAGTATCCACCACGTGAAGGGTTCCCTGGCCAGGACTGTGTAAGAAATCCCATTTGTCTTTTAAAACGTGCATCCCTGCTTTCCATTCTTGCAGCTATTTGAAAAAAACGGCCTCCACTAAAACGTTCATAACTGCTAGAAACAAAATTTCAACTTCTGCTTGTAACTAACATCCCCAGTTTTAATTTGCATCAAAAACCACATCCCAAATCCATACAGTCTTCTGTAATTGCGATTACCGCGCGCTGAAAAGTTTGCCGCAAATTTCATTTTGGCAATTTATTACATGTGTAAAACAGCTTTTGATTGCTCCCGACCTCAGTTTTAAGATTTCCCGTTGCTTCTTAGTATTAAATCATTGCTAGTGGTTGTGTGTAACTATCTAAAGCGGGTCTCATAAGAATTTGTACAATTTCAGCAATTTAAACCATATTTAGGGCCTCATTACACTGAAGGCGGTAACCATGGCGCTATTAGCGCCATGGTTGCCGCCGGTAATTTACCGATTCCGCCATGGTGGATGGCGGAATTACCGCCCCATTCCAAGGTTGGCTAGGTGGTAATTCCCCATTCACCATTGGCCCTTCCCCATTCCCATTTGAGCCCCCATAGGGGTCAATGGGAATGGGGAAGGCGGTAATTATGGTACCACAAATTGCGGTACCGTAATTACCTCCAAGGTCCCTTTGCGGGTCCCGTCCTTAACGGCTGGTAAAGCCAGCCATTAAGGTAGGGACCCGCGAAGGGACCTCTTAGTAAGGCGGTAAGGGATTACCGGTACCGGTACCCTTACTGGTACCGGTCATCCCTTACCGCCATCTGTGTAATGAGGCCCTTAGTGTTTTACCCAATCCATTCTCAGATAACTTTAAAACCATTCTGACCGCTTGCAAATTAATTCTGTTTTTCTCTTGTGTTGCTGGGGGGAAAGTGGGATTGATATTTTGTTTGAATTTTGCCTCTGAGCGCAGTCCGCCTGCAAACTGGCTGTTTACCTTTGGAAACATGTGCTTGCCATTCTTCACCTGAACTCGAGATTCCAGACCATGCAGATTCAGGATTGTTTTGCAATTCAAAATATATAGGCATCTATAATTGTACCGGCCCATAACAGAAAATATGAAGGAAACAATATTTAATTCAAATTTGGCCATAACTCCAAATGGGAGGAGAGGGAAACGTCCCCTTGTCACATGGCCAATAAAAATAAAGGGGAGGATAATTGGGAGTTTCAGTAGCTAAGGAAAACCTATCATCGTCCCTGTCCAATGAGAAAATACTGTAAAAAACGGTGCTGCATGGTTGAGTTCATCAAGTTTTTAAGGCCAAACACAAAAGAAATAGGCTGAGTTCTTGGTAAATATGGAGATGAAGGGTACTTATACAATATGTGAAGTACTGATTTGTGGTTCAACTTGAAAGTAGCTAATGATAAGGGTGCCTGATGCAGACACCTTGATCAAAACAGATCAGATTGCCTGAGAGTGATTTTGAACGCAGGGACAGACTGGTACTAGAGATTACTTGGCTGAGCTGCCTGGAGCTGATGATGTGCTTAACCCTCCTGTGCCTTTAAATGAAAAAATACAAGTGAGTATAATACACTGTGGGCCTAATTCACAGACACATTTGATAATGGCAAACGCCCCTTGGAAAACGCCCCGTGAATCAGGGCTTGTGTGTTTTAGAAGTGTCTCAAGAAATAATTAAACCCATGACAACAATTGCAGTCATTTTGGGGGAATCCTTTACCAGTGATGCCACTGAATGGAACTGCACCGTACCGGCAACTTTGTGGAGGTAGATTTAAAATGTATGATTGTGCAGGGGACATGTATTGTCTGACAGTAGTTAAATAAAATAATTTCTGAGTTTTCCAAGAGGCAATTTTTGCTTGGATTTGTGACCCCAATTTTTGCTTGGATTTGTGACCCTGTGTACAATGTTGTACACAAATGTTCAGGAATGTTTAGATTTCTTGACCTATCGAAACCATTGTTTATATACAAAGAGGAATCCAGAGTAGTGCTATATACCTTAAAATGGATAAGGAAGGAGGTTAGTTTGTCTGATTAATTTCCAAGAAAATAATATCAATTTAAATAGCCAATTTTGTTTTTCCAAATAACATTGTGCAAAGGATTTTTTCTTGAATTGACTCATAATGTCAAGTGAAACAAAGTGTTGATTGCTTTGCTACCTCAAATGTATACGCTCATGTTTTGTGACTCTTTGAAGGAGGAAGATTGTGTGCTCTCCGAAATAAAAACAACTTTGATCCTTAAGCAAATACTGTAGATTAAAGAGCCCAACTCATTATACCCTGCATTTTATGTACTTTCTCAAACAAGAAAACAACCTACATCTTTAGTTCAATCCCCTAGATTTAGAAATGTATTTGTGACTCAAAAGCTTTTCTCTAATGCCAACAAATGGTCTTGGGAAAAACTAAGAGACTATTAAGTTCATTACATTTAAAAAGTGTTAGAGAAAATCAAGTGAAGTATATTAAAAAAAATGAGAAATGTGATGTTCACATTTGAAATTGAATAGTGTATATTTGAAAAGAGATTGTATATTTTGTCTAGAATTGTTATTCAGACTTGCTTTTATATGAATGAAGGTGTGGTGCATGATGAATGAAACCATTAATGAGATATAGGAGGAAGGCCAGGTGTGTTGTTTCTTCTTTAGAAAAGCTGCCTGTATTTGGGTTGACTATTTGAGGTGACTTTGCCATTATTCAGAGTTAGTGGGGTCACCTTTAATTAGTTTAATTTATTATTTTAAATAAAGCAGACTATTCAGATTAAAATCAGTCTATTTCTTGTCCCAGAATTTTGGGGTGGGATTGTAGTTGAAGTGGTGGTTAGATCAGATCTACGTTAAAAGCTTGAGTTACAAAATAGCAGCGGTGACTTGCTCGCATTTTGAAACTGAAGCTTTTCCGAATGTGCCTTTCTGTCCTCCGCTTTACATTTGATGTTTGCGGGGGACACTACCCACACACCCTGCAGCCCATAATGGCGAAGTAAGGAGGTGGGGGGCACCCCCGCAACCCTCACTGCCCTTGTTCTGCATTATGGGTTACAGTTTTATTTACAGGGCCAAATGCGTACTAGAGGCGCATTCAGACTTTTTTTACAAGCTTTTGGTGTGATACCGGTTAGATCAGGAGATCTTTCTCCATACAACAAATCATGAAAACTGAAATATATTTTTCTAGATAAAGTCATAACACTTCTAAGCCTCTGCTTGCCAAGTGCTCTGATGTCACAGCTGTGACGTGTTTAGCGACATACAAAATGTATAAATAAACAAATAAATAATCTGACAGATATGTCACTGAAAATCATTTGGTCAAGGCAATGGCCTTTGAAATTAGATGATTTATCATTCAGCGAGCAAAAGACATGAGATAAATGCAGATATTTTAATTTACAAGTATCAGGGTCATCTGAAAAATCAGTCTGGAAATGTAGATATCTGAGAAATAAGAAATGTTTACAATTAGGAGTTTAATGAGCCAGAATGTAGGTCTGCAATACCAAGAACTCTTTTAGTAAATCAGGAGCAGTAGCAGAGTAACATTTTCACAGCAATAGATTTATTCAAAGAAAGGTTAACCAACATTAATTAGGTCTGAAGCAAAACCCAGAACTGTAGAGGGGAAAACAGTGAGAATTGGGGATAGTTTTATAAATGATTGCCATTGCAGGTCTTTATTTTATTGTTCAGTTAAACTTCTTAACAGCATAACATGGAAATACAATAGAGTGGCGAAATGCTCTACCAGAATGCCTGCCCAATGTTTCTGGCAAGATGCAGTAAATCATCTATAATAAAATTGGCGATTGCCATGGCATGACATAGTTGTTTTGGAGCGCACAGTAGATATTAGTAATAGAATGCAAATTACCTAAACAACCCTTTGCTGAAGCGAAGTGGGAAGAATGCCATGTACTATAATGTTGTCCCACATATGCACAGATAGTTTACCCTTCTCTACATTTAACTACAGTAGCTTGGTTTTCACACATGATATTATGTTGCAGATGAAAAGACGGTCAATGAAAAAGTTAATATTACAGACATGGTAAGCGATTAAACGAATTGAGTGAATGAGTACAGCGTTATTTGAACTTACAAAAGGTGATGCAGTTGTGGGGAACATAGATCAACAGAAGCCAATCATGTAGCCAATAGTGGAAAAGGCAGAGTAACAAGTAATGTGTGCCCGTCCATTGTGAATCTGTAATGTTGCAAGTTAAACATAACTTTTTGTTGCAGTATTTTGTTGATCCAACTCGGCTTTGTAAATATTATGTCAAAAGGGGATCTACATGTCTTGTCCCAAAAGCCCCATAGGGCCCGCCAACCCCACTGTTAAATGTTGCAGGGATTGAAAGAGGGGCTTAAACTTCTATGTACAGCAACCCCATGGTCAGAAAATATTGACTTACATAGCATAAATACCGTAGACATTCTGGATTGGTACTCATCTATCTAACACTCTAGATGACCTAGGGGAGTTATATAGGTATTGCAGTGAAGTGATGGTTGGCAGTGAAGCATGTCATAGGTGTCAGGGTTTGAGTAGTGGGTCAATATTATCATAGAGATTTTCATACAAGATGGGGATCCATTGGCTTGGTTTGTAAACTATTTTAAGGAACCCCTGACAGATGTTACATATCTCATACGAGTTGTAGCTGAAAGAAAGGAGTTTAGTCCTCCCATCCAAATTTATATTCAAGCACAAAGGGTAAGAAGGGACCATAATATTTTTAGGCAAGAAGCTGGCAATATTGGCCTGAAAAAAATCTTAATGGAGATGGTCAACTACTAGCTCCTGGTGCCACAACCCATCAAAAAAAGAAAAATGCTACAGCTGTTGTTTGGCCCTCCCCATCTTTCATGTGCAAAAGGAATAAAAATAGAATAAAATAGACACACCCTGGACGGGGAATGAGGCAAGGAGAACAGGCTGCGAGAGTTCAAGGTAAGGTTTATGTAAGTAAATGGCATCCAAAGAACTCTGCTGCCTATGAGAGCGCTCTGAAAAGAATTAAGGTTACAATACATTTTATAGGACAAATGTGTCATTGATGACGCAACTAACATAGGGTACTACGTTGGTCCCGGATTGGACATTCCATATAGTGCCTATGGTGTGGGCGGCATCTCTTCCTCCGGGTTGGCTGCTTGGTTGGCGGGAGGATGGACGTCAGGCGTCTGTGCTCCGAATGGGTGAAGGTCAGGTCACTGTGCAGCAGGGTGGCCACTAGCTAAACTAACATAATACATTCTTAAAATGCATGCACTAAATAATAATCATTCAAAGTCTTTGAACAAATCATCATGTCTCTATAAACGTCACACACGTGTCTATACTATCATTACCATCGCATTAGAAAGGCATTGGATTAAGGGTCTTGACCACTTATAATAACACTGGTTGAAGTGAGGGTCTGTGTTTGTAAGAATCTCTGGTATGTTGACATTTGTTAGTAGTAGACAACAATATACTGCAGCAGGGGTCTAATGTTAGTTGGGGGTCTGTTGGGCGGGCATCATGGCGTGGTCAGCGCTCTGGCACATAAAAGGGATACCTTACAGGGGCACGGGGTTACAATGGCAGTAAGTTTCCACTGGCGACGGTACGGGGGCAAGGACATGTTTGTGGAGATAGATGAGCTATGTGCTCAGCTCATGCTGGTTCACACGCAGGACAGTGATCTCAGAGGGAGAGTGATGTTTTACATGTGTTCTTTGTTGCAATTACCTCCGGCTTCAGCGTGAGAATGGAGCTGGAGCGTTTTCCAGTCAGAGTGGGAAAGATGGTGGGGGCCGTGTGCACTGCGCGCCTGGCTGTTGCGAGAAAGGAAGGAGAAGCATTTTTGTATTATCACAGTGAGGCCTAGTCACCAAGATGGAGACAAAAGGGGGTACAAAAATTGATGCCCTGTGTCCTGCTCACTGGTCCCATCTACGCGAATGTTAACCAAAGTCGACATTGCATAAGGGCAAGGGGCGAACCCACCACTGGAGGCACTTGGGCCGAGTTTGTACTGAGAAGTAAAGGATGCGAGGGGCCTGTTGGCCCCCTCACTCCCACACATTCCCCCCTTTCATTACATCTAAAGAGCCTTGTGCTCTGTTATTCTCCCTTCAGTAATACTCAGCTTCAGCAACAGCTTCTTCCCATGCTGGGGTATCTTTTATAGGCATCCATGCTCTGCATACACTCCTCAAGCTATGCCCTCTTCTTGCATATTCATCAGGAGTGCACGTTAGGTATATCCCACCATCCCCATCCAGATCTACCCATACCTCTTTATACCATTGTAGCTCCCTTGGTTCTTTGATTGTGGTGTGGTATAAATTATCAAGCCTGTCCCCAGACTGCCTGTATATTGCAGTCATCCTGTATTTTGGGGGGTTATGTTCCCCTGTTTGTATTTGTGCATCTATCATAGTTGCTATCGTTGTCGGTCGGCCCATTGTTACCATCATCATAGTTGATGTAGGCATACTTTTTACACAACACCGGAGACCTAATTGGCACACGCAGAAAAACAGCAGCACAAAGACGATGACAGGAACAAGTATTTTCATCATTACATTGACCCATGATGGTATCCAGCTGAACATGTTGTCAACCATGTGCTTGGCTCTACTCCGCCCTCCGTTCTCATGCGTTCTCCTAAGCTGTGAACTGCTGATATCACATGGGTAAGTGTCTCGTTATCTGCATCTTCAGATGGCACGAATATGCAACACGCCCCCCCGATTTTTCGGCAAACACCGCCATCCATTGCCGTGAGGAGGTCTAGAGCATATCTGTTTTGCATTGTCATTAGGTGCAAGCCCCGGAGCTCTATCTTTATTACATTGAACCCTTCTTCAGTGTCGTTGGCCAGTTGGATCATCTCCCAGCGCACTATTTGTAACCATTTGGCATTGGCTCATGCCTGGAGTCCTGGCACTAAGAGCGATGCAAAGAATGTCTCTGCTGATGTGAAGAGCTTGTATTTTTGTGGGATCTCCACAAGGAGTTTTGATGATTCAGACAAGATATAGTTGGATGATCTTTTACTTCAAGATAATTTTGTTTTCAGTTCTCATTTGGACAACAGTTCGTAAGCTGGTGGTTCTGTTTTTTCTCTCCTCTTTCCCTCCTTCTTATAACTTCTTACTTTTTGATAATGAATTGGGAACATCCCTGCCCAGGCAGTATCATTACTGTTAGATATGATGTGTTTATACTCATTAGTAGCAGCAGTGTAATATGAGGTAGGTTCTGTGGTTGTCTGCGCATGCATACTTGTGTTTGTCAAGTCGCTCGGCCAATAATAGTCGCCATCGTATTCATTTGTTTCATTATCATTACTCATGCTTATGCCAGGGTGTAACAGGGAGATAATTGTTGGGTCAGAAGTGAAGTGCTCTAAAGCGTGTGTTGCATTCGTATCATTATCATCAGTGGCATATGCTTCTCCCCATATTGTCTTTACTCCAGTCCATGTTAGGCTTCACCCTTCTCGTATCAGTTGGGCCTCACTCCCCCTTTGTGCATATCATTAACCAGTGATAAGAGAGTGTAATACCAGGCCATGAAGAACAGCATCACAGAAAGCAAAACAACAGCACATTTTAAAACACATTCGACATTGCTGTACTTATTGGCCCTACTGATATCCCTATTGCTAGCTAACATAAAATCAGTCTCTGTGAGTGCACTCCTTTCGGCCATTATGTCACCTGGAGGAGCGATATAAATTTGTTAAGCGATCAGAATATGCTTATCATATTTACATATTTACACATTGCATTTATTCGCTATATTCATTTACTTTAACTATACATTTTATATACATTTTCCTTTTATCAGCTTCACATATATATTCTTTTTACTTTTCATCATTTTTTAAAAATATATACAGCGGGAGGAAGAATCAGCAAGAAAAAGAGAGTGGAAGAGATAGAGAAGTAGCGAAAGGCAAATCATCTTTTCTGCTCCATTATAAGTTCTTCTCAATTGATCATGTTGCGATTAGTTCTCAACCTCAATTGTAGTGCTACTTGCACATGCCTGCTCACATTGAGGAAGTGCAGTATCGCGTGCCCTCCTCACATCTGAGAGGTGCACACAATACTTCAGTCCCTTAACCTTCACTGCAGTGGGTGTACTGTAAACCACCTCATATGGCCCATGGAACCTTGGTGAATTCCACCTTCTAACAAAACTCCTCACATATACCTGTGCTCCAGGCATTAGCGGCCCACTGGGGCTATCTGTGGCTGGCATTGTGGTGTCTGTTGCTGCATTTTCTGTGAACGGCGGTGCTATCTGTCGCACTTTGCTGCGTACCGTGCGCGTCAGCTGGGTCAAGTATTCCTTAAATTCTTCCCCCAGCACTGTTGCAGCCCTATGCGCATCTGATGCTCTTCTAATCAGGGAAAGTGGCATGTGTATTCGCCTCCCAGTCACAATTTCATGGGGGCTTAAATGGTGGTCTTTGCTTGGCTGCGTTCTGAGTTGGAACAGTGCTAGGGGCAAGCAATACACCCAGTTTTTCTTCAGTGTGTTACACTATTTCGATAGTTTACTCTTGAGCAGGCCGTTGATCTTTTCCACTACCCCATTAGCCATTGGATGATAAAAGGAACACAGTTTGTGCTTCACCCCTAGGAGTGACGTCACTTCTTTAAAGAGGTCATTCACAAAGTGTGTGCCATTGTCTGATCGTATCACATCACATATTCCCCACCGGGAAAACACTTCTCTCACCAAAAACTTAGCTGCACACTTCGCATCCGGGTGGGGGCATGGTCCCGCTTCCACCCACCTTGAGAAGGGGCATACTACCACAATTAGATATCTTGCCCCATTACATCTTTCTCCCATGTCTGCATAATCTATGTAGAGTTCTCAAAAAGCCCTATAGGCCATAGCAAAGTCCTCGTAATGCCCTCAAAGTCATCCCCGAATTGTATGTAGTCATGTAGTACAATCCATGATAAATTTGGACAGATGTTCCTGTAGGTTGTGGACGAACCAATGTTTCTGAATGTCTGTGGCGATGTGTTCTTTTGCCACATGGGCCGGGAAATGTAGCTGTTGGAACGCTACCTCTGGTAATTCTACCAGCATTACTACCTTCCCTGTTGCCTCTTGTCTCCAAATGAGGTCTGTAGGGGATTGTTTACATCCCTGTTTACTTCATAATTCTTGCTCCTCTATTGGTGCTCGTCTCTGTAGCAGTGTTAATTGTGTTATGGGCGTGTTGCTATAGGCCTCTTCCAGTGGTTCTGTGGTAGTTGTTTTAACAATACACTCAGTCGCGGGAGATACATTGAAATACGAGGCCTCCTTCGCTGCTGCGTCGGCTGCCGCGTTTCCCAATGAGATTGCATCTGTGTTTTTGGTATGGGCTTGGCATTTAACCACTGCTACTACTAATGGTTCTGCTAAGGCCTCTATTAGTTCATTCAATAATATAGCGTGCTGTACTGGTGAGCCATCTGCTCTTTTGAACCCTCTTCTATGCCAGCGCGATAGTCCTGAATGTACTGTGGTAGTGGCATACGCTGAATCTGAATATATAGTCACTGTGCATCCTTTGGCTGTATGTAATGCTTCAATTAATGCTGTTAGTTCAGCCGCTTGTGCGGATTAATGGGAAGGGAGGCGCTTTTGGACGATCGTTTCATAGCTATATTCCTCCATCCGTACTACTGCCATTCCTACATGTTTCTCTCCTGTTTCTGGATTCATTGATGCTGAGCCGTCTGTGAAGTATATTTCCCCTTACTGCAGAGCGTTTTTGCTTGCTTTGGGAATATCGTCACCCTCCCCCTCATATGTTGCACAATCGTGCTCCTGCATGTCTTCCACAGTACACGGTTCTGTAATGAACTTTGCTGGGTTTACTGTCTTGCACCTGACTACATGCACGTTGGGGCTTGAAATAATTATCTCATATGCAGTCGCTCTCTGTGTTGTCAGTGTTGACTTTGACCGCTCAAGAATCGCAAAGAGTGAATGCTCTGCATACAGCGTTACTGAACATCCCATTACAATTGTGGTGCTCTTTTCAATGGCGAAGGCCGCAGCTGTGAGGGCTTGTTCACACGCGAAGTGACCTTGCATTACTGCATTCAGTGTTCCGCTGTAGTAGGCCAATGGCTTGTGGCCTATTGATATTTTTTGCGTTAACACTGCAGTCATCAGTGTTCCATTGCAGTGTGAGAATAAGATAATTCCTTGTCATAGTCTGGGTTCGCGAGAACTGGGACTTCTGCTATGAGGTCTTTCAGTCTGAAGTACTGGGCCATCATATCATGTGTCCATTTTATTGGGGCCCTGCTCTTTTGTGCTTCCTTTAATGCTTGCAATAATGGGCGTGTGTATGCTGCATAATCAAGTATCCATGCTCGGCAATAGTTGCATATGCCAAGAAATGTTTGCATGTCCTTCACTGTCTTTGGTATTATTATGTTGTGTATGGCAACTGCTCTGTCAGGGAGTATTCTTTTGCCATCTTTGGATATCAGCTGTCCGAGGTACAAGACCTCGGCAAGGCAGTATTGTAAATTCCCTTTATCAACTTTGTACCCCTTGGTGGCTAACACATTTAACAATGTTATGGAATCTTCTCTACATTTTTCTTCTGTTTTGCTGTAGATAAGTAAATCATCTACGTATTGTATTATGGTTCTCTCTACGTCAATATTTCCAATGGCCCTCATTACAACACCGGCGGTAACCAATGGTGCTATTAGCACCATGGTTTCTGCCGGTATTGTAACGAGTCTGCCATGGTGCAATGGGGAATTACCACCCCATTCGAAGGTTGGCGGGGTGGTAATTTCCCATGCACCATTGGCCCTTCCCCATTCCCATTTTTGCCCCATAGGGCTCAATGGGAATGGGGAAGGCGGTAATTACGGTACCGCAAATTGCGGTACCGTAATTACCTTCAAGGTCCCTTTGCGGGTCCCTACTTTAACGGCTGGTCCAGACCAGCCGTTAAGGTCGGGAGCCGCAAAGGGACCTCGTAATTAGGCGCTAGGGGGTTAACGGCGCCGCAGCCTTTTACAGCGCCGTTAACCCCTTAGTGCCAGGGGCGTAATGAGGCCCAATATCTTCACGTAATACGCTGTGGTCCAGATCTCTGGTGCTACTTTCACCATGTCTTCCTCAAATATTGTTGGTGGGGCATTAACACTGGCCATAAGTGGGCTGTGTATCTCTCTGTACTGGATCATGATGTCACAGGGTATACTTATTTCCATCATTATCTCTCCATCACCTTCATTATCAGTGAATAGTTATTCGTCAGTTAGATCTCTTAGTGTTATGTTTGGGTCTATGCATAACACAGTTCTCCACTCGTATCCATGCGTGTCCAGCCCTATTACCACAATATGTTTATTTGATACCTGAACTGCCTCGATGTCTATGGGCAGTATAGTTCCTGGTACAACATCTGTATTTGCAATCGGGCGAAATATATAAAATCTGATGGTGTTCTCCACTTTATTGTCATAATTTCAGGCACTACTCGGGCCAACACCTTGATGCCATAAATGAACATGTCTATGTCAATTGGTATTCCTCGTACTACAACCTTGTTTGTCATCGTACTAATCATTAACATTGCTCGTACTGGGCATACTCCTGAGGTGGAACACACTATTCCCCGCTCGGTGAATGAGATGGTCATGTTCAACTTACTCAACAAGTCTCTTCCCAGAAAATTGATTGGTGCGTCTTCGTGATACAGTAAGGGTGCGCGCACTGTTTTTCCCCCTACAGCTATATCAAGATCTTTGGTCTAAGGAACTTTTAAAAAAATTGCTCCAGAGAACCCCTGTGTTTCCAAATTCCTGCCTGAGAGCGGAAACCGCCCTTCCATAAGACATGATTTTTCCGCTCCTGAGTCTACCATAAAGATAAACTACTTATTTTCTATCTCTGCCCCCACTAGTGGTTCCTCTTCTGCAAGTAGGGTGGTGGATAGGACTGGACACGCACGTGCTCCCTGTGGGCTGTCCTAATCTGGGTATCTTTCCTGTCCTGGCACTGAGAAAACATTATCTCCCACCACAGTTGTTCTGCGGAGCGGTGCAGGTGCACCATTTGCGGATGTCCCAAAAATGTTGCTGCTAACGTTTCCTACAGTGTTTTTTCTTGCCATGGGTTGTGGGGCGCCGTGGTGTGATTGTGAGGTTGGTTGTCTTTGCTGTATTTGGGGTTCATTATAACACTGGTCATGTGGTCTCCCCCCATTGGTAATCCATAGGGGCTACCGGGATGTGGACATCTCTATACCTGTTCATTTTCCACGGGCGGTTGCCCTTGGAAATACCCTGAGGGCCGCATCCGGCAGTCTCTTGAATAGTGCCCCCACCTGCCACAGTTCCAACACGACCGTTGTTGTCCTCCTCTCATCCCTTGCCCGCCAAATCCTCTGTTCCCCAAACCTCCAAACCCTCCTCTCTGACCACGGTACCCACCTTGTCCTCTTGCTGGCCTTTCCTGCCACTGAGGTCCTCTGTTTTGCTCTTCTCCATCCCACTGTCGTGGCCCTCCTGCTGCCCACACTGCAGCGATTCTGACTGGCCTGCCTCCTGAACTTTCATCCCCCTCATTCTCTCTATCTGTTGTTACGCTTGCGTTCATGGTGGCGACCTTCACTAATTTGTTCTGCACCACCTTTGTTTCGTCTGCCAACCTTTTTTGTGCTATATCCTTTTCTCTCTCTTTGATCCTCCTACAGTGGTGCACAATTATGCTCTGAAATTCAGGCCAGCCATTGGCTTCAATCCCAGCTATTTTGTCCAAGGCCTTCTGTACCCCTTTTGGTAGCCCTTTCTTTATTATAAACTAGAACAAGGCGGTGGATTGGTTCCACGCCGTACCAGTTTCACTTCTCTATAAGTCTTGCACCTGTAGTATGAATTGCGTAGGATCTTCGTTCTCCTCCATTGTACATTGCATCACTAAGTGTAAGTCTGGAATATCTGGAAATGTGCGCCACAACGCGTCCCATACTTGTGCTCGAACATTATTGAAGGGTGATGCATCGTGGCGGTCACAACTCATAGTCACTCCCCGGAACTCCGCCTTCTCCCACACTGCATCTGCTTGATCACCAACGGCGGACACTAACAAACTCTTTACATCACCTATCGCTAATGGTACTCCTGCTGTGTTCTTCTCGAACGTGTGTATCCATTTCCCTGCCCCTCCTGCAAGTGGGGGGAGTAGTTTCAACTGGTTGTTATTGTCCATCTGGGCCCATGGACTATTGTGTGGCCTACCTGCTCCCTTGTGTATCAATGGCATCTGCAGCTTATGCTTTTTTCCTGTTTTACCTACCGTCCCTTTCTTCATATTACTTACCAGCATATTCCCTACTCGTTGTCTTAATCTACCCTGCCATCGTGGGGGTGATCGTTCATCTAAGTCATCAAAATGAAATGGTAGTGGGGATCCCACAGCTGCTACTCCCTCTTCATATTCATCTAGATCACTCCACACCTCTTCTACTTCCTCTTCTTGATCATTATTCTCTTCCTGTCCTTCCCCTCGCTGGCTTTCTTTGGTGGCTGGTCGTATTATTTTTACTGGTTTATCGTTGAGATGGAACAGGAACTCTCCTGATCACCATTCTTTTTCTCGCCCTTGTGATGTGGGTGCTCCTTGTGCTGATGTAGACTGTGCTGGCCCTGGCGTCGCTGGTGCTGATTCTCCTGTTACACTTAGCGGGGGTGTGAGGTCTGCTACTGACAATGGCGGTACTTCCCCTCCTCCAGGCAGCATTTGGCCCCTGTCACACAGTGCTCTTAGCCGTGTTATTTCCATTTGTGCATGCGCTAACTGGCGGTCTAAATCTCCGGTCAATCGCGCTAGGTTTACAAGGGGTGCACTTGTCGGGCCATAAAGCTCTCCTTTGTCATATGGTGGTGGCGCGGTGGCTACCACTCCGCCCGAGGGGGTGGGGGATGCAGGTACATACAGAGGTTCGCTGTATCCTACTGCTGGTCTTGTCATTAAGGGGTATATTTTAGTTGTATCATTCTCAAATGTGGTTGTTGTGCATTCACCCTTTGGTGTTCCATTTACTGCTTCCTGTGTTTTCTGCTTCTCGATTGTTTTATCTGTATTAACCTCTGCTGTGGGGTTAACCTCCTCGAACATTCACCAAAGGTCTAACACTTCCCTTCTGTTTTGCAACAGATTTCCCTTATATCTTGCTAATAAGTGTGTCGCTACTAAATCTAATACCCTTTCGTCAAACGACCCTCCCTCTGGCCAGATTGGTGAAACACTGTCCCCTTTTATCTCTGTCACCCACTGATCGTGACATGTTTGTATCTTTTCACTATACAATGGGAGATGTTGACAAATGTGAGCTAATGGTGTTATTCCCCCCATGACGATGCATCTCCCTGTACTTGTGCACTCACCTGCACCTGAAATTCCCCCCTATCTCATGTGCAATATTTGTTACCTTCCTTGTATTCACACCCTTCAAAAACCTCTCCCCTTATTGTAAATCAACAATATTCTAAATGTTCTCAATCATTGATAGTTGTTGTTCCTAAATACTCAAATCACCTTTGTAATCATTGCATTTTCAATTCCAAAATTTCACTTTTTGCATATATAACCAATTACTGACAGAGCACATATAACGTCTTGACATAGGTGACAACAATAAACATAAAAGACATATAACACATAACATGTACTGCCTGCGCGCTTTTATTCCCCTCTTGATCCTGTTACTGTAGGCTCCTTACCCCCTATTCTGTTTTTCTCATTCATTCCACTGCTCTTGTACCCTGTTACTCTTTCCCAAGAATCTTACACAGAAAAAGAATATTCTAAATTACTACTCCATGTCTACTAAATACACGAGACCCCTACTATTTTCTCTTTATCTTCACTTATTTATCTTCACTGGACGAGACAATGCTTTGCGGCGCCGCCTTCTACCCCGTTCGGGCTAGGATACCTCTTCTCTTCTTCTTTATTCTCACAAAACCTAATGGCAATATAAAGAAAAGATGGGAAAAGCCTCAACATCACTCATACAGACCCTATGGACAGTCCATATAGTGCCTATAGTGTGGGCGGCATCTCTTCCTCCGGGTTGGCTGCTTGGTTGGCGGGAGGATGGACGTAAGGCGTCTGTGCTCCGAATGGGTGAAGGTCAGGTCGCTGTGCAGCAGGGTGGCCACTAGCTAAACTAACATAATACATTCTTAAAATGCTACACTCTTAAAATGCATGCACTAAATAATAATCATTCGAAGTCTTTGAACAAATCATCATGTCTCTATAAACTTCACACACGTGTCTATACTATCAATAACATTGGATTATAAAGGTATTGGGTTAAAGGTCTTGACCACTTATAATAACACTGATTGAAGTGAGGGTCTGTGTTCGTAAGAATCTCTGGTATGTTGACATTTGTTAGTAGTAGACAACAATATACTGCAGCAGGGGTCTAATGTTATTTGGGGGTCTGTTGGGTGGGCATCATGGCGTGGTCCATGGTCTGGCACATAAAAGAGATACCTTGCAGGGGCACGGGATTACAATTGCAGTAAGTTTCCACTGGCGAGGGAATGGGGGCAAGGACACGTTTGTGGAGATAGATGAGCTATGTGCTCAGCTCATGCTGGTTCACACGCAGGACAGTGATCTCAGAGGAAGAGTGATATGTTACATTTGTTCTTTGTTGCAATTACCTCCGGCTTCAGCGTGAGAATGGAGCTGCAGAGTTTTCCAGTCAGAGTGGGAAAGATGGTGGGGGCTGTGTGCCCTGTGCGCCTGGCCGTTGAGAGAAAGGAGAGAGAAGCGTTTTTGTAATATCGCAGTGAGGCCTATTCACCAAGATGGAGTCGAAAGGGGGTACAACAATGGATGCCCTGTGTCCTGCTCACTGGTCCCATCTACGCAAATGTTAACCAAAGTCGACATTGCATAAGGGCAAGGGGCAAACCCACCACTGGAGGCACTTGGTCCAAGTTTGTACTGAGAAGTAAAGGATGCAAGGGTTGACCCCTCGCTCCCACACACTGTTTACATAATTTGAAACTATGATGTATGCTCTTTCCTGGATGGTCGGGGGTGGAGGGGAGATTATTCAAATGTGTTTTTTTTTTTATTTTATTATTTATTTATTCATTTTTAATTTCTTTTCCGATTACCGTGCTTCTATGTCGATCTGTTCTTAAGATTGAAGATACTTGTTGTTGCAGGATTGTTCTTGACTGTTTGGACCTTTGGTGGGGAGGGGGGTATGAAATGTATTGGTTTATTGATGTTCTTATGTTTATTCTTGTTTTGAAAAAATCAGAATAAATTGGTTCCATCAAAAAAAGAAAAAACAAAATATTCACCCTTCCAGCCTGGAGCACAGTCCATCATGGTATTTCTAAGACATGTGATCACATTCTTAACTCATTTGTGTGGCTCAAGATATACCAGAATGCCAAGTGGTTTTTTGATGAATGTACTGTTCACCAAAACACATCACAAATAGAAATTTGGTGGGCTCTCTTATAATTGTCATTTTCTAGACTCAGCATGGCATGGATGATTTGGCCTGACTGTGTCTCTTCAAATTGGAGAATAGATATATTTTGCAAATTGGGGATTATACCACCCTTTATCCTGAAGTATTTCCTTATGGTAACAACGTCACACAACAGATCATAAAACATGTTTTTCCTTGCTTTTCTGTTGTGGGTTTACCAGAACACATTCAAAAGAGATCAGTGGTGATCATTCATGTCCAAAAGGATGAAAACACTGAAAACATTCTTTCAATCAAAGACAATCATCTGTACACCCAAACTGGATAGCATAGATGAAAGATGTATTACCATCCTGAAGCATTTCTTGAAAATGTTGGTTGATGAGTGCCCATTGAATTCGGATGACTTACTTCCATAAGTGCTTTTTGCAATGAGGAATTCACCTCAAGCCTTAACAGCGTTCACCTCCTTCAAGCTGGATTATGGGCAGGATCCCTTAGATGTCATCAACATGCTCAAGGAAGAATGAACAATACATTAAACAAAAGACAGAATACGGGTCATTTTGTTAAAGCTCTCATTGAATTCATGGTTTGGTGAAATATCCAGTCTGCCAACACTTGCAAGAGAGTTGAGAAAATAAGAGAAATGTGCAAGTGGGATATCAGGACTTAGTGGTGAATTGTCATGAGCCTTGTCGAGTCATAGAAGTCCTGAACGACTTGTATTGTGCAATAGGTAGATCACCAAAATACCTTGCAGGGATATAGCATCAGCAGCGGAATGTATGGAATGGTCCAGAAGAACCAACAGTGGTGGTCAGCAAAGATGTATGTAAGCAATCTGGCTGAACCAACATTTGATAATGAGAATTTGTGAGAACTTGAATATCCATAATATTGTTGCCTTATTCCACACTGATACTTCGTGCTATGATTATTATAAAGCACTTTTTCATACTGTAGTTCCATCTGATTTCATTAGTAATTGGGTTAGCAGAGGAGAGTGTTGAGGGGGAGGTGTGGCATTGATTTGTAGGAAATATTACGTTACTGTTTTGCCACTTGTGTCTTGGGATAGTTAGAACAGAGAATAAGAATACATGATTTTAAATCAGAGTCTGTGGCAGATGTTTTACGACTCTTGAAAAAGTTACATCCCACTTGTCATCAGAAAGATGCCCATCCAACCATCACAGAAAGAAAATGAGTTAACTATATTGCAGATCATATAAGAGTATTCATACACAAATCTCTATGTGAAGGTGTGGTCCTGTACTCTTTAAAGCTATCATGTGTTTATCCTCCTGTAAAGAAACTGACTTTGGACCCTTCCACTTTGAACAAGTACCGACTGGTAGCTGGTGGTCAAAAGTCTTGGAGCAAGGGATTGCTTTTCATCTGTAACACTTTGTTTAATGCAATCTACTGCTAGACCAGTTTCAATATTGCTTCCTCCACAAGCATGGACTGGAAATAGCCTTGCAAGCACTGTACGACAATTTTCTTTTGAATACTAATAACAGACAACTTAGCATTCTTGTTATATTGGATCTATGCACAGCATTTATACCAGTGGCTTTCGAGACCATGCTGTCTTGCCTATCCATCCAAGTGGGTATAGCAGATCCTGCCATAGCATGTTTCTTTCTGTATAGTAAGATGCAAAAAGTCAAACTCTGATAGCCTGGACCCTTAGATATAGAGATTGGATGAGGTTGAAGTGAAGCCTCTATGTACATTCACTGTACGAGTGTCCTGGTGGAAGCTGAATTGAATTTGAATTTTGAATTTTGAATTATTTATATAGCGCACACCAACAAACTTAATGAAATCCTGGTGCAGATGGTACCGTAGGCTGAGGAAAACAAAATCAGCCTATTAAGTGGATTAATGCCACTGAAATTTACCAGGGAAGCATAAGAATAACCATATCTACGTGAACAGGTAGGTCTTTAGGCCTGCTCTGAAGATCGATAGAGAATTTGCCCTTCTTAGATTGAATGGAAGACTATTCCATAGTCTTGGTCCAGCAGCTGAGAATCTGCGATCTACTCTTGAGACACAATTGGTCCTGGGAATGGTGAGTGAACAATGATCTTCCGATCTAAGACCCCAGGTAGGCTTATAGCACTTCAATTTGTTTATTAGATAGGTTGGTGCCAGCCTGTGCATACATTTGTACACCAAATACCCTATTTTGAATTTTATACGGTCTTCCACCGCTAACCAATGCAGCGACCGACAGAGACCACAGATAAGAGGTGTTTTTAGCTACACCGAAAACCAGCCTTACTGCTGCATTTGGGATTTTTGTAAACAGCGAATCTGTTTGTCTGGAGCTCTAACCAAGAGTCAATTGCAGTAATCTAACATAGAATTGACTAAGGCTGCCATAACCATAGTATGATCGGTGTCAAGAACATAGGGTAGTGCTTGGCGTAGGAAGCAGATGTTGTAGAAGACTGCTTGTACTTTGGCTGATACTTGGCCATTGCAGCCCAAATCACTCTGCCAGATACAGCCTAGGTTGTTTACCTTAGTAGCATATTTGAGACCAGTCCCCAAAAAATGGGGAGGTGGGGCGGCAGCTCTTTCCCTCGAGCAGATGCTTTGGACCAAATAGTATCATCTCAGTTTTTTTGGGGTTGAGTTGCAACCATTTATTTTTCCATCCAGGTCCCTATTTCTTCCAAACACCTGCCAACTAGGGCAATAGCATCCTCCACATCATCAAGCCTGATGAATAGTAACGTCAGCGTAGGAGTGGAATCTAAGATGATATTTCTCCAGAATGTCCAATAAGACACGAAGATATATATTAAAAAGAAGCAGAGAAAGTGCCGTTCCCTGTGGCAAACCACAACACTGAAGGAGGATTGCAGATAAAAACCCAATGAATGTATGCATTGTTTGCACCTGGTAAGGAATGAAGTAAACCAGTCCAAAGCACAGGAGTCTACATTCACAAGGCTTTTTATACGGTCCAGCAGAATATTGTGTCAAAAGCAGTGGACAGGTCAGCATTACGAGCAGGGAAGGTTTACCTGCATCCCCTGCCTGCAACATCTCATCCCATGCCGCCAGCAGTGCCGTTTCCGTCCCATGCATGGGGCAAAAACTGGACTGCAGGGGATGGAGGAGGTTGCTACCCTCAATGAAAGCTCTGGTGTTTGCTCGCCACAATCGAACCCCAGCTCACACACCTCTGCAGTGGAGGTGCATGTGTGACCCAAAGACCCGGTAAAATGGGCTGCCCAAGACACTGGTCAAGAAGTAGATATCAGAGTAACCAAACCAAGCAAATGAAGCATACAATCAGAGTCACCGACCCAAAAAGGCATGATGCACTTTAAAACTCCCAGGTCCAAAAATGATTGTGAATCGATCATCCACTCCATTAAAGGAACCCCAATCGACATCCACCCACTAAAATGGCTTGTACTGTTGAACTCATGGAGTAGCATCCTGGTAATGCGAACATTCTCTTTCGGTTGCAGGTCATTTGGTCTAAAACCAAATGATCGAGAGTCAAATGGTCGAAAAAATGGTTGAATTGTTTTTTTCTTCATTTTTTTTTATGGGGGGGGGGTTCCCCCAACCCCCCTTTTTCTATATAACTTTTATTTTTACCAAACAAAACAAAAAATATATATATATATAAATAAATAAAAAAATTCGACCATTTTTTTTCCGACCATTTGACTTTCGATCAAATGGTCATTTGATCTTTTATTTTAGACCATTTGACCGGACACCTTCTCTTTCTTATGCTCAATTTTCCCAGATTGGAAAAGTCTTGTTAACCTTTTGCTACACATAATTCAAAAAGGTGTTTGTATCTGATTAGGCTTCATGGCAGAGTGCACATTTGTTTGAGAAAAAAAAAACACCCTGTTCAATGTGCCAGAAGAATAAAGAGATTAATGCAAATCAGCAACGTGAATTTGTTATTATGTTGGGTGTGAAATCTTTGTTAAAGAAACAAATTGCTCTTGATTCTTGCTATTTTAATCTGCAGGGATAATAGCCTGCTTGTTAGTTCCCCTTTTAGCTATAATTCTGTTTAATTTAAAAAGGAACATGTTCTGCATGCTTAGCGAATATGATACTCATATTGTGAGTAGCAATGTAATGCCAACACTGGTGCCATCAATCTTTTAACATGTATTCTATAATTTAAAAATCTTTGAATATACTTCCCAATGCCCGGTGCAAACCAGTAAAGGAGGCAGGTCATCATTAAAGCAAAATAATCCTGCAGTGAGTTCCTCCTTGCTAACTTGTGCATTGGCTGCAAATATGACTCAACATTCACTCTCCATCATGTTAATGGTAGTCTACCCTGCGCTGTCTTTCTGTCCAATGAGACAGGGGATGGATCTGACAACCCACCTGCATAAATATCATCCTCGATTCCAGAGTTCCAGCTCTGTTAATAAATGATGTGGTAAACGCTTAGTTTATTCATACTATGCAGGCAGGACACATGTGTGTCCTCTCTCCTAGAGGATTGACCCACATGTCTGGGATTTGTCAGGCAACAATCCTAAATATTATCTTTCATCGCATTGTTGTCTCATTTTGTATTTCAGTCAATCCCAACTGAGGGGTCTAGAATTGGGTCAAGTCCTCAGCTAGCATAACCACCAAGCGCTACTAAAAAGCCTCCCTTTGAGTTATGAGGATCATGCAGTGACTCAATGAATAAAATTACGATATGCAAGCGTACTTACCTAAGCAAAAAACGCATCCCTTTGCCATACACGTGACACAAGTAAAGAGATCTCACAGAGCTGGGGGTAAGTTCAAAGTTCATTTTTGGGAGCCTGCGGGCACACGATCAACTGCAAACCACATCCACTGTTCTGTCATCCCAACCGCCACTGATGACCTCGCTCCCTGAGCTTGCCATGTTCAACATACCTCATCGTGGATCGTTCGGGAGCACAACCCAGCACATCTTCCCCCTCATGAAAACCTAACAATAGAACAGATAAAGCAAGTGCAAGCCAGAAGATTTAAACAAAACAAACTAACTTGTGAAACACTCAAACACTAACAAAACGAACAATGAAAAATGGCTGCAGTGTACAGATAAGGCAACCATATAACAGCAGTAAAACCAAAGTTGTAAAACCATTGGAAAACCAGGTCAGAAGGTTTGCCTGGTTTCTCAATCTCGCACATAATCTCTCATTCAATCCAGCTCCCTTCTCACCCTTTTTCTCAATGTTTGGCAAAGTCCTACATCATGAGCATCAGCTCCATCGAGCATACCCCCACATTCACCACACTGTCCCTCCTCTCTGGCTCTTCTTTACCACAGGGCACCAACCTCAACATTGACCAAACCTCTACACCATCCACTATTACCAGTCCATTCCTAACTGCAGCAATGTGCTTGGGTCCTATGAATTTGCTCTCCAAACATTTGCGAATTGTCCTGGGATTGTGGATCAACACCCAATCCCCAACTTTCTAGTCACGCACCCTTTACACTCCTTTCATGATCAAATGCATCCTTGAATTGCTCTTGATTTTTCTGCTCTTAGTGGTGGTGAGGATTAAGTTCAAAACCCTCTGCATTGTTCAAAAGGCCTTCCTTCTCGAGCTCTTCTGTCATCCGCCTCCAACTCCATCAGGGTCACTCACTTCTTCAAGCAACGAGTTGGTGGTAGATCTATTTCTTTGGCTGGGGCCTCCCTCTGGAACAGCTACCCTGCCTCTCTGAATCTTGAGGAGAACCATCCCCGGTTCCAGAAGTACCTCAAGACCTTTCTCTTTGCTTCTGCTTTCTCTCCTTCTCTCCCCTGCTTATCTCCTGGCCGAAACTGACACTGCACTGGTTACCTGGCTAGCCTCTGATCTCGGGCCCAGTTCCCCTCACCTCCAGTTGCTCACCTGCACTGCCCCACTGGCATCCCTTGCACAAAGGGGCTGTGTCTATATCCCTACAGTTCCCTACCAGCACTTGACACCTGGTGTCTGCACTTACCCTTGCATTTACCACCAGCTGGCCACACTTTATATTTATTGTTTTATTTATTTTACTGTTTATCCCATGTACTGCACTGCTCCCTCCCTGTTTCCCCCCACACTTTCCACCCTCCCCTGAACTTGCACGATCCCAATGTCACCTAGCATAGTAAGATCGTTGTGTCTGTCTTCCCTCTTTTCCCCCTCTCTTGCCTTGTCGCGCCTTGAAACACTTGCTTATATGCGCGTTATAAATGCCATATCATCTCATATCATATAACTCTGGCTATACTGTTGCAAAAATGTCATACAATACTATTAAATAACCTATGTGCTTTAGTAAAATGACATGTCTTGCTACCATGATCAGTGTAGAATTGTTGTATACAACTGCTCACTTAGCCTTCAAGTAATGTGTACTGACCAATAGCTTTCTCACTTTTAAAAAAACAGTGACCTTTGCTTATGCCCTGTGCAAGATTACCCATCACCGCCATACCTATAGGCCTATGGCATACTCTGTTTAGTTTAGTTTATTATTTGTATAGCGCCGCCTGGCCCTGGGGCATCCAGGCGCTTGAAAAAGGAGGTTACATAGTTAAGCAGTATGGTACAAGAGGTCAATGCAGTAATAGTCAAGGCGATACAAGTACAATGAGTTTCTCAGATAGGCATTCGAACAGACATCAAGGATATATATATATATACAGATAGTAGAACATGGATACGTGTTTGTAGGCGTTTTAGCTTTCTTTGGCAAGAAGCCAAGCTTTGGCTCCGTATCTGAAGCGGTGAAAGGAGGGTTCAGCTCGGAGGTTGGTGGGCAGGGAGTTCCAGAGTTTAGATGCGAGTATGGTGAAACTTGTACCACCAGCTTTTTGGAGCTTAAATCTGGGGATTTTTAAGGTCTGTGTTTGGGCTGATCTGGTTGGTTGGGCAGGATGGGGTGTCGATGGAGAAGTTGTCAAAAAGGTATCTAGGTGCTTGGTTGAGTAGACACTTGCGAGTGAGAGAGAGTGTTTTGCATTCGATTCTTTGAGGTATGGATAGCCATTGGGTGGAGCGTCTAGTGTTAGAGATGTGCTTGTGTTTTGATATGTTCAGTGCTGATCTAAGTGCGTTGTTTTGGATTACTTGAAGATTGTTGATGTTCTTTTGGCTAGTGCCCAAGTATAACGCGTCGCAGTAGTCGACTTTTGAGAGTACTAGTGCTCTAGTTAGCGTAATGCAATTAGGGGTCGAGAGGTAAGGTCTCCTTGCATTGATGAGCTTACATGTGTAAGCGGTGGCGGAGGAAATGG
The DNA here is from genome assembly GCF_040938575.1 of Ambystoma mexicanum. Lineage (NCBI taxonomy): Eukaryota > Metazoa > Chordata > Amphibia > Caudata > Ambystomatidae > Ambystoma > Ambystoma mexicanum. Next base: position 332,050,274 of record NC_090927.1, read on the forward strand.
CATTGATTTGTCTGGTCAGAGTGAGGGAGGAATCAAGATAAATCCCCAAAGTTTTGACACTGTTGGAGACCGCAATGTTATTACTGTCAATTGTGAATGTCTGGTGTAATTTGTCGAGGTTGCTGAGTCTAGATTGGGAGCCTAGAAGAAGAAGTTTGGTCTTGTCGTCATTGAGGCAAAGTCCTTGTTTGGCCATCCATTCTTGGATAATGGAGTAAATGCTGTTAAGTACAGAATTGTTAGCGGAATAATCACCAGTTAGTGGGATGAGTATTTGGGTGTCATCTGCGTAATTTGTGCAGATGACACCCAAATGGTCCAGTATGTTGAATAGTGGTTTCGTAAACACATTGTAAAGTGTGGGGGAAACACAGGATCCCTGTGGCACGCCAGAGGTGACAGGGACCGGATCAGCGGCTGCCATGGGAGCAAAGACCCTCATGGATCGGTTGTTCCGGAAGGACTGGATCCATGCATTAGCCTTGTCGGAGAATTTGACTGCTGAGGTTAGGTGTTGGCAGAGAATGTCGTGATTTACCAAATCAAAAGCGGCAGAGAAGTCTAGTAGGAGGAGAAGGGCTAGTTTGCCTTTGTCTTTGAGGTTGTCCATTTGTGTCTTGAGGGTGATAAGGGCTGTCTCTGTGCCGTGTTTGGGTCGGAAGCCTGATTGTCTTAGTGCTAGTAAATAGTTTTTCTCAAGGTGGTTCTGGATCTGCAGGTAGGCCGCTCTGTCAAGGATTTTTAGCAGACAGTAGTAATAGGTCTGTAGTTGGTAGGTACGTTAGGGTCTTGAATGGGTTTCTTGAGGAGAGGTAAAACCCAGGAGTCCTTTAAGTTATTGGGTACTATGCTGGATGTGAAGGGGGAGTTGATAAGAGAGGTAATGAACGGGGCAAGATGTTTGGCTGCATCTTTGACAATTGGGGCTTGGCAGATGTCTCCTTGACATTTGGAGGGTTTGAGAGAGTTTATTATATTTTCAACCTCCTTGATAGAGACGATGGACAATTCGAATAGGTAGTTATTGATCAGGCTTGTGGTGTGGGTGAGTGAGGTGGGATTGTTTGCAACGGTGAGGCTTTCTTTCTTTGACTCAATTTTGGATTGTAGCATGGCAATTTTACCAAGGAGTGCTTCTTGTATGTTGGTACACCAAGCGATATCTTTGGTACATGTGTCAGGTATGGGAGATGGGGACTCAAGGTCTCGAAGGATATTGAATAGCTCTTTGGTGTTGGATTTGGCTTTGCTAATTCTCCCATTGTACATGTTTTTTTTTTTGTTTGATAGCTGCCTGGTAGGTGTTGGAGGCTAAGGAGTAGGATGTTTTGTTATTGGTGGAGGGAGACTGTTTCAAGGCTAATTCAGCTTGTCTTATGTTTTTGCAGAGAGTTTTTAATTCGGGTGTGAACCAGGAATTTAGGTGTGCGCGTGGTTTGGATTTTCGTAGTTTGAGTGGTACTATTGTGTTGATGGCCTTAGTAATGGTTGAGTTGTAAAGGACTACTAAGTCAGTGGGGTTAGTGATGGTGGGTGTGAACTCGATGATGGGTTGGAGTAAAGGGATGAGTTGCTCAGCTGTGATGCTTTTGCTGTTTCTTGTGAGTGTAGGTGGAGCATTGGGCAGAGGTGTCGGTGTTTGTTTATCTTTGTTGATGGTGAAGGTGATGAGATGGTGGTCAGTGCAGGCGCATGGTGTGTTGGAGAGGATGGAGGTGTTGCAGTTGAGGTCTGCGATCCAGTCTAACGTGCAGCCTTTGTTGTATGTAGGTTGAGTGACATGATGGGTAAGTCCTAATTCAGATATTGTGTTTGCTACCGCGCTTGCTTTATCATCTTTCTCATCATTGTAGACCAGATTGAAATCACCTAGAATAAGTATCTGTGTGTTGGGTTTCATGTTAGTAGAGTGTAAGAGTGCTATATCTTCGTTAAAGGAAGAGATGGGGCCTGGCGGCCTGTAAATAAGATGGATGGTTATGGTACTTGAGTGAGTGGCAGATAATTTGATGGTGAGTAATTCAGCAGATGGGAGAGTGTGGTTTAAAATGTGTCTTATGTTAATGGAACTTCTTGCTATAAAGGCTACTCCTCCGCCTTTGGCTGATTGTCTATCCATGCGGTTGATAGTGTTGTCATTAGGGATGGCTAGTGCCAATGTGGGACCTGAAGCTACGTGGAGCCAGATCTCGGTGATAGCTAAGAAGTCTACATTGTTTAGCGAGATGATGTTGGCTATGTCTAGGGCATGGGCGACTAATGATCTTGCGTTGATTAGTGCGCCTTTGATTGTTTCAGTGGTGGGTTGGCATGTTTTTCTGTTGGAAGTGCGAGGGGATGTGGCATTGGGATGGGGAGTAGTCAGATCTGGTAATGCTTTTGCATATGAAATTTGAGTGGTTAGTTTGGGTTTCCTTTTGCTCAGGCTTGAGTTAGGCAACGGCAAAGTGGTTTGTTCTGGTTCTGAGGCGGATGCATCTCAGGTGGCCTACACATGGGTACGAGTTCCGTATGAGGTTGTTGTTCAGGATAGGAGTGCAGGGCATAGGGTCTTATATACCTTCTTGGAAGGTACATGTATCTGCGATGGGGATGGTTTTACTGTGGCTGGTCTGAAATGGGTTGATGTTGGTAAGGAAGGGGGTAGGACAAGGGATAGAATGGTGTCTGGGACAAGCTGGCCTGCTGAGACCGTTGAGGTGGGATAGGAAATGCGCCCTGTACATGGCAGGTCGAGCGGTACCAGGCAGAAAGGAAACATGATTACTATGATCCAGGCTGGCATAGTTATTGCAGTAAGGTGTGCGGGTTGTTTGGGTCTAGATTCGATTTGCAGAAGTATGGTCTGAAAATGCAGGCTATGACAATTTACAGTACATGGGTTCAAATGCAAGAGTGATGTCAACAGGGGGCTGTTTAATAGCAAAGGAGGTCTGCTAGATTCGATTTGCAAAAAATGGGCTGAATATGCAGGCTAGGACAATTTAAAGTACATGGGTTGGAATGCAAGTGTAATGTCAGCATGAGCTGTTAATAACAAGGGAGGTCACCTAGATTCGATTTGCAAAAGTATGGTCTGAAAATGCAGGCTATGACAATGTACAGTACATGGGTTGGAATGAAAGCTGTTAATATTAAGGGAGGTCACCTAGATTCGATTTGCAAAAGTATGGTCTGAAAATGCAGGCTATGGCAATTTACAGTACATGGGTTGAAATACAAGAGTAATGTCAACATGGGGCTGTTAATAACAATGGAGGTCACATAGATTCGATTTGCAAAAAATGGGCTGAATAGGCAGGCTATGACAATTTACAGTACATGGATTGGAATGCAAGAGTAATGTCAGCATGAGCTGTTAATAACAAGGGAGGTCACCTAGTTTTGATTTGCAAAAAATGGGCTGAATATGCAGGCTGTGACAATTTACAGTACATGGGTTGGAATGCAAGAGTAATGTCAGCAGGAGCTGTTAATAAGAATGGAGGTCAAATAGATTCGATTTGCAGAAAATGGGATGAATATGCTGGCTATGACAATTTACAATACATGGGTTGAAGTGCAGGAGTAATGTTCACAGAGGCGATTGATAACAGTGAGAGTAGCCTAGATTTGAAATGCAGAATATGCAGGCAAAGTCCAGGCGCAGAGTAAGATTTGGGATGCAGAGGCTTCAGGCAATGTCAGCAAGGTGACTCGCCTAGGTAGCAATGGTGTATTACCAGTGGTATGAGGCTGGAGTAAGAGAGTACATCAGTAGAATCTGTGATACTTGGCGACATGCTCGGGTGAAAGCAGACAGATCGGGGTGTTGCCATCAATGATGGTTAGTCGAAGGTAGTGTGCAGGGCATAGATGTTCAGGAAGATATCATCTGGCATGGTGCCAGTTAGTGGCGGTGATAGTAGTGGTTGCTCGGACTTATGATATTATGTGAGAGACTTGAGAGTAGAGGGGCCTGCGAGCGCAAGGCTTCACGGCCGCATGATGTGGGATAGCAAGCGCCGTATCATGCTATATGGTATAACAAGCAGTTTGGTAGGTGATCATGTACTTACATGGGTTGAAGGTGGATAGAACAGCATTCCTGGCCAACGGTCCGGACAGCTAATGACAGGAGATGGCCTTTCGTTCGCGGGCCTTCGGTTCAGGTGGGCCGGCTCCCGCCTACCGGTTGTGATTGGTGCTTCAAATGCACCTATCAGCCAATCTGGGTAGGCTCAGGCGGAGTAGAAAGGTGCAGAGAACAGGACGGCCATCTTGGCCGTGTCTGCTTCCATGTGGGTGGCAATAGGGATTTCTGAACGAAGCAGGTTTCTAATAGTAACTGTGTTATCTATACTTGTGGAATCCAATATGTTCATGCACTAGACACAGCTTTGATGTACACAATTTCCCCAGTACACTTGGGACATGTCCTGCAGTATTCCACATCTCCAACCTACACACACACACACACACACACACACACACACACACACATGCACTCTAGCAGTACACATTGCATGCCAAGAAGTGCATGGTTTTACAAATGGTGTTCCTCATAAATTAAGTGTTGGCTATCTGTTTTCACCAAATGCCCTCCTGTGTGGGCATGTCTCGTCAAATATTGTCTAATACAATCCCCGGAACCACGGACCTGCTCCTGGATCAGCTGATCACTTCTCCTGGACCCAAAGGCTGTGTGGGAATGATTGGGCTTTAACAAAAAAAAGTAACACTGTGACAAAATGACTTCTACTATGAAGGAGTAAAAGGATGAAAAGTGGTTAAACCACTCACTCAGCCCCCACACTTCTGCACATCAACAGTGATCCAATCAAATGGTAAAAAGACACAGCTAAGCGACATACCTCCTTCTCCTTTTGTAGTATGTGGGCCGAGTGAAGGCAATTTTCTCAATAGGGGTGTTCATTTCAGTCAGTAGCAACCCAAAAATCAAGTATCTATAAAAAGCCCTTTATATATCTATGTAGATGCAAATGTTAATGGTGACTGCACATTTCTCAAATTGTATTTGGCCGACTAAGCTGTAGATGCATTCTAGTACTCACTCCCTGTCTGCCAGCACAGTGATGAAACAGGCACTGAAACATGAAGTACAAGAGAGAGCAAAGTTGTTTTTTAAGCACTACACCCAACATTGTACTACAACTAACTATGCCAAGAACATGAACTGTATACCTCTCTTGCTTCTGCATTGGTAATATGAGCCACAGGTAGGCTATACGCTTCAAAAATGTGAGTCAGCAGCAACAACCTCCAAAAAATGATTTATGGTAAGTAGTAAATGCAAGAAATGCCCTAGAAAGATTATACAAACAGTATGTACTTTAATTTGACACAGGTACCTATATATACATACAACAAGCCACTAGGTTGTGTCGAAACGCGTCAGGCTGTCGTCTGGCAAGAGACTCTCACTGGGGGAACTTTAACTTTTTAACTGCTACGAACGAAAATAAAGGTTGTTTTTATAATGTGCAACCCGAGTAGCAGTGTTTGTCGTTGGCTACAAATGACTATTTTTGGAACATTTATGTGTGGAGTGCTGCTCGCCTGAATTGCGTCTTTTGATGTTCTTCAACATTACAACACTTGACCCTAAGGGAATTACTGTAACAAAATACTTGAAGGATAAGTCTACAAATATAGTACCTTTACAATTGTTAGTTCCTGACTGTTACTGAACAAAACCATATGGCCTACATATGTCAGTAAAGGAAAAAAGGGCGAGCTTGACATGTGATGTCATCACTGATGTCATCAATGACATGTGTGATGTCATCTTTGATGTCCTGGGTGTTAGTCTTAGCAGTGCACGGTGGTGGCGCAAGTTATGGTTGCTTAGCTTTCCAGAAATGTCAAATTTCAGGAGGTTTTCAGTTTTACTTGGAACCATAACATCCCTTTAACAACGTTTTTTCACTGATATTACATGGCCACGCTAGTGGCCATGTATTTATGGTTAAGTTGGTGTTTCCATAGGAAGAGCACTTTTTGGGCGGCTTATAACTTCGCTCTCCCTGGACAGATCCTCACCAAACTTTGCAAAAGAAGTATGTGGGTCACTCTAAATTTTTTTGCAAAGTTTGGTGAGGATTCGTCCAGGGGGGGCAAAGTTATAGGGGGGGGTCCCAAAACTTTTTTTTTTCCCATAGACTGAATGGGAAAAAAATGTTGCTTGCGTCTACCGCCCAAACCGCTAGACGGATTTTCACCAAATTTGGACCAGGAGCAGCGGTTTGGTCCCGTAAGCGTGCTTTTGCAAATTTGGTGAAAATCCGTCCAGTAGTTTTTTTTAAAATGACCAAAAAGTAGGTAAAAAAAAATTAGTGATATCTGTGTTCGGTCCGCGGACACACTTCCCTGTTCGCTCCGCGGACAGTGTCCTGATTGGCCAATTGGCTTGCGTGATGTTCGCGGACATGCAACGTGTTCGCTGATTGGACGGCGTGGAGAGTGAAGCACGTCAGATTTTTGGTATCGTCCGCCATCTTGGATTTGCGGTCGTCCGCGGACAGCACAGTGAAACTTTGTTCAAAATTTGTATTTAGTAGAGTGTGTTGGTGTGTAGGAGTGTTTGGGGAGGGTGGAAGTGTATGGAATAGGATGAAGGTTGTGTTTTTTATGTGTTAGACGTTCTTTTTGTGTTCGATTGGTCTACGGGTGTTCTGAAATGTTCTAAATAAACTGAATGGGGGGTGTTCTGAGGACTCAATATGTGTCCGTTTTGTTCGCAAGCAAACTGAAACTGTTCTAAGAACACTTGCAGTGTCCTGAAATATTCGCAAATAAACAAAATGGGGGTGTCCTGAGGATGCTGTCCATATTGTTCGTTATCAAGTTGAATATGTTCTAAGAACACTCGCGGTGTGCTGAAATGTTCGCAAATACACAAAATGGGGGTGTTCTGAAGACCTTGTCGAACACTCGCTGTGTCCTGAAATGTTCGCAAATATGAATGGGGGTTGTGGCTGTCAAGTTGAATGTGTTCTAAGAACACTTGCGGTGTCCTGAAATGTTCGCAAATAAACAAGATGGTGGTGTTCTGAAGACGCTTCTAAGAACACTCGCGGTGTCCGGGGAATGTTTGTATGGGGTGTCCTGAAGACGATGTCCGTATTGTTCTCTGTCAAGTTGAATGTGTTCTAAGAACACTCGCGGTGTCCTGAAATGTTCGCAAATATACAAAATCGGGGTGTTCTGAAGACATTTCTAAAAACACTCCCGGTGTCCTGGAATGTTCGTAGGGGGTGTCCTGAAGGCGTAGTCCGTATTGTTCTCTGTCAAGTTGAATGTGTTCTTAGAACACTCATGGTGTCCTGAAATGTTCAAAAATAAACGAAATGGGGGTGTTCTGAGGACACTGTCCATATTGTTTGTTAACAAGGTGAATGTGTTCTAAGAACACTCGCAGTGTCCTGAAATGTTCGCAAATAAACAAGATGGTGGTGTTCTGAAGACGCTTCTAAGAACACTTGCGGTGTCCGGGGAACGTTCGTAGGGGGTGTCCTGAGGAAGCTGTCCGTATTGTTCTCTGTCAAGTTGAATGTGTTCTAAGAACACTTGCATTGTCCTGAAATATTCGCAAATAAACAAAATGGAGGTGTTCTGAAGACGTTTCTAAGAACACTCCCGGTGTCCTGCAATGTTCGTAGGGTGTGTCCTGAAGGCGTAGTCCGTATTGTTCGTTGGTAAGTTGAATGTGTTCTAAGAACACTCGCAGTGTCCTGAAATGTTTGCAAATAAACAAAATGGGGCTGTCCTGAGGACACTGTCCGTATTGTTCGTTGTCAAGTTGAAAGTGTTCTAAGAACTATCGCGTTGTTCTGAAATGTTCGTAGGGGTGTCCTGAAAACGCTGTCCGTATTGTTCACTGGCAAGTTGAAAGTGTTCTAAGAACACTCATAATGTCCACGGACATTAAAAGGTTCCATAGACCATAGTTGAAATGTTTGACTCTATGGATGTGATATGCTGCGGTGGTTGTGGCCAGGGCATAGAGTGTTGGGTGCATGGCCATTTGGCCATGCACCCAACACTCTATGCCCTGGCCACAACCACCGCAGCATATCTCACTCATAGTTGCTTATATCTTTGGGTGAAAAACAAATGTATAAGGAACAAAGGTATTAGATACTATGGATGTGATATGCTGCTATGGTTCTCCTTGTTATTGTATACTTACTGTTTGGTCTAGTAACCGGAGTACATGTATTTCTTGTTAATTTCTGTGATAAAAGAAAATAGCATGTTAGTATTAGTATTTTGTAATGACTTATTACATTGTATAATCAATATGCTTTATTTTATTTTTTTTGGACCCTCATATTTAGTAGATTACAAATCAGAGAACTGTGCAATTTGCTCAGTTTCTGTATTTGTTGCTAAAATCATTGGGTCTATGGGATAAAAAAAATCCATGTTGGATTAAAAAAAACCTTTTTCTGTTATTCTACAGTTTATTTGTTTGTTTGTTTTCAGTGGTGTTCACTTGTTGTTTCTGGCTAATGCTTAACACTTTGGCTTGTTGTATTTTTTTGGAGAAGTATCATATTATTTATTTGTTTTGATATTATAAAATTTTGGAGCAGTTAGATACCAATTGGCGTATTCTAACTGTCTATTTTTTTGATATTTTTTAGTTGTATTGATTTATCTATTTGGATATTGTTAAATTCTGGGACAGTTAGATACCAATTGGCGTATTCTAACTATATTTTTGGTCTAATTTAGTGGTATTCATTTATCTGATTAGTTGTTGTAGAATCTTTGAGCAGTTAGATAGCTTTTGGAGTATTCTAACAGTTTATATTTTTTTAACACAAGTTTACTTAGGGTTTAAATACAGTTTAGTTATCAAATTTTGGTTTTAAGAACATCAAATAAGCGTTTGTAAGATTTCCTGGTAATCTCTGCTTTAGAGTAATGGTACTATCATTACATTCAAACCATCCACATTTCTTTTTTTTTATATGCAGTGTAGTGCCCTGAATTGGTTGTGGCTCCTGCGTGGTAAATTATACTTATTGTTGTGAAGGTTTTCTTACCAAGTGATATTTGACCATGTGTGAATCCAGTCAGCTTGCAGTTGTTTTTGGTACCATCTGCATTGTAACGTAGAAGCATTAGTGTTATGTATTTACTATGTGTTTGTATTACTAACGTGGAGCGATTATCTGAATTGCAGGTAGAGCATAATCTACCATGGTTTGCATTTTGTACAAGTCGCTGAAATGGAATGGATTCACAATTTGGTATTGATATATATATATGAAGCGTTCATTGGCGATTTCTTCTTGTGTCACATTGTTGCAGAGAGTGCATGTATGTTTCCACATGTATGAAATCTGAAAGATTTCATTTATAGTTATGTTTTTGTTTTCCAGTACTTGTAGTAAGTACATTAGAAATTCTTGTGGATCTTCCTGTGAATTTATAGTGAATTTCACCATTCCCGCACAGTAGTCCAATTGTTGTCTTATTCCAAAAACACTATACGTGTTGTCAGGATTATTTGCTGCATTTCTGTGAAGTACTAACATTTGCAAACACAATGGGTCTGTACTGCGTAAGTAAATGTTGTCAACAATTGGTGGTAATTGAAATAGAATATTCATTGCTACATTTGCGTAGCAACTTACACCAACTATGTTTGAGAATTTAAATGGTCAAGGTAGTTCTGTATCAAATTGTTTTTTTTGGAGTGTGTCTTCCTTCTTTAAAGAAGTACTTGGTTTACTTTCCCTAATTGATTCTTTTTTGCTTGTGGTACTTGATGAAGTATTAGTTTCTTTTTCTCTCTTTGGAGGATTTGCAGTGACATCCTGTTGCATTTCTGTTTGATTTATTTTTCTTTTATAACGTTTTACTTTTTGTGGAACAGAATATGTGTTTAGGTGGGGGGTGTATAGTGAGTGAAGTCTATTGTATTCTAAATGCAAGGAATATCAGAGTTTATTTTACTTGCATCAAAGTTGATTAGAAATAGACTGTCAAGTGTACGTAAGCGTGATAGTGCTACATAGCTCATGCCTTCTTTAAAGACTGTGTTACCAATATCTATCATTGCTTTGTCTAGGGTAAGACCTTGTGATTTATAAATTGTGACTGTGTATGCAAGAGTTAGAGAAAATTGTTCTCTGCGTACATACAAATCTTTGAAGAGAAGGAATCTAGCTGTTGAGCGTCCTATCCTTTTTACTTCTGAAAGTTTGTCAAAGAGTATATTGACAAACTGAATTTTGTTGTCGCGTGGGTATGTTTGAAAGCCAACAACTGTACCCAGTGCTCCATTAACTAGTCCTTGGTCCACGTGCAGGTTACGTTTAAGCATTACTCTGCAATTTAAGGACAATTTTAATATCATTTCTAAGCCTGCTGTGTTTGAGATTGATTTGTCTAAACTATTTAGTCTTGTTGTGGCTTGATCCCACTTGGGTAGTGTCATACCATGTACATCTAGTTTGTCTGTGGCGCTAATTTCCATGATTGGTTGCATTTCTTTACTTAGCATGATTTCATTGAATTTGAAACAGCTTGCAAGAGTTGGCATTAAGGCCATACAATTGACATTTTTGTGGGCTAATTGTTCCATAACATCTGTAGCACATGCATTATCGCCATAAAGTGCATTAATGTGCCGGGTTTTCAATATTCCTTCTGCTTCTTTAGAAAGTATACAACTCTGATACTTTTTAAAATGTTGGCATAAGTGAGATTTGCAGATTGCCGCATGTTTTCTGTTAATTCTCTGTATTGGAAATGTTGCCAAAGGTTGACATTTCCAATGCTGCCAACAGTTTTACGGCAGAGTTTGTGTCCTAATGTTTTAAAAATAGGCTCACCTTTTACTGGTGTTAATTGAAGCAGATCTCCAAAAACAATAATGTGTTTTCCTGCAAAGAGCTCTTCATAGTCTGTTTTGAGTACTTCTTGTAATCTGAGGTGAATCAAAGCTAACATCAGGTTGGAGACCATGCTCACTTCATCTATTAGTAGCATTTTCATTTGTTTCAATACTCTGAGTAATTCCATTGCAGCTTCTGCAGAAAGTTTGTAATAGTCTAATTTGGTCTGGTGTTCTACTGGTAATAGTAGTAATCGGTGTAATGTAACACCACCTATGATGTAGGCAGCTAAACCTGTGGGGGCAGTGACAACAGCTGACAGTTTGTTGTTTTTCAATTGTTGAAGGAACTTACTAATGATTTTGATTAGGAATGTTTTGCCAGAACCAGCTTCACCACTGACGTACAGTAGTATAGGTTTATAATTATGGCAGGAACATTCTTTATTTTCATGTTTTACACCATGTGCAATTTGTTTTGTTACTTCTTGAAAAATGCTACTTTGCTCATTGTTTAGTTTTGATTGTAGTATAGTTAAGTCTTACTTATCTTCATACTGACACATGGGGGGTAATTCGTAGAATCCAGCGCACAAGTGGAGAACGCGGCTGGCGCACAGTGTGCGCGTGCGGCAGTCTGCGCCAGCCGCGTGCGCCAAAACCCATTTCGGCGCACAGCGTATTCATGGATGTTAGCATCCCTAGGCAGCCGTGGCGCACAGTGGGCCAGGGACCCTGCAGCAGCACCAGTTACGCCCCCAAGAACGCCCCTTGAGCAGGGAAAAGACATTAAAATCCACAATCCAGCGCAAAGGGCTGCACGAACCCTGTACCATCACGGCAAGCGGGCTACGTGTATTTCAGGGGTTCGCCTGAAGTTTTTCACGCGATCGGGCCTGGTGGAGTGGGCCACGTGTATTTCAGGGGTGCGCGTGAATTTCCTCACCCGATCGGGCCTGGGGGTGCGGGCCACGTGTATTTCAGGGGTGCGCGGGAAGTTCCACACGCGATCGGGCCTGGTGGAGCGGGCCACGTGTATTTCAGGGGTTCGCATTAATTTCCACACGCGATCGGGCCTGGGGGAGCGGGCCACGTGTATTTCAGGGGTGCGCGGGAAGTTTCACACGCGATTGGCCTGGGTACATGTATTTTGGGGCTCGCGGGAAGTTTCACATGCGATTTGGCTGGGTACGTGTATTTCAGGGGTGCGCGGGAAGTTTCACACGCGATTGGCCTGGGTACGTGTATTTCAGGGGTGCGCGGGAAGTTTCACACGCGATTGGCCTGGGTACGTGTATTTCAGGGGTGCGCGGGAAGTTTCACACACGATTTGGCTGGGTACGTGTATTTCAGGGGTGCGCGGGAAGGTTCATACGTGATTGGACTGGGTATGTGTATTTCAGGGGTGCGCGGGAAGTTTCACACGCGATTTGGCTGGGTATGTGTATTTCAGGGGTGCGCGGGAAGTTTCACACGCGATTGGCCTGGGTACGTGTATTTCAGGGGTGCGCGGGAAGTTTCACACGCATTTTGGCTGGGTACATGTATTTCAGGGGTGCGCTGGAAGTTTCACACATGATTTGACTGGGTACGTGGATTTCAGGGCTGCGCGGGAAGTTTCACACTCGATTTGGCTGGGTACGTGTATTTCAGGGGTGCGCGGGAAGTTTCACACACGATTTGGCTGGGTACGTGGATTTCAGGGGTGCGCGGGAAGTTTCACACGCGATTTGGCTGGGTACGTGGATTTCAGGGGTGCGCGGGAAGTTTCACACGCGATTTGGCTGGGTACGTGTATTTCAGGGGTGCGCGGGAAGTTTCACACACGATTTGGCTGGGTACGTGGATTTCAGGGGTGCGCGGGAAGTTTCACATGCGATTCCAGCAGTGTGGGTCCCCCCAGGTGTCCCCTCTACACCCTCCACGGCCCCTGCAGGCAGCCCAAACCACAGGGGACTACCCAGCACCCCTGTTCATGTCCCGCAGCAAGTCCATCCACCATGCCCATGCCCCCCAGCAAACCCACATGTCCCCTTGCACCCCCACCCCCCAGCAGTCATGGGGCACCTGCCAGCAGGACCCCACACATGTCTCCCAGCACCCCCACCCCCCAGCAGTCATGGGGCACCTGCCAGCAGGCCCCCACACATGTCTCCCAGCACCCCCACCCCCCAGAAGTCATGGGGCACCCTCCACCAGGCCCCCGCTCATGTTCCCCATCACCCCCACCCCCCAGCAGTCATGGGGCACCTGCCAGCAGGCCCCCACACATGTCTCCCAGCACCCCCACCCCCCAGCAGTCATGGGGCAGCCTCCACCAGGCCCCTGCTCATGTTCCCCATCACCCCCACCCCCCAGCAGTCATGAGGCACCTGCCAGCAGACCCCCACACATGTCTCCCAGCACCCCCACCCCCCAGCAGTCATGGGGCACCTGCCAGCAGGCCCCCACACATGTCTCCCAGCACCCCAACCCCCTAGCAGTCATGGGGCACTCTCCACCAGGCCCCCGCTCATGTTCCCCATCACCCCCACCCCCAGCAGTCATGGGGCACCTGCCAGCAGGCCCCCACACATGTCTCCCAGCACCCCCACCCCCCAGCAGTCATGGGCACCTGCCAGCAGGCCCCCACACATGTCTCCCACCACCCCCACCCCCAGCAGACATGGGGAACCCTCCACCAGGCCCTCGCCCATGTCCCATCCATGCCCCCCTGCACCTGGGTCCCAACAATCCCCAATTATGTCCGTAATGGCCATCCTCCCCTGCCAAAAGGCCCAACCAACTATCACATCCACCCACATATCAAAGGCAATTACATGTTACACACCCAATGTAAATAATGCAAATGAACACATGTCTGTCACACACAATGGCTGCAAGTGAATGTTAAAACACCCAACATGACATGCATGAAAGCAATGAGATGATACGCCACATTGAAGGATGAAAATAAAAATGTATTTAAAATCAACTTGAATGGAAATTAAATGAGAAAAACCACAAAGCAAAACAACCAAAAGAAGATGAATGTCCATGAAAAAAATCAAAAACACACAGCACAATCAAAATAAATGGTGTCCAAAGTCACAGTCAGAAAAGTAATCCAAGTGTAAATGATAAACAAAAACCATTGCTCCATGGCGATGAAAAAAATCCCAAAAATAAAAAAATCCATTGAAGAACTATTTACAAGATAATCCCGGATCCATGAGCCCAACCAAATGAAACCTAACTATGACAACTAACTAAAAACTGAATTATATACAAAAATGTGGTGCATTGTCCAATTGCAACCAAATAAAAAAAAAAAGTAAAGGAAACCTAGCACTAACTTTATAACTATATACAAAGGCGGCGGGCAAGTCCAGCGGCTCACTCCGTGGTGTTCCGGGCCAAGGCATCATCGAACTCCTGTTCGATGTCCCGGAGGCGGTCCTGTTCCATGGCCCGAGGGTCCGCAGGGACGACGCCATCTCCTCCTCCAACCCCCTGCGGATTGCCTCGAGGCACTCGGCCCGTCTCAGGGCCCTCCGCATGGAGTTCTCCGCCCTGACCATTGTGAGCCGCGCCTCTTCCGCCCGCCGCTGCCACACAGAAGACACTTCCCGTCCTGGGTCCTCCTGCCCTCCGGCCGATGCCTGCCCCTCCAATGTTGATGGCCCCGAGCCATGATGCCTCCCACGTTGACTCCGCTGCTGCCTCCGACGCCACTGCCTCTGCCAGCATGACGGCATCCAGGCTGATGGAATCCACCAACGCCGTTGTGCTCGTGCCCTGCCTGATGATGCCGGCACATCCTCCATCTGCTGGGGTACAGTTGCTGTGGTGTCCACCCCTGCTGGACCTCTGACTCCCGACTGTGGCAGGGATGGGATCCCCACTGAGTTGGCTGCATTGGTCAGGGCAGGTCCACAGGGGGTCCTGGTGGCATCTGGGCTGGAAGACGGCAAGGAGAATGACTGGCGTATAGTCTCCGCAGAGGAGGAGAGGGCCGCCAGATTGGCCGACACATGCAGGAAACCCCCGAACATGGATGATCCCAATTGGGCCACGTCGGCACAGTGCTCTTCGTGATTACGTGCATGCTCCTCCTGGGAAGCACGCACCGCATCACGAATCACAGCCGTGCACATCGCGACCCCAATCAGGACCTTCTCCATACGGCCAGGGGTCCCCTCGTCCGCAGGTGGAGGGGAGTCAGATGACATGGACATCCCCTCTACCTGCGGACGGGCCTGGGACGGGGTATCCCTGCTGGTGCATGGTGGTGCACCCACAGGGTCAGGGACAGCGACATGCACAGGCCCCTCCATGGTGACCTGTGCTGCCTCCTGCCCCTGGACTGCACCACTTGCACCCGCAGGGATGCCCCCACCAGGCCCCATGTGAGCCTCAGTGGCGGCCTCCTCCTCCTCTGTGGAAACCACCAACCTGGATGGCTCCTCACCATCTTCCGCCGTAGCAGGCCCCTGTGGGGGCTCACCCACCCCTTCCGCTGCAGCCGTGGGGGCCTCCCCACCGCCTTGCTCCACAGCGCCGTCTCCGCCCTCTTCTTCACTAGCCGCTGCGTAGAGGGAGACATAGAACACAAGCATCAGGGTACTGTACAATGGTCCCCTAGACAGGAAGCAATAGCAGATGAGTGCCACTGTCAAAGTACACTTCCATCATGTCCCTCCACAACATATGTGTCAGTCCAGGCAAAACACACACAGTGACAGTCATGGTGCATGCCATGGACATTTCCATACATATCCAATGGACTCTCGAAACATACAATGTAATGGAACTCACATGCATCATGGGTCATGCCTATCACATGCACACACTTCACCTCAGTCACATTCATCTGGCCCCGTACACCCCAATCACAGTGGATACAAGGATGACTAGGCTGCATCAGTGAATCTGTACATTGTCACAGACATTTGTCATGCATCCATGGCATTCACAAGTCACAGACACGCAGGTCAGGCACACAGACATGGATACCTTATATGTACCTGGCATCAGCACCCATCTCTCACCCCCACCCATGTCCAGGAACAGAGACTGCCATGCTCTCATGTGTACAATCTGCATAGGGCTCCCCATGTCGCATTTAAACACATGCAACAACCGTGCGGTTCACACATTACTGGTCGCACATGCATTACCATGATGTCCCTGCACCCATACATGCATACATGGCCTATGTCACACATACAGGCAAGTATCAGACAACCAGCACACTGCAACATGCCCTGTCTCACACAGCAATGCTTGGCCACTTACCGCTCAACTCCAGACGGGTCTCCCTCTCAAGGACCTCGGCGTGGAGCGCTGGGTGTACGCGTTCCAGGACCCTCATCTGGATGGAACTCATGCGGCCCCGGCCCCCCTCCACGAGGCGCTGGGCCTTTATGAGGGTCCTGGACCTCAAGTCCTCCCAGCGCTCCTTGACCTTCTGGATGGTGCGGGTTGCCACCCCCTCCGCGTTGATGGCAACCACACAGTCGGCCCAGATCCTCTCCCATCCTCCCTTGTTGGCGCGGGACGATCCGAAGAGGGCATCATACTGCCCCAGGACTTGCTCCACCAGGACACCAACTTTGGTGGCAGTGAAGCTGGTGCCCCTCTGCCCGGGGGTTGCCACCGGTGCCAGATGTTGATGTGCCCGACATGGCAACCCCAGGGGCAGGAGTGGGTGGGCAACTGGGTCCTGGGGCTGGGCTGTGGAGTGATGTTATCCGAGTCGGGAGTCTTCTGTTCCAGCAGGGGTGGACACAGCAACTGGACCCCTGCAGATGGCTGATGTGCAGGCACCAAATGGCATGGCACGGTGGCAGCAGGCAGGCAGGCAGCAGCAGATGGCACGTGGGTGGCTGCTCGGGGAACTCGGCGGCAGTAATTCGGCCTTCTGGGCAGGAGCGTGGTCTTCCGTGTGTTTTCGCGTGGCCAGCTTGATACAGAGTGATTTGGCACGTGAAGATCCTGCACGCCAGCGTGAAATTTGTGGAAAGGCCCTTAGCGCGTAAGCGCGTCAGCACACGTACGCGATTTCATTGGACCAAAGGCCCTTACAGCGTAAGCGCGTCTGTGACATTTCGCGCACGGGCATTGCCCTGGCAGGGCTTGGAGATCCCGCGTGCTCTGTACGTGCTTTTCGTGCGGTGCGTGTGTTTTCCATCCGTTGGGGTTCACACGCTATTACTTCACAGCAGGTGTTGGCTACACGTTCTTCTACACGCAAGGCAGACGGTGAGTGGTACCCTGCTCCCCCCCAGGCCCAATCGCGTGAAAAACTTCACGCGAACCCCTGAAATACACATAGCCTGCTCCCCCAGGACCAATCGCGTGAAAAAGTTCACGCGAACCACTGAAATACATGTAGCCCGCTCCCCCAGGCCCGATCGCGTGAAAAAGTTCACGTGAACCCCTGAAATACACGTAGCCCGCTCCCCCAGGCACGATCGCGTGAAAAACTTCACACAAACCCCTGAAATACACGTAGCCCGCTCCCCCAGGCCCGATCGCGTGAAAAACTTCACGCGAACCCCTGAAATACACATAGCCCGCTCCCCCAGGCCCGATCGCGTGAAAAAGTTCACACGAACCCCTGAAATACACGTAGCCCGCTCCCCCAGGCCCGATCGCGTGAAAAACTTCACACGAACCCCTGAAATACACGTAGCCCGCTCCCCCAGGCCCGATCGCGTGAAAAACTTCCCGCGCACCCCCGAAATACACGTACCCCGCTCAATCACGTGTGTAACTTCCCGCTCACCCCCGAAATACACGTACCCCACTCAATCACATGTGTAACTTCCCGCGCACCCCCGAAATACACGTACCCCACTCAATCGCATGTGTAACTTCCCGCGCAACCCCGAAATACACGTGCCCCGCTCGCACAGGCCCAATTGCTGTATGTTGCCACTTTTGTAATGCGCAGGGACGCTACCGCCTGCCTTCGTGTGGCGGACGTGTTTCGGCTTGTGCATGTCTTTAGCTGTGCGTGGCTTTGCCCTATTCGATTCCATGAATATGTGTGGTTCGGGTGCGTATGGGCGTTCCGTCTGCTTCCCTGCAGTACATCCCCAGTTACGCCCTTATTTTCGCGCGTTGTTTCCCATTCCGCGCGTTACGCCCTGTGTTCTGCCCACTTTCTAGTGTATGCGCCGAGGTTGTGCGCTTTCACTGTGCGCTTTGCGCATGCCTTTCGGGATGTTGCAGTGACGTGTGTGCCATGCACAGGTTTGGCGCACATCCCGAGGAAAACACACGCAGGGACTTCCATGAATCGCACGCGTGCGTGTGCGCCTGTTTTTTGGCGCTTGCGCCTGCTTGCGCAAAGATTTTCAGCGCACGTTTGTTCCATGAATCGGCCCCATGGTGTTTTCTACTTCTATCATATCTAATTCTGCCTCATTTATTATTAGTGGTTCTCCCAATGGTTCTTGGCTTCCTGTTACAGAAGGTTGACTACTGTCAGGAGTGTCCTTATCTAGTTGGGCTTGGAGTTCTTCTTCATGTTGCTGTTCATTGTGCAACATTGTTTTGTACTGTGTAAAGTTTACATCAGTTATAGTGCTTTCATTTGCTTTGAAAGCATCCTCATATGAGTCATAGTTATCTAGTAATTGTTCTTCTTTTCTCCAAGGTTTGAAGAGTTGTAGCAGGGACATGTAATATACTTCTTTATGTTGTGGATTCTTTAATGACAATTTGATATGATTAATTAAATTTGGTTTAGTGAGTTTAACTAAGCTGCCTTCACAGTTTGTCACTCTATATTTACCTTTTTTTTCATCAGGTTTCATATTATTTTTGTATGTGTAGTTTTGGGCTATGTGGTATAGACATATGTTTTCCAAAGTATTACTTCTGTTTGGGTAGTATGTGTCCAATAAATTGTTTTTTAAAATGTCTTGGCTGTTGGGATCATGTTTGGCTATTGTTTCTATATCTTCATATGATTTTAGAACTCTTTTTCTAGATTTAGCTGGACCAAGACTTAGCCATACTATATTTTCAGATTTACCATAGAATGCAGTACCAGTTAAACAATCAGCTGCTTCATATGATCCACATTCTCTATGGGTGAGCATTTTTATGCCCAAGCTGTATAATTTCTGAGATACTGTTTTATCTGATGACAGGCCATTCCAGAGGTCTTGGAGCTCTGTCTTTTCTGCATTAGTTATGTATGCTGTGACATATCGTGCAACTGCAGTAGAATTGTCTGCAATGTACTGCACATCTATGTTTGCATTCCATAATTGGGCAATGATTGCATTATAATCATTGATATATTTTTCTTCTTCTTTACTTTTTATGTAATATGTATTTTTAGGTGACTTACCTTTAACATTATGTCTAACTGAAGACATGAGGTTGTTCACTTGACCTGCATATGTAACTGGTCTAGGGAAACCAAATCGGCATTTGGTGTAGTATTTCCCTTTGTTTTTGTATTTGCGACGACAATATTTTCCACATTTGTGTCTTTGAAATTGTAAAATTTGTGCATGAAGATCACTATTTGTGGCTTCTGATGGAATTTCACAAGTGACATATTTTTCAATAAACTGTAAAACAGTGGCATCACTGTCTTGACCAAATTTAGGAGCATCTTTAATCCATAAAAGCATGTGGATATGTGGTGCTCCTCTGGCTTGGTATTCTTTTCTCCAAAAGTAGTGTTGCACTTCTCCAAGGGGAGGAACAGTTTTATTACAAATGAAATGTAGCATAGCAATGAAGCGATGGTGAACATATCTTGAAAAATTAACAGGATCCAAAGAACAAAGTTCTCCAGGTGTTAGTATATCTATGTTTGTTTTGTTTTTATTTGATATGCGTAGGAAATCATGTAAATCTTCCCATGCATATTCTGCACAACTTAATGTAACAAACCAAGTGGGTGGGCCAAGGGTTCTGATCATACAACGTACATCTCCATGACGTCGAAACCAGTACTCTTTAGTACCACGCATATTTGCTAATAGATTTTTAATATTTAATTGTAAAACCTCATCCTTTTGTTGCACTTTTTCTAATAATTGTGTAGCTGTCATATTTTGAAAGTGTGATCCTGATTTTAATATGTGTGCAACTCCGTAACATAAAGTTGCTAGTTCACTTTCAAAGAGTAGGTGGAATATGTATTCCACATTTTGTCTAAATCTGGGATCTTCAGAATACATCCGTAATGAGCGGTATTCTGAAGCTGATATTTGAATAGGTCTATCATCATACCTTCCTCCTTTGCCCGTAGGAAAGAGTAGAGGAAAAGCATGTGCTTCTATACTTTTTTCCCATATGCTGATTGGCGATCCTTTTGTTTGACGCATTTGGTAAGTTTCCAGTGCATCTTCTACGGTGTCATTACAGTGCAAAGGATGAATTGTATAATGGTCTAAAGTATTTGATATTGTAGCAGGATCTAGTAGCTCATATTGACCAGCTTCTTGTGTTTCTTGAATTATTTCAGTTGTATCTTTCAAGTTTTCTTCAATATTAATTTCTTTGCAATATTCATTATTCTCTTTAAGATATTGGAAGGCTTGTCTAACTTTATATAAATCTACCAGCTGTTGCCATATTTTTTTGTCTTTTGTAGGTACTCCATTTACTAAGATAATTAAAGATTGCTGCATTGGACGTAGCACTCCTAGAGTATGCACATTTTCTTTTAGATCTAATGGTAAATAAACTACTTTTCCATGAATGCCTTTTACCAATTCAGGAGGTAATTTTGCTGTTTTTGGTTGAAGGCATATTATTGCTTGAAATGGGTGTACTGTTTGAATTATGATGCTCTCATATAAATTAAGTTGTTGTAGGGGTTTTGGTACTGGGTATAATTCCAAATTATTTGTGATAGCACGTGAAGGAGTTTGGTTGTTGTCAAGTTTTGTAGTGCAGTAACTGCAAAGTATTAAGGGCTCAGTTATTTCGTATTTGTTTTCTGCTACAAGGTAGAGAGATAATTCAAACCATTTAGAATCTTCATTGTCTTCTATTTTGTATGATAGGTCTACAGTTTTTGTGTTACTTTTATAAATAGTTCTAAGGCAACATACACATACATGGTTTGGTACTTCAGCTGATGTACTTTAAAAATTTTAGTATTTATTTTGTGTATGTGTTTAGCAAAAAGTTGCCATGTGTAGAATGGTTGCTTAATTGGTTTAAAGCTATTTCATTCTGTAAATGGCTTTCACTTCCAAAATATTTTTTCTGGATATAGTGAATTTCTTCAAGTAGGTCTTTTGCTGTACCATGTAGAAGGATGTTATTTAACTTTGCTAGTGCAAAAGCAGGACTTTTAGCATAGTACAGTTTATAGACTAGATTTCTTATAGTTGAATGATGTGTTGATATCCTTTTGATATCATGGAAAGTGGTTTTACAAGTAGGTCCTGTAATGCAGGGCAATGAATAAAAATAGTCCTGTGTACTTGCGCACTGGACAGGTATCCACATTTTGCAGTAATTTAATTTTGATTTTGTCTTTGCTTTTTACATATTTATTGAGGAATTGGCATAAAGATTTGAAACATTGTTTGGGAATGTTACACATTGACGTGCAATGGCCATTTGTACACTAGACGTTCTGATTCAGTTGAATGAAGGGGTAACTCTAAGTTTTCAGGGCACATTTCTGTAAGGAGTACTTCTTGTTCCATTATGGTATTATTCACTTTTTCATAACCTCGACCACTGCTATGTACGGCAATTGTATTTGTTTGCTTTTGTTTGTACGCTTCTTCATTAAAATATGGTTCTGTGCTCGTAGTGTGATTCCATTCACCTCTGCAGATACTTAAGACGTTCTTTCTGTTGACATTTCGCTTATTGAGAAGTCTTTTTTGTAATTTAGTTATTAGTTTTGTTAGTGGTTTCATTTTGTTTAACAGTAAAATAAATAACTTTCTTTTCAGAAGAATTGCACTGTCCATCAACGCTTCTAAGATTAATTTCCTAAGATAGGTTTTAAGCATTGAACCTGATTTCTCTCCTGTTTTTATAAGATTTTGAAGGACTTTGTGACGGTACATTTTGACTAAAATACTTTTCTTGGTATGCTTACTTTGCACTATATTAAAATTTGAAGAAGTAGTTTTATCTGTAGTGATAGCTGATTTTCTGTTAATTGTTTTTTGGTTTGTTTTACATTTTGATAGAGGAGGCAAAGTTTTTGTACTTGAAACTTCTTGTGTTTCACTAAATGACTGTATTAGCTGTTTTGTTTCAACTTTTTTTACAAATTCTGCTATAGATGGATGCGTATGTTGGACACTATTATTTTCATTTGCTCTACTTTTGCGTTGCTTTCTACAGACTTGACTTTTGGTAGGCATTCTTCAGGGTCTGTTGAAAAAAAATAAAGAAGATATGGGTTGGGGTGTTCTGGAATGTATGTGTGCTGTGTGCATGAGTGTTTGAGTAAGATGATAAAGATGTATGTAATGGTGTGTGATTGTGCATTGGGAACTACAACTAGTAGGGACAGGTATTCTTGAATTTATGTGTTACTAAACTGGGGTTCAGATGACAAAAAAAAGTAAGCTACTGGTGTGGAAAAGTACAAATAGTAAATGTAATGTATACAATTAAAACAGTTGTTTGTTCTATAATATGAAAATTGTAGCGGTTCAGTTGGGTAGTTTGTGTGTCCAAAAATAGGAATTTGTGGGCCATTCTGGCTGTAAATCGATTTTTAAGACATGGATATTTTTGGACAAAATGGTACACAATCTCTATTTTTAGGCACCAAAATAGCTTGTATTAATGTTATAGTATGTTTCATTAATAATACAAATATTATGGTGATATTCTACTTACTTTTTTTCTTAAATTATCAGGTAACTTCTTAGTTCTTCTTTGTTCTTCGAATTCGGCTGCTTCTTTTCAGTAGACTGGTCTTCACTGCAATTGTAAAAGCTTCAAATTAGTAACTTTGTTTGTATATAGCGCTGTTTTTAATTTAGATATTGATTTTTTAATTGAAATCCTCAGTGCCTTCTTTAAAACCATTAAACTAATTTATTTACATAAAATACATTGCATCAGTTCAGTACATATGATATGTCCTTAATGAACAAATTGTATTGAATGACTAACTGTAGCAAAAAAAATATCTTTACTTTGTCTTGTGAAATTTATAATATACCAGTGAATACTACTATTTCTGTAAGTAAGATGTTCTAGGTTATAGCGCCTCAATGTCATGTCTAAATTAAAGTAATTAAGTAAATAAATAAATAAAAACAAAAAAAAATGAAATTGTATAAGTCTTTTTTAAAGATTTAAACATAGATTGTGCTTGCATGACATTTTGTTTGAATAAATGTAGTCTATATATTTCATTTAAAAAATGTTAGTTTAACATGATTTGAGTGTGTGTGTATAAAGAAAGTAAATAGTATAAAGGTTTATAAGTGATAGTTGATTTTAGGATATTGAAAAAAATACAGTAAATTCATTTTACAGATTACACAAGCTAAAAGTCTGTTTGAAAATGTGTTCATCTACTGTACAGAAAATATGCATACCTGAAGTTTGTGTTCATGCATATGGATATGCATGGAGCTGCAAGTAGAAATCTTGGAGACTTGTACAGTATTTCTGGTAGATGGTGCTTGCCAATGATATGACACTTGTACTCAGAGAGATTCACAGTACATTTGCAGTGCTGATCTATGATTATGCATAGATCTAGAGGTCTTGAATGTGACTGGTGCATGGTCATGTGATTTTTTAGCTACATCCAATGAGGGAATGGCAGAGAGAGTGAAGTGGAAATGGTAGAAGAGCTGTTCATGTTACGATATGTCCGCGAACATGGCGGTAGTTCGCGGAAATCGGGAGTTACATCCGGGGATTTTTGGGTTCAGAAGTCATGCAAATGAGAATAAGCACTGAAAGGGATTGGTCAGGAAAGTTTAGTGGGTGTGTTGTGCCAGGAGAGAGTTTCTCAGATACTCTTTTTGCTGAGAGAACAAAAGATAGCTATGGCTGTGTGTTTCAGAAAACAGATTGTTTGGATTTTGGGAGATTTGTGGATGCATTGGTTGAAGGTGCATGCAGAAAGCTATGGAGTAGCTGTAGATCTTGGATTCCCACATGTGGAAGTACACTGGCATGGAGCACATGGAATGAAGTGGTTGGGCTTGCTACCTCTCTGTGCTACTTTGGAGACAGAGCAACATCCAGACATAATTGTAATTCATTGTGGAGGGAACAGTTTAGGACATGTGACTTTTTTTTTTTGCAATTTGCTATGAAAGAAGGACTTGGGAAGGTTATGGACATGTTTCCTAATTCTCAAGTGATATTTTCACGGATTGCGCAGAGACAAATGTGGCTTCGTTCTTCTTCATTTGGTCCACAAATGGAAAAAGCAAGGCGCAATGTTAATAAGGCTGTTTGTGCCTTTCTAAGAGATTTTGGCATGTCCTCTTTTCACAATGAAAATATTATGTTTCGTAGTACAGACATTTTTCGCATCTTACTTATGCTGGCAATCAGATTTTTCTGAGAAATGTACAAAATGCATTGCAACCTTTTATGGAATTACAACAACCATTTTGAAGTAGGTGTTAAGCATTTATAATTTTTGACTTACAAACACCACCCAAAGGCTCTTTTCAGAGCCACCACTTCTTCCCAGAGAAAATTGCAATGTTTGTGATGGGATAGCAACCCAATTTTTTAAATGTTCGCGAACTGTCCGCAGACTTCTAAAAAAAACAAAGGGCCCTGCTTCATTTATTTTCACTTCTATTTTTTAACTGTGAAAGGCGGCTCTGAAAAGAGCCTTATTTTTTTGGGATTTTTGATATTTTGTATTGTTTTTGGTTGTTTATACATGACACACTAGGAGAGGAGGGGAAAGAAAGGAAAAGTGGGGGACACCAACCACACGGATAATAAAGGTCGAGCTGAGAGAGGAAGATGTAGAGTGGGTTTTATTTGGGTAGTGAGCAGATCTTCTCGTGCTCTGAGACGATAGTCTCAAAAGCACTACGAAGTCGCTCCCCCCTGCAGAGTACTGTGTCACAGTACATACATACAACTGTGACCCTCGAAAGGTAAAGGTCATCAGCATTCTGTATGGCCTGTGAGGCAGCTTGAGGAAGACGCTGTCCCACAGAGGTGGTCCTTGTCGTGACAGGATCAGAAACAGAGGATGAAGTAGACGAAATCAACCTGCTCCGTTCTTCACAAGGTACAACCCTTCGAATAGCCCCAGAGTGAAATGACCTCAGGTGTCGCTTCATAGTAGTGGTCCCAAAGCTGTACTTACCGTGCTTCCCACGACTGAGTATCATTGTGCACTCATTGCAGGTAACACGGTTCGCATGAGCCTTAGGAACATTACCATGAATGGTAAATAACCGCCACACCCAAGACTCACGTCTAGTGCGGGTAGTAGTGTTTTTCTCTACCTCATTCTCATCATCCTCTTCTTCCTCCTCTGCATCCTCACTCCTGTTCCCCTCTTCAGGCCCTTGGGGAGGTGGTGGTGGTGGAGGGGGTGCTGAAGCAGGTGCAGCACCAGGTGGCAGTTCAGCAGCCAAGGATGCCATCAAAGATGCGATGGAAATCTGCAGTTGGCAGCAAAAATCGTTGTGTTTCGAAGAATAGCCAGAAACACAATGAGAATAAACTCTAGGGCGTGGTCTTTTATAGGGGTGCGTGTGCGCGGTCCGGGGACATGCACGCTGTCCGTGGACAGATCGAACACAAAAAAAAGTTTGAAAAGTTTCAAAAGGTATATAGAAACTCAGGATTACTATGTGGGACTTGTGCCATGGTGAGATTTTATTGAAAAATATTATGGATTAATTGAAAATGTACTTTTAATTTGTTTGGGGACCCGAACAGTGTCCGCATTCAGAACACGCGATCAGCGTAGGCGCGGTCAGATGATCCGTTTGCGAACAAGTCCGCGAAGGAAGCGCATGTCCGCAGGACACCAAATGCACAGAGATTGGCTAGCGCATGCGCGTTGATGTTCTACGGACACTGTTCGGGTCCTGAACTAATTAAAACTGCGTCACACCTGAAACGAACATTTCAGGACACTGCGTGTGTTCTTAGAACAGTTTAAATTTGCTAGCGAACAGTAAGGACAGATATACTGTTCTTCAGGACACGTTCAATTTCGTTTATGTATGAACATTTCAGGACACCAATTGTGTTCTTAGAACATTTTCAAGTTGCTAGCGAACAGTACGGACAGGTATAGTGTTCTTTAAGACACCTCCATTTTCATTTAATTACGAACAATTCAGGACACTGCGTGTGTTCTTAGAACAGTTTGAACTTCCTAGCGAACACTACGGACAGATATAGTGTTCTTTAGGACACTTTAATTTTTTTTTTTTACTAACATTTCAGGACACTGCGTGTGTTCTTAGAATAGTTTCATCTTGCTAGCGAACAGTACAAATAGGTATAGTATTCTTCAGGACACCTCCATTTTAATTTATTTACGAACATTTTAGAACACCTGGACTGTCCGCGGACACCTACATTGTTTTTTTTTAAAAAAAAGAAACTATTTAAAACACAATATAAAAATTAAACTTTATTTAACATATATTAATAATTTATGACAGAGAAGGTGAGGCAGAAACAGAAACAAAAACAGGAGAATTAGGGGTTTCATCATGATTGTTATTAGGTGAAGAAGGGATGGAAGTCTCATCAAAACGTTTTGGGTTATGGAGAGGGTTTGGGGATAATTGACTGGGATATGGTGAGGAGGGCAAGTACACGTGGGGCAATGGTATGACGTTTTTGTTTTAAAATGATCTTCAACAAAAGTTTTAAAATTATTAAAATTGGTCAACAATAAATCAATTATTTCTTTTATGTTGTCAAGCGTGTTTTCCATAACAGCTTCTTCAGAGGTAGTTTCTATTTTGTTATGCTCTGTACAAAAAATATATATATATGTTAAATGTATACAAAATAATAATATTTAAATGGTTTATATTATAAAGTGTTTACCATTAGTTTCACTATCTTGTGACATTTCTTCATGTGGAAAATGTTCCTCTAGCCATTCCAGAGTACTAGGCATTTCTGTGAGAGACAAAAAAAAAGATAATATATTTTTTTATCTAATACAGAACGTTTATAAATATATGAATGAAATTAAGTACACTTACTATTTCAGGTAAGATATGTCCTATGTACTCAGTGGGTCTGCTCTTGTTCTCAGTTCTGTTGTGTTTGTGAGGTAATTATGTTGGAAGCCAATTTATTTTCTTGTGGTATATTCCATTTTAGAACATAGTGCATTTTAATGAATGGTTAGTGTGTTGTATATATGGGTTACATTTATTATGTATTAGTACATATAATGTGTTTGTGTGCTTTTTTTTTAATTTGATAAATGTTCCTATGTTATGATATAACAATCAAACATACCCCCCCAGAGTTTTTTAGGTAGTCGTACTGTTCTTCGAACATGTCCGCGAGCATTAAATGAGTTTGCGGACATCAAGTACAGTAGAAGAGATTCAGTCAGTTCCATATGATATGTATATAAAGTGAAAGTCATTATTGTTAAGTTGCACTACTAAAAACCTACGAAATTCAATGAAAAAACTTTGTTAAAGGGACGTTATGGTTAAGTTGCGCTACTAAAAACCTATGAAATTAAGTGAAAAAACTTTGTTAAAGGGACGTTATGGTTAAGTTGCGCTACTAAAAACCTATGAAATTCAGTGAAAAACTTTGTCAAAGGGACGTTATGGTTCCAAGTAAAACCGAAAAACCCCTGAAATTCGCCAGTTATGGTAAGCTAAGCAACCATAACTCGCGCCACCACCGTGCACTGCCAAGACTAACACCCATGACATCAAAGATGACCTCACAAACGTCATTGATGACATCACTGATGACATCACATGTCTGGCTCGCTCTTTTTTCCTTTGCTGACATGTCTAGGCCACATGGTTTTCTTCAGTAACAGTCAGAAACTAAAAATGTTATTTTATTTGTAGACGTATCCTTCAAGTAGGTTCTTACAGTAATTCCCTTAGAGTCCAGTCACATCATATGAAACATATACATACGGGAAGACACAAGCTTGAAAGACAGCAATCCTTTTTGTGAATAAAGATAATCAATAGACTAATGAGCACTTTCTGATAGTTCTGTTGTTTTTTTTTTATGGCTTTATTTTCCCTGTATATGATCATATTTGTATACATTGTACTCACACTACTTTCCTTAGGGTCAAATTACATCAAGTGATACATATACATAGGGTAAATAGCAGCTTTGAAACAGAGCAATAATTTATTTGCATGAAAATGATCAGTTAAATTATGAATTGTTGCTGCTACTACTTGTGCTTTTTTGCTAACTTCACTTTCCCTGTATATTCCCATATTGGTATGTGTTCTTGTGTCTTTGTGTTTTGTCTATAGTAATGCAATTATTCATTGCATGTGTTTTATTAGCTACTTATTACATATTTCACAGTGCACAAAAATCTATTAAGAAAACAATTATCATTTCATTATTCAACATATTAACATTACAAATATTATACCTTCATCTTGTACGCTGCACACAAGGTTATGTTTCTGTATGAGTAGCTTAGTATACTAGATAGAACCCCATAATAGAATGCTATTTATATCAATGCATCGTTCAATGCACTAATTAGGGTATGATATTTATTGCAATGATCCTTGAAACTTGTTTTGCAACATTATAATAAGAATCCCTTGTACACATATTTCATGAAAAGTACATACACGTGATGTCATCAATGACATTTGTGATATCATATTTGATGTCCTGGGTGTTAGTCTTAGCAGTGCACGGTGGTGGCGCGAGTTATGGAACCATAACGTCCCTTTGACAACGTTTTTTCACTGAATTTCATAGGTTTTTAGTAGCGCAACTTAACCATAACGTCCCTTTAACAAAGTTTTTTCACTGAATATATATATATAAGTATTACATGGCCACGGTAGTGGCCATGTAGTTATGGTTAAGTTGCAGTTTCCATAGGAAGAGCACTTTTTGGGCGGCTTATAACTTCGCTCTCCCCGGATGAATCCTTACCAAACTTTGCAAAGAAAGTATTTGGGTCACACTGATTTTTTTTGCAAAGTTTGGTGAGGATTCGTCCAGGGGGGGGCAAAGTTATAGGGGGAGTCCCAAAACTTTTTTTCCCATAGACATAATGGGAAAAAACTTTGCTCACGCCTACAGCCCAAACCGCTGGACAGATTTACACCAAATTTGCAGCAGGAGTGGCGGCTTGGTCCCGAAAGCGTGCTTTGCTTTATTTGGTGTAAATCCATCCAGTAGTTTTTAAAGAAATGACAAAAATGTAAGTGAAAAAATTAGTGATATCTGTGTTCGCTTTGCTGACACACTTCCCTGTTCGCTCCGCGGACAGGACGGTGATTGGGCAAGCAGCTTGCGTGATGTCTGCGGACATCTGACATGCTCTCTCATTGGATGTGGTGAAAGCGTGCAGTGTGTCTGGCTTCAGAGACGCCCGCCATCTTTGTTCCTCGCTGCCTGCACAGTAAGTCTTGTGTCTGTCTCCTGTTCCTCCCTTCCCCGCTCATGCCCCGTGTGTCCTTCTTGTCCCCCCACCACCACTCATGCTCTGTGTCTCCCCTTTTCCTCCCGAGGAGTGGGATCTGCCACCTGCACACGAATGCTGTGTGTCTCTCGCCCTCCCCCTCACCCCTGCTCATGCCCCGTGTGTCTCTCTCCCCCCCACCCCGCTCATGCCCCGTGTATCTCTCTCCCTTCCCCCCACCCCCGCTCATGCCCTGTGTGTCTCTCTCCCCTTCCCCCCACCCCCCACTCATGCCGCGTGTGTCTCTCTCCCTCCCCCACCCCTGCTCATGCCCCGTGTGTCTCTCCCCCTCCCGCCCACCCCCCGCTCATGCCCGTGTGTCTCTCTCCCCTTCAACCCACCCCCCGCTCATGCCCCGTGTGTCTCTCTCCCCCCCACCCCCGCTCATGCCCCGTGTGTCTCTCTCCCTCCCCCCACCCCTGCCCGTGTGTCTCTCTCCCTCCCCTCCACCCCCGCTCATGCCCTGTGTGTCTCTCTCCCTCCCCCCCACCCCCGCTCATGCCCCGTGTGTCTCTCTCCCTCACCCCCACCCCCCGCTCATGCCCCGTGTGTCTCTCCCCCTCCACCCACCCCCGCTCATGCCCCGTGTGTCTCTCCCCCTCCCGCCCACCCCCCGCTCATGCCCCGTGTGTCTCTCCCCCCCACTGCCGCTCATGCCCCGTGTGTCTCTCCCCCTCCCGGCCACCCCCTGCTCATGCCCCGTGTGTCTCTCCCCCTCCCGTCCACCCCCGCTCATGCCCCGTGTGTCTCTCCCCCTCCCGCCCACCCCCCGCTCATGCCCCGTGTGTCTCTCCCCCCACCGCCGCTCATGCCCCGTGTGTCTCTCCCCCTCCCGCCCACCCCCTGCTCATGCCCCGTGTGTCTCTCTACCTCCCCCCCAACCCCACTCATGCCCCGTGTGTCTCTCTCCCTCCCCCGCACCCCCGCTCATGCCCCATGTGTCTCTCTCCCTCCCCCCCACCCCTGCTCATGCCCCGTGTGTCTCTCCCCCTAACGCCCACCCCCCGCTCATGCTCCGTGTGTCTCTCCCCCTCCCGCCCACCCCCTGCTCATGCCCCCTGTGTCTCTCTCCCCTTCACCCCACCCCCCGCTCATGCCCAGTGTGTCTCTCTCCCCTTCCCCCCACCCCTGCTCATGCCCCGTGTGTATCTCCCCCTCCTTCCCACCCCCCGCTCATGCCCTGTGTGTCTCTCTCCCTCCCCCCACCCCCCGCTCATGCCCCATGTCTCTCTCCCTCCTCCCCACCCCCGCTCTTGCCCCGTGTGTCTTTCCCCCTCCCACCCCTGCTCATGCCCCATGTGTCTCTCCCCCTCCCGCCCCCGGCTCATGCCCTGTGTGTCTCTCCCCTTCCCCCCACCCCCGCTTATGCCCTGTGTGTCTCTCTCTCTCCCTCCCCCCCACCCCTGCTCATGCCCCGTGTGTCTCTCTCCCCCCCACCCACACTCATGCCCCG
Organism: Ambystoma mexicanum; assembly: GCF_040938575.1. NCBI lineage: Eukaryota > Metazoa > Chordata > Amphibia > Caudata > Ambystomatidae > Ambystoma > Ambystoma mexicanum. The sequence continues at coordinate 332,081,198 of NC_090927.1, forward strand.
TGTCTCTCCCCTTCCCCCCACCCCCCGCACATGCCTCGTGTGTCTCTCTCCCTCCCCCCGCTCATGCCCCGTGTGTCTCTCTCCCTCCTCCCCACCCCGCTCCTGCCCCGTGTGTCTCTCCAACTCCCGCCCACCCCCCGCTCATGCCCTGTGTGTCTCTCCTCCACCCGCCCACCCCCCGCTCATGCCCCGTGTGTCTCTCCCCCCAGCCCACCCACTGCTCATGCCCTGTGTTCTCTTCCCCTCCTGCCCACCCCCCGCTCATGCCCTGTGTGTCTCTCCCCCTCCCTCCCACCCCCCCCCTCATGCCCCGTGTGTCTCTCCCCCTCCCGCCCACCCCCCGCTCCCGCCCCGTGTGTCTCTCCCCCTCCCGCCCACCCCCCGCTCATGTCCCGTGTGTCTCTCTCCCTCCCCCCAACCCCTGCTCATGCCCCGTGTGTCTCTCTCCCTTCCCCCAACCCCCACTCATGCCCCGTGTGTCTCTCTCCCCTTGCCCCCACCCCCCGCTCATGCCCCGTGTGTCTCTCTCCCTCCCCCCACCTCATGCCCCGTGTGTCTCTCTCCCTCCCGCCCACCCCCCGCTCATGCCCTGTGTGTCTCTCCCCCTCCCGCCCACCCCCGCTCATGCCCCTTGTGTCTCTCTCCCTCCACCCCCCCTCGCTCATGCCCCGTGTGTCTCTCTCCCTCCCGCTCACCCCCCGCTCATGCCCCGTGTGTCTCTCTCCCTCCCGCCCACCCCCCGCTCATGCCCCGTGTGTCTCTCTCCCTCCTGCCCACCCCCGCTCATGCCCCGTGTGTCTCTCTCCCTCCCGCCCACCCCTGCTCATGCCCCGTGTGTCTCTCTCACTCCCCCCACCCTCCGCTCATGCCCCGTGTGTCTCTCTCCTCCCCCCACCCCCGCTCATGCCCTGTGTGTCTCTCTCCCCTTCCCCCCGCTCATGCCCCGTGTCTGTCTTCTGTTCCCCCCACTCATGCCCCGTGTCTGTCTCCTGTTCTCCCCACCCCCCGCTCATGCCCCGTATCTGTCTCCTGCTCCCCTCATGTGCCGTGTCTGTCTCCTGTTGCCCCCCACACCCCCCACTCATGCCCCGTGTCTGTGTCATGTTCCCCCCACCCCCCGCTCATGCCCCGTATCTATCTCCTGTTGCCCCCCCACCCCCCTGTTCATGCCCTGTGTCTGTCTCCTGTTCCCCCCACCCGCTCATGCCCCGTGTCTCTCTCTTGTTGGCCCTCACACCCCCGCTCATGCCCCGTGTCTGTCTCCTGTTCTCCCCACCCCCCACTCATGCCCCGTGTCTGTCTCCTGTTCCTCCCACCACCCGCTCATGCCCCGTGTCTGTCTCCTGTTGCCTCCCACCCCCCCGCTCATGCCCCGTGTCTGTTCTCCCCACCCCCGCTCATGCCCCGTGTCTGTCTCGTGTTCTTCCCACCCCCGCTCATGCCCCATGTCTGTCTCCTGTTGCCCCCCACCCCCCCGCTCATGCCCTGTGCCTGTTCTCCCCACCCCCCGCTCATGCCCCGTGTCTGTTGTTCCCCCCACCCCCCGATCATGCCCCGTGTCTGTCTCCTGTTCCACCCACCCACCGCTCATGCCCCATGTCCCTCCTGTTGCCCCCCACCCCCTGCTCATGCCCCGTGTCTGTATCCTGTTGCCCCCCACCCCCGCTCATGCCCCATGTCTGTCTCCTGTTTTCCCCAGCCCCCGCTCATGCTCCGTGTCTGTCTCCTGTTCCCCCCAGCCCCCGCTCATGCCTTGTGTCTGTCTCCCGTTGCCCCCCACCCCCCGCTCATGCCTCGTGGCTGTCTCCTGTTGCCCCCCGCTCATGCCCCGTGTCTGTCTCCTGTTGCCTCCTGCTCATGCCCCATGTCTGTCTCCTGTTGCCCACCACCCCCCGTTCATGCCCCGTGTCTGTCTCCTGTTGCCCACCACCCCCCGATCATGCCCCGTGTCTGTCTCTGTTGTTCCCCCACAGCGCGCTCATACCCCGTGTCTGTCTCCTGTTCCCCCCACCCCCCACTCATGACACGTGTCTCTCTCCTGTTGCACCCCACCCCCTGTTCATGTCCCGTGTCTGTCTCCTGTAACCCCCCACCCCCCGCTCATGCCTCGTGTCTCTTTCCTGTTGCCCCTCACCCCCCGCTCATACCCCATGTCTGTCTTCTGTTCCCCCACCCCCCGCTCATGCCCGTGTCTGTCTCCTGTTCGCCCCACCCCGTGCTCATGCCCCATGTCTGTCTCCTGTTGCCCCCACCCATACCCCGTGTCTGTCTCCTGTACCCCCCCACTCCACGCTCATGCCCCATGTCTCTCTCCGGTTGCCCCCCACCCCCCCGTTCATGCTCCGTGTCTGTCTCGTGTTGCCCCCCACCCCCCCGCTCATGCCCCGTGTCTGTCTTCTGTTCTCCCACCCCGCTCATGCCCTGTATCTGTCCCTGTTCCCCCCATCCCCCGCTCATGCCCTGTGTCTGTCTCCTGTTCTCCCCACCCCCCCGCTCATGCCCTGTGTCTGTCTCCTGTTCTCCCCACCCCCCGCTCATGCCCCGTGTCTTTCTCCTGTTGGACCCACCACCCGCTGATGCCCCGTGTCTTTCTCCTGTTGCCCCCCACACCCCGCTCAGGCCCCATGTCTCCCTCGTGTTCCCCCACACCCCCCGCTCATGCCCCGTGTTTCCCTTGTGTTACCCCCACCCCCCGCTCACGCCCCTTGTCGCTCTCCTTTCCTCCTCACCCCCGCTCATGTCCCGTGTGTGCCCTGTACCCCCCCGCTCATGCCCCATGTCTCCCTCGTGTTCCTCCCCACCCCCCGCTCGTATCCTGTGTCTCCCTCATGTTCCTCCCCACCCGCTGCTCATGCCCCGTGTCTCTCTCGTGTTCCCCCCACCACGCTCATGCCCTGTGTTTCCTTCCTTTCCCCCCACCCTCTGCTCATGCCCCGTTTGTACCCTGTTCACTCTCACCCCCCGCTCATGCCCATGTATCTCCCCTGTTCCTCCCCACCCCCCGTTATGCCCTGTTGTGTTCTTTATACACCCCGCCTTCCATTTCCATGGTGGCCATCCTAGGAAGGAAAATCTTTTTGTTTCTTTTACCACCCGGCGTCCCACTTTGAGGACATAAGATGTTAGTGGTCTTCATCTATTGAAAAGGATGTTATGGTGATGTTGCACTAATAAAAACCTTTAAAATTTAGTTAAAAAAAAATGTTACAGGGACGTTATGGTTAAGTTGCGCTACTAAAAACCTATGCAATTCAGTGAAAAAACTTTGTTAAACGGACGTTATGGTTAAGTTGCGCTACTAAAAACCTATGAAATTCAGTGAAAAAACTTTGTCAAAGGCACGTTATGGTTCCAAGTAAAACCGAAAAACCCTTGAAATTCCCCAGTTATGGTAAGCTAAGCAACCATAACTCGCGCCACCACCGTGCATTGCTAAGACTAACACCCAGGACATCAAAGATGACATCACAAATGTCATTGATGACATCACTGATGACATCACATGTCTGGCTCACTCTTTTTTCTTTTGCTGACATATCTAGGCCACATGGTTTTCTTCAGTAACAATCAGAAACTAAAAATTTTATTTTATTTGTAGATGTATCCTTCAAGTAGGTTCTTACAGTAATTCCCTTAGAGTCCAGTCACATCATATGAAACATATACATACGGGAAGACACAAGCTTGAAAGACAGCAATCTTTTTTGTGCATAAAGATAATCAATAGACTTATAAGCACTTTCTGATAGTTCTGTTGTTTTTTTTTTTTTAATGGCTGTACTTTCCCTGTATATGGTCATATTTGTGTACATTGTACTCACACTACTTTCCTTAGGGTCCAATCACATCAAGTGATACATATACCTAGGGTAAATAGCAGCTTTGAAACAGAGCAATCATTTATTTGCATGAAAGTAATCAGTTAAATTATGAATTGTTTCTGCCACTACTTGTGCTTTTTGCTAACTTCACTTTCCCTGTATATACCCATATTGGTATGTGTTACTTTGTGTTTTGTCTATAGTAATGCAATTATGTAATACATGTGTTTTATTAGCTACTTATTACATATTTCACAGTACACAAAAATCTATTAAGAAAACAATTATCATTTCATTATTCAACATATTAACATTACGAATATTATACCTTCATCTTCTACGCTGCACACAATGTTATGTTTCTGTAGCTTAGTATACTAGATAGAACCCCATAATAGAATGCTATTTATATCAATGCATCGTTCAATGCACTAATTAGGGTATGATATTTATTGCAATGATCCTTGAAACTTGTTTTGCAACATTATAATAAGAATCCCTTGTACACATATTTCATGAATAACACATGTGATGTCATCAGTGATGTCATAAATGACATTTGTGATGTCATCTTTGATGTCCTGGGTGTTAGTCTTAACAGTGCCCGGTGGTGGCGCGAGTTATGGTTGCTTAGCTTACCATAACTGGCGAATTTCAAGGGTTTTTCGGTTTTACTTGGAACCATAACGTCCCTTTGACAAAGTTTTTTCAGTGAATTTCAAAGTTTTTTCACTGAATATATATATATATATATATATATATATATATATATATATATATATATATATAGACTGCACATTAAGGGTATTAAGGGTATTATATTGCTGGAGGGAACACAATGCAAAGACTAATTAAACAGTGCTATCACAAAACTTAATTGTCTTTGAGTAGGGAAGTGAGACCTAAGCAATGCCTATGGTACAAGGTAAAATGCAGGAGGTCAGGTATCTAGACTTCCCTGGAACAAGGCACTTAGTTCATGAGTCCACTGCCTCAGTCTCTTTAAGCAGGATGATCAGCATCAAGCAGTCTTCTTGGCACTACTGTGTGATGCAGAAGTAGGAGGTTCACTCCTTGCATCTGGATGTGACTGCTGGCATGGGCGCAGAAGCCTGCCAGCTTAGTGAACCATCAGGACATTATTTAGGGTTTTGAATGGGTCTTTGCAGACATGTCCAAATCCTCCCTGGAAGAACCTTTGCTATGATAAGCAACAACATGCACCCGCACCTGCTTGGGTACACCCTTGGACTCAGGAAAGGTGTTGGATTCCATTATTCGGGTACTGCACATAGACATGGTGCTTAATCATGTAGCACAACTGTACTGAAAGATTGGTTGTTAATACATTTGAAGTTTAACATTTCTCAAAACATTGAATAATGATCTCTCTTTGTTCTCTGTCTGTGTGTCCTTATCTCTTGATATATTATTGTCATCATGGTTTTGGTTTTTGTAATTGTACACATCTATTTTTGTTTTATTAATAATTTGGTGTGTGATGTTCTATCTGACATAAGTGCCATAACTGTCAAGATATTATTGTTTTTCTTAAATCATACATTTATCACAAGTGCTACTAACAACACTGGTAGATGTGTATGTGAAGGTTGCATCTGTTGATGATATGTACATTGTATAGAGCCCTAAAGAAGAGATGTTTATCTCAAAACACGGGTCGGCTCATGGTTGTCACAAGTTATGTTGGGTCACACATTGTCTTGTGGCGAAAAATAAAGGTCTTAGTATGCATTAATTGGCAATAAACATTGCTCACAATTGCCGACGTCAGGATTCATGTTCATTGTCTATAGAACCACACCACTACAGACTTAATAGGTTGAGTGCATTTGAAACTTGATACTTTAGAGTCTAATTTCTATGACTTGGGATGCTAGGGACACACCCCACAGTCCATTTGAATTTCATGTGACATCCATTCCCAACATACTAGCAGTTTAGCACATGTATTAGGTTTGGTGTCCCTAAGTTGTTGTGTTTTGAGTTATAATCAAAGTAATTGACAGTCTTGCATACATAATGTGGAGCACATTCCTTTTCCATCCTTGTTTGCTAGGTCATTTGCATAAATCGAAACAGCTGGGGGTTCAGGAAACAGAGATTACAGCATCACTTGCCACACATATACATTATGGATAGCACAGGTACAGGGAAATCCTGTATCTGGACATGTTTAGCTATGCAATTTTACTTTAGCTTAAGTTATGTTGTACTTTGTCATTGTCCTGGTCTCTTGGCACTGGAAGGGTTTCAGGATATGTGGTGAGTCACTCTTCAACCTCTCTTCTGATACCGTTCAGGAGGCTGACCAATGTGATGGAGACCTTATAATTTCAAGTTGAACTGCTTTGGGCAGCACATGTCACAAAGGATTGCAGCTTAAACAAGAAAAGCAGGATTTGTTAAATCCTTATTTAACTTGTTACTTATTATGAATAGCTGATAATATGCAATGGATTAAGGGACAAACCTAGTGCACCCACGGCATATCAATTGACAGTATAAATCTAACTACTCACCTTTGATCAGTCTGCCCCACTGACTGCCATCTAACCCATCTCAAATTGGATTTCTGTAACCTCACTTTGTTGTGCTGTTCGCTCCCCATACAATCATGGCGTCTTGTGGTCTCCGACCTTGCTGGATGTTGTCAGACTTAGGAGATCTCGTCCTTACACCAACCCGGACTGGTTCTTGATGGGTCAACACGAGACAGTAGAGATGTAGCAATATGCACACCTATAATTGAGTTTTTAGCAAAGACGCTGGAGGTGTGTTGTCAATTCTATTGATTAGGTTGTGGGTGTGGGCGAGAAAATACAGCTCTGGCAGTAAAAGCTGCTACTGTGGAACAAGAAACAAATAATGTCCCAATTAATGGGCATTCCCGCCCCCTGCCCACCAAAAATGCCTGAGATAACTCAGTCAAGGTTTAAACATGTTCATACACAACTAAATCATCTATACATGTATGGTTTGCTCTGACAAAAGTCTGAATTTAATTCCTGATATGCACAAAGGAGTAAATAACGATAACAAACAAAAATCATGAGCCCTTTGTGTTTTGGGATCTTAGACCTTTCCTCAGGAGCAATACTTCCTAAATAAAATGACAATATATCTTCAAGCTTCAGGCTTCAAAAGTCTACAAAAAGAAAAATTAGAAAATAATATTTTAGGTTCAAGCATCTCTTAACAGAGTCAATATTTTACGTTAAAATATGTTAATTTTGACTGTGATGTTAGGTAAGTGCAGTATAACGCCACCTTCGTAATTTCTTGCAACACAATAAATGTGTCAATTCCTCCAGGGTAAGGTACTCTTTATGAGTTTCAACATATGGAAAAGGTATGTATAATATGTGGAAGGCACAATGTATACAGTGTATACTTAAACTGGTATGATAGATTCATCCAACTGATTTGTTTAGCGCCACCTACCTTATAAAAGAGGTAGCCACTTGACAAGTAAGTGGTGCTTTACCATAGATATTCTGAAAACATATATGCATACTGTGATCCGAAAAGGATCTTGACAGTATTTAATCATGTATATAAACTAATATATTGGGCCTCATTAGGACCCTGCCGGCCCGGAAAGAGCAGTGGTGGTAAATCCGCCACCACCGTTCTTTCCGGAGTGGCTGATTAAGAGTCCTGCAGGCGGGAGGAGTTCCTCACGCCAGGTCTGACCTGGCGGGTTTAACTCCACCCACCTGCAGGCAGACATGGAAACACCGGCTCTGTCATAGACGGAGCCAGTATTTCCATTGTACCCATCCCCATGGAGTCCTATGGGACTCCATGGGAATGGGGACTTACACAATTCCGCCTCCGTAATTCCCGGGTCACTGGGGTCGTAATGACCCGGTGATTCCGGGAATCACAGAGGCGGAATTGTAATAAGAGTCCGGCGGTAACCTGCCGGTTTTTCCGGCTCGGTTACTGCCAAACTCGTAATGAGGCCCATTATCTCTGTTAGTGCAGTGAGCTATACTCACATGTTGAAGGATTCAACTAATCAGCTATGGTATAGGTCAATTAGAGGATCTGGCTGTAAATTCCACACAAATTAGTGAATGGGTGGATTCAGCTCAATTGACTCTGTAAAAATGAGGTATATAGTCATAAGTAACATGGGCATACATATGGCCATTGGTATTCCATGTGTGGAAACAATTCCAAATAATCAGTGCCCAGGTCTTACCTCTATTTGTTCAGCTGTGAGGGCAAAAATACCAACACACTGTGGCCAAAATGGCCACTTTAAGTACCAGCGTACTTATCCGTCATTGCGAAAAATAGATATAACATGATTGCGAGCACACGATCCTGCTGCTTTCTAGTTGTCAAAAGTGACCGCTCAGATTGTACAAGTCATTTTCTTGATTTAGAACGATGAACAGGTTAAAACATATAAGAAGAAACGTGACATGACATGGAGGTCGTAGTTTTAGGACTGTCTTTGACATATGACTTTCAAGAGCTGGTATAAATGTATGCACTTTTGCTTGTATACCTATACTTGTCATATATTAAGCAATAGTCCTATATTGAATCATGATCAGGTGTGTGAGTCATCTGTTAAATGGAAGATGTGGTGTAATAAAGTGAATATTCTAAACAGCATTTATGTAGTCCACGTAATACATATCAAACAGATTAGAGATATACAGTTCTGTAAATATTTACATGATGACAATGACAGTAAGTATCTATGGGATGACATTTGTGAATTATAACAAAGTAGTATTATTCATATGCCACATCTATTCGGCTGATTCCTTAATATCCTGGTATTTCTGTACATGTATAATTATACATCTCTGGTGCTGTTGTAAATACATGTCAAAGTGGTTGTGTATTTATTTATTTATTGTTTGTTTGTTAGGCGCTTACACAATAAGAACATACTGTTTCAAAGTGCCCGCAGGGCAAGGGAAGAAGCAGGGGTGGGAAACACATTAAAATATATTAAACACAATATATGAGAGCAATGGGGGGAGAGGAAAACAGGACAGACCTACTATGCCTTGTGAGTATTCAGAACGTGCAAGTGCAGCAAGGAAGAGGGCAGGGGGTCAGTGCTGTGGAGTCTTAGCCCATGGGTGTGCCACATAGGAAGTGCTAGGAATGTTGAGTGCTACACAGCATGGAGCCGCTTGAGGTGTAACTGCAAGCCACCAGATGGTGTAAGTGCAAGTTCAGATAGACGGGAGCTGGGCCGATTGGGTGCGTGAGGTCAGAGCCCTGATGATTCATAAGGGCCCAGGACACCAATCGCAGCCACTGTGGTATTAGGAGGGGAGAGAAGAAGGAATTTAAGAAGATCCTGCTCAAGGTACAGAGGAAGGGTGAGGATGTTCCATAGGAGGGAACCAGCTGAAGAAAGCAAACAACCACCTGCCCTCTGTTTAGCAAAATGCTTTACACACAGAGAATTAGAGCCAGAGGAGTGTAGTGGTCTAGAGAGGGAGTATTTAGTAAGATAAAGTTGAAGATAGTGTGGTCCCCGAGCCCAGACCACCTTGTGGGTGATGCAGAGGAATTTGAATGTTATCTGTGAAGGAACCGGGAACCAGTGGAGACTATTTAGTGCAGGAGTGATGCAGTCCCTGGGCTTAAGGCCAAGGATAAGTCTTGCTGCCCTATTGTGGATTACCTGGAAGGGTTGCAGAGTGGAAGATGGTAGATTCAGGAGGAGGCTATTGTAATAGTCAAACCTAGAGAGAACCATGGCTTGGGTCACATTGAGCCTCTGGGGGAAAGTGAGAAAAGGGGGATTTCATTTAAGAAGGAAGAGCTGAACGTGGAACTTCTTGGCAATGTCCAGAGTGTGAAGGAGGAAGGAGAGAGAGGAGCCGAAGATGATTCCAAGGTTTCCGGCTTCAGAAGAGGGTGCATGGGGAGAGCCCAATGTGGAAGGCCAGAGTGAAGGGAAGAAGGAGGCACCAGGGGTCAAGATAAGAAAAATCTCAGTTTTACAGACGTTGAGGCAGAGATCATTTGTGGTGCACCTGGACTGGATGGGAGTTAGGCAGTAAGGGATGAAGGAGGGTGCACGAGCATCGGCAGGGAGTTTGATAAAGAGCTGTGTGTCATATGCGTAACACTGGAAGTTGGAAGAGAAGGAGGAGATGAGGCAAACAGAGCAAGGTAGATGTTAAAGTGCCACGGGGAGAGGATAGAGTCCTATGGGACATCACATGTGGAGAGGGAAGTAGGAGAGGAGAAGGTGCCCAGGATGAATTTGGATGAGCAGTCAGTAAGGAAGAATGTCAGCCAGTCCAGTGCCCATTCCAAGATGCCTACGGTATTGTGGAGCCTTTGTATAAGGATGGAATGGTTGACTGTGTCAAAGTCAGAGGAGAGATGGACAAGGATAAAGACAGCTGGGGAGTTGGAGTCAAGAAATGCAAGCAGTTATTCACGGGTGTTCAGAAGATCAGTTTCTGTGCCTCTGGATGCTCAGAACCCAGATTGATGGTTGTGGAGAGTTGAGTTGGGGCAAAACCAACTTCTCCAGCAGTTTCCACAGGACGGGGGTGATGGAAAGAGGGAGGTACTTGGCATGGCAGGTAGGATCGTAGGAAGGTTTTTTTAGGAGTGGGCACAGAAGAGAGTGCTTAAGAGAGGAGGGAAAGATCCGGTGATGAAAAAGGGATTGCAGAAATCAGTGAGAGCCAGGGAAAGAGAGCCAATGTCATCCTTGATGGTCATGGATGAGCAGGGGGAAACCTGCTTAGAAGAACCCTTCATGGAGCTGACAACTTTGGTAACTTTTTCAGGTGTGACAGGGGTGAAGGAGGAGAAGGACGATGGACAAGGGAGAGGGATGAGGTGAGCGGGTGTGGGATGGGTTGTGAGGGTGAGTAGCAAGGGTGGCAAGGATGTCCTGGGTTTTTTGGTTTTTTGAGGCAAAGTGTGAGGCCAGTGCATTGCAGAGAGCCTGGGAGGGAGAAGGGTAGGGGAGACTGAGGTGGGGTTGGCTAGTTCCCTGCAGATCTTGAAAAGTTCAGCCGTGTTATTGGATGCAACAGAAACCCGTCCCTGAATGTGGGCTCTTTTCTTGGCACGGATGGAGTGTCTGTATTGCTTTTGGAGCAGGCGGCAGGCCAGTTTGCCAGAGGATGAGCCTGAGGTTTGCCACTTCCGTTCTGCTCCCCTGCACTTATGTTTCAGGGCCACAAGTTCGTTGTCGTACCAGGTGTTACACTTGGAGGCAAGTTTTACGTGGATCCTCATGACTGGGGCAAGAATGTCAAGAGTATTAGTGATGGAAAGGTGGAGGTTGCCGAGGGTAGAGTCAGAGGTAGAGTCAGAGGTGGGAGACTGATGGGGTATGAAGGAGGAAGTGAAGGCAGTCGCAGAGACTCATTTAATTGGGAGGATATTAGCAAACGAGGTTGGTGGGACTTCCGGTGGGTGGTCAGAGGGCCAAGGGGACTCAAGTGAGAGGAGAGGAGAGAATGGTCAGACCAGGAGAGAAGGGTGACTAGTAGGGGGAGAGAGAGAAGTCAGAGTATATGAAGCCATCCAGAGTGTGTTCATCTGAGTGGGTTGGCCCAAAAGGGAGAATGGGAAGAGAAAACAAGGTGCAGGGGTCAGTGAAGAGAATGGATGCAGAGCCTGGGAAATCCAAATGGATGTTGAAGTCACCCAGTAGGAGGAGGTTGGATGTGAATTAAAGTAAGGAAGAGCAGAAGCCAGCCCATTCAGAGAGGAACAGGATGGTGGCGCCTGGAGTCCAGTAAATGTTGGCAATGGTCAGGGTGGAGATGGGAGAGATGACCAACTTGCAAACCAGGCTTTCAATGGAAGAGTAGAGCTGGGTAAGTAAGATAGAGGCAGGAACCCACTCAGAGAAGATTAAGGCAAGCCCCCTGACAGTGCAGTGTGGTCGAGATTTGGAGATGATCTTAAAGCCCTCAGGGAGGAGGGAGTCAAAAGCAGTGACTGAACCCGCATTGAACCATGTCTCAGCAAGAACAAGAATTTTTAGGTCAATGTCTTCAAGAAGGAGACAGATGTCAGCAGTGTTTGTTGGCTGCGTGGGCGTTAAATGTTTCCAGGTGGAGGAGGTCTGTACTTTGTGTTATTTGAGGTGGTTTATTAAGGCGTGGTGCATTAGTCAGAGGAGGGGGAGAGAGAGAGTGGAAGGCGGAGATGCAGGAGAAGGAAGGAAGTTAATGAGAGAAGGCAGGATCCGGTCAAAGAGAAAGAGGTTGGGTTGTGGACCCTGAACCAGGGTAGTGCCAGTGTGATAGGCATTAACGAAGCAACGAGAGGATGACAAACCGGCCAAGAGGACTTCCCACTTGGTGCTACTGTTAATGGTAGAGCATGTGGAAGGAGAGAGAGTAGAGATGAGATGGGGGTCCATAGATCTGCAGAGGGGACAGAGAAGCGAATATCAGTGAAAACATCTCTAGAGGAAGTGCTAACAGGTGTCTGCAATGGGAAGCCCATGATTTGCACTCAAGATGTCTTTTTGTGCTTTTTTCCTACCAGAATGTGTGTGAGAGTGGGGGTGGTAGGTGATACTATAGTAGTTACAGAATATTGGAGAGATGGAGAGAGCCTTAGGTCAGCAGAGGAGTGGCTGCACAATACAGTTCTAGCTAAACTCACCACGAGGCACAGCACAGTGAAATGCAGGAGGTTCACAGATGGAATACAAACACACCTAAATTCGACTTTAAAAATGGAGGCACAACACAGTGGGCCTCATTACGGCCCAGGCGGTAAGTTACCGCCTGGGTCGTACCTTTACCACCATGGTGTAAACTATGTTTACGCCATGGTGGTTGGCGGACTTACCGCCCCATTCCGAGGTTGGCGGGGCGGTAAGTCCCCAATCCCCATTTATTCTTCCCCATTCCCATTTTTGCCCCATAGGGCATAATGGGAGTGGGGAAGGCGTTAATTACGCCACCGTAAATTACGGTGGCGTAATTAACATCAAGGTCCCTTAGCGCCATGGATTTTAACACCTGCTAAAAGCAGGTGTTAAAACCTCCAGGGCGCTAAGGGACCTTGGAATCAGGCGGTAAGGGTCGGCGCTGTTTACGCCGCCGTAAACCCCTTACCGCCTGAGTCGTAATGAGGCCCAGTGAAATGCAGGAGGTTCAAAGATTGAATACAAACACACCTACATCCGATTTTAAAAATTGAGGCACAGATGGAATAGAAACACACCTAAATCTGATTTTAAAATGGAGGCACAACACACTGAAATGCCGGAGGTTCACAGATGGAATACAAACACACCTAAAACCTGAAGTACCTAATGATCACAAGTCCAATCATGGAAGATGAGTGTTGATTTCAGTGAGGAAAGAAGAAGTGAAAGATACAGTGGATGTTAACAGAGATAGTGGTGGCGGTCAGCCAAGCTTACTTTTATGACTGCAAGACGCGTAGATAGCCTAGGTTCCCATAACCTTGGAGAAGTAATTAGTCAGGAGGACGGAGCATAGTTTGAAGAGGGTAAAGACGCTCCAGGCCCTCCTCGGCCTGGACAGGCACAGGCAGAAGCATTAGGAGTAAGGCCCCTGGAATGGGGGGCCGGCGTTCACCTGCCAGCGATCTCATTGGGTGCTGAAAAGCCACAGCTAGCCAATCAATGCAGCCTCACATCAAACACAGTCAGACTGAGCAGTTGAAGAAAATGGTGCAGCCATTTTTCAGATATCCATACACATGTGAATGGGCCAGGAAGAAGTCAAAGGAGCCGCACACTGCGGCACGCATTCACCAAATTGAAAAATAAACGATTATTAAAAAGAAAGTGCAGTGGAGCGCATGTGATCACAAAATGTGGCAGCCCATGGGCCAAGTAGCACACATGAGGCCTACCTGATGTGGCAATAGATATCTCTCCCCTCGATGCACACCGGAGCCTTGTGATGTGTGTAAGGCCCGTTGCAGGCCTGCTCATGCATCCCGTCCTCCTCAGGTGATGAAAAAAAGAGAAAGAGAAACCTTATTTTTTTATACACCATTTTGTATACATTTGGTGCAATATTGTACTTCGGTGCATTTGACATTGATAATATGATATACAGTGTGATTGAAGGTGATCAACAACAAAGTAACATAGTGATTGATATGGTCTTTCAATATACATGGATGTCATAATTTAACAGTGCTAAATAGATGTATAAACGACTGGAGTATATAGCTGAAATACAGAAGGTTGTTCTGCAGCTGTAATATTACAATTGCATTGCATCATAATCATAGAGTATATGGACCTATATTCTATAAATTGGTCTACATATGGGCATGTGCACCTGTATTTGGGATTAGTTCAAGGAGAGATTACAACAAGGGTGCCAGACTAAATTCATCATTCATTCCAGTTGGTTCTAGGGATCTCTGTGCATGAGAAGTTTGTTATGGTTCCCCCTCTAGACAGAGTTTTGACTACTTTGAGAATCAATAATTTGAGCTGAGCTATCGAATGTCTGTTCTTGATAAAGTGTCTGACAAGTGGAGATTTCTCATTTATTTTTCTAATATTCAACTTAGGTTCATTAAGTCTTTCCTACATTTTTCTAGTAGTTTGACCCACATAGAACTGTCCACATGGGCACACTAGACCGTAGATGACATATTTCGTATCACAGGTGGCAAAATGTTTCAGGCTTATCTTCTGCTCTGTACGTGGGTGTCTAATGTGATCGCCTTTCTGTACATTGTTGCAGTGACTGCAGTTCAAACATGGAAATATACCTTGTTTGGGAGTATTCAAGAACAATTGTTTTACGGGTCCTGCTCTTTCTGCCTTTGCTAGATTATCCCTTAGATTCTTTCCTCTCGTATGAGATACCATGGGTGGACCTGGGAACAGTTTAGATAGTTGGGCATCTAGTCTTGTTATTTTCCAGTTTTTCTTCAAGAGTCTGTTAATTTGGGCAGTCTGGCTTGAAAATGTAGTTAGGTGTATTAGCAATGGTTTGTTTTTATTTCCTTTAGGTCTAAGCTAGGAGGGTCTAGTTTGTACAGCAAATTTATTTTTAGCTTGTGTCTGGGCAGATTCTGGATAGCCTCTTGTTTTAAATCTATTCTTTAGAGTTGTGGGTTCTCCTGTGTAATCAATGGGGGTCATTACGAGTTGGGCGGTAAGGGGTTAACGGCGCCGGTAAAGGTGCTGGAGCCGTCAACCCCTTACCGCCCAATTAGGAGGTCTCCTCGCGGGACCCGCTAAGGCCGCCTGGTGAAACCAGGCGGCCTTAGCGGGTCCCGCGAGGAGACCAGCATGCTAACAACGGGCCCGTTATTAACGGGCCTGTTGTTAGCATGCTCCCCATTCCCATTGTGCCGTATGGGGGCTCAAATGAGAATGGGGATGTAATAGGGCGGTAAGGGGTTGACGGCTCAGGCACCTTTACCGGCGCTGTTAACCCCTTACCGCCCAACTCGTAATGACCCCCCATGCAATGGATGGATGGTGATGCAGAGCATGGAGGTGACTAGTGGATAGAGTGTTGAAGGTCAGGTATAGGTTGGTGAGAGAAAGTGGCATGTGCGATTGAGAGTGTGTGTATGTGTGTGCGTGTTTGGTGTGTACGGTGAGTGAGTGAGACTTAGTGGGAGATTAGGGGAGTAAGTGAGATTGAGTGACTGGGAGGTTGAAAGGAGATTGAGAGAAGGGGCCTGGTCCTCTTATAATACAACACGGTCCGCAAGGTGAACAGGTCCTGTTGGCAGGGCCCAAAGTATTTTGCAGAATACCGCCACTTACATACCACTGCAGCACTGTGCAATCAAAGCTGCTGCTGCTTTCTGCAGTAGTGTAGCTAGTTTGTGATACTGTAAATGATAATATGTTAAACTAAATCTGTTAGCTTTAATAAAATACAGTATTTAATTTACAATAATATATCCCTATTATAGACATTTAAGGCCACCATAGATAAGTTTGTTATACCTCCTTACAGTGAGAGTGAGTACAATCAATGAAAGCAGCAACATGCAATATCTTTCTGAACCATATCCACTGGTTTATTGACTATTCAAGGGGTATAATCTATGAAA
The DNA here is from genome assembly GCF_040938575.1 of Ambystoma mexicanum. NCBI lineage: Eukaryota > Metazoa > Chordata > Amphibia > Caudata > Ambystomatidae > Ambystoma > Ambystoma mexicanum. Next base: position 332,097,082 of record NC_090927.1, read on the forward strand.
GCAATTACATGTCTGCCATTGTTGGCCCATTACAATATAATTCAACAGCTGAATTGGACATTTCAAACACTGTTACATCAGTCACGATATTCAAAGGTAGGAATCAATGCTGCCAAGCAGTTGCTACACCAGGAGCCTGAACAGCATTAGCTAGGATGCATTATGCGCGAGCCATTTGCATGCATCCCGAGCTGTCTTTCCTTGCCCTGGAGCAATAGAAAGTAATCACAAACCTCCCACAGAGCTGTGGCTGCAATTAGTATTCATTCGAAAAATGAATCCTTCTGCCTGCTTTTATTTCGATTTTTATTTCCTCCCTGGCTAGGCTTAACTATCAATACTGACTTTTTCTTTTTCATTAAGCTGACAAAAAGATATTAAAAAGCTCATTAAAAAAGCATTTTGCAATTACACGCAATTTGTTTTAGAAGTTGTGCCCAATCTTCAAATGATTGTATCATTCTGCAAAATTTAAAAATTGATCCAACTAATGTCCCAGTACTCCAGCGCACTTTTAAATAACTGTTCAAAACGTGCATTGTGCAATACCTCTTAAGAATGTTTTTTTGGTTAGATAACTACATATATTTAACATTATGTGTTGGTCTAAGTAGTTAACGATAGTAATTAATGGCTTGAGAGACACAAGAACATAAATGTGGCACTATGGTCAATTCACAATTGTACATATGATATGATATGATATGATATGGCATTTATAACGCGCCTATACACAAGCTGTATTTAACGTGTCTGGGTTGTTCAATTATATAGCACAAACCTCCGTGCAATGGAAGGAATACTGCTTACAGTGCCAGCAAATATGTTTGGCTGCAGTTGATGGGATGCACTAGAACATCTCTTTCACTTGTGGCAAAAAATGATGAGTAATAATTATACAGGGCAACTTATTGTGCGTATATTCAGATGCCTGTGTTCCCCACCCTGGGCACGACTTTACAAAGCAAGCATATTCCACTGTGCACCATGAATTCACAAACAGAACGAACTTTATAAGGTGCAGCTAACAAGCACATTTCCCTGCTTGAAACAGGTGCAGAGGGTTGCACAGTGCATGAGATGGTTCTTCCTAACATTGTCGTGTATTGTTCAAAATAAAACAGCAAAATAGGTCAGCACGCCCGACCCTCAAATTGGCATATACATGTATTTGGCCTTTTTGCTTCATTTGAAAAGATAAGCACGCATGCAGGGTTCTAGCAACAGAGGGTGTGGAGGTTCCCAGCCATTCCAAGCTACCCCATTAGAAATGTTATATGCCTTTATTTATTTTTATATTTATTAAGCTCACGAAAAACCCTCAGGCATCAAGGCGCTGTTAGAACCAGTTACTCTCATATATGGTCAAAAGTCAGGTGCCGGTGGCAAAGGTGTAATAGTCTCGTTTAAAGTCAAGAGGCTTACTTGAATAACCAAGTTTTCAGTGCCTTTCTGAAGGACCAGTTCGATTGTACAGCTCTTAGATGTGGAGGGAGGGAGTTCCATGTGTTAGCTGTCACAGACAGGAAGCTAGCAACCCCACTTTTTGACAGGTACGATGGACTGGGCTCTCATGAATCTTTGGGCAAGGTAGGGTGGGGCGGTGTTAGATAGGCATTTTTTGCGTAATTTGCAAAGGGCTTCATTACGAGTCCGGCGGTAACCCTGCCAGTGCTACCGGTGGGTCGCTGCCAGACTCATAACATTTTACCGTCGCCTGACTTCCAGGTGCCACGGGGAGATTACATATACGGCAGCCCAGAAAGTCTGGCGCCAATAAAATGTTAGTCCTCATTCCCATAGTGTCCACTAGGACTCTATGGGAGTGTGGACTCGAAAGTGCCGGCACCATTGCTAACAGTGCTGGTGCTTCCGTGAACGGTCTACCTAATGTGGCTGCTGCGCAGGCAGGGTCAGACCTGTCGGGCACATCGGCCCTGGCAGGCAAACTCATAGTTTGCCAGTCCAGAAACAAGGGTGCCGGTGCGATTATTCCTGGCAACTTTGTAATGAGGCCTATATAATCCTTTCCTTGACTGGCAACCAATGAATGTTCCTTCTTGCCTCAGTTATGTACTCTATTCTGGGAATGTTGAGAGCCGCTCGGATAGCATTGTTTTGAATCACTTGGAGATTGCGATTGTTATGTGTGGAGATCACAGAGGGGTTCAGTGAATATGTTGTATAGGGCGGGGGATATGCAGGATTATTTGGGTACCCCACATGAGATAGGGGAGTTTGGGGTACAGGCCACTTCTGAGAAGACTCTAATTGATCTGCCTGCCAGAAAGGAGGCAACCCAGGCTGGGGCATCAGGTAAGAAGTTGGCAGCTGGGATTCCGGAACCTGATTCTCAAGCAGATGGCTACCTGAAGGCTGAGCTCATGTGCCTGCCCTTATCTCCCTGAATGTATTCATTTACTGTAATGGCTGAAGAGATTCCAGGAACCACACACAACCTCGCAACCATCAAAAAGACAGAAAGGAGATGAGATCAGCCCTGAAAGGAGGGAAGATAAGCTGATGGAAATGATGATTAAAATGTCTGCTGGCATTACTGATATTAGAGCCTCTCAGGTGGCTTCTGAAGACAGATACAATGAACTATCAGGGAAATTTAAGAATATGGAAAGTCATCTAACAGTAATGAGTGATGATTCCCAGAGGATGTCTATCCAAATAACATACTTGCCAACCCTACCGATTTAGGCGGTAGGATACCGCTTTTTAAGCAGTCCTACCGCCTACCGATTTTTTGACACCAAATACCGATTTTTTTGGGAAGAAATAAACATTTTTTTTATTTTTTACATTTTTTTTTTTTTGCCCACGCCGGCTCGGTGGAGTCTTTCAAGGGCTCCCTCGAGCTGGCGTACATGGAGAATACCCGGCATGCAGGCTTTTAATGTGAAAGGCACCCACGGCGGTGGGCTAAAGCGCCCCTCCGCCGCGGGTGCCTTTGGCAAAAGGCGCCATTAATCCCCCACCACGCCAGCTTGGGGGAGTCTTCCAAGGACTTCCCCGAGCTGCCGTAGCGGGAGAAGCCGTGGCATGCAGGCTGTTAATGTCAAAGGCACCCACGGCGGTGGGCTAAAAGCGCCCCTCCGCCGCAGGTGCCTTTGGCAAAAGGCGCCATTAGCCCCCCACCACGCCAACTCGGGGGAGTCTTTCAAGGACTTCCCCGAGCTGGCGTAGCGGGAGAAGGCGCGGCATGCAGGCTGTTAATGTCAAAGGCACCCACGGCGGTGGGCTAAAAGCGAACCTCCGCCGCGGGTGCCTTTGGCAAAAGGCACCATTAGCCCCCCACCACGCCAACTCGGGGGAGTCTTTCAAGGACTTCCCCGAGCTGGCGTAGCGGGAGAAGGCGCAGCATGCAGGCTTTTAATGTCAAAGGCACCCACGGCGGTGGCCTAAAAGCGCCCCTCCAACGCGGGTGCCTTTTGGCCAAAGGCGCCATTAGCCCCCCACCACACCAGCTCGGGGGAGTCTTTCAAGGACTTCCCCGAGCTGTCGTAGTGGGAGAAGGCGCAGCATGCATACCTTTGATGTAAAAGGCGCCCACGGCGGTGGGCTAAGGGCGCCCCTCCGCCGCGAGTGCCTTTCACAAAAGGTGCCATTAGCCCCCCACCACGTCAACTCCGGTGAGTCTTTCAAGGGCTCGCCCGAGCTGGCGTGATGGCAGAAGGCGTGGCAGGCGCTTCATTGTCATTGAATGCACCCGCGGAGGCGGGCTCATTAAATGACAATGGGCTGCTGACGCGCCTATTCCTATCATTACCTCCTCGCCTGACTATTTTTTAAACTTTAAGATTCCTACAGATTTTTGGTCACAGAATGTTGGCATGTATGAAATAAAGGACTTGCAAGCTCAAGTGGAAATGCTGACCCTTAAGTGCTCTGAGCAAGAAAATGTAACATCCGGATAGCTGGCTTCCCAGAGAATATTGAGCAGGGCTCTCCTGCAGAATTTTTGGAAAAAACCTTATTTAAACTACTTGGCCTTGATCCTAAAACCCCCTTGGAGATTGAGAGGGCTCATAGATCCTTGGGCCCTAAACCAGGACAAGGTCAAAGACCTCGACACTTCATCATTACATTTTTGAGGTTTCCAGTGAGCGAACTGATCTTACGGAAGGCAAGAGGGAAGGTTGACTTGCTATGGGGGACACACAAAATTATGATTATTGGCGATTTAAGCCGTGATGTTTTGGAGAGAAGGAAAGCCTTTAATACAGCCAAGGATAAAGCAAGACGGAAACATCTGAAATTATACATGATTTACCCAGCAATATTGAGAGTGGTGCTTAATGGAACAGTACACTCTTTCATGGATTACAAGGATGCAGAGGCTTTTCTCTCTGATTTTGATATGGATCAGCAACCTATGGAAGAAACACCTGTTGAACATTCAGGATCCTTTTTGAAGAAAAACAGATGATTATTTTGAATATAGGTTATTATGCTTTAGTTTAGTTTTAATCCATTTTCGTTTATTTCATATTTTTCTAGATTTGTTTATTGATGTGATATGTTTAATGCTGTCGAATTTGTTTCTATTTAAGCAGTGAGCATGTTTTGTTTTGTTTTGTTTTGCTTTGCACATGCGTCTGCTGGAGGAGATTAGAGGAAAGGATCCAGCAGACGTGACTTACGTGACTACACGTCGGAAATGACCTTTGTTTCCGGATACGATTTGAGAACAGATTTGAAGCGAAGGTTGCAGGAGAATGTGAGCATGAAGACACTGGTACTGTGAGGAGACCTTCCATTATACCTCAATGATTATCTGGTAGGCACCTTCTATAGCAGTCGTGCAGAGATTGTGTGAATAGTGACTATATGCGGACTACTAACTAATATGTGTGCGTGATCGAAGCACCCGGAAGTGACAATGTTTCTGCTGTCATCAGGAGACCTGAGTGTTAAAGTTCCAACCTACGCCGGTTAATACTGAAATTCCGGACTCTATTATGCCCTTATTATTGATGGTCTGGCGCTCACGTCTGATTGTACTTTACTTGCTTTACGTGGATGATCACAATGCCTCAGTGAGTGTGTGTGTGTCCGCTGCAACCCACTCACAGCTGTGCTCTCTCTCTGGAGATAAGTCTGGGACGCTTCAACGACGGGCCAGGGCTTATGGCTGTAATAGAGCTGACTGGGTGTCTGCGGGAGACAATGCTCGGATTGTGGAGGGCCCATTAGTGCTGCCTCAGTTATTCAGTTATTATGGCCAAAGGTGTGCTTTATTCAGTGCAAACAGTGCAGCCCGAGCTGTTAAGGACACCGGCTGTCGCGGACGCGTCGCTTTCAAGCCAAGCACCATGAGGACGGTGGCGTGCTTTCGTGGCCGTGGTGGCCCCTGCCAGCCCAGCGTGCTGCTGCAAGGCCCAGGGAACAGACGCCTAGACATCCGCTAATCACCCAGCCTGATCATGTTGTAAAGGAACCTATGTTATGATTTATGCTCTGAGTTCACGAAAGTTAAATGTCAATGACCATTTGTGACACCAAATGTGTCCCACCTCTGAGCTACTTTGGTATGTTGGATTTACTCGTTCCAACCAGTATATCAGTTTCATGTCATTTTAACTACATGTGGTTAACGCTGTCACGAGACGGCTTCAGTGTCCGTTGTAGACCAGATATACAAGTGCCTGGAGTTTATATATTGATGTTTAACATATCAGCGTTGATGTCAGCTTTTTTATTTTTTACCAGATGTGTCATGGAACTAGGTCACACTAGGGGGGAGGGAACGCTTGTGGCAAAGGACTTGCCGACTTTGAAAAGGCAGGTATTTGATTCTAAATCTCAGCTGACTAATTTTGAAATATGGCGTAGTTTACATTGTACGGCCAGGAGTCTGTAATTGATTCACCCTGCAATATCCCATCTTTCACATGTGATACTCGTGATGGGATCTGCATGTGGGTATTGCTCTATGGATTATTAAATTATGCTCCTGACTCTATTTTCTCTCTTCTCTATTCTGTTACTGAACAGACTGGGGAACATTTTGAATTGAGATGCAAATATATCTTTATATAATGGTGATAGAAGAGGCTTGTTATGTTTGACCTGTTTCATCGCACAGCTGGCACTAAAGGACTTCTATTCACTGCTTGTGTTGAGGGGAAATATGGTATTCTATTTAATTACTATGTAAACTATAAGGACCTGATTGTTCCTGAGTTGTGGATTTCTACTTTGGTTATTATATTGTGTTCCGTATTGATTGGAATTATACAGGGGAGGAGTGGTTGGTTGCGTGGTTATTCATGTGCTGTGGTCTCATTTACTGAGGTGACTTATTTTTGGCTCCTTTCTCATATGAGCCGCATTATAATCTGAACAGAATTGTGTGTGTTGGGTAACTTGGGGGGAGGTTTTTCTAAGGGTTGCATCTTTAATTGTTGGTAAATGTGGATGCTACACCATCAATCTGTTTTGAGTGTATTGCAACTAGAAATTGACTTCTGTTCGGTTTCAACCCTTTACCATGGTCCCCCCCCCCCCAATTTTCAGTGTTGTTGAAGTAATACGGCAGGGGTATTTTGGCATTGTCCTATGAGATAGGACTGCAGCTCAAGGTGTAACTTAGTAGTGCTAACCTTCATTGATGTTGGCATACAATGGCGATCAGCTGGGAAGGACTATCTGGTGGCATTGTAATGTTCATATGCGTATTGCCTTAATCTTGTAGTGGTTATGAGTTATGTGATTTGATACAGAAACCTGGAACATGGAAAGAGTTTTATGGAATTCCTGGGTTGAAGTTGTAAAGTTGACCTCTAGACTACAACACATATACTCATAGAATGCTTGGCTGACAATAAGAATAGTTTACACAAATGTGTATCATATAACATGTTATATAATATTTTCTGGGGGTAGTGTATGCTTAGGTATGATTTGTGTGAATTTAGACAGACGATATATTTGTTATTATAGTTTATGTTTTATTTTTATTCTAGAACAAGGGAGAATTTGCGTTATTCAATGTATAATGTTTATGGGTAGGTACAACCTTGATGGAATAAGGTTGGAATACTGCTTGTTGCAGAAATTTGTTGTTACTTATTATTACTTGGGGGTTTCCCCGAGGTTTGGTTTTTATGATATGTTTTATGTTTTTTGTGTCATATCTTGTGGATTTGTTGTATTAGTCAAAAAACGTAACACAATCTCAATTACCCCTCTTTTAGTCCACCTTGCAAAAGGGTCCGGGACAAAGGGATTTTTTGATAGATTATTTCTTATCTATTTAGAGGTCACATTGAACACAATTCATTGTCCAAAGAGCGGTCAAAGTAAAAACACAAATATTAATAAATTAGATTATACACATCTGTGAATGGTCGGTGCTTTCCACAAGACACCTCCAAACTTAGAAACAAATTAGAACACATAAAATTAAAAAGTCCAGCAAAAAAACACACGTATTCTACTAGTGGTATCTGGGGTTAGTAAAGTGACAGTTCTAATGAAACACCTTTACAATTCAATTGTTAAATTTTTTGCTCTGTTTAGGGGAAACCAAACATTAAATACACAGCATGAGAGTTTTAACGCTGTAGAAAAACACATTCATTATCGTGTCAAGATGTCTACATATGTTTCGGCACACAGTTTGCATCAACACCATCCCTGGTGTTCTGCTGTTATAGTTGTGGCCCTCTTCAGGACGATATATTGTTTTTCAATATGACAAGAGTTCAAAAGACCCCGGGTATTCGCACTATTTTCCAATGCTGAAAAAAATGGAAATATGGAATTTGTGTTAGTGCTTGGTCTAAAGTAAATCCACATTAAAAGCTCTTCCGGTATCGGTTCATGTGACATAGATTCTTATATTATCCACATCCCCACTTTTCACTGACCTTTATATGCTTTTGTGGTTGGACTAGAGGTTTTAGTTTCTGTGGTAGCGACAGATGACTTCACTTCCTTTTTTTTCCGTTTTTGTCGTGATACAGTACGTTATTTCTGTATTATTTTAACTTTGTAACTGCCATAATTCTTTTAATATTGATACTTTCGTCAGGGTGATTCTGACTCCGGACCTAAAACAAGGTTTGTATATTAAAATTTAGCAGATTGTTGTTGCATTTTACAATATTTCTGTTGCATAAGACAAGGTCATCTTCTTTATTTACTGACCTGATGTTTTTTAACCAATGTCGTTTAATTCGATTTGGTACTGAATTTTTTGACAGTTGCGCGTTTTGCCTGTATGCAATTTTCCCAGGGCTGCCGTATTTTTTTTCTATTCCACTGACCTGCAGGGACAGATGAGATAGAAAAAAGTTAGGGGAGGTGTTTATCCAAACGAGCTCCCCAAGCTGACTATAGTTTACTGTTTTCATCTTGCTTATTGGCCAGCTCCCACTGTTATTTAAAAGGGAAACGCAAAACTCCGGCGTTTGGTTTGATTTACCTTGTGAATGATTCAGCAGATCGGTCTTCTCACACCGTAATGCAGCTCCTTTCGGTTTCAACGCGGGAAAGCCAATACGTTCAAATTTGGTGCCGTGAGCAGGGAGATTGTATTCGTTTCGCGTTTGCCACGTACACGTCTAGTCCGCATGTTTCTTTCCTGTTAGTTAAACATGCAGCCATATTGGAAGGTGGGGGCAAGGTGGTGAATCCTCCTCCTTCGATATAGCTCAGTAATGTGTAAATGCACTTTGTTCATTGGAGTAAATTAAAGTGATCCATACTATTGATGATGGAAAATACTAAATCAAGAGAATGGATGTTTTAGAACACATTCCGATGTGCGTGATTACCGTACATAAGATGTGTATATTACTTAGATCCCATCTAGGGGTGCCTGAGTAAAATAGATGGGTCAGTCTACTTTGATAATGTATACGGATGATGTCAATCAAACGTGTGGATTTTTCCAGGAGGTACAGAGTTTGTACTTTTGTGGTGGAAAGGGCTCGGCTTGACAAATACTTATTTTACTTAGAAAAAAATTCCCCACTCGACTGCTGAGTTTAGACCATTTCTCACTGTGTCCAAGTCAAAAATCCACTTTTGTTCACATTTACTCAATGCTAGGTCACGGTCTCCTCCTCTTTTTGAGATTTGGACTGTTTGAATAATAAACCAGAATATTTCCCATGGTTTATGTTTTAGAAGGAGATAGTGAGCAACAAGGGGTTTATTAGGTTTTTGATTTCTGATGTTGGTCCAATGTTCCCCTATGCGTATTTTGATATGTCTTTTTGTTTTCCCAATGTACAAAAGTACGCAGGGGCATTGGATCGCATACACTACCAATTGAGAACAACAATTTGTGAACGATTTTAGTTGCCATATTCTTTCTTTCAAGTTGACACTCTTCATATTTTTCGTGAGTGAACAGACCGAGCACTTTCCACTTTTAAAATGTCCTGTTACCGGTGGAAGGTCCCAGAGGGTTTGCTGTGTTTCTGTTTTGTTTGCTTGAGGATAAGTATGAACCAAATTGTCCCTCAGATTTTTCTGTCTTCTGAACGCAAATCTTGGAGGTGCTGCATTGAAATCCTCAGTTTTTATAATATGCCAGTTTTTTTAGAACTAATTGTAACGCTCCCCTGGCTCCCACGGAGGCGCTGGTCTAGTCTGGGTTGCAGTGGCCTCTTCAAGCGTGATGCGCAGAACTCGGACCACCGATTGAACAGGACCCCATAATCTTGCTTGTCTGGCCCGTAGGAATCTCCTTTTGCAGTTGAGAAAGGGGATTAACTGTCTGCAGAATAGTGTGCTTGCTCCCCCCTTTCCCCCTTCGTTCTTCTCTGACTTCCTCCAAAACCCCCGGTTTAAGCTCACCTTATGGTTTGGAAGGATGAACTCTCCATCCTGCTTCTGGTGCAGGGGCGCGCGTTCGCCCAGTTAATTCACTGGTTTTCAGAATGGCGCTGGCAAAATCCACTTGACTTTTCTGAGCGATACGCCGTAAGTATGAAGATTCAAAAGTTCAAGTGTAAGCCTCTTTTTATGTTGTCTTCCTAACCTGAGAACTGTCCTTTATTTTCAGGTGCAGAACGAAGGCGATGCGTTGAGGGGTTAAATTGCCGATGGTAAAATCAGGTGAGGTAGTGATGAGGGCGACCCCTCTAAATGTCTTTATAATTCCCCAGTAATGTCTTTTGTCCTTTCCCCATAGGGGCCGGGGTGCGGTACCTGCCAACAAAGCGGCGCCGACCCGAAATGTGGAATGGTTCACCAAGAAAAGCCGGTAAGTATTATGGCCGAAAATTCGGCTTTCCTCCTGTGTTCCCTCTGCTCACCTTTTGTCTCTTCTTCTTTCCCCTAGGTGCAGAGATGTGGCGACCGGTGCTGACAGCCCGATGGAGCCGGGAGATGTCTCGAGAACAGGTGAGTGAAGCGCGGCGCTGCAGCGAGCAACGCAATGCTTTTAAATGGAAGTCTTTCTTCAAGAATGCTGGCGTGAAGATTCCGGATGCAGGTAAGAAGTTTGAATAAGTTCTTGGTTTTCACCTTTCTCTTCTCTTCTTTCCTTACAGGTGTTCCAGGTTCGAGGCGGGCGTGGCTGGAGTCCAGGTGCAGGAGCAGACACGGTGAGCGTTCAGCTGCTGGGATGCAGAACAATGCGAAGCACGTGTGGCTGTCCGGGCGTGGCTTAAATAGCCTTGGAAGAAGTTCCAGGTGAGTATTCTTCCACAGCCCCACCCAAGTAACAAAATAGTCCCTTCAGTAAAATAGTCCCTCCTAAGCCTCATTTGGCTTGGTTCTTCATGCAGCATGGTCTGAATCAGGTGAGTATGCAGCATGGTCTGGATCAGGTAAGTGCACCAAAGACTTTCCTTTATGAGCCTGGCGCCTATGGCGCCAGGACTGATGTCTAACATGAGCCTGGCGCCAAAGGCGCCAGGACAGAGTCCAAAGAGCCCCTATAAGGGGCCGCTGGGCTTTTACCCGGGGGCATGATGCCGGCTCCCGGGGGGGCCTGGCCTGGTGCTCCGGGGGTAGGCATCATGACACTAATTTACGTAAGTTGCGACTAATCAGACTGAAAGTTGTGACACATGTCATTTTTTCCATAGTTGTTTTGTTTGGCAGATTTAGACATGTTTCTCGATTTTTATTTTTCGCACTTTTGTATGCCACATTCACATGTTTTTTCGGATATCCTCTTTGTTCCAGGCGTTTTTTGAGTTGTTTGCCATGGATCTTGTAATCGTCTAAATTCGTACAGTTGCGACAGTTGTTGTATTAGTTGTTGTTTTAGTACTTGTTTCATGTAACTGGTATGTCCAGATATCTTGTTTGGTTTTTCGTTCTTTGGATAAAGTTCTGCTACATCAATGGATGGGAAAGAAATGAAGATCATCTGGTCTCTCATAATGGAAGAAAGAGGTGAGGGTTTAATACATTTTTTTGAGGTTAGTAGGATGGATGTAGGTAATCTGACAATTACGACATGGAATGTAAATGGATTGAAATGTCCAAAGAAGAGGAGGAAGATTATGGCACGATTATGGAGATCTAGGGCTGTCATTGTTTTTATGCAGGAAACGCACTTGATAAATGAAACAATGCAATGGCTGGTCAATTCCAAATATTCCAAGGACTTGTCAAATTGTTACACTTCTAATTCTAAAGGAGTGAGTATTTTATTAAGGAAAGGACTGCAATATATGGTGGAGAGAGTGATGATGGATTCGGAAGGGCAAATGATTTTTGCTGATATAATTTATAGGGGAAAGATGATTGCATTGGGTTGTTGATATGGTCCTTGCACTTCTGGTAAAGACTTTTATGAGAACATCTCAGAGATGTTGAGTGGAATGCATGGTGAAACAATAATTCTGGGAGGTGATTTCAATTGTGTTCGGGATTTCAAACTAGATAGGATCAGTACGTGTAGGTATACTAATGTGAATATTTGTAGGGAATCTGATCACTTTCTTGATACATTTGATTTGATTGATATATGGAGGGAATTGAATCCATTGAAGAAAGAGTTTCCTTCTTTTCTCAGGTACATGATTGATTCACCAGATTAGATTATATCTTTGTCACCAAGGCTTTATTGGATAAAACTTGTGACGTTAATATAAGGGAACGAGGAATTTCCGATCACGCTTCAGTAGATCTTTGTTTACAGATGGATGTAGTAGTTCCGTCTTTTAGGAAGTGGAGATTGAAGACGGGAATTTTAGAGGAAAGGGAGGTGATAGTGGATTTGCTGTCACATATGTATATTGGAATCAAAGTTATCTAAACTGCAGCAAAGATATGCCCGAAGTGGAAAGATAGAGGATAGGACTGAAATTAATCACATTCAGGAGAGATTAGCCAATTCAAACAATTTATTGGCGGAAAAGGGTCTTTTTTTTCAAAGCAAAAATATTGGGAGGCTGGTGACAGGAGTGGAAGATTACTGGTGAATAGATTGAGGGACATGTATAATGAGACTTTTATTAAAGGGTTTAAAGATGATAGCGAACAATTGTTGTGGAAGAATAAGGATATTTGTTCAAGTTTCAGAGACTAGTACAAAACGTTATATACGGAAGATGTATCAATAGCCAAAGAAGACTTGGAAAATCTATATGAAAATATTCCTTTTAAGAAATTGTCTGTTGAAGATAATGTGGGATTGGAGGCGAGCATAGGCGTTGATAAGGTTCTTTTGGCAATTGGACAAATGCAATTGGGGAAGTCTCTAGGTTTAGATAGTTTGCCCATTGCGTTCTATAAGAAATTTGATACTTTTCTAGCTCCAAAATTGTGTGCTTTGTTCAATTCTTTCTTAGGAGGGGAACAGTTGTGTCAGTCAATGACCGAAGCCATGGTTTCTGTAAACCCTAAACAAGGTAGAGATAATACAAAATGTAAGAATTATAGACCTATCTCTTTGTTAAATGTAGATATTACACTTTTTACAAAAATATTAGCAAATAGGTTAGGTGGTTGTTTTGGGAATATTATTCATGAGTACCGGGTAGGTTTTATAAAGGGTAGTTCAGGTTATGATAACATCTGGACATTATTGGATGTAATAAGTCTTCATGGTAATGGAAAGGTTAACACTGCCTTCGTCTTTATGGATGCTGAAAAGGCATTTGACAGAGTAAATTGGGTCTTTCTAGACTTTAATATGGAGAAAATGGGTTTTGGGAATAGGTTCAGAGAGATGGTTCATAGTCTTGAGAATTCGAAGAAAGCTCGTGTTTGGGTCAATAGTGAAATGTCGGAAGCATTTACTCTTGGGAGAGGTACAAGACAAGGATGTCCTTTGTCGCCTCTTTTATTTAATATTGCTCTGGAGCCCTTGGTAGCATTAATACGTAATGAGCAGAGACTATGTGGTTTGGCATTTGGAACAAAGGTAATTAAAACGCTCTCTTATGCGGATGATATGGTGGTGGTGCTTTCAGACCCTGAGAAGGGGAGTATGGTTCTTAACGAGATTCTTGAAAAGTTGGTAAGTTTTCGGGTTATAGAATCAATTGGGACAAAACAGAGGTCTTCCCGCTCTCGACTGCAGTCAGAAGGGAAGATTTTGCGTAATGGAATTGTAAATGGTCCGAGAGTTGTGTGAAATATTTCTGATCAAAGATGTGCAGAAAATGGTTCCATTTAATGTAGCTAAACTGTTGGATATATTTAAGAGAGATACTAGAAAATGATCCAGATTAGATTTGGGGATCTGGGCTAAGATCAATACTATAAAAATGTCACGTCTGCCTAAGGTTTTATATGTTATGCAGTCAATCCCTCTGAGTTTTTCGAAGAAATTACTTAAGGATATTGATCGGGTATTCCAAGATTTTCTTTGGGGTGAAAAAAAGGCTCCTAAAATTCCTAAATATATTTTGCAGACGGAAACTAAGGAAGAGGGATTTGGATATCCACATTTTGAAAAATATTATAGGGGTTTTGTTTTGAAGAAGGCTGCCCAATATGTGAAGTCAGAGACTGTAGAAGAGCCAATTTGGTTGACTATAGAAAGGAATGCTTTGTTGCCTTTCAAGTTAGAAAATATTTTCTCAATGAGGACGTTGCCTAGAGGTTGTACTAAAATACCAACTATTAAAGTGTCTAAAGACTCACCGGGTAATTCATAGAATTTTGCACAAAAGTGGCGTACGCGGCTGGCGCACAGTGTCCCCATGCGATACACTGCGCCAGCTGCGTGCGATAAAATCCTTTTCATCGCCCAGCGTATTCATGGATTTTAGCCTCCAAAACCAGCCGTGGCGCAGAGTGGCGCAGCGACCCTGCAGCAGCACCGGTTACGCCCCCAAGAATGCCCTCGCGCAAGGAAAAGGCTTCAAAATTCCAAAATCATTGCAAAGGGCTGCGCTAACCCTGGACCAGTTCACAGGGCTGCCAAAGAAGCAAACGGCAAGCGGGGAACGTGTATTTCAGTGGTTCTTGGGAAGTTTCACACGCGATTGTCCTGGGTACGTGTACATCAGGGGTGCGCGGGAAGTAACACACGCGATTCCATCAGGGCACGTGCATTCCAGGGGTGCGCGGGAAGTATCGCATGCAAAAACAGCAGGGTACGTGCATTTCAGGGGTGCGCGGGAATATCACACGCGATTCCATCAGGATACGTGTATTCCAGGGGTGCGCGGGAAGTATCACACACAAAAGCAGCGTGTTTTCCAGGGGTGCGCGGGAAGTATCACACGCAAAAGCAGCAGGGTACGTGCATTTCAGGGGTGCGTGGGAAGTATCACACGTGATTCCATCAGGGTATGTGTATTCCAGGGGTGCGTGGGAAGTATCACATGCAAAAGCAGCAGGGTACGTGTATTCGAGGGGTGCGTGGGAAGTATCACATGCAAAAGCAGCAGGGTACGTACATTTCAGGGGTGTGTGGGAAGTATCACACGCGATTCCATCAGGGTACGTGTATTCCAGGGGTGCGCGGGGAACACTACACGTGAATTGCCTGTGTGGGTCCTCCCAGGTGTTCCCTCTACACCCTCCACGGCCCCTGCAGGCGGCCCACACCACAGGGGACTACCCTGCACATGTCCCGCAGGCAGCCCATCCACCATGCCCATGCCCCCCAGCCAACCCACATGTCACCTTGCACTACTGCCCACCAACACATGTCCCCCTGCACCCCCACCCCCAGCAGTCAGGGGCACCCTCCACCAGGCTCCCAATCATGTCCAACTCATGTCTCCCAACACTCACACCCCCAGCAGTCAGGGGCACCCTCCACCAGGCCCCCACTCATGTCCAACTCATGTCTCCCAGCACCCCCAGCAGTGCAGGGCACCCACCACCAGGCCCCCACTCATGTCCCCCTGCACCCCTATACCAGCAGCCAAGGGCACCCTCCACCAGGCCCCCACTCATGTCCCCCTGCACCCCCACCCCCCAGCATCGAGGGGCACCCTCCACCAGGCCCCCACTCATGTCCCCCTGCACTCCCACCCCCCAGCAGTGCAGGGCACCCTCCACCAGGCCCCCACTCATGTCCCCCTGCACCCCCACCCACCAGCAGCCAGGGGCACCCTCCACCAGGCCCCCACTCATGTCCCCCTGTACCCCCACCCCCCAGCACTGTGGTGCACCTTCCACCAGGCCCCCACTCATGTTCAACTCATGCCTCTCAGCACCCCCACCCCCCAGCAGTGCAGGGCACCCTCCACCAGGCCCCCACTCATGTCCCCTTGCACCCCCACCCCCCAGCAGTGCAGGGCACCCTCCACCAGGCCCCCACTCATGTCCCCCTGCACCCCCACCCCCCAGCAGCCAGGGGCACCCTCCACCAGGCCCCCACTCATGTCCCCCTGCACACCCACCCCCCCAGCATCCAGGGGCACCCTCCACCAGGCCCACACACATGTCTCCCACCACCCCACCCCCCAGCAGTCGGGGGCACACTCCACCAGGCCCCCACTCATGTCCCCCTGCACCCCCACCCCCCAGCATCCAGGGGCACCCTCCACCAGGCCCCCACTCATGTCCCCCTGCACCCCCACCCCCCAGCATCCAGGGGCACCCTCCACCGGGCCCCCACTCATGTCCCCCTGCACTCCCACCCCCAGCAGTGCAGGGCACCCTCCACCAGGCCCCCACTCATGTCCCCCTGCACCCACAACCCCCAGCAGTCAGGGGCACCCTCCACCAGGCCCCCACTCATGTCCAACTCATGTCTCCCAGCACCCCCATCCCCCAGCAGTGCAGGGCACCCTCTACCAGGCCCCCACTTATGTCCCCCTGCACCCCCACCCCCCAGCAGTCAGGGGCACCCTCCACCAGGCCCCCACTCATGTCCGCCTGCACCCCCACCCCCCTGGATCCAGGTGCACCCTCCACCAGGCCCCCACTCATGTCCCCCTGCACTCCCACCCCCCACCAGTCAGGGGCACCCTCCACCAGGCCCCCACTCATGTCCCCCTGCACCCCCACTCCCCAGCAGCCAGGGGCACCCTCCACCACGCCCCCACTCATGTCCCCCTGCACTCCCACCCCCCACCAGTCAGGGGCACCCTCCACCAGGCCCCCACTCATGTCCCCCTGCACCCCCACCCCCCAGCAACCAGGGGCACCCTCCACCAGGCCCCCACTCATGTCCCCCTGCACCCACGCCCCCCACCAGTCAGGGGCACCCTCCACCAGGCCCCCACTCATGTCCGCCTGCACCCCCACCCCCCAGCAGCCAGGGGCACCCTCCACCAGGCCCCCACACATGTCCAAATCATGTCTCCCAGCACCCCCACCCCCCAGCAGTGTAGGGCACACTCCACCAGGCCCCCACTCATGTCCAACTCATTTCTCCCAGCACCCCCACCCCCAGCAGTGCGGGGCACCTGCCAGCAGCACGCACACATGTCCCCCAGCAAACACGTCATCACAATCCAGATCCCAGGCTCCTATGCCCACCGAAATCACACCCCATGCCGCCTCAGTCCAAACACCCAACCAAGCTTTACATCCATTCAAAATTGAAATATCCATTACATGACAGATAACAAATAAGCAGTATGCGCATGAGTACAAGTCCGTCAGACCCACACAATGGCAACACATGTCTGTGAAAACCCACATTGTGGCAGGCATGAAACCAATGAGCGAAGTCCACACATTGAAGTAAGAAACAAAAATGTATTACAGTGTAAATGAAGTGAATGAAATCAAAAGAAACAATAATGGCAACAAATATCAAAATGCAGCATGTCCACCAAAATAATAAATAATGAAAATGGGAATCCAAATTAACCGTAATGAAATTGTGTCCAAAGTCACCGTCCAACAAAGCAAATCCAAAGGGAAAGTAAAGTGAAAATCCATTGCTCCATGGTGAAAAAATAATAAAAGATGAAGGCCACAAATCCACTGTCAAACTATGTACAAAGAGCAAATCCAGGGTCCATGATCCCAACGATGTAAATGAAACCTACAATAAAACCCACCTAACTAATAACTAAATACAAAAAAGTGGGGCATAGTCCAAGCGCCCCAAATAAAAAAAAAAAATTCAACCTAACACTAATTAACTATATATAATGGCAGCGGGCTAGTCTATCGTCTCACTTCTGGATGTTGCGGGCCAGGGCATCATCGAACTCCTGCTCAATGTCCCGGAGGCGGTCCTGTTCCATGGCCCAGAGGGTCCGCAGGGACGACGACATGTTCTCCTCCAACTCCCTGCAGATTGCCTTGAGGCACTCGGTCCGCCTCAGGGCCCTCCGCATGGAGTTCTCCGTCCTGATCATCGTGAGACATGCCTCTTCTGCCAGCTGCCGCTCCGCATCTATGGTGTGGTCCAACTGCTGCCACACGGAAGACACTTCCCGTCCTGGGTCCTCCTGCCCTCCGGCCGATGCCTGCCCTTCCGATGTCGAAGGCCCCGAGCCATTGTGGCTCCCACCTACAGCCTCCTGCTGCTGCTGCTGCTGCTGCTGCTGTCCATGTGCCCTGTCCGATGGTGCCTGCACATCCTCCTCCAGCTGGGGTGCAGTTGTTGATGTGGCCACCCCTGCTGGACGTCCGACTCCCGACTGTGGCAGGGATCTGTTGCCCACCAGCCTGGCCGCACGGTCAGAGGCAGCTCCACAGGGCACCCAGGTGATACATGTGTGGGAAGATGGCATGGAGGACGACTGGAGCATAGGGGGTTCCGTTGAGGAGGGGGTCGGAACAAGGTCCAGGAAACGGAGGAATCCGGCCATGGTGAGCTGTCCCAGTGGGTCAACGTGGTCAATGAGCCATGCGAGAAGACGTACAGTCTCATCATGGAAAGACTGCAGGTCAGCTCGCATGGCCCGTTGACGCAACGCCACCCCACCCTGGACAGTCTCAACCTGTTGCAGGGTAGCCACATCCGCAGGGAGAGGAAGGCCAGTTGGTGTAAGCCAATCCCCTCCCTGAGAACGGGTCTGGAGGTAGGCATCCCTGCTGGTGCAAGATGATGCAGTGACAGGAGCAGGGACAGGATTGCACACAGGCAACTCTGCGGCGGCCTGTGCTGCCACCTGTCCCTGGTCCTGCACTGCACCACTAGCACCAGTGGAATCCCCACCTCCAGACCCCGCCTCTGTTGCTTGCATGGCCTCCTCCTCCACCAAACCCTCCACCAACCTGGATGACTCTGTGCCATCTTCATTCTGTTGTGCCCTGTGGGGTCCCAGCTGCCCCTTCTGCTGCCGAGGAGTCCAACTCCAACCTCCGCCTCCTGGACCTCCCCTCGGCAGCTGCGGCCTCGGACGCGGCACCGGACTCCTCACTCCCCGACGAGATCACAACCTGGGAGGGGAGACGGGCCTTGCGTCTCCGGCTGGTGGTGCGACCCCTGCCGCTGTGCTCCACAGCACCTTCTCCGCCCTCTTCATCAGTTGACGCTGCAGATTGGGAGAAATAAAACACAGGCATCAGGGCACTGTATAATGGACTCATAAACACATGACAGTTGTACATGAGTGGCATTGGCAAACCTCAGACATGGCATCCCAATCCCCAACACACATGTCATTTCAACTTGTACACATGAGCTATACCACAGCCATATCGCAAATGCCAGCACCATCCATACACATACAACAGCAAAAGCAGGCAAAGGTGAGCCAGAGATCACATGCGACACAGGGAGTGCACTACACATGCACACACACCACCACACTTGCATGCATGTGTACACCTCCCGCAACTGTCGCAGTGTTCAGATCGGCATCCATGTCACACCTGCCAATCATTCTTCCACATCCTTTGCCATGCAAGCCTACACACACAAGCACCATCCATGTGTCACACATGAGAGCCCTCGCATGTGTCAGCCTCACGGCCCTGTAACCCCCCATACATGGCCACATAAAACCACATGTGCAACCTGCAAACTCCTGCCACACCACCACACGCACAGCTTACAATCAGTAAGCATGTACTCTTACTGCTCGACTCCAGACAGGTCTGCCTCTTAAGGACCTAGACGTGGAGCGCTGGGGATATGCGTTCCAGGACCCTCATCTGATCTTCCGACAAGTGGCCCCGGTGCCGCTTAGCATCCGCTGCTTTCAGGAGGCGCCGGGCCTTCTTGAGGGTCCTGGACCTGAAGTCCTCCCAGCGCTTCTTCACATGATGGAATAGTCGGACTGCCACCCCCTCCGCATTGATGGCAGTCACGATGTCTGTCCAGATCCGAGTCCATCCTTCCTTGTCGGCGCGCAACCTTCCAAAGAGGGCATCATACTGCCCCAGGACATGCTCCAACAGGACACCAGCTTCGGTGGCAGTGAAGCTGGTGCCCCTCTGCCTCTCTGGCCGGGGGTTGCCACTGGTGCCAGATGTTGCAGTGCCCGACATGGCAACCCCAGAGGCAGGAGTGGGTGGGCAACTAGGTCCTGGGGCTGGGCTGTGGAGTGATGGTATCCCAGTCGGGAGTCTTCGGTTCCAGCAGGGTTGGTCACAGCAACAGCACCCCTGGCTGATGTGCAGGCAGCAAATGTCAGGACACGTGGGCAGCAGGCAGTCAGGCAGCAGCAGATGGCAGGTGGGAGCGTGCTCGGGGCTCTGGGGGGCAGTAATTCGGCCTTCTGGGCAGGAGTGTGGTCTTCCATGTACTTACGCGTGGCCAGCTTGATACGGAGTGATTTGGCATGTGAAAATCCAGCATGTCTGCGTGTAATTCGAGGAAAAGTCCCTTAGCGCGTAAGCGCGTCAGCACACGTACGTTAATTCATTGGCCCAAAGGCCCCCAGGCGCGTCTATGATGTCACTCGCATGGCTGTTGAGAATGGCGCGTGTTAAAAAAAATACACGTCCGAGTGTCAAAGCATGTAATTGGTGGAAATGGCCTCGGTGCGTATGAGCGTCTGTGACGTGTGTATAAAAGGTACATGTAGAACACCATTTCCTTGTACGTGCTTTTCGTGGAGAGCGAGTGGGTGAAATCTGTACTTCTTGTTGGTTCACACGCGATTTACTTCGCGGCGTTTCAAGTTCGTACTCCCTGTTACCTCTGACAGCTTTTTCTCTTTTCCTCTTTTTCCTGGGCCTGTTTCCTCAAACAGTGTTCCCTTCTACTGTTGTCCTGTCTCCTCAGACAGCGTACAATTCTTCTTTTGGTGGGGGTATTGCCAATGCGCACACGCATGTCTTTTTCATGCTTTTTCTCCTGGCAGACGGTGAGTCGCGCACGTATTTCACATCTGTGCTTGCCCCGTGTGTCGCGTACCCCTTCAGAGGTCATTCTAGGCTGCGTGTGACACGCATACGTTCATTCTTGTGTTTCGGGGTGCCACAGCATAGAACAGGTTTATTTTTCCACACACGTGGTCTAGGAGGGGTTGCGTGCACCTTACTTCCCTTTTTTGGGGTGCCTGTGCGTTGCGTGACCTGTCATCTTTCCCCAGGGTGACATACAGCCTTGCTAGAGCACTAGGGTACGATTACCATCTAGTACCCAACCCCTTTGACCCCCAATTGACCAGGACAATAGTTCACAGCGACTCCCATACGCACAATAACATCAGTGCCATGGCTGGGATGCAAACAAGCCGTAAAGGTGGCAAAGGTGGCCGAGCCCCAAGTGGTGGCCGTGGTGGATCCGGTAGGGGACGTGGCCGTGACTTGCAGGGTGCCCCTAGCCCCCCATGTGTGGAGGACAAGTCAGGGACACCCATGCCCCCCCGCCCCCTGGTTGAGGGTAACGTGGCTGACACCATCCATGCTCAGCCCTTGTTGGACCAGCCCACTGTGGCACCAGACCTGGCACAGGGTGACTCCATGGCTGACTTCCAGGTCAGCAGGTCTAGGCCATGTGCGCCGATGCACGTTGGTGTCATCAGGCCACGTGGATCAGGGACAGCTAGGTCATCTGCTGTCCCGAGTAGGCAGGGAGGGGAGGCTGCAGGGGCAGCTGCGGCTCCATCCACCCCACCTCTCACACACCCAGCCAGGACAGTGTCGGTCCAATTCCATCCTGCTGACATTCCCCCTGACACCATCACACTTGAGCTAATGCCTGCACCAACTCCCATGCTGAGTGTGCAATCCCACACTCCTAGTACAGAGTCCACCGGGGCTCCTGCCCCTAGTGTCCAGAGCGGCGTAGGACACTCAGGATCCCCACCACCTTCCAAGCGGAAGAGGAAGAGTGCTCGTCCAGTAGATGCTGATGCCCCAGACACGGCTACACAGTCCGGCCCATCAAGGAAGCCCAGCTTCAATGAGGCCGAACTGAATGCACTTGTAGAGTATGTGTCCGCACATGACCGCGAAATGGTGATTGTTGAAGGATCCAAGACCACACCTGCACAACGTCTGGCACACTGGCAGACCATCGCGGACATCATAAGTGCCCTTAGAATCGTGAGGCACACAGCTACTGAATGCTACAAGCGCTGGAATGACCTGAAGCGCAGGGCAAAGAATAAGCTGGCCTCAAGTCATGCCGCTACTCTAGTGACTGAAGGTGGGTCTCCAGCAGAGGACATAGAACTCACTCCACATGAGCATGTTGCTGGGACCTACGTCACGGAGGAACAGATCCAAGGGGTAGGAGAACTGGCAAATTACGAGGCATTGTCCGGTGAGTGCACATGCATGTGTGTGTCATCCATGTGCATGGTGTGTGTGTGAGGGCTTCTGTTTGGGTGCCATGTGAGGGTGTGTGTGCCTGAGTGGTTTCGGTCACCCATGTGCCCCATCCAATACATTCTGCGCACCAGCATTTGGGTATAACAGTATCCCTTCTGCCAACAGTAGACATCCAGCCCAACACCACGCCAGTTGCCCTTGAAGTGTCATCTTGCCACAACATTGTTGCTTATTTTTCTCTGTTTATTCAGGCAGATTGTTTGCATTCCACCACTTTTACTAGGCATTTCTCAGTCCTATTGTCACATGTCTGACATGGCTATGGTACAGTGGACTGACTTTGTTTCCTGGATATCATTTTTTTAGACATGTCCCTGTGCTATAGGACCATTTTGGACTGGCAGCTCCAGGTTAAACATTTGAACTATTTCAATTAAAAAGCAATTTCATGAGCAAACTAGACTGAATGAAAAATTGGTGCCCTTCTCTCCCTCTTCACTTTATGGCTAGGGTACATGCCATCTGTGTGATGGCATGTGTATTTGACCTGCCAATCACAGGCCAATGTGTGATTCCACTGCTAGGCAGCATGCAGCAAATGTGTTCATCTTCCATCTTGGTGTCATCAATGTGTGCCATCTGCCTCCCCTTCATACGCAGTGACGGTGCATGCATGGGAGGGTTTTAGTCATGTGGGACATGTGTCAATCAAGTACTGGTTCTGTAGCTTCTCAGCCCTAATTGTGTGCCATAGTGCTAATGCCTGTTTCCATTTCTTTTCTTTTATGTCTTTGCAGGGGATGACGCACTTGATACTGCTGGGGTTGTGGAGATGGTGCTGTGGGATGTTTTTACCCATGCATCCAAGCCCTACCTCAAAAACTGTGCAGTACTGGCATTGAAAACATCATGATGGCCAGAGCTTCCCAGAAAATGCCCAGGGAAGTGCATGAAGAATAGGCTGCCACCCATTTTGCCGATGTTATGGGCACAGAAGGGCACTGCCTAAAACCACCATTGGACTACCCACACAGTAGTCTGAAACCATTGGGAATGGCAATGCTGATTGCCAAAAGCAACCTAGAATTGTGGGGAACTCATTTTCTTAAATCCCAAAAATGGGTGCATTACCAGTACTCACCACTATCAGAAAGCCGGCGTTTTAAAACAACACCAAACTTTTTTTTTTTTGTGTAAAACTGAATGAATGAACCCAAAGCAGGCCAAAGAAAGACTTACTGAGAGGTGGATACAATGTAAAGTTATATTCTGAAGTGACTTGAAGGTTTATAACAAGACTGGCTGAGCTGTGGATTTCAGCAGTTTAAGTACATTTGGACTGAAAGACACTAAAAAACTAAATGTTTAAAAGAAATGAGTGACCTACTTTGAGTGTCACATAGGTTGCAATTGTTTAAATGTCATAGTTTAAACTTAGAATCAGCATTTTAGCTGCATATGTAAAAATTGGTAGTTTTATTTGAATGCAGAAAACTGGGTAACTAAAAGTGACATTAGCTGGGGCCTGGCTTAAGGAACTGGATTCTGCTTGACAACTTCCCCCCAATTGGAGTGAAACTGGATCCACAGCAGTTCCCAGGCCTAGCTGCCTTTTGCTGCTCCCACCAAAAGGGATCTGACACTTCTCTGATTGAATTACCTGGGCTCTGCAGGAAATTGAACAAAGCCCTGTCCTGACTCAGGCAAATGCTTTATTGGTTGGAGTCGTAAATGTGGCTTCCTCCTGGAAGGAAAGGGGAGGAGCACTGCATGTGAAGCAAGCTGGCTTGGCAGAAACTGGGAGGGGGAGAAACTGGAGACAGAGGCTGAGCTTGAAGAAAGTGGAAAGACTGGTTTCTGTACCATGTGACCTGAAAAGACATACCCCTGTAGCCAGAATATGGTTTTAGAAAAAGATGAATAACTCATAGTACGGACTTGTCATAATTATTTAAATGATACCATAATTCTTGTGATTTTTCTGCCCACATTTTAAGAGGTTTTTAGAACCGGTGGCATGATCTGGGGGCAAACTAGCAGTTAAGAGGGTATTACTTAAAATGTCTGCACGTGAAAAGTCTGATACTTCATCAATTAATGCCTGCATGCCTTGCACACATTTGGGTAAATTTGAGTAAGAATCTGATATTGGTAACCTGACCAAAAAGTGAAATATGTTGCCATTTCTGAATGCAAGCTCCCAGGAAGAGCAGATTTGGACAGGGTATACCTCCTGTGATATGTGATGGGTGCATGTAATATTAAACAAATGTGTACCTGTGCAAATATGTCTTTTGGGTCAAAATATAGATTGTGTGTAATTTGACAGGGGTGGGTTCTCTGTACCATAAACAGACCTCATCATGATGACACTTCATTTCATTCCCCCAATCAAGGGGAAGAGGATGAAGTGGCCAATGACAAGTGGATAGGGGTAGGGCCTAGGAAGCTAGCCTTTCCAGCCATTTTCAAAACACATAAAAGCAGACAGGGAGATGCTATTCCATCTGCTGCGGGACGCTCTGCCGGGGAAATCCATACTTTACCTCCATCAACCTCCAGAGAGCCAACATAGAGACTTCAATCTATCCACCTTCAGAGACCAAGACTTTACTTCAGAATTTGTAGCAGAGAGGTCAACTACAAGCTAAATCCCTCTTTAGCAGGCCTCAAATCATTGCCATTATCACAGCCAGGCGAGCTGTTTGAATTCTTTGCAAGAACTCTTGCCATTTGCCAGAGAGCAGTGTTGTATCCAGAGAGAGACCAGCAGAACCGGAGACCGCTGTATCCGGACCCACAGACCTGATCAGAACCAGAGACCCAGACCAGACCAGCAGAGTAGAGCTGACCCGACGCTGTGCGCAGAGACGTCCGTGGCGAGTGAAGAAAACCTGTTGACCAGATCCGTGGCGAGGCCCATTCTATTTCTAAATATATTGTGAGTACCTAGCAGAACTGTGCAGAACCAATCTCTTAGTTAAAATAATATAATTCAATCTATTTTAATCTAAGTAGAACTGCCTCCTAACTGTCACCTGTCATTTTGTAAAGCTGTCACCTGTCATTTCTAGCTGCTAGCTGTCACTTGTCACTTTGAACTTTAAAATTTCAAATCTGAAAACGACCTTTACCATATCGCTCATATCTCTGTGACCGTTTGTCTTAGAGACTTGCTGTAACGTTCCTCTGAAAGCTGGGAATTGTGGCTTTTCAATGAACCTAGAACCGCATTCCTTTTCCATACACTTTTGCCGCAATCGCGAAAAACGCACTCGCGAATTTGCCGCGATTTGCAAATTTCTCCCCGTGTGAAAATAGCAGCTTCCTTGCCTTCCTTGCTAAAAATTCGTTTGCCTCTTAAGAACCATCCCTGAATCATTGCTAGAGTGAGCCTGGACTAATATTAACTTGACACCACTCACCCTGAACCTCTAGAGGGAATTAACAGCATTTTAGCATATTTTTCACTTCATTGCCAGCACATATAAAAGCATTTTGGGCCTGTGTTTCAAACTTCTGTAGTCTAAGCTTGCTGGGGTGAACTGAATTACATTTGATTGCATTTCTGAGAACTGTGTGCTTTCCTTCCATTTCCTTGCATTGCATAAAGGGGGGAGGGGATTGCCAGAGAAAAGTGATTACATTGTTTTGTTGAAATCATATTGAGTATTTTCTGTATTGCATTTTCATTCAACATTACATCCATTACATCCATCTGAACTTATATAAAGCATTCTCTACCACCTTATTCTTCTGTTCCTATTCACAAGTGTGCTAGTGCCAGACTATCCATTATTGATTACTGATTACTGCTCAGATTCAGTGTGATATTCAATTATTAATTTATTATAAAGCGTGATATATATATATATTGTTGAAATTATCAAATAAACCTTGCAAAACAGAACTACTTCTTGGCTCAGTGGGGTTAGGGGGATTCCAAGAGAGGGGTGTTATATAGGGGTAGTCATCCAGAACGCATGAACCGGACATAAAGATATATCAATAAGGGTTTCCATTCAGTATCCCAGACTAGGCATTGACTTAGCTGTAGTGTTGAATTGAATCCTCTGACAAATTGGGGGCTCGTCCTGGACGTTTGGGTTAGATCTACCATTTGTGCAGATTAATACAGCGTGCCAGCTGACCAGATACACATATCCGGTCGGATCACCATGCTGTGTTACGTTGTAAAGCACTCCTCAAAGGAATGCTCTAAGGAAAAGGTCTGTTTTGCAAAAATAAAATACAAACTTCTGTAAGTCAGGAAGGAACTCAAATTCCAGAATGACGACCTTAGTAGACATGAAAATAGCCAGAGAGCACTTCTTACATAAGTTATTTGTGAGAGGTGAGTGGACTCACCAGGACCGCATGGTCTGGTTGCAGGCCATAACGCAACAGGTCACAGAAACAGGGTCAGATAAATGGAGAGATCAGGGTCCCTTACATGTGGCCCTGAGTGAACTATACATGGCTCCTAAAGCTAAGGATGAACAAGACAAGATGGTTAGGATAGCGGCATACCTGTACCTATATATGGGAGACATGCAGGATAAATATACTGAAAGCCAAGATCTGGCAAATAAGCGACAGATGGCGTTAGAGAAGGTCCGATCTGACCTGGTCTCTTCTGAGCAGAGGCTGCAGGGGAGCCAGGAGTCAGAAAATGAGAGTAGACAGCACATCATTAAAATAAAGAGGGATATGGACATCCTGCAACAGGAAAAGGCTGACCAGGATACTAGACTTCTGGCCCTGCAGAAGGAGCACCAAGACAGTTTGGACTCCTTACTGCAGAGCCAGAAAAAGCTGGAGCAACAATTAGACTTTAACAGGGCATGCACGGAGCAGGTAGCCACCCTGCAAAGTCATCTAGATAGAGTGAAGGCAGAGAGCAACGAGCTGATTTTGAAAGACCTGGATACCCAGGCAGAGTTTGATGAAGAACGCCAGAAAGCTGGTGCCTTTCAAAGGCAGAGGGACGATCTGGCGGCACAAATGCAGGCTCTTAGTCAGGAAAGAGACGCCTTAGGCCAGGAAGTCTGCCATTTAAAAAGAAAAACAGAAGAAAATCACTTGGCCCTCCAGGGGCTGGGTGACCTCCAAAAAGAACGCCAGAACTTGTTAGAACACACCAGGAGGGTGGAGGATGCTCTGGCAAGAAAGGAGCAGGCCAATAGGGACACAGCTCAGGAGGTAACCCTCCTGCAGCAAAGACTGGCCCAGTGCTCCAGGACCAATCAGGAGGCACAGAGAGAGAATGAGGCTCTCTGCCAGCACAATGATAGACTCCAACAACAGGTAGCGATGCAGGAGAGACTGATAGAGTCTAGTAAGGCCTTAACTGAGGAACTGAAGGCGCAGGCTCTTGCATTGCAACAGGGAGCAGGGGCGGATAGAGATGAGGTTCGCTGGGAAAGAGAAACTCCTGAGCATAACCCCAGGAGCCCTAGTACCAGAGGCCTTTATTTCTCTCAGTCCCTGGACTCTGCCACCCCCATGTCCCCTGGCGCACATGAGCACAGGGCCACAGGGATGGCAGATTACTATCCAGCCAGAAGCATGGGGCTCATAGGCCAGTACCACCCAGGAATGGAGGGGCGGGCATCCGGGTATGGGCACCCAAGCACAGTGCAATTTGATGGGGAACCCCAGGTGAGTAGGCCCATTAAGGGCATCCTGAAAACCTCTGCCCAGTTAGGTCAGTGGGGGGGGTACCCATCAAATCCTGGCAGCAAGGAGGGATCTGAAGACTCCTCTGAGCGGTACAGGACACAGGAGACCAGGTCCCCACATTCTGCCAGCCATTCCCAGGCTCGCAGAATCCGGGAAAACCTGGAAGAACAGACGGGAACCTCTGGGAGCAGTGCCTCTGAGTCAGAAGATGAATGGACCAGGGTTATCCGGACCAAAAGGGCCAATAAGACAAAAAGGGCCTTGCTTAAGGACCCCTTAAAGCAGATTACGGCAATCAGGAGCGTCATCACGCCTTATCATAAGAACGCCAAGTATTCTGCTTGGGAGCACTTAGAGTTGTTTGAGCAAATAATGGAGACTTTCCATTTGAAAGACAGCCAAAGCTGTATTCAATATGTAAAGTGGACCTTCTCCCCGGAATACTCCACTTTCTTTGCGGGGCTGGAGGACCAGAATCATTTAAGATGGTCCACCTATAAGGCAGCCATCTTGAAACATTTTTCTACTCATAGAAATCCTCAAGAGGCTCGCAAGGCAGCCTACAATTTACAATGTGGGGAGGATCAGGCCCCACAAGAATTTGTGCAGGAGTTAAAACGTGCTTTTGCACAGACCACAAGAAGGGTGCGCACGGATAGCAGAGAATTTATTAATACGTTTTTCCATGCCTTGCCCAAATATATAATGACCCAGCTCGTGAGGGATTTTCACGAGAAAAGATCTTTAGACTGGGTCATTGAACAGGCGACCCGGATCTATGAGGTGCAGAAGCCAATAGAAAATAAAAATAATGCGCCCAAAAACCCCAAAGCCAACAACACCCCTGCTGCTGCCAAGGTGGCAGAGGTAAAGGTCACCCCCGTTTTAGATTTGGAGATGGGGGGGGCCTAAAAACCTACCTGCACCTAATAATGCTAGGCCCAGAAGGTCTTCGGGCCAGTCACAGACAGGGAGCCAGGGAGGCAGCCCCACAAATGGGGTCCCTCGCTCTCCTGATTATGTAAGCCCCCGTTACAAGGGAAATCGACCCATCCTGGGTTATGTGTGGACTCCTCCAGCCCAAGGGGGGGGATCCAGCCAAGCACCTAACCCAGGGAACTTCCCTCCTAACTTCCCACTGGAGGGCATAAATTCACCAAATCCTGGGCAGAACTTTTTCCCCAGGTATCCACCCAATTTCCAGCCCCAAAATCCGCCACCCTTCCTTCCCCAATTCCCTGAGCCCAGACAACCGATTCAGGGAGAGGGGAGGCCAAGGGTGGAGGGGTATCCAAATCTTCCCAACCAGGGGTACTACCAAAGAAGGGATAGCTACCCTTCCCGGGATCAGCCCAGGGGAGAAAACAGGGCCCCGTATCAGCCTGAGCGGGTTTCCCAGTTAGAGCGCCAGGTCCACAATATGGCACGGGATCTGGGTCACATACTGAGGGCTCAACAGAACCCTCAGATGAGCGTGCCACCGCAGAATGCACCAAACTCTGGGCCTGGTGCTCCAGAGCAATGACGGGGGCAGCACCCCGATAACTCACCGGTTCCCAGGGAGGAGGCACAAGGGGAAGGGGGGTGTAAAGCCTTGGAGAAAGCTTCCTTCCTCACTTGTAAACAGCCCCTGGAAACCCAGGAACCGGAAACAAAATCTCCTGCCCCTGAAAGTCTGCCTCCTAAGGAGCAGAGGGGGGGTAGGAGAAACAAAAGACCCAAACAGACACAGTTTGAGGAGGAGGTACAGATCTTCCAATTTGAGGGAGAGGGATCCTCAGAGGATCCTGGGAAAAGGATCTTCTCCTTCAGAGAGGGGGGAACTCCTCCCAAAGAAAAATGGGTCCCTAGGGATGCAAATCCAGACTGGGGAGATGTGGAGACTGAGCTACCGCCGCCCACCATCTCATCCCCGAACCAACAGCAAGAAAATCCCCTGGTTCAAACCCATCCTGGTGACTACCTCCAAAAAGGGGGGGGCAGCCCGGAACCGGAGCCAGGGGAACCCACAATGGCTCTGATCTCCAGTTGCCAACTTTTTCTTTCAGATTCCCAAGGCTCTCCACAGAATTCTGCCCAAATCTCTTCGCTAACGAT
This sequence comes from Ambystoma mexicanum, assembly GCF_040938575.1. Taxonomy (NCBI): domain Eukaryota; kingdom Metazoa; phylum Chordata; class Amphibia; order Caudata; family Ambystomatidae; genus Ambystoma; species Ambystoma mexicanum. Next base: position 332,126,887 of record NC_090927.1, read on the forward strand.
GTCCAAAACCAGAAAGTTAGCCTACCAGTTGCCCAAAAATGTGCATTATCTGTGCCCCCTTGAGGAGAAGGAGGGAAGATACTATGCCCCGGTACAAGTACAGGGGAAGGGTACCATTTTGGCACTGGTGGACACTGGATCTCAAGCTACCCTTCTGTCCAGAAGGGCCTTTGACGAACTGAATGCAGGAAGGGGAGAGAATTACCAAATTCCTCTCACCTCTCTTCCTGGACAACTGCAGAACTTTGATGGGAAATAAATTCTCATTGAGGGGACTGCAGACTTGGACATTAAGATCGGGCGACACAAGGTGAAACACCCGGTCATAGTAGTGACTCCAGAGGGCACCCCTTGTTTACTGGGGAATGACCTCCTGAGGAGGTTGTCACCCTTAATAGATTGTGTAAACAAGGTCCTCTGGACCCAGACTAGCCGACCAATAAAATTAAAACAGAGTGTCAACCATGTTAGTTTAAACGGCACCTGCCACATGGTTGAACAAAAATCTGACCAAGTAGAATTTCACTTCCAGAATAGCCAAATTCCAGACGTGACAGTAATAGCAGTAGGACAACAGACTGGTGATGGGGGGTCCTCTCTATTTCTGAAAATCAACCTTCCTTCCAGTCTAAAGTGGTACTCCACGCTGGTCTTTGATGATCCAGAAAAAGCATGTAGGTCAGCTCAATTGCTACCTTATGCAGTTGAAATTCAGATTAAAGAGGAAGTCACCATCCCAGAAAGGACCCGACAATTCTCCCTGGAAGTGAAAGTTAAAAGAGGACAATATTTGCAAAACCCTGATGCTTACATACATCTAAACGCTTCTCTCCAACAGCAAGGGTTGGGGGTAAACCCAACTCCATTAGTCAACATAGAACATGACACCATTCTAATAGAGGTGGATAACAGCGACTTGAAGAGTCTTACTCTAGCCCCAGGCACCATTATTGGAATGGCGGTTGATGACCGACATTTTTCACTTGATTTAGGTAATGAACTGTTAGGGCCAATCCCCAAGGACTGCTTTGACAGTGACAGTGATGACAATACAACCCCAGACAGGATTTTTACCCGGCATGGGGGGAACCTCCTGGTGTACACTTCTTGCCCTTATGGTAAGGGAGATGTGACTTGTGACTTCAGGAGGGATAAGGTGATTTTCCAGGTCCATGAGGGCTGCCTTTCCCACCTGAAGCCTCCAGTCCAAATCAGCACTCTGACCAGGGACTTCTCCACCCAGCTGGAGGAGGCCGCGGAGATAGCCAAACCAGAAGTCTTTCCAGGCTTCAGGCAGATGGTGGAAGAGAGAGTCAACCTAGCTGATGCCTGTGTGACTGGAACAAAAGCAAAAGTTGAAACAAGTTTTCTTGGATTTCCAAGATCTCTTTGCAGTAGACTCATATAACTGTGGCCGCACCGACATCCACACAACAACAATCCCCACGGACCCTGGCATGACTCCAGTGTTTGTGAAGCAATATCGTTTGCCTCTCGCATCCATGGAGTCCCTTACTGAAATAATTAAGAACCTTGAGTCCCGGGGAATAATCCGTCCAGTCCACAGCACCTTCAATAATCTGGTGCTGGGAATATTGAAGCCAAACTGCCAGTGGAGACTCTGCGCCGACCTCAGGGAGCTCAACAAACGGGTCCATACTTCCCGATGGCCTCTGCCCTACATTGACCAAGGGCTGGCCCAGATCCAGGGGTCACAGGTATTCACTGCAATAGACCTGACCAATGGATACTGGACTGTGCCTGTCAGTAGTGAGGACCAATACAAGCTGGCTTTTACCTTTGGGGGCCAGCAATACACATGGACCCGGACCCCCTTTTGGATACCTCAACTCCGGCAATGAATTCAACATTTTCCTACATAAGGCCATGCCCGACCTGGGTGCGAGGGGTAACCTGGCTTATGTAGATGATGTCCTCATAAAAAGTTCATCTGTGGAGGAACACGTAGCGGGGATCCGTTATGTTCTGACGCAGTTGAGGGCCGCCGGAGCAAAACTTTCCTTTCAGAAAGCACAGTGGTGTAGAACCCGTGTTAATTTCTTGGGGCATGAGATTACTCCTCAGGGTCTCTGTCCCCAGGAAAAGAAAGTGGAAGCACTTCAAAAACTGAAAGACCCCACAACTCTGCAGGAACTAAGGAGACTCCTTGAACTGACTAATTACAGCAGAAAGTTCATTGAGGGCTACGCAGAGATCACCAGACCACTGATTCATCTCCTGAAGGGGGGGGTCAAGTGGGAATTGGGTCCAGAACAAGCCGAGCAGTAAGACAACTCAAAAGAAGCCTCTCACAAGCGCCCTGCCTAGCTTACCCTGTCAGAAACAAGGAGTTCTTCCTGGAGACGGGGTTCTCTAATACGTGCTTGACGGCAGTATTATACCAAAAGCATGACAAGGTCAATAAAGTAATCTCCTATGCGAGCAAAACTTTATCCTCTGTGGAGGAAAAATTCAACGATTGTGAGAAGGCACTCCTGGCAACGGTGTGGGCATTGAAGAATTACCGCCCGTTTATCCAGGGGGAACACATCATAGTGGAGACTCCACACCAGCCTCTGCAATATCTCCAAAGTGATAGAATCCGGGCCGGAAATGTGAGTAATTCCCGAATTACTTCCTGGATTCTGTCAATGCAAGGCTTTCCTGTGGAGGTCAGATATGGCCAAAACAAGAAGAGTCCCCTTGCGCAAGGTCTGGCTGACTTGCATGATTGTGCCAGAGAAAACTGTCTCGAGGACGAAAGTCTACAAATCAAGGACAACATGGAGGCATACCTTAATTCCCCACAAAAAGTCTTTGAAGAGGACAAGTGTGAGGGAATGCCCACTGTCTATGTGGATGGATGCTCTTACCATGTTGACAACGACGGGGAGAAAGAACTGGTGGCCGGCGTAGGGAATGCATGGGTGAATGAGTCCCCATAACCCTCCGCTGGATACAAAATTGGTCCCCGAAGTAGTCAGGTGGGAGAATTGATGGCTGTGCATCAGGCCATCCTCACTGCTGTCCAGCATCAACTCCGCGAACTGGTCATAATCACAGATTCGGATTATGTACGGAACGGGTTCGTGGAGCACCTGGTTCATTGGAAAACCAGAGGCATGTTATGTGCTAACAACAAACCCTTGAAACATGGGAAGTTGATCCAAAACATTGATGATCTGGTCACCTCGAATGAGATGACCATCTATTGGAAAAAGATCAAGGGTCATTCCAAAATAGAGGGACCAGACAAAACTGGAAATGACTTAGCTGATCAGCTGGCCAAAACCGGGGCCATCCAAGGGGATCTAATTGAGATTGCGTCCCTGTTGGGGGAAATCCAGGTCACTGCTATCACTAGGTCCCAGACAAATGCTCACAAAGACCTTTCAATTGCACAATGGAGTAAGGAGACCCCTGATGCTGATTTAATTACAGCTCAGAAAGGGGATCCAATAATTGGTACATTTTACCAGCACATTGAGGACCCTGAGAACTTTCCCCTGACGGATACCAATTACATTGGGAAAGAGGACCTAAAAGTGTTGATGAAATGTCCAAAAATGTTCCGAATCCAAGACGGTTTGCTGGTAAGGAAATCCAAAGCTGGCCACGATCAGTGGGTGGTTCCTACCTCATTCCGAAGCCTGATGTTAAGTCACGCCCATGATGCAGCCACCGCCGGTCATAGGGGGTTTCACACAACACTGGAAATCTTAAGAGAGGTTGCATAGTGGCCACACATGGGGCAGGGCCTTGACCAATACTTGAAGGGGTGTCTTGTGTGTGCACAATTTCAGCCAACATCCCTCACAAACCGGGCGCCTCTCCAAAAGCGGGGGATGACACTGCCATGGTCAGATTTGCAAATCAACTTTGTAGGCCCTGTGATTCGCTCGTCTAGAGGAAACAAGTACATGTTGACCGTTACATGCGTGTTTACCAAGTGGGTGGAATGTCTCCCAGCCCCAAATTGCAAGGCAGAAACTGCAGCTGCCCTGATGATTAACCACATCTTCTCCCGTTTCGGTCTACCTCAAAGGATTGAGTCAGACAGGGGTAGCCACTTCACCAGTGAAGTGATGACAAAGATGTGGGAGATACTGGGGGTCAAAAGGAAGTTGCATATTGCTTACCGGCCAGCTTCTTCTGGGGCAGTAGAGAGATATAACTGAACCATTGTGAGCATATTAAAGAAGTTTGTGGCAGATTCTGGGCCAAGTTGGGATATCCGATTACCTCTGGTCCTAATGGCCATCAGATCTACCCCTTCATCTGCAACCAAAATGTCACCATTTGAGTTGATGACTGGGCGCAAGATGGTGCTTCCTCAGCATTTGCTCTACAGGACCCAAGAGCAGACACTGATAAATGCCTCCACAACTCATGAGTATGTGGAGAATTTAAGGAAACACCTTCAACATGCTTTTGCTTATGCTCAGCGGAATCTAGAAAGATCAGCTGATAGCATGAAGACCCACTATGACCTGAAGACTTCCAGGAAGGAATATACTGTGGTGGACCGGGTCTATCTATACAATTTCCAAAGGAACCAGGCCAAACAGCGAAAATTTTTGCCTACGTGGAAGGGACCCTTTGAGGTTATAGACAAAATCTCCCCTGTGGCCTACAAGATCCGTATCCCCAAAGGCGGTTTGGCAGAGGGGGAAGACAAGTGGGTCCACGTAAACCAGTTGAAGTGTTGCCATCCCAGGCACACTCTGCAACAACTGGAGGAATCCTCTGGAATCCTAGAGGGTACTGTCTCAGATTAATTCAGTTCTAACTTAAAATATCCTACATATCGCCTATCAAATTCTGAGTTTCTCAATGTGGGTGTTTTTGTTTTTGAATGCAAAAAGAAATGTGCATGTTCATATGTTTTGACTATAAATTTATATGCCACCCCACTATATCAATGGTGGGGGAGAAATGTCCATGAATAGGTATTGCCGCTCTTCCTTTGTCGTCCTAGGAGAAAGAAAACCTGGAGACGGGCCAAGGAGGACGATCCGGAGACCGGGAGCAGAGACGCAAGGGGCCCAGTGTACCGCCCAATATTACCATCAGGACCGGCGAGGAGAACCGATCGATCAGTACCGGATGGAGGAAAAGATGCTGAACTGTGCCATCTATTGGAAGAAGATGAGGAAACATCCCAGGTCTTGCGAGTTCAATCATTGAAACAGAATGGCCATCGCAAGAGGGGGGCTTGTGGGATGTTTTTACCCATGCATCCAAGCCCTACCTCAAAAAATGTGCAGTACTGGCATTGAAAACATCATGATGGCCAGAGCTTCCCAGAAAATGCCCAGGGAAGTGCATGAAGAATAGGCTGCCACCCATTTTGCCGATGTTATGCGCACAGAAGGGCACTGCCTAAAACCACCATTGGACTACCCACACAGTAGTCTGAAACCATTGGGAATGGCAATGCTGATTGCCAAAAGCAACCTAGAATTGTGGGGAACTCATTTTCTTCAATCCCAAAAATGGGTGCATTACCAGTACTCACCACTATCAGAAAGCCGGCGTTTTAAAACAACACCAAACTTTTTTTTTTTGTGTAAAACTGAATAAATGAACCCAAAGCAGGCCAAAGAAAGACTTACTGAGAGGTGGCTACAATGTAAAGTTATATTCTGAAGTGACTTGAAGGTTTATAACAAGACTGGCTGAGCTGTAGATTTCAGCAGTTTAAGTAAATTTGGACTGAAAGACACTAAAAATATAAATGTTTAAAAGAAATGAGTGACCTACTTTGAGTGTCACATAGGTTGCAATTGTTTAAATGTCATAGTTTAAACTTAGAATCAGCATTTTAGCTGCATATGTAAAAAATGGTAGTTTTATTTGAATGCAGAAAACTGGTTTACTAAAAGTGACATTAGCTGGGGCCTGGCTTAAGGAACTGGATTCTGCTTGACAACTTCCCCCCAATTGGAGTGAAACTGGATCCACAGCAGTTCCCAGGCCTAGCTGCCTTTTGCTGCTCCCACCAAAAGGGATCTGACACTTCTCTGATTGAAATACCTGGGCTCTGCAGGAAATTGAACAAAGCCCTGTCCTGACTCAGGCAAATGTTTTATTGGTGGGAGTCGTAAATGTGGCTTCCTCCTGGAAGGAAAGGGGAGGAGCACGGCATGTGAGAATGTGAGAGCAAGCTGGCTTGGCAGAAACTGGGAGGGGGAGAAACTGGAGACAGAGGCTGAGCTTGAAGAAAGTGGAAAGACTGGTTTCTGTACCATGTGACCTGAAAAGACATACCCCTGTAGCCAGAATATGGCTTTAGAAAAAGATGAATAACTCATAGTACGGACTTGTCATAATTATTTAAATTATACCATAATTCTTGTGATTTTTCTGCCCACATTTTAAGAGGTTTTTAGAACCGGTGGCATGATCTGGGGGCAAACTAGCAGTTAAAAGGGTATTACTTAAAATGTCTGCATGTGAAAAGTCTGATACTTCATCAATTAATGCCTGCAAGCCTTGCACACATTTGGGTAAATTTGAGTAAGAATCTGATATTGGTAACCTGACCAAAAAGTGAAATATGTTGCCATTTCTGAATGCAAGCTCCCAGGAAGAGCAGATTTGGACAGGGTATACCTCCTGTGATATGTGATGGGTGCATGTAATTTTAAACAAATGTGTACCTGTGCAAATATGTCTTTTGGGTCAAAATATAGATTGTGTGTAATTTGACAGGGGTGGGTTCTCTGTACCATAAACAGACCTCATCATGATGACACTTCATTTCATTCCCCCAATCAAGGGGAAGAGGATGAAGTGGCCAATGACAAGTGGAGAGGGGTAGGGCCTAGGAAGCTAGCCTTTCCACCCATTTTCAAAACACATAAAAGCAGACAGTCAGGACAGATAGGGAGATGCTATTCCATCTGCTGCGGGACGCTCTGCCGGGGAAATCCATACTTTACATCCATCAACCTCCAGAGAGCCAACATAGAGACTTCAATCTATCCACCTTCAGAGACCAAGACTTTACTTCAGAATTTGTATCAGAGAGGTCAACTACAAGCTAAATCCCTCTTTAGCAGGCCTCAAATCATTGCCATTATCACAGCCAGGCAAGCTGTTTGAATTCTTTGCAAGAACTCTTGCCATTTACCAGAGAGCAGTGTTGTATCCAGAGAGAGACCAGCAGAACCGGAGAACGCTGTATCCGGACCCACAGACCTGATCAGAACCAGAGACCCAGACCAGACCAGCAGAGTAGAGCTGACTCGACGCTGTGTGCAGAGACCGTCCGTGGCGAGTGAAGAAAACCTGTTGACCAGATCCGTGGCGAGGCCCATTCTATTTCTAAATATATTGTGAGTACCTAGCAGAACTGTGCAGAACCAATCTCTTAGTTAAAATAATATAATTCAATCTATTTTAATCTAAGTAGAACTGCCTCCTAACGGTCACCTGTCATTTTTTGTAAAGCTGTCACCTGTCATTTCTAGCTGCTAGCTGTCACTTGTCACTTTGAACTTTAAAATTTCAAATCTGAAAACGACCTTTACCATATTGCTCATATCTCCGTGACCTTAGAGACTTGCAGTAACTTTCCTCTGAAAGCTGGGAATAGTGGCTTTTCACCGAACCTAGAACCGCATTCCTATTCCATACACTTTTGCCGCAATCGCGAGAAACGCACTCGCGAATTTGCCACGATTTGCACATTTCTCCCCGTGTGAAAATAGCAGCTTCCTTGCCTTCCTTGCTAAAAATTCGTTTGCCACTTAAGAACCATCCCTGAATCATTGCTAGAGTGAGCCTGGACTAATATTAACTTGACACCACTCACCCTGAACCTCTAGAGGGAATTAACAGCATTTTAGCATATGTTTCACTTCATTGCCAGCACATATAAAAGCATTTTGGGCCTGTGTTTCAAACTTCTGTAGTCTAAGCTTGCTGGGGTGAACTGAATTACATTTGATTGCATTTCTGAGAACTGTGTGCTTCCCTTCCATTTCCTTGCATTGCATAAAGGGGGGGGGGGATTGCCAGAGAAAAGTGATTACATTGTTTTGTTGAAATCATTTTCATTCAACATTACATCCATCTGAACTTATATAAAGCATTCTCTACCACCTTATTCTTCTGTTCCTATTCACAAGTGTGCAAGTGCCAGACTATCCATTATTGATTACTGCTCAGATTCAGATATTCAATTATTAATTTATTATAAAGCGTGATATAAATATATATATATATATATATATATATATATATATATATATATATATATATATATATATATATATATATATATTGTTGAAATTATCAAATAAACCTTTAAACTTGCAAAACAGAACTACTTCTTGGCTCAGTGGGGTGAGGGGGATTCCAAGAGAGGGGTGTTATATAGGGGTAGTCATCCAGAACGCATGAACCGGACATAAAGATATATCAATAAGGGTTTCCATTTAGCATCCCAGACTAGGCATTGACTTAGCTGTAGTGTTGAATTGAATCCTCTTAAAGTGCAGACCCAGGAGGGGTCTCAGTGCCGACCGACCACCAGTGAGGGACGTGGTGTGGTGGTGGGTGAGATCCCACAACTGCTGCAGGTCGTGATCTCAAGGGGTTTCTCTGTGTGCACCTCCCCCAAGCTGTATTCAGGTGTCGATTCGGATGATGAGGCATATGTGGCGTCGCAGGTGAGTGTTCCTGGGAGGGATTCTGTTCTGTCCGACCCACCTGCACCAGGGATAGAACCCTCAATGGGGATGTCAGTGTTGGCAGGTACGCCTTTGGTGGTTATGGATGCAGGGTCACACTCTGCAACATCTGATCCTGTTCCTGGGCCAGCAGATCAGAGGGGGAATGCAGTCCTGCAGCCCCAGGCAGTGCCGGCACAGCAAGGCGCAGTTCGCCTTGCCCCAGACAGGTGTGGGGCCCGCCAACGTGGTGGTCACCTGGCAATACCGCATGGGAGCAATCCATATACGGTACGGCAACCCAACAGGCAGCATCATCAGAGATGATGGCTCAGGCCATGGATAGGGTGGCCACTTCCATTGTCCCCCCAGAAAGGCTGATGGAGCGACTACAGCAGGCAATAGACTCCATCTGCCAGTCACACAGGGAGGACATGTTGGCGTCCAACAGGGACAGGCGGGTGGCACTGGCGACTCTGCGGGAAGCCATTTCCATAGAGTCCCAGGGCCACAGGGAAGCCCTGAGGGTGGAACCCCGTCACCTCAGGACGACTCTTGTTGAGCTTGAGGCTTCAACAAGCACAAGGACAGAACAGCAGCTGGAGCGTCTCACACGTACGCTCTCAGCTGAGATGCAGGTAACTCGTGAGGAGGTCTGGTCATCCCGTGAGTTATTGCATGGGGACCTCCGCACGATTATCCTCCAGAACCAGACCTTCCAGACCCGCATGCTTGCTGCCATGGAGGACCAGACTAGGGCTTTGCGTGGGCTGCCTCCCATAGTGCCACCACCTCCTGAGGCAGCTGCAGAGTCTGGGGAGAGCAACAGCAGTGATTCTCTCACAATAGGGTAGCCGTACAGGCCATGAGCCCATGGAGGTGTTTTTTTTCGCAAGATCCACACAGGTGGGTTCTGGTGTGCACCCACCTCCTGGGTGGCCTCCCCCACCCCCCCGCCCCCGGGCCCATTAATGGCCATTTTCTTTTTTATTTGTTTTTATTTATTTTTTTAATTTTTGATTTTTTTGGACAGTGTGTTGCCTTGTGTGGCTCCCTTGGGCATTCACTGTATTGTGGCTGGGCACATGCAGGCTTGTCATGAATTTGGGTCAGATGCTTGGGTTTGTGTTCCCGTTTCCATGGGCTTGCAAAGGCTGTGCCCAAGTGACATTGACGTACACGGTGACGTTGAACTCCCATTTGATGTGTGGGCAGTCTGTAGTCAATACTGTGTATACATTCCTAGTGCATATTGTTGTTGTATTGTACACTGCATGGTGTATTGATATGTGCCTCTGCATCCATCTCTTCCTCCTAATTTGCAGGTCCATTTCTCATGTCTTCACAAGGCGGTCTACTTTGGAACTGGAGTCCATGTTGTAAGCAGTGCACCTACACTCTTGCATGGTGCTAACACTGTATACTTGGTAGTGTTCGAAGTGCTGGCATTATCAGGTAGTGAGGCTACCAATTTTTTAAGTCTGTACTGTCATGTTTATGGTAGGTTGGAGATTGTGTAGGTGATTGGTATTTTTGGTAAGTATTTGGTAATGTGTGTTGTAGGTCCTGCATTACTGTGAACATTTCATGTGTGGCCAGTTTCCATTAGGGACACTGTAGTTGGTGACACTTGGGGCATGTTGTGGGGATTAATTTGATTGCTCTCACATTGCATGACATGCCATGGTGTGTTGTGTGGCCGTGCCGGGGAGGGGTTGGGTGACATGGCACTGTTCTCATATAGTATTTTGCAAGTGGGTATTCATTTCTGCTGCATGGAAGTCTGTCTTTTGATGACACTGCATTGGTGGTGTTTGTGTAGGTAGGGATGCACACATTGTGACACTTCCACATGAACAATCTCTGGCTGCTATTGTTCTGATAGTTGACTGTCCCTTTGTTCATCATAATTGTCAGGTCGAGTCATCATTGCTTATCAGATGGTATGTGCCAGGGCTGTGTGCACTCCACAGGGGTGTGATTTCTATGTGAAGTAATTAGCCACCAGCTGCGTACGGGCTGCCTCACCCCGTGCCCTTTCCCCTCCCATGCGCAGCGGCGTGCATGTGGTTGGGGATGTGGGGGCACCGCCATGTCCACAGCCAGGCCCCGGCGTGTTGCAACATTGTGCAGGACACATGCTACCACTATGATCCTGCACACTACTGGGGGCGCATATAACAGCTGCCCGCCAGAACGGTCAAGGGAGTGAAAGCGTGACTTGAGCACTCTGAATGTGCGCTCCACTATGCCCCGGGTTGCAATATGGGCTGTGTTGTATCTTACCTCGGGAGGCGTGATGGGGTTCCGAATTGGCGTCATCATGTGGGTGCTCAGAGGGTAGGCACTGTCCCCTGGTGAGGAGGTGATGGGTATCATTAGTGGGGTAGTGACATAACTCTGCATCTGACATGCATGTATGTGCAGTGGCATTCATACTTACCAAGCAGCCATGTATCACCATGCCACCCAGCTTCTAGGTCCCGGCTTAGGATAAACATTCGGCAAATGAAGCTTTCGTGGGTAGACCCTGGATAGTTGGCATATACTGAGGTGATGATTCCCTTGGCATTACATACTACCTGCACGTTGATGGAATGCCAGTGCTTGCGGTTCCTATAGATGTGCTCAGATGCCCTGGGGGGACGTAGTGCCACATGGGTGCAGTCAATGGCACCTAGCACTTTGGGGAATTGTGCCACACCATAGAAATCCAGGGCGGCAGCCTGCCTTTCTGCAGGTGTCCTGGGCAGGTATATGTGCCTGCGGACTGATGGGCGTGCAGTGATGATGTTCAAGACCTGGTGTAGGCAGCGTGACTGCGTGGCCTGTGACACCCCACCCACTATGGCACTTGTCCGCTGAAATGATTCAGTGGCCAAGAAGTGCAGTACATTAAGGACCTTCTCCAGGGGGCTGAGTGCTTGGGAGCACAGGGTGGGTGATGTGAGGTCATCCTCCCACTCACTCACCAGGTCCAGTATTATGTGAGGTGGAAACCTGTACCTCCCATACACCTGGTCATCAGGCATCCCAAAAAGGTTGGTTCTGAGTGTGAAAATTCGGGCCCTCACTATCCTCCTCCTCCTCCTTTGGTAACCCACAGCCACTGCTGCTAGGAACGGTATATTCATCCTGGCGTCTGAGCTTGTTTGTTGTTTGCACGCACTTTTATGCTGCGCGGGTCGACGTACGCCTGCTTCCTGCTGGCGTACGTGTTTCCGGATTAGCACCTTTTTTTGTGCACATGCCTTAGCCCCGTTCAATTCCATGGATATGTGTTGTTGGCGAGCGTGTAAAACTTCCCGCGCACCCCTTTAATACACGTACCCAAGCAAATCGTGTGTGAGAATTCCCACGCACCCCTGTAATACACGTACCCAAGCAAATCGCATGTGAGAATTCCCGCGCACCCCTGCAATACACGTACCGAGGCCAATTGTACTTCCCACGCACTTTCATCCAATTACACGCAATGATACTCTGACGTGCAGTGTTTCCACGTGTGCTCTGACATCACATGCTATGAGGGAAACACCCGCGCGCGTCACGTCACAGAGGGCCTTTGGTCCAATGGAATCGCGTATGCGTGCTGACGGGCTTACGCGCTAAGGCCCTTTCCTCGAATTTCACGTTGACGTGCAGGATTTTCACGTGCCAATTTACTCCGTATCAAGCTGGCCACGCGTAAGCACACAGAAGACCACGCTCCTGGCTCCTGCCAGAATGCCGAATTACTGCCCCCCAGAGCCCCGAGCAGCCTCCCACGAGCCATCTGCTGCTGCCTGCCTGCCTGCTGCCACCGTGCCCTACCATTTGTGCCTGCACATCTGCCATCTGCAGGGGTCCAGTTGCTGTGTCCACCCCTGCTGGAACAGAAGACTCTCGACTGGTATACCATCGCTCCACAGCCCAGCCCCAGGACCCAGTTGCCCACCCACTCCTGCCTCTGGGGTTGCCATGTCGGGCACTGCAACATCTGGCACCAGTGGCAACCCCTGGCCAGAGAGGCAGAGGGGCACCAGCTTCACTGCCACCGAAGTTGGTGTCCTGGTGGAGCAAGTCCTCGGGCAGTATGATGCCCTCTTCAGATCATCACGCGCCAACAAGGAAGGAGGGTACAGGATCTGGGACGACTTGGTGGTTGCCATCATCGCGTAGGGGGTGGCAACCCGCAACATCCAGAAAGTCAAGAAGCGCTGGGAGGACTTGAGGTCCAGGACCCTCTTGAAGGCCCGGCGCCTCGTTGAGGGGGGCCGGGGCCGCATGAGTACCATCCAGCTGAGGGTCCTGGAATGTGTAGACCCAGCGCTCCACGCCCAGATCCTTGTGAGCCAGACCCGTCTGGAGTTGAGCGATAAGTGGGCAAGCATTGCTGTGTCCGACAGGGCATGTTGCAGTGTGCTGGTTGTCTGATGCTTGCCTGTATGTGTGACATAGGCCATGTACGGATGTTTGTGTGCAGGGACATCATGGTCATGCATGTGAGACCAGTAATGTGTGAACCACACGGTTGGTACATGTGTTTAAATGCAACATGGGGAGCCCTATGCGGATTGGACACATGAGAGCATGCCAGTCTCTGTTCCTGGACATGGGTGGGGGCGAGGGATGGGTGCTGATGCCATGTACATGTATGGATCTATGTCTGTGTGTCTGACCTGCGTGTCTGTGACTTGTGAATGCCATGGATGCATGACACATGTCTGTGACAATGTACAGATTCACAGATGCAGCCTAGTTATCCTTGTATCCACTGTGTCTGGGGTGTACAAGGCCAGATGGATGACAATACGTTGATGTGTGTGCATGTGATAGGCATGACCCATGATGCATGTGAGTTCCATAACAACATTGTATGTTTGGAGAGTGTCTTGGACATGTATGCAAATGTCCATAGCATGTGCCATGCCTGTTACTGTGTGTGTTTTGCCTGCACTGACCCATGTGTTGTGGAGGGACATGATGGAAGTGATCTTTGACAGTGGCACTCATCTACTATTGCTTCCTGTCTAGGAGACCATTGTACAGTACCCTGATGCTTGTGTTCTATGTCTCCCTCTACACAGCGGCAAGTGAAGAAGAGGGCGGAGACGGCACTGTGGAGCAAAGTGGCGGGGATGCCCCCACGGCTGCAGCGGAAGGGCTGGGTGAGCCCCCACAGGGGCTTGCAACGGCGGAAGACGGTTTGGAGCTATTCAGGTTGGTGGTTTCCACAGAGGAGGAGGAGGCCGCTACTGAGGCGCACATGGGGCCTGGTGGGGGCATCCCTGCTGGTGCAAGTGGTGCAGTCCACACCCAGGGGCACGGGCAGGAGGCAGCACAGGTCACCGTGGAGGGGCCTGTGCATGTCACTGTCCCTGACACTGTGACTGCACCACCATGCACCAGCAGGGATGCCCCATCCCAGGCCCATCTGCAGGTAGGGGGGATGTCCATGTCATCTGACTCCCCTCCACCTGCGGACGAGGGGACCCGTGGCCGTATGGAGAAGGTCCTGATTGCTGTCGCGTTGCGCACGGGTGTCATTCGTGATGACGTGCATGCTTCCCGGGAGGAGCTTGCACGTCATCACGAAGAGCACCGTGCCAACGTGGCCCAGTTGGGATCGGCCGTGGTCGGGGGTTTCATACATGTGTCGACCAATCTGGCGGCCCTCTCCTCTTCTGTGGAGACTATACGCCAGTCGTTCTCCATGCCGTCTTCCGGCCCAGAAGCCACCAGGGCCCCCTGTGGACCTGCCCTGACCAACGCAGCCAGCTTGGTGGGGATCCCATCCCTGCCACAGTCGGGAGTCGGAGGTCCAGCAGGGGTGGACACCACAGCAACTGGACCCCAGCAGATGGAGGAAGTGTCGGCATCATTGGGCAGGGCACGTGCACAACGTCATCGGTGGATTCCATCAGCCTGGATGCCGTTGTGCTGGCAGAGGCAGTTGCGTCGGAGGCAGCAGCGGAGTCAACGTGGGAGGCATCATGGCTCGGGGTAATCTACATCGGAGGGGCAGGCATAGGCCGGAGGGCAGGAGGACCCAGGACGGGAAGTGTCTTCCATGTGGCAGCGGTTGGGCCAGCAGATAGGTGCAGAGCGGCGGCGGGCGAAAGAGGCGCGGCTCACGATGGTCAGGACGGAGATCTCCATGCGGAGAGCCCTGAGGCGGGCCGAGTGCCTCGAGGGAATCCGCAGGGAGCTGGAGGAGGACATGTCAGCGTCCCTGCGGACCCTCGGGGCCATGGAACAGGATCGCCTCCGGGACATCGAACAGGAGTTCGATGATGCCCTGGCCCGGGACACCATGGAGTGAGCCGCTGGACTAGCCCGCCGCCTTTGTATATAGTTAATTAGTGTTAGGTTTTATTTCTTTTTTTTAATTTGGGGCACTTGGACTATGCCCCACTTTTTTTGTATATAGTTATTAGTTAGGAAGGTTTTATTGTAGGTTTCATTTACATCGTTGGGATCATGGACCATGGATTTGTTCTTTGTATAATTCAATCTATTTTAATCTAAGTAGAACTGCCTCCTAACGGTCACCTGTCATTTTTTGTAAAGCTGTCACCTGTCATTTCTAGCTGCTAGCTGTCACTTGTCACTTTGAACTTTAAAATTTCAAATCTGAAAACGACCTTTACCATATTGCTCATATCTCCGTGACCTTAGAGACTTGCAGTAACTTTCCTCTGAAAGCTGGGAATCGTGGCTTTCCAACGAACCTAGAACCGCATTCCTATTCCATACACTTTTGCCGCAATCGCGAGAAACGCACTCGCGAATTTGCCACGATTTGCACATTTCTCCCCGTGTGAAAATAGCAGCTTCCTTGCCTTCCTTGCTAAAAATTCGTTTGCCACTTAAGAACCATCCCTGAATCATTGCTAGAGTGAGCCTGGACTAATATTAACTTGACACCACTCACCCTGAACCTCTAGAGGGAATTAACAGCATTTTAGCATATGTTTCACTTCATTGCCAGCACATATAAAAGCATTTTGGGCCTGTGTTTCAAACTTCTGTAGTCTAAGCTTGCTGGGGTGAACTGAATTACATTTGATTGCATTTCTGAGAACTGTGTGCTTTCCTTCCATTTCCTTGCATTGCATAAAGGGGGGAGGGGATTGCCAGAGAAAAGTTATTACATTGTTTTGTTGAAATCATTTTCATTCAACATTACATCCATCTGAACTTATATAAAGCATTCTCTACCACCTTATTCTTCTGTTCCTATTCACAAGTGTGCAAGTGCCAGACTATCCATTATTGATTACTGCTCAGATTCAGATATTCAATTATTAATTTATTATAAAGCGTGATATATATATATATATATATTGTTGAAATTATCAAATAAACCTTTAAACTTGCAAAACAGAACTACTTCTTGGCTCAGTGGGGTCAGGGGGATTCCAAGAGAGGGGTGTTATATAGGGGTAGTCATCCAGAACGCATGAACTGGACATAAAGATATATCAATAAGGGTTTCCATTCAGTATCCCAGACTAGGCATTGACTTAACTGTAGTGTTGAATTGAATCCTCTTAAAGTGCAGACCCAGGAGGGGTCTCAGTGCCGACCGACCACCAGTGAGGGACGTGGTGTGGTGGTGGGTGAGAACCCACAACTGCTGCAGGTCGTGATCTCAAGGGGTTTCTCTGTGTGCACCTCCCCCAAGCTGTATTCAGGTGTCGATTCGGATGATGAGGCATATGTGGCGTCGCAGGTGAGTGTTCCTGGGAGGGATTCTGTTCTGTCCGACCCACCTGCACCAGGGATAGAACCCTCAATGGGGATGTCAGTGTTGGCAGGTACGCCTTTGGTGGTTATGGATGCAGGGTCACACTCTGCAACATCTGATCCTGTTCCTGGGCCAGCAGATCAGAGGGGGAATGCAGTCCTGCAGCCCCAGGCAGTGCCGGCACAGCAAGGCGCAGTTCGCCTTGCCCCAGACAGGTGTGGGGCCCGCCAACGTGGTGGTCACCTGGCAATACCGCATGGGAGCAATCCATATACGGTACGGCAACCCAACAGGCAGCATCATCAGAGATGATGGCTCAGGCCATGGATAGGGTGGCCACTTCCATTGTCCCCCCAGAAAGGCTGATGGAGCGACTACAGCAGGCAATAGACTCCATCTGCCAGTCACACAGGGAGGACATGTTGGCGTCCAACAGGGACAGGCGGGTGGCACTGGCGACTCTGAGGGAAGCCATTTCCATAGAGTCCCAGGGCCACAGGGAAGCCCTGAGGGTGGAACCCCTTCACCTCAGGACGACTCTTGTTGAGCTTGAGGCTTCAACAAGCACAAGGACAGAACAGCAGCTGGAGCGTATCACACGTACGCTCTCAGCTGAGATGCAGGTAACTCGTGAGGAGGTCCGGTCATCCCGTGAGTTATTGCATGGGGACCTCTGCACGATTATCCTCCAGAACCAGACCTTCCAGACCCGCATGCTTGCTGCCATGGAGGACCAGACTAGGGCTTTGCGTGGGCTGCCTCCCATAGTGCCACCACCTCCTGAGGCAGCTGCAGAGTCTGGGGAGAGCAACAGCAGTGATTCTCTCACAATAGGGTAGCCGTGCAGGCCATGAGCCCATGGAGGTGTTTTTTTTCGCAAGATCCACACAGTTGGGTTCTGGTGTGCACCCACCTCCTGGGTGGCCTCCCTCCCCCCCCGGGCCCATTAATGGCCATTTTTCTTTTATATTTGTTTTTATTTATTTTTTTAATTTTTGATTTTTTTGGACAGTGTGTTGCCTTGTGTGGCTCCCTTGGGCATTCACTGTATTGTGGCTGGGCACATGCAGGCTTGTCATGAATTTGGGTCAGATGCTTGGGTTTGTGTTCCCGTTTCCATGGGCTTGCAAAGGCTGTGCCCAAGTGACATTGACGTACACGGTGACGTTGAACTCCCATTTGATGTGTGGGCAGTCTGTAGTCAATACTGTGTATACATTCCTAGTGCATATTGTTGTTGTATTGTACACTGCATGGTGTATTGATATGTGCCTCTGCATCCATCTCTTCCTCCTAATTTGCAGGTCCATTTCTCATGTCTTCACAAGGCGGTCTATTTTGGAACTGGAGTCCATGTTGTAAGCAGTGCACCTACACTCTTGCGTGGTGCTAACACTGTATACTTGGAAGTGTTCGAAGTGCTGGCATTATCAGGTAGTGAGGCTACCAATTTTTTAAGTCTGTACTGTCATGTTTATGGTAGGTTGGAGATTGTGTAAGTGATTGGTATTTTTGGTAAGTATTTGGTAATGTGTGTTGTAGGTCCTGCATTACTGTGAACATTTCATGTGTGGCCAGTTTCCATTAGGGACACTGTAGTTGGTGACACTTGGGGCATGTTGTGGGGATTAATTTGACTGCTCTCACATTGCATGACATGCCATGGTGTGTTGTGTGGCCGTGCCGGGGAGGGGTTGGGTGACATGGCACTGTTCTCATATAGTATTTTGCAAGTGGGTATTCATTTCTGCTGCATGGAAGTTTGTCTTTTGATGACACTGCATTGGTGGTGTTTGTGTAGGTAGAGATGCACACATTGTGACACTTCCACATGAACAATCTCTGGCTGCTATGGTTCTGATAGTTGACTGTCCCTTTGTTCATCATAATTGTCAGGTCGAGTCATCATTGCTTATCAGATGGTATGTGCCAGGGCTGTGTGCACTCCACAGGGGTGTGATTTCTATGTGAAGTAATTAGCCACCAGCTGCGTACGGGCTGCCTCACCCCGTGCCCTTTCCCCTCCCATGCGCAGCGGCGTGCATGTGGTTGGGGATGTGGGGGCACCGCCATGTCCACAGCCAGGCCCCGGCGTGTTGCAACATTGTGCAGGACACATGCTACCACTATGATCCTGCACACTACTGGGGGCGCATATAACAGCTGCCCGCCAGAACGGTCAAGGGAGTGAAAGCGTGACTTGAGCACTCTGAATGTGCGCTCCACTATGCCCCGGGTTGCAATATGGGCTGTGTTGTATCTTACCTCGGGAGGCGTGATGGGGTTCCGAATTGGCGTCATCATGTGGGTGCTCAGAGGGTAGGCACTGTCCCCTGGTGAGGAGGTGATGGGTATCATTAGTGGGGTAGTGACATAACTCTGCATCTGACATGCATGTATGTGCAGTGGCATTCATACTTACCAAGCAGCCATGTATCACCATGCCGCCCAGCTTCTAGGTCCCGGCTTAGGATAGACATTCGGCAAATGAAGCTTTCATGGGTAGACCCTGGATAGTTGGCATATACTGAGGTGATGATTCCCTTGGCATTACATACTACCTGCACGTTGATGGAATGCCAGTGCTTGCGGTTCCTATAGATGTGCTCAGATGCCCTGGGGGGATGTAGTGCCACATGGGTGCAGTCAATGGCACCTAGCACTTTGGGGAATTGTGCCACACCATAGAAATCCAGGGCGGCAGCCTGCCTTTCTGCAGGTGTCCCGGGCAGGTATATGTGCCTGTGGACTGATGGGCGTGCAGTGATGATGTTCAAGACCTGGTGTAGGCAGCGTGACTGTGTGGCCTGTGACACCCCACCCACTATGGCACTTGTCCGCTGAAATGATTCAGTGGCCAAGAAGTGCAGTACATTAAGGACCTTCTCCAGGGGGCTGAGTGCTTGGGAGCACAGGGTGGGTGATGTGAGGTCATCCTCCCACTCACTCACCAGGTCCAGTATTATGTGAGGTGGAAACCTGTACCTCCCATACACCTGGTCATCAGGCATCCCAAAAAGGTTGGTTCTGAGTGTGAAAATTCGGACCCTCACTATCCTCCTCCTCCTCCTTTGGTAACCCACAGCCACTGCTGCTAGGAACGGTATATTCATCCTGGCGTCTGAGCTTGTTTGTTGTTTGCACGCACTTTTATGCTGCGCGGGTCGACGTACGCCTGCTTTCTGCTGGCGTACGTGTTTCCGGATTAGCACCTTTTTTTGTGCACATGCCTTAGCCCCGTTCAATTCCATGGATATGTGTTGTTGGCGAGCGTGTAAAACTTCCCGCGCACCCCTTTAATACACGTACCCAAGCAAATCGTGTGTGAGAATTCCCACGCACCCCTGTAATACACGTACCCAAGCAAATCGCATGTGAGAATTCCCGCGCACCCCTGCAATACACGTACCGAGGCCAATTGCACTTCCCGCGCACTTTCATCCAATTACACGCAATGATACTCTGACGTGCAGTGTTTCCACGTGTGCTCTGACATCACATGCTATGAGGGAAACACCCGCGCGCGTCACGTCACAGAGGGCCTTTGGTCCAATGGAATCGCGTATGCGTGCTGACGGGCTTACGCGCTAAGGCCCTTTCCTCGAATTTCACGTTGAGGTGCAGGATTTTCACGTGCCAATTTACTCCGTATCAAGCTGGCCACGCGTAAGCACACGGAAGACCACGCTCCTGGCTCCTGCCAGAATGCCGAATTACTGCCCCCCAGAGCCCCGAGCAGCCTCCCACGAGCCATCTGCTGCTGCCTGCCTGCCTGCTGCCACCGTGCCCTACCATTTGTGCCTGCACATCTGCCATCTGCAGGGGTCCAGTTGCTGTGTCCACCCCTGCTGGAACAGAAGACTCTCGACTGGTATACCATCGCTCCACAGCCCAGCCCCAGGACCCAGTTGCCCACCCACTCCTGCCTCTGGGGTTGCCATGTCGGGCACTGCAACATCTGGCACCAGTGGCAACCCCCGGCCAGAGAGGCAGAGGGGCACCAGCTTCACTGCCACTGAAGTTGGTGTCCTGGTGGAGCAAGTCCTCGGGCAGTATGATGCCCTCTTCGGATCATCACGCGCCAACAAGGAAGGAGGGTACAGGATCTGGGACGACTTGGTGGTTGCCATCATCGCGTAGGGGGTGGCAACCCGCAACATCCAGAAAGTCAAGAAGCGCTGGGAGGACTTGAGGTCCAGGACCCTCTTGAAGGCCCGGCGCCTCATTGAGGGGGGCTGGGGCCGCATGAGTACCATCCAGCTGAGGGTCCTGGAACGTGTAGACCCAGCGCTCCACGCCCAGATCCTTGTGAGCCAGACCCGTCTGGAGTTGAGCGATAAGTGGGCAAGCATTGCTGTGTCCGACAGGGCATGTTGCAGTGTGCTGGTTGTCTGATGCTTGCCTGTATGTGTGACATAGGCCATGTACGGATGTTTGTGTGCAGGGACATCATGGTCATGCATGTGAGACCAGTAATGTGTGAACCACACGGTTGGTACATGTGTTTAAATGCAACATGGGGAGCCCTATGCGGATTGGACACATGAGAGCATGCCAGTCTCTGTTCCTGGACATGGGTGGGGGCGAGGGATGGGTGCTGATGCCATGTACATGTATGGTATCTATGTCTGTGTGTCTGACCTGCGTGTCTGTGACTTGTGAATGCCATGGATGCATGACACATGTCTGTGACAATGTACAGATTCACAGATGCAGCCTAGTTATCCTTGTATCCACTGTGTCTGGGGTGTACAAGGCCAGATGGATGAAAATACGTTGATGTGTGTGCATGTGATAGGCATGACCCATGATGCATGTGAGTTCCATAACAACATTGTATGTTTGGAGAGTGTCTTGGACATGTATGCAAATGTCCATAGCATGTGCCATGCCTGTTACTGTGTGTGTTTTGCCTGCACTGACCCATGTGTTGTGGAGGGACATGATGGAAGTGATCTTTGACAGTGGCACTCATCTGCTATTGCTTCCTGTCTAGGAGACCATTGTACAGTACCCTGATGCTTGTGTTCTATGTCTCCCTCTACACAGCGGCAAGTGAAGAAGAGGGCGGAGACGGCACTGTGGAGCAAAGTGGCGGGGATGCCCCCACGGCTGCAGCGGAAGGGCTGGGTGAGCCCCCACAGGGGCTTGCAACGGCGGAAGACGGTTTGGAGCTATTCAGGTTGGTGGTTTCCACAGAGGAGGAGGAGGCCGCTACTGAGGCGCACATGGGGCCTGGTGGGGGCATCCCTGCTGGTGCAAGTGGTGCAGTCCACACCCAGGGGCACGGGCAGGAGGCAGCACAGGTCACCGTGGAGGGGCCTGTGCATGTCACTGTCCCTGACACTGTGACTGCACCACCATGCACCAGCAGGGATGCCCCATCCCAGGCCCATCTGCAGGTAGGGGGGATGTCCATGTCATCTGACTCCCCTCCACCTGCGGATGAGGGGACCCGTGGCCGTATGGAGAAGGTCCTGATTGCTGTCGCGTTGCGCACGGGTGTCATTCGTGATGACGTGCATGCTTCCCGGGAGGAGCTTGCACGTCATCACAAAGAGCACCGTGCCAACGTGGCCCAGTTGGGATCGGCCGTGGTCGGGGGTTTCATACATGTGTCGACCAATCTGGCGGCCCTCTCCTCTTCTGTGGAGACTATACGCCAGTCGTTCTCCATGCCGTCTTCCGGCCCAGAAGCCACCAGGGCCCCCTGTGGACCTGCCCTGACCAACGCAGCCAGCTTGGTGGGGATCCCATCCCTGCCACAGTCGGGAGTCGGAGGTCCAGCAGGGGTGGACACCACAGCAACTGGACCCCAGCAGATGGAGGAAGTGTCGGCATCATTGGGCAGGGCACGGGCACAACGTCATCGGTGGATTCCATCAGCCTGGATGCCGTTGTGCTGGCAGAGGCAGTTGCGTCGGAGGCAGCAGCGGAGTCAACGTGGGAGGCATCATGGCTCGGGGTAATCTACATCGGAGGGGCAGGCATAGGCCGGAGGGCAGGAGGACCCAGGACGGGAAGTGTCTTCCGTGTGGCAGCGGTTGGGCCAGCAGATAGGTGCGGAGCGGCGGCGGGCGGAAGAGGCGCGGCTCACGATGGTCAGGACGGAGATCTCCATGCGGAGAGCCCTGAGGCGGGCCGAGTGCCTCGAGGGAATCCGCAGGGAGCTGGAGGAGGACATGTCAGCGTCCCTGCGGACCCTCGGGGCCATGGAACAGGACCGCCTCCGGGACATCGAACAGGAGTTCGATGATGCCCTGGCCCGGGACACCACGGAGTGAGCCGCTGGACTAGCCCGCCGCCTTTGTATATAGTTAATTAGTGTTAGGTTTTATTTCTTTTTTTTAATTTGGGGCACTTGGACTATGCCCCACTTTTTTTGTATATAGTTATTAGTTAGGAAGGTTTTATTGTAGGTTTCATTTACATCGTTGGGATCATGGACCATGGATTTGCTCTTTGTACATAGTTTGAGAGTGGATTTGTGGCCTTCATCTTTTATTATTTTTTACACCATGGAGCAATGGATTTTCACTTTACTTTCCCTTTGGATTTGCTTTGTTGGACAGTGACTTTGGACACAATTTGTTTACGGTTATTTTGGAGTCCCATTTTCGTTATTTATTATTTTTGTGGACATGCTGCATTTTGATATTTGTTGCCATTATTGTTTGTTTAGATTTCATTCACTTCATTTACACTGTAATACATTTTTGTTTCTTACTTCAATGTGTGGATTCTCTCATTGGTTTCATGCCTGTCAGAATGTGGGTTTCACAGTCATGTGTTGCCATTGTGTGGGTCTGACGGACTTGTACTCATGCGCATACTGCTTGTTTGTTATCTATCATGTGATGGGTATTTCCATTTTGAATGGATGTAAAGCTTGGTTGGGTGTTTGGACTGGGGTGGCGTGGGGTGGGATTTGGGTGGGCATAGGAGCCTGGGATCTGGATTGTGATGATGTGTTGGCTGGGGGACATGTGTGGGGGCCTGCTGGCAGGTGCCCCGCACTGCTGGGGGTTGGGGGTGCTGGGAGACATGAGTTGGACATGAGTGGGGGCCTGGTGGAGGGTGACCCTGGCTGCTGGGGGGTGTGGGTGCTGGGGGACATGAGTGGGGGCCTGGTGGAGGATGCCCTGCACTGCTGGGGGGTGGGAGTGCAGGGGGACATGAGTGGGGGCCTGGTGGAGGGTGCCCCTGGATGCTGGGGGGTGCAGGGGGACATGAGTGGGGGCCTGGTGGAGGGTGCCCCTGACTGCTGGGGGGTGGGGGTGCTGGGAGACCTGAGTTGGACATGAGTGGGGGCCTGGTGGAGGGTGCCCCTGGCTGCTGGGGGTTGGGGGTGCAGGGGGACATGAGTGGGGGCCTGGTGGAGGGTTCCCTGCACTGCTGGGGGGTGGGAGTGCAGGGGGACACGAGTGGTGGTCTGGTGGAGGGTGCCCCTGGATGCTGGGGGGTAGGGGTGCAGGGGGACATGAGTGGGGGCCTGGTGGAGGTTGCCCCTGGCTGCTGGTGGGTGGGGGTGCAGGGGGACATGAGTGGGGGCCTGGTGGAGGGTGCCCCTGGATGCTGGGGTGTGGGGGTGCAGGGGGACATGAGTGGGGGCCTGGTGGAGGGTGCCCCTGACTGGTGGGGGGTGGGGTGCTGGGGGACATGAGTGGGGGCCTGGTGGAGGGTGCCCCTGACTGCTGCGGGGTGGGGGTGCAGGGGGACATGAGTGGGGGCCTGGTGGAGGGTGCCCCTGACTGCTGGGGGGTGGGGGTGGTGGGAGACATGTGTGTGGGCCTGCTGGCAGGTGCCCCTGACTGCTGGGGTGTGGGGGTGGTGGGAGACATGTGTGGGGGCCTGGTGGAGGGTGCCCTGCACTGCTGGGGGGTGGGGGTGCTGGGAGACATGAGTTGGACATGAGTGGGGGCCTGGTGGAGGGTGCACCACAGTGCTGGGGGGTGGGGGTTCAGGGGGACATGAGAGGGGGCCTGGTGGAGGGTGTGCCTGGATGCTGGTGGGTGGGGGTGCAGGGGGACATGAGTGGGGGCCTGGTGGAGGGTGCCCTGCACTGCTGGGGGGTGCAGGGGGACATGAGTGGGGGCCTGGTGGAGGGTGCCCCTGGCTGCTGGGGGGTGGGGGTGCAGGGGGACATGAGTGGGGGTCTGGTGGAGGGTACCCCTGACTGGTGGGGGGTGGGGGTGCAGGGGGACCTGAGTGGGGGCCTGGTGGAGGTTGCCCCTGGCTGCTGGTGGGTGGGGGTGCAGGGGGACATGAGTGGGGGCCTGGTGGAGGGTGCCCCTGACTGCTGGGGGGTGGGGGTGGTGGGAGACATGTGTGTGGGCCTGCTGGCAGGTGCCCCTGACTGCTGGGGGGTGGGGGTGGTGGGAGACATTTGTGGGGGCCTGGTGGAGGCTGCCCCTGGATGCTGGGGGATGGGGGTGCAGGGGGACATGAGTGGGGGCCTGGTGGAGGTTGCCCCTGGCTGCTGGGGGGTGGGGGTGCAGGGGGACATGAGTGGGGGCCTGGTTGAGGGTGCCCTGCACTGCTGGGGGGTGGGGGTGCAGGTGGACATGAGTGGGGGCCTGGTGGAGGGTGCCCTGCACTGCTGGGGGGTGGGGGTGCTGGGAGACATGAGTTGGACATGAGTGGGGTCCTGGTGGAGGGTGCACCACAGTGCTGGGGTGTGGGGGTGCAGGGGGACATGAGTGGGGGCCTGGTGGAGGGTACCCCTGGCTGCTGGTGGGTGGCGGTGCAGGGGGACATGAGTGGGGGCGTGGTGGAGGGTGCCCTGCACTGCTGGGGGTGGGAGTGCAGGGGGACATGAGTGGGGGCCTGGTGGAGGGTGCCCCTGGATGCTGGGGGGTGGGAGTGCAGGGGGACATGAGTGGGGGCCTGGTGGAGGGTGCCCCTGACTGGTGGGGGGTGGGGGTGCAGGGGGACTATGAGTGGGGGCCTGGTGGACGGTGCCACTGGCTGCTGGTGGGTGGGGGTGCAGGGGGACATGAGTGGTGGCCTGGTGGAGGGTGCCCCTGACTGCTGGGGGGTGGGGGTGCAGGGAGACATGAGTTGGACATGAGTGGCGGCCTGGTGGAGGGTGCCCTGCACTGCTGGGGGGTGGGGATGCTGGGAGACATGAGTTGGAGATGAGTTGGGGCCTGGTGGAGGGTGCCTCTGGCTGCTGGGGGGGTGGGGGAGCAGGGGGACATGAGTGGGGGCCTGGTGGAGGGTGCCCCTGGATGCTAGTGGGTGGGGGTGCAGGAGGACATGAGTAGGGGCCTGGTGGAGGGTGCCCCTGACTGCTGGGGGGTGGGGGTGGCAGGAGACATGTGTGGGGGCCTGGTGGAGGGTGACCCTGGATGCTGGTGGGTGGGGGTGCTGGGAGACATGCGTTGGTGATCAGTAGTGCAAGGTGACATGTGGGTTGGCTGGGGGGCATGGCCATGGTGGATGGGCTGCCTTCGGGACATGAGCAGGGGTGCAGGGTAGTCCCCTGTGGTGTGGGCTGCCTGCAGGGGCCGTGGAGGGTGTAGAGGGAACACCTGGGAGGACCCACACGGTCAATTCACGTGTAGTACTACCCGGCACCCCCGAAATACACGTACCCTGCTGAAATCGCGTGTGGAACTTCCCGCGCACCCCGGAATACAGGTACCCTGCAGAATTAGCGTGTGGAACTTCACGCGCACCCCAGAATCCACGTACCCTGCTGAAATTGCGTGTGGAACTTCCTGTGCACCCGGAATACACGTACCCTGCAGAATTAGCGTGTGGAACTTCACACGCACCCCGGAATCCATGTACCCTGCTGAAATCGCGTGTGGAACTTCCTGCGCACCCCGGAATACACGTACCCTGCAGAATTAGCGTGTGGAGCTTCACACGCACCCCAGAATCCACGTATCCTGCTGAAATCGCATGTGGAACTTCCCAGGCACCCCGGAATACACGTACCCAGGCCAATCGCGTGTGGGACTTCCCGCGCAACCCGGAATACACGGACCCAGGCAATTTGCGTGTGGGACTTCCCGCGCACCCCGGAATACACGGACCCAGGCAATTTGCGTGTGGAACTTCCCGCACAGCCCGGAATACACATACCCAGGCCAATCACATGTGGAACTTACCGCGCACCCCAGAATCCACGTACCCTGCTGAAATCGCGTGTGGAACTTCCTGTGCACCCGGAATACACGTACCCTGCAGAATTAGCGTGTGGAACTTCACACGCACCCCGGAATCCATGTACCCTGCTGAAATCGCGTGTGGGACTTCCTGCGCACCCCGGAATACACATACCCTGCAGAATTAGCGTGTGGAACTTCACGTGCACCCCGGAATCCACATACCCTGCTGAAATTGCGTGTGGAACTTCCCGCGCACCCCGGAATACACATACCCAGGCAAATCGTGTGTGGGACTTTCCGCGCAGCACAGAATACACACACACGCTATTTTTCACACAGCGGGTGTCCGTGTTTGTCGCGTACCCCTTTGCACGTCATTTCTCTTAGATGGCCACAGTATGTGACATTCATCATAGCTGTATATAGGTGCTTTTTGTTGGTGCACATTTTGGCGCACATTTATTTCAGGTGCAGGGACACTAGCGCCTGCTTTCTTGTGGCGGATGTGTTTGGGCCTGTGCGCTGGTTTGACCATGCGCTGGTTTGCCCTATTGGATTCCTTGAATACGTGTTGCAGGCGAGCGTATGGGCGTTCCGCGCACTTTCCTCCTGTACTTCCCCCGTGACGCCCACATTTTTACGAATTGTTCCCCATTCCGAGTGTTACACCCCGTGTTCTGCCTACTTTTGTTGTGTGCGCCGTGCTATGTGCGATTTCGCTGTGGCCGTGGCGCACGCCGTTAGATATCCTGTGCGCCGGCGTGAGGCGCGCACTTTTTCAGCGCACATCCGATATTTTTCTCGCGCGCGGCCTTCCATGAATCGATGTGCGCTGGTTTCCCTGCGATTTTCGCACTTGCACTGCGATTTTCGCACTTTTACTGCGATTCGCACGTTTTGGCACCTCTGCACGGGAATTTTCGGTGCACATTAATTCCATGAATCGACACCTCAATGTCATGGTGGGTGCTTAACTTTGAGGACAATGTATTTTTGAATCATATTTCTTCAATTTGGTATAATCCTGCATTACAAATAGGTAATAGTTTTGTGTTGGCGTAGTTGGATTTCAAAGGGGGTGTTGACATTGGGAGATTTATTGCGAGATGGGGTCTTGAAGTCTTTAGAAGAACTTCAAAGAGAGTTTCATTTAAGTGACTGGGAAAATAAAAGATATAGGGATCTAGAACGTCTCCTGACCCAAATATTTGGTACGATGAATTTACAGCTTGAGAAGGAACCGGTTGGTTGGACCATGTTCCTCTTATTACCACATAATGTATCCACGTATCTGAAACTTATGCGTGTAGATGACTCAGTATTACAGTCCTGGGACACATTGAAACAGAAGTGGGAGATGGATTTAGGTTGTGCAATCAGTGATGGAATCTGGAAGTATGTATGGCAGGTTGGTTATAGTAGTAGGATGGATCTTAAATGACGTCTTGTACATCAGAAGATTTTGTGAATGTTATACTGGACACAAGTGCAAATGTTTGGTTGTGGACTACTTGATGAAGATTTTTGCTGGGGGTGTTGATGTGAGAAGGGAACATTGATTCACATGTTATGGCATTGCTCGAGAGTGTCGACTTATTGGAAGGAGGTGTTGGATAGGTTAGATATCACTTTGTTGATTTCTTTTCCAAGGGAACCTTTTCAGGTTTTGTTATTGGCTAAAAGAGGTTGTTGTTTGAAAGCTCGTTTGTATGGGTGTTGGATAGATAAGATATTAGTAGTAGCAGTGAAACAAATCATGAAAGTGTGGAAATCTAGGAAAAAACCAACTGTTGAGGACTGGATTAATGATGTGATTGTATTATTGGAATTTGAATTAGTTCTATCCAAGAACCAGGGTAAAGAAAGGGAATATTGGTCTTTGTGGAAATCTTTCATTGATTTGTATTGTAGTGTAACGCAGGATAATGGATGTGAGGTATGAGGGGTTACATTTTTTTTAATCTGTTTGTTATGTTTTGTCCTCTTGTCTATAGGTCATGAGATTTAGTTAATTTTGATGTAAAGATGTTTTTATTTTATATTTATTTATTTATATATTTTTTCTCAAAGAACTTGTTAGCTCAATCTGTACATTTGACTCTCATTTGGTTCTTGTTTATTGTTTTTTATTTCTCATTTTCATATGTCCCTTTCTGAGAAATGATTAATGTAATGGGCTTTATAGGAAGGTTTAAAGCTGTTCTTTATTCTTCTTATGTTATTATCCTTCCTTGTTAGAATTTGTTTGGAAATTATAAATAAAACTGTTTAAAAAAAATAAAAAAAATAAAAAAAAGAAGTTGGCAGCTGATGTGAGGGAATGACAGAGAGTTTTGTGGTTCCCCAAGCGAAATGCAGCAGAGCGATCTAATAGGATAATGAGGGCTGGCTTGGCTTCATCTCTTATTGCATCAGGTTGATTTTTAAGGTCTAACAAGGCTGATTCTCTTCCGTGACCTGGTCGGAATCCTGACTGGCGTAGCCCTAAAATATGGTAACTTTCCAGGTAGTGTTGGACTTCGACATATGTTGTCTGGTGTAAGATTTATTGCAAGAACGGGATCGTGGTGATGGAGCGGTAGTTGCATGGGATTGCTGGGCCTAGTGTAGGATTCTCCCCAGATACACTCTCACCAGCTGAAGCAGGGCTCTGCAGATCAGAGACCACTACAGGGACTCCTGAGAGTGAATGAGAGTGAATCCCAGATTTAAGACTGATTACATTCATGTGAACTTCTTCATTGAGAACAAAATGAAACTATACTCTAAGTTGTGAAATTAGTAACCAGTGGATGTGACAGAGGTCCAAGGTGCTAGGCTCAAATTCAACCAATGTCACTTTATGAAGATGTCTGACTCACACAAATAGTGTGACTGTTCCTATAATTAACATTAACTGACATGGGAGAGACTTTATAATAAGATCTAAAATAAAGTGGAACTGTGGCCAGGGTTTAAGACTCGCACAAAACAATTCCAGTAGTTTTCCCAGCAGTACAAATTACACTCATTTTTTGGGATAGTGCTCTCAGGTGTGCCATTGTCATTCGATGAGTGAGACTATCCTCTAACTCTCAATTCCCATAGAATGAACATGATTACCCTGAGGTGTGACACTCACACTGAATGAATGTATCTATTCTCCCCGGTGTGAGATTCACACCTACATAGAGGGATGGAGTGTCAGCTTTGAAAATCTGACTCAATCGCTGAGGCTGTGTTCCCAAGTGTGAGACTCACATGATTTAAAAGATTTTCCAGAAGTAAGGGTCACACCCAATGATCAACGCTATTACCAGTAGTAGGATTTACACCCAATGAGCGAGAGTGTACTACCGGAAATGAGATTCTCATCGAGTGAGACTGTGCTTCAAGTGTGAGACTTGCATCCAATGAGCAGGATGGTCTATGTGGTTTCAATCTATTCCCATGAGTGATGCTCAAGTCCAGTGAGTAACACTGTGCCCCAGCATGTGAGATTATGCATCAATGTTTCATTCTTGCACCCAATATGAGATTTAGTGCTCCCACCCATTCATCTGCTAAGTCTACAGAATAATAAAGATTTTGGAGGAGGATGGGGGAGGGCGAAGTAGGTGAAAGAGACACAAGTGTAATGCAGTTGAAGATGGCTTCTATGACTGAGTGCTTATATTCCTTGTCACATATTTATCAGCTAATCGATCATATTCTACATGATTAGAATCACCTTTACGAACTGCACTCTATATAGCCAAACCTAAGGATGAGCAGATATTTTGTGGGGAAATATTTTGTGGTGGTTGGTTTGTACAGATGAGTGATTGTCTGTCTTCTGTTACATAGAATCTGAAGGACTGATCGCTCAAGGATGGTAAATAATGAGTAGGTACTCTGTGCAAAGTCACTAAAAATCAGATGTTTAGTGATGGGTTGGCAGCCTATGTGACTGATGGCTGGGAATTTTGTGATACATTAACTGGTGTTTAGGCATCATGTGTACAGTGATCCATGGCTAACCACAGCAACCAACATGAAAGCATTTGTTGCACAGTGACTGATGTGAAGATATCTGGGGCACCATAACAGATGGCTGATTAATTCATGCACACTGACTGTTGGGCAGCCATTCTATACAGAGCAACAGCCCACAGGCATTATATAAACATATAAAACATCTGTAAACATAGCAACAGATTGACAGGCATTCCACAGCAAGGGAACAGGTATTCATTGACTGGCACAGTAAGTGATGCACAAGTCTTTTTGCGGCACAATTACTGGTAGCTTGGAGTCATAGACATGAGACCTGGTATCCATTTGTTATGTTAGTCAGACTTTTTATGGCAGAATAACTGGTAGTTAAACACTCTGCGGCACAGCAGTGGAACAGGAATTTCAATGCTCATATTCTCTGGCACAGTAATTCAGATGGATTCGTTTTTCTCACCCATTGCTGAAGAGTGATGGCTGGAAGGTTAAGAATACAACCAATCAAAACCCACTGCCATTACAACTACTGCAATTGCTCTGGCGAACTCCTGATCACTGTTTTTCAGCCTTGCCATGA
This sequence comes from Ambystoma mexicanum, assembly GCF_040938575.1. Classification (NCBI taxonomy): domain Eukaryota; kingdom Metazoa; phylum Chordata; class Amphibia; order Caudata; family Ambystomatidae; genus Ambystoma; species Ambystoma mexicanum. The sequence goes on from NC_090927.1 coordinate 332,157,964, forward strand.
AGACCATGTGCAAATCAGGTGTGGCCTCATCCCAAATAGGGCAGTCGAGCCCAACCAGCTACGTCACATGCCTACTGCAAGAGACCACAATCAATCCCTGGCATGCTTTGTCTTGGCCATTGGATCATAGAAGTGTTGCTTTGGCCTCTAATCACAGCAGTGCACCCTGAGGTCTACGGGCATGTTGGCGCGTTACAAGAATTAAAATAAATAAATAAATAAATAGACTAGGGACTGAACCTGATCTGCCTTTATTATTTCCCCCTGTGAAATGACATGACATGCTGAAAACTGATGGCATGGAGGTGTGCCTGCTCTTAAGTGCAAAGAGAAGGGACTGTAGATTTACAGATACAGACATTTAAGTGATGAAGGAGCCAAGAGCCGGGGCAAGGGCAACTGGACAAGCCAGAACCTAGGCCCGAGTTCAGGGGTGGCCAGGTGACCAGTGTACAGAGCTGTCAGGGACATTAGCAGGAAGAGGAAGAGAGAAAGGGGAAGCAAAAAGGAAGGTCTTGAGTTGCTTCTGGAACCAGAGCTGGTTCTGCTCAAGTTTGATAGAGGCAGGGAGGCTGTTCCAGAGGGAGGCCCCAGCCGAGGAAAGAGATCCGACCCCCATTCTCTGTTTGGAAAAGCATCTGACCATCAGAGAATTGTTGGAGGATGAGTGGAGTGCTTGAAAAGGAAGATGTTTAGGAAGAGAAAGTTGGAGGTAGTGCAGTCCCAGGCCCCAGAAAGCCGCGTGGACTATGTAACAGGTCTTGAATTTGATCTGTGCAGCCACAGGGAGCCAGTGCAGAGATTTCAGAGCAGGAGAGATATGATCGCTGGGCTTGAGGCCAAGGACACATCTCACAGCCCTGTTCTAGATGAGTTATAAAGGTTGAAGAGTAGAGACAGGCAGATTTATAGAGAGGCTGTTGCAATAGTCCAGCCTGTGGAGGACCAGGGCTCTAGAGACAGTGAGCTTCTGGGGAAAGTGAGAAAAGGCAGAATACCTCTCTGGAGGTGCAGATGAAAGTGTGACTTCTTAGAAACACTGTGAAAGAACAAGGAAATATCGAGTCTGAGTACCACAAAGGAAATACACCAATCACGGGCTAAAAAGATTCACAGATCTTTTATTACTGTACAGTTTACAAAGCAAAACAGATAGCTATCTGGCTCCCAACAGCTCGCAATGTGTACCAGCCGACAAGGAGAGGTGAGAGAGAGATGGACATCTAAACAGTCGTGCTTGTATAGAATTTCTGTAACATTGTCCAGCCTCTCTTCACGTTAATAATTCAGGGTCTAGAGTTTGTGCCTAGTTCACATACAGATTATACAATATTGTGCAAAGGATTACATAGATTTGCATTTCCATGAAGACACAATGGTGATATATGTTCTCGGATCCCGCGGTAAGCCTTGTACTAAGTTCCTTCATAATGTAGTTCAGCCAAAGTATACGCTTAAAGCTTGTTCTTCATTGTCCCAATGTTTATACAAGGATGAGGCTTGTGAGCGCAGACAACACTTGAATGACAGTTCAAATGAAGCACAAGGTCTCTTTGCTTAGTCTAAACAGTAGGCTCTCGGACAACCTAAACATTAACAGAACTCAAAGGTCAGAAGGCTTGGTTGCATTTTAAAACATAGTCCACCATTTTAGAACGTAGAACACACAAGTGGAAATCAAAATGGCGGATGAATCTTAAAATGGCGGCAAAGTTAACCCAAAAATCGGAACTTTGCAACGCAGTTTTCCGTGTAGCGTGAATAGGCTTAGGCGAATATAAATTCTAAGGAGGCACTATATAATTACAAGTTTAACAACTGGATATGTGAGGAGAGGAGGAGAGGGTGGAGTGAAGATGACACAAAGGTTCTTAGCACCACAGGAAGGAGCAGGAAGAGGGCCCAGGGTGGAGGCCAGAGAGAGGGAGGCAAGGAGGGAGAAGGTGTCCCAATGAGGAGGATCTCACTCTTACTTGCATTAAGGCAGAGATCATTGGCAGCACACCATTCCTGAATTGCGACCGGACAGTCTGGTATGAGAGAAGAAGCAGAGGTGGCTCAGGGCAGCCTGAAGGAGAGCTGGGTTTCATCCGCATAACACTGAAAGTTAGAACATAATGAAGCAATGCAGTGGGCCAGATGTGCCAGGTAGTGCTTAAATAGTCAGGGAGAAAGGTTAGACCCCTGGGGAATACCACAATTAGAGAGAGAGACAGAAGAGGGGAAATACCCCAGTTGGAGCTGGGAGGGTCGATCAGTGAGAAAGGAGGTCAACCAGGACAGGGCCTAACCAGTGATACCCAGGTTGTAACAGAGGTGATTGAGCAGAATGGCATGGTTGACCATGTCAAAGGCAGAGGATAGATCGAGCAGAATGAGGACCGAAGGAAGATTAGAGTCAAGATTAGAGAGCACGTCTTCACGGGTGTTTAGGAGAGCAGTTTCATGCTTCTGGCAGCTCTGAAGCCAGACTGGTGTCCGTGGAGACAACCAACAGATACAATATGGAGCATCAGTTGGGGTATGGCCAGCTTCTCCAGGAGTTTTCCCAGGAAAGGAGTGATGGAGATCAGGCGATAGTTAGCCTGAGAGGAAGGATCATCAGAAGGTTTCTTAAGAAGGGGATGCAACAGGGAGTGCTTAAGGGGGAGCAGAAGGTTCCAATGGCAAAGGAGTGATTGCAGAAATTGGCCAAGGCTGGAGCCAGGGTGTCTAGACTTTCATAGATCAGACTTGTCTAGAAACACTGTCAGGGGTGAACAGGGGAAATTAGGAGAAAGGAGGAGGGGAAGTGGCCAAAGATGGGCTAGTGGTGGCAGAGGTCGAGTGAGGGGAGGTAGAGGAAGAGACAGTGGACAGGATGTACTGAGTTTTAGTGGTGAAATGAGAAGCCAGGGCCGTGCAGAGGGCCTGGGAGGGAACAGGAGCGGTCGATTCTGCAGCAGGATTGGCCTGCTCCTTGCAGATTTTGAAAAGGTTGTCTGAGTTGTTAGATGCTACAGAGACGCAGCCTTGGATGTAGGCTCTCTTCATAGAGAGGACATAGAGTATGTACTGCCTTTGGAGCAGTTGGCAGGCTAGTTTGTCACACATGATGCCCTCCAAATCTCCTCAGCCGCCTAACACTTGCGTTTAAGGGTGGCAAGGTCAGAATCATGCCAAGAGTTGCACTTGGAAGTGGGCTTCAAGCGGATCCTCATGACAGGGCCAAGGATGTCAAGAGTGTTAGAGATAGAGAGATGACGGTTAGAGAGGGCTGTGTCAGAGTGTGAGTCAGTCAAAGGTGATGGAGGAGGAGAGAAAGTAGCAGCGAAAGCCTCCACTGACACACGCTTCATGGGTCGGATGACCGAGAACGTAGGGGCAGTGCTGGTGGTGGCTTGACCTTAGGGTAAGAGAGGGAGAAGTGGGAGAAGAGGAGGCAGAGAGAAGGAAGTGGTCACTCGACAAGAGAGGGGTGGTGGAGGTCTGAGGAGATCAGAACATCCAGAGTGTGCCCTGCAGAGTGAGTCGGGCCAGAGGGAAGAATAGAGAGAGTGTTGAAGAGGGGTTTGTGGCACCAAGGTGGATTCTCAGGTCTCTGAGGTAGAGAAGCTGAGAGGTAGAGGCAAGGAGGGGGGAGAAAAGGTCAGCCCAGAAAGAGCGTTACCTGGCCAGGCAGCCTGTAGACTTTGCCACAGTGAGAGAAGATAGGAGAGATAGAGAGCCTGCAGACCAGACATTCAAAGGAGGAGTAGTCCTGCATAGGAATGACAGACACGGAGATTCAGTTTGGGAAAATCAAGGCTACAACCCCACCAGGATGGTTATTTCTGGGTTCGGAGAGGATCTTGTAGCCATCAGGAAGGATAGTATCAAAATGTGTGACAGAGCTGGCCGTGAACCAAGTCTCTGTGAGACCGAGTACATCCAAATCAAGTTCTTCCAGGAGATGGCAGATGTCAGAGGAGTGTTTGATAGCAGAGTGAGAGTTGAGAGTAGTGATGTGGAACAAGTTGCTACCTTTGAAGAACTTCTTTGGGTGGGTTCAGTCAAGAGGTGCTCCCTGCGGAAGAGTTGGAGATTGCAGAGGATGGGCAGAGGAGGAAGAAAGAGAAGGCAGGATAGTCAGAGTGGTAGAAGAGAGTGTCAGAGAGGTTGTAGAGGAAGGAGGTGGCAGAGGAGCCAGAGATGTGTAAGTAGGGATAGCAGGAGTAGAAACAAAGTTGATAAGGTGCAGGAAGCATCTATCAAAAAGGAGGTGATTGTCCTGAGGGCCCTGCACCAAGTTGGTGCCATTTAGGTAGACATTAATGATGGTCTTGGAGGAGTGGAACGGGGCCAGGATGGCCTCACATCGGGTGCCACCATTAATGAGAGAAGAGGAAAAAGGAGAGAGAACAGAGACCATATGGGGGGTACCTAGTCCGGAGAGGGAATGACAAAGAACATGTCATTGAGGGTCTGTCTGGAGGAAGCACTGGAGTAGGTATCACAGCAATAGGTAGGCCTGGGTTGGAGACCATGATGTCCCCTTTGAGTTTCTTCGTGCCAGACTTATTGAGAGGGATAGACTAGTTGATAGAATATCAGTTAGAGAAGATAGGTGAGACAGAGAGCACCATAGAGGGTAAGGAGAGAAAAAGGGGGGGCACAAGCAGGTGGGGGGTTAACTCAGGGGGGAGACAGTAGAGAGACACAAGAGGAAGAACAACAGGAGAGAGAAACAGCACCGAACAAGAAACAACAGACCTGTGAAATCAGATGTATGCAAGGACCATCCACAAATCACAAACACATCAGGGAAGAGCACAGGCAATGCAAAGTAATGCCAAAACCAAGAGTAGGGTCAAAAACAATTGCCAGAAAAGAAATACACAACAAGGATCCTAGAAGTAAGGAATGCAGGCAATGCAAGCAATGCAAAAACCCATATAGAACACCACAATGTCAATATAATAGGGGCAAAAAACAGTGTCACAGTACAAAGCAGAATCACAACTCACCAAACAGAGTAAACAATTGAAGAACCTAAAAGTAAAGAGTGCAGGCAAAGGCAAAGGTACAGTAATGAAACAATCAGTGGAATTGGCAGGAAATAGTAAGCAATCGGGTAAAAACAATAGGTCAGCGAGTACAACTTACTGTGCAATGGAGACCCTGTCCTCACCCCAGCACCAGAGAAGTTGACGTTGCCATTGCCTGATGATGGTGGGGATGGCCTGTGGGGACTGAGGGAAAAAACATGTTGGCCCATGTTTACCTTTTGTCTGAGCACGGGTTCGGACCCTGGGTCCTCCTGTTCCGAACTGGCCCAAACAGGAATTGGCCTTTTATTCCTCTGCCGTTCTGTTCAGACACCCATTGGTGAGAGACGTCCTTGATCTAAGAGTGAAGAGCAGAAAGGGAAAGGCATGGCTAAGAAGGTGGATGGGGCTTATGCCAGGTAACCTAGCTCCTCTCGCACCTTCTCACCAACTGCATGAGCTCAGTGGATAACTTTGCAGTCAATCTGGTCCTTGTGAATAAAGCAACATTGTTGTCATCCCAGACACACAGTCCCCTCAACCATGCCTCCCAATCTCAATCTTCTAACAGTTGACACCACCCATTGCTCTCCTCTGTACAAATCATGGGACTCATTGCCCTCTGCTGCCCCTTATCAGTTACACCCCTCCCGAAGGGCAGGACTGGGTTTCCTGCAGATCCCACTACTTAGTCTAAATAGTGAAAGATTTAGGAGTTCTGTTCACGGACATCTGGTAGTTCAAATAGGCTGGTCATTATCCCAGGAAGCACTTGTGTCCTAAATCCCAGCCTGTGCTTTTGCAGCTCAAGACATCTGCCATGGCTCCCATCAGTTTGTCTCTCACAACTGGCTGCAGCCCTTACTCGTGTTGCATCGTTCACAATCCTTTCTAATTTCGTGAAACTCTAACACAATGTTTGTGTATGTGTGTGTGCTCTCTACCTTTCCTGGGGTGGGGTTGAAGTTTTCGACCACACGGTCTCATTGTTCTTTGTTTCTAACATGGCCTATGACAATTCTGGCCTACATTCGAATGTAGTACCACTTCCATGTTTCTTGTCATTGGGAGTCATGCTATGTATGTATGTGTCGTGCAAATGCAATATGTCCACCTGAAACTTTATGAAGCATATTATTAGTCTACCTTATATTTATATAAAATCCTACAGTAAGTATGCCCTATGCTGTTCAACTATATCTCACAAGCTGCCCCCTACCCGCTGTGCCCGCCCATGTGGATTGCCTGTGTATTAATACATTTTCTGCAATCTGAATCATTTGGGAGGGAATGGGATCTGAACGTGCATCCCAACATTCCCCTCTTTCGTTAATCCTCCATTAACTAACCCTTCCTGGTCTCTCTCTATCCACTTCATCGTTAGGTACCCACACCCTACTTCCATGACGCAAGCTTTATCCACCTCGAGCATACTTCTCTGGAGTACACATAAGATAAATACACCCTCCCTAAACCGCTAAATCAACCCAATGCTCAGTGTAATTTTCTGGGTCACGTGGGGGAGAATTCAATGTCCCAAGGAAATGGTCTTTCTATTCTAACCATACAAGGTTTTTTGGGGTCTTCCATCGCACCTGCTTATTCTTTGTACCCGGGCAAGCCACTCCTGCCCCAATTGTAACCATCATCATCGCACTATTTGGGATAGTCTTTGCAAAGCACTGAAGTATCATTTGGCACATGCAGAACAACACCAACAAGAGCACCACGATCAGAACCAGTATCTTCACCATTGCTCTGAGCCATGGCGACGCCCACGAGAAAAACATATCGAACCAATCTTCAGCCTGCACCCCTGCTAAACTTTACATGTCAGCCTACAACTTGTGCAGGGCCCCTACAATGTGTGTCAGTGACCCATTTTCTGCATCATTTGGGTGGACAAATACATGTTTGTTTGTTTGTTTGTTTGTTTATTAATTTGTAGGGCGCACCGAACCCTTAGGTATCTGGGTGCAACAAGGTGCTTCCTCAGAAGGATGAAAGGCTGAGTTTGGCCCTGTCGGAATTTGAACCTGCATCAGCAGGCTCTGCACAGATGTCAAAGCGAGCACTCTACTCGCTGTGCAGTCATGCAGTCAGAAGATCCAGAAAGTACGGGCTCTGGAGTGTCATCGGTCAGATCGCCCTTAATTCACTCTTGATGGCATTCAGGCCTTGTTCTGTGTCATTTGCCAACTGGATCACCCTCATCTGATTATCTGCAGCTGTTTTGCATTTGATGAAGGCTGGACCGCTGGCATTAGAAGGGAGGCGAAAAATACCTCTGTCTCGGTTTACAGGTGATATTTATCTGGAATTGTTTTGAGCAGCTTCAATGACTCTTCTGACAAATAGTTCCAGTTCTTCTTCCATATCTTGAACAACCGCTTCTTCTTTCCCTGGGGGGTTGGTTCGGAATTTGAATCTATTGCGGTACACTATTACTTGGATATGATTGTTAAATGAGCTTCAGGCACCACAATGAAAGCTGAGTTTGGTGTTGTTAATGCAGAGGTACCTCACCAAGATGATCAGGGAGGCATGTATGTAGAAACCCAGTAGAGATCCATAAGCGCTGCTATTCATTTGGCAAGGTCTGGAATGAACAATGTTTTATTGCATTTGATAATAGTGCCAACACGAACGGTCCCATGCCCTCAAACAGAATTCATATTCCCCAGATGGTTGGACCTTCACTGGAGTTTCACATGTTTCAATCCATGTGAACTTTGAGATGTACATGGCCCATATTGAGAAACCGTTCTTATCAGTTCTTATTTATGTTCCATATTACTTCTGAGCATATGACCCTTTAGGAATGTGCATAAGTAATGGATGGGATCCCACCAGAATAATTCTCAGTCCAAATAACAGAACCAACAGGAAGATGGCAAAGTATTGTTTTATTAGCAATTATCTAAAACAGGGAGTTTACAATGAACATCAACGGACATACGCTCAGTCTCTCAAAGATCTCTACACAAAATATGTTTTTTATATGAAATATATGCCATAGTGACAGCATACTTTGTGGCAATAATGAAAAAGACCTATCAAGGGTCAGGATTGGTTAAGGGAGACATCTAAGTTTACTTTTCTATAGGATTGTTATTGGTTGTCCATTATCAGGTGGACAAATTATGCTTCCTCTAAAAAAACATGTCATTTCAGAAACATTTGATACACAGTTTCTCATTGGTCTTCAAACTAAAAGGTCCTTTGTTATATGGACTAATACAATTGGTTGCCACACCTGTTCCACATCTGGAACATTTGGTTCATTTAGCAGCATGTAAGCCAAGAACCAGGTGCAGGGAGGTAGGACATGAATCTACCTCACCACCCAATTAGCCCAACATCTCTCATCACCCATCCCTTCTGCCATGAAATTGTCTTTGTATTTGGCCTTGCAGAATATCCATGTCTTTGAGGATGCATGGGAGTGAGAGCCTTCACTATTGTGTCTGGGACTTCAAGTTCAAGCTCTATTTCCATCCTTAGTTCACTTGACTAGAGACCACAATTTGGTCCATTTTGCAGCTTTTAAATGCTCTAAATGAATTCAAGTTTGGCATACTTTTTGTTCTATCTTGCACCTTAATGCGAGACAATTCATCCTCTGCATACTCGTTCTTCTTCAGAACAGATAGCTGACCTTGCTTCTTGAATCTTGATGCCAGGCCAGGCAGCCTTGCCCTGCAGCTTCACAAGCATCTTATTCTTTCTGCAACACAATGTTGTATTCCAGCTTCATGGGTTCTGGCATTCTAAATTCATGATACCAATGTCCAGTTTCTATACAATGGTGGCTTTGTCTGCATTTTATTCATTACTCGTAGCCAGCTTCTATGATGATATAATCCCGCAACTGTACTTTTATTGAACGTTTCTTTTTTTCTACAGCACTTCGTGTACGTGTAATCTTCCTTTTCTATATTGAGAAACTCACTCATTTCGTTACTTCGTCATTAGTTTCTTCAGGATCTGTATATCATATTTAGCCAGTATCTCGACACGTCATGCACACTTCTTTGTGACATCATTAATTCATTGGTTAGCGTCTTTTCACACTCCATCAGGTTTTTCCTCCTGCAGGTTATCGTCATGTCGACGGTACATTTGGTAGGTTTGTCTTTGGGTATCTTCTCTCAAACACTCGCTGCGGTATTGGTATTACGGCTGGTGTTAGGCACGGCACAATTTCATATCTCCAATACACGGGAGGTAGGGGCGAGATCTCCTGCAGATGATCACATCTGCTCCTATACATTCCCCCTTCTGGTGGAGTCCTTGTCTAGATGAAATGTCTCTTTGGTGTCTATATATTCGTCAACCCCCTCATGCGTGCCCACTGTTTTTATGTGTTCGTCCACACTCCAGGCAATATAGTTACATTGTCCATTTGGGGTATAGTAGCCCCATCGTCCCAGGTATTTCTTATGATCCTTTGGATACCAGAACTTTGTTCTCTCAGGTGCTACAATGCTGGTCTTTATGTAATCCCTGATGGCATCATCAGTCAGCTCCTTTGCTTTTGGTTCATCCTTGGCATCAATCATGATCTTCATTCCTAAGGCTTTCTTGGCAGTTTTCTTGCATTGTGCAATTATCCTTATCAAACACAATACAAATATGATTATCACTAATATTGCTCCAAGGAACATGAACAGGTCTGCCATCCAATAAAGAATCTATAAGAACAGGAAGGCAAAACAACTGTCATCTTCAATGGCTGATGTCTCGTCCACCATTTATATGTGAAAATCTGTCAGCATCGATATGGCCTCTGTCAACATCCCGTTCTCTCCTTCATGAGAGGGTGTGAATGTGGAACATGATGGCCCGATCTTGGCGCAAACACCTCCATCCATAACTATGGTCATTTCGAGGACATACCGGTATAGGAGGGTTATCATCCTTACGGCCCTCAATTCTTCTTTTATCGGGTTAAACCCCTTTATGCTGACGATGATTGTCTGAAACAGCTCCCATCTGGTGATTTGTAACCAACTGGTGTTTACAGCAGTCTGAACCCCAGGCATGAACATGGATGTGAACAAAACTTCAGTTTTACAAAAACAATTTGTGCTCATTGCGAATATCATCAAAAGCTTGTTTGGATTTTGCTGAGAAGTAATTCGATCTCCTTCTTTGCCGAGTTCTATTGATGTTCTTCTTCTCAGGTGATCATCTACTTTGGGAACTCTTCAATCATCAGGTCACTTTGTGGGATCACCAACGCTGGAACATGGATGTAAACAAGAGAGCACACTCCACCCCAATTCCTGGGTAACTTCATATATGCTCTAGATCCACAGGCCCAATACCTACCCATTAGGATAGCCCTCTCCTCATTCCTGGAACATCCATGGTGTTTTCACACCCCTTATTATGTCCGACAAAATTCTTTCTCTTGCTTTGAAATCACATAGTTGCATTTATTAATGGGACTACAGATACTGGCCCAGCTTCATCCTCCACCCGTGTCAGCAGCTTAGAGTATTTATACCATGACTTTAAACACTCATTGTTCACCTTCTGCAGTCCTTGCACTGCTTCTTTTCTTAGTATATGAGCTGCACAGGGCATCATTCCATCTTCCTATCCTTCACTGGTGTGTACTCGCCCATATATCAACAGCTGTGACTGTTCCCAGCATCCAGGCATTCCAGTCTTCTCTGTCATGTCAGAACAGTTAATTCTCTTCATTTCTTCAACCATCACCTCATCCTGGCCTAGAGCAGGGTACACAAGCATCCTGTCTGTCCATCCAGGTTCCTTCTCCATTTGTGTTGTTTTGATATAATCATCCTGGAAAAGAAACTATTGTCTTGATCTCCATCGCAATGTTGCCCAGCTCCCTTGGAACTGTCTGCTGGTAGTAGATGCTGCTAGATGACTGAGGCACTTTGCTTCCTGCACCGGCATTTCAATTTAAATTAAAGTTTTGACAGTATTCATGGCATAGGGGATGAGATAGCAGAGATAGCAATTCTCATGCATGAGATGCTCTTTCTCCCACCGTTTTCATGTGCTGATACCACATATTATTTCCCAGGTGAGCTGCGTTATCAAGGTAAGTATTAAACCCTGATTCTCTTCTTCTGCATCTCTCTTATGTCGTTTAATATGCTCGTAGAGATTAACAAAATGATCATCATTTGTACATGCACTGGGAAGAATCATAGACAATCTTTTTTCAATTTTATCAGTAGGAAAATAGATTTTCAGAAAGATAAAAAGAAATACACATGCATATGTATATTACACATAAAAGTCTATATAACCATTTGTTGCACCATCATAACGCATGCTGAGCTAATGCCCTCTCTATAACCGCATTGCCCTCTTCTGGACTCATTTTTACTCTAAGTATTCAAATTCTCTAAATGCACAATTTGCCCAATAATAAGTGTCAATAGTCTCCTTATCATTGGACCATTCTTGGGATCATGTACAAAGGTGTGAATATCAATGTCTCTCCTAACAAGGGCCAACAGGTATCATGTATCTTATTCAATAAAACAGATATCATCCACAAATTTAACATTGATATTTATGTCTCTTCCAATTTCTAATCAAAAACTGACATTTAGGAGAATATTGAGGTATACTTTGTTTGCTCAATATATTACTAAAGGTTTGTTTCAGCCTCTGGATTTCTTCAACAAGTCTTTGCACGTCCTGCATAAATATATAAGGAGTGTCCATTGGATTCCAGTCCAATAAAAACATGTGCTAATCACTTGCTGCTTTATCGTCCTTCTTCCTGGTCATCGATTGAGTCTGCACATGTGGACATTCTTCTTCTTGTCTTGCTTCTGAGTCAGCAACCATTGGAGGGGGTCTCACCTTTATAAAACTTCACATCACTCAAATGCAGCCAAGCTTGTCTTCCTGTTACCTTAACTGCTGAAGGGGAAACTTCCTCAAATATAAAGGGGCCATTGAACGTAGGCTCATGCCACCGTCTGAAAAAAGTGCTTTATCAGTATTAGGTCCCCAACATATAACATTGGTGGTGGCAATAGTTCACTTGGTTGGTCACTGGATCGTCCTCTTCCGTGTTCTTAGACCTCTCCCCCGATGCTTGAGTTGATCGGAAATGAAAGAAAAACTGGTAGTCATACATGTCAAATAATCATGCATTTCATCAACTATAGTCTTCTCTACACTCTGGGCATCACTCCTGACCCTAGATGGAGCTGTTAGAGGCATTCTCATATGGCTACCATCACTAATTTGTGCGGGATGTAGTGGTGGAACCTGGCTCATTCCCAAGGGAATATAAGGCTAAGGTTAGGCAATATAGCCATTGCTTCTTTAAAGTCCATTTTATCTTGTCAATCCATTCCTTGACAGGGCCGTTTAGTCTCTCACATATACATTTGCTTGTTGGTGATAAGCAGAAGCAAACTTGTGTTTTATGCTTAATAGAAGCCGTATCTGATCAAATAACTCATTGACATTATGTGGCCCATTATCGGATATTAGTACTTTGCACACACCCCATCTTGGGAAGTCTTTGTGCACTAAGAAGTTCACTGTGCAAGTGCCATTAGGGCGTGCACATGGACCACCTTAGATCCACCTTGTGAAGGGACACACCACCACTAATAGATACCTGTAGCCATTATATGTATGCAGCATATCAACATAGTTGATATGTAAATGCTGGAACGGACAGTTCAGTCGAGGTATTGCTCAACTAATTGTTCTTAGTGTTTGTCCAGCAGTAAACCTTTGACACACAATGCAATTCACCATGAACTGTGCAACGTGTTCCAACAAATTGGGAACAAACCAGTCTTCTGCATCAGTGGCAGCAACACTTTCTCTGGTTATATGCGCGGGGTAATGTAGTTGCTCAAGTGGATCTTTCATTAATGCTGTCAGCATTACTGGATTTGCTGTTGCCAGTGGTGGATAACGAACATCCCCTTCATTTCCATAGCTCTTCCTCATCCTGTGCGGCACGCCCCTGAATCTCTATTAGTTGTGCAATTGACAGCATATTAATCCCTTCTCGTACTAACATGGTTCTAGTTAAAACGTCCTTAATATCTTCGGTATCAAAACTTGAAATATCTGGGGAATATGCAACTCTTTTGGCTTCTATGTCTGCTGCTTCGTTTCTGCAACAGATAAAGTATGTTTGTTTAGTATGGGTTGTGCATTTTATGACCTTTATGGCCACTGGGACTTTTAGTGCCTTGATGTGTCTGTCCAATAAGGACGCATGTTGTACTGGAGAGCCGTCTGCGTGGAGATTGCCCCTCCTTTTCCAACGTGACAGCCCTGCATGTACCGTTGACGTCACATCGGCGGAGTCACTGTACACCATCACTTCCTGTCCTTCATGTTTCTCAAGCACCACAATAAGCGCTATTAATTTTGCTGCTTACGCTGAAAAGTGAGACGGTAGTCTTGCACTCACCACTTCCTCTAATTTACCATTTAGTCTGTGTCTTACTACTGTGGAGCCTGAATGCCTTTCCCCTCTAGTCTGATCAATTTTTGAAGAACTGTCAATAAAAAGAATTTCCCCTCCTGCAAAAGCATTTTCTTTCACACGGGGTATATATCATAGAATACAACATAATTTCCACAGTCATGAACATGATCACCTTCTTCTACAGGTTCAGCCTCAAATGAAGCAGGGTTCACTATTTTACATCTGAGAATTTTAATCGCTGGATTGGAAATCATTACTTCATAAGTGGAAACTCTTTGGGATGTTAACACATGCTTTGGATCTCTAAAATGGCAAAAAAGGCATGTGCCACGTAAAGAGTCATAGAACAGCCCATGACAATACTTATGGACTTCTGAATTCCAAATGAAGCTGCCGCTAAAGATTGTTCACACAGGAAGTGTCCTCTCATAACTGGGTCTAAGATCCTGCTGTAATATGCCAAAGGTTTGTATCCCAATGTGCTCCTTTGTGTAAGCACCGCTGTCATGACTGCCCCATTTGTGTGAGATAAATTTCCTCACCATAATTGGAAATCCCTAAAACTGGAGCTGTACAAATTGCTCTTTTTAACTCTTCAAATCCTTCCTCTGTTTCTTCAGTCCATTCTATCTTTTCCTTACCAACTTATTCTTTCTTTAATGCTTACAAAAGTGGCTTGGCATATGTGCTGTAATCAAACACCCAGGCTCTGCAATAATTGCACAAGCCCTGGAACTGTTGCATCTGTCTCACTGTGTTTTGTTTCTGTGTTTTCATAATTGCCTCATTCCATTCAGGTGTCACTTTCTTCCCATCTTGTAAAATTAATGGGCCTATGTACAACACCTCCTCCTGGCAAAAATGCAATTTCTCCTTGTCCACAGTATATCCTTTGCTTGATAAAATAGTAATTAGCTGGACAGAGTCTTGCCTTCACTCATCTTCTGTTGTACTGCAAATCAATATGTAATCTACATACTGTATCAGCGCACATTTAAGATTGATATTGCCTAGATCCATCTGTAGGACCCTGTTAAAGATCAATGGGGACTCACATTACTCCTGAGGCAAACGAGTCTGTGTTAGTCTTTTTTGTCTAAACATAAAGGAAATCAGGTCTTGTGAGTCCTTCTGCAGTGGGATCAAGAAAAACTCATTCACCATGAAATACTGAGCCTCAACTGGGATGCTGCACACTATTGTCGCAGGATTAGGAACTAAAGGAAACTCTGCCTCTTCAATCTGGTTAAGAGGTTGCAAATCCTGGAAACATATCCACAATTGGACAGACAGCGGTATTGCACCATGACTCTGATGGTAGCAGGATCCCCTGATTCATCAGTGCTGAACTAGTTTGGAATATACCTTCATCAGCTTCTCAGGACATGGGTGCTACTTTGCTCTCCGTAAATTGCTCTGGTTTAAGCTTTATTTTAACCCCCCCATTCCCTTCAATTAGCCTACGTCATAGGGCCTGTGGTTCATAGGACACGTGGCACCTTTTCTAGATCTTCCTGAAATAATGCTGGTTGTTGCTGCACTATCGTCATTCTCTGTGGGATTTCTCGCTTCTCGATTCTTATCAAGTATGCAGTGCTCATAAAGAACACCACTTTGACATCGATAGGTTTGTCTCTATACATATCTTCATCTGTTATGTCAGTCAATCTGTACCCTTCTTCAAGGGCTATCACTTTTTGCCATGATCTACCATCGTCATCCACCCCTTCAAGCATTGCTGTCTTGCCTCGAACCGTAGATACTTCCAACTCTACAGGGATAGTCTGTCCATCTTCCTCATTCATAGATATTTGTGGTCTAAATACAAATTCATCACGTATCCTCACAATCTTCCCTACCAGACCAGGCAGCCATGCCAGCAAAATGCTGACTCCATATAAAATGACTTCTGGATCTACCAGGATCGTCGCAGAGCTACTTGCCCTGTGAATGCCAGTATGTACTCTCCTACATGTAAATACACTATTCCTTGATCTGTAAATGAAATCGTCATGTTAAGTTTTTTCATCAAATCTCTTTCTAAAATGTTAACTGGTGTCTATCGTGAATATAACAAAGGAACAGGCATGTCACATTCCCCTATAGAGACCACAAATTTGTCAGTAAAAGTAACTAGATTTGTTTGTTTGTTTCTTTATTTATAGTGCGCACCAAACCCTCAGGTACCTAGGCGCATTACGAAATTGCAGATACAGGCACAGGACAGATAGGTGCAAAATGTTACAATTACAAGTACAGAATAGACTGATACAAAATGCATTATATAGTATAGTTAGATATATAATAGCTGTGTGTAGGTCAAGATGAGTTGGGCTAGGCAAGTTGTGGTGCCTCCTGGTAAAAAAGTCAGATTTTTGCATTTTTTCTAAATCAATGGAAGGACAGTTCTGCTCTTAAGGCTACAGGCATGGAGTTCCAAAGTTATGCCACTAGAACTGGGAAACTATTACCCCCTGCTGTCTGTAACTTAAATCTAGGGATTTTGAGGGAGTGTACATATGTGGATCTAGTAGGTCGGTTGGATGTATTTCTAGTGAAGTTGTGTGCCATGTATTTAGGAGCTGAGTCAGATAGGCATTAATGTGTAAGTGCTAATGTTTTGAAAGCAATTATGTCATTGACAGAAAGCCATTGGGCCTTGTGTCTAACTGCTGGAATATGCTGAGATCTAGGGATATTGTGCGCAGTTCTTAAGGTATTATTTAGAATTGTTTGACTTTTTTTTTTGCATTTTTATTTCTAGTCCCTAGGTATAACACATTGCAGTCATCTATTTTAGATACAATAAGTGTTCTTTCCAGAGTGGCGCAATTAGATGTGGACAGGAAAGGTTTGCAAGCATTGATTAGTTTGCATGTGTGGGCTGTGGCAGAGGCTGTTGCATTGACCTGTCTAGCTAAGGTCAAAGCGGAATCTAGATATACTCCCAATATTTTCACTTCCTTTGAGACTTTTATATGAATAACATCTATGTTGAATGAATTGAACTGGCTACCTAGTTTGTTCAATTTTGTGTGTGGCCATCCAAACTTGAATCGTTAGGTAGATTTTATTAATCAATAGAAAGCTGAGTTGTGGTCACTCGTAATAGCGATAACGATGTGGGTGTCATCTGCATAGTCAGTGTAGGTGACACCCAAATTGTCTAGTTTGTCGAACAGGGGCTTGGTGAAAATGTTGTGAAGCGTCGGAGAGACGCAAGATCCCTGAGGCACTCCGCAAGTGACTTGCACACGCTCAGCTGACACTGTGGGAGTGAAAACCCTCATGGTTCTTTTTTCTAAAAAGGATTGTATCCATGTGGTGGCTTTAGAGGAAAGGCATGCTGCTATCGAAAGGTGGTTGCAGAAGATTTTATGATTGACCAAATCAAAGGCGGCCGATACGTCTAATAGTAGAAGGAGGGCTAACTTACCTTTATCTTTTATATTATCCATCAGAGTTTTTAAGTAATCAAGGCTGTTTCAGTGCCATGTTTAGTACTGAAGCCTGATTGTTGCAGGCCGAGGAAGTTTTTGGATTCCAGATGGGCCTGAATTCGCAGGTATGCTGCCCTGTCTAGGATTTTCAATAGGAACGGTACCGTGGTTATCGGTCTGTAATTAGTAGGAATGTTGGGATCAAGGCTAGGTTTTTTCAATAGTGGAAGGACCCAGGCATCATTCAGGTTAGTAGGGAAAATGCTGGTTTCAAATGAAGCATTGATAAAGGTCGTGATGAACTACGCTAGATCCCTAGCTGCATCTTTAAGAGAGCAGGGCACAGATCCCCTTGGCAATTTGATGGTTTGAGACCGGATATTATGCCCTCTACTTCGCTAATGGAGACAGTGGAGAAATTGAAAAGTTTGTCTGATGTGAGGAGAGAGCCTGGGCTCCGGTGGAGGTAGGTCAGAAGAGAGATTTGATTTTTTACTTTTGATTTTCGCTTGGAGAAGCGCAATTTTTTCAAGCAGTGCTTTTTGTATGTCCGTGCACCACATTGTATCTCTGGTACAGGTTGTTGGAGAGGAGATTCTAGCTCTCTAGGGATGTTGAATAATTCTTTAGTGCGCGAGTTGGTTTTATTAATTCTGTCGTTGTAAGTGCCTCTTTTAGTCTGAAGAATAGAAGTTTTGTAACTATTGAAGATTTTTAAGAATTTTGCACCATTCGGTGCTGTAGGGGGATTTTTCCAGATTGTTTCAGCACCTCTTTTATTATTGCGAAGGGCTTTGAGGTTCGGGGTTTACCAGGAATTAAGATGGGCGAGTGGCTTTTCTTTGCACATTTTTAGGGGTGCTATTTCATCTAAGGCTTGCTGTAAGGTTTGGTTACAGAGTTCAACTAGTGCTGAGGGGTCAAGATTGCAGTCAAGATTAGAAGTAACGGTTGTAGTAAGGATAGTAATTTCTCAACCGTAATATTATTGTTGTTTCTGGTGAGTGCTGGAGGTGCTGATGCGTTACATAGGTTAGGTTATATAATGTCTTGTAGGGCGAAAGAGATGATGTGGTGGTCAGACCAAGCACATGGGACATTAGATAGGATGTTGGTTTTGCAGTTAAGGTCTACAATCTAGTCGAAGGTTCTCCCTTTACAATGAGTAGGCAGATTAATGCAGTGGGAGAAGCCTAATTCCTTGATTGTGTTGGCTATGACTGAAGCGTTGACATAATTTGGATCGTGGAGGCCTAGATTAAGGTCTCCCAGCAACATAATTTGTGATCGTGGTTTAGTATTTGTTGTGAGTAGTAGTGTGACCTCTTCCTTGAATGTTGAGATTGAGCCAGGTGGTCTATGCAGGAGGTGGATAGTTATAGTTTGGGATGCTGTCAGTGGTAATTCGACTGACAGTAGTTCACCTGATGGGATAGGTTGATTGGAAAGGACGCTTAGACCAAGCATAGTTTTAGCGATGAAGGCGACTGCACCACCTCTGGAAGTTTCTCTGTCTAGCCTAAGGATGGTATAGTTGTCTGGTATAGCTAGTGTGAGAGATGGACCAGCTGCAGAGTGTAGCCAGGTCTCAGGCATGGCTAGAAAATCAAGTTGGTTTTGGACTTTCAAATTGGCAATGCCAGTCCGTGGGCTATCAGTGATCTGGCATTTATGAGCTCTCCCTTGGTAGATGGTGAATTGGTGTCAGGCATACCCATCAAAGTGTTGGTGTTTGTCGGTGAGGTGGAAGTATTTACCGTACTAAAATTGTCTGGCTTGTTCATGTTTCTTGCTGTAGGCAGGGGTGTGTAGCTAGTTTTGGCTCTATCATTGTTTTGTGGTTTGGTAACATTATTAAGTCTAGATCCTAGCCTAGCATTTCTAGAGTTAGTAAGGCAATGTTGGTTACTGATGGAGTTGCAGTTGTCTAGCAAATCTGTATTTCTTGTGGTGGGCAGGGTCATGGAGCTGATTAGAGAATTAAGAGCATTATTGAGTCTTGAGCATATCCTGGCATTTCTAATGTTTGTAAGGCAAGGTTCGTTAGGAGTGGGTCTACCGGCGTATAGCTTATTCCATTGTAGAGGAGTGAGTAGGCAGATATTGTTTCCACTAGCCCTTGCAGCCGTGTTAGGTTTAGTTGACTCTAGTAGATGATGAGGCAGGAATTTGGTAGGTGCTATAGTATCGGAGGGTGGCAGTGTGGTAGGCATGGTAAGAGATATGCATGGTTTGTAAGGCCTGAGGTGAGGGGCATTAGCCTTCTGCTGAAAGATATGTTTTTCAAGCTTAGTTTTGGTGACTGTGCCATATATCGACATAATGAGTAATATGAGAATACTAGGTGTGAATAGTATGCACAACGTTGTGGTCGTTTGTTTGTTTGCTTATTGATTTCTAATGCTCACCAAACCCAGAGGTAACAGGGCACAGCAGTAAGAAAATGCAGAGTTTACAGGGTTACAAGTAGGTTACAGTAAGACAAATATAATTGCAGATAAAATTACAGTGGGCATATATATATATACAAATATACAGGTAAAAGACAGATTACATAGTCCGTGTTGCCATATAATAGGCAGGGGCAGCCAGGATAGGATAATACAGTAGTGCAAACTAATGGTCAGTCAGGTTGAGCAGGTTCATATAGTTCTTTCTGAAGTGTAGATATGGTTGATCTACTCTAAGCTCATGTGGCAAGGAGTTCCATGTTTGGAAGCCTTCACAGGAAAGCTATTACTGCCAATCTTGGTGAGTCTGAATCTCGGTACCACGAGGCAGTTGGCGTTGCCAGCTCTCGTCAGTCTGATATACGTTCTTCTGTTTAGTCTATTTACAAGGTAGCTAGGGGCAACATTATTTAATGCTTTGTGGGTCAGGGAGACAATTTTTAGGAGAATTTTATTGTAGGTGGCGAGCCATTTATGTTGGCGTTTGGTAGAAGAGATAAGTTCTCTTCTATTCAAGCCTAGTGCAGCTCTTAAGGCGTTATTCTGAAGAGTTTTTAGCCTCTGGATAATGGCTTTATTGGCACCACTGTATAGAGCATTGCAGTAATCTAACCTGGAAAGTATTAATGCTCTAGCCAGTGGCATACAGCTGTCATTTGAAACAAAAGGCTTGCCTGCCCTGATGAGCTTGCAGGTGTAAGCGGTAGTGGAGGCCAGGGATTTAATTTGTTTGTCGAAGGACATGGTTGAATCAACGTAAAAGCCATGGGTTTTTACCTCCTTGGATACCCTATTGATGTTTCCATCAATGGTGAAGGAAGAGTATTCATCGCCTTGTTTATTAAGGTTAGAGTGGGTACCCAGGATTATCAGCTCTGTCTTATCATCATTCAGGCATAGACCGTGAGTAGCCATCCATGCCTGGATGATGAGATAAACTCTATTCACCAACGCTGAGTCCTTGCCATAATCCCCAGAAAGAGGGAGGAGAATCTGAGTATCATCTGCATAGTTAGTGTAGGTGATACCCAGAAGGTCCAGATTATTGAACAAGGGTTTGGTGAATATATATTATAAGGTAGGGGAGACACAAGAGCCCTGGGGTACACCACACGTGATAGGGGCAGGGTCCACCACTGCCGATGGGGAGAAGACCCTCATGGTTCTTTCACTCAGGAATGATTCTATCCATCTGATGGCCTCTATAGAAAAGCGGGCTGCTAAGTCCAAGTGGCTACATAGGACCTTGTGATCCACTAAGTCGAATGCAGCTGAAAGATCCAACGGTTGGAGGAGGGCAGTCTTACCTTTATCTCTCAACTCATCAATCTATGTTTTTAGGTCCATAAGAGCAGTTTCCGTCCCATGTAATGGTTGGAAGCCAGATTGTCTTGCTCCCAAGATCTTATGCAGTTCAAGAAGTTTTTGAATCTGGGAGTATGCAACCTTGTCAAGAATTTTGAGTAAGAATGGTACCATCGTGATAGGGTGTTAAATAGTAAGAATGAGCGGGTCTAGGGTTTGCTTCTTTAGGAGTGGGAGTACCCATAATTGTTTTAGGTTGGAGGGAATGGTGCCAGAGGAGAAAGAGGCATTGATCAGTTTAGCTATGAAAGGTGACAGATCTCTAGCAGCATATTTTATAATCTGAGCTGGGCAAAGGTTTCCTTCACAATTAGATGGCTTGAGAGATAAGATGACTTTCTCTACCTCTAAAGTAGTTTAGTTAAGCGGAATCTTGTAGTCTGGTCAATGGGTTTTTCACTAGTTGGGGGGGTGTTGGATTGAGCCTGTGAGTTCAAGGTAACTTCTTTATGGTTTATTTTATTTTGGAGGTTATTTAATTTATTGGACAAACATTTTGAATATCTGAGTACCAGGTCTTATTTGTAATGCAAATGTCAGGTGTGGGAATCAGGGACTCTAATTCTTTTAGTATGGTGAATAATTATTTCATGCTGGAGTTAGATTTGGCAATACATGTGTTATAGGAATTTTGTTTTGCTAGGCAGAGTTTGTTTATGTATTGTATGGAAGTTGTAGTTAGCCTAGTTTTGTTCTCATTGGAAGGGCATAGACTCCAGGTAGTTTCACACTTCCTTTTAAGGAGGCTTAGGTCCTTTAGTTGTGGTGTGAACCACTTGTTTAGATGGGCTTTAGGTTTACTTGGTCTAAGTTTAAGTGGAGCAATTTTATCCAGTGTGGTGAGCATAATTTTGTTATACTCGTGTACCAGGGTCTAGGTTATCAGGCAGTGAATTTAAAGTGGGGAGAATAGCAGGTATCATTTTGTCAGCTGTGATATTCTTTTTATTTCTAGTTGGGCAAGGTGGGGCCATATAAGGGGCCATTGGGGGTGGTCTGGTGTTTGATAATGTGAATGACACAAGTGAGTGGTCTGTCCACAGTTTCGGCATAATGGAGGTGATGGTGGCATTGCAGTTATAATCGGCTACCCAGTCTAAGGTTCTCCCTTTAATGTGGGTGGGTTTGTTAATTTTTTGAGACAGGCCTAGCGCTGTGAGGATATTGCTCTGAATATGCTATGGTATCTGGTGTTCTTTCTTTAGGATGTTCCAGACCCGACAATCTTACTTCTCGGACATCTGTCTGTTTCCCCTCTCCTTCTGCCTCACACCTGACCCTCTATCCTCGTCTGACATTTCTAGACCCCAACTAGTGTGACTATAATCCTCTTCTCAGTCTAAATCTAGTCTACTTAAGGACAAAGCTCAGTATTCACTAAGGAGCATCACTTCTTCTTTGATTTGTGGTCGCAGTATCAGGGATTGACTACAGCTCCCTTTAGTCCATACTCACTATCTCATCTTAATTGTTGATAGACATAATTGTTCCTTTCTCCAATGCCTTCTGCGTCATATTTTTCTTCTTCTAGTGCTACTCTAGGTGCTGTTGGAGTTACTTCCTTTATCGGGTGAATCTCTTCAACTCTATCCCATCACATTTCTGCGCTCTGCCTCATTTGTTCCTTCAGGATGAGACTGGCATCCAAACCTCACTGTCTCCTATTCGCTCGATTTCTATGTCTACTTCCCTTCGCTTTCTTGCGTTCCTTCTATCTTTTTCTTCCTTTTGCCTTCGTTCTTCCCTCCTTGCTCCTTCTCTTCGTTCCTCTTCTTCTTTTCTTCTCTGTAACCTTTTGTCCTTTAATATTTGTGCTTCTTCCACCTCTGTCTTTCTTTCCTTCCTGTCCCTTTCCTCTATTGCCCTTTGTCTATTGTCATACTTCTTTTGTTCCTCTGCCCGTTTTTCATCTTTCTCTTATTCTTCCCTATATATCTGTTCCTGTCACTCCTTTCCTTGTTCATCTTCCCTCAATCTCTTTTCTCACTCTCTGTCCTTCCTTTCTTGCTCATCTTTATCCTCTCTCTGCCTTACTTCCTCAATGCTTTTCCCATCTAATCTGAGGACTATCTGTCCTCCATCCATTCATTCTGTACGAGCGTTACCTCATCAGCCCTGTCCTTTTCTCTCTTCCATCGCTTGATTTCTCGATCTATGTCTGTTGATTAATTCGACCTGTCACTTCTTTCTTCCTTATCTTGTATAAACTTACAAGCATCTTACTTTCTTTTACTCTCTTCTGCACTGTCATCACTACTGTAAATGGGGGGTTCATATGTCAGATTACTAAACCTTGATGCTGCCTTCAACTCCTTTAAAGGATAAACTCCTATCTCTTCTAGATTTACATTTTTGCTTTCAGACAAGGTAAGAAGATGTGAGGGTTCAACGCCCTCTCCCTTATGCTGATTAAGCATCCTCTCCTCCGATTGTGGGGTCTCTTTTCCTCTTGGTACATCTTCCAAGGTTCTAAAATTGCCAGTCTTTTCTCTATATAATTTCCTGTGTGTGCAGCGTGCACGTATGTGGTGATGTGTTGCAATACCGCTTTTGATAATGATCCCCATTGCGGCCACGGCATAAACATTTTATCAGCTTTGCTCTTTAAACATTCAGCACTGTACCGTTTGAGCGCGCATGTTTTGGCAGTGTCTTACAAAGGTGCATGAGAGGAGTGTCCTACATAATGTTAAGTCTCATTTGACTGTTGATACTTACCAGATTGTTAAATAACCTTGTATTTTAACTAAAATTGCCACTTTTTAACATTTTAAAACAACAAATATGAGAATGCACCATCAATTGCCGCTCAATCCTCCTTTGTTTCACTAACCTATCTTTTGATTGGTGCAATCGCCGACTGCACCTTAATGTAAACACTGTTACTTCCAACTTTTCACAGTTCTGTCAATTTCTTAATACTTCATAAAACAAAAAATACATTACACATTAATAACCCCCTTGATCACTGAAGTGGGAAAATGGAAAAACAGGCTCCCATCTTTCCCCTCTCGCGCCTGGCCTAAAGGTTCACGGCCCAAGCACCCGCCACGAGAAGAGTTTGCCCATCTACCAGACGACCAGATACCCTGGTACAGGAACATAAGGATGTGTCCATCTGCCTGCCCAGCAGCCCGCCCTGCCCATGCCGATGCCTGCGGCATGGATCAACTAGACTAAAACTATACGTCGTTAGAGATGCCATGACGACCTAGCCAACGGATAGCACACCTGTGCCAACATACACACTGGACACTCCCGCACCAATCTACACGAAGAATATACTCAGTGGTATGACGTAGGCGACAGACATACTCACGGACGTGCATCTTTATTATTTTTCACTTAGGCTCTCAAAATGCAGAAACGCAAGACGCACCATGAACTCATCTAAAGAGCTTGCTTACGCTTCTTCTAAACCTAGGTGCCATAATGAGAATTATAATGAAGACACAATACTGGTCATAAGACAATATGAGACTATATCCTAAAGCGCCTGTGCACCAAACGGTTCCACTTATACACCAGGCCTAAGTAGGCCGCAAGCAAGAGCTCCCGTGGACGTTAAAAGAGCAAGAGTCAGGTTGCTGATCCTGCAGGATGAGCCTGGCGAAAGCAGACAGCCAAGGTCGTAATGTTGCAAACCCACATTCCAAAAGCAGACCATCAAGGGCACGATGTTGCAACCTCGCACGCCGTGCACCAACATCAAAGTCGCACCTGCAATTAAACCAGGCGCACAGTGGAAAAAACAATATTAATTGTGCAGAATTCTGCCTCAAACACGGTCCCACCCCACGTGACCAAGCCGAACCTGACGAGATGCCAAGCCCAGAGGAAAGAGGCGTCTGGATCCCTCGTTACAAGACACAGGCAGATACACTTGAAAGGATCAATGGACATCTGCGACAGTGGGAGTAGTCGGCCGTCCAGCTCATGAATAAGTCTTCACATTGTCTGCATGCACCCATAGTGAAACATTGTTGCACATTGCAGGTACACCGAGAGCTGGGAACAGCGATGGTCCCAGGCTGGGAAGCTCACGGGCGCACCAATCAGAACATGGGGTTCTTATCACTGACGCCATTAACATCAACCAATCATTAGGAGTCTTCATGTAACAATTCTCATGTATCTAATTGTAGGGACAACCCAGATATATCACCTGACTAACCCTCTTCCAGTCATATTATTCTCTATACGTATGCTATACTAACCCTACCACTCGAGCAACCAATTAAGAGTGGCGATAGGTTTTTTGTCAACTTTCTAAAGTGACGCAAGTAGCGCGTCATACTACAGTAAAAAGGGCCTGCGAGCCCCACGATTGTGTGTGTGTCAGGTCAGACGCGTATGATCCTTGACCCATCCCTGCCGTTTGTGTTTAATAAACAGCAGAGTCACCTTGCTTCTTGTGTGTGTCTCATACTCTATCTCTTTTGGGATATACGGGAGGAGTTGGGGCCTCCCTGCCCGGAGGTCTGCGGACGGCCCGGCCGACCCCGGCAGAATTTCCCCCCGACAAGTTGGAGGCACTGCTGAGATCTGTTTAAGATCTGCATTTTTATTTTTTACTTTTTCCAGGCACTCCGGTTGCGAGGAGGCCCGGCGGCGCGGCCCCCTCTGCCGTTGCCCCCTTCTGAGGACTACAGGACCATCGCGGAACTGCGAGAAGACCGGACAGCGCAATCCGGATATTGGCCCTCGGGAGCCGGTTGAGAAGTATCCCGCCCACGGTTGGCGAGTGTCCAGACGTGGTCCAGACGAGGAGAGGTGGCAAGCCGCTCGGAGGGGTGCACGCAGTTGAGCGGCCCCAGATCAAGAGAACTTGGTGAGCATGCCACGCACAACAAACAATGTGAAATTGTGAGGGAAGGGGTAGGAATTAAATACGGGAGGTGGGAGGTGTTGCACAGGTGAACGGCGAAGGTTTGACAGTTTAGTGTTAGAAATAGAATGAATGGTAGTTGAACAAGCGCGAGAGCAGTTGGCTACGTAACGCGAGAGAAGGGGGCGGAGCACGAAAACATCACGTGCGGCCGCTCGTAGACACTGATTGGTCTAGGTCTCGACTACGTGTAAGGGTGTGTGTGTGTGTGTGGTTTCCTACGATTTGGCATTTATTGATCAATGAGTAGATGAGGATCCCTATTGTTCGAGCAAGACACTCGATAGGTAGATGACGTTTCCCTGTAGGCGGTAGCTAGGTAGTTGCCCAATACGGAAGATAATTGGCTGGTTAAGCCCTCCTGTCGAGGGGCGTATCACACGCGAGGCGACGCAGCGTGCGCAGTCCGATTATATTGTTGATTTGATTACCTTGTTCCAGGAGTGACAGGAAGACAGCTGTTGGGTTAACGGGGGTAGATTGCAGGTGTATTTTGGATTTAAAGAATATACGAAGAACTTACCAGTAGCTCTACGAGGTGGGTGACGTCACCAGCAGGGTTGTCATAGGATATCGCAAGAACGAGGCATCATCGTTTTGAGAGTGGTGGGGAAGAGAACTGTGGTAAGGGAGTGGAAACGGAGATAAACGGTAAACGAGTTGATCGAGGAAAGGCGAAACGGGGAACGTGGCTGCACACGGAGAACGCTGGCCACGGCAAGTGTAGAAGGGGGAGGAGCGCGTGAAAACAGGATCCCTGTATAAGAACGAAATAAGGGGTATGCAGCCGCAGGGGGCTACGTACGCCTCGGCCGCAGGGGGCCGTAAGGGTGTTGTATAAAGGAAGAAAGGCAGAGGAAAATCTACAGATGTAACATACTATATTTTTATAATTTTCCTTAAGCGGACTATCGTAAGTCCCCAAACTTACGGGGCCAGGTAACGATATAAGGCTACATATTGTAAACTATTAGTGGGATAAACTGATACCAGATTACTATGTCATACGGAACAGGATCGGGAGGGTGGGGGAACACCCTCACCACGCCACTACAATACATATGCACAACACTGCCACCCCATAGGGAGAAACTGATTAAGTATAGCATAGAATGGACCCAGGGGACGGATAACAAAATGTTAACACCGTGGCCGCCCAACGGTAGCTTCAATCCATATGCTCAACATTCACTATTAAATCATCTGCACAATACGTATAAAGGGAAGAAGTTGGCAAACCACGTGGAGGTGTTTAACTTATGGAGGATGTTCCAGGGGTCCCGACCAGGACCAAATGGAATATTCACTATGGGGGAAATACCAGAAGAAGCAGAGATTAAGGAGGAAGGAGAGGATGGGAAACAGGGGAATGAGGACCCAAAGAACACGGGAAACAGAGGCGAGGGAGGAGAAAAGAATAATAAAGCAGATGAAATAAAAAAGGAACCGAGCAATGATATACCCCTAGTAATGGGAGTAAAAACAGAGGGTGGGGGGTTGTACCCTTTAAGAGAATTGGGAGAAATAGAAAGAGGACAGTTAAGGGCGACTAAGGGATACTCGAACCCGGCATACAGCCCTCCACCATATGTGGCTCATAGGAAAATGCCAGCAGGGGAGGGGAGGATTGGAGATGACCAGACTGTGGAAATAGGAAATGATGAATGGGTAGCTGCACAGATATTATTAAAATTACGAGGTTCATTAACAGGAGAAGAGAAGGAGGTAGTAAAGAAAACAGACGAGGATAATGCCAGGGAGAGTGAATTGATGGGGGAAGAGCTGTTAAGAGAAAAGGAAGAGATTTTGGAGGAACGATTAGCAAAATTAAGAGATGAACAGAATGAATTGATCAAGCAGCTTGAGAGGGAGGAGAGAGGGAGAGCGAGGAAAAGGAAAGCAGGTAAGAACGAATTGGAAAAAATAAGGGAACGAACTGAGGAGCAAAGGAGAGAAGCTGACAGGGTAAAAGCAGCAGCAGAAAGGGTATCGAGAGTAGTACTGCGGGAAAAGAAAAGGGAAGAAGAAGAAAAAGAAAAAGAAATGGCAATATGGAGGAGGAGGTTACTATCAGAATCAACCAAAAAATACGAAGAAGGGAGGGTGATGGAGAGTATAGTAGAAAAGGAAAGGGCGAAATGGGAAAGGAAGAAAGAGGATGAAAGAATATTAGAACAGATGAGAAGTGAAGTGATGGAGGAATTGAAAAGGAAAAGGGAGGAAAATAGTAAGGAGATGGAGGAAAGGTATGAAGGAGAAAGAGGAGATAGGGGAAGGGAGATTGGAACATGGGAGATTGGAACATGGGGGGATGTATATGATGACACAGAAGTAGCAACGACATCAGCACAAAGGGGAGTGGTTGATAAAGGAGAAAGAGGAGAACTGGACCTAATAGATTTACAAACAGTAACCATCAAGGGGAAAAAGACCGAGTGGGGGGTGCCGTTTATGAATAGCTTTTGTAGTGAGGAAGAGGGAGTGGAAAATGAAGGAAGAAACAGTGAAAGGGAAAGCTTAGATAAACTATACCTCACCCGGACCAACATAGACTCACCATGGATCAGTAGGAGAAATGATGAGATGGAGAGAGGTGAGGAGGGAAAGAAAGGAATAGAGGAAAGACAGGCACATGAGGACGCAACATCCCCATCCCCATCATCCCCATCACGCCCTCCCCTATCGCACCCTACATGCTCAACCACCTCACATTCGTTACGCAAGATAAAACTAGCACCCTTCACCGACGAACTGACACCCTATACATGGCGGCTTAGAGACCTCCCTAGTCGTAGGCAGGAAAGAGGTATACACATGCCCACATTAAATACAGAGAAAGATGGAAGAAGGGGAAAAGATGGAGAAGAAAGAGGTATGAGCAGGGGAAATACAAACGAAATTGAGAATGTGGAAGAAGGGGAAGAGGAGGAAGGGTGTGAGGACATAATATTATGGAATACAAGGGGTGAAACAAGACATAATTTAATGCCACTTTTGGAGAGAGGTGGGGTTAGACCACAGTATGTTCCTTGGAAGCATACCGATAAAGAAAATATAAAATGTAGGCTCCCATCATTAAGTGGAGGTGCGGGTAAATGGATATATGAAATGGAAAAACACACTGCAGGACAGAAGCTGGCAGTAGGAGATGTAAAGGGCCTGTTAATATCAATATTAGGGGATAGAGCGGATGACATCTGGAAGAGAGCGGGATTTCATAGGGTAACAATAACAAATACATCGCACGATGGGGCACCGTTCGCAAACTGCAGACATGCACTATGGCAGGCAATGAGGGTACAGTACCCAGACACATCAGATATAGGAGCAATTACATCCCGCAAGATGCGTGAGAACGAAGATCCTGTTGATTATATCCAGGAAATCCAAGAGAAGTGGCGCATGGAAACTAGAGAACAATGGGATAAAACACCAGCAATATTTTACCATATACTGGTACAAGGGCTCCCAGAAGGAGTTCAGAAACAACTAAAGAAAGTAGTGGGAATGGAAGCAAAACCATGGCCCGAAATACAACTGACTATAGTGCATCATTGTAGGACATGGCAAGGAAAAATGAAACAAAAGGAAGAGGACAGGAAAACGGAAGAGGCTAAATTAGTACAGAAAAAGCTTACTAAATACACAATGGAAGGGGCACTAATAACTACACCTACAACAATGACCCAAAGCCCCACACAAGTAGTGGCTGCACAAGATTCCTCCCAAATACCACCTTCACAGACTACAACACAACAGGTGCCGCCACTCCAACCATACACGTCAAACATGGGAGGAGGATACCCAGCGCTAGGAGCTGGGTATTATAATTATAACAGGGGGAGAGGAGGAATTGTGAGAGGGAGAGGGTACGGGTATGGTACCCAACCGCAGGTGGGAAGATTTAGAAATTCCTACCCCCCAGGGCAACCAGTATACCAGGACAACACAGGGAGCTTTCCATGGCAGAATAGGGAACCACCGGTGTGTTGTAGCTGTTGACTATTGGGGCACATGTCACGCACGTGTAGAGTTAGACCAGGAACACCATCATGGAGTGATCAGGGACAACCAAGGCCCGCACAGGTACAGCAGGGCATACCACAACAGCAAATATTGCCACAAGGAAATGAACAACAACAACAATTAACACAACACAGCCAAAAAACACTGCCACAGCAACAGGTAGCGATGACACAACAACCACAAATACCACAAACACAACTGGGTAGGGTGACGGTTTTGGGACGCAACCCTTATACCGGAAATGGCCAGTCGTTGTACACCCAATAGGACAGCCCACAGACGGCCTTGGTGTGTCCCATCCTGTCAATAACACCTAATAGTGCGGAGGAACCACGCATAGAGGTAACGATAGGTGACAAACAATTATCATTCCTTGTTGACACCGGGGCGACCCGGTCTTGCATAAGGGAAGGTAAATTTAAGATGTCAGGCGAGACCATGAACACCCAAGGATTCTCTGGGGCTAGAGGGTTGGTTCCCTTTACTGATAACATTCCCTTATCTATTGGAGATTACGATCTGTCAGTTCCACTGTTATATTATAGTGCCTCACCAGTAAATATACTGGGGAGAGATATAATGAACAGGTTGAATATGACGATCTCCTTTACTGAGGACGGCATAATTTGCTCCACTCCGGGGATTAACATGCTCACAGCACGACAGATTATGCAGGCATACTGTGGACAGACAGCGATTAGGGCGGAGCCAGTAGATGGTGAACTCTTCCAGTATGGAACGGACATGGCAATCGCATGGATGCCAGGGATAGAAGGGAAAATATGGAGAAGGCCAGCAGTCTATCTGTTCAGACCAGAAACACCTGTTAATGAACCAGAAGGGAAGGTGGTTTCAATGGATATTGAGAGCATTATTGCAACAGCTGATTATATTGCTGTACATGCCCAAGACAGAGAAGGAAGAGCATGGAGGGCAGTGATAGCATTAGCAGAAGGATGTAGGCTCACCCAGGTGTCAGATGAGGAGCTGTTTTCAGATGAAAAGGAGGAAAGTGAAATGGTGTTTATGATGAGTGTGGAAATATGGCTAAAAGTGGCCTACAAACAAGTAGCACAGAAAATTGCAATGGCGCTTGAGGCACCCGCATGCACACCGGTCCCTTTCTTTAAGGACGATATGTCAAAAGTACCCAAATCATTGTGGACTACTGGCCCCTATGACGTGGGCTGCATAAAAAGTATAGGGGGAGTAAAAATAAAATTGAAAAAAGGTGCAATACTCCCCAGAGTAAAACAGTACCCACTATCAAAAGAGGCAGATGAGGGCATATATGAAACCATAACGGCCCTTATAAATAATGGTATATTGGTCCCCTCAGAATCACCATGTAATACGGCTGTGTACCCAGTGCGCAAGGCTAAAGGGGGATCTTGGCGCTTTATACAGGATCTCAGGCCCTTGAACAACATAGTAGAAGCGGAATATCCCGTAGCTGCAAACCCGGCCACAATTTTGTGTGGCATTCCAGCAGAAGCATCACGGTTTACAGTGATCGACCTTAGGTGACGAGCTTCACTTACAGAAACACTAAGTGGAAGCACACCAGATTACCACAAGGGTATTGTGAATCACCCTCAATTTTCAATAGAGTGATACAGATGGATTTGGGTAACATTGAAGTAGGAAGCACGGTGTTGCAGTATGTGGATGACATAATAATTTGCAGTACAAAACGAAAAAACATGCAGAGAGGACTCCTTAAAGATGTACACAATATTGGCTAACAAAGGTTATAAGGTAGACATGGAAAAGATACAGTACTGTCAAGAACAGGTACTTTACATTGGTCAGCTTATATCCCAACATGGAAGAAGGATCGCACCACAAAGAGCACAAGCTATTTCGGCCACTCCAATGCCACAAACTGTAAGGGAACTGCAGCAGTTCCTGGGGCTCTGCAACTACTGTAGAGCTTGGGTATTTGATTACAGTTCGTACATAGGACCTCTGCTTGAGGCGTTACGGGAAGCTAATAAAGGGGAGAAGAAACTTGGGTGGACGATGGAAATGAAAGAAGCCTTTTATGAATTAAAAGATGCGATATCAACTGCTCCGGTACTGGCATCCCCAGACTATGAGCGGCAATTTTTTATATTTTCACATTGCGACTCAGCAGTAATGAAAGCAGTGTTGGCAAAAAACAAGCATGGGTTACAAACCAGTAGCATTTTACAGTGGCCACTTGGATCCTGTAATGTTAGGCCACTTCCCCTGCGAACAAGGTCTCGCCGCAGCTGCTTTTGCGGTGGAAAAAGCATCAGCAATCACCATGGGGTGCCCGACTACACTATTTGTGGAACATGCACTTTTTGCGATATTAAATAAACCGAAATCCACCTTAACCACGCAAAGAGCATCAGGTTATGAGATTATTTTATCCAGAGCCGAACTATCAATTGTTAGATGCAGCACGGTCAACCCTGAAAGGTTCCTAGCAGAAGTAATTGAGGAGGGAGATTATGCCCATGACTGTACACAAATAACTGAAATGTACTCATGTACTAGAAAAGTTGAGGAAAACGCACTAGAAGGGGGTGAGCTCTTATTTATTGATGGGTCATCAACTATCGATCAGAGGGATGGTGTGAGGAGAACTGGGGCTGCAGTGGTGAAAATGATGGAGGTACCGGTGTGTGTGGCAGTGAAATGTGTACAATTACCACAGCATTACTCAGCTCAAGCAGCTGAACTGGTCGCACTGATCTTGGCGTTGAAGGAAAGCTTTGACAAACGGGTGACCATATATTCCGACAGCGCATATGTTACATCTACTGTCCACTCAGGGCTGTCGAAATGGAGAAGAAGAGGGTTTAGGAGAGCTGATGGCACTCCAGTGCAACATGCCCTCTTATTGGCTGAATTAATTGAAGTAATTAATGACCCCCAAGAATTAGCTTTAGTGAAATGCACCGCACACACCAATGGTGAGGACCACGTCTCGAAGGGAAACGCAGCAGCGGACGCACATGCGAAGTATGCTGCATACTTTGGTGAGATATGGAACCCCCCAGAGTCGCAGAGAGGGAGAGGGAGGGGAATGGCTAAGGAGATGTTGATGAGAGAAGGGTACACCCATCTCCCAGCCACACAGATTATGGAGTTACAAGCGGCTGCACCAATGGCCGAAAAAGAAATATGGGTAAAAAGAGGATGTACAATGTCCCCAACCGACGCACTATGGCGCCAGGGTGGCACTGGAAAGGTTGTAATACCATTGGCACTTTTGAACACCGCCCTGAACCAACTACATCATCCAGCCCACACAGGCAAGGAAGTAATTGCAGCACGAATTAGGGAAGACTGGTTCTGCCCCGAGTTAAATTCGCATGTGTCAAATTTTATCAGTAATTGTGTCACATGTCAACAGTTTACGGCCGGCCACACTCTAAAGGTGATAAGAGGTACTATACCCCGGCCAGAGGGACCTTTCCGGCATCTCCATATTGACTATGTTGATATGATCAATATATGTCAAGGAAATAGGTATATGATTGTAGTAGTATGCCCATTTTCTAGGTGGATTGAGGCAGGGCCCTGTTCACACCCAGATGCATTTAGAGCAGCCAAATTCCTAGTGAGGGAGGTCTTCCCCATGTGGGGAGTGTGCGAGGTGTTAAGGTCAGACAATGGCCCACATTTTGCAAACGAGATGTTTCAGCACATTACATCACTGCTGAACATTAAACATAAATTTGCATGTGCATACCACCCACAGGCCAACGGTGTATGTGAACGCCTGAATGGCCTATTAAAAGAGGCAATTGCAAAGATACAGCAGACAACAAAGAGGAGTTGGTTATATTGTCTCCCATTAGCCTTATTTGAGCTAAGGAATAGGCCAGGGTCCGACCACCACCTCACTCCCCATGAGGTGGTTACCGGACGTCAAATGCGCCTTCCCCTAACGCCAACATCAAGAGCATTTACCGACCACGAAAGTACTGCAAGTGTTCTGGGTGATGAAATGTACCAATATGTGTCTTCTTTGATTACTAGTGTAGTGTTTGTGTCTCAACAGCTCGAGCGCACACGGGGCGGGTCTAATAGAAGCCAACAAGAAGACGCGGATAAAGACCTGGAAAAGGAAGGACTGTGTAAAATTGCTAAAGGTGACCACGTACTACTTCGCAACTTCAATAGGAAATGGAATAGTCCACGCTTTACTGGTCCCCATCTGGTAGAGGAGGTATCAACAAGAGCAGTAAAGCTACAGGACAAGCGTGCCTGGAACCACCTATACGACATAAAGATCTACAGACAACAGACCCGCCCCAGCGCCACCGACAGGTCCATTGAGAGAACAGCAACAACATCGACAACGGAAGAAGAAAGTTCTACCACAGCCAGCGGCCAAAGTGTTCCCATACCTTGTCACTCCCCAGACTCCCCAGAGACAATAACTGAAAAAGGAAGGGGTGATCCCCATACAGCCCACCCCATGATCACACGTTCAAAGAGTAAAAGCCACGCCCACCAGTTGAACCCAAAAACCCCCTGCCCACCATCCACTGACCCCTGTCCCCATTACAGTAGTAACTGAACTGAAGGACATTGTCTTGCACAAATACACATGTAAACACGTGAATGTTCTCTTTTCTTTTCTCTCGCACATGCAGGAACCGCGTATTATTGTACTTCTAAGAAAGTAGAGAACTAACAAATTCACTGCCCAGGAGTAGATGGTACACTCTGATGATAATTACCCAGAAGAATTGTCACACCAATTTGTATATGAAATAAAAAGGCCAACGTACCTGAAAAGGAAAAGGGTACGTGTCTACTACACAGTGTTCCTTTTGGCCATAGAATATTCGATGCCCCACCTCCACCCATACTTACCTGCCCTAAGAGATAGATCGCTTAGAGTAGCGTGGGAACAGCTCTTCACCTGGGCACTGAATGACTATTTGATAGGGAGAGCTTAAAAAACAACCACTAACATTTAATAACCAGCATATTGAGAATTTTCAGGCGGGCAACTTTAATGTCGCAAGAATTCGCTGCCGGACTGCAGCAAGGTAAGAGCAAAATGCCGGTGAAATTAGCATATGTAATAAAAGTAATAGGGATTTTGGTAATCACCGGGTTCGTAGCTGCCTCTGTATGGCAGTACAGCTGTGCTATCAATATTATTGCTGTACCCAAACCTAACACACCCCCATCCCCAGCTGCAACAGGTGTTACGTCAGGTGATATTAGTAAAATTGCACACAAGCAAAATAGAGTTCAACGCAGCACATACTCAGATAATAAAGGTATTGACAATTATATACAAGATTCAGCACACGTCTCAAAAAACATATGGTATCAACACATGACCCGCATTGGTAAGCAGACAACAGAAGACAGCTGCTACGTTTGCTCATTAATACCATACGCCATGAGTGCTTCTCGAACATTTGTTGCCACAGAAATAGACGAAAAAACAGCACGATGCATAATATACTTGGCACTGTTCCAAACGAAGGGAAGATTTCAAGGGACAGTGGTGCATATGACGTGGAAAACACGAGACTCATACCCATACGAAAACAACTTCCTCAAGACTTATTTGAGTTACCACAAGAGCAGTTTACACGCTGAAGCATACCGATACATAACAAGTGGTCCTGCAAAAGGAGAAACAAAGAAAGTAACACTGCAGTATTTATCATGTGATTGGTACGCCACTGAAGTTCCTGGTAAACTAGGATGTTGGGAGAGGCCACTGGTGACGATAACGGGGAAAGTGTACTTGGACAACAAATGGGCAATAGGAGTGGTTGGCAGCAACATGGTAACAAAAGAAACTATTTCAACTATCGATGCACACAACCACAGATGTTGGACGACTTGGATCAAATACGTGCCTATGCTCACATGGATAGAAACGGATGAAGACCCGATAACAATACTGCCGCTGACTGCGCCTAAAGTATGCTACCAACATAAAGGAGAGGTGGACGTAGGATACAACACCAATTGTGGAAGTATGATGGAGTTACCTGAGGGGGAGCAGGAACAGCAGTGATAATGGACCATTACTGGGCCTGTGGAGAAAAGGCATATCACACACTGCCCCCTCTGTGGAATGGTGTATGCACGATGGTGCACGTCAATGTACCATCACTAGTGGTAGCCCAGAAGCATGTGAATGTGGCGAACTTTCCCAAGATGGATGAAGGGGACAAGAGAAATAAGAGATCTGCACCACCTCAAGAGGAGCCAGGGAACAGGACTAGCGGCAATGATACTGTCCTAAATAGACGGATAAGACAAGGAGAACCTCTGACAGGAAATTACTTATGGGGAAGGTCAGAAACAGCACTCACTTCAATCCCGCCAGAACACAGACTATTCAGCAGAGCAGCAATGTTCTTCTCCTCAATAATCCATCAGGGACTACAGGCTTACGCAAACGCAAAATGGCTCCAGATAACTAGATGGGAACTTATGATGACCGTCAATTCTACAGTAAACGGATTCAACGCGATAAAAGAGGAGCTGCGAGCAATAAGGATGGTAGCACTGCAGAACAGATATGTATTGGACCTCCTCACTGCCATGGAAGGAGGAGTTTGCGCAAAGATAGGACAATCATGCTGCACATTCATCCCTGCCAACGATGCTGACAACGGTACACTGACAGAAGCAGTTTCACAATTGGCCCAGTTGCACTCCAAAATGGTGGATGAAAGTAAAGGTGTGAAAAAGGATGAGAGCTGGTTTTCGCTATTATGGTCATGGATGCCATCCTGGTTGTCAGATGGACTGAAAATTATAGTTGGTTGTATTATTTTGGCTGGAGCTACACTGATCATAATAAGATTTTGGAAAGCCCGGAAGGCACGCACCACTGACGAGTTGCTTGAAATGGTCGGTATGCACCCACTGATGCCAGCAGATGACGGCCAACACACAGGCATAATAATACAAGAGAGAGAGAAATTGCGCAACCAGATCATCACCAACCACCTGGACCCACCATCGGTGAAGGTCGAGAACCCAAGAAACCCCAGGAGTTACATAGGGAAATGGGTATAATGTCCTCCTGGAGGAACCTGTGAATATATGTATTGGTCATTTGAAGATCATGTTAACCATTATGGACATCTAGGAGGAATAACTAAAATATGGAGAGTAAGAGGAGATAACGAAAAGGATATGTTTGTGGTCGACAAGTCGACCAGAGGGGGGACTGAAGTGGGAAAATGGAAAAACAGGCTCCCATCTTTCCCCTCTCGCGCCTGGCCTAAAGGTTCACGGCCCAAGCACCCGCCACGAGAAGAGTTTGCCCATCTAACAGACGACCAGATACCCTGGTACAGGAACATAAGGATGTGTCCATCTGCCTGCCCAGCAGCCCACCCTGCCCATGCCGATGCCTGCGGCATGGATCAACTAGACTAAAACTATACGTTGTTAGAGATGCCATGACGACCTAGCCAACGGATAGCACACCTGTGCCAACATACACACTGGACACTCCCGCACCAATCTACACGAAGAATATACTCAGTGCTATGACGTAGGCGACAGACATACTCACGGACGTGCATCTTTATTATTTTTCACTTAGGCTCTCAAAATGCAGAAACGCAAGACGCACCATGAACTCATCTAAAGAGCTTGCTTACGCTTCTTCTAAACCTAGGTGCAATAATGAGAATTATAACGAAGACACGATACTGGTCATAAGACAATATGAGACTATAACCTAAAGCGCCTGTGCACCAAACGGTTCCACTTATACACCAGGCCTAAGTAGGCCGCAAGCAAGAGCTCCCGTGGACGTTAACAGAGCAAGAGTCAGGTTGCTGATCCTGCAGGATGAGCCTGGCGAAAGCAGACAGCCAAGGTCGTAATGTTGCAAACCCACATTCCAAAAGCAGACCATCAAGGGCACGATGTTGCAACCTCGCACGCCGTGCACCAACATCAAAGTCGCACCTGCAATTAAACCAGGCGCACAGTGGAAAAAACAATATTAATTGTGCAGAATTCTGCCTCAAACACGGTCCCACCCCACGTGACCAAGCCGAACCTGACGAGATGCCAAGCCCAGAAGGAAAGAGGCGTCTGGATCCCTCGTTACAAGACACAGGCAGATACACTTGAAAGGATCAATGGACATCTGCGACAGTGGGAGTAGTCGGCCGTCCAGCTCATGAATAAGTCTTCACATTGTCTGGTTGCACCCATAGTGAAACATTGTTGCACATTGCAGGTACACCGAGAGCTGGGAACAGCGATGGTCCCAGGCTGGGAAGCTCACGGGCGCACCAATCAGAACATGGGGTTCTTATCACTGACGCCATTAACATCAACCAATCATTAGGAGTCTTCATGTAACAATTCTCATGTATCTAATTGTAGGGACAACCCAGATATATCACCTGACTAACCCTCGTCCACTCATATTATTCTCTATGCGTATGCTATACTAACCCTACCACTCGAGCAACCAATTAAGAGTGGCGATAGGTTTTTTGTCAACTTTCTAAAGTGACGCAAGTAGCGCGTCATACTACACTAAAAAGGGCCTGCAAGCCCAACGATTCTGTGTGTGTCAGGTCAGACGCGTATGATCCTTGACCCATCCCTGCCGTTTGTGTTTAATAAACAGCAGAGTCACCTTGCTTCTTGTGTGTGTCTCATACTCTATCTCTTTTGGGATATACGGGAGGAGTTGGGGCCTCCCTGCCCGGAGGTCTGCGGACGGCCCGGCCGACCCCGGCAGAATTTTCCCCCGACATCACCTTCCCTTAATTATTAATAATTTATAATACGGGTTATACTTCTTACTCCTCTACTTATTTTACCCTATACAGGGTTTAAGACATCACCTTTCACGGTCCTTACAGCGTGTATTCTCTATTTTATTCCTACTCCCATTGGAGTTTGAAATCTCGTCTTCCAGTTCCCTTGAACTAGGATTTCTAGGTGCTATCTGTGTCTATTTAACATTTACTGTTACCCAAAAAATCACAATCCTGCCCCTTTATATTGCCATTTCCCTTATTCTACATTTTTCGTTAAGCCTTCAGTATCAAATCCTCCTTCAATCCGACCACTTCACGTTCCATCCGCAAAGCACCCGTGGGCACCAAGCAGGGATATCATCAAAGGGGGACCTGCCCACCATCTCGATTCTTCTTGCAAGTTTATTTCTATCAGCCGCTTTCCACAGGAAATGCAGCAATCATCCAGCTAAGGAGGATGTCTGATCATCCAAAATACTGGCGGAAAACTAGTTTGGATCTTTAAACCATCCGCACCATTACCACGTGTGCATGTAGCCCGTTAGGAACGTGCATATGTAATGGATGGGATCACAACAGAACAATCCTGAGTCCAAATAATGGAACCAACTCAGTAACATGGCAAAGTACTGTTTTATTAGCAATTATCTAAAACAGGGACATTACAATGAACATGAATGGACGTACACTCAGTCTCTCAATGATCTCTACACAAAATATGTATTTTATATGAAAAACACATCAGAGTGACATCATACTACGTGTCAATAATGAAAAAACCTATCAAGGGTCGGGATTGGTTAAGGGTTTATTTATTCAAATTTATCTAAAGCTCACGTCAGCCCGGGGGCATCATGGCACTGTTACATGAAGACACAATCTGGTTACAATGGAGGGAAGATGGTTACAAGGCAGTTTTCATTACAGGATATATTTCGAAGCAGACATATGAGAGCAAGTGTAGGTGAAGGAGGGAGGATTTTAGTTGAATAGTGTTGTTTTGAGGGATTTGTGAAAGGAGTACAGCGATGGTTCTGCTCTGAGGGAGTTGGGGAGGGTATTCCAGAGCTTAGGTGCTATGTGTGGGAAGCCAATGCCGCCGGCTTTGGCTCTTCTAATAGTGGGTACTCTGAGTTGGTTGGCGTGATGGCTTCTTCTAGGACGGATGGAGGAGTTCTTTGTTATCATTTCAGATAGGTAAGGCGGTGCTGTGTGATTGATGCACTTGTGTGTGAGAGTGAGAATTTTAAAGTTGATTCTTTCCTTGACAGGGAGGCAATGGACGCGTCTTCTGGTCTGTGAAATGTGGTCAGTTTTGGGGATGTGTGGTGCAGCGCAGAGGGCATTATTTTGCACAATTTGAAGCCTGCTTTGGTTTTTCGTCGATGTACCTGCCAGGAGGGCATTGCAGTAATCCAGTCTAGCTCCTTTAGTTGCTCTGGCTATGGAGAGGCAGTTGGGCATGGTAAGGTAGGGTTTTATGGCATAAATGAGTTTGTTGGACAGAGC